>NC_051307.1:93379691-95879691 GCF_015220235.1 Choloepus didactylus | reverse complement strand
TGAGCAAAGGAAATCATGGAAATTCAAGCAAAAGAGGAAAAAATGCATGCACATATAAAGGTTTAACCCAAGGTCACCTAGTCTAAGATTCTCAGAAAATATGTCAGAACTTTTCTTTCTGTGAGGTATTACCGGGTGGAAAACACACTCAGCATCATCAGGTAAGTCTGTCCCAGGTGTAGCCTAGCCTTCCCATAGTTCCAACAGAGAAACAACAGCCCCAGATCCTGCCCTGTGACCCAGCTTCCACCTCGGACTCCGAGGCCAAGGCCTGGGAGAACGTGGACCCACCATTCCACACGGGAGCAGGAGCTCAAGGAGGGTTGGCTCAAAATTCAAACTTTATTGCATGAAGAAATGTTAAAATCCTTTGTGATCAAAAGCTTTTGCCTAGAGCCTTGGAGAGGATTACAAAGAAATGTTTTCTTCCTCCAGTTTATTTCTTAGGAAATTACCTCCATATCTGCCAAAGTCACAAAGACCTGCAGGATCTCATTTTTGCCATCGTAAGTGGAACATTTGGACATCCCTCATGACTTTCTCTACTTCTACTTCCTGAGGAGAAAACAGATCTGGGAAGGAAAGAGAGACTGCCCCGGTCTCTTGGCTGCACTGATGGAAGGGCTCCAAGCGACAGTTCTAGGAACAAAACCTGGGACTGTGAGCAGACCCATCACCTCTTACTTATGTCTTCTCACTTCACACTGGGTGACCCCATTGTCAGGCAAGGGTCATACTCCTTCCAACCAGGTGCTTTGCCTTCATCCTTGTTTTGCTACCACGTGTTTCCTTCTTTTCTCCTTTCCTTTCATCTATCTGTCCATCCATCCATCCATCCTTCTATCCTTTCACCCCGAATTGATGACTTGCTTTGTGCCAGGCTCTGTGCTAGAAACTGGCTTTAAAGATGAGCAAGATCAGTCCCTGCCCTCAAGGAGCTTCCAGTCCTGTGGAGGAGGCAAACATAACTGTAACATGGTACACAGGCTGAGGTGTGCCGAGACACTGTGAGTATTCAGAGGAAGACGTCACCTCCAGCTGTCACCTCCTGTGGTGGACATTCTCTTAAGATGGCCCCTGTGCTCCCCACCTCCTCGTGTTTGCACCCATGTGATCTCCTCCAGTTGAATATAGATGGGATCCATGACTTGCTTCTAATCAATACAATATGGCAAAGGTGACAGGGTACATGCAATTACATGTATGTGATCACATGATTATGTTACATAAATTGTAATGCCCATATTGCTGGAATCAGTCTCCCTTGCTGGCTTTGAGGAAACAAGTGGTCATGCTGGGGAACCCCATGAGGCAAGGAACTGCAGACAGGAGCTGAAGGCAGCCTCTACCCAAAAGCCAGCAAGACACCAGAGTCCTCAGTCATACAGCTGCAAGGAACTGAATTCTGCCAACAACCTGGGAAGAGAATCCTTCTCAGCCAGGCCTCAGATGAGAGCAAGCCCCAGCTGACAGCTTGATTGCAACCTTATGAGACCCTAAACAGAGGACCCAGTGAAGCCATGCCATAGAATCTGTGAGATAATAAAGATGTGTTGTTAAAGCCCCCAAGTGTGTGTTGTTGTGCAGTAACAGAAAACTAATACACCTCCTAAGGAGCAGCACACTGCTCCAACTCCCATATTCATTCATTCATTCATTCATTTGCTCATTCAGCAAATATTTATTGAGCACTTACTATGCACCAGGCATTGTCCTTGGGCTAGAATATACTTGGGACATATTAGTAAACAAAAGAAAATCCCTCATAAAGTTTATATTCTAGTCAGGGGATACAAACATTAAAGTAACAAGATTATATAGTGTGCTATTAGATGATGAGTGCTATAGAAAAACATAGATAAGGGGGACTGAGAAGTCAGGGAAGTGGGTTGCAACTTTTAATAGAGTGGTCAGGGTAGGCCTCACTGAGACGGTCCATTTGACAAACACTTGAAGCATCTGAGGAAGCATCAGGTAAGAAACTGCAGTCATTGTCCTTTACACGATTTCAAGCACGGGTTCAAGGTCTAATCCTGCCCTGGGGGTATGTGGGGTCATAACCTTCCTTTTCAATCTCATCTCCCACTGCTCCCCATCACTGCCCTAGTCCACCCTGTAGCTCCACCACCACACAACCCTCTACCATTCCCCAAATGCTACCAAGAACCTTTGCTCCTTTGGAAAACACTTCCTCATTTTGTTCACCTGACAAAACACTTCTCCTCCCCACTCACCTCAACCATCACCTCCTCCTGAAGCTTCCCCTTGTGCCTGGCAGAACATCAGCCTCTTCTCCGTGTTCCCCCGAGCTTTGCTTATTACTTTGTTGTGTGGGTTCCCCTTTCCACACATGTGTCGCAACTGATTGTCTCTGTCTGTGGGAGAGACTGTGGGCTCCTTGTGGGGAGCGACCCTGACTGTTTGTTACTGCATTTCCAGACCCCGGCATTATCATAGGTGGTAACTTTTTTTTAATGTAGTTGAATGTCAGTTCTCTTATGTTTGTTTGTTTTTTTCTCTCCATTGCCACTCCTATCCTGCCTCTCTCTTTCTCTCTTTCTCTGCACATCTCTTTCTGCATCTCTGAATGTCTTCTGTTTCTCAGTCTGTCTGTTTCTCTCTCGTACACAGACTCATAAGCATGGACACACCCTATCATATGTAAAAGTTTCTTTTGAGCATCTGTCCTCTCACAGCAGTAGGGGGTATGGGTAGGAAGGGAGTGAGGATAGGATGGGTAGGATGGGGTAGAAGAGGCGCCTTTCCTTCAAGGGAAAATCTAAGGTATACAGCTGACTCCTCATAAATATTACATTAAAATAATGTCATTGTTATCTGCACATCCACCAATGGAAGGGGGTGTCTCAACAGCAGAGCTCTTGATATTTTTGATCAGGTAATTCTGTTGGGAGGGGCTGTCCTGTGCATTTTAGGATGTTTAGCAGCATCCCTGGTCTCTGCCCACCATTAGCAGCCCCTGAGTCATGATAATCTAGTCCATAATGTCTCCAGACATTGTTAAATGTCCTTTGGGAGGCAAAATTCCCCCACGCCCCATTGAGAAACTATTGATGTAGGCCATTTATCCTAGGATCTGAAGGCACTCATCCGTGATTTTCCGGGCAACCTCTCAAGCATAACATTTCTGCAGGGCACATCAGAGAATAAAGTGTCTGAGTTCAGACAAGAACAGCAACCTCAGCCCACTTCCATCCTTCCCTGGCCTTGGGTCTGGCCGTTTTGAGCTAGCACTGACCCAGTGTGGCTTCTGCTAGCCTATAGGGTCCCTTTGTGCTGTGACTTTTTCTGGGAGCACCTATCCCCAAATCAGGGCCCACAGCTTAGATTTCAGCCCCCCCTGACCAGCTCTGCTGGGCCTTTTCGTTTAATGTACCAGCTGCACATCTTCTGTACACACAACCCTCCTTCCTACCACTAAACAGTGGGGCAGCTGTCAATGAGTTGCTCTTCTGAAAATATGACAGCCGTATTCTCTAATAAATCCACAGCTGAGGTGGTGTGCATAAGTGGGGGTGAGAGGTGGGGAGGTACATTTTCCCCTTCCTAAACCATCAGACTACATTTCACAAAAGTAGTTCACCTAGTAGCAAAATCTGGCCACCTGGGCAGAAAAGCTGATTAGAAAAGAAGGAGATGATACTGTTTTGAAAATCTAGGTAGAACTCAGAAAACATCGAGATGGAAATGAAGTGGATGGATGACTAGAGAGATTAATGACCTATACTTGCAAAACCATTTCTGGGACTTTATGTGATAGGAGACCTCAGAAACTCTCAAGGGGTGGTCTGACTGCACATCAGATCTGATTGGAGAGGAATCCATCCCAAGAGGGTTATGTAGCTTGATCCTGAGTCTGCTTAACTTGTGTAATCAGCCTGCAGTGGTGTAAGCAGAGGTATTTTAGTATAATACCTAAAATGTTGTTTAGAAATGTTGAAGTACTTAGAGGTTTATTTTGTTTTTCATTTGACTTGTTACCCAGAGAGTATTTGGACAAGGCAGTATTTGTTTTCTTTTTTTCTGATAAAAAAAAGTAAAAAATTATACTTTTGAGCCAACTTCTTCCATAGCGTGTGCCTGACCCTTTTCGCAGAACTGCACACAGCTTTGGACTTGAGTGCAGATAACCCATGCAGCCACATCTGTCTTTGCCCTCTGGGAAAGACAGAAAACAGTGACCTTTAAATGTTCTTAATAAGCAGTAAACACCTTGAAGGAGGAATGGTTTCCCTTCTAGAGCCCCAAATATGATGATTTTTAAAATCTTGCTATTTAATTTCTTATTGCAATTAAAAATAAAACAACAAGACAAACACTTATGGTAGCAAAGGAATTGCTGATGGCAGCTTCAGTATGAATTTCAGGCACCTGCCTGCTTATAATGCCACTACCATGTAAACCAATGACTGAAGGAAAGAATTAGCTTGCCCCTGATTACATCTGATGCCACCAGTGATGACAATAAACAAGGCCAGAAATGCCAAATGATACTTGTGGGAAGCTCTGAAAAAGGCCTGGGAAACATTTTCAATTGAGGATACACAAGAAAAAAACAATCAACTGAGAGTCTCATAGATAAAACGCAAACTGACTTAGCCTAGTCAGAGTAATGCAAATTAAAATAACAGAGCTATCACTTTATACCCTATTAGACTGGCAGATGTTGTAGTGGATAATGCCAAGTGTTGTGGGGCTGTGGGTTATAGGAAACCTCCTGTATTGCTGCTGGGAGGAGGCACTGGTGCAGCTAGACTAGAGAGAATTAGGATTCAGTCAAATTACATAATCCTAGGACCCAGAAAGTCCCCTCTTAGTATGACTCATAGAAAATCTCATACAGGTTTGGAAGGGGGCATGTAAGAAGATCTTCATCTCAGTGCTCTTTGTGGGGTTGGAGGCAATCTGGGTGTCCATTAGTGGAGTTCTGGAAAGATAAGTTATGGTGGATGCATACCTTGAAATGCTATGCAGCAGTTAGAACCAAAAGATTAGTTGCATGCATAATGACACTGATGGTTCTTAAAAATACAGTGCTGAGTTTAAAAAGTAAGAAACTAAAGAAGATATAAACCACACTGCAATTTAAGTAATTTAAGAATGTCATATCAAACAATAAAATATATTTTGTAAGAACACAGAAAGATCCATGTTAAACACATTAGAATGTTTACCTATATGGGGGACAGGGGCGAGGAATGACAGTTGGAATTGGGATAAAAGAAAATACATAAATAAGAGGGGGACTTTCACGGACCAGTGACGACACTGTTCCATCAACCAACTAGTGTGACTAATTTAAGTCTCTGCACTTGAGACTACTCCCACATACATTTTGTTTAAAAATAAAGTACAAAATGTTTCGCTACAATTTTTGTCAACATAACATAAAACATCTGATAAAAATAGTTTATCTTAAGGTCATTTTAAAAGGAGATGGAATATCGGCTCACACCTAAGACTCTCTGCTGATACAAGTGTGCCGATTTAGATATATTATGTCTCCCCACAAAGCCATGATCTTTTAATCCAATCTTGTTGGGTGGAACATTTTGATTGTTTCCATGGAGATGTGACACACTCAACTGTGGGTGATAACTTTGATTAGATTATTTCCATGGAGTTGTTACCCTGCCCATTCAGTGTGGGTCTTAATTAAATCACTGGAGTCCTATAAGAGCTCATAGACAGAAGGAGTGCAGAGCAGCTGAGAGGGACATTTTGGAGAGAAGCTAAGAGCTGACACTTTGGAGATGCTTAGAGATGCAGACAGAAGGACATTTGGAGATGTTAAACTAAGAGATGAAACCCCAAGTTTGCCCTGGGATACACAAAGACAAGACCACCCCCTCCCACCCCACCCCCAGGCACTTAGAGTGAAATGTCCTGGGAGAAAGAACCAAGAACGCACAGGAGCTGAGAGAGGAGTTGAAACCCAACCAGGGAGCAAAGGAACACAGACGCAAGCTATGTGCCTTCCCAGCTGACAGAGGTGTTCCAGATGCCATCCGCCATCCTTCAGTGAAGGTATCATCTTGTTGATGCCTTAGTTTGGACACTTTTATGGCCTTAGGACTATAAATTTGTAACTGAATAAACCCACCTTTATAAAAGCCAATCTGTTTCTGGTATTTTGCATAACAACAGCATTAGCAAATCAGAACAACAAGGTAGAGGTTAGTTGCCTTTGGGGGAGGGGCCGACGCCCCCTCCTCAGGACCCCTGTGCTGACACTGGGTAAGAGCATCTGTAACTGGAGGAAGGTTGAGAATCCAGTTTGAGGCCTGGATGCTGCACCATGAAGCTGAGGTCTGCTGCCACTGGGGAGGGGCAGAAAAGGAGCCTGCAGTCTAGAGCTGCACTATCCAACCCAGTAGCCACTAGCTACATGTCACCATTTAAATTAAAGTTAATTAAAATTAAATGTAAATAAGGGGGTGTGATGTCATCAACATGGTGATGTAAGACATCCCCTGGAAAAATCTCTCCTTGGAATCAGTCAATAACAGGACAAATCCCACTTGCTTAGAACTCAGGAGGACAATAGAGATTGGAGAAGGACTTCACAAATGTAAAATTGAAGAAAAAGAAAAATAACCTCCAGGAACAGGTAGGAAATTTCCATTCTGGACCCACCCGTCTGTACCCTTCCCCTTCACGCAGCCCCATGCAGCTTGGGAGTCACAGAGTCTGCCGTGGATGCAGACTATAGAGCCACTAACAACAGAGAGTTAGAACCTCACGGTATCCAGGCATAGGGACCCAAGGCTGCAGAGACCCAGGGTGGAACGCAAACTGCTGAGTCATGCTGCCTGCTGTATACAAAAGGGACCCCAGGCAGGCAAGAAAGAGAGACCACAGCAGAACTGTTGGTAAGAGGTGCACATATGCGATCCAGCTTCTGTTGGCTGGTCTACCTAAATGCAAAACAGATTTTTCTGGATTGACCCCATCTGGTTTCCTGGGGCAGGATACCCTAATGGGGAAGAAACCAGAGGCAGAAAAACCTCAGAAAAAAAAAGGTGGTGAGTGGGTGGGACTGTTGTAGGGCAGAACAAGTCCCAGAACTAAAAAGAGTAAGCAAAAGGGGGCAATGAGTGAGGAAGAGACTTTAAACAAAGCACAGGAGCTGGGGAGAAAATTCTGCACAAAAACTAACAGAATAAATCAACAGTCCCAGAGAAGGAACAGAGGAAAGGAAATTTTCTCTTGGAGGTGAAACAATTGCACAAAAAGTGCAATCTTAAAAATGGTACCAGATATCCAGGGCAAGAAGCAGATGAGGAAGAGCTGAAAAAAATCTGAACAGTTATGCACAGGCTACTCTATAGGTCAAAGAAGGGCCTCAATGCAAAGCAAATAAAACAATAAAACCCTACAAGGAGGCGGGGCAAGATGGCAGACTGGTGAGCTGTATGTTTTAGTTACTCCTCCAGGAAAGTAGTAAAAAGCCAGGAACTGCGTGGACTGGACACCACAGAGCAATCTGTCTTTGGGCATACTTCATACAACACTCATGAAAACGTGGAACTGCTGAGATCAGCGAAATCTGTAAGTTTTTGCGGCCAGGGGACCCGCGCCCCTCCCTGCCAGGCTCAGTCCCGGGGGAGGAGGGGCTGTCAGCTCCAGGAAGGAGAAGGGAGAATTGCAGTGGCTGCTCTTACCGGAAACTCATTCTACTGATTCAAACTCCAACCATAGATAGACTGAGGCCAGACACCAGAGACTCTGAGAGCAGCCAGCCCAGCAGAGAGGAGACAGGCATAGAAAAAAAACAACACGAAAAACTCCAAAATAAAAGCAGAGGAGTTTTGGAGTTCTGGTGAACACAGAAAGGGGAAGGGCGGAGATCAGGCCTTGAGGCGCATATGCAAATCCCGAAGCAAGGCTGATCTCTCTGCCCTGGGCACTTTTCCTTAATGGCCCTGGTTGCTTTGTCTATTAGCATTTCAATAACCCATTAGATCTCTGAGGAGGGCCGTTTTTTTTTTTTGTTTGTTTTTTTTTGTTTTTGTTTTTTTTTTTTTTTTAAATCCTTTTTGCTTTTTCTAAAACAATTACTCTAAGAAGCTCAATACAGAAAGCTTCAAAGAATTGAAATTTGGGCACGTCAAGTCAAGAGCAGAACTAAGAGAGCTCTGAGACAAAAGGCAATAATCCAGTGGCTGAGAAAATTCACTAAACAACACAACTTCCCAAGAAAAGGGGGGTGTCCGCTCACAGCCACCATCCTGGTGGACAGGAAACACTCCTGCCCATCGCCAGCCCCATAGCCCAGAGCTGCCCCAGACAACCCAGTGTGACGGAACTGCTTCAAATAACAGGCACACACCACAAAACTGGGCGTGGACATTAGCCTTCCCTGCAACCTCAGCTGAATGTCCCAGAGCTGGGAAGGGGGAGCAGTGTGAATTAACAGAGCCCCATTCAGCCATCATTTGAGCAGACTGGGAGCCTCCCAACACAGCCCAGCAGCCCAGAACTGCCCTGGGGGGACGGCACTCACCTGCGACATAGCACAGTCATCCCTCAACAGAGGACCCGGGGTGCACAGCCTGGAAGAGGGGCCCACTTGCAAGTCTCAGGAGCCATACGCCAATACCAAAGACTTGTGGGTCAGTGGCAGAGACAAACTGTGGCAGGACTGAACTGAAGGATTAGACTATTGCAGTAGCTTTAAAACTCTAGGATCATCAGGGAGATTTGATTGTTAGGGCCACCCCCCCTCCCCGACTGCCCAGAAACACGCCCCACATACAGGGCAGGCAACACCAACTACACACGCAAGCTTGGGACACCAATTGGGCCCCACAAGACTCACTCCCCCACTCACCAAAAAGGCTAAGCAGGGGAGATCTGGCTTGTGGAGAACAGGTGGCTCGTGGACGCCACCTGCTGGTTAGTTAGAGAAAGTGTACTCCACGAAGCTGTAGATCTGATAAATTAGAGATAAGGACTTCAACTGGTCTACAAACCCTAAAAGAACCCTATCAAGGTCAGCAAATGCCACGAGGCCAAAAACAACAGAAAATTATAAAGCATATGAAAAAACCAGACGATATGGATAACCCAAGCCCAAGCACCCAAATCAAAAGACCAGAAGAGACACACCTAGAGCAGCTACTCAAAGAACTAAAGATGAACAATGAGACCCTAGTACGGGATATGAAGGAAATCAAGAAGACCCTAGAAGAGCATAAAGAAGACATTGCAAGACTAAATAAAAAAATGGATGATCTTATGGAAATTAAAGAAACTGTTGACCAAATTAAAAAGATTCTGGACACTCATAGTACAAGACTAGAGGAAGTTGAACAACGAATCAGTGACCTGGAAGATGACAGAATGGAAAATGAAAACATAAAAGAAAGAATGGGGAAAAAAATTGAAAAACTCGAAATGGACCTCAGGGATATGATAGATAATATGAAACGTCCGAATATAAGACTCATTGGTGTCCCAGAAGGGGAAGAAAAGGGTAAAGGTCTAGGAAGAGTATTCAAAGAAATTGTTGGGGAAAACTTCCCAAATCTTCTAAACAACATAAATACACAAATCATAAATGCTCAGCGAACTCCAAATAGAATAAATCCAAAAAAACCCACTCCGAGACATATACTGATCACACTGTCAAACATAGAAGAGAAGGAGCAAGTTCTGAAAGCAGCAAGAGAAAAGCAATTCACCACATACAAAGGAAACAGCATAAGACTAAGTAGTGACTACTCAGCAGCCACCATGGAGGCAAGAAGGCAGTGGCACGATATATTTAAAATTCTGAGTGAGAGGAATTTCCAGCCAAGAATACTTTATCCAGCAAAGCTCTCCTTCAAACTTGAGGGAGAGCTTAAATTTTTCACAGACAAAGAAATGCTGAGAGAATTTGCTAACAAGAGACCTGCCCTACTGGAGATACTAAAGGGAGCCCTACAGACAGAGAAACAAAGACAGGACAGAGAGACTTGGAGAAAGGTTCAGTACTAAAGAGATTCGGTATGGGTACAATAAAGGATATTAATAGAGAGAGGGAAAAATATGGCAAACATAATCCAAAGGATAAGATGGCCGATTCAAGAAATGCCTTCACGGTTTTAACGTTGAATGTAAATGGATTAAACTCCCCAATTAAAAGATATAGATTCGCAGAATGGATCCAAAAAAATGAACCATCAATATGTTGCATACAAGAGACTCATCTTAGACACAGGGACACAAAGAAACTGAAAGTGAAAGGATGGAAAAAAATATTTCATGCAAGCTACAGCCAAAAGAAAGCAGGTGTAGCAATATTAATCTCAGATAAAATAGACTTCAAATGCAGGGATGTTTTGAGAGACAAAGAAGGCCACTACATACTAATAAAAGGGGCAATTCAGCAAGAAGAAATAACAATCGTAAATGTCTATGCACCCAATCAAGGTGCCACAAAATACATGAGAGAAACATTGGCAAAACTAAAGGAAGCAATTGATGTTTCCACAATAATTGTGGGAGACTTCAACACATCACTCTCTCCTATAGATAGATCAACCAGACAGAAGACCAATAAGGAAATTGAAAACCTAAACAATCTGATAAATGAATTAGATTTAACAGACATCTACAGGACATTACATCCCAAATCAACAGGATACACATACTTTTCTAGTGCTCACGGAACTTTCTCCAGAATAGATCATATGCTGGGACATAAAACAAGCCTCAATAAATTTAAAAAGATTGAAATTATTCAAAGCACATTCTCTGACCACAATGGAATACAATTAGAAGTCAATAACCATCAGAGACTTAGAAAATTCACAAATACCTGGAGGTTAAACAACACACTCCTAAACAATCAGTGGGTTAAAGAAGAAATAGCAAGAGAAATTGCTAAATATATAGAGACGAATGAAAATGAGAACACAACATACCAAAACCTATGGGATGCAGCAAAAGCAGTGCTAAGGGGGAAATTTATAGCACTAAACGCATATATTAAAAAGGAAGAAAGAGCCAAAATCAAAGAACTAATGGATCAACTGAAGAAGCTAGAAAATGAACAGCAAACCAATCCTAAACCAAGTACAAGAAAAGAAATAACAAGGATTAAAGCAGAAATAAATGACATAGAGAACAAAAAAACAATAGAGAGGATAAATATCACCAAAAGTTGGTTCTTTGAGAAGATCAACAAGATTGACAAGCCCCTAGCTAGACTGACAAAATCAAAAAGAGAGAAGACCCATATAAACAAAATAATGAATGAAAAAGGTGACATAACTGCAGATCCTGAAGAAATTAAAAAAATTATAAGAGGATATTATGAACAACTGTATGGCAACAAACTGGATAATGTAGAAGAAATGGACAATTTCCTGGAAACATATGAACAACCTAGACTGACCAGAGAAGAAATAGAAGACCTCAACCAACCCATCACAAGCAAAGAGATCCAATCAGTCATCAAAAATCTTCCCACAAATAAATGCCCAGGGTCAGATGGCTTCACAGGGGAATTCTACCAAAATTTCCAGAAAGAACTGACACCAATCCTACTCAAACTCTTTCAAAACATTGAAAAAAATGGAACACTACCTAATTCATTTTATGAAGCTAACATCAATCTAATACCAAAACCAGGCAAAGATGCTACAAAAAAGGAAAACTACCGGCCAATCTCCCTAATGAATATAGATGCAAAAATCCTCAACAAAATACTTGCAAATCGAATCCAAAGACACATTAAAAAAATCATACACCATGACCAAGTGGGGTTCATTCCAGGCATGCAAGGATGGTTCAACATAAGAAAAACAATCAATGTATTACAACACATTAAAAACTCGAAAGGGAAAAATCAATTGATCATCTCAATAGATGCTGAAAAAGCATTTGACAAAATCCAACATCCGTTTTTGATAAAAACACTACAAAAGGTAGGAATTGAAGGAAACTTCCTCAACATGATAAAGAGCATATATGAAAAACCCACAGCCAGCATAGTACTCAATGGTGAGAGACTGAAAGCCTTCCCTCTAAGATCAGGAACAAGACAAGGATGCCCGCTGTCACCACTGTTATTCAACATTGTGCTGGAAGTGCTAGCCAGGGCAATCCGGCAAGACAAAGAAATAAAAGGCATCCAAATTGGAAAAGAAGAAGTAAAACTGTCATTGTTTGCAGATGATATGATCTTATATCTAGAAAACCCTGAGAAATCAACGATACACCTACTAGAGCTAATAAACAAATTTAGCAAAGTAGCGGGATACAAGATTAATGCACATAAGTCAGTAATGTTTCTATATGCTAGAAATGAACAAACTGAAGAGACACTCAAGAAAAAGATACCATTTTCAATAGCAACTAAAAAAATCAAGTACCTAGGAATAAACTTAACCAAAGATGTAAAAGACCTATACAAAGAAAACTACATAACTCTACTAAAAGAAATAGAAGGGGACCTTAAAAGAAGGAAAAATATTCCATGTTCATGGATAGGAAGGCTAAATGTCATTAAGATGTCAATTCTACCCAAACTCATCTACAGATTCAATGCAATCCCAATCAAAATTCCAACAACCTACTTTGCAGACTTGGAAAAGCTAGTTATCAAATTTATTTGGAAAGGGAAGATGCCTCGAATTGCTAAAGACACTTTAAAAAAGAAAAACGAAGTGGGAGGACTTACACTCCCTGACTTTGAAGCTTATTATAAAGCCACAGTTGCCAAAACAGCATGGTACTGGCACAAAGATAGACATATAGATCAATGGAATCGAATTGAGAATTCAGAGATAGACCCTCAGATCTATGGCCGACTGATCTTTGATAAGGCCCCCAAAGTCACCGAACTGAGCCATAATGGTCTTTTCAACAAATGGGGCTGGGAGAGTTGGATATCCATATCCAAAAGAATGAAAGAGGACCCCTACCTCACCCCCTACACAAAAATTAACTCAAAATGGACCAAAGATCTCAATATAAAAGAAAGTACCATTAAACTCCTAGAAGATAATGTAGGAAAACATCTTCAAGACCTTGTATTAGGAGGCCACTTCCTAGACTTTACACCCAAAGCACAAGCAACAAAAGAGAAAATAGATAAATGGGAACTCCTCAAGCTTAGAAGTTTCTGCACCTCAAAGGAATTTCTCAAAAAGGTAAAGAGGCAGCCAACTCAATGGGAAAAAATTTTTGGAAACCATGTATCTGACAAAAGACTGATATCTTGCATATACAAAGAAATCCTACAACTCAATGACAATAGTACAGACAGCCCAATTATAAAATGGGCAAAAGATATGAAAAGACAGTTCTCTGAAGAGGAAATACAAATGGCCAAGAAACACATGAAAAAATGTTCAGCTTCACTAGCTATTAGAGAGATGCAAATTAAGACCACAATGAGATACCATCTAACACCGGTTAGAATGGCTGCCATTAAACAAACAGGAAACTACAAATGCTGGAGGGGATGTGGAGAAATTGGAACTCTTATTCATTGTTGGTGGGACTGTATAATGGTTCAGCCACTCTGGAAGTCAGTCTGGCAGTTCCTTAGAAAACTAGAGATAGAGCTACCATTCGATCCAGCGATTGCACTTCTCGGGATATACCCGGAAGATCGGAAAGCAGTGACACGAACAGATATCTGCACGCCAATGTTCATAGCAGCATTATTCACAATTGCCAAGAGATGGAAACAACCCAAATGTCCATCAACAGATGAGTGGATAAATAAAATGTGGTATATACACACGATGGAATACTATGCAGCAGTAAGAAGGAATGATCTGGTGAAACATATGACAACATGGATGAACCTTGAAGACATAATGCTGAGCGAAATAAGCCAGGCACAAAAAGAGAAATATTATATGCTACCACTAATGTGAACTTTGAAAAATGTAAAACAAATGGTTTATAATGTAGAATGTAGGGGAACTAGCAGTAGAGAGCAATTAAGGAAGGGGGAACAATAATCCAAGGAGAACAGATAAGCTATTTAACGTTCTGGGGATGCCCAGAAATGACTATGGTCTGTTAATTTCTGATGGATGTAGTAGGAACAAGTTCACTGAAATGTTGCTATAGTATGTAACTTTCTTGGGGTAAAGTAGGAACATGTTGGAAGTTAAGCAGTTATCTTAGGTTAGTTGTCTTTTTCTTACTCCCTTGCTATGGTCTCTTTGAAATGTTCTTTTATTGTATGTTTGTTTTCTTTTTAACTTTTTTTTTCATACAGTCGATTTGAAAAAAGAAGGGAAAGTTAAAAAAAAAAAAAAAGAAAAAAGACAAACAAGGAAAAAAAAAAAAAAAAAAAAACAAAAAAAACGATGTAGTGCCCCCTTGAGGAGCCTGTGGAGAATGCAGGGGTATTCGCCTACCCCACCTCCATGGTTGCTAACATGACCACAGACATAGGGGACTGGTGGTTTGATGGGTTGAGCCCTCTACCATAAGTTTTACCCTTGGGAAGACGGTTGCTGCAAAGGAGAGGCTAGGCCTCCCTGTATTTGTGCCTAAGAGTCTCCTCCTGAATGCCTCTTTGTTGCTCAGATGTGGCCCTCTCTCTCTGGCTAAGCCAACTTGAAAGGTGAAATCACTGCCCTCCCCCCTACGTGGGATCAGACACCCAGGGAAGTGAATCTCCCTGGCAACGTGGAATATGACTCCCGGGGAGGAATGTAGACCCGGCATCGTGGGATGGAGAACATCTTCTTGACCAAAAGGGGGATGTGAAAGGAAATGAAATAAGCTTCAGTGGCAGAGAGATTCCAAAACGAGCCGAGAGATCACTCTGGTGGGCACTCTTACGCACACTTTAGACAACCTTTTTTAGGTTCTAAAGAATTGGGGTAGCTGGTGGTGGATACCTGAAACTATTAAACTACAACCCAGAACCCATGAATCTCGAAGACAGTTGTATAAAAATGTAGCTTATGAGGGGTGACAGTGGGATTGGGAATGCCATAAGGACCAAACTCCACTTTGTCTAGTTTATGGATCGATGTGTAGAAAAGAAGGGGAAGCAAACAAACAGACAAAGGTACCTAGTGTTCTTTTTTACTTCAATTGCTCTTTTTCACTCTAATTATTATTCTTGTTATTTTTGTGTGTGTGCTAATGAAGGTGTCAGGGATTGATTTAGGTGATGAATGTACAACTATGTAATGGTACTGTAAACAATCGAAAGTACAATTTGTTTTGTATGACTGCGTGGTATGTGAATATATCTCAATAAAATGATGATAAAAAAAAATAAAAACTAAAAAAAAAAAAAAAAAAAAAAAAAAAAATCAAAACCACAAAGAGATCCCATTTCATACCCATTAACATGGCTGCTATTAAAAAAAAAAAAAAAAAAAAAAAGAAAAAAGAAAATTACAAGTGCTGCAGAGGATCCAGAAAAATAGGAACACGCGTTTCTTGCTGGTGGGAATGTCAAATGGGCAGGCAGCTCCTGTGGAAGGCAGTTTGGCGGTTTCTCGGAGAGCTAAGTTTAGAACTACCACATGACCCAACAATCCTGCTACTAGGTTTATACCCAAAGGAATTGAAAGCAGGGACTCAAATAGATATTTGCACACCAAGGTTCACAGCAGCATTATCCACAATTGCCAAAAGATAAAAGCAACCCAAGTGTCCATCAACCAATGAATAGATAAACAAAATGTTATATATACATAAATGGAATATTATTCAGCAGTAAGAAGGAATGAAGTCCTGATACATGGGACAACATGGATGAACCTGGAAGATATTATGTTGAATGAAATAAGCCAGACAGAAAAGGACACATATTGGATGATCTCACAAATACGAAATAATTGGAATAAGCAAACTCATAGAGTTAGAATCTAGAATATAGGTTACCAGGGGACAAGGTGGGAATATGGAATGGGAGGTTAAGGCTTAAAATGTACAAGGTTCCCATTTGGAATGATGGAAATGTTTAGTTAATGAAAGGCAGTGATGGTAGCACAACATTGTGAATGCAATTAACAACACTGACATATATATCTGAATATGATTTAAAGGGGAAATGTAAGATTTATATATGGTATCAGAATACAAACCATACAAACAGGGAACCCTAAGTTAAACAACAGCTTTAATTAATAGTATGGTTATAAAGATGTGCTATCATAAATTGTAACAAATGTTCCACACCAATGCAAAGTGGCGGTGGTGGGGTAGTATATGGGAATCTTGCATGCTTGTTCTGTAAAACTATATCTTCTCTAATAAAGAAAAAAACGGAAAAAATTAAAAAAAAAAAAAAAAAAAAAAAAACCCTACAAAAGAAAGAGAAACTGACCTTCAGAGTTAACTCATCAAAATAATCAGATGCCCAGACATTGGCAAAAAATTATAAGCCAAACTAAGGAAAGGGAAGACATGGCTCAGTCAAGGGAACAAACTAAAACTTCAGAGAAGACACAGAATTTGGAACAACTAATCAAAGAATTTCAAACAAATCTCCTAAATTAATTCAAGGAGATGAAGGAAAATATGGATATAGAGCTAAAGGATATTAAGAAAACAATGTGTAAGCATAAAGAATTTGAAAATATAAAAAGAAACATAAGAGAAACTATGCAGATGAAAGGCACAAAAACATTGCTAAAAGAAATCAAAGAAGACCTAAATGAATGGAAGGACATTCCATGTTAAGGGACTGGAAGATTAAATATTAAGTTGTCAATTCTACCCAAAATGATTTACAGATTCAATGCAATCCCAATCAAAATTCCAACACTCTAATTTTCAGAAAATGGAAAGCCAATTATCAAGTTTTTTGGAGGGTAAAGTGCCCTGAATAGCCAAAAACATCTTGAAAAAGAAGAATGAATTTGGAAGACTCACACTTCCTGACTTTAAAGTTTATTACAAAGCTACAGTGGTCAAAACAGCATGGTACTGGCACAAGGATAGATACAAATATACCAACGGAATTGAACTGAGAGTTCAGAAATAGACCCTCACATCTGTAGCCAATTGATTTTTAACAAAGAAGCCATGTCCACTCAATTGGGAAATAATAGTCTTGGAATCCTCTCTCTTCCAAGTTAAATATTTCCTGTTCCTTTAACTTTCCCCACCTGAGATGATTCCTGATGCGCATCTGTCTCTCCCTATCCTATTTGGCTTTGGTTTGCCATGCTGCCCCCAGAATTCAGAGACTGATCCCTGTCCTCGTCTGGGACACATTGCTTTTATTAATGCCCATAAGCTTCATTTAAAGTGTTTTCCCCCTTGTTAACAACATGTTTTTAAAATTATGAAATATATAAGGCATATAAAAAAGTAATGAATGAAATAATCTCCTAAGAACCCACCCCTCTGCTTTGGTACTCTAACATGATGGTACATCTGCTTCAGACTTTTGAAAGGAAATGAAATGTTACAGCTACAATTGAAGCCCTTTATAACCCCATTCACAGTCTCCTCTCTCTTCTGGAAAAACCATTATCATCAATTTGGTGTTTATCTTTCCCATGCATGTTTTTATATGGTTAAGCATATGAATCAGAAAAAGTTTCCATGTCTTAAACTTCATATAAATGGGGATGTACTGTATGTATCTTTCTATAACTTAAGTTTTGGAGATTCATCCATATTGATTCATTTTAAATGCTATGTTGTACATTCATTGAATTTTCCACAATGAATAGATCCATTCTCCTGAGATGGGCATTTAGGTTGTTTCCCATTTTCCCTATTACAGACAGCATTGCAGTGAGCGTCCTTGATGACTCCTTATGCACATGCATCAGAGTTTCTCTAGGGTCAGGTGTGGCTGGAATGTCTGCGTCACTGAGTGCATGCATCTTTCACTTCACTAGATATTACACATTTACTTTTTCAACCATCTGTGCCATGCTAAGCATGTGGTCAGCTAAAATCCCCAAGGTTTTATCATATAAACTCCTATCAAGTGAGGAGTCCCCCAATATGTTCTGTTCTTAAAAAGTCAACATTGAATTCTCTGAACATCCACAGGGTGCAGGACACTGTGTAGGATGCTGTATTAGGCACTGGGCACATAAAGAAGAATGGTAGGTCCTTCACCTTTAGTAACTTACAAATGCAGGCAGGCAAATCTAGGCCATGCTGGGTCTGTCAATGGAGGGACCTCGCTGATGCTCTCAGTTACCTATGAAATCCCACTGATGAGATGCAGAGCCTGGTACTTGGGAAGGGAAGAAGAAAAATGAAATATGATGGCTATATGCTATGTAGTGAGAGTACCTTTCCTTCAAGGATCACCCCTGTGGTGGTTCGGAGCTGTATGTACCCCAGAAAAACATGTTCTTAAATCTAATCCATTCCTGTGGGTGTGAACTCATTCTAAGTGGGACTTTTTGATGAGGATACTTCAGTTAAGGCGTGACCCACCTCAATCAGGGTGGGTCTTAATCCTCTTACTGGAGTCCTTTATAAATAGAATGAATACACAGAGAAAAAAGAAAGTCAAGAAGCAAAAAAGCAAGCAAGAAGCTGAAAGCAATGAAACTTGGAAGAGAAGGGAGAGACCAACAGACACTGCTGTGTGCTTTGCCATGTGGCAGAGAAGCCAAGGAGCGCCAGCAGCTGGTCTTTGGGAGGAAAGCATTGCCTTGATGATGCCTTGATTTGGACATTCTCATGGCCTTAAACTGTAAGCTAATAAATTCCCGTTGTTTAAAGCCAACCCATTTCGTGGTATCTGCTTTGAGCATCCTTGGATTTCATAACTTTTACATTTGTGTAGAGCGTCATAGTTTACAATTTGCTTGCATATACATCACCTAATTGATTCTTATATTTTTACCCTGGGAGGCCGAGTCACCTGGCTTTATCCCCACCGTAGACCTGAAGGGGTGAAGTGAATTGTTATCACATTACCAGGCCAGAAATGGCAGAGCCCAAGCCGGAACTCGGCTCCCCTAGCTCCAAATCGGTGCCTTCCTCTGCACATCTATGATTCCCCACAGTGGGAGAGCCCTGTGGGGCTCTCTACCTGTCCTTTCAGTCTGAAAGATAGGTGTGTTAGCAACAAAAGCTCCTGACCCCATTATCAATTGCCCTTTGGTCACCAGCGCTCCCACCTTCTCTTCCTCCCCAGACCTAGGTCTTCACAGTCCCTATGGGAAAAGAACAATTCAATCCATGGCTGGAAGCATCTATTTTCTAGAAAACACAGTCTTACTATATTTATAGAGCTAAGGTGCAGACAGCTGGCACTACTCACCACTCTTCAAATGCATCCCCATCTTCCTCTATTGCACCTTTGTTCAGTTTTCCTCTTCTGAGTGCTCTCGCCAACATTTCTACCTATTAAAATCCTACCCTTATTCACGGGTTACCTCTTTCTGGAATCCTGAGCCAGAAGTGAGCTTTTGGGGGAGGGTTGCCGGAGGGGAAAAGGAGGACAGGTCATTGTGATGAGTAGGAAAAGCTTAGAAATGCTGCCAGGCAGACCTGGGTTGGAATCCAAACTGGTTAATTTACTTCCTGATTTGCCTTGGATAAATTATGCAACTTGCTAAATCTCAGCTTTCTTAACCTGCAAAGTGGAGATAAAAATATCCAGGGTGTTCTTGTGAGGATTAAATGAGATTATGATTGAAGACACCTGGGACATAAAGGGCCTTTCTTACAACATGTATCACATCTGGCCTTGTAGAACACAGGGATCCTGCAGGTGAAGGTCTCCTTTATTCTACCCCCGAGTGCCTTGAGGGTAGAAGCTGCACCCTGATTTCTGAGCCAGGTGGCTCCCTGGTGATGTAGTGAGCAGGGACACGTGGATATCCCCCGGAGGGGGCTGCCGAGCTCCTGGGTTGTAGCTGGCCCTGGGCTTCAGGCGCTGGGCAGCAGCTGAGGGACCTTGGCAGGCCTGAGAATGGGTCTCATAATGGAGTGTGGAAAATGAAGCCCAGGGCCTCCTGAGGCCAGAAATTAGCAAGCCAGGAAGAGAGCTCAGGTTTCCACATTCAGCTCTTTCCATTAAAACAGAAAGGGAGGAGAAAGTAGGAGAGGAAAGTGGGGATGGGCTGGGGAGCAAGAGAAGGAAGAGGAAGTGAAGGGATTTAGAAATGGTGCAGGAGATTGTTCTGAAGAGCAGGCAGGATTCCTGGCTTAGAGCCCCTCCCCACAAATGTGTGACTTAGTGTGAAATGGGCAATGATATCTGCACTGTGAGGTTCGAGCGAGATAATGTGACGGATGTCCGACTATCTTCAAAAGAATAACATACTAAAAAAAAAAAAAAAAGAATAACATACTTTACAGATGTAGGGGGTTCCTGTCCTCAGTCGTCAGTGCTTTGCCACTCACGGCTGGGAGAACCTTTCACAAGATATGCCCTTTCGAGCCTCTGTAAGAGACAAATGACAGTATGGTGCCTTCCTCCAAGGGTTATCATGAAGTTAAATGCCTTGCTCACAGTAGGTCCTCAGTGTTGGTTGTCTTTGCTTCTGTTTTGCCTAGAGCTTGGGTGGGTTAGGGGCATCCATCAATTCTTGCTTGGTTCTCCAGATATTCCTGATAAGTAATGGTTAACATTCCCAGGTTGGGGCTTAGAAGTAAGTTTGCTGATCGCACAGCCAGCCTGCCTGTAAGAGGAACTAACCTTGGGACTAAGAAGCGTTCCCATTTGGCTCCTACGTGGTAGGGGCCACTAACGTCTCTGCCACATGTTTAGGATGACCCACCTGGGACCAGTCTTTGAGTCAGACTCACGAAGCAGAAAAGGTTCAGTTTTGCCCACCCTCTCAGCGTATCTCTCACTGTGAAGTGGGGATGACATTAGTATCCACCTTGTGGTATTGTCATGGGGATTAAACGAGATAATACATGCAGAATACTTAGTACAGTACCTGGCACATAGCAGATGCTCAACAAGCAGTAGAGATTAATACTTCTACCATCGGGGCATGGGTCCCATGAGGGCAGGAGGGCACAGTCCAGGATTATGATGTTATTCTGGGTTAGAAATGGCTGACCCAGCTCTTCCCCCTTGTTTTTGTAAAGAAGGGCTGGGAGGAGAATACTCTCTCTAACTGGAGAGGGGTCTTTGTGTTTCCCCCAAGGAGAATGCCTCTAATCCAGGGGCACCTCCACCATCAACACCAAAGAAGCATTGGAAGGCCCCCAAATCCCCTCAGGATGGTGGCCAGACCCAACCTGAGAACTAAGAGATAACAGAGGGACGAACAGGTGAACAGGTGAGCCCTTTGCCTGAGAAACAGGGTGACTCAGACACTGGCAGGTGGGGTGACCTTCCTGGTGATGACTTTCTTCTTGAATAGGTCCCTGACGAAAGATACAGATTTCTGAGGAGAGGAAAAAAAGGTGATTAGGGTAGCATGTACCACATCCCACCATAGAGAGATGCCAAGTCCTATTTTAAGCAGGAAAGGGGAGGAAACAACTGGAGAGAGAAGCACATTCTTTTCTTCAGCGACTACCCGGATCTAAACATTCTCTTCAGGCTTAATTGTCTCACAACCTTCAATCTGGAAAACATGTCTTAAAAATAATAACTGTGGCCACAATGAGAGTTTTGAAAAGTAGCACCCAGCAAGTTGTCGCTCCACGTGAAATGATTCAAGGAGAGTGGAAGTGACCTGGAACAAGGACTGGAGAGGAGAGCCATGTTCTCAAGGGAAGAAAGTTACAAGAAAATAAGGTCTGGGGACAGTGGTAGGTTTTCACATGGAAATAATGGATGCAACCATCTATTTGAGTGAATCATTTTACCATTAGGTAATTCTCCTATACTAACAGACCTTTGAAGAAAGTGAATAATCCAATCTATTTGAACAGAGAGCAAAGGAAAAGGAAGAAACAAAATTCTCCCTAGATTCTGCCTCCGCAAAGTTCAACTCATTTTCTGGATTCCACATATTTTCCTTTATATATTCATACATATTTGCCTTATAGATTTATCTTATATATTTATATGTAAGGGAATATGTATCTTATATACATTTATAGTGGTATGTAGATTTTTATATTCTGCTTTTGTTTACTTAACCCTGATTAATATTCTCTATTGGGAGGCATCATGTTGAACAATTTTTAAATTTAGTGATATAAACATAGAAACACTTCAATAATTAAAACAAAGTTAGCATGGATCCACTAAATGCCAAGGTTTTAGTTTTACAAATGATCTTTCCAAAAAATTGAAATGGAAAATGTTTGAGACACCTGTAAAACATTGAGTTTAAAACTCTCAACTAATAGATGCACTAAATAACCCTGAGGAGTAGATAGTGGGAATAACTATTATTTTTTTAAAATCATTGTTCTGCCTGGGTGGCTCAAATAAGACAAAGAAGAATTAGTTTAAATGGCAGTTCCAGATAAGTATTGGAAGGAAAGTTGCTGTATTTTATTTAAGTATCTGTATTTATTTAACTATTTTATACCTTGCGTTTGGGTATGAAAACAGACATTGTGAACTAGCAGCCTGGGAACAGACATGCTTTATAAACAAATAGAAGAGCCACATTCACCTTTATGCATCTATCATGCCAAAAAATATTAATTGAGCATCTACTAGTTGCCAGGCTCTGTTCTAGGTGCTGGGGAAAAAGTAGCAAACGCAAGCAGTCAAAAATTCCTGTCCTTGTGGAGTTTATTTTCTAGCGGAGGAAGACAGACAAGAAAATATATAGTGTGTGTGTGAGTACATATAGATACAACATATATATATTATCTTATATATATGTTGTGTGTGTATATATATATATACTTTCCTATATACTGTGTATGTAATATATACAATGTGATAAATGTTGCTGAGAAAAATAAAGCAGGAAAGGAGAATAGGGAGAGCTGGGAGATTGGGGGAGCTGAAAGGTAGGAAACAATCTCCATTTTAAATAGGGTGGTCGAAGCCTCTCTAAGTAGAAGATATTGAGTGGGAAGATAAAAGTCGCAGGCTATGATTCTGAGGCATCTCGTGGAAGAGGAGGCTGAGCTCATCCTCAAAGATCTTTCCCAAATCTGACATTTTGCTACTCCATTATTATGATGCTTCAGGAAAGTGGGTTTGTGGGTTTCTTTGTGTGTACACACCCATACAAATCCTTCATTCAAAGTCCAATGAAAACAACTGGAGACGATGTCAGCATTAACTACCCCATATGCGTTAATTAGATGGGGCCATCCAGAGGGAGAAGGCAGTTATTAACAGGAATGGACCTCACACATTTCACCCTAAGCAGTAGGAAAAGCCCAGCTCCCCTGCTCCTTGTTTCAGCTAAGCAGACAAAATCAGCAGCCTGATGCATAACAGCAATTTCAGGGAGCCTTCGAAGTCCTTTTGTCCTTGCTACCCCTACCCGCACTCCATGCTCTCACCCTGGAAACACCCTCCATCTGCATACCTGCTCCCGAGATGGGAAACCAATATTTACCGAAGTGCTTTCAGGTGAGGCATCTCAGTTAATCTTCCCAGCCACCATGTGGGAAATGGAGTCTCAGCCTCTCGTCTAACTGATGAGAAAACGAGGCTCTGAGAGTTTAACTAAATTCCTTCGGGTCACCCACCCCTAGGTGTGGCATTCTGGTGTCCTTGCTCTTTGCCTGTCGTATTGTTCTGTGGTCAGAGGCGACGCAACCACCTCACACCTGAGAGAGGACCCTGCAGGTGCTTGCTGCTTGGTAAGTGTGGCTTATGGCAGTTCCTGTCCTGGAAGCAGGTACTGATAGGAACGAGGGCCCGGGATGGCTGAAGGGAAGGTTTTGCACAGCAAGGAAAGAAGCAGAGCCAGGGTTCATGGGAGGCAAATGAGGTACCCAGGGTGCAAAATTCCAGGAGCCTTCAGTGGCAGGTGCTGGCCTCACATGTGCACAGCACTGTTTTATTTTAGTGTAGAACTGATTTAGCAGAGGGGTGATCCCTGCCCATGCATTCTGGGATCTATCTGGTTGGTGCTGTGCAGTGGGTTGAATACCTATCCCCCCACCCACCACAAATTCATGTCCACTGAGAACCTCAGAATGAGACCTTATTTGGAAATACGGTCTTTGCAGAAGTAATTAGTGAAGATGAGGTCACGCTGGATTAGGGTGGGCCTCATAAGAAGAGGAGAGGACACACAGAGGGAAGAAGGTCATGTGAAGGCAGAGACTGGCGTGATGCAGCTACAAGCCAAGGACTGCTGGGAGCCTCCAGACGCCAGGACAAGGCAAGGGAGGATTGTCTCCTGGAGCCCTCAGAGGGAGCCCCACCCTGCCGACGCCTTGATTTCGGACTTCCAACCTCCAGAACTGTGAGAGAACAAACGTCTGTTGTTTCAAGCCGCCCCCTTGTGGCCATTTGCCATGGCAACCCTAGGAAGCCGACACAGGCTGACAACTTGATGGATGAGTGGTCCGAAGGGGTTCTGAGGAGCAGCTTGTGTGCGTGTGGCAGGGGTGGGGGTGGGGGTGGAGGCGAGAGCAAGGGGAGCAGGCAAGGGACAGCTTGGTCAGGCCCAGGCTGGCCTGGGAGCATTCTCCCCGCCCCTCGGATGTGCGGCAGCTGGCGGGGAGCACAGAACACTTTGGGAGCCCTGGAGCAGCCTCAGCGCTCCTGGGAGGAGCCTGGCTGAGGGGGCTCCCGCCAGGCGTGGCGGGCAGGAGCAGGAACGGGGGCGAAGAGAAGTCTGTGAAGGAGCTGAACTTGAGCTCCTCTAAGCAACTCTAGAGATCACTGATCCCGGAGATCACTGGGGGTGGTGGGAGCGGCCGGGTGAGGGGGGGATGCGGTGGGGGCGGCACTGGGATCCTGAATCAGCAGGTGGGTGTGGGGCGGGGCGACAGGACAGGGTGCGAGTTTTGTGTTGAGATGACCTTTGTAGCGGCAGGCCCGGGTTTGGGGAATGTTTTGGTATCAGAAGGAATCTTGTCTACCGACTTCCAGCAGGGAAAATACATAAAAATAACCTCAGGAATATTTTGTCTTCTCTTATTCCAGGACACTTCAAAGAAGATCGTCAAGGTCAAGAAGAGGTGAATAACAACTGCCTGCTCTCATGGTTTACCTCCCTTCTGGAACAATCCTGTTTCTCAAGGGTGGTGAAGCACACCAAGAAAGGCACTCTCTTGGGGAAAAAAAAAACAACTGTTAGTTCTTGAGATAGAAACAGAAGAAATATAAGGAAGTCAGCTCCTTGTGGATAGTACTAAGAAAAGTCGTCTCTTTAAGAGATACTTTTAAAAATTTAAACAGATGCTTTTAAAGGATTATGGTGTTTCCAAAGGTATTTGTTACATATAAGGATTTGTGTTTGCCAAAAAAACCCACATTTTTTCCAAGAGAGGCAGCCCTGGCTTAATTCAATTTGGTGGTGAGGTTAAGTAAAGCACCCATGAAATGCCTTGTGTCCAGGTTTGTGGGGCATTCTAGGATGAATCGGCCATAGCTCCTGCCCTCAAGAGGCTCATACTCTAAATGTAGAGAAATTGCATGTGCAGCTGGGTGAACAAATTAAACGTTTACTTTAAATTACATTTAAACATTTTCATTCTGCATCCATAGGCCACTGTGTACTAGAACATCAGTATGGATCATAGCACCCGAGGCTGCCAGACTCGGACGGTCTCTTGAGGGCCTCCAGGTCATTTTATTGCTGGGAAATAGACTGCCCTATTTCTTCCTAATTTATTGGCCTGCCAGGCTAGTTTGGGCTTTACGCGGCACTGCCTTCTATCTGTTCTCCAACTGAAGACACAAATGCCTGCACTTTGCTTTTTTGGACACATCAAGCCCTAGGGGTGTGTAACCAGCCCCAGCTGAGGTGTGCCATTTAGTCTGGATGGAAACAAGCTTGGGGAACTATGGAGGTGAGCAGTTGACCTCTCACCTCTCTCCCACCCCAAAGGCCAGGTCCTAGGGCTCAGTCGGTGACAGGCTTGTGGGCAGCACTGCCTCAGTGACAGAGAGGTTGTTTACGGGGCTGAGAAGTAAAGCTCACTTTCTGTTTTTTTTTTATTTTGTTTGGTTTGGTTTTGAGGCCCTTGCCTTCTTTAAAAGATTCCAGCCTAGGAGAATTTTGGTTTTGACCCTGCCGTGTTTGGCTGAGGAAGGCATATAGCTCCCCCGTGAGAGAGAGGCAGCCAGGTGCAGCTGTGGGAACACTGTTCATCAACTTCAGCGGGATAGTTAGCCCCCCTCAACCTCTGTTCCCATCTGTATGTAGAACGAGCCCTTGTGGCTTCCAGCTGAAAACAGGTATGAGTGGGAAACTAAAAAGGAAGGGTTGTAGAATAGCCTTCTGGAAGCATCCTCTCTTTTTACACAGAAAACCAGGACTCCGTGAGGAAAGCCTGGCCAAGAAGAATACAAAGGAGAGGGAAGCACAGCTAAGCTGGGCTCAGAACCATCTTGGGAGGCTTGGCCCAGGACAGCTGTCAGGGGAGACCGGGCCTCCCTTACAGTGTCCATACCTGCAGAGAGTAATGGTCCAGTTAGAAATAGCTGTGGCTACCTCTGTGTGCAAAGCACTTCACAGTTTGCACACATGTTAGTTTTTGCACTCTCCAGGTTTTAATCTTTTGTGGAAAGTCTTTCTACTTGGACTTAGTCTTTCCCAGCCCTGCCACCAGGCAGCTTCACAGACCCCAAGGCACTTGCCCCACAGAGCGCAGCATCCTCTCTGCAGGAAAAAGGCCAGGTCAGGAGAAAGCCTTGCGTCTTCTCAGCAACCACGGTCCTCCCTTGAAGCTTGGTGGGCTCAGCCTCCTCCTCTGCCCCAGGGCAGCTCCCGCCCATCTGGGGCAAGGGGCAACCAAGGGCTGCCGCTCTGTTCCGGGAGCTTGGAGACCCACTAGCCTCGGGGCATTTTGAGCAGAAGCTGGGGCTTTCCTTCAGCAGAGGCTCTGCACCTTGCCTGGTGTTGGAGAAGAGCAGCCTCTAGCGTTGGTTCTTGGAAGAGGCGCGGCGGCATCTTCCTGCCTTGGCGAGATCCAGGAGGGTGGGGGGAGGACCCGTCCTGCAGAGGAGTGAGAGGGTGGGGCCAGCCCCACAGGTGTGGCAGGGGCGAGGCGGGGAGGTCGAGGGCGTGGGCTCTGAGCTCTGGGAAGGCTGCCTGCAAACACTTTGGCCTTTCAGGCCTGCTCCATGACGCTGAGCATGTCTGTCTCCGCCCTCTTATTTCAACACCCAAGACTCAGGGCTCGGAACAAGCTCACCTGCCTCTGTAACTGGAGAAGGGGAGGGCAGGAAAGGTGTCAAACAGCGTGTCTGGGTATGAAGAAGGGCACCTCGTTGTCCACTGAAAGTACCACCCCTTGGGAGGCCTCCATCTGGGCCTCTGTGGTCCTGCAATGACTAATCGCTCGGTCGGGCCTTGCAATCTGCACAGGAACAGCTCAGCAGCCTGCGAGCAGGCTGATGTTGGGCGCTTGCCCTGCGAGGGAGGACTGTGTGGTGACTGTTTTTTCGGGCCCCACCATCATCAGCCCCACCTCATTCTTTGAGATGGACAATCTGCATTTTCCCAGTCTTTAGTAAGTGCTACATAAGTCTGGTTTGAAGCCCCCCTTCCCTTCTACATGCATTACATTACCAAGTGCCTCCTATAGTGAAATTGTAGAGCTGCTGCTGGCCATGGGACAAGGTGTCCATGGTGCTTATGAGGCAGACGCTTTGGGAAATAAAGTGATAGAGGCATGCATGAAAGAAGAGGGCACGGTCAGCACCATGCCCTCGGTACCTTTTTTGTTTTTGTTTCCTATGAATGATAATCTACCTCCAGATCTATGAGACTACCCAGTTTAATGAGACCCCAGAGTGTTGCATCTACTAGATCAAGTTGAGTGGTATTTGTGTATAAATTTTGCCAAATCTATTTCCAGTCATAGGTAGGGTGGCCACCCAGCTGGGTTTGTGTTGAACAGTCCTGGTCTACAACTGTCATCCTAGCATAATTATTTGTGGAGTTTCCTTCCACTCTGAAAAGGATCTCCTTTAGACAGTGTATTCACGGTCCCCCTTCACAGACAGTCTACGTAAGAAAAATGCTTAGGTATTAGGATTTAGAGGATGTGGGAGATAATATTACCAGGAATTGGAGATAAAAATGGCTATTATAACCTTGGAATAATTAGCACCAAGCTTTCTTGGAACCAAACAGAACAAAAAAACACGAAAGCTTTGGAAGTTGATGCTGCCTTGTAAACGGACATGTTATGTCCTCTGGAGCGATATATAAATCAGGTACTAAATTTTAGGAGAAATTTTTCACATAAATTGAGATAAAAGGGTCATTGAGTAACATGAGGGCCTATATTTTCAGTGGCAGATTTTGCAAAAGTTTCTATGTGACTGTTTTTTATATTGATCTTCAAAAATGACTGTGTTTTTCCAATTCTCTCTCTGAAAAATGGGGGAGGGAAGAATGTTTGCCTCACAGGCATTAACTGAGATAAAATGTGTGAAAATGCCAAGTAAAGTACAAAAATCAAAACACTGTTTTTATTATTATCTTGTCCAAACCTCACCTTTTATTGATGGGGAAACCAGGATCCAGAGATGGACAGTGACATGGCTAGTGAGTGGCAAAACTGGGGCTAAAACTCTTGTTTAATTCCACATGCTAACAAAACCCCAAGTTGCTGTTCACTGAGACTAATTGAAAATCTGTCAGGCTACCAATGGGTGCAGGGGATGGGAGTCTGCAAGATGATGCAATGGGTGTCCCAAATACAGAAGCTAGAAATGGGTGTTTTAAGTCATTGTCATGGAAAGATGATATTAACATAATTTTCTTTTAGCAAAATAAAAGGCTTCCTTGTGTTTTCACTCCTGGCTGAAAAGTACAAGACACCTTTTCTTTGCTGGTTAAGAAAAGGAACAGCCTTTGCTAAGCACCATCCTTAAACTATATTCAATTTAAAAATGTTTCACCATTTCAGGGACTTTATTTTGAACCTGTTAAATGTCTGTCTAGGTAGGCTTTATGTTGCCCTTCCTAACTCTTTAGCTCCATATCTTTCCCTTAAAGTGGGTTTTCTGCCTTTGTACGTAGGCTAGATGGACTTACTGTGGCTGCTCCCCAGTTCAAAGGTTTAATTACTGGCATTAGGAAACCTTCCTCTTCTCAGAACATGCTAAACTCTGCAGCCCTGCCTTAGCCCAGTTTCCCTAGAGAATGGAGCCTGAGGCAGAGCTGGCAGGTGACATCTTTAGTGGGGGGACAGGTTTAGTTCCAGAAAAGTAAGAGTGAGAAAAAAAGGGGAAGTAAGGAGGCAAAGCAAATTCAGGATGGTGCGTTGCCAAACAGGCCATAAGGAAACACTGCTGGTTGCTCAGTCAATGGACACCTGATCAAACCCACCTGGGCCATGGCTGAATAAGCAAGAGTTCATTGACTCGACATCCTGGCAAGGAGGCCAGGGCATGGGGCAAACTTGCTGCTGGGGCAGCTCTTGGAAGCCTGGAGAGAGCGATGGCCAATGCTGAGTAAAGGGGAATTGTGAGTTTTCCCAGCAGTTGGAAGAGAAGGCACAAAGAGGCCAAGGGAAGTGGACACCCGGGAAGGGACACATAATGTGAGGCCAGAAGATCCAGCAGAGGAGTATGTTTGATCAAGAGCTCAGAGGCCACAATTTACCATGATCATCAGGACTGTGTTGGTGGGAGGGCAGCAGCATCGCTGAAAGCTCAGTGCTGCTCTTCTCTGCAGCCCAGGGTTGATGGTAGGAGAGGTGGTCAAAGAGCTGGGCTCATTGATGTCCATGGGGATGATGCCTCTGGCCCCCAGGTAGTAGGGACCAGGAGGGGGCCTTTACCAGCAAGGCCAGAGGCGTGGCCATTTACTTGGGTGACTGTACTCTGAGAACAAGGAGATACCCAGATGCTTTGAGGACTACTGGACACAGGGTCTGAGTTGACACTGATACCTGGAGACCCAAAGCATCATGGAAGGCACCTTGTTAGACTGAGGACCTACTGGGCCCAGGTAATAAATGAAGTCCTGCCTGAAGTCTGGCCTACATGGGAGAGAGAACAGCCTAGAAGAATCAGTCACGAGCAAGGAGGACACCTCAGGAGAGAAAACAGTCACCACCTGAAATCACCTGCAGGGGAGAGTTAGAGTTTTATTAGAGCAGGAAGGTGAAGGGAGATATATTTCTTATTTACTTATTATATTAATAATCTTTTTTAAATTCTCTAGACAAAGCTATCTATATTAAAGTGAGCAAGTCATCAAGAGTTCCTCATTTAGTGAGTTTTCTGAGACGCAGAGTGCAGATTCTGCAAGAGATTGGCCCATCTTCAGGGAACTGATCAGTCAAACCCAAAGGAATGAATGAAGCCCAGAAGCAGGCAACTCTTCATGGAAGAGGTAACATGTGGCAGGGAAGGGTAGAGGCCCTAACATCAATTCAGCAAAATCCATACAGTATGGCCTCCATGCCAAGCCCTGCGCCAAGCTCTGGGCATACGGAGATTAGTCCAGTCTGGTCCCTGAGGTCCAGGAGCTCCCAGACCAATAACCAAGAGCCAGCCATGCAGGACTTCACAACTGGGTAGAGGTCATCTCTTTGGGCCTCTCTCTGAATTGGGGATGTTGATATTTGCTCACTGCTCACAACCTTTGGGTTGTTTTCCCAGTTACAGAAAAATCCTCTGATCCACTTCCCACCTCGGTGAGACTTGGCCAGGTCAGGGTCAGAGTGCACCCTTGGCCAGCTGTGTGCTACTAACAGAGTGGCTGCTGACCCGCTGCCCAGGCTGCCAGACTTGTAGGGAAATCCATGAAGAAAGCCTGCTTCAGTGTGTGAGGTATTTCCCCCCAGGTTTCTGTAGCATTCTTGCCACCTTGGAAATGAAGAAGGAAAAACAATTAATAGCAACTGGCCAAATAAATTTCCACTGGCCTGGAGAGAGATTCTTGGACTTGTCTCTGTGTTACCCCAGTTGCTGTCATTGGTAGAGGCTAGATGGTTACTGGATGTGTTTGAGAAGTTCAGCTCAGTGACTCGTTTTGTTCTTGTTTAAAGGTCAGGGAGGAGAGAAGGAATTGGCAAAGCAGGTAAAGAAGGAACAGCCAGCAAGGTAGAAGAGAACCTAGAAAGCCAGGTGAACAAACTATGCCAAAGAAGAAATGTCTAGAATAAGCAACTAAATACTCTGACAACAAATTCAGAGAGAGTTATAAAGTAAAAACTGCCTCCCTCCATCCCTACTCTTACTCCTCAGAGGTAATAACTCTTAATAGTTTTCTATAATTCCTTCTAGAAATTTTCTTAACAAATGTAAGCATAAATATATAGAGAAATGTACATACATATGGTGGGTCATGCCACACATCTGATCCTTAATTTGCCTTTTTCACTTAAAATTATGTATCAAAGAACTTTCATACCAGGCTGTTCTATTTAATGGCTGAAAATTAAATTTCATTGTACAAATATATCATAATTTAGTTAATCATTCACCTTTTGGTAGATATTTATATCGTTTTTAGCTTTTTGATATTATTACATCCTAGTGAACAAAATGATTCATACATTGTTAGGCCCCTCTATAAGTAAATCTAGATGATACATTACTAGGAGTGGAACTGCTGAGTTGAATTTTGGGAGATATTGTCAAATTTCTCTCCAAAAAATTTTTGGAACAGCTATGTAGGAGAGTACCTGTTTCCCTACATCTAGTACCACCCTTGGACCAAGGGAAGAGGGACCCCTGCCATGGGCCTTGAGCTGCAGAAGGTCCCATTCTGGTTCTTCTCTGACTGTGCCTCTTCCCACAGGGCAAACTCTGTGGGGTCGAGGGGATTTCTCCTTGAGTCTGTACCCTTCCTCTTAGACCACATTCTGGGTAACTGGGACCCCAGAATTTCCTGCCCAGAAAGCCTCAAGCCTGCTTCTGGGGTCTGCACAGGTCTCCTCCCAGATCCATCTTCCAGAGTATGGCTAGTATACTGACCCCTAGGCCCTAGGGTAGCCAAGGGGTAGCTATGTACAGGCTGCACATGGGGTTTGGGTGTGTGGGGTGGGAGGGTCACCACATGGGCGTAACTCACCACACAGTGGGAGGATGGAGATGGGGCTGGGAAAAGAAGGGAGAGCAAGCCATGTACCAGGAGTTAGGAGCTGGGCCTCCTTGTACCACCATAGTCTGGTGAAGAAGTCTGGGGAGTCTGAGATTTCTGAACTTGAACCTGGCCTTTCAGATTGTTATTGAGGTATAATTGTTAACGTAAGAGGAAAGAACTTATTTTATTTGACAGTTTGTTAGCTTGATTCATAACTTGCAAGTATTTACTTATATTGTATGTGGGTATGCATTTGTACTGTTGCTTTAACCTTCAAATGTTAGGGGTGGGTATTTTCCAAGTTTTACATTTTTGCCCACCTGCTGGTGAAAAATGCTATATGTAAGTTTGATGGACATTTCTTTAGAATTAGTAAGGCAGAGCAGAGCACCTTTGAATATGTCTTAGCCATTTGAATTTCTTTTTCTGTGCACTACCTGTTTATATCCTTTGCTCATTTTGTCTTTTTTAGTGTTGTTGTTATTTTCTGTATTAAGCTAATTAGCTATTTGCCACATGTAATGCAACTATTCTCCTTCTCCCTTTTGTCATTTATCTTTTCATTTTGTTTAGGGTAATTTTTTTCCATATTAATGTTTGAATATTTTCTGCTTTCAAATTTATCCATTATTTTTCTTTTCTTTCCTTTTTCTTTTCCATTCTTTTCTTTTTTTCATGACTGTTGTTTACATGCTGCTTACATGTTTTTCTAAAACCTATCTCACTCTAAAATCATTTTTAAAAAACCAATCAAACAAACTACTTTGCTTTCTTCCAGCACATTTTGGACATATCACCTCCTGATCCAGTTAAAAAAATCAGAACAAGATTCTAAGGCTTCTTTCCCCAGGAATAAGTACAGTTTAGCTCTGTCCCAAGGGGCTTTGCAAGACAGAGGAGGGCCTACACACACACAAACATTTATTGAGATATAATTTATGTACCATAAAACTCCCCCTTTTGAAGTGTAGAATTCTTAGATGTACAATTCAGTGGTTTTTACTATATTCACAGAGTTGCACAATCATCACCACCACCTAATTTTGGAACATTTTCATCAACCTAAAAAGAAACCCCAAAACCATTAGTAGTTACTCCCCATTCTCCTCTCTCCAGCCCCTGGCAACCACTAATCTATTTTCTGTCTCAATGGATTTGCTTATGCTAGACATTTCTTCTTTGACATATTTTGTTCACTTGGCTTTCTAGGTTCTCTCCTACCTTGCTGGCTGTTCCTTCTTTACCTCCTTTGCCAATTCCTTCTCTCCTCCCTAACCTTTACATATCAGAGGACCCCGGGGCTGAAAGCTGGGACCATTTATCTTCTCCATCCACATTCACTCCCTTACTAATCTCATCCAGGTTTGAGAATGTATTCTCTCCAGCCCAGATCTCTTCCAGACTGAATTCCAGACTCCACCTCTCCCCTTGGCTATATAAGCATCTCAAACTTAACATGTTCAAAACTAAACTCTAATCCTCCACTTAAAATCTGCCCTTCTCAATTTTACCCCCATGTCAGTTAATGGAAACTACATCCTTCCAAGGATGTAGTCAAGGATGGGTCATCCTTGGATGAGTTGGAGTCATCCCTGACATCTCAATCCCCACCCCCCGCCACCTCCCCTCCCCTTTCATCTGATCTGTTAGCAAATCCTGTGGACTTCATCTTCAAAGCATATTCAGAATCAGGCCGCTTCTCCCCTCTGCTGCTACACCCTGGTCAAAGCCACCATCATCTCTCTCCCGAATTATCCCAACAGTCTCCTAATTGGTTTCCCTCTTTCAATCTAGCAGCCAGAGGAATTCTTTCAAAATCCCATCAGCTCATGTTATTCCTCTGCTCAGCACCCTTGGGTGGCACCCATCCAACCTAGGAAAGCCCCGGTTTCCTTGGCCTCGCGCCCTCCTGCTCTTCCTCTCATTCGCTCTGCTTCGCTCCCCTCGTCTCCCGAAGAGCCTCTAACGCACTGCGCGTGCTCCTGCCTCCATTTGCACCTGCAGATCGCTCTACCAACAGAGGCGGAGTTACAGGGCACCTAATGAAGCCTATGCTTCCCAGCCTTCACTTACATGGGCCCTCTCCAAGACCCTGTACCTACTTTTGCACTGATAATTTTATATTCTTTTTCTCAAAGAGGGCCCTCAAATTGTATAACCATCATGTCCCACATATCTTGGATTTACTCCTATTCCCAGATACCTGTATGGCTCGCTCCTCCACTTCTTTCAAGTCTTTTTCGAATATGACCTTTGGAGTGAGTCTCTATTTAAAGTTGCACCACCATCCCTCCATGTCTAGCAACATCCTATCCTCTGTTCCCAATTTATTATTATCCTTAGCACTTATCACTATCTGAAATACTAATATTTATTTATTTATCTTGTTTTCTGTCTCTTTCACTAGAATTTAAGTTCCATGAGGGCAGGGATTTATGTATTTTGTTCCCAGCTATATCTCTAGTGTTTAGAGCAATATTTAGCAAATAGTAAGTGCTCAATAAATATTGTCTGAATGAATGAAGCTCTTTTTTGGAATAAAGGGGTGGAATAAGCTAATTTGCATTTGTGGACCCAAAAAGAAGGGGCATCAAGACCCTAGGAGGAAGACAAAGGTAGGAGGAATGGAAAAGACAGGTGCTCTGCGTTCACCAAGGCCCAGATGCCTGAGTTCCCCTGACAGCAGTTCAAGGTTGGTGTTTGGCCTGGAGGTGCTGGGGCCAATAGAATATGGATGCTCTGTAAGGGGCAGGTGCAATTGCCCAGAAGCAGGGACAGCTTTGGGGCCCTTTTCTGCTCCATTGTCTCCCTGTGGAAGATGCTCCATCTCTGAGCAGCATCTCTGAAGTCCCTGTGCTCCAGAACCTTCTCCCAAGATAAGAAGTCCCCTTTCCCCCAGTAATGGTCCAGGACACTTGCAAGCTGTAGGGTTCTCCTGAACACCTAAAAAGAGTGGGGTAGAATGGAAGCAAAAGTAAGAGTTTCAAGTATTAGGTTTAAGAAGTGGGTAAGATTACCCAAAAGACAGGAAAAAGAGGACACAAGCTGGGAAGTTCAGGAGAGGTCAGAGTGGACTTGGAGGTGGGTCAAAATGCATAGTTATGAACGATATCACAACTAGTGTGAGTACAGGCTGCATGGTTCAGAGCTAGGTGGCTTGGTGGTGCCAGAAAGCACAGGTGTGTCTTGCAGAAACAGCTGCCGAGGTCAGGATCTCTCGCCAGCTGGCCCTGCCACCAAGGACCCACCAACAGCCAACCTGCATTTTCGAGAGGATTGCTTTCCAGGGCAGTCATTTGGCCTGGGTCTCAAAAACCATTAAAATTTAGCTTGGGGTATCCAAAGAACTTGAGAGAGAGAACAATAATCAAGAAGGCAAGGTTCCAGATACCCCCTAAGGATTGAGATAGCTGCTGCTCTAAAAGCCATTGAGCATTTGAGAGCAAAATGATGCCTTTTTTACATGGTAATTTTATTAAGGGAATAAATATTTACAACCACATGTGATCCAAATCTGTTCAGCCATAAATTTTAGAGGCCTTATTTTAATTAACTGAGGCCTATTAGATTCACTTTCTTATTGTTTCTGGCCAAAACTAAGTTGTCACACTCAGATTAATTTCTTCTAGAAGAGGAGCAAGGCGGTTATAACTGTACACATATGAGTCACTCATCGTTGGCAGAGTCTGTTGATATTTGAGAGAATATTATTTATCCAAAATAGTCAGTGATACACTGCTGGATGGTAATGCTTAATTAGACCGTCAACTTAACATACAACTTAATTAGTTCTCAATTAAATGGAAAGCTCCACTCTGTAGTCAATTTTGTTCACTGCAGTTTCTCACAAGTGCTGCTACCGTTGCTGGGAACGTATGCGGGGCCCTTTTCTGACTCTCCACCGTGTATCCTGAGCATGCTCCCTGGATACACAGCTCTTGGAACTTGGAAGAACAGTGCAGTACAGGGAGGAGACAGGAGGGCATCAGGATGGATAAAACCATGGAGTATCAGAACTCTAAGAGATCTTCAGTATTACCCAAGGCTACTTTGTCCTTCTGAGTATGCAGAGCTGGACATCCAGAGAGGAGAGGTTCTAAGACACATGGCACAGTAGTGGCAGAAACTGGATGCCATTTCTTTTGACTCTGAAAAATGTTCAGACCTGCTGTACTCCTCATTTTTTATTAGACTCCATAGTAAGAATTCTTCACAACTTTGTCCTTCTGATGCATGCTACCCTCCATGAGCCTTTCCCACAGAGAACTTTAAGAACAGTAAAGAACAGAACAGGAGGTGTGGACTCTACCATTTTTCAGGATTTCTCCTTGGCTTTCTACTCTCAGGACAAGGGGGATGTAATGAATGTTTGATTTATGTCCCACTCAACCTTAGGGAGCAGAAACACTGGAGAGATCGCAAAAGATTAAAGGTGTGCGTAGATGTGAGTGCTGTCCCCAGGACTTCATGTAAAGCTGTCATGCTCACATCCCTTGGGTGACTCATCGCTGTCGCCCAGAGGCTGCCTGATACTGCACGAGAGAAATTCCCTTTAACTCTGAGCCTTGCAGCCTCGTTTCAGAACAAATCTGCCCTTGCGTCTCCTGGCATTAAGGGAAAAGTCTGTGCCTATACGTAAGTAGAAGGGTGGGAGAAGCAGCTGCTCCTAAGGGCAGCTTGGGGTTGCCAACAATAATGAGAGGGGTGGATTTCTAAGGGGAAGGGGACCCTGGAGGCAGAAGATGGGGTGGTGAGGGGCAGCCATCCTCCCTAATGTCAATATTCTCTCACCTCTGATTAATTTGGAGGTGGCTGGTGGACGTTTTTAGTGCTGAAGTGAGCAGAGGGGAACTGTGCCTACTTAATGTAGTTATTCCTTTATTTATTTATTTGACAAACATCTATGAAGTTCCTGTTATGTGCCTAGAACTGCTTATACTATGCCACCCGGTTGGCTTTGGGTTTGTGCAAATATGTGATGGAACTCTGGATAAGCTGCCACAGGCATTTATTGGTTCACGTTTCTAGGATTGCTCCACTCATGGCCTCTCCCAGCTTTCATTCTCCCGGTTTCAGGACTGTGCCCTGCCCACCTCCCACCTTCAGCTTTGGCTCCATGTCTTAACTCCTTGGATCCATGGACCTGTGGGTTTTTGTTTATTTGTGTTTTAACCTATTATGTATTCAGTATTGGGCTTGAATGTATGTACTGTGAAAATAGGTGTTTTGCTCCAGATCAGCACTTACATTTCTCTCCATAGTAGGTGCTGCATAAATATTTGTAGAATGCATAAATTAATGCATATGCATAATGAAATAATGCATAATTGGGGGAGTTGCGAACAAAACAAAACAAAACAAAAGGGTAGGGCAGCACCTTTGCCCTCGGAAGTCTTTTTAATTTTTTTTAGATTAAAAAAGTGTGATACCAGGAAGTGGAGTTTAAATCCCCTCCCTTTGAGTGCTGTCTGGACCTAGTGACTTGCCTCCAAAGAATAGAATGTGGAAATGGAAAAATAGTAACTTTATATACAGAAACCCAGCAGACACTACCTTAACAAGTGATCAAGGTTAACACTAACAGTGGTAAGTCACGTTGGTAGTATGTACCCTCGAAAGACGTGATGGGAGAGGCACTTCACCTCTGCGATGTTCTTCCCCCAAATCAGAACCCCTGTTCTGAGAACAATATCATGACAAACCCATGAGAACAATATTGACCAACCCAAATTGAGGAAAATTCTACAGAATACCTGACCAATACTCTTCAAGACTATCAAGGTTCTGAAAAACAATGACTGAGAAACTGTCACATATTAGAGAAGACTCAGAGATGTGATGACAAAATGCAATGTGGTATCCTAGACTGGATCCTGGAACAAAAAAAAGGCATTAGTGAAGAAACTGGTGAAATCCAAATAAAGCCTGGAGTTTAGTAAACAGTGATGTACCAATGTTAATTTCTTAGTTTTGACAAGTATAACCATGGCTATATAAAATGTTGATGGGGAACCTGGGTTAAGGGTATGTGGGACCTCTTTGCACTATCTTTGCAACTTTTCTGTGAATCTAAAATTATTCCAAAATTAAAAAAAAAATTTTTAAAACCCTTGAAAAGGCAGCTGAGCACCCTCCATATACACAGTTATAAGGCAAAGCTGGCTGCCAGTTCTAGCCTGCAACCTGTATTCACAAGAAAGTAATACATGCTTGGCATAAAAAAATCAAACAATTCAGAGTTCACCCCCCTCTGCCACCCCAATACCACCCCTCAGAAATAATAGCTGCTGGGAGTTTGGTGTCTATTATTTCACATCTTTTTCCATACCTAAATAAAAGCTTGTAATTTTGTATATTACACAAATAGTTCTTAAATTCTAAAAATTTTTTAATGAAATAATGTTACATATATATTATTTTACACCTTGATTTTTTTCACGATATAATATAGCCTTGATATTTTTCCTTGTCTCTACACACATTTGACTTCAGTCTTTTATTTCCCCCACTTTATTAAAGAAGTTGTGGGTTTACAGAACAATCATGCATAAAACACAGGATTCCCATCTACCACCCACCAACACCTTGCATTGAGGTGGAACATTTGTTACAATTGATGATAGCACATTTTAATAGTTGTACTATTAATTAAAGTCCATTGTTTAACATGGTTCACTATGTAGTGTAGTTTCACGGATTAAAAAAAAATTTTATTGTTACCGTATATGCCGTCTAACATTTCCCCTTTTAATCATATTCAGATATGTATTTCAGTGCTGTTAATTTCATTCAAAATGTTGTGCTACCATCATCACCATCCATTACCAAAATATTTCCATCATTCTAAATAGGAACCCTGTACATTTTGAGCCTTAACTTCTCATTCCCTGTTCCACCCTGTCCCTAATAACCTATATTCTAGATTCTGACTCTATGAGTTTGCTTATTCTAATTGTTTCAAATCAGTGAAATCATACATATTTGTCATTTTTTGTCTAGCTTATTTTATTCAACATAATGTCTTCAAGTTTCATCCAAGTTGTCGCATGTATCACGACTTCATTCCTTTTTACGGCTGAATAATATTCCATTGTATGTATATGCCACATTTTATTCATCCATTCATTAGTTGATGAACACTTGGATTGCTTCCATCTTTTGGCAATTGTGAATTGTGCTGCTACGAACATCAGGGTGAAAATATCTGTTTGAGCCCCTTCTTTCAATTCTTTTGGGTTTACACCAAACTAGTGGGATTGCCAGGTCATATAGTATTTCTATACTTAGCTTTCTGAGGAACCGCCAAACTGTCTTCCACAGCAGCTGCACCATTTTACATTGCCACCAGCAATGAATGAGTGTTCCTCTCCAACACTTGCTGTTTTCCATTTTTTAAAAAGCATCCATTCTAATGGGTGTGGAATGGTATCCCATTGTGGTTTTGATTTGTATTTCTCTGGTGGTTAATGATGTTGAGCATATTTTCATGTGCTTTCTGGTCATCTATGTATCTTCTTTGGGGAGATGTCTGTTCAAGTCTTTTGTCCATTTTTTAATCGGGTTGTTTGTCTTTTTGTTAAGTTGAAGGATTTTTTAATATATATTGACTATTAATCCTTTATTGGATATGTGGTTTCCAAATATTTTCTCTCATTGTGTAGGCTGTTGTTTTACTTTGATGATAAATTCCTTTGAGGAATAAAAGTTTTTTTTATTTTGATGAGGTCCCATTTATCTATTTTTTCTTTTGTTGCTTGTGTTTTTGGTGTAAAGTCTAAGAAATCATTGCCTAACACAAGGTCCTAAGATGCTTCTCTACATTTTCTTCTAGGAGTTATATCTTATATTTAGGTCTTTGATCTATTTTGAATTGATTTTTGCATATGGTGTAAAGTCATTCTTTTAGTTTTCAAATGGAGATCCACTTTTTCCAGCACCATTTGTTGAAGAGATTTCTTTAAAAATTGAGTGGTATTTTCTGCCTTGTCAAAAATCACTTGGCCATAAATACAAGGGGTGATTACTGAGCTTTCTGTATGTCTGTCCTTGTGCCAGTACCATACTGCTTTTATTACTGTGGCTTTGTAATAAGTTTTAATATCAGGAAATATGATTCCTCTAACTTCATTTTTCTTTTCCAAGATAACCCCTTACCCTTCCATACAAATTTGACGGCTGATTTTTCCATTTCTGCAAAGAAGGTTGGTGAAATTTTGTTAGGGACTCCATTGAATCTACAGTGTAAATTTTCTTGGGTAGTATTGACACCTTAAGAATATTCAGTCTTCCAATTCATGAACAGGAACATCCTTCCATTTATTTATTTAGGTCTTCCTTGATTTCTTTCAGTAATGCTTTATAGTTTTTTGTGTACAAGTCCTTTACATCTTGGTTATATTTATTCCTGGATATTTGACTCCTTTAGTTGCTATTGTACATGGAATTTTTTTCTTGATTTCTTCTTCCAATTGTTTATTGCTTGTGTGTATAAACATTACTTATTTTGGGGTGTTGAACTTGTACCCTGCCACTTTGCTGAATTCATTTATTAGCTCTAGGAGTTTTGTTGTGGACTTTTCAAGATTTTCTGTATATAGGATCATATCATCTGCAAAAAGGGAAAAGTTTACTTCTTCCTTTCCAATCTGGATGCTTTTAATTTATTTTTCTTGCCTAATTGCTCTGGTAAAAATTTACAGTAAAAAGTTGAATAACAATGGTGACAGTGGGCAACCTTGTCATGTTCCTAACGTTAGAGGGAAAGCTTTCAGTCTTTCACCATTAAGTAGGATGTTAGCTGTGAGCTTTTCGTGTATTCCCTTTATCATGTCAAGGAACTTTCCTTCTATTCCTAGTATTCTAAATGTTTTTATCAAGAAATAGTACTGTATTTTCTCAAAAGCCATTTCTGCATCTATTGAAATGATCATACGGTTTTCCCCCTCATTCTGTTAATATAGTGTATTACATTAATTGGTTAATGATTTTCTTATGTTGAACCCTCTTTGAATACCAGGGATAAATCCCACTTGATCATGGTGTATAAATCTTTTAATATGCTATTGGATTTAGTTTGCTAATATTTGTTGAGAATTTTTGCATCTATAGTCATAACAGATATTAGTCTGTAGTTTTCTTTTCTTGTGGTATCCTTATCTGGCTTTGGTATGAGGGTGATGTTGGCCTCATAGAATGAGGTAGGGAATGTTCCCTCCTCTTCAATTTTTTTGGAAGAGTTTGAGCAGAATTGGAGTTAAGTCTTCTTGGAATGTTTCATAGAATTCCTCTGTGAAGTCACCTGGTCTGGGCTTTTTTTTGTTGGGAGGTTGTGATGACTGATTCAATCTCTTTACTAGTAATTGGCTTGTTGAGATCTTCTATTTCTTCTTGAGTCAATGTAGGTAGCTTGTTTCTAAGAATTTCTCCATTTCATGCAGGTTATCTAATTTTTTGGCATACAGTTGCTCATAGTGTCCATTTTCAGTTCTTTTTATTCCAGCATGATTAGTAGTAATGTCCCCCTTTTCATTTCTGATTTTCGTTGTGTCTTTCCTCTTTTTTTCCCATGTCAGTCTAGCTAAAGGTTTGTTGATTTTGTTGACCTTTTCAAAGAAGAAACTTTTGGTTTCATTGATTCTATTGTGTTTTTTTTTTAATTTTTTTATTCCATTTATCTCTGCTCTAATATTTATTTCCTTCCTTCTGCTTGCTTTAGGTTTAGTTTGCTCTTCTTTATCTAGTTCTTCCAGTTTTGAGGTTAGGTCTCATATTTCAAGACTTCTTTTTTAATGTAATCATTTAGAGCTATATATATTCTTTCTCATCACTGCCTCCACTGCATCCCATAAGTTTTGGTGTGTTGTATCTTCATTTTCATTCATTCACCTCAAGATATTTCATAATTTTGCTTCTGATTTTCTCTTTAACCCATTGGTTGTTTGAGTATATTGTTTAATTTCAACATATTTGTGAATTTTCCATTTCTCCCTCTGTTATTGATTTCTAGTTTCATTTCATTCTGGTCATAAAATACACATTGTATGATTTCAATATTTTTGAATTTATTGAGACTTGTTTTGTGCCCAACATATGGTCTTTTCTGGAGAATGATCCATGTGCACTCAAGAAGAATGTGTACTCTGTTTTTTTTGGGTGCAGTGTTCTATTTATATGTCTGTTACGTCTAGTTGGTCTAGTGTATCATTCTAGTCCTGTACTTTTTATTGATCTTCTGACTAGATGCTCTATCCATTATTGAGAGTAGTGAATTAAAGTCTCCTACTGTTAATGTCGAACTGCCAATTTCTCCCTTCAAATCTGTCAGCATTTGCTTCACATCTTTGGGGCTCTGCTGTTAGGTGCACATATATTTATAATTGTTATATCTTCCTGCTGCATTGTCCCCTTTATCATAATGTAATGACCATCTTTGTCCTCTTTAACTGTTTTTGACTTAAAGTCTATTTTATCTGATGTTAGCATAGCCACTCCATCTCTCTTTTGGTTACTACTTGCATGTGTGCCTGTTTGGATGTATTATGTCCCTCAAAATGCCATGTTCTTTAATGCAGATATATTAGTGTTGATTAGGTTGCAATCTTTGGATTAGGTTGTTTCCATGGAGACATGACCCACCCAACTGTGGGTAATACCTTTGATTAGATTATTTCCAAGGAGGTATGGCCCAGCCCATTCAGGGTGGGTCTTGATTTAATCACTGGAGTCCTTTAAAAGAGCTCACAAACAGAAAGATCTTGGAGCAGCTGAAGCTTAGAGAGACATTTTGGAGACGGCTGTTGAAAGCAGACTTTTGCTAATGCTTCCAAGATGCCTTGGAGAAGCTAAGAGAGGACAAAATGCCCCAAGAGCAACATTTTGAAGAACACACAGGAGCTGAGAGAGGAGCTTGGACACAACCTGGGATCAGCAGACACCAGCCACGTGACTTCCCAGCTAACAGAGGCTTTCCAGATGTCATTGGCCTTCCTTCGATGAAGGTATACTTGTGTTGATGCCTTAATTTGTACATTTTCATGGCCTTCAGACTGTAAAATTGTAACCAAATAAACCCCCTTTATAAAAGCCAATCCATTTCTGGTATTTTGCATAATGGCAGCATTAGCAAACAGGAACACTTGGTATATGTTTTTCCATCCTTTCACCCTCAAACTACTTGAACTTTGACTTTAAGGTGAATTTCTTGCAGACAGCATATAGTTGGGTCAAGCTTTTTTATCTATTCTGTCAATCTTTTGACTGGAGAGTTTAATCTGTCTTTTAACTGGAGATTTTAATCCATTTGCATTTAAAGTCACTACTGATAACACAGGTCTTTCTTCTGCCATTCTGCTACTTAACCATTGTAAATCTTATACCTTTCTTGTCCCTCAATTCTGTTAAAGCTTACTTTTCTATTTATTTGCTTTCTTGTGTTGTACCGCATTGAGTACCTTCCCATTTCTATCTGGATATATTTTTCATCCATTTTCCTTGTTGTTACCATAGGGTTAAAATTCAACACCTTAAATATAAAACAATTATATTTGGTTTGATACCAACTTAACTTCAATGGCATGCACATATACTTTTCCTATACCACTCTATCCCCCCAGTATTTTTTGTTCTTGTTAACACATATATCTTTGAACATTATGCATCCAAAAACCTAGATTTACCATTGCTTTTTATGCATTCACATTTTAGGACCTAAAGGAAGTAGGAAATGGAGTTACATACGAAACATTACAATACAACAATACTGACATTTATAATTACTCAAATGGTTACCTTTAATGCAGGTCTTTATTTCTTTATGCTGCTTTGATCCACTGTCTAGGGTCCTTTCATTTCAGTCTGAAGAACTCCCTTTAGCATTGCTTGTAGGGCAGGTCAGGTGGTGATGTATGCCCTCAGCTTTTGTTTATCTGAGAACATCTAATCTCTTCCTCATTTTTGAAAGAGAGTCTCACTGGATATAAAATTCTTGGTTGGCAGTTTTTCTTCAGCATTTTAGGTATTTCAACCCACTGCCTTCTTGCCTCCATTGTTTCTGATGAGAGATCAACAGTCTCATTGGGACTCCCTTAAATGTAACACATGTTGCTTTTCTCTTGCAGCTTTCAGAACTCTCTCCTTGTCCTTTGCATTTGATAGTGTAAACAGTATATGATGGGGTGTATTTTTCTTCATGTTCATCCTGTATGGTGTTCTCTGAGCCTCTTGGATGTGCATATTCACACATCTTTTGCCAAGTTTGGGAAGTTCTCTGTCATTATTTCTTTGAATATTCCTTCTGTCCTTTTCTCTCTTCTCTTTCTGGGACTTCTGTAATGCATATACTGGTGTGCTTCATGGTATCCCATAGCTGTCTTAGTCTATTTTTACTTTTAATATTTCTTTTTTCTTTCTGCTCTTCAGCCTGACTCATTTCAAGTGTCTTGTCTTCAAATTCAATGATTCTTTCTTTTACCAGCTGCAATCTGCTCTTGAAAGCCCCCTGGGCATTTTTCATTTCAATTATTGTAGTCTTCAAATACATAGTTCTGCTTGATTCCTTTTTAAAATTTCTATTTCCTTACTTAGACTCTCAGATTGTTCATTCATTGTTTTTCTGATATCCTATAGTTCTTCCTCTGTATTTTCTTTATCTTCTTAAGCATTTTTAAGATCATTTTTTTTAAAAGACTTTGGTATGTTCATATTCTCATCTTCTTCATTGGTGTTTTCTGTTTTTTATCTTCTTCCTTTGGATGGCCCATCATTCCCTTTTTGCCTTGTTCCCTTTTTTATGCACTGTACCTTTTATTTTTTTTATTTTTTTTTTAAATTTTTTATTTTGAAATAAATTCAAACTTACAGTAACAGTTGCAACAATACAAACCCCATACACAGAACTCCAGCATACCCCAACCCCCCTCCACCGACACCCCAATGTACCAACTTTAATATTTTTTCACTTTACCATTTTTCTTTCTTTCCTTCCCTCCCTCTTTCCCTATCATCCATCATCTATTGCTCTGTCTTCTGAACATATGAGAGCGAGTTGCACACATCCAAATCAAGATACTTTTGCTCTTGCTTATCTCCTTCCCCTCTTTTTTTGGTTTGTGGGCATTTGTTAGTAATAGCTGCTACCATTTTTGGAATTATATCAGGTGACAAGCATTTGCCAAATTCCTTATCATGTGACTTAACTCTTACAACAACCTTGTAAAAATCATGTTTTACGAACTGAAATCTGAACAGGTTACAGAGATTAACCCTTGCCCATGGTAGTTAGCTGTAAGTGGCAGAGCCATGTTGAACACCAGTACCTTGTTCTTCAGCCACGCACCACATCCATTCACTCTTTTTTTTTATCATCATTTTATTGAGATATATTCGCATACCACGCAGTCATACAAAACAAATTGTACTTTCGATTGTTTACAGTACCATTACATAGTTGTACATTCATCACCTAAATAAATCCCTGACACCTTCATTAGCACACACACAAAAATAACAAGAATAATAATTAGAGTGAAAAAGAGCAATTGAAGTAAAAAAGAACACTGGGTACCTTTGTCTGTTTGTTTCCTTCCCCTACTTTTCTACACATCCATCCATAAACTAGACAAAGTGGAGTTTGGTCCTTATGGCTTTCCCAATCCCATTGTCACCCCTCATAAGCTACATTTTTATACAACTGTCTTCGAGATTCATGGGTTCTGGGTTGTAGTTTGATAGTTTCAGGTATCCACCACCAGCTACCCCAATTCTTTAGAACCTAAAAAGGGTTGTCTAAAGTGTGCGTAAGAGTGCCCACCAGAGTGACCTCTCGGCTCCTTTTGGAATCTCTCTGCCACTGAAGCTTATTTCATCTCCTTTCACATCCCCCTTTTGGTCAAGAAGATGTTCTCCGTCCCACGATGCCAGGTCTACATTCCTCCCCGGGAGTCATATTCCACGTTGCCAGGGAGATTCACTCCCCTGGGTGTCTGATCCTACGTAGGGGGGAGGGCAGTGATTTCACCTTTCAAGTTGGCTTAGCCAGAGAGAGAGGGCCACATCTGAGCAACAAAGAGGCATTCAGGAGGAGACTCTTAGGTACAAATATAGGGAGGCCTAGCCTCTCCTTTGCAGCAACCGTCTTCCCAAGGGTAAAACTTATGGTAGAGGGCTCAACCCATCAAACCACCAGTCCCCTATGTCTGTGGTCATGTTAGCAACCATGGAGGTGGGGTAGGCGAATACCCCTGCATTCTCCACAGGCTCCTCAAGGGGGCACTACATCTTTTTTTTTTTTTTAACTTTCCCTTCTTTTTTAAATATATTTAAATATATTTAAATATATTTAAATATTTTTAAATATATTTTTTTAAATACAGTTGTATGAAAAAAAAGTTAAAAAGAAAACAAACATACAATAAAAGAACATTTCAAAGAGACCATAACAAGGGAGTAAGAAAAAGACAACTAACCTAAGATAACTGCTTAACTTCCAACATGTTCCTACTTTACCCCAGGAAAGTTACCTAATATAGCAACATTTCTGTGAACTTGTTCCTACTATATCCATCAGAAATTAACACCATAGTCATTTCTGGGCATCCCCAGAACGTTAAATAGCTTATCTGTTCTTCTTGGATTATTGTTCCCCCTTCCTTAATTGCTCTCTACTGCTAGTTCCCCTACATTCTACATTATAAACCATTTGTTTTACATTTTTCAAAGTTCACATTAGTGGTAGCATATAATATTTCTCTTTTTGTGCCTGGCTTATTTCACTCAGCATTATGTCTTCAAGGTTCATCCATGTTGTCATATGTTTCACCAGATCGTTCCTTCTTACTGCCGCGTACTATTCCATCGTGTGTATATACCACATTTTATTTATCCACTCATCTGTTGAAGGACATTTGGGTTGTTTTCATCTCTTGGCAATTGTGAATAATGCTGCTATGAACATTGGCGTGCAGATATATGTTCGTGTCACTGCTTTCCGATCTTCCGGGTATATACCGAGAAGTGCAATCGCTGGATCGAATGGTAGCTCTATATCTAGTTTTCTAAGGAACTGCCAGACTGACTTCCAGAGTGGCTGAACCATTATACAGTCCCACCAACAATGAATAAGAGTTCCAATTTCTCCACATCCCCTCCAGCATTTGTAGTTTCCTGTTTGTTTAATGGCAGCCATTCTAACCGGTGTTAGATGGTATCTCATTGTGGTCTTAATTTGCATCTCTCTAATAGCTAGTGAAGCTGAACATTTTTTCATGTGTTTCTTGGCCATTTGTATTTCCTCTTCAGAGAACTGTCTTTTCATATCTTTTGCCCATTTTATAATTGGGCTGTCTGTACTATTGTCATTGAGTTGTAGGATTTCTTTGTATATGCAGGATATCAGTATTTGTCAGATACATGGTTTCCAAAAATTTTTTCCCATTGAGTTGGCTGCCTCTTTACCTTTTTGAGAAATTCCTTTGAGGTGCAGAAACTTCTAAGCTTGAGGAGTTCCCATTTATCTATTTTCTCTTTTGTTGCTTGTGCTTTGGGTGTAAAGTCTAGGAAGTGGCCGCCTAATACAAGGTCTTGAATATGTTTTCCTACATTATCTTCTAGGAGTTTTATGGTACTTTCTTTTATATTGAGATCTTTGGTCCATTTTGAGTTAATTTTTGTGTAGGGGGTGAGGTAGGGGTCCTCTTTCATTCTTTTGGATATGGATATCCAACTCTCCCAGCCCCATTTGTTGAAAAGACCATTATGACTCAGTTCAGTGACTTTGGGGGCCTTATCAAAGATCAGTCAGCCATAGATCTGAGGGTCTATCTCTGAATTCTCAATTCGATTCCATTGATCTATGTCTATCTTTGTGCCAGTACCATGCTGTTTTGGCAACTGTGGCTTTATAATAAGCTTCAAAGTCAGGGAGTGTAAGTCCTCCCACTTCGTTTTTCTTTTTTAGAGTGTCTTTAGCAATTCGAGGCATCTTCCCTTTCCAAATAAATTTGATAACTAGCTTTTCCAAGTCTGCAAAGTAGGTTGTTGGAATTTTGATTGGGATTGCATTGAATCTGTAGATGAGTTTGGGTAGAATTGACATCTTAATGACATTTATCCTTCCTATCCATGAACATGGAATATTTTTCCATCTTTTAAGGTCCCCTTCTATTTCTTTTAGTAGAGTTATGTAGTTTTCTTTGTATAGGTCTTTTACATCTTTGGTTAAGTTTATTCCTAGGTACTTGATTTTTTTAGTTGCTATTGAAAATGGTATCTTTTTCTTGAGTGTCTCTTCAGTTTGTTCATTTGTAGCATATAGAAACATTACTGACTTATGTGCATTAATCTTGTATCCCGCTACTTTGCTAAATTTGTTTATTAGCTCTAGTAGGTGTATCGTTGATTTCTCAGGGTTTTCTAGATATAAGATCATATCATCTGCAAACAATGACAGTTTTACTTCTTCTTTTCCAATTTGGATGCCTTTTATTTCTTTGTCTTGCCGGATTGCCCTGGCTAGCACTTCCAGCACAATGTTGAATAACAGTGGTGACAGCGGGCATCCTTGTCTTGTTCCTGATCTTAGAGGGAAGGCTTTCAGTCTCTCACCATTGAGTACTATGCTGGCTGTGGGTTTTTCATATATGCTCTTTATCATGTTGAGGAAGTTTCCTTCAATTCCTACCTTTTGAAGTGTTTTTATCAAAAAGGGATGTTGGATTTTGTCAAATGCTTTTTCAGCATCTATTGAGATGATCAATTGATTTTTCCCTTTCGAGTTTTTAATGTGTTGTAATACATTGATTGTTTTTCTTATGTTGAACCATCCTTGCATGCCTGGAAGGAACCCCACTTGGTCATGGTGTATGATTTTTTTAAAGTGTCTTTGGATTCGATTTGCAAGTATTTTGTTGAGGATTTTTGCATCTATATTCATTAGGGAGATTGGCCGGTAGTTTTCCTTTTTTGTAGCATCTTTGCCTGGTTTTGGTATTAGATTGATGTTAGCTTCATAAAATGAGTTAGGTAGTGTTCCATTTTCTTCAATGTTTTGAAAGAGTTTGAGTAAGATTGGTGTCAGTTCTTTCTGGAAAGTTTGGTAGAATTCCCCTGTGAAGCCATCTGGCCCTGGGCATTTATTTGTGGGAAGATTTTTGATGACTGATTGGATCTCTTTGCTTGTGATGGGTTGGTTGAGGTCTTCTGTTTCTTCTCTGGTCAGTCTAGGTTGCTCATATGTTTCCAGGAAATTGTCCATTTCTTCTACATTATCCAGTTTGTTGCCATACAGTTGTTCATAATATCCTCTTATAATTTTTTTAATTTCTTCAGGATCTGCAGTTATGTCACCTTTTTCATTCATTATTTTGTTTATATGGGTCTTCTGTCTTTTTGATTTTGTCAGTCTAGCTAGGGGCTTGTCAATCTTGTTGATCTTCTCAAAGAACCAACTTTTGGTGATATTTATCCTCTCTATTGTTTTGTTCTCTATGTCATTTATTTCTGCTTTAATCCTTGTTATTTCTTTTCTTCTACTTGGTTTAGGGTTGGTTTGCTGCTCATTTTCTAGCTTCTTCAGTTGATCCATTAGTTCTTTGATTTTGGCTCTTTCTTCCTTTTTAATATATGCGTTTAGTGCTATAAATTTCCCCCTGAGCACTGCTTTTGCTGCATCCCATAGGTTTTGGTATGTTGTGTTCTCATTTTCATTCGTCTCTATATATTTAGCAATTTCCCTTGCTATTTCTTCTTTAACCCACTGATTGTTTAGGAGTGTGTTGTTTAACCTCCAGGTATTTGTGAATTTTCTAAGTCTCTGATGGTTATTGACTTCTAATTGTATTCCATTGTGGTCAGAGAATGTGTTTTGAATAATTTCAATCTTTTTAAATTTGTTGAGGCTTGTTTTATGTCCCAGCATATGATCTATTCTGGAGAAAGTTCCATGAGCAGTAGAAAAATATGTGTATCCTGGTGATTTGGGATGTAATGTCCTGTATATGTCTGTTAAATCTAATTCATTTATCAGATTGTTTAGGTTTTCAATTTCCTTATTGGTCTTCTGTCTGGTTGATCTATCTATAGGAGAGAGTGATGTGTTGAAGTCTCCCACAATTATTGTGGAAACATCAATTGCTTCCTTTAGTTTTGCCAGTGTTTCTCTCATGTATTTTGTGGCACCTTGATTGGGTGCATAGACATTTATGATTGTTATTTCTTCTTGCTGAATTGCCCCTTTTATTAGTATGTAGTGGCCTTCTTTGTCTCTCAAAACATCCCTGCATTTGAAGTCTATTTTATCTGAGATTAATATTGCTACACCTGCTTTCTTTTGGCTGTAGCTTGCATGAAATATTTTTTTCCATCCTTTCACTTTCAGTTTCTTTGTGTCCCTGTGTCTAAGATGAGTCTCTTGTATGCAACATATTGATGGTTCATTTTTTTTGATCCATTCTGCGAATCTGTATCTTTTAATTGGGGAGTTTAATCCATTTACATTCAACGTTAAAACCGTGAAGGCATTTCTTGAATCGGCCATCTTATCCTTTGGTTTATGATTGCCATATTTTTCCCTCTCTCTATTAATATCCTTTATTGTACCCATACCGAATCTCTTTAGTACTGAACCTTTCTCCAAGTCTCTCTGTCCTGTCTTTGTTTCTCTGTCTGTAGGGCTCCCTTTAGTATCTCCAGTAGGGCAGGTCTCTTGTTAGCAAATTCTCTCAGCATTTGTTTGTCTGTGAAAAATTTAATCTCTCCCTCAAATTTGAAGGAGAGCTTTGCTGGATAAAGTATTCTTGGCTGGAAATTTTTCTCACTCAGAATTTTAAATATATCGTGCCACTGCCTTCTTGCCTCCATGGTGGCTGCTGAGTAGTCAGTACTTAGTCTTATGCTGTTTCCTTTGTATGTGGTGAATTGCTTTTCTCTTGCTGCTTTCAGAACTTGCTCCTTCTCTTCTGTGTTTGACAGTGTGATCAGTATATGTCTCGGAGTGGGTTTATTTGGATTTATTCTATTTGGAGTTCACTGAGTATTTATGATTTGTGTATTTATGTTGTTTAGAAGATTTGGGAAGTTTTCCCCAACAATTTCTTTGAATACTCTTCCTAGACCTTTACCCTTTTCTTCCCCTTCTGGGACACCAATGAGTCTTATATTTGGACGTTTCATATTATCTATCATATCCCTGAGGTCCATTTCGAGTTTTTCAATTTTTTTCCCCATTCTTTCTTTTATGCTTTCATTTTCCATTCTGTCATCTTCCAGGTCACTGATTCGTTGTTCAACTTCCTCTAGTCTTGTACTATGAGTGTCCAGAATCTTTTTAATTTGGTCAACAGTTTCTTTAATTTCCATAAGATCATCCATTTTTTTATTTAGTCTTGCAATGTCTTCTTTATGCTCTTCTAGAGTCTTCTTGATTTCCTTCATATCCAGTACTATGGTCTCATTGTTCATCTTTAGTTCTTTGAGTAGCTGCTCTAGGTGCTGTGTCTCTTCTGATCTTTTGATTTGGGTGCTTGGGCTTGGGTTATCCATATCATCTGGTTTTTTCATATGCTTTATAATTTTCTGTTGTTTTTGGCCTCGTGGCATTTGCTGAACTTGATAGGGTTCTTTTAGGGTTTGTAGACCTATTGAAGTCCTTATCTCTAATTTATCAGATCTACAGCTTTGTGGAGTACACTTTCTCTAACTAACCAGCAGGTGGCGTCCACGAGCCACCTGTTCTCCACAAGCCAGTTCTCCCCTGCTTAGCCTTTTTGGTCAGTGGGGGAGTGAGTCTTGTGGGGCCCAATTGGTGTACCAAGCTTGTGTGTGTAGTTGGTGTTGCCTGCCCTGTATGTGGGGCGTGTTTCTGGGCAGTCGGGGAGGGGGGGTGGCCCTAACAATCAAATCTCCCTGATGATCCTAGAGTTTTAAAGCTGCTGCAATAGTCTAATCATTCAGTTCAGTCCTGCCACAGTTTGTCTCTGCCACTGACCCACAAGTCCTTGGTATTGGCGTATGGCTCCTGAGACTTGCAAGTGGGCCCCTCTTCCAGGCTGTGCACCCCGGGTCCTCTGTTGAGGGATGACTGTGCTCTGTCACAGGTGAGTGCCGTCCCCCCAGGGCAGTTCTGGGCTGCTGGGCTGTGTAGGGAGGCTCCCAGTCTGCTCAAATGATGGCTGAATGGGGCTTTGTTAATTCACACTGCTCCACCTTCCCAACTCTGGGACAATCAGCTGAGGTTGCAGGGAAGGCTAATGTCCACGCCCAGTTTTGTGGTGTGTGCCTGTTATTTGAAGCACTTCCATCACACTGGGTTGTGTGGGGCAGCTCTGGGCTATGGGGCTGGCGATGGGCAGGAGTGTTTCCTGTCCACCAGGATGATGGCTGTGAGCAGACACCCCCCTTTTCTTGGGAAGTTGTGGTGTTTAGTGAATTTTCTCAGCCACTGGATTATTGCCTTTTGTCTCAGAGCTCTCTTAGTTCTGCTCTTGACTTGACGTGCCCAAATTGCAATTCTTTGAAGCTTTCTGTATTGGGCTTCTTAGAGTAATTGTTTTAGAAAAAGAAAAAAGGATTAAAAAAAAAAAAAAAAAAAGGGCCCTCCTCAGAGATCTAATAGGTTATTGAAATGCTAATAGACAAAGCAACCAGGGCCATTAAGGAAAGGTCCACAGGGCAGAGAGATCAGCTTTTCTTCGGGATTTGCATATGCACCTCAAGGCCTGAGCTCTGCCCTTCCCCTTTCTGTGTTCACCAGAACTCCAAAAATCCTCTGCTTTTATTTTGGAGTTTTTCGTGTTATTTTTTTTTTTCTATGCCTGTCTCCTCTCTGCTGGGCTGGCTGCTCTCAGATTCTCTGGTGTCTGGTCTCAGTCTATCTATGGTTGGAGTCTGGATTAGTAGAATGAGTTTCCGATAAGAGCAGCCACTGCAGTTCTCCCTTCTCCTTCCCGGAGCTGACAGCCCCTCCTCCCATGGGACTGAGCCTGGCAGGGAGGGGCGCGGGTCCCCTGGCCGCAAAAACTTACAGATTTCGCTGATCTCAGCAGTTCGACATTTTCATGAGTGTTTTATGAAGTATGCCCGAAGACAGATTGTTCTGTGGTGTCCAGTCCACGCAGTTCCTGGCTTTTTACCTACTTTCCTGGAGGAGTAACTAAAACTTACAGCTCACCAGTCTGCCATCTTGCCCCACCTCTCGCACTGTACCTTTTAATATTTCAAAATATTAACTCTGAGATTTACTCCCTGGGATATCTGTTTCTTTGTTTTGTAACCAGCTGGTGATAAGACAGAGATTTTCTTGAGCTTCAGCCCCCCTATCAGGAAGGTCGGCCCAAAGCAAATGCAGTGGGCCCGGCTGTCCTTGAGTTACTGGGCTTCTGTCTTGTCCTGGGCTTTTGTTTCTTAGTTGTTTTGGAGTTCCCCTGTTTATAGGCATTTGGTTGTCCCCTCTGTTTTTCAGGGGATAAACCTCCCAGGTATCTGAAGTCATCAGGCCTTTGTCCAGACTGCCTCTATAGTTTTTTGTTTGTTTGTTTGTTTTTGTTTTTGTTTTGTTTGTTTACCCTTTTTGTTGTCTCAGGCTGGTTTTTCCTGGAGGGAAAATTCTGGGAGGAGGTTCACCCTGGGGAGGACTTTCCCAATTCAGTCTTTCCCGGACAAAACAGCACCAGGGACCCAAAAAAGGGGTTGCAGACTGGCTTCAAAGTGCCCTATGGAGGAGTCAGGAAGGGCACCAAAAACTTCTCTGACAGTTCTCCAAAGCTGAGCTTTCCTGGCCTCTGCAGCAAATGCAGCCGTTCAGCTAACTTTCCCGTACAGTCCTGAAGAAGCCCTGCATCTTTAAATTGTTTCTGGGACTCACTTTCTGGAAGCTTAGAATTTTTCAAACCATCAGTTTCTGATTTCTTTGTTCCCTGGAGTTCATTTCTTAGCTTATCCCTTTCCTCTCCCATATTACTATAAGTTGCAAGGAGAAGCAAGGCCAACTTTCCACACTTAATTTGGAAATCTCCTCAGCTAAACATCCAAGTTCGTCACTTTCAAATTCTGCCTTCCATCCAACATCAGGACTCAATTTTACCAAATTCTCTGCCACTTTAAAACAAGGATAGCCTTTCTTCCAATTTGAAGTGACACATTCATCATCGCTGTCTAAGGCTTCATTGGAAATACCTTTAGCGGCTGTATTTCTACTGACAGTCTCCTCAAGGCAAGCTAGGCCTTTTCTATCAAGCACCTCACAGTTCTTCCAGCCTCTACCCATTACCCAATTCCAAAGCCATTCCACATTTTTGGCATTTGCAATAGTGGCTCACCATACCCAGTACCAAAATCTGTTTTAATTTCCTAGGCTGTTGAAAGTAGATACCATCAAATGGGCTGGCTTAACAGAGGAAATTTATTAGCTTACTGTTTTGAGACTGAGAAAAATGTCCAAATCAAAGTATCAACAAGGCGAAGCTTTCTTCCCAAAAGTGGCTGCCAGCCATCCTTGGTTCCTCTGCCACATGGCAAGGCACATGGCAGTGTTTCCTGGTCTCTCCCTTCTCTTCTGGGTTTCGTTGCTTTCAGCTTCTTGCTTCTACAGCTTTCTCTCTCTCTCTCTGTATTCATCCTGTTTATAAAGGACACCGGTAAAGAGGATTAAGACCCATCCTAAATGAGGTGGGTCACACCTTACCTGAAGTAGCCTCCTCAAAAGGTCCTACTTACAATGGGTCCACAGCCACGGGAATGGATTAACTTTAAGAACATGCTTTTCTGGGGTACATAGTTTCAAACCACTACACTTCTCATTATTCAGTCCATCATTCATGTCTCTCAGTAGATACACAGTTTTCTTTGTAAAGTCTTTGCATTTCTGGTTGTCTGTTGCTATTGTGATTTTTATTTTATCATTATAGTTTTCAAAGGGGAAAAGCTTTTAATTTTTTTTCCCTGTATTTGTCCTGTATTAACCTAATTTACTGAACTCCATTATTATTCTAACAGTTTTGTGTTAATTATCCTAAATGTTCTAGGTTAATAATTATAGTGCCTGGAGTAGTGCTAATTTTGACTCTTTCTTTTATTTACACTTCATTTCTTTTTCTTGCTTTACTGGCTTCACCATTGTGGTGTCTGGACACAGCATTTCTCTCTGGCACCCCTTTGGGACATGACTCTGGGTCTCTGCCTTCCAACTTCAAGCCTCTCAACTATGGGTGGAGTTCTGTTTTATTTTTGTGGGTCCCCCCCCGAGCCAGCCTCTGCTTGTCAGAACCTACCCTCCCTGTAAGCATTGTTTTCACCCTTTTCTATTGCGGCTGCCACAGTCTCACGCCACACAAGAAAATGAGCAGCCATCCAAGGAAAAGCCTCTGAGGATGACCTGCTGTCTCTATGCCAGCAAAAATCTTGGCCACATCATGGCTCAGTTCTTTTCACATTGCCAGTCTGTCTTTATAGCTGGAATTTAAAGATCTAGGGTCAGTACTAGAAGACTGGGCTAGTCAACCTGGGAGTCTTTTGTTTCCAGCTTATCCTTACCCCTGTTGTGCATCTCCTCACTCTCCCTGTCTCTGTGTTACAGGACCAAGGCGGTGGATTATTTTGCCCAATGTAGTCAAATGACCAATTCCTGAGACACTGGGTTTTCAAAAAGAAAAAGAGTTTTATTGCTAGGCACAAAGCAGAAGAGCAGATGACTATTGGTCCAAAATCTGTCTCCCCAAATTGCAATAATTCTGATAGTTTTATAGTATCAAAAGATGGGCAGGTTTTAGGATAATGAGTACAGTGGCCTCAGATGATATAAAGTAGTGATTTAATTATTGAGCATGTGCAAATTGATTACATGCTTAGTCACAGAACGTGTGTAAGAAAATGGTGGCCTCAATATGATGATGGGTGTGATTTTTATTATTATAATGAGGTATAGGTCACTTGTAGGTTAAAGTCTAAGCTACTGTACATGTCAGGTGGGCCCATTTTGGTTAGATACAGTTTCAGTTATCAAGATAACTTTGGAATTGGGATGGGCTAGTTCTGGGTTGACCCAAGACCCTTCATTAATAAACATTAGGGGCTGTCTTTAGTGGTCATAAGACTTTAAAGTTGAAAAACTGGATAAATAGGTACAAGTGAAGGTTAGTCACAAGGTTTTTACAATCACAAGGGCACAAGATAAAGGCTGTACAATCATCATCAGAGATCAAGGCAGCTGGATTACAGTTCAGGTTTCAGGTATTTCCCTCTGTCTGCTCTAATATACCAGAAAGTAAAAATGAATATCTATGTAATGATTCAGTAATCATAATCAGTCCTTAAATCTAATTTCTTGGTTACGCCTGCAATGCTTTCCTTGGCTCTTCTCTGTTGACTCACTAGGACCCCAGCTTGGGCCCTATGTCCTCTTTCACCCCCAGACCTGCTGCAGTGGTCAGAGAGAGGAAATAAGGTTGCGAGGACAGATGAGCTGAATTCCTCCTGTATTCTGAGGCTGGTTGTAGAACCTGGTGGAATGGGAAGGATGAAGAAGGAGAGGTTTCAGGAACACTTGGTCTGCCCCAAGTACCAGGAGAACCCAGAGAAATCCCTGTGTGCCCTGGCTGGCTGTGGCCTCCTAGAGGAGAACACATTGCTGGGGTGGTTGTGTGACCTTAAGGACACACCTATCATCACCCAGTGAACCTGCCATGAGTCAGAGGGTTGCCACAGCAGACACATTAAATTCAGGGATAAGCTCCCCAGCCTTCTACCCAGCCATTCCTCAGTATCATCTCTTCAGACTCTCTTCATTTCTCCCTACTCTTCCTTCTGGTTTGGCCACTGGCTTGGTCCACTGCTTACTCCCTGCTAAGTGGACCCCCTCCTGAGTCAGGGTCTTCTTGAAGTTATCTGCCTTTGGGCATGTCCCAAGTGCCCCACCTGGGAGAAGCCCTAAAAGGGCAGTCCTGGCAGGGATCACCTGGTGACCTGGTCCCTGCTGCCCCACCCCCCCCGCCTCCCCTGCAATACAGGCCACAGTGGGCTGGACCACTGGATGAAGGGGAGGCATCGAGGAGGAATCCCGGGTTTTGGGCCTGGTGACCAGAAGGAGACAGAAGGGAGGAGAAAAGATATGGGGGCTGAAGGGAATAGCTCTGAGAAAAATGGCCAACAGACATTAGTGAAAGAAAGAAGAATGACATTAAAAGTAATTATGCTCCTCTTTATTCAATTGAAATTTTCTTTTTGCCTTTTTTCCTATTAATATGTTGTGGTCTGGGGATGTTTGGAAAGGTCCCATTGTTTAAAATATTTCTTCCAGGGGCCTGGAACTCCACAGTTTTAGACTCATTTCTTTGGGTCTTGAAGACTTTTCGGTTTTTGAGGGTCTTTCATAAAAAGTTAAAGTGACTCCAGAGGCTATGTCTCCCCAGTGCCCTCTGAACAAAGAGGCCAGTGAACATGAACCAAACTGCCCTGGCCCATCCTCATTTCCTGCTGCTCATTGCCCACTCCCACCCCCACCCTGCATGTCCTACAAGGCGGCGCCCGACCACAGCTATTCCAAGGCATGCCAGGCTGCATCAAACCTAAGGGACAACACAATTCTTGCTCTTCCCTATGTCTGGGGTACCCTTCCCCATCTCAGCCTGTCCAAATTTTACCTGAACACCACCTACGTACTATTCCTACCAAAAAATGTTTAATGTCAATCCAATTATGAGGCAGATTTGAGAACATTTTACAAAACAACTAGCCTGGACTCATCAAATGGTCAATGTCACGAAAGAGTCCTCCCACCCATCCCCCACCCCACCCCCGCCAAACAAAGGGCAGGGTTCTGTTCTGGATTTAAGGAAACTAGAGACTTGAGAACTAAACACAAGTCATGATCCTTGACTGGAATCTTGATAGAGGGAAAAAGCTATAAAGGGCATTATTGGGACAATTGGGGGAATTTTTTTTTTTTTTTTTTTTTATGTTCCAAATGTGATGGATTTATTTTACTCTGATGCAAAACCAAAGATTTCACTACAGCACAGAGACCAATATATTAAAAGGTCATGAAAAAGTGGTGTGGGACATGCAGGACATAATGTACAAACTGGACGATCAGGTCATTTCCCTTACAACATGACACACTGTCACTGAGGAACACATTTAAAATAACACTGAGGAACTGAACTGAAATGTGGCACAAACATGAAAACTTCCATGCATGCCTTCAAGTACCTCCCTTAGGATGGACTTGCAACCTCTAGACTTCAGAGTAGGGAGGATTACAATTCTTTGGAAGAATAAAAAGTTCACACTTTTGAAATTTCACAGAAGAATTTTAAGGCCAAAACAGTAGGTTCGCTTCTCTTCATCTCCAGGGACAAATCTGATACTCTACTCAAAACCATATTAAGCCTCTAGTTCGAATCCCAACCCAACCTTGTGACCTCCTGCATTGAAGTTCTTTCCATCGATTAAAGCTAATAGGGTCAGTTTGACTCCTGGTCGAAGGGTCTGAGTATAGCCAAGTCCAATCAGGCTGGTGTTATTTACTTTAGCAGATAGAGAAGTTTTACAATCCAGCTTGTATTTAGCAGCAATGCCAAAACGGGTGTTGTTACTGCCAGCTGTCCAAGCAAGATTTATTGAAGTTTCGATCTTCTCATTAACCTTCTGGTAGATAGAACCCCCAAATTCAGTGCCATCATTCACATGGGTATGCAGCTGGAAGTCTGCAGCTTTGTAACCAAGGGCGAAATTATTCTGTGACAGTTTGGATTTGGCTGTGTCAAAACTCATCTGATAGCCAGCAAGCCAACCTTCAAGGGCCAACACAGCCCAGCCATAGATGGTTGGTCCAGAAAAATCTATATCAACATTACTGCCAAAACTGAAACAATCCTGCTTATAAGAGGCCTTTAATTTCCCACTCTTCTTTCCTGTGTTCGGTACAAATATGGTATCAAGAGTCACTTTCAACCCTTCAGCCAACTTATTCTCCAAAGAGATTTCTGTCCCAAGAGTATTGTCTGTGTTCCATTTTTGGGTGAAGGTAAGCCCATAGTTACAGATCTTATATTTGGTTTCTAGGTTGCCTGACGCTTTTCCTGTATCAGTGTAAGCGTGACCAGAAGTAGAAAATTCCACTCCACTACAAGACTTGGTTTTCAGATCTATTTTGACCATGCCAAACCCATATCCTTTGTTAAAGACATCTTTGGCGGCCTTTCCTAGGTCACTGTAAGTCGGTGTGTTACACATATCTCCAACCAGATGGCCTGTCTCCACTCCGCCAGCTGGGGGAATTTGAATATGGATTAATTTGATAAAATTATTATCAATGTTACATTTTCTTGAGTGTGACAGCAGTATTGTCGTTATGTAGGAGAATTGCCTTGTTCTTTTGAGGTGCATGCTGAAATATTGAGGAGTGTTTTGCGACTATGTCTGCAATGCACTTTCAAATGATTTAGCAAAGCGTATATGTATATGTACATGTATATAGAGAGAAATAAAGCAAATGTGACAAAGTGTTAGCAATTGGTGAATCTAGATTACAGCTATATGGGTGCTCATTATACTCTTTCTTCATCTTTTCTGAAAGTTTTAAATTTTTCAAAATAAAGAATTGGAAGAAAAATATCCTACCTATTCTGTGAATCCTAGATCCAAGACAGTCACCTCCTCTATGTAGCCTGCTCTCTAGTCCCAATCTGAAGCATTAGTTCCTTCTTCCACCTTTCCAGAGCCAGTACCTACACTTATGTTACGTCACCTGGCCCAAGCTGTCCTGGAACAGAGTAATGGTCTGCTCATCCCAGGGACATGTCTGTCCCCCTCCCTGGGCTGTGAGCTCCTGGAAGGCACTGACTGCAGAGATCTCAGGGGATAGAGAGGTTGAAAAACCAGCCTTGCCACGTCCCAGCTTGGCCTGGGGCCACCCTCCTCCCTCTGACCTGTGCTCCAGGCTCTTGGGTAAGGACCTTCCCTGCTCCTGTTGGATCCTGCCCTCCCTGACAAAAAGAGGGAAGAAAGGGGACCAATTAGAGATTAGAGGAATCTGTTTCAGTGTTGTGTCAGGGTCAAATCAGGCAAGCAGACCACACTAAGTGGGATAAAGGATTTCTTTTAGGAATTAGATCTCATGCAATTGTGGCAGGATCTGAGGAGGTGAAGGTCCAGGAGGGAATTGGAGGATCAGAGAAGGTGTCACATACCAACCAGAGAAGCCAAACATTTCTAGCCACTGGAATGGGACTGCAAAGGGAAGGCTCATGGGGTGGTCTTTGGGAAGTCAGCTTCTGTGCAGCTACCACCTCTGTGGGCCCACCATCAAGTATCCGGTGGTGGGTTTGGAGCCACTGTGGGTCAACAGGGTCAGTGGTTGGGAAGAAGAGCTGGAAGAGAGAAAGGACAAGCTGGAACCCGCCAGCACCTCTGTGTCTCTCTGTCACACTCATCTAACCATCACCACCTCAGAGAATAATGATTGCTGCTTCTCTTCTTCCAAATCTTGGGCAAGTTTCTCTTTTGGTCTGCTCTAATTGGGAACTATACAGAGAAGAAGATTGTGGTAAACATAATTTCTGCTTAAACAAATACCAACACAGCTCTCCCTCTAGGAAACAGTCTTGGAGTCTGGGAGAAGAGGTGGGCAGGAAGTAGATGCTTTCCAAAGTCCAGCAAAGTGTGAGGTGCACCAGGGACTCTGACTTGGGTTTCTGGATTGGGCCCTCTTGTGTTCTATGAGCATTTATGTGGAGGGTGTTAATGGTGTGGCCTGAGAGGGAGTGCCTTGTGCACACTCATCTCTAACGTGACGCCCAGAGTGAGACTATCAATGATGTAGGTTGTAAACTCCGCCTTCCCCAGGCCACATAAACCTAGGGTTTAACAGTCTGCACATTTACAATAATACCTATTTTGCTGCCCCTGCTACAGTTGCTGTTGTTTGGCCCATGGGACTCCTGGGAAGTCTCCCCTGGTCATATCTTGGAATCCCCAGGGGATGTTCCTTGTGAACTTCTGATCAAGCCCCTTCAGCTCCTATAGGACACTCACCACACTCCTCTTCTGCCTGTGGTCTCCACTGCCCATGGTGATTTCTGCTGCATACGAAGCTGCTGGAGGTGGTTCCTGACTGCTGCCCTTGGTGGCCACAGTCAACCTGCCTCACCCCCAGCATCACCACCTCTCCCAACACCTCCAGCCTGGACACAGCCATCGCCTCTGCTTTCACCTTGGCCAGCACCACTGATGCCCAGGAATCAGTGGGGGCCATGAGATACCAAAAGAAGGCAGAGTTCAGTGGCAAAATAGAGAATCAATTTCCTTTGGAGTCACTCTATTAGAGGGGCCCACAAATACTAAAATAATAATTCCATCTCCAAAGGCCTTATCTGTTTCAGTTTTCCCTTCCAGGATCCAATTACAAATCCCTGATAAAGACAGAAAGGACTGGGCTGGGGGAAAACAATCTGAGGAGGCAAACCCTTAACCCCTGCTCATTCTCAATAACTGGTTTTGTTTTGGGACCAGGCCTGTAAGTTTTTGGGTGAGTTGTCTCCTGCTTCTCTCAGGAAGTGCTTCAGTCTTTTATCCAAAAATATTCCTGCTGGATCCAGGTCCAGCCCACCGCTTCTGCAACCACGTCCAGACATGGTCACTGTGTCTAAGTCATATGGTATGTCCCTTCTTTTCTAGAATATAGGGAGTGTCCCCAATTCCCAGAGTCATGGGAATGAATGCTGTGGTCTCTCCTGCTGGGTAGTAAGCCTGGTCAACTCAGTAAACCACCAATCCACATGAGGGCCAAGGCCAATGCCTATCAGGTGGCCACGGAGTGGGACCACCCTTCCCTGTGATAAATAGCTCTTTACCCATCTTTCTCCTGCTCATAAACACACTGATCCCTGATAGAAACTCAAGCAGTTTGTTCTTTAACGAGGGTCCATGTGAGCAGCCCAAAGCCATGCAGAGTTGGGGGTGGGAGGCAAATTGGGAATTAGGCCTAACTCATTTCCTCACTGCTCAGGCCTTTGACAACATCTCATGTAGATACACCTCTGGGCTATAATGTTCTCTCTTCTCCATCCCCATGGAAGTCCTTCCCTTTGAGACCTTCCTAGTCCAGTGCCCACCCACCCCCTTTTGCTCCCCTCATTGGGAAGCATCACTCCTTCCCGTAGTATAATGAAGCCTCAGCACCCTCTCAGGCCCTTCTTGGGTTTTGGATGATTACTGGCTGATAATAAATGTCTTCTCTGCTTATTTTTGCTGGCTTCCCTGCAGAAAAGGGGGAGTCCTAAATCTCTAGGGAAAATGGTGGTGCCTCCATTCTAGCTACAGCTGGATTCTTCCTAACACAACCGAAGTCAAATAGACTTCTCTACTACAAAGATAATTTTTTCTCCTAAGACCACCCTATCAATTCTACATGAGTAACCAATACTTCTATTGACATAATTTTGACCCTATTCCTTGTGGGACAACTTTGGTATTTTGAGGTTGAGGCACATTCCCAGCCCTCGCCTATCCGTGTTGTCTGAAAGTCTCTGCCAGCACTACCTAGATGAATGGCCCTAGGTTTCACCCTCTACTACAAGAGTGAAGAGGTGAGACATCAGTTCATTTAATCTGACTACTTATGTGTTATATATGGTTGAAAAATATTTCCTTTCTTAGTGAACTGAGTTTAATAGTGTTGCCTAAGAATTCATGTCCACTGGAACCTCAGAATATGACCTTATTTGGAAATAGAGTCTTTGCAGATGTAATAAGCTAAGTTAAAATGAAGTCATATAGATTAGGGTGGGCCCTAAATCCAACATGACTGGTGTCCTTAGAAGAAGAGAGGATGTGCAAATCCACCCAGAGGAGAATGCCAGGTGAGGATGGAGGAGGGATGAGCTACAGGCCAAGGAATGCAAAGGCTTGCCAGGACCACCAGAAGCAAGGAAGAGTCAAGGAAGGAGTCTCTAACACAGCCCTCAGAGGGAGCATGGCCCTGTGACTCCTTGATATCTGACTTTTGGCCTCCAGAACTGTGAGAGAATACATTTCTGTTGTTTTAAGCCACCCAATTTGGGGTCATTTGTTATGGCAGCCCTCTGAAAAATACACACTTCCCTTCAATATTTAAAAAAAAAAAAAAAAATGTTGGGAAGGAGGACTCAGAAAAGTAGCAAAAAAAAAAATTATACATTAAATTTTATTTTTTAGTTAAGAGTGTTTTAATAGGAAAAACACCTTTGAATATATGTTATTGTTTGTGGCCCTGAGGGAGGTTGCCTAAAGGGGCATTCCCTACAGTGAGAGTCAGCAGGAGCCATTCTACAAAGTCACCCTAGAATTCCTGGACAAAATGTGAAAAGGCTCCTAGAGACAAACAGAGGAACTGACTTTAAATGGTACTCCCTGGGGCTGATGGATGGTTTTCATTCATTGCTTCATTCATTCAACCCACTGCACCTACACAGGTGCAGCACAGAGCTACACAGATGAGTGAGGCAGGTGCTCTGCCTTCGCTATAGAAGACAAGGCAAGGAATAGATAGAACCTAGAGTGGGAAATGCTGTCCCAGAGGGGTGAGCAGAGTGCTGGGTGGGCAAACCCCCAGCTATCAGTGTTTGTGAGCCATTTATTCAAATAAATCACTTTACTCCTAGAAGATCCAGATCCAGATTCCTTTGTAGCAACCACCCACTAAATTCTTAGGAATTTCAGGAAAACTTTGAGTGATTCAAACAAAAATAAGTCAGTTGGAGTTTTAGGATGAAGTCATCTCAAAAGGCCGGTATTTGATAAATGGCCTGCTTTGTATGTTGTGATGGTCTGAGGCTGTATGTACCCCGGAAGAGATCATATTCTTAAATTCAATCCATTCCTGTGGGTATGGATCCATTGTAAGTAGGATCTTTTGGTGAGTAGAATCTTAAATTGAGATGTGACCCTCCTCATTCGGGGTGGGTCTTAATCTGCTTACTGGTGTCCTTTATAAGAGGATAAAGACACACACACCAAAAACAGCCCCAGAGAAACCGAGAGAGAAAAGCCAGAGAGAAACAAAGAAAGAAAACCACAGACAGAGAAGCCAGAAGCTGAAGCAACACCTGGGAGAGAAGGCCCAGCAGACGCCAGCCATGTGCATCACCATGTGACGGAGGAGTCTGATGATGCTTTGATTTGGACATTTTCACAGCCTAAGAACTGCAAGCTTGTAAGTTAATAAATCCCCATTTTTAAAGCCAACCCATTTCTGGTATATTGCATTTTGTCAGCTTTAGCAAACTAAAACATATGCTAATCCTGTGAGCACCTCACAGGGGTTGGTTTTGGCCTCATCTCCTTGCAGGTGACCCTGTCCAAAGCCATCTTGAAATCTTCCTCAGACCCTGATTCCAGGTTATGCTCAGGGCACTCTCTGGATATTTCTCATTCTGTTCAAGCCAATTCTCTGCTCATTTATGCCCACACATACCTGGTCAGGAGAACTCAGGATGGAGTCCGCTGGACCTGCCCTTTGGCATCATTCTTTCTTATGTGTCCCTAAGCAGCACCATCTAGCCTTGACCTGCTACTTGTCAGAGGGCCAAATCTACAGACATTTTAAGCTTAAAACAAACAGTTACAAAACTGAACTTTGCCTGTTCAGTGGCAAACATACAAGCATCCAGAAACCTCATGTTGTATTTTTTTTATTAGGTGACTTTGCTTATCACATGAGTGTGAGAATTTCCTTTCCCAGTTAAAAACAAGCATTGAAATAATAGACATAAAGCCTGGAGGACGTTTCCAGGAATATCTATTACACTCTGTTAGGTGAGAATTAAGAGGATTCCAGGAGTGTCTGGCTATTGATTTACCTGGAGAGGATCCTGCGGGCTGTTAATGAGGGAGCCTTGCTGGCTAAGGTGAGAAGGCTGAATGTGAGGGCTGTCAGCAGGAGGAAATACTTCAAGCCTTGGGAAGGGCCTGGTGTATGGGGGAGGGGTTTGGGGATGAGCAAATAGCCTTTGGAAACCCCAACCCCAAAACAGAGAGGCAGCAGCTTTGCCATTTGATTTCCCCTTTGAAATAACAGACTCTGTTCCTGCTTGCAGTAAGTTGAAAATAAAATAACACGCATTCATTGGGAACAAATTGAAAAAAAAAAAAAAAAAAGAGATAAGCCAGTGGTTTTGCATCTTTTTTTTTTTTTTAACCGTTTATAGTAATGTATTAAATATGCTTTGAAAAAAATGAATTTGAAGTTCAGAAAATTAGATTCAGGAGCTGAGAATCTTGCATCATATTTTTGTCTTTCAAAGTTAATATGGTCAGTTAGAACTCATAATTACTTTTCCTATTTGAGGGCATCAGATCTTGGCATCTGCCTTGTAACCAAGAGAGGTCTCATTGAAAGAAATTTCCATATAGAGAAGCAATTCCAGCTTCGGTTGTATTACCCAAAGCAACAATGCCCAACAAGTTAAAAAAAAGATTCTGTACTTCACAGAACCTTATAACTGGGATTGTTTTTTTATCTGTTCCTTCAAATGGTAATTGGTGGTGTGCTTAAAGCAATGTCTTCGGAGTAGGAGAAACTTGGATTGGGATCTCTCTCTGCCACCTCCAGGTTGTGTTGCTGTGGGCTAGTTATTTCACCTCTCTGGGCCTCAGCTTTCTCAGCTGCAATATGGGGGTAATCTCCAGTTACTTTTAGGATTGTTGCAAAGATTAAGTAAAATACTGTGTACAAGGCACTTAGCCCAGTGTCTGGCACATAGTGATCTATCATTAATTGCTAAGTTGTATTATTGGAGAGGGAACCCCACAGTGGCTTATCATTGCCTTCTGAGAACATAGCACATTACCTGGCATATCATTAGGGCTCAATCGATGTAAATTGAATGAATGAATGAAGAAACTTTATAGGTTGCTGTAGCTTGCGATAGGGTGGGGGGAGACAGGCCACGGTTCTTTTTTCATCTCCTCATATTTTTCCCTCTTCAAAGATTCCTATTACATACGTACCTCAAAACAACTTTGCTTAAGATTTCAGACTCCACCTCCACCCACACTGTGGCTTAAACAATCATATTAGTGAAACACAGAGTCAAAGGACAGAAAGGGGATGTGTTCGCCAGTGCCTGATAGTGCTCCTCTTTTTCCCTTAAGGTCCTAGCATTTGCTCAGTCACCACAGGAAAGAGGCTGGACTTCAGCTTCTCTTTCCTCTACAGAGTTTGGATCGTAGTCACATCAAGGGTGCAACACCGAATAATACATTGGACTTTTTCTTTCCTTTACTGTCAATTATACAAAAAGCTACTTGATACTTTTAAACTTCTGCAGTTAGGGCATGATTTCTAGCAAAAACAAAAAAACAGAAAACGAAACCCCTTTTTTAAAGAAAATTCCATTGCATTAAAACAAACAAAAGACCTGTGGGTTTGGGGGTGGTAGCTGGTGTTATTGTTCTCTTTTCCCCAGCAGAAGTCAGCACAGAGAACTGCATGCCTGGGATCCTTGGGGGCTTGGAAGTGACTGGCTAAGGGCAGGATTTAACCTGGCATTTGGCACAACGCTGAGGACAAAGAAGAGCAGGGACATTCAGAGACAAAACAGGGCCAGCTCTGGCAGGGGAGAGACTGGGACCTAGCAAGATGAGGGAATGATGAGGCTGAGCTGAGACTGCAGAAGGGTATGAGCTGGGAGGCACTTAGGAGCTGGTTCAGAGACAGGAGCAGACACCGTGGGCTCTCTTGGCTGGGGACAGTGTTTTATGGGTGCTTCATTCCAACTGAGAATCTTTCAGGATTCTACAGCTTCTACAAAGCCTATCCTGACCCACTGCCAGAACTCCCACTGCACTTAAATATTCCTCTTTTAGAAGACTTGCAGAACTTTTAATGATAGGTTCAGCTTGTGTGCATGTCTGATTTCCTTTCTTGAAGACAGGGAGTGAAGGCTGTTTCCCTCCCAAACCTAGCTTGGTAATCAACACCCTCTTGGTGTTGAAATGAGATGAAACATGCCAGGTGCTGAAGATCCTGGCCTGAGACCTCGTACTCAGGCAGAGAGAAGGTGCCTTTAAGGGGAGGACAGGAGGACAGGAGAGAGACAGAATCTTGGCAACCGCTGTGTTGGGAGTAGTCTGGTTCCCACACTGCCTCTGCTTAGCAGGTTCAACCCCAGAGCTGAGAGTTTCTCGTATTTCAAGGTCAGCAACCAGGACTTGGAAAGTGGGAAGAGGTCTCAGGTGGAGCTAAGCATGGCTTTGTTGTCTTTCACCTAGACCCAGCCCTCCAGCTGGCCCTTTCTCTTGGGAGTCTCTGACAGTTTCTGCCTATCTTTAAGAGCTTATTAGTGCCCTAGAGAACAGGGTAACTGGGAGATAGGAGCTGAAGAGCAAACCAATAAAATCAACTCATATCAGACTTGGGAAAAAGTCTGGTAGGGAACGGGAACTGAAAGGTGGGCTAAGATGTCTCTTTTGAGTTAACCATTGCTCAGCCTGGCTTCCCCCCAAAAGCAGAGCCTGAGCAAGGACTTGTGTGCAGGTAGATTGCTTTGGGGATAAATCCCAAGGAATAGTAGTGAAGGACTGAGAAGAGTCAAACCGAGGAGGGAAAGAGAAAGGTAGTCCAAGGGTACATCATTGAGTTGATTGAGTTAGTGGGCAACCAGGACTCATCTTAGGAGCTGTATTGTCAACCAGAAGAATTGAAAAGCAGAGCATTTCTCTACCAGCTCCTGCCAAAGGTTGCCCCATGAGATGTTCTTTTGCTCTTCCAGGTTTATGCATGTGTATGAATGGGCAGTGGGTTCCTGCAGGGGTCCTGTGCTGTAGGGACAGAGGAGTTTTGGGGCAAGGAGATACCAGGTGCAGTTGAGACCAGGTACTGTCAGATTACACTTGAACACAGCTGGTTGCCACAGCAAACGTTGGAGTAAAAAGGTGGGCTGGCTGGGAAGATAATTGCAGACAGATCAAATGTCCTTTTCCTGTCTTTCATAAATAGAAATATACATTCATTTCATTCCCAGTCCAAAGTCAGGACCTATGGTTTTCCTAGGTGGAAAGATGAATTCGTCCTTTCAGTGCTTTTCAAGCAGTGCTTAGCCTTCAAAGTATAATCTGCTGACTCAATATAGGGATTTCTTGCTATAGCTGTGGCATGATGTACAAGTGACTCTTCTGAAATACATCACTGAAGCAAGTACTCTGGGCTTGAGTTTGTCTGTGAAATAGGTACTGAGATCCAAGAGTGCATCCTCCCTTTATGATTTTCTCAGTCTTCAAGGCTCACCCTTCACAGACAAGGAAGGAGGCTTGTATGAATCAGAATAGAGTTGACAGATTTCTTTAAAGCCTGGCAGGCCAGTACTTCCTTCCTGTTTTCATCTGTCTGGTCCTTCTCTAATTTAAATAGAACCTTGCTACTAATTTGCGCTGATACCTCCTTCTCTCCTCAGCTTCTCATCCTGGAAACTGAAGGGGCCACCCTGACTTGTTTTGGAGGTCTCATCTGGTCTCTGATGTTCTATTGTGGAAACTGTGGGGAACTATGACATTCGTAAATCATTAAATGACCCTTCAAAGAAATTTTTAAATGAATTTCATCTGATTAAAACACAAATTGAAACAAACAAACCCTGATGAGCTCTAAAGGCAGCAAACACACACAGGACTTTGAAGGTGACCCTCGTCCTCACCAGGGTTTTCCTCACTTCCTGGAGCTGCACCTTTTCTTCCCCGCCAGCAGCCCCCAGGGTGGAAACTTTTTCCCACCCACTTCTGGAGGGAGGAGAGATTTGCGAAGATGTACGTCCGGGTTAGAGCCGAGACAGACGGGGCAGGAGTGGGTTAATCCCCGGTTGAGCTCCCGGGGCTTCAGAGTACCCTTCCAGGCGCGCCTGGACTAAAAAGGAGGCGCGGGTGCACACCCCGCCCCAGCGACGCTCGCTGCCGGGCTCCGCCCAACGCAGCCCTAACGCGCGCACCCAAGGTGTCTCCCACAGCTCCCGAGCAGAGGCTGGAGGCCGCAGGATTGGGAGGTGGCGAAGGGGCTTCGAAACGGAAACGGCGGCAGCGCCCCCACTGGGTCTTCCAGGCTAGGAGCGCAAGTCTCTGCGTGCGGCCGGGTCAAGGAGAGCTCACCAGGCAAACTTCTGCAGCCGGAACCCCTCGCCCATTTGGTTTGGGGTAAGAGAAGGGAGCAAAATCTCTGTACAAGCTCGGGTGAAAGGTGTCGGCGCCCTCCACTCCATTTGGTTGGCCTTGCGCGGCCACTTAACAAGGACGCCGGGATGCTGGCCCGAAGGGGCATCGCACCCTGTAGGCAGGGTCCTGCGACCGCAGAGGGATAAAGGTGGGAGGATGGGCGCGATCTCTTCCAGATCCGACCCTTGGTGGTCCTCTCCCGCTGCCCTTCCGCTTCCCCACGCCCCTCGGGAAGCCAGACCTGGCGTTTCATATTTGGAATAATGTGCTCCGCTGGAGGAATCCCCAGGTCGAACACGCTGCTCCGCGGCTCTAGGTCAAACCCTCGGGACTCATCCTTCTCCGTCGCTGCATTTTACACAAGGGACCCAGGTCCCAAAAAGGGAAGGAACCGGCCCAAGGTCACACACATCGTAGTCATTGGTCGAGCTAATGACTACTGAATCCAGTAGCCCTTGTTTGCCTCCTGCCTCGGGTTCTGGTCCTGCTTCCTTCCCACCGTACGTCCTCCCCTCCCACCTGAGGGCCCACCCCCACCCACATTCTACACGAGACTCTCGTTCTAGGGGGTTTGGGGCATACTCCCTCCCCTCCCCCTGCGTCCTCGCGGAGGTTGCCGGACAGCGGTTAGGTCGCCGGTCCAGCTGTCTGAGCACGAGCCAAGCCGGCGGTTGCGGGGGACCAGAAGGGCTTCCGCGCTGGGGAAGGAGGGAGGACAAAGCAAAGTGGAGGCGCCGCGGGGACTGGCCGGGCTGCTGAGGTAGTGGCGGGCCGGGATCGCAGGGGGCCAGGATCGCAGGAGGCCGGGAGCCACGGCGGCGCACTGGCGCGGGGACCGTGGGGCTTTGTCTAGGCGGTGCCGTCTCAGCCAATCGGAGCGCGGCTCCGGCCGAGCCCTCTCGGCTCCCTGCCCTCCGGCCGGCTGGAAGATACCGCGACGCTGTGATTGGCTGCGCCTCTGATGGCGCGAGGTGTGGAGCGGCGCGGAGCGAGGCTGCGCCTGCGTGTCTCGGGCGTTCCCGCGCCCCGTATTCGCGCTGGGGCGTGCCCGAGACTGCGTCCGCCGGTGCGCAGGGATGGGACCCGGGGCGGTTTGTACGCAGCCTTCTAGGGGCCGCGCCGAGTCGCGGGGAGGGTTCGGTGCTGCTCGCGGCGTTGATCTCTGCGCGGGTTTTTCCATCCGGTCAGCCAAAGTCAGCTGATGCAGAGTCACCGTCTAAACCTGCGGTTCATAGTTTGAGGGGTTGCAGAGGCACATGTTTCATCATGGAGGGCCTGCTGCTGCCAGGATCCTTTGTGACGCAGCAGATGCCCTTTTTTTCTACCAGGGCGTTGAAGCCCGGCCCTACACAGGGCACACGCTCCTGGCGGGCGATGAAACCGACCTTTGTAGCTTTTATATTCCTTCAGTACACATTTGTAGAGCGTCTGCTTGAATTGAGGCACCAAAGTTGATATTTCTGAGAGGCCAGAAGTTAATGATTCAACACGTGTGTCTGTTGGGGCGTTCACAGTCCCAGTGAGGACTGGTGGTTGGAAAGGGGCTGTGAGTGACTATAAACAGAAATATCTCTAGTACCCTGTCTTGGAAAGTGCACAGAAGGAAGGAGTGAAATGCAAATGTGAGCAAGAAATTCAGTTTTGATTTAGAGAAGGAGATGTTATTTGAACCGGGTAGGACTTGGTCAGAGGAAGGGGAAGTCAGATTTTGATATAGGGGGTGAGCCAGGCACGGAAGTTGGAAAGGACAGGGCTTGTTGAGGGGCGGTGTAGCACATGGTATAAGAGCAGATATAGATATTATATGGAGGGGCCAGGCGACTCTTATTCGAAATACGGTAAGCACTTGTGAATAGAATGGTTTCTTAGTCTGTCAGGTACTAATGTCATGCTTTATATGGATTCTTCCTTTTTTTTTCACTCCATGTTCAGTCTGTCAATAAATTGTAGTGGGCACTACCTTCAAAACATAGCCAGAATCCGATCACTTCAAATCACCTTCATGGTTTCTACCAGAGCTGGCAGCCCTTTTATACATTTCCAGGGGCACCTATTCACATTTTGCCAGAGTTGTGCAGTGCATAACCTGCATGACTGTACATATTTGTCCTGAATTACTACATTAGCTTCTGAATGGTCTCCCTGCTTCTGCACTTTCCATCCCCTTCAGAGTTATCTTATTACAATGTACATCTGGTCATGGCATTCCTCTGCGCAAAACTCTCTGTTATGTGCCTACTGTGTGCAGGGCACTCTTCTATTTGTTGGGGATACAGCAATGAACAAAACAGACAAAAAGTCCTGCTCTCACAGAGCTTCCATTCTACTGGGACTGAAAGACGAAAAATGAGATAAATAAGTACAATATAGAGAGTGTTATAATTTGGTAAGTACCAAGGAGAAGATAAAAAATGGAAGCAGGGAAGGCGGGTAGAAAGAATTGAGGTGAAGTAGGGATTGATATATTAGATGGGGTGGCCAGGGGATGTCTTACTGAAGCAATGACATTTGAGTAAAGAGCTGAAGGAAGTGAGAGAATGAGCCCTGTGGATAGTTGGGGGAAAAATATTCCAGGGAAAGGGAACGGTAAGGGCAAAGGCCCTGAAGCAGGAGCTTGCCTAGCATGTTCCAAGGACAGCAAGAAGGCCACTGTGACCCAGACACAGCAGGCAGGGGCGAGGTAGGGGTGGGGGTGTGTGAGGTCAGAGAGTTCGGAGGGATCCAGATCATGTGAACCTTCCAGGCAATCCATAAAGATTTTGGCTTTTCCTCAAAGCAAGACTTGTGTGCAGAAGCAACATGATGTGATTTATGTTTCAGTAGGATCATGCAAGTTGTATTGCACATAGTCTGAAGGAAGACTAAGGTGGGAGCAGGGAGCCTAGTTTGGAGGGTATTGCAATAGTACAGGTAAGAAACGATGGCGGCTTAGATTAAGATGGTAGCAGAGGGAACTTGATAGATTGTGAAGGTGGAGACGATAGGATTTGCCGACGGCTTGGCTGTGGGGTAGGCAAGAAAGAGAGGAGTCGAGTGGGAAGACTTAAAAGAGCAGGTTTGCAGGGCAATAATACAGGCTCAATTTTGGACAGGTTAAATTTGAGATACCTAATAAACATTCAAGTAGAGACATTGGCGGTTGTTTACATAAGTCCGGAGTTTTGGGGGAAAACTTGGGGTCGGAGATAAAATTTGGGAGTTGGCAGCATGTAAATAATACTTAAGGCTGTGAGGCTGGATGACATCACCATGGTAGTGGGATGAGGACCAAGAATGGAACCCTGGACTCTACTGTTTAATGGTGTGACTCGAATTTGGTGGGCGAGCCCTGCTCACTTAGGGATAGAATGGTGCTTTAATCTGGCAGTTGCAATTTTGGCAGTTTTGACAGTTCTGGTAACCCTTTCTCTTGGGAAGAATCAGATGAGAAGTAGAAGGTGGGTGGGGCATGTTCCTGTTGTCATTACAAAGGGAGGCCTTACAATGAGGCAGTCTCAGAATATGGGGCAAGATGAAGAATTATAATAATGTTCTGCAGAAAGAACCTACCCCTTTAGTGTATTTTAGATAATATTGTTTTAGCTGCAAGTAACACACCTTAAATTTGTTTAAATCACGATAGAGAATAGAGATACCGAATGTCTTATGGAGCTGGAGGACAGGAGAGCAGTTGGGCCTCAAAAGCAGATCTGCCCTGCAGAACTGCTCAGGGCTCTGTTTTTGTTGTTTTCCTTTCTCCACCTCCATCTCTGCTTCTTTCTGCATCTGTCTCATTCTTCTCTTCTCCCTTACCCTCCCCTCTCTCTCTACTCCTGGCTTTCTCCATCCGTCTCAGGCTTTAGGGCAAAATGTAGCTGCCCCACAGCTCCCAGATTGCGTGTTGCTGCCCCACAGAGGCTGATATGCATCTTTCACGGTCCCAGGGAGAGAATGATGGGCCCTTCCTGTTGGGTGTCTCACTCTGGTCCAGTCCTCTGTGGCCCAGGGGTCAGCCTCAGAATCCAACCACCTGTGGGTAAGACAAGGGGGAACCAGGTGCACAGGGCAAACACCCAAACTTTAGTGACGACTGCAGAGTGCCTGTGATGTGTTAACCCAGGAGAACTGGCAGTCACCCCAGTCTAACCCAGTGACTAGAGTGTCTCTCAGACTAATCAAGATTTCTTTGCCGTCAATGAACTTGGCTATAAATTTAAAGCCTTGGCTTTTATTGAAGGTCTCTGTGAAACACAGCCAAATAGGAGTCACCTCTACATTTTTTTTTTAAATCTTCATTTTATTGAGATATATTCACATACCACGCAGTCATACAAAACAAATCGTACTTTCGATTGTTTACAGTACCATTACATAGTGGTACATTCATCACCCAAATCAATCCCTGACACCTTCATTAGCACACACACAAAAATAACAAGAATAATAATTAGAGTGAAAAAGAGCAATTGAAGTAAAAAAGAACACTGGGTACCTTTGTCTGTTTGTTTCCTTCCCCTATTTTTCTACTCATCCATCCATAAACTAGACAAAGTGGAGTGTGGTCCTTATGGCTTTCCCAATCCCATTGTCACCCCTCATAAGCTACATTTTAATACAGCTGTCTTCGAGATTCATGGGTTCTGGGTTGTAGTTTGATAGTTTCAGGTATCCACCACCAGCTACCCCAATTCTTTAGAACCTAAAAAGGGTTGTCTAAAGTGTGCATAAGAGTGCCCACCAGAGTGACCTCTCGGCTCCTTTTGGATTCTCTCTGCCACTGAAGCTTATTTCATTTCCTTTCACATCCCCCTTTTGGTCAAGAAGATGTTCTCCGTCCCACGATGCCAGGTCTACATTCCTCCCCGGGAGTCATATTCCATGTTGCCAGGGAGATTCACTCCCCTGGGTGTCTGATCCCACGTAGAGTCACCTCTACATTTATGATAAAATGGTATGGTGAAATAAGCAGGATACACAAGGACAAATATTGCATGATGTCACTTATAAGAGCTGTCTAGAGATAATAGCAGATTCCCAGAACCAGAATGTAGATTAGAGGTTACCAAGGAATGGAGCAAGGGGGAAAGGGAAGTGTATGTTTGGTGGATATGGAGTGTTTGTAAATAAAATTAATTTTTAAAAAAAGTATCAAAGAGCAGGCATCTGAGAGGGTTGTCTTACAATTACAAAGTAATGATAAAAAATATGGTATTGAGAACATTGTCTGCTATATCATTTGATGTTCCTATTGAATGCTTTTAGACTTTTGTTCCAGAATAGTTAGCCCCCTAAGGAATAGTAAGCATCTTTCTTGAATGATGCTTACTATTCTTCTTAAAGCTTCTTAAGCTTTAAAGCTTAAGAAGTTTCCCTTTTATCTGGGCCTTGAGGAAGTTCCCAATAACTGTACAGTTTGCATGCATAGCTGAGCTGGGCTGGAACTTTTAAGCAAGACTATACTAAATGATCAAAAGGGAAAGAGCCAAAGCAATTTGCATCTGACAGGTTAGGGATCTCAAACTCAAATGCACAGAGTGTCCATTATAGGCAAGTGATCTGGGTAGGTTTGAGATAATCAGTGCAAGCTGTTTGTGTTCAGTTGGAACATAGCTTAGTTATATTACCTTTTAAAACACTAGGCTGGCCAAACAAAACCGCAGCCAGGTGGAACACTGGTGGGCTGCCAGTTGTCAGAGCTAGCAATCTGTTTGGCACAGAAGCTCACTGGTCTTAAGTTCTCCTCAGTGGGAGTCCCTACATAGGATGTTTCTCTGCCTAAACTCAACCTGCCCTCCTCCTTGGGACAAGGGCCTTTGCCTCCCACTTGGGAGTGCCGAAGACCTAACCAGACTTCATGTCTAGAAACAGAGAAGTTCTCTTTCTTGCCTAAAGCCTGCCTACCTGGTTCCTATTTCTTGCTGATGGCCCCGCCTCTTCTGAGGTTATCAGCAGGGGATTGATCACCCCTTTCAGGGGAGAGCCTGCTCCTGCCCCTCAGGAAAGCAGCTATCTATTGCCTCTGCAAGATAGTCTTGTCAGAATGCAACACTGGGAGCCCAGTGCCAGTACAGAGATATATGCATGGTTTTTGTTTGTTTGTTTGTTTGTTTGTTTTGGGGGGAGGGGGTTAGGGGATGGGGGATTTCCATGAATTATGCCTTGACAGTGGAGAGCATACCAAGTGTTCTCAGCAGTAGAAAAGCTTCTCCAAGAGTACACCGTGAACATCTTGATTTTGTGACAGTGTCCTGTGAATTCAGTTGCTGTGAATCAAGCAAGTCACTCTCAGGCAGCTAATTACTTCCTGTATGGCAGGGTGGAGGAGACTGTCCCCCAGGCTCCCACAGGTGCTCTGCCTTTCTCCTTGCATCACCCATCTCCAACAACCATTCTTGTTCCCAAACCTAAAGGCAAGCAAGTGGCTTTTCAAGCTTGAAAACTTAGTATTTGCAGAGAATAAAGCCCAGCACAAAGCATTAAGGTGGCAGACAACAACAAAGCGTCCTTGGAAGTCCCAGCTCTGAAACATTGTGTTTGGAATGAAAATAGTAACGTGTCTCAGAAACATAAAAAAAAGAATTAATCTAAACTTCTCCTCCGTATGCAAGAGACCACATTGTGAATAGTGCATTCAAAGGACTTGAATTTTTATGTGGTTCAAACTATTTTGACCCCAGTACTTTTAGCTATTGCTGACCCTCGGGGAAACAAAATTGAAAGCAGCTCTCTACGGAGTAGAAGAATGGAAAGGGTGTTAATTATAGACAGGGGGTTTGAAATCACCCAGCAGCGGTGACCTCAGACCCTGGTCCAGGAGTGGGGAGGGTGGAGATGTGTGTGCTCAGCCAGCTGGGCAGTCCTTGGGTGGGGAGACAGGGGTACTCCGTTAAGGAATCTGAGCCAAACATGGGCCTGTGCCTTCCATAAAGGGCCAGCCTGGGCTTGGTTCTGTTGTTGCCTGCAAGGTGCTTTCCATGGAAACTTCAGTTTGGGTTACAGGCTGACTTTCCACCTCCGGGAGCCTCAGGTAGCTCACTCAGCTCATCTCCATGCAGCAGAGGCTCACTGAGTGCTCCGCTGTGTCAGGCCCCGTTCTGGGAGCTGGGGATCCTGGGGCGAACAAGAGGGACAGGGCTCCAGGCCTCAATGAACTTTTTTTTTTAAACTTTTTTTTCTTTTTTAAATCAACTGTATGAAAAAAAAATACAATAAAAGAACATTTCAAAGAGACCGTAACAAGGGAGTAAGAAAAAGACAACTAACCTAAGATAACTGCTTTACTTCCAACCTGTTCCTACTTTACCCCAAGAAAGTTACCTAACATAACAACATTTCTGTGAACTTGTTCCTACTATATCCATCAGAAATTAACAGACCATAGTCATTCCTGGGCATCCCCAGAACGTTAAATAGCTTATCTGTTCTTCTTGGATTATTGTTCCCCCTTCCTTAATTGCTTTCTATCGCTAGTTCCCCTACATTCTACATTATAAACCATTTGTTTTACATTTTTCAAAGTTCACATTAGTGGTAGCATATAATATTTCTCTTTTAGTGCCTGGCTTATTTCGCTCAGCATTATGTCTTCAAGGTTCATCCATGTTGTCATATGTTTCACTAGATCATTCCTTCTTACTGCCGTGTAGTATTCCCTCATGTGTATATACCACATTTTATTTATCCACTCATCTGTTGAAGGACATTTGGGTTGTTTCCATCTCTTGGCAATTGTGAATAATGCTGCTATGAACATTGGCGTAGAGATATCTGTTCGTGTCACTGCTTTCCGATCTTCCGGGTATATACCGAGAAGTGCAATTGCTGGATCAAACGGTAACTCCATATCTAGTTTTCTAAGGAACTGCCAGAGTGACTTCCAGAGTGGCTGAACCATTATACAGTCCCACCAACAATGAATAAGAGTTCCAATTTCTCCACATCCTCTCCAGCATTTGTGGTTTCCTGTTTGTTTAATGGCAGCCACTCTAATCGGTGTTAGATGGTATCTCATTGTGGTCTTAATTTGCATCTCTCTGATAGCTAGTGAAGCTGAACATTTTTTCACGTGTTTCTTGGCCATTTGTATTTCCTCTTCAGAGAACTGTCTTTTCATATCTTTTGCCCATTTTATAATTGGGCTGTCTGTACTATTGTCATTGAGTTGTAGGATTTCTTTATATATGCAAGATGTCAGTCTTTTGTGAGATACATGGTTTCCAAAAATTTTTTCCCATTGAGTTGGCTGCCTCTTTACCTTTCTGATAAATTCCTTTGAGGTGCAGAAACTTCTAAGCTTGAGGAGTTCCCATTTATCTATTTTTTCTTTTGTTGCTTGTGCTTTGGGTGTAAAGTCTAGGAAGTGGCCGCCTAATACAAGGTCTTGAAGATGTTTTCCTACATTATCTTCTAGGAGTTTTATGGTACTTTCTTTTATATTGAGATCTTTCATCCATTTTGAGTTAATTTTTGTGTAGGGGGTGAGGTAGGGGTCCTCTTTCATTCTTTTGGATATGGATAGCCAACTCTCCCAGCCCCATTTGTTGAAAAGACCATTATGACTCAGTTCAGTGACTTTGGGGGCCTTATCAAAGATCAGTCGGCCATAGATCTGAGGGTCTGTCTCCGAATTCTCAATTCAATTTCATTGATCTATATGTCTATCTTTGTGCCAGTACCATGCTGTTTTGACAACTGTGGCTTTATAATAAGCTTCAAAGTCAGGGAGTGTAAGTCCTCCCACTTCGTTTTTCTTTTTTAGAGTGTCTTTAGCAATTCGAGGCATCTTCCCTTTCCAAATAAATTTGATAACTAGCTTTTCCAAGTCTGCAAAGTAGGTTGTTGGAATTTTGATTGGGATTGCATTGAATCTGTAGATGAGTTTGGGTAGAATTGACATCTTAATGACATTTATCCTTCCTATCCATGAACATGGAATATTTTTCCATCTTTTAAGGTCCCCTTCTATTTCTTTTAGTAGAGTTATGTAGTTTTCTTTGTATAGGTCTTTTACATCTTTGGTTAAGTTTATTCCTAGGTACTTGATTTTTTTAGTTGCTATTGAAAATGGTATCTTTTTCTTGAGTGTCTCTTCAGTTTGTTCATTTCTAGCATATAGAAACATTACTGACTTATGTGCATTAACCTTCTATCCCGCTACTTTGCTAAATTTGTTTATTAGCTCTAGTAGCTGTATCGTCGATTTCTCAGGGTTTTCCAGATATAAGATCATATCATCTGCAAACAATGACAGTTTTACTTCTTCTTTTCCAATTTGGATGCCTTTTATTTCTTTGTCTTGCCGGATTGCCCTGGCTAGCACTTCCAGCACAATGTTGAATAACAGTGGTGACAGCGGGCATCCTTGTCTTGTTCCTGATCTTAGAGGGAAGGCTTTCAGTCTCTCACCATTGAGTACTATGCTGGGTGTGGGTTTTTCATATATGCTCTTTATCATATTGAGGAAGTTTCCTTCAATTCCTACCTTTTGAAGTGTTTTTATCAAAAACGGATGTTGGATTTTGTCAAATGCTTTTTCAGCATCTATTGAGATGATCATTTGATTTTTCCCTTTCGAGTTTTTAATGTGTTGTAATACATTGATTGATTTTCTTATGTTGAACCATCCTTGCATGCCTGGAATGAACCCCACTTGGTCATGGTGTATGATTTTTTTTAATGTGTCTTTGGATTCGATTTGCAAGTATTTTGTTGAGGATTTTTGCATCTATATTCATTAGGGAGTTTGGCCGGTAGTTTTCCTTTTTTGTAGCATCTTTGCCTGGTTTTGGTATTAGATTGATGTTAGCTTCATAAAATGAGTTAGGTAGTGTTCCATTTTCTTCAGTGTTTTGAAAGAGTTTGAGTAAGATTGGTGTCAGTTCTTTCTGGAAAGTCTGGTAGAATTCCCCTGTGAAGCCATCTGGCCCTGGGCATTTATTTGTGGGAAGATTTTTGATGACTCTTTGGATCTCTTTGCTTGTGATGGGTTGATTGAGGTCTTCTATTTCTTCTCTGGTCAGTCTAGGTTGTTCATATGTTTCCAGGAAATTGTCCATTTCCTCTACATTATCCAGTTTGTTGCCATACAGTTGTTCATAGTATCCTCTTATAATTTTTTTAATTTCTTCAGGATCTGCAGTTATGTCACCTTTTTCATTCATTATTTTGTTTATATGGGTCTTCTCTTGTTTTGATTTTGTCAGTCTAGCTAGGGGCTTGTCAATCTTGTTGATCTTCTCAAAGAACCAACTTTTGGTGATATTTATCCTCTATTGTTTTTTTGTTCTCTATGTCATTTATTTCTGCTTTAATCCTTGTTATTTCTTTTCTTCTACTTGGTTTAGGATTAGTTTGCTGTTCATTTTCTACCTTCTGCAGTTGATCCATTAGTTCTTTGATTTTGGCTCTTTCTTCCTTTTTAGTATATGCGTTTAGTGCTATAAATTTCCCCCTCAGCACTGCTTTTGCTGCATCCCATAGGTTTTGGTATGTTGTATTCTCATTTTCATTCGTCTCTATGTATTTATCAATTTCTCTTGCTATTTCTTCTTTAACCCACTGATTGTTTAGGAGTGTGTTGTTTAACCTCCAGGTATTTGTGAATTTTCTAAGTCTCTGATGGTTACTGACTTCTAATTGTATTCCATTGTGGTCAGAGAATGTGCTTTGAATAATTTCAATCTTTTTAAATTTATTGAGGCTTGTTTTATGTCCCAGCATATGATCTATTCTGGAGAAAGTTCCATGAGCACTAGAGAAGTATGTGTATCCTGGTGATTTGGGATGTAATGTCCTGTATATGTCTGTTAAATCTCATTCATTTATCAGATTGTTTAGGTTTTCAATTTCCTTATTGGTCTTCTGTCTGGTTGATCTATCTATAGGAGAGAGTGATGTGTTGAAGTCTCCCACAGTTATTGTGGAAACATCAATTGCTTCCTTTAGTTTTGCCAGTGTTTCTCTCATGTATTTTGTGGCACCTTGATTGGGTGCATAGACATTTACGATTGTTATTTCTTCTTGTTGAATTGCCCCTTTTATTAGTATGTAGTGGCCTTCTTTGTCTCTCAAAACATCCCTGCATTTAAAGTCTATTTTATCTGAGATTAATATTGCTACACCTGCTTTTTTTTGGCTGTAGCTTGCATGAAATATTGTTTTCCATCCTTTCACTTTCAGTTTCTTTGTGTCCCTATGTCTAAGATGAGTCTCTTGTATGCAACATATTGATGGTTCATTTTTTTTGATCCATTCTGCGAATCTATATCTTTTAATTGGGGAGTTTAATCCATTTACATTCAACGTTATAACCGTGAGGGCATTTCTTGAATCAGCCATCTTATCCTTTGGTTTATGTTTGTCATATATATTTTTCCCCTCTCTCTATTAATATCCTTTATTGTACCCATACCGAATCTCTTTAGTACTGAACCTTTCTCCAAGTCTCTCTGTCCTTTCTTTGTTTCTCTGTCTGTAGGGCTCCCTTTAGTATCTCCAGTAGGGCAGGTCTCTTGTTAGCAAATTCTCTCAGCATTTGTTTGTCTGTGAAAAATTTAAGCTCTCCCTCAAATTTGAAGGAGAGCTTTGCTGGATAAAGAATTCTTGGTTGGAAATTTTTCTCTCTCAGAATTTTAAATATATCGTGCCACTGTCTTTTCTTCCCCTTCTGGAATACCAATGAGTCTTATATTCGGACGTTTTATATTATCTATCATATCCCTGAGGTCCGTTTCGATTTTTTCAATTTTTTTCAATTTTTCAATTGAATTTCAATTTTTTTCTCCATTCTTTCTTTTATGCTTTCATTTTCCATTCTGTCAAAATATATCGTGCCACTTTACTCTTTTCTTCCCCTTCTGGAACACCAATGAGTCTTATATTCGGACGTTTTATATTATCTATCATATCCCTGAGGTCCGTTTCGATTTTTTCAATTTTTTTCTCCATTCTTTCTTTTATGCTTTCATTTTCCATTCTGTCATCTTCCAGGTCACTGATTCGTTGTTCAGCTTCCTCTAGTCTTGTACTAGGAGTGTCCAGAATCTTTTTAATTTGGTCAGCAGTTTCTTTAATTTCCATAAGATCATCCATTTTTTTATTTAGTCTTGCAATGTCTTCTTTATGCTCTTCTAGGGTCTTCTTGATATCCTTTGTATCCCGTACTATGGTCTCATTGTTCATCTTTAGTTCTTTGAGTAGCTGCTCTAGGTGCTGTGTCTCTTCTGATCTTTTTATTTGGGTGTTTGGGCTTGGGTTATCCATATCGTCTGGTTTTTTCATATGCTTTATAATTTTCTGTTGTTTTTGCCCTCTTGGCATTTGCTGAACTTGATAGGATTCTTTTAGGATTTGCAGACCAATTGAAGTCCTTATCTCTAATTTATCAGATCTACAGCTTCGTGGAGTACAGTTTCTCTAACTAACCAGCAGGTGGCGTCCACGAGCCACCTGTTCTCCACAAGCCAGTTCTCCCCTGCTTTGCCTTTTTGGTGAGTGGGGGAGTGAGTCTTGTGGGGTCCAATTGGTGTACCAAGCTTGCGTGTGTAGTTGGTGTTGCCCGCCCTGTATATGGGGCATGTTTCTGGGCAGTCAGGGAGGGGGGGTGGCTCTAAGAATCAAATCTCCCTGGTGATCCTGGAGTTTTAAAGCTGCTGCAATAGTGTAATCCTTCAGTTCAGTCCTGCCACAGTTTGTCTCTGCCACTGACCCACAAGTCCTTGGTATTGGTGTATGGCTCCTGAGACTTGCAAGTGGGTCCCTCTTCCAGGCCGTGCACCCCCTGGTCCTCTGTTGAGGGATGACTGTGCTATGTCACAGGTGAGTGCCGTCCCCCCAGGGCAGTTCTGGGCTGCTGGGCTGTGTAGGGAGGCTCCCAGTCTGCTGAACTGATGGCCGAATGGGGCTTTGTTAATTCACACTGCTCTACCTTCCCAATTCTGGGACAATCAGCTGAGGTTGCAGGGAAGGCTAATGTCCACGCCCAGTTTTGTGGTGTGTGCCTGTTATTTGAAGCACTTCCGTCACACTGGGTTGTGTGGGGCAGCTCTGGGCTATGGGGCTGGCGATGGGCAGGAGTGTTTCCTGTCCACCAGGATGATGGCTATGAGCGGACACCCCCCTTTTCTTGGGAAGTTGTGGTGTTTAGTGAATTTTCTCAGCCACTGGATTATTGCCTTTTGTCTCAGAGCTCTCTTAGTTCTGCTCTTGTCTTGACCTGCCCAAATTGCAAGTCTTTGCGGCTTTCTGTATTGGGCTTCTTAGATTAATTGTTTTAGAAAAAGAAAAAAGGATTAAGAAAAAAAAAAAAAAGGGCCCTTCTCAGAGATCTAATGGGTTATTGAAATGCTAAGAGACAAAGCAATTAGGGCCATTAAGGAAAGGTCCACAGGGCAGAGAGATCAGCTTTTTTTTATTTTTTTATTTTTTTATTTTTAATTTATTGTACTGTGGGAACGAATATACGTAACATGAAATTTGCCATTTTAACCATTAAGTGTACAGTTCAGTGGCATTACATTTACAATGTTGAGTAACCGTCACCATCATCCATTACCAAGTCATTTTTATCACCCCAAATAGAAACTCTATACCCATTAAAGAAAAACTGTTCCCTTCTCCCCTCCAGCCTGAGTCACCTTTAATCTACTTTTTTTTTTAATCTTCATTTTATTGAGATATATTCATATACCACGCAGTCAAACAAAACAAATCGTACTTTCGTTTGTTTACAGTACCATTACATAGTGGTACATTCATCACCCAAATCAATCCCTGACACCTTCATTAGCACACACACAAAAATAACAAGAATAATAATTAGAGTGAAAAAGAGCAATTGAAGTAAAAAAGAACACTGGGTACCTTTGTCTGTTTGTTTCCTTCCCCTATTTTTCTACTCATCCATCCATAAACTAGACAAAGTGGAGTGTGGTCCTTATGGCTTTCCCAATCCCATTGTCACCCCTCATAAGCTACATTTTTATACAACTGTCTTCGAGATTCATGGGTTCTGGGTTGTAGTTTGATAGTTTCAGGTATCCACCACCAGCTACCCCAATTCTTTAGAACCTAAAAAGGGTTGTCTAAAGTGTGCATAAGAGTGCCCACCAGAGTGACCTCTCGGCTCCTTTTGGATTCTCTCTGCCACTGAAGCTTATTTCATTTCCTTTCACATCCCCCTTTTGGTCAAGAAGATGTTCTCCGTCCCACGATGCCGGGTCTACATTCCTCCCCGGGAGTCATATTCCACGTTGCCAGGGAGATTCACTCTCCTGGGTGTCTGATCCCACGTAGAGGGGAGGGCAGTGATTTCACCTTTCAAGTTGGCTTAGCTAGAGAGAGAGGGCCACATCTGAGCAACAAAGAGGCATTCGGGAGGAGGCTCTTAGGCACAACCATAGGGAGGCCTAGCCTCTCCTTTGCAGCAACCGTCTTCCCAAGGGTAAAACCTGTGGTAGAGGGCTCAACCCATCAAACCACCAGTCCCCTATGTCTGTGGTCATGTTAGCAACCATGGAGGTGGGGTAGGCGAATACCCCTGAGATCAGCTTTTCTTCGGGATTTGCATATGAGCCTCAGGGCCTGAGCTCTGCCCTTCCCCTTTCTATGTTCACCAGAACTGCAAAAATCCTCCGCTTTTATTTTGGAGTTTTTCGTGCTGTTTTTTTTTTTTATGCCTGTCTCCTCTCTGCTGGGCTGGCTGCTCTCAGATTCTCTGGTGTCTGGTCTCAGTCTATCTATGGTTGGAGTTTGGATCAGTAGAATGAGTTTCCGATAAGGGCTGCCACTGCAGTTCTCCCTTCTCCTTCCCAGAGCTGAAAGCCCCTCCTCCCACGGGACTGAGCCTGGCAGGGAGAGGTGCGGGTCCCCTGGCCAGAGAAACTTACAGATTTCGCTGATCTCAGCAGTTCCACATTTTCATGAGTGTTGTATGAAGTATGCCCAAAGTCAGATTGCTCTGTGGTGTCCAGTCCACGCAGTTCCTGGCTTTCTACCTACTTTCCTGGAGGAGTAACTAAAACATACAGCTCACCAGTCCACCATCTTGCCCCGCCTCCTCAATGAACTTTTAATTGTGTGGAGGAAGATAAACAAACATAATTTGGGATTGAGATAGGTGCTATGAAGAGTGATCATAGAGAGCAACCTCTGTTTCGCAACCCAAAAGGGCCATGCCAGTCCAAAGGCCAGAGAAGACAAGGAGCATTTTCTGATACATGAACTTTTATTCAGGGCTTACTTACAGGGTGAGAAGTCGTGGAGAGATCATGACAGCTCTCTCAGACCAGGGAGGTATCACATTCGCAGGGAAGACAACCTAGCAATGCGAAAAGGGCAGAAAGCCTTTTATAGGGGTTTAAGACAAAGGCCTTCCTAAGGGTGGGGGGAGCATAGATGCAGGAACAGGTCACTCTGCCCTGGGGGGTGGTGCAGGAAGGACTAGAATAGCACTTGAACAATTATATTTTGTTCTTTTTGTGAGACTAAGAGTCTCTCACTTCCTGCCTGCTTGCATAAAGTTGCATTTTAAGGTCAATTTACCCTTTTTCTCTTTACTGGCTTAGAAAGACAATAGGTTAAACATTTAGCTGCCTAGGTCATGCAGACTGCTGTGCACCAAAGATCTGCAGGCCTGTTTTGCTCAGTCCACGGGTTGCCACACTGTGTGTGTTGCATGAGGAGCTTCTCTAGAAAGGGGGATCAGGGACAGCCTGTCTGAGCCGTTTGGAGTGAGGGAAGAGCAAGGGCCAGGCCCTGAGTGGGGAAAGAGCTGCACACTCACAAAGAACTTTCAGGTCAGGGTGGAGAGCAAAGGGAAGGGTGGTACCAGATAGGGATCTAAAAGGAAGAAGGGGCCAGCTCCAACAGGCCTGGAAAGGAGACAAGGGAATTTACATAATTTTCTCCTGATGTGAGAAAGGGCCTGCTGGCTGCAGTGCTGAAAATGGAGTGTGGTGAGAGCGGACAGAAGTGGAGGTAGTTAGGAGTCTACTGTGCAATCCAGGAAAAATAACAGCAGCCACAGGGGCCCCTGCTTGTTTTCCTTTCCTAAGGATTAAACAGATCAAACACCTTCACCTGCCTCCCACAGTGAACAGTCCGGTGGTTTGTCAGGTAATGGACATATTAGTGACCTATTCGTCCAGGAGGTTGGTTATCAGTTGTTAGGTTTGGGGTAACAAATGGGTGGGGGGAGATCTGCTTCCCACAAGTGCCTTATTACTGATAAGAGGAGTAGGACAAACTGCAACCAGGTGTACACAAGGGAGGCTAGAACCCATTTACCAGGAAAAAACAACAGCTCCCCCAGGCTCTGGTGGCCTTGCTCAACTCCCTTGGGCCTCCTCTTCCTTCCCTGTTAGGCCAAGAGGAAAGGCACACAGCAATCACAATACTGCACAACCAGTTACAGTGCTAAGTAGCCTTAAGGTGACACCAAAGGATACATGTCCATGTTGTAATAAGATTGATTTAACTTGGAGTGGGGGATGGGGGGCGGGGCAGGCTGTTGTGTGTGTGTATGTGTGTTTTAATTTAGGTTGATTAAAGAGTCTCTTATTTTATAGCTCTAATCTCCACGCTATAATGAGTTACTGGAAATTCGGCTGCTGCTCAGAACCAGACCCCGTGTTTGGGGTGGGGTTGGGGAGAGGGGTGGAGAGTTGAGTCAAATATTATAAGGCATGGAGCTGGAAAAGCCACTTGCGGAGGTGTGTGAGCAAATGGGGAATGGAAGCCGATGCCCCTGGTCACCACAGATGGATGTTTTGCTGGGTATGGGGAACATGGACAAGGGAACAAGATACACGGGGTCGGATTCCCCAGGAGATTAGGTCTGGGAGTCCACAGTGGTTGCTGCGTGGCCTGGTTTGAGAATTACAGGTCGGGTCCAACCTCCTCATGTCACAGTTGGGGGATGACTTGTCCAGGGAGGCCTAGTGACATGGTGGCACATCTTTCCATCACATGAGGCTGTAGCTGGAGAGGAAGGTGCAGGCGGGACTGACTGGTACCATGACAGGACCTGGGCCGAACAGCCAGAGACCAGTTTGGCTTTCACAACCTGCTGGAAAAATGCCCAGTCCTGCCTGCTGCAGGCAACAAGGTAACGCCGAGGTGCATTTTGTGTTTCAGAACCCGCCAGGAGGAAGCGCACCACTCTACCACTTGTGGCCACCATGCTGGCTGCCCGCCTTTCCAGACCGCTGTCACAGCTCCCAGGGAAATCCCTGAGTTTCTGTGACAGAGAAAATGCAATGAGGTAAGAAACCGAAGAGTGGAGGTGGCCTTGAGGGGCACACTTTCTGTGGCAAAGTGGAGCTTTTCACACATATGTGATGCACGTGGTGATGAGGCCTGACACTCAAAGATGTCTCTCAAATACCCACCCCTCTGCCAGCTCAGGAAATGCAAAGGTGTCCACAGAAGACAGAAACCTTCCCAGGGCACACAGGGCAGAGAAGAATATATTGCATAACTGCTGTTTTTAACTTTTTATTTTGAAATAATTTCACTTTTATAAAAGTTGCAAAAATAGTACAAAGGGTTCCTATGTACTCTTTACCCAACTTCCCCAAATGTTAGCATCTTGCAAAACCATAGTGAAATTATCAAAGCCAGGAAAGGCCATTGATAAAACACTATTAACTAGTCTACAGACTTCATTCAAATTTTGCCAAACATCCCACTGATGTCTTTTTTCTGGATCAGAAGCCAATCCAGAATCCCACATTGCATTTAGTTGTCATGTCTCCATAGTCTCTTTCCATCAGTTCCTTGGTCTTTGTCATTCATGACCTTGACACTTTGGAAGGATACTGGCCAGACATTTGTGGAATGTCTCAATTTGGGTTTGTGCGATATTTCCACATTTAGATTCAGGTCATGCGTGTTTGGAAAGAATCCCACAGAAGATGCTGTGTCCGTGGTGCAGCATTTTAGGGGGCACATGATGTTGCTGTGTCTCATTACTTTGGTCACTTGGATAACTGCTTTTTAAAAATTTTACATGTGAAATCAGTTGACTAAAATGCCTTCACACTTCCCCGAACTGTTTGTTAATGCTTTACTTAAAAAGCATTAAGTAGGTTTAAATTAAACAAGCTGATTTTCTTTGGGAACTTGTTGAATTGCCTTTTCCCAGGGCATTCAGTGTGCTCTGTTACCCCATTTTCCTCTTTTGCAATTAGAGCAAGGAAAAAATTAAAAATGCCCTTTTCTTTCTGTTATATTTGAGGGGAGTGAGATTAAGTGTCCGGTTAAATTCAAAGTACCAGCAGCTAGAAAATGGATGGATATTTTCTATGCCAATAAACATGTTTGGAAGAACATGCATTTAGGCTCTTAGCAGCATTTACTTAAAAGCATATCCATGGAGAGACAGAACTTGGTTGGAAATGGGGCTTCAGTTACCAGAGGACATCTTTCAAGAAGAGTTTAGATGGCACGTCCAGCAGAGGGGCGCACCCACGGTGTCCTGTGCTGCTCCTCCACCTCCAGCCTGAATCCAAGCAGGAAGAAGCAAAACAACATGGAGGAAGGGCTGAGTGGCACCTATATCGATAAAGCAAAACTTTCCCAGCAATCATTGCAGACTTCTGCTCACACCTTATTGGCCAGAGGTGGATCACCTGACCACTAATTAGCGAGAAGTTTGCAAACTGGTGAGACACATTGCTTCACCCATAAAAACATGTAGCCTTTGTTAATGAGGGAAATGAAAAGAACGGATATTAGAGGGAAAATGGTAATGTCTGCCAAAGCTGAACTGTGCTGTGGCCTAGAGCTGATTTCGTCTGTAGCGATGTTAGGGTTTTTGAAGTCAAGAAGCTCAAAAGGAAACCCTAAAGTTGGAGGACTCACAGTTTTTGATTTCAAAAGTACAAAGCTACAGTAATTAAAAAAAAAAATATGGTATTGGCATAAGGGTAGACATATTGATCAGTGGAATAGAATAGAGAGTTCAGAAATAAAACCATATGTCCAAGGCCAATTGATTTTGTTGGGGGGCGGAATTTCAAAAAATTCTTTCATAACTGAGATTTTATTGGTTCTGAAGATCAGCACACAGACATTATGAACAATTTGTGCATAATTAATGGATGTACCGACAATTTAAAAACCCCATAGTTGTAATTCTTTTCTAACATTATTCCAGTGACTTTCCAGCTTAAAATTTGGAGGCAAGTTTTCCCTAAGAGGATATCAAGTACCATTATCTTCAAATGTTGATAAGCTGTTGCATTCTAAGCCCAACTAATTCACAATTTAATGTCATATGCAGTATATACTCACGTTTCCAATCTTTCACAGTATATAATAAAGTTGTTAGGAAAACTGGACAGCCACAACCAAGGATGTTACAGAGCACACACATTTCTGACAGGGAGAGCCAAGATCAGGGCACAGTTTTAAGAATTAATTCTACTAAAAAACATGGGAGTAGAAGTAATTTAAAATGTTTAAGACATATTAAATGGAAGACTGTGACTCCAAATCATCATTTACTGTGCATTGTATTATAGGGTATAATAACTGCCACCCCCCCACCCTATGGAGTGTTAAAGTTGACAACCTCCCATAATTCAATATCCCACTATTTTCTGGTTGTACTGAAAAATAAACAACCAGCAAATGATTTCTCCTGTTTAAAAAAAAAGCATTTACACTTAAAAAATGGGATGTGGTAGGATTTCAATCTCCTTAAAAATGTTTCTTCTAGAGCTACTAAAAAACTTGCATTTACAAAATAGTTGATAAAAATATTCCTCTGGATTGTACAAGAAGGGAGAAACAGGGACCACTGGTAAGACATGATACATGAGATCAATCAGACTTGACTTCTTTCTCTTCTGCTTCATCAGAGGCTGGATTTTCTTCATTTTTATTTTCTCCATTTTCTGCAGGTAAATCTTTAGTTTCTTGGTTAGCCATTTCAGCTTGTTTTCCCTTTGCTCCTCTTTTCCCTTTTGGTTGCACTTTTTTGTCTGAAGACTTTATCAGTTCCCACTGCCTTTTTGGCTTCGTTTCCACTTTCGCAGGAGCAGGCTTAGCTGACAGCTTCACCCACCTCATCTTGGGCTCCTCCATCCCCGCCCATTTGGTGGAGCTGACCTTCCTCTTGGGCATCTTGGTGGTGGAGCAGGCGCCTGCCGGGTGCTGCACAAGGCCCATTGATTTTTTTTTTTTTTTAAATTAAATTCAGTTTTATTGAAATACATTCACACACCATACAGTCATCCATGGTATACAATCCACTCTCCACAGTATGATAACATAGTTATGCGTTCATCACCACAATCTATCTCTGAACATTTTCCTTACATCAGAAAGAACCAGAACAAGAATAAAAAATAAAAGTGAAAAAAGAACACCCAAATCATACCCCTCATCCCACCCCATTTGTCCTTTAGTTTTTATCCCCATTTTTCTACTCATCCATACACTAGATAAAGGGGGTGTGATCCACAAGGTCTTCACAATCACACTGTCACCCCTTATAATCTACATTATTATATAATTGTCTTCAGGAGTCCAGACTGCTGGGTTGGAGTTTGGTAGTTTCAGGTATTTACTTCTAGCTATTCCAATATATTAAAACCTAAGAGGTGTTATCTATATAGTGCATAAGAACGTCCACCAGAGTGACCTCTCGACTCCATTTGAAATCTCTCAGCCACTGAAACTATTTCATCTCATTTTGCATCCCCCTTTTGGTCAAGAAGATACTCTCAGTCCCACGATGCCAGGTCCACATTCATTCCCGGGAGTCATATTCTGCATTGCCAGGAAGATTTACAACCCTGGGAGTCGGGTCCCACATAGGGGGAAGGGCAGTGAGTTCACCTGTCGAGATAGGCCCATTGATTTTTGAAAAGGGTGCCAAGTCCACTCAATGGGGAAAGGTCAGTCTCTTCAACAAATGGTGCTGGAAAAACTCAAAATCCATATTCAAAAGAATGAAGTTGCAACCCTACCTCACACTTTACACAAAAATTAATTCAAATGGATCAAGAGCCTAAATGTTAAGAGCTAAAACTGTAAAACCCTTAGAAGAAAACATAGGGGGAAAGCTTTATGATTTTGGATTTGACAAAAGGTTCTTAGATACGTTATTATAAAAAATAACAAAATAAAAAATAAACTGGACTTCATCAAAATGAAAAATTTTTGTTCTTATTTATCAAGAAAGTAAAAGGACAACCTATGAAACAGGAGAAAATAGTTGCAAATCATACATCTGACAAGGAACTTGTATCTAGAATATATGAAGAACTCTTACTTATCAATAATAAAAAGACAACTCAATTTAAAAATGGGCAAAGTATTTGAATAGATGTTTCTCCAAAGAAGATAGATGGCCAATATGCACATGAAAAGATGCTAAACTTCATTAGCCCTCAGGGAAATGCAATGAAATACCACTAAATACCAACTAGGATGGCTATTATTATTATTTTTAATGCAATTTTATTGAGATATAGATGACTTATTTAAGAAATGGAAAATAACAAGTGTTGGCAAGGATGTGGAGAAAGTAGAAACTTCATGCATTTTTGGTGGGAATGTAAAACGGTGCAACCACTGTGGAAAACCGTTTGCCAATTCCTCAAAAGATTAAACAAAGAATTACTATATGATCCAGCAATTCCACTTCTACAGATATGCTCCAAAGAGTTAGAAACAGGGACTTAAATAGATACTTATACACCAATGTTCATAGCAGCATTATTCACAATAGCCAAAAACCCAAGTGCCCATCAACTAACGAATGGATAATCAAGATGTGGTTTATCCATATAGTGGAATGTTATTCAGCCATAGAAAGGAATGAAGTTCTGATACACGCTGCAACATGGATGAACTTTGAAAAGATTATGCTAAGTGAAATAAGCCAGACCCCAAAGGACAAATATTGCATGATTCCACTTATGTGAAATATCTAGAATAAGCAAATCAGAGAGGTGGGAAGTAGATTAAAGGCTACCAGGGGCTGGAAGGAGGTGAGAAAGAGAAAATACTGCTGAATGGGTAGAGTTTCTGTTTGGGGTCATGAAAAAGTTTTGGTAATAGATGATGGTGATGGTTGTACAACATTGTAAATGTAATTAATGCCACTGAATTGTATACTTTAAAATTGGTAAAATGACAAATTTTATGTGATATTTGTCACATAAATAAAACTTTTAAAAAAGGAAGGAATTTTAAAAATAGGTGAAATAGGAGCTTTCCAGTCAAAGAAGGGAAGGAAGTATGTGTGTGTTGGGGTGGGGTGGGGAGCAGGGGGAGAAACCTAAGGGAAAGAAGTCCTTTTTCTTTCTCCGAAGGCAGTGACTTTCAACTCTGGTTACAGGTCAGAATCACCTAGAGCACAGTAGGGGGAAAATCCCTACATCCCACCCACAGAGATTTATATTTAATTGGTCAGGGATAAGTCCAGGCATGGGAATTGTTTAAAAGGCTTCCCTAGTGATCCATCTTAAACTGTTTTATGGAGAATTTCAAACATAAAAAAGTAGAAATTAGTATATCAATCCCTGTGGTACATATCACCTAGATTTCAATCATTATCAGCTTATACCCAATTGTGTTTCTTCTATTTCTTCACCCATTTTCCTCCCCCTGCCCCTATTGGATTCTTTTGAAGCAAATGCTGATCATATTTCATTTGTAAATAGTATCTACGTCTAAACGGTAAGGACCCTTCTTAATAACCTAACCACATAACCATGATCACATCTTCAAGTGACTCTAACAAATGACCAGGGTGGAGAAGCGGAGAACCTCAGGGAGGAGAACCTGAGAACCTGTGGACCTACATCAGCCAGCCCTTTCCTCTGGATCTCTAGTACTGGGATTGCCTGAGAGGCTGTTAAACATGCAGATTTCCAGGTGCCACCCCTTCCTACTGAATCAGAATGTCAATGACAGGGCCCTGGGAGTTTGCATTTTAACAAACTCCTCAGGTGTGCGTTGACTAAAGTTTGAGAAATGAGAAGCAGGTACAAGTCAGGAATAATACTAGAGCAGGGACTTCAGAGTGAGAGGAAAGAAACGAGAGCAGAATGAGGTGACCCCAGCAGTGTTCAGAGGGGAAGGCTGGGAGGCCAAGCAGTGCCCAGTGGGCCCTCTTTCGCAAGCTGGAGCATCCTGGCAGTGTTCTTACCCCCGACTCGCCCACCTTGTTCTGCTTCTCGGGGGTTGGGTGTGGAGGGGTAGCGCCTTGTCTCTGTGGAAAAGTAGAACTATGCCATTGACAGCTGGACCGTACAAGTTGGCATGAGTGGGTAAAGCTGGTGTAATACATCAGTGATAGACAAGTTCAGGTCTGGATATATTTGAGAATGGGGAGGTGTATTAGAGAAAACCTGGCATCAAGTCTGAAATAAGCTCTTCCTCTCTCTGAGACCTTTTTGATACTTTTTAAAAAGTCAAGTTGTGCAAAGGGGGTGGCAGGGGGCACACACATAACCCATTCCAGCAGAAACACCTTGTTCTGTTTGCAGAGCAACACTTGGGGAGATGGGAAAAAGGAGTGATTTTCTTTGGATAAAGTTGTTTAACCAACTCTGGATGTATTACCGTATCATTCTGCTTACATGAGACCATCCATACAAAAAGATTTAAAATCCAGAGACTCTTTTGTGGCAATTCAAATGGAAAGGAGATTACCTTGGCAAATTTTCCTAGTGAACCCACATTGCCAACTAGTAAATCCAACATTCTTTAAGATGTTGGGTAACACATTCTTATGAAAAATTTTAAAAGTGTAGCATTTTGAATAGGTAATACCTTTACATGGTATAAAATTTAAGTGGTAAAAAAGGGTATGGAGAAAATAAGTCTATCTCCTACCTCTTTTTACCTTTTATCATCTGCAATTGTTACCAATTTAATATTCATTTAATATTCTAGGAAGATGAAGTAGATGCATTTCCCCTGTTTCCTTCCCTAAGTACAACTAAAACCTCTGAACATTATATATTAAAAAAGCATAAGAAGACTCTGAAAAAGATAGAAGATAGGCCAACTAGGGACCTCAGGACCCAAAAAACAATGTGGTGAGTTCCCTGGGTTTTATTTTTGCTTTGTACATCCCAGACTTGGAGTTCAAGAAGCTGCCAACCCAGAAATGCCACGAATGTGGACAAAAAAAGCTCCCACAAAATACTGATTTCTCTAGCCAAAGGACCTAGAAAGGAGCAGCTTAGTAAGACAGAAAACTTTTAGAAAATAGCTGTTCTGCTCCATCCAAATACCACAGAACAAACTATGGCCCCACCCACCAGGAAAGGCCAGTGAGAGACTAGACTTGCATGGTCACAAGGCTCTAAGAAGGTGAACCAACCCCCAACTCGGGTGGCTGTCAGAGAAGGCCAGGTAGGGGCTGGGACTTTCATCCTCACCTGTCAATTACAAGGTGCTCCTTCCCTCTTGTGGTGTCAGAGGAGGCCTGGTCAGGACTTTATCCACTGCCCAGAATAATGAGGCCACACCCCCAGCCCACCCCTGATGTGGAGAGCAGCAGCTAGCCACTCTACACTCTTCCAGCCAGGGAGGGATCAGTGGAGGCCTAGGAGGGAGTTGGAACGCTCAGCTACACGAGCAGTAACCCCAGTACCCAGATACCAAAACCAGACAAAGATGGTACATAAAAAACTACAAACCCAGTGTCCCTCATGAATATGGATGCAAAAGTCCTTAAAATGGTAGCAAATAGAAATCGGAAATTGCAATGGTTAAGTTCTTGTCTCAACTGGGGCTGGATGATGGTGTCCAGCTGTTTGGTCAAGCAAGCACTGACCTAATTGTTCTGTGAGGATATTTCATGGACTTAAATCATCAGTAAGTTGATTGCACCTATGGCAGATTACATCTATAATCAACAAAGGAGATTACCTTCAACAATGAGAGATGTCTCATCCAATTAGTTGAAGGCTTTAAAAGGAGAAGTGATGATTTCAGCAGTCAGAAGAGAGAATTTCCATCTCTACCTCAGGCAGCGCCTCCTGGGGAATCATTGAAAACCTTCATTGGAATTCCCAGCTTGTGGCCTGTACAATGGAATTTGGACTTACCGATCTCCATAGTCATGTGAGACAATTCTTAAAAAAATCTCATAATATTCAAATATATCTCCTGTCAGTTCTGATTCCCTAGAGAACCCTGACTAATACAGCAATATATGAAAAGAATTACACACCATGACCAACTGGGATTTTTCCAGGGATACAAGGATACTTCAATATTTGAAAATCAATTCATGTAATTCATCATATTAACAGGCTAAAGAAGAAAAATCACATGATCATATCTACGCAGAAAAATCATTTGACAAAATTCAATATCCATTCATGATTAAAACTCTTAGAATAAAAGGGAATAGAGGGAAACTTCCTCAAGTTGATAAAGAGTGTCTATAAAAAATGTACAGGTAGCATTATAGTTAATGATAAAAGACTGAATGCTTTCTAAGATCAGGAATAAGGCAAGAATGTCCTCTCATCACTTTTTTCAACATAACGCTGGAGGTTCTAACCAATACAAGAAGGCAAGAAAAGGAAATATAGATCAGAAAGGAGGAAATAAAACTCCTTATTTCCAAATGACATGTTTGTCTACATAGGAAATCCCAAAGAATCTACAAAAGACCTCCTAGAACTAATACATAAGTTCAATGGGATCATAGCATACATGATAAACATACAAAAATCAATTGTATTTCTATATACTAGCAATGTACATATGGACACCAGAATTAAAAATATAATACCACTTACAGTGGCTCAAAAAATACTGTTCTGGTTTGCTAGAGCTGCAATTATGCAAAATACCAGAAATGGATTGGCTTTTATAAAGGGGGTTTATTAAGTTACAAATTTACAGTCTTAAGGCCAATGAAGTGTCAAACTAAGGCATCAACAAGAGGATACCTTCACTGAAGAATGGCTGATGGCATCCGGAACACCTCTGTCAACTGGGAAAGCACGTGGCTGGTGTCTGCTGATCCCAGGTTGTGTTTCAGCTCCTCTCTCTCAGCTCCTGTGCATCCTAGCTTCTTTCTCCCAGAGCATTTCTCTCTAAGCGTCTGGGGGTCTCACTTTCTTAGCCCCTCTGAGGCAAACTCTGGGCTTCATCTCTTAGCATCTCCAGACGTCCTTCTGTCTGCATCTCCAAGCATCTCTAAGCGTCAGCAAGCATCTGGGTCTGCGTCAGCTCTTAGCTTCTCTCTTAAATACTCCAGTGATCTAATTAAGACCCACCCTGAATGGGCTGGGCCACACCTCCATGGAAATAATTTAATCAAAGGTATCACCCACAGTTGGGTGAATCACGTCTCCATAGAAACACTCAATCAAAATTTTCCACCCAACAAGATTGGATTAAAAGATCATGGCTCAACTGGGCAGGTGAACTCACTGCCACCCCCCACATGGGACCTGACTCCCAGGGGTGTAAATCTCCCTGGCAAAGAAGGATATGACTACCAAAGATGAATCTGGACCCAGCATCATGGGATTGAGAACACCTTCTTGACCAAAAGGGGGATGCGAAATGAAACAAAATAAAGTTTCAGTGGCTGAGAGATTCCAAATGGAGTCGAGAGGTCACCCTGGTGGGCATTCTCCCACACTATATAGATATCCCTTTTGGGTTTTAATGCATTGGAATTGCTAGAAGTAAATACCTGAAACTACCAAACTCCAACCCAGTAACCTTGCTCTTGAAGACAATTGTATAACAATGTAGCTTTCAAGGGGTGACAGTGTGATTGTGAAAGCCTTGTGGATCACACTCCCTTTATCCAGTGTATGGATGGAGGAGTAGAAAAATGGGGACAAAAACTAAATGAAAAATAATGTGGGAGGGGAGCGATGATTTGGGTGTTCTTTTTTACTTTTATTTTTTATTCTTATTTTTACTTTTTCTGGTACCAGGAAAATGTTCAAAAAATAGATTGGGATGATGAATGCACAACTATATGATGATACTGTGAACAGTTGATTGTACACCATGGATGATTGTATGATATGTGAATATATCTCAATAAAACTGAATTAAAAGAAAAAGATCATGGCTCTTCTGGGTTCCATAACAGTTTCAAACCGGCACAAATACTTAAGTATAAATCTAGCAAAACACATACAGGACTTTTATGCTGTGAAATACACAATGCTGAAGAAAGAAATCAAAGAGGATCCAAATAAATGGAGAGCCATACTGAGTTAAGGGATCAAAAGACTTAACAAAGTAAAGTTGTCAATTCTCCCTAAATTGATATACAAACTTAGTTCAATTCCTATCAAAATCACAGCCAGAAATTTTATAAATATAGATAAGATTATTCTAAAATTTAGTTGGAAAAGCAAAAGAAAGAGAAGAGTAAAGTGATTTTTGAAAAAGAAGAATAAAGTGGGAGGAATCATTCTACCCAATTTCAAGGCTTATCATATAGCTATAGTAATCAGGGCTGTGTGGTAGTTGCATATGGAGAATAGATACATCAACTGATGGAAAAGAATAGAGAATCCAGAAATAGACCCCCACAAATATGCCCTACCTTTATATGACAGTGGTGCAAAATGCTTTTATATGACAGAGGTGCAAAAATAACTCAATGGAGGAAGAATAACATTTTCAAAACATGATGGAGCAATTGGACATCCTTAGGCAAAAAAATAAACTTTGACCTGAGTCTCATACATTGTACAAAAATTAACTCAAAATGGATCATAGATTTAAAGGTAAAACATAAAGCTGTAAAACTTTTAGGAAGAAACATAGGAGAAAACCTTCAGAACCTAGAGCAAAGGGTTCTTAGCTTTGACTCCAAAAGCATGATTTATACAAAGGAAAATTGATAAATTAGACTTCGTCAAAATTAAAAACTTTTGTTCTGCCAAAAAACAAAACAAAACAAAACAAAACAAAAACCCTGTTAGAGGGGAGAAAATATTTGCAAACCATATATGGGGCAAAGAATATATAAAGAATTCTCAAAACTCAGCAGTAAAAAACAAATAATACGATTAGAAAATGAGCAAAAGACATGAAGAGATATTTCACCAAAGAGAATATACAGATGGCAAATAAGCACATGGAAAGATGGTCAACATCCCTAGCCATTAGAGAAATGAAAATAAAAACCACAAGATAACACTATGCAATTATCAGAATGGCTAAAATTAAAAAGGGACAATTCTAAATGTTCACAAGGATGCAGAGAAACTTGGTCAGCCCTACATAGCTGGTGGAAATGTAAAATGGTATAGCCACTCTGGAAAACAGTTTGGCAGTTTTTTTTTTAAAAAACAAAAAAAAAAAAAACAAAAAAACTAAACTAAACTAATCGTGTAATTACCACATGACCCAGCAGTTGCATTCCTGGACATTTATCTCAAAGACATGAAAACTTATATTCACACAAAAACCTGTATACAAATGTTCATCGAAGCTTTATTTGTAATAGACTGCAACTAGAAAAAACCCAAGTATCCTTCAGTGGGTGAATGGTCAAACAAACTGTGGTACAGCCGTGTCATGAAATACTACTTAGCAATAGAAAGGAACAAATTATTGATACGTGCAACAACCTGGATAAATCTCCAGAGAATTATGTTGTGTGAAATAAGTCAGTCCCCTCAATGTCATTAGCCATTAAGGAAATGCAAATCAAAACCACAATGAGATACTACCTTATACCCACCAGAATGGCTACTATTAGAAAAATGGAAAATAACAAGGGTTGGTGAGGATGTGCAGAAATAGGAACCCTTCGCTGTTGGTAGGGATATCAAATGGTGCAGCTGCTATGGAGAGCAGTTTGGCAGTTCCTCAAAAAGTTGAAAGTAGAATTACAATATGATCCTTCTTCTAGGTGTATGACCAAAAGAATTAGGGACTCTAACAGATACTTGCACGCTGATGTTCATAGTGACATTATTCATTTGCCAAAAGGTGGAAACAACAGATGAATGGATAAACGAAATGTGATATATGCATACAATAGTATATTATTCAACCTTAAAAAGGAATGAAGTTCTGACACATGCAACAACATGGATGAACCTTGAAGACATCATGTTGAATGAAATAATCCAGACATAAAAGGGCAAATATTGTATGATTTCACTATATAAAATCATTAGAATTTGCAAATTCATAGTCAGAAGTTACAAAACAGGTTACCAGGATCAAGGGTAGGGGCGGGGAATGGGGAGTTAATACTTAATTGGTACAGAGTTTCTGTTTGGGGTGATGGAAAAGTTTTGGTAATGAATGGTGGTGCTATTAGCACAAGATTGTGAATGGAATTCACATTGCTGACTGTATACTTGAAAGTGGTTAAAAGGGTAAATTTTAGCTGCATATGTGTTATCAGAATAAAAACTTTAAAAAATCCACGGAACACAAAAAGTGAACTCGTATGGACTACTGTTCATAATATAGTTACATTGTTTTATCAATTATAACAAAGGTATCATATAAATACAAAATGGTAATAACAGGGAAAAGTGTGTGTGTATGTGTTGTGTGTGTGTGTGTCAGGTAATGTGTATTAGTTTCTTAGCTACTAAAACAAATACCATACAATGGGTTGGCTTAAACAATGGAAATTTACTGGCTCATGGTTTTGAGGCTCGGAGAAGTCTAAAGTCAAGTCCTCAGCAAGGCAGTGCTTTCTCCCAGAAGATGGAGGCATTCTGAGGTTGGCTGCCGGCGATCCCTGGTCTTTGGCTTTTCTGTCATACTGCAATGCACATGACAGCCTGGAACTCTTCTAGTTTCTGTTGACATCCATCTTCTGGCTGCTGCCTGTGGCTTCTCTTTCCTTATCGAATTCCCTTTGCTTATAAAGACATCAGCCATATTGGATTAAGGCCCACCTTCATTCAGTGTGGACACACCTCAACTATAACATCTCTAAAGATCCTATTCACAAATGGGAACAGGGGTTGGGGTCTGAATATGCCTTTTGTCAGGGACATGATTCAATTCCCAACAGGGGTGTATATGAGAAATCTGAATTTCCTGCATGATTTTTCTGAAAACCTACAAATGCTCAAATGAAAAAAATTTAAAAGTCAATCCCAAAAGTTTACATATGATATGATTCCATATACATAATGTGAAAAAAAATTAGAGATGGAGACCAGGTTAGAGGTTGTCAGGGGTTAAGGGGGTGGGTGTGGCTATAAAAGGGCAACATCAAGGATCCTTGTGGTTGATGAAAATGTTCTCTGTCTTGACTGCCTCAGTGTCAGTATCCTGGTTGTGATATTGTACTACAGTTTTGCAAGATGTTACCATTAGGGGAAATTGGGTAAAAGGTACTGGACATCTTTCTGCATTGTTTCTTAAAACCACAAGCAAATCTGGTAGAAAATGCGGAAGTGTTGGACTTCCTCACCTGTATTGTTGCTGATGTTCTCACAAACATTGGGGACTGATGGCTTGACATGCCGAGCCCTCTATCTTGGGGCCTGCCCTTATGAAGCTCATTACTGCAAAAGAGAGGCTGAACCTGCTTATAATTGTGCCTAAGAGTCTCCCCTGAGTACCTCTTTGTAGCTCAGATGTGGCCCTCTCTCTGTAGCTAAGCCACCTTGGCAGGTGATCTCACTGCCCTCCCCCCTACGTGGGACCTGACTCCCAGGGGTGTAAATCTCCCTGACAACACAGGATATGACTCCCGGGGATGAATCTGGACCCAGCATCATGAGATTGAGAACACCTTCTTGACCAAAAGGGGGATGTGAAATGAAATGAAATGACGCTTCAGTGGCTGAGAGATTCCAAATGGAGTCAAGAGGTCACTCTGGTAGACATTCTTATGCACTATATAGATAAACCTTTTGGGTTTTAATGTATTGGAATTGCTAGAAGTAAATACCTGAAACTACCAAACTCCAACCCAGTAGCCTTGACTCTTGAAGATGATTGTATAACAATGTAGCCTTCAAGGGGTGACAGTGTGATTGTGAAAACCTTGTGGATCATGCCCCCTTTATCCAGTGTATGGATGGATGAGTAGAAAAATGGGGACAAAAACTAAATGAAAAATAGGGTGGGATGGGGGGCATGATTTGGGTGTTCTTTTTTACTTTTATTTTTTATTCTTATTCTGATTCTTTCTGGTGTAAGGAAAATGTTCAAAAATAGATTGGGGTGATGAATGCATGACTATATGATGGTACTGTGAATACCATGATGATTGTACACCATGGATGATTGTATGATATGTGAATATATCTCAATAAAACTGAATTTAATTTAAAAAAAGCACATGCAAATCTACAATTATGTCAAAATAAAAAGTTTAATAAAACTAAAAAAAAAAAACTGCCAGGAAGCAATCTTAAACCTACTGGGAGTTAAGACATTGAATGTGCAGAAGGCTTCATTAATAAAGCTCTGTGGCTGGAAGGATAGACCACATGTGAATTATTCTGAAACATTGCCTATCTATGTCACCTTGGAAAGCAGAAAGTGGAACTTTATTGGGTGGTACACAGGATAGTCAAGTTTGGACAGGGCCTCCCAACAGAAGTAGCTACTGGGTTGGCTTTATTCCAGGGCATCTCTTCCTACTCAGTGGCAAAGGGGGCCACCATATCTGCTGGTTCCCTTCCTGTCAGCCTAGCAACGCTGGTGGAAGAGGGCCTCTTTCTCAGTGGTACCAACAGGTTGTCCCAGGAGCTTGGATTGGGGAGACACTTGGTGCTGCTTTTGGCTGAGTGGTGGGTGAGGGTCCTCTGAGTTGCTTCTGCCTCGGGAACAGGGTCTAGGGGGTGAGTGTGCTCATGGCTTCACATTCTCTTGCAGACACAAAGTGCTGTTTTACTCCGCCTCCTTTGCCCCACTTGGCCGTCGAACCTATGCCAGTGAGGTGAAACCGGTGAGTGGCAGCCCAGCCACCTGGGAATCAATTGGATGATCAAAGTCCTTCCCCTGGGACCCTGGGCCCTGAGCCACCCTCAGAGCAGGGCTGTTGAGCTTCCAGGACACTTGGGGCCACTTTCTCATTTGACAACCCACCCCCACCCCCCATAAAATCAAATGAAATTAGGGGTTAAGAGTTCAGACTTGAATCTCTCAGTCCTGATTTCAGTTTCAGCTCTATTGCTAACTATATTGGGGATTTTTAAAAATGCCTGTTTCCTCACTTGTAACATGGTATAATAATAATACTTATAATATATGGTTATTGTGAGGATTAAATAAGAATAACAAATGCCCATTGCCTTGCGTGTGGTAAATACTAGTAAAAGCTTTGATGATGAAGATGATGGTGATGATGATGGTGACAATGATAATGGTGACTGTAGATGAAGAAGCTGAGACTAGAAAGAGGAAGTAAATTCCCCAAGCAGTGTTGTTGGTTGGTGGCAGAGTCTGGGTTGGAACCTGGTCTCCTGGTTCCAAGTCCGAGCTTTGTCCTCTATACCACACGGTGTTTCTCCAGACAGCGAGAGGCAGGTGGGGAGGGTCAGGCCTAATCCACCCAGGAAGCACTAATTGTCACTTTGCAGAGGGTGGAGGGCCCTGGTTATTCTGTCCTCAGAATTCTGGGTTCCTAATATGGGATCTGCCTTTCTAAAATAGGTTGGCAGCAAAGCTGTCCTGGTCACAGGCTGTGACACTGGATTTGGGCTCTCCTTGGCCAAGCATCTGCACTCAAAAGGCTTCCTCGTGTTTGCTGGCTGCTTGCTGAAGGTAAGAGATGGGTCATCTTCATCACTGTCCCTTACACACTGTCATTGTCTTGCCGTTTTTAATAGTATTCCTAACAGCTGGCTCATCTGTTGCTTAAAACAGCCTGTACCTTTTCCATTGGCTTCAGCCTCACTTTTTCTTCATGGCTTTGTCCATTCATTCATTCATTTATTCATTTACCAAATACTGATGATGTGCCTGGCACTTTGCTAGGTGCTGTGAAAGAATAAAACCAGGTCCTTGCCCCGGAGAGCTTATTGTTCAGTGGTGAGGGGCAGCCACAAACAGACACAGGTGGACAAATTAAAATGAAGATGGTTTGCAGGGATGTGCAAAGAATGTTTAATGAGTGTACACAGAAGGAAGGGACTGATTCTCACATCATAGAGGAGGCCACGTGTGCAGGTTTGAATGTATTATGTTCCCCAGAAAAAGCCATGTTCTTTGATGCAATCTTGTGGGGCAGATGTTTTAGTGCTGATTAGATTGGAATCCTTTGAGTGTTTCCATGGAGATGTGACCCACCCAACTGTGGGTGATGACTCTGCTTGGATAGTTTCCGTGGAGGTGTGGCCCCACCCATTCAGCATGGGCCTTGGTTACTTTACTAGAGCACTATATAAGGTCAGACAGAAGGAGCCAGCTTGCTGCAGCCAAGAGGGACACTTTGAAGAAAGCATAGAGCTGAGAGAGGAGCTGCAGCTTACAGAGACATTTTGGAGACAGCCATTGAAAGCAGACTTTTGCTCCCAAGAAGCTAAAAGAGGACAAATGCCCCAAGAACAACTGAGAGTGACATTTTGGAGAGAAGCTGAAGCCTAGAGAGGAACATCCTGGGAGAAAGCCATTTTGAAACCAGAACTTGGAGCAGACGCCAGCCACGTGCCTTCCCAGCTAACAGAGGTTTTCCGGACTCCATTGGCCATCCTCCAGTGAACGTACCCAATTGTTGATGCCTTACCTTGGACACTTTATGGCCTTAAGACTGTGACTGTTTAACCAAATAAACCCCCTTTTATAAAAGCCAATCTTTCTCTGGTGTTTTGCCTTCCAGCAGCATTAGCAAACTAGAACACCACGTGTTCTGGGCCACGGAGAATGAATAATGATTTGTTGGGTGGAGTCAGGGAAGAATGACCTGTCAGACAGAAGGAATAAACTGAGCCAAGGCTAGAAAGCATGAGGCCCCTCTGGGGCCCATCAAGTGGGGTTTAAGATCCGTGAAGGGAAGCATTGGGGCATGAGGCTGAAAAAGTAATTAGGGGACAGTTCCCCCAGTTAAGAGAGTTGTGCAGCCATCACCGTGATCCACTTTTAGAACATCTCCGTCACTCCAAAAAATTCCCCTGTGACCATTTAATTAATTCCCACATTTACCTCCAGCCTTAGACAACACTACTGTTCTGTCTCTTTAGACATACCATTTCTGGACATTTCATATAAATGGAATCATGCAATCTGTATGTATTTTTTCCCCATCCAGTTTTTTAAAATGTAATTTTATTGATATGTATTCATACACCATACAATCCATCCAAGGTTTACAATAATTGGTGCACAGTATCATCACATAGTTGTGCATTCATCACTATGATCATTTTTAGAACATTTGCATTAGTCCAGAAAAACTATTTAAAAAAATAGAAACTTTAAACATCTCATACCCCTTACCCCTCCCCTCTTATTGACCACTAGTATTGCCCTCTACCCAATTTTAAGACTTGTAATAGAGGTAGGTTAACTAAGACAGTGTAGTATTGTCAGAGATAGATGTTTAAATCAGTGGAACAGAACAAAACATCCAGAAGTGGATTCATACAAACATGGGCAACTGACCTTTTTTTTTCTTTTTTTTTGCTACATGGTTATCAAAGATCAGGGCTACTGGATAACAGTTCAACAACTTCAGATATTTCCTTCTGGCAATTCTAAAACAATAGACACTAAAAAGAAGTATCTATATGGTGAGTCAGTAGTCACAGTCATTTGTTAAATCCTAATTTCTCAGTTATACCTCCTCCCTCTCATTTCATCATTCAATCTTCAGAGACATCTAGACAATGATCATTTAACTTCTTTGTGCTGGAAAGGGGTGTTGACCATATGGGGTAGAGGCATGAAACTGGTTGATGTTCTTGGAGAGACTGGTATCTCTGGGTTTCAGGGCTTTTCTAGCATAGGATCAATCTGGAGGCAAAAAGTTTCTGAAAGAAATAGAGGAGAACCCCTGGTGGTGAATAATAGTAAAGTTTTCAATTGTGGGTATGATTATTCCCAATTTACAGATCAAGAAATTAGGGTTCTAGAGCTAATTAGGAGGAAGTTCTATTCTGTTTTAAAGCCATCTACTCTCCTTATTCCCAACACAGTAATTGATAAACTATAATATACTAGATACAGACTATTTTTTCCCTAAAGAAATATCCAATAATGTGCCAGTGCCAGCCTTTGTGATGTTTTTGATGATTTAATGAAACTGCTTGCTTAACTGTAAGCTAACTGGTTTTCAATAAAATAATCAAAAAAAAAAAAAAAAGTTTCTGAAAGAATAGACTTAATAAGAAAAACTATTATAAAGACTTAGATAGAGCCCAGGGCACTCCCTAGGGTTTTCAGGAATACTGTTGGTTGGGGTTTGGCATACTGTAGTAGTTTTCAGTATCTGGCTAAAGTTTGCATAAGAGTAACCTCCAGAATGACCTCTTGACTATTTGAAATCTCTTAGCCACTGAAACTTTATTTTGTTTCATTTCTTTCCACCCTTTTGTCAAGAAGGCATTGTCATTCCCACAATGCCAGGGCCAGGCTCATCCCTGGGACTCATGTCACACATTGCCAGGGAGACATATATCTCTAGGAGTCCTGCCCCATGTAGGCTTATTTGCAGAGACAGAGGTCACATCTGAGCAACAAAAGAGGCTCTTGGGATGACTGGTAGGCATAATTACAAGCAGACCTACTTCGCCATTGCAGAAATAAGTTTCATAAGGGCAAGCCTCAAGATTGAGGGCTTGGCTTTTTAAATTGGGAATCCCTAATGCTTGAGAGAATATCAAGAATTCCACAGGTGTGGAAGTTTAATAGTTCCACATTTTTCCAAAACGTAGTCTTTTGCACTGGGCTTATCACTTAGCCTAATGTTTTTGTGGTTCATCTACATTGTAGCATCTATCAGCAGTTCATTCCTTTTACTTAATGAGTAGCATTTCATTGTAGGGATACATTACATTTAAAAAAATCCATTCACCAGTTGATGGATACTTGGATTGTTTCCAGTTTTTGACCACTATGAATAATACTTCTATGAACATTTGCGTTTATGTCTCTGTATAGACATATGTATAGACACATGGTTTCTTCTAACACAGTTTAGAAACCAAGATCTGGACATTAGGTGTGGTCATTGCTATTGAGGCATTGCTGCTCCTAGGCCCTCTCCATGGACAGACGAAAATATATGTTTATAATGTATATATAGGATATATATATAATCACACACATATATTCTCACACACTATATCTATGTATCCTATGTACATTTCCTATAAATATATCACATATATATAATACATATAAATCATGAGCTTATATTCACCTCCTGTTCCATTTCAATACATCAGCATTCTTCCTTGCTCCCCGCATTCCATGTTTGTTTCTTCCTTCTCCTGCAGTGAGAACTCGGATTCCCAGCTACATCAGTATATACTCATTTGGTTAACCCTATAATACACACAAAGTAGTTTCAGAATTGCTACATACATATCATTACAAACAGCAAACCTACTAATTCAGTGTGTCAGTTCTGATTCTCTGAGAAGCAGATGCCAAAATAGGACTAGATGTGGAAGAGATTGAGGAAATGCCTTTGATGGATAAAGGAGGAAGGAGCAGGAAAAGGTAAGGAAATGCTTTATTGTAATCAGGTCTATGAAAAGAAATTGGGAAGGCAGAGCTTCAGACTACAGCGCAGTTCTGAGAGTCTCTTTGGGACAATGGGGAGTGCCCAACCAAAAGTTGCCTGTTAGAGGAGACCTGCATTGAGCAAGAATGGCCCGGTGTTCCCAATTTGCTCAGTCATTAAATAAGAACAGCCAAGGGGTGGCATGGGTGTGGCATCATGCTGCAGTGGATTGGAGGCATCTGTCAGTTGTGCTCTTTGCAGCAGGTTCTCGTGAAGGGAGCTCTGACAGGTGCACCTCTATGGCCACCACAGTAGAACTTAAGATTTATTTAAAGTTCTTTTTTTTTGTCTGTTGACTGAAGGTATATAGTCAAAGTACTATGTCCAGAAGTTACATGGATTCCTTTTTTGTTTTAACCATAAAAGCACTTTTATTAGCAAGTATTTTTAAAAACATATAACATTAATTTCCATTTATTCTCTAAAGAGGATAATACGTTATTGCCAGAATAACGTAAATAAAAATTCTGAAGTGTTTTTACTATAATCTCTAAGGTTAATTCCATTTTTATTTTCTTTTCCTGACTTTCATATTTATATATATGTACACACGTCCTCTAGCTTTTCCAAAATAATGCTTTTATTTATTTTTATATTAGAACTACAAACATATCCCCAACTGGAATACCCTTGAATCAGATCCTAGAAACGAAAATAAAGTCTGTCACTCTTTCAGATCCATCAGTGTTGGATTTCTTTGTCCTGTCAACCCAACCTTACATTAATTTTGCTTTTTTTTTAATCTTATTAATATCTGTGTTTTGGGCTACATTACCCTATGTTTGGAAGTACGTAAATTTTATTCCTGCAACTAGCTTTATGAAAGGGGAAATTACTTTTTTTTTTCTCAATTTTATTGAGATATGTTCACATATCATACAGTCCATCCAAAGTATACAATCAGTGGCTCACAGTATTATCACATAGTTACTCAACCACTACCACAATCAATTTTAGAACATTTTTATTACTCCAAACAAAAACACAGAAAACATTAGCCTTATCCACCCCCCTATTATTGACCCCTAGCATTGGTGTGGTACGTTTGTTATTGTTGATGAAAGAATATTAAAATATTACTGTTAACTATAGTCCATAGTTTGTAATAGGTATTTTTCCCATATGCCAGTCTATTATTAACTCCTTGGAATAGTTACGTACATTTGTTATAGTACATGAAAGAATTTTTGTATATTTGTACTGTTAATCACAGTCATCATCCACCACAAGGTTCACTGTGTTATACAGTCCAATGGATAACTAAAAATAGTGACTGTTTGGGTTTGCTAAAGCTGCTGGAATGCAATATACCAGAAATGGATTGACTTTTATAAAGGGGATTTATTAGGTTACAAATTTAGAATTCTAAGGCCATAAAAGTGTCCAAACTAAGGCATCAACAAGAGGATACCTTCATTGAAGAAAGGCCGATGGTGTCCGGAACACCTCTGTCAGTTGGGAAAGAACATGGCTGGTGTCTGCTGGTCCTTTGCTCCTGGGTTGCCTTGCTTTCAGCTTCTGATTCCACGGGCTTTCTCTTAAAGCATTTGTGGGTTCTCACTTAGCTTCTCCAGGACAAACTCTGAGCTTTATCTCTTAGCTTAGCATCTCCAAATGTCTTTCTGTCTGCATCTCCAAGCGTCTGGGTCTGTGTCAGCTTTGAGTTCTCTCTCTCTCCCTGAGCTCTCTTAAGGACTCCCGTAAACTAATTAAGACCCATCTTGAAAGGGCGGAGTCACATCTCCATGGAAATAATCTAATCAAAAGTTCCCACCCACAAATGGGTGGGTCACATCTCCATGCAAAAACAACCTAATCAGAAGATCCCACCCACAATAGGACTGCTCCCACAAGAATGGATTAAAAGAACATAGTCTTTTATGGGGTACATAACAGATTCAGAATAGCATAGTGACTCAAACAGATGCCTGTACACCAATATTCATAGCAGCATTATTTGCAATAGCCAATAAGAGAGAACAACCTGAGTGCAGATGAATGGATAGACAAAATGTGTTGCATCCACATAGTGGAATATTATTCAGCTGTTAAAAGGAATGATTTTCTGATATATGCTACAACATGAAAATATTATGCTGAGTGAAATAAACTGTCTTTGCAGTGTTTCTAATATGTGTGATAAGATGCTCAAATATAATATGTGCCAAGTATCCTCACTTCTGGCCTTGAGACCACCTAATAATATATGCTGAGAGACTGTAAGACCATTCTGCCAGGATTAGCCCATCACCTGCCTCAATATTATAAGAAATTGAAGAGGAAGAAGTTGAGAATACACATTTCTTTGGAGAGAGTTGTTAGTGTGCTGTGATATTTTCCCTCTGATCTCAAGTCAAATGAGGTGGGTTTCAAGAGAAGTACTCAGCTTCCCATTTGTGCCCTGAGACCTGGGGGCACAGAATGGTATGTTAATGTTTACCAAAAGAAGCCTAAAGGCCTGAGGATGAGGCTAAAAGGCTTATCTGGAAGCAAGGCAGAGAGAGCAGCACTGGGCATGGGCACAGGCATGGGTAGGGCACAGGTGCCTGGACCTGATACATACCTGTCTGAGGTCACCTTAAAGGCACCCACCTAGGGAGACCTGTAGGAGGGTCCAAGGGACCCCGGCTGGAAGGGTCATCACTGAAGCCCAGATCTGAGGGAGAGGGGGCACTGCCCTTGCCATGGGAATAGCAGTTGTTGAATCCAGTGGGGGGATCTCTGTGGAACCCACAAAAGTGTCCTCAAAAGGCAGAGCCAGCCCTTGTGCATGTGCCTTTCTGAGAACACCAATAGCAGATAACAACTGCACCAGGCTCAGAAGACCATGCTCTTGCCCCATAATTTGCCACCCTCTGGATTGCCTCCTGGAGGGTCAGAAATTAAGGCTACTGAATAGGAGAGGAGGAGGAGGTAGAAAATATCGAGAATGACAACCTCCACCAGCATGCCCCAGCTTGCCACACCCGGTCAGGCCTGGGTCAGGGTAAAACTTTTAAATTGGATACAAGTTTGAGACTTTTGGTTTCAAACCAGGCTGTGCTGGAGTTATTTGATTATTAGACTGAACTGGGCTTTTAATGCCAAAACAAAGAGCTCTCTATTTTCTGAGAATGACTGAGAAAGCTACACGACTTGCCCACAATTTCATCTAGGGATGGAAAAAACAGCATACAGCTGTGGGACAATGATTTGCTTTGAGAAAAGGCTCTTTGCTGGCAAGCTGCCAGATAAGAGTTCTGTGGACAACCTGACCTTGAGTGAGGGGCTTTCCTGGGGACCACAGGGGGATTGGTGAGATGTTGGCTAGAGGCACAAGGTGTGGTCTGGTGTGGGAGTCCACAATTGCGGCACTGTAACAGAATTAACAAAGTCCTGGGTGAGTGGAAAAGACACTGGTACATCTAAGTTAGAATCTGCAGTATTGGAAGTAGACACGAGCAACCCTTCTGAGATTCAGATCACTCGGGCTTGGCTCCAAGGGGTGTTTGAGAAGACACCAGGTAGAAGACTTCATTAAAACAATATGTGTGTTTTCCTGGTGCCCCTTTGCTATCTGTGGCAGAGAGAGGTATCTGTCAGCCTGGACTGTGGGCACCAGCATCCCCCCACATCTGGACTTAAAGATGGCATCCCAGGGAGTCCTTTCTTTGGTGGAGCCCTCTGTGGGCCTCTGAGAATGGAAGCACAAGCTCCAGGCTATATGCTCTCCTGTAGATGGAACACCTGCTGTGTCATTTGGGAAGGTTGGCACCTCCAAGGGATTTCAGAGCCAAACCTTGGACTAATCATGCTTCAAACCCAGCTCCTGTGTGCAGCAGTGACTCTGGGTGTAACTGGCATTCCTGGTGCCAGGCCTGGGCAGAGGCTCCCTGGGTTATATCGCATTGCTTCTTCAGAAGGGCCATTGGGGAGGCTCCTTTTAGATGGAAAACGAAGCTGTGATGATGAGCGGGTTTTGGGTTGGAAGGGATATTAGAGGGAAATCAGCCTAACATCCTGTTTGTTGCCTGGATCTTCTCTGTACCATGTCCCCCCAAACTCCAACCACCACCACAGGATGTCACCCCTTCACTGCCTGAACACCTCCAGACAGTCCACACCATTACCAGACCATGAAAGTCACCCCTCATTTTGAGCAGAATTTGACTTCCTGGCCCTGGTTCTGTTCTCTGGGGCTGCATAGAAGTTGGCCTCCTCACCATCCTGTTCTCCCCAAGCCGTCTCTCCAGGGTCATTTATCTCTAGCACCTTTGGCCCCATTTGACGTGGTCCTTTCATCACTCTCTTCTCCATCCCTCTGAATTTGGGTACTTGCCAGGGTCCTCCAGTGCTGAGGTTAGGGTCCTCCTGGTTCAAACCATCTAATAGGCTCAGCCTTTAGATTAAACTTCCCACCCTTGACAGATGCTGACCATCTTCTGTGCCATCCACTCTTGCCCTTTGCCTGGTATGTTTGCTTTGTTACCAGTTGTACATGCCCTTGGCAAGCCCTGGGTGGAGAGTAGGCATTTCTCTTTCACATCATTCTCTGGCAGCTACTCCAGTCCTCTTGTAAGATGCACCAATATTCCAGGTGCCACTAACAGAAAACACTGCCAATTAAACTGACAATGTTTAATTTTCACATGGACTGTAACTCATCCCTACTGTGAAAAAATGTGTGTCATACAATAGATACGATAATACAACCTGCCTCGTGACATGAGGACCAACGAGATAATGCACGTGAAGTGCTTAGCACGGCACACACCACAGCAAACACTCAGTAAATGAGGTCTGTTTTTACTGAAATCCTCCTGCACTTCACTGCTGCCCCCAAGCAGACCCTTGTCCACCCACCTCTCCAGTCTCACGTACCACCACTTGCTTCTACATCAGCTCTGGCTCCAGCCAATGACTCCCCGTCCCATCCTCTTACACGTCCCAAAGTGCCCTGTCCCCATCGGCCCCCTCTTGTGAATTCACAAATCAATATCCTCAGCTGTCACTGCCTTTGGAAAGCTGTCCCTCCCCTCCCCACCTTCTCTGTCCCCTTCCACATCCCACACAGGTTACAAACAGCAAATACTCACTGTATTGTTTGCTTACTCCTCTGTCTACTTCCGTAGAACTTAACTCTTTGAGAACAGGGACTGCATTATTGATCTTTCTGTCTTCAGGGCCAAGCCCAGGGCCTGGCATGTGATAGAGACCCAGGGAATACTTGCTGAATGAGTGACACTTTTCTGATGTTTAATGATTCCTAAATTTGCTTAGGACTTTACAGTTTAACAGATTGTTTAAAAAAAAAAAAAAAAAACTGTTTCTCCATTTCAATAACCTGAGCAGGTTAGGACAGGGGGCAATGTCCTTATTTTACAGCTTAAAAAAATGGGCAGCAAAGTTAAGGGACCCCCCCTGAGCACACAGGACTTGGTAGAACTGGAATTAGAGTCTGGCCTCTTACCAACTCAGGCGTTGATGGGCTCTTGGCTTAGCACAGAGGTGCAGACTGCTAGTCAAATGTGGTCTGTAGATGTGTTCTGGCCCAAACAGTTTTTTTTTTTTTTTTTTAATTGTGAATAAGTTGCCAACACTTAAAAAATTAGATTTCACACAGATTTTCCAGTTTCAAGCTTAAAAATCTAAGCATCTGGCAACCCTGGGCTTATTTGTCCACATGGGCAACAACTGGCAGGGGTTGAGAGGCAAGGCCTGTGCTCCAGTTCCTTCAGCTCCCCACCCTCCCCACTGACACCCAAATGTCTGGCCACGATAGGAATTAAGTTTGCAACCCCTGCTTAGAGAAGTAATCCTGCCAGACAGTGAGTCTTCTTGGGCAAGGTCTCCATTCTCTTAATGGCTTTGTCTCTGGTACTTTGCTTGGAGCTTGATATGTCATCAGGGCTCAGGGGTTGACGAGAACCACCTGATGGTGGGGCAGGTCCCCTTGGGCCTCCAGAAACACCACCTGCAGCTGTCAGTAAGCCCGAGGCTTTGGCAGGGACTTGGGGGACCCTAAATTTGCCTCAGGATGGAAAGGAGGGTGAGGGTTGAAGCAGTTCCTCTCTCCTTTCCAGGACAAAGGGGGCCCTGGGGTCAAGGAGCTAGACAGCTTGAAGAGTGACCGATTGAAAACCGTCCAGCTCAACGTCTGCAAAATCGAGGAGGTGGAAGAAGCAGTGACAGTTGTCCACTCGATCCTGAAGGAACCTGAGAAAGGTAGGGGGCAGTTTGGGGCAGCAGGGGTATTGTATGGGGCCAATCCAAGGGGGCTTTTCCTAAATGCCACCCTCCACTTCTGGTATCCTGCCAAAACACTGATTCTTTATTGTTTATACTCTTCCTCCTGCACAGTAGGAGGCAGTAGATTCAATTAAACATACCCATGCCATAGGGCAATGTAAAATAAAGCCTGATGGTGATGCCAGAATCTATAGGAGTGATGAATGCATGTGGGCTGGTTCAGGTCAGTTCAGCTCTGCTCATTGAATGCCCACTCTGGGCCAGGTGTTGGGGACACAGTCCCTGTCCCTGAGGGCCTCACAATTCAGTGTGGGGCCTGACCAGGTGACTTCAACAGGATCAGTGCTCTGAGAGAGGCAGAGCAGCCCAGGAAAGAGGGACTTAGCCCAGTCTTGGGGCCGGGGTGTGGGAATGGGTCAGTTAGGGCAGATTGTGGCTGGAGTGGGGAAGGTCATTCCAGGGGGAGAGGGGAACATGAACAAAGAAAGGCTCTGAGGTGGGAGGCAGCCTAGGATGCACTGGGGTGACAATGGTTTGGGGTGACTGGTGGAGGTGGTGGCAGCCACAAGGTCAGAAGGTAGGGCCAAGTGGTCGAGGGTCTTGGGTGCCAGGTGAGGGAAACTGGCCACACTCCTGAGGGCAGTGGGGAGCCACGGGAGGGATTTTAAAGAGAGGAAGGGCCTGGTGAGATTTGTGGAAGCTCACTCAGGGGCTGAGGCAGCTATGTGGGGAGTGGATTTAAGGGGCAGCAAAGGTGAGGGTCCTGAACTGATGGGCATTGGAACGATTCAAGGAGCATTGAGAATGCAAAACTGGCTGGACTTGGTGACTGATGGGTGTGGGTTTGATGAAGAGGTGAGAGGTCTCTATCCTGGACGCTTTGTGTCCCGCACTTGAGCAGGTTGGAGGAATAAGGAGCTGCAAAAGTGCCCATAGAACACCCTGGGGAGTGTCCTGGATGGAGATTAGGTGTCCGTGGTGGGAGATGAGACTGGGAGTGGGGGAAAGGCAAGGCGGGTCTCCTGGGGAGCCTGAGTGTTTAGGGGCCAGAGGATGGGGAGGGGACAGGAAGAACTGTCAGGTTTGAGTAGAGTGTCCCAGAAACTAAAGGAACAGAAAGCTTGGGAGGGCCAGTAGCCAACAAGGTCAAATGCTGCAGAAAGTTCCCATAGCATATGGACTCAAATGTCCTCCCAGTTCAGCCACATGGAGGGTCTTGGTGGCAGGGGCTGTCAGACAACTCCAGGGGATGCCATTCACATAGATACAGCGACAGTGGTGCCTCTGGAAATGGGTAGCACGGCAGCCTTGTGGAGAAGTGAGTTTGATCTCCTCTTTCATCTATGAAATTTTCCTTTGTGCTCTCTGGCAGCCCAGGCGAAAAGGGAAGTATGCCTGGGGTATGCCTGATTTCAGCTCCCTGCTTTCCAGGGTGGGGGCAGCTCTCCTGAGGAGGGGAGTGGGCGGTGTGACCGGTGCTGGCACTCTGTGCTGAGCATTTGTAAGTCAGGCGGGAAAGCTGGTCATCCGTGAGCAGCAGCCGCAGAAGCTTCTGTGCTGTGGCTAACTGAGAAGCTGTTGCTTGAGCTGCCAGCCTGTCACTGAGTTGTGACTTTGTCAGCCCACTGCCACTCCCCTCTCTCCACAACAGGCGGTTTCCAGTCTCCCCCTGCTCTCTGAGGAGAAGCCTGTGAGTTCCTGACCGCACCCAACATCTGTTTAATAATCAACAGGCAGAGCCAGGGCTCCTGTCCCATTAAGAAAAGGCAGGATGGGTCCCACTGGGATGATTATCAGCTCGGAATGTACAGCCTGCCTGGCCCCTCCCTGATGGTAAATCCTGCCTTCCCAGGGGCGGCTTGGGATATTGCCGTCATAAACTAGTAGGCAGGAAAACAGCTGCAGTCAGCCCCATAAAACCACTTCATTACAGCCTGTGGGTTTTGTGGTGAGTTAAAATGCCCATGGAAAGGAATCATCACTCTGGACCTGAGCACAGAATGGGGCTGCACCAGTCCTGCGGCCCTATTGTACCCGAAGGGCTTGGGGGCTGCTCAGGGCCACTGGGACAGAGCCGTCTCTGTTCCCTGTACTGGACCAGCCAGTAAGCCTGACTGGGCAAGGCAGGGTGGACGCCCATGCCCTTGGATCTGGGTTCAAACCCCAGCACCTCCCTGACTCACAAAGCTTTGCCGGCTGCTTTTTTCCACATGAGACATTCGGGGAAGGCTTGATAAACCACTCACCATGACCTTACTTCACCAATACTGCATTTTTTTGGAAAAAAGATTTGAAAATTTTTATGTCTGAAAAAGAAAATAAATCTGTCAAATATGCATTTATGTAGGGGATCCACACACTTCTCTCCTTCCGGGACAGTCTTTTCCCGCCCCTGGAAAGCAGCGACAATGCTGGCTCTGAACTCCAGGTGGCGCCCTCCCAAGGCGTTCAGACCGGCTTGCTGTCCCTGTGCAGTGGCTGCCGCCGACTCACATCCACCCGGGCAGAAACCTGCCGGGAGAGTTACCCTCTTTCCCTCCCCCTGCACTGTGGGGGGCATTTTTTGATGGTGAGTTTGATGCCCTTCATCCTGGCTTCTTGGTATAGATGCTGCCAAAGCCTCGTGGAGCCAGCCGCAGGGGGTGAGATGAAGGGGATTCTGATTAGAGCGGGTGAGCCATCTGCCGCCAGCTCCTTTCCTTCCAGCAGGACCCTGAGGGACTGGACATCTGGAACCTGTGACCAGCCCGCCCCACTCTCATCCCAGGGAAGAGCCATGTGGGTGGGCCAAGGGGCAGGCTGTGGGCATGGTCAGACCTTGGCACTGTCAATTCTGAGTCGGTAGGTAAACCCGTGTTGAGCACCTACTGTATACTTGGTAGTGTGCTGAGCATTGGAAGAGTATGACCTGGCAGGAGGGGTTTATGATTGAACAGGAGCCAAGTGGGAGCTGGGGGCTGCTGGGCAGGACCTCTGAGGAATGGATGTAACATTGGGGGGCCTTATGCCATTGTCAGGGAAAACCCTACATCAGAGACACCTTCAGTCTGGGAATGAAAAGACTGAATTTCCTCTGGGTTTCACCTCTTACTAGAAGGGTGACTCTGGGCTTGTACTGACCCCTGTGTGGGCCTTAGCTGGCCTGTCTGGGAGACAGGGAAAGTGCTCCGAGCTTTCCAGTGCTCACATCCAGATCTGGCTGCTGCAGCAACTCAAGTAGAATTTTAACAAGTGCTCTCAGGCTGAGGGGTGGCGGAACGGAGTAGAGCCAGGAAGCAGCAGAGGCAGGAAGGGGCCGCAATGTCGGGAAGTGGCGGGCTGGTTAGACTTAGGGGAGCAGAATATATGAGAGGGAGCGGAGGAAAGTCTGATAAGAAGGCCCCACAGGCTGCACCCCAGAATAGGACCATGGGGAGCAGGATGCTTCTCCAACAATACAGGAGACAGGGAACAAGCCCCTAAACTAATGGAAATGGAAACAGGAAGGAAGATATGGATTCTAGTGACACGGCAAAGGAAACCAACAATGGCATGGGGTTATGCACGAGGGCTGTGTCCTGAAACAGACCTGGGTCCGTATCTCATCCTACCTTCCCACTGGTTTGTTGTGTGACATGAGCTAGGTCCGTAACCTCTCTGAGACTCAGAACAATGTGTATCTACTCTAGGTTGGTTGTGGTGATCAGGTAATTGATAGATGCTGAGTGCTTAGCTCAGCCTGCCAGATGTCATGTTGACCTTTATCAGTAACATCAGCAGTGCTTGGTGAGTCTTCAGAAAGAGGAAGTGAAGGAGCCAGAGGAGTCAAAGGTGAAACTGTTAACAAAGGAAAGGAGCCAATGTGGGCAGCTTGGGAAATCCTGTGTTGGTTGTTAGGGTTAGGGTGAGTTGGAGGACCTGTGGGACTTTCAGGTGGAATTGCCTATCAGGAGGAGGAAACTGGGGTCGGGGGAGAGCCATGACTCCCGAGGGGTACCTGGGAACCCTAGCCATGGGGGTGGTGTTTGGGGCTTTTGTAGGGAACAGCTGTCACTCAGGAATGTTGTGAGTTTATAATAAATGTTGGTTGAGGATCACTGCGTTCACAAACTGGTACTGCTTACCAGGTCAGCAGAGCTAAAGTCCGGGAGCAGTGGGCTTTCAGAGGTCAAATTCAATTTACCATTTTTGGATATCAGTGACAGATGTAATTGTTTTGATTTTTAGATGGCAAAATGTATGCATTTTAGGTCATGTGATACTGTCCTATAGGAATCATACACAAAGAAGTTAGAAAATTCCACAAACATAAAGTAGCTGTGGTTACCTAAGAATAGAGTTTGAGGAAGCAGGCCCAGGAAAGGACACTGTGGGATACCTCTATTTAGAGAAAGGGCAGGTAGAAGAAAGGGGTCAGGAAGGAATGCTTGGGTATCATTTATGTCGAGGGAGAAGTGAGTGTTGAGGACGATCAATGGTGTATCATGCTGTAGAGAGGTAGAGGAGAGTGAAGACAGGGGCTTTAGCATGTGACTAAGGAGAGTGCAGGGTCTGGACCACTGGTCAGGCTGGGAACCTGGAATGCCTGGGAAATGGGAAACTGGAGAATAGAGATTATATTTCAGAACCCTAGCCATGGAGGGAAGGAGAGGGAAAGCATGTTTAAAAGAGGGTTCTTTAGGATATGAAGCATGGTATTTGTAGACATTCATTCATTTAACAAACATTTATTGAGGCCCTAATGTGTACAGCGCTGAGGGGAGGGAGCTAGGGACAAGGGAAAAGTTGCAGTTGCATAAAGGAGAGAGGATTGATGGATCACTGTTGAAAGCTGGGGAGTGATGCATCAACCTTGAAGTGTGGAGAGTGATCTGCTCTTCCTGGGAAGAGAAAGTGGGTGGGGAGGCCCAGGGGAGGTCTGCAGGGTGGGGGCGGGAGCATGGGGGTTGTGGTGGATGGCGTGGAACTTGTCACTGGAGTCCACTGCGAGGTCATGGGTTAGGACGGAGAGCAGGGAGTCTACAGAACTGCCCCTGCGGGGAGTAGGAACACACGCTCATGAGCACTTGGTTAACCAGCAATTTCCTTTCTCTAATAAATGTCCTTAATTCTCCATAATTGCAGGAGAAGGCACCGGCGGTCAGTTGATGAAGCTTTAATTTGGGTAACACGGAAGGAAAGCAGCTAGAGACCAATTACTCTGTCGTTTACACAAACTCATTTCCATGATTAACTCGCATAGTTCTCCAGCAGGCAGGGGGAACGGCCCAACACAAGGACGGGAGCTCTGCTTCCCCAAGGCCACGTGGAGGCTGTAAACTGAGGGTTTCCACAAGAAAAAGGCTGGATCTGAGGATCTTGCCTGTCCCGTCCCTACACCCAAAAAAAAATGAACTCAGAGAGGGTCCTGCCAAACAAAGCTGCCGCCTTGTTGCCACTTTCCCCCAGTTCAGCGCTGCCTCTGACTTACTGAGTAACCTTAAGCTGGTCCTTTCCCTCAGGGCCTTAGTTTTCCTAGCTATGAAATTAATCATCAGACTAAATGAACTCCTAGGAACCTTCCAGACTCAACATTTTCTGAGTTTACAAAAGCCAGTTCTCCCATAGCAGGGAAGTCAACCCAGGTATACTCTGAGAATATACATTTGCTCTGATCTTATACTCAGTGCTGTGGGACCACACAAGGATGAGGGGTGTCTCTACCTGCAAAGACCAGAAGTATTCATGTAGTGTATTGGTGAACAAGTCACTGTGTCACAGGGGCTTAGCATGTGATAACCATTAAAGAGTGACAGGGTTCAAGTGAGATCAGAGAGCAGATAATTGTTAGGAGGGTCTCAGGGTAGAGTGGGACAGAGGCCTACTCCAAGATCAGGTCTTGGCTGAGCCTCTAACTTGCTGTGCAGCTTTGGAAGCTGGGTCTCCTCTCTGGTCCACCAGAGGAGGTTGACCTGGAAGGTTCCCCTGGCTTCTGGCAAGAGGGAAAATGTAAGCAAAAGCTCAGGGGCAGGGATGCATAAGTAGGTGCATGGGTGTGGGGTGTGGAGCAGTCAGGGTACAGGGAGGAGACTGAATGGAGGAGAGTAGAAGTGAGTGACTGAGGTGAGGTGGGACTCAAGGCCGGAGGGACCCGGAGGGCTGGTCATGATGAGCCCAGAGAAGTGGTTCAGGCAGAAGCAACAGCCTCCCTCAGCAAGATGAGGACTCAGCATCCTAGAGTATAAGGAGGGTCATAGCCAACCCTTTAGACCTTGTTATCTCCTCTCATTCTTGGGTGACTCTAGAAAGTGTCTAGAACTGTGGGCAAGAGGCCAGGAAGTCATGGGACAAGGGGATGAAAGTGGGGAGAACGGGCTGGTGGGTGATGACTGAGCTGAGCACACACGGTAACTGTCAGTCCTGTCCTCTCCTGTCCAGGGCTGTGGGGCCTGGTTAACAACGCGGGCATCTCTACATTCGGGGAGGTGGAGTTCACCAGCATGGAGACCTACAAGGAGGTGGCGGAAGTGAACCTCTGGGGGACAGTACGGACGACAAAATCCTTTCTCCCCCTTATCCGAAGGGCCAAAGGTGAGTTGGAAAGGAACCTCTTTCTCGCTCTCTAGACCTGCTTTCCTCAGCAGATCCAGCATCCATGGCCCAGCAAGTACCCAAATCCCAGGAGCCTTGCTGGGCTGGTGGGTGGTGCCAGGCAGAGGCGCCATGACCAGGCAGTGGGAAAGGATCTGTGGCTTTCAGGAAGTGGAGCAGGTAAGAGATCAGCAGTCTAAGCACCAAAGACTTGAAGATTAGAGCAGTGATCCCACCTCTGGGAATCTAATCTAGAAAAATACTCACTTTTGTGCACAAAACTGTGTAACATGTTCACTGTATCAATAGGGGTGTGTGGTTAGGTAAATTTTGACATATCCATTCTATAGGTTATTATGCTTTGGTTTAAAAATGAGACAATCCTGATAAAAAGTAAAAAACAAACAAACAAAAAAAGAATTATTAAAATTTTGGAAAACATACAAAACACCCAAACCACATTAGATAGCCAAATGTAAACAAACCACCTCAGAAGTCACTGACTTTCTCCCAAGAACAGCAAACAGTTGTGACAAAAAGGGCATGATCTATAGGGTCTATCCCAAAGTTCTGGCAACAACAGAGATGTACATGGAGAGCAGCTGTAGGATCTTAGAAGAAAACCCCAACCCTCCAGTGACCTTGACTTTAGAGGTTCCTGAAAGTTGCTCCCTGCAGTGCTCAGGACAGGGCTGTGTGTTCCTTCCTGCGCCCCTTCCTGGGTATGCTAATGGCCCAGAGCACACCCAGGGCGAGCTGCTCCCGGATCCACCAGGGCTTACACAGCTGGGCTGGACGGGATCCACCTCCAGTACCCCCTACCCTGCCCAGGGCTGGGAGAAGCTGTGGTTGGGGTTGGCCCCCAGCCCCTACAGGCCTTTTGAGGTCTTCACTCTCATCGAGTGCCCAAGTCTCTGCCTGTATGTCCTAGCTCTAAAGTCAGGTTCAGAAACCCTGGTCCTTTCCCATCTGCTTCCCTCTTTGTCTGCTGTCTTGGGGTCCATCCAGAATAGGACAGACTTGGGGAAATCGATCCTCACAGCACAAGTCCTTCTCCTCTTTCCAGGTTGCCTTTAGGCCCTCCCAGCCATGGGTGGGCTCTGTACTCCTGCCTCCATCCCTCTTGTTGCCATCTGTCCATAAACACTTGGACTTGGCCGTGTTACTTATCTGTCTGTCTTATTATTTGAGCTTGATGTTAAGCCTCTTGAGGTAGGTTTAGGCTGTATCTCTCCCTGCCCAACATCAGACCTTGCCTACTGTGGATGCTGGCTCACCGTCCCACATTCGCCCATTGCATTTTCACCCCAAATTATGAACACCTGGTGGGCTCTGGTTTTTGAATTAGTTGTGTGTTGCCCATTAAATTGTGCCCTCCTGGCACACAGGCCTGCTTCTCACTCCTCTCTCCTCCCCTGTCCTGCCAGGCACCCGAGAAATGTTGGGGATGCTGATGCAGATTTGTGGGGGCCTGAGCCGGCCTTGGGTATGGCATGAGAAGGCCTGTGCCCCGCAGGTGAGCAGATCCAAGCACACCCGAGCACACCTGAGCAGATGTCTGCTGTCTCCCCCTGCAGGCCGTGTTGTCAACATCAGCAGCATGCTGGGCCGCATGGCCAACCCTGCCCGCTCCCCGTACTGCATCACCAAGTTCGGAGTGGAAGCCTTCTCTGACTGCCTGCGCTACGAGATGCACCCCCTGGGCGTGAAGGTCAGTGTGGTGGAGCCTGGCAACTTCATCGCCGCTACCAGCCTCTACAGCCCCGAGAGCATCAAGGCCATCGCCAAGAAGATGTGGGACGAGCTGCCGGAGGTGGTGCGCAAGGACTACGGCAGAGAGTACTTTGACGAGAAGATCTCCAAGATGGAGAGCTACTGCAGCAGCGGCTCCACAGACACGTCCTCTGTCATCAACGCTGTCACCCATGCCCTGACAGCCACCACCCCATATACCCGGTACCACCCCATGGACTACTACTGGTGGCTGCGAATGCAGATCATGACCCACTTGCCCGGAGCAGTCTCTGACATGATCTACATACACTGAGCAGTTTCTCTGTGGCCCCTGGTGTGGGGACCTGATGGGAGGGAGAAGGAAGGGAGGGAGGAAGGGAGGGAGGGAGGGAGGGTGGGAGGAGAGAGCTTACATTACACAGCCACCTTTTGATCACCCACTTGTGGATTATCCACAGCAGTGTCCCAGGAGAACCCACCACCAGTTTTAGCATTAACCAGAGGGAATAACCCAGTGTGACTTGTTTGCATAGTGAGCTGTTTGGGCCTTCACAACAGGGTGCATAGTGGCTGGCAGCGACACCTAAACCTCAGTGCAAATATGGTGCATCTGTCTTTCTGGAGTTGATTTTATTCAGAGATTTTATAGAAACAATTTTATATTAAAAATAGATTTATTATAGAATAGAATGCAAATTTCCTTATATTTTAAAGCTAAAACATCAAGTAAAAAAAAATTATCTCGTTTGATCCTTTAGCAGCCTCAGGAGTAAATGAACTGATTTTTTTTTCTTTTGTGTATGAGGAATCTACAGCCCAGAGAGGATACACAAATAAGCCTTTCATTGCTTGTAAGTAGACAGCCTGGACTTGAACCCCGGTCCCTTGGGTCCAAGTCGTGTGTTCTGCCATGCTGTAGAAACACTTCACTTTTTACATCTCAGGGCTGCTTTGGACCAGACTAACTCTGTGTCCTCATCTGAGCCAAGCAAACCAACTGCCCGCTTTGTACCCTCTTTGCATGTACATGGTGCTGTGTGACTGGCCAGAGCTGACTGTATGGAGAGGGTCGGATCATTCTGGATCTTATCCATTTGAGAATTTTCTCACCTCTTTTAGGATTTAGGAGACTCGTGTGGAAATGCTCTTTGGCTAGGAGGGCAGTTGGTGTCCGGTTTGGGTCTGTTTGGTTCTGCCTGGGGTGGAATCAGGCAATGAGGGGGCATCCTTGGCAGGAGCCTTGGTGCCAAAGCCGGACACCGTGGGACCTTCTCCCCCAGGGGTGGCTCCAGGATCGGTCCCCTGTCTGTCCCACAGGGTGTTCACACTCACTCATAGCACACATCTGTTCTGCAGGGTTTCAGCGTGCCTTCATTGAGGCTCACCTTCCCTCTGTGGCCTTATTTTTTAGTGAAGAAGCCAGGTCACTATCCTGTGGGTTTGGGTTTGAAGGCTGCCTGCCCAGAGCCTGGATGTTTGGACCAAAACCAGGCACCGCCGTCATCCAGGTGGCTGCAGGCCGAGGGCAGGGTGCCAAACGCCAGTCCTGTAAATCAAACTAGAATTTGTGCCTGTCCCTGGAGGGGCCAGGCCTGCCGCTAGAGGGCTCCCTGCCTCAGCCGCAGCCAGAGTGGGCCGCCCCTGCTCCCGAGCTCTCAAACCTTGGAAACAGCCCATGCACAAAGAAGCAAGGCCCTTTTAGAACCATTGTTCTTGCTCTTCTAGCAACTGCCTGGCTGAAACCTGGAGCCTGGTGCTAGGGGAAGGCAGAAGAGCCTGGGCTGTTGGAGCGAGTCCTGGGACTTAGGAAAATGGGTCTCATAATGAGCAAGTTTGCCCTTGGGCCTTTGTCCCCTCGGTCTTCAAACAAGGAAGCTGTGTCCCAGCTCCCTGTCTGCAGGGTGAGGCCAAGAGAAATTGGGGTGAGATAGGGGGGTGGGCAGGTGGATCTGAATCAGAGCTTTGAGAGGGGGGCTTGAAGGCCATTGTGTTTATATAACAATAAGGTGTTTTTGTACCACTGAGAATGCCTCTCCCAGGACACTTGCCGAATTGCAGTTTTGTCTTGGGAGGTTTTGTTTTCATGCTTAATTTTATTAAAGGAAAATGGATGCAACCATTGGAGTTATACTTGTGCAACAATACCTGGAACTAGAGGGAAGGGGAGATGGTCACCTGCCAGGTTGGAATCCGTAGTGAACTGGACTTTGGAGAGTCCACTTTAGTCTGCATTGGGTGGGGAGGGGGAAGTTCTCTAGGAGGAGACAGCACTGCTGAGCCGACCGGCAGGCTGCCTTGATTTTTTTTTTTTTTTTTTTTTTTGGTTTTTATAAAGGCAATTTATTTGGTTACAGATTTACAGTCCTAAGGCCATAAAAGTGTCCAAACTAAGGCATCAACAAAAAGATACCGTCCCTGAAGAAAGGCCAATGGTGTCTGGAACACCTCTGTCAGCTAGGAAGGCACATGGCTGGCGTCTGCTGGTCCTTTGCTCCCGGGTTGTGTTTCAAAATGGCTTTCTCCAGAATGTCTCTGGGCTTCTGTCTCTCTCAGCTTCTCTCAGCTCTCTGCTTGGTTCTCCTGAGGCATTTCTCTCTAAGTGTCTGGGAGTTCTCTCTTAGCTTTTCCAGGGCAAACTTAGGGCTTCATCTCTTAGCTTAACATCTCCAAACATCCTTCTGTCCACAACTCCAAGCATCTCTCAGGCTGCCTTGATTTTTAATTTTTATCCCAGTGATTAAAAAGCCCAGGGCACTTTCCTTCTAGATAACCTGAATGCTAATTAAAACCATTCACTTTCTGGCAGTTTTGAGCCTACGAGGGTGTACCCGCTAGTATTGATCCAGGTGAGGTAGGCAGGACGGGTGGTGTTCCCCTTTTTACAGATGACATAACAGACCCAAAGAGGGGAAATGAGTTGCCCAGTGTCATGGTGGATCAAGGCAGAACCAGGGCCAAAACAAAAGGCTTCTGAGTGTCTCTGGTCACCACCGCGTCACACTGTGGCTCCTGACAGCCCTGGGAGCGAGGTGGGTTGGGGCAACCGGCACCTAGACCTTCACTGCTTGTCTGCTGGCAGAGAGCTGGCCCTACTTGTGTGGGCGGGGGAGTAGGGGAGAGGCCTTCTACCCGGCTCCCACTGTCCCACTGTCCAGGATGGCGTCCACAAGCCCTGCCTTGGGTAGGAGCAGCATCTCCTGCCATCCTCACCCTGGAAGGATTCACTGGGACAGTGAGGTCTGAGGACCCTTCTCCCTCTGCCTCCTCGGGCCTACAGTTCAGGCCCATGAAGAAACCTCCGTCAGCAGGGTCCCAGATCCATGTAGCATATCGTTAGTCAGTAGCTATCTCAGCCCTAGTCCCAGGAACCAAGCATTCATGATCTCATTTGCCATTTGCTCCTCACCAGGGCCTGTGAGGTGGGGAGAAGGTCTAGCAGCCCCTGCTGGTCCCACTTCAGCTGCCCTCTGTGGCATGACTTTGAGCAAATGGCTGCTCTCTATGGCCTCAGTGGGTGTCCCAGACAAGAAGAGGAAAAGGACTGCAGACAGCCTGGAGCTGTGGGAGTGAGTTGCAGCCTCGGCTCAGTTTGCACCCAGAACATCACTCGGTCCCTCTGTCAGTAGGGACCCATGGTCTGGTGCCTCCAGCCAGCACTGACCCCTCCATCAATGGCTGGAGGCTGGGTGAAGGTTTTTTGCCAGATGCTCCTGACAGCGGCTGCCTGTTACCCAGAGCATGCTGCACTTAGCATTCCACATGGGGCCACAAGGCCACATGAGCAGATGACAGGCTGGCCTGGCAATACTGGCCAGAGTAGCTACAGCTGTGCCCCTGGTACCCACAGCAGGGAATCTGTAAAGACTCCCCACTTGTGAGGTCTGTTCACTTCCTGTGTGTCAAACATGGCCTGACTGCAAATCTGTACAGCCCTCTCCCCTGGTACAGGTGCAGACGTGAGAGGAGGCTCCTCCAGCTTGGGTGGCACTGGGCTCAGGCTGCCAGATAGTGACCAGGCACAGCTGTGCAGTGTTGGGCATGTCACAAGGCCAGTTCCCCGCCTTCTTTCACCTGATTCTCACAGCAGCCCTGGGAGTTAGGCAGGATGGAGTTATTACCTCATTTTAGAGAAAAGGAAACAAGCTACCTCTAGTCTCTCACCAAGATAGGGATAGAGCCAAGTCTACAAGTCAGGTAACCTCCAACTCAGAGCTAGTGATGCATGAAAAACAGGGCAGATGGTACCAGGATCTAAAAGGAAAAAAAAAAAAAAATCAAAAACCTCAATTATGTAACGCTGAGAAAAATCTGTAAGCATAGGTACAGTAACAACCGCAGAGTACCACCACACAAGCCAGCTCCTTCCCTACCCTATTTGGGGTCTGAGTGCCACCCCCTAGGAGAGAGTGCTGGAGTCCCCCTGCTTCCCTCCAGCAGGAAATCTGCCTTGGCAGGGCTAGTACTGCCCCATTAGGGGCATCTCGCAGGGGAAGCTCTAGGAATACTGAAGCTCAAACCCTGGGCAGAGGCAGGTTCTGGGGCTGTCCTCTAAGGGCTCAGGGGCTGTATGAGCCAAGAGGTTGAGAAATGCAGGGAGTATTTCTCTTCAGACAAGGAGAAGGAACAAGGAAGGCTGTGGGCTCTGGTGCTCTGGTGGTGACAAAAACAAAAATCCCCAGAGCATAATAAGGCCTTTCTGGTGTGTGCAGGCAACAGGGAAGGGTGATCTGTGAGTGGTGGCTTCAGAGGCAGTGTAAGCACCGGTGGGGCCAGGGACCAGGGACGAGGACTAGGACTGACAGCAGCTGTCAAGATCCCCAGAACCTCAGAGAAGGAAAGGGGATTAACCATTATCAAACCTAGCTCCCAGCCACCCCAGTGGCCAGCTAGCCAGGGCTTGAATCCCTCCAGTGACAGAGAGCTCATTACCTCATGAGAGGGAATTTCCTTGGTGAGAGGGAGTTTATCCAAAGACTGTAGAAGACTGTATCTGCTCTAACTTAACTCCTTTGGCACCTGGCTATGACCGAGAACTGCAAAGAACAGTTTTAATCTTCTCAGCCACTGGGTATTTGAAAGAGCCCAGGTCCCTCATCTGACAAAGTTTCCATACTATCTGAAGAGAAGCTTTTGGCTGTGGTTTCCCACCCCTCATTCTCAACGACACATACCGGGTTGAATGGCCACCAGAGTTCCCTTCAAGCAACCAAGAATTTGGAGACAGGTTTTAATACCTTTGGTGAGACACTGACATGCATGAGGGCCCACTTCAGAAGTAACCAAGCACATTCATGACCAATCTCTCATCTGATCCTCATAAATAGCTTATGAGTCAGGCAGGGCAAGGACCATTATTCCCATTTTACAGATAAGAAGACTGAGACTCGGGGGTAAAGTGATCTGCCTGAGATCACACAGTGAGAAAGTGGGGGAGCCAAGACAGACACCCAGACTTTGTGGCTTCCATCCCAGGGAACTTTCCTCTACCTGGGGCTGCCTCAGCCTCCCCTTCAGGACTGTGGACTCCGCTCAGTCAAGGCTGGCCACGTAGCATAGTGAAGGAGTGACAGACGCGGGAACACGAAAGCCAACTTCCTCCTAGTCCATAGTTTTTCAGGGAGCAGCCCAGAAAGAGGGCTCAGCCTTCCCGGTATCTCGTTGCACAGGAATCCGTGGTATCTCCCAGTGGCCTGGGCACTGAAGGAGGGCCCGGGGTGAAGGGAGCAGGGGCAAGAAGTGCTCCCGGGGCTGTGACTGAGGACCCTCCTGGCCTCAACATCCATAGAGAGGTGTAAGGACAGGAGTGCAAATGGGGCCAATGTCAGGAGATGCTGGGTTCTGGAAACACCCTGTGCTACTCTCTCAGTGAGACACACTTAATTACTCCATAAAATGTGGAGCTGCTCTCACTTATCAAATTATGGATGAACTTAATTACAGCTCACTGAGTAACCACTCTGGGTTCCTTCAGAAATAGCAGTGAGCTGGCTGTTCTTAGCAGCTTCAGTTGTAGCCACCCCAGTTTCAGGGGGAACTGCCCGATCCCAGGGTCTCGGAATGCTACTAAACTCTGCTCTCAGCGAGAGTGGGCTTGGCAGACTGTCCCAGGCACAACCCTGCTGGGACCACTCGGGCAGCAAGCGCTCTGCCGGGCCAGCTGGGCCTGGGTTCTGCTCCAGGGTTGTTTACTCTGCTAGGGGCCTCTCTTCCACCCATGTTATGTTCTGGTCAAAAGTTTTGGCCCATGATACCTGACCAAAGGTGTATAAAAGTAGCATGGGAGCTGCCACAAGAAACAAAGAAAGAACATCGCGCTGGATGAGAAAACACACACTTTATAGAGACTCAAGGGCAGCTTCAAGGAGTCAGGGGTAAAGAGCAGTAGGCCACTAGAGGTTGGTGAAAGTTCTATGACATGACGAAGGGCATCGTGAACGTCACTGCAGGCTAGCAGTTATTGACAAGACTGTTGTTCCAGTGGAAGAAATTGGCTGGAGGCATGTTGCCATTTCTGGGGCTTTGATGGGAACAGAGGAGCAATTGCCAATAATCCAAATTCCGCTAGTGTTCCCATATTCAGGGTGCAGTCCTGTGCTTAATTGCACCTCCCCCCTTCTCCTTTTGGCCCCCTATTTTTGAGTCTCTTCTTGGTGCCAGGCCCTGGGCTAGGCACTGGAGGTTCAATGGTAGGCAACCCATGGCTCTCCCAGTTTCCCAGTCTAGCTGAGGAAGGCAGAAAGTTTAACTCATTGTGACAGGTGCCATGTTGGGGAACTCTGCGGGGACATGGGGCACCTCACCTGTTTTGGGGTCAGAGAAGTCCTCTTGGAGTAAGTTACTTACATTGAAACCCAAAGGATGAGGAAATGTACCCTAGTTTGTCAGGGCTGCTATGACCAATACCACAGAAGGGGTGACTTAAACTACAAGAATTCACTGCCTTGCAGTTTTAGAGGATATAAGTCCCAGATCAAGGTACTGACAGGGCTTGCTTTCTCCCAGAGATCTCTCTCTGCTTGTGTCAGCTACTCTGGTTTCTGCTAACTTGTGGCTTCCACTTTCATGACCAATTTCCTTTGCTTATAAGGACTTCAGCTATTTGATTAAGGCCCACCCTCATTCAGTTAGGCCACACCTTAACTAATAATAACATCTTCAAAGGTTCTATTTACAAATGGGTTCATAACCTCAGGAATGTGGATTAAGACTTGAACATGTCTTTGTGGGGGGCATGATTCAATCTACCACAATGAACCAGGAAGAGAGTTTCAAGCAGAAAGAATAGCATGTGCAAAGGCCAGGAGGAAAGCAAGAGCTTAGGGGACCCTTTAATACGGGGGTTGGGGGTGTGTGTGGGGGTGTGGCCAGATGGGCTGGGGTAAGGGGGAGTTGAGTTGAGAGAGAAAAAGGCTATAAAGACAGACAAGGGTCAGTTACCAAGGGCCTTGTAAGTCCTGGCAGGAGTTTTTCATTTAACTTAAGGACAACGGGGAGCCAATGCATTGGTTTTAAGCAGTCAAACATTATGATCTAATTTGCATGTTAGAAAGAAACTGTGGCTTCTGTGTGAAGAATGAATTAGAGGGAGGCAAGAGTGGAAGCAAGAAGAACCACTATTGTTGGGATAATCCAGGCAAAAAAGTGGCCTGGGCTAGGATGAAGTAAGGATGGATTCGAGATTTGGAGAGAGATTCCACAGGACTTGGTGATGGCTTAGATGAGAGGGTGCAGGGAATGTCATCAGGGGTCATTCCCAGGAATCCAGTTTGGGCAGCTTGGTAGGTAATGAGGCTGCTCCTGGAGGAGGACTCCCAGGAGAATGAGACGCTTGAGTGGGGCTTCAGCATTCAATACCCTTTAATGAGCACTTATTATATACCTGACACTGTGCTGGGTACCAGGGCTGTGACAGTGAACAAAAAGCATTCACAAAAATCACTTACATACCTTACATTCTAGTGTGTTTCCTGGTTCTGGTTCAGTTCTTGGATTTGGGGGAAGTAGAGAAAGGTTTTTTCCTACCAGATATGAATAAAGTTCCAGTTGTTTTCAATCTAAATACAACCTTAAAATGTCTTCCTCCCTGCACAGTCTTGGAGCCCTCAGGGGGACAGCAGATGTGTGGGGGCATGAATGGATAGGAATCTTTCCCTACTTGGGGAGTCCCCTGACTTTTGGAATAATAAAAAGGGAGCATCCATGGAAAAACACTGCTGGACTTGCCCAGATGACAACAATGTGAGGTGGCCAAACAATGGTGCTGTGGCTGCAGAGAATGACCAGGCAGCAGGGCTGTCTTGTAGAAGGGGCATTTCCCAAATCTGGGTTTGTTGCTCGGTGAAGCCAACAGAAGTCACACCGAACCAGGCTGAAGAGGAAAAGAGGGTTTATTTATGCCGGCAGGAGGACAGGGGAAACTTTTCCAAATCAGCCTCCCCTAAGTGTTTCTTCAATTCGTTTTTATGCAGGTTCAGAGACAAAGAGAGATAATCATTTAATTAACATGCAACAAGAGTGATAGACTTTTCTACATCTGGGCGGTTTGGGGCAATCTCCCCCAAGTGATTCTTTAATTGGCTAAATCCATTAGAGCTGGTCAAAGAGAGTTAATTATTTTAGTTAAGATGTGTGCCAGTTTGGATATATTATGTCCCCCAGAAAACGCCACGTTCCTTGATGCAGTCTTGTGGGGTCAGACGTATTAGTGTTGATTAGGTTGAAACTTTTTAATTGTCTCCATGGAGACGTGACTAGTAACATCTTTGATTAGGGTGTGACCTGTTGATGGGATCGTTTCCATGGAGGTGTAGCTCCACCCATTCAGCATGCATCTTGATTGGTTTCTGGAGTACTTTAAAAAGAGCAACACAGGCCAAGTTTTCTAGTTTCTCTAAGCCTCAGTTTCCTTATGTCTAAAATGGGGATAACAGTCCCTACCTTGCAGGGTTGTGTGTAGATTAGATGAGGGTGTCCCCCCCAGCACCTGGCACAGAACCAGATCACTCCACTTGAACCTCAAAAACCATCCAGCCCCTTGGTTCCCCAACTAACTGCAACTGCACCTCCTGGGACCTGATTAAAGAGCAGATTCCCCATGTTCGCTGATCAAGTAAGCTTGGAGTAGAGCCCAAGAACCTGTATTTCTAGGAGGTGATTCCAAGGCACGGCCAGGAAAGGAACCAGAATAGAGAGGAGTCTGTATCCTGAGTTAGTGACATTTCTGGGGCTAGAGCCTAGGTGTCCCGCTCCTAGCCTCTGCTCTTCCACTGCACACACAATGGGAACATCTGGGACTGTGGGTTTAGCTACTAGTGGTGAAATTTCTGAAGAAGAAAGGCCCTGGGAGCTTATTTCAGAAGCATCAGAATGAACTTTCCTTCCTCTCTCATTATCAGGAAAAGAAGGGCAGAAGCTGCTGGTGTGGATTTGTTCCTCCAGTTAGGTATTTGTATTGTCGCAGTGGCTGGTGGCCCAGCCTTCCACGATTTGCAGGTGGGTGACAGGTCATGCCGTGGGTGACTCCATCCAGCTGTTGCTAGCACTCTTGCTTGCTGTGCTGCTCTGCGTCTGGAGCCTTAGCTTTGCTCAGTGCCCTCTTATTGGCCAGAAGGGGGCAGTCAGCTGCCTCTCTAGTGTCTTTCCTGAGTTTAGAGTTGAGTCATGGAGATCCAGGGGTGGTTAAACAGGACAGGGCTTTCTCTAACCCATGGCAGGAGGCCTGAGTTCCAGAAAGGAATGTGTAAGCCTGGGGAGCAGGTGGTTTGCCACGTTCTCAATTGCTCACTGAACTACCAGGGGGTGGCTGGGGAGAAAGCAGCATGCACCTGTGCCTGGTTTTTAGCCCTCAGATACCAGGCTCCCAGCTGCCTCAATGGCCTAGATAAGCTGGAGGCTTGGGCAGAGACTGCTACACATCCCTAATAGCCAGTCTTTCCTTCTATAGGAATATATCCACCAATATTTAGCTGGACACATGGCTGCTCATAATAAAGACTACATTTCCCAGCCTCCCTTGCAGCTAGGAGTTGTCATGTGACTATATTTTGGCCAATAGAATGTAAGCAGAAAGAGCACAGCCCTTCCAGGAACCTTCCTTACGAATAACCTTTGGCTCCTTCTTCCCTTCCTCCATCCTTGCTACCTGGAATTTGGATGCTGTCATCTTGGACCATAAGGTCAAAACCACATTTAGCAGAGCAACAAGACAGTGTCTGGATCTCAGACACTGGGGAGCCACTTATCATCCTTGACCACCCATCCAGATTTTATGTGAGAGGAAATAAACTTCTATCTTCTTTGCCATACCTCTATTTTGGGATTCTGTCTTTGCAGGGAAACCAAACTGTAACTAACACAGGCCCCTAGCCCAGCTAGGCAGAATGTGGGGAGGCCATTGTACACAAGAGTGCCAGGACACCTCTTATTTGATAATAATCATAATAAAAGCACACACTGAGCATTTCCCATGTGCTGTGTCAAACCCTGGGTTAAGCACTTTAAATGCAATATCCCATTTGATCCTCCCAATGATCCTTTGAGGCAGGATTTATAATCCCAATTTTATAGATGATTAACCTGAGCTTAGGGAGTTTAAATACCTTGCCCAGTCCATTAGGAAGTAACAGAAGCAGGATTCAAAACCAGACTCTGATTCCTGGGCACGAGTATTGTCTGTTCTTCAGGCAGCGAGAAAGGTCCCTGCCATGCTGGCCATGGCCTCCTGGACCTCACCTGGGCCACTGGGGACCGTGGATTAAGTTTAGATCGAGAGGAGAGACTCATCAGGTGGTGACTGCACTGACACTGACCACAGAGCAAGCTGAGACCCTGGGCAAACCAAAGTGTAGTCCTTATTCCCTTGCAAAATTCTTAAACTTAAAAAACATTTTAGAGGTTTAGTTCCTCTACCTAACGTAGGTGTCCCCTCAAGAGCATCCCAGTGAGACCATCTCCTGTTTAGTGGCTGAGCTAAGAGGGCTCCACACTCCTCTTCCTTCACCTTCCGTCATCCCTCTTCTCCTTCCGTCATCCCTCTTCTCCTTCACTTCCTGCGGATTGTGGAGGCTATGCCAGAGGCCCCTTACAGAGCCTGGCCTCCCCCAAATGGGCTTCTGTTTATTTGCTTATCTTCACAGATTTCCATAGAGCATCTAAGACACAAAGGACTCCATCCAGACCAGTCAGAAAACCTTGTAACTACTTCCAGCTCTACTACCAAGTGGCTGTGTGATCTTGGCGAGACCCTTATCCTCTCTGATCCTCATTCTCATCTTAAAATAAAAGTAATGATAATGATAACACTAAACACACACTTCTAAGTGCTTTACATGTATAAACTCACTTAATCCTTACAACAACCCAATGAGGAGTTTCTATTATTTCTCCCATTTTACAGATGAGAAACCTGAGACAGAGGTTTTATGTTGTTCAGGGTCATTCACAATGAGGTGAAAATGAAAAGACTTGCAAGAAGATCTCAACCTTGCTTTTGGTAACAGAGCACTTGTTTAAATCACATATATAGAATGTAAAGACAGTAGATCAAAGGAGGGGTGTTTGAGTGAAATAGGGGTGGAAGTCTAAACCCTCATCCCTGGGCCTCCCGAGCTGACCCTGAAGCCTCTCCTTGTACTCTGGAACAATTTAAAAGCCACAAAACTTTCTGGTCTCTAAAGGCCCCTCCAACTGGAATATTCTGTGAGTCTCCCGTGGCCAGGAGTCACTGAGGGTTGTCAGGGCTGGGACAGAGGGCGGATCCTAAACGGTGCCGTGTTGCCTGCCACCGAGCCTGGGGTTAAGGGCTTGATCAGAACGTGTCTGCGAGTTCCTCTGCGAGATTAACTGCCTCAAAATAGCCCGTTTGTTTTCTAGGTATGCAAAATCTCCACCTAGGACGGCACGGGGCCCTTTTGCTCGGAAAAAGACCTCAGCTCCTCTAAGAAAGCAACTCTGCTTTCAATTAGCGGCAACACCTACTCCCGAGAACACAAGGAACCGAGGCAGCGACAACTTCGTTCAGACAAAGAGCAGAAGCTCGTCTCCGGGAGGGAGCGCGCTGCGCGCACCCGCCGCGGCGCTCCCCGCGGCCGCCCTCCGCGCGCGCCACGTGGCACATTCCAGCGCCCGGAGCGCGGGCCGCGAGCACTGGGCTCGCCCACTCGGCAGCAGCTCCAGGGCGGCGGGGAGTGGCCCCGGCGTCGGCAGCCCGGCCGGGAGCCGGCATGCAGAACTCGCCTGGCACGGGAGGCGCGGGCGGCGGCTGGCAGGCTGCTTCCCGCGGCAATTCTGGCACCCGGACTCCCGGAAGCCCCCGCAAGGGGAGGGGAGGGCGCAACTCGGGGTCGGGGGTGGACACCCATCCCCCTCCTTTCCAATCCCCGCCCCCTGCCCCTGTCTGCAGCCCGGCCAGCTGGAATGCGTTCCTCCAACCCCCTCCCCAGCTCCGTGCTGATCGACAGTGGGACCTTGGTCAAATCTCTTAAACTTCTTAAGCCTCTCCGAGGGTTTAGCCATAGAGCCTTGCGGTTGCCCTCCAGTCCTGTGGGCTCTCCTCGCCGTTGTGGTTTGCACCTCCCCTCAGGCACCTATCCCATAGGAACATGTAAAGTGACATGGCCGTCTGACTCTTCCCCAGCCCCAGGCTGTCAGCTCCGCCCTGGCAGGAAGCTTACCCCAAACCTCCTCTCTGGCTCCTGGCTCAGGGGAAGTGCCCTGTGGCCACTGGTGTCAGCAGGGGTCCTTTCTGCGGCGGGGGCCCCTGGCGAAGACTGGCGGCCAGTGTTTCTGGGAGCAAGGCGGGAGTGGGGGTGGGGTGGGGTGGGAATTCCATTTTCCCAGTTTTGCCAGACCTAATTCTGCTTTATTTCAGCGAGGGCCTCAGTGCCTCAGAAGCATCCTGCCAAACATTCTTGCCATTTCAAAGGAGACAAGAGCATCCCGCTTGCTCAGTAGGCTTGGTTTATTACAACTACATGAATGAATTGCCCCCATTCACTACCACACACACCCTTTTGTGAACCATGGCCTCCTTCGCCAGGGTGTGTAAATGACCCGGAAATGAAGGACCCTTTCATTATTGCTCTGAGGCCATACTTTGCTGGAGACAACTGTGCTGAGAGTCAGAGCCCTGCATTTAAGGTGGGGTTTTTGCTTGTTTGTTTTCACCACTGGTTTATTGTGTGGCTGTAGTCAAGTTCTGTCCCCTCTTTGAGCCTCATTTTCCCATCTGCACACTAAGTCTGTGGTGCTTCCCAGAGTCTCAGATTCTCCAGAAGTACCTGATAAGGGGTTTGCTCTCAGATCTCGTGGAAGAAAGGGTTCTGCTAAAATAAAACAAGAGTTTGAAAAAACTGGCCTAGATGACCTAACATCTGTGTCAAGGAATTTGCCTACTTAGTTCTCTAACTGAAACTTTTCTTGAGGCTTAATTACTGCAGTGTCCCCAGGTCTGAAATGTCTTCTCCTCTCGGTGTCACCAGACTGAGCCCTGGAGAATAAGTGCCCTCATAAGGCAAGGAGCTGCTGTCCTAGGACAGACCCGAATGGAGACGGGAATTAAAGCCTGTCCCAGTTTTATGCTTAAGAGATGAGCAGGAGAGATAGCTCTACTGGAGTTGAAGAGCATTCCTATGTCCAGTCTCCCTCCCCTGCCTGGGCCTCATCTATCCCTGACTCCTCCTACAAGATGATAATACTCCTTTATCTGTAACAAAGCTCTCCAGCAACCATGCTCTCTCATTTGACACAGTGAACTTACAATAGAGGGAGGGGCAGGAATTATTTTCCCCATTTCACAGAGGAAAACACGGAGGCTCAATAGATGAAGGGTCTGCAACAAGGTAACAAAGCGAGTTTGGGCAGAATTGGATAAGAACCTTGGCATCCTGATAATTTAAGGTGAATCGAGACTCCTGCCAACTGGGGAAGTGGCTCTGAGAGGTGTGATGTGGTGAGAAAGAAAGATACACTTTGAGCTAAACCACCCTCTTAAACCTGGCTTAACAGCCAAAACAGGCCCTGGCTTGAACGGGTGGGTGTGACTACCTGTGGTCCCCTGGGGTCCCCTGACCTCATCCTAGGATACTTTAAGAGATGGACAAAGGGTCCTGGCAGTCCCAAACCTGAGGCAGGAGGGCCCTGGTCTGTGACTACACACCCAACACACCCACAACCCTTTTCCCCACGGAACCCCCTGCCCCAGCAATGAAGAGGGTCCTGGTCCGTGGCACGTTCCTGACACAGGAGTGTTGGGGACATGGGCTGTGTAAGCAGAAGGCCTCTTACTGCCAGCCAGACCATAAGGCTTTGAGAATCTCCCCAGAGCATCACTGGCAGCTTCTTAGCTTCCTCTGCTGTTTCCAAGACAGGCCCGGCTTGTCCTCAAGGGACCCTGAGTGGAGATGAGTATTCTAGTCACACCTCCCGTGTCGGAAATCTCTCCTGTCTGGGCAGTACTTGGGAGTTGACAAAGTGCATTCATGCCCGAGGCTGGTGAGGTAGGCAGGGCACATAAGCAGTTTATCTCCATTTTATAAACTAGATGAAGCCAAGGCTCGGTGGGGGGTGTGGGTGGGGGGGGTGGGGGGGGGGACTTGTCCAAGGCCACAGCAGGTAATTGGAAGACTCAGCACTGGACCCTGGGCCTGCTACTGTTGTCTGGCTGAGTGCCCCGCTGTAAGACTTTCCCACTCTGCCCGAGGGGTTTCCTACTCTGCAAAGGCCCAAGCAGGATATCAGTCCTTTCCAGCATTTTCCCGTGGCAAGCTGCCCCTCTTAGAATCAGAAAAGGGAGGACCCTGTTAAGGAATGAAAGTCATGCTATCCACTTTCCATACCCCATCCTAGCCCCAGCCAGGCTGGGCTCACTATCTGACTCAGGAACCAATTCTCTGGGGGACCTTGGTCAGCAGGACATTTCTTTTTGGGTCTCAGTTTCTTTCTCTGAAGATGAGATGATGGATTAGAATCACTAACGAACAACTCATATCAGGGTCGCCTGGGAAGTTTGTACAAAATCCGCACTCCGGGGCAGCGCCCCAGGTCTAGTGGATCTGCTCCAAGGATGTGGCGTCTGTGGGAACACACATTACCCACCTTCTGGGTGACACTGAAGCCCGTGGACATTGGGGGCCGCAAGGCAACATGGTCCCAAGGGCCTTTCCTGCTCTGACATCCTATTATTTGAGGCATCAGGAAGTGTGGTAAGTGCACTCTGACTCTCTGATTATTTCCTCCCATGTTTTATTATTTGTAGTAGACTCAGGACCCTAGACATGGAAAAATACTTTAAACAGATGACCAGCGTGCAGTACCTTCAGGAAAAGCAGCAGTACAAGAAGGCCTGGGAGGCGCAGGGTGTCACATTCCCACAAGGCCGTGAGGCAGTTGTGGATTCTCTGGGCTTCCACGTAACAGATGTTTCCCAGGCCACTGGCCTGGGGTGTATTGGGGTGACCCACCCTGCAGTCTGGGGAGGTGCATTCAATTCAGGGTGGTACAACTAGCTCAACCAGCCCAATCAGCATAAAACCGTGGTTCTGAACTGGAAATGGAAGAGGGGTGTCTTTACTTAACCCCCTAAAACCTTAAAACTTAGAGGTATCATTTTCTGAGATAGGGAACACTGAATGAAGAGTAAGTTTCAAGGAAGAGATCATTAATTTAGCTTTAGATCCCTTTCCTGGCCACTTTGATTTCTTAGCTTTGGCTTAAATGTCCTGTTAGGTCAGCACCTTTGCCCACATACCCTTTTTTATTATCTTGGCAGAAAGAGGGCATTAACTACATTCAAAGAAGAATGTCTAAAATTTTACTTTGCTTTGGTAGGTCAACCTGGACTTACAAATCTCAGCCAAGTCTCCTCAGAGAAACGGTGAGCCTGCACCCCATCCTACAGGAGCACTCCTAACTGACATGACTGAGCACTTAAGATGTGTCCTATGTTGTGCTAAGACCATCCCATTTAATCCCTACAATACCCATGAGAGAAGTGTTTTTATTATTCCCACTTTACAGATGGAGAAACCAAGGCCCAGAGACTTTATGTGTCTGGGCAAGGCCATCCAGCTAATGAGAGGTGAATCTGAGGTTCCAAAGCTCTTGCTCTCAGTGCTATGTTGAACTGGAGGATGTGCTCCAAGGTTTTTAATCACCAGGTGAAAAGTAAGAAGCACATTTGTTTTTTATGCTCTCACCTGAGGGATTCCTAGGACCTGTGAATCAGATTCCAAATGACCTTTTAGTCTCTGCTTTTCTCTCCCCATCCATGCTGGTCCTGAGAGCCCTTGGCAGCAGCCCTCTAAACTCAGAGCTGCTCTCCTTCCAGACATGCCCCTCCTCTCCTGTAATGCAGAGACAACCTGTCTGGTAAGGCCCCTCAAATCCGGCCAGAATCATCTGGAAGAGTTTAGCAGACAGGCAGGAAGACCAGCCTGAAATTGAATTAGCCGGGATTCTGCCTGAGGCTCTCACATCAATGGAGCAACACAAATCACAGCCCCATGCAGAAAACAGACCTGGTCGTGGTCAGGGGCTTGTCCCTGTTTGCATTGAGAAGTAAGGTTGTTGTAAAATTCCCTGTCTCCTATAGTTCTGGATCAGAAGTAGGAGGAAGCACACCGTGCCCTTCCCTAACCCAGTTGGTGTGGTCTCTGGACCCCCTAGCAAGGAGCTTTCATCAGTGCCCATTGGCTGTGAATGAGCAAGGCCCTTTTGGGGGGAACTCAGGGCACTACATCTCTACCCCCCCTCTCACCCCCTTACAGGCTCTGGACCTTTGTCCTGGGCCTTCCCAAGACCTCAGATGTAAAATGAGAATAATTGTACCAACCTCATGGGAGCTGTCATGAGAATAAATGATTTAATATATGTAAAATGCTTGGCACATAAGTAAGTGTTATAAAACAGTTTGCTGTCCTCATCGTCATTCAGTACTGAGTTTCCCACCTTCACACTTTAAAAATTCAAAACTGTAGCAGATGTAATATTTTTTAATACTTTATTTAAACCATCTTTAAATAAACTCACTTTTAAAACTAAGCCTCCTCCTAAGCAACAGTCTCCTTGAAATCACAGGTTTGATGGTTTAGTTATATTTTTAAGGCACATTACAATAAACACATGCCTATTCAAATAAAGATGCTCACCCTGTAGCATTAAATCATCTTGTGCACAGTGTGTTCTTACCATGTTGCTTTAAGGAGCTCTGCTTGTAGGCAAGTCCTTAAACAGCTCTCAGTTTCCTCATCTGTATATTAGGAGTGATGTGATGATAGCACTGCTTCCTGGGACTGTTGTCACATTCTGTGCGGTGCTGGTTGGGAACATACTTTGTCAAGTGTCATTCACCCATGAACTGCTCCCCATATACACCTCATTTCCAGGTTTCCAAGGATTTTAGTTCTCCAGAGGCTCCAGTGGTTCACCCTAGGTTTGCAAAAGGAACTGCTAATCATCAGCTTCCCTGATCGTCACCCCCACCTCTCTGGAATTTGTTGGGCTGTCATTCATGTATATATATATTTTCTCACACATTTCCTCTCTTCAGGCTAGAACAACCCCCCAAACCAATTTTAATCCATCATCCCAATTCAGCATCCCTTCTCCCTCTCACTTTTGTTTTCTTGACCTCTCTGAGGATATCAGGCCCAGTTACTACACTCAGGGGATGAACCCCACTGGCCAGCCCACCTCAGGGTTCAAAGAGCAGCCCCTGGATTTTGTCTCCACTGCTCTTGGGCTCTCCCACTTGCCTGCCCACCCAACTCACTGATCTGGGAACACCTTTTGTCTGGACTAGCAGAGGCAGCTGCCCAAATTCTGCTTTTTCCTTCTGCATCATGACCAGTTAGGCATTCCCTCCGACCTGAGCCTCTTCCCCTCTCTCCACATGGGCAAACAGGGTAAATCCCCAAGAGTGACCTTAAGGTACCTTCAGCTCCAAGCAGAAAAGGCTGAGGCCTGATGGGACCGTGCTGTGGGCAGAGGCGAGGATGGGAGTGGAATTCTGGGAAACGGGGCCTGGGATACTTTGCATTTCTCGGATCCTGCCCAACCCAGCTGCACCCAGGGCTTCACAAATGTCCACGTAGACAGCCCCACCCTGCTTGTGTGGTGAGGTCCCTGAGAGCAGCTGGCTGGCCGCTGTCAGAGACAGGAAAACGGGAGGAGGTTGGGCACAAACTTTAGAAAAATTATGACAATATGATTTCTTTTATTTCACGGGAGGTAAGAAAAACTGCCTATAAAGCAAACTCAGAAATTCTCCCTTAAGAATGGAAGGAAGGAGCAGTTAAGTTTATTATGTAACTTTACTTGTAGCCTATTCATGCCTCACGGAGTCCGGAAGAATGTACAAAACAGCCCTTCAGGTTTGAGTCTTCCAGTCCAGTCAGAGGCCGTTAAGGTTAGGGGTTCAGAGTGGCTGCTTCTACTCTAGTTGGCAAATTCCTTGGGCTCTCCTCAGCCCTAGGTTCTTCCAGCAAGGCCCGAGGGTCACCCTGCCCCTCACCCCGTTTGGGCTTCTCTCCTTTCAACCTTCCTGTCCCCCCAGATCCTGCCTCTTCAGACCTTCTTACCCCATTCCCAGGTCCTGCCTTGTGTCCTCAGCCTCTGAGGTGGGTTTTCGGGTGTATGGCTGCCCTGGGTTCTGCTCTGCCTTGGCCGGGTTGTGGTGGGGGCTGGTGTTAGAATCAGGTCCTTGGATTCTACAAGGCAAGTTGACCTTCCACTCTGCTTTGTGTCTGCTGAGTGTCGATATGGACTCTCTTCTCTTTCTCCCCCTTGAGTTAGTCTAGCTTTGGCTTGTGAGGCCCCAGGAGAAGGCAGGGGGTTGGGGTGGGTGTTAGAGGAATATAAAAACCCATTCTGCCCTGTACATTTATTTAATTCTTGATTAGAATATTAGATATCATTTGTTTATGTAATGCATTTCATTGTACTGGTAATTCTCTCGTATAAGTGGGATTCTTAAAAACTTGATCCAGCTTGTGGAATTCTGGGGAAAACAAGTTTCCAGAGCAGTGATTTGGTGTGCTCCCCACAAAATTAGACAAGTTGGAGATGTCTGTGATCATCAGCTCCCACCTTAAGAAAGTTCCCCAGCATTGGCCTACGACAGCCTCATATGGTGGGAGATTAGGAAGTGATACAGGGATATACAGAGATTATAGTAACAATGAAATAATAGTTATTATAATCAGACTACTGCCTAAGGGGTGGCCCTGTGCTGGATGGTGAGGATTTAAAAATGAACAAGATCTGGTCTCCCCCCTTAAGGGTTCCGGGCTTTCACTCAAAAGAATTTGAAATGACCCTTCAAACCCACCTTCTGTCTCTGCTGACCCCAACTGATGACGCTCCGCAAATGCTTGGATGGTTACAGGTGTGATTAAGGATTAGACATCGGCATCTTTTGTAATTTATGACATTGTCCAGATTTTGTGCACATGGTGCACGTCTGCCTGTCTTTTTAAATTTTCGTCCACATCAGTTTTGTTTTTTTGCTCCTCAGCTAAATTCCCTAAGATGAGAAGTGTGTTTATTCATTTAAATTGCTTTGTGCAAGGATCATCTCAGCCGAACACCTGGATCATATTTGGATGATGATGATGTTGATGTTGACAAAAGCTTGATAATTTAATAACTATATAATGTGTCCTGTTTTTTGAAAGAAAGCTGGCTGGAGCCTAACTACAGCTGCAGACAGAATTCAGAAGAGGTGGGGTTTTTTGTGTGGTTTTTTTTTTTTTTGGTTTGTTTTTTAAGAAAATGGCAAAAGGAAAGGGTTTGCAAACCTACTAGAAGAGAGAACAGTGCTCAGTCTGGCAGTTTTGTCTGCATCTGACACTGTCTGGGTCACCCCCAGAATGACACACTGTCCCTGTGGGCCGCATCCCATCTGCTTCTGTCTGTCATGGCCCAAGGCCCGTCAGTCCCTAAAGCGTCCCCTCCAGCTCTCGGGCAGGCCTGGGCGTCCTCCGTGGGTTGCTCTTTTAGCAGCCGTGACCCAGGCGGCTTCCCAGAGTGTCTTAGCTCAACCCTTCATCACTAGCCTCGGTGCTCATCCAGCAATTTTGGAAAGAAGCTGCAGGATGTTGTTTTTCTGCCTATCCACAGACTCTCCTGCAAAACAACAGTGCAATTTATGATGAGAGCTGCTTCCAAAGCTAAAAGTAAAGCCAGACAAATATGAATTTGAGATATTCTGTTGGTCAAACTGGATGCTTTGATATCAGCCTGTCAGAGCCAGCACAGGTACCATCAAAGCCTCTTGTAGAAAGTTCCTTGACTCCTTGGGGCCAGGGCTGATAATTTGCTGGTGTGCAGGGTAAGGGCATTCAGTGATACAAGAGTCTCTAGAGCCATTTTCATCACAAGACTTTCTGTAGCTCTGCATCTACCCCTGAAGTTTGCCTGGTCACGTCCTTCTCTGGCGTGAGCAATGCAATGAGGAGTATTCTGACAACCTCTGGATTTCTGTGGACCTGAAAGGTCCCTCCTCCTTAACCACAGGATTTAAATCCCAGCTCATGTGGAGCTCAGTCTGGCTAGGATCACTTTTTCTGCAGATATTGCAAATGTGAGGCAAGGACCTGGAAAACCAAATTCCAGAAGATACTGAGAAGAGGCAAGTGGAGGATAAGAAAGAAAGAAAGACAAGTGAGCAAGACTGAACCATAAATATGGAGCTGGGCAGAATGACACTGGTTCCCAAGCGGGGACCACTGTGCCACTGGTTCTCACCCAGGGCCTGAGGCCCTCTGTTGGATTGTGAAGACATCCCGGGTGTGTCCAATAACCTGGGTATTTTCTCTGCCTTTTACCAGGTTTCAACTTGAGAAACAGAGAAGAGGGAGGATGGCTGGTGGGGGCAGGGGAGGATGTGACAGGGAAAGATGTGGATGTGAAAGAAAGGAATTCATCTAACATCTGAGATTTGCCCCCAGTCAGAAAACAATGAGTTAAGCACTGCCCTGCACCACTTAGCGCAGGGCCCTCAGAAACCTGGTAGAACAGTTTCAACCTGACAGCCCCTTACTCACCTAGATTTATATTTCATAGTCCTCAGTTCATAGCCAAGGAAGGGAAGGATGAGGGCCTTGTGGTAACTGCAAATAGCCCAGACCAGGAATCCAAAAGAGCCTGACTTGAGTGCTGGCTCAGACACCGACAGTATAATCTTTCATTTGATACCCCTTGGATCCAATCTTTGGCAGTTTTAAGGTGGTTTGCTGGCTGAAGTAGCTGAGGGAATGGAAATTTATAGAGCAGGAACCAGACCGCAGCAATCCATTGGCCACAACAAGCCACACTGCTGACTGTCCCCAACACAATTCAGGTCCTCATTTATTACTTACTCTTCTCTGCTGATCACCCGCTGACAGAGACCTACTGCTTCACCACACTGGTGGTAACAGGTGGTCAGATGTGATGAGAGCATTGCAGCATCCCATTTGAATTCAGAGGATCACAGTTGTCAGGGCTGGAACTCCTTCATCTTACAGATAAGGAAACTGAGGCCCAGGGAGGAAAATATTATAGCTATTGGTCCACATGTTTCCCCATTTAGATTATGAAGTTCTCTTGGGCAAGGTCTCTGTTTTTGAAACCCAGAGGCCTAGCAGAGGGCTTGGTCCATAGAAGATGCTCCATCGACGTTTATGAAAGAAAGGAGGGGAAGGAGGGAAGTGCATGGTAGTGAGCCAGTGGCAGAGTTGGGCCTCCCCCACAGGCCACAGTGCTGGCTCTGCCTCTGTCTGGAAGCTTGCTGGCCCTTGGCCTCGCCAGCACTAATCAGTGTTTCAGCAGGTCAGGCTGACTATCCTCATTGCCAGAAAGCATCAGTGATACCGTGAGATCCCAAGGTGTCTGCTGTAGCACAGCCAGGCCCAGGGAGGCTCCACTGGTCTGCACTGTGAACACCATCGGAGGAACCAATAAATGCTTGCTCACCTTCCCTGCTGAAGGGTCTAAGCCTGGGGTATTGACTCAGGCTGGGGCCCATGAACTGGGTGGGATCCGGGAGGGGGGCATGGCAAGCCCAGGGCTGGAGGGAGTGGAGCCCAAGAAGAGCCAATATAGTGGTCCAGGGTACAGGCAGGACCAAGTGAGCCTAACAGACCATCCAAGCAGGGCATCCATGCAAAGTGACTGGCAGAGGCATAGTTCTGGAAAGGTCAGTGAGGCTGGACCTGGGAGACCGAGGCCCAGAGAACTCAAGCTCAGCCACTGTCAGAGCAGAGACAGACTAGAGGCAGGATGGGTTTCTTCACAGGACATAGTCATGGGTTCAGAATGGAGGGGAAGGGAGGAAGCCCAAGCAAGTCCCTGAGGCAAAGTAGTGCAGCTGCAAATTCATTTATAGGGTGGCAGCAAGAGCCTCACCCAAAGCCTGTTGGGAGGTGGGGGGAAGGGAATGATCTAGAAGCTATTGAGGAAGCTGAGCAAGTTTGCAGTCTGGAAGAGAGCTGAGCCAGGCTGGCTTGTTCTGGGTTGCCTGCTCCACTCTCTGCCAGCCCTGGGGATCCACCTCCTCTCTGTCCTTTGTGCTGGCTCCACTTGAGGGGAGGGGCCAGAGTTGGGTGTGACCTTCTTCTAAGCAGCCTCCAATCTCAGGACGCTGCCAGTAATAGGTGGTGACCTTTTGCAATATCCACAGACACTTAACTTGGTATCCCCCATGTCCCAGGATTGTTGCTGTGATATACATGGGCTAGAGCTCGGTCCTTTTCTCCAGGGTTTTCGTGATTTTGCTGGGGGGTGTGGGGTACATTTGAAGACACCCAGCACAGGGCACTCCAGGTCAGGCTTGGTTCTCAGTACACACACTGAGTTGTTCAGAAGAAGCAGGGAGCTTCATGGGCAGGTTGGCTTCCTGGAGGAGGTAAGGCTGGAATTGAAGGGGCAGTGTTATAAGTTGGGCTGGAAGTTTTCAGGAAAGTCACTGCAGCAGGAATTCATAGGGCTTCTGGCAGAGGCAGGAGATGGTGCGATGCAGAGGGAAGAAAATTTGTAAGGGCAGCCTCAGGGTCATGGAGTGAAGGCCAGTATTTTTCAAAATTTTTTAGCAGCAAAATCCTTTACCCAACAAAACCTTATTCAGAATGTGCCAACCTGTTAAAGCAGGAATACTCTATCCTCTTAGCTTTCCTCCTACCCTAGTGTTAGCCCCTGACTCCCCAAAGCAAATGAATGGAACTTTACAGCTGGACCAGTTCAGCCTCCTTATTGGATTGGCAGGCAAACGGAGGCACAGAGAGCAGAAGGACCTGCTCAAGCTCATTTGCTATTAGGATCAGAGCCAGACAAGAATTAAGCTCTCTCCTCAGGACTTTTTTCTTTGCTTGGGACTTTTGCCACCAGACCTCTTTGCTGCCTCCAGGAGGGGCCAGGCAGGAGGGACCATCAGCCAGGCTAAGGAATGTGGGTTCCAGGGGAGCCACTGAACATGTTTGAGCAAAGAGTGCACTGTTTCTTTTTGGCCTTCCAGTTTGACAACCTAGCCGGGCGTGCAATCTTTTGATGTTTTATTTAATCCCTTCATTGAGAAGACTAGAATATTTGAATCATCTGAGAAATATCTCCAACAAAGCAGGGTCAAAGAAACTAGTGGGGATCGTGGTTTGGGCTAAAGAGGGACAGATGTCATTGATTAAGTTTTGGGGAAATAGTTGAGTTGTTGGTGAATAAGCTTAATAGAAGAACCAGTGCTGCTTTAAACTGCTGCAGAAGTTGTGCCCATGAATTCTCTGGCCTAGTGATATGGCTTTAATTAGGAAATTATCTATCTTGAGCTCACAAATAATGCAAGTAACTGATAAACATCTGTGGAAGTGAAACAAGACCTTCTGCCTTCTGTCTTCCCTGGGGTTTTTTTGGCCAAGGCTCCTTCCACTAGGCTCACTAGGCTTCTACCAGTTTTCATGACAAGTTTTGGTTTCAGTTACTCTGTGGCTGAGAAGACTAGCTGGAACTTAGGGTAAGTGAAACATCAAAAATGAGTGCTGCATGTGTTTATTCTTTTTCTTTCTTTTTTTTCTTTCTCTTGTTTCCTATTCTTTCATATAACCAAGAAAAGAAATGCTTATCAGAGAAAATCAGCCACTTCCTGGGTCTTAGAGTCAAACCACCTTAGAGTCAAACCTCATCCAGAGAGCTGCTCTCCCAAGCCCTGACTCCCCCAGCTCCACCTGCCACATTATACTTGTGGGCACTTTACAGTTTACAGAACTTTCAAATGTATTCTCTTATTTGATCCTCACAAACATGCTGTGACAGAGGCCAGGCAGGTATTGCCCACATTTTAAAGATGGCAAAACCAAGGATCGGAGAAGCAAGGACACTTACCCAAGATGGTGCCACTAGTTAGCCTTTATTCAACAAATAGTCACTGTTTTAGTATAAACTTATTTGTGAATGATATTTGTCATAGCTTGGAGCCAGAGCTGCTGACTTGCTCCCCAGGACTCTCTCAACAGCACTAGGCTATTTCTTCTAAGGATATAAATAAAAATGGACTTTTCACTGGAAACAGGTAAAATGACTTAATACAGCCACAGACAATTCAGAGCAACCTGGTAAATCTTAAGTGAGTCATGCTTCATTTGAATAACAAATCAGAGGAACTCTTAAGCCTGCAGCAGAAAGGAATAGAATTATACAGTTGGAGGGAACTCATTTATTGAGACCAGTGGCTTTTAAACATTTTTAAAGCACAAAATCTATTCTTAAAATAAAATCTTACCAGGCAGCCCAACTTGAGAGCTATCAAAACTATATCTCTATAGAATTGGAGGCCTCATTTAGCATCTTTGGAAAATCCTCTTATTTATAGATGAGGAAAGAGCTCCAGAGGCCTAGGGAGAAGTCCTTTGGTGAATCAGTGCCAGAGCTGGGGCTGGAACCCCAAGCCAGTGTAATTCCCATTGAAGGAGCCTCTTGAGGAATGAGTTGATTGTCCCAGCTTGCATTTTGTCCATGTCACCACTGCTCCCCCTACTTCTCAAGCACACCCTATACTTTCTAGTCATTTTTTGCTCAGGCTATTTCCTCTTCTCAGAATTCATTTTCACTTGTGAAACTTGCATTTTTTCCTTCTAAACCTAGGTCAAATGGATCTCCCCTCCCCCTTGAAGCTTTCCCTAAGGATGATAACTACAGAGACCAACTATCTGACTTCTGAGTCCCTCTAGAACCTTTGGGGGTCACTCTTAGGACATTCTGCTTTGCCTTAGGGTCATTCTGGGCTCAGTCCCTTCCCTGAGCTCTCATCCTTCTTGATGACAGGGGGCTCATCACAGAACCTAGCACAGTGTCCTCTTAAAATACTGTGAAGCTGTGATCTTAAAAGACATTACTCTAAAATAGAGTAGATTTTTTTAAAAAGTGGAATTGACTTCCAGAATCATTCCCATTGCTGAATACCGAAATCTTGGCTAGAAAGATTCTTTTAACGCTAAATCCAAGTCCTCCTATCTTGTCCTCATCTTCAGTTTTGTTCGTCATGCAGCTCACACAGACGCTATGCCGTGATGGACCTTGTCCAGGACCGTGGAGCCGACAGTCGCTGCCTTCGTGAGAAGCGGCTGAGGAGGCGGACTGGCCTGGGCCCCCTCCTGAACCCACCACTTCCCGGGCAAGCCACGTCCTCTGGCCAAGTTTCCGCCCCTTCAGCCGTAGCGCTTGCCCACTCCAGGGAATGCTGTGAGGAAACGACAGGCTTTTGTAGAAGTGTTTATTAACTGCAGACTGCCTTATTGGCCAGATTATTGAAATCAGTGGGAAAAAATTTTAATTCAGATTTTAAGATTTTAAAAAATTATGTAATATCAAATAACTGGCTTATATGAATGTTTCTCTTTCCAGTGAATTGCTTTGGTATTATATAGTCACAGGCTCCTTTCTACCCACAGGTTCTGCCCTAAGGCCCTTGTATTTGCTATCCTGGAAATCGGCTTACTCTATTCTGTTGACTCCAGTTGAAAATATTCATTCATTCCAAAAGTATTTTTTGAGCATCTACTATACTAAGTGTACTGGGAATGTAGCAGAGAACAAGATAGATAAGGTCTGTGCTCACAGAGCTTGCCTTCTGATGAAGGAGCATGACAGTACACATGAGCTCAAGTGAGTCAACAGAAAAATGGGAGAGTCTGCCGAGTATACTGAAGGGAGTAAACAGGATATTATGACATTTTAGTTGTTACCTGAAGGAAGAGACAAAGCTCATTGGGGTGGTGGGAAGTAGGAGCCAGATCATGTAGGGCCTGAGGATGACGTATGGAAAATGGATTGTCACGGGGCCAGCATGGCTGCAGACAGATCTAATCGGGTTGTTGGAATGGATGCCAGTGACTTAGAAGAGGATGGCGGCAACTGAGATGGAGCAAGACAGACGGATTCAAGATACCTCGTGAGGGCAGGAACAAAAGATCTTGCTGATGGATTGGCTGTGGAGATGCGGGATAGAGAGGAAACAGGGTGAGTCTATGTTTTTGGCTCAAGGATCTGGGTACATAGTGAGGCCATTTACTGAAATGAGGAAGATTATGGAGGCACACGTTGGGGGTGAGAGGGAGGGAATCAAGAGTTCTGCCAGGTTTGAGATACCTGTTACACATCTTTGTGGAGATGTCAACTAATCCATGAGGGATGTGAATTCAAAGACAAAGAGGGCCCCCAAGTCCAGTGTACTTTACCCTCTCTAGTGACAGGAGATTGTTCCAAATCTCAAGGCTTCCAGTGAGATTGTAAAGAGTTTCTTTCTTCTCTTTCTCTGGGGTAACACTTGGGTACATGCATCTTGGAGTACCCTGGATAACTGCTAATGCTAAAGAAACTCGCTAAATTAAACTGGCATTTTCAATCTCCTTCACTAAGTATTCTGTGCTTCAGAAGCTTCCTGTAACATCTTCAGAGCTTGGTTTAGCCTCATCAGCAGAGCCAGCTCTCTTGGGGTTTCCAGAATAAGCTGGGTGGAAAGGTGTGGGGGGAGGCTGTAGGTGACCCTGGCCAGCATTCCCAGGACTCCAGACTCCTGGCTGCTTGGCCAATTAAGAAAGCAAGAGAAGCCTTTTGCTTTGCACAGACCAGCTTCCCACACAAAGAGGTCAGTGCAGGGGGAGGGAAAAAGAGAGCCAGACATGCCAGCATTCTGGCAGGCAGAGCCTCACCTGAGGGTGCTGACTCAGAAAGAGCAGCTGCTGGCCCCGGGAGGCGGCAGTCATTGGCACAATCAAAGATCAATTAAAATATGCCATCCTGGTTTGCTCTCCCTTCCCTACCTCCTCCAGGGCACTTCCTCTCTCAGCTTCCCCCAAAGGGTTCTTGGCTCTCTAATCACCTTGGAGCCCAGTGGCCTGGGAAAAGGCCAGCTGTACATGAGGGAGGAGCCCAGCACCAGCAGCCTAAGACCCAGGGCTGGCTTTGGCTCCACGTAACTATTTCTAGGACCGCCAGCCAGTCATTGGACCTCTCCGGGCCTCAGGTTCCTCAGCTACGAAACAGAGGTTTATTTTCCCAGCCAGTGCTTCAGGGGCGTGTCTTGAGAGTGTAGGGAGAATGCCTGTGATCACTTTCTGTAAACTCTAAACTGCTCTCCAAGTATGGATGGTTTCTGTGATACAGCATTACACACGACAAAACCTTTTTTAAACCCATTTAAAAAGTAACCCTTTTCTGGCTGCAAAATAGTTGGGGGTAGAGGGGCAGAAGAAATCAACAATGCCTAAACTCCTGATCTCAGCTGACACTACCTCCCTTCTGCCTCAGTGGCCCAGAGTGGGGTCTGTAACTGGGTGCAAGAGGATGCCTGTGCAGAAGGGTTCGAGGAGCCTCTAAAGGAAGGTTGCCAGATTGAGCAAAAAAAAAAGAAAAAAAAATCCAGGATGTTAAGTTAAATTTGAATTTCAGATAAACAACATGTAATTTTTTTAGTATGACTGTATTCCAAATACTGCATGGGGCATACTCATACTAAAAGATTATTCATTATTTATCTAAATTCAAATTTCACTGGACATCTTATATTTTACTGGGCAGCTCTACAGGGAGCCTGGACAACCTCAAGCCAGGGATCCAGCACAGAAGGCCACTTGGGTTTCCAAAATGCCTCACACATGTCTCCAGGAGAGAGCCCTACCTCCAAGGTAGAGTCTCCTTAACTCTTCAGGCTCTTTGGATTAAGGAAATTAAAAGCCTGTCTTTAATAATTCAACACACATGTTCAAGGACTCCCTATATGCAAAAGAACATTGACTAAATGTGCAAAACAATAGGTCTAGTCACCATGGACTCCAGCCTCAGGGAGTGTGAAGGGAAGGAGAGGAGACCAGTCTCAAAGCAGGCAAGGAGGTAAAGAGTTGGAGGCTGTTAGCTGGGGAGGAGGGCAGAGGAGAAAGCAACTGAGTGGAAAAGTGTTTTAGGGGACTTCCCATCCCCCCCAACACAGTCCCCTGCCCCATCGACTGGGGGCTTTGGGACTCAGCCAAGTGTCTGCCTTGTCCTCATGCGACTCTTCCCAGCAAAGTCCACACCTTGGAGCCAGTAATGGGCTTTGGCCACAGGCCTTTCAACGAGGTGAAGGGAAGCAAGCAGTGCTAGGCAATTACTTCAGGCAGTGCCTCACCTGAGAGCAGCAAATTTGAGATTCTCTGCTGTGACTGATCATTAGCAGCCCCAGAAGTGCACACAAAGGAGAAAGCAAAGAAAATAGGCTGCTGACCCTGCCACATCCTAAACTCAGCAGATACTTGTCTGTCCTCATGGAGCCTGCCACCCTCCTTTCTTTCCTTTCTTCCTGCCTTTACTCATTATTTTCCTGCCTTTACTCATTATTTTCTGACCAGCTACCATGTGCTCTCACAGACCCTGTGGGAATACAGAGATGAATCAGCCAGAGTTGCACTGTCACGTGCTCATAATCAGAGGTAAGAAAGTTAGGAAGGGAAAAGAATTGAGGACTAAGAGATCATACCCAACTGAAGAATCTGGAAGTCTCCCTGGAGGAAACAGCATTTTGTTTTGAGCCTTGAAGAATATGTAGGATTTGCACATGCAGAGACATGGAGAAGGTGGGCACACCGAGCAGAGGAAAGAGGCAAGGAATAAAAGTGAGGAACCCCAGAACACATGGGGAGGATGGTGGTCACAATGATTTCAGACCATCCTGAAGTTGGCTTCAGGCTTCAAGCCAGGGACCCAGGAGAAAGCGAAGTTTACATTGTACTGGGAGGCGGGGCAAGATGGCGGACTGGTGAGCTGTATGTTTTAGTTACTCCTCCAGGAAAGTAGGTAGAAAGCCAGGAACTGCGTGGACTGGACACCACAGAGCAATCTGACTTTGGGCATACTTCACACAACACTCATGAAAATGTGGAACTGCTGAGATCAGCGAAATCTGTAAGTTTTTGCGGCCAGGGGACCCGCGCCCCTCCCTGCCAGGCTCAGTCCCGGGGGAGGAGGGGCTGTCAGCTCCGGGAAGGAGAAGGGAGAACTGCAGTGGCTGCTCTTATGGGAAACTCATTCTACTGACCCAAACTCCAACCATAGATAGACTGAGACCAGACAACAGAGAATCTGAGAGCAGCCAGCCCAGCAGAGAGGAGACAGACATAGAAAAAAACAGCACGAAAAACTCCAAAATAAAAGCGGAGGATTTTTGGAGTTCTGGTGAACATAGAAAGGGGAAGGGCAGAGCTCAGGCCCTCAGGCTCATATGCAAATCCCGAAGAAAAGCTGATCTCTCTGCCCTGTGGACCTTTCCTTAATGGCCCTGGTTGCTTTGTCTCTTAGCATTTCAATAACCCATTAGATCTCTGAGGAAGGCCCGTTTTTTTTTTGTTGTTGTTGTTTTTTGTTTTTTTGTTTTTTTGTTTTTAATCCTTTTTTCTTTTTCTAAAACAATTACTCTAAGAAGCCCAATACAGAAAGCTTCAAAGACTTGCTATTTGGGCAGGTCAAGTCAAGAGCAGAACTAGGAGAGCTCTGAGACAAAACGCAATAATCCAGTGGCTGAGAAAATTCACTAAACACAACTTCCCAAGAAAAGGGGGGTGTCCGCTCACAGCCATCATCCTGGTGGACAGGAAACACTCCTGCCCATCGCCAGCCCCATAGCCCAGAGCTGCCCCACACAACCCAGTGTGATGGAAGTGCTTCAAATAACAGGCACACTCCACAAAACTGGGCGTGGACATTAGCCTTCCCTGCAACCTCAGCTGATTGTCCCAGAGCTGGGAATGTGGAGCAGTGTGAATTAACAAAGCCCCATTCAGCCATCATTTCAGCAGACTGGGAGCCTCCCTACACAGCCCAGCAGCCCAGAACTGCCCTGGGGGGACGGCACTCACCTGTGACATAGCACAGTCATCCCTCAACAGAGGACCAGGGGGTGCACGGCCTGGAAGAGGGACCCACTTGCAAGTCTCAGGAGCCATACACCAATACCAAGGACTTGTGGGTCAGTGGCAGAGACAAACTGTGGCAGGACTGAACTGAAGGATTAGACTATTGCAGCAGCTTTAAAACTCCAGGATCACCAGGGAGATTTGATTGTTAGAGCCACCCCCCCTCCCTGACTGCCCAGAAACACGCCCCATATACAGGGTGGGCAACACCAACTACACACGCAAGCTTGGTACACCAATTGGACCCCACAAGACTCACTCCCCCACTCACCACAAAGGCACAGCAGGGGAGAACTGGCTTGTGGAGAACAGGTGGCTCGTGGACGCCACCTGCTGGTTAGTTAGAGAAAGTGTACTCCATGAAGCTGTAGATCTGATAAATTAGAGATAAGGACTTCAATTGGTCTACACATCCTAAAAGAACCCTATCAAGTTCAGCAAATGCCAAGAGGCCAAAAACAACAGAAAATTATAAAGCATATGAAAAAACCAGATGATATGGATAACCCAAGCCCAAGCACCCAAATCAAAAGATCAGAAGAGACACCACACCTAGAGCAGCTACTCAAAGAACTAAAGATGAACAATGAGACCATAGTACAGAATACAAAGGATATCAAGAAGACCCTAGAAGAGCATAAAGAAGACATTGCAAGACTAAATAAAAAAATGGATGATCTTATGGAAATTAAAGAAACTGTTGACCAAATTAAAAAGATTCTGGACACTCATAGTACAAGACTAGAGGAAGTTGAACAACGAATCAGTGACCTGGAAGATGACAGAATGGAAAATGAAAGCATAAAAGAAAGAATGGGGAAAAAAATTGAAAAAATCGAAACGGACCTCAGGGATATGATAGATAATACATTGTACTGGTATGCTCAGAGAAACATTCTGGCTTACTTGTTCACCTGTTTTTCTCCTTTCCCTTCTCTTGAGTGCATCTTTCTCTCTTGGAAGCTCATCTATAATTCAGGCAACCTCCTTCAGGGGAAGCAGATGTTTCCCTGGAATGAAAACACCTTGGGAAGCAGAATGTACAAGTGGAAAAAAAGCGTGTCACAGCACAGCCAGGTGGAGAGAAGCTTGGGCCGAGGCAAGGGCAGAAGGAAGAGGAGGCTGGTAACATGAGAAGACAAGGTAGGGAAAGAGTGTGTCATAGTCTTCCCATCCCAGCACACACATGCACAAACTGCAAATGGGGATTGGCCTTACCCTCCCTCACCCCCACAGTCCATAATTCCACCTTTGGAGTACCTTTCTTTAAGTCTTCATAGCTCCTCCTTCAAGACTTCCATTTAAAAATGCTCATATCCTGGAGAAGGACTGTCTACCCTGAGTTCCTCAGAAAGCAGAGCCTGACATAAATGCTTAACTATAATTGCCTTACTGGGATTGCAATCCCAAGGAGCAGAAGTAAGGGAAGGGGGCAGAGAGGCAGAGGGCAAGCCCCAACAAGGACTCTTTTTCAAGCCGGCCACAATTCGGTATTAACTGCAGCTGCTCGTGGTTTCATCTTCTGGGAGACCACACAACAATCATATTAGCCATCCCTTCTCTGTTTGGAAGAGGGAGAGAGAAGAATTTGTCTGCTGGCTCTCATCTGTTTGGCCCATGGAGCAATATTTCCTCCACCTCAGGTATGTGTATGTGTGAGCCCCAGGCAGGCCACAGGGCATTTTATGCATCAGGGTCAACAGGGAAGCCCTTTGAAGGGAGGTAAGTGGTGAATGGCATAGCCTTGGGGTTGGGCCAGGTGAAGTTTGCTGGAGCCCGATCGGAATTGGTGTTCAAGGTGCTAGCTAGGGCTGAAGCAAGTGGCCAAAGGCACCACAGACAGGAGAGCATCTGGAGGTGCCCAAGAGGCATCTCGTTCAGGGACATTCCTGTACCTTATTAGTTGCTCTCCCCTCAGTTAGCAGTTAGCTCTTTAGAGGTGCCTGCTTGCTGGCAAACTGCTGAAAGCAGGAGCAGGACACTAATTGGACATGAGGATGGGTGGATGTGCTGGGAGGCATTGACAAAGGGGAGGGTGGGTGACTGGCAGGCTTGTCTCCCCACACCCTGACCCACACTGAGGTGTGGCTGTGATGCCAATCACCATTTTTGGCTGCTCAGGTTGACTAGGAAGCAGGCCCCCAGAGGCCTCAGAAAGCACATATTAACCCCAAAGACAAGGCAGTAAAAAAACCCCAAGAAACTCCTAAGGATGAGCCTTCTTGACCAAAAAGGGGAAAAGAAATGAAACAAAATAAGGTCTCAGTGGCTGAGAGATTTTAAATAGAGTCGAGAGGTCATTCTGGAGGTTATTCTTATGGAAGCTTTAGCCAGATACTGCAGTTTGCCACAGTATGCCAAGTCCTGACTAACAGTATTCCTAAAAACCCTAAAGAATACCCTGGGTTCTATCTAAGACTCAACAAAATTTTACTTATCAAGTTTATTTTTTCAGAAATGTAAAGCCTCCAGATTGTTCCTATGCCAGATAAGCCCTGAAGCCCAGAGGTACCAGTCTCTCCAAAAACCTCAACCAGTTTCATTCCTCTCCCCCATAAGGTCAACACACTTTCTAGCTTGAAGAACTTAAAATGGTCATTGCCCAGATATTCCTGACGATTGAGAGAATGATCAAATGAGAGGGAGGAGCTGTAATGGAGAAGTTAGGATTTAAGAATCGATTATGACTCATTATGTAGATATTTCTTTTTAGTTTCTAGAGTATTAGAGTAGCCAGAAGGAAATACCTAAAATTGTTGAACTGTAATCCAGTAGCCTTGATCTTTGATAGTGATTGTATAACTATATAGCTTTTATCTTGTGACCAGGTGATTGTAAAAACCTTAGGACTGACACCCCTTTTATCCAGTGTATAGGTAGATGAGTAATAAAATAAAGACTTGAATGAAAAAAAGAAAAAACAGGTTGGGAATATGGGGAAAAATACCCTCATGTAAACTATGGACAATAGTTACTAAATAGTACTACTTTAATAATCTTTCATAAATTGTAACAAATGTAATTACCATTAACAAAAATAGTAGAATTACAAAAAAGTGCTATCATCAATTGTAACAAATTTGCCACACCAATGCAAAGATTAATGGTGGTGGGATTCCTGTATTTTATGCACGATTGTTGTATAAACCCACAACTTCTCTAACAAGGAAGGAGGGAGGGAGGGAGAGAGGGAGGAAAGGAGCCCTAAAACCCAGCGTTATTAATAGCCTATCCAAGCCCGGGGGGAAAATCAATTGTTGTTTAGAAAGAGCTTTTTGGAAGAAAGTAGTTTATGAAGAAAAAGGAAAAATACATAACTTGCTCTCCATGAGGTTGAGAGGGTAGGCAGGGTTTTCCCCAGATCAAGTTTTTCTATAACCTTTTGGCCAACAAACGCCAAGAACGAGGGTCTGTGAATATGGGTAGATTGAGTTTCCTAATCTGATTTTCCCTTACCTGTCCAGAGATCCCAAATTCCAAAAGTGAAAATGCATTGTTTTCTAAAACAGATTAGTGCTGCCTTCTCCAAAGTACACAGAAATTTAAAGACTTTTAAAGCTCTAGAGGACAAATTTGAAATGCTATGCATTTTCAGTTTGGCAGTGAAAATAAAAACAGTTCCGAATTACATTTTAATAGTATGGTGTTTATCTAATAGTTTTCTCCAGGAGCTCTAAGCTCTACAGTAGGTAAGCACTTTCTTCTTTTCCCCAAGGGAAATAGGTGGTCAGCATTATTGGCCCAGTTTGGCAGCTAGAAAAGCAAAGCATGTGATGGGGGGAAGGATTTGTCCCAAATAACACAGTGACACTGTTAGGCATCATTGTTCTCCACTTTCTGTCATCTTAAGTCACCATTTCAGAATAGAAATTATTGTGAAGCCCCTCGATTAAGCATCATCATTGTAAAAAGGGGAAAAAAAGAGAGGCAATGTAGATCTCTCGTTGGGGGCTGGAAATCTGTTTTATTTCACTTCCTTTGTCCCCTCACCCTGCAGGACTAAAGCAGAGTGCTCAGTATCCAATAGCACAGAGAGGGCTCCCCAAGCCTCCTGGCTCCTTTGTCCAGAATCGGGGTGTTGGCGTGCGCCCCAGTGACCGGGCGGGGCTTGTGCCATGACCTAATGATCCGTGTGTTCAATTCCCCTTTGTTAAGTGCTTCTATGTGCTAAGTCCTGAGCAGGGTATGGAGGGGTCACGAGAGGCTGCACTCGGCAGCGGCAGAAGAGGGAACCGTCAGTGCCGATTTCAGTGACTGTGGCCCCCGAGGCAGGTGCCCGCACAGGAAGCTGCGAGGTCTGTGGCCTTCTGGTCCCAGGGTCTGGGCACAGGCAGAAGGCAGCACAGGACTGTAGCAAGATGCTCCAGCTTGGGTTCAAACCCCAGCTCTGTCACTTATCAGTTGTTGATCTTGGACCTTGCAAATTTGGTCCTCCTCATCTGTAAAATGAAGGTAATGCTGTCTCTTAGTGGGGGAGTTAAATTATGTAATGTCTGTAAAGTGCCTGGCACATAGGAGGCACTCAATAATTCCGTTCATTGCTACAACAGGTTTAGTTTCCAATGTCCCTGGGTGACCCTATTTCATTAGACTGGAAGCTGGACTTCCCTCGGTTCCCTTTGTCACTCCTGTTTAGTCTTGTATCTGCCAGGGAGGGCCACACAGGTGGAAAGTTACAGGCCTGCCTCAAAGTGCACCTATTGCTCCCGCAGGAAGATGGGGAAAGTTCCTGACTACCAGGACCAGGCCCCCCATTCTGCAGGGTGGGGTGGGGTGGGGTTTTAACACACTTGTTTTTCTTTGAGAATTTCTTTGGAAATCTGGAAAGGCGAGCCTATTGCTAATGAGACAAATGTTTCCCTTTTCTGTCTCCCCAACCAGAGGTTGTGTCTCTATTAGGTTTGGGAGTAGGGGAAGGGGATCAGATCTGATTTCCTAACTGACCAGGAGGGACTCCTTTGGGAAAGACACTGTCAAGGCAGAGGAGAACCACTGTGGTATCTGGGAAAGATGCACCACTCCCTTCACCCCCTCTCCCCAGCTCTTCCCACTGCTCCAGCACAGCTGACCTTCACACTGACATACAAACGCTGCCTCTTCTCCCACGACCCATCCCCGTGGGACTGCTTTAGGTGAGTGGCACTGCACTGTGCTATTTGTGCCAATGGGTAGGCCACACACCCGCACCTACTCCACAAGTAGACAAAACACAGATATAGATACGTGTAATTTGTACAAAAAAAGGGTGAGAGTGTCTTTGTCTTTCGCCAGCAATGTAGATGGTATCTACGGGTTTTTTGTTGTTTCATGAGACACTGAGTGTCTTCCCATTTCTGTATTGTCAAGTTTTTTTTCTTTTTTTTTTAAATTGCGCGTCTCTCTTTTTCTTGATTTTGTGGGGATATGTTCAAAAGGAGAGTCTTTTATCGATGAACAAGGTTGATTAAAAACCACTTCAGGAAGCTCTTGGCAAATTTAGAAAAGGACAGTATGTAAGCCCATGCCCCCCAATTTTGGTACATTTGCACTGCAGATCCTAAATTGTAGAGATAAGCAGAGAAGATAGATCTTTTCATGCTGATACTAAAGGTTGTGAGTTTGTGAGATTTGTCCTGCCAGGCAGAGCCAAGGAAAATGAACAATTATGATAGCAAGTTCTTCATCTTAAAATTGATTTATAAGTATCATTAGAGAACTTGACATTTGTCTAACTTAAAAGATTCTTTTTTTATTTAATAAGAAATATGATTCTGTCAGTTATAATTCCAGTTAACCTAATACAGTGTGTTCTGGGATTCACTTTTTCCCTCAGTTGTTTATAATTCAATAAACCTTTATTACATTGCAATTCTTTCTGGGGCTAGAAGATTCTAGCATTGCTGATCATTTTCTTTCAAATAGCACTTTCAAGGAAGGTTCATAAAAAACCATGTGAGGCAGTACGTGTGTCATTACTAATAACTAGCATTTATGTAGTTTTTTTAATCTTTCACAAAGCATATTCACACACACCACCTCTTTTACTTGCCAAGGAAGGTAAGTGCAGAAAAGTTAAATGAATTGGTCAAAGATAGGCAGCAATTTTTAATGCTGAGCTGGGGTTAGAACCCAAGCCAGAGCTTTTTCCAAGGCACTGCCTTTTTTCTTCACAGATAGGCTTAGAGTTTTTGTCACAGAGGTTTTGTTGTTCCACAGTTGCCCAGGGGTGGAAACTGAGTGACAGAAAGAATGGGTCTCTTTGGAGTAGTAGCATTATTGTCTGCAACAGCCAGACTGGAACACAAAGGACAATCAGAACCCAGTTATTTCCCATGATACTTGTTATGGGTTGAATTGCATTCCCTTAAAAGAAAATGCTAAAGTCTTAACCTCCAGTCCTGTGAATGTAACTTTATTTGGAAACAGAATTTTTGAAGATGTGATTAGTTGAGATGAAGACAAACTGGATTAGGGTGGGCTGTAACCCGATATGACTGCCATCTTTACAGGAAGGGAAGAAGAGACCTGGACAGACAGAAGGAAGGACGCCACGAGATGACAGAAGCAGAGACTGAGCTACTGCAGCCACAAGCCAAGGAGCGCCTAGGGGTGCCAGCCAACCTCCAGACGCTAGAAGAGGCAAGGAAGGATTCTCCCAAGAGGAGAGACACCTTGAGTTCAGACTTGTAGCCTCCAGAACTGTGAGACAATACAATTCTATTGTTTTAAGCCAATAAATTTGTGGTAATTTGTGACAGCAGCCCTAAGAAATTAAGACGGTATTCCTAGAAACTATCCATCGTATGTGGCTCTAAGACCAAACAGCCATCATTTGGTAGGTGTCACCTGGGCAGATACTGCAAACTCCTTATCTTTTTAAACAACCTGTCGGTTTTGACCCTGTGAAAATACAATTAGGTGTCAGAGCTGTCAGAAAACTGATTGATTTAGGTGTTACTTCTGTTTGCCAGCTGGAAGGATCGATCACCCAGATTGAAGCTCAGGGACAGAAGGAATTGCGGGCGTAGATCATCAGCCACTCTGAAAAAGCACAGCCACGAGCATCCTTTGCTGCTGCTACAGCTGATTGCAGCTGGCAGTCTCAGTCTTACTTCCCACCCAGGACTTTGTCTAAAGATATGCTGACTCTCTTCCCTTGTTTCCAACTGCCTCCAGAGCACCTGTGGTTTTCCAGGCTTGTCCCTGCCCGAGTCTTGTCACCTCATTGCCATACTCTCTGGGTCTCTCCTCCCAGCACACTTCAAGAGATGGGAGCCAGCTAAAAGAAAAGGTCAGGCACAGCCAGAATGGACTGTTACCCAGGGGTACTTGTTTGTACATTGGGCTAATGGCTTCTGATTGTCCAAAAGTTTTGAAACGTATTTCTACCCATTCTTCAAGGCTCAGTTCAGATGCCAACTCGTTGCAGATTCTCCAGATTCCCACAACACAGAACTAATCTCCCTCATCTGTAGCCCGAAGCATTCTTCAGGAAGAAGGCCCTTCCTCCAAGCACACACCCCCTGGAGGTCATGTTTTGGTTATCTATGCACCCATCTTATCATCCCAATGGACTGAGCAATGTGAGGCTGAGAGGAGACTCAGGTCTAGCAAGCCCAAGGTCAGTGCATGTTCAGGGTGTGATGCTGACTTGAATGCACATGTTCCAAAATGTCAGGTTCAGAGGCACTCTTCAGCCAAACAGTTGGTTCAGTACTTCCCTGAGCGGAAGGGAAGGCAGGCGTCACAACCATGAGAACTGGAGAGATTTTTCATGACGGTGCCTGAGTCAAACCACTCCACACCTACACTAATGCCATCCTTTGCCTGCTCCCCAGCCATACCTTTCATTTGGTTTCTAAGTTGTTCTGTTTTCGCCCTGGGTAGATTTCTGTGTTTCTAAGCACCCATTTTGCCTCTTGCAGCTTCCTTCTCCTTCCTTTCCCCTAGCCCTGGTCCACGAACCCTGGAATGAACTCACCCCAAAAAAGGGCTGTGGCCTCTGGAAATGCAGACTCGGTGACTTTCAAAGAGGAACCGAGGGCAGCAGAAACTTGACTGGACAGAGGCCCATTAATGAAGTTCACTGCTCTTTCAATATCTCAGAAGAGTTACTACTCACAGGTTACTCTAGAAACATTTTCAGTTCATATTATCCCATTTCAACTGCTAAATATTGCTTGTCTATATAAATAGCTTCTGTAGCTGATTTCACTAGTCTCCGGGTTCTGTAAAGGTGTCAGATCAACAGTGATAGTGGAATGTGCGCTGAAATCCAGAATGCTGCCCCTCCCAGGACCCAGTCCCCCTCTCAAACCTGACCCCCTCAGTCCCTCTCTCCTCACCCAGACCCTGCACTCTCAATAGCTTCTCTCTGGGGAAGGTTTTCTTAAAGCTGCAGGTTGAGCTGCTAGTTCCTAACGCACAGGTAGACAGCAGGCAGCACCTAATTTTTTCCTGGGCAATTCACTTAGAGCAAAGAGAATATCAACATGCGACTGCTTTGCTAAAGTGCTTTCTGCCTTTCACAGCCTTGAGCTAGCCTTGAGTTTCTTGTTAAGAGCTAATTTTAGAGCTAATTTTTGTTCCATTAGTATATGGTTCTGTTGCAAATCTGACATTAACATTGGCGGCTTGATGAGTAACAAAAGGAGGAAAGCCTTTTACCCTAACTGCAGCAATGCAGGCGCATATGGTATCATTTTTCAAGGAACAGATTTCTGTCTTTCATGCCATTTTAAAGCTGTTTCCCTCTGAAATTACCAGCTCTAATTTAATGCAGAACATGCCTGGATGTCACTGCAGAGATCTAGTTAAACTGAGAGAGCTGGCAGGTCCCACAAGCTTGCAAAAACAGTGCTCATTTGCACAGTGTCACGTTTCCCAAATCCAGGCACAGGGACTGGGAATCAGCCACCTGCAGGTGTGGGGCTCTTTTCCCAGGGGTCTCCCAGCCCCCTCCTCTCTGAGTCTGGGTTACTAGGGATCCCAGCCTGGGGATGATGAGGAGGAGGGTGCTGAGATCTTGCTTCTTCCCTCTTTGACTCTGGTCTTACAGTGAGAGTGATTTAGCCGTTTGGGGTCTGAGGTTGGGACTCTGCTCCCACAGACCTAAGTGAGGGGAGGTTAGGATGTCTCCCATTTCACCCCCCAGCTACCTGATACTTCTGAGATCCAAGACTCCAGCTGTGGCTGTGGCCTGAGACCTGCTTACTAATTTGAACTTTGCCAGTATCTGCTGGATGTCCCTGTTCCCTGAGCCTCTATTTCCTCACCTCTATATTGAGGGAATTCAGAGACTCCCTGATACCTAAGCCCAAAAGCCCATAATAGTAACTTGCATTTACCTAACATTTTTATCTTTTTCTGAAACTTTCATATTTGCTCTGTCCTATGATCATCACAACACCCCGTGAGGCCTGTCCCACACCTGGGAAGTGCTGCCTTGCAGAGGTCAGGGAACTTGCCCAGGGTCACACCTCTGTAGGAGGCAGAGCTGGGACTGGAACCTAGTTGGCCTGACTCCCAGTTCAGGGCTCTCAGAAGTCAACAGACTGAATCAGAAAGTAAGCTTTGAATACCATCACCAGGGGCCAGCTTTGAGGGCAGTCAGCCATGCCCAGCAGGCCAACATTGTTCGAACTTCTCCAAGTGGGAATACAGCACAATGATTTGGGAAATTACATTTTTGCTTTGGGACATACAATATCATTAATAAGCACCCCAGAAGAGACATAAATGTAGTGGGAAAAGCACTAGAATTGCAATTGAATTGCAATTCAAGTCTTGGATCTGTCATAAATTGCTGTGTGACCTTGAACAAGTCACTTGGCCTCTCTGAGCCTCAGTTCCTATATGAGGTAAGTGGACAAACTGCTGTTCCAAGTAACATCCCTCTGGATAGGTCTTTGTTTCTATGGTAACAGGCTCAATACCAAGACCAAAGAACACAGCAACAAATGTAAGACCTTTGGGCAGGGAGTAGCCTACATGCCTAAGATATACAAACTCTGAAAAAGCAAAATGTTCCAGGAAGTTCAGGAGCCTTAGGAGTCAAAGAGAAGCTGATGAAAAGAGCCACCAGATTAAGAAGTTGAAAAGATAAACCACAGAATAGGAGAAAATATTTGGAAATCATATATCTGATAAGGGGTTAATATCCAGAATATATAGAGAACTGTTATAAATCAACAGCAAAAAGACAAGCAATCCAATTTAAAAATGGGCAAAAGATTGAATAGGTATTTCTCCAAAGCATGTATATGACTGGCTAATAAGCACATAAAATGATGTTCAACATCATTAGCCATTAGGGAAATGCAAATTAAAACTACAATATGATACTAATTCACACTCATTAGAATAGCTATATATATATATTTTTTAATGGAAAAGAACAAATGTTAGTGAGGATGTGGAGAAATCAGAATCCTCAAACATTGTTAGTGGGAATGTAAAATGGTGCAGCCACTGTAGAAGACAGTTTGGTGGTTCTTCAGAAAGTTAAATATAGAATTACCATATGACCCAGAAATCTCACTTCTAGGTTTATGTTGGGGATTGAATCATGCCCCCCCAAAAAGGCATGTTCAGGTTACGAACCCTGGTTCTGAAGATGTGAGCCCATTTGTAAACAGGAACTTTGAAGATGTTATTATTAAGGCATGCCCAAAATGAAGGAGGGTGGGCCTTGATCCAATATGGCTGAAGTCCTCATAAGCAAAGAAAATTGGACAAGGAAGAAGAAGCCACAGGGAGCATCCAGAAGCTGGAAGTTAATGGAACCTGGAGGAGAAAGAAGATGCTGCCATGTGCATTGCCATGTGACAGAAAAGCCAAGGAAGCCCGAAGATTGCTGGCCAGCCAGAAGATACGGACCCCAGGAGGAAGCAAGTCTTTTAGCCTCTGAAACCATAAGCCAATAAATCCTGTTGTTAAACCAACCCATTGTATGGCATTTATTTCAGCAGCTGGGAAACTAAAACAAAAGAATTGAAAGCGGAGACTCAAACAGGTATTTGTACACCCAAGTCCCTAGTGGCATTATTCACAACTGCCAAAAGATGGAAGCAAGCCAAGTATTTCTCAACGGCAATTGATCAACAAAATGTAGTAGATACATACAATGGAATATTATTCAGCCATAAAAAGGAATGAAGTTCTGATGCATGCAACAACATGGATGAACCTTGAAGACATCATGTTGAGTGAAATCAGACAGACACGAAAGGACAAATTTGTATGATCTCACTTACATGACATAGATTATCAAAGTTCGTAGAGTCAGAAATTAGAATACAGGTTATCAAAGGTGGGGATGGGGTGGGGAATGAGGAGTTAATGCTTAATTGGCACAGAGTTTCTGTTTGGGGTGATGGAAAACTTTTGATAATGGATGGTGGTGATGGTCGCACAACATTGTGAATGTAATTAACATCACTGAATTGTACACTAGAAAGTGGATAAAATGGGAGATTTTAGGTGATATATATGATACCAGAATAAAATTTTTTTTTAAAAGCCCATGGAACTATACAACACAAAGAGTGAACCCTAATGGGAACTATGACTATAGTTCATAATATAATTATAGTAATACTGTTTCATCAATTGTAATCAAGGTACCACCTGAATTAAATTGTTAATAATAGGGGAAACTGTTTATGTGAGGAGAGGAAGTATGTAAGAACTATGTGCTTTCTGGATGATTTTTCTGTAAACCTACAACTGTTCTAATAAAAAAAATTAAAAGAAAACAGAGCAACCAGAGCAGGTTACTCCAGTAAGTGACCAGGCAAATGCTAAAGCAGAGATTACAAACTCAAATGTGCCTGACTAAAGAGGAGAGTGACCATTCAACTCCATCCACGAGTTGCTATGCAGGAATGCAGATGTAGGGCAAACAGCCTTCTGACTTTTCAAGAGAACTGGAGATCTGAATATTCAAAACCCTCTCATGCCAAACAAATCGTATCCAGTAGCCATACACTGCCCAAGAGCCCCAGTTTGCTAATTCTATGCTAACATCTTCTGGATGTTCCAGAGGAACTGTTGACCTGCCTCCCTTGGGAGTAGACTGCAGTTGTGACCTGCCTGTACCACTGCAAGTCAACAATACTTTGCATCACATCCCATTTTCCTGTCCATAGCCTTTGGGACCAGACCCCTGACAAGGGTCAGTAGACACGCCCAGTTGCCACTCTGCCTGCTTGAAAATAACCTTCTCCAGAGAGACAAACAACAGTAGGAGGGGAAGAGTGATTTGGCCTTGCTAGTAGGGGTTATATTTTCCTGCTGTCATTTCTACTTTATTGGATCACAGAACCATTTTTATTGTTAATTTAAGTACAAATTAATTGCTGTACAAATGAGTGAAAACACAGATGAATGCTTTCCCCATTACTTGAAGCTTAAATGGCAATTACTCAGCTTTGTAATCTAATATAGCAAATATTAGTGCAGCTGCGGTGCGTTCCTTGGCCTAACTCACTGCTAATGGGAAGAGTGGATGTCCCTGGAGATTGTCTAACAACCTGTGCAAACCTGGAATTTGCAGATTCCAGGACCTCCCTGTCTGTGTCTACCTAATCCAAGTGCGATTGAATAAAGGTAGTAGAGGATTTGATATTATTCTTACATACTGTTTTTTCCTGTGAAGGTGTTCTTATCACACACTTGTGCTCTTTTCTTCGGAACCGCATATAAAATATCAGTCCTGGAAGGCACTTTAGAGAGACTTCTCGTTTCTCCTGGTCCAGGCAGCACCCCATCCCTAGCCGGGGTGTGAGAGCTGTCTACCTGCTCCCACAGTCCCAGATACTGGCCCCACTGGGATCTGACCACACCGTGCTGAAACTGTTTAGTCATTTGGCTGAGCCTCCTCCAGTTGGACTATAAGCATCTTGAAGGCAGGGATAGCATCTTGCCCTTCTTAGTACCCCTTGCTCCCAGCTCAGGTTGGGGCACCTGGTAGTGGTTTAGGCAGTGACGCTTAGAAATTAGACAAATAAAGCTCGCCAAGCCCCTCACATTGTCTCTGCTGACAGCCTCCTCTCTATACAGTTACCACACAAGTAATTTCCTCCTTTGTGTCACAGACTTTTGTAATTTCCTTACTAATTCTGTCATCTTTCATGCAATAGTGAAAGCCAAAATATCCACCTAGAAATATTTCCTTGGTTTCTATTTGTTAAATCAATCCCATCTCTCCCTTGCAAATAATACGTAATTACTTTCTTGATCAAATGAGATGATGTATGAATAATGGAATTGCACTGTTTTCTTTTTTTTAAAGAAAGGAAGTCAATCCCTTGGTGAATGTCAGTCAATACCAGACTCCAGATTAAATCTAGCAAATATTTTTTTCTTGCTCCCTTGAGATAGCTTCACTGAAATCTGTTTTGAAGTTTCTATGATGGGATTTTAGATTCCCGTCACAGAGAACTGAAGGTTAAACTATTCTGTTACTAGTTTTCTCTAAACACTGAAGCCATTTGAGAGCCTGTTTAGAATTCAGAGAATTTCTGACACATCTGCAGGGATTTTCTTAGTCTGCATACTTTACATTCCAATAAAAGAGTTCTTAACATTTCATCAGAAGTGTTTTACAGCATCAATTGTAAGCCAGTTGTTGTGACTTTCTTATAGTTGTTCCTGATTTCCTCATAGAGGTTAGCCACAGAGGTTGTGTTCAATGGGCTTTTGCCATTTTCAAGTCTATACTCTAATACAGAGCCTGGTACAGTGCCTTACACTAGGTGTTGGTTTTGAATGAATGAACAAAGGTAACAAAACATTCATTTATTTTAGAGATTTCTCCCCTTGATGGTGCTGATAGAACTCAGATTTAGATTAAGAGAATGTCAAAGGTAAAATAACCCAGAAATATTTAATCTGGTTCAAAAATTTTTACTTTTCAGATTCAGAAAGTGAGGCCCAGACAAGGCAAGGAGTGCTCCCAAGATCACCTGAACTCTCAAGGGGAATTTCAGGAAGTTGTAGTATTAACCCTGAGGCAAGCACGGGCTCCTTCCTTCCTTCCTTCCTTCCTTCCTTTCTTTCTTTCTTTCTTTCTTTCTTTCTTTTTTTAACCTTTGTGAAATTCTCATTAACTGGAATTCAGAAGTAGGTGACATGACTAGTTCATCAAAGCTCTTAAAAACCTCCTGGACCTCTTCATCCACTGGTTACTATGGTGTTTCCTGTATGGTATTTGATAATCAGAAGGGTCAGTTACAATGCAGGGGGAGTAGAAAGAGCTCTGGGCCCCGAGTCAGAGAATGGGTCCAGCAACTCCGGCCGCCTGTTGTAGGTCTTGAGGAAATCAGATCCCCGAGCCCTGTCCTCATCCACACGGTAGAGGTGGTAGCTCCTCTCCTCTCTTCCACACTGGAAGTTGGAGGAGCTAATGAGACGATGAATGGGAAACTGTTTTAGAAAGTATAAAGCACTGCAAATTCAAGGGGTTAAGACTGTCCCCCTCAGTGGGTCCCTGGGGACAGAGTAAGCAAGAGATTCCATGGGGAGTGGGGGAGAGCAGCAGTGGGGTACCGTGCCTCCCTGCTCGAGGACTGGGAAGTATAGGAAATGAACCTTCTGAGGGTCAAACCAGTGCTTCCCAACTTTTTCCAAGGTAAGTCCTCCTTTTTTAGCATCAAAATATTTCCCAGCCCTATCCCCACACATGATAACATTTATGCTTTTATTTGTTGATTGAGAAAATACATGCTGACAAAAAGCTATTATGAATTATGACCACTTTTTAAGATGTTTATATTTTATTAATTGCTACAGCATATTAATACTTTTGACAAACATGGTTGCTCGATAAGAGCAAGCTATTAGTTATTACCTGCAGGCACTCATGAATTAGCTGACTTCTCACAGTAACTCCCCCTGCTCTCAGATCAGGGAATTCCTGCATTAAAATGTAAACATAATGAATGGATCAGATCCAAGTAATATTATCACCTTAAGTGGCCTCTGACCCTCAGGTAGAAATCGGACTTTACTGATGATGTTAACATATCCAGAGAAAGAAACTTGATCACAAGAAGGGTGGGTTTCCATTGGGAGCCTAGAAGGGATAGATCCCCCTGGTGAGCTTGGTAGTGCTCTCAGGTATCGCTCAAGGAAGCCATGCCCTGACCAAGGGACTCAGTCCTGGGTGCACCAGGCAGCATGAGGATCACATAAGTAACTCCTTACATTCTACTCCAGGCTCTGCTGAGCGCTCTCGTTGCCAGCACAGGGCAGCCAGACATCCCGCTTATCCTATTTCATTGCAGATGCCTGCCCTGGCTTTAGATTGCATACCTATCCCAAGAGCTTAGGTAAGGGGAGACAAGCCCCAAGCAGTGGATTGGCCCACAGGGTGCTGACAGGCTGGGCTGCTAAGCCTCCTCTTGGGGCCTGTGAATAGCCATCCTACTGGCCTGCTAGGGTCACTCTTTTTTTTGCAATACCACAAAACTGGGTTTCTGAACCTCAGCACTACTGACATTTCAGGTTGGATAATTCTTTGTTGTGGAGGGCTGTCTTGTGCATTGTAGGATGTTGAGCAGTATCCCCGGCTTCTATGCACTAGATGCCAAGGGTCAGGCTCCACTTCACTATAATGCAAAAGAAACAGGGATTCTGGGCAGCCAAGTGAACAGAAACCTTACTCTGATGACCTAGTGATTCAAGGGCCATCCTTTTGAACTTCCACTTTTCTTTTTGTAAAAGTGTAAAAAGATGTATTGGCCTGACCATGTGTGGATCTCCGGAGTGTCCCTGGAAGCTGTTGACATTTTGTTGTTTTTTAAAAAAATAAATCTTTTATTTTTTGTTTCCTTACTATTCACATCTTCCACCTAAAAAGAGTGACGGAGTGAGGAATGCACAACTATATGATGGTGCTGTGAACAGTTGATTGTACACCATGGATGACTGTATGGTGTGTGAATATATTTCAATAAAACTGAATTTAATTAAAAAAAAAAAAGTGAAGGAGGCAAGGGAGAGAGGGAGGGCGGGAGGGAGGGAGGGAGAAAATTTCTGTTTGAGAAATCCAGTTAGTTTTGTGCTGATGAATTGAGGATCTTTGCTGAAATGGTTCCAACTTTTCTAAAGGACTCTTCCATTGTAAATTCCTTCATCTGAGGGGAGCATTTTGACCACAGTCAAACCCATCACAGAATTTCACCTTATGGAGAAATTCCCAACTGGTTCTCTTCAGTTATCCCTTGTCAGAGGTGGGGTTTTCCCCTCCCGACCCAAGGCCCCACCCCAAACCCCCATTCTGCGTTTCAGGCCTTCAGGTATCCAGGATAGTGTTCTGTGGGGGTCCGCTCTCACCCCACACTGAGCCCCTCTCATCTCTCCCCTTCGCCTTCACCCACCTTCCACTTGAAGGGCTCAGGTGTCTTCCCACCCTCCTCCCCAGGCCCAGCTGCCTCTTGGGCTTTTCTGGTCTTTGGCAGGGGCAAGTCTGGTTCCACAGTCACACTTCTGAGGCGCTGTGCCTGGCCCTGGCTCTGTGGTGGCCTCTGTGTTTCTGCCTGGGTGCCTTTGGGTATCAATGAGAGAGCAGAGTGAAAGGGGAATACACAGATTAACTCGTGGAGATACAATCCTGTCTCATGTTTTACCAACTAGGGGAGACAAATGAAAACAGAAAGTTGTAGCAATCCAGGCAGCCCTGCCAGGGAAGCCCCCTTCCCGTGTGAGCTGCTGCTGAGGCGCGTGATGTCTCAGGATGGCTGCGACCCCAGACTTCATTTTTTAGTCTTTTCCTGCTTGAGGGAAAATAATAGTAATAATAATAATAAAACCCTGCCTGGGTTTTTGTCTATAGTATTAAAGAGAGCCTCTTCTGGGGCCCCGGGATTTAAAGGGCCCGTGGGAGGCCTGCTGGGAAGAGACGGGCTGGCCCCTGCCCCAGGAGCCGGGATGAGAAAAGTGGGACTCATCACACCGGCAGCTGTTCCCCACCTCACCAACGCCTCCGATGACAGGCAGGGCAGGAGGGGAGCCTGGTCTTCCTGTGGGGAGGATTACGCTTGATTGGAAGTGCCATGTTTTCCCTCCCCATCTGGGTGGGCTGGGTGCTCGCCCTTATGCTGCCTTGTTCAGGAAAGCCCCACCCAGGGCACGTGAGACGGTGAGTAAAGCCTCCATGGCAGTTTAGTTTCCCCCCAGCCCCTCAGCCAGGTGCATCTGTGGTGGCACAAACAGCACAGCCTCACATGTGCAGCCCTGCCCTCAAGGGCACAGCTTTCCCCCCTGAGGACAAGAGGACAGAATTTATGAAGTCTATGAGGTGCCAATTACTTTATATATATATATATCTCACGTAATTGGCCATATGAAGAAATAGGCATTTTATCCCCATTTCACAGATGAGATGTTAAGTAACTTACCCAAGGTCACCCAACTACTAAGACCTTGTGAGTCTTTACAGAAAGGGATCTGTCCGGAGCTGTTGAACAGCCTAGTAGTTTTCACACTGCTCTCCCTGGGAAGGTGGTGAATGAGCAGTGACCCAAGCAATTAAAGAATAAGAATCACTGATGAGGACATAAGAGATTTCACCCACCTCCTCAGACAGGAATGCACAAAAGGGCTCCTGCCTGGGTAGGTCTCTTAAAGTGCTTCTCAAGGTGAGGTAGGATCAGCAGTGAGTATCACCTGGGAATTTGTCAGAAATGCAAATTCTCTGGTACCACCTCAGACCTACTGAATAGGGAAACTCTGGGGGCAAGGCCAAACAATCTGTTTTAAGAAGCCCTCTGGGTGATTCTAATGCATGCTCAAGTTTGAAAACCACTGGCCTACAATATTTACCTATTACTTATTAATATAGACTGGGAATATGTGCTACCAATATTTTGAGTTTTAAAAACTCTCAAATCTGCTTCTAATCTGTACTTTTTTTTTTTTTTAACCACCTTGTCTATCTCCCAGTTGGCATTAGCACATGGGAGGTGTGTAGTGCTGAAGAAGTCTGTAAGCTCCTCTGAATCCATTCCGGAGGTGAAGGGCACTCCAAGGAGGTGGGTGGTGGTTGCTAGAAAGAAAAGGCCACATTCCCTGGGCCTGTAGGAAGTAAGTGGTAAGGCCTCCCAGAGAGCAAAAGGTGAGGCGGGGTGGGGAAAACTCTCTGCAGGAGGCCTTGTGTGTTCATCCCTGTCGCTGGCCTGCGTGGCTGAGCGTGCAGAGCTGCTCTGAGCCCCGCATCCGGTCGGAAGTGCAAGTCTGGAGCCCCTGGTGCGGGCTGCTGCAGCTGTTCTGGGGATCTGCACAATTAGAATTCTCCTAGCACTGAAGTGCCCACAGGAATCCAGTCACGTGGTAGACGTGTGCCTGGGCGAGATCGGTCTGAGAGAGAACGCTTTCCTCCCCTCGGAGACACATTTTGCTTCAGGCACTGCTGAGCTCTTGCTCACAATAAACCTAACCACCTGCAGGAAAAGGATCCTGCAAATGACTGAGGTTGGATTTCTGAGCCTAGCCCAAGGCCTCTCAGGTGCCTGGGTGGTGAGTGTGGGACAAAGGGAATCACTTTTTTTTCTGACCCTGATCAGGATTTTGCCAGCCTACCGTTTCTGTCAGGGGTCCTTACTGATACCTCATCTCCCTTATTACATTTTCCTCTCCACCTCAATGCTGCCTTCTCTCCAAGCATGCTAAGATCTGGCTCCTGGATAACTTAAGGGCTCCAGCTTTAGAGAAATCACTGCTTTCCTATCCTGCTCCCTTGCCAAAAAAATGTAGTTGAGAGGGCAAAAGCTTCATCAGAATTTCCTGAATCAAAACCAATACTTTCTTATTTCAAGATTTACAGAACTGAAGAAGGGCCAGATTTCTCTCTCCCCTATTTTCTTTCAGAGATGGAAATGCATTCCCTAGTCATTTACACTCACACCTATTGTATAAATCTCCTAGATATTCTCCCTCTAGCTCATTGCATCCCCTACTGCCAAATGAAACACTCCACCCAAGATCTGCCCAATTTGAGCCTTTACTGTTGAAACTCCCTCCACATCCAGGAACAACAGCTATTTCCTAAGGGAATCTGGTTCCTTCCTGTTATTTTCCAGTTTGTTTACTATTGCTGCTTTTTGTCCTTCTCAACAGAAATTCTCATTCTTGTCAAAGACATCCTTTCAGAAATCACTGCTCTCCTACGTAATGGACACTAATGTTCTGTCAGAAACTCCTGTTCTATAATCAGAAATAGCTGCTTTTCTGTCAGAAATTACCACTCTCCTTTTAGAAATCACTGCCCTGAGAAAAATCACCAATCTCTTCAGAAATCCTTGTTCTCCTGTAAAAAACCCACTAAAATCCTGTCAGAAACCATCATTTTCTGTCAGAAACTTCTGTTTTCCTGTCATAAACCACTGCTCTCCTGTCGAATTTCCCTGTTCAGTCAGAAATCCCTGATCTCCTGTCAAAAATTCCTGCTCTCCTAACAGAAATTCCTGTTTCCTGTCAGAAATCATTACTTTCCCATGGGAAATCACTGCTTCTTGCCTGATCCTTCTCTCCATGGGATGGTCAGAGTTGTTTGTCATCTTTCGACATTGGTAGCTTTCCTGTTACTTTCTCACTGGGAGAGAATGGCTGGCTGTTTGCACCTGTTTCCTGCATCTCTGTAAGCACGATCCTGGGTCCAGGAGTAGCCTGGGGCCTGGGGCTGTGGACACAGCACAAGGGGAGTCCACAGTCTTGTGTGTCCCTCCTGAGTGACTACAGACAAGTTGTTTCTACTTGCTGGACTGTTTCCTCGTATCTCTGTTAGGAGAGATTATATCATCTGTTCTGCCTGTTTCACCAGGTTCTTTAATTTAGATCGATGACGTTCTGAATTTCAGCAAGTTGCTATCTTGTTGGAGCCCAACTCTCTCTTTCTGTAATTTTCATTCACATTTGCCCAACAGAATAAATCTAATACTTCTTCCATTCCACAGCCTTTCAACCGTGCCCCTAAATCTTCTCTTACCCAGTGGAAACACCCCCAGGTCTCTAACATCCAGATTGAGCCTGCTTATATCCGTGTATGACATGGTTTCCAGAGCTGTTGCCAGCCTGGCACAGCCCCCAGACATGTTCTGGTTTGTCTGGGTTTCCCTCAGAGTGTGGTCTGAGCAGCTAGAACAGGATTATCATCTCACTCCTTCTAGAGCAGACTATTAATGTGGCTCAAAATTGCACGAGTTTTTGTATCTCAGATCAAACTTGCCATTTATCTCATTGAATTTTCCCAGCTAGACGCTCCATTTATTCAAGTCATCTTTTTTTTTTCCCCATTAGAGTTTTGCAATTTTCTTTAAATAGGATTTGCATGTCCTTTTAAGTTATTTCCAAAATAGTTAATGGTTTGGATTCTTTAGAGAATTCATTGTATTTCTGGTCATCATCACTGGAATCTAGAAATGGTTTTGATTGAATTTTTCCCTTTGAATCTGCAATGTCACTGAACTGATTCATCATTTCTACTAATTTTCCTAAAATACACTGTGTCCTTCTTAGGGTTTTTACTTATTGTAATGGGGAAAGCTTTATGACAAGCTGCAACAGTGCCCCATCATTTTCTACTTGGAGACACCCTCCTAAACAGGAGTTGTGCTGGCTGTGCCTACAATTGTCCAAAATCCTTAAAAATAAAACGGCTTAAGGGCTAGTCAGGGACCCTCAAGGAAGTAAAGCTGACATTATTAGAGGGGTAATCTTTAATTCTGATTTCTATTTTTAAAAGTAAAGTAAATCATTCAGTAACTTCGGCAAGTCAACTATTAATAGCAACAAATTGCTTGCTACATACTCACAAGTGAGCATTAGTCACAGCAATGCTGAGATGAGAACACCTGGCCTATGATTAAAACATAGGTTTTGGAGGCAGATAGTTTAAGTCCCAGTTTTGCCCTTTACTGTCCCTCTGGCCTTGAGCAGTTTAGTCATATGAGACTAAACTTGAGTCTCAGTTTAGTCATATGTAAAATGTCATTCCACTGACAAAAGAATGTCTCCTCCCCCAACATATGGGGTGGCCAAAGTATCCCATTCTCCTAGACACAGTGACTATTGTAGATATGTCCACATGACAAGTGTCTTGCAGGGGACTGATGTAGATGTTGGGTCCAAACTGGGCTCTCTCCTTCTTAAATTATAAGTTGTAGGAATCATGGAAACCAGAGCTAGTGGGGGTCATATTTCTCATCACATGGAGAGAACATACTAAAGAATGAAGCCAACCTAGAATAGATAAAGATTTCCCACAACATTGTCTAAGTACCTGGATCCAGCCTAGCCTGAAGCTAGACAACTCCTGGTACTTTTAATAATTCCTTTTTTTTCATAAGCTTGTTTGAGTTGGGTTTTTGTCATGAGCAACCCAAAGACGCTTAACACAGAAATGCATTTTATGAGGCTGTGGTAATGGATGTAAAGTACTTACCCAATGCTTGGTAGATCACAGGTACTCAAAAATGTAAACATTTTATTATTATGGTCATCATGCAATGGATGGGGACAATTTTGGCTTTGCTTAATCTTCCTATTATGCAGTAGTTAAGACAGTACTAAGTATAAACTAGGATTTCCATAAGCATATCCTTAGGGACAAATTGGCATCTCTTTCCCTTAATATAGAGTTTAAACCTGAATTCACCAGAAATTTTCTCTGCCGTCTGCTCTTGGGAGATAGAGATGAATTTACAGAACGGACAGAATGTTGAAGGGGGTCGGGAGGCCAGGGTTCCAGGTCTGATGGTGCTTTTTTTATACTGAATGCCCTGTGCAAGCCTCTTCCCATCTCTGAGCCCTGGTGTCTCCATTTATCAAATTAGGCCGTGGAATTAGACGGCCTCTCAGTTCCCTGCAAACTCTAACATTACATAAAACTGAGAGTAAAGGAAAAAGATATCAGCAGTTTCTTTAAACCTCATCATTTCTTGGTGTTAAGACAGATTCAACCTCTTACCCCCTTTGCATCCCTACCCACAGCCTCCCGCAATGACACCCAGTTAGGGATAGGTGGGGACTTATGACCGTTTGGAAGGTTCTGTCTTCCATAGGAAGCTGCAAGGAAGTTCAGTAACAATGCTGCCGACTACATTTTAGAATGATTTTCAGCCACAAGGCCTGAAATATAAGTTAATATCCAGGTAAATCAATTAAAACAAATACTATGTTTTTCATTCATCAAGCATTCATTTAGGGCCTGGGGGCGGACACTGCCAGGCACTGGGGAGACAAAGGGGCTAACACCCTGTTCCCGAGGTCAAGGACAGCAAGTTTTGCAAGGACTGCTCCCTGAACATCTTTTCAACCAAGATTTCACTCTAGGTCAGATTCAAATAGAGATTTTACTAACCTTATCGAACACCCACCAGGAGCTAGGCACTGGGTTGACAAGTTTGTGTACATTGTCTTGACGCTTGGAGATAGCGTCCCTGTACTTCTGTCTCCCAGAAACACTGATATGGCCGAGGCTCGGAGGCATGAGCCTGTGTCAGGTGGCTCTCTCTTCACGAAGAGGTCCTGACCCTCATCGCCTCATCCTTGCTGTCTGATCCTAAGTGAAGCTTTGCTAGAGGCACTGGACCTGGGAGACACCTCACAGTAATTCCGTGTGTTTCTCAGCCTGGGGCTGTGGTGTGTGCCGGCATCCGAAGCCCGTTTTGTGGAAGACGTGAGGCATTGATTTTTACTCATGTATTTGAGGAAAAGTCATTATCATACTAATGCTGACATATCATGGAGTAAAGTTTAAGATCTGAATGAATTTTAAGATGAATTCATTTTCTTTCAAACAATATTTATTGAATGCCTACTATGCGCCAGGCACTGGGGATTGAGTGGTAAATAATGCAGCAAAAAGTCCCTGCCTTCTTGGAGCTCACTTCTGGGGGAAGGAAGCAGAGAAGAAATAGAGGATTTCAGATTCTGATACGTACTAGGGAGAAACATAGGGAATGGGACTTCAAAGATATGTCCAGCTTGTGGAGGACAGCTTTACCATCCGATTCCCCGGGGATCCTTTCTTCTGCCACGAGGGTTACCTGGGGGTGGAGGGGGCAGGAGATGGACTAGCCTGAGAGATGCATCTTGAGCATTTTGACCCAAAGAGAGGAAACACTGAGGAAGGGGACGAGGTTACCCACTTACCCAGTGGCACCTCCCGGCTCAGAACCCACACCCTGTGGGCCCCAGTCAGGGCGTGAGCCCTCTTCTGCAGGCTTCTGTCTCTATATCTCTACCTCCTCATTCAACCCAACCTCTGCTTGAGTTTCTCAGATGCGCAGTGCCTTGGGGAACTTCCTTTCAAGGATCACCCACTTTCACTGGCCAAACTTCGTCAGCAATTCCCACCCCCCCCCCCCAGCTCCACCCCAAGCCCTTTGCCCTCCTGGCCGAGGGTCAGCCCTTGTTCTCTGTCACCATCCCACTTCCTAGTGTTCCAGAGCTTTACCGTTTGCCAAACACTCTCCCAGCCACACCCTGTGGTGGTTTTTCCTGCCTCACTCTTTTTTTAAAAGTGAAAATCAGACATCTTTATTTTTTTTTACTACGAACTTTTTTTTACATTTTAAATGCAATTTTATTGAAGTATTTTAACATAGCACACAATCATCTAAAGTATACAGTTGTTCACAGTATCATCACATAGTTGTGCATTCATCACCATAAACAATTTTTGAACATCATTACTCCAAAAAATAAAAATAAAAATAAGAATGAAAATAAAAGTAAAAAAGAACACCCCAAACATCCCATACCCCTCCATCCCCCTATTATTCATTTACTTTTTGTCCCCATTTTTCTACTCGTCTGTTCACATACTGGATAAAGGGAGTGTGAGCCACAAGGTTTTCACAATTACACAGTCACACCATATAAGCTATATAGTTATAATGATCATTTTCAAGATTGCAGTTCAAGAGTTTCAGGTATTTCCTTCTAACTATTCTAATAAAGTAAAAACTACAACGGGATATCTATATAATGCGTAAGAGTTACCTCCAGAGTGACCTCTCAACTCCATTTGAAATCTCTCATCCACTGAAACTTTGTTTGGTTTCATTTTTCTTCCCCCTTTTGGTCCAGAAGATGTTCTCAATCCCACAATGCTGGGTCCAGGCTCATCTCCGGGAAACACGTCCCACGTTGCCCGGGAGATCAATACCCCTGGGAGTCATGTCCCACGTAGCCGGGAGGGCAGCGAGTTCACCTGCAGAGTTGGCTTAGAGAGAGATCCTGTCGCACTCTTGCAGGGCTGAGGAGAACGAGGCAGATCAGAGGAGGGAGCATGGTGGGTGGTAAAATGGGGGAGGGTCCTGCTGGCTGGGGCAGGCTCTAAGCCAGTGGTCCTCAAAATTGAGTGTGCATCAGAGTCACCTGCAGGGCTTGTTAAAACACAGACTGCTGATTCCAGCATTCAGATTCAGTGGGTCTGGGGTGGGGCCCCAGAATCTGCATGTCTAACAAGTTCCCGGGTGCTGCCGCTGCTCCTGGTCCTGGGTCTATACATTTGAGATTCACAGCTCTAGGCAAACTGGTGAGGCCAGTGGGTTTGACTTCTGTGCCCCCAGACTCGTCTTGGGCCCTTCCTTCCCTCTACTCGTGGACCCTTTTCTCTCTCTCACTTTCTCCCCTTCCTCAGCCATCTGGTTTTCTCCCGTTCCCTCTAAAAAAGACTTTTGGAGTGTGATCTGAAAAAATGTGTACAGACATACCTCAGAGATATTGCAGGTTCGGTTCCAGTCCATCAAAATAAAGTGAGTCATGTGAATTTTTTGGTTTCCCAGTGAATATAAAATTTATATTTATATTGTACTGTAATCTATTAAGTGGGCAATAACATTATGTGTAAAATAGCAATGTGTATATATCTTAATTAAAATGTGACACAGAGACACGGAGGGAGCACGTGCTATTGGAAAAAATGGCGCTGACAGATTTTCATGCAGGGTTGCCAAAAACCTCTAGTTTGTGAAAAACACAGTATCTGTGAAGTGCAATAAAGCAAAGTACTAACTTGCAAATGGCTGGTCATACTTGAATTTTTGAATATTTGAATTTTAACTGTCCAAAGTTAGAGAAATAAAATTCTGATGGCAGAATTCAGGAATCAGCTAGTGATGATGCTGTGTTTGGAGGCTCAGAGCCTCTGCAACTGTAGAGGCTACTCATCCTGCCTCCCTCTGGGTGCCTGTTGGGGGACGTCTCCCACTCAGGCTGTGTCCCTCTTCCCCAGAAGCAGTGAGGCAAAGATGCCATTACTGAAAAGGAGAGCAACTAATGTCAGTAATTAAATCCCCCAAGGAGACATGATTCTCAGTGTCTTTTGTGTTCCCAGAGTGTCTCTTGCTTTGGTGGAAAGAAAGAGAATCTATTGTGACTGGCTCTGATTCTCCTGCAGAGGGAGGCCCCACTGTGATGGCATCAGGGCCTGGTCTCCTTCTGAAGAATAAAATGGCCAGAATTTTAAAAATTAAGGCCAATTAAACCCCCAACTCAGGTTTAAAAAAGAGGGGGAGGGTTTAGGAGGGTTGGGAGGGATACATAAGAGAGAGACTGGAAAAGGGGAGTGGAGGAAGGACAGCCATGGTCAAACTGCTTACCTGCTCAGAATTTCACCCCTCCCACTTGTCCTCCAGTCCTAGAGGGCTCCTTTGGCCTCCTTGCTTCTCCCCCTTCTCCTGAGAAGCAGTCGTCCCTGGGAAGAATGAAAATGCTGTGAGAGAAGAAGCAGAGAGGAAGGAGCAGGGTCTGTTGGGTGGCCGGAGGGAGTAGTTCCTTCAAGTTGACTTTTGGAGGACAGCGATTTCACCCAGGTGGATGAGCTCTGGCCTGGGAGCCAGAGGCCCGGTGTCTTGTACTTGTGGGGCCCCCACCCACACGGAGGCATTGGCTAAGATGATCTCTAAACACCCCTTCAGACCCTGAAATTCAACCACCTCTTCTACCATCATCATTTGCTGCAAGAAGTGTTTCAGGGAAGAGGCAGTACATGAGAACTACTCAGATGACAGGCAGTTTTTCTCTCCCATCTCTCTTGGCCTCAGATGGGAATTTTACAAAGGACATGATTTTTGCAAAGCATTTCTCCAAGTCTGTCTCTATTTACTATTTCTGAAGCCACATTCCGCACCAAGAAGGCCCCCATTTTCTCCTTGCTTCACCTCCCCACCCCATCTACCCCTTGCCATTCTTGTTTGACTTCACACAGGAATTCTGCAGTCATCCCAACTTACCTTGTCTGACCCTGAGAACACCTCTTCATGGTGTCCTGAAGAGCTGATGATGGAAGCTGCAAGAGTATGAATTTGTTTTTGTAAATGTGTGTATGTGTTTGTGCAGACATTATAATACAGTGGTAAAGAGCTCAGATTTGGGGGTCATATCTAGATTTAATACCTGGTCTCTGCCACTTATTACCTAAGTGACCTCAGGCAAGCAGCCTAACCTCTCTAAGCCTCAATTTACTTATCTGTAAATTGATAATAATATGCACCCCAAGAGTTTGCTAGATGCCATTCCTTTCCTTCTCAGAGGATAAAATTTGCTAGAGATAATCAGAATGTCCTTCAGTGTTTTGGACATTCATCCTCTCTTGTAGAGAGCAGCACTTCTTTCTTCTGCTGTTTGCTCATTGTTGGTCACCCTCTTACACCCCCAAAGACACCTGAAATTCTGAGCCAGTGCCCCCCAGTCCTCCAGATGGGCCACAGCATCCAAGAGGTAATTGTGTGGAAGAGGCCTCTCTTCCTCTGACCCACTGACCCGTCAGCCTCCCTAAGATTACATTTCAGGCATATACACATTTCTTTCCTGAAGTATCATGGTGATTTCAGAAGAAAATTACAGTGTAGTGAGAACAGAGCACTAGTTTATTTAGCATTTCTTTTGAATCTCACAAGGAAAAGATTGAGATCTTCACAAGGAAGGCCCACTTGGACACCACCTCCCAACTCCTATTTTTTGGATTTTAAGTGCAGAGGCACACTTTCATCTTTGATCTGTGCAAGGCCCTGCTCTTGGGTTAGTTATCTCCTTTTTGCCTCCATGAACCCCTCCCATTCCCCTTCCCCCTATAGGCAATCATTCTAATGGATTTAATGTGCATATTTTTTTGCACATTTCTTGCAAAGTGTACGGTGGTGTTTTGTGTGATGTGTTTCTAATTTACATAAATGGTTTGTCACATAGGACATCCTGTTTGTCCTTCTTCCATCTGACACTGTGCCTTTAAGATCCATCCACATTGCTGGATGTACTTCTGGCCTGCTTCCCCCTCAGCTCCTCTTCCCACAATGCACTCCAGGTGGCTTCCAGCTCCCCCACCCTCACCACCCGCTACAGATAACGCTTCAAGAACATCCTCTGACAGCACTTCCTCCCACTCCTAACCTTACTCACCTGCTCTCAGATTTGTCAGAGAGTCTCCAATCTTTGAGTCTGGAAACTGACAAAGAGCCCTCTCCCTCTTCTTCCTTCTTGAGTCATGAAGACTCTGGTTCCTCCCCGTCAGGGGAGAGGTCAGCATTGTTGTTTGTGCCATCCTGTCTTGCATGGCCTGAGGGGAGCGGGCTCTAGACCTGTGGCCCTAGAAACAGGAGCCTCTTACATGCGTTTCCACTTCAGGACTGATGTTTCCTTCATTGGTTAATGGCTTAAAAAACTCACATATCCCAAAGGCAAACAATTTTTCCCCTCAGAAATGGTACAATCTGAACCCATAATGAAAATGTCCTTCATTAGCAATGCCTTTCCCTTGCTCTTGGAGCCTTGTTGACGAGCTTTTGGGTTCTGTGGGGATGGGGTCGGGTGATGGTGGTACAGGGGGCTCTGCAATTCCTTCTGACACCAACTGCAATGCAATTCTGACACTACCCAAAGTTAGGCCAGATTCACAGGTCAAGAGCCCAATCCCCACAAGACTGCCCTCTCTTCAGACACCAGCCATGAGTTCAGGAGTTCCCAGGCCACTCACACTTCTGACCAACTGGCTACAAATTCAGGGGTTCCGGGTTCTCAGGTTTAATAATTCACTAGAATGACTCACAGAACTCAGGATGATGATTACAGTTTTATTACGGGAAAAAAAAAAAAGAAAAAAAGATATGAACAAGAGGTTCAAAAGGAAGACACACAAAGGGAGAGGTTCGGGAGGGGCCCCAAATGCGAAGCTCCCATGTCCTCTCGCTATGGTGTCAGGATGCATCACTCTCCTGGCAATGTATATTACCAACCAGAGAAGCTCACCAAGGCTTCGTGCCCAGAGTTTTTGTGGAGGTTTCGTTACATAAGCAATGGTTGGTTAAACTGATGCCCAGGTGGTTAAACTCCATTTGCAGCAACCTGCCTTCCCCAGAGTTCAGGCTAATATGACCTGTATCAAAGCCCCAACGCTCTAATCTCATGGTTGGTCTTTGTTAGCATAAACTACCAAGTGTGGTCCGGAGGAGGGCCTACCATGAAAAACAGACACTTCTATACGGAAATTCCAAAGATTTAGAGGGTATCTCTCTGGAACCCAAAGCCAAATTCTTTATTATACAACAGGATCCCATTGGCATCTCAGAAGAGATACACTTGATTTTCATGGCTGCTCTGGGCTTTTACAGGGAAAGGCACTGACCTCAATTAAATGTTCATCAGTAATTCCCTTCTAGTCAAGAAAGGCTCAGTGGGTTGCAGATTCCTCCTAAAGTATTAACAGGATTAAACAGTGCTCACTGAATGGTATCTATTATTATTGGCAAAGTCTCATGGATTCTCTGATTTTCTCATCCTTCTCATCCTTCTTCTTTACTCTGGCTACTTCCTTAGCTTTCTCAACCAAATGGTGTCTTCTTGGGTGTCAGAGGTACTGACAAGACTCAAGGAACACCACATGGGGAGACGGTAGGCCTGGCCTTGACCCCGGGCCCTGCCTCCATGTCCCTGGGCCATTGATTTGTGTGACTTTCAGTGACTGACTTGACCTCTCAAGGCCTCTGTTTAGTTGTTAAGGGGGCAGGGGCAGTGTTGGAGATTTGAGGACTTCTAGGTCTTAACATTCTGTGATTTTACAAAGATTTTGGTTTTCCTTAGTATTTCCCAGAAGAAGTAGCCCCCCTTGCCTGCTCTCCCCCAACCCCCTCACCTCAGCTATCATCCCCAACCCTCAAACAGCTATGACTACAAGACTACAATCCTTATGATCCCAGCCCTCCACTATTCCCTCCTGCCTCTCCAGCCTCCAGGCCTCTCTGAGGACCTTCCCCATTTCTCACCTCTCCCCCCTGTTCATTCTCAGACACCTCTCCCTCAAGGGATTCTCATTCACCTCTTGGTCTTCCTCTTGAATGGACTGTTCTAGGGACATGAGTCTCTCCTTCCATCCCCGACTCTCCCCTGGGTCCCACAGTCAGGTAGTAGAAGCTGAGTATGCTCTGAAGCTACTGACTTTGCCCTAGCACTTCCCCAGATTCTTGGGGATTCTATAGTTCAGGAGTAATCCTGGGCTACTCTTGAGGTCTCACAGTCGTGTCAGGATCCCAGGCTGCCTGAGGATCCTCTAGGATCCTGACCTGTTTCCTAGGTCAGAGAAGATAGGGAGCACACAGCTAAATACTGACTCCAAAAAATCTGCTCTTTGGCAGTTTGCTGGGCCTCTCGACCTACCCCAGTCAAATCAGGTCCGCAGGGATTTTCTGTCTTCTAAGAGCTATAGGTCAATACCTCTGCCTCAGACTCATTCATAGGTGAAAATAGCTCAAGGATGCTGAAATGGATCTGCTGCAGACACCTGGCCTTCCAGAACTCACAGTCAGAGGGGGCACACAGATAATTAATTAATGGAGACCTGCACACAGGTTCAGTGCTTTTTATTGAAGGAATGGGAACCAGAGGAAAGGTTGGAATCAGATAAGGGTTTGACTGAACCCTTTACCTAAGCTGTGGTCATTCAATTGCAAGTTGCCCACAAGCACACTTGTTCCGTAGATGTAGTGCACAGCAGAGCACGAAAATCAATAGGATGAAAAGGATAGAGGATTGTGCAGTGATAAATAGGCATATTTATCAACCTGCCCTTCTTCTGAGCTTTCTCCCTTTCCATACCAAATTGGCTTCCTTTTCTCTCAAGAATCTGTCTCACTGTTGCTCACAGGGAAGGTTAAGAGGCTGGAAGACAGCACTGAGGGATTCAGTGTACTGTACATGGGGACCCCAAAGTGGCTTTGCATAAGCTGAACAGGGAGTTGTCCTGTGTTCTTAATACAATGATACAGGCTGAAGTACACTTTCAAAGTTGGTGTTATCTTTGGACACATCCATTCACTAGATATCGATGTTTAAAAGAGTTCTAAAGACACCCCAGGTTTTTGGTGTCATTGGTGGGCATAACACTAGACCATATTTTTGTGAAGCTTTAGATAAAAAGAGACCAAACACTAGATAAATATGTGTATCAGAGTTGCAAATTTACATACAATTACTTAGATATGAGAACAAAATGTGGGTTGTTTTTTTTTTTTTTCTATGCCTGATCTTTCTCACGAGCCATCCCTCTGTTGTGTAATGGAAGTAAAGAAAATGGTAGCTTTCCAATTGACAGTAGTTTAATTTCTCTGATAAATGCTCAGGAGTCCTGATTTCTGTCCCCTCCCCCTGCTCGACTTCAGGATGGCAGGTGGGAAATGTGGACGGTGGTTTACTTGGCCTTGGGGGGTGCCTTAGAGCTCCCAATTGTCCTTGTGCTAGCCTCAGGGCCCTGTGGCTCCCTGCTGCAGGTCTGGTATCTGGTCTGTTTCTGGTTTCCATGGGGAGTTTTGTGGTTCTGTCAGGACCCAGGATATTCCCTTGCTGGCTCACAACCCTCTGAGTCTCTGCCACGTCCACCCTCAGGCCCTCTGCTCCAGGGTTCTGCCATCCCTTATTAGTAACAAGCCCTCTGTCAGGCCCACCGGCTTACCCTTCAGCTACTGGCTCTGTCTTCCAGGGAGCATGTGGGAACTTACAGGGCCTTCCCACAGCACACAAGCCCTATCGGGCCTGGGAGCACTGCCTCCTGCTTCTCCCTGCCTCAGCACCTCATGCTGCCATTTTTAGCTCTTAATGTGGCCACCTCCTATGAGTGATCAGGCCCTGCAAGGTCCCTGCAAGGCCTCATAGGGTGCCACCCTGGAATGGAAGGCACATTCGGAACCTTTGCTTTTGGCTTTCCCCATAAGCTAACATCACCTACCCTTCTGGATTGCAAACTCAGGGGAGGAGGGAAGCTATTAACTTCAGGTCTGATTACTCTCAGGCCCTATTTTTGTCTCTCTTCCTTCTCCCATTGCCCACTGGAGTAGGAGGGGGAGGTTCCCCACCTCTTCCTCTTGTATCATATCCTCCGTCTTGCATTGTCTCCCTGGTCTGGCCATCAGGAGGAAAGCTGTTATCTTCTCTACACTATGGAAGAAATTATGAGTTGTGGTCCCAGGTTTGGCTTCTTCTTTTTTTTTTTCTTTAAACTTTTTGTTTTGAAATAACTTCACACTCAGGACAGTTGCAAAAATTACCCAAACCCCATATACCTCCACAACCCTCAGATACCCAGATCCACCCATTTTAACACTTTGCCACATTTACCATATCTTTCTATCAATCTATCAATCCACCATCTATCTATCATCTATCTTTCTATTTTCTGAACATTTGAGAGCAGATTGCACACATAATATTTCCATGTACAAGGATACTTACTTACATGAACACCTTCAGTCCACAGGCTTAGCTTTTATATAGGAGTCGCTGAACAACCAGGAACTAAGGATTACCAAGGAAAAAAGTGCACTGCTTTACCATTTCCCAAATATCTCCATGACATTTTCTATTTGCATATGATCTCCAGTCTTTCTCTACATTAATATTGTTGCTTTGGAAGACATAAAGGTTAGGCAGATAATATGTGCATTTTTTCAATTCCTACTTTGAGAAAGGCTGTACAGGGAGAAGAAGAGACGAATGATAAGATCTGGTCTCTGATCCCAAGGAACTAATATTCTTTGAATAGTGATACATGTAAATAAGCAACTGATCTGCAACAGGAGGTTTAGGTGCTTATGAGATGCATCGCAATGGCTGAGGTAAGAGGGTTTGGTGGAGGCCTTGAGTGCTTTGGAAGGGATGTGAGCAGGAAGGGAGTCTCAAATGATTAAGGTGACTGAGATTTCAAGACTGGATGTCAGGAATATGGAGGTTCTGAGGAGGATCTGGTTTGGGTTTGCACCCTCTGCTGCTCGAGCTGCAGGGCTAATGGCTCACCACACACTAGACTTGGTTCCTGGGAGTTCAGGGCACCTCATGGGCTGCCGCATGGATTTGCACCCTACATCTCAGACTGGTTTCTGATGAGTGGCTAAGTCTATAGCAAAACTTGACTCTTTCAATGTTTGCCCAAAGAAGAAAATTTGGCTTTCGAAAATGAAGTTAGCCTATAGAGTATTTCTCACAGGTCACCCCCCTTTTCCTAGCAAACGGATCACCCAGCCACTCTCATCACTGACAACAGCAGCAGCAGCCACAGCTTGACAGCTACCACTCTAGCAACTCAAGACATGGATTATGGAGAGCTAAGAGGGTTCCACACTGAGGAGGGTCTGGGAAGATAGATGATCAACTTGTGAGGAGCCAGTGGTGAGGCTGGGAAGCCCAGGCACTTGGGGGTGCATTAATAGAATGACTGTTGTGTACTTACTATACACCAGGCTTTGTCCAAGGCATTGCAAATATGTAGATGATAAATACATAAAAGACAAATGTTGAAGACCATAAAAATATCAGGGTGTGGTAATGCTATGCAAAAAACAAAAATAGAGTGATGGGATAAAGAGAAGGTAGGTGGCCTCTTTGGAGGAGCTACTCAGGGAAGTTCAGAAAAAAATATAATATTCCTTGTGGGCTACTGGATTGAGCATGAGTGACCCTATAATTATTATTGGAGTAAATTGTGTTAATTGTCTCCATGTGCTTTGAGCATTTATATGTATTATTTGACAACTAGAGTTTATTAAGTATTTAGCAATAATCTAATAATAGCCCATGCTTGTCTTGTGTTCTCTTAAGCTTCTATTAGATTGGATTAAGAGGGTTCTGTCTGTTTCCAGTTGATGTGGATGGAGTGAAAGAGGTTGCTTCTTTGGCTCTGACTACAAATAAGTCTGATAGCCTTGGATAGGGAGCTGTTTCCATAAAGCAATAATGGGGGAAGTAATCAATTCATTAAAGCATTAATCAGAGGAAAGGAAATGGAGGTATTAGATATAGGAAATATGAACCACAAGTTGTGAGCAATTTTCTCATTTATAGTTGATGGGAACATTATACCTCCTTTCTTGTCTATGGCTCAACAGAGTTAATTCTCAGCTATGGGTCATTTCTCCCCAAAATAATCTCTTGTTTTCTCTGAAAGGATCCTCTGCAGAAAGCACAATACTTAACAGCCTTGCCCAGAAACTAAGAAAGAAAGCCTAACAGTGATACCCTAAAACAACAAGAATATCAGCCATCTTAAGGTTTCTGAGGCTTTACAGAAAGAATCATCAATAAGAGAACAAATAACTCCAGGAGAAAAAAAGGTCAGCTCATCCCAAGTTTGGAGGCTGGTTTTCAGGAAGTGGGCAGGAACAGCCATCTCTTCCCCCAGGGAGGACCACTAATTAGCTCTGCTCCGTGATTTAAAGCACTATCGATCTGTCCATGACATTCAAGTATTCCTGAAGATTACGTTTTGAAATATGCTGTTTCAGAGCATTTTCCCCCAAATGACCAAATCTAATGGAGAGTACTATGATATATAGAAATGAAAGGAGACTTAACTTAAGCAGGATTTCCTTAAACCTCATTATCCTTTTGGTAAACCAATTTACATTGAGTTCAACATCCTATTTCATTTTCTTTTTTTCTATGGTGAGATCAATAATTTAAAATATTGTTTCTGAAGCAGTTTCTCAAAGTTTCCATTACCAGTAGGATTCTCAACAAGAAAGCAGTTACCACATGTAAAATTAATAGCTTAAACTCACACACTTCTTCCTTTTGTCCTCTCTTTGAGAAGGCAAATTCACCATGACTTCAGAGGGGAAAATCTAGGTAAGGATTTGTGAAATCCTCCACTGTCTTCTAGTATGAAGAGATGCTTGCATTTTGGCATCTCAGAGGACTAGAGCCCTCAATATCAAGCAGAAGGAGGAGACCTAGATATGTGGAAGGGGGTGGTGGTGCTTATTGGCTGAAGGAAGTCAACTTCTTCATGCCATTTGGGTCAGTCTATAACATGCGCAGGGTGCTAGAGCTGAGGCTCAAAGTGCCAGAGTGCCCATGATGGTGAAATGTAGGTAGGTAGCTATATAGGGGAATGGGAATGCAAACTCTCTTCTGAGAATCAACCCAATCTCCTCTCAGAGAATCTACTCCCCCTGTCCCTGCTAAGACCTCTCCTTACTTACTCCCTTACCTTCTGTCATAGTTGATTTGAACATGAGTAGACGTGACTTCAGTTGGACCAATCAAATGCTCTCTCCTGGGAATGTGGAATTAGGTATCAGAAACAGTAGGTTTCTGTTAAACACTTTATCTATGAGTTGGATATAAAGCTGGGATCGGAGCATCCATGTTTGGGTATGGTTAAGTGAGAAGAGAAAGATAATGAAAGCAAACACTTGCAATATACCAGGCACTGTTAAAGAACTTTACATATGTTGACTCAATCTCACAACAATGCTATGAGATAGATACCTTTCTTCAATCCCACTTTACAAATGAGGAAACTGAAGAGCAGAAGATTAAGAAACTCATCCAAGGTTATGAGCAACTAAGTGGTGTTGCTAGCATTTGAATCTAGATATTTTGGCTCCTGAGACTGCCACCATATGCTAAATGCTAACCTGCTGTCTGAAGAAGGGGAAGAGGCAAAAGGGGAAGGGAAGGAAGGGAAAAAAGGAGGAGGAGGAAGAGAAGAGAGAGAGAGAAGTAAATGAGGTAGGAGCCTAGAGAGTTAGAAACAAGAGACAACATAGCTCAGTAAGAACAAGATTTGGAAAGACATGCCTGGGTTCCACCAGATCCCTCTATTTCTTTCTAATCAATTTTCTTTTTTGCTTAAACCAGCTTGAGTGGGTTCTGTTCATTGCAACCAAATGACCTCTGACTCAATAAATAGTAATAGGGGAGAACATTTTACAGCAGGGCATCTGAAATTAGATAGAATTTCGTTATGTTAAGCAGCTAGAAAAGTATATAAGATGTTAAAATTTTGTTCTTTCTTAAATTCACGCTGTGTAATAAGCTGAGATGATAAAATTGCCTTGATAATCACGATTGAATTTCATACAAAGGTATGGTTTAGGAAAGTGAATCAAATCTCTGCCCATTGTCTGGGAATTAATATAATCATAGCTTCACTTCCCCCTGATGGAAATGTACCTAAATTATAAGAATAGCTTTTGAAATTGGAGTAAAACAAGACTGATTAATCAGAAGGATATGGATGATGGACTCTTTTTTTTTTTTTTAATAAATTCAGTTTTATTGAAATACATTCACACACCATACAATCATCCATGGTATACAATCCACTGTCCACAGTATGATAACATAGTTATGTGTTCATCACCACAATCTATCTCTGAACATTTTCCTTACATCAGAAAGAACCAGAACAAGAATAAAAAATAAAAGTGAAAAAAAAAACCACCCAAATCATCCCCCCATCCCACCCCATTTGTCCTTTAGTTTTTATCCCCATTTTTCTACTCATCCATACACTAGATAAAGGGGGTGTGATCCACAAGGTCTTCACAATCACACTGTCACCCCTTGTAATCTACATTACTATATAATTGTCTTCAGGAGTCCAGACTGCTGGGTTGGAGTTTGGTAGTTTCAGGTATTTACTTCTAGCTATTCCAATACATTAAAGCCTAAGAGATGTTATCTATATAGTGCATAAGAATGTCCACCAGAGTGACCTCTCGACTCCATTTGAAACCTCTCAGCCACTGAAACTATCTCGTCTCATTTTGCATCCCCCTTTTGGTCAAGAAGATACTCTCAGTCCCACGATGCCGGGTCCACATTCATCCCCAGGAGTCATATTCTGCATTGCCAAGGAGATTTACACTCCTGGGAGTCGGGTCCCACGTAGAGGGGAGGGCAGCGAGTTCACCTGTCGAGATGGCTCAGTTAGAGAGAGAGAGGGCCACATCTGAGCAACAAAGAGGTACTCAGGGGGAGACTCTTAGGCACCATTACATGCAAGTTTAGACTCTCCTTTGTGGTAATGAGCTTCATAAGGGCAAGTCCCATGCTCAAGGGCTCAGCACATCAAACCGCCAGTCCCAATGTTTGTGACAACATCAACACCAGTCCAGGTGAGGATGTCCAACACATCCACACCTTCCCCCAGATCCTCGGGGCTGGGGAGGGGGGGGCTGTAAATATATTTTTTATTATCTGCCCAAATTACTCTGGGATGTGTCACTATTTCACTCCAGCCTATAGTAACCTACCGTATCTCACTTCCTATTCAAAGTTCCATGCAATTGTGGTGTTTGAACAAATCGACTGTTGAGTTGTACCGTTTAGAAAATTTAGATCCCGTACCAAATAGATATCTATTCCCTTGGTCTCATATGGAAGTTGAAGTTTTAAAACACAATCAGTTTCAACCTTTACCCTTTGGCCTGGCTTGCCCTGGTCTTAACCAGACCTGCTTCATTCATATCACTAATTGAAGTCTGGGCTCTTTTTCAGCTTTTTTTTTTTTTTTTGACAGTGGCTGTATGCACTAATACTGACAGTCATATCTGCCAAGCTCTAGCTCTGAGTTTCAGGTGTCTCAGAGATATGCATTGTTCCAGAGACCAATCAGGTTATACGCTAGGGGTCAGCATCTCAAAGTTTAGAGATAGGCATTACAATTCAGGGATAGAGTTAACTGCTGTAAGAGCTTACAATCTAGGGACTATTACAATTATTATGTCCACGTTAGGCTATGTTCTAAGATTCAATTCTGAGTTTACATATTGTAGTTAGTCCATATTGGTGAGGCATCATCCCTCTCACCATGATTTCTCCAACACATTTACTCCTATATATATATTTTCCTACAATTTTATAGAGTTATATTCACATACCATACATTTTGGATTATGGACTCTTAATTACTCTTAATTGATATATTCTTAGATAATATATTTTAAAGTATTATGTGAGTTCTCCATTGCTGCATTAGAAAGTATCCCCTAAACTCAAAAGGTTTAAGATAAAAAAACAACACTAACTGTTATAATATCTCTCACGGTTTCTATGGCTGAGGAATGGCTTGTCTTTGCTCTACGGTGTCTGGGATCTTGGCTGGGAAGACTTGATGTCTGGGGGTGACTCAGTGACTGGGGACTGGAATAATCTGGAGGGCATCTGGCTGTTGGCTGGGACCTCAGCTGGGCTGTCATCCAAACATCTGCATTTGGCTTTTCCATGTGGTCTCTCCATAGGACCTCATTTGGTCTTCGTCACTGCATGGTTGCTGAGTTCCCAGTTTGAGTATCCCAGAGAGATAGGTAGAAGCTGTTTTGCCCTTCGTGATAGAGCCTCAGAAGTCACATGGAGTCCCCTCTGCCAATGTCACAAGCCGAGTCAGATTTAAGAGATAGTGAGAAGGTAGATCCCACCTCTTTATGGGAGAAATGACAAAGTCATAGAGTTAAAAGATAAAATGAGATCAGAGAATCAGGCAATATCTTTGGCAAACTAGCAGAAAGAAGAAAACACTATGATAAATGTTGAATTTGTAAAACTAGACATTTTGTGAAAGTCTCTAAATCTCATTCTTTTTAAAAAGCAAGTCATCTGGTAAATTTTTAAGTGGCCTGCTTGAAAGGAGCAGATTACTACAATGAGAAGTGTTACTCCAGGCTTTATTCTGACCAAAAGAACTGTTAGTGACGTGAAAATAATGAGAATATGGGAGAAAGTGACCATCCCATTAAAACCAGAAAGAGAAAGCTGGGCAAGTCAGATGGGTATCTTTAGACTTGCAGCCTTGAGGAAAGCAGATTTCAAGATGTTCAAAATAGAATGATCTCATGGTGAGAACCTCTAAAAGAGAATATAGCTAAAAGAGGATCGCTCTAAAAATAAAATTCAGAACCTAAAATTGCAAATGATTCCTGATGAGGAAGAAAAAGAGGAAACATCTAAAGAAAATAGCATTTCTGCTGATGAATTCTGATTTTAAGAGGAAACACAAATACGGAAGAAGGGGTACACAAGCAAGGAGGCATATGGAAGAATGTTAAAAACTTTTGGGAATGTCAGAGGAAAGCAAAGGCACAGAAAAAGTTGAGGTTTCAAGGATTGGGGGAGGTTAAGGATAAATAACCCAAATGACCCTTCTGACCATGCACACAAGAACAGGGGAAGAGCAGGCACAATCCATTTCCCTAAACCCATAATATAATCTGTTAAAATAACCAGTTTTAGCCTACTGGTCGACACAATGCAGACTTAATAAAGAAAACCTTCATAACAAATACAATTTTATAAAATTTCCTACAATTGACAGAGAGAAAGCAGAATGACTTCACTCTTATTTTGGTTTCGTTTTTGCCATTATGGACTTTCAAATTTCGGATGACCATATGTCCCAGGCTGCTTGGGATGGGACCAGTTTACGCCTGTTATCCGGGTGTAATTATTAATAGTGTTTCATGTCATTCTCAGAAGTGTCCCAGTTTGGATACTGGAAAAGATAGGATACAGACTGCTACATAATTTGTGGGGTCTGGTGCAAAATGAAAATATGGGGCCCTTTGTTCAAATAGCAGGAAAAAAGTGCCATTAAAGGTAAGAAAACATACAACTTTTTCCTTTCTTCCAGTCTCTCTTGACTGTCAGAGTATTTTTATTTGCTTTTTTATGTTGTTCTAGGTAAAGAAAATAAATAAAATTTTAAATTATTAACATGGATTTTATGGTTTATCTTTATATCATACAGTGCCAGTTTTAAATGCAAATATAAAAGCATTTAACTTGTATGTGGAATCACCAAAAATACACAATTTGTATTTCATAACTCATTTATGTATATGTATTCTATTCTCATCAGAACAATGGAAACACTGCATTGAATGAATTCATCTGTTTTTATTTTAACTTTTTGGTATGTGCGCATTCTACTTGCAGCTTACTGATGAGCAAGGAAGGACTGAAAGCCAGGGAACTATAGACATGTAAAAAAATAAATAAATAAAAAATAAAGATTTCCTTTTTTTCCTTTCCTTCTATATCATCATTTTAAGGGTAAGTGTTAGGCTAATACAGGGAAGTAACATGAGAAAGAAAGGATATGATAGGGTTCCTTGGTGGTTCTAGTTTCTTCTTTTTTATTTTTATTTCTTTTCTGGAGTAATGAAAATGTTCTAAAATTGATCATGGGATTGTATGCACAACTATGTGATGATATTGTGAGCCAGTGATTGTATACTTTGGATGGTTTTTATGGTGTGTGAACACGTCTCAAAAAATTGCATTAAAAAAAACAAAACAAAATAAAACATCATTGCCTTCTTTCTGTGTACAAAGCAAGTTCTGGTTCTAATGAAAAGTGTGTCTCTTGGGGTTACCAGTGCTCCCACTAACTCAGTCGTAGATGTAGCACGCTTACCTTGCACTCACTTTGGGTCTGGTTGAATTCCCATGTACCATGGATCTACTGGAATTCTGTTCTCATACAGCATCATGAATGCTATATGCAAACAGAGAGGCAAGGAATGGTGGTGGGCACATATATTGTGCGTATCTCTTCTGCTCACATGCCCCATTGTCTCATCAGACTTCACTTAGAAAACAGAAGTCAAGGATAAAATTATTAAGAATTTCAAGAGAGCAACAACAGGGCATTAAACCATGGTCACATGTCCATGTTGGCCACCCTGGGGTAGGATAAGGATTGTCTATGGTTTCTCGAACTTGAGTATTTCTGCATCAGAATCACCAAGAGGGTTTGTTAAAACACAGACCACTGGGGGCCACCCTCAGTGTTTCAGATTCAATGGGTGTGATGGTTACGTTCATGTGTCAACGTGGCCAGGTTTGGTGTCTGGTTGTTTGGTCAAGCAAGCACTGGCCTGATTGTCCTGATTGTTAATGCAAGGACATTTCCTGGACTGAAATAATCAGTAAGTTGATTGCATCTATGGCTGATTGCCTCTGCAATCAACAAAGGAGATTTCCTTCAACAATGAGAGAAGTCTCGTCCAATCCATTGAAGTCTTTAAAAGGAGAAATCATGATTTCAGCATCAGGAGAGAAAATTTCTGTCTCTACTTCAGCCAATCAGCTTCACCTGGGGAATTCATTGAAAACCTTCATCCGAGTTCCCAGCTTGCAGCCTGCCCTATGGAATTTGGACTTGTGCATCTCCAAGTCATGTGAGACAATTCTTATAAAAATCTCATCATATTCACAGATATCTCCTGTTGATTCTGTTTCCTGGGAGAACCCTAACTAATACAGTCACATCTCTTCTTTCCTGGAGGACAGAGGTCCAGAAAATCCTTTTAATTGTGCATCAGATTAAAAAATGTCCTACTCAGTTGTGATGTGAAACTTTAGTGGCAAGCCCAGAGTTTAAAATTGGTTTAGCACTGGTTTACACAGTGCTTCTCACACTTGATTGTGCATGCAAATCACCAGGGTGTCTAGTTGAAATGCAGAATCTGAGTAGTTCTGGGGTGGGGCCTGTACTGCTGGACCACAGCTACCCTTTGAGTAGTTGAGGTCTAGAGTAGATACTATGTGCAATAGGAGGAGAGGGGACAGGACTGGAAATGGGTATTATTTCAAGAGTAGGACTTGCTTAAGTGAAGAGGAGGGCAGATTGTATGCCAGGAAGGGCAGAGGGAAGTGGGCAAAGAGAGGAAACAGTAGGAACAGCAAGTAGATGTATTCAATGGGAGGAGAAGGGTCATCTTAGGCAATAAGGAACTGAGAGTGGAGAGGCTGGCAGGGCCAGAATGCCGATGGTCCTCAGAGGCTTTGAGTGCCTCCCTGGAACTGGCAGTTTTGCAGTGTATGCCTGGGATCCAGAGCTCCCAAAGTTGTTCTCCATACCCACTGTCATTAAGACTTGATCATCGAGTCAGTGTTAAAATAGTTCCAGAAGAACCAACCACTCCTGGCACTTAATTCCCTTTGTGGGGCATCCTCTGGAGCTCTAAGGCAGCACTGGTGGGAGAGCAGAGGCCTGTCTGGGTCAGGACATCTGGCTTCTGCTTCTGGCTTGGGTGGGTGACGTGGTGAGCTGGACTTGTCCTGCTTCTCTGCAGAATTCCTCTACCCCACAAGGGGGTCTTAGATGATCTCTCAAGTCCCTTCAAAGATTCTGCAGTTTGGGGAACCTGTGTGCTCCCTCGTTGTCAACATTCCTTCATGAGGCTCTGCCCTAACTAAAACCGGGTTTGCTTGGTTTGGACTAAATGGAGGGGGAGAGTGGGTCCGATTCCTGGAGCAAGAGGAACTTTGTGGCACTCCTACCCCACCCTCTTGGGCTCTCCCTCTCCAGGATGAGGCACTGAGTTCCCCAGACTGAGACAGCTCCAGCCATCCAAGAAGCAATCCCAGGAAATGTACCTTGACCACTAAGACCTAAAGCAGATCCACTTGTGCCCAGGAAGTGGTAGGAGGTGGTAATAAAAACAAATGAACCAGCAGATGACATGATACACCCCATGGGGCTTCTTCTGGCTCCCTCTCAGCTCACTGGTGCTGCAGACTGAGGGTTTAGAGGGGGCTTCCAAGGCCCTGGGTGGGGGCTGTTGCTTGGATTCATGGTGGCCCAGAGGGAAGGGGAGGTCATGGATAACCAAATAAATACAGTAGCAAAATGTAGATTATTCACTAAAACTATGCACAAGAGATCAGAGAATTTCTCTTTGAAGGATGGAAGGTAGGGTGGAAAAAGTTTCTCTCTTCTGCTATGAGAACATGTAGAGCACACCCTGGTTTATCCCATCTTTGTTTTGCTCTGCTCCTACAGTAAAGAAAGGTTCCTGGCCTTGTCCCCCAACCCCGGGAGGTGGGGAAGGCCACTTCCCTGAGGTTTTTAATTCCTGGGGGTAATCCCTTCCTTCCTGCCAAGTGGGGGGTGAGGAGACCCTTTGCATCCAAATCTTTGATCTGAGCTGGAGCAAAAGAGAAAGGCTTCTATAAAACTGTCAGGGAGATGGGAAGGGGCCTTGAAAGAGGGGTTGTAAATGGGCAGTTCACCTTTGATCAGTCCCCCAAATCTTTTTTATAGTCCAGGATTATGGGTTTAGAATGGCCCTTCACGTGTCTCCAAAGGAGTGCTGTGACTCCAGGACAATTAGATTGTTCTAAAAGTTTAGAGAGACTGTACACAAAAGTCTTTCATTTTCATTAAGGAAGAAGAAAGGAAAAAGAAAAGAGAAAACAGCCCAAACCATGAGGTTGATCCCAAAGTTAGCAATAAATTTTTTTTTCCATGTAACAGGATACTCTCTGGCATTAGATTCCACTAAAATCTATTCACTGACAATGGTATGAGATATATTTTTATTCCCCACTCCTCTATCCTCCAGACAAAAGAGTTTGCCTTTGCTGTCTCTCATTTTGGATTTTTGTTTCATGCCATTAAAATGTCAGAAATACAGAAACTTAGCCTTGCCTTTTTTCACTTGGGTGAAAAACAGACACTAGGGCTGACTGCTGATTTCCAATTAATTTAATGTTCATACTTCATAGAAAGACTAATTAATTTTGGCTATGTCTGTGTCTGCCTATGTGTTTCAGTGAACATCTCTACCTCATGTCAACCTGAAAGTTTACAATCTGTTCTTTGTCTTCATGTTTGGTCAGCAGAAGATTTTGTCTTTTGCTGGGAAATACGAACAGCTTCATGTCAGTGTTTAGGGCAAGTTTGTGATTTGGGGGAAGGAAGAGACTTTCCAACGTGGCCAGTCCTGAGCCCGTTAGCCATGGAGCTTCCAGCTTGCCCACTCAGCCTTCCTGTGCCAGGATGCATGACAGGGAGTGGTCCTGTCTTCCGAACCCTACTGGTAGCTGCACCCCAGAAACATCCCATTTCCTGCCGCAGTACCGGCTTCCCCTGCTTGTGCATCACCTGGGTGTCAAAAGTCATATCCCTGTGACGCTGATGGGTTTACCTGGCACTCACCACACCTGAGCTGTTCCCCAGATCCATTCTGAACCCACTGGAGTCACATGGAGCAACCTCTTCCTCCTCTAAAAAAGCACCTTTGTTACACGGCTCAAGGTGCCTGTCTCCTTCCCCGGCGCCTTTGAAATGGAAGTAGAACTGACTACCCCACTGGCGAATACTGGGCCATGGGGATCCGACGGGGCTTCCACATTTTTTCCAGCAGATCTAACCCTAATTACAGAATTACCCAAAGCATCATCATCCCCGAGGGGGACAGCAAGTGTCTGGTGAACAGTCAGGTTGTCCTTGCTTGAAGTGAGAGAGCCACGGAATGAAATGATGTCATTCCTGCACCAGGCCCCGATGGCCACGTGGGAGGACCCAGACAGAACCGGGAGAGAGGGCGCCAGCCTCTTGCGAACTGGAAACTCACAGCAGAATCCTGAAGACTGATGGATAATATGAATAGCAGGGAGCTGATTAGGGGAGCCCCATAAGGAAAAAGACAACTTGAGATTTTCCATTACTGAATGACTTTCTCTTCTGCTCTACCCTCACCTGCACATATACCGTAATTTCATCTTTCTCTCAGGATTATCAACAAGCACCAAAGATGTTTTTCCTGCCTCTGCCCAGTGATGCATAGCCTTCCAAGGCACAAAATAACGAGGACATGTGGGAACTCCAGTGGCTTACGTATGTATTTACATATTCAATGCCTGGGTCTTTAGGATCCCAAAATATCTGATCAGAGTAGACAAAACCTCAGGCAGTTTGAAGCAAATAAATCTAAGTATTCACTTATTTATTTGTTCATTTAACAAATAAATGCATGTGCCAGGAGCTATCCAGGGAATACAGAGGAGAACAAGAGATAGAAAGTTACTGTTTGGCGATATGGAGATATCCTTGGTGGATTAATCAGACTTCTCCCATTCTTGCTAGTTGCTTTGGCTTTTTCAAAAAGTCTTTTTCTTTGCCCTAGTTCTGTCTCAGCTATCTCTGGTAGCCAGCTCAGTTCCTTGGAAATAGGGCTTCGTTTCCATTTGCTCTCATTGTGACAGGACCTATATGTATAGTGTAACTTCACATTCCTTCTGCTGGAGGTTACTTGTTAACTTAGGCCTGTGGCTAGAAAAGCAGGTTTCAGGATGTCACGTCCTCAAGGGCTGGTAGCGATTGACAATGGGAAGGCTAGAAGGCCCAGGCCTGTGGGGAAGAGAGCCGTAGGGTAAGCTGGAAAAAGGGAGTCCTTTTTGGAGGCTGTTATTTCTGCTGCATCTAGTTTCCCCCAGTCTTAGCAGAAGTGGAAACTGGAGCCCCGCCAGGTCTGCCCCAGGAGAAGGTATGTTGTCAGAAACCCAGGAAGGGGATCTTGACAGGATGGAGGGGTTGGGAATGAGAGGTGTCCTGTGCCCCATTACAGGAAGGTCCAGAAGACAAAGCTGAGTCAAAACATGAGGGTGACTCTGGGTAAGGGAGACAGAAGCAAATGCTTCCCATCCAAGGGAAGCCCTCAAATCCAGTGGCTCAATGGGACCAGCTTCTTGGGTTCTCTCCCAGAAACATTTAAAAGGCCTTGAGCAGCCTCTGGCAGATTCTCAGTCACCTTAGCTTGGAAACTTAGAATCCTCAGCCAGGGCTTTTCCCACATCTTTCTGTTAGTGATGCGTCAGTCTGTACACTCTGCAATAGCTGTCCAAGGTCCGGACCCTGGAGGAATTGGGAACACAAAGGGAACACAGGGCCCCCCATCCTTAACCATGGAAAACCTAACATATAAAAATTCCATCTTCCTGGGTAAATCTAAGAGAAAAATTACATCTGTAGCAGGAGTCATGGCAGATTAGTAAGTTCTTATGATTTGTACATTCCTTTTTTATTGGGGTGGAATTAAGAACTTGCTGACTGGGCCTTAGGGATAAACTCTGTTCTAATTCTCCTCATCCTTCTCTGGACTTTTCTCTGAGTATTGCTGGCTCATTTCCCTCAGTCTTCCACCTATAAGTTGTCTTTCTTCGTTGGTGGGAATGTAAATGAATGTAGCCACTGTGGAAAGCAATATGGTGGTACCTCAAAAAGTTAAATATAGAATTATATGACCCAACAATTCTACCTCTAGGTATATAACCAAGGACAGGGAAAACAGGGTCTCAAACAGATACTTGTTTCTAGCAGCATTAAAAACAATAGCCAAAAGCTGGAACAACCTGAGTGTCCATCAACAAATGAATAGATAAACAAAATGTGGTACATACACACAATAGAATATTATTTGGCTTTGAGAAAGAATGGTATTATAAGATGTGCTGCAACATGGAAGAACCTTGAAAACATTATGCTCATGAAATAAGCAAGGCAAACAGGGACAACAATTGTATATCACTTATAAGAGATTACTAGAAATAGCAAATTCGCAGAAATAGAAAGCAGATTAGAGGTTACTGGGGAAATAGGAGGGGGGGGAGGAGGAAGTGCTTGTAAAAAGACAAAAAAAAAAAAGTCTTCCACGACTCTTCTAATCCTTACACCATCGAACTTAACTCTTCCGTGTTGCAGACATTTATTGCACTGGAAACTTGGAAATGTGTTCATTGGTTTGCTCTTTGCACTAGAAAGTCCTGACTTCTTTTTTTCATCTCTCACTACCTAGCATGATATACTCAGCACAGAGCAAGTGGTGCTGTAAACATTTTTCAACAAGTGAATGAACAAGGGAATAAATGTAGGAATATAAAGATGTGTCTGATATGGATGTCAGGTGACTGAGTGGACACCTTCAACCAGTTTGACATTAATGTACCAGGTGCCCACCTTGTGCCAGGCGTGGTGCTGGAAGGACATCACTGCTGCTCACTCACCTTCCTCCCAGCCAGAAAGGCTTCTTTGGACTTGCCCCTGGGAAGGTCCAGGACCACCAGTGTTTCTAGGGGCTGGAAGAGTGCAGAATGAAAGCTCCTTCAGATGGCATCCTCATCAGTTTACATTCAAATTGCCTTTTTCCAAGAAAATTAAATTGCCTTTTCTTCCCCCAGAGGTATAATAATCCCTACAACAGATTGTTTCTTGTTCTCTAAAGTGACTTCTTTCTGCTCCTCACATCCCCATCACGGCATTGCCTTCTCTCAGTGTTTTCAGCAGCCCTTTCTTGGGCTCCTCCTTCCTTTACAAATAAGCCATTTTGATCTGGAACTGAAGTGCAGTCCCTCCAGCTGACCTTCTGGTCCCTTGCCTGGGCTTTGCCTATTGACAGATGATAAAAGGTAAGGCCAACACCACCTCCCCATGTGCAATCCCCTCCCAGCCACTTTCCCAGGCCCTTAGCTCCAGGATTGTTTAGCATGGGCAGTTTCTTCATCTAATTTCCCAGCAAGCTTGGACTAGTCCAACTGAAGATTCAATTAGGGAAGAGTGATTCTGGAACCTGTCCCCACCCTTCCCAAACCACCCCACACTCCCTTACTAGTCCACTGGTATCCCGGAGGGCACCAGGCACTTGTGGTTTGCCAGGAAGGAGAAACAGTATTGGAGTGGGGATGGGGTAGGTGGGAGAGATGAGACTAAGTAAAGAAAGAAAAGGTAGAGATGGGTGGGCACCAGGGCAGGATTCCAAGGAACCAGCCATCAGCAGCACTGTGGGTCAGCTGTGCAAGGCCAAAGGCACAAAGGCTGTGGGGAGCTCCTCCCAGGGTGATGCTGAAAGCAGCTTGCTTGAGGCAGATCTAAGATCATAGCATGCACACACTCACACAGCATCAGACGGCACCAGCACCTCTGAATCTACTCCAAGCTAGGAACCCAGACAGGACTGAAGTACCAGGATTGGATGTATGGAAGTTGTGCCTATACTCTATCAATGTGGGGACAAGGCCTACACACTGGTTACATTAGGAAAGAAATGGGTATTACACTAAGACTTATGGTAATGTTACATGAAAAAAGTGCCGGATAGCTAGTTGTCTCTAGATTCACTTTCCCGCTTCTGCGCCCTGCTCCCTGCCCTGGGAGAGACTACAGCCACAGGGCTTCCATGTCCTCTGGCTTCTGCTTAGGTTCAGACTGTGACAACGGAGGGAAGGAGGAGACCGTGGCAGAGTAGCATTCCCCCGGCTCCTGCCCTGGGACGCTGGCTGCCTCCCTCCCTTCAAGGCGCCCCAACTCTGAACAACGCTGTCTCTTTCCCGGCCCTGGTAACCTATCCTTCCCTGCTCCCTTCAGGCCTAGAGATGGTAAAGGCTCTGCTGCCACTAGCCCTGGGTGTCTGAACTACCCTTTGTGGTTCTCCTACACTCCAACCTCATCTTTGTCAGTAGTTAGCCCCCTTATAAATAAACCCTCCTTGAATTGCCCTCATTTGACAGTGCTGTCACCTGGTGGGATCCTGATACAGATATGAAACTGTATGTCAGCATGAGTCTCATTTTGTCTTTAAAAATATCTATGCAAACAAAATGGGACAAATACACCAAAAATGTTCAGAGGGGTTTCTCTAGATCAGCACAGCCCAATAGAAATGTAATCTGAGCCACACATGTCATTTTAAGCTTTTTAGTAGCTACATGACACAGGGTAAATGGAAACAGTTGAAACAAATTTTAATAATAGAGTATATTTAATCTAATATATCCAAAATATAATTTCAACATGTAATGAGTATTTTTTTAAAGTATTAAATGACTTTTTTTTTTTTTGGTACTACATCTTTAAAATCTGGTGTGTGTTTTCAATTTACAGCTCATCTCAATTCAGATTAGCTGTATTTCAAGTGTTCAATAGCAAGATGAGGCTAATTGCTACCATATTGGAAAGCACAAGAAAAGAGATAGGATCACAGATTCCTAAAAATATGTTTTCCAAACTTTCTACCACAAATGTGTTTTTAATTTTATTTAAACACATTTCTAGTCTATACATGCTATTGTATCTATGTTTTATTTATTTTCTATTTTATTTTGGTAAAAATTTCCTCTTAAAAATGTTAGCCTTGTCTGTGGGGTCTAAGAAGAAAAGAGTCTATTTCCACCTTGGGTTGAGTGGGCCTAGAGAGAATCTACTGGGCAAGGGCTGCCCTTGGTCCGAGCTGCAGCAGACAGAAAGGGCTGACCCAGGGCAGGCAGCTGGGCCGGCTGGGAGCCCCCTCTCAGCTTGGTGTGGCTCCCTGCATGGGTCTGCCAAAGCCACCCTTCCCCAAACTGGGATCCGACCAGACATCCCACAGGACCCTACTTGAATACATACAACTAGATGCTTTTCAAGAAGTAAGTGGGGCACTAAGTTTGACTTTCATTGATTGGATGAGGACTCAAAGATACAAGTCAGTTCTGCTCTGCTCCAAATGTTGATTGATTGTTTACTGTTGCCCTTTGGAACCATAAAAAAATAATTCTTTGCAGCAGACAGCACATAGTCTCAGGCTTGTAGGAGACACTCGTAGGTTGATCAGCTGGTTGGCTGATTGGTTGGTTTGGAAACAGCTGCCCTGATAAGGTAGCAGAGAATTTACCCTGTGGCTAGAGGCAGTTAAGTGAAATGAAAAGAGCCCTAAACTGTGATTAAGGATCCTTTGCCCCTGACCTCTCTATGTGACCTTGAGCAAGGCACTTCCCTACCCATGACATTATGCTCCTCCACAGACAGAGAATTAGACTAGAATCACAAGATGATCTGTGAGACTATTCCCAGTGAAAGCATTTTTGTGATTTTGCCTCTGGAGGAAGCATTTAAAAGTCAGGCAATCCAAAGATGAATTTGGGAATTATTTCCAAGGCTGATTCCTTGGGGCCAGAAGAGGAGAGCAGCCTGCATTTATCATTAGGACCAACACCAGGTGCAAAAGAACTGCTCCAGGGCCCGTGACCTGAGCAGGCAGGTTTCGGTGAGAACTGCTTGGGCAGACAGCGTTAGCAGACACAATACTGCTGATTTTTTTTTTTCCGCTGGAAAAGTCCTTTCTGTCTGAGGCAATGTTTTCCACAGTACCAGGGGGCTGTGGTCATTTCCTAACATGATTTTTCCTATTTTGTGTAACTGTGGTCTGGCCTTTGAGACACTAAGGGTTTTTAAGTTAAAATGCACTCTGGTCAGCCAGGGCTGAGGGCTGGTGGGTAAATGCAAGGCTTGCTGCATTCTGGGTTATGTCCTCTGCTCCTCAAACCACAGGTACTGCCGATTTCTCCAGTACTTTGGAATGGTGGTGTTGGATACATCAAATGGCAGTGGTCAGAGTTGTAAGGGCCTTGGGAGGTCATCTAGTCTCATCTTCTCATTTCATGGGAGAGTGACTCGCCCAAGAGCACACAGTCAGGCAGAAGACAGCTCTCCTGACACTTGATCCAGGTGCTCTGGACTCTCAGCCAAGATCTGTCCACTGCATTTCCTCCTTTGGGGATATGGGGAGTGGGGTGACATAGGGAGAGAGAATTTAACATGCTATGAATGGTTTGATAATACGTTTCAGCCTTACATTTCTACGTCATTGTCACCCAATACTTCTTTCTCTGTTTCCTGTCCTTTAGCTTTCAATGTTCATTACAGAAGAGACATGGAATATAGGACACACAGATTCATTTGATAGACATTCATCAGGTGCCTTCCACTGCAGGATAAGGAAGACATGAGTCAGGTGTAGCCAGGAGACTTGCTTGCTTGCTACCCACAGTCCAAGACAGTGAGCTCAGTGATATCCATGGAAGGCACTGCTTAGGGGGCACAAGGAGAGGCTTTTGCCCTGTCTGGAGCAGGTCAGGGATCGTAGGAGATAGCTTGGCAGATAGACATCTACCTATACATAGTAATAGATACGGATATTTTGCTTATTTGATAAAGGAGTTGAATTCATCCTCTAGTGTGTGAGTAGGTGTTTATATTAATTTCATGACCTCCCCAATTTCCATCTCATAAAGTTCTGCAGTTCTGCAGCCTCTCTCTCCACCTTACCTTTTCGGTGTTGTTTATACTGCTGGTTAGATTGTTGTTATTCACAGCCTAAAAGCCTCCTCCAAAGTCTTTCTCATCCCACTGAAATGCAGACCTTGAGAAGGAAAAGCAGCTAAACCACGAGCATGGCTGGGCACCTGAACCAGTACTTTTGTCCCATTCAGGAACCACAATGGGTCTGGGGATTCCCTTTCCCCCAGGAGGCTGGGCAAGAGCTTGATGACAGTGATAGTGAAATCTTCTGGGTCTTTTTGAATAGAAAGTCCTGGCTCAGTTAGTCCTTTTTCCAGGTTGTCATTTATGTGTAAAAGGAGCACTATTCAAGCCTCGACTGTCAGCTTCTTGCCTCTGAAGATGTGGGACCAGGCAATCCCCCGAGCCTTTCGGCCCGTACTCTTACACTGAGGCCTGGACATCCGGGCTGTTAGTGAAAAGCAGTGAGTCATCCTGTCCCGGGAATGTCCACTAGGTACAAATATTTTGGGTTTTGGCCTGTGAGTTTAATGCTGCTTCTTCCTGAGAGTGTTTCCTGCCTCTTTACCCTTGTATATTCAAAAAAGACATTTAAAAAAAACACAACAAGATTAGACCTGAACTTTAATTCCCAAGCTTGGGTCTCTTTACCTGGCAGCTCTTCCTAGATGGAGTTCAAATGCCTTCTCTTCTATGCTATAACCCTGAGCTAATCCCTGTCTTGGCTCCTCTCTGTTTACGGCCTTCCCCATCCCTCTGAGGCACCATATGCTTAACGATATCCTATAAAGAGGATGAATTTCCCCTAGCTGTCCTCTAATTTTTGGAATGTACTGTCCCTTTCATACTGTCAGAAAAACAAAACAAAACAGAACAAATTAAACCCTAAGGCAGCCACAGAGCTGAGGGACCCGTCTTTCCCAGAGAAAGGAACAAAGATTCCAACCATTTGCAGCTCCTGAAAATCCCGCTGTGAGATGATCAGTCCCAGCTCCCGCTAATTGCTAACGAGCTCAAATTCATCTATTCAGTGATTATCCTTTTGTTCGACTCTCCTCTGCTACCTAAATTGTCTTCCCCACTCTGCCTTCAGACACACTGAAACAGAAGTTCATCTCACGGGCAAGAGATGGTGATTTGAGCCTCTAGTCACTGTAAATCACTAAGGCGATGTCTTGAAATTCAAGGCAATATAAATCTGTGCTATTGGACTTATAATGAACTTGTTTTACCAGAAAAACTGGGACATTTCCAGCGCAGACTATGTAAATGGGAGAGTTCTTTTTATTATCTCCTATGCATTCAGGTCATAGAGTGATTATTATAGTATTATTGGGCCCTAACTCTATTCTCAAAGCATGTGGCTCTTGCCCAATAATTCCACATTATTTAGAGTGCTCTGGATGAAATATATATGCAGCAAAGAGTCAGTGTAGGAGAACTGGCTTACCCTCCAAATCTTATATAACTGCATGGTAGTCTTGGCTCTATTCCTACCCACATACTGGGCTGAACACTGACAAAACAAACCAGCCAATTCAGACTGAGGTCTCATTTGACTGCCACATCCCGCCCCCACCCCCCACTTCCCCCTAAATTAGCACATTTCTCAGGCATCATTCAGAACAATGGGTCTCAATTCTTGCTGCAATGAAAATCATGTAGGGAGCTTTTAAAAAAAAAATCAATGCCTAGACCTCACTCCAGATCAATTAAAACAGATTTTGGGGGTGGGGGTGGGGGCACAGACACAGGAATTCTTATAAAGCTTCCCTGGTGCTACCAATATGCGGCAGTGGTTATGAATCACTGTTTTAAACTGGACAAAAATGAATGATTATAGGTTTTTTTTCTGTGTTACTTAATGTTTTGCTGTTAATTTAACATTTATACAAAACTTAAGATATTCACACTTCAAGTCAATAGAGTCAACAAGAAGCTGTACCTGTGGTCCAACTAAATTGCACAGGGAGAGGAAAAAAGCAGGAATATTTGTTCCAATGCTACCTAGATTAGCCAGATCTATGGAGGTCCTAAAACAATAACATACACAAACAAATTTGGCCAAATAAGTGTTAGCGACCAGTTTCCTATTTGGCATGTTTCTAGTAGAGTCAAGGTTGTACGAGTTGGGGAAGATGTCATGATATACTCTTCATTCTCTTCATCGAGGGAGCCTGGAACGAAAGGCAATGGTCTAATCACAGGACTGGGGGTGGTGAGGCTGAGATTAATTAGACCCAGGACACAGCTCCTCACACGACATTGAGACCACAGAAGACTGTGGTATCTACTTCTCAAAGGACTTTTGTTAAAAGGGAAAAGAGATCTACCTATGGTTCATGAATTGTTACAATCCTCCACCAAGAGATACACTGAAGGGCCACTTGAACTTTCTTCCAAATTGAGAATTCCATGACAACCTGAAGTGCCCATCTCAAGGATGTTTCCCTACCCCACCCCATCTCCCCACAAACACACATCCCAGGTCGATCCTGAAGGCGATTCTGTTTACTTGGCATGACCATGCTCCAGAAAAGACATCCTGGCTGCTGCAGGTCTGCAGCTTCCCTGCTGAGGCAAAGCCTCTTTTCCTGAATTTGTTTGCCAAGTTCATGTGTCCCCAAATGGTCCCTCTCACAGAGAGTCCCAATATGTAAGCTTTACAACATCTTCAAAGATTTGCAAGAATGGGGGAAGTGTCTGCTTCTAATTACTACATTTACAGCTTCTTTCTCTCCCCTATAGAAAACTTGCAAATATTTCACATTTGTTTGGAGAGCAGATTTCTTTCCAGGTTTTTGGAAAGCTGAAGTCACTAACACATGGCTGCTGGGTGATACTGTTGTTGAGCTCAAACATCACTAGTTCCTAGTACAGTCAAACCTGCTTTTTAGGGGTGGGGTGGGGTGAGACTGAGGTGAAACAGTCCCAGGGGCTGCTGGGAGTGGCACTTTTCCACCTGCAAAGACCTGAAAGAGAACAACTGAACAAGGTGTATGGTGATCTGCCTTGAGTCCTGCTCCCTTCCCTGCCCCTGCCTCCAACCCCTTCCCTGGCACCCTTGGATTCTAGTTCAGACCTCTACTTAGCATGGGATGCAGGAATACCTTGGGCCCTTTTGTGAATAGGGATGGAATGGCCTACACCTCAGGATATCAGGCCTGTCAAACGTCCAGTTTGAGTCTGGTCTCAGTTGCCATTGGGATCCCATTAATCTGTAAAGGATGTGGATGAAGCAAGATCTAGTCTAGGATAACCAGCTGCTGGGGCTGGGAGCCTTGGGATCCTGCTCATTATTATTATCACCCTGGGCCCAGTCAAGTCTTCATCTGTACATATTCAGGGTGTCATGTGTTATGGGGATTGATAAAACGCTGCTCAAACTCACAAAAGTCTGCAATGTTATTTAATATAGATATTAGAAGGTTAGGGTTGGAAGGAGTCTCTTACTTTACAGAGGGGACCCTAAGGCTCAATCAAGAGAAGTAACTTTCTCAAGGCCACACAACTAGCTAATGCCAGAGATAGGACAAGAACCTAGAAATCGTAACTTCAAGGTCAATGCTCTATCACCTTCTGCTGAAAAATTTTAGTGGGAACCAGAATGTTTGTAAGTTGATCAACAAATTCTTTTCCCAAAAGAAAAGGCTAGTTGGGGGAATAACATTATTAATGGAGAATTATATGGAATGTGCAGAGGGCCAGTCCAGGGTACGGATCAAAAGCAGTGAGGTCTCTGCCCGATGTGCTCGAACAACCAATTCTTGAGACACCAGGGTTTCAAAGAGAGAGTGTTTATTGCTAGGTGTGAAGCAGGAGAACAGATGGCCTATCAGCCCCAAAATCTGTCTTCTCGAACTGCAATAACTTTGATGGTTTATAGTACTAAAAGATGGGCAGGTTTTAGGATAATGAGCGCAATGGCTCGAGATGACGAGGTTAGAGATGATCTAATTATTGAGCATGCACAGATTGATTACATGCCTAGTCACAGAACAAATGTAAGAAAATGGTAGCCTTAATATGATGATGGGCATGATTTTTAGTATTATAGTGAGGTAGAGGTTTCTTATAGGTTGAGATTTAAGCTACTGTACATGTCAGGCTGGCCCATTTTTGGTTAGATCCAGCTTCGTTTATCAAGATAACTTTGGAATTGGGGTGGGTTAGTTTTGAGCTGACTCAAGGCCTTTCATTAATCAACATTAGGGGCTGTCTTTAGTGATCATAAGACTCTAAAGTTGAAAAAACAGATAAAGGGGTACAAGTGAGGGTCAGTCATAAGGTTTTTACAATCACAAGATAAAGGCGATGTGGCAGTTTGAATGTACTACATCCCCCTAAATGCCATTATCTTTGATGCAATCTTGGGTGGGCAGACCTATTAGTGTTGATTACATTGTAATTCTTTGAGTGTTTCCATGGAGATGTGATCCACCCAACTGTAGGTGATAACTCTGATTAGATAATTTCTATGGAGGCATGGCCCTGCCCATTCAGCGTGGGCCTTGATTAGTTCACTGGAGCCCTATAAAAGCTCAGATAGAAGGAGTGAGCTTGTTACAGCCAAGAGAGACACTTTGAAGAATGCACAGAAGCTGAGAGAGTAGCTGCAGATGAGAGATGGTTTGAAGATGGCCGTTGAAAACAGACTCTTGCTCCAGAGAAGCTAAGAAAGGACAAACACCCCAAGAGCAACTGAGAGTGACATTTTGAAGAGGAGCTGTCACCTAGAGAGGAGCATCCTGGGAGAAAGCCATTTTGAAACCAGAACTTGGAACAGACACCAGTCATATGCCTTCCCAGCTAACAGAGGTTTTCTGGACGCCACTGGCAATCCTCCAGTGAAGGTACCTGATTGTTGATGCATTACCTTGGACACTTTATGGCCTTAAAACTGTAACTGTGTAACCAAATAAACCCCCTTTTATAAAAGCCAATACATGTCTGGTGTTTTGCATTCCAGCAGCATTAGCAAACTATAAAAGGCTTGTGCTGGTTTGAAGCTGTTATGTACCCCAGAAAAGCCATGTTCTTTTAATCCATTCCTGTGGGTGCGAACCTATTATGAGTGGGAAATTTTGGTTAGTTTATTTCAATTGAGATGTGACCCATTCCATTTAAGGTGAGTCTTAATCCTTTTATGGAGTCCTTTATGAGAGGATAAAGGACACAGAAAAAGCCAGAGAGCTTAGAGAATAAGCCCCCAGAGAAGCTGAGAGGAAACAACCAAAGCCAGAAGCTGGAAGCAACAAAACCCAGGAGAAAAGGACAAGCAGATGTTACCACGTGCCCTCCCATGTGACAGAGGTGTCCGGGATGCCAGTGGCCTGTCTTCAGAGAGGGTATCATCCTGTTGATGCCTTAATTTGGATATTTTCATAGCCTTACAACCGTAAATTGTGAGTTAACACATCCCCATTATAAAAGTTAACCCATTTCTGGTATATTGCATTCTGGCAGCTTTAGTAAACCAAAACAGGCCATATAATTATATAATCATTATCAAAGATCAAGACAGCTAGATTACAGGTATTTCCCTCTAACTATACTAATACACTAGAAAATAAAAAGAAATATCTATATAATGATTCAGTAATCATAATCATTTTTAAAATCCTAACTTCTTGGTTACAAGGGTTTGTGCTGGAGAAAAATAGATGAAGCCAAGAATCAGAGATATTGGAGGCCATACTGAGAAATTGACCCAGAGAGTTGCTCTGCTCCTCACAAAGCAGCCAGGAAACTTTTTGTCACTCTTTATAGTCAATAAAGAACCAAGAAAAAAAACACAACAGGATGGGAGAAAATATTTGGAAAGCATATATCTGATAAGGGTTTAACTTCCAGAATTTATAAAGAACCCTCACAACACAACAACAAAAAGACAACCCAATTAAAAAATGGGCAAAAGGCTTGAACAGACATTTCTCCAAAGAAGATATACAAATGGCCCATAAACACAGGGAAAGATGTTCACCATTATTAGCCATTAAGGAAATGCAAATCAAAACCACACCCACTAGAATCACTAATATTTTAAAGTGGAAAATAAGTGCTAGCAAGGATGCAGAGAAACAGGAACTTAAGTACATTGCCGGTGGGAATGCAAAATGGTGCAGCCCCTGTGGAAAACAGTTTAGTTGTTTTTCAAAAAGTTAAACATAGAACTACCAAAGACTTGACAATCCTACTTCTAGGTATATACACAAAATAATTGAAAGCAGGAACTTGGATGGACATTTGTACACTGATGTTCACAGCAGCATCATCCACAATAGCCCAAAAGTGGAAGCAATCCAAATGGATAAACAAAATGTGTTATGCACATACAATGGAATATTATTCAGCTGTAAAAAGGAATGCAGTTCTGATACATGTGACAGCATGGATTAAACTTGAAGACCTCATGTTGAGTGAAATAAATCAGACACAAAGGGACAGCTATTGTATGATTCCACTTACATGAAGTAGCTAGAAAATGCAAATTTGTAGAGACAGAATGTAAAGTACAGGTTACCCAGGGGTGGGAGTGGAGGGTAGGAGGTATGGGGAGGTAATGCATAATGGGTATAAGGTTTCTATTTGAGGTCATGAGAAAGTTCTGGTAATGGATGGTGGTGAGGGTAGTGCAACATTTTAAATGTGATTAATCTCATTGAACGGTATGCTTGGGAATGGTTAAGATGGGAAAGTTTATGTTGTATATATGTTTCTATAATTTAGAAAAAAGGAATGACAAAAGAGACGATGACAATTAAATGCAATCCATGATCCTGGACTGGATCTAATAATGGAAGAGAAAAGATCCAAAGGACATTATTGGGACGTATGAAAAAATAGAGAATGTAAACTTTATGTCACTGTTAAATTTCTTGAACTTGAACTATACTTATGGTGGTTACATAAGTGAATATCCTTGTTCTTAGGAAACATACATGGAATTATTGAATGTTCAAGGAGTACAATATATACAACCTACTCTTAAAGATTTAAAAAATAGATGAGAGATGATGATAGATAAACAAATGGATGGATGGATGGGTAGATTAGATTAGATTAGAGAGAGATAGTGATAGATAGATAGATTTGGCAAATGTGGTAAAATGTTAAAAGTTGGTGGATATGGTATCTAGGTGGTAGAGTGGGGGGTATGTTGGAGCTCTCTATATGGGTTTTATATTATTTTTGCAACTATCCTGTAAGTTTGAAATTATTTCAAAATAAAAAGTTAAACAAACAAAAGAGCCAGGAAAGAAGCAAGACTCCAAGAGAAACCCAAGCCCCTGAATTCAAGGTGGAATTACTCTGAGAAAGAAGAGAGCAACCAACAGAGGGAAGAGTTAATCCCTTCTTAACTGTTCTTTGTTCTGGACACAAGCTGAAGCAAGTAGGGAATTTCTAGCCCAGAACCTCCAGTGAGAAAAGTCTGATCAGTTGATTCATTTAACCTACTGCCAGCCCAAGAGACAAGCTCTGCAGGGATGTATAGGGACATGGCCATTATGTGAGGAAAAAAATAGCTACTAGAACCAAGAAGATGCAGCTGTGTTTGTTCCCAGGTTGGTCCAGTGCCACAGAGGGTGGGAAAACATTCCCTTGGTGCAGGCATGGGACAGAGTTCCCAGGGGCTGCTGGCAGGATATGGCTGCTTCCTCCCCCCTCTCTGGAAAAATACAAGCAAGGAAATTTGAACGTGGCTCTTGAATAGACTCATTTTGTATATCAGTGTAACTTGAGTGCCTGGCAAGGCCTAGTGCTTAGTCTCTGGTGACTTGCCCCTGTGGCATCTCTGGAGATTGCCAAAAGGGCTGGCCACTCAGTCCCTGCCTGGGTTGCCTGCTAGGTCCAATAAAAGAAGAAATGGAGGGTGACAAGAATGCTTCTGATGGACTGGAGGTCAATCCTAGGGCATGGCCCTCAGCATGACAACAGGAAGCAGAGCCATGTGTAATGGGATTCTCTAAAGGCATCCCTGGCAACACAGAAAATGAGGTCAGAAGAGGGAGATTTCCAGGAAAATGATGAGTTGTATGCCAAATCAAGAGTGAGCTCAAGGTCACTAAAGTGGAGCACCTAGGATATGCTCAGGAACTACGCAGGGGGTTTGTATGAGCCCAGACTCTGGGCAGCCGTTTGTTCCCACAGGAACTGAGGTGCAGGCCATCTCCCCAGGGACACCCAGCACTCAGGATCCTTCCCTTTCTCCTCCCAGGGCAGGCATCAGGCCTGTTGGTTGCATTGCAGGGACGGGGAACAGAAAACCGAATCTCTAGGAGATTCAACTTGCGTCCTTAGTTCTGGCTACTGCTCTGTGAAAAGCTCTTCCCGCAACACACTCACTCCTTTCATTCCCAGACCCGAGTGACAGAGCTGCAGAACAAGTGGTTATTATGAAAGGAAACAGTGACCCCCCTCAAAGACTCTGTCCGATGCAGGACGTGCACTGCTCTAAAGGCCTACACAAAGACAGAACTCAGGAATGAAAGGGAGTGGTACAGGTAAAGTCCTACATGGCCTCGGTAAGACAACCACTCCCCCATTGCCCGGGGAGCAAGACAAGGTAATAATTCCATTCCAAACAGATCCTGGGCTGGAGTGGACGCGTTAGTGGCCTTGAAGCTATGAAGTTACAATTCCGTCAGTCAGCACAAATGAATTGAGCATCCTCTCTGTGCCCAGCACAAAAAGGCCAAGGGGAGGAAGACAGACCCAGTCCCACGCTCACGCCACTTACATCCTAGCAGGGAAATTAACCAGTAAATCAATACTCACAGGTGCAATGAGTGCCGTGAGGTGTGATGGTGTGACGGGAATGCCTCATGCAGCCTGGAGGGCCGGAGATGGCCTCCCCAAGGAGGTGACATATAAGCTGAGATCTGGGGACACAAAGGAGTTAGACAAAGAGGAGAGGAGGCAGGGACTGTGAGTTGTTCCTCCATCTCCATCTCCCTCTCCTCTTCATCCTTAATCACAGGGTTTTCAGTTGAGGACATGGCTTTATGTACGTGGCTTCCCAGAAAGCGACTACATTTCCCCAGCCTGTCTTACAGCTGGATGCAATTATGTGACCTCATTCTGGCCAATGGGAAAGGAGAGGAAGTGAGGTATAAACTTCCGGGTTATAGAGAAATAGTTTTCCCTCCATTTGTCCCTTTGCCCCTTCCAACCAGCTGGAATGTGGTAGTGGCAGAAAGTCATCTTGGACTATGCAAAGGAAGGGAATACCCCAGGCAACAAGGTAGGTGGAATCTGGGCTTCCTGTGACTTCACAGACTAGAGGCACCTTACCAGCTTGAACTTTTATATGAGAGAAAGAAATTTCTATTTCATTTAAGTCATTGTTATTCTGGTCTCTGTGTTACAGCAACCAAAGCAATATCCTAATTAATACACAGTCTGACAGTCTGTGTATCTTAACTTTATTTGATCTTCCCAAGAACCCAGTAAATGGGATTATTATCATCATTTCAGTGTTATGGAATCTGAGGCCGAGAGAGAGAATTGTTTTATCCAAGGTTACACAATGGTGGAAACAGGGACTTGAAACATAGGTCTTCATTCCAAGTCCAGGGAACACCCACTATACAATGCAGCCTCCCTCTCTCCAGAACGGGTTTTGGTGGTTGTTCCAAACCATGCACAATCTCAACTTCACCTCCCACCTCCTATGCAGTCCAGCCAACTACTCATGGTCTTCATAGCACACTCCTTGACCAGTAGTAGATTTAAGTGCCTACATGAAGTGGTGATTTGGAGTCAATGATATAAGACTATTTATCACTTTTCTCAGAGAAGCTTTTACATTTTATTCTGAAAGGAATAATCCCCTCCCCCAACCCCCAGCTTAACCTAAATCTCACTTGCCCTAAAGATCCAGGATTTCTTGAAGACACCAGCACTTGGAGAGCCCAGGGGGCACTTAATTCCTTCACGAGGGCAAGTTTCTTCCTTCCTGTGATAGCTGGGTTCAGGTATCAACTTGCCCAGGTGTCTGATTGAGCAAGCACTGACCTAACTGTTACTGCAAAGACATTTGTGGCTGTTTAATAAACCATAAGGCTGGTTTTAAAATCATCAGTCTATTGATTGCATCTGTGGCTGATTACATCAACAAAGGCCATGTCTTCTGTGATGAGAGCATCCAATCAACTGGATTTAATCCAATCAGTTGAAGACTTTTAAGGGAGAAGAGAGAACCTTCACTTCTTCAGCCAGCCAGCCTCTCCTGGGGAGTTCATTGAAGACCTTCATCAGAGTTGCCAGCCCGCTGTCTGTCCTACGGAATTTGGACTCGTGCACCCTGCCCTGCAGAATTTGGACTCATGCATCCCCACGGTTGCATGAGACACTTTTATAAAAATCTCATATTTACAGATATCTCCTGCTGGTTCTGTTTCCCTAGAGAACCCTAACTAATGCACCTTCTTATTATGACAGTCCAGACTTCTTGGCAGGGGCAGCCCAGCTCCTCTGGGCTCTCCTCAGGATGCTGTGTAAGAACAATTCTGCTATTTTATCTTCTGCCAGCCCCTTGACTGATTGCATGGGAAGTTGTGCGCTAAGCCATGTTCACATAAATCCTCAGTTGCTGTTCTCCCACAGAGGCTCTCCTTAGGTTATGAATCACCTCTGGGATACAGCATTTGAATAATTCAGATTTTAGAATATTGATTTTTATTCCTCACAGCCAGGAGAGAGAGCTTTACACAAGCATTTGGCTTGATTGGTCCACCATGTGGCACAGATGACTACAAGTTGCAAAGGCTTAATGGGGCCTTCATTCTACAGAAGACAGAAGCAGCCAGGGAGACAAGGATGCCGGCACAAGTGGACACCCTGGAAAACCTAGAGTTTAATGTTGGACGTGGGGGTTGAGGTGGGCATACAGGTCAGGCCCTGTCCTAGTTTGCTAATGCTGCAGAATGCAAAACACCAGAGATGGATAGGCTTTTGTAAAACGGGGGTTTATTTCACTACACAATTACAGTCTTAAGGCCACAAAGCATCCAAGGTAACACCTCAGCAATCGGGTACCCTCACCGGAGGATGGCCAATGGCGTCCGGAAAACCTCTGCTAGCTAGGAAGGCAGCCGGCGTCTGCTCCAAAGCTCCGGCCTCAAAACGGCTTTCTCCCAGGACGTTCCTCTCTAGCAAGCTTGCTCCTCTTCAAGACATCACTCCCAGCTGCACTCCCTTTCCTCTTTGAGTCAGCTCATTTATATAGCTCCACCGATCAAGGCCCACCCCGAATGGGCGGGGCCAAGCCTCCATGGGAACATCTCATCAAAATTATCTCCCACAGCTGGGTGGGGCACATTCCAAGCAAATCTAACCAACACCAAAACTTCTGCCCCACACAAGACTACAAAGATAATGACATTTGGGGGACACAATACACCCAAACCGGCACAGGCCCTAAGCATCATCTCAGATAAGCAAAACCCACCTACCTCAAGCAGGCCCCATCTGGCAGCCTTCTTTTCCTTCTTGATGCTCCTTGTATGGAATTGTTGCTATCCAAGGAAGGACACCTGAAAATCAAGCTCTTCTCTCAGTACTACTGTTTTTCTCTAATTGCTTTTCTCATAAATTTCCATATTTGCTTTGGGACGGGAGGCTGCTCTTAATTGGTAATAATACTGAGCGATTCAGACAATCCTTCAAAATGTTCTGAAAATCTTCACAAAAAGTTATTGAGACTCTAAGATGGCCTTTTCCTCTTCTTACAGTATACCCTCTCTCTAGGTGATCCACAGACTCCCAAAGTTTCACCATCTGCCTACCTCTCCCAGAAGCTCTGAGATCTGTATCCCAGCCCATTTCTCTTCCTTGAGCTCCTGAGCCACAGGTCCGTCTTCCTCTGGGATCTCCCAGCCTGAATGTCCCACAGGCTTCTCAGCTCCCCATGCCCCAGATGGAACTCATTATTTTCACTCCCAAGCCTACTCTTCATCCTGTTTTCTCTCATGGGTGATGCTGTCTCCATCACCCGGTTACCAAGTCTAAAGCCTGAGAGTCGTTGGCAGCCCTCTGGTCACTGAATTCTGGCAAACTCCTTCTTTCATGTCTTTCATTCTTCTCTCCGTTTACTTTCCAAATATGTTGTCAGCATCTTCTCCTAGAATTACTGAAATAATCTCCTAACTGGTTTCTCTTGCATCGTTCTTTTTCCTCTGATCCATTTTCTACAGGGTTGTAAGGGTGATCTTCTAAAATGCAAATCTGATCATTACGGAATTTTGGAATTCTTTCAGTGACTCCTTAAAGCCCTCAACATAAAGCGTAAATTCCCTAGCATGGCCCTTTCTGATCTGGTCTGCCTATTCCTCTGACTGTAACTTTATCCCACTCTCCCACCCCCTCAATCCCAGACTCAGTGCTCCCCAACCCGCTGTGCTCTCACTCTTCTCTGCTTCTGCCTGTGCTGTTCCCTCTGCCTGAAAGGCCTTCCTCCATCTCCTTACTTGAACAATATCCTCAGGACTCAGTTCAGGCATCCCCTTAAGACTTCCTGACCACCCCACCCCACCCCAGCACCCTTTGCACACCTGTCAGAGCACTCATCACCTGCATTGTAATCATTTCCACATATGTCTAGTCTGTAAGTTCCTTAAAGGCAGGGACTGCATCTTGCTTGTCTTGTTCTTAGGGTCCTGCTGTGTGTCCACCACAGAGTGGATGGTGCTCATTAAGCATCACTGAAACCCTGAGGCTATGTGGAACCCTATGAGAAACATGGTTCTTTCTCCCAAGATTTCTGTGTCTTCTACTTCAATTTTTTTTTTTTTTTTTGTACTGGTAAAACTTAAGTCAAGAATAGTTTAAGCCAATAAGAGCAGTTCCCTTTATTTTTTTTCCTCTGGGAATATCAATTCACATAGCTATCCGTTAATCAGTCAATTCATTTATCAAAGATGAAATATCTCTGTGGTGGCTTGGAGCTGTATGTACCCCCAAAAAATATGTTCTTAAACTTATTCCATTGTAAGTAGGATCTTTTTGATGAGGTGCCTTCAGTTAAGGTTTGGCCCAACTCAGTAGGATGGGTCTTCGTCCTGTTACTGGAGTCTTTGTAAGCAGAATGAAATTCAGAGAGAGAGTGTGGCAGTTTGAATGTATTATGTCCCCCCGAATGCCATTATCTTTGATGTAATTTTGTGTGGGCAGACCTGTCAGTGTTAGTTAGATTGTAATTGTTTGAGTGTTTCCATGGAGATGTGCCCCACCCAACTGATTGGATAATTTCCATGGAGGTGTTGCCACACCCATTCAGGGTGGGTCTGAATTAAATCACTGGAGCCATATAAATGAGCTGACAAACAGAAAGAACTCAGTGCAGCTGAGAGTGACATTTTGAAGAGGAACGACAGCTAAGAGGGACACTTTGAAGAATGCACAGAAGCTGAGGGAGGAGCTGCAGATGAGAGACAGTTTGAAGACAGCCACTGAAAGCAGACTCTTGCTCCAGAGAAGCTGAGAGAGGACAGATATCCCAAGTGCAACTAAGAGTGACATTTTTGAGGAACTGCAGCCTAGAGAGGAACGTCCTGGGAGGAAGCCATTTTGAAACCAGAACTTTGGAGCAGATGCCAGCCACGTGCCTTCCCACCTAACAGAGTTTTTCCGGACACCACTGGCCATCCTCTAGTGAAGGTACCTGATTGCTGATGTGCCACCTTGGACACTTTATGGCCTTAAGACTGTAACTGTGTAACCAAATAAACCCCCTTTTATAAAAGCCAATCCATCTCTGGTGTTTTGCATTCTGGCAGCATTAGCAAACTAGAAGAGAGAGAAAGAGAGAAAAATCCACAGAGGGTGCTGCCAGAAGCTGAACATCAACAGAACCCAGAAGAGAAGGAGAGACCAGGGGACGCTGCCTCTGCCTTCCCACGTGACAAGCTAAGGACCAAGGATTGCCAGTAGTCAGCCCTCGAACACACAGTCATCAGGAAGAAAGCATCACCTTGAAGAGGCCTTGATTTGGACTTTCTCTTAGCCTCAAAACCAAATAATTCCCATCGTTTAAGCTGACTCATTGCACAGTATTTGCTTGAGCAGCCCAGGAAACCAAAACAATGCCCTCTCTGCCAGACCCTGTGAAAAAGTATTAGGGAATTGAAGCTAAATAAGACAACGTCCCTGTCCTCAGAGAGCTGACAGTTCAGTGGGGGAAGACAGACAAGAGACAAATCATGACAAAATGATGTGATTAATGTTACAGGGGATGAGAGAGGTGAGAGCAATGAGTTCTGGGTTAGGGGCCTCTCCTTTGGGGTTCTCCTACCCACATGTTCTCTTTGCCCCTATTAGAGTACTCCCCTAGATTATAGTTGTGAATAGTTCTGCTCCACCTCCCCCCATTAGACGTAGAGTTCCTTGAGGGCTGAGATTGTGTCTTATTCATCTTCATATGCATTTGTGCAACAAATACTTATTAAATGCTTACCGTATGCAAGGCCCTTTTAAGAGGTGCAGATACAGTACATCAAGTCTAAACTCTCTGCCCTCCTGGAGTTTACAGTGTGCTTGGGACCTAGTAGGCTTTTGAGGAATATGTGTTGAATGAACAAAGGGTAGACTCAGCAGGATAGGAGCATTATCCTCAAATATCTGAAAGATGGCCCTGGGAAGAGGAAAACACTTGTTCAGGGATATTCAGAGGGCACAGCTAGGATCAATGTGGGGACATTGTGTGGGAGCTGGTTTGGGAAAATGAGGAAGAATTTTCTGTTAGCAAAAGCTGCTCCATGGTATAACATGGAGGCTTGCAAAGGGGATTCCTACACTGGGTTCAAGGAGGTTAAACCAATGACCTTCAGCTTTCCAAATCTGAAAGCTCATCATTTGAAATCACAGATGCTTGTCCAAAATATTCAGCTATGAACATATGCAGTAAATTGGCCATTGACTTGTGGACATTTTCTCCAGAAAGGGAAACCAAGCAAACACTGCTACCATGTCAGTTTGGTAGCATTTTTGCCCTGAACATTTGGGTATCTGTTTTTCTGACTCACTTGGAACCTGAATCATGGCTTTTGGTCAAGCCTGACTCTTGGGGAGTTATCAGGGGGCAAGAGGATGAGTAGTGTTCACAAAAGTAGCAAAACTTCAAAATCTTCCTGGACTAAATAATAAGTCTATTGATAAAATATTATTTGGTCATTATAAAGAAAAAAGTAGACATATATATGAAAGTTATATTATGAAGTTAAAAAATCAAAATGAAGAATATCATATATGGTATAATCTCTTTTATGAACTTGTGAAAAAGAATGTATCTAAATACATATGCATAAAATTTCTGGATGGAAGCATAAAAACCTGTTAATAGTAGTCATTTACTTTTGGAAAGCAGAATGAATGATGAGAATGGAAGAAGGTGGCTTTCAGTTTTGATTTTGTGTAGTTCTATATTGCTTTGGTTTTCTACTTATGTTCCCCAATCCACCCCCTATTTTATGTCAGTAGATCTTACCTGAACCATGGAATTATAGGCTAATTTAAAATTTCTTCTTTATAGTTTTCAATTAAAAAAAATAAAAATCTAACAATATTTTTCATTCCCTAGACGATAGAGAAAAAGGGCCAGGGACTGACCCAGCCATCACAAAAAAAAATTTTACTAGCTCCATTTCTAAATATGAGAAACTAGAGTCAGGGAAGGGGAGGGCTGGGAAGAGCAAGCACCTCTTGCTTGAGATCACTCCATGAACCGATGTCTGAGCCAGCATGATTTCTTAACTATACCAGGAAGGGAGAAGGAAAAGGATGGTGGAGGAAAGGAGTTAATATCTGTGGAAGACCTATTGTGCACAGGCATTTTACACATATACCAGCCAACTTTGCCCATAGAAAGCTTTTAAACAGCAAGATCCATTTTACCCTGAGCTTTCCAGGACCAAAAGGCTTAAAGCAGGCTCAAATGTTTGCTTTGGGGACCTAGCAGCAGAACATGATAAAAATTGTACCATATAAACTCCCTTGGCATATATCCCGGGATTCAGATTTTTCCTAGGGATCCTATTACTGCAGAGACTTGTGGAATCGCAATGCCAGTGTCCAGAAGACACCTTCTGTGTAATGATAACTGAGGAAGGCATGGTCTGGGCAAGTAAGGGTTGACCTGTGAGCAAGGGCCTGGTGCTGTCCAGGAGGTTTGGAGCAGTATCTGTGGATGCCTGGGCTTTCTGGTTCTACTTTATGAGCCTGAGTGGCAGGGCTTCCTTCAGTCTTCCCGGCTCAGTTCTCCTCTGTTAATCCCTGGTTCTTCACTTTGGGTTGGTTCTCAATTGCTTCTGGGATAGGGTTGGGGACTTCAGGGACAGCAGTCAAAGTTTGAAATAGCCCCTGTGCGGGAAGAGGACCCAGGATGAACTGATAAGCCTCATTGCCCTTCTGGCTCTCTCAGGCTTTCCAGATTTCTAGGTCTGATGGGTCATGCAGGGTGGATTCCACAAGAGAAGCTTGTACCTCACCCAGTCCACATCAACAGAGAGGGCTTGCCGGGTCAGTGGGCCAGTCTGCCTGTGAGCCCATTTCCCAGGGGATGTCATCTCACTGTCTTCATCCCTCTCTCAGGTGGGCAAGATCTGAAGATACAGCTTCCATTGCTTGTTTCCACTATCTGTCATGCCGGTGTTGGTCAAAGGGGGCCATTGGAGGTTATGACTACTACATTTCAGTTAAGATGGTAACTTTGAGTGGAAATCAAATCAAAGGTGGAAAAGTTCATGGGATAGAGGATGAAAAGGCATTCTTTCCTGTAAGCAAAGCTGTTCTGCCTGAGAGAGGCAAGAACTTTTATCCAGGTGCCAACCTTTTCATTCTACCAAAGATCGAAGATCTGAGATGGATGGCATTTCATTCACACGAAAGGGCAGGGCATGGTGAGTGGTAGGGCCCTGCGATTTACCGATGACTCAGTCTGTGACCTTTTAGGAGAGATCTCAGAAAAAGAGAAAATAGAGAATCTGAGCTTGCTTTCTGAGGGGCCAAGGGGCAGTAGTTGCTGCTGCCTGTTTTTGAAGTCAGGTGTAGAGAGTTGAATTAATACTACTCCTTGGTTCAAAGACAGTTGGCATCACTGACCCCTCTCTTGAATTAAGTTATTTACTTATTTCTTTTAATTCCCATCTGGCAGTTCCATCCCCCTCTCTCACCCACAGGAAATGATTTTTATTGCTTAGCGTGTATCCTTTCATTTGCATATCTTCATACAAACAGTATTTGTTCAGAGTATTTTTAATCTATGTAAAAGTTTTATGCTTTTGTTTCTTACTTTTTCGCTGTTTTTTTTTAAAAACATGTGTTTTTCACTATTCCTAAGATCCATCCATGTTGCTATGTGTACATCTAATGATTTGCTTCAATCCTGCTGCATGGTAGTCCCTAGTGTGCACTGACTATATTTTATTTCTCCATCTCAGTGTTGGGAAATCAGGTAGCCTCCAGTTCCCACCACAAATAAGTATGCAGGGAACATTCTCATGCACATCTCCTTATTCTGTTATATAAGAATTTCTCTGGGATGTATACCTAGTGGAGGAATTGCTGGGACATAGATATGCTGTACTGAATTTGTCTAATTATGCCAGCATGCCCTCCAGTGTGTTTGCTGATGCAGACTTCTCTGATGGCCATCTTCTCCCCAGCAGTGAACAAAAGTGGCTATAACCCCTACCCCAGTGTATCAGTTAGGGTTCTCTAGGGAAACAGAACCAACAAGAGATATCTATAAATATAAGATTTTATAAAAGTGTCTCTCGCAACTGTGGGGATGTACGAGTCCAAATTCCTTACGGCAGGATGCACAAGTCCAAATTCTGCAGGGCAGGCAGCGAACTGGCAACTCCGATGAAGGTGTTCAGTGAACTCCTCAGGAAATGCTTCACTAGGTAGCTGAAGAAGAGGTGAAGGTCCTCTCTCTTTCTCCCTTAAAAGTCTTCAAGTGATTGGATTAAATCCAGCCGATTGAATTCTCTCATTGTGGAAGACACACCCTCTGTTGATGTAATCAGTCACAGGTGCAGTCAATTGACTGATGATTCAATAAACCAGCCTTCTGGTTTATCAACCAGCCACAAATGTCCTTGCAGTAACGGTTAGGCCAGTGCTTGCTTGACCAGACACCTGGACACCATCACCTTGCCAAGATGACACATGAACCTAACCACCACACCAGCCAATACTTGGAATGATCCTTCTTTCTATATGTTGCTAAACTGATACGTATACAGATAGACAGTGATATCTCATAGTTTTATTTGCATTGTTAATATTACTAATACTTTCAAGTCTCCCTCCATATCTGCCATGGTGGATGCCTGGAGTGCTGTTGAGATCTCTGCTTCAGGACTGAGGCCCTCCTTCCCCCAGCTGCGAGGAGATTTGGTTGTGGATAGCTCACAGGTGAGCCCTCCCCAGGACTTGCCCTCGGCCAAAGGAAGCTGCTGCCCCCGAGTTATGATCCCTCCTTGGGGGTAGTATACATCCAGTGACTAAATTCAGGACATCTCTGAGGGACATCCCAGCTGCATTGTCCTCCATGGTATTTCCTGACGCCTGTGCAGCAGCCACATTGCAGTTCAAATGCTTGCTCTGCCCAGTCCTGCTTCCCTTACATATCACAGTGTTGTGGCCCAGAGCACTCCCTCTAAAATTCCCGCATTCAAGTCTCCATCTCAGCATCTGCCTCTCAGGAAAACTATCCTATTGCCAACTTATTAGCTTTTTGAAGTTTCATCTTTGGTAAAAGGTCTATGTATATCCTTTCAACATTTTTCTATTGCAGTTGTAAATATTCAAGACCATTGCATAGTCTTCGTATCAGTTCCTCATTGGTTTTAGCCGTTGCAGACACCTCCCCTATTCTGTCATCAGTCTGTTGTTTTCCACAGGGTCTTTTGTTGATTAGAAATCCTTGATTTTGATGTAATCCAATCCATAAAAATTTGCCTGATGGTTAATGCTTTTGAAGTTTTGTTTTAAAAGAGTTTCCCTGGATCATAAAGATATTTTTCCTGCATTTTCTTCTACTAATTTTGTTTCTACCTTTCTTCTGTAATCTTTTACATTTAGATCTTTAAACCACCCAGAGCCCACTTTTGCATGTGGTGTTAGGTAGGGGCCAGTTTTATTTTTCTCCATATAGTGAAAACACCAATACCCCAGTGCCATTTATTAAACAGTCTATCCTTTCCCTGCTGATTGAGGTACCATATTCCTTCTATATTAAATTCTGACATATACATGGGTCTGCATCTGAACTCTCTGTTCTGTTCTGTTGGTCTATTTGTATGTTTTTATTACTGTTTCTATTAATGTGGCTTTATAATATGTATTAATATTGGATAAGGTAATACTATCCTCTTCACTCTACTTTTTAGAGATTGACTTAGCTCTCTATGTCTAACCAAAGTGTCTGTCTCCATTCTGTATATCCATAATTTTGAGAGCAAGTTTAGCTCAGGTGTTTTGGACTTTACATGTTGGCTTTATTTTGGGTCAACAGCCCTTGGTTCAGCTTGCAGGAGTGGGTATGATAGCCAGCATGCCTGAACGGTTACCTACATCATTGGCTGTGCACACACAGAAGCACAGGGAAGAAACTTTAGGAAGAAGTCAAGCCAAGAGATGGTATCTGCCCTGAATTGACACTAGAAAGCCCTGACAATTCTCTGCAAAGTGGAATCCAATCTGGTCCAAGAGAAACAGTCAAAGCCACACAGATTTTAATGAGCCTGGGAACCTAATCAGAGGCAGTAATGAATGATATTAACAATATAGTCCTGCCAAGGCGAAAACCCTATCTGGATCCTTGGTTGCTTGGCCCCTGCTCCTGAGGATTGCAAGGGCCAGCCAGAAGGTTAGCTCACTGCCACTTGCATCCCTACTGCTTCTGTAGCTCTTCAAACCCACTGTTCCAGAAAGCTCAGCTTTAAGGCATGTAGTGTTTTTGTTTTGAGATAATTAGGAGACTGTGAGCAAGCCACGGTTAGTCATCCATGGCGTGAAGGTGACGGATGCTCCAGCTTTAGAGGTGCTTACAGGTTCAGACACATCAGGGCTATGGTTAAAGACAGAAGCTAGTGCGAGGGAATGAGAAGCACATGACTCATCCCTGAAACCTTGAAAACCGAGTTCAAGGAGAAGGCCAAGTCTTTCCAAATGCAGAATATGCTCTTTGATAGTGCTGAGGTCCCACTAGGGCACAGGTGATGCCATTAACTCCCATTTTCTCCTTACCAAAGACTATAAGGCTAAAGGAATCAACTCTGTTTGGTTCTGTCTGAACAGCTCCCCTATTATTGACCCAGTTCTGCTAAACCTCTCCTGGGGGGTTGGGTCTCCTCCTTTCCCCCTATGCCATTCTCATCCTCCCCTGCTGTATGATGCTCACATCCTTTCTTTTACTTCTAAGTTCATAGTCTTTATGAACAGAAATTTTCAAGTGATTTCTATGGACAGTGTTCCTTCCTCCAATTGGCTGCACAAAATGCTGGTTGTTGGTTTCACATGTTTACCTTGAGAGTGGTCACCATGTCTGTAGCTACTCTGCCTGTGGTGTCTGTCCCCATCCCTTACTGACTCCCCACATTGTGGTAGGAAAATACTTGTATCATCTGCTCCCTTTTGGGAAGGGTTACTTCCTGGTTGAGGCCTGAGAGAACAGATGGCCTCCTGGGCAGAGTCCTTGCTTGACCTGTGTAACACTCCTGAACCTCTGATGGCCAGACTTCAACAGCCATATTGCCTTGCCTCTCTGTGCCTAAGAAATGGGGGCCTCAAAGGAACATTCTGGGCAGAGAATCTCTCCTTTCATTCTCTGCTCTCTCTTTTGCTCTGGGGATATGTTGGGAGATCAAAGAAGCTCACTAACTACTCTTTTATTTCCTTTGGCTCTTCTTTAAATGTAATGGCAAGTACCAAGAGCCTCTACAAGCCACTTCAGAATCCAGATACTGTATCTTGAAAGAGACAGGCTTGGCCCAAAGATCTTTCAGTAGACTTTTCTGGGATTTAGAGGGGCTTCATCCAGTGTTAGCCTGTCTAGGGTGGAAGGTAGATAGGAAAGGGGTTAGGTGGGACTTTTTCCAGAATCAATGAGGAAAGGAAGCAGGCTGGGCTGTGTTTTAAGATGATCAGTAAGATTGTTTAGGAAGCATCCATTCAGAAGCATTGAGACCCAGCACTTGGGTGTGTATCCTAAAACATTCTCAAAAGGAGAGGTCTCAGTGATTAGAATCAAGTTGACTAATGCAGTGCTTCCTTGGAAAATTAGATCATCCATTCTCCACCCCTGCCTTCTTCCCCCATCAACTCAACAGACCTTCAGGAGGAAAGGAGCATTACAGTCCAGCCCTTGATCAGACTACTGGACAGGATGTTGGGCTAACTGAGAAAGTTACTCGCACAGTCTGCTCTGGTGCTAGTCATATGCTGGTCAGAGCTAGCAAGATGACAATGACCTTGTTTAGGGCTGTTGAGGATCCTAGAATGTTCCTCTACCTCTCAAGGCCTCTGCTTGTCCACATGTCTAGTTAAGACTAGAAAATCCATCACCCAGCTCCTGGAGGGTGGAGAGTTTACCAGACATGTAAGCAAAGATGCTTCCAACTGAAAGAGCAATTGGATCCCCAAAGCTGGCTTTTCTATATTTGGTTTCTCCCAGAAGTATTAAATATAACTTTTCACATGTCACAGGCTTCAGAGCTGACCATGTGGCCAATAGGCTTCTTGGTGTGGGCTCTGAACTTGACCTACCAATTCCTGAGGGAATCTCTGACAGTCAGGCTGCACTAAACCACTCGGAAAAAAGTTGCATGTGGGTGAGAAAAAGCAGGCAAAGGGAGAAGTATGGGTTGGAATAGGTGGATATCAGGACTTCCTTTTTGGCTCACTGTTTCTGCTCCTTGAGCCACCACTTTCTATCACGCCTTCTGAGGAGTTCAGTTCAGCTATTGGCAACTCAGACAGATCAAACACAACCAGGAAGCACTTTTCCCCAGAAATGACATTAGGAGCACTCTGCTGGGCCTTCTTGTGAGTCGTGGGGAAAAACAGGGCAAGAGAAAATTCCGTTGTGATTCAGGGGCTCTGGTTTTTGCTTGCAAGCACAGGGGAAAGAGATCTCAGAACAAGGAATCAAAGATAATGAACAGAAGGATTGCAGATAGGAAACTGTCTACAGAAAGATGGAAAGAAATACAAAGTTATACTTAGGTGGCAGTCTCCACTACACATTTGTTAAACTGGTGTACACCCTAATCCTGAATTTTCAAACCAGATTAACCTGCCCACATACTCAGAAGCAAGTGGTTCTAAAAATGAGCCTCATCCACTTAACCCCATTTGGAGCATTTGTCTTAGCTTCTGCCCAGTTCTACTTCTTGGCTTCATCTCGCAGATCCTCTTTCTATACTTTCAGCCTCCCCAGTTTGACATGGCAAAAATGAATACAAATGACAAAACTCAATAATAGCACAGAGGGAGGACTGGAACACTGGAGTGGAATAAACCCAAAGGGATAAAAGAGCTAGTGGTACAAAAATGATTGTGGTGTTGAATTATCTAGTTATGAATTAGAAATGATGCAAATATTCTGCCTGAGGCAAATTGGAAAACAAATTACAATGCCCCCACATAGTGGAATACAGTAATACAATTAAAACTGACAAACATGAGGACTCTGTTGACACACACACAAAATCTGAACATGAAATGACATTAGAAAAACAAACTGAAAAGTGTGTGCTCACCCCAATTGCACAATGTGAAAACTTGACAGACATGAGAAGGGAATTAACAGAAACATGCAATGGGTTTTTCCCTTGGAAAAGTTGTGTACATCCACAAGAAAAGTGTTTACTCAAAAAATTAAAAGGTTGGAGGATAAGGCGTCCTCCTTCTGTGCTGTGTTCTCATGCTAGCTTGGGTAAAGGGCTTGGCTCATTTTTCCTTTTTAAGTTTTGTTTCTGTCCTGTGGGTGTTCTCACCTCAAGGAGAGGACAGGAGGAGACTTTCTAAGAACTCTCACCTTGGCAATACTGCCCTACACCCTAGCTTCCATACCCAACAGTCTGGTCTGTAGAAAATCCTCAGATTCCTTTTACTTCCCCTAACCCATCTTTCAAAAATCAACCAAAGCCTATAGCCTGTTGGAAAGCCCCTGGAGAATGTTGGTCCACAGCAATGAATAGTTGAGAGGACATTAAAACAAGAAGCTGGTTTTAGACTTGGGCAAGTCTGGGCCTCTGTTTCCTCACCTGTAACATGACAAGATTGAACCGATTGATCTCTAAAGTCCTTGAAGTTCTGCCATTTCTATCATTACTCAACCAGGGCTAGGGAAAGAGCCCTGAAGATGACATTTTCATTACTCTGAGGATAAGAATCAGCTCCACCACCCAAAGCCAACTGCATAGAAACCCCGGAGACCAGGAAATCACAGTGACAAGCTCCCTGTCACCACAGGTGCAAGGGCTCGTCAAGGGTCGATTAGAAGAAAAGGAAGTGTTCTACATGTCTTGGGCCTTTATCATCAGACAATAACATTTCAGTGTTTCTTCAAATAATTAAGAACCAGAAAGTACAGCAAGATGTAGGGCTCCTTTAGAAGAAGATTGTGAAAGTCCTGATTGACCTTCAGTTCCCAGAATGAGACACTCTGAATGGCTCTGAAATACTTGTGGGGTTGCCATAACAAGGCTCTAATGTCAAAACAATTCATCTCTATCATGACTGCCCAGAGAACCAAGCCAGCTGAGCAGGGGAAAAGTCACAGGAGCTTCGGCCAACTGGAGAAAGACATTTGAAGCAAGTCAGAAATTCTCCCAGGTATGCTGTGATCAAGAAGGAAGAAGAGAGGGAGAGAAAAGTAGAAACTGGGTAAGAAAAAGTGGCTGGCTGTAGTATGCAGAGCAGGCCCTGGCTGCCACTCCAGTCTCAATATAATGAGCACATATCTCCTCGTGCAGTGAAAAGTGGAGAGAGTGGAGAGGACAAAGAGGTGGAGAGAGGGGAAAGCTTTTGTCTGCTTCTGGCAGAGACTGAATGGCCTCTTAGCTGCTTCAGTGGCCAGGTTGCAAAAAAAGAGTAGGCATGGCTCTTCTCACTGAGAATGACTGAGTAGGGACCCTGGGGAGACAGGCATGTCCTGTCTACAGCAAAGATCTTGTGGAAACAACAGACACAGCTTATTTTATATGGAATTGTATGGATTAGTTTTCACTGAATAACAACCCATCCCAAAACCTAGTGGCTTAAGACAACCACCATTGATTTAGAGCACAGTTCTGTGGCTGGCTGGGCACTTCTTTCAGTCTGGGCCTGCTTGGCTTATCTCTACTGGACTCTTGTGCATCTGCAGTCAGTTGGCGAGTAGGCTGGCAGTTGAATGATTTAGGATGGCTTCACTCGCATGTCTGGCAGCTAGCAGGCTGACAGTAGGAGTTATGGGGTGACAGCCAGCAGGCTAGCACAGGTTGCTCATGTGGCAGCAGATTTCCAAGAGTAGCGAGAGAGGAAGCTGCAAAGCCACTTGAGGCCTAGGCTTGGAACTGGTACATTTGCACTTCCAATGCATGCTATTGGTCAAAGCAAGACACAAGGCCAGCTGGGGTGACCAACAGTCCCAATTTGCCCAAGATGAGGAGTTTCCTGGGACAAGGGACTTTTCGTGCAATAACTGGGAAAGTCCTGTGCAAACAGAGACAGTTAGTCACCCTAATGGCCAGCCCTGCTCCAAGGAGTGGGAAATAGGCTTCCCTATTGATGGGAGGAGTTGAAAAGTATTATGGCCATTTTTGCCATCTACCATAGGTGCCAAAGGAATTTAATACGATAAAGCTGAGCTGTTGCAGTAGATCATAGTATTTGAGGAAGTGTGCTGGGAGATAGCAGGCAGGATCCAAATATTGACTATTCTGATACTCTCTCCTTCAGGAGCCAGTCATAGCTTATGGTGAGTCATTTGGGTAGGAAAAAGAGGGAATAAAAGGAGTTACACGTTGATGAGTGATTGGGATGGTAAGGATGTATGGTAAGACTTTAGAACTGGTCAGAAAATAAAATAAAATAAAAATAACTCCAAGTCCAAAAGAAATCACTAAAATGTATGGAGGGGTCCACAGCACCATTTGCTGTTTCCTTTATGCACCTGGCAAGGAGCTGGGCATAGAGCAGGCTGTCAGTATACGCTAGTGGGTGAAACGCCCGAGGTGTCTGAGGAGCCAGCTGCACAGCAACCTGGGCAGGCACTTCCTCTCCCTCCTCGTCTGCTCTGTTTGGTGTTCATGGGATTCTGTTGTTTATGGGAAACTCTGAGTGTGCCTGATTCTCTAATCCAGTGACAGAAGGAACAGACAGCAGTGAGGAACGAGGAGAGGCATTAGAAAGTGTGGCTGGCCAGGCTGGGATGGAGGCAGAGAGGAGCTGAAAGAAGCCATGAAACAGATGATTGTGAGAAACAGATGATTGTGATAAACAGATGATTGTGAGAACCAGGTTTGAGAAATGTGGTAGCTAGAAGAAACTTGGAAAACATCTCGCTCACTCTTCCTATCAGGAGAATGAGGACATGAGTCCAGAAAGGTCCATAGACTTGTTCATGACCACCCAAATAAGCAGGGGGAGGTAGAGCTGATACTTAGAACAATTTCTGATTTCTAAGTCGGTGCACCATCCTCTGCCTCCAATGGCTTCTAACTTCCCATGGAAATGTTTCAACACTAGTCATTGGAAGAAGGGGTGGTAAAGCCCCTCCAAAACATGCCTTCTTTCCCCCACATTTCACTCTACTACTGCAGGTGAAACCATGCCCTTTGGTACCCAGGCACAAGTACTCAAGCTCTCTTTGCTCTGGAAAGCCTGATGCAGCAGTTATACCTGTCTGGCTACTTGAATAAGGGATTCTACTATATTTCCCAGTCATTTTCCCCATGCAGCTCCATGGAGAGAGGTTATTTTAGGTGTTACAGGAAGTACAGTGAAGACCAATTCTTCTTCTCAGATCAGTAACTAAGATTAGCCTGCTCTGGGTTTGTTGCTTAACATTTAAAGGTCAGCAGTGGGTGAGCACAGCTCGTCTCAAAGAGGCTGAAGTGTTAGGGGATTGAGTAGGGCTGAATGCTGTAACTCTTTTACTTTTATTGTGGAGAGGAAAACTTCTTGGAAGAACCTCAATTGGAAGCATCTGGCACACTGATGTATTGATCCAATTGCCTTTTCCAGCTGGAAGGCTTTCAATAAGTGGGGGAGGAGGGGCTAATCCCAAGCCTGCAGCGCTCTGCACGGTTCAGAGCTCATTGTGGTGCTCTGGTGACGCTGAAATGTGAATCTACATACATGATTAAGGTCCTCTATAGACAAGTTACTAGGAGACCAAGAGGAGGAAGATCCAATGCCTGCCCTCAGGGAGCTCACAGTCTGGTAGCAGGTACTCAATTTGAAGACAAGTGGACAAGATAAGGACCCAGGATGCACGGAGAGCTTGGCACCTGACACCCAAATACCAGAGGTTGAAAACAGGGAGGAAATGGAATCTGGAAATGCCAGCCTGGCTGCCACCATCCTCTCCCTGTCATGCCTGCCTGTCAGGACAGAGCCAGAGAAAGGATCCAAGGCTACCTTAGTAAATTAGACTGTCCATGTCCAAGGCACTGAGTCAAGTCGGGAGGGACAAGCCAGAAGCTGGGATGAAGCAGTGGGCTGAAAGCTAGAGAGGGAGGGAGAAGGCAGAAACAGCACAGGGAGCCAAAAAGAATTAAGTGGGATGGGACAACTATATTAGTTAGGATGAAGATTGTGCTACATGAGACAGAGACACAAAGTCACTGAGGTTTAAACAAGATAGAAGTGTATTTCTCTCTCAAGTAAAACCTGAGCTGGTAGAATGACTCTGCTCAGTGAAGTCATCAGAGACTAAGGCATCTTTTCTCTTCTTACTCCATCATCTCTAGGCTGTTGGTCTCATTTGCATGGTTCAAGATAGCTCAACAACACTTTGTCCCAACAAATGGAAAGGAGGAAAGGAGCCATGAGAGGCCAAGAGATTGTGTTCAAGTTTCCACTCACACCCCATTGGTCAGAACGTGGTCATCTGACCACACATAGCTACAAAGGAGGCTGGGAATGGTAGTCTTTACTGTGGCAACCATGTGCACTGCTAAAATTTCTACTGCCATGGAAGAAGGGAAGAATGGATACTGGGGGGCGGAGCACAAAGCAGTATTTATCTAGACATAAATACACTAAGTAGAAACAAAACAAAATAGGGTCCATGTTAAGCATGTCGAGATACCAAGTGTAACAGCTCCTCTGGCCAGCCCTGCCAGGACTGTGGGGGTTGAAAATGTCAGGCTCCCCTTGGACATTGAGAGAACAGAGAAGAGAGAGTGAAATCATTTGGAAAGACTGGGGGAAGCCTCATGTAGAAATGCATTTGAGCTGAGTCTCGAAGGATGGACTGGATTTTGGCAATAGATGGGGAGGAAGGGCACATCAAGAAGACATGTCAAGTGTAAGGAGACTGGCAAGAATGTAATCAGGATAACAGGAGCCACTGAAAGTGCTTTAACAGGAGAAGAGGTGAGGATGTGCTTCTTCTGGCCTGTCATAAGCCAATGAGACAATGTTTGATGCCAAGGCAGGCAAAGGAAGAGAATACAGGCTAAGATGAATCTTGGGGATTGGGCTCTAGACTGAGTTGATCTCTCCCCACAAAAAGTTGGATCTCAGTGATTATACATTCTTTTGTCATCTAGTTGAGGGTAAGATGGCTCTGCCCTCTAATATCCCACAAAGGTATCCTTCCTGTCTCACTGAGCACTGGGCACAGAAGCTTGACACTGAGCTTTGACCTGATGCTCTAGATCTCAGTAGGTGTCTCTCTGGGTTGGAGAATAAGGATAGGAGCCAGATCAACATCATCCTGTGGACGTAACAGAGCAGGAAGAGTTGTGAAGCCCAGGAGGTTTGCAAGACTGTTCTGCAGTAAATAATTGTTATAAAAATAAACCTATCCTGTATTCAACAACAATGAGCAATACCCTAGGGTTGCCAGTGCTGGAAGTACTCCTCCGTCTCCGAATAAACTGATAAAGGATGCAGGCCAACCCATGGCAGCGTGCGCACATGCACAAACCCTCACTTGCCCCTTTTTCTACATCCCACCGCAGACTGAGACCTCCTTCAATTCTGTTGATGAGAGTTTCAGGACTGCAGCCAGGTATAGAGAAATGTGAAGTTCCACATTTGGGTAAAACAAACAAATGAACAAAAATGATTGTCAATGTAGGATGGGGAACTTGACGAAAGCTGGTGTTTAAAAAAAAGATTAAAGGGTCTTTGTGGACTCCACATTTAATATGAGCTGATGGTATGAGGAGACTGCTAAAATTGCTATTGTGGTCTTTAACTGCATTTCAAGTCTGTAGAATGTCCCAAATAAAAGAGGTTGTTAATCCTGTTGCAGATCAAAGTAACATAAACTGTGCTTTCAGAGAAAAGACTCCAGAATGGTATGAAAACTCAAAACCATGACGATAAGCTAAGATAACTGAAACCCTGCAGCCTGGAGGAGACCCAGAGGAGATAGTGATGAGCGTCACATACCTGAAGCGTTGCCATGGGGATAAGGGAGTGACTTGCTCTGTGTAGGCCTAAGGGGAAAGTTATAGCTTGGACAATTTGATTTCAAAGTAGAATTGTCCGAAAACAAAATACTCTCTCTCATGAGATAGGGAATTTTCCATTGCTAGAGTTTGAAAAAGAGCCTTCATGAATCTGGGCCTGAGATGCTGTGGCAGAAATTCACACAGTGAGTGGAGATAGGACGAGGTGTTTTCTTAGTTCTTCCAACTTTAAGGTTTTATAATTTCATATGTTTCAGTTTTTAATTAAACCTTTTATTCTGAGATGACCATAGATTCACACACACTAGTAGGAAATAATGCAGAGAGATCCCATGTACCCTTTACTCAGTTTTCCCCAATGGTAAGACTTGCAAGATTATAGTATAATATCACAAGCAGGGTATTGACCACGCCACAAGGTCTTGTCCTTGCTGTGCCTCAATAGCCCTACCGTTGAGGAGCTACCAGTCTAAGGGAGAATAAGACACATATAGAACAAAAAGTGGTGCAAGTGTGCATATAAAATAAACCAATTGAGTGGAACCAACCAAATGCTATGGATGACCAGAGAACAGAAAGATCATGTCTGCCTAGGGATATCAGGAGAGGCTTCCCAGGAGAGGTGGAATTGAATCAGGCCTTGAAGGATGAATGACATAATCTGGAAGTGCCAAAGAAGAGAACATGGAAACTCCAAGAACCAATGGCAGCTTCTGGACTGTGCTTCATCCAATGCCTACTTCCCTGCCAAGGCCCCATTCATAGTTGGTACTCAGCATCTGTTGAATGAATGGCTGAGTGAAGAAACGAATGAATACATCACTGTCGCTGCTGCCCAGTTCTGCTCTTCTTCCCCCATAGCATGGAAGGCAATGGCCCTAGTTCAGTTTGGGTGATTGCCTAAAACCCTTGTGGTTTTCTAGTGTTATTAGAGCATGTGATGCTGATTAAGGCTGAGGTCACAGGTGACCCTCAAAACCCCCAGGGAACAGGTAATTTTGCTCTCCTTTGTGACTATAGGTTCTATATGCCATCAAAAGGGTACCAGTGTTCAAGAGCATTTTATAATCCACAGTTGGTTTTTTCTTTAGACATTTCAATGATGAAACCTGCTAGAGCAAGTCTTTGCTTTACATCCAAAGCACAAGCAGTGAAAGAAAAAAATAGATAAATGGGACTTCCTCAAATTGAATACTTTTGTGCTTCAAAGGACTTTATCAAGAAAGTGAAAAGGCAACCTACTCAATGGGAGAAAATGTTTGGAAACCACATGTCTGATAAGGGTTTAATATCCAAAATATATAAAGAAATCCTACAACTCAACAATAAAAAGACAAGTATCCCAATCTGAAATTAGGCAAAAGACTTGAATAGACACTTTTCTATTCAAATACAAATGGCTAAAAAGCACATGAAAAGATGATCCACCTCACTAGCTATTAGGGAAATGCAAATCAAAGCCACAATGAGATATCATTTCACACTTACTAGAACAGCCATTATTAAAAAAACAGAAAACTCCAAGTGCTGGAGAGGCTGTGGGGAAATAGAACACTTATTCACTGCTGATGGGAATATAGAATGGTGCAGCCGCTGTGGAAGACAGCTTGCTGGTTTCTCAGAGAGCTAAGCATAGAATTGCTATATGATCTGGAAATCTTGCTACTAGGTATATATTCAGAAGAAATGAAAACAGGAACATGAACAGACATTTGCACACCAATGTTCATAGCGGCATTATTCACAATTTTCAAAAGATGGAAATGACTCAAGTGCCTATCAACCAATGAGTGGATCAACAAAATGTGGTATATACATACAATGGAATATTATTCAGCTGTAAGAAGGAATGAAGTTCTGATGCATGCAACAACATGAATGAACCTTGAGGACATTACATTGAGTGAAATAAGCAAGACACAAAAGGACAAATATTTTATGATCTCACTAATATGAACAATTATAATGAGCAAACTCACGGAGTTAAAATCAAGAGTATAGGTTACCAGGAGATAGAATGAGGGTAGAGAATGGGGAGCTGATGCTTACCTTGTGTAGAATTTTTAATAAGATTGCCTGTGAATGTTTGGAAATGGACAGCGATGATGGTAGCACAGTATTGTGAGTGTAATTAACAGTATTGAATTATGGGTGTGATTGTGATTGAAAGGGGAAGTTTAGGGTCATGCATGTCACTAGAAGGAAAGCTATGGGACAGTATAACAGAGTGAACCCTGTTATAGATAATGACTGTGGTCAGTAGTAGAAATATAAGAAAGTTCTTCCATGAACTAGAACAAATGTATGTCACAATTACAAAGTGTTAATAATAGAGGGTTATATGGGAAAGAATATAATTAATGTAAACTAAGATCTATAGTTACCAGTAACATTGTAATATTCTTTTGTTAATTGTAACAAAGGCAATATACCAAAGCTAAATGTCAATAGTAGGGGGATATATGGAGTATGGGATATTTTTCTTCAGAAGAAATGAGAATGTTCTCATTGACTGTGGTGGTGAATGCATAACTATGTGATTATACCAAGAGCCATTGATTGTACACTTAGAATGGATTGTATGGTGTGTGAATAAAACTGTTAAATGAAACAACAAAAAAGAGAGATCAAGCTTCTGTACCTAGTTACCTTAGTCCCTGCCCAACCTCAAGGGTTTGGGGTGTGGGAGAGGCGAGCATTTCCTAGAAGCAAGTAATGGAGGAGCTTGGGCAGGGGGAGGGAGGACTCTGAAATTTAGAAATCATCTGGCTCCACCCCTTCATTTTACAGACTAGCAAATGGAGGCCAGGAGGGCCATGGCCTGTCTAGTGTCATCTCGTGAGCCACCGGTGGAGCAGGAACCAGAACTCTGGCCTCCTGGCCCCTCATCTGATGCTCACTCCAAGGATCCAGCTGTTTCCTCCTCTGACAAAGCCAGCCCCTCACAAGCCTCCTACCCATGGCCATGGGCCAAGAGAGTTTTAATGCTCATCACAACACAGCATAGGAATTGAGTGTACTTGGTTTTCCTTATGTTCAGAAGCATAAAAAAGATCAAAGCATTTACAATTTGATGATGTTCTTAAATGTGAGTTCAAATTGCTGAGTTAAACAGCCAACAGTTTTTTTTAGAGGGCTTTCCGGAGTAATTACTCAAGATGGAATTAAACCATATTTGCCTTTGGCTCATTCTCATCTCCTCCCACTGCCTGGAAGGGGGAGGAGGGGAGAACCAACAAAGAAAATCTTGAGAGATGACTAATTACCGATTTTTACCTGCCTGATGTTCTTTTCTTTGCACATTAATTAAATCAAGACCAGGTGTCTCGCTGATGGGTTAGCTGCTAGCTATCGGAAGAGATTAATAGAGCCCAGCAAATGGGTAAGGGAAAAAGCTCTTGAGTTTTATGGGTCATTGATGCTGCTTCTCTCAGCAGAATCAAGACAGAGAGAGAGAGAAAGAACTCCTTGAGCCTAAGTGGCTAGTTCGTTAGAGAGCCTCCGTAGCTGCTCACATGCTAACCACCTCCACAGCCCAGGGGAGCAGGCAGATCCCCTTGACCAGCGCTGCTTGCAGAGCCATTAAATCAGAAGAAATCAGACCTCACATTACTACTCTAAAGGAAATTGGTTCAGGATTTGGGCTGCCAGGAGGGCCCTGAGCAGCGAAGTGACCAGGAGCCAGTCTCATGCCTGCCTGCTGATTGACAGCTTCCCCAGTGCTGTCAGAGCTAAGAAAGAGAAGATTACAGAAGCAGAACCAGACTTTAAAGGATGTTCAGATGCAGTTCAGAACACAGTTCCACTCCTAAAGACCAGAGCTTTTGCCCCTACCACTGTCAGAGGGCCTTTGGGTTAAAATACAGCTTGACACCCCCATTCCAAACCGTATAATGGCCCAGGGTGCCCGATCCCATTGGCAAGGGGGAGGACCCAGGATCAGGATGAAGCAGGGAGAGGGAGGAGGCTGGGCAGCAGAGGGAAACAAAGGTCACTTATTATCTACAAAGGATGCATTTGTTCTGTCACGTCAAGCCTGGAGCTTTTGCACAGTATCGGACCATTCACTGGAGCCCTGAGCTCACACTAACAGATTAATTGGTTCCAAATGCTGCTCAAAAAATCTGCCTTCTCTGGGGCCGATTTCTAATTCACTGCTGCTGAGACTGATTTTTGGGTGAGAAAAATGATAAGCAACCAAGAGCTGCGTGGGCCTGCCCCCCTCTCCCCCCAGTCTCTCCCACGCACTATTTGGAGGCAGACGCACACTCGTTTTCTTTGTGACTGCAACAGAACATGAATACTCATTGGCTGGTGTAACTTGAATTCCTTTCTGAAGAACCCTGGGCTGGGTCCACCCCCACCCACCCCCACAGTGAGTGAAACCAAAGGGTCCTGGCTTCAGAGAGCTGGAGGAGATGACTAAGCTCTATTTTTTGCAGCCAATAGTCATGTCATATCATTCTCATCCCGGAAATGAGCAAAGCACTCAAGGTAATAATTTGGTCTGTTCATTCTTTGGTTTTCTGCCTACTCTCTTCCCAAGCACATTCCCCAACAGGTCTCCTGGTCCCATGACGCTTTCATCCGTGACCTTCTGGTGCCTTCCAGAGGAAAGGGGCTCGTGGCCTGAACTACCCCTTCAGGTTGGGCCCAGGGAAGGGACCTACCTGGGGAGGAGTGCAGGGCAGGGTCAGCACTAGGAGAGGCAGGTGAGGTGAGACACCTGGGCCCAGAAAGGAGGGAGGCCCTCTCAGGGAGGCCCCTCCACGACCTTAGCAGTGACCGCCTCTGTGAATTTTGCATCCTACAAGCCTCACTTGCCTCACCCTAGTCCCGGCCCTGCTGTGGAGGATATTTCTCTCCTTGAAGCAAGCACTTGGCACTCCAGAGTCACAAACCTGGGGAGCATTTTAAAAAGAAACCAATGCCACAGCTTCATCCTAGACCAATTAAATCAGAACCTTTGGGTGGGGGACCCGGGTATCTGAGTTATTTTTCAAAAACAGTTTCCTAAAAGTGTCTATTGTGCCACCATAGCTGAGAACTGCTGGCCTGGGTGTTCTGCTACCTGCTGCATTTTGGCCAGGGCTTGGTGATCTCTGTGCTCATTTGGTCCATCCAGGATTCTTCTGGGACCCACAGGGTCCTGAGGTCTGGCTGGACTTCCATGCACCCTTACTCAGGCAGTCAGTGCCAGGCCCCCACCCTTCCCAGGCCCCCAAGACTTATAGCCAAGTTCCTTACCATTCTCCAGCACATGCAGAAACTGCCCATGCTATGCTGTGCTGCCTTTGATGCGGCTGCACACACGTCCATATTGGTGCAGGGCAATCTGTGTGGTGATGCTTGCAGGATCCTCAAGGAGGGCAAAGTGTTCTCGTCAACTTATCTAACTCATCTGTCCACTTGGACTTAGAGTGAGAGATGAGGACACACCTCTCTCTGACTGCCTGACTCCCTTCTCTTTGTCTCCCTTTTTCCCATGCTCTGTGGGGAATAAAAGGGGTGGGCTTCCTCCTTTCCTCTTTCTGCCTTGTAGGGACCTCCCAGGCATAAAATTTGATGACCCAGTCCTCCATGCCTTTAGAAAATCCTTTCTCTTTAGCTCTCTACTTTCAAGCCTATCATCATTCTTGGGACTCACAAAAATCTAATTTGACAGTGAAACCTCATCAGTGGCAGATATGTGCCCTTCCCCTGAAGCACTGAAACTCCCTGTCATGAATGAGAAGCCCCAGAGCAACAAGATTTATAGGATCTAGAAACAACATCTGAAAATATAATTTATCTCTGCTCTATGCATTTTGTACCGAGATTCAGCATTTTACATAGAGCCTTGGGAAGCACAAGTCACCTTCTGGGTCTGTACTCCTCGTTCTCTCAGCATTTGGGGAAGCAGATAGAAGTGGGACATTTTAATTCCCATCTCATATTTTTACAGTGAGTTAGAGGAGAGAATTGAGTGAACCCAGGGGGTGGAATAGATGGGGCAGAAGGAGAGAGACTAGAGCTCTGAAGCGATCCTGAGTTTCCCTTTCTGTGCTCAATCCATTAGGAACCTTCAACCTCTGATTGGGTTGAGTATATTTTATTGAGAAAATTGAAATCTTTGACCCAGCTATGAAAATTGGAAAATGTATAACCCGTCTCTTCCTAAGCCTTGGTGTCCACTTTGGATTGACTTGATGGTGGCAGCTCATCTGGCTCTCCCCACACTCACCTGGTTTTGTCTCTGTGTCACTCCCCTCTACAAACACTCCAGTGGCCGGCTGATGCGGGCTCACCTCCCCCTGCTCTCCCATGATCCTGCCCCACACTATCCGGCCCTTCTGTCTAGAGGCCAGGCAGGGCTTTGTGCCAATCCACAGGCCTTGCTTCTGTAGCTGTACAAATACTACTAAGCCCTCCAGGCTTCCAGGGAGCTAAGCCTAACCCCCACAGGAGATTAAGAGCCCACAGTGAGTCAGCAGCAGCCCGGCTGGGCCCAAAGCCCAGGTCTCCTGGCTGGGCCTCCATCGGCTAGGGCATTCCCTGAGCCCTCCTCCTCCCCGCTGTCTTCTGGATCCCTCCTGCTCATTCCCCAGCCCTTAGTTGAGCCTCTGTCCCCCACTGGGCATGTCAGAGTCAGTGTCTCCTTCCCTACCCCCTTCCAGGCTCTGGAGTTCTCCTGCCCAATGCCCTTGACCTTGATAGTTGGCCATGTCTCTAAGGTAGAGAAGTTGTGGCTTTGGTGGTGACGGTGGCATCCGGAAGGCTAAGAATGTGGGGTGTGGGTGCCTCCTCTTCTTGGCTGTGGCCCTTCTGGGTTCTAGCAGGGAGAGCTGGACAGCTGCCAAGACTCACTCCCAGTCTTCGGGGCCTGAGGCCCACACTCTGAATCACAGCTACTGTACCGTGTGCTGAGTCATGGCCAGGAATAGGGGAAGACAATATAGACCTAGTTTTAAGACTTGCTAGTGTACCCAAGCTCTTACGAAATGCTTGATAATTATCGCCAAAAATAGGTGTTGGTTTTGGGTCTCTAGGCCTGTAGCAGGCAGCTCCTTTGATGAGGAACTGGGCCTTGTATACAGTCCAAACCTCACCACAGAGGGGCCTGGATTTTGGTGAATAGGGCACCCCAGCCCCCACTGGGGGGTGTATTGAGAAAGGGGAGAGGAAGACGGAGGGAAGGAGGGGAGACTGCAGGAGAAGCCCTGAGCACTAACTTCAAAGATTGGAGATTGTGCCTTTGTGCCAGTTGTTCTGTGAGTCATTTAATGCCATTCCCATTCATGGGAAGAGAAAAACCTGGTGCACAGGACTAACTGATTTGAACTTCCAACTTCTTGGCAATCCAAGAATTTTAAGGCTTCCACAAGAAGCAAATCCCCCCAAACGTCCCCTCTTCTGGTGGGGTATGCTCTCTTTATAGCCTCCTATTTGTTCAGGGAGTGTTTAGTGGGCTAGAGATCACGGGCTTTCAGTGCCACAGAGGACTTTAGGGATCATCTAGTCCAACCGCTCACTGACTCGGGAGCAAATCAAGATGCAGAGCCGGCACGGAACCAAGTGCTCGGTCCTGGAATGAACCCTACAGAGGGGAAGATGGCCTTAGGGACACAGCCCCTGCTTGTCCTGTGCAAGTTGCTGCAGCAGGGACCATGCGAGGTCAAGCCTGTAGCTCCTAACTGGGGCCTATTTCTACATTTATTTTGTATTTTTCAAGGAGTCCCAGATTAGCAGGGGAAGCAGTCATTTGCCTAGAGAGCAATGATACAAGGTAGATTATCATTAGATCCATAAAAAGTTGAAACGAGGTATCGCTGGAGGGCAAAGATGCTAGATCACAGCTGCACTAGCAACCAGGAAAGATATCATGGGGAGGGTGGTATTAGAATTGACCCTCCAAAGACAGGTAGAATTTGGATTCTCAGGGATAGGAGAAAAGGGAAAGGGATATGCAGATGAGGGAAACAGCTTGAGATAAGTCCTGGAGGCGGGATGACCAAGGAATGTAGGCCAGTTTGGCTGCTGTATAGGAAGGACGCTTAGACTGAATAATAGGGGATGGCGAGAGGGAGTAGGTTGGGGAGGGGCAGACAATGGAGGGTCTGGAATGCCAGGGTGAGGAGCTTGAACTTTATCAGCGTCTAAAAGCACCAGGTGGCAATGTGCCAGGCATTCTACAGAGCAAAATTAATCATGCAATGCAGAGCTGGCACTTTCTGGGGGCTTGGAATTCAAGACAGAGAATGAAATTATGGACAGATATTGAAGGCATGTATTAAACATACACATAAATCAAAAACTATTTACCACATAAGTATTTAAGTGCAAGTAAGAGTTAGTGCATTTAATGGACTAGTGAGGGGATTTGTTCCTGGAAGGTATCCCTTTGTCCTCAGCTTCCCCTATGCTCTGCAGCTCTAAAGAAGGGGCCCAGAGGGGCCAAGACACCAGACTTAACATTAGACATTGGCTTGGAGTGGTTTGTCTTCTATACGGCTGACTTCTGATGTGGAGCTATTCCTTCAGCCTGCTACTCATTATCATTACTTGATCCATTTTTCCTCTATGTCCAGTTCTGAACTCATAGCCCACAGGGACACAGCTTGGAGGGGGCAAGGGGATAGAGATCACAGCCACCGAGAACAGTTGTGCAGGTTATCCACTCCACAAGAGAGAGCAAGTGGAAGCTGGTATCCTGTGTCCACCTGGAGGGAGGCACCTTTTTCTAATCCACACAATGGGCAGGTGGTGCTGACAGGGATATGGCCACATAGTTTGTCTAGATAATGCTTTCTGATCTTATGTTCCTTCCTATTCCCTATTCCTCCAAGGGACATGGGAAACACTTCCAGCCTGATGCCCTGAGTCAGGTGCCAGCATGGAGGTGACTCTCAGCCACCCAGCTCTCACAGTGTACCCCAAATCATTTTATGTTCCATTAGGTCAGAGATCTGAGAAAGGGCAGAAGAAAATCTTTGCTCAAATATATCAAAGACCAATAAGAATCCATACGCATTATGCCAAGAACCTTTGGGTTAAGTCCTGTCTTCAAGCTGTTACACAGGCTTCTAACTATCCTTGTACACTGTGTCAGACACAGCAGTCAACAATTTGATAAAATCCAAGAGTTGGAAGCACCTCAGAGCCCTTGGTCAACAGATGTCTCTCCATATCCCCACCTAGCACCATCCCTGACAGGAGCCACCCAGCCTCCGTCTGAGTACTTTAAATGGCTTAGAGTGCACCAGATGGGTGGCAGTTTGTCCTTCTGGTTTCTGGTTATGTCCTCTGTTGTCACAGATTTGTAGATAGGAGGAAAAGAAAAAAAGAAAAAAGTGACCTCGGACAAGCTATTTATTCCTTTTTACCCCTCTCATCTGCTCCTGCACCAGAAGATTAAACCCCTTGAGAAGCAGCTCCCAATACTCCCAGCTGAAACTTGGCCCATTGCCCATGTTATTAGCTGTTCCTTGCCCTGTTCCCATTCTCAGTTCCTGAAAAGAGGCTCACTGACAACTATGCATACCTCCACACGTCTGTTGTAGAGACTCTTAGGGGCCTCACTTCCCCTTGTCATCAGAAATGAGCATCATGCTGACCTACTGGTTCCCCAAGTCCCTCTGATGGATCTGGCTTATTTGCAGACTCCCTATTTCTACTCCTATATGACCAGTCTTCCTTTCTTTCCAAGCTCCATTCCTGCTTTCCATTGGGTTCTCAGCAGAACAAGAAACCTGTTAAGATCACTTGTGCAATGCTGACAACAAAGGCCTGTGATAGGGCATTAGCAGTAGGGATGGAGAGGAGGGGACAGCAACAAAAAGTACTGTGAAGGGTAAATCAAGGGAAGTTGATTTGGGGTGATTGGGCAGTAGAGACACAATGTGGTGAGGAGAGAGAGGAGTCAAAGAGAAGTCCTCCAAGAGAGGGTGGAGGGCCCATGGATGAAACGTGGACAAGGAAAAGACCCTGATTAGGGCAGATTATGAGTTTGAGGTACACTTTTGAGGTACCAGCTGGTCAACGAGTTGGAGTTGTACAACTGGTTGTTGGAGATAGAGGACCCAATCTTTGATAAGACAATGATAGTAGAAACAGAAATCTGAGGTCATGATGAGCAAATGAGGGTGGAAAAGTTCTCCCTATGACCATTTGCTCCATATCTTAGAGTCTTATGTCAGGACAAAGCCCAGCTGCACCTACCTCAGAAGCAGAAAGAAAGAGAGCCTACTATGTGCAGGCACGCTGCCAAGTGCTTTACACAGCCACATATTCAATCCTTATTAGATTCTATGCCAATGCTAACCAATAGAACTTTCCGTGATGATGAAAATATTCTATATCTGTGCTATCAAATACAGGGGCTACTAGCCCCATGAGGTTATTGAGCACTTAGAATGTGACTAATACAATAAGGAACTGAATTTTTAATTTTCATTAATTTTAATATAAATGTAAAATAGTCACAAATGGCCAGTGGCTACCACATTGGACAATACAGCTTTATTCACTAGCTATAGACCAGGGCATCTCTATTCCAATCCCTTCAATTATATATTAGAAAACCAACAAGGTAACTTCCCCAGCAAAATTACTTTCCCTAAAATATGAACTAATTTGCAAAAATTCCATTTTTATGTTACTCTTTTTGTGTAATTGATGCCTTGTGTTCCTAACAGAAAGACTGACAGGGTTAGAATTTCAAGATTGAATCATTAGAAAGAACCTTTGAAGAGTGGTGGGTTTTGAAGAACTTTTACATTGTTTTTCAATGTTATAGCTAACTAGACTATATTATAGTAACCCAGAGGCTCATTAATATTAATACTGATACAATAGATAAATTTGATTGAACCCTTATTATATATGCTGGATACTTGAAATAGTTATCTACTGCTGTTAACAAAATAACACCAACTTAGCAGTTTGAAACAATGAACATCTATTATCTCACGTGGTCAGCTGGGCCTGCAGTCTTCTGAAGGCTTGCCTGGAGCTGGAGGATCCATCTTAAAATGGCTCACACACGTGGCCCCCTTCATTGGGCTGCTCATAACATGGCGGCTGTCTTCTCCAAGAACAAGTGATCCAAGAAAGAGGGTGACCACACAGGAAGCCTCAATGCCTTTTTATGACCTAGCCTTGGAAGAGCATGCCATCATATTTGCCATATTCTATTGGTCACACAGACCAACCCTAATACCACGTGAGAGGAGATTAGAGAGTGTGTAACCATCAGGAAGCAGTGGTCAGTGGGGCACACCTTGAGACTCACTGCCTCAGTCCTTTGTACTTGTTTCATCTTCACAAAACTATCACTCTCCTGTACAGAGGAGATTAAGGTTCAAAGAGGTTAAGTAACTTTCCAAGGTCTCCCAGTTGATCATTAGCAGAGCCATATCTCCCAATCAAAGGCCACCAGATCTCCAGGATATCACTAATAACCAATACAGTAAACTGCTCCAACAGGGATTCTTGATCCATTACCTTGACTTGGGGCATTCTGTAAGCTGCTAAATCTTTATCAGAAAATTTAATATCCTCCCCTGACTTGTTAAAAAACATTTAAAACTAGGAGTAGGAAAATACTTCCTTGACATAATCAAATGCATCTCATGACAATAGCAAACAATACTTAACTGTAAAACCTTAGACATGTTCTCATTAAAATCAGACGCAAAGATCTCTGCAATTACTACTATTCTTCAATATTGGGAAAGTCTGGTTAGTGCAATAAAATAGAAACAAGAGGTAGAATTATTGGCAAGGAGGCAAAATTATTATAAAATCCCAATCAACTGAAAACACTCAGCATTAATATGCAATTTCAGCAAAGGGCTAGATCTAGGATACATGAATCAGATCAGTAGACTTCCTATAGAACAACAATACCCAAAACAATTCCCCTCATTCCCTGGCCATCTTGTGTTACCTTGGAGTTGGTGGCCAGCACTCATTCTATGGCTGAGCCTTTGCACATTTTGCTGGCCTGCGTGCAGGAAAAGGAGGCCTGAAAGTCTCCAGGGGAAAGGCTGTGATGTCTGACTACTGGAGGGGAAACCTTCGGGCTGCAAGTTCTCTGCCTGGTTCTAAGAATGTCCACACCCTGCGGAAGGACACACAATATCTCTCCCACCCCTTTGGCTTTTCCTTTTCAAGGGAAAATAAAGGATGGGAAATACGATTCTAGCAGGTGCTAGACTGTGTCTGACCCATGAAAGCCGCCAAACAGAGTGGAAAGAGCCCTGAGATTTTGAATCCAGAAGATCCAGGTTGAGGTTGTGGCTACTGTGACTCTGAAGAAGCCACACACCTCTCCAATCCTCACTTTCTTTACTTGTGGGGAAAAAGTGGGATTGCCTATGTGGTAAGGGTTGTGAGAGACATGAAATGTGATAATGAGAGGGAAAGGGCTTTGCAAACAAGAACACTGTGGGAACTTGGAGTAAGACTGCTAGTATTGATGTGGGCTCTGTGCCAGCCTGCTGACAAAGCCTAGTGCAGTACCAGCTCTCTGGCTGGTCCCCGGGGTGCATTTGACCCAGCTGTAGCACCCCACGCTGGTCCCTCACAGGGCTCACACTCTGGTGAGCTGGCCTTAATGAGCTGATTTAAGCCCTGTTGACTCACATGGGCAGTGAGGATGGGCCCAGGAATGCAATTATTCTGCAAGTTTACCTGGGCCCAGTTTCCTAATCCATAGATGGACATCAATTTCTGTGGTGGCTTGGCAGATTGCACCCCAGAAAAACATGTTCCTAAACTTGGTCCATTCCTGTGGGTATGAACCCTTGTTAAAAAGGACATCTTGATGAGGTCACTTCAGTTAGAGTGTGACCCAACTGACTCAGGATGGGTCCTATTCCTGTTACTGAAGGCCGTATAGGGAAGGCCACACAGAGAGAGAAAGACACAGGGAGGAGTCAGAAGCTAGAAGTCAACAGAAACTGAAAGAGAAGGGAAAAGCCAGGAGGGGCTGCTGTGTGACAGAAAAGCCAAGGATCAAGGATTGCCGGCAGCCAGATCCAGATCACCCGTCTTCTGGGAATAAGCATCACATTGGGTTTGGACTTCTCCTAGCTTCAAAATTGTGAGCCAATAAATTCCCATTGTTTAAGCCAGCCTATTGCATAGTATTTGCTTTAGCAATGAGAAAACAAAAAAATTTCTCTGATGGTTTTGTTGTAACAATACAACTTCTCCTTTGAGTTTCCAGGACCAAAGAGGCAACATTTTTAGTCATCAGGTATCACCTTCCTTTCCAACATGGAAGTGGTAACACATCTGTTAGGCCTCAAGGCAATGACCTGCTCAGCATCTTAGGTGTTTGAGGGTGATTACCCTTCCCAGAGCCCTGACCTTTAGGAGCTTTGGGGAGATACAATGCAGAAATTAGATAGGATTTCCTAGGGGAAGCATTTTCCACCTGACTTTGCCCTGCTATGTTAGGAGATGTGGATATTCTGAAATGGCTGACTCCAGTTAATTAGTCCTCTCTGCTTAAGATAAGCTGTTCTCTCAGCAGACTAGATAGCGTATGTGTGTACGTGTGTGTGTGTCTGTGTGAGTGTAATGGGTGTTACAGTTTGCTATTGCTGCCGTTATGCAAAATACCAGAAATGGATTGACTTTCATAAAGGGGTTTTATTTGGTTACGCAGTTACAGTCTTAAGGCCGTAAAGAGTCCATCAACAAAAGGTACCTTCACTGGAGAAGTGCCATTGGCATCCAGAAACCTTCTGTTAGCTGGGAAGGCACGTGGCTGACATCTGCTTGCTCCCACGTTCCGTTTCAAAATGGTGTTCTCCAAAATGTCTGCATCAGCTTCCAATGGCCATCTTCAAAATGTTTGTCTCAGCTCCAGCTCACTATGAGCTCCTTCTGTCTGAGCTTTTATAGTGCTCCAGTAAACTAAACAAGGCCCGTGTCAAATGGGCAGGGCCACGCCTCCATGGAAATTAACCAATCAGAGTTATCACCTACAGTTGGGTGGGTCACATCTCCATGGACACTGAACAAATAGGTTCCAACCCAATCCACACTAATACTTCTGCCCCCACAAGAATGCATTAAAGAATATGGCTTTTTCTGGGGGACATAAATATATAAACCAGTACATTCCACACCCTGGACCTGAGAAAAACATATTCTTTCCAAATACAAAATAGATTCATCCATCACAATATCACAGAAACTTAAATCATTTCAGTAACAATAGGTAAGTAGGGATCCCATCAAAATCAGTTAGAAGCAAGGTCTGTCCTAAAGCAAAATTCCCCTCTGGCTCTGCACCTATGAAACTTAGAACAAGTTATCTGCTTCCAATATACAAAGGAGGGACAGTCATTGGGTAACATTCCCATTGTCATAAGGAGAAACTGAAAGGAAAACAAGGTTTAAGGGACCAAGACATTCCTAAAACCTGCAGGGCAACTCCATTAGATTTCAAAGTCTGAGAGTCATTAACAGAATGACATTGTATCCTTGGGGCTTGAGAGAGCAGGAGTCCAACCCTTTCCAAAGGCTTTTGTGGCAGCCCTTTTCTCTCCAAACGCTGGGGTGAGTGTTCCAACATATCCACACATTTGGGAGACCACCTTTTCGGCCCCACCTTCCTCAAACATTGGGGTGTCACCCGGACTCTGCCTCTCTGGGACAAAGGCTCTCCCCTCTCCGAACAGTGGGATGGTGGCCAGGCTCTCCCCAATTCCCTGGGAATGTGCTCCACCCTCTTTGGGGCCTGGGGTGGCAAAATTCTTCCTGAACATCGAGGTGGAATGCCCAACCTCGACCTCTGGGGCAAACTCACCCTTTCCATGCGTGTGGGCCACTCGGCTCTCCCAGCCTGAGACCTCTTGACTCCAGACCTCAACCTCCATGGCTCTGTCTTTGAAGAAATTTTTCCTTCAATTTGTTCCTTGTCTGTCTCCTCCAGTACAGACCAGCAACATCTCTGTCTGTAAAGATCTCACAAAAATTCTGTTGGCTTTGCATGAAGCACACTAGGGTCAAAGCCATCAGACAATAGGACTTTCCACAAATCCTTTCTGCTTAACTCCTTCTCCAGTCTTGGCTTGTACTGAAATGGGGGCTGGGTTCCATGTTTGGTTAAATAATTTTCCAAACCAGCAGTTTCTGGTTTCTTCAAACCTAAGAGTTCAGTTCTAAGTTTATCTCTCTCAGCTCTCATTTTACTATAAGCTGCAAGGAGAAGCCATGCTATACCCACAACTTGTAGTTTTGAAATCTCATCAGCCAACTATCCCAGCTTGTCGCTTTCAAAATTCTGCCTTCCATCCAATACTAGGACTCAATTTTGACAAATTCTCTGCCAGTTTAAAACAAGGATCACCTTTCTTCCAGTTCACAACACATTCATCATTTCTGCTCAAGTCCTCATCAGAATTATCTTTAGAGTCCATATTGCTACCAGCAGTTTCTTATAGCAGCCTATGCCTTTTCTATCAAGCTCCTCACAATTCCTCCAGAATTTCCCCTGTGTACATTTGAAAAATCATTCCAACATGTTTGGTATTTGCAAACTCAGCAGCACCCCACTTCTCTGGTACCAAAATCTGTTCTAGTTTGCTAATGCTGCTGGAATGCAAAACACCAGAAATGGATCGGCTTTTATAAAAGGGGGTTTATTGGCTTACACAGTTACAGTCTTAAGGCCATAAAGTGTCCATCAACAAAGGGTACCTTCACTGGAGAAAGGCCATTGGCATCCAGAAAACTTCTGGGAAGGCACGTGGCTGGCATCTGCTTGCTCCCAGGTTGCATTTCAAAATGGTGTTCTCCAAAATATTGCTCTTGAGGTGTTTTGTCCTCCCTTAGCTGCAGCTCCTCTTCAAAATGTCACTTTCAGTTGCTCTCCAAAATGCTACTCACAGCTGCACTGCATCTGGGCCTGTGTGGCTCTTTTTAAAGTACTCCAGTGATCCAATAAAGACCCACCCTGAATAGGTGTGGCAACACCTCCATAGAAATAATACAATGAAAGGTCTCACCCACAGTTGATTGAATCACATCTCCATGGAAACAATGAACCAATAGGTTCCAATCTAATCAACACTAATATGTCTGCCCCCACAAGATTGCATTAAAGAACATGGCTTTTTCAGGGGGACATAATATATACAAACCAGCACAGTGGGGTTGGGGATGACATGGGGGCTGCTGCTTAGGACCCGCCCCCCACAATGCTGAGAAGACAGCAGAGGGCTGCAGCCCCATGAGCACTGGACCAGCAGCTGTGGGGATCCAGGCCCCACATCCCCTGCACCCTCCTGAATAACTGGTGCCTTGAGTGTGGACACAGAGGCCCCTCTCCCTCAGTTCCCTCAGCCCCGCTGTGGCCCCGTGGGGAGCTGTGGGGAGAGCTGCCTGGGTACCTGAGGGGTCTGCATCAGGCTCTCTGGTCTGGCCTGAGGCCCAGCTGTGGGTTAATGGGCTGGCTGCTGTACACTGCAGCCCAAGCTCAGCTGCCCCTGTAAGACCACCCAGCCTACTTTCTGAAGCATTTGAACATGACCCTCAGCAGGTTCCTGACAGGGTAACAAAATACTTCAGTGTGAGCCCTGCCTCACTTACCTTGCCTCCAAGTGTGGCTTCTCTTTTTAGCCTCACCTTGATACTGATCAAAAGCAGTGGATTCTCTGCCTATTATGCTCAAATGACCAATTCCTGAGGCACTGGGGTTTCAAAGAGAGAATGAGTTTATTACTAGGCATGAAGCAGGAGAGTAGATAGCCTATGGACCTAAAAATCTGTCTCCTCAAACTGCAGTAACTCTGATGGTTTTATAGTATTAAAAGATGGGCGGATTTTAGGATAATGAGCACAATGGCTCGAGATGACAAGGTTAGAGATGATCTAATTATTGAGCATGTGCAGATTGAGTACATGCTTAACGTATGTAAGAAAATGGCGGCCTTAACATTGATGTTGGGTGTGATTTTTAATATTATAATGAGGTATGGGTCACTTACAGGTTAAAGTTTAAGCTACTGTGCATATCAGATGGGCCAATTTTGGTTAGATCCATCTTTGTCTAGCAAGATAGTTTGGAACTTGGGATGGGTTAGTTCTGGGCTGACTGAAGGCCCTTCATTGATAAACATTAGGGCTGTGTTTAGTGATCATAAGACTCTAAAGTGAGAAACAGGATAAAGGGTACAGGTGAGGATCTGTCACAAGGTTTTTACAATCACAAGGTCACAAGATAAAGGCTATATAGTTATATAATCATTATTAATGATCAAGGCAGCTGGATTACAGCTCAGCAATTTCAGGTATTTCCCTCTGGCTATTCTAGAAAGTAAAAAGAAATATCTGTATAATGATTCAGTACTCATAATCATTTCTTAAATCTAAACTTTGCGATTATAATCTGTTTCCCTCTTTCTCCCTCTGAATGTGTGTCTCTAGTTTTCGCTCCGTGTAGCTCTCTCACTCTCCTTCTGTCTCTTTCTTGGCATTTCTGTCTCTCGCTCTGTGTGTCTCTCGGTTCTCTCTGTCTCTGCCTGCCTCTGTCTTTCTGTCTCTTTCTCTGTTGCTGGGTCTACACCTCATCTCTCTGTCCTGCAGTCCTTGTCTCTTTAGCTCTCAGTCTCCCTGTCTCTCCGTCCATCTCTCTGTGTCCCGCTGTCTTTTTCTGTCTCTGTGTCTCTTTCAGTCTTTGTCTCTTTGATTGTCAGTCTTTCTCTCCCCACCAGCCTCTCTCTGACTCCAGGGGGGACCAAGGCCCCTCCCAGGGGTCCACAGAAGCGAGCAGGGTGGGCGGGGCTAGGTCTCTGTGTCAGGCTGGCACAATCGTTTTGCTAGGAAACTTCCACTCCGATCACTTTAAGCCCATGTCAGGAGAGAGAGTGCCAAGTGGCAGACATTCTGGGCATGCAAAGCAAGACTCTGGCCACGCTCACTTAATAAGCAACCGTAGCCCACAGCTCCCCTCACCCCAGGGAGCAGCACAAAGGCGATTACACGCTGTGTCAGCTAATCCCAGGAAGCAGCACGGTCTCCCTCCAAAGATTCAGAGCACTCTCATTCCTTATATTCTTTGGTCCTTCCAAGGGGCAGGAAAGACCTTCAGAAACCACTGTCTGAACAAAACACCAGCCGGAAAACCAAGGTTTCTGCCTTCTCTAAGAGAGTGGGAGGGAGTGGAGCTGGGGCTGAGGGATGGGTAAAGAATTAATGAGAATATAGAGGTAAAATAGGGCCCCAAATCTGAAAGCTTTAGAAAGGACAGCTGGGTCCAGGGCTTCTGACCATACCCACCTGTGGCCGAGTTACATATCCCCAAACAAAAATAGCCACCCAGCAACCAATATGATTAATAATAATAATAAGGGGTCTTTCTTGGGTCAGGTGTGCTGTCAGCCACTGCTCAAATAGAATCTCAGTCTCCTCTCAACAACACTCTGAAGTTGCAGCAAAAATCCTTGGTAAGTGATTGTGCTAGTTTGGATATATTATGTCCCTCAAGAAAAAGCCATGATCTTTTAATCCAATCTTGGGGGGTATTTGGATTAGGTTGTTTCCATGGAGATGTGACACACCCAACTGTAGGTGATAATTTTGAGTAGATTATTTCCATGGAGGTGTGTTGATTAGTTTACTGGAGTCCTTTAAAAATGCTGGCACAGACACTGGCTGGCTTAGCTCAGAGATGGTTGGAGTTGTGCACCCCTGATGTTGGCTGATGCTTAGACATTTTGGAGAATGCCATTTTGAAATGCAACCTACGAGCAAGCAGACGCCAGCCTCATGCCTTCCTAGCTAACAGAGTTTTTCCAGATGCCAGTGGCCTTTCTCCAGTGAAGGTATACCCATGATTATGCCTTGGTTTGGACACTTTTATGGCTGTAGGATTGTAAATTTGTAACTAAATAAACCCCCTTTATAAAAGCCAATCCATTTCTGGTATATTGCATAACGGCAGCATTAGCAAACCAGAACAGTGGTCTTCCTCCCCATTTTACAGATGAAGAAACTGAGGTGCAGAGAGGTAAGGTAACTTGCCCAAAGTAATACAGTTGGGAGTAGAAGAGCTACGATTAGAACTTGGGATGGTCAGACTCCAACCTGGCATGCTTGCCCCATTGTTACACTGAAGAAGCATTTTTAGTCAAGTTCTTTTTATATCTGGGTGTCCTTTCTGTGGGCAAAGATCAGAACATGGAAACATTTGGACACAATTAAGCATAAGGTCACTGTGACCTCCTCTCCGTGTCTCGCTAGCAGCAGGTGCCTTCTGAGCAGTACTGCTCCAATTAGACCAGGTATTGAAGTCCCTCAGTGGTGTCCATGGGGCTTCAGGCCAGACTCCACTTGCTTCATCTTCATCTTACCAGCAGTCAAAAGAAATCAGATGCAAAAAGCTTAAGAAAAAGGTATGGGAGAAAAATGTTTACAATTGAAAAAATTCTGCTATCTTTTCTTTTTTTTTTGAATTGAGATAAAACCCAACATTACTCTAATTTCTGCAGAATATTTTTTTCCACTAGATTTGAACTCAAGGTCTAAGAAGGGAAGGAAGGGCCCACTGGGGACGTCCCCCCAAATACTGCTCCTCTTGTGCAATTAGGAGGTATGATGCATATGCTGTGCATAGACATCAAACTCTTTAATTCTTGGTATTAAAAAGAGTTTAGATGGTTTTCTCTATCAATCCATCTCTGATGCCTAAATGAGAGAGAGAGAGAGAGAGAGAGAGAGAGAGAAGGGCAAAAAGCATTTGGTCCCTCTATCTGTTGACTTCCTATTACTTGCTTCGGTGGACAGGCACGTCTCACTAACAGCCATTGCTTCTGCAAAAGAAAGGGTAAGAAGGCAGCTTGAAAGAAAGCCAGGCAACATACATGCTGCACACACTGGGGATTATCTAACCCTGCTTCAGTTCCTTGGAGTTTATCTCTCCCTGCAGTGACCTCGTGGAGATAAGATGTGTGTATTTGGTGCCAGATGCAGCTGTGGCTTCACACACAAAAAGTTTTTGAGGTTTAAAATAATTTCTTACTCTGCTTGTACAGCAGTGACCCAGAGAGTACACACCCAAAATGAGTTTTGGCCCAATTGCCAATTTGTCATGATTGATGACATAAACTGCATTCCATTCCATTCCACAGTATTCCTAAGTTCCTACTGTGTACCAGGCTGAGCTAGACCCTGAAGATGGGGATGTAAATCAGACATGACCTCTGACCTAGGAGAGCTTTTAACTCTAGGCAGGGAGATCAAATAGGTACTCAATGAGGGAGTGTCACTCAACATTCAACAAATAATTTCAGGGGGTCTACAACTATGTGCCAGACATTCATAACTAGGGGTTTCTAAAAATGCTTTCTGAAGGGAGTCTGAAGACAAATGTGTGTCTCTGTTTTGATCAAATACACCAGATTCAATTCAATTTCATGGACAAGTCCCTACCATTTATCATGATTTTTTTAATTCTGTCTTTCTTGCTAGACTGTGAGCTTGGTTAAGGCTGGGGTACAGATATGCCTTGTCCACAGTGTATCTCTAATGCTGAGCACAGTGTCTTGTCTGGAAGTAGTCAAGAAATGTATGGGAAGACACAGCTGAGTGGGTCTCACCCTGGGGGAGCTCCTAGGCTCAGGGAGTGGAGAACAGAATGCCCACTCACAAATTTTAACCTATGATACACAGCAAGATAAGTTTTTCTAAGACATAGTCAAGTATCTCTCTCTCTCTCTCTCACTCACTCACACACATGGCATACACAGAAATCAATTAAGGGCATAAAGTGAAATGTGTGCTTTAAATTCCCTTGACTCACTAACTGCCGTGTTGTAAAACTTTTAATCAAGTAGCAGATACCTTTGTTGTCTCTTTTTCCCACTTCAACCTCCTTTCCCTTGTTGTCTCTACCATATTATCTGGAAAATTAAAATATTTAATTCCCCAGCCTCCCTTGCAGCTAGGGGTGGCCATGTGACACAGTTCTGGCCAATGAAAGCTTGTTGGAAGTCCCCGGGGAGGCCTTCCCTTTGAGACTAAAAAGGTAAATATCACTTCATTACCTCCTCCTTGTCTGGATAGAGGACTGGAGGAGCAGCAGCCATCTTGCAACAATGAGGATGAAAACCACACACCAAGCAAGGCAGGCAGGAAGGCAGCAGGAACCTGGGTCCCTAGAGGTCAATGTAGAGTTGGCACACCAGCCTGCAACTGTTCACCCCTAGGCTTATTGTTACACTAGACAAAAGATCCCCTCATTGTTCTGGCTGCTCTAGTCGGGGTTCTATTACTTGTATCAGAACATGAGCCTAAAACATATAAAAGCTAGCATTATTGAGCACTTTCCATGTGACAGAGGCTTTACATTCATCAACCACCACATCAACAGCAGCAAATAGCTCACATTAATTGACCATTTACTTTGTGCCAGAGAATTCGGAGTTATGTGGGAATATCAACTTTTTACTCCTACTGCATTTCTTCCCAGTCTCTCTAATGAACACATTCTCCAAGAGTGGTCCCCCAGGCCCACAGCATCCCCAGGGAACTTGTTAGAAATGCAAATTCTCAATCCTCATTCCAGACCAGCTGCTGGTGGGGCCCTCCAGTCTGTTTTAACAAGCACTCCAGGTGTTCAAGCTCAGAACCATGGTTTTAGTGTCCGTACAGAGCCTCCCTTGCTCTCTTCTGGATACTGCTTGTTGAGGACCCTGGAAGGCTTCTCCTCGGGCTCTGAATTTTGAACCCTTTCCTGATCCTGGGTCCTGGTTGAGCTCTGCAGCTGCCTCTGTGCTTGAAGAAGACACATTCATTGCTATTGTTGCTCCAAGTCTACCGTGGGCCTTGGGTCAAAACCATTCTCCTTGTCGTCACCTGTCAGCGAAATGCCATGAACAAGCCTTTCTAACCCTGAGTTAGCACAGCACAGCCCCACCCCAGTCTGATCAGCTGATTTGCTATTCCAGGCTCTCCAGACTCTTTTTTTTATACATGTCATAGCACCTTCCAGATCCCACCTTGGGCAGCCCAACTGGAGTTCTCAGTTTTCTCCATTTTCTCCATCTTTGAACCAGGTGGGGCCTGGAGCCACACTGCTGCCTCTAATTCCCATGTTTTGTGACTTCGTTCAGACTCAGAGCTGGAAGGGGTCTTAGAGATCATTCAGTCTCAATCTCCCAATTTTACTGGAAAACTGAGGCCCAAGAAAGAGAAATGATAGGTCCGTGTTCATGAGAGAGTTGTGGGAAGAATTGGGCTTGAACACTGCCTCTCTGACACTCAAAGGCAACTTCATGTCACCAGTTCAAGCAAGTTTTGGAGGCAAATAGCTTCAGCTCCTGTTGGACGTTGCTAATGGTCAAATCCTGGCTAATCTGCACTTGCTGATGCTCCTTGCGAGGTGTGGACAGAAACCTCAGGCCAGTGAAGTGGAAAAGAGAACAGACAGGGTTGCTGGCCTGGTTGGGAGGGAACCAAAAGATTTTCTGCAGCAGTAACAATTTCCTTTGGATGTAAACCAACTCAGGTTTGAGCTGTCCCTGGGGGAATGTTAGTGAGCTATTTATGATGTTGATGTGGTTGAGGAGGAGAAAACTGGGGACTGCATGTGAAAAAGCCTTTAAAGGGAGGGCAAGAATGACTGAATTTGTCATTCACGGGGATGCATCCTTCCAGAATGGCTATTGCAGTGTTCCCTTAGCATAAGTTTCCATTTCTCAATGTACCAGGGGCAAAGGGACACCACACCTCCAATGGGAGTCCCAGGGGAAAGCTGCTTTCTGCTCTGGAGAAGCCAAATTTATTTAATTAAATTGTTCCATACCCACGTGCTCAGCATAATTTTAAAGTGCTGTGATCATCAGAACCCTTGTTTATGGATAGGTTATCTAGTGATGCCTCCTGGCATTCACAGGTAGCCAATTTTTGTTCCCTGAGAAATTTGCACTAATCTCTTCTCCAGGAATAGACCTTGGCTCTCAGGATAGTGTCAGTGAGTTCAAGGCAACCCTCTCATTTCCCAGCCCTCTAACTGCCAAAGCAAAAATGCCCTGGCCGTAGGCAAGTGGATGAAGATTTGCAGAGCCTTTTATGAGCCACCAAAATCCAAGATGGTTGCAGTGGTCTGGGAGTGTGGGGTCCTCCCTGCTACGGGGATCTGGACACTAGAAGTCTGAGGGAGAAGGAGGTGGCACCAAGGGAGAGCAGAAGCTCTTGTTCATATGACAGGCCTTGATCTCTCTCTGACCTAGTTCTCCTTCCTCATCGCTCTCCCTGTGGCAGTCCTCCCAATCGAGCTGCCCTTCATCTTTATGCCAAATATAAACTATTTGGAGGGAAATAGTGTTAGTTTCCAGGCTCTGATTCTCCCTGGGAATGATCTTCAACCAAACAGAAAATGTAATTTGTAAAATGCCCTTTCCAGATTTGCTTCAAAACACTCTGGTAGGGGGAAGTGGGTTGGGTTATAGATGAAACAGGATTGGCCATGAGTTGATAATTGTTGAAGCTGGGTGATGGGTACATGGGTGCCCTTATACTGTTCTGTCTACTTCTGCATGCATTTGAAAATTTCTATAATAAAAAGCTAAACATATTTCATGTACAACAACAAAAATTGTAAAATCATCTAGTAATAAACTTAAGAAGAAATGGGAAAAGACTATATAAAGAATACCATAAAACTTTATTAAAGAATATAGAAGAGGTGTTGAATAAATGATTATCTTGTTCTTGGATGGGAAGGTGCCATCTTGAATTGATGTTCATTCTCTTCCAATTTATCTATAAATTTAATTCAATCCTAACCAAAAAAGTCAACAAGGAACCATTCTAAGGAACAATCAGCTAATTCTAATATTTATCAGGAAGAGGAAATGCATAAGAAAACCCAAGGTAAATTTGAAAAAGAGAATAGAGGAGGGGAAACATGCCTTACCAGAGAGCAAAACTTACTTTAATGCTTTGGTAATTAAAACTATATGGTAGGGGCACAGAAATAGACAAAGAAATGAGAGAAACTAAACAAAGAGTGAAGAAACAGGGGATTCTGGGAAGGCAGCAGCTTAACATGACTACTTTTCTTCCACGTACAACTGTAGCTTCTGTGCACCCATCTCTTCTGAGCCAAAGAGTTGTAGGCAAGGGCCTGGAGGAAACACGCTGGAGTGTTGAAGCAGGGCTTTCCCCACTCTGAATAGAGTCCATGACAAGATTCTGGAGGAAGTATGACTCTGGCCACTTGTGTATTCCCAAGTCTCCTTGGCCCCCCAAAAGCCAAGAAGCAACTGAATAGGTGAGCCAAAGGCTCTACACCTCCAGGGCTGTGAGGCCTGGGGGCAGAGTTCCTCTCCAGGAGACTGCCTTCCTGTGAGCTCTTACACCAGGGACCCCTCCAGGGACAGGGACCACTGTGGCCTTCCCCATAACCACGGCAGTTTTCTGGCTGCTGAGCCACAGAGAGCAGACAAAGAAAGGAAACACCATACAAAGAGGCTGGCAGTCCCAAAGGGGAGGAACATACCCAACATCCAGAACAGGCTCCTAAAGAGCTGCCAGAGTTTAATGACAACTAGAAAACAACAACAAGAGCTCAGTGAAACTTACTGAAACAAGCAAACAAACAAAAAACAAACCAAAACACAAAAAAAAACAACAACTGATGTTTTAACCAGAAAACGAAGTGGATAATTAAGGGAAAAGATAGTCAGACACAAGACTCGAATTAGTGGCTTAGAAGCTCAAGTGTGAGAACTGTCACAACCATAGAGCAAAACAAAGAATTGGAAATCCTAAGGGAAATATAACAGATTTGGAGGACAGATCTAGGAGACCTAACTTGGGACTAGTAACTGAATTCCAGAGGACAAAATGGAATAGATGGAAAGTCAGATGGTTATTCAAATAATACTAGAAGGGAATTTCCAATGAAGGAGAGAACTGAGTTTGTTGGGAATATCCTGACAAAATTTCTGTGCCCCAAGGACAGAGTGAAAGTCTCATACCAGATAAAAAGAACAAGTTGTTTACCAAGGAAAAGGAATCAGCCTCCTCATCTGCAACACTGGAATCTAGGAGACAGAGAAATAAAATCTGCGGACCCCTGGGGTAAAAGGAGCACAGCTCCTGTGGTCCTATACCCAGCCAAGGTTTAGGGGATAAAACATGTATATGTATTTATAAGTATGCATAGATTTAAATATTATATCACCACACGCATTCTCTGAAGAAAATAGTTTTAAAAAGACTCCAAACAAAATCAAATGAATTATACCAAAGAGGTGAGGCAAAAGGAATGAGCAATAAAGCATGCTTAGCTACATATCTTTGTGTGTATATATAGTTAAATATAAATAGATAATGATAAATTATCTGGAAATGTGTAATGCTGAATAAGGATTCTTAAAATAGAGGTGAACTACTACAAAAGGAAATTCTAATAACATCTAGAAAGAAAAGTACTGAGCAATTTCAGCAAGACCCAGGAGTTGGGGGCAGGCCACGCTTAGTCACGGCATCCCGAAGGCTCCTTGGGGCAAAGGGAGGAAAACACGGAAAATGAAAGTATTCTAAAGATCTCACTGGAGGAGGGAAGAAGCATCTAACTGGGAGAAATAACAAGAGAATATAGTATATAAATGGAGGAAATAATGTCTCATTTTCCTATGATAGTAAAGAAATAGAGTTTGATTATAAGCACCAGGGAAGGGGAGATAATCATCAATAGGATGGAAAGAATACAGAAGAACTCCCATATTAACAAAGGGGTGAAGGAAAAGGAATTTGATTAAGCCAGAAAAATTGAAGGGGAAAAAAAAGAGGACAACAAAGCAAAATACATAATTCTGTGGTGGCTATTGGAGCAGCAAGTATTTGGCTTCCTAGATGTCTCTGAAATGTCACTTCACTTCATTACTTAAAAAACACACACACATATATATATATGGTAAGCTGGGAGGAATAAAATCTAGTATATTATTTGTTTCACTAAGTAAACATTATTATTTGTTTCAGTAAGTGAATGAACTGAATTCTCTCCTAAAAGACTGAATCTACAGATTGAGATATAAAGCAAAAATCTATCTTTATGCTGTTTATAAGAAGTATCCCTTAAACAAAGTGATAAAGAAAAGTAAAAAGTTCAGGAACATATCCATGTAACAGGAAAATTTACTATTTGGCAAAAGTTGCATTTTACATCATCAGGGAATGGATGAACTATTCCATAGAGTGTTGGGACAATTAGATATACATTTGGAAAAAATAAAAGTTGGATCAAAAATGGGATCATCTGCAGAAAAAAAAAAAATACTGCCAAACAATTTAAAAGACAAGAAACAGATTCAGAGAAATTATTTAAAACATATGTTATTCATAATAGACAAATAATTAATATCCAGAATATGTAAAGAAACCCTACAAATCAGTAAGAAAAAAGACAAGTTACCCATTAGAGCAATGGGCACAGGATTCATAGAAGAGGTACGCTAAAGGATCGATAAACCCATAAAATAATGCTCAACCACACTTAGAGTAAGTAGGATAACGCACATTAAAACAACAATGCCATTTTTCTCTCATTGAACTGGCCAAATGTTAAAGATTTGGGGAGAATATAAATAGATAATCTTTCTGGAATTCAACTTGACACTGCCACAATTTTAGAAGTGCATTTCTTTTGACTCAGAAATTCTACTTCTTCATCTCTATTCTAGAAGAACATGTGTGTGCAAGGAGTCATGTTCAAGACTGTTTAGTGCAGCTTTGCTGAAATAGCAAAACATTGGAAACAACCTAAATGTCCATCAGTAAGGGAATGGTTAAATAAATCAATGCACATTCAAACTATGAAACGCTTGTAGAGTTAGAAAGAATGAGTTACCGTATAGCTAACACATAGAAAGAGGAAAAGATCTCTCTGACATATTGTAAAGTGAAAGAAGCAAGCTGCTGAATAATATATAAAGAATATCACTTTTGTAAAAACACACACAGACACAAAACTATATTATACTTACATAGTATAGGTAAGTAAATGGGGAAGGTACTGGAATTAGGGATAAGCAAAGGAAGTTTTAGCTCTATATTGTTTGAGTGTTTTACAATAAGAATGTAATTGTGAACTATATATGTGATTAAAATATATATTTGAACCATAACAAGAAAAAGTACCCCCACGATTTGAAGGGCAAACATGTCCATGAATCCATTCATTCACAAGTGTGTATTGAATGCCCGTTGTAGACCAGTAGCTGTTAGGAAGACCAAAATGAATTGCATTTCTGTGAGTCCTGGAGGCATTCTCTTTCTGGCAGAGGAGTTAAGGCTTGTAAAACAGTACGTGAAATATGTCAGCAAACTATAATACAAGCCATATGAGGCATCTAAGCAAATGCTGTGGATGTTCTGAAGGGAGATTAGTTCCTAGGGAGAGAAGAGGAGAGAAAAAAGCAAGAAAGGCTTCTTGGAGAAAACAGCACATGACTGTATGTGTATGTGCATGTAAGTGCATGTATGTGTACGTGCGTGTGCACGTGAATGTGTGTCTGTGTGTGTGTGCACTGGCAGAGGTTGGGAAGGAGTGGCCAGAAGGCTAGGAAAGGACGATCTTCAGTGTGAAACACAGGTTTAAAAGTAGAGATGAAGGGAGAACTGGGGCAGGAGGGAAAACAGTGGTACTTGAGTTTGACTAGCCTTTGGGTGGGTGGACAGGGAGGGGAGAGTAGTGAGTAATAAAACTAGAAAGGAAAGCCAAGGCAAAATTATTCATTTATTTAGTTAACATTTCCCAAGTGTCTAACATGTGTCAGGCCGCTTTCCTCCCCAAGAATTTTACTGTCTAATGGGGGAAGCGGTTGTCTGGGGGCAAGCAATAACTACATGATTATACGTTTCAAAATTACCACAACACCACCTGTATGCTTGATTACAGAATAAAGATGGTCAGGCTGAGAGGTCTGGATTTAATTTGGGTGATGGGGAGCCACAGAAGGTGCTTGAGCAGAGGAGTGACATGATCTGTTTTAGGAATCTTGCCATGGCATGGTAGGCAGAGGGCTGGAGCAGAATAACTGGCTCAATCCCATTCTCCTCCCCAGGCAGAGTGGTGCTCAGGAAGCACTGGGGATGTTTAAATATTATCTGAGCAGCTTCTGCCTTGCAGAAGCTCCAGGAAAGGGGGAGGGCTTCCAGAAGAGATCTATCTCCTAATTAACCCTCAGTGACTGGGGCTCTTACATCTTTCCTAGAGCTTACCCCACCATTTAGGGAGACCCTATCCAAGTGAGAGAAGTTCCTTCCATCCCCTGGGTGAGCTCGCCTGGGATTCCCTCAGTCTGTGAGTGTGTAAGTGGTTAAAAGGAGGCTGGCTGAGTTCCTTGTCTAAATCACTCCCAGCCTCAGTGCCCGAGGGGCTCTGCAGGAATGCAGGGTGGAAGGCGCATGCGCCCTCCTCACAGAGCCTGCCTTGGAGAATATCATGGCAGACTAGAGAAAGGGGCCTCTGGGAGAAATGGCACCCACCCCAGCGGGGAGTAGATTTCTGGTTTCTTTATCAGACTCCATGAAACACCCCATTGCTACAAGCAGTGGAAAGCGACCTCTGCTCAGGTTAATGGGAGTGAGTCACGGCCGCCTCCCAGAGAAAGGAGAGTGGGCTTCAGGCCTTTTCTTCCAGAGGGCAAAACAGCCTGGGGAGGTTTTGACGGCTATCCAGGCAGGAGTCGGCTGTAGGGCCGTGGATATTCCTGGGTGGAAAATGGGGGCAAGATTTTGGCTGGAGAGGAGATTTTTGTCACTGAGAGTGCAGGAAATCTGCTTAGCATTTGAGAAGTTTCATGAAAAATAGGATGAAGCATGGAAGCCAACTCTCTGCTTTGACTTTCTGAGTCTTGTGCCCAAAAATGTAGGGACTTTCAAACCAGAAAATTACCAGATGTCTTGGGAATTTCTTCCACTGTTTGCTTTAGAATTAAGACACATTTTTATCTTCTTAATAAAATTGGAAGAGTCTGCTAGTAGGGAAGGACGGGAAGTGGTGGATTGTCTCTCAGCTCTCCACATATGATTATGAGCATGCATGGGTGTGCCTGGTATGGGCTGGTTAATATAGTCAGTAGAATGTAATATTAAACTGTAGGGGAAAGAGCGCTGACCACAGGCTGCAGACCCATCCCCAAGACCCGGCTCTGCTATTAAAGTTGTTATGACCATAGGCAAGTCCGAGACAATTTCCTATCTGAGCCTCAGTGTTCTTGATTATAAAAAGAGATGACTGGACTAGAGGATCTTTACTGTATCCTTTAGTAAAGTAGAGTTAAAGCAATCACAGGCCATTGAGAATGTAAACCGACTTTTATTTCTCCGATTAGGGGAATTTAGAGCAGTGCAGTAACATGCCAGGAGTTGTGCTACTTGGGCTCTCACCTTGACTGTGTCTCCTCCAATCTGTGTGCCCTTGGATAAGTCAACCTGCCTCTCTGAGCCTCGATTTCAGGAAAGGATACAAAGAGCACTGCCCCATCACTTTCCCTAAGTCTCATCTGGTCAGATCTGACCTTATTCCCTAGAGGGAAGCTTTGGGGTAGAAGACCAAAAGGACCTTCGGTCTCACTTTGTCACTTCCAGCTGAGGAGACAGATATTCTTGAACTGTCTCTCCTAGGCACCCTAGAACAAATAAATAATGAGTTCATCATATATCCTCACTTAAGATCCACTTCAAAATAATCCCCTGAACTTGCCCTTATGAAGCTTGTTACTACAAGGGACAGGCTAGACTTGCACATAATTGTGTCTAAGAGTCTCCCCCTGAGTACCTCTTTGTTGCTCAGATGTGGCCCTCTCTCTCTAGCTAAGCCAACTCGGCTGGTGAACTCACTGCCCTCCCCGCTACGTGGGATCAGACACCCAGGGGTGTAATTCTCCCTGGCAACGCAGGATATAACTTCTAGGGATGAATCTGGACCTGACATCGTGGAATTGAGAATGTCTTCTTGACCAAAAGGGGGATGCAAAATGAAATGAAATAAAGTTTCCGTGGCTAAGAGATTTCGAATTTGAGTCCAGAGGTCACTCTGGTGGACATTCTTATGTACTATATAGATAACACCTCTTAGGTTTTAATGTATTGGAATAGCTAGAAGTATACCTGAAATTATCAAACTCCAATCCAGTAGTCTGGACTCTTGAAGATGATTGAATAACAATGTAGCTTACAAGGGGTGACAGTGTGATTGTGAAAACCTTGTGGATCGCACTCCCTTTATCCAGTGTATGGATGGGTGAGTAGAAAAATGGGGACAAAAACTAAAAGAAAAATAGGGTGGGATGGTGGGATGGGTTTGGGTGTTCTTTTTTACTTTTATTTTTTATTCTTATCCTGTTTCCCTCTGATGTAAGGAAAATGTTCAAAAATAGATTGGGGTGATGAATGCATAACTATATGATGGTATTGTGAACAGTTGATTGTACACCATGGATGACTGTATGGTATGTGAATATATTTCAATAAAACTGAATTTAATTAAAAAAAAATAGGGCACAGTGTTAAAAAATGCAAAAATAAATAAATAGACAAACAAACAAATAAATAAATAATCCCCTGAGACTTGAACATAAATGAATAGAAGATGAAAGTATCTTGGGGTTTCCCATATTTAGGCTCCCATTCTTTCATACCTTCTTTTTTTAAATATATATTAGAGAAGGTGTCGGTTTACAGAAAAATCGTGCATAAAATACAGAGTTCCCATAGACCACCCTACCCATTCCTTCTCAAGCTGGGCCTTTGTCCCTGACACTTTGCTACCCCTTGGGTGGCTCAAGATTGCCAGACAGTCATGAGGCCTTTTGGGGGAGAAGACTCATCCTCTCCTGGAGGTTTTCCATGATCCTGAATTATGAAACCCAAAACAGCTTCCATTGAGTCATTTCCTCAGACTTCTTCCAGCCCACCATTTCTGCTAATTTATTGGTAACCGATCATGATGCATAACTTCCTTAAACACAGGGAGCTGGAAGGAAGAGGTGCTTTCACAAGGTAACAGATGAAACAGGTAAGGCCTGAAGGCCTCCTCTCAAAGCACTGGCTTTGGAATAAAGCAAACCCAGGTATGGATTACTTTCTAACTGTATGATCTTGGTCAAGTTACGTAACCTCTCTGAACCTCAGTTTCCTCCTCTGGGAATACCTGCCTTCCAGAACTGTCATGAGGTTTAGAGACACCATATGCAGAGAGCAGTAGTCTCAGAACAGTGGCTCCCATGTATCTGGAGCTCAATTAAATTTAATTCTTTTCCCTTCTCTTTGCTTTCACAAAAGATTATGAGAATGTGAAAATCTACCATGGTTGGCTTAGTAGCATCACAGATTCACCATATGAAACCCATACCCACCTCTCTATCCTATCATTATTCCCCAACTTCTCACCACCTCTGATCTTGGTACATGGAACCACCTACCCACCCCCAGACACATAGTACCCACTGATGCCTTTGCTTTCACAATTCTCTGCCTGGACAATCCCCACATGCCTAAGTATTTCACATCCTTCAAGGCCCAGTTCAAATGCCACATTATGCAAGAAGCATTCCTTGATCCCTAACTGGAAGCTGTCAGTGCCTGTTTGGAATTACCACAGCATTTTTGCTGTCTCTCTCATCATTTTTCCTTTTATTGCAAAGAAGTAGGAATATCTCCCCGTTCCTCCACCACCAGAAGACTGTGAGCTTCTTGAGAATAATAACTAATGCATGTATCACTTTGGAACCCCCCAGGAGAATGTGCTGCACAGAGAAGAAACTCAGCAAATAACATTGACTGAATAAATGAATAGAGATGTATTTATTTGAGGTAGAATTGAGATAAGATAAATTGTAGCTCTTCAGAAGAGGGAACAGAGAGGAAAGAAATTAGTACTGTTTGCATATTTATTATATGAAAGGGATATTACAATCCCCAATTTACAGAGGTAGAAAATGAAGCTCTTGGAAGCTAAGTAATGATGTTATGTAATCATTAGTGGGCATAACGATGTGCTGGGCACGAGTCCCAGTGCTTTGCATGCCTCATTTCATTTAATACTCAGAACTAGCCCTATGGGGTAATAGTATCCCCATATTCTAGATGTGGAAACTGAGGTTCAGAGCAGTGAAGTAGGTAACCCAACGTTACAAAGTTCATCATGGGGTGGGGTGCTATAAAGTATACACTGTCCCTCACTTGTGCACAATCGGTGGGGTCCTTTATTTTCTATAATTGATCATTTTGTCTTCTAGAGCCTCAGATCCCACTAAGAAGCAGAAAAAAATAATTTGCCAAGTCAAAGATCTCAGGGTTGTGTGTGGGTGGGTGGGTGGGGTGGCGGTGGTGGTAAAAAGAGTTTTCCCCAGTATCTCGGTTTCTTTTGAACAGATATCCAAATGCTTCAAGGATCAAACTTCCTACTGGGGATTGCCCCTCCCCTGGTCCCCCATAAGAAGCCTGGTCCTTATCCTATCTTCTAGGTCCTTGCTGGCATAAGTGGAGAAGTCCCTGACGCTCCTGCTCACTGGTGCCCTAAAGCCTGAGCCAGAGTGCTTGTGTCCTGTCCTCTTGGCCCGGCTGGGGCCTAGTGTTCCCTCCTGCCTGAGGGCCTAGTGTTCCCTGCTGCTGACTTGGCGGCACCCCAGCTCTCTCTGTACAGCAGCCCAGGGTCTCAGCCTGACCCTTGTGGTGCAGGCAGCCCTCCTCCTCAAACTTCTGCTGGGGGTCACCATCCCCTTGCTCCAGAGGCCCGTGGCAGGCCTGCTGGCCTCAGCTCTCCATAACCATCTCCACTCCCTACAGGGGCCTCAGGAGCTATTGGGTCAGGCCAGGGAGCACCAAAGCGAGGGGGGCCCAGCCTTGGGTCCTCTCACTGCTCCCAGGTTAGGGTGGGGTCCTCCACGGGGCAGTCTCCTCCCAGGGTCTTTTAAGCAGGAGTCGGGGTATAAACTTAACTGCTCAGGATTAGACTGTTTCTAATTCTCACTTTTCTGGATTCGGCCTGACCAGTAAGCCAGGCTCCCTGCTTTCTCCTTCCCTTTCCTCTCACTCCCCCCATGTGGAAGGGGTTTCCTTTCCCTTCTGCTGTTTGAATCGGATTTTCTCTATATCATGTTCTCCTCCTTCCTGAGATGCCATTCATCTTTTTCCTTTCCAAGAGCCATAATGGTTGAATGGCTGCAAGGAAATACAGAATTCCTTCTGTATTTTGAAAAATATTATCCTCATTCCAATAGTAGCACTAGAAATTAAACCCATATAATGTCCAGCTCCAAAGCTTTGCTCATAACCACCCTATTATACCATCCAGTACTACAAAACTAGAGTAGATCTGGGATTTGAAATCAGGTTTAATTACACCTCAAAATCTAAGCTTTTCCATTTAACCATTTTTCTCTTTCTCTTTCCATCAATATCCTCAGACCCTGACCCCTCCTGACTTATCCTGGAAACACCATTCCATAACATAGTAAAAGCAGGAGTCCCAGGGGCCCTCACTTTAGCACCAGCTCCTATTTCCTCCCTCCCAGTTGAGCAGACTCCACAAGTATTTCCAGTGTTGACTCAAGAGTGCTTTAAGAGCAGAAATGCGGAATACCTTTCTTTGAAAGCACATGCACATTTGCTACCCTGCTTTGGATCACTTAAGGCAGGCCTTTTAATAGATTTGTTTTGTGGTTGGTTTATACCTCTGACAGGGTGAATGGATTACACTTAGCTGTGTAAAGGAGGAAAGACAGTTTGTGAGCCAAGAGAAGCAACAAATGCCAGATCAGGCTGAAGGAGACTGGCGTTTCCCACCAGCCCCCAAACCTACTGGAGCAGTTTACTCTGCTGAATTGGTGCAAGTTTTTGCTTTATTTTGTTTTGCCCTTAGCCAGACATTCAGAATCTGTTTAAGTTATCTGGAAAGTTGCATAATCTTGACAAGCACAAGGCAATTAAGAGTTCCTAGCTGCTGCTATTGCTGATGTTACCATACATTAACAAGGTGGAAGAAAGGACGTTTGCCCTCTCAGAATAGAAGACTGTGCCCTCACCAGCAAACAGAAGTGGAGAGCAAAGGCTATCACCCTGACTGTTCCAATAAACTTGAACTATATTCACCTAAAATATGTTGGGTCACAATTCTCAGGTAACAGAGGCAGAAGTCATGCATTTCCTCAATTGTCTCAGTTCTTTACTATTGGCTTGGAGAAACCCAGTCTAAGAATTTAATTCAGCAAACAGTTTCTTGAGTTCCTGGTGCACAAAAGGAAGGGCCTCCCAGGTCAGGGCTTTGATTACAAAGAAGTAGGACGTGGTCTTGAACCTCACATGGTTTCTATCTGGTGAGTGTGTCACAGATTGACTGGTGTCCTCCAAAAAGACATGTTCAAGTCCTAAGCCCTGGTCCTGTGAGTGTGAACTCATTGGTAAATAGGATCTTTGAACATATTATTAGTTAAGATGAGGCCAAACTAGATTAGGGTGGGTTCTAATCCATCATGCCTAGTTCCCTTATAAAGAGAGGCAATTTGGACAGACACAGGTGACTGATTCAAAGACAGAGCGAGGGGCAGCCGCAGTGATGGAGGCAGAGACTGAGTTATATCGTAGATAATGGCAGGCCACCACCAGGACCCTGCAGACCACAGAGGAAGCATGGCCCTGCCAACGCCTTGATTTTGGATTTCTAGCTTCCAGAATTGTGAGACAATAAATTGCTGTTGTTTTAAGCCATCCAGTCTGTGGTGTTGTTATGGCATCCTGAGAAAATTAAGACAGGGGTAGGGAAAGGGTGAGATGGCATATGATGTCTGATTTCCTTAAGAGAATCTTCCCTGTCTTAATCCTGCCCCCTACCCTATTGCTTCACAGCCTGGTTTTCAGAAAGACTGGTTCGCAAGCACTGTCTCCATTTTCTCCTCCCTGCTTCCCTCCTGCTTCTGCTCCCTGCACTCCTCTGTCTCTGCCTTAACTACTGCATCTACTTGCACAATTTAATCCTTATCTTACTAGGGTTTCCAGATTTAGGAAATAAAAATATGAGATGTATTTACACTAAAAAAAAGTATTTGAGTCTATCTGAAATTGAAATTTAACTGGGTGTGTCATTTTATCTGGCAACCCTATATCTTACTTGACTTATTTGCTACCTCTAACCTAGCAATTGTTCCTTAAAACCATCTCCTCCCTTGGCAGATGCAACACTGACTGCACTCTCTCCTGATCTCCCTCCTCCCCCTTGGATTACCCTTCAGTCTCCTTTCCTGCCTGCCCTTCTTCTCTGTGATCCTTAAAAGTGGAGCTTCCTCAGAGCTCCAGTCTCTGTTTTCTCTCCCTCTTTCTTCCTGGGATATCTTCAACACAGTTCTGGCCTCGGCCGTGATGGGGTCCGCAGATGATGTGTCTACTTCTAGCCCAGAGTGTGCACTCACACATGCACTGTCTCTCTCACTTCAAATCTCTATTCCTCACTGTCCCTTGGGCAATTCCAAGATGTATCACAGGTACTCTAAACTCAGCATGTTGCAAAGTATACTCATCTATTTCCTCTTCTTTCCTGCTCTTCCCAATCTCAGTGAATTTACCCTACCATCCAACCCACTGCCCAAGTCAGAAACCCAGCAGTCACTCTCCATTCTGTTCTCTCCTTTCCCCCAGGCCCCACATCTAATGTGTCTCCATGCAGGATGGATTCCATCTTCTAACCATCTAGCATCTGTCCCCTCCTCCCTCTCCGTCACTGCCCGATTGCGTACCATTATCTCTCACTTAGACTATAGCCGTAGCCTCCTAATTGGTCTCTCTGCCTCCTTTCCTGCCCTCTCCCATCTGTCTTCCACACTGTCCCCTGAAGGATGTTGCCAACACAAAAGTTGTATTATGTCCTCTGCTTGTTTCATTGGTTCCTCAACAGCCACTGTGTAGCATGATGCATGGGACTCTTCACCACCTGGTAAATGCCCACTTCTTTCTTCAAGTTCATCTGCTGATAGAGAACAACCCCAATCACATGACAATACAACCTCATCCCCAAGCACACAGTATGGTCTCAGTCTCTGCTTTCACATGTCATGGCTTTTTCTGTAGAGCACTCTTACCCATACTTGAAACCCTGGAAACTATTCATCCTCTGAGCCCCAATTCAACATTTTCCTCCTTGCAGAAGCCATCTACATTCTCCAAGAAGAGGGAGTGCTTCCTGCTCTGGGTTCCCCTAGCTAGCACCTTGTACTAACCTCTGTTGGAAAGCTTTCTAGAGTCATGATCTGTTTGAGTGTCTTGAATGTACCATCATTGTTTGTACATTACCACAGACCCTGAGCTCCTTGAACCTGGTGATAGAATTTTTGGTTTAGTTTAGTTAATATTTAGAACTTTAAAAAATATTGGTGAGAATATAGAGACTAATAAAACAAACACAGTGTTCCAGTGGCCCAGAGTAGACTGCTATTAATATTTCATTGTATTTGCTTCCAATTTTATTCCTTTGATCTTACTCTAATCACCACACCATATCCCACATCCCCACTGTCCTGATGCAAAATTGAAAGTTAAAGGACCAGACAAAGTAACCCCAGAGTAGATGTCTAAGGAATGCTGCAGGGGAGAAGGGGGAACATGGGTAGCAGTGAGGAGGGGGAACCTGGAGAAACAGGTTCCCAAAAATGGGAGAAATGGAATCAGTCAAGGCATTCTTATAAGGGCTTCGAAACAGTACAAATCTCTCTTTTTCTTAAGAATGCATGTTTCCCCAGGGAATGATGGCCCACTTGTACTGTACATTGTTGGCAAATAAAAACATTAAATGAAGGAAAATTTTACTTTATGTGTTTACAGCAAAAAAAAAAAAAAAAAAAAATTCAGAGAAGGTGAGAGCAATTTAAAGCACCTTCAAAGCTTACCCTGAGTTTGTTTCAATGCTTGTTAAAAGAAATCTCTCAACTAGCCTTAAAGACTATGCACCAAAATATTGTGTTTAACTTTATAATAAATATAATAAATATATTATTTTTTTTCTGTTTGCTTATCTGCATTTTTAAAAGCATTGAGTAAGTATTTCTCCTGTATAGTAAAATGGGGAAAGATACTTTTAAAAATACATGTTCTAAATAACATTCAGGAAAATTAGTTTGAGAACTTCTTTCATGATATACATAGAGAATTTGAAGAGAGGAAGATTATTTGTTGACAGCCTAGAATCTGAAGCTTGAACTTTAGTGAGACTTCTTCCTGTCAGTGTTATGGACTGACTGTACCACCCAGGGAACAAATAGCTGATCTCACATCATGTGCCAATATATTCACAAACAATCACTCAAGAAGCTATAAAGCACACAAAATGCATAGTGGTTAAAAATAATAAACAAATGAAGCTTCTGTGTTTTTTTTGCCTGAGAACAAGGGCCTGTTCTTTTAGTATTTACAGTGAAATAGTGAGACTCTGTGGAAAAAATATAGCAGTTGGTAACTGTTCTTAGAGAAGCATTGCAAATGTGTTTCAGAATCTGAGTGCCTCTGACTTCACCTGTGATTGGCTGAAAATGGAGGGCTGGCTACAAGCAGGTGGCCAGTGGGCTTCTAGATATTTACTCAAAACAGAAAATGTTCATTCTGTAAGGTTCGTTTTTTTTCTTTCTTAATCAATTTGACTTTAAAACAGAAGTATTTTGTAATGAGAAAGTGATTTATTTAGAGTTTTTTCACATATGCCACTAAAACAAGATTATGCATTTTCCCCTGAAGATAACATCCCTGTTCCAAGACAGATAATAATTGATAAAGCAGATTTTGATAACAGAACACATTCCTCTGTTTTATTTAGTCCTGTGTTTTTGGCATAGAAAGTGGCAAAACAAAAATGCCCTGTTTGAATTGTTTTAATTAGATGCTCACTTCGGTTTAGTTGTTTTTGGTTTTCCTTACTTCCTGGGGGAGGAAAATAGTGTTAATGCTTGCTATTTTCATATCCAGATTATGAGGTTGGTTTTTGACAACCTCTGGACTAACCAGTCCTGAAATAACTTTTTCATGAGGGAGCTTTCCTGGACTGCCTGCAACCAAATGCTGCAAAGTGAAATGGAATAATCGGTGGTCAGATAGGTGATTGATGTGCAGTGAACTGACAGTGGCAGGTCAGCCTGCTAGGCTCCCTTACAAGTGCCCCTTTGAGAGTTGATCTTCTGTCTGCTGGTCTTTTACTCGATACCACGTGGATCTCTAGTGATAAGAGGGAAATAATTGAAGGTGTTCATTCATTCATTCATTCAGTCACTCAATCAACAACTCTATTAGAAAGACATCTACAATGAGTTATGTACTAACAGATGCAATTAATTTTACAAAAATAGAAACTTAGGCCCATGAAAGTATTTCTTCATTTATAACACTTTTATCTGTGTTATTTCAAAAATGATAAAGCAGGCATGGTCCCTGTACTCAAAAAGTTTATAATCTAGAAGGGGAGATAATACATGTAAATAAATTACTATATTACAGAGTAGACGATGGTAAATGTCACACAAAATACAGCAAGTCCCTGGCCAGGGAATGAACATCTCTGCAGTGGTCACAGTGCCAGTACCTTCACAATTCAGACTTCAAAATGTGGAGAGGTCATTTCCAGCTTTGGGGCAGGGTTGAGTCTGGGCTGGACCAGCCTGCTGGAATTTTTATATATGGATTTGGAGGATTGGGGTGACCTCACTTTTGTTCTCTTTGAGATATTCAAAAGTCTACTTTCTTGGTTTAGAGGTTCAACACCTTCAGGAGGATGTGCATACCAACCATTTGTTTGCCTTTGCAGTTTCTGGACTTTGAAATCTAGGAACATTTTGGGAGTCTAAAAGATAATCAAATGGTGGATGATAATTAATGTGGAATTAAACCTACTGACATCAAATCTAAGTCTCACACTTGGACCATTTTCTAAAGCACCACAATTTAGGGGCTAATTGTGGGGAGATAATATGCAGGCCTCAGTGAATTGGATCGTTAACTGAGCCCTAAAACGTGTAACTCTTTAAATGCAGTCTCACAAATGTTCGTCATGCTGCCTGGTGAATGAGAACTTTTCTGGCTAAAAGAGAGTTCCTCAGTAAATACTTTTGTTCATCTCTTTTTCCTTTATTCTGATAAATGTTCTAATATGGTATAGAAAGATTTGCTTTGGTAATGAAATACAAGTTACTTTTTTCTTGGGTGATTCATTATCTTGAGGTGCTTCAAAGTTCTCATTCTGAATGCCAGTTGCCATTGAATATGACTGCAGATAAGGAAGATGTAGGTGTTTCAGATGAATGTGTACTGACACTGGGAGATTACTTAAAAAAAAGTTACCCACTAAATCCACCCCCTCCCCCATACAAGTAGGACGTGTTCATGTGGGTGGAAGTCTTATTTCTTCTAAAAAGAGAATTAAAAAAAAATAACAGTTCATTAGGGATTCTGGCTAGTCTGATATTTTGTATTTCTGACTTTTCTTCTAATCTAAAATAGTCATGGGTTTTCATGACTCTATTGACCTGATTATCTGTGTCTAAGATGCTAAAGACCTGCCTTAGAAACTCTTCCATATTCACACATCGAGACAAATTGTGGAATTTGACAAATTCTGAGCTTGACACAGTCTTTCCCAACTGATTGAAACAGCAAAAACAACAAAAATGTATGCCTCTTGAGAACACATACAAACAATAATCTGAAGTTTTAGGAATTTTTTTTCATTGAATGAAAATGTAAATTAGTCATATATGTTTCTAGATAATTTTCTTAAACTTTTTAAATGCCAAAATCAACAATTACCACCTGAAGTCAAAAGCCATATAGAATGAACTTTGTTCCAGCAGGTCAAAACATCTCTGTTACTCTCTAACATCCCTCTGTGATCAGACAGAAATGAAGATGAGAAGCAAACATAAGTCTACTGACAAATATAGAAAAGCTTTCATGTACCGACCGGGTATGTTTATGTCTTTCTGTTTCCATCTGGATCCTTTTCAATGTGACTACTTATTTTTAGGTTGGCATTTTAGACAGAAGATGAAATGGCTTCAGGAAATGACGTGAAAGGTTAAGAAGATGGGTGAGAAGTGTCAGTCAAGAGCTGTCATGGAGGAAAAATGTAGCCTCCCAGTATGTTTTATGTTCAATGTGTTTCTTAGAAAAACCAAATATCCGTATTTCTGCTAACTCTCTATCTCTGAACTCAAGTAGCCATATCAGAGTGTAAAGGATTATAAGGGAAAGCATGGAAATTGAAGACATGTAAGCACTGGGGTGGGGCAGTGTAACCAAATAATGAAGTGGGAACAGGCCCCCAAACAGGCTGACACGATTGAAAAACACAGCCTTTTTCACTCAACATGACGTCTTCAAGGTTCATCCATGTTGTTGCATGAATCAGAACTGCATTCCTTTTTAATGCTCAATAATATTCCATTTTATGTACATCACATCTTCTGATGGACTATTGTTAATAGTACAATTATAAAAATGTTGTTTCATGAATTATAACAAATGTACCACATTAATGTGAGGAGTTAATAATAGGTGGTATATGGGAAAAAACACATTGTAATGTAAACTATGGATTACAGTTAATAGTACAAATATAATTTTTTTTTAATCAATTGTAGCAAAAGTGCCACAGTAATGCAAAGTGTTAATAATGTGGGGGGGGGTTGGGGGGGGAATATGGGAACTCTGTATTTCCCACATGATTTTTCTGTAAATGTACAACTTCTCTAATAAAAAAAATTTTTTTAAAAAATTAAAAGAAAACAGTCTCAGAGCCTTGTGGAAGAAGAGGGTACGAACTAGAAACAAAGTGGCAGTTTGGTTACATTGCTTGTGTTGGCTCTAGTTCATCTACCAAAGCTGAATTACTTGGTACTGGGGAAAGAAACCCTAAGAATTTGAATAAATCTGAAGTATTTTCCTATATTTTTGTTGAGTCCAAGATATTCCAGAAAGCTTCATATTCTCGTATGAAGTGAGTAACCAGAGATGCCGTCAGTCCTGACTGTGCCTTTGAGTCAGCTACTCCGGCAGCCTGTGCCCGGCAACAGGGGTCCGGAACAGGCAAGGACAAACGGAGGCCTTCCCTGCTGTTCAGAGGTGCCATGCTTGCCTTCGATCCACGCTGAGCCTGCCCTTTCCTGACTCCCAATTTTAGATTCCTCCTTGGGGTTCCACTGCTGACTTCTGGACTGGGTTTGGTCTTTGCTCATCCTTGGCTGATTCTGGGCTCTCTGTCAAGACCTCAGCTCATACTCACCCCTTAAAATCTCCCCACTCCAGAGGGCTTCAGTCATCCTCCCAGGCCCACCCATTCCCAGCTGGGCTCTAGTCTTCACAGAGGCAGCCTCGGCCAGAGGAAGTCTAGCAAGAGTTCTGATTTTCATTTTCTAGGGATGGAGGGGCCCACATAGCGGTTCCTTTCCGGCACTCCCCTCACCATGTGGAATTGGCCTTGTACACTGCTCTGCCTTCAACTAAATGTGACCTTCCTGCACTGACACAAAAGAGATGCTGCCCTCTTTACTGGGGAGGGGAGGTAGACACAGTCCTTCCTCTTCTTTTCCCCTCCTGCCCAATCGTCCTTCCTTCCAAAAGCTCTTACTATGCTCCTCCTATGACCCAAGCCCTGTGCTAGGTGCTGGAATTACAAAGGCACTGCCCCACCCTCTGGAAACTCATAGTCTAGGGATGTCAGTCTTGGACAAATAAGACCAGTGAAGCACAACATATTCACAGACTTGTTCAACAGTTTTGCTTATTGTCTTTGTTTAATATCGGAGGAGTATGAGTTCATTTGCTCTTTGTCTCATACTGGTTACTTAATTTAGGAGGAGCATCAGGAAAAAGTGTGTCTTAGCTTTAACTTAACCAGTCCTAATCTGAGTTCTTCAGCAGAGGTTTCTTTAAAATTTTTATCCCCATTACATATGTTTGTTAACTTTTAAAAAATTTTTATTTTTAAGTAATTATAGACTCACAAGAACTTTCAAAGATAGTGCATAAAGTCCCTTGAACCCAGCTTTCCCGAGTAGATGACTGCAGTACAATGACTGCAGTACAATATCAAAACAAGAAAATTAACAACTAGACTACAGAGCTTATTCAGTTTGCACCAGTTTTTATATATACTAATTTGTGTGTGTGTATGTGTGTATAGCTCTCTGCATCTTGACCCCATGTACAGATTGTGTAACCACCATAACAATTAAGATGCAGAATTCTTCCATCAACACAAAGCAACTCCCATGTGCTACCAATTTTATAGTCACACCTCCCACCCCTGTCCCTGGCACCTGACAACCTGATCTGTATTCCATCTCCATAGTCTTGTCATTTTGAGGATGCTATATAAATGAAATTATACAGTATGTAACCTTTTGGGTTTCTCTTTTTTCACTAAGTGTAATACCCTTAAGATCCATCTAAGTTGTTGCATGTATCAATAGTTGGTTCCTTTTTATTGCTATGTAGTATGCCATTGCACAGATGTACCAGAGATTTTTTTAACCCTTTATCTACTGAAGAACATTTGGGTTGTTTCCAGTTTTTGACTAATAGAAATAAAGCTGTTATGAACATCTGTGTACAGATTTTTTTTTTAATCTTCATTTTATTGAGATATATTCACATACCATGCAGTCATACAAAACAAATCGTACATTCGATTGTTCACAGTACCATTACGTAGTTGTACATTCATCACCTAAATCAATCCCTGACACCTTCATTAGCACACACACAAAAATAACAAGAATAATAATTAAAGTGAAAAAGAGCAATTGAAGTAAAAAAGAACACTGGGTACCTTTGTCTGTTTGTTTGTTTCCTTCCCCTATTTTTCTACTCATCCATCCATAAACCAGACAAAGTGGAGTGTGGTCCTTATGGCTTTCCCAATCCCATTGTCACCCCTCATAAGCTACTGTGTACAGATTTTTGAGTAATGTTTTCATTTCTCTAGGATAAATGCTCAAGAGCGCAATCGCTGGGTATGGTAGGTGCATGTTTAGTTTTATAGCTTATTTTTTAAAACAGGTTTACTGAGATATAATTATACATTAAACTGTGAATATTTAAAGTGTAAAATTTTTAAAGTTTTTACAAAGGTTTACACCCTGAAACCATCACCACAATCAAGATAATAAACACATCCTTTATTCCCCCTAAATTTTATTCATGGCCCTTTGATATCCCTCCCTCCTGCCCCTACCTGTTTTCCTGCAACCTATCCCAAGGAAGCCCTTGTCATGGCCCAAGAGGGCTTTTGTAATCAAAGGACTAAAGAAAGCACCAGACACGTTCTGAGATGTGAGCTTTTATTATGGGGCTTACCTACAGGGTGGGAAGTCTAGATACATTGCCCTGAATTCAGGAGCTTCTCAGAATGGATTCAGGAGCTGCTCTGAATGGTGGCAAGTTCAAAGCTCAACGTGGAGATAGGCTGCACTTTAGGGGGGCTGAACAAGCTGGTTATAAGGGCTGGACATTCCAATGGGTATGAGAGCACAAGGCAGGCTTGCAATGTGGGGAGGGATTGATTGTAATCAACAGGGAGGAGGGGAGGATTATAGATTATCTTGTAGATAATAGTATCTCAGGGAGTCTCAGAGAGGAGGTAGTTATAGATTACATTTAGCACAGACAAGGAGAATAGGTCAAACATTAACAGTCCTAGGTCAAGCAAACTGCTGTGTGCAGTCTTCAAGACACTTGGGGGCCTGGGGTTCCCACAGCACTTATCTACCTTCTGTCACTATAGATGTTTGTATTTTCTAGAATTGGATATGAGACAGTGCTCTTTTGGGGAGGGGGTAGCTGGTGTCTTTCACTCAGTGTAATTATTTTGAGATTCATCCATGTTGTTGTGTTAATTCTTTTTAATTGCTGAGTAGTATTCCATTATAGAGATGTACCACAATTTGTTTATCCATTCATTTATTGATAAACATTTGGGTTGTTCTGGGCTATTCCAAAAAAAGCTGCTATGAAAATTTGTATGCAAAGTCTGTGAATACACATATGTTTTTATCCCTCCAGGGTAAATACTTAGGAATAGAATGGCAGGGTTATATGGTAGGTGTGTATTTAATTTTTTAATAAACTGCCAAACTGTTTTTCAAAATGGTGCATCACTTTTATTTTCCCACCAGCAGTGTACGAAAATTCCAGTTGTTCTACATTTTTGCCAACACTTGGTTTAGTCAGTGTTTTTAATTTTAGGGGTATTATTTCACTGTGGTTTTAATTTATATTTCCTAATAACTATTGATTTTGAACATCTTTTAAAGTTCTTATCTGCCATCTTTCTCTACCTATTCTTTGGTGACATGTTTATTCAAATATGTACCCTTTTATATTGGAGTGTTTGTTTTCTTAAGTTTTGAGAGTTCCCCGAGAATCTCTCCAATAAAATTCTCCCCACCCTGCTCTTATTTTATATTTTTATTGCTAGATTAAGCTTCTGCTACTTTAAGGAAAATAACCCTAACTAACTCTGACCTCACTCTGCAAAGTCAAGAGAAAGAAAGTTGTGGGAAGCCAGGAAATGAGGTGGTTACAGATTCTGGTGAAAGGTTAGTTCCAAACAGATGTCTTCTTTGAAGAGGAGAAACTGGGGGAAGATTTTTCCTCTTCCTAGGTCCTTTTCCCTCTTGATCCTCTCTTTTGTTTTGGTCACAGAATTCTTCTCAAAGAGCTCTTAGTTCAATAGTGGTAACAGAAACGTACACAAAGAACATTGCAAAGCATTCTGTCATCAATTTGATCACATGATCATAGGGGAGTAAACATGTTATGACAACACGTAGGAGAGAATAATTCTGCTAGTTTGGGAGGAGATGGTCAGGGGTGGTAGAAAGAGGGAAAAGGTTTCAGAGGAGATAGCAAGTGAGTTGGGCTTGGAAAAGTGGATATGATTTTAACAAGTGCAGAGAAGGATAAAGGGGTTTTCCTGGCAGAGTGAACATGAGAGTGAATGTACAGAATTAGAAAGTTGAGCGCCTGTTTCGGGAACATCAGTCTGTGTCTGGAATTTAGAGTTTTCAGGAGGAGCCAGGCAAAGGTCAGGGTGTTGCTATGGCTGGGAAATTAACTGGGGGCCAATGAATGTCTATAATGTCCAGAAAAAGGGCGACAGGAGGTCTCCAAGGAAGGGCTCAACACTTCAGTCTTTGTTCCTATCTGTTATTCTTTTCAAGCTTCCCTCAAATCAAAATAATCCATGTAAATTTTAAAATAGTATTTTATTTGCTATTTTTCTTCACCCTTAAAGATATTGTTTCATGCAATTTACATTGATGATCTTTTATTTTTCTTAAGGTTATCCCTGAGTGCTAAAGTAGAAACGAACAATGTTTTCAAAAAAGCACAACAGAAACCAACAACAATCCTTGCGCTCAGAGATAACTTGCAAACACTGATACCTTTTTTGTAAGCTTCAACCAGGGCCAAGGGCCCACCCAAGGGCTGTTATCATTCTTGTATTTTCTGAACTGCATCTAGTGCCCCCAAGTCAGGAGAACACTTCCATGGCCCTTGATCTGAACTTGTCTTGTAGCACTTATCCTTTCCATGTGGACCTGTTCCTCCTAGACTGTGAACTCCTTGAGGTGTAGATCTGTGTCTGTATCATTATTCTATTATCCCTTTCCACCAGTCCCACCTCCAAGGTCTAACGCAGTACCTGGCACATAGTGGGGATTCAGTAAACATTGGATAAATGGAAGGATGAATGGATAGATAATGAATGCTTTAATTTTCCTTTATTGGTTGGTATTTTTCTAAGCCCCAAGGAGTGCTGAGGTCAACAGAAGGGCCTCCAGGTCACTCTGTGGGATCTAAGGGTCTTGCCAGATGGGCGGGACTCGGACAACTCCACTTCTGTCCCTACTTCTCTTTGACAAGATCAGTTCCACTTTTATCCATTTTATACAGTTGGCCTCCACATAAGATTTCATTTGAAAGAAAAAAATAGGATTCTGCTGCTAAAATACATACGCACACACACAACAACAACAACAACTAATGATACACTGACTTGCTGGTGTAACTCTTCAAAAAGAAAAAAGAGAACAAATGAATCCTAGTCCAGTGTATACTGTGCTAGGTACAAATAATTCACCCATTTTAGACTGGACTCTCCTCAGTTGAAGGACAGGGCTCCAATGTAGTAGTGATTAAAGGGCTAATTAATCACTAAAGGTGAGGCAGATGTCTCAGAATCATCATAAGACATCAGTGGACTCTCTGATGATAAATGTCAACATTTTTATAAGAAAACTACTATTAAATCCTTCTATTCCACACCACAATATCTTTTACATTGTGGGAGGAACTAAAAAATTGGTAGTGGTAACAAATACCTTGAGTCTTCCCTAAATAATCTAACAGAGATATAGGCAGATTAAAGAACTGTTGAGAGAGGTTTGTGTTTGCATTAAAATTTCCTGAAGTAAAGAATCTTAGCTTTTGTTCTAAATGCCTGAATGGGAAGAGGTCGTAGGTTAGTAAGAATGATTAATAATGGCCCTGAGACTTCTGAGCTTAAATGCCTCTGGCCAGGTCATTTAAATACGTCTGAGCATCAGTTTTCTTGCTTGTAAATGGTGATATTAACGTCTGTCCCAATTGCCAGGGAAGGATGTTGTGTGAGTCACAGAAAATAACGAAGGTGAAAGTATTCTGTGGATCTGGATGCACCATACAAATGAAAGATGCTGTTGCTGTTACCCCTGGGAACTCTGGCAGAGGCCGGACCCCTCTTCCTTTCTTGATCTCCTTCTTCTCTCTCTCTGCTTCCGCTCCAGGGAGTCAGCCCACTCCTGAGCACATGCATTAGGCATGTGAGAAAGCAGGAAAATATAACCATAACACGGAGAACAACCAGTCAATAAAGACAGGCCCAGAAATGACACAGGAGAGATTAGCAGATCTAGACTTTACAATAGCCAACATAAATATGCTCAAGGCTTTAATGGAAAATTAATATAAGGAAGAGAGAAGTGGGAGATACAATAAAAGAACCAAATGGAACATTGTGGCGTTGAAAAATAAAATATTTGAAATGAAGTGGTTATACTTTCATGCGGTTAATAGCAAATTAGACATTGCAAAATAAAAGGTCAGTGAACTTAAAAACACAGCAATGCAAACTTTCCAAACTGAAGCACAGACAGAAAAAAGGCTGGGGGGAAAATGAACCAAGCCTGAATGGTCTATCATATAATACCAAACTCCCTAACATACCTGTAATTAGAGTCCCAGAAAGGAAGGCAGAAAAAAGTATTGAGGAAAATAATCTCCAGATATCTTCCAAATTTGATGATAACTATAAACCCACCGATCCAAGAAGCTCAACAAACTACAAGACATAATAAACACAAAGAAAACTACACCTGGACATTCCCTAATCAAATTTCAGAAAACCAGTGACAAAGAGAAAATCTTAAAAGGAGAGAGAAAAAATGACATTGCATAGAGAGGAACAAATGTTTTAAAAAGAGAAAGAATAAAGCTGCTAACTTCTCTTCAAAAATGATGCCAGTCAGAAGTCAATGTAATGACATCTTTAAATTACTGAAAGAATAAAAAAGGGTCAACCTAGAATTCTATATCCTGTGAAAATACCCTTAAAAATGAAAATGAAACTAAGGCATTTCAGATAAACAAAAGCTGAGAGTAGTCATCACCAGCAGATCTGCACTACAATAAATGTTAAAAGAATTTCTTCAGGCTGAAGGAAAATAAACCAGATGGAAGCTCAGGTCTACACAAAGGAATACAGTGCTGGAAATGGTGAATATGTGGGTAAATACAGAAGACTTCTTTTCCATTATTAATTTCTTTAAATTAAAATCAATTGTTTGAAGCAAAATCAATAACAATGTATTGCGGATTGTACAACATAAATAGAAGTAAAATATATGACAGTAGCATGAAAGACCAGAGAAGAGAAATGGAACTTACACTATATTTACAGAGCTATAACATCATTTGAAGGTGGACTGTGATGAGTTAAAGATGCATATTGTAAGCCCTAGGGTAACCACTGAAACATGAAACAAAGAATTATAGCTAATAAGTCAATAGTGAAGATAAAATGGAATTATAACTAATAATTCAATAGTGAAGATAAAATGGAATACGAAATACTCAATTATTCCAAAAGAAGTAAGAAAAAGAGGTGGGAAAAGAAGAGATGGATCAAATAGAAAGAAAAATAGTAAGGTGATAGATTTATACCTAACTCTATTGATAATTGTATTAAATTTAAATGGTCTTAATACCTAATTAAAAGGCAGAAATTACCATAATGGATAAAGAAGCAACACACAACTATATGCTATATACAAAAACCTCTTTAAAAAGATAGATATAAATTGGTTAAAAGTAAAAGGATAGAGAGAAATACCACACAAACACTGATCATAAAGCTGGAGTGCTATTTTAATATCAAACGAAGTAAATTTCAGGACTAGGAGTATTGCCAGTAATAAAAAAGAACTTTCATAAAATAAGTTAATTCAACCAGATGATGTAACAATTCTGAATATATGTGAACTCAATAACAAAACTTCAGAATACATGAGGCAAAAACAGACAAAACTGGAAGGAGAAATAGATGAAGACAGAACTGGAATTTTCAACTAACTCCTCTACTAATAATTGGTAGACAAATAAACAGTAAAGTTATAGAAAACTCGAACAACACTATCACCAACTGGACTAATTGCCATTTATAGAACACTACTCCCAACAATAGCAGAATACACATTCTTTTAAAGTACACATTGAACATTTATCAACTTAAGCTAAATGCTGAGCTTTAAATACAAGTCTTAATAAATTCAAAAGGATGTAGAGTATGTTCTCTAATTGCGAGATAATTAAATTACAAATTAATAACCAAATATACCTGGAAATAAAAAACATACTTCTAAATAACCCATTTGATAATGAAGAAATAACTAGGGAAATTGTTTTTTAATTCAATTTTACTGAGATACATTCACACACCATACAATCATCCACAGTGTACAATCATTCACAGTACCATTATATACTTGTGCATTCAACACCACGATCAATTTTTGAACATTTTCATTACCACAAAAAAGGAATAAGAATAAAAATTAAAATAAAAAAAGAACACCCAGAACATCCCATACCCCCCATCTCTCCCTATTGTTCATTTACTTTTTGCCCTCATTTTTCTGTCCATACACTGGATAAAGAGAGTTGAAGCCACAAGGTTTTCACAATCACATGGTCACATAGTGTAAGCTACATAGTTACACAATTGTCTCAAAAAAATCAAGGCTACTGGGATGCAGTTCAACAGTTTCAGGTATTTCTTTCTAGCTGTTCCAATATATTGATAACTAAAAAGGGATATCTATATAATTCTTAAGAATAACCTCCAGAGTGACCTCTTGACTCCATTTGAAATCTCTCAGCTATTGAAACTTTATTTTGTTTCATTTCTCTTCCCCCTTTTTGTCCAGAAGGCTTTCTCAATCCCTTGATGCTGGGTCCAGGCTCATCCCCGGGAGTCATGTGGAATGTTAACAAGGAGATTTTCAACCCTAGGAGTCATGTCCCTAGTAGGGGGTAGGGCAATCACTAGAGAAATTTTAAGTAGTATTTTGAACTGCATGTTAATGAGTCCACTGTCTACTAGAGAAAAGTTTTAATTATCTTCTTAAACCAGCTGGGGGATCAGATAAGACTATTTCCACTCTTCTTACCTTGTTCTCACTGGCTCCGTCCATGTACCCTCCTCTCCAGGGTAACAGAGGAACAGTATTAATAAGTCTAATAATAACAGTAATAAATCCAGTAGTAAGAATTATTAAGTAGTGGAAGTTAGCTTATGCCAGGCACAGTACTAATTGTTTTACCTACATTATCTCACCTAATTTTTACAACAATCCAGTGTAACAGGAGCTTTTATTATCCATTTTATGGATGAAGAAATGGAAGCACAGAGAAGTTAACTTGTTCAGATCACATAACTAGTAATTGTGGAGTTAAGTTTCAAATCCAAGCAGGCTGGCCCCAGAGCCCATCACTCATCACCGCCACACCGTCCCAGCACCAAGAAGGATGGAATTCCAGGAGCAAGGAGGTATACTACTTATTTTGTAACTAGGCATTGGCCACACAATAGCTCCTTATCAAATCACAGCCGCTTTCTTTTTTTCCCAAATTATCATCGCCTCTTTTCAGCTTGAAAAAAAAGTCTTGGAAAAGTCTGTACCATGCTTGCTCATCACGATAAACTAGCAAGGACTGGTAAATGAATCATCCGTAAATTTGAAAAGCAAGGAATTTAGAACCAGAAGGCAATGATTGTTAGCTCTGTGACATCAGACAAGTCACTTTTCTCTGGGCCTCAATTTCTTCATATGTAAATGAGGGAAAACAATAACTAATTATAAGGAATACTTAAGAAAGTATAAGTGGAGGTGGTTTGTAATCTGAAAAGTAATCTACAAATCTAAGGGGACTTTTCTTGTTTACTTATGGAGGGCCATTTTAAAACAGAATCAACATTACTTAAATTACTTGAAAATTTAAGCCACAAGATCTACTCATTCATTTTGTTTCTTGTGATTGATGACTTACATAATACCTTTCACTTCTGAATGAGAATTTTGACATGAAGAATTATTTTCTTTGTGTGTGACGTTTAAAAATGATCACAAGATCTCACAATATCCTACCACCCCTTGACCTACTGATAGAAGTTGATAACAACAGAGATTGATATGCTATAGAAAGATGGCTTTACAAGCTTGTGCATGCAATGTAAAGCTATGCATCCAAACCATTAAAATGTATATCCTTTAAGCCAGGAATTCCACTTCTAGGAATTCATCTAATGCATAAATATTCATTCATTTAGCATTGTTATCAATAATGGAAAATTAGAAGCAAGCAATTCAATAGGTAAAGCCACTTGATAAAAGAGTCTATGGATTTTAACAACCATACTGGGCAAGAGAGGTTTATTATTAATCTGGCAAATCTATTATTAATTTGGGAAAAGGAAGTATAAGTAAGTGAAGTTTAAAAAGGAGGCTACAAAATAACATGCATGATACTATTTTTGTAACAAAATATATATTCATATGGAAAATACTAGAAATATCTATAGCAAATGTTAGTTGGCAGTTATCTTTGGGTTGTGCGATTTTGGTTACTTATATTTCTTGGTGCTTTTCTGGTTTTTAAATGTTTCTTCATGAGCAAAAAAACAGACAAAAATTTTGAAGAAAAAGTAACTCTTGGGTTCTCTCCATCAAATGATAAATTTTTAAAGAGTACTTGTGCCAGTCTTTCTTTTGAGGCCAGGAGCTCATACTCTTGGTGCAGATCAGCCTGGATCTGGAGAAGGAGCTGGGGATGCCAGACTGCAGTTGCTAATCCAGGAAGATCTTAAGCTCTCAGAGATCCTTCCCTCCCTCCCTCTCTGTGCCATCCATCCCTTTTGTCTCCTGCTTTATTATGCTGTCTTTCTAGAATCTAATACTTGCTTGATGGGATCACTCTCCAAATACCCTGATGTCAAAGTGCTTAAGTACCATAGGAGAAAAGGACACTGGGAACCCCAAGGTCTTTCATGAGTAGGGTCATGTTAGAGACCTAAAATAGTGTATAATTCCATACCTTATGAAACAAGACCATTTTGCAGAAGCTCAGGAAGGAAGCAATGAAAAAGGAGGGCAAGAAGATTGACAGAAATGTCAAAAGACACAAGAAAACTAAGGGGGAAGGAAGAAGGAAGGAACAGAAGAGTGAAGACTAAATTCCAGCCCTTTGTAGAGAAGGGCATAGTAAATGTTTCAGCAGTCTTCAGTGAGATGCTGAATACAGCTTCTGATTTTGATGTTATGACGTGTAAATGGGGAGGTTCAGACGCCTCATCTGAAAAAACAAAACAAAACAAAACAACAACAAAAAACAGAGAAATCTAGAAACCTGAATCTGTAGTAATAGGAAAGACACTAGCTTACCTCTGAATTTCCCAGGCCTCACTGCTGTCCTTTGCCTTCCTCTTCCTCTTCTGGAAACTTGTCCCCACCTTTCTTCTTTTGGCTGCCTCCTAATTTATCCTTTGGGGTTCAGTCCAGGGTTTACTTATCACTTATCAGATTATACGTAAGTTATCTGTTTGTATTGACTTCCTTCACATAACCATAACCTCCTTGAGGGCAAGAGCTGTGTCTTACTCATCTTTGTATTCACAGTGTCTGACCTGGTTTTAAATATTGCAGGAACTGAACTGACCCGATTGAAGAATTAAGGCTTTCTTGCCTCTAATGCTTTCAAATTTCCTACTTGAAGATGAGCAACTCTGAACCTTTCCATTGACCATTGAGCCTGGTGCACTGACCAACCAAAAAAGCTGACTCCTCCAGAGGCCCAGGTTCCTTCTGGAGCCAACAAGGGCAACATTCATCAGCACCTCCTTCAACAACATACTGCCTGGCCCCCTTAGACATGAGGGATTTCCCTGGGGCAGAGGGAATAAGAACATTCTCCTGCCAACACTGACTCTGGACTGGCTAAAGTTTCTATTATTCTTATAATATAAGCACCAGACCAGACCTAATCACTTTTCTAGAAAGCATTTTTTTTTTTTTAAACCAAAAGAAGACTACAGTTAAGATTTTTTAAGCAATCTCCTCTTTGAGTATGGAGGATTCTGGGGTAACGTAAGAGCTTTCTCTGAATAGGAATTTCCCAGCTCATGTCTTCATGGCCTTCTTAGCATGACCAAATTTATAAGGCACTCAGTGAGATGCTGTGCTCAGAATCCAGAGCCAACACAGTACCATTTTGCTGACCATGCAAACCATGGTTCAGCTTTGGAGAACAGATCTACTAACCCCCAGCAACTGGTTGTGTTCCTTGAGTGATCCCAGCCTAAAAAACGACAGGTGAATAGGCTAACCTCAAGGTCAGTCTGGCCTGAGCTTGACCTTGAGCGGATCTGAACTACCTGAGGTACTTTGGACCAGAACACCAAAAGTTCCACCTACAGGACAAGGTCACAATGCAAAGGGAATGGAAGGCACTGGTCCACAGAGATCTTCTTAAAAGCTGTATTATGTCTGACTTTTTATTTTCTCCTGATTTGTCCCAATGAACCTGCAAAGCTAAGTTAATAGACAGCCCCATGAACAGAGATCATGAAGCCTAAAGACCAATGATATGAATTGCAGCATTTCCTTGGATGAGTCTTCAAATTAGGCCACTAGCTGCATTCCTTTCTGGCTCATTGTAGGAGTTACCAAATCATAGAACAGGAATGATTCACCAAACTTTTGACTTTCTTTTACTGGTGCTTCATTTAACTGGCTTATACCTCAGAGTGAAGCTATTATAATGACATTATCCTTCTAATGAATAATGATGAAATGCTTTCCTGATGGCAATACTCAGAGTTATGCAGTGCTTAAAAGCCATCATGGCTTTAGGGAATACTTACTAATTTTTCTGTTGCAAATACCCTGGTCATATTCAAAATGAATGAGTGTAATTCTTTTGGTGTGATTTCAAACATTTAATTCTTTCAATAAATCATAGCTCCCCAAAGGAACAAGCATAGTTCATTAGCAGTGCTAATGAAAATGTCATCTTCAGTAATATCAGAATATCATTCCCTGGAGCAAAATGTTTTCAGGTGCTTTGTTTGCCAGCTTTATTAATGAAAAACTTTGTGGTCTGGATTAGTAAACTGAACATAATTGAAAGAGAGGGGAAGAGAGAGAGAGAGAGAAAGAAACAATCCTTGGACAAGTAATATATATATATATTATATATTTAATATATAATTTTTCAAAATGTCTCTAACAATAGTGTCTCAAATCTTCAGGGGTACTGAGAGAATTTTTAAATTAGACTGGACTGAAAAAACATTATTAGTAATTATCTGCCCTACATTCATTGCTGAGGCCTTGTCTTCATTCATGTTTAATGAAGGAATTTTGAGAAGTTTGAAGTAAATATTAGCCTGCTACAGACCATAAACAAAGACTCAAGGGTTGAATTTCCAACTCCCAAGGCTTCAGCTATGTGATTTCCTTCTTAGAAAAATTTGTCCTAGAGAAATACAATTTATTTTAGTCCTTGGCTCATACTAGGTGCATAATAAATAATAGTTGAATGAGTGAATGACCTAATGAATGAAGCTTATATTGAAATAGCAGACAAAACAGTTACTCTGATATCATTTTTTCTCCTTTTAGGAACTTTTTCTTCTCACTGTGGAAATAAATGAAGACCTCCCGAATGAGAACAAACAGAAGCTATTTATTTAGAATTTGCTATAGCAAGGGAGTCAGCCACGTTCATTGTGTTTGGCAGAGATTCAAAGGCAGCAGGGGGAGGGGGACAACTTTGTGAAAAAGGGGAAGGCTTCTAATATGTTCTGACTGGAGGCTGTTGACAAGGGGAAGCCAGAAGGAGGATAACTAGAATCAGGTCACTTTATGTGATTGGCTTGGGGAGCAAATTTGGAAGAAGGACAAAAAATAGGGAACCTGGCAGTCATTGACCAAGACTTGGTCGTTCTAGTCCAATTGCTGCCGAGTTTATGGTTTGGCTTCCTGTACTGGTTGGTGCAGAGCTTACGGGTAGGAGTTCTATTGTCATATATGGTTTGACCATTCTCTTTCTAAATTCAGTCTCTCATCCTATATACCAGTCAATTTCTTGAATTGCTTTCTCATCCCAATCTCCTTGAAATCTAATGTAGTGGCAAGCAAAGAGATATACCAAGCTATTAAAATCCACTCTTAAAGAGTATGAGTCATAGAGGGGACAAAGATAGAAATGGAGGACAAATTTTGCTTTTTACTATGTGTGCTTTTAAACTGCTTACAGTTCTGTTTTTTAACCATAAACAGATTATTTACATAATTTAAAGTTATATGCTTGTTTAAAAAATATAATCTTAAATGAAAGCATCAGAATATAAACTAGGGCATACTAATATTTTAATATCAGATGCAAATAAGTAGTGATTTTATTTTTAGTTTTTATGATTGGGGGGAAGACATTTTCACTCTCAAAAGGTCTTCTATTTGTTTCCAGGAATCTTTGGGAATCACAAATATTAAGTTTGGAAAGATTCTGAGAAGGAATTTTAGAATTGTTTATATACAGAACCATTTTTAAACCTTCCTAGAAAGGTAAAAACATCATAGACCCCTTACAAAAGAAGATTCTGCCCTCTTTCCATTCTGGTCCTGTGACAGACCACTTCCTCCAGCTATCTTACACTTCAGGAGCATTGGCCTCTGCTGCAGTAGCAACAACAGCATATGGCAGCAGTAATTGGGGTTTTATCAGATTCTTTATATCCACATTTAGCATTGGAATTCTGCATAAGGATTCAATGTGGCATGGGAGTCTGTGCATCACACAATTTCTCTTTAAATAAATTTTATTTTAATCAAATTACTGCATGCAAATAGTTTTAAAAGTCAAAGAGTGCTAAAAGCCTTATAATAGTAATGAAAGTTGTTCCTTGCCCTCTCATCTCCTCACTAGTGCTCCCATCCCATTCTTGAAGCAACCTTCAATTCTTTTTCCTTTTCTTTTTTTCTATTACAGCAGTTGTAGGCTTACAGAAAAATCATGCAGAAAATACAGAGTCCCCACATGTCACCCCTCCAGACACAAACACAGTTCTCCCTATTATTGCCATTTTGCATTACTGTGGTATCTTTTCTACAACTGATGAAACAATATTATTATAATTATACTAACTATAGTCCATAGTTTGCATTAGGGTTCACTCTTTGTGTTGTACAGTTCTATGACTTAAAATATTTTTTTCTCATAATGTACATATAACCTAGAATTTCCATTTTAAGTGTTTTCAAATATGCAATTCAGTTATGTTAATTATATTCATAATGTGCTACCATCACTACCATTTGTTACCAAAACTTGTCCATCACCCCAAATAGAAACTCTGTACCAATTAAGTATTAACTCCTATTCCCTACCCCAGTAACATCTGTTCTAGTTTCTGATTCTACGAATTTGCGTATTCTAATTATTTCATATCATTTGTCCTTTTGTGTCTGGCTTATTTCATTCAGTTGAAGTCTTCAAGGTTCATCCACATTGTTCCAAGTATCAGAACTTCATGTCTTTCACGGCTAAATAATATTCCATTGTGTGTATATACATTTTATTTATCCATTCATCGGTTGATATCACTTGGGTTGCTTCCATCTTTTGGCAATTGTGAACAAAGCCACTATGAATATTGGTGTTCAAATATCTGCTCAAGTTCCTGTTTTCAATTCTTCTGGGTATATATCTAGAAGTGGGATTTCTGGGTCATATGTTAATTCTATACTTAGCTTCCTGAGGAACCACCAAACTGTCTTCCATAGAGGCTGCACCATTTTACATTCCCACCAACAATGAACAAGTGTTCCTGTTTATCCACATCCTCAACAACACTTGCTATTTTGTTTTTTTGTTGTTGATTTTTTTAAATAGTAGTCATTCTAGTGGGTGTGAAGCAGAATTTTTTTTTCTTTGTTCTATAACGTTTACTTTTTTTTTAATTTAGTAGATTTTATTTTGAAATAAATTCAATCTCACAGGAAGAGTTGCAAAAACAGTACAAACCCCATACATAGAACTCCATCATACCCCGACCCCCCTCCCCCGATACCCTGATCCACCACCTTTAACACCCTGTCACACCACGATTTCTTTCTTTCCCTCCCTCTCTCCCTCCCTCCCTCCCTCCCTATATATCATCCATCATCTATTGCTCTGTCCTCTGAACATATGTGAGCAAGCTACACATATCTTTGAACAAACAATAAAATTTACATATACCTTTCCCATGGACAAGAACATTCTTTTATGCAATCTCATTAAGCGCAGCTAAGAAGTTCAAGAAGTTCAACATTGATACAAAGCTTACATTCTATATTTCCTTTTGTGTGTGTGTGTGTGTGTCCCATCTGTGTCCCTTTGAGCCTCCTGTCCTCCATCCTCAGATCCCATCCAGGATCATCCTTGGCATTTAATTGTCATCTATTTAGACTTTTCTTTTCCAATTGTGAAAACATATATATAGCCTAAATCTTTATAGCCTAAATCTTCCCATTTCATCCCCTCCTTAGAATTCCATTAGTGGGATTAATCACATTTAGAATGTTGCAATGCTATCACCTTCCCACCATCCATTTCTAGAAGTTTCCCTTCAACCCAAACAGAAACCCTACTCACATTTCTTAACTCCCCATTGCACTTTCCCCCACTTCTCGGAACCCCTACTCTACTTTTCATCTCTATGGACATATTCTCTGATACTTTCTTTGTGTTTACCATGGGGCTTAAATTTAACACCTTAAATCTATAACAATCTTGTTTTTCTTTGATACCAACTTAACTTCAATATGACACATAAACTATGTTCCTATACTCCATTATTCCCCCACCTTTATGTAGTTCTTGTAAAAAATTACATATTTTGCATTGAGTCCAAAACCACTGGTTTATTATTACAGTTTATGTATTTTAGATCCTGTAGGAAGTAAACAGTGGAGTTATAAATCAAAAATACAGTAGTATTGGTATTTATATTTACCATATGATCTTCACTGGAAATCTTTATTTCTTCATGTAGTTTCAGTCAATTGTTTAGTGTCCCTTCCTTTCAGCCTGCACAACTCCCTGTAGGATTTCTTATAGGACTGATTACTGGTGATGAAGTCCCTCAGCTTTTGATTATCCGGGAATGTTTTTATCTCCTCCTCATTTTTATCCTCCAGGTGTTTGTGAATTCTCCAAGTCTCTGATGGTTATTGACTTCTATTTGTATTCCATTGTGGTCAGAGAATGTGCTTTGAACAAGTTAAATTTTTTTTTTTTTTAATTTATTAAGGCTTGTTTTTATGCCCCAGCATATGGTCCATTTTGGAGAAAGATCCATGATCACTAGAGAAGAATGTGTGTCTCGGTGACCTGGGTTGTAATATTCTATATATGTTTGTTAAAATTTTCTATATCTCTCTCTCCTTTCTTTGTTTCTCTGTCGGTAGGGCTCTCTTTAGTATCTGAAGTAGGTCTTTTATTAGCAAAATCTCTCAGCATTTGTTCCTCTGTGAAAAATTTAAGCTCTCTCTCAAATTTGAAGGAGAGTTTTGCTGGATAAAGGATTCTTGGTTGGAAATTTTTCTCTCTCAGAATTTTAAATATGTCATGCCACTGCCTTCTCGCCTCCATGGTGGCCGCTGAGTAGTCACTACTTAGTCTTATGTTGTTTCCTTTGTATGTGGTGAATTGCTTTTCTCTTGCTGCTTTTAGAACTTGCTCCTTCTCTTCAGTATTTGAGAGTCTGATCAGAATATGACTTGGAGTGGGTTTATTTGGATTTATTCTATTTTAAATGCTGGGCATTTATGCTTTGTGTATTTATATTGTGTAGAAGGTTTGGGAAGTTTTCCCCAACCATTTCTTTGAATACTCTTTCTAGACCTTTACCCTTCTCTTCCCCTTCTGGGACATCAATGAGTCTTAAATGTGGATGTTTTATTTTATCTATCGTATTCCTGAGATCTATTTCGATTTTTTTTTATTTTTTCCCCCATTCTTTCTTTTGTTCTTTCATTTTCTGTTCTGTGGTCCTTGAGGAGGCTGAGTTGTTGTTCAACTTCCTCTAATCTTGTATTATGAGTATGCAGAGTCTTTTTAATTTGGCCTACACTTTCTTTAATATCCATAAGATCTTCTATTTTTTTATTTACTCGTGCAATTTCTTCTTTATGCTCTTCTAGGGTCTTCTTTACATCTTTTATATCCTGTGCCATGCTCTTCTTCATGTCCTTTATATCCTGAGCCATGCTCTTGTTACTTGTCTGTAATTCTTTGATTAATTGTGACATGTACTGTGTGTCTTCTGATCTTTTGATTTTGGTGTTTTGGTTTGGGTTCTCCATATCATCTGGTTTTATTACATGCTTTAAGATTTTCTGTTGTTTTTGGCCTCTTGGCATTTGCTTTACTTGATCCCTAATTTGTGTACACTTTCTCTAACTAACCAGCAGATGGGGTCTGTGAGTCACCTATTCCCCTCAAGTCAGTTCTCTCCTACTTTGTCTTTGTGGTGTGTGGGGGTCTGATTCTTGTGGGGTCCAACTGGTGCACCAAATTTGGGTGTGTTGCTGGTGCTGTCTGCCCTGAGTGTGGGGTATGTATCTGAGTAGTCAGGGAGGCAGCACAGCTTTAATAATCAAACCTCCCAGGTGTTCCTGGAGATTTAAGGCTGTTGCAGGAGCCTAAGCCTTCATTTCAGTCTTTCCACTGATTGTCTCTGCCACTGACCCACAAGTCCTTGGTATTTGCATGGGGTCCCTGGGATTTCCGAGCGGTTCCCCCTTCTCAGCTGTGCTCTTCCAGGACCTCTGCTGAGGGAAGGCTGTGCCACGTCACTAGTGGGCGCTGGCCTGCCAGGGAAGCCCTGGGTCACTAGGCCATGCAGGGGAACTCCCAGCCCGCTTCAAAGATGGTTGAATGGGACACGTTAACTTCCCCCTTTTCGCACAGCTCCACCCTCCCAGCTCTGGGACAATCAGCCATGGGTGTATTACAGGCCACTGATCACGGCCGATATTGTGGTGCGTGCGTGATGCTGTGGGAAAGATTCCCTGTCACACTGGGTTTCTTGGCGCGGCTCTGGGCTGTGGGTCTGGCCCTGGGCAGGAGCGTCCCCCGCCCGCTGGGGAGATGGCTGCAAGGAATGCGGTTTTTTTTCTCCTTTTGGCTCCCCTCTGCTCCTCTGGTCTTGAGACAATCAGCAGTGGGTGTGGGAAGGGGTATCCTCCATGCCAGACACTGAGGCATTAGCCCAGCCCACTCCCGCTACGCTTCACTGCACATCTCTCCCCGTCGTATCTGCAGCTGCTCCCAGGCTTTTTTTTTTAATGAACTAGTCCATCTCCAAATGCCAGCCCACCGTTTCCCCACACTGCAGCGCGGCCGCAGGACTTTCAGCCGACTCACTCACTCGTTTCAGAATGCAGGCTCCTGGTTTCACCAAATGCATGTTCCCTGTGGATTTAGCAAACCTTGTCCGGCTGGTGCATCGCTGGCAGTGGTGTTCTGGGTCACTTTCTGGTTTTTATCTAGTATTTTTCACGGAGATGTATTTTTGCCCTGTCTCACCTAGCTGCCATGTTAGGTTCTCTCTGAAATAGAATCTTATTGTGGTTTTGATTTGTATTTCCCTAGTGCCTAATGATGTTGAGCATCTTTTCATGTGCTTATTGGCCATTTGTATATTTTCCTTGGAGAAATGTCTAATCAAGTCTTTTGCCCATTTTTTAAAATTAAATTCAGTTTTATTGAAATATATTCACATACCATACAATCCTCCATGGTGTACAATTAACTGTTCACAGTACCATCATACAGTTGTGCATTCATCACCCCAATCTATTTTTGCACATTTTCCTTACACCAGAAAGAATCAGAATAAGAATAAAAAGCAAAAGTTAAAAAGAATACCCAAATCATCACCCCCATCCCACCCTATTTTTCATTTAGTTTTTTGTCCCCATTTTCTACTCATCCACCCATACACTGGATAAAGGGAGTGCGATCCACAGGTTTTCACAATCACTCTGTCACCCCTTGTAAGCTACATTGCTATATAATCATCTTCAAGAGTCAAGGCTATTGGGTTGGAGTTTGATAGCTTCAGGTTATTTACTTCTAGCTATTCTAGTACATTAAAACCTAAAAAATGTTACCTATATAGTGCATAAGAATGTCCACCAGAGCGACCTCTCGACCCCATTTGAAATCTCTCAGTCACGATGCCGGGTCCAGATTCATCCCCGGGAGTCACATCCTGTGTTGTCAGGGAGATTTACAACCCTGGGAGTCAGGTCCCACGTAGGGGGTAGGGCAGTGAGTTCACCTGCCAGGGTGGCTTAGAAAGAGGGCCACATCTGAGCAACAAAGAGGTATTCAGGGGGAGACTCTTAGGCACAATTACATGCAGGTTTAGCCTCTCCTGTGCAGTAATGAGCTTCATAAGGGCAAGTCCCATGATAGAGGGCTTGGCACATCAAACCGCCAGTCCTCAATGTTTATGAGAACATCAGCAACAATCCAGGTGAGGAATCCCAACACTTCTGCATTTTCCCCCAGCTCCTGCATATATATTTTTATTCTCCACCCAAATTACTTTGAGATGTGTTGCTATTTCACTCTAACCTATACAAACCTACCATATCTCACTTCCTATTCACAGTTCCATGTAATTGTGGTGTTTGAACAAACTGACTGTAGAAGTTACACTGTTTATAAAATATAGATCCTGCACCAGATGAACATCTCTTCCCTCGGTCTCACATGGAAGTTGAAGTTTTAACACACAGACAGTTTCAACCTTTACCCTTTGGCCCGATTTGCTCCAGTCTTAACCAGATCTGTTTCATTCATATCTCTAATTGAAGTCTGGGCTCTTTTTCAGCTTTTTTTTTTTAAACAGTTGCTGCATGCGCTAATACTGACATTCATAACCGCCGACCTCTAGCTCTGAGTTTCATGTGTCACACAGATACCCAATGTTCCAGAGACCAATCAGGTTATACACAAATGGATCAGCATCTCAGAGTTTGGAGACAGCCATTACAGTTCAGGAATAGATTTGACTGCTGTAAGAGCTCACATTACAATAATCGTTCCCCTGTTAGGCTGGGGTCTAAGATTCAATTTTGCCCATTTTTAAATTGGGTTGTTTCTCTTTTTGTTGTTCAATTTTAGGATTTCTTTAGGTATTCAAGATACTAAACCCTTATCAGATATGTAGTTTCAAAATATTTTCTCCCATTCTGTAGGTTGTCTTTTTTTTTTTTTTTTTTTCAGTTTGAAGAACGTTATTTATTTATTTATTCATTTATTCTGCAAGCATTGATTGCATGCTGACTTGATGCTGGTGCTGTAACATGTGCTCAAGATACAGATAGGGATAGACAGACAAGGTCCTTGCTTTCTGGATGTTTATACGTCAGTGGGGAACCTAGGCAATAAACAATTCAACAAGTAATTAAATAAGATAATTTCAAATAATGATGAATTCTAGGAGGAGACTGAAACAAGTTATTGTGATATTCTGGGCCTGGAGATGCAAGTTGTGGGGGAGCAAGGTACAGGGATGGCCAGGGAAGGTCTCTAGGAGGAGGTGACACTTGAGATTAGAATGATGGGGAAGGCAAGTCCATTTGAAGATGGAGGGTGGGACTTAGGAAAGGGGATTATGATCCAGACTGAGGATCCAGACATGTGCAAAGTCCCCAAGGCAGGAACCATCTGAGGCTATAGTTTATGCGTGGAGGCTGCTGCAGTAGAAGGTAAGGTGAGAGAAGAAGGCAGGTATATGGAGCTTGTCTTTTATTTCAGTATCAATGAGAAATTACTGGAGGGTTTTTAAGTGGGAGAGCTTTTTAAAATTACATTCAGTGCTGTGTGGAGGATATATTGTGGAGGTTTTGTCCTGGTAGGGAGATGGCCACATTTGTGGCAGAAAGTTTTGGAAAATACAGAGCTCAAAAATGAGAGAATTTTTGAAAAATCACAGAATCTTATAATCTACAGAGGTAAGCTTTATTAATACTTATTTCTGATGCTTTTTCATTCCTCTCTCTGTAATAGTATTTAATAGTAGGACCATAGTGTACATACTGTCCTATAACTTGATTTTTTTCACTTAATTTATCACAGCCATTTTCTCATAACCTGAAATAGTATTCAACAATATGATCTGTACAACAACAACACAAAGGGGAATAATCTAAATGTTCATCACCAGGAGATTTATTGATATGCCAAGAAAACTATGCAGTCAATAAAAGAATGAGGTGGAAGCAGATGTGCTGACTGATACAGAGGGATCTTTATCAGTGAAAAATACAAATTACCAAGCACAATGTTATTCCATGAAACCCAACACACACACATACATATGCGCACATGCATGTATGCTTATATATGTATTGACTATTTCTGGAAGAATGAATAAAAATTTTTAATGATGGGGTTTGGGACTTGAGGGCCAGTGGTGGAATTTTTTGCATTGTTTATACCCCCCCCTTTTTTTATAGTTTTAGTTTATTAACATGAATATGCATTACTTTTACAAGCAAAACATATAGTAAAAAGAAATAAAGACATCTGAAATGACCAAAGGAAGAGAACAAAAGGGATACCAACCTTTAGTCAAGGTAGGAAGGTGCTCTTCACATACTGCTCTCCTGCCTACATCTTTTTTTTTTTTTTTTCTTTTTAGCAGAAGCCACACCCTCCTGGCACACCTTTTCCCTGTGCCCTGTTTTACTTCTCTCTCTAACACATTTCACCTTCTGACATATGATCTAATTTACACATCTCTCTTGGTTACTGCTGTCTCAACTAGAACGTGAAATGTTTGGCTTCATTTTTTTTTTTTTTATCTTCATTTTATTGAGATATATTCACATACCACACAGTCATACAAAACAAATCGCACTTTCGATTGTTTACAGTACCATTACATAGTGGTACATTCATCACCCAAATCAATCCCTGACACCTTCATTAGCACACACACAAAAATAACAAGAATAATAATTAGAGTGAAAAAGGGCAATTGAAGTAAAAAAGAACACTGGGTACCTTTGTCTGTTTGTTTCCTTCCCCTATTTTTCTACTCATCCATCCATAAACTAGACAAAGTGGAGTGTGGTCCTTATGGCTTTCCCAATCCCACTGTCACCCCTCATAAGCTACATTTTTATACAACTGTCTTCGAGATTCATGGGTTCTGGGTTGTAGTTTGATAGTTTCCGGTATCCACCACCAGCTACCCCAATTCTTTGGAACCTAAAAAGGGTTGTCTAAAGTGTGCGTAAGAGTGCCCACGAGAGTGACCTCTTGGCTCCTTTTGGAATCTCTCTGCCACTGAAGCTTATTTCATTTCCTTTCACATCCCCCTTTTGGTCAAGAAGATGTTCTCCGTCCCACGATGCCAGGTCTACATTCCTCCCCGGGAGTCATATTCCACGTTGCCAGGGAGATTCACTCCCCTGGGTGTCTGATCCCATGTAGGGGGGAGGGCAGTGATTTCACCTTTCAAGTTGGCTTAGCCAGAGAGAGAGGGCCACATCTGAGCAACAAAGAGGCATTCGGGAGGAGGCTCTTAGGCACAACCATAGGGAGGCCTAGCCTCTCCTTTGCAGCAACCGTCTTCCCAAGGGCAAGTCCTGTGGTAGAGGGCTCAACCCATCAAACCACCAGTCCCCTATGTCTGTGGTCATGTTAGCAACCCTCGAGGTGGGGTAGGCGAATACCCCTGCATTCTCCACAGGCTCCTCAAGGGGGCACTACATCATTTTTTTTCTTTGCTTTTCTTTTTTTTTTTTTTTTTAACTTTCCCTTCTTTTTTAAATCAACTGTATGAAAAAAAAGTTAAAAAGAAAACAAACATACAATAAAAGAACATTTCAAAGAGACCATAACAAGGGAGTAAGAAAAAGACAACTAACCTAAGATAACTGCTTAACTTCCAACATGTTCCTACTTTACCCCAAGAAAGTTACCTAATATAGCAACATTTCTGTGAACTTGTTCCTACTACATCCATCAGAAATTAACAGACCATAGTCATTCCTGGGCATCCCCAGAACGTTAAATAGCTTATCTGTTCTTCTTGGATTATTGTTCCCCCTTCCTTAATTGCTCTCTATTGCTAGTTCCCCTACATTCTACATTATAAACCATTTGTTCTACATTTTTCAAAGTTCACATTAGTGGTAGCATATAATATTTCTCTTTTTGTGCGTGGCTTATTTCGCTCAGCATTATGTCTTCAAGGTTCATCCATGTTGTCATATGTTTCACGAGATCATTCCTTCTTACTGCCGCGTAGTATTCCATCGTGTGTATATACCACATTTTATTTATCCACTCATCTGTTGAAGGACATTTGGGTTGTTTCCATCTCTTGGCAATTGTGAATAATGCTGCTATGAACATTGGTGTGCAGATATCTGTTCGTGTCACTGCTTTCTGATCTTCCGGGTATATACCGAGAAGTGCAATCGCTGGATCGAATGGTAACTCTATATCTAGTTTTCTAAGGAACTGCCAGACTGACTTCCAGAGTGGCTGAACCATTATACAGTCCCACCAACAATGAATAAGACTTCCAATTTCTCCACATCCCCTCCAGCATTTGTAGTTTCCTGTTTGTTTAATGGCAGCCATTCTAACCGGTGTTAGATGGTATCCCATTGTGGTCTTAATTTGCATCTCTCTAATAGCTAGTGAAGCTGAACATTTTTTCATGTGTTTCTTGGCCATTTGTATTTCCTCTTCAGAGAACTGTCTTTTCATATCTTTTGCCCATTTTATAATTGGGCTGTCTGTACTATTGTCATTGAGTTGTAGGATTTCTTTATACATGCAAGATATCAGTCATTTGTCAGATACATGGTTTCCAAAAATTGTTTCCCATTGAGTTGGCTGCCTCTTTACCTTTTTGAGAAATTCCTTTGAGGTGCAGAAACTTCTAAGCTTGAGGAGTTCCCATTTATCTATTTTCTCTTTTGTTGCTTGTGTTTTGGGTGTAAAGTCTAGGAAGTGGCCACCTAATACAATGTCTTGAAGATGTTTTCCTACATTATCTTCTAGGAGTTTTATGGTACTTTCTTTTATATTGAGATCTTTGGTCCATTTTGAGTTAATTTTTGTGTAGGGGGTGAGGTAGGGGTCCTCTTTCATTCTTTTGGATATGGATATCCAACTCTCCCAGCCCCATTTGTTGAAAAGACCATTATGACTCAGTTCAGTGACTTTGGGAGCCTTATCAAAGATCAGTCGGCCATAGATCTGAGGGTCTATCTCTGAATTCTCAATTTGATTCCATTGATCTATATGTCTATCTTTGTGCCAGTACCATGCTGTTTTGGCAACTGTGGCTTTATAATAAGCTTCAAAGTCAGGGAGTGTAAGTCCTCCCACTTCGTTTTTCTTTTTTAGAGTGTCTTTAGCAATTCTAGGCATCTACCCTTTCCAAATAAATTTGATAACTAGCTTTTCCAAGTCTGCAAAGTAGGTTGTTGGAATTTTGATTGGGATTGCATTGAATCTGTAGATGAGTTTGGGTAGAATTGACATCTTAATGACATTTAGCCTTCCTATCCATGAACATGGAATATTTTTCCATCTTTTAAGGTCCCCTTCTATTTCTTTTCGTAGAGTTATGAAGTTTTCTTTGTATAGGTCTTTTACATCTTTGGTTAAGTTTATTCCTAGGTACTTGATTTTTTTAGTTGCTATTGAAAATGGTATCTTTTTCTTGAGTGTCTCTTCAGTTTGTTCATTTCTAGCATATAGAAACATTACTGACTTATGTGCATTAATCTTGTATCCTGCTACTTTGCTAAATTTGTTTATTAGCTCTAGTAGCTGTATCGTCGATTTCTCAGGGTTTTCTAGATATAAGATCATATCATCTGCAAACAATGACAGTTTTACTTCTTCTTTTCCAATTTGGATGCCTTTTATTTCTTTGTCTTGCCGGATTGCCCTGGCTAGCACTTCCAGCACAATGTTGAATAACAGTGGTGACAGCGGGCATCCTTGTCTTGTTCCTGATCTTAGAGGGAAGGCTTTCAGTCTCTCACCATTGAGTACTATGCTGGCTGTGGGTTTTTCATATATGCTCTTTATCATGTGGAGGAAGTTTCCTTCAATTCCTACCTTTTGAAGTGTTTTTATCAAAAACGGATGTTGGATTTTGTCAAATGCTTTTTCAGCATCTATTGAGATAATCAATTGATTTTTCCCTTTTGACTTGTTAATGTGTTGTAATACATTGATTGATTTTCTTATGTTGAACCATCCTTGCATGCCTGGAATGAACCCCACTTGGTCATGGTGTATGATTTTTTTAATGTGTCTTTGGATTCGATTTGCAAGTATTTTGTTGAGGATTTTTGCATCTATATTCATTAGGGAGATTGGCCGGTAGTTTTCCTTTTTTGTAGCATCTTTGCCTGGTTTTGGTATTAGATTGATGTTAGCTTCATAAAATGAGTTAGGTAGTGTTCCATTTTCTTCAATGTTTTGAAAGAGTTTGAGTAAGATTTGTGTCAGTTCTTTCTGGAAAGTTTGGTAGAATTCCCCTGTGAAGCCATCTGGCCCTGGGCATTTATTTGTGGGAAGATTTTTGATGACTGATTGGATCTCTTTGCTTGTGATGGGTTGGTTGAGGTCTTCTATTTCTTCTCTGGTCAGTCTAGGTTGTTCATATGTTTCCAGGAAATTGTCCATTTCTTCTACATTATCCAGTTTGTTGCCATACAGTTGTTCATAATATCCTCTTATAATTTTTTTAATTTCTTCAGGATCTGCAGTTATGTCACCTTTTTCATTCATTATTTTGTTTATATGGGTCTTCTCTCTTTTTGATTTTGTCAGTCTAGCTAGGGGCTTGTCAATCTTGTTGATCTTCTCAAAGAACCAACTTTTGGTGATATTTATCCTCTCTATTGTTTTTTTGTTCTCTATGTCATTTATTTCTGCTTTAATCCTTGTTATTTCTTTTCTTGTACTTGGTTTAGGATTGGTTTGCTGTTCATTTTCTAGCTTCTTCAGTTGATCCATTAGTTCTTTGATTTTGGCTCTTTCTTCCTTTTTAATATATGCGTTTAGTGCTATAAATTTCCCCCTTAGCACTGCTTTTGCTGCATCCCATAGGTTTTGGTATGTTGTGTTCTCATTTTCATTCGTCTCTATATATTTAGCAATTTCTCTTGCTATTTCTTCTTTAACCCACTGATTGTTTAGGAGTGTGTTGTTTAACCTCCAGGTATTTGTGAATTTTCTAAGTCTCTGATGGTTATTGACTTCTAATTGTATTCCATTGTGGTCAGAGAATGTGCTTTGAATAATTTCAATCTTTTTAAATTTATTGAGGCTTGTTTTATGTCCTAGCATATGATCTATTCTGGAGAAAGTTCCGTGAGCACTAGAAAAGTATGTGTATCCTGGTGATTTGGGATGTAATGTCCTGTATATGTCTGTTAAATCTAATTCATTTATCAGATTGTTTAGGTTTTCAATTTCCTTATTGGTCTTCTGTCTGGTTGATCTATCTATAGGAGAGAGTGATGTGTTGAAGTCTCCCACAATTATTGTGGAAACATCAATTGCTTCCTTTAGTTTTGCCAGTGTTTCTCTCATGTATTTTGTGGCACCTTGATTGGGTGCATAGACATTTACGATTGTTATTTCTTCTTGTTGAATTGCCCCTTTTATTAGTATGTAGTTCCCTTCTTTGTCTCTCAAAACATCCCTGCATTTGAAGTCTATTTTATCTGAGATTAATATTGCTACACCTGCTTTCTTTTGGCTGTAGCTTGCATGAAATATTTTTTTCCATCCTTTCACTTTCAGTTTCTTTGTGTCCCTGTGTCTAAGATGAGTCTCTTGTATGCAACATATTGATGGTTCATTTTTTTTGATCCATTCTGCGAATCTATATCTTTTAATTGGGGAGTTTAATCCATTTACATTCAACGTTATAACCGTGAAGGCATTTCTTGAATCAGCCATCTTATCCTTTGGTTTATGTTTGTCATATTTTTCCCCTCTGTCTATTAATATCCTTTATTGTACCCATACCGAATCTCTTTAGTACTGAACCTTTCTCCAAGTCTCTCTGTCCTTTCTTTGTTTCTCTGTCTGTAGGGCTCCCTTTAGCATCTCCAGTAGGGCAGGTCTCTTGTTAGCAAATTCTCTCAGCATTTGTTTGTCTGTGAAAAATTTAAGCTCTCCCTCAAATTTGAAGGAGAGCTTTGCTGGATAAAGAATTCTTGGTTGGAAATTTTTCTCACTCAGAATTTTAAATATATCGTGCCACTGACTTCTCACCTCCATGGTGGCTGCTGAGTAGTCACTACTTAGTCTTATGCTGTTTCCTTTGTATGTGGTGAATTGCTTTTCTCTTGCTGCTTTCAGAACTTGCTCCTTCTCTTCTGTGTTTGACAGTGTGATCAGAATATGTCTCGGAGTGGGTTTATTTGGATTTATTCTATTTGGAGTTCGCTGAGCATTTATGATTTGTGTATTTATGTTGTTTAGAAGATTTGGGAAGTTTTCCCCAACAATTTCTTTGAATACTCTTCCTAGACCTTTACCCTTTTCTTCCCCTTCTGGAACACCAATGAGTCTTATATTCGGACGTTTCATATTATCTATCATATCCCTGAGGTCCGTTTCGATTTTTTCAATTTTTTTCCCCATTCTTTCTTTTATGCTTTCATTTTCCATTCTGTCATCTGCCAGGTCACTGATTCGTTGTTCAACTTCCTCTAGTCTTGTACTATGAGTGTCCAGAATCTTTTTAATTTGGTCAACAGTTTCTTTAATTTCCATAAGATCATCCATTTTTTTTATTTAGTCTTGCAATGTCTTCTTTATGCTCTTCTAGGGTCTTCTTTATTTCCTTTGTATCCCATACTATGGTCTCATTGTTCATCTTTAGTTCTTTGAGTAGCTGCTCTAGGTGCTGTGTCTCTTCTGATCTTTTGATTTGGGTGCTTGGGCTTGGGTTATCCATATCGTCTGGTTTTTTCATATGCTTTATAATTTTCTGTTGTTTTTGGCCTCGTGGCATTTGCTGAACTTGATAGGGTTCTTTTAGGATTTGTAGACCAACTGAAGTTCTTATCTCTAATTTATCAGATCTACAGCTTCGTGGAGTACACTTTCTCTAACTAACCAGCAGGTGGCGTCCACGAGCCACCTGTTCTCCATAAGCCAGTTCTCTCCTGCTTAGCCTTTTTGGTGAGTGGGGGAGTGAGTCTTGTGGGGTCCAATTGATGTACCAAGCTTGCGTGTGTAGTTGGTGTTGCCTGCCCTGTATATGGGGCGTGTTTCTGGGCAGTCAGGGAGGGGGGGTGGCCCTAACAATGAAATCTCCCTGATGATCCTAGAGTTTTAAAGCTGCTGCAATAGTCTAATCCTTCAGTTCAGTCCTGCCACAGTTTATCTCTGCCACTGACCCACAAGTCCTTGGTATTGGCGTATGGCTCCTGAGACTTGCAAGTGGGCCCCTCTTCCAGGCTGTGCACCCCGGGTCCTCTGTTGAGGGATGACTGTGCTATGTCACAGGTGAGTGCCGTCCCCCCAGGGCAGTTGTGGGCTGCTGGGCTGTGTAGGGAGGCTCCCAGTCTGCTGAAATGATGGTTGAATGGGGCTTTGTGAATTCACACTGCTCCACCTTCCCAACTCTGGGACAATCAGCTGAGGTTGCAGGGAAGGCTAATGTCCACGCCCAGTTTTGTGGTGTGTGCCTGTTATTTGAAGCACTTCTGTCACACTGGGTTGTCTGGGGCTGCTCTGTGCTATGTGGCTGGCGATGGGCAGGTGTGTTTCCTGTCCACCAGGATGATGGCTGTGAGCGGACACCCCCCTTTTCTTGGGAAGTTGTGGTGTTTAGTGAATTTTCTCAGCCACTGGATTATTGCCTTTTGTCTCAGAGCTCTCTTAGTTCTGCTCTTGACTTGACCTGCCCAAACTGCAAGTCTTTGAAGCTTTCTGTATTGGGCTTCTTAGAGTAATTGTTTTAGAAAAAGAAAAAAGGATTAAAAAAAAAAAACGGGCCCTCCTCAGAGATCTAATGGGTTATTGAAATGCTAAGAGACAAAGCAACCAGGGCCATTAAGGAAAGGTCCACAGGGCTGAGAGATCAGCTTTTCTTCGGGATTTGCATATGCACCTCAGGGCCTGAGCTCTGCCCTTCCCCTTTCTATGTTCACCAGAACTCCAAAAATCCTCCGCTTTTATTTTGGAGTTTTTCGTGTTGTTTTTTTTCTATGCCTGTCTCCTCTCTGCTGGGCTGGCTGCTCTCAGATTCTCTGGTGTCTGGTCTCAGTCTATCTATGGTTGGAGTTTGGATCAGTAGAATGAGTTTCCGATAAGGGCTGCCACTGCAGTTCTCCCTTCTCCTTCCCGGAGCTGACAGCCCCTCCTCCCACGGGACTGAGCCTGGCAGGGAGGGGTGAGGGTCCCCTGGCCGCAAAAACTTACAGATTTCGCTGATCTCAGCAGTTCCACGTTTTCATGAGTGTTGTATGAAGTATGCCCAAAGTCAGATTGCTCTGTGGTGTCCAGTCCACGCAGTTCCTGGCTTTCTACCTACTTTCCTGGAGGAGTAACTAAAACATACAGCTCACCAGTCCGCCATCTTGCCCCGCCTCTGTAGGTTGTCTTTTGCTTTCATGATGACACTCTTTGATGCACAGAAGTTTTTAATTTTCATGAAACCCCATTTATCTATGTTCTTTTTGTTACTTATGCTTTTGGTGTAAAGTTTAAAAAATCATTTGCTAACACAAGGTCTTGAAGATGTTTCCCTAAATTTTCTTCTAGGAGTTCTATAGTTTTGATTTTTATATTTAAGTCTTAGATCCATTTTGAGTTAATTTTTGTATATGGTGTGAGGTAGGGGTCCAACTTCATTCTTTCTATTGGATATCCATTTTTTTCCCAGCATCAATTGTTGACGAGACTTTTCTTTCCCTCGCTGAGTTTGCACTCTGTCAAAAATCAACTGGTATATATGTGAGGGTTTATTCTGAACTCTCAATTCAATTCCATTTGTCTATATGTCTATCCTTGTGCAAGTAGCATACTGTTTTGATTACTGTGTAACTTTGTAATAAGTTTTAAAATCAGGAAGTGTGCATTCTCTAAATTTGTTCTTCTTTTTCAAGATGGTTTTGGCAATTTGTTGCCCCCTATCCTTCCATATAAATTTGATGACTGGGTTTTCCATTTCTGCAAAGAAGGCTGTTGGACGTTTGATTAGGATTGCACTTAATCTGTAAATCAGTTTGGGTAGCACTGACCCCTTAACAATGTTTAATCTTCCAATCCATGAACATGTATTTAGGTCTTCTTTAATTTCTTTCAGCAATATTTTGTGTTTTTTTTGTGTGTATCCTTTGTTAAATTTATTCCTAGATATTTGATGCTTTTATTTGCTATTGTAAATGGATTTTTTTTCTTGATTTCCTCTTCATATTGCTCATTACTAGTGCACAGAAATACCACTGATTTTTGCTTGTTGTTCTTGAACCCCATCACTTTGCTGGATTTGTTTATTGGTGCTAGTAGCTTTGCGGCGGATTTTTCAGGATTTTCTATATATAGGATCATGTTGTCTGCAAGTAGGAAAAGTTTTATTTCTTCTTTTTCTAATATGGATGCCTTTTATTTCTTTTTTTTACCTACTTGTTCTGGCTAGAACTTCCAGTACAATATAGAATAACAGTGGTAACAGTGGGCATCATTGTTTTGTTCCTAATCTTAGAGGGACAGCTTTCAGTCTTTCACCACTGAGTAGGACATTAGCTGTGAATTTTTCATACATGCCCTGTATCATATTGAGGAAGTTTCTTAGAATACCTACTATTTGATATCCCTAGTAGACTGAACCTCTCATTTTCTTAAATTTTCACTCTCATTTTAAAATCTTTTGTCTTCTTTTTTCCCCCTAGAAAACTTCCTTGACTTTATCTTCCAAATCTCTTATTGAATTTTAAGTTTTGTTTTCAAAATTTTAACTTCAAAGAATGCTTTCTCCCTTTTTGTTTATAGTATCCTCTCCTTATTTCATGTATTCAACAGTTTCTCCAAGGATTTGAATGATAACTTCTTAAAGTTTACTTTGCATTGATTCTGAATTCCTGTTTTCTATGAGTTCTTTTCTCTTTTTCCTCCTGGTTTGTCTACATTTGGTCTCCATTTTTCATGGTGGGGGCATTCCCCAAATTTCTGATGATCCATGGTTGCCTGTGTCTGTTGAAGAGTAAGTCACTTGAAAGCAGAGCTAATGGAAGCTCTGTGTACATGGGAGGGTCTTGTTGACTGATCAGGATTGTTAATGGGCAATAAGGTGACAAGCTTGACTTTTTTTTTTAAAGCTTTAGTGAAATATAATTCATGTACCATACAATTCACCTATTAAACTGTACAATTCAATGGCAGAGTTGTGCATCCATCACCACAATCAATTTTAGAACATTTTCATTAACCCCCAAAGAAATCTTGCACCCCTTGTCATCACCCCCTAAACCTCCTATGTCCGCCCCTCACCCTAGGTTATCACTTATATAATTTCTGTAGGTTTACCTATTCTAAACATTTCATATAAATGGAATATTATATGTGTTCTTTTGTGACTGGCTTCTTTCACTTAGCATAATGTTTTCAGGTTTCATCTATGGTGTAGCATGTATCAGTATTTCATTTCTTTTTATTGCTGAATAATATTCCATTGTATGGATATACCACATTAGATTTATCCATTCATTAATTCATGGACATTTGAGTTTTTTCCACTTTTTGGCTATTATGAATAATGCTGCTATGAACATTCACGCACAATATTTTGTGTGGAAGTATGTATGTGCTTTCACTCTCTTGGTGTGTACTTAGGAGTGGAATGGCTGGGTCATACAGTAACTATGTCAAAACGTTTGAGGAAGTAACAGCTACTTTCTACAGTGCTGCCCCATTTTATATTCCTAGCAGCAGAATATGAGCACTCTAGTTTCTTCACATCCTTGGCAGCACTTGCTATTTTATCTGACTTTTTATTATAGCCATCCTAATGAGTGTGAAGTGCTATCTTTGTGGTTTTGATGTGAATTCCCCTAATGTCTCTGCCTGACTTTTTTGTTGTGAATCTCCCAACTACAAGTACTGACTTTTATTTTTTTTTTTTGAGGCAATTCATTTTCTCCAGAGAGGGATCCTTCCTCTCCTGTCTGGTGGGTTCTTGCTGGTGTATGGCTTCTTCTATGAGGAGGAAGGGAACTGGATTGGGAGAGCAGATTTTCCCTTAGTCTCCTGTATTTAGTACTGTGCTTCACCCTCATCTTCCTGTGTGACCAGTGTTCCAAAATCGAAAGCTTTTTTTTTTTTTTCTCCAGTAAATTAAACTTTTGTTTTTTGGTGGCATGGGAGGTGGTGGCCTGTCTGATTGGGTCAGAACCTGGACATCTAACATCTCCTTACACAGTTAATTAACCACTCCCTTGTTTTCAGCTCTCACACCACCATAACTAGCTGCACCCCATCTTCAATGGTATCTGGACCCTTCATTTATTTAGCTTTTTTAGGGTTGTTCAAGACAAATCTATATGCTTCTTTTTCATATTAAAAAAATAAAGAAATATTCAAAATACTTACAAAAGTATAGAGGATAAATAGAAAACACAATCTTCTATTCCTGATGCATAATTAATATATTTGCATTTGCCATATGTATGTATATTTTCCAACCTGCTTTTATTAGTACCTGAATTGTCTACTCTTCCAACTCCCAGCCCAGACACTTGGATTTGACCAATTGTCCATCTACTTTCTCTCTTGTTGTGGGTTACTAAGCAGTCTTATTTTCAATGAGGATGGAAAAACAAGTTTTTCTTGTTCTAATATTTTGGGAATAATTTTCTGGGAGAAAAAAGAGTAATAACATAGCTTTATTCTGGTCACTTGAACACAAACCTCTCTACATTATTAAGGTAGTATTTCTTATTAAATATTTGCTCTCCACTCCTACTCTTAAGTTACTTTATTCATCTTTATTAGCAACTGATAAAGTATCCCCCCCACCATACTTCATTGTTGTTTTTGTAGTTGTTATTATGCTGTCCACCACCTCCTTTTGGTTTGGCTTTGTTTACTCATGTGGCAACTTGCAATTTGAAAAGATAACCAACTTCGGGAGTTTCTGCAGGATTTTAAAAATACATGTTTGGTAAAGTTTCTTCAAATGTAGCCTAATTTATTTAGGTAGAGGATATTTAATCACAAATATTTAATCTCAGTTGATAAAATTATCTTTTGGAAGGAATTAATCTAATCCAAAGGAAACTTAACCAGAGGGAAGGTTTAAATGATTCTTTGTCTTTACTGTTTTCCTTGTGAACTTAACATAAAAGGGCATAATAAAGGAATTTGTGGTTATACAACATAAGGAACAGGAAAATTACAGCTCTAGTGAGTATCAATTTTCAAAAATGAAAGATTGGCATATTAGACTTTTGGAAGGCTTGGTAGTTTTGTATCCTAATGGAGATTGGTCACTGGACTCAATCCACGTCCAATTATGGAGACTCTTTTGGCTTCCTTTGATCCTTAGAATTCTATTAGCCAAGCCACATCTCAAAATAGAATTCAAATGACTTGTTAAAATTCAAATTCCAATTAAGGTTGCAAGTTTGTGTTCTCAGCCTATAAAAGGATGATCGAAACTGAGGGGTCCTATCCAAATCCTTCTTCCAACAGACACTTTTGGTCTGGGGTGGGATGAGGAGGCTGTCTCATGTAAGGGGATTTCAGTATAATCCTAACAACTTCAACAAGTGATCCTATAATTCTGTCAATAACATGAGTTCTTCAAAAGCAGAAAGACAAATTTGGTTAAACTTAGAAATTTATCTTTAGAAAAGATTACTAAGTTTTTCTCTTCTCTCTCTTTCTTAGAGGAAGATTGATTCTTCCTGAAATGCCAGTAGTACTCTGCTACCATGGAAAAGTGATAATCGTTCTTTGAAATTTGTGTGCTGATGCTGTTTGGGAGCTCCGCTGGATGATGGGACTACTGGGACTAGCTGGTGGCTAAGGGCACTTCCAGGTTGCATGCCCCATGCATTCATGAGTCCTTCTCACTCAAGTATCTTACCAGGGTAAAGGAAGGAGAGAAGGAAGCTACAGAGTGTTTTAAATATACAGTCTTTGCATTAAAAAAGACACAACTCATTTAGTCAAACCATATAATCAGGGTGTGAATATTTATTTCTTTGCAGTCAAAGGCAATATTTCTATTTCCATCAAAATTGTCTTCATTGTTAAAGACATTCAGGTATTATATGATAAATACTTAACAGACTATCCCATGACTTGTGCTTTCTTTTATCTGATTCTCTCAGACTCTCTTCTCTCTCTCTCTCTTTTCATCTCTGTCTCTGCCTCGTACACACACTTACACTGTTGTTGCTTTATTTTTTTTTATTTAGAAAGGAGCCAAGTTGAGAAGCAGCAATGTGGAATAATAAAGCAAACAATGAACTAATGATCAGTTCCATTCCATTTCCAGCTAGCTGTGGTGACCTAGACTAGGTTTTTTATTCCCTTCTTCCTTAGTGCTCTCCTCTGTAAAGCGGGAGTATAACCAATAAGTTTATCGCATAAGATGCTGTGAGACTAAAATGAGTTAAATTTGTCTTTTGAACAATGTATGAAGGACCATACCAGTATAAGTGTATAAGGGTATAAATAAATGAGAGGAGGTTATTAATCCTACACCCACATGGGAACCCATCACATTGCAACATAGAAATTTGAGGGTGGATCCTTCATTAAAAAGCATGAGTTCTGTACATAACCCACATAGGGATAGAGGTTGACAAGAAAGAAGGGTATCGTGTCCTTTTTTCTCCTTTACCTCATCTACCTCCTATTTGTTTTTAAGAGGATGACTAGGATGACATTGAGAGCTCATACAAATTTTGTTTTTAACTTCTCATTTGTCCCTGGGAAAACCTGTATTGGCCTTTATCTATTTATCTTTAACAGAAGGATTTGGATCTTTTTTATTTTTATTCCCATTGCTTATCAAGTGAATATATATGAACAATGAATAGTACTGAGGGGGGAGGGCAAATTTCCCTCCCGCTTTCTACTGAATTTTGAAGAGATTCCATTCTTAGGTAACATTTCTTCTTATCATTCACAGTTCATCAATGAAGTTTTGATAATAATAGCATGCATGCCATCATCCATTTTCACTATTTAAAAAAACCCATCCCTTTAAGTTCCTTGTTTGTAGGATCTCCCTTTCACTCTTCTGTCCCATTTCCACTATGCAATATTGCTGTCGTTCAAGCTCCCATGATGCTTGATACAGAAGAGCATAGAGAGCTGCTGCCAATACACCAGCAGCTGTCCAAAATCACAGTGGAGGGAGCCCTGGACTCCTGGAGCTAGGAGACCTAGGTTCTGGGGCTGCTCTATCACAATTAGCCTTTATGTCCTTGGGCAACTTGCTTCCCCCCTCAATTTCTTTATTTAAACCAAGAGTGGGTCTAGGTGAGCTCTGAAGTCGTTGGGTTCTCCCGACAAGTTAGGATTCCAAGGTGCAATCCGAAAGTGAAACCCAGTGGTCAGCATATCTGTGAGTAGCTGTTATGGTGACAGTACAGTTTTCCCAGACTTCCCTTAATGATCCCATGGATACAGTTTCTGTGAAAGGCTGCCAGTTTTACTGGGAAGAGTGTTCGGTTTTGAAAGAGGAGCTCTCCAGGTTTCTACTTCTGTCGCTAACTCTGGGTGACCTTGGGCAAATCCCCCCTGAACCTCAGAGAAGGGAGGTTCCTATTAAGGCCTCGGTAGCGATTTGGAGAGCTTTTTGCGATGCCCCTTCTCCAATTCGGGTGGTTCAGCCCTGTCCTAGGGTTCTGGCTCGTTGTTCCTCTCTGAGGTGTGGGCGAAACTTAAACCAGCCATGCAGGCTGAGGCCGGCTCAGTCCCAGAGCAGATGGCTACAGGTGAGCTCTTAAAGGGGCCGCCAGAGCTTAGGGTAATACCCGAGACTGACGACTGGGCGAGGAAACTAGCATGTATGATAGAGTGAGTGCATGAATGAATGAACAAATCTTTTCTCCCTACCCTTAAATGCACTCATACTTGGACTTGGTCACTTACACTTAAATGTCCTCTACTAAAACTTTCAAATTCATAAAATTTACCAATCTCCACGTTTTACGTCCTCTTCTTTAATTGGAAGCCCCAAAACTCTTTGCGGGGCGAATAGTTAACTTAAAAAAAAAATCATTACGAAGGGGAGCAGTGTAAAGGTGGCATCCCCGCCTTAACTCCTCCCTTTGCCCCTTCTAGTTTCCTTCCTTCGCCGCTGCCTAACATGGGTGGCGCAGTCTGCTCCACCTCGAATGGGGGGACCCACCCTGCGCGGCGCCAGGCACTCTGTCCCTATCGTGGAGTTGGAAACAGCACGTGTTTAGAGAGGTTAAGGGATGTCTGCGAATGTGTGCCCTGGATCAGGCGTGAAGTCACGTCTCTCTTCAACGCCCCGACCCTTTCGGGCCTGAAACGCTTGTAGCTCAGAACTGCGGGACACACCGGTGGGCTCCGGAGAGGTAAAGGCGGGTTCTTTCAAGGCCACCCCAGACCACCTGTAGAGTCTGTATGTCAACTCCTTTGTTCTTAACACCACTTCGGCGGCTGCCTCTTTACGCGAGTAAGTCCACTTGGGACGCTCTCAGTGACCCTGTCCCGCCCCGCAGCTCCCTTCCCGCACTCCTCCTCCTCCAACCCAAAGGTAGCAGCGCTGAGAGCCTGGAGCTCCGAGCGAGCCGCCTCCTCACTTCCCATTGGCTGAGAGCGCCGGGAGAGCTGTCACGTGGGGGCGCGGCAGTCCGGCTTCGAGGCCGCCATCTTGGCGGAAAGTTTAGGGGGAGAGAGATTGGGGGCACGGAAGGAGCCAAGGTTCCGGGGGGTGTTGCCCGAGAAGGGAGAGGGTGAGGGGGCTAGTGGGCCGTGGCGAGTGAGAACGCGGCGGCGGCTGCCGGAGAGGAGGAAGAGGCAGCGGGAGGGCGGCCGCTGAGGGGAGCTCCCACCCTGTCCCCTCACCCCCTTACCTTAGCGACTGGAGAGCCGGGCAGGGTAGGGGAACGTGGAGCGGGGCAGGGCGGGGAAACCGCCCGGAGGCGGACTAGACCGGACCCCGGCTCCGAGCGCATACCGCTCGCCGGAACTTTGTGGCGGCGCCGCAGGTGTGGGGTACAGTGGAGGCGTGCATGTGGGGCGCGAGGGTGTCGCGGAGAGCGGCAGCTGCCCTGTCCGGCCCCCGCTGGAGTAGCCCGGAAGAAACGGGCAAGGAGAAAGGCAAGTGAGAGCTGGGGGCCCGAGCTGGGCGGGATGATCAGCCCAGCTGGTCTCTTACTGGAGGGCTCTATGGCTGCTGCTGGCTCTGGGGCCAAGGGTCGGAGCACCTCTTGATCCCCTAGGAGAGGATGGGGAGGCTGGATACTTTTGACGGGTTGGGGGTGTTGGTGGCCCCATGTATAGACACTTAGTACTCTTTGGAGAGGGAGAAGCTTTCGAGGAGAATTTGAAAGAATGCACTCTGCTGTTAGTTTGCAGTGGTACCCACTCTTAGGAAAAAAGCTTTCTAAATTGACACCCCTGGGTTTTGAGGTTCTTTCATTTGCAAGGTGGGCTTCTCAAATGAGGCTGGGAGGCTTTCGATTTATTTAGGGGGAAATGCTAGTTTAACCACGACCCCCCCTCCCGCCCCCCTTTCTGTTTTGTGTTTTTAAAGGTGCGTGCCCTCTTCTTGATTCTGGAGAAAAATGCCGGTCCGGAAGCAAGGTGAGAATTTATTTCGGAACTCTCTCTTGTGGGTGTAACCTGCTTTCCGTGTATCTGATTTGTGATTGTTGTGTTTTAAAAATGTTTGTGTAACTTTGATGAGATAGCACTGTCCTAGCTTTACAACTTGGGGAATCTAAGTCTCATATTTCAGGAGATGGAAACACTAAATGTTAAACTTTTTTCCTTGACAGCTTGCTAGTGATTAGAGAGGCAATTAATTTTTTTCCCCTGAAATATCTTTTTATCATTTTTACTAAACACTTTTGTGAGTGAATGTGGGATATTGATTAAGTACTAGTATTTTGAAACATTTAAGATTTGGATTATAATGACAATCATGGATAATTTGGTTTTGGAAATCAGGTAATGTAAAACTATGTTGGTAATACTTTGATCAGAAGATCTTTTATTGTGGCAGGCTAAAATTACACATTTATTACAAACTCCTCACCTTCACCCTTTTTCTGTTTTGGAATGATATATGTTTAAAATTTTTTTCCATCCTTCAAGGGAATATATGTCTACATGTACATATTAAAGATTAACCTGGAAGATTTGAGGAACTGTTTAGATGTCTTACAGAATCATTTGCCCGCATAGCTAGTGTGTAATAATTTCTTGTAAATACGCAATTTTAACCAGGCTCTTTTCTCCTCTCAGATACCCAGAGAGCATTGCACCTTTTGGAAGAGTATCGCTCAAAACTAAGCCAAACCGAGGACAGACAGCTCAGAAGTTCCATAGAACGAGTTATTAACATATTTCAGAGCAACCTCTTTCAGGCTTTAATAGGTGGGAATTAAAACTTTATTTGTGACCTTTATGTCTTAAAACTCCTCTGAATTAAGTTATTTGAAACCAAAGAGGATTCTTGATTCTCTATGAAGCATTCAACAACTTGAACATTTTCAGTGAGTTGTATGTTTTTGATAGACCAATATCTTTTCTGAAACTGTCTAATAACCAAAAATATTTTCAACATGATTATTTTGGTGGCCGTTGATAATAAGGTTTCATATCTTTAAAAGAGGGAGAAGTTGTGAAAATGTTTCAGGACGCAAAGGGTAATTAGCTTGGTTCTGTATTTGACTTGGATTTTTCTGGAGTCCTTGAAAATGTTTGAAGGGTTCTGTTAAATTTAAGAACATTCATATCCTTAATGTAGACACCTGTTTAAACTTTGTATTCATAGGGTCAGAAATTTTAGACTTGGAAAACGATCTTAGAGGTGATCTTGTCTAAAGATCATTAGATGATCTCTGAAACCTCATTTAACAGAGAAGAAAATTATGACAGTTTTATTCTTAAGTGTAACTTAAATTTGAGATAGTGCATTCTTTTAAAGGAGAACTGAACAAATAGTCAAGGCCCTGAATTCTATTCCTGACATTACCATTAACTGAGTGATCTTAAGCTATCACTTAACCTTTTCTAGGCCAATATTAGCTGTAGAATGCAGATGGTGAAGTAGAGCAGTGGTTTTTAAGTCTTTTTTTTTTTTTTTTTTTTTTTTTTTAAAGCAGCTAGATCCTTTTTAAAAACAAAATTTTATATTTCTTAAACAATCCCTGATATATACAACAAGGAGCTCTGTCTCTGGCCCCCTCCTCTTGAAAAGTATCTTCAAAAGTTTGCAAATCACTTATCTCTAGAAGATTTATCCCTTCCAATTCTAAGAATAAATGTTTTGTTTTGTTTTTTTATTAGTCATTGACTAGATAACATTTTTAAATGAGATATAAACCTCATTGCATTACTTTTATTTCCTCAGTAACTCCCAAGCAGAGATGGCTTTACATTTGTCTATTGGCAGAGTAAGTGTTGCTGTGATTTGAGGACTACTTTCAAGTCAGTGTCAAATAGCTCACTGGTAAATTGATGTTGTTTACTAAATTTGCTTTAGAATGAAAAAAGATTTTTAAGAAGATCCACTTACTACTCTTGAACAATTTTTAAAAATTTAACTTTATCACAGACTTTCAAAAATATACACAAAAAGAGAGAACAGTTTAATGAACTGCCATATACTTGTCCATTTTCAGAAGTTATCAACATTTTTCCAGTTTTTAATGGACACTTTTTTACATTTGAATTTCTAAGCTCTGAGGTTTGAAGTCCAAATGGATGATCAAATTTGATTCCTCTGACAAAACAGCAGAAATGGAAGGGAAAAAATCATTTTCTCAGTTATTTGGTTTTCTAAATCAACTTTAAACTTAGGAATGTTTTATTTAGTAGGGGCACTGTTTGTTTAGGAAAAAATATGACTTGTATATCCTGATATATATATGGTAATTCTTCTGTGTATGAAGGCTATGACTTAAGAAAATTAAGTGGTTACTGAGGTAACTAAACAATCTATACTTTTTGGATTTCTCCCTAAGTTGGGGGGGTTGGCTATGTTTGGAGGAATTTTTGATATCTTCTGCCTGTTTTAGGTTTTGAATGCGGTTATCTATTCTTATGCATAACTGAAGTTTGATAGAGTTAGCTTTCTAATTATTTTTATCTTTGTGAATCCTGTTTGTCTTGTACAATTTCATTGGTTGTAAATTTACTTTGCTATTTAGATTTATTTATACTGAAATGTTTTATAGAATGTACTGTCAGATTTGGGTGTGAGAAAAGTAATAAACTCTAGGAGTTTTGAAATGGGTAAATTTAGTAGAGGTTTTTTTTGTTTCATTCTGTAAATGAATTAATTGTTGACAATGAATTAATACATTTTCTTGTGTGTGCTGAAATTGGGTTAACTTATTACTTTTTATTAGTTTTATCAGTTTTTGAAAATCTCTAGGCCAATTGATTTTCTTTTTGCTTTGCGCCTCCACCAACAGTGTTGTAATGTACTTTAAAGCCTGTAAATTTCCCTGAGTTAAATGGGAGTCCATTATATGTAATATGGACTGAAAAATCCTGGATTAACTGTTTATTTCATTAATAGTGGTACTCTGTCCTCTGAGCTTGGTATCTCTGGACCATTGGGTTAAAGGAGACACAAGTCTTGACCACATAAGTTGTTTGAAAATCATTCATGCAGAGTTTGGAAATCATTTGGTGCTTAGGTTATAGTGAATTATCTAGTTACTTGCTTGGGATGCTGAGTTTCTTTGGACTTGGAATCTGCATTGATTATTTATTTACTGTTTCTTGGAACTGGTTGCTTGTATTGATTATTTTCATGCATTTAAAAAAAGTTTGCATGGGGTTCTAGGGCTTTTAATGTTATAGAAATACTGATATTTTTCCCCCTCTCTAAGAGTTGATACATTATATAGATTAGGTTTCTTATGCGTTGGGATCATTCTGAGGGACAAGCAAGCACAGACTGCATTCCATCTACTTCAAGACAACAATGTTTTAATATCTCTGAAATTGGATCCCATCTTATAATTGATGTATGTTGTTTAATTGGCAGTGCTTTTGCATTCTTAAGCAGCACATGAATAATGGTGCTTATAATTGATAATGTTCTCGATTTCAGTGAAATACAGAAATTGTTTTAGTTCTAATGGTTGGCAGTATCCTTGAAAGATGGCTTGCAGATTTAAGAATTATTGAAAGCATAAAAGTTTTTAATAACTTATGAGTTTTAACTAATAAATTGTTTCTTTAGAGCTGAATATTTAAAGTTATATCTTAAAATCCACATGCTATAAAGTTGTCTAAAATTTATTCCAAAAAATATCTGGCAATTCTTTTTTTTTTAATAAATGAAAGGTAAAGTGTGCCTAATTCTAATACTGGGTTTGGTGAGAGCCACTTGAGAACTTAATATATTTGATTTTATATTTCCATGTTTTACACTTACATTTGAAAATTTTGCAAGTGAAACAGACTGGATATGGTTTGATTACAGTCAGGTCCGTAGTGGTTTGAGGTCATTCCTGATTCTGAGGCCTCTATAGGATTTAGGGCTACTCCAGTAATCCTTAGAGATTTCATATTAAACTAGACCCCTGAGATTACTTCTTATGGGATTAGAATTTGTTTGTTCTCCTTGTGCACAGGAGAAAAACCTGGGCTCAAGATTGGAATGGCTTTGGAGACTTGAGTATGTTGTTATGTGATTTGCTATATTTGACTTTGGGAAGCTGCTCCTTTACCTTGGATATTTATTGTGTTTTCTGTTGTTTGTTTTTTGAAGGTGGTTTACTACATACTCAATTTGTGCTTTAGTTTGAGTAGAGTTACTCTTCTAACCTGGCAAGTTGTAGTTTCTCTGTCTTTATCCAGTTAAAGCTTCCGTTTGTTTGCAAACCAGCTTCTGATTAGAGGCTGACTAGTTTTATGATTATTTTTCTCAGTTGCATTTTCTGTTACTGTACAAACAGATCTTTGTTTTGAAGATCAAATGGCTTTGGAGATAAAACTTAAAATAAATTGTTGGTTTTCTTTGCTGTGTTGCCTGGGGAAAGAGACTGGTATAATCATATATTGTGTCTGCAATAAATCAAGCTTTTTTCACTTTTTTTTTTGCAAGCTTACTTTAATACTATGTTTTATTTTAGTTCTGCAGATAATTCAAAATGAAGATGGGCAATGTTATATAACACTATACATTTCTAAGATTTTTAGCTCCCAATTCATTTGTTGCTACTATATTAATTCTAATAGTTTTACTAACCTCTATAAAATGGTAAAGAACATTTAAATTTGTAGATCCTGGGTTTCAAAAGTATGATTCATGTTTAAATGTATGTAAAAAGTAATAATAGTTAACACTTATTGAGTTCTTCCTATGTGTTAATGACTGTTACTTTGAAGCAGAATGTTCATAATGATAGAATATGTATTCACACATTTTGAAAAGTTTATTTACTTAGTACTCAAGGTTTGAGAACTTCTAGGTATTGTGGCAAAATGTCAAGATTTCTTAGATTTTTGCTTATTATTGGTCTATGATGCTACATTTTGGTTTATTGCTAATTTCTGTATGTGCACATGTGTATGTATATGTGTAACTTTGTAGGCTAAGTTTGAGAAGGGAAACAGTTATAACGGTATAGACAAGGCTGTTGGCTAAAACTTTGTAAAATTAGAAGAAAATTTTATTAACTTTTTGATTGATGGTTTTGATTGGGTTGTATTGTTATTTACTTGCTAATAGTTTTGCTTTTACTGCTTTGAAGTTGTGTTTTGGTTATGTTGAATCTGGTTGAATTCTCTTTGGAACCCTAGAATCATAGAGTTGTAAAGCATCTGTAAATATTTCTTCTGGTCTAAGTCATTTCCTCTATAGAGGGTCAAACTTTTCTTCTAGTACAGGATACAGGCTAGGACCAGGTATTACATGTAATTGTCATGTCTCTTTAGTCTTCTTTCATCTGGAAACATTTCTTACAGCCTTTTTTTTTTTTTTTTTTTTTGTCTTTTACAACATTGACATTTTTTGAAGACTATAGTTCTCCTCTACCCTTATTTTATTTTATTTTTTTATATATAACATTTCTCATTTTGGGTTTGTCAGACTCAGGCTATGTATTCCTGGCTAGGATACTGTACATCTGGAGACACATGATATCATCTGTCCTTTATTGTTGATGAAATTTTTGATCCCCTGTTTAAGTTGTCGGGTTTCTCTACTCTGTAGTTACTGTATTATCCTTTGCAACTTAAAAGCATTATGTGGCGGAGACTTTAATACCATGCATATAACTTGCTTCTTAGCCAAGTTTCCTTCTAGACTCAGCATTCATTGGTAATTCTTGCAAAATTACGGTTTTCTAACAGCACCACTCCTCTACATTGTTCAGTTAAGACTTTGGCATTTTACTGTAGTCAGGAGTCCTCCTCCTCCATTTATCCATCTGTCTGTCAATCTATTTAGCCATCATGATAGACCTGGAGATTCCTATTTTTTCAATGGTTTATGTTTTATTACTGCTAATTATTACCATATTACCATTAATTATTTTGTGGCTCAGACTGTCTCAGATTTAGCTAGTGGGAGCCCTTTCAAGCTTGCTCTTGTGTTTTTATGGCATGTCCCCATCACTTTTTTGAGCGCTTTCTTATTTTGGCATAAGATGTTCCAGGGTCATTTTTTACCTATCCTGCCACAGGCCTGGAATTATCCCTTTCTCTAAGAAGCCCTGGTTCCTTTTTGTACACACCTTGTTTTAAGGAATATGTATGTGAATACCCTTTGACTAAAGTGCTGAAATAACTTATTTTTTTGGACGCTGACTTGACGTTTTTCCGGTTCCTAGTATGGAAAACATGGATTGTTTGTAAACTATACTTTTAAATATTATAGAATATTCTTTTTTCTTTGGGGATCAAAAATAGCTCTTTTTTTAAATTTTATTTTGAAATAAATTCAAAGTTACAGGAACAGTTGTAAAAACAATACAACCCCATACACAGCATACCCTGACCCCCCTCCCCCGATACCCTGATCCATCAACTTTAACATGCTGTTACACTGCCCTTTCTTTCTTTCTTTCCCTCCCACCCTCCCTGCCTTCCTCCCTATCTATCATCCATCATCTATTGCTCTGTCTTCTGACATATGAGAGCTAGCTGCACACATCCTTGAACAAACACTATAATTCACATATAAAAGTCCCATGAACAACATTCTTTTGTGCACTCCCATTAAGCGCAGCTAAGAAGTTCAAGAAATTCAACAATGATACAAAGCTTACATTCTATATTTCATTTTTTTTTTCTTATGTCCCAACTGTGTCCCTTTGAGCCTCCTGTCCTCCATCCTCAGATCTCATCCAGGATCATCCTTGGCATTCAATTGTTACCTATTTAGACTGTCTTTTTTTTTTTTCAATTGTGGAAACATATACAGCCTAAATCTTCCCATTCCACCCCCCCCCCCAGCATTCCATTAGTGGGATTAATCACATTTAGAATGTTGTAATGCTATCACCTTCCCACCATCCATTACTAGAAATTTCTCTTCACCTCAAACAGCAACCCTATACTCATTTCTTAACTCTACATTGCCCCTTCCCCCACTTCTCATAACCCATACTCTACTTTTCATCTGTATGGTCATATTCTCTGATAATTTCTTTGTGTTTACTGTGGGGCTTAAATTTAACCTCTTAAATCCATAACAATCTTCGTTTTCTTTGAGACCAACTTAATTTCAATAGGACACATGAACTATGTTCCTATACTCCATTATTCCCCCACCTTTATATAGTTCTTGTCAAAAATTACATATTTTACATTGAGTCCAAAACCACTGATTTGTCATTAGAGTTTGTGTATTTTATATCCTGTAGGAAGTAAATAGTGGTTTACAAATAAAAAATTATTGACTTCTATTTGTATTCCATTGTGGTCAGAGAATGTGCTTTGAATATATTCAAAAATTTTTTTTCCTTTTTTTTTTTAATTGAGTCTTGTTTTATGTCCCAGCATATGATCTAATCTGGAGAAAGATCTGTGATCACTAGAGAAAAATGTGTGTTCTGGTGATTTGGGATGTAAGGTTCTAGATATGTCTGTTAAAATTCTCTATATCTCTCTCTCCTTTTTTTGTTTCTCCGTCGGTAGGGCTCCCTTTAGTCTCTGAAGTAGAGCAGGTCTTTTATTAGCAAAATCTCTCAGCATTTGTTTGTGAAAAATTTAAGCTCTCCCTCAAATTTGAAGGAGAGTTTTGCTGGATAAAGTATTCTTGGTTGGAGATTTTTCTTTCAGAATTTTAATTATGTCATGCCACTGGCTTCTCGCCTCCATGGTGGCTGCTGAGTAGTCACTACTTAGTCTTATATTGTTTCCTTTGTATGTGGTGAATTGCTTTTCTCTTGCTGCTTTTAGAACTTGCTCCTTCTCTTCAGTATTTGAGAGTCTGATCAGAATATGTCTTAGAGTGGGTTTATTTGGATTTATTCTATTTGGAGTATGCTGGGCATTTATGCTTTGTGTATTTATATTATGTAGAAGGTTTGGGAAGTTTTCCCCAACCATTTCTTTGAATACTCTTTCTAGACCTTTACCCTTCTGTTCCCCTTCTGGGACACCAGTGAGTCTTAAATTTGGACATTTTATTTTATCTATCATATCCCTGAGATCCTTTTTGATTTTTTTGATTTTTTTCTCCATTCTTTCTTTTGTTCTTTCATTTTCTGTTTTGTGGTCCTCTAGGACACTGAGTCATTCAACTTCCTCTAATCTTGTATTATGAGTATCCAGAGTCTTTTTAATTTGTCCAACAGTTTCTTTTATTTCCATAAGATCTTCTGTTTTTTTATTTACTCTTGGAATTTCTTCTTTATGCTCTTCTAGGGTCTTTTTTATGTCCTTTATATTCTGTGCTATGTTCTTCATGTCCTTTATATCCTGTGACATGCCCTCATTCTTTGACTGTAGTCCTTTGATTCATTGCGCCAAGTACTGTGTCTCTTCTGATTGTGTGATTTGGGTGTTTGGGATTGGGTTCTCCATATCGTCTGGTTTTATCAAATGCTTTAAGATTTTCTGTTGTTTTTGGCCTCTTGGCATTTGCTTTGCTTGATAGCTGTGATCTTCCAAGACCTCTGTTGAAGGAAGGCTGTGCTGTGTCACAAGTATGCACCTTCCCTCAAGAGAAGCCCTGGGCTGCCGGGCCATGCAGGGGCACTCCCAGCCTGATGCAAAAATGGCTGAATGGGGCGTCTCAGCCCCCCCTTTTTGCCCAGCTCCGCCTTCCCAGCTCCAGGACAGCTAGCTGTGGGTGCACCCAAGGCCACTGTCCATGGCCGATATTGTGGCGTGTGCGTGGTGCTGTGGGATACACTCCTCGTCAGACTGGGTTTCCTGGCATGGCTCTGGGCTGTGGGTCTGGCCCTGGGCAGTAGTGTCGCGAGCACGCTGGAAAGCTGGCTGCAAGGGGCGCAGTTTCTTTCTCCTTTTGGCTCTCTCCTTTGTCCCTTTGGCCCCGGGACAATCAGCAGTGGGTGTGGGGAGGCCTATCCTCCACACCAGACACCGAGGCATTGGCTACAGCCCTCTCCTGCAATGCTTCATTGTGTGGTTCTCACTGCCGTATCTGCAGCCACTCCCCGGTTTTTTTTTTTTTTTTTTTTTTTAAAGATCTAGTCTGTCTCCAAATGCCAACCCGCAGTTTCCCCACACTGCAGCACAGCCGCGGGACTTTCAGCCGGCTTACTCACTCGTTTCGGAATGCAGACTCCCGGTTTCACCAAGTGCATGGTCCCTGTGGATTTAGCAGGCCTTGTCTGCCTAGTGCATTGCTGGAGCTGATGTTCTGGGTCACTTTCTGGTTTTTATCTAGTATTTTTCACGGAGGTGTTTTTTTTGCCCTGTCTCACTTAGCCGCCCGCCATCTTAGGTTCTCTGAAAAATAGCTTTTTAAATTTATACTGGTTTTAAAGAAAGCAGAGTATCCGTGTGTGAGTAAAATTGACTGATGTTGTATATTTTAGTGTATAAAAACATTGTGCTTGCTTTTAGTCTATGAATTGAAACCGGTTTTTCATCTCTGAAATGGCAGGGTTGTATTTCAGTTCTTTTCACCTTTCTAGTTGCTTTTTCTCTTATCCTCCAAAATGCAGTTTATTATACAAGCAATACATGCTCCATGTAAAACATTTAAAATCAGATTGATATATTTTATATAAAGTATTATAAGCAGGAAAATTCTCACACCAGAGATAAGCTTCCACTTCCTCCATGCGGGTAAATATCCCTTTAGAGTGTTAGTCTGTCTGTGTACACAAACTTTCTTTTGCAAAACAAGTTCCTAACAGAAGTAAAACATGGTAGAATTGTTTGCTACATGAGAATTGATGTTTGAAATCTGTATGGAAACTGAAAAATTGTAGCTGGTTAAAATTATCCTTGAAAATTCTTCAGGAATTTAACACTCTCTCTCATTAACTACAATACAATTGTTTTCTTTCCTTCAGTGGTAGAATAGATAATAGTTTCTTCAGTTGAGCACCAGATGAAGTAGTTGGCTTGTGTTAAGTGACCTCTTATACTAAAAACACGTTGCTGTAGAATCACACTCAGCACAGTGTGATACAGAGAGAAGCTCGCATTATGAGAGGAACACGGAAACTGAGACTGCCTGAGGGGGCAGGCCTCTCCCCTTTCATCCTTTATTTGTGGCACTCAGTTTTTTGGATAGAATGGCAGATAGAATGGCCAGGGATGCTGCAATTGAATTTACTTAAGTATATATGGTGTGGTATCTATCTTATATATATTAACTTTTTTCCCACATAATTTATTAATGGATGTCTTTCTATAGCAATAGATTTCTGTGATTTTTAATGACTGTTTACATTGTATAGATTTACTGTAGTTTTATTAATGGTTTCCTAGGAGCATTTAGATTTATAATTTTTCTGAATTATAATAGACAACATTGCATTTTTATATACATCTTTGTTCCACATCTTTTATTATATTCTTAGACAGATTCCAAGAAATGAATTGCTTGGTCAAAGGGTATGTGCATTTTAAGACTCTTTATTAGAAATATGTAATCTAAATTAGGAATATTAACTCTGTGCCACATAAGTTGCAAATAATTTCCCTTATTTGTTATTTGTTTTTAAATGTTGATTTTTATTTGTAACTAAGCCATTTATTTGTGGTTAGATTTATCAGTATTTTTCTTTGTGGTTTCTGCCCCTGGTATGCTTGGAAAGGCCTTCCCATCCCCAAGATTTATAAAAACATTCACGTATATTCAAATTCTTTTGTGGCTTCTTTTTTTTTTTTTTTTTTTAAATCTTCATTTTATTGAGATATATTCACATATCACGCAGTCATACAAAACAAATCGTACTTTCGATTGTTTACAGTACCATTACATAGTGGTACATTCATCATTGTGGCTTCTTTTATAACATTTACGTCTTTAATACATTTGGAAATTATTTTGATATAAGCTTGAGATTGTGTAATTTTTCCATCAAATATTCTATTATTTTCTCATTGATAATATTAAATTTTTACATATTCTTGGATCTGCATTTCAGTTTCCTACCCTAATCCTGAATAGTACTACTTTATTTCCTTAGTTTGAGAAATGCTTCATGATTTGTGAGTTTCTCTGTTTAGGATATTGTAAGTTGTCACCATAACCTAGAAAGCATTTTTGTCTATTTGACAAAGACATACCCCACCCCGCCATTGCCTTTTGAGGATATTTCTGGAATTCTGCATATCCCTTACTCCTAGTGGTTGCAAACTTTGAATTCTAGCAAGAAAATAACAAAAGTAAATGAAAACTGTGTTCAGAATCAGCAGTTAGAATTTTTTTTCCCTAAGTGTGAGGCCTATTTTAAATTTTTATTCTGGTAACATATATACCATCCTGAATTTCCCATTTTATCCACTTTCAGTTATATAATTTATTGGTGTTCACTGCATTCACAATGCTGTGCCACCAACAGCAGTTAGAATTTTTGACCTATTGAGTTGAGGCACTTAATTTAACTTAAAAGAAAATTTTAATTGGATTTCGAGACTTTTGAAGTATGTAATCTTAGATGGAAATGTATCTGTTACAGTGGACCTAATTGCTTGTCTTCAAGTTTAGTTTTTGAGAGAGTGTACATGTTGGAGTTTTGTGACTTTGTAATTTAGGTCTTTGTTCAAGGACTGCCCTTGTGGTCCCAATTTGGCCCAAAACAAGGAAAGCACTTGCAGACTATGAATGGAAAATGGAGGAAAAGAGTATGATAGAATTGTGATTCAGTAGGTTCCAACAAAATTAATAATTTGAGTTGTGAGTCAACTGAAGTATAGTTTTTCCCTAATAAATGTTTTAGCATTCTTGCATTTTCTTATTTTCTCTTCTTTCTTGCTTTGGCACATCATTATTTTAATGGAAGTAATTTTTTTCAGGGCAGTAAATAAAAATGTAAACGTCATTTTGAATATATGGCTGGTGTATATCTGGGTGAGCGATATAGATCTTCACATGAGTATGGAAACACTCTTGTCTAGTAAATGGTAATCTTTTTGACTGCCCCTGTACTCCTTTTTTTTTTTTTTTTTTTAACATTTTCATAGTTGAGATTTAAGTATGTTAGAATTGAATTCAAGTTAAATGAGTCTCATAGGTCTGCGTAAAATGACTCATTTTACGCTGGATAGTAAATTAGTCAAACCTTGATTTAAAAAATATTGAGAGATGTGATGGTTGCTGTAGTAACATTTTGGTATGATAATGACTAGCTTTTATTATTGATGTTGTATACTGAAGAACATACGAGTGGCTTATATAAAACAGAATTGGGAAAGAAATTTTCATTATCAGAGAGGTGATTAATTTTCAAATTTTTGTAAACATGTTTAGTTAATTTTAATTCCCGGGGAGGAATGTAGACCTGGCATCGTGGGACGGAGAACATCTTCTTGACCAAAAGGGGGATGTGAAAGGAAATGAAATAAGCTTCACTGGCAGAGAGATTCCAAAAGGAGCCGAGAGGTCATTCTGGTGGGCACTCTTAAGCACAATTTAGACAACCCTTTTTAGGTTCTAAAGAATTGGGGTAGCTGGTGGTGGATACCTGAAACTATCAAACTACAACCCAAAACCCATGAATCTCGAAGACAGTTGTATAAAAATGTAGCTTATGAGGGGTGACAATGGGATTGGGAAAGCCATAAGGACCACACTCCCCTTTGTCTAGTTTATGGATGGATGAGTAGAAAAATAGGGGAAGGAAACAAACAAACAGACAAAAGTACTCAGTGTTCTTTCTTATTTCAATTGCTCTTTTTCACTTTAATTATTATTCTTGTTATTTTTGTGTGTGTGCTAATGAAGGTGTCAGGGATTGATTTAGGTGATGAATGTACAACTGTGTAATGGTACTGTGAACAATCGAATGTACGATTTGTTTTGTATGACTGTGTGGTATGTGAATATATCTCAATAAAATGAAGATAAAAAAAATAAAATTAAAGTCATTCTTCACAGTGAAAAATAAAATAAAATAAAATAAGCACATGCTTAAGCTTCTGTAGCACCTTAAACAATAGCCATCAAATTTTTATAAAAATGTAGCCTTTTAGTCACCTTAAACGATAGTCATCAAATTTTCATAGAAACCTACCTTTTTAGGTTTTAATAAATTGGAAAACCTTAGCTGTTATCTCATCCCCTGCTCCCCACCCCCCATTTTCTCCATCTCCAAAGATTTTTTTATTGTGTCACAGCTCACCTTTTAATTCTTTTGTTCCTCTTCCCAAACCTATCCATTCTATTAGTGTACATTGGTTGAATAAGTGTTTGGAGTAAACTAAGTAATTTAATTCATTCTTTATTTTCATGAAATTGTTTTTTTTTTTTTTTTAGGATAATCTGGGTTTTCAAACTTTGTCACGTTCAAGAAATATGAGCACATGATTAGGTCTATACTAGAATTTACCATGATTGTTTTATTTCCTATTTGACTTCTATTTTTATAGCAACTTCTATTTTACTTTAGTCTAGGTACCTTATGAAACTCAATGTTGTACTCACTAATTTAGAAGAATCTGAAGAAAAAGTAGAAAATAATCTTTTAGATCCCAGAATATTATTTCATAGAATTTTTTTTTTTTTCTTCCTGTTTGTTTTCGTTTTTTACCGTTGAGAATGAGTTTATTGACTTTGGGCCTCAAACTTACTATTGCTTGATGAAGTTGATCACCCTTTTCATGGAAGAATCATGAGAGGTTATGGGGCTGCTGTTGTCAAGCTCAGGCTTGGTTTTCTTAGCCAACTGCTCCTCTAGCTTCACTCACCACTAGTCAAAGCTGTTGATGTCCCAGATGATACTCTGATTATTCAACTGTGATAGAATAATTGTCTTGTCACAGCAATAATCTAGCCTCCTTTTTTTGTTAAATCTTTATGGTTATGATCAGTTGGTAAGTCTCTTCTATCATATGAAATTTAGATTAACTATAAAGTCCAAGGCTGCTGATAAAATGGGAAATACAACAGGCCCTGTGGATTCACAAGGAAAGCTCAGATTGTTTATGCATTTTTTCCAAAGGGTGCCCTGTTTGATTCAGTGCACTTTGAAAAATCTTAGCTAACATAACTGAAAGAATTATTATAATGGACAGGTAGTTTCTGAAGGTGTGTTATTCTGCTTATCATTATAGTCTTGGGGCATCCCATAGTTGAAGGAATGTGGTGGAGAAATGAAATAAAATATATGAACTATGGTACATGGACCAAGATGAGATATGGGTCAAAATTAAAGATAATCTGTTCTATTTTATTTAAGGAAAAGGATAATAAATGTGACATAAACTGTTACACTACATGTGTTAACAGAAATATTTTAGTACTTTTGCATTTAGCCAAGTATATTAACTGATCACCTTTTAAGTTGGATATTACCTGGCCAGAGCAGCTACTCTGATCCAGCTAAGAAACAAAGATATTTAAATAGCTAAAATAGATGCTACAAAGCCCACACATTAAAGCCCAATACTTGACTCATTTAAGAGCCGTCCCCCAATTCTCACTTAGTTTATTTTGTTGTAAGCCTGATATAGTTAAAATGAGATAGATCTTTGGTTCCTTAGTCTGTAGGAGCTCAGAAACAGCAAATTAGAAGTTACTGTTCGATAGATGAATGTAGGAGCTAGATTCTAGGCAATTCAGTTGACAGTGGTAAGATGGTAGTGAACTTGTGGAAAATTCACTTAGGAGATACTTTATTCCTTGACCATATTAGATAAATAAAAAGCTAGTTAATTTGAATTAGTCTAGATTTGTACTGTGCTATATGGTAGCCACTAGCCACATGTGGCTTTTTAAAATTTAAATTAATTAAACTTAATTAAAATTATGATTAGTTTCTTAGTCACACTAGCCACATTTCAAGTGATCAGTAGCCGTATGTAACTAGTGACTACTGTATCGGACAGTGTAGGTATAGAACATTTCTCTCATTGCAGAAAATTCTTTTGGACAGCACTGGTCTAGATTTTCATTAGAGATGTCATTGAAGGGTAATGCAGCAATATTTACAGTAGTTAATTGTATAAAAAAGGTTACAGAAATTTAGAGTGTGAAACTTGACTTACAATAATTAAAAATATAAAATTTCACATAGTGATGTGAGTTGCTTATCTTGAGATATTGATAACTAATTACTTAAAATCAATTTAGGGCTCTTGGGGGCATAATTAAAATAGCTTTGTTTTTGTTGGAAGTACCTATCTATATATTGGTAAACATATAGACACTAATATATAGATAGCTGTCTCCAATGAGATGTATGTATCTATCTCCTACATTATAAAATATATTCTAATATATATAAATACATATCTCCTAAAAATATATATATATATTTCCTAATGTTTTCTGAAAAGTAGTCCTTGTTAAAATTTCCCTAATTGTCCTAAAATGTCTAGTTTTTTTCCTCCGCCAGTCAAGGCTCAGACATTACAGTTGGTTGCTTTGTCTTTTAGTTTGTTTTAACAGAACAGTCTTCATCTTCGAGCTGTTTCTTTTTCCTTTCATAACATTGACTTTCTAAAGAGACAAGGCCAGTTGTCTCGTAAAATGTCCTCCCTCCTGGATTTTTTCATTGTTTTCTTTTGGTGTCATTGTTCTATCCTCTGTATTTCCTATGAACTAAAAGTTGGTTCTAAAGATCTGATTTAGGTTCTGGTTAAACAGTTTTTGGTAGGAGTACTTTGTAGGTGATGCTGTGAATTTGAGTTTTTAATTTCTTTCATGATTATGTGAATAGTTTTTTTTTTTTTTTTTTTTTAATCATCATTTTATTGAGATATATTCACATACCACGCAGTCATACAAAACAAATTGTACTTTCGATTGTTTACAGTACCATTACATAGTTGTACATTCATCACCTAAATCAATCCCTGACACCTTCATTAGCACACACACAAAAATAACAAGAATAATAATTAGAGTGAAAAAGAGCAATTGAAGTAAAAAAGAACACTAGGTACCTTTGTCTGTTTGTTTGCTTCCCCTACTTTTCTACACATCGATCCATAAACTAGACAAAGTGGAGTTTGGTCCTTATGGCATTCCCAATCCCACTGTCACCCCTCATAAGCTACATTTTTCTACAACTGTCTTCGAGATTCATGGGTTCTGGGTTGTAGTTTAATAGTTTCAGGTATCCACCACCAGCTACCCCAATTCTTTAGAACCTAAAAAAGGTTGTCTAAAGTGTGCGTAAGAGTGCCCACCAGAGTGATCTCTCGGCTCGTTTTGGAATCTCTCTGCCACTGAAGCTTATTTCATTTCCTTTCACATCCCCCTTTTGGTCAAGAAGATGTTCTCCATCCCACGATGCCGGGTCTACATTCCTCCCCGGGAGTCATATTCCACGTTGCCAGGGAGATTCACTTCCCTGGGTGTCTGATCCCACGTAGGGGGGAGGGCAGTGATTTCACCTTTCAAGTTGGCTTAGCCAGAGAGAGAGGGCCACATCTGAGCAACAAAGAGGCATTCAGGAGGAGACTCTTAGGCACAAATACAGGGAGGCCTAGCCTCTCCTTTGCAGCAACCATCTTCCCAAGGGTAAAACTTATGGTAGAGGGCTCAACCCATCAAACCACCAGTCCCCTATGTCTGTGGTCATGTTAGCAACCATGGAGGTGGGGTAGGCGAATACCCCTGCATTCTCCACAGGCTCCTCAAGGGGGCACTACATCGTTTTTTTTTTTTGTTTTTTTTTTTTTTCCCTTGTTTGTCTTTTTTCTTCTTCTTTTTTTTTTTTTTAACTTTCCCTTCTTTTTTCAAATCAACTGTATGAAAAAAAAAGTTAAAAAGAAAACAAACATACAATAAAAGAACATTTCAAAGAGACCATAGCAAGGGAGTAAGAAAAAGACAACTAACCTAAGATAACTGCTTAACTTCCAACATGTTCCTACTTTACCCCAAGAAAGTTACATACTATAGCAACATTTCAGTGAACTTGTTCCTACTACATCCATCAGAAATTAACAGACCATAGTCATTTCTGGGCATCCCCAGAACGTTAAATAGCTTATCTGTTCTTCTTGGATTATTGTTCCCCCTTCCTTAATTGCTCTCTACTGCTAGTTCCCCTACATTCTACATTATAAACCATTTGTTTTACATTTTTCAAAGTTCACATTAGTGGTAGCATATAATATTTCTCTTTTGTGCCTGGCTTATTTCGCTCAGCATTATGTCTTCAAGGTTCATCCATGTTGTCATATGTTTCACCAGATCATTCCTTCTTACTGCCGCGTAGTATTCCATCGTGTGTATATACCACATTTTATTTATCCACTCATCTGTTGATGGACATTTGGGTTGTTTCCATCTCTTGGCAATTGTGAATAATGCTGCTATGAACATTGGCGTGCAGATATCTGTTCGTGTCACTGCTTTCCGATCTTCCGGGTATATCCCGAGAAGTGCAATCGCTGGATCGAATGGTAGCTCTATCTCTAGTTTTCTAAGGAACTGCCAGACTGACTTCCAGAGTGGCTGAACCATTATACAGTCCCACCAACAATGAATAAGAGTTCCAATTTCTCCACATCCCCTCCAGCATTTGTAGTTTCCTGTTTGTTTAATGGCAGCCATTCTAACCGGTGTTAGATGGTATCTCATTGTGGTCTTAATTTGCATCTCTCTAATAGCTAGTGAAGCTGAACATTTTTTCATGTGTTTCTTGGCCATTTGTATTTCCTCTTCAGAGAACTGTCTTTTCATATCTTTTGCCCATTTTATAATTGGGCTGTCTGTACTATTGTCATTGAGTTGTAGGATTTCTTTGTATATGCAAGATATCAGTCTTTTGTCAGATACATGGTTTCCAAAAATTTTTTCCCATTGAGTTGGCTGCCTCTTTACCTTTTTGAGAAATTCCTTTGAGGTGCAGAAACTTCTAAGCTTGAGGAGTTCCCATTTATCTATTTTCTCTTTTGTTGCTTGTGCTTTGGGTGTAAAGTCTAGGAAGTGGCCTCCTAATACAAGGTCTTGAAGATGTTTTCCTACATTATCTTCTAGGAGTTTAATGGTACTTTCTTTTATATTGAGATCTTTGGTCCATTTTGAGTTAATTTTTGTGTAGGGGGTGAGGTAGGGGTCCTCTTTCATTCTTTTGGATATGGATATCCAACTCTCCCAGCCCCATTTGTTGAAAAGACCATTATGGCTCAGTTCGGTGACTTTGGGGGCCTTATCAAAGATCAGTCGGCCATAGATCTGAGGGTCTATCTCTGAATTCTCAATTCGATTCCATTGATCTATATGTCTATCTTTGTGCCAGTACCATGCTGTTTTGGCAACTGTGGCTTTATAATAAGCTTCAAAGTCAGGGAGTGTAAGTCCTCCCACTTCGTTTTTCTTTTTTAAAGTGTCTTTAGCAATTCGAGGCATCTTCCCTTTCCAAATAAATTTGATAACTAGCTTTTCCAAGTCTGCAAAGTAGGTTGTTGGAATTTTGATTGGGATTGCATTGAATCTGTAGATGAGTTTGGGTAGAATTGACATCTTAATGACATTTAGCCTTCCTATCCATGAACATGGAATATTTTTCCATCTTTTAAGGTCCCCTTCTATTTCTTTTAGTAGAGTTATGTAGTTTTCTTTGTATAGGTCTTTTACATCTTTGGTTAAGTTTATTCCTAGGTACTTGATTTTTTTAGTTGCTATTGAAAATGGTATCTTTTTCTTGAGTGTCTCTTCAGTTTGTTCATTTCTAGCATATAGAAACATTACTGACTTATGTGCATTAATCTTGTATCCCGCTACTTTGCTAAATTTGTTTATTAGCTCTAGTAGGTGTATCGTTGATTTCTCAGGGTTTTCTAGATATAAGATCATATCATCTGCAAACAATGACAGTTTTACTTCTTCTTTTCCAATTTGGATGCCTTTTATTTCTTTGTCTTGCCGGATTGCCCTGGCTAGCACTTCCAGCACAATGTTGAATAACAGTGGTGACAGCGGGCATCCTTGTCTTGTTCCTGATCTTAGAGGGAAGGCTTTCAGTCTCTCACCATTGAGTACTATGCTGGCTGTGGGTTTTTCATATATGCTCTTTATCATGTTGAGGAAGTTTCCTTCAATTCCTACCTTTTGAAGTGTTTTTATCAAAAACGGATGTTGGATTTTGTCAAATGCTTTTTCAGCATCTATTGAGATGATCAATTGATTTTTCCCTTTCGAGTTTTTAATGTGTTGTAATACATTGATTGTTTTTCTTATGTTGAACCATCCTTGCATGCCTGGAATGAACCCCACTTGGTCATGGTGTATGATTTTTTTAATGTGTCTTTGGATTCGATTTGCAAGTATTTTGTTGAGGATTTTTGCATCTATATTCATTAGGGAGATTGGCCGGTAGTTTTCCTTTTTTGTAGCATCTTTGCCTGGTTTTGGTATTAGATTGATGTTAGCTTCATAAAATGAATTAGGTAGTGTTCCATTTTTTTCAGTGTTTTGAAAGAGTTTGAGTAAGATTGGTGTCAGTTCTTTCTGGAAAGTTTGGTAGAATTCCCCTGTGAAGCCATCTGGCCCTGGGCATTTATTTGTGGGAAGATTTTTGATGACTGATTGGATCTCTTTGCTTGTGATGGGTTGGTTGAGGTCTTCTATTTCTTCTCTGGTCAGTCTAGGTTGTTCATATGTTTCCAGGAAATTGTCCATTTCTTCTACATTATCCAGTTTGTTGCCATACAGTTGTTCATAATATCCTCTTATAATTTTTTTAATTTCTTCAGGATCTGCAGTTATGTCACCTTTTTCATTCATTATTTTGTTTATATGGGTCTTCTCTCTTTTTGATTTTGTCAGTCTAGCTAGGGGCTTGTCAATCTTGTTGATCTTCTCAAAGAACCAACTTTTGGTGATATTTATCCTTTCTATTGTTTTTTTGTTCTCTATGTCATTTATTTCTGCTTTAATCCTTGTTATTTCTTTTCTTGTACTTGGTTTAGGATTGGTTTGCTGTTCATTTTCTAGCTTCTTCAGTTGATCCATTAGTTCTTTGATTTTGGCTCTTTCTTCCTTTTTAATATATGCGTTTAGTGCTATAAATTTCCCCCTTAGCACTGCTTTTGCTGCATCCCATAGGTTTTGGTATGTTGTGTTCTCATTTTCATTCGTCTCTATATATTTAGCAATTTCTCTTGCTATTTCTTCTTTAACCCACTGATTGTTTAGGAGTGTGTTGTTTAACCTCCAGGTATTTGTGAATTTTCTAAGTCTCTGATGGTTATTGACTTCTAATTGTATTCCATTGTGGTCAGAGAATGTGCTTTGAATAATTTCAATCTTTTTAAATTTATTGAGGCTTGTTTTATGTCCCAGCATATGATCTATTCTGGAGAAAGTTCCGTGAGCACTAGAAAAGTATGTGTATCCTGGTGATTTGGGATGTAATGTCCTGTAGATGTCTGTTAAATCTAATTCATTTATCAGATTGTTTAGGTTTTCAATTTCCTTATTGGTCTTCTGTCTGGTTGATCTATCTATAGGAGAGAGTGATGTGTTGAAGTCTCCCACAATTATTGTGGAAACATCAATTGCTTCCTTTAGTTTTGCCAATGTTTCTCTCATGTATTTTGTGGCACCTTGATTGGGTGCATAGACATTTACGATTGTTATTTCTTCTTGCTGAATTGCCCCTTTTATTAGTATGTAGTGGCCTTCTTTGTCTCTCAAAACATCCCTGCATTTGAAGTCTATTTTATCTGAGATTAATATTGCTACACCTGCTTTCTTTTGGCTGTAGCTTGCATGAAATATTTTTTTCCATCCTTTCACTTTCAGTTTCTTTGTGTCCCTGTGTCTAAGATGAGTCTCTTGTATGCAACATATTGATGGTTCATTTTTTTTGATCCATTCTGCGAATCTATATCTTTTAATTGGGGAGTTTAATCCATTTACATTCAACGTTAAAACCGTGAAGGCATTTCTTGAATCGGCCATCTTATCCTTTGGATTATGTTTGCCATATTTTTCCCTCTCTCTATTAATATCCTTTATTGTACCCATACCGAATCTCTTTAGTACTGAACCTTTCTCCAAGTCTCTCTGTCCTGTCTTTGTTTCTCTGTCTGTAGGGCTCCCTTTAGTATCTCCAGTAGGGCAGGTCTCTTGTTAGCAAATTCTCTCAGCATTTCTTTGTCTGTGAAAAATTTAAGCTCTCCCTCAAATTTGAAGGAGAGCTTTGCTGGATAAAGTATTCTTGGCTGGAAATTCCTCTCACTCAGAATTTTAAATATATCGTGCCACTGCCTTCTCGCCTCCATGGTGGCTGCTGAGTAGTCACTACTTAGTCTTATGCTGTTTCCTTTGTATGTGGTGAATTGCTTTTCTCTTGCTGCTTTCAGAACTTGCTCCTTCTCTTCTATGTTTGACAGTGTGATCAGTATATGTCTCGGAGTGGGTTTTTTTGGATTTATTCTATTTGGAGTTCACTGAGCATTTATGATTTGTGTATTTATGTTGTTTAGAAGATTTGGGAAGTTTTCCCCAACAATTTCTTTGAATACTCTTCCTAGACCTTTACCCTTTTCTTCCCCTTCTGGGACACCAATGAGTCTTATATTCGGACGTTTCATATTATCTATCATATCCCTGAGGTCCATTTCGAGTTTTTCAATTTTTTTCCCCATTCTTTCTTTTATGTTTTCATTTTCCATTCTGTCATCTTCCAGGTCACTGATTCGTTGTTCAACTTCCTCTAGTCTTGTACTATGAGTGTCCAGAATCTTTTTAATTTGGTCAACAGTTTCTTTAATTTCCATAAGATCATCCATTTTTTTATTTAGTCTTGCAATGTCTTCTTTATGCTCTTCTAGGGTCTTCTTGATTTCCTTCATATCCCGTACTAGGGTCTCATTGTTCATCTTTAGTTCTTTGAGTAGCTGCTCTAGGTGTGTCTCTTCTGGTCTTTTGATTTGGGTGCTTGGGCTTGGGTTATCCATATCGTCTGGTTTTTTCACATGCTTTATAATTTTCTGTTGTTTTTGGCCTCGTGGCATTTGCTGACCTTGATAGGGTTCTTTTAGGGTTTGTAGACCAGTTGAAGTCCTTATCTCTAATTTATCAGATCTACAGCTTCGTGGAGTACACTTTCTCTAACTAACCAGCAGGTGGCGTCCACGAGCCACCTGTTCTCCACAAGCCAGATCTCCCCTGCTTAGCCTTTTTGGTGAGTGGGGGAGTGAGTCTTGTGGGGCCCAATTGGTGTCCCAAGCTTGCGTGTGTAGTTGGTGTTGCCTGCCCTGTATGTGGGGCGTGTTTCTGGGCAGTCGGGGAGTGGGGGTGGCCCTAACAATCAAATCTCCCTGATGATCCTAGAGTTTTAAAGCTACTGCAATAGTCTAATCCTTCAGTTCAGTCCTGCCACAGTTTGTCTCTGCCACTGACCCACAAGTCTTTGGTATTGGCGTATGGCTCCTGAGACTTGCAAGTGGGCCCCTCTTCCAGGCTGTGCACCCCGGGTCCTCTGTTGAGGGATGACTGTGCTATGTCGCAGGTGAGTGCCGTCCCCCCAGGGCAGTTCTGGGCTGCTGGGCTGTGTTGGGAGGCTCCCAGTCTGCTCAAATGATGGCTGAATGGGGCTCTGTTAATTCACACTGCTCCCCCTTCCCAGCTCTGGGACATTCAGCTGAGGTTGCAGGGAAGGCTAATGTCCACGCCCAGTTTTGTGGTGTGTGCCTGTTATTTGAAGCACTTCCGTCACACTGGGTTGTCTGGGGCAGCTCTGGGCTATGGGGCTGGCGATGGGCAGGAGTGTTTCCTGTCCACCAGGATGGTGGCTGTGAGCGGACACCCCCCTTTTCTTGGGAAGTTGTGTTGTTTAGTGAATTTTCTCAGCCACTGGATTATTGCCTTTTGTCTCAGAGCTCTCTTAGTTCTGCTCTTGACTTGACGTGCCCAAATTTCAATTCTTTGAAGCTTTCTGTATTGAGCTTCTTAGAGTAATTGTTTTAGAAAAAGCAAAAAGGATTTAAAAAAAAAAAAAAAAAAAAAAAAAAAAAAAAAAAAAAACGGCCCTCCTCAGAGATCTAATGGGTTATTGAAATGCTAATAGACAAAGCAACCAGGGCCATTAAGGAAAAGTGCCCAGGGCAGAGAGATCAGCCTTGCTTCGGGATTTGCATATGCGCCTCAAGGCCTGATCTCCGCCCTTCCCCTTTCTGTGTTCACCAGAACTCCAAAAATCCTCTGCTTTTATTTTGGAGTTTTTCGTGTTGTTTTTTTTCTATGCCTGTCTCCTCTCTGCTGGGCTGGCTGCTCTCAGAGTCTCTGGTGTCTGGCCTCAGTCTATCTATGGTTGGAGTTTGAATCAGTAGAATGAGTTTCCGGTAAGAGCAGCCACTGCAATTCTCCCTTCTCCTTCCTGGAGCTGACAGCCCCTCCTCCCCCGGGACTGAGCCTGGCAGGGAGGGGCGCGGGTCCCCTGGCCGCAAAAACTTACAGATTTCGCTGATCTCAGCAGTTCCACGTTTTCATGAGTGTTGTATGAAGTATGCCCAAAGACAGATTGCTCTGTGGTGTCCAGTCCATGCAGTTCCTGGCTTTTTACCTACTTTCCTGGAGGAGTAACTAAAACATACAGCTCACCAGTCTGCCATCTTGCCCCGCCCCCGTGAATAGTTTTTTATAGTGACTCACGCTCTCTGAAATCCTTTCACATACGATTTTCTCTAGTAATATTCCTAACATTTGATGAGGTAGTTGGATATTATCCTCACTGTGCAGACATTAGTTTCAGTTTTAGTTTTAAAATGAAGTTTGATTGAGATATATTTACACATCATACTAACCGTCTGAAGTATACAGTCACTGGTCACAGTATCATCACATAGTTGTGCATACAACCCCATGGACATTAGTTTTTATTAGCCATTTACTTGGAAAGTTCTCAAATTTCACTGGTTATTAAAATGGAAAAGGGAGTTACTTTGTCTATGGTTTACTAAAGATTTGTTTTTATAGGAGATACTAATCTATTCATAGCAAGAAACAGGAAGTAAAAATTATTCTAAGTGTTATTTATAGTTATTATGCATGGTTCCATACAGGATAATACCTTTACTGTTAAATAATAATTTCACCCTTTTAAGAAATCAATTCAAAATTGTTCCAGTAGGTGAATAAAGAACTAATAGTGGAGAACCTAAACATTACATAACTGCCACTCAGCTTCTGAGCAGCATGAATAACTGGTGTTTACATACTAAGTGCATATAATTCCAGCTGATAGTAAAGTAACTTGATTTTTTAAATTATCCTGTGCTACTTTAAGGAAATTTATGTTTTGTTTCAGAGTTTTGCCACTTATTTAACAGTTTCTAAAATAATAGAAAATATTTAACTTTGTAAATATTTGGACTATGGGATATCTGAGAGCTCTTTGAGTTCTTTGATTTTATTTTAACTTTTATTTCCTTATGTTTTACTTCGGTTAGAAGGGCAGTTAAAACCACTTGGGGGGTTTACATTTCCAGCCTGGATATGTAAAGACATAAAATATCAGTTATGGCTCATGTCTGTCTGCAGAATTCACAGTAAAATATTAGCTTCCATCAGTTAGGGGTCTATTATGTGCCATTGTGCTAGGTGCTTTATGTATGTCACATCCAAATCCTTACAACAGTTTTCAACAAGAGGCAAATTACCAGAAGGTAAATAACTTGCTTAAATATGCTGTTAATTTGTGATGGAGTTAGGATCTGAACCCAGCACTGACTTTGACGCTTATGGCTTTTATACTCTGCCATGCAGATTCCAATATGATTGTGACACAGTGACGTGAGAAAATATGCACTGTTTAAGTACGTTATAATATTGGATAAACTTTACTAATTCAAAGTACATTTGCTTTTGAGTTATTTTTTTTAGCAATTACAGGATATAAAAGCTTTTGAATTTTTCTTTTTCTTTTCCCTACCTCTAGATATTCAAGAATTTTATGAAGTGACCTTACTGGATAATCCAAAATGTATGGATCGTTCAAGGCAGTCTGAACCAATACAGCCTGTAAATACTTGGGAAATTTCCAGCCTTCCAAGCACTACTGTGACTTCAGACACACTGCCAAGCAGCCTTAGCCCCAGTGTGGAGGTAAGATTAAGTTTGTTTCTGCAGTTGTTTTTCAGTGATCAGTTTATTTGGGCTACTAGTCTCTTTATTTTATTAAAATGGATATTTTGTGGAAGTACTATTTATGTTGGAATAAAGAAGATGGGGTTAAAATATTTTTACAAATAAACCTTAGAATCTTTAGTGCCCGTGTCATAAAATGTGAATTGTTTGAAATACTTGTTTTAGGCTATTAAAAAATATTTTGCATGCTAGACCCCAACGCGTCTTCAGCTGTGAGATAATTAGCATGATTTTGCTCTGTAATCTAAGAAATACGATATAGGTTTGTATATTTTGTAATGAGGATTTTGCCTGAGAAACATTTGTCATTTGAAGGTGGTTATCTGTCTGAATTTGATTCTACTCCCTTCTAGTTAGTACTTTCTTTAATCAAACAGTGCCTAGAAAATTTAATCAGTTTCTGTTTGGTAGTTCATAAATCAGGGAAAAGTGGTGGTGGGTAGCAACCAGAGAGCAATTTGGTAGTGAGGGTAGGTAGTTTCTTAGCTTTCTCTTTTAGATCCAGTAACATAGAATTACAGAATTTTAGAACAGGAAGGATGAGATCATCTTCCCCCTCTTCTTGATTTTAAAGATGAGGAAACTGAGAGCCAGAGGAAAATGAATGACTTAACTCAGTTTACTCGCCTGGTTTGGCACAATGTTTTTGGATTTCAGACCTCTTAACTCCCATCTCACAGCAGTCTTTATTAATTCTGATTTTAAGTGCTTCTTTTGATAAGAAATTCTGTCATATTGTGTATGTATCTTATTTCCTTATTTATTTATTTACTTTTTCATCTCTTTCTCTTGGATAATATCTATTCTCCTCCACCCTCTTTAGTTAATATATATTGCTTATTTGATAGTTTGCAAGACCAAAAGTCATTTCTATGGTCTGTTTTAAATGGATTTTAAAAATCTTAATCAATTGCAGTTTGTTTCATATTTATTGTCTTCCTAGTTAAAAAACTTGTTATGTAAAAAAATTGTTAAACCTTAAGTGTGCCAGTTTGAATATATTATGTTCCCCAAAATGCCATTATCTTTGATGCAATCTTGTGGGGCAGACATATTAGTGGGGATTAAGTTGGAACCTTTGAATAAGATTGTTTCCGTGGAAATGTGCCCCACCCAACTGTGGCTGGTAATCTGATTGGGTGATTTCCATGGAGGTGTGGCCCTGCCCATTCAGCATGGGCCTTGATTAGTTTACTGGAGCACTATATAAGCTCAGACAGAAGGAGTGAGCTTGCCACAGCCAAGAGGGACACTTTGAAGAATGCACAGAAAGCTGAGAGAGTAGCTGCAGATGAGAGACAGTTTGAAGATGGCCGTTGAAAGCAGACTCTTGCTCCGGAGAAGCTAAGAGAGGACAAACACCCCAAGAGCAACTGAGAGTGACATTTTGAAGAGGAGCTGCGGCCTACAGAGGAACATCCTGGGAGAAAGCCATTTTTGAAACCAGAACTTGGAGCCAACATCAGCCACATACATGCCTTCCCAGCTAACAGAGGTTTTCTGTATGCCATTGTCCATCCTCCAGTGAAGGTACCCGATTGTCAATGCATGGTTGGACACTTTATGGCCTTAAGACTGTAACTGTGTAGCCAAATAAACCCCTTTTATAAAAGCCAATCCATTTCTGGTGTTTTGCATTCCAGCAGCATTAGCAAACTAGAACAGTAAGAAAATTGACTTTCTTACTTAATTACTTATCATTTTTTCCTATTGTCTAATTTATGATGTTTACCTGTGATTGAAAAGGATAGCATTGTTATAGTTGATTGCCTGTTTTTATAGGAGATTGTTTAAATAATGGCTCAATGAAACCAGTACAAGTTAGTATTCATTAAGGTTAGGTTAACAGGGGAATTCTACCAAACTTTCCAGAAAGAACTGACACCAATCTTACTCAAACTCTTTCAAAACATTGAAGAAAATGGAACACTACCTAACTCATTTTATGAAGCTGACATCAATCTAATACCAAAACCAGGCAAAGATGCTACAAAAAAGGAAAACTACCGGCCAGTCTCCCTAATGAATATAGATGCAAAAATCCTCAACAAAATACTTGCAAATCGAATCCAAAGACACATTAAAAAAAATCATACACCATGACCAAGTGGGGTTCATTTCAGGCATGCAAGGATGGTTCAACATAAGAAAATCAATCAATGTATTACAACACATTAACAATTTGAAAGGGAAAAATCAATTGATCATCTCAATAGATGCTGAAAAGGCATTTGACAAAATCCAACATCCGTTTTTGATAAAAACGCTTCGAAAGGTAGGAATTGAAGGAAACTTCCTTAATATGATAAAGAGCATATATGAAAAACCCACAGCCAGCATAGTACTCAATGGTGAGAGACTGAAAGCCTTCCCTCTAAGATCAGGAACAAAACAAGGATGCCCGCTATCACACTGGTATTCAACATTGTGCTGGAAGTGCTAGCCAGGGCAATCTGGCAAGACAAAGAAATAAAAGGCATCCAAATTGGAAAAGAAGAAGTAAAACTGTCATTGTTTGTGGATGATATGATCTTATATCTAGAAAACCCTGAGAAATCGACGATACAGCTACTAGAGCTAATAAACAAATTTAGCAAAGTAGCGGGATACAAGGTTAATGCACATAAGTCAGTAATGTTTCTATATGCTAGAAATGAACAAACTGAAGAGACACTCAAGAAAAAGATACCGTTTTCAATAGCAGCTAAAAAAATCAAGTACCTAGGAATAAACTTAACCAAAGATGTAAAAGACCTATACAAAGAAAACTGCATAGCTCTACTAAAAGAAATAGAAGGGGACCTTAAAAGATGGAAAAATATTCCATGTTCATGGATAGGAAGGCTAAATGTCATTAAGATGTCAATTCTACCCAAACTCATCTACAGATTCAGTGCAATCCCAATCAAAATTCCAACAACCTACTTTGCAGACTTGGAAAAGCTAGTTATCAAATTTATTTGGAAAGGGAAGATGCCTCGAATTGCTAAAGACACTCTAAAAAAGAAAAACAAAGTGGGAGGACTTACACTCCCTGACTTTGAAGCTTATTATAAAGCCACAGTTGTCAAAACACCATGGTACTGGCACAAAGATAGACATATAGATCAATGGAATCGAATTGAGAATTCGGAGATAGACCCCCAGATCTATGGCCGACTGATCTTTGATAAGGCCCCCAAAGTCACTGAACTGGGTCATAATGGTCTTTTCAACAAATGGGGCTGGGAGAGTTGGATATCCATATCCAAAAGAATGAAAGAGGACCCCTACCTCACACCCTACACAAAAATTAACTCAAAATGGACCAAAGATCTTAATATAAAAGAAAGTACCATAAAACTCCTAGAAGATAATGTAGGAAAACATCTTCAAGACCTTGTATTAGGCGGACACTTCTTAGACTTTACACCCAAAGCACAAGCAACAAAAGAAAAAAATAGGTAAATGGGAACTCCTCAAGCTTAGAAGTTTCTGTACCTCAAAGGAGTTTCTCAAAAACGTAAAGAGGCAGCCAACTCAATGGGAAAAAATTTTTGGAAACCATGTATCTGACAAAAGACTGATATCTTGCATATATAAAGAAATCCTACAACTCAATGACAGTAGTATAGGCAGCCCAGTTATAAAATGGGCAAAAGATATGAAAAGACAGTTCTCTGAAGAGGAAATACAAATGGCCAAGAAACACATGAAAAAATGTTCAGCTTCACTAGCTATTAGAGAGATGCAAATTAAGACCACAATGAGATACCATCTAACACCGGTTAGAATGGCTGCCATTAAACAAACAGGGAGCTACAAATGCTGGAGGGGATGTGGAGAAATTGAAACTCTTATTCATTGTTGGTGGGACTGTATAATGGTTCAGCCACTCTGGAAGTCATTCTGGCAGTTCCTTAGAAAACCAGATATAGAGTTACCATTCGACCCAGCGATTGCACTTCTCGGTATATACCCGGAAGATCGGAAAGCAGTAACACGAACAGATATCTGCACGCCAGTGTTCATAGCAGCATTATTCACAGTTGCCAAGAGATGGAAACAACCCAAATGTCCTTCAACAGATGAGTGGATAAATAAAATGTGGTATCCCACACGGTGGAATACTGCACAGCAGTAAGAAGGAACGATCTCGTGGAACATATGACAACATGGGTGAACCTTGAAGACATAATGTTGAGCGAAATAAGCCAGGCACAAAAAGAGAAATACTACATGCTACCACTAATGTGAACTTTGAAAAATGTAAAACAAATGGTTTATAATGTAGAATGTAGGGGAACTAGCAATAAAGAGCAATTAAGGAAGGGGGAACAATAATCCAAGAAGAACAGATAAGCTATCATGGGTAAATTTAACATTCTGGGAATGCCCAGGAATGACTATGGTCTGTTAATTTCTGATGGATATAGTAGGAGCAAGTTCACAGAAATGTTGCTGTATTAGGTAAGTTTCTTGGGGTAGAGTAGGAACATGTTGGAAGTAAAGTAGTTGTCTTAGGTTAGTTGTCTTTTTCTTACTCCCGTGTTATGGTCTCTTTGAAATATTCTTTTATTTATTTTTTAAATTTTTTTTAATTTTTAAAATTTTCATACAGTTGATTTAAAAAAAAAAGTTAAAAAAAAAAAACAAGGAAAAAAAAATGTAGTGCCCCCTTGAGGAGCCTGTGGAGAATGCAGGGGTATTGGCCTACCTGACCTTGATGGTTGCTAACATGACCACAGACATAGGGGACTGGTGGTTTGATGGGTTGAGCCCTCTACCACAGGATTCACCCTTGGGATGACTGTTGCTGGAAAGGAGAGGCTGGGCCTCCGTATAATTGTGCCTGAGAGCCTCCTCCCGAATGCCTCTTTGTTGCTCAGATGTGGCCCTCTCTCTCTACCTAAGCCAACTTGAAAGGTGAAATCACTGCCCTCCCCACTACGTGGGATCAGACACCCAAGGGAGTGAATCTCCCTGGCAACGTGGAATGTGACTCCCGGGAGGAATGTAGACCCGGCATCGTGGGACGGAGAACATCTTCTTGACCAAAAGGGGGATGTGAAAGGAAATGAAATAAGCTTCAGTGGCAGAGAGATTCCAAAAGGAGCCGAGAGGTCACTGATGGGCACTCTTACACACAATTTAGACAACCCTTCTTAGATTCTAAAGAATTGGGGTAGCTGGTGGTAGATACCTGAAACTATCAAAGTATAACCCAGAACCCATGAATCTCGAAGACAATTGTATAAAAATGTAGCTTATGAGGGGTGACAGTGGGATTGGGAAAGCCATAAGGACCACACTCCCCTTTGTCTAGTTTATGGATGGATGAGTAGAAAAATAGGGGAAGGAAAGAAACAAACAGACAGACAAAGGTACCCAGTGTTCTTTTTTACTTTAATTGCTCTTTTTCACTTTAATTATTCTTGTTATTTTTGTGTTTGTGCTAATGAAGTTGTCAGGGATTGATTTAGGTGATGAATGTACAACTATGTAATGGTACTGTGAGCAATCGAAAGTACGATTTGTTTTGTATGACTGCGTGGTATGTGAATATATCTCAATAAAATGAAGATTAAAAAAAGGTTAGGTTAGCACAGTTTTGCAAGCTGGAAGTTTATTTCCATATAGATTTCAGTCAGAAAGATCAACAGTGTATTTCATCAGGAATGGTATTGGGAATGTATTTCAACTTTTGTATAATTATAAGGCACTAGTCCCTAGAATGCTGTGTGTGGTGCTAGTTTCTTCGCCTCCTGAAAAGTATTTTATGGGCATGATAAAGGCACACTAAGTGAATAGGAATATGAGAACTTTCAGACTGTAAATGTCAGATTTTATTACTTTGAAATGATAAGGAGGGAATATGATTGTTAAACTTTGCTGAGAGCTTGGCCCCTGGAAAATGTTTTAATAATGTTTGAAATTTATACCCAATCATGGATGGACTGGTCATGGAAATATGGGGATATTTCCATTAAGTTCTAGATTTTTTTATAAAAAGGGAAAGATGTGTGTCAAAGTTGAGTGAGCTAAGGTTAGTTAAAGGGAAGTACTGTTTCACTGAGATGACACTACCCTAACGGATGTTAGTCTGAAAATGTAAAAGCAAACTGGTGGATGAGTGTTACGACTTTCCCTAGCCTCCAGTTTCCCTATATACATGTGCTGATCAGTACTAATCTGAAAATTCTCTGCAGATCTCTGGGGCTTTCTCTGTGTGGCACTCTCTCTCTCTTTTTTTTTTTTCTTTTTTACATTTTCTTTTATTTATTTTATTTTATTTTGAAATAAATTCAAAGTTACAGGAACAGTTGCAAAAACAGTACAAACCCCATACACAGAACTCCAGCATACCCTGACCCCCCTCCCCTGATACCCCACTCCACCAACTTTAACATGCTGTCACACCACTATTTCTTTCCCTCCCTCTCTATCATCCATCATCTATTGCTGTGTCTTCTGAACATATGAGAGCTAGCTGCACACATCCTTGAACAAACACTATAATTCACATATACAATTCCCATGAACAAGAACATTCTTTTATGCAATCCCATTAAACGCAGCCAAGAAGTACAAGAGATTCAACATTGATACAAAGCTTACATTATATATTTCCTTTTTTTTTTCTTATGTCTCAGCTGTGTCCCTTTGAGCCTCCTCTCCTCTATCCTCAGATCCCATCCAGGATCATCCTTGGCATTCAATTGTCATCTATTTAGACTTTTCTTTTTTTTTTTTTCTCAATTGTGGAAACATATATACAGCCTAAATCTTCCTATTCCACCCCCTCCCTAGCCTTCCATTAGTGGGATTAATCACATTTAGAATGTTGTAATGTGATGACCGTCCCACCCTCCATTACTAGAAATTTCTCTTCACCTCAGACAGCAACCCTACACTCATTTCTTAACTCCCCATTGCTCTTTCCCCCATTTCTCTTAACCTATACTCAACTTTTCATCTCTATGGTCACATTCTCTGATAATTTCTTTGTGTTTACTGTGGGGCTTAAAATTAAACTCTTAAATCCATAACAATCTTGTTTTTCTTTGATACCAACTTAATTTCAATAGGACACATAAACTATGTACCTGTACTCCTCCATTCCCCCACCTTTATATAGTTCTTGTCAAAAATTACAAATTTTACATTGAATTCAAAACCACTGATTTGTCATTAGAGTTTGTGTATTTTATATCCTGTAGGAAGTAAATAGTGGAGTTACAATTCAATAGTTATTGACTTCTATTTGTATTCCATTGTGGTCAAAGATTGTGCTTTGAATATGTTCAATTTTTTTTTTTTTTTTAAATTTATTGAGGCTTGTTTTATGTCCCAGCATACGGTCCATTCTGGAGAAAGATCTGTGATCACTAGAGAAAAATGGGTGTCCTGGTGATTTGGGATGTAAGATTCTATATATGTCTGTTAAAATTCTCTATCTTTTTCTCCTTTCTTTGTTTCTCTGTCGATAGGGCTCCCTTTATTATCTGAAGTAGGGCAGGTCTTTTATTGGCAAACTCTCTCAGCATTTGTTTGTCTGTGAAAAATTTAAGCTCTCCCTCAAATCTGAAGGAGAGTTTTGCTGGATAAAGTATTCTTGGTTGGAAATCTTTCTCTCTCAGAGTTTTTAATATGTCATGCCACTGCCTTCTCACCTCCAGGGTGGCCGCTGAGTAGTCACAACTTAGTCTTATGTTGTTTCCTTTGTATGTGGTGAATTGCTTTTCTCTTGCTGCTTTCAGAACTTGCTCCTTCTCTTCAGTATTTGAGAGTCTGATCAAAATATGTCTTGGAGTGGGTTTATTTGGATTTATTCTATTTGGAGTTCGCTGGGCATTTATGCTTTGTGTATTTATATTGTGTAGAAGGTTTGGGAAGTTTTCCCCAACAATTTCTTTGAATACTCTTTCTAGACCTTTACCCTTCTCTTCCCCTTCTGGGACTCCAATGAGTCTTAAATTTGGATATTTTATTTTATCTATCATATCCCTGAGATCCTTTTTGATTTCTTCGATTTTTTTCTCCATTCTTTCTTTTGTTCTTTCATTTTCTGTTCTGTGGACCTCTAGGACACTGAGTCATTGTTCAGCTTCCTCTAATCTTGTATTATGAGTATCCAGAGTCTTTTTAATTTGTCCAACAATTTCTTTTATTTCCATAAGATCTTCTGTTTTTTTATTTACTCTTGCAATTTCTTCTTTATGCTCTTCTAGGGTCTTCTTTATGTACCTTTTATCCTGTTCCATGGTCTTCTTCATGTCTTTTATATCCTGTGCCATGTTTTCATTCCTCAATTGTGATTGTTTGATTAGATTACTTGTGCCAAATACTGTGTCTCTTCTGATATTTTGATTAGGGTGTTTGGGATCAGGTCCTCCATATAGTCTGGTTTTATCATATGCATTAAGATTTTCTGTTGTTTTTGGCCTCTTGGCATTTGCTTTGCTTGATAGGGTTCTTTCAAGTTGCAAAAAAAAAAAAAAAAAAAAATCAATCTAAGTTTTCAGAAATGCAAGTTGGTGGCGTACACTTTCTCCCCCTAACCAGCAGGTGGCGCCTGCAAGTCACCTATACCCCTCAAGTCAGTTCTCCCTAACTCTGTCTCTGTGGTGTGTGGGGAAATGATTTTTGTGGGATTCAGTTGGTGAATCCAGTTTGGGTTTGTTGTTGGAGGTATCCTGCCTGAACCAGGTGCATGTGTCTGGGTGGTCAGGGAGGCAGGGCCGCTTTAATATTCAAACCTCCCACGTGTTCCCGGACCTTCATTTCAGTTTTGCCTCAGATTTTCTCTGTCGCTGACCCACAAACCACTGGCATTGACGTAGCATCCCTAGGTTTTCTGAGCAGGCCTCTCTTCTTAGCTACGATCTTCCAGGACCTCTGCTGAGGGAAGGCTGTCCTTCGTCACTAGTGCACGTCATCCCTCAAGGGAAGCCCCGGGCCACCGGGCCATGCAGGGACCCTCTCTGTCTGATGCAAAGATTAGCCCATAATTCTTGACTGGTGTAAGTTCTGAATGAAAGGCAGGTAGTAGAGCTGGGCCCCCACCCCTTTCCTCTTAGAGAAGATAGATGCCTTAGGGGGAGGTCAGTAGCATTTCAGTGGTCTCTCTCTGCCTGTGCCACACCCTTTTCTGGGTCACAGTAACGGGAACTGAAAATAGCCAAGGCTTTCTCCACTGAGTTGAAAAAGGAACAGATCTAGTCCGAGGCGACCCTCCAGCTCTCCAGGGTCAGTCGTCACCCAAAGCCTCTGTCTATTTGTTGGGGATTCGTACCTCATAGTGAGCAGTTCACACTCGCTAATTAAAACCCCAGTTGGAGCTCAGTTGAGCTATATTTGCTTGCTGGGAGAAAGGTTCTCTTTGGCACCAGGAGGCTTTGTAGCTTGGGCTGTGGGGGAGGGGTCTCCCGGTTTGGATCCGCAGTTCTTGCTTACAGATTTTATGCTGTGATCTTTGGCTTCCTCCCAAGTCAGGTTGGTGTATGATGAGTGGACGGTCACGTCTGTCCCCCTGCAGTTATTCCGGATTATTTACTAGTTGTTTCTGGTTTTTTTTAGTTGTTCCAGGGGGACTACTTAGCTTCCACTCCTCTCTATGCCGCCATCTTAGAGCCTCACTGGCCGGCACTCTCTTTTATATGTAGCACTCTCTTTTTCTTACACTCTTTGAATTTTAGCCACCTTGGCTTCTGTTTCTGTTTGCTAAAGCTGCTGGAATGCAGTGTACCAGAAATGGGTTGGGCTTTTACAATGGAGATTTATTAGCTTACAAATTTACAGTTCTTAGCCAGGAAAATGTCTCAATTAAGGCATCAATAGGATGATACATGGACTCTGAAGACAGCTGCTGGTATCCAGGACACATCTTTCACATGGAAAGGCACATGACTGGCATCTGCTGGTCCTTTGCTCTCGGTTTTGTTGCATTCAGCTTCTGGTTCCATTGTCTTCCCCTCTGTGCTTCTGTGGGTCCTCTCTTAGCTTCTCCAGGGCTTTTCTCTATTAGCTTCTCTTAGCTTCTCTGGGGCTTCTCTGAGCTCTCTGGGCTTTTTCTATGTGTCCTTTATCCTCCTATAAAGATTTCCCATAAGGGGATTAAGACCCACCTTGAATGGGGTGGGTTGCACCTCAATTGAAATAACCTAATGAAAAGGTCTCATCTACAATAGGTCTGCACCCACAGGAATGGATTAAAAGAACATGGCCTTTTCTGGGATACCTAACAGCTTCAAACTAGCATAGCCTCCCACAACTGAATTCTGCAATTGTGTGTCCTCACCTCAGGCTGCTGGACTCTGTTTAGGTTCCCCATCCCTCTGCTGCAGCCTGGAGAATTTCTCCAGGCAGTAATCTGGGAACAGTTATAGAGTTCATCTTGTTTATCTCTCTCCTCACTGGAATCACTGTTTTATACCACCTTTGTCCAGTGTATGAAAGCCATTTTTTTCATATTTTTCCAGTTTTTTAGTTGCTTAAAGTGGGCAAGTCAGTCTGATCTCTATTACTCCATCATGGTTGGAAGCAATCATCTGTATATAGAAAGCCATTGATAGTATAAAATACTGTTAATTACCTTATGTGCCTGAGGAATATTAGGTGAGGTGTCCTCTGTCCCAGAAGGGAGTTACCTTACATTTGAGTCTTTATAAAGTTTCTCATAAACTTTCTAAAGATGATTTCTAAATTACTTTGTGCAGTAAATAACTCAGGGGAACACATTGGCTTGTAATGTCTTTAGTCAGTGCCCGTTTGGATGTTTATGGAGGATGTAATTGGTTTGGAATTTAACACGTTAAATAATCCTGTGAGTATGACAGGATGAACAAAAAATGTGACTGTACTCAGAATGAAGTCCCTAACATCTAAGATGATTGCTAAGAGTTTGACTAAATTTTTTTCTGAATTTTGAATGGAATGAAATAATGTATTTAGATACATTATTTTAATACTGTGTATTAAGTATTTATTTGTTAAGCAAATCAATAAATTTAAAGTAGATATTTGATTATTTCATCTATATTCCTATAGGTATATTCAAGTTTGCAAAACTTTTAAAATAGCTTTTATTGGAATAATGAGGTATCTCATTTTCAGGGTCATTTCAGGCAGTTTTCACTTTTGTAATCACCTATAGTTTAAACATTAGAAAGGCTCTATATGAATTCAACAAGTATTTGAGTCCCTATTATATTCTGCTCACTATACCACCCCTCAGGTGCTGGGGAAAAAGTGTACATGAGATATTCTTGAGTTTTGCCCTGTTAGAGCTTAGCGTGCAAGAAGTTTAGAAATTGAAACACGAATTTTATAAGTGGAAGGGCTCTTAGAATCCATCATGTTTTATATTTTATAAAAGGGGAAATTGAGACCCCCTCCAAAAAAAGAAAATGACTCCTTAAAGTTATATAACCTGTTAGTTGACTGAAACAGTATTTCTCACTCTTGGTATAGTGATTTATATATCCACTGTTATAAGATCTGCCAGACTTAAGGATGCCTTCTCTCTCTGGGCTAGACTATTTTAGATAAGATAAAAAATTCACGTAAGAGAGAAACCAGCTGTAGGGCTTCACATTCCTCTTTATTTTCCCTCACAAAATGGAATGCCCAGTCAGTACTTAGATACTGCCAATCTTGTTTTCAGTATTCTGCCTAAAAATGATGAAATTTAATTATTTCGGGAGTCATGAGCTTTGAGTGGACTTACTCTTTTATTTTGGGAGCAAGTAATCGTTGAGCTGGGTGTGAGTCTTCAATTGAGTATGTAGTTTCCAGGCTGTTTGTCATGCATGGGGGTACAGATATGTTGGCCCATGATGAAATTTACTTCTGCTCATCTCCAAACCTTTTAGCTATATAGATATTGGTTTGTGGCTAGCATTTAGTGAACACTTAACAAGATTGACATTATTCTAAGTGCTATACATGTATTATTTCATTTGAACTTCACAACAGCCCCAATAGACTTATGTTCAGGTAAAGTCCCACTAGACCTGTCTCAGATATATCCTATTAGGCTGTAAACGAAAGGCTACCACCTCATACATAGCAATGATAGTAATATAGTAATAATGATGATGCTTACTATGGGATTGGCACTTTACTAAGTGATATGCATGTATTAACTCTTACAATCCTTGTAGTGAAACTTGGTTTAGCGTAAAAGTTGCTGATGCAGGTCGTGGGTACTTTAAATGTTAGGGGTAGGAGTAGGGTATAAAATGTGAGAACAGACTGGTTTCAATTTGAGGTCATTCATAATATCTGTGGACTATGAGAGACATTATGGACAAATATTGCAGGTAATACTCTTCCCTACTATACATTTTTATAGGGAGGTGTAGCTTAAGCTTATGAGACTGAAAGTCAGTTGCATCCCTCTGCCTTGTCCTCTGTTAGCCTGTCTAGCTCTACTCTCAGTGATTTTGAGGACAGGATATGAACTTACAAAGTTATGTTACCTCTGGGTTAAAAATGAAATCTTCTTGAGGGAGTTTCAAATGATACAGAGTTATAACTGTTTTTGTGGTGTTGAATTTTTTGAGGAGTAATTGGGTGAAATGGGTTTAGTAAGTCACTAAAGTTTAAATCTGGCTTCATTAATAAAATGTTACTTTTTTTTAAGTAAAGAGAGAAAAGGTAATATTTTAAATTATTACAGTTTATTCTTCCTGCTCCCCTTCTCAAAAACATCACATGGAATATTCCATTCATTACTGCCTGAGAAAGTCATTACTTTACAAGCTGCAGTTGCTGAAATGGTTTAGTAGAAGAAATGTGTGCTTACATTTGTTTTAGTGATTTTGTTTTGTAGTTGTTTTTTGAATATTCAAACTGTAGCAAACAAGGAGGAGCAGATTTAAATTTATTGGTCGGGGAAACCTCTTTGTGGAGCATTTCATCAGATGACTTTGTCAGTCTCCTATCTTGAAAAGAGGGATTAATGAAATGCATCTGAAGCAGCAGTTAACTCATGTGGAACAAACCCTGACATCTTCCACAGTGTGTTTTGTGGGATAATTTCAAGTTCTTCGGAAACAGATTACATAAAGAAGATTGTAGAGCACGTGACACATTCTGGTTTCTTGTATTTCAGATAGTAGAAAAATTGCTATCTCTAAGAATGGATCCTAGAGAGATCTTGTCACAGTTATAACTTTTGATCTATGGCTTTATCTCACAACTTAATTTTTAATTTTAATTTTTTGTTCAAATAGGTAACTTAAAATAGTTTTGCAATAAACTGCTTTATGTATAAAATACTATTGTAATGGTAGAGTAATGGATTGCCTGTGCATTGTAACCACAAAGGTAAGATAAAATGTTTTCTACATTTCATTGTTAGTGACAGAATTTGAGACCTTTTGTTCATAATGTATTTTAAAAATAAGTTGTAACCATTGTTATGTATTTGAAAAGAAATACTTAAATCCATGTGATGCTTAGTTTATATCCTTTAAGAAAGGTAGTATTCTGAAATGTTTTTCAGATAGCTAAAAATAGTGTGTTGCAATTTTTTTCCTGAGAATTTACAGACAGCTTTTCTCCTACCAACAAGGTTGTTTAAAAAGCCTTGATTATATTTTTCTTCTAGTAAGTATATATTCTCAATATGCTTTCTCTTCATTTTCTGTCCCAACATGCCGTGTTAGTTTAAAGTATAACTCATTTGAGAACATTTTCAATAGAACATCTGTTGAAAATTTAGTTAAATTTTTTTAAGAAGAGGATAATAGTCAAGTTCTGATTGTGTTGCCTTTGAAAATATGCTGATTTGAATTTAAATGATCAAACTTATACAAGTACTATTTCAAGTATTTGTTTTGAGATCTTGTTTGCTTGGTGTCCTCAAAGTGCAGCCTACTTTACTTAATCTCTAAGTTTGACTTCTTTTATTTCTGAGCACCAGTTTGTGGACATTGTGTGATTGTGTTATTATAGATTATAGACTTAGGGCATTTACATTTTGAATTTTTACGTTGGTTTTTACATTATGAAACAATTTATCATTTTGGTTTTTATTTCTATATACTTATGCCACAGATGATTATTAGATGGAATTGTTGAGATATTTTATGATGTTCAGTAATAAAAGAGTAAGTAAATTTGTAACTCCTGAAAGTAGGCTGTTCCTACTCCTGTATGGTGAATTATTTCTCACAAGAGGAAAAGAGGGAAAACTGATGTAAATTAGTTTTGTTTGCTCTTTGTTCATAGAGAGTTATAGTTGGGAGAGTAGGAGTTTTTGATTGGGTACAAGCATGCCCATTATGTGGTCACATCTCTTGTTTATAAATGAATCTTCTGTGTACCTCTAGGTGAACTATCTTACTGAAATATTCTTAAAGAATGTTGAAAGGGCACATAAGTCTGGAAAACAGGATTTTTTGTTTGTTTTCTCTGTGAGTTCTTTTCATGGTTGTCTGTGTTTGGTTCTCCTTGTGATTTACCTTTTATCACATCATTCATTTTAGTTTTTATTTTTGTATTGTAGCAAGGTTATTTGAAATGATCTGTCTCTTCTCTCTTCCTTATCCTCCTTGATTTAAGAAGTTTTGAGTTTGACTCTCCTTTTTTAGCAAAGCAGCGCTATTACTGCTAAAAGAAATTGGATGTAATCATTATCCTAAATTTTTTATAAATTTTTATTATGTAACTGTTAAAGCAAAAATAGAAAAAGATGTAGGTTGGAAATTAGGAAACCTAAAATATTATTTGTAGTTACTTTTGAAAGAGTTAAAATAATTTGCTCTATCATTAGAAATCAACCCTTTCAACATATTTAACCAGTGCCTGTAGCAGAAAGAGCCAAATTCTTGGTTTTCTTTTCAACAAAGCACTACAATGTCCTCAGGTCCCCCACCCCCCCACCCCTTCTCCCTTTTTTGATCTTTGGAATGTTCTATGGTTTTATATGTGTTTTTAAAGCTTGATGATGTAGTTGATGTAATTTTATCATGTTAATACTAAAACACCTTACAAAGTGAATTTTTTTTCATCCTCCGCCTCCCCTCTCTCCCACTTGTGTAGGCACGATGAACTAGGTAGGCATGTTGCATCACTGCTACCATGGATACTCTTAAGAACAGGCATGTGGGTTGAGCTAAAGCAATGATGATTAGTTTTCTGTTTTTTTTTTCCCCCATAACTGTATGGTTTTCAAAAACATTTGCAAATGACCGGGTTGTGAGTTGAGATGACTGAATCATCATTGCTACTGAACTGCCAAATTTTGTCTTCCGTTTACAGTAGCATTCATGCTGTTTACAAATTTAAGGTGATCATAATAGTTCTATTTTCCTTTTCTGATTAATATGTTTTAAACACAAATATGCAATAATTTACCCTTTTGGTTTCTATTTCTATATATTTATGATACCACATAGTGATTGTTAGATAGAATTGTTGAGATATTATATGATGTTCAGTAATAAAATAATTAGTAAATTTGTAAATTCTGAAAGCAGGTTGTTCCTACTCCTGTATGGTGAATTATTTCTCACAAGAGGAAAAGTGAGAAAATTGATGTATATTAGTTTTGTTTGCTTTTTCCTCACAGTTATAGTTCACACAGTAATGTTTGCTTTACCACTAGTGAAAATGTATTTTTAAAAATATTGTTATGAATTTTTAAATATTTTGAAGGGGAAAAGATCCTAATGAGGATTTCTGTCACAACATTATTTCTGATTATTGTTAGTATACTTACATAGATTTTTATGTAGTTTAACGTGAATATAGTTTTTTGTTTTGTGCTTTCCACATAAATGTCTAAGAGATTTTTATTTTTGTGTTTCTAAATTCTTGTGTTTTTAGTTAGCTTCCTTGTATACATATATGTCAGTTGGGATGGAGTTGATATTGTTAGGGGGTCAGATAAGGAAGTGTGGTTTCATCAGGTTTGTTATCATTAGGAAAATTAACGCAGAGTGTGTAAGAGCTACTGAGAATGATTTGGGAATATTGTTATATATGGTTTGCTTTCTTATGTTAGCAATAAAGTACTATGTATAAAGTGCAGCTGACGGCGTTCATATTCTTTACCACAGAGGCTTCCTAGCTGTACAGTAACTTCCAAGAGAGAGTTGCGTAACTTTAGTACCAGAATTTCTTGTAGTAGGACCATTACTTTCTCCATCTTTTGTTATATTGCTTGTTGATCAGGTAGAAGGAGGGGTGTTCTCTATCCCTCTTCATTTTAGAGGCCATTTAGGTAGCAGGAGAAAGATCTAGGAAAAAGTTCTTTTGTTTTTTGTCTTTTTTTATTTTGGTTTTCATTTTATGAAACCTAGTTCATTTCAACCTAGTGTGTACTCTTTTTTTTTTAAACAGTTTTATTCACATGCCGTACAATCCATCCTAAGTGTGCAGACAGTGGGAACTAGTGTGTATTCTTGACTAAGCCTAGAAAGGAGAAAAGGAACATTCCTATTTCAGAAGATTCTCTTACAGTTGGTGCCAGTTTTTATTATTTTTATTAACTTATTTGCCCAAAGTTGGAACCCATGTTAAGTGCCATCAGAGCAATGTTTGAAGTATATGCAGCCCTGGGAGTCAATCCCAGTTAAGGACTTGGCAATGCACATGTTTTAGGAGCTACAGACTAGGTTTTCATTGTTTTTGTAACTGGCCATTTTCAGTTCTTGTGGAATATTTTCCTTTTGCTTTTAAATCTTTATGCATGGTAGTTTTCTCTGTTGGCAAGCCCTTACCCCCAAATATTATTGATCCTTCAGATTTCAGTATGTAGATTACTTCCTCAGGGAAAGTTTCCTTGATTCCCAATATTAAATTAGGTGTCTCCACTTATAACTTCTCTAAGTATACTTTCCTTTTCCTTTCTAAAATACAGTGTATCATGTATTTGTGTATTTGTTAATGTATGTTTCCCTGGACTGCAAGCTTTCAAAAGTAAGACTTTTATGGTATCCCCAATGCCTGACCAAGTGTCTGATGTATATAGTAGGTACTCAGTAAATATTTGTTGAATGATTGATACTTTGGGACAGATGATCCAGACTAACAGATTAAAAAAAATTAATGAGCATTTTACTTTGTAATGCATTTTAAGCCCTATTTTGAATATTGTTGAATGTTGACATACTGGGGAATTGTCACTAAAATTTATTTTTCTTTCTATATTTATAATGAATTCAAAAGGATCCAGAGAGTGTACCCTTCCAGTGTTTTCTACCCATTTCTTAGTTTATGGTTCAAATGGAATACATCATCATGTCTTAATTAGCTACTAGTCACTTAAATGATTGATTTGTTGACTGATTATGTATATAAAGTATGTATTTGTTTCTGGCTTATCTTAATTTGGGAGAGACAGATCCATTTTCATTTGATAGGGCTTACTTCCTCTAGGCTGCAAAATGTTAACTAACACCTTCGGCACTGTCCAAAAGAAGTTTATGCAATGATGGAAAAGTTGTGTATCTGCAGTGTCCTAACCACTAGCCACATGTGGCTATTAAGTATTGGAAACGTGGCTAGTTTGATAGAGAAACAGAATTTTTAATTTTAATTAAATAATCACATGCATTAGACAGTATAGACGTAGATCATTGTTCCCATACAGCAGCCATCTGTATACAGTGAAGCCATCCTTCACTTATTTCCTCTGAATTTCTAAAACATTTTTTTGAGTAATAAATTCAAGTAATCAAAAATCAAAACTACTATAAAAGTTTATATAGGTATGTTTCACTTTTGTCCTTTCTTCCCTTTCCCCCCTCACAGGAAACCATTTTTATTTGTTTCTGTTTATCTTTCCAGTATTTTTGCAATACAAATAAGTAAGAATGTTTTTGTTTTTCCCTTTCCTTACATAATAGATAATGTCCTTTATATTTGTACAGTCTTTTGTCCTTTACTGTTTTCACTTAAAATATCCTGAAGGTCTCTCTCATTTTATTATATAGGGCTTTTCCGCATTCATTTTTAGGGAAATATATTATTTGACTATGTGGATGTACCATAGTTTATTTAACCAAAGATGGACTATTTAATAAATGACATGTAACAACTGGTTCCAATTGGAAAAAGATGAAAGTTGGATCCATTACTAACATTCTGTATTGGGAAAAATCCCAAATTGTCAAAAGATTTCTAATCTTTTGCTATTAAAAAACACTTCAGTAAGCAACATTGTACATATGCCATTTAAACTTGTGCAGGTATATCTATATGAGTAATTCTTAGAAATGATATTACTGGTTATGAGAGCACTGCATCTATAATGTTGGAAGCTATTGCCAGATTTCCTTCATAAGGAGTTGTGCCATTTTGTATTTCCACCAGCAATGCATGAGTGTGACTGTTTCCCTGCAACTGTCAACAGAAAATGTTTTCAAATTTTTGTAGTTTTGCCAAATTGATAGTTGAGGAATGGTGTATAAGTGTGGTCTTAATTTGCGTTTCTCATATATTTAAGCAAGATTTATATTTTGAATTTTTTCTATTGTTGGTCTTCTTCTTCTGTATTTCTAGAAGCTCTTTATATATCAAGAAGATGAGCCTTTTGTCTATAATAGGAGTTACTTTTATTTTTTTCCACTTTGTCATTTCTCTTTGCTCATGATATTGTTACTAGTTTTCTTCTCTTCTCTTTTCTTCTCTTTTATGGCTTTTGGATTTGAGTCATAGTTAGTAAGACCTTTCACATTATATGGGAATTCCAAAGGCATTCACCCTGGTTTTTCTTTGGTACTTTGTACAGAGTTTCATTTTTAAATCTTTTGGCCATTTGGAGTTTATCCTGATGCATAATGTTAGCTGTGGAGCCAGCAAATCTTTTTCCATATGTTTAAGTATTTCCATTTGTTCTATTGTCATTTACTAAAAAGTTTATATTTATTCCCACTGAACTGAGATGCCACCTTTTGACAAATAATAAATTCCCCTATATGTTTGGGTCTATTTCTGGACATTCTGTTTCATTGGTTTGTCTATGCATGAACCAACTTGACAATGTTTTATTTATTGAGGCTTTATAGGATGCCTTAACAAATCTACTAGGGGTATCCTCTCTCATTGCTCTTCTGTTATAGAGTTTTCTCTTTAAGAATAAAAAAGCAATTCTTGCGTAATTATTCCTCCATGTGAACTTTAGAATCAGCTTACCTAGTTCAAGGAAAAAACCATTTTGGTATTGAGAATACCCTCTAAACTTAAAGAATTAGCACACTGTAAGGAGTATTTCCTGCTCAAAAGGGAGGAGCAAGAGAGCTGGGTAAATTTATGTTTTATATACCTTCCCAACTACTAGTATAAACTACCGATAAGGCTAGGCAATAGTTGTCTTGATTCCCTATCCTGGGAGGTAGAGTTTTTAATTCATCTCTTAGAGACCTAACTGGTTGATTTTTGTTAAAAGGATAAGGTGAGATGGAGGAATCAAAGGTGCATTTCACCTAATTCATGAGTTTTCCTAGCCCTTTACTCAGTGACTTTACCAGTTTATAAAGGTGGCCTATCCTTTGAGTGAAATCAAATAGGTTTTGTTTCTGGTGCCAACTCTGGTTAATGTTGCATTCATCTATCTATCTATCTATCTGTCTGTCTGTCTATCTGTCTATCTATCTATCTATCTATCTATCTGTCTGTCTATCTGTCTATCTATTTATTTTTTAGGGGGATAGCTCTATGAGATTTTGTTACATGTTTAGCCTTATGTAACCATCACTACAACAAGATTCTCAACTGTGTATGTGAAATATATTTCAATAAAACTGTTGCAAGAAGTATTCAGCTGTACCGTCATCATAAGACATGTTGGTGTTACCCTTTTATAACCACACCCAACCCTCCCCATCACTAACAACTAGCAAGTGTTGCATTTATTTTATTCTGCATATAGATGCAGAGGGCTGTGTTAAGAATTCTGAATGCAGGGCCAAGGAAAGAGTGGTATGATCAGTTAGTCTTTGCCATTGCTGTGGGATTGGAGACAGGGAGGAGGGACTTGGCAGAAGAATGGGATCATTTGTATTTAATATATTTTGAAAACCCTTTCAAGTCACTGAATGTTTTTCTATAGTATTTAAAATAACTCTGTTGTTTGGATGTTCCATAATTTATTTAATCAATCAACATTTGGGTTATTTCAATTTTTTTCTCTTAAAATGATATATGCTTAAAGATTAATCTCTGAGCCTAATCATTCTTTAGGTGAGGAATATCAGGTATAAAAAGTTATCAACATTTTTAATGTTTTGATAAAGACTGTCAAAATTTCCACAATTTAATCACCTTCAGGCTTCTTTTCCAGTTAAAAAACTTACTATATTAAATTTTTTTTCACTAAGTTATCTAGTAATTTACAACTGGAAAGGCTCATTATATAGCTGTTAATTTTATCCATAACTATTCAATTTCTTTTAACTCTCCAGAATATATTGTCTTGTTTCTTGGGTATTTAACCTTTGTGTTATGTCCAGTCAGTGGATTTTTAAAAACTATTCAGTGATTATTCATCCTGGAGTTCACCTTATTTGGTACCTACTGAATTTAAATAGTAGAGTATTCTTTCAGACACTACCCTATTTCCTCATCTGTTCACAATTAAATTTTCCAAAGGAATGAAGATTACTAAGGCTTCCATTTTTCTTACTTTGCCACTCACTTTTTTAATTCCTTGCAGTCTGCTTTCTGCATTATCACTCAAATGAAGTAAACTCTCCAATGCTACTTACTCTGGGCAGTACAGAATAAAGGATAAAATTTAAGAGCTCAGGTTCTGGAGACTGCTGAGATTCCAATCCCAGTACGTGCGTCATTCTTGGACAAGTTGCTTACTCCCTCTGGGTTTCAGTTTCCTCATCTGTAAAATGGAGAAAATAATGCTACCTACTTTACAGAGTTGTTAAAGGATTCATTGAGATATTACCCGTTAACTGTGTGAAATGATGCCTGGCACATAGTAAGACGTTAATAATTGTTAGCATATTTACAAATAGTTTTGAGTAAATAGTGATAAAAACAGAAACTGTTTTCTGAATCATCCTCTGTTTTGTCATTTTCTCTCTTACGTTTATTGTTCCTTGCCTTTTATGATGATATTATCAACTGTTTTTCTTTCTCTGTTGGAGGGCGGTAGATGGTTTAGGTGCAGCTCTATCATAAAGACAAGCAGGAAGTAGGAGTAAAAGGAATATGGAAGAAGATAAGATTTAAAGACACTTCTACTCATGCTTGTTACTGCTTTATCCACCTTTTCTTTTGATGTTTGTATTTTGGATTTTAGAACAATGCTAATGCCTGGTCTTCTGAGACAGATTTTGATTTCTCTTGCTCCCTGAATCTATGGTTGCCAAAAGTTCATGACTGTAAAAACTATGATACTTTCATTGGTGATTAGTGTATAACTGTCTTATATGGATAAAGAAAAGGAATTGTCCGTATAATGGGAATAGATATTTCTGATTAAAGTGAATACAAAACAAGTATTTGGTTTAACTGGATAACTAATATAATGGTAGGTAATAAATCACCAGAAAAATGTTGAATCGTTTTGGTTTACCAGTTTGGGAATTAGGAATACAAAATTTGTCTTTTGGGTGAAAGCTTCAGGTTTTTATTTAAGTGTTCATATTTGTGCCAGGGCACTTTTATTTGTACTCTGTTTTATTAAAGTGGTATGTTAGCTAGCAGCTCTGACAGGAGTGTGAGACTGCTATACAAGTCTCAGATTTTTTAGATTTTTGAATGTAAAATTTTAATAGTGAATAGAAATGCTGCCATCTACTGTTGGCTAATTGTTTTACTGCCATTTAAAATTGGTCAGTAACTTGAGCTTTTTTGTGTTTATTATTTTATTGTTAACACTATTAGGAGGGAGTATAACTATATAAAACATTATTCTGAGAAATGAATTAAGGCACATTTATATTACTTAAGTGCTAACTCCCATTAAATATATTCACTGTCATCATTTTGGCTTTTAGAAAAACTTGGGTCCTGGAACAAACTTTAGTTGAATCTTAGCTTCTCTTTTTATATGGTGAACTTTAAGTAGTTATTAGATTGGTTCCTTATAGTTGTATATCTTCACAACTTCAAAGCTTGTCTTCACAGTCCATAAGCAGACAAAAAATCAGTTATACAGGTCAAGATAATTTTTCTACAAATAATCATTCTTTTAATTTACCTTATCTATTGTATTTGAATTTAAATCAGTGTTAAATAGGATGTAAGATCTTTGTGTGTTAACTAAAAGGAGGCACTGAAGTGTGGTGATATTGGGCAAATCATGTAAGCTCCAGATTTCATATTTTTCACTTTAAAAGACGATTACAAGAGATAATTTTTTTTCAGTTTTATTGAAATATATTCACGTACTGTACAGTCATCTATGGTGTACAATCATCTGTTCACAGTACTATCATATAGTCATGCATTCATCACCCCAACCTATTTTTGAACATTTTCCTTACATCAGAAAGAATCAGAATAAGAATGAAAAATAAAAGTAAAAAAGAACACCCAAACCATCCCCCCCATTCCACCCTATTTTCCATTCAGTTTTTGTTCCCGTTTTTCTACTCAGCCATCCATACACTGGATAAAGGGAGTGTGATCCACAAGGTTTTCACAATCACACTGTCACCTTTGTAAGCTACATTGTTATACAGTCGTCTTCAGGTGTCCAGACTACTGGGTTGGAGTTTGATAGTTTCGGGTATTTACTTCTAGCTTTTCCAATACATTAAAACCTAAGAGGTGTTATCTATATAGTGCATAAGAATGTCCACCAGAGTGACCTCTCGACTCCATTTGAAATCTCTCAGCCACTGAAACTTCTGTTTCGTTTCATTTCACATCCCCCTTTTTGTCAAGAAGATGTTCTCAATCCCATGATGCCGGGTCCAGATTCATCCTCAGGAGTCATATCCTGCTTTGCCAGGGAGATTTACACCCCTGGGAGTCAGGTCCCATGTAAGGGGTAGGGCAGTGAGTTCACCTGCCGAGGTGGCTTAGAGAGAGAGAGAGGGCACATCTGAGCAACAAAGAGGTACTCAGGCGGAGACTCTTAGACACAATTATATGCAAGTCTAGCCTCTCCTTTGCAATAATGAGCTTCATAAGGGCAAGGCCCATGATAGAGAGCTCGGCACATCAAACCACCAGTCCTCAATGTCTGTGACATCAGCATCAGTCCAGGTGAGGAAGTCCAACACCTCCGCATTTTCTCCCAGTTCTTCAGGGGGCCCCTGCAAATATATTTTTATTCTCTGCCCAGATTACTTTGGGATGTGTCTCTGTTTCACTTTAACCTATACAAACCTACCATATCTCACTTCCTATTCAAAGTTCCATCTAATTGTGGTGTTTGAACAAACTGACTGTAGAGTTATACTGTTTAGAAAATATAGATCCTGCACCAAATAGACAACTGAGAAGAGATGATTTTTAAGATCCTTCTAGCTTTGTTTTGTTGAATGTCTACTGTATATAAGTGCTATACCACATATAAGGTAGATACTAGGAAAACAAAAATGATTGGTATAGGTTTGTGGGCCAAATGTGGCCATACGCATTCATTTACTTGTACTCTGTTGCTGCTTTCATGTGATGGCAGAGTTGAGTAGTTCTGACAGAAACTACATGGCCTGCAAAACTGAAAATATTTACTGTGTAGCCCCTTGGAGTTTCCTGAACCCTGTCTTATATGTACTTCTACTCTTGTGCTGCAGAAGCCAATTATCTATAACGATAATTTTAAATGGATATGTTTATAAAGGACAACAGACAAGGTTCAAGGAGTCGTTAAATCTTGTATGCAATTTGTAGTTAAGGAATTTTTGCTTTCTTCATCAGCAACATTCTCCCATTTCAGTAATGTACTAACATCTTCCAATAATTCCCAGAGATTCCTGTTTTTTGTCCATTAGCAAGTATCCTGTTTCACAGCCTGTTTTTTTTCATAATCATCGTTGGTATTATTTTTGGTAAAATTCACAAATCTAAGCATGCAGTTCGATGACTATTTATATCTCTGTAATCACTAACCACATTAAGTTATAAAACATTTATAGTACCCTAGAAGATTCCCTTTTGCCCATTGTGAGATAGTATTCTCTCCTCAGAGGTAATCATTTTTCTGACCTGTATCGCATAATTTTTTTTTTCTAAATTAGAGAAATTGTGGGTTTACTGAAAAATCATGCATAAATTCAGGGTCTCATCTACCACCTTATTTTTAACACCTTGCACTGGTGTTGCACATTTGTTGCAATTTATGAAAACATTTTAATAATTGCACTATTAACTATAGCCCGTGATTTAACTTAGGTTCGCAGTTTGTGTTGTGCAGTTACATAAATTTCTAAAATAATTTTAGTCTAGTAACATATACAACCTAAAATTTCCCTTTTTTAACGACGTTCAAATACATAATTCAGTACTGTTAGTTACACTCACAATGTTGTGTTACCATCACTGCCATCTATTACCAAAATGTTTCCATCATCCCAAATAGAGACTGTACCACTTAAGCATTAACTCCCTATTGCCTACCCCTATCCCATCCCCTGATAATCCATATTCTAGATTCTGACTCTATGAATTTGCTTATTCTAATTATTTCATATCAGTGAGATCACCCAATATTTGACCTTTTTGTGTCTTGTTTCACGCAACATGATGTATTCAAGGTTCATCCATGTTGTAGAATGTATCAGAATTTAATGCCTATCTAAGGATGAATAATTTTCCATTGTGTGTGTATACCACATTTTGTTTATCCATTTATCAGTTGATGTACACTGAGGTTGCTTCCATTGTTTGGCAGGTGTGAATAATGCCACTATGGACATCGGTGTGCAAATACCTGTTTGTATCCCTGCTTTCAGTTCTTCTGGGTATATACATAGGAGTTGGACTGCTGGGTCATATGGTAATACTATACTTAACTTTCTGAGGAATTGCCAGACTGTATTCCACAGTGGCTATATCATTTTACATTCCTACCAAAAATAGATTGTTTTTCCACATCCTGTCCAACACTTGTAATTTTCTGATTTTTAAATAGTAGCCATCCTAGTGCGTGTGAAATGGTCTCTCATTGTGGTTTTGATTTGCATTTCCCTAATGGCTAATGATGTTGATCTTCTTTACATGTGCTTTTTGGCCATTTGTATATCTTCTTTAGAGAAATGTCTATTCCAAGTCTTTTGCCCATTTTAAATTTGGGTGGTTTGTCTTTTTGTTGTTGAGTTGAAGGACTTCTTTATATATTCTGGATATTAAACCCTGATCAGATTTGTGGTTTCCAAACATTTCTCCCCATTGTATAGGTTGCCTTTTTAGTTCATGATGAAGTCCTTTGAGGCACCAAACTTTTAAATTTTGATCAAGTCCTATTTATCTATTTTTTTCTTTTATTGCCTCTGCTTTTTTTTTTTTTTTTTTTTTTACTTCTAAGAAACTATTGCCTAACACAAGGTCCTGAAGATGCTTCCTTACATTTTCTTCTAGGAGTTTGTTAGTTTTGCTTCTTATATTTAGGTCTTTGATACATTTTGAGTTGATTTTTGTATATGTTAGGAGGTAGGGGTCCACCTTCATGCTTTTGCATATGGAGATTGAGTTTGCCCAGCACTATTTGTTGATGAGACTATTGTTTACCAGTTGAGGTGTCTTTGCCCCCTTGTCAGAAATCAGTTGGTCATAAAAGTGAGGACTGATTTATGAACTCTCCGTTTGATTCCATTGGTCTGTGTGACTGTCCTTGTGCCAGTACCAAGCTGTTTTGATTACTGTGGCTTTGTCATAAGTTTTAAGGTCAGTAAGTGTAAGTCCTCCAACTTTGTTCTTTTTCAAGATGGTATTGGTTATTTGAGGCCCCTTACCCTTCCATATAAATTTGGTGATTGCCTTTTCCATTTCTGCAAAGAAAATTGTTGGTATTTTTGTTGAGATTGCTTTGAATCTGTAAATTACTTTGGGTGGAATTGACATCTTAACAATATTTAGTCTTCTAATCCCTGAATACGGAATGTCCTTCCATTTATTTAGGTCTTCTTTGATTTCTTTTATCAGTGTTTTGTAGTTTTCTGCATACAAATAGTTTACATCCTTGGTTAGATTTATTCTTAGATAGTTGATTCTTCTAGTTGCTTTTCTAAATGGAATTTTTTTCCTTCATTTCTTCCCCCAGTTGTTCATTACTAGTGTGTAGAAACACTACTGATTTTTGGGCCTAGATCTTGGACACTGCCACTCTGCTGAATTAATTTATTGGCTGTAGAAGTTTTGTTGTGGACTTTTCAGGATTTTCTGTATATAGGTTCATGTCTGAAAATTGGAAAATTTTACTTCTTCCCTTCCAATTAGATACTTTTTTTTTCTTTTTCTTGCCTAATTGTTCTGGCAGTATGTTGAATAACAGTGGTGACAGTGGGCATCCTTGTCTTGTTCCTGATGTTAGAGGGAAAGCCTTCACTCTTTCACCATTAAGTATGATGTTAGTTTTGGGTTTTTCATATATGCCCTTTATCAGGGAGAGAAAGTTTCCTATTCTTCTTACTTTTCTAAGTGTTTTTTTTTATCAAGAAGGGGTGCTGGATTTTGTCATATGCCTTTCTGCATCAATTCAGATGAACATGTGTTTTTTTTTTTTTTTTTTTCTTTGTCCTGTTACTGTGGTATATTACATTAAATGATTTTCTTATCTAGAACCACCCTTGTATATCTGGGATAAATCCCACTTGATCATGGTGTATAATTCTTTTAATGTGCTGTTGAGTTTGGTTTGCTAGTATTTTGTTGAGGATTTTTCTATTTATATTCACAAGAGTAATGACCTGTAATTTTCTTTTCTTTTGTGATATCTTTATCTGGCTTTGATATGAGGATGATGGTGGCCTCATAGAATGAATTAAGGAATGTTCCCTTCTCTTTAAGTTTTTGGAAGAGTTTGAGTAGGATTGGTGTTAATTCATCTTGGAATGTTTGGAAAATTCCCCTGTGAAGCTCTCTGGTCCCGTAAATTTTTGTGTGTTGTGTTTTTGTTTTCATTTGCCTAAAGGTATTTCCTGATTTCCCTTGCGATTTCCTCTTAGCCCCTTGGCTGTTTAAGAGTGCATTAGTTTGACTGTATTTGTGAATTACTTAAATTAATTTCTAGCTTCATTCCACTATAGTTGGAGAAGATACATTGTATGATTTCAATATTTATGAATTTGTTGAGACCCAAGATAATGGTCTGTCCTGGAGAATGATCCATGTGCACTCAAGAAGAACGTGTTTTATGTTGTTGTTGGATGATGTGTTCTATATATATATATCTGTTAGGTCTAGTTGGTTTAACAGTATTGTTCAAGTCTTGCATTTCCTTATTGATGTTCTATCTATTATTGAAGGTAGTGTGTTAACATCTCCTCCTATTAATGTAGACTTGTCAATTTCTGCTTTCAAATTTGCTTCATATATTTTGTTAGGTGCATATTTATTTAAAATTGTTACATCTTTTTGTTGAATTGATCTCTTTATCAGTATATAAAAATTGTCTTTGTCACTTACAACATTTTTTGACTTGAAGTCTATTTTTTCTGATACTAATACAGCTACCCCAGCTTTGTTTTGGTTACTGCTTGCATGGTATATATTGTTTTCCATCTTTTTACTTTCAGCCCACTTACATCTTTGAATTTAAGGTGAATCTTCAAAGCATATGTTTAGGTTATTTTAAAAAAATCCATTCTGCCAATCTCTGCCTTTTGATGAGAGTTTAATCCATTTACCTTTAAAGTAACTGCTGATAATGCTGTATACTTTTTTCTGCCATTTTACCATTTAGTGTTTGTAAGTCTTATCCCTTATTTGTCCCTTAATTCTTCCTTTAATGCCTACTATCATATGTATTTGATTTTTTGTATTGTACCATAATGTGTTCCTTCTCGTTTCTTTCTGAGTGTATTTTTCATATATTTTTCTTGTGGTTACCATGGGGTTAAAATTTAACATTCTGCATATATAACAGTCATTTGATTTGATACCAACTTGACTTTAATAGCATACAGATACATGGTTCCTATACCCGTCTATTTCCCCCACCTTTTTTTTGTTACAAATTGTATCTTTTTACATTGTATGACTGTAACCATAGATTTATCATTACTTTTTATCCATTTTAAATTTAGCATCTGTAGCAAGTAAGAAGTCGAGTTACTTACCAAAGAATACAATAACAATAATATTGGCATGTATAATTACTCATATGGTTACCTTTACTGGAGGTCTTTGTTTCTTTTTGCTGCTTTGATCCGCTGTGTCATGTCCTTACCTTTCAGTCTGAAAAATGCCCTTTAGCGTTGCTTGTAGGGCAGGTCTAGTGGTAATGAACTCCCTCAGCTTTTGTTTATCTGGGAATGTTTTAATCTCTCCTTCATTTTTGAAAGAAAGTCTTGTTGGATATAAAATTCTTTGGCAATTGTTTCCTCTCAGCACTTTACGTACTTCAACCCCCTGCCTTCTTGCCTTCCTGGTTTGTGATGAGAAATCAGCACTTAATCTAATTGAGACTCACTTGTACGTAACACATTCCTTTTCTTTGGCAGTTTTTTGAGCTCTCTCCTTGTCCTTTGCATTTAACAGTTTGATCAGTATGTGATGGTGAGTATTTCTCATCAGGTTTGTTCTGGCTGGTGTTCTCTGTCCTTCTCTGATGTACATATTCATGTCTTTTGCTCAGTTTGGGAGGTTTTCTGTCATTATTCTTTTGAATATTCCTTCTTCCTCTTTCTCTCTTTCTTCTCTTCCGGGTATATCAGTACACTTGATGGTGTCCCAAGGATGTCTCTTATGCTATTTTCTCTTTTTTTTAATCATTCTTTTTTCTTTCTGCTCCTCATCCTGACCCATTTCAATTGTCTTGTCTTGGAGTTCGCTAATTTTCTCTTCTGCCAGCTCTAATTTGCTGTTGAAACTCTCCTGAGAATTTTTTGTTGCAGTTATTGTGGACTTCAGTTCTGATAGTTCTCTTTGGTTCCTTTTTAAAATTTCTATCTCTTTATTAGGATTCTCATGTTGTTCTTTCATTGTTTTCCTGATAACCTTTAGTTCTTTCTCTGTATTTTCCATCATTTCCTTAAGCATATTGATTGTTTTCCTGATATCCTTTTTTTCTGTCTCTGTATTTTTCTTCATCTCCTTGACTATATTGAAGATCACCACAGTCTGGTGTTTTTTGTTGATGTTTTCTGGATTTTTATCCTATTCCTTTGGGCCACCATTTCCTTAATTGTCTTGTAATTTTTTTTTTTTTTTTTTTGGTACTCTGCAGATTTTAATATTTTAAAATGTTAACTGTGGGATTTATTCTCTGAGATGTATGTCTGTTTCTCCAGTTTGTATCCAGCTAGTGATATGATCAAGATGTTCTTGTGAGTTAGGAGCTAAAAAACCAAGCACCAAGCATGCCTAAGCAAAAACCACCTTTTACCTTCTTTGCAAATTGGATTTGCTTTGAGTGGTGCTCCTTTCGAGTTCAGCCCTCCTTAGGAGTTCCCCTGTTTATTGGAATTGAAATGCCTCCCTTTCCCAGGTGTTCCACTGCAGACCTTAAAGCAAGTAAGCCTTTGCCCTAGGCTACCTACCTCAGTTGTTTCTTATGCTGCTTTTTGTTGTCACAAGCGGCTTTTGCTGGAGGGCAAATTTGGGGGGTGGGGGTGGAGCAGAGGAGGACATGCTGGTGAGGAGTTTCCCAAGTCACTCTTTCCCAGACAGAACAAGGCCAGATACTCACAAAGGTAGTGCTGGTTGTCTCCAAACTACCTTGTGGGGGGGCTGAGAGAAAAGCCAGGATGGGTGCCAGGCGCTATTTCTATGGCTCCCCAAAGCTGTGATTTCTCCTCTTGGCACTTGTACAACAAATGCAGCCATTCACCTATCCTCTGAAGCTCTGCAGAAGCATCTTGTCGTTAAGTGTCCTCCATTGCCTTTGTCCAGCGCAGGTTGGAACGATGGCCACTGTGTCAGAGCTGGGCCCCAGCAATCTGAAGTAGCTATTGACAAGCAGTGATCAACAATCAGAGTGTTTCCTCTCTTGATCTTTTGGTACTAGGCTTTTATTTCCCTCTCTGGCACCAGCAAGCTACTCCAGGGGGCTGGACCCCACTGCTCCCTTCCATGAGAGTGGGGGATGGGCTACAGTAAATGTTGCATAGAGAGAGCAGTTCACTGGTATTTACTGCAGTTTGCCATCCTCTTGCTCCTTTTTGTGTTTTTGTGGCGTCCAGAAGTTTGAAATACGAGATTCAGACAGTTCCTGCCTATTTAATAGTTGTATTGGTGGAGGGACTGATTCTTGGAGTTTCCTACTCTGCCATCTTCCCCTGTGGATTAGTTTTAATCTTCATATAAATGGAATCATATGGTATATATGGTTGTGTATGGCTTCCTTTACTCAGCACCTGTATCATTGCATGTGCATTGTATGAATACAGTGCAACCTGTTTATCTGTTTTATTATTTGAATTGAGTTTTGTTTTAGTTTGCTAAAGCTGCCAGAATCCAGTATATCAGAAATGGGTTGGCTTTTAACACTGGGGATTTATTAAGTTACAAATTACAGTTCTAAGGCTGTGAAACTGTCAACAGGATGATAACTTACCTGAAGAAAGGCCGATGGCATCTGGGGTTCTTCAGTGACCTGGGAAGGCATATGGCTGGTGTCTGCTGGTCCTTCACTCCCAGGATCTGGTTTCAATATGGCTCTCTCTCCCCAGTATGTCTCTGGGTATTTCTCTCTTAACTTCTCTGAGCTCTCTGAGTTTCATCTGTCTTTTATCCTCTCATAGAGGACTTCAGCATGGAGATTAAGACTCACCTTGAATGGGCTTGGTCACATCTTCATGGAAACAACCTAATCAGAAGGTCCTACCCAACAATAGGTCTGTCCCCACAGGGATGGATTAAGAGAATATGGGCTTTTGTGGGGTGTATATAACAGCTTCAAACCAGCACAGGTTGCTTCTAGTATGGGGCTATTTTGAAATAAAGTTGCTTTGAATGTTTTTGTATAAGTCTTCTTGTTGACATGTGACGGTTAGGTTCATGTGTCAGCAGGCGATAGATAGTACCCGGCTGTCTGGTCAAGCAAACACTGGCCTAACAATTGCTGCGAGGACGTTTGTGGCTGGTTAATAAACCAACAGGCTGGTTTATTAAATCATCAGTCAATTGACTGCAGCTGTGACTGTTGACTCACCAGAGGGCGTGTCTTCCACAATGGGAGAATGCAATTGGCTGGATTTAATCCAATTAGTCAGTTGAAGACTTATAAGTGAGACAGATAGAGGACCTTCACTTCTTCTTCGGCTACCCAGTGAAGTGTTTCCTGAGGAGTTTGTTGAAGTTGCCAGTTTGTTTCCTGAAGAGTTCATCAGACATCTTCCTTGGAGTTGACAGTTTGCTGACTGCTGTACAGAATTTGGACTTGTGCATACCCACAGTTGCTTGAGTCACTTGTGTAAATTTATAGTCATAGATATCTCTCATTGATTCTGTTTCCCTAGAGAACCCTAACTAATACATGACGTACTTTTTTTGTGTGTGTGTATACCTGGGAGGTACTGTTTTAAATTCATTTTATTGAATTCTTACCAGAATTTTTATTTGAAAACATAGGATGGAAGGGAGGAATCAGGGTGCATTTTCATCTACTTTGTAAGTTTGCCTAGTCTCCTGCTCCATTACCTTACCACTTTACAATTTTTCATGAACCCTGTGTTTAAAGCAATCTACCTTCTGAATAAATCAAGCATGTTTTATTTCTGGTGCCATGTCTTGTTGGTGTTGAATTCCCACAGTGCTTTGTTGAAAATTCTGATGACAGGTTGGAAGAAAGAGGGCTGTGATCAGTTAGTGGTCTTTGCCATGGCTGAGGAATTAGAGAAGTTTGGGGAGCTTTAACAGAAGAATGGCATCATTTGTATTTAATATATTTTGAAAATCCTTATGTGTTATTGGATATAGCTCTACAACATTCAAAATTATTTCATTGTAAATATAAAAATGAACTCAAAGTTAATCAAGGACCTAAATATAAGAGCTAAAACTCTTAAAAGATAACATAGGGGCAAATCTTCATGACTTGTGGTTCATTAATTGTTGCGCTGCAGTCTCTAGGCCACTGCATCTGCTTCTAGAATGCTGACACCCCTATTGATAAGCCTCAAGAATGCTTCTGGGAGACATGGGCAGTTCATAAATCGTTTATTGCAGGAAGGTTGCTAACAGAGACATGGTCCAGGGTGGCAGGTGGACCCAGGCAGGTCTCCGATAACAGTGGAGGTATAACAGCCGTTGATATAGGCAGAGAAAGAAGATGGCACATAGCCAGAAGGAAAGTAAATCTTAAGACTTGGGAGGTATTCTGAGGAGTATTCATTCTTTCTAAAGTTCTTTCTCTTGGTCTTTGCACAAAGACCCTGTGCTGGTTTGAATGTATTATGTCCCCCAGAAAAAGCCATATTCTTTGATGCAATCTTGTGGGGCAGACATATTAGTGGGGATTAAGTTGGAATGTTTGGATTAGGTTGTTTGCATGGAAATGCGCCCCACCCAACTGTAGGTGATAACTCTGATGAGATAATTTCCATGGAGGCGTGGCCCCACCCATTCAGGGTGGGCCTTGATCAGTGGAGCCATATAAATGAGCTGACAAACAGAAGGAACTCAGTGCAGCTGAGAGTGACATTTTGAAGAGGAGCCACAGCCAAGAGGGACGCTTTAAAGAAGGCACTGGAACTGAGAGAGGAGCTTCAGCTTACACAGACATTTTGGATATGGCCTTTGAAAGCAGACTCTTGCTCCAGAGAAGCTAAGAGAGAACAAACACCCCAAGAGCGACTAAGAGTGACATTTTTGAGGAACTACAGCCTAGAGAGGAACATCCTGGGAGGAAGCCATTTTGAAACCAGAACTTTGGAGCAGACACCAGCCACGTGTCTTCCCAGCCAATGGATGTTTTCCAGACACCATTGGCCATCCTCCAGTGAAGGTATCCGATTGTTGATGCGTTAACCTTGGATACTTTATGGCCTTAAGACTGAACTGTGTAGCCAAATAAACCCCCTTTTATAAAAGCCAATCCATTTCTGGTGTTTTGCATTCTGGCAGCATTAGCAAACTAGAACAACCCTCAATGGTCACAAGAATGAGTTTTGACTGGTGCTGTCAATCTTGTGTGCTGGTCACGCTCTATGCTTTGAACGCTCCCTGTTCTAGAAGATTGATGGTGGGTTAGATATTCCTTCATTCCTGTGGGAATGAAGGAGAAACAAGTAACAAACAGGGGAAGCAAGGTTTGCACCACAAAAATTATTTACCTTACAGAACAAACAATAGATAAATATTAAAGTTAAACTATATACATCAGAGGACATTATCAGGAATGTGAAATGGCAGCCCTCAGATTGGGAGAAAATAGTTGCAAACCATTTATAATATATATTATATTACATATAATATATAAATTATTTATATATTAATAACCAGAATATATAAATAAATTTTAAAATTCACCAACAAAAAGGCAACCCAATTTAAAAAATGGACAAAGGACTTGAATAGAATTTTTTCCCAAGAAGATATACAAATGGCCTCTAAGCATATGAAAAGATTCTCAGCATGATTAACCATTAGGGAAATGTATGTCAGTGCTACAGTGAGATACTACTCCATGCACATAAGGACAGCTATTATTTAAAAAATGGAAATTAGCAAGTGTTGGAGAAGATTTGAAGAAATTGGAACTGTAGTGCATTGTTGGTATGTAAAATGGTGCAGCCACTGTGGAAAGCAGTATGATGATTCCTCAAAACAGTTAAACCATATGACCTGGCAATTTCACTTCTGTGTCTATACCCAAAGAAAGTGAAACCAGGGTTTCAAACAGATAGTTGTATACCAATATTTATAGTATCATTATTGACAATAGGCTAAAGGTGGAAACAACTGAAGTGTCTATCAACAAATGAATGAAAGTTGTAAGTTATGTGACAATATGGAAGCATCTTAAAAATATGCTGAATGAAGTAAGCAAGAAACATATGGACAAATATTGTATGATGTCATTATAAGAGATGTTTAGAAATAGCATATCTGCAGAAACAGAAAGTAGGTTAGAGATTATCGGGATGGGAAGAGGGGGGAAGGGGAAGTGTGTGTTTGGTAGATACAGAATGTGTGTAAATAAAATTAATGAAAAAATTACTTTGTTCTTCTGGTGTTTCCAAAGACTTCTTAATATCTGTTATTCAAGTCCTCACTTATAGAATGTATATTTGCCCTTTTGTAGAGATTCCGTTTTTCTCTTCAAATTCTTCATTATTGTATTCACTTTGTATATCTTTTACCCTGTGCTCTTTTACGTATTTAAAATTGCAGTTTTAAAGTCCTTTTCTACTAGTGCTGACGTCTGTGATTTTGCTTTAGGGGACTACTTCTGATTGTTTTTCTCTTACTCATGTTTTCCTCCTTCTTCCCGTATCTTGAAATTTTTGATTGTGTGATTTATAGTATAAAAGAACCATTGAGACTGAAGCAATGTTCTTTCCCTTTCAAGGAGCTAGAGTGAAGCTATTCAATTAAGAGTTGAATTTATTTAGGGCTAGGCTGCTGCTTTAGTTACTGTTCCAGTTTGCTAAAGTTGCTGTTATGCAAAATACCAGAAATGGATTGGCTTTTATAAAGGGAATTTATTAGGTTACAAATTTATAGTTCTGAGGTCATAAAAGTCCAAATTGAAGCACCAACAAGAGGATACCTTCATGAAAAAAGGCTGATGATGTCTGGAACACCTCTGTCAACTGGGAAGGCATGTGGCTGACATCTGCTGGTCCTATGCTCATAGGTTCTGGTTTAAAAATGGCTTTCTCCAAAATGTCTCTGGGGCTCTGTCTCTTTTAGGTTCTCTCATTCAGCTGCTGTGCATCCTTGCATGTTCTCCCAGGGCGTTTCTCTCTAAACGTCTCTTAGCTTTGCATCTCCAAAAGTCTTTCAGTCTGCATCTCCAAGCACCTGGGTCTGTGTCAGCCCCTGAGCGCTCTTAAGGACTCCAGTAAAAACTAACCAAGACCCACCCTGAATGGGTGGAGTCACACCTCCATGGAAACAACCTAATCAAAAGATCCCACCCGTAATAAATCTGCTCTCTCAAAATTGCATTAAAGAACAGTCTTTCCTGGGGTACATAACGGTTTCAAACTGGCACAGTTACTTCAGCTCACTTCTGTTTTCAGATATCATAAGGGTAAGATCTGGCCTGTGTATTTCATAGATTCTTCTCACTAGCAGGACTTTGGGATATAAGGTTTTTGAGACAGCAGAAATATTTTACTGTTTTTGGAGTTCAATTCCCAACCTCCTACACTGCTGTATTCTCAGGAAATATCCTAGAGGGAGATCTAATGTATGAGGGCAGCAAACTCGCTGTTTCAGGCCTCTTGGGATTCCAATTTGTTATGCCAGCCCACGTGGTCGTTGAAAGCTCTTCTGGCTTCTCTATACCTCAGTAGAGTTCCTCAACCCAAATCAGGCTCAATCCTTTACCCACTTGTGCCTAGCCTCTCTGGTAAGTTAAGTAAATGGTGTTGCTGTCTGCCTTCTTAGGAAAGACTCATCTCTCTCTTTGGAATTTAGTTTCTTTAGGCTAATTTGTGCTCAGAATTTTTCACTGTCTTTTTTTTAATTAAGCTTTTTATTTTGAGTTAATTGTAGATTCAGTATGTTTATAAGAAATAATGTAAGAATAATATGGTAAACCCTTTACCTAGTTTCCTCCAAGGGTAATATCATAACCTGGATGTTGACATAGATACAGTCGAGAAGTAAAAGCTTTCTATCATCATAAGGATCCCTTTTCTCTCCTGCCCCCTTCCCTTTGTAACCGATGGTGCCCGTTAATCTGTTGTCCATGTCTATAATTTTGTCATTTCAAGAATCTTATATAAATGAGATCATACAGTATGTCATCTTTTGAGATCTACTCTTTTTTCTCAACATGGTTTTCTGGAGCTTCATTCCAAAAATTGTTGGTGTATGTATCAATAGTTAGTTCCTTTTTTTTGCTATGTAGTATTCCATGGTGTGAATGTACCAGAGTTTATTTAACCATTCACTCTTTTTTAATTAAATTTTATTGAGATATAGTCACATACCATGCAGTCATACAAAGCATACATTCAGTTGTTCACAGTACCATTACATAGTTGTGTGTTCATCACCAAAATTAATTTTTGAACATTTCCATTACCACACACACAAAAATAATAAGAATAAAAATTAAAGGTGAAAAAAACAATTAAAATAAAAAAGAACACTGGGTGCCACCTTTTTTTTTTTTATTATTTTTTTTATTTTTTGCCCCCATTTTTCTGCTCCATCCATACACTGGACAAAGGGGAGTGTGGTCCACTCTTTGAAGGACATCTGGGTTGATTCCATTGTGGGGCTGTTAGGAATAAAACTGCTATTAACATTTATCTACAGGTTTTTGTGTAAACTTAAGTCTTCATTTTGCTTGTATAAATACCCAGGAGTGCAGTTGCTGGGTCATAGTATATTTAATTGGTTTAGAAACTGCCAAACTATTTTCCAGGGTATTACCATTTTAATTCCCATGAGCAAGTTTCTCTGCATCCTTGTCAGTATTAAGTGTTGTCAGTATTTTTTATTTTAGTCATTCTGGTAAGCACGTAGGGATATCTTGTTGAATTTTAATTTACATTTTTCTAATGGACAAATGATGTTGAGTGTCTTTTCATGGGCTTATTATATCCTTTTTGGTGAAATGTCTCTTTATGTGTTTTTGCCCATATTGTAAATGGATTTTTTTTTTTTTACTGTTGAGTTTTGGGACTTCTTTACATAATAGAGTATACTTGTCCTTTGATGGCTATGTGGTATGCAAATAGTTTCTCCCAATGTAGCTTGTCTATTCATCTTAGTAGGGTCTTTTACATTTTAGCAAAATTTTAAAATTTTGATTAAGTCCAATTTATCTATTTATCATTTTATGGATCATGCTTTTGGTGTCAGATCTAAAAACCTCTGGCCCTGGGCTCTGAAGATTTACAACTTTACATTTTACATTTAAGTCCATGATCCATTTTGAGTTACTTTTTATTAACTCGCATAATTTTCTGTGAGATTTAGGTTGAAGCGCATTTTTTTTTGCATATAGATGTCCACTTGCTCCAGCACCTTTTGTTGAAAGGGCTATATTTCCTCATTGAACGGCTTTTGCAGCTTTGTCAAAACTCTAGTGGGCATATTTGTGTGAGTCTGTTTCTGGGTTCTCTCATTCTGTTCTGTTGGTAGATGTGTCTATCCCTCTGCATGCACCACACAGTCTTGATTACTGTAGGCTTCCTATTCAGCCTCCACTGACCCCTGAGGGAGGGAACTCTTTGTTCCTGTTGGCACTGAATGGGAGTTCTGGCTCCCCACTAGGCCTCCATTGATAATCCCCAGGCTGGAAGGGGTTGACTGCATCATTAATCATGTGGGTTTGTGAGAGTGGGGGCATGTGCCCTTGTTATTGCTGGGTGTCGGAGAAAGTCCTGACTCTTTTAGGCCCCCTCTGATACTCTTCCAGTAGAGAAGGTTTTCTCATTACTGCCCAACTTCCTAGTCAGTTTCCTCTGATACTACCCTTGGTGGGGTGTTTGGGTCACCTTTTTACAACCTGGTGAGGGTGGAAGTCTAGGCTGCTCAGTGGTCTTTGTGGACATGGATGCAGGTGAGACCACAGTTTTTTTCTTTAGTTTTTGGCTGAAGCAGAGTGGTTGTAGTCTAAAAGTTTTCTGTCTTTTTAGGCAGCCCCTTTACTGATCCTGTGGTCTAAAGTCTGAAAGAGCAGACTTTTGTTGAAATCTTTTATCTGCACCCATTGGTGTTGCTGGGTTGTTGGCTTCTTCGGGCTCCATGTCTGGTATATACGAGGCAAAAAGAAAACCCACAGAATTCACCACCATGTTGTGTCATGTCATTCCTCAGGTCCCCAGGTTCCTAACTGGTCTGCTTCTCTCCACCTTACAGAGTCTTCTTAATCTTTCTTTTTATATAATGGACAGGGATTTTAGTTGTAATTAGCAGGAGGCACAGGGAAAAGTCTACTTCATCTTCCTCAAAGTGGAAGTCCTTTTGTCTTTTGAAAATATCTTTAGATATTTAGATTACCTACTTTTTTCATCTAGTTATGGTCTGTTTTGGTTTGCTAAAGCTGATGAAATGCAATATATGAGAAATGGACTGTCTTTTAACAATGGGGATTTATTAGCTTACAAGTTTACAATTCTAAGGCCATGAACATGTCCAAATTAAGGCATCAACAGGACAATACCTTCTCTGAAGACCAGTTAACTGGTGAGCTTAGGCTCCTCCGTCAGATAGCAAGGCACATGGCAACATTTGCTGGTTGTCCTCTCCAGGGTTTTATTGCTTTCAGCTTCTGTGGGTGTGTCTTTGTTTCTCAGCTTCTCTCTGGGGCTTTTTCCCTGAGCTTCTCTTAATTTCATCTCTTAGCTTCTGTATGTGCTTTATCCTCTTACAAAGGGCTCCAGTAAGAGGATTAAGACCCATTTTGAATGAGGTGGATCACATCTCAATTGAAATACCCAAATCAAAAAGTCCCACCCACAGTAGGTCTACACTCACAGGAATGGATTAAAAGAACATGACCTTTTCTGGGGTACATAAAACTTCAAACTACCACACAGTCCAAGCCATTAACTGTGTAAACCTTCTACATTCTGAACAAGCTCTACCAGAGACCAACTGTTTGTTTTCTGACTTTTTTTTTTTTTTTTTTGTCATCCTTAAATCCTGGACAATTAAATAAAGTTGGCTGTTTTCCAGTGTGTATATAGCATTTATTAATTCATAATTTCATAACAAACTTTATTATGGACAGCAAATGATGTTTGAAGTTAAAATAATTTCTTGTTCCTTTTGAAAGGTGAATTTTCTTGTTAATATTAATATTTTCTTGTTAATATTAATAAATAGTAAAAGTTAAAGTGTACTTAACAATTGTTGAGCTCCCTCCTGGCACCTCATTTTTTTTTTTGTCAGGGTGGGTTGTCTACCACTTCTGTTACTCACAAACACCGTGGTAGTAGACTTCTTTTGACTTTGGTCTCCTGCTATATACTGCCCCTGCCTATGCACCATTTCTTTTATGGCTAACCCATTTTTGAGACTAGAACCAGTGCCTAGTCAGGAGTCAGAGTTTATAGGATTGGGGAATTTGAACACTGAGTGAAATGGTTTGAATTTTTATCCCATAGGTGATGAGGTGCCATTAAAATGATTATTTTTAACAAATATTGTTTGCATTTTTTATATTAGCAATTATGTGTACATTTTAAACCTATTCCCATGTGTTGACTAGCCTGCAAGATTGCCCTCAGTGGTTATTTCCTCCTGGTATTCATACCTTTTTGTAGTCCTTTCCCACGGTGAATAGGACTGACCTGTATAACCGATTTGATATTGTGGAAATGATGGTGTATGACCTCCAAGTTTAAATGATAAAAGACATTAAGGTTTCTGCCTTGCTCTCTTGAATCACCTGTTCTGGGAGAAACCAGTGACTATGTCACGAGAACACTCAGGTAAACCTATGGAGAAGTCCACCTGGAAAGGAGCCTCCTGCGAACACCCAGTGCCAACTTGTCAGCCATGTGAATGAGTCATCTTGAAAGCATGTCTTTCAGCTCCATTCAAGCCTTTAGTTGACTATAGCTGGCTGATATAACTCACCTCTTGGGAAAACCCTGCTCAGGTAGGCGTTCTTGCTTGTTGCTGCAATGTTGAGGTAGAGTTTATGCTCCAGGAAACCTCAGTTTTTGCTCTTAAGGCCTTCCTACTGATTAGTTGTGGCCTACCCATATTATTAAGGGTAATCTCCTTACCTAAAGCCAACTGATGATAGATGTTAACCATGTCTATAAAATACTTTCACAGCAACACTTAGGTTAGTGTTTGAGTAAATAATTGTTTACTTTGTAGCCTAGCCAAGTTGACATATAAAACTAACCATCACAGTCCACCCTTTATCAACTTGATACCTGTGCACATCTCTTTAAACGACTCTTAATCCCTTAATAAAGACAATAACAAAGTTATACTTCTGCCCAACTTGCAGCTAGCCTGCATACAATTGAAAACGCACTAACCCTGTCCTCAGGAGAAGGTGCAAATTCCTTGGGTGATGCTCACTCTTTTCCTTGATATTCTGTGACTTAAATATTGTGATATAAGGTGAATTGTTTTTATTTAATATGAAAAGGGGTAAGAGTGGGAAGAAAACAAAAATATTTTCTATATACACACAAATGTACATACACATATACACTCACCCATACATGCACGAACATATTCAGAACAAAATAAGGAAGCACTCATAACAATTACAGTCATCGTTTCTACAACTGGTCATGTGGTTGTATCTGGTATTTATAACTACTCCTTTCCACTCCCCATTACATATTCCCTTTCCCTTTGACAAGCACCTCAGCTGGTCATGGTTCTTTGCCTAGTGAGATAAACTTGATCTGGGCCATTAATAGGCCTTCATGAATTGGGGTGTTGTAATTTTCCATTGATATTAGTCACAGGTCATGACAGTACTAAGAGATGCCTTAAGAGATCTCCTGTATTCCAGACATACTTTTCTTTTCCTCCATTGTGTTGTAGCAACCCATTTCCCCTTGGTAATAAGGATCAGTTACTCCAATGTGCTGGTTTGGATGTATTATGTTCCCTAAAACGCCGTTATCTTTGATGCAGTCTTGTGTGGGCAGGAATCATTGGTGTTGATTGGGTTGGAGACTTTTGATCGGATGTTTCCGTGGAGATGTGATCACTCAGCTGTGGGCAGGATCTTTCATTGGATAATTTCCATGGAGGTGTGGCACAGCCCATTCAGCATGGGCCTTGATTAGTTTATTGGAGCACTATATAAGCTCAGACAGAAGGAACAAGCTTGCTATAGCCGAGAGACGCTTTGAAGAACGCACAAGCTGATAGAGGAGCTGCAGATGAGAGACAGTTGAAGATGGCTGTTGAAAGCAGACTTGTGCTCTGGAGAAGCTAAAAGAGGACAAAGGCCCTAAGAGCAACTGAGAGTGACATTTTGAAGAGGAGCTGCGGCCTAGAGAAGAACATCCTTGGAGAAAGCCATTTTGAAACCAGAACTCTGAAGCAGACGCCAGCCGTGTGCCTTCCCAGCTACCAGAGGTTTTCTGGACTCCATCAGCCATCCTTCAGTGAAGGTACCCTTTGTTGATTGGTTACCTTGGACACTTTATGGTCTTAAGGCTGTAACTGGGTAACCAAATAAACCCCCTTTTTATAAAAGCCAATGCATTTCTGGTGTTTTGCATTCTAGCAGCATTAGCAAACTGGAATACCCAGCTATAATAGTAACTCCCTCTTTGCCTGTTGATTCAGAGACGTGAGGAGCCCAAAATGGCCAGGTGGCAGGCTTAGCTTCCTTTTCAGTGGAATCATTGTTGTGTCTTTGGTGGAAGCATTCCTCTCTTTGAATCTAAGACCTCTAGACCAACAGAGCATAAAGTCACAAGGGCAGGAGGCACTTTTGCTAGTAGATCAGTAGTGGTAATAGTGAGTGATGCCACTCCATTTCACCCGTTTGATGCCTAGACCCATGAATCCTGACTATGGGAGAGATAGCACCTTACATTGGATCGTAATTTAGAGTATAAACAGTCTCCTGGAGACACATTACCCCAGTCTTGTAAGGTATTGCCACCTAATTGGCACTGTACCTGAGTCTTTGAAAACCAGTCTGCTATTCTAAAAACCAGCTTCTTCAGGATGATGAGGAACATAGTAAAACCAGTAAATTCTATGAGCATGGGCCCACTGACTCAATTCATTTGCCATGAAGTAAGTTTCTTAGTTCCTTGATCAGAAGCAGTGCTCTGTAGAATACCATGATGGAGTAGATAAAGCACTCTAAGTCTATAAATAGTAGTTTTGGCAGAAGCATTAAATTTGCATTGAAGTATATATAATGTATGTCCAGACTCATTGTCTTTTCAAGTGAGAGCAAAGAGCTGCCCTTTCCATGATGGAAGAGCCCCATTATAATCAACCTGCCACCAGGTAGCTGGCTGATCTCCCTGGGGGATGATGCCATATCGGGGACTCACTGTTGGTCTCTCCTGCATGTGGATTGAGCACTCTGCAGTGGTTGAAACCTGGTTGGCCTTGGTGATTGAAAGTCTGTGTTACTGAGCCCGTGCATAACCTCCATCCCTGCCACTGTGGCCCCTTTGTTCGTGAACCCATTAGGCAATGATAGGAGTGCCTAGGGAACTAGGCTGACTGGTATCCATAGAGCAGGTCACCCTGTCCATTTAATTATTAAAATCCTCCTCTGCTGAGGTTATCCTTTGGTAAGCATTTGCATGAGACACATATGTCTTTGCTTCTTTGCCAATTCAGAGAAGTCTGTTCACATACCTACTCCCCACACCTCGTTGTCACCAATTTTGCAATCATGTTTGTTTCAAGTCCCTAACTGTACAGCCAAAACACTGGCTGTAGCCCATGAGTTGGTATATACTCATACCTCTGGCCATTTCTTCTTCCAAGAACTATGAACAACCAGGTACATTACTCAGCGTTCTCCCCCTGGGAGGATTTCCCTTCACCACTGCCCTTCAGGGATGTCCCGGAAAGGGGCTGCAATATTGTAGCTGTCCACTTCTGGGTGGTGCCTACATATTGTACAGAACCATTTATAAACCAAACCCAAGTTTTCCTCATAGGAAACTCATAGGAAACTGCCCATGAGGCCACAGGTGTAGGCTGGGAGAAAGAAGAAAATGTAGTAGAAATGAGGACTGTGGGCATTTGGGTCACTTCCTCATGTAACTTACTTATGCCTTCAGGGCCTGCTTGAATGTGATCTCATATATACCACTCATTTTTTGATAGTGTTGCTAGACTATATGCCCAATTTATGGCTTGGTGAGTCAGGTAACATTCAGCGTCATGAATTGGATGTTACCTGACCCACCAGGCCATAAATTGGGCATATACTTTTATCAGGCTCAAGCAGGCCATGAAGGCATAAGTAACTTTAGGTCTCATGATGACTTGGTGGCCCATGCTTCTCTACTAAAGCCCAGTAGCAAGCCAAAAGGTGTTTCTCAAAAGGAGAATAGTTATCTGCAGACAATGGCAGCACGCTGCTCCAAAATCCTAAGGGTCTGTGCTGCAATTCACAGCACACATATTTGGGCCTGCGAAAGGCTCCAAATAACATACATCTCTATTTGCTGCTGCCACTTCAAGCATTATTAGATATGCTAGATCAAATTTAATGAGGCAAGTGTCCAAATCAGAAAATCCTCTCCAGTTTACCTTAAAAATATGTCTTTATCATCTCCACTATTAGCACCCTTGTATAAGTCATCATTATGTGTTACCTGGACCCAAGCTACCTAATAGTTGATCTCTTTGTTTTCACTGTTGCCAGTGTGTAACCATTCTTCTCTTAAACCAGAGCAGAAAAAATATGTAAATCATTCTTTTATTTCTCCCTTGCTTAAAACCCTCTAAATAACTCACAGTTCCAAATTACAATGAAACCTAAATTTTTGCTTACCTTGGCATACTAGGTCCTACATGAGCTAGACCCTGGCTATGTTACTCACTTAAGTTAGCCTTCTCATGCTTGACTGTGCTCTAGCTATGCTAACCTTTTTTCAGGTCCTGGAATTCCAGTACTTCTGGACCAGGCACTCCTGCCTGAAAGCTCCTCTTTTTGCTCTTTTCATATCTGACTTCTTGTAATCCTTTGGGTCTCAGATTAAATGGCATCACCTCAAAGAGACCTTCTCTGACTAAGATTTTCCTCCTTGACACTACCTTATTTATTTCCTTTTGAGTGCTTATCACATTCATAATTATTTACTTTGCTTAATTTACAAATTAATGTGGAAAATAAATTTGTTCACTGAATTAGAATTTTTATGGTAAATAAAAACCTTAACATTTCCAACTTTTGGCAGTCTGACATTTTAAAAATATAATTTAGGGATTGGACATACAGCTTTGTGTGCTTGTCCTTTAGTAAAATCTCAACATAACATTATGGTCATATGAATATTATGATTGGATATATCATAATGAATCTTTTGGTATCACTTTGTTCTATTTGATGGACACATTTACACAATTTACATTAATGTCATTATCAATTAGTTGGGTTTAAGTCTACCATGTTGTTCTTTGCTTTTTATTTTTCCAATCTATTCCTTGTTCTTTTGTCTTTTGCTGCCTTCTTTTGCATTAATTGAATTTTTTTATGATTCCATTTTTTCTCCAACTATTGGCTTAATAACTATAGCTCCTCTTTGCTCTACCTCTTTTAAGTAGGTGTTCCATAATACTTACATTATCTATCTTTAAATTATCATAGTCTACCTTCAAATATTATACCACTCAACATATAATGTCAATAGTACACTTCTATTTCCCCCTCCTTCCTTTGTGTTACTGTTGTCATACATTTTATTTCCACTTATATTATAAACCTCACAAAACGCTGTTATTATTTTTGCTTTCAACAGCAGATTGTCTTTTAGAGAAACTTTTAAATCAGGAATAAAGTTGTTAGTAGTCACGTTTTGCCATTTTTGACAGTCTTTATTATTTTCTGTAGATAAAGACTTCCATCTGTTATCTTTTTTTTAGCATGAAAAATTTCTTTTAACATTGCTTGTAGAACAATTCTTCTGGTGATGAATTCTCTTTTTGTTTGCCTGAAAAAGTCTTTATTTTGCCTTCATTTTTGAAAGTTATTTTTGCTGAATATGTATAAAATTCTGGGTTGATAATTTTCTTTTTTCTTTCAGTGTTTTAAAGACCTTGTGTGCTATATTTCTGATGACAAGTCTGCTGTCATTCTTACCTCTTTTCCTATATATAATGTGTCCTTTTTCCTCTAGTTGCTTTGAAATTTTTCTCTTTTGATAGCTTTTTAGGCATTTGACTACCATGAGTCTCTGTGTGTGAGTGTATGTTTGTGTGTTCATTCAGCTAGGAGTTTATTGAGCTTTTTGGAGCTGTGAGTTTATAGTTTTCACCAAATTTGGAAAATTTTTGGCTATTATATTTTTAAACTTTTTTTCTGCTTTTCTTTTTTCTCCTGAGATTCCAATTACATGTATGCTAGATTGCTTTATACTGTCTGTGCTAGTCTGAAGCTGTTATATACCCCAGAAGAGGTCATGTTCTTTTTTTTTTTTTTTTTTAAATTAAATTCAGTTTTATTGAAATACATTCACACACCATACAATCATCCATGGTATACAGTCCACTGTCCACAGTATGATAACATAGTTATGCGTTCATCACCACAATCTATTTCTGAACAAGAATAAAAAATAAAAGTGAAAAAACAACACCCAAATCATCCCCCCATCCCACCCCATTTGTCCTTTAGTTTTTATCCCCATTTTTCTACTCATCCATACACCAGATAAAGGGGGTGTGATCCACAAGGTCTTCACAATCACACTGTCACCCCTTGTAATCTACATTATTATATAATTGTCTTTAGGAGTCCAGACTGCTGGGTTGGAGTTTGGTAGTTTCAGGTATTTACTTCTAGCTATTCCAATACATTAAAACCTAAGAGATGTTACCTATATAGTGCATAAGAATGTCCACCAGAGTGACCTCTTGACTCCATTTGAAATCTCTCAGCCACTGAAACCATTTCATCTCATTTTGCATCCCCCTTTTGGTCAAGAAGATATTCTCAGTCCCACGATGTCGGGTCCACATTCATCCCCTGGAGTCATATTCTGCATTGCCAGGGAGATTTACAACCCTGGGAGTCGGGTCCCACGTAGGGGGGAGGGCAGCGAGTTCACCTTTTGAGATGGCTCAGTTAGAGAGAGAGAGGGCCAGAGGTCATGTTCTTTTAATTCATTCCTTTGGGTGCAGATTTGTTGTGGGTGGGACTTTTTGGTTAGGTTATTTCAATTTGAGATGTGACTCACCCCATTCAAGGTGGGTTTTAATCCTTTTACTGGAGTCCTTTATGAGAGAATAAAGGACAGAAAAGGCAGAGAGAGCTTAGAGAAAAAGCCCCCAGAGGAGCTGAGAGAGGAAGCCACTGAAGCCAAAAACTGAAAGCAACAAAACCTGGGAGAGAAGGACCAGCAGATGCCAGCCATGTGCCTTCCCATTTGACAGAGGTGTCCCAGATGCCAGTGGCCTTTCTTCAGGGAAGGTATCGTCCTGTTGATGCCTTAAATTGGACATTTTCATGACCTTAGAACTGTAAATTTGTAAGGTAATAAATCCCTATTGTAAAAGCCAACCGATATCTGATATATTGCATTCCAGCAGCTTTAGCAAACAGAAACATCCTCCAGGCCATTGTGACTGTATTTCTTTCTTTCTTTCTTTCTTTTTTTTTGTCTCTGATTGCTATAACTTCAAGTTCACTCATTTTCTGTGGTGTCTAATATGTTAATCTCATCCAGTCATTTTTTTTGTTTTGGGTATTGTATATTTCGTCTCTAGAAACTCCAGTTGGTATCTTTTTTTGCCTCCATTTGTGTCAGTATTGTCGTATTTTCCTTTAAATCCTTGAGCATGTATATGATTTTGTAAAACTGTTTCAAAGTCTTTGCCAGTTCTATCATCTGGCAATTTCTAGTTCTGTTCCTATGGACTGGTTTCCCCTGGCATGTTTACTAACTTTTCATTCAATGCTGAACATTTTGAATGTTGAGTGTTACTGAGTGAGTGTTGTTTTCTCTAAAGAATGTTTATGTTTGTTTTGGCAGGAAGGTAAGTCTTTTGTAGATCAGGTTGATCATTCCAAGACTTTGGGCTTTTAAAAATGTGTTTTTCAAGTAGCTGTTTCTCTAGGCCTTAGTGCTAGGGCTTGACTATCCAGGGTCGCTATTAATTGCTATTAGTTGAGTATTCATAGAGGTCTTTCTACTCTGTATAGATTTGAATACCTCCCAGCCCAGTGTGAGCTCTTGGACTTGTTTACCGTATAACTCTCAGACTGTTATTCTTTGCCTTGCTTTGTGAAGTTTCATTCTTCTTATGTGTAGACTAGTATTCTGACCAAAGTCTCAAGAGGAATTCTTATGCCGATTTCTGGAGCTCTTTCTCTGGTTAGCTTCCTCCTTTACAGTATTCTATCTTGCAGATTCCAACTGCTTCAGCCTCTCTGAACACCAGTTTTGATCTCTTCAACTCAGTGAGATGGCTGTTTGCTTGGGTTGCCCCATTGTGTGCCAGGATCCCAAAATTGCCTCCAGATAGAAAGCAAGGAAGATAATAGGCTGTACCTTATTTTCTTCCTCTCAGGGTTCGCAGTGCTTTATTGCCTCTTGTCCCAATGTCTGAAAACTGTTGTTGTCCCAGTTTTTTGTTCTAGTTTTTCTGTTGTTTAAGGCAAGAAGGCACATTCTGTACCAGTTACTCCTTTGTGACCATGAAACTGATGTTTGTCATATTTAATTTAGATCCTGTTTCATTTCACAGTAGATTTAAGATGGCTTACTCTGCAATATGGAGTACTATTTGAGTAATTTCCTTTAAAAAATAACTTTTTACCCCTTTTGGGATGAGAGAGATATAAAATTAATGTATGTTCATTGAAAAGTACAGGGAAGAAAAATACGTCTTTTATATATTTATATATATATATACACACACACACACAAATCTTATCTATAAACAGATTCTTTATCTTACCACTGTTAACATTTCGGTATATTCTACTCATTTTTCTATGTGCATACATAAGCTCTTGTATACACAGTTAAGGGACACACACATACTTAAACATGACTCTCATCCTTCCTCCAATTTGTAATTTGTGTTTCTGTTTTCCTTTTAGCAAAATAATTAAAAGTTAGAATAGCTTTCCGCTGTATTACATTTTCTTTAAAAGTATGTGTATCTATTTGGGTATGTTTTAGTGTCATTTTAGAATTTTGTCACAAGAATGTATAATAGTTTATTCAGACAAGGTGGGATTGATTAGTAATTAGTTCAATATAAATTGTTTCCAAAAATAAAATCTTAGGTTATGAAGACTATACTCTTAGATACATCCTTTGTACTCTTTGGGGGATATTTTGTTTTTATTTTATCCATTCCTTCCTCCCTGAGAAAAGTATTCTGTGTTGAATTTTTGGCTCTTAATTCATTTTGAGAATCATGTTTTTTGTTTTTTGTTTTTTTCCCCTAATTGGATCATCTAGGTTTTCAAACCCAGTCTGTGTATTAGAATCACATAGGGAGCTTGTTAAAAAGAAAGATTGTTAGGCTTGAATTAGGCTGAATAACTTGGAATCTTACATGGCTCAGCATTTGGGAACTACTCCTCTAGACCAGTTGTTTTCAGAACCTGCTCTCTCGATCAGGAGTCTTTAAAGACCTGTGTGTTTATGATTGAGAAGGACTTATATAAGAAAATATAAGACACATTGAGGAACTCATTGGCTAACAGCCAGATCCTCTCTGCTTTTATATATTTTATATTTTGGAGCTTCGACCTGAGCTCTGTTTTCAAAAAAGTTTTATGCCATAAGTAAATCTGTATACCAAGATCTAGCCTATCAGAGCTTTGCTTCTGATGTGTATTGACTTTCATTAATCTTCTTAAACACGGGGAAGCCTCTGTAAACTGCGTAAGGTAGGAGTCATGGCTTGTCAAAGCGTACATAAAACTTTAAAAGGGTTATGTGAATGACTTTAATCAAGTAATGTACTCTGTGTTTTAAATCTCTACTTCATTGATATTTGGAGTATACTGAACAAATTTTAACAAAAGTTTTTATATTATTTATAAGACTTCTTTGAATAAAAGTGGTTCAGAAATGACAGTTACTAATTTTTACTGTGGAGTTCTTCCAATCCATGAATATGGAATGCCTCCCTATTTAAATTTTAATTTCTCTCTTTTTAAAAATGTAATTTTATTGAGATATATTCATACACTATATAATCCACCCAGAGTATGCAATCAGTGGTTCACAGTATCATCACATAGTTGTGCATTCATCACCATGATTAATTTTAGAACATTTGCGTTATTCCAGAAAAAGAAATAAGCAAAAAAGAAAACCCCCCAAATTTCATACTCCTTATCTCCCCCCTTATTGACTGCTGGTATTGAACACTACCAAATTTTAGGACTTAAATAAAGGTAGGTTAATTAAGACAGTGTAGTGTTGGCAGAGATGGACATATAGATCAGTGGAACAGAATAAAACATCCAGAAGTAGATCCATACAAACATGGGCAACTGACTTTTTTTTTTTTTTTTTTTTTGCTATATGACTATATGGCTATACAATCATTATCAAAGATCAGGGCTACTGGATTACAGCTCAGTAATTTCTGGTACTTTCTTCTAGCTATTCTAATACACTAGAAACTAAAAAGAAATATCTATATAATGAGTCAGTAGTCATAATCATTTGTTAAAGTCTAATTTCTCAGTTATACCTCCTCGCTCTCATTTAATCATACTCTTAGTCTTCAAGGATATCTGGGCAATGACCATTCTGACATCTTTGTGTTGGAAAGGGGTGTTGACCTTATGGGGGAGAGGAATGAAGCTGGTTGATGTTCTTGGAGAGACTGGTACCTCTGGGTTTCAGGGCTTGTTTGCCATAGGAACAGTCTGGAGGACTTAAGTTTCTGAAAAAAAAAATAAACTTACTAGGTAAAATATTTATAGGGTCTTAGATAGAGCTCAGGGTATTCTTTAGGGTTTTCAGGTTGGGGCCTGGCATACTGTGGCAATTTGCAATATCTGGCTGAAGCTTGCATAAGAGTAACCTCCGGCATACTGTGGCAATTTGCAATATCTGGCTGAAGCTTGCATAAGAGTAACCTCCAGAATGACCTCTCGGCTCTGTTAATTTCTTAGGCACTGAAACTTTATTTTATTCCATTTCTTTTCCCCCTTTTGGTCAAGAAGGCTTTCTCAATCCCATGGTGCCAGGGCCAGGCTCATCCCTGGGAGTCATGTCCCATGTTGCCAGGGAGACTTACATTCCCGGGAGTCAAGTCCCACATAGGGGTGAGGGCAGTGAGTTTACCTGCTGAGTTGGCTTAGAGAGAGAGACCACATCTGAGCAACAAGAGAGGTTCTCTGGGTGTGACTCTTAGGCAGTAACTAGGCTTAGCTTCACCATTGCAGAGATAAGTTTCATAAGGGCAAGCCTCAAGATCGAAGGCTTGGCTTATTAAATTAGGAGTCCTTAATGATTGAGAGAATATCAGGAATCCCTTAGGTGGGGAAGTTTAATATTCCACAATTTTCCCCAGTACCTCAAGATGACTTTGCAAATACTTATTAATTTTCTGCCCAAAATACTCTGGAATGTATCAGGGAATTACCTTAACCTGTACAGAAAAACAAGATCTCATTCTTTATTCTAGGTTCCATGTAATTATGTTGTTTAAATAAACTGACCAGACAAGTTAAATTAGATAGTGTGTTACAAAAAATTTAAATTTTGGACCAAATAAACATCTCTTTGGTCTCACATGGAAGTTGAAGTTTTAAAATACAGACAACATCCTTTGCCTTATACTCTGATTTACAGCTTAATCCTAACCAGACCCATTTCATTCTTGTCTATATTTGAAATCTGATCTCCTTTTCAACTTTTTAAACAAGCTTTTAAAGCTTGCCTTGTAGTTTTAAATTATCAATCCAGTAGCTAGAAAAAGTAGTAAGGATTTTACATTACAAGGTTGACTCATTAAATATCTAATTTACTTGCATTTATTAACTGTTAAGTGTTCACTTTGGAAAAAGGCCACAAATGTGGAGGTAGTAAGTTGAAAATGGGCTTTGGAGTCATATGTGAATGTATGTTCATCTAGCTGTGATGCCATGGACACAGAAAAGGCATTTGATGAAATCTAGCATCCTTTTTTGATAAAAATCCTTTGAAAAATAAGAATAGAAGGAAACTTGCCCAACATGATAAAGGACATATTTGAAAAACCATAGCTAACATCATACGCAATGGTGAAAAACTGTAAGGTTTCCCTCTAAGATCTGGAACATGACAAGGATGCCCACTGTCACCATTTTTATTCAGCCTTATGCTAGAAGTTCTACCCAGAGCAGTTAGGCAAGAAAAAGAAATAAAAGGCATCCGGATTGGAAAGCAAGAACTAAAACTTTCACTATTTGCAGATGACATGATCCTATAGATGGAAAGTCCCAAGGAATCTACAACTTCTATTACAGCTAATAAACATGTTCAGCAAGGTGGTGGGTACTAGATCAACATACAAAAATCAGTAATGTTTCTATATATTAGTAATGAGCAATCAGAGGAGGAAATCAAGAAAACTTTACATCAAAGAAGTTTACTTGGTAGGATAAGTAAACAAATTGTTATAGATAAATACAGTATTAAAATTTGTTGCACATTTGCACTGGTGGAGTTTTGAAATTAAAATTTTTACAACAGGGAAAATAGAAGTGTTTAAATGAAAGAACATTGATGGGGCCCTTGAAGCCCTGCCATGGAATATCCTGAGAACCACAGCTTGACAGCTATAGTTCTGATTTAGGAAAGGTGCTTTAAAATATATGGTCTTATAAGGACTTTTTACTTTTCCTTGCCATAGTTAACATTTGACTTTTCCTTTAAGTTTCACAAGATTCATGTGATTTGAGGCTATTTATCTTTCAGTATAATTAGACTTGAGTGCCAGCACTTCCTATACTGTAACAGAAGTTTAACCTAGCTTAATCTCCCTCTTCTTCCTCTCCTTATGAAAATGTTAAGTAGAAATGGGATAGAATAGACTTCTATTTATGGATTTAGAACTAAAAGTGCGCTTGGAGCAGATTTGAGTAGTGATTGGTGATAGGGAGTTCATGTGTGTTGTGTGTGTGTGTGTGTGTGTGTGTGTGTGTGTGTGTGTGTGTGTGTGTGTCTCAATGTCTCTGGAGTATAGCAAAATATACCTTTCTACAAAAAGCTTTACTTACTACATTGTTGAAGTAAGGTCTTTAGGTACAAGTATTTGAATTGTTAACTTCAGTTTTGTAAAATTAGACACTGTTCATGAATGATTATCCTGGTCATTTCTTAAGTGCAATATAGGTATATTAGAAAGTTTCAAATATGGGGGAAGAAAGTAAAGATAATTACATTGATGAAGCAGCAAGAGTTCCTTTTACTATCACCCAGCCTTTGTCATTGGTTAATACACCTTTTAATTTAAATAAATATTGCTCACTTTAACTATAGCTGAGTGATACAGTGTTAATTTTAATATTTAAAATAAAAATATTAATTGTAAAATTTTAAATATAATACTCTAAAAATAATTTTCACAGCAGTTTCTTTGTTGTTTTGAATGTAATTAGGTAATAATACTATTCTGCTAAGATTGATTAAAAGGCCAAAGCACAGAAAATAATCTTTGGAAGATTTCAAATCAGTGCTATTTCAGTGAATAAAATTGCTTGATTTTGTGTTTTTAAACTTTCTACAGGATGTGGATATTTATTAAAATCAGTTCAGTAACATTTCCCTAGATGTTGTTATTTTGATGTATTAGAAAATATGTTTATTTACCTCAACTTTTTTTCTTTCCAAATTTGCAGTGTTATTTTACATAATTGGGCCAGATAATAAATTTTTTTTTTGTTATTGCTTGAATGTTTAGAGGATAAAATCATGAAATTTGGTAGGCAATCAAGGCACTCTTTTACCATTAAACTATATTTTAAATCAGCCTAGAATGTTTAGTGGTGTGGTAAGAAAGCATCATGCTTACCTACATTATCTTCTAGGAGTTTTATGGTACTTTCTTTTATATTGAGATCTTTCGTCCATTTTGAGTTAATTTTTGTGTAGGGTGTGAGGTAGGGGTCCTCTTTCATTCTTTGGATATGGATATCCAATTCTCCCAGCCGCATTTGTTGAAAAGACCATTAAGACTCAGTTCAGTGACTTTGGGGGCCTTATCAAAGATAAGTCAGCCATAGATGTGGGGGTCTATCCCGAATTCCCAATTCGATTCCATTGATCTATATGTCTGTCTTTGTGCCAGTACCATGCGTTTTTGACAGCTGTGGCTTTATAATAAGCTTCAAAGTCAGGGAGTGTAAGTCCTCCTACTTTGTTTCCTTTTTTAGAGTGTCTTTATTTTTTTTTTATTTTTTTTTTAATCATCATTTTATTGAGATATATTCACATACCACGCAGTCCTACAAAACAAATCGTACTTTCGATTGTTTACAGTACCATTACATAGTTGTACATTCATCACCTAAATCAATCCCTGACACCTTCATTAGCACACACACAAAAATAACAAGAATAATAATTAGAGTGAAAAAGAGCAATTGAAGTAAAAAAGAACACTGGGTACCTTTGTCTGTTTCCTTCCCCTACTTTTCTACACATCCATCCATAAACTAGACAAAGTGGAGTTTGGTCCTTATGCCTTTCCAAATCCCACTGTCACCCCGCATAAGCTACATTTTTATACAACGGTCTTCGAGATTCATGGGTTCTGGGTTGTAGTTTAATAGTTTCACGTATCCACCACCAGCTACCCCAATTCTTTAGAACCTAAAAAAGGTTGTCTAAAGTGTGCGTAAGAGTGCCCACCAGAGTGATCTCTCGGCTCATTTTGGAATCTCTCTGCCACTGACGCTTATTTCATTTCCTTTCACATCCCCCTTTTGGTCAAGAAGATGTTCTCCATCCCACGATGCCAGGTCTACATTCCTCCCCGGGAGTCATATTCCACGTTGCCAGGGAGATTCACTTCCCTGGGTGTCTGATCCCACGTAGGGGGGAGGGCAGTGATTTCACCTTTCAAGTTGGCTTAGCCAGACAGAGAGGGCCACATCTGAGCAACAAAGAGGCATTCAGGAGGAGACTCTTAGGCACAAATACAGGGAGGCCTAGCCTCTCCTTTGCAGCAACCGTCTTCCCAAGGGTAAAACTTATGGTAGAGGGCTCAACCCATCAAACCACCAGTCCCCTATGTCTGTGGTCATGTTAGCAACCATGGAGGTGGGGTAGGAGAATACCCCTGCATTCTCCACAGGCTCCTCAAGGGGGCACTACATCTTTTTTTTTTTTTTCCTTGTTTGTCTTTTTTCTTTTTTTTTTTTTTTTTAACTTTCCCTTCTTTTTTAAATCAACTGTATGAAAAAAAACGTTAAAAAGAAAACAAACATACAATAAAAGAACGTTTCAAAGAGACCATAACAAGGGAGTAAGAAAAAGACAACTAACCTAAGATAACTGCTTAACTTCCAACATGTTCCTACTTTACCCCAAGAAAGTTACATAATATAGCAACATTTCAGTGAACTTGTTCCTACTACATCCATCAGAATTTAACAGACCATAGTCATTTCTGGGCATCCCCAGAACGTTAAATAGCTTATCTGTTCTTCTTGGATTATTGTTCCCCCTTCCTTAATTGCTCTCTACTGCTAGTTCCCCTACATTCTACATTATAAACTATTTGTTTTACATTTTGCAAAGTTCACATTAGTGGTAGCATATAATATTTCTCTTTTTGTGCCTGGCTTATTTCGCTCAGCATTATGTCTTCAAGGTTCATCCATGTTGTCATATGTTTCACGAGATCATTCCTTCTTACTGCCGCGGAGTATTCCATCGTGTGTATATACCACATTTTATTTATCCACTCATCTGTTGAAGGACATTTGGGTTGTTTCCATCTCTTGGCAATTGTGAATAATGCTGCTATGAACATTGGCGTGCAGATATCTGTTCGTGTCACTGCTTTCCGATCTTCCGGGTATATACCGAGAAGTGCAATCGCTGGATCGAATGGTAGCTCTATATCTAGTTTTCTAAGGAACTGCCAGACGGACTTCCAGAGTGGCTGAACCATTATACACTCCCACCAACAATGAATAAGAGTTCCAATTTCTCCACATCCCCTCCAGCATTTGTAGTTTCCTGTTTGTTTAATGGCAGCCATTCTAACCAGTGTTAGATGGTATCTCATTGTGGTCTTAATTTGCATCTCTCTAATAGCTAGTGAAGCTGAACATTTTTTCATGTGTTTCTTGGCCATTTGTATTTCCTCTTCAGAGAACTGTCTTTTCATATCTTTTGCCCATTTTATAATTGGGCTGTCTGTACTATTGTCATTGAGTTGTAGGATTTCTTTGTATATGCAAGATATCAGTCTTTTGTCAGATACATGGTTTCCAAAAATTTTTTCCCATTGAGTTGGCTGCCTCTTTACCTTTTTGAGAAATTCCTTTGAGGTGCAGAAACTTCTAAGCTTGAGGAGTTCCCATTTATCTATTTTCTCTTCTGTTGCTTGTGCTTTGGGTGTAAAGTCTAGGAAGTGGCCTCCTAATACAAGGTCTTGAAGATGTTTTCCTACATTATCTTCTAGGAGTTTAATGGTACTTTCTTTTATATTGAGATCTTTGGTCCATTTTGAGTTAATTTTTGTGTAGGGGGTGAGGTAGGGGTCCTCTTTCATTCTTTTGGATATGGATATCCAACTCTCCCAGCCCCATTTGTTGAAAAGACCATTATGGCTCAGTTCAGTGACTTTGGGGGCCTTATCAAAGATAAGTCGGCCATAGATCTGAGGGTCTATCTCTGAATTCTCAATTCGATTCCATTGATCTGTATGTCTATCTTTGTGCCAGTACCATGCTGTTTTGGCAACTGTGGCTTTATAATAAGCTTCAAAGTCAGGGAGTGTAAGTCCTCCCACTTCGTTTTTCTTTTTTAGAGTGTCTTTAGCAATTCGAGGCATCTTCCCTTTCCAAATAAATTTGATAACTAGCTTTTCCAAGTCTGCAAAGTAGGTTGTTGGAATTTTGATTGGGATTGCATTGAATCTGTAGATGAGTTTGGGTAGAATTGACATCTTAATGACATTTAGTCTTCCTATCCATGAACATGGAATATTTTTCCATCTTTTAAGGTCCCCTTCTATTTCTTTTAGTAGAGTTATGTAGTTTTCTTTGTATAGGTCATTTACATCTTTGCTTAAGTTTATTCCTAGGTACTTGATTTTTTTAGTTGCTATTGAAAATGGTGTCTTTTTCTTGAGTGTCTCTTCAGTTTGTTCATTTCTAGCATATAGAAACATTGCTGACTTACGTGCATTAATCTTGTATCCCGCTACTTTGCTAAATTTGTTTATTAGCTCTAGTAGCTGTATCGTCGATTTCTCAGGGTTTTCCAGATATAAGATCATATCATCTGCAAACAATGACAGTTTTACTTCTTCTTTTCCAATTTGGATGCCTTTTATTTCTTTGTCTTGCCGGATTGCCCTGGCGAGCACTTCCGGCACAATGTTGAATAACAGTGGTGACAGTGGGCATCCTTGTTTTGTTCCTGATCTTAGAGGGAAGGCTTTCAGTCTCTCACCATTGAGTACTATGCTGGCTGTAGGGTTTTTCATATATGCTCTTTATCATATTGAGGAAGTTTCCTTCAGTTCCTACCTTTTGAAGTGTTTTTATTAAAAACGGATGTTGAATTTTGCCAAATGCTTTTTCAGCATCTATTGAGATGATCATTTGATTTTTCCCTTTCGAATTTTTAATGTGTTATAATACATTGATTTTCTTATGTTGAACCTTCCTTGCATGCCTGGAATGAACCCCACTTGGTCATGGTGTATGATTTTTTTAATGTGTCTTTGGATTCGATTTGCAAGTATTTTGTTGAGGATTTTTGCATCTATATTCATTAGGGAGATTGGCCGGTAGTTTTCCTTTTTTGTAACATCTTTGCCTGGTTTTGGTATTAGATTGATGTTAGCTTCATAAAATGAGTTAGGTAGTGTTCCATTTTCTTCAATGTTTTGAAAGAGTTTGAGTAAGATTGGTGTCAGTTCTTTCTGGAAAGTTTGGTAGAATTCCCCTTTGAAGCCATCTGGCCCTGGGCATTTACTTGTGGGAAGATTTCTGATGACTGATTGGATCTCTTTGCTTGTGATGGGTTGATTGAGGTCTTCTATTTCTTCTCTGGTCAGTCTAGGTTGTTCATATGTTTCCAGGAAATTGTCCATTTCCTCTACATTATCCAGTTTGTTGCCATACAGTTGTTCATAGTATCCTTTTATAATTTTTTTAATTTCTTCAGGATCTGCAGTTATGTCACCTTTTTCATTCATTATTTTGTTTATATGGGTCTTCTCTCTTTTTGATTTTGTCAGTCTAGCTAGGGGCTTGTCAATCTTGTTGATCTTCTCAAAGAAGCAACTTTTGGTGATATTTATCCTCTCTATTGTTTTTTTGTTCTCTATGTCATTTATTTATGCTTTAATCCTTGTTATCTTCAAGACCTTGTATTAGGCGGCCACTTCCTAGACTTTACACCCAAAGCACAAGCAGCAAAAGAAAACATAGATAAATGGGAACTCCTCAAGCTTAGAAGTTTCTGCACCTCAAAGGAATTTCTCAGAAAGGTAAAGAGGCAGCCAACTCAATGGGAAAAAATTTTTGGAAACCATGTATCTGACGAAAGACTGATATCTTGCAGATATAAAGAAATCCTACAACTCAATGACAGTAGTACAGACAGCCCAGTTATAAAATGGGCAAAAGATATGAAAAGACAGTTCTCTGAAGAGGAAATACAAATGGCCAAGAAACACATGAAAAAATGTTCAGCTTCACTAGCTATTAGAGAGATGCAAATTAAGACCACAATGAGATACCATCTAACACCAATTAGAATGGCTGCCATTAAACAAACAGGAAACTACAAATGCTGGAAGGGATGTGGAGAAATTGGAACTCTTATTCATTGTTGGTGTTCAGCCACTCTGGAAGTCCGTCTGGCAGTTCCTTAGAAAACTAGATATAGAGTTACCATTCGACCCAGCGATTGCACTTCTCGGTATATACCCGGAAGATCAGAAAGCAGTGACAGGAACAGATATCTGCACGCCAATGTTCATAGCAGCATTATTCACAATTGCCAAGAGATGGAAACAACCCAAATGTCCTTCAACAGATGAGTGGATAAATAAAATGTGGTATATACACGCGATGGAATACTACGCGGCAGTAAGAAGGAACGATCTCGTGAAACATATGACAACATGGATGAATCTTGAAGACATAATGCTGAGCGAAATAAGCCAGGCAGAAAAAGAGAAATGTTATATGCTACCACTAATGTGAACTTTGAAAAATGTAAAACAAATGGTTTATAATGTAGAATGTAGGGGAACTAGCAGTAGAGAGCAATTAAGGAAGGGGGAACAATAATCCAAGAAGAACAGATAAGCTATTTAACGTTCTGGTGATGCCCAGGAATGACTATGGTCTGTTAATTTCTGATGGATATAGTAGGAACAAGTTCACAGAAATGTTGCTATATTAGTTAACTTTCTTGGGGTAAAGTAGGAACATGTTGGAAGTAAAGCAGTTATCTTAGGTTAGTTGTCTTTTTCTTACTCCCTTGTTATGGTCTCTTTGAAATGTTCTTTTATTGTATTTTTTTTTTTTCTTTTTTTTTTTTAATACAGTTGATTTAAAAAGGGAAAAAAAGTTAAAAAAAAAAAAAAAGGAAAAAATATGTAGAGCCCCCTTGAGGAGCCTGTTGAGAATGCAGGGGTGTTGGCCTACCCCACCTCGATGGTTGCTAACATGACCACAGGCATAGGGGACTGGTGGTTTGATGGGTTGAGCCCTCTACCATAGGATTTACCCTTGGGAAGACGGTTGCTGCAAAGGAGAGGCTAGGCCTCCCTATGCCTAAGAGCCTCCTCCCGAATGCCTCTTTGTTGCTCAGATGTGGCCCTCTCTCTCTAGCTAAGCCAACTTGAAAGGTGATATCACTGCCCTCCCTACGTGGGATCAGACACCCAGGGGAGTGAATCTCCCTGGCAGCGTGGAATATGGCTCCCGGGGAGGAATGTAGTCCTGGCATCGTGGATCGTGGGATGAACATCTTCTTGACCAAAAGGGGGATGTGAAAGGAAATGAAATAAGCTTCAGTGGCAGAGAGATTCCAAAAGGAGCCAAGAGGTCAGTCTGGTGGGCACTGTTACGCACAGTTTAGAGAACTGTTTTTAGATTCTGAAGAATTGGGGTAGCTGGTGCTGGATACCTGAAACTATCAAACTACAACCCAGAACCCATGAATCTCGAAGACAATTGTATAAAAATGTAGCTTATGAGGGGTGACAATGGGATTGGGAAAGCCATAAGGGCCACACTCCCCTTTGTCTAGTTTATGGATGGATGAGTAGAAAAATAGGGGAAGGAAACAAACAAACAGACAAAGGTACCCAGTGTTCTTTTTTACTTCAATTGCTCTTTTTCACTGTAATTATTATTCTTGTTACTTTTGTGTGTGTGCTAATGAAGGTGTCAGGGATTGATTTAGGTGATGAATGTACAACTATGTAATGGTACTGTGAACAATCGAATGTACGATTTGTTTTGTATGACTGCATGGTATGTGAATATATACCTGGCATCGTGAGACCTTAATGTTTTGATGCAAGTTGATTTTAATAATACTTCATAAAAAAGGTTAGTTTTAAAATCCACTAGTATTTCAGGAAATAAATAATTATGATTCAGATTAGATGGTGTGGTAGACTTTAGTTCACAACATATTATTGCCTGTCCTTTGTGTGTCTGACACAAGCAAAATATGGCCTGTGCACAGTAGAAGGTTTAATGGAAAAGGATCTGATTTTTATTCAAGTTCCATAAATACTATGTAAAATGTTGTTGCCATTTTCCATTAATGAGGATTGATTATTGACTTGTTTTTTAAGTTTTGCTACCATACAGAATTAAATATATAGGAAACTCCATTTATGTGCAGGACTGCAGGTGTCTTCTGGCATCATTTTTTTTTACATCAGTTTTAAAAATACAGTTTTATTGAGATGTATTCGCACACCACCTGAAGTATACAATCTCTGGCTCATAGTATCATCACATAATTGTGCATACAGCCCCGTAATTGATTTTATAACATTTTCATTACTCCAGAAAAGAAATAAAGAAGAAAACCCAAATCCTCCCATACTCCTTATTCCCCCATTATTGTCCCATAGTATTGGTATAGTACATTTGTTACTATTTATGAAAGAATATTAAAATATTACTGTTAACTGTAGTCCTTAGTTTTCAATAGGTACATTTTTTTCCCTATATACCCCTCTGTTATTAAATCCTTGTAATATTGTACATTTGTTCTTGTTCATGAAAGAACTTTTTTATATTTGTAGAGTTAGTCATGGACATTGTCCAGCACAAGATTCACTGGGTTATACATTCCCATGTTGTTTTAACCTCCAACCTTCTTTCTGGTGACATACATGACTCTAAATTTCCCCTTTTTACCATATTCACACACCTTTGAGCATGCTTAATCATTCTCGCAATAACATGCTACCATCATTGTGTCCATTTCCAAACATTTAAGTTCCACCTAGGTAAGCATTCTGCACTTATGCAGCAACCACTTCCCATTTTTTAGCCTCATTCTATATCCTGGTAACCTGTATTCTATATTTCATGTCTATAAGTGAGATCATATAATATTTGTCCTTCATTTCTTCTTACTGTTGAATAATATTCCATTGTATCTATATACCACATTTTGTTTATCCATTCATCTGTTGATGGACACTTGGGTTGTTTCCATTGTTTGGCAAATGTGAATAATGCTGCAATGAACATTGGTGTGCAAATGTCTGTTTGCCTCCCTGCTTTCAGATATTCTGGTATATTCCGAGTCATAAGGCAACGGTATACTTAGCTTCCTGAGGAACTGCCAAACTGTCTACTATAGTGGCTGTACCATTTTACATTCCCACCAGCAGTGAACAAATGTTCCTATTTTTTCACATCCTCTCCAACACTTGTAGTTTCCTGTTTGTTTAATAGCAGCCATTCTAGTAGGTGTGAGATGATATCTCATTGTAGTTTTATTTGCATTTCCCTAATAGCTAGTGAAATTGTCCATAACTAAAAGATATAAGGAACACAATGAATGTACATTATTGGAACCTCTCAAGAAAAATACGGAGTTAAAGAACCCAGTAACTGAAATGAAAAATTCCATAGAAGATAGCAACAGAAAAATTGGAAGCAGCAGAAGAAAGAATCAGTGAACTAGAAGACAAGTGAAATGATTGAAGCTGAAGAGCAGAAAGATAAAAGAATTTAAAAAAACAAACAGAGGCTAAGAGACCTGTGGAACACCATCTAAGCATATCAATATGCGCATTATAGGAGTCCCAGAAGGAGAAGAAAGAGAGCAAGGGGCAGAAGGAATAGTCAAAGAAACAATGCCAGAAAACTTCTTGAACTTAGCAAAAGAGGTGAATAGACATATCTTAGAAACCCAAAGAACCCCAAACAGGATAAATTCAAAGAGAACTATTCCCAGAAACATAGGAATCAAATTGTCCAATGAGAAAACAAGGAGAGGGTTTCTGGGAAGATGGTGGCTTAGGAGAGACAGAGGAAAACTCTCCTCCATGAAAAACACTAGATAAAGGACAGAAAGCATTCCAGGGTTCCACCAGCTGGGCAGGGTCTTCTACACCAATAGAGAGTATAAACTTGGAGAAACCAAGAGACTGCATTTAAGACTGGTGAGTGTTCGGCCCAGAACACCACGGGGAAATGGACAGTTGGAGTCGGGTGACGAGCATGAAGGGGAGCAGCCTTCAATGCCTGGGCACCCTCCTCAGCACTTGGCTCAGGAGGTAACACTTTGCAGACCCATGGCTAAGAGCCTGTGTGCCAGGGCCTGGCAGTTGGAGTAGGCAGGTGAGCGTGGATGGGGGCAACTTTCCACACCACATGCAGCCAGCTTTGCCTTTGGCTGGGGAGATAACCCTTTATAGCCCTGCGGCCAAGAGCTTCCTTGAGGGAATTTGGGATTCAGCAGGCTTGTGACAGCATCCAATCTTCTTCCATGGAAGACCACAGGGTGCACAGCCTAAAGGCAAGGGCGCTGCACGGAAGTGCTAGGAGTCCTCCCCTACTCCCAGGGACTCATGGGTGCATGGCAGAGAGGGACTGTGGAGCATTTGAACTGGAAGGTGAGATGCACCTTTCTGCAGTCCCCAGAGTACTTGACCTGCAGCCCCAGGATTGGCCGGTAACACTGTGTCCTGGATCAGACTCCCATGTCAAACTGTTTAGGGCATGTTCCACTCCCTACCCACCAGGACTGGCAGTCTCCATTGCACATGGAAAATTGGTACATTGATTGGGCCTCCACATCGTTTGGACCCCATCTGAGTGAATAGACTAAGTTGGGCAAGAACTGGCTTGAGGGGTAAGAGGTTGCTCAAGAATGCTATCTGCTGGTAGGTCAGGGGAAGTGCACTTCACCAAGCTGTAGCTCTGCCAAATTATAGATAAATGTTCAAATAATCCTCCATATTCTAAAAGAACCCTATCAAGATAATCAGATGCTAAAAGGTCAAAAACAAAAAATTGAAAAGCAAGTGAAGAAACCAGATTTCCAAATGTCCAAATTAAAAAGCCAGAGAACACGCAGAACTTGGAGCAATTAATCAAAGAAGTACATATAAGCATCAATGGCATGGCTCAGGATATAAGGACATGAACAAGACCCTAGGAGAGCATAAAGAAGAATTAGCAAGAGTAAATAAAAAAATACCCTGTCTTATGGAAGTAAAAGTTCATCAGATTAAAAGTATCTTTGAGACACAGTAGATTTCAAGAGGTAGAGGAACGAATTAACAACCTCAAGGATGGCCTGTGGAATGTGAAAGCACAAAAGAGCGAATGGAGAACAAAATTGAAAATTTTGAAATGGATCTCATGGGAATGATGAACAATATGAAGTTCAGAAATATAAGAATCATTCGTATTCCGGAAGGTAAAGAGAAGAGTAAAGGGCTAAGAAGAGTATTCGAAGACATGTTCAGGAAAACTTCCCAATCCTTCTAAATGACATAAACATGTAAATCAAAGATACCCAACAAACTCCAAATAGAATGAATCCAAATAAACCCACTGTGAGACATATTCTGATCAGATTGCCAAATGTTGAAGAGAAGGAGAAAGTTCTGAAAGCAACAAGGGAGAAGCGATTCATCATATACAAGGGAAACAACATAAGTCTAAGTACTGACTACTCAGTTGGGCACCAAGGAGGTGAGAAGGCAATGGTATGACATTTTTAAAATTTTGAAAGAGAAAATTTGCCAGCCAAGAATTCTTTATCTGGGAAACTCTCCTTCAAAATTGAGGTGAGCTTAAAATTATCACAGACAAACAAATGCCGAGATAATTTGTTAACAAGAGACCTGCCCTACAAGAAATACTAACGGGAGCTCTACTGGCTGAGAAAAAAAGACAAGAGAGGTCTGGAAAAGGGCACAGAACTGAAGAGTATTAGTAAGGGTAATTTAAAGGAAATAGAGAGGGGAAAAGTTAGATCTGACAAAAACCAAAGGTTAAGATGACTGATTCACGATCTGCCTTCACAGTAGTAACATTGAACGTGAATGGACTAAACTCCCGAATTAAAAAATATGGGTTGGCAGAATGGATTAAAAAATATAAACCATCATTATGCTGATTACAAGAGACTCATCTAAAACCCAGCAACACAAAGTGTTGAAACTGAAAGAATGGAATAACATGTTCCACACAAGCTACATACAGCCAAAAGAAAACATGGGTCATAATAATAATCTCAGATAAAATAGATCTTAAATGCAAGGATGTCATAAGAGACAAAAAGGACACTATATATTAATAAAAGGAACAGTTCACCAAGAAGAAATAACAGTCGTAAATGTTTATGCACCCAATCAGGGTGCTCCAAAGTATGCAAGACAAACATTGGCAAAACTGAAGGAAGCATTAGACATTTCCACAATAATTATGGGAGAGTTCAGTGTATCACTGTGTCCTACAGATAGATCAACCAGGCAGAGCACCAATAAGGAAATTGAGAACCTAAACAATGTGATAAACGAATTAGACTTAACGGACATACATAGAGCTTCACATCCCAAATTACCAGAATATACATTCTTCTCTAGTGCTCATGGAACTTTCTCCACAACAGAGCATATGCTGGGGCATAAAACAAGCCTCAATATATTTAAAGAGATTGAAATTATTCAAAGCACATTTTCTGACCACAATGGAATACAACTAGAAGTTGTATTAACTGTCAAAGATTTAGAACATTCACAAATATCTGGAGGTTAAACAACACATTTCTAAACAATCAGTGGGTCAAAGAAGAAATTGCAAATGAAATTGCTAAATATCTAGAGATGAATGAAAATGAGAGCACAATATATCAAAACTTACGGGATGCAGCGAAGGCGGTATTGAGGGGGAAATTTATAGCTCTAAATGCATACATTAAAAGGGAAGAAAGACGTAAAATCAAAGAACTAATGAAACAACTGAAGAAGCTGGAAAATGAACAGCAAACTAATCCTAAAGAAAATAGAATAAAAGAAATAATAAGGACTAAAGCAAAAATAAATGATATGAGAACAAAAAAACAATAGAGAGAATAAATAAAACCAAAAGTTTGTTCTTTGAGAAAATCAACAAGATTGGCAAGCCCTTAGCTAGACTGACAAAGTCAAAAAGAGGGAAGACCCAAATAAACAAAATAATAAACAAGAGAGGAGACATTGCAGTGGATCCCGAAGAAATTTAAAAAGTCTTAAGAGTATACTATGAAAAACTGTATGCCACAGACAATTTTAGAGGAAATGGATAATTTTCTGGAAATACATGAACAACTGAGACTGACTAGAGAAGAAATAGAGGACCTCAACAAACCAATCTCGAGTAAAGAGGTCCAGCTAGTCAGCAGAAAGCTTCCTACAAATAAAAGCCCAGGGCCAGATGGCTTCACAGGGAAATTTTACCAAAGTTTCCAAAAAGAATTGACACCATTCCTACTCAAACGCTTTCAAAACAATTGAAGAAAATGAAACACTACCTAACTCATTTTATTAAGCCAACATCACTCTAATACCAAAATCAGTCAAAGAAGCTACAAAAAGATAAATTATAGGCCAATCTCCCTACTGAATATAGATGCAGAAATTCTGAACAAAATACTTGCAAAGCAAATCCAAAGACACGTTAAAAAAATCATACACCATGACCAAGTGCAGTTTATCCCAGGCATGCAAGGTGGTTCAATATAAGAAAATTAATCAATGTAATACAACACATTAACAAATCAAAAGGGAAATCAAATAATCATCTCCATAGATGCTGAAAAACCATTTTACAAAATTCAGCATCCTTTTTTTGGTAAAAACACTTTAAAAGGTAGAAATTGAAGGAAACTTCCTCAATATGATAAAAGGCATATGTGAAAATCTGCAGCCAGCATAGTACTCAATAGTGAGCAACTGAAAGCCTTGCCTCTAAGATCAGGAATGTGACAAGGATGCCCACTATCACCACTATTATTCAATATTGTGCTAGAAGTTCCAGCTGGAGCAATCCAGGAAGACAAAGAAATAAAAGGCATCTAAATTGGAAAGGAAGTAAAACTCATTATTTGTAGGTGATATAATCTTATATTTGAAAACCCTGAGAAATCAACTTTAATCACTGTCTTAAGAGAAGTCATCATGATGCTTTTTGTAATAGTGTGTTTGGTGGCATCGGTGACTGAAGTGAGAAAATCTTAGAGGGAAGGGTACACTTTTAATAAAAAGCCAGAAATATTTTTGTGAGTTTCTTCTCCCTGTGGGGAAATAACCCAAGGTGCTCAAAGCTCAGCAGTTCTGTTTTATTAGAATAGGTGGGGTTCCCTTACAGCCATGATTCTTGACTTGGGATTCAAATAGTTTCACTGACAAAAATGGTGTGTCATTGTTTGCTCAGAGTCACGCCAGAAACATCAATTTTTAATTTTTCTTGAATGTGTTTTAAAAATTAATTTTACTTATTTCTAATTGTAAAATATGTATAACATCTAAATCAATTGTAACCATTTCAAGTGGACAGTTCTTTGAAATTAAGTACATTGACAATACTGTGTAACATTCACCACTATTTCCAGACTAATTTTGCAATTCCAAACCAAAAGCCATACTCATTTAGTAATAATTCTCCATTCCCCCTTTACCCTACCCCTGGTAATCACTCTTCTACTTTCTCTCTCTTTGAATTTGCTTATTCTAAGTATTTCATATAAGAGAAAATGGATATTTGTCCTTCTGGGTCTGACTTGTTTCACTCAAATTGATGTCTTCAGGGTTCATCCTTGTAGCCTGTACCAGCACCTCATTTCTTTTTACAGCTGAATAATATTCCATTGTATGGATGTACCACAATTTATCCATTCATCTGTTGAGGACACTTGGGTTTCTACTACCTTTTGGCTATTGTGAAAAATACTGTGATGAACATTGGTGAGCCAGTATCTGTCTTGAGTCCCTACTTTCAAATCTTTGGGGTATATACCTAGGAGTGGAATTGCTGGGTCATATGGTGATTCTGTACTTAACTTTCAGAGCAACTGCCAAGCTGTTTTCCGTAGCAGCTGCATCATTTTACTTTCCCATCCACAATGTACGAGGGTTCCTATCTTCCACACTCTGATCAACACTTGTTATTTTCAGATTTTTTAATAGCCATCCATGTTGTGAAGTGGTATCATTATAGTTTTTTTTTTTTTGTTTTTTTTTAAATTCAGTTTTATTGAAATATATTCACAAACCATACAGTCATCCATGGTATACAATCAACTGTTCACAGTATGATCATATAGCTATGCGTTCATCACCACAATCTATTTCTGAACATTTTCCTTACATCAGAAAGAATCAGAATAAGAATAAAAAATAAAAGTGAAAAGAGAATACCCAAACCATCCCCCCATCCCACCCTATTTGTCATTTAGTTTTTACTCCCATTTTTCTACTGATTTTTTTTTCAATTTTTTAACTTTGTTTATCAAAAAATTAAAAACAAACAGGCAAACAACCACCAAAAAAACCCCACAACATTTCAAACAAAGCAATGGATTAAGGAAAACAAATAACCTAAAATAACTACTTTGCTTCCAATATGTTCCTACCATACCCCAAGAAAATTAATAAACCATGTCCAAACAGAGGAGTAAGAAAAACAAATAATCTAAAATAACTACATTGCTTCCAACATGTTCCTACCATACCCCAAGAAAATTAACAACCCCTAAGAAAACAAAGGAATAAGAGAGAAAAAAAAAAAAAACCTAAAATAACTCTATTGCTTCCAACATGATCTTACTATATCCAAGAAAGTTTACAAACCATAATCATTCCTGAGCATTCCCATAACATTGAGATTACCCTCCATAGTTTATCTGTTCTTGTTAGATTATCATTCCCCCTCCACTAATTGGTATCTCTAGGTCCCCTGCATTCTACAGTATAAAACATTGTACATTTTTCACAGAATTCACATTAGTTGGTAACATACAATATCTCTCTTTTTGTGCCTGGCTTATTTTGCTCAGCATTATGTCTTTTTTTTTTTTTTTTTTTTTTAATCTTCATTTTATTGATATATATTCATATACCACGCAGTCATACAAAACAAATCGTACTTTTGATTGTTCACAGTACCATTACATAGTTGTACATTCATCACCCAAATCAATCCCTGACACCTTCATTAGCACACACACAAGAATAACAAGAATAATAATTAGAGTGAAAAAGAGCAATTGAAGTAAAAAAGAACACTGGGTACCTTTGTCTGTTTGTTTCCTTCCCCTATTTTTCTACTCATCCATCCATAAACTAGACGAAGTGGAGTGTGGTCCTTATGGCTTTCCCAATCCCCTTGTCACCCCTCATAAGCTACATTTTTATACAACTGTCTTCGAGATTCATGGGTTCTGGGTTGTAGTTTGATAGTTTCAGGTATCCACCACCAGCTACCCCAATTCTTTAGAACCTAAAAAGGGTTGTCTAAAGTGCGTAACAGTGCCCACCAGAGTGACCTCTCGGCTCCTTTTGGATTCTCTCTGCCACTGAAGCTTATTTCATTTCCTTTCACATCCCCCTTTTGGTCAAGAAGATGTTATCCGTCCCACGATGCCAGGTCTACATTCCTCCCCGGGAGTCATATTCCACGTTGCCAGGGCGATTCACTCCCCTGGGTGTCTGATCCCACGTAGGGGGGAGGGCAGTGATTTCACCTTTCAAGTTGGCTTAGCTAGAGAGACAGGGCCACATCTGAGCAACAAAGAGGCATTCGGGAGGAGGCTCTTAGGCACAACTATAGGGAGGCCTAGCCTCTCCTTTGCAGCAACCGTTTTCCCAAGGGTAAAACCTGTGGTAGAGGGCTCAACCCATCAAACCACCAGTCCCCTATGTCTGTGGTCATGTTAGCAACCATGGAGGTGGGGTAGGCGAATACCCCTGCATTCTCCACAGGCTCCTCAAGGGGGCACTGCATCTGTTTTTTTTCCTTGTTTTTTTTTTTTTTTTTAACTTTCCCTTCTTTTTTAAATCAACTGTATGAAAAAAAAGTTAAAAGAAAACAAACATACAATAAAAGAACATTTTAAAGAGACCATAACAAGGGAGTAAGAAAAAGACAACTAACCTAAGATAACTGCTTAACTTCCAACATGTTCCTACTTTACCCCAAGAAAGTTACCTAATATAGCAACATTTCTGTGAACTTGCTCCTACTATATCCATCAGAAATTAACAGACCATAGTCATTCCTGGGCATCCCCAGAACGTTAAATAGCTTATCTGTTCTTCTTGGATTATTGTTCCCCCTTCCTTAATTGCTCTCTATTGCTAGTTCCCCTACATTCTACATTATAAGCTATTTGTTTTATATTTTTCAAAGTTCACATTAGTGGTAGCATATAATATTTCTCTTTTTGTGCCTGGCTTATTTCGCTTAGCATTATGTCTTCAAGGTTCATCCATGTTGTCATATGTTTCACGAGATCGTTCCTTCTTACTGCCGCGTAGTATTCCATCGTGTGTATATACCACATTTTATTTATCCACTCATCTGTTGAAGGACATTTGGGTTGTTTCCATCTTTTGGCAATTGTGAATAATGCTGCTATGAACATTGGCGTGCAGATATCTGTTCGTGTCACTGCTTTCCGATCTTCCGGGTATATACCGAGAAGTGCAATCGCTGGGTCGAATGGTAATTCTGTATCTAGTTTTCTAAGGAACTGCCAGACTGACTTCCAGAGTGGCTGAACCATTATACAGTCCCACCAACAGTGAATAAGAGTTCCAATTTCTCCACATCCCCTCCAGCATTTGTAGTTTCCTGTTTGTTTAATGGCAGCCATTCTAATCGGTGTTAGATGGTATCTCATTGTGGTCTTAATTTGCATCTCTCTAATAGCTAGTGAAGCTGAACATTTTTTCATGTGTTTCTTGGCCATTTGTATTTGCTCTTCAGAGAACTGTCTTTTCATATCTTTTGCCCATTTTATAATTGGGCCGACTGTACTATTGTCATTGAGTTGTAGGATTTCTTTATATATGCAAGATATCAGTCTTTTGTCAGATACATGGTTTCCAAAAATTTTTTCCCATTGAGTTGCCTGCCTCTTTACCTTTCTGAGAAATTCCTTTGAGGTGCAGAAACTTCTAAGCTTGAGGAGTTCCCATTTATCTATTTTCTCTTTTGTTGCTTGTGCTTTGGGTGTAAAGTCTAGGAAGTGGCCGCCTAATACAAGGTCTTGAAGATGTTTTCCTACATTATCTTCTAGGAGTTTTATGGTACTTTCTTTTATATTGAGATCTTTGGTCCATTTTGAGTTAATTTTTGTGTAGGGGGTGAGGTAGGGGTCCTCTTTCATTCTTTTGGATATGGATATCCAACTCTCCCAGCCCCATTTGTTGAAAAGACCATTATGACTCAGTTCAGTGACTTTGGGGGCCTTATCAAAGATCAATCGGCCATAGATCTGAGGGTCTATCTCCGAATTCTCAATTCGATTCCATTGATCTATATGTCTATCTTTGTGCCAGTACCATGCTGTTTTGGCAACTGTGGCTTTATAATAAGCTTCAAAGTCAGGGAGTGTAAGTCCTCCCACTTCGTTTTTCTTTTTTAGAGTGTCTTTAGCAATTCGAGGCATCTTCCCTTTCCAAATAAATTTGATAACTAGCTTTTCCAAGTCTGCAAAGTAGGTTGTTGGAATTTTGATTGGGATTGCATTGAATCTGTAGATGAGTTTGGGTAGAATTGACATCTTAATGACATTTAGTCTTCCTATCCATGAACATGGAATATTTTTCCATGTTTTAAGGTCCCCTTCTATTTCTTTTAGTAGAGTTATGTAGTTTTCTTTGTATAGGTCTTTTACATCTTTAGTTAAGTTTATTCCTAGGTACTTGATTTTTTTAGCTGCTATTCAAAATAGTAACTTTTTCTTGAGTGTCTCTTCAGTTTGTTCATTTCTAGCATATAGAAACATTACTGACTTATGTGCATTAACCTTGTATCCCGCTACTTTGCTAAATTTGTTTCTTAGCTCTAGTAGCTGTATCGTCGATTTCTCAGGGTTTTCTATATATAAGATCATATCATCTGCAAACAATGACAGTTTTACTTCTTCTTTTCCAATTTGGATGCCTTTTATTTCTTTATCTTGCCGGATTGCCCTGGCTAGCACTTCCAGCACAATGTTGAATAACAGTGGTGATAGCGGGCATCCTTGTCTTGTTCCTGATCTTAGAGGGAAGGCTTTCAGTCTCTCACCATTGAGTACTATGCTGGCTGTGGGTTTTTCATATATGCTCTTTATCATGTGGAGGAAGTTTCCTTCAATTCCTACCTTTTGAAGTGTTTTTATCAAAAAGGGATGTTGGATTTTGTCAAATGCTTTTTCAGCATCTATTGAGATGATCAATTGATTTTTCCCTTTTGACTTGTTAATGTGTTGTAATACATTGATTGATTTTCTTATGTTGAACCATCCTTGCATGCCTGGAATAAACCCCACTTGGTCATGGTGTATGATTTTTTTAATGTGTCTTTGGATTCGATTTGCAAGTATTTTGTTGAGGATTTTTGCATCTATATTCATTAGGGAGATTGGCCGGTAGTTTTCCTTTTTTGTAGCATCTTTGCCTGGTTTTGGTATTAGATTGATGTTAGCTTCATAAAATGAGTTAGGTAGTGTTCCATTTTCTTCAATGTTTTGAAAGAGTTTGAGTAAGATTTGTGTCAGTTCTTTCTGGAAAGTTTGGTAGAATTCCCCTGTGAAGCCATCTGGCCCTGGGCATTTATTTGTGGGAAGATTTTTGATGACTGATTGGATCTCTTTGCTTGTGATGGGTTGGTTGAGGTCTTCTATTTCTTCTCTGGTCAGTCTAGGTTGTTCATATGTTTCCAGGAAATTGTCCATTTCCTCTACATTATCCAGTTTGTTGCCATACAGTTGTTCATAGTATCCTCTTATAATTTTTTTAATTTCTTCAGGATCTGCAGTTATGTCACCTTTTTCATTCATTATTTTGTTTATATGGGTCTTCTCTCATTTTGATTTTGTCAGTCTAGCTAGGGGCTTGTCAATCTTGTTGATCTTCTCAAAGAACCAACTTTTGGTGATATTTATCCTCTCTATTGTTTTTTTGTTCTCTATGTCATTTATTTCTGCTTTAATCCTTGTTATTTCTTTTCTTCTACTTGGTTTAGGATTGGTTTGCTGTTCATTTTCTAGCTTCTTCAGTTGATCCATTAGTTCTTTGATTTTGGCTCTTTCTTCCTTTTTAATATATGCGTTTAGTGCTATAAATTTCCCCCTTAGCACTGCTTTTGCTGCATCCCATAGGTTTTGGTATGTTGTGTTCTCATTTTCATTCGTCTCTATATATTTAGCAATTTCTCTTGCTATTTCTACTTTAACCCACTGACTGTTTAGGAGTGTGTTGTTTAACCTCCAGGTATTTGTGAATTTTCTAATTCTCTGATGGTTATTGACTTCTAATTGTATTCCATTGTGGTCAGAGAATGTGCTTTGAATAATTTCAATCTTTTTAAATTTATTGAGGCTTGTTTTATGTCCCAGCATATGATCTATTCTGGAGAAAGTTCCGTGAGCACTAGAAAAGTATGTGTATCCTGGTGATTTGGGATGTAATGTCCTGTATATGTCTGTTAAATCTAATTCATTTATCAGATTGTTTAGGTTTTCAATTTCCTTATTGGTCTTCTGTCTGGTTGATCTATCTATAGGAGAGAGTGATGTGTTGAAGTCTGCCACAATTATTGTGGAAACATCAATTGCTTCCTTCAGTTTTGCCGGTGTTTCTCTCATGTATTTTGTGGCACCTTGGTTGGGTGCATAGACATTTACGATTGTTATTTCTTCTTGCTGAATTGCCCCTTTTATTAGTATGTAGTGGCCTTCTTTGTCTCTCAAAACATCCCTGCTTTTGAAGTCTATTTTATCTGAGATTAATATTGCTACACCTGCTTTCTTTTGGCTGTAGCTTGCATGAAATATTTTTTTCCATCCTTTCACTTTCAGTTTCTTTGTGTCCCTGTGTCTAAGATGAGTCTCTTGTATGCAACATATTGATGGTTCATTTTTTTTGATTCATTCTGCGAATCTATATCTTTTAATTGGGGAGTTTAATCCATTTACATTCAACGTTAAAACCGTGAAGGCATTTCTTGAATCAGCCATCTTATCCTTTGGTTTATGTTTGTCATATTTTTCCCCTCTGTCTATTAATATCCTTTATTGTACCCATACCGAATCTCTTTAGTACTGAACCTTTCTCCAAGTCTCTCTGTCCTTTCTTTGTTTCTCTGTCTGTAGGGCTCCCTTGAGTATCTCCAGTAGGGCAGGTCTGTTGTTAGCAAATTCTCTCAGCATTTGTTTGTCTGTGAAAAATTTAAGCTCTCCCTCAAATTTGAAGGAGAGCTTTGCTGGATAAAGTATTTTTGGCTGGAAATTTTTCTCACTCAGAATTTTAAATATATCGTGCCACTGCCTTCTTGCCTCCATGGTGGCTGCTGAGTAGTCACTACTTAGTCTTATGCTGTTTCCTTTGTATGTGGTGAATTGCTTTTCTCTTGCTGCTTTCAGAACTTGCTCCTTCTCTTCTGTGTTTGACAGTGTGATCAGTATATGTCTCGGAGTGGGTTTATTTGGATTTATTCTATTTGGAGTTCGCTGAGCATTTATGATTTGTGTATTTATGTTGTTTAGAAGATTTGGGAAGTTTTCCCCAACAATTTCTTTGAATACTCTTCCTAGACCTTTACCCTTTTCTTCCCCTTCTGGGACACCAATGAGTCTTATATTTGGACGTTTCATATCATCTATCATATCCCTGAGGTCCATTTCGATGTTTTCAATTTTTTCCCCATTCTTTCTTTTATGCTTTCATTTTCCATTCTGTCATCTTCGAGGTCACTGATTCGTTGTTCAACTTTCTCTAGTCTTGTACTATGAGTGTCCAGAATCTTTTTAATGTGGTCAACAGTTTCTTTAATTTCCTTAAGATCATCCATTTTTTAATTTAGTCTTGCAATGTCTTCTTTATGCTCTTCTAGGGTCTTCTTGATTTCCTTTATCTCGCGTACTATGGTCTCATTGTTCATCTTTAGTTCTTTGAGTAGCTGCTCTAGGTGCTGTGTCTCTTCTGGTCTTTTGATTTGGGTGCTTGGGCTTGGGTTATCCATATCGTCTGGTTTTTTCATATGCTTTATAATTTTCTGTTGTTTTTGGCCTCGTGGCATTTGCTGAACTTGATAGGGTTCTTTTAGGGTTTGTAGATCTATTGAAGTCCTTATCTCTAATTTATCAGATCTACAGCTTCGTGGAGTACACTTTCTCTAACTAGGCAGCAGGTGGCGTCCACGAGCCACCTGTTCTCCACAAGCCAGTTCTCCCCTGCTTAGCCTTTTTGGTGAGTGGGGGAGTGAGTCTTGTGGGGTCCAGTTGGTGTACCGAGCTTGCGTGTGTAGTTGGTGTTGCCTGCCCTGTATATGGGGCGTGTTTCTGGGCAGTCGGGGAGGGGGGGTGGCTCTAACAATCAAATCTCCCTGGTGATCCTAGAGTTTTAAAGCTGCTGCAATAGTCTAATCCTTCAGTTCAGTCCTGCCACAGTTTGTCTGTGCCACTGACCCACAAGTCCTTGGTATTGGCGTATGGCTCCTGAGACTTGCAAGTGGGCCCCTCTTCCAGGCCGTGCACCCCGGGTCCTCTTTGAGGGATGACTGTGCTATGTCACAGGTGAGTGCCGTCCCCCCAGGGCAGTTCTGGGCTGCTGGGCTGTGTAGGGAGGCTCCCAGTCTGCTGAAATGATGGCCGAATGGGGCTTTGTTAATTCACACTGCTCCACCTTCCCAACTCTGGGACAATCAGCTGAGGTTGCAGGGAAGGCTAATGTCCACGCCCAGTTTTGTGGTGTGTGCCTGTTATTTGAAGCACTTCCGTCACACTGGGTTGTCTGTGGCAGCTCTGGGCTATGGGGCTGGCTATGGGCAGGAGTGTTTCCTGTCCACCAGGATGGTGGCTGTGAGCGGACACCCCCCTTTTCTTGGGAAGTTGTGGTGTTTAGTGAATTTTCTCAGCCACTGGAGCTCTCCTAGTTCTGCTCTTGACTTGACCTGCCCAAATAGCTAGTCTTTGAAGCTTTCTGTATTGGGCTTCTTAGAGTAATTGTTTTAGAAAAAGAAAAAAGGATTAAAAAAAAAAAACAAAAAAAAACGGGCCCTCCTCAGAGATCTAATGGGTTATTGAAATGCTGAGAGACAAAGCAACCAGGGCCATTAAGGAAAGGTCCACAGGGCAGAGAGATCAGCTTTTCTTCGGGATTTGCATATGCGCCTCAGGGCCCTTCCCCTTTCTGTGTTCACCAGAACTCCAAAAATCCTCCGCTTTTATTTTGGAGTTTTTCGTGTTGTTTTTTTTCTATGCCTGTCTCCTCTCTGCTGGGCTGGCTGCTCTCAGATTCTCTGGTGTCTGGTCTCAGTCTATCTATGGTTGGAGTTTGAATCAGTAGAATGAGTTTCCGATAAGGGCAGCCACTGTAGTTCTCCCTTCTCCTTCCCGGAGCTGACAGCCCCTCCTCCCCCGGGACTGAGCCTGGCAGGGTGGGGCACGGGTCCCCTGGCCGCAAAAACTTACAGATTTCGCTGATCTCAGCAGTTCCACGTTTTCATGTGTGTTGTATGAAGTATGCCCAAAGTCAGATTGCTCTGTGGTGTCCAGTCCACGCAGTTCCTGGCTTTCTACCTACTTTCCTGTAGGAGTAACTAAAACATACAGCTCACTAGTCTGCCATCTTGCCCCGCCTCTCATTATAGTTTTAATTTATATTTCTTTAATGGCAAAACATGTTGAGTGTCTTTTCATATACTAGTTGGCCATTTGAATATCTTCTTTGGTAAAATATGTATTCAAACCCTTCGCCCAATTTTTAATTTGGTTGTTTTTCTTTTTTTTTTTTGAGTTGTAGAAGTTCTGTATATATTCTGGATATTAAACCCTTATCACATACATGGCTTTCAAATATTTTCACCCATTCCATGGGTTGTCTTTTTACTATCTTGATAATGTGCTTTGATTTGGAAAAGTTTTAGATTTTGATGAAGCCCTTTTTGTCTATTTTTCCTTCTGTTGCTTGACGTTTTGGTGTAATTTTTTTTGGAAATATTTTATTACAAAGCATAAGTTCTTTTTAATATGCTTTTTTAAATAAGCTTTTATTAGTATTCCAAAGCCACAGATGATATACTTTGAGAGATTTGAAGTTAAACAAATTTTTTAATTGATATACAATTCACATATCATAAAATTCACCATTTTAAGGTGTACAGTTCAGTGGTTTTTATCATATTTGGAAGGTTATTTAACCATCACGATCATGTAAATTTCAGAATATTTCATTGCCCCAAATAGAAACATCATATCCATAAGCTCACTCTCTATTCTTCATTCCCTACAGCCCTGGCAACCATTAACCTACTTTTGTTTTTCTATGAATTTGCCTATTTGAGACATTTCGTATGAATGGAATCGTACATTTGTCCTTTTGTGTTCAGCTTCTTCAAGTTAGCATAATATTTTAAAGGTTCATCCATGTTGTAGCATGTATCAGAATTTTATTCCTTTTTATGGCCAAACAATACTCCATTGTGTGGATACATCACATTTTTTTTATCCATCAGTTGATGGATATTTGGATCGTTTTCACTTTGGGCTATTATAAATAATGTGGCTACGAACAGTTGTGTGCAAGGTTTGTGTGGACAGCTGTTTTTCATGTGGAGTTGTTGAGTCATACGGTAGGTCATATGGTAAGTCATATGGTAAGTTTGAGAAACTGCCAAACTGTCCAAAGCACATCTTACATTCCTATTAGCAATGTGTGAGGGTTCCAGTTTCCCCATCTCCTCACCACTATGCCTCTCTGATTATAGCTGTTCAGTGGGTGTTGAAGTGATACCTCATTGTGGTTCTGATTTGCATTTCCCTAAGGACTACTGTTCCTGGGCATCTTTGCATGTGCTTATTGGCCATTTGTATTTTCTTCTTTGGGGAAATGTCTATTCAGATCCTTTGACAATTTTCTGACTGACAATTTTTTTATCTTATTCATTATCGTAAACCATTTATTTTAGGAGTGTGTTGTTTAACTTCCAGGTGTTTGTGAATTTTCTGAGTCTCTGATGGTTATTGACTTCTAATTGTGTTCCATTGTGGTCAGAGAATGTGCTTTGAATAATTTCAGTTTTTTTAAGTTTATTGAGGCTTGTTATATGTGCCAGCATATGGTCTATTCTGGAGAAAGTTCCGTAATCACTAGAGAAAAATGTGTATCCTGAAGATTTGGGATGTAATGTTTTATATATGTCTGTTAAATCAAATTCATTTATCCGATATTTTAGGTTTTCAGTTCTTTATTGGTCTCCTGTCTGGTTGATCTATCTATAGGAGAGAGTGATGTGTTGAAGTCTCCCACAATTATTGTGGAAACATCAGTTGCTTCCTTTAGTTTTGCCAGTGTTTGTCTCATGTATTTTGTGGCACCATGATTGGGTGCATAAACATTTATGATTGTTATTTCTTCTTTTAGAATTGCCCCTTTTATTAGTATGTAGTGACCTTCTTTGTCTCTCATAACATCCTTGCATTTAAATTCTGTTTCATCTGAGAATAATATTGCTACTCCTGCTTTCTTTTGGCTGTAGCTTGCATGAAATATTTTTTCCATCCTTTTACTTTAAATTTCTTTGTGTCTCTGTGTCTAAGATGAGTCTCTTGTATGCAACATATTGAGGGTTCATATTTTTTGATCCATTCTTCCAATCTGTATCTTTTAATTGGGGTGTTTAATCCAATTACATTCAACGTTGTTACTGGGAAGGCATTTCTTGAATCAGCCATCCTATCCTTTGGTTTATGTTTGTCAAATACATTTTTTCCCTCTCTCTGTTATTGTCCTTTAATGAACCAATATTGAATCTCTTTTGTACTGAACCTCTCTCCATCTCTCTCTCTCCTTTCTTTGTTTCTCTGTCAGTAGAGCTCCCTTTAGTATCTCAAATATGGGAAGGGTATTTTATTAGCAAAATCTCTCAGCATTTGTTTGTGAAAAATTTAAGCTCTCCCTCAAATTTGAAGGAGAGCTTTGCTGGATATAGTATTGATTGGAAATTTTTCTCTCTCAGAATTTTAAATATGTCATGCCATTGCCTTCTCGCCTCCATGGTGGCTGCTGAGTAGTCACTACTTAGTCTTATATAGTTTCCTTTGTAAGTGGTGAATTGCTTTTCTCTTGCTGCTTTCAGAACTTGCTCCTTCTCAGTGTTTGACAGTCTGATCAGAATATGTCTTGGAGTGGGTTTATTTGGATTTATTCTATTTGGAGTTCACTGGGCATTTATGCTTTGTGTATTTATACTGTGTAGAAGGTTTGGGAAGTTTTCCCCAACAATTTCTTTGAATACTCTTTCTAGGCCTTTACCTGTCTCTTCCACTTCTGTGACACCAATGAGTCTTATATTGGATGTTTTATTTTATCTGTCGTATTCCTGTGGTCCATTTTGATTTTTTTGATTTTTTCCCCCATTCTTTCTTTTGTTCTTTCATTTTCCATTCTCTGGTCCTTGAGGTTGCTGATTCATTGTTCAGCTTCCTCTAGTTTTGTACTGTGGGTATCCAGAATCTTTTTAGTTTAGTCAGCAGTTTCTTTTATTTCCATAAGATCATGAATTTTTTAATTTACTCTTGCAGTTTCTTCTTTATGCTCTTCTGGGGTTTTCTTTATGTCCTTCATATCCTGTGCCATACTCTTCTTCATGTCCTTTATATCCTGTGCCATGCTCTCGTTGTTTGTCTTTAGTTTTTTGATCACTTGCTCCAAGTACTGTGTCTCCTCTGATCTTTTGATTTGGATGTTTGGGTTTGGGTTATCCATATCATCTGGTTTTTTCATATACTTTAAAATTTTCTGTTTTTGGCCTCTTGGCATTTGCTTTACTTGATAGGGTTCTTTTAGGATATGTAGGATTATTCAAAGACTAATCTCTAATTTGTCAGATCTGCAGCTTGGTGGTGTGCACTTTCTCTAACTAACCAGCCGATGGTGTCTGCAAGACACCTATTTCCCTCAAATCAGTTCTCCCCAACTTTGTCTTTTGGTGTGTGGGGGTCTGATTCTTGTGGGGTCCAATTGGTGCACCAAGTTTGGGTGTGTTTTTGGTGCTGTCTGCTGTAAATGTGGGGCGTGTCTGAATGGTTAGGGAGGGAGGGCACCTTTAATAATCAAACCTCCCAGGCATTCCTGGAGATTTAAGGGTGTTGCAAGAGTCTAAACCTTCATTTCAGTCTCGCCACAGATTGTCTCTGCCGCTGACCCACAAGTCCTTGGTACTGGCATATGATCCCTGGGATTTTCCAAGTGGGTCCCTCTTCCAAGCTGTGCCCTTCTGGGGCCTCTGCTGAGGGAAGGTTGTGCTATGTCACAAGTGTATGCCGTCCCTCAAGGGAAGCCCTGGGGCGCTGGGCCGTGTAAGTGCGTTCCCAGTCTGCTTAAGGATGGCTGTATGGGGCGTGTTAATTTTCCCCTTTTCGCACAGCTCCACCTTCCCAGCTCTGGGACAGTTAGCTGTGGGTGCGTAAAAGGCTGTTGTCCACACCCGATATTGTGGCATGTGTGCGTGTTGCTAGAAACACTTCCCGTCGCACTGGGTTTCTTGGCACAGCTCTGGGCTGTGGCTCTGGTGCTGGGCAGGAGCGTTCCCAGCCTGCCGGGAAGATGGCTGCAAGGGGCGTAGTTATTTTCCCCTTTGGCTCACCTCTGCCTGCCTCTCAGACAATTAGCAGCGGGTGCGCCAAAGGCTATCTTCCACGCCAGATATTGAGGCATTCACACAGCCTGTTCCTGCCGTGCTTCACTGTGCATTTCTCGCTGCCATTTCTTCAGCCGCTTTTGGGTTTTCTAAAAAAGAACTAGTCCACCTCCCATGGTTTCCCCACACTGCAGCATGGCTGCCGGATATTCAGCAGGCTTGCTCACTCGTTTCAGAACGCAGACTCCCGGTTTCACCAAGTGCACGGTCCCTGTGGATTTAGCAGACCTTGTCCAGCTGGTACATCCCTGGAACTGATGTTCTGGGTCACTTTCTGGCTTTTATCTAGTATTTTTCATGGAGGTGTGTTTTTGCCCTGTCTCTCCTAGCCACCGTCTTAGGTTCTCCCTGTCTTTCTTAATAGATAGAAAATTTTCAGTGATTATTTTCTCCATTATTCTTTCTGCCTCTTTTCCCTTCTCTTCTCCTTCTGGGACATCCATGACATGTATATTCCTGCATTTCATGTTGTCATTCAGTTCCCTAAGACTCTGCTCATATTTTTCCATTCTTTCCCCTATCTATTTCTTTTTTGTGTAGGATTTCGGATGTCCTGTCCTCCAGTTCCTGAATCCATCCTTCTGCCTCTTCAAATCTGCTTTTGTATGTCTCTACTGTGCTTTTCATATCTTGCATTGTACTTTTCATTCCCATAAATTCTGCCTTTTTCTTTTTTTCAACCTTTTGAGTACTTTTCTATGGTCACCCAGGATCTTGTTAACATCCTTCATCTCTTTTACCATACTTCCCTTCAACTCATTGATTTGATTTAGAAGATTTGTTTCAGCATATTTAATTAGTTGTTTCAACTCTCGTATGTCACTTTTCCATTCACTGGGCCATGTCTTCGTGCTTCTTAGTATGACTCGTTTTTTTGCTGGTGTCTAGGCGTCTGATTTCCTCGATTAGTTTATTGTGGAGGTCATTGTCTCTTTTATCTAGCATTTTCTTGTTGGTTGGCTTTGTTCTCTCTGTGTTCTTGACATTCATTTCAACTTGTTCTAGACCTCTAGCATAGCGTCTGTTTGACTGATCAGAATTTTTAGGTCTTGTTTTTCTGGTTCTTGCCCTGTCTTTATGGAAGTTGTTTTGGAGAGTGTATCCCCAGATTTTCCCATTCAGATTTTCCCATTCAAGACAGGCACAGGATTCAGGAAGAGGGTGTAGTCAGCACCAGTTCCCTGGGGTTGAGTTCCAGCAGGGTGCCAGTCTTTCCTGTGAAGCCTCTTGATTCTGTGCTTTGTTTATCGTGTCCAATATGTGGCTCTTGTCAGCCTGCAGCTCCCCACCAGTGTAAAGTGTTTTGGTATGGTATCTTTAATTCTTAGCAGACCCCAGAGGCATGGTAGAGACAGAGGCTGAGGCACAAGGCAGGCTTAAACTCTTTCAGCCCCTGGGGTCTGAATTCTCTGAATGAGTACTGCCAGTTGTGCTGGGTGCAGCCCCCTACTTTTCATGGGGAAGATACATCCTTTAGGGAATTATCTTCTTCACCTGGGGCAGTGCTGACAACTGAAAATGACTCTATTTTTTATGTGCTGTGAAAAATTTAAAAGTACTAAAAAAATAAAAAAATCCTTTCCTGAGCCCTTCCCCAGCCTCCCCTGGTCACTAATGTAGAGCCAGAATTGGTATCCGGCACTGTGTGCCGCTTTTCATGGGGCACAGCCCTTTTCCAGTATTCTGAGCTCAGCCAGCTCCAAAAGCTGTGTTTTTTTATTCTTTTTTTGTTGTTGTTGTTTTGTTTTGTTTTTGTTTTTGGTCAGCCCCACCTCCTCTCTGCCTGGGAGAGACCTCCAGGTTCCTTTCATGCTTCATGCTTGCTCTGTGTTTATTTCTTATTTAAATCCGCAATTGGAGCTTGGTTTGTGCTACCTTCCCTTTCTCCTAGTAGGGACTGCTTCTTTTTTTTTAATACAATTTTATTGAGATATATTCATATAACATACAGTCCTTCAAAGTGTGCAAGTTGTTCATACTATCATCATATAGTTGTGTGTTCATCACCACAATCTGAACATTTTCATTACTCCAAAAATTAAAATAAAAATTAAAATAAAAAAGAACATCTAAAACATTCCATTCCCCTCCTTCCCCTATTGTTCATTTACTTTAACACTTATTCTTTTTCTTAACTTTATAAAAAAATTTACAAACAATAAAAAAACATTTCAAACAAAATCTAACCAAAGGACTAAGAAAAAACAACCTAAAATAACTGCATTGCTTCCAATATGTTCTTACCCTACCCTAAGAAAATAAACAAACTGTAACCAAAGTAGTAAGAAAAACAGTTAACCTAAAATAACTACATTGCTGCCAACTTGTTCCTACCATACACCCCCCAAAATTAACAAACCATAGTCATTCCTAAGCATTCCCTTAACATTAAGTTTACCCTCCATAACTTGCGTATTCTTATTAGATTATTGTTCCCCCTTCACTATTAGCAGTCTATCGCTAGGTCCCCTACATTCTACAATATAAACCATTTATTTTACATATTTCACAGAGTTCACATGAGTAGTAACATAGAATATCTGTCTTTTTGTGCCTGGCTTATTTCACTTAGCATTTTGTCTTCAAGGTTCATCACGCCCTGGTTTTCTTACTGCCGCGTAGTATTCCATCAAGTGTATATACCACATTTTGTTTATCCACTCACCTGCTGAAGGGCATTTGGATTGTTTCCATCTCTTGGCAATTGTGAATAATGCTGTTGTGAACGTCCTTGTGCATATATGTTTTCGTGTCACTGCTTTCAGATCTTTTGGGTTTATACATAGTAGTGCAATTGCTGGATCAAAGGGTAACTCGGTATCTAGTTTTCTAAGGCACCGTCAGACTCTCTTCCAGAGTGGCTGTACCATTATACAGTCCCACCAACAATGAATAAGAGTTCCAATTTCTCCACATCCTCTCCAGTATTTGTAGTTTCCAGTTTGTTTATTGGCAGCCTTTCTAATTGGTGTGAGATGTTATCTCATTGTGATCTTAATTTGCATATCCCTGAGAGCTAATGAAGGTGAACATTTTTCCATGTGTTTTTTAGACATTTGTATTTCCTCTTCAGAGAAATGTCTTTTCATATCTTATGCCCATTTTATAATTGGACTGTTGGTACTTTATATATGCAAGATATCAGTCATTTGTAAGGTACATGGTTTTCAAATATTTTTTCCTGTTGAGTTGGCTGCCTTTTGACCTTTTTGACAAATTCCTTTGGGGTACAGAAGCTTTTAAGTTTGAGGAGGTCCCATTTATCTATTTTTTCTTTTGTTGCTTGTGCTTTGGGTATAAGTTTTAAGAAGTGACTTCCTAATACAAGTTCTTAAAGATGTTTCCCTACATTATCTTCTAGGAGTTTTCTGGTACTGTCTCTTATATTGAGTTCTTTAATCCATTTTGAGTTAATTTTTGTGTAGGGTGTGAGGTACGGGTCCTCTTTCATTCTTTTGGATATGGATATCTAGCTCTGCCAGCCCCATTTGTTGAAAAGACTTATTATGTCCCAGTTCATTGGTTTTGGGGGCCCTATCAAAGATCATTCGACCGTAGATTTGGGGGGGGGGCGTCTATCTCCAAATTCTCAATTTGATTGCATTGATCAATATGTCTTTCTTTGTGCCAGTACCATGCTGTTTGTATTTATTTTTTTATTTATTTTTAATGGATATTTATACACATACCATACAATCATCCGAAGTATGTAATCCATTGATGGCATTACCATCATACAGTTGTTCATTTATCACCCTGATCTTTTTTTTTTTAACATTTTCCTTGTACCAGAAAAAGTAAAAGTAAGAATAAAAAAATAAGAGTAAAACAGAACACCGAAATTGTCCCCCCCCACCTTATTTTTCCTCTAGTTGTTTTTGCCCCCGTTTTTCTACTCATCCATCCATACATTGGATAAGGGGGAGCGTGATCCACAAGTCTTTAACAATCACACTGTCACCGCTTGTAAGCTACATTGCTATATAGTCACCTTCAAGATTCAAGGCTACTGGGTTGTAATTTGATAGTTTCAGATATTTACTACTAGCTATTCCAATTCATTGCAACCTAAAAAGAGTTATCTATATTGTGCATAAGAGTGCCCACCAGAGTGACCTCTTGTCTCCTTCTGGAATCTCTCAGCCATTGAAACTTTATTTCATTTCATTTCACATCCCTCTTTTGGTCAAGAAGATGTTCTCCATCCCACGATTCTAGGTCTAGATTCGTACCCGGGAGTCATATTCCATGTTGCTAGGGAGATTTACACCCCTGTGTGTCAGATCCCACGTAGGGGAGAGAGCAGTGATTTCACCTGCCAAGTTGGCTTAGCTAGAGATAGAGGGCCACATCTGAGAAACAAAGAGGCATTCATGGGGAGACTCTTAAACACAATTTTAAGCAGGCCTTGCCTCTCCTTTGCAGGAACAGGCTTCACAAGGGCAAGTCCCGCTGTAGAGGGTTCAGCACATCAAACCGTCAGTCCTCAATATATGTGAGCACATCAGCAAGCATCCAGGTGGAGAAGCCCACCATGTCTTCATTTTCCCCCAGCTCCTAAGTGGGGCTCTGCATATATTTTTTTATTTTTTTCGTTTGTTTAATTGACTACTGTGGCTTTATAATAAACTTCAGTCAGGGAGTGTAAGTCCTCCCGCCTCATTTTTCTTTTTTAGAATGTTTTTAGCAATTTGAGGCATCTTTCCCTTCCAAATAAATTTGATAACTAGGTTTTCCAAGGCTGCAAAGTAGATTGATGGAATTTTGATATAGTTGCATTGAATCTGTAGATAATTTGGGGTAGAATTGACATCTTAACGACATGTAGCCTTCCTATTCCATGAACATGGAATAGTTTTCCATCTTTCTAGGTCCCCTTCTATTTCTTTTAGTAAAGTTATATAGTTTTCTATGTATAGGTCTTTTCCATCCTTGGGTAAGTTTATTCCTGGGTACTTGATTTTCTTAGTTTCTGTGCCAGCTTGAATGTATCATGTCCCTCAGAAAAAGCCATATTCTTAGATACATTCTTGTGGGGGTAGACATATTAGTGTGGATTGGGTTGGGACCTGCTGGTTCAGTGTCTCTGGAGATGTGACCCACTCAACTGTAGGTGATAACTCTGATTGGATAATTTCCATGGAGCCTTGCTTAGTTTACTGGAACACTATATAAGCTCGCACAGATGGAGCTCATAGCTAGCTGGAGCTGAGACAGACATTTTGGAGACATCCATTGGAAGCTGGCACTGACGTTTTGGAGAACGCCGTTTTGAAATGCAACTTGGGAGCCAGCAGACGCCAGCCACGTGCCTTCCCAGCTAACAGAGGTTTATGGATGCCATCAGCCATCCTTCTATGAAGGTTTGGACACTTTTTGGCCTTAAGACTGTAACTGTGTAACCAAATAAACCCCCTTTTATAAAAGCCAATCCATTTCTGGTATTTTGCATCCCGGCAACATTAGCAAACTAGAACAGTTGTTGTTGAGAATGGAATCTTTTCTTGAGAGTCTCTTCAGTTAGGTCATTTCTGGTGTATAGGAACATTACTAACTTATTTGCATTAATCTTGTAATTTGCTTATTAGCTCAAGTAGCTGTGTTGTCGATATCTCAGGGTTTTCCAGATTTAAGATCCTATCCTCTGCAAATAATGACAGTTTTACTTCTTCCTTTCCAATTTGGATGCCGTTTATTTCTTTGTCTTGCCAGATTGCTCTGGCTAGCACTTCTAGCACAATGTTGAATAACAGTTGTGATAGCAGGCACCCTTGTCTCATTCCTGATCCTAGAGGAAAGGCTTTCAGTCTCTCGCCATTGAGTATTATGCTGGCTGTGGGTTTTTCATATATGCCCTTTATCATATTGAGGAAGTTTCCTTCAATTCCTACCTTCTGAAGTGTTTTTATCAAAAAAGGATGCTGGGTTTTGTCAAATTTTTTTTTAGCATCTATTGATAAGATTTGTTTCTAGGTGTTTCTTTTGGTCCTTTCTGAGAAATTAATATTACTACTACTTTGGGGGTGGGCAGACACTCAGAAACTTTTGGTGGGGTAGATTCATTTCTTTTTCAACGTCATGGGTTTTTGCACAGGATGGCTCTGTGGAGTGAGTTGCTGCACCCTGTTTTGTGGGAACACAGGCTCAGACACAACAGGAATTTTTGGCAAATGACCGCTTTATTGCTTATACAGCACAGTGTGTTCAAAAGAGCAGGGGAAGAGATCCCTTTGTGGCTGGTATCCTGGAGAGGCCAAACTGCTTGGGTCAGGGTTGGTGGATGGCAGCTCCACACAGTCTATTTTGCTTTGGAAAGGAGAGACAAATCTGTGTTGCCAAGCATGGGTTATTTATATGACACAGGGCGAGTGCCCTGCCACTGAGTGTTCCTTTGCTGATAGGGAACTGGGGCTGCTTGGTCCAGTTTCTGGGGGGCTTTGTGGGGATAGGCAAGGGCTGAGGGATGGCTACTGAATATGTGACTGTGCCTGCTCCAGCAGGCTCTGCTGATTGTAGCCACTTGCAGGTCTGGGTGATACTTGTTTTTTGGGGGGCCGGGGGGGGTATTTTTTTTTAAATTCATTTTTATTGAGATATATTCACATACCATACAGTCATCCATGGTGTACCATCAACTGTTCACAGTACCATCATATAGTTGTGCATTCATCACCCCAATCTATTTTTGAACATTTTCCTTATACCAGAAAGAATCAGAATAAGAGTAAAAAATAAAAATAAAAAAGAACACCCAAATCACCCCCCCATCCCACCCTATTTTTCATTTAGTTTTTGTCCCCATTTTTCTACTCATCCATCCATACACTGATAAAGGGAGTGTGATCCACAAGGTTTTCACAATCACACTGTGTGTGATACTTGTTTTTGAATATCATGTACCAGATGCTGCCGAGAGTGGCCTGGGTGTTTTTGTTGATGGTGGTCTACACATAGGGGATTACTTCTTTTGTTGACTTGAACACCACTTCGGGGCACCATGACATTTTTGCTGTTGGCCACCAGTTCCACTCCCACTGTCTTGTGGTGAATCAACCCGTTATAAGCGGAAAGATTTGTGAGACTTCGTGTTACTGGGCTTGGTGTGGCATATGTTTGCTTGTTCTTCTTGTTCAGAAAACTGGAGTAGTTTTGCACGCAGATGCGTGGACAGAGTGGTAGCTTCTCTTCCTCCAGTGGTTAGAGATGGAATGACTGAGATTGTTTTTTGGGGAATATTCTTTTTTTTCCTTCATGGCTATTGTTTCAGGATTTTACCTCATTCATGGTCAATTTTGGAAATTTATATATTCCTATAAAATCATACAACTCAATTTTATATGTATTGTGTTTTGTTCTTCCCCCTTTCCCTTTTCTAATCCAGGCTTTGTTTCTGGAATAAGGCAAAAGCAATAAATGCCAATATTGGTAAGGCAAACCATTCCTCACAATCTTGGTCTTGATCGAATGAAGGTTGGACACATTCTTATCTCTAAGCTTAAGATAGTTGGCATGTGGACATCATTTATCTTGGCTTGTCACAGTTCCTTCCTTTAAAAGGTGCTTGAGTTAGTAATTCTATGCATTACCATTTCAGCAGTTACTGTCAGTGGCTCCAGGGATTTTTAGTTCATTTCTCTTCCAAGCAAACAAATGTTGGAAGGAATGTTTTTTCTTAGTGATATTTATCATTTCTTCTACAGGCAGTGATTAACTTTTGGCTAAGTTGTTTTTGTATAGATTAGTTTCTATTCATACTGGTTAGAAATTAAGTATTGTTTAACCGTGGACAATAGTTTAAATGTACCCAAAATCCTCATTGAAGTCACCAGTCAGAGCATGTAATAGTTAATTTTATGAACGAATTAATGAAATGGGGGAAATAATTTAGTTGCTGTCCCATGCCGGCAGGTGTTTTACAAGAGTATCATTAACCCCACTATATAAATGATTGGGGCTGGGTCTGAACTGGTTGTGAAACAGTCTCTGTCATGGTTGGAGAAAGCTGGGACTCAATCTAATATTAGTTCTATTTATATGATTCTTTTGCTTTGTTCGTACAGCTTCATAATAAAATCACCATAAGAACAAAACTGTGTGCTATCCTGGGGATAGGATGTGAGTCCCCTCAGATAGGTCCGCCTTTCTCTACCTGCATGGGGGGCCTTGAAATGCTGCGCCAGTTGGTGTTGGGGGCTGGAGTGGGGCTATGTTGGCTGGGATGACGGGCTTGGGAGTCATGGCTGTGACTGAGCACATGGTCACCCATTAAACAGTGTGTGTGTCTTCTGAAAAAAAAATGCATTTTTGTATTGTAGTTAACTCATTCGAGATTTACAAATAGGTGAGTGAAGTCAGTGTAATGTGGAAATTACATTAGTTCAGATGTAATTTTTCCTAGATAAAGGGAACCTGTGCAGTGGGAATAGAATTATAATCTTTAGGAGGAAAGGGGAAAAACTCTTGGTTCTTGTGCTACCATGACAGCAAGGAGCTCTTTGGACGGTATTTAAGAAATTCAAGATAAGTACTTTTACCACGGGCCTTCTACACAGAGGAATAACTCTGATTAATTACTTTGCATTCTATGCAGACCCACTCTTCTGAACCTCCACTTTCATCTGCATTGCTTGTGTACCCACCAACCCTGTTTTAATTATGGTGCTGCCAGCATCTTGGGTCAGTTGTTTTCTACACTTAATAATATTTGCTGTGGCTCCAGCTTGTCTGAGTGGTACAATTCAATGCCTGTTTCTTTTACCCTGATAGAGACCATTTGTTTTAAGCTTGTGGGCAAGGGTATATATTTACTCTTGAAAGAATAATTTTTATATGTTAAGATTCAAAAATGAAAATAATGGATTTTGAGAATAAATCTGATAAATTTCTGTGGTTTTAAATTAGTGTCCGATTCTAAGATGCCGTTTTCTTCAATTTCAACATATCTAGAATTGGAATGCGTTTACATTTGATGGTTCTTCACAGTTTATTTGGCAGTGTTTCCTTTAGAAGTACATGTGATATCTTATAATTGATATATTAGGTTAAATGAAATATATTGGTATATCAGTTTTACAAATTAAATATCTGGGTTTCAGTTTTCAGGAAACTCAGTTTTTGAAAGGTCATAATATACTATGGGATCATTTCTGAAAATTCACAACACAGATTGTGACAGTTTTATTAATTTTTAATGAAGTGGATGTTTGGATCTCATTATGGATAGTAAAATGTGAAACTATAAAATAGCATCCTTTGAGTTAATTTTAAATAGGAAAACACCCTTATTTCTATTAGAATCAGTTTTATAGATGCAGTCATTAAAAATTAAGATTCCTATCCATTGTTGTCAAATTTAATATTTTAAGTGAAGTGGAAGTTGTGACTTGAATTATTACTATCATTGGCTTTCAACTTTATTCCATTTCGATAACTTGTATTGTTTTATAAGATGTAACTAATTTGCACACCATATTTTTAAATTAAAATTCTCTTACATGATATTAATATGCCTAGCTTCCCTTCTCCATCTCCTCCTCTCCCTATTACTTTTTTAGCGTATTTAAAATTGATCCGCTGGATCATTCTCTGTAGTGACATTGGTTCTTACCTTCCTCCCTCTTCTTATTTAAAGTAATGTACCAAATCCTTTTGAGAAACAATTGTAAATTGTTGAGCAAATCTCTTTGGAAAAAATTCTCTTGCCTCTTTACAGTTACTTTTGCAGCTTTAGGTGGTTATGGCCACCCCACCCCCCTTATTTCTGGTTTTATCGTATTTGTTAGAAATGCCAGAAAAATGTTGCAAGAATGATATTGCTTTGATTTCCACTTCATGGGAATGCTTCCTGTGTTTTACCATTCAGTATGATTCCTGATAGATGCTCTGAAAGATTGCAAGACAGTCCTCATCAAAATTTCGGCTGCCTTTGCAGAAATGGAAAAACCAGTCATCAAATTTATATCATAGGGTAAGGGGCCCCAAATAGCCAAAACAATCTTGAAAAGAGGAATGAAGTTAGAGGACTCAACAATTTTCTGTTTTAAACGAGTTACAAAACTACCATAATCAAAACAGCATGGCACTCACAAAAGGACAGGTATATAGACAAATGGAATTTAATTGTGAGTGCGTAAATAAACCCTCCCGTCTATGGCCAGTTGGTTTTTGACAGGGTGCCAAGTCCACTGGGTGAGGTAAAGGATAGTCTTTTCAACAAATGTTGCTTGGGAAACTGGATAGCCACATGCAAAAGAATGAAAGTGGACTTCTACCTCATACCATATACAAAAATGAACTCACAATGGATCAAAGACCCAAATATAAGAACTAAAACTATACAATTCCTGGAAGAAAACATAGGGGAACATCTTGAGACCCTTGGATGGTTCTAAGGCATGTACCTTGGATGAATCCTAAGGCAATGGATTCTTAGCTTTACACCAAAAGCACAAGTAGCAAAAGAAAAAATAAATAATTGAGACTTTATCAGCATTAAAAACTTTTGTGCACCAAAGGACAGTATCAAGAAAGGGAAAAGATAACCTACACAATGGAGGAGATATTTGGAAACCATATACCTGATAAGGATTTAATATGCAGATTCCTGCAACTCAACAACAAAAAAGATAATCTAATTTAAAAATGGGCAAAAGACTTGAATAGACATTTCTTCAAAGAAGATACACAAATACCACTAGGCACATGAAAACATGCTTAATATCATTGGCTATTAAATTCAAATGAAAACTACAATCAGATACCAGTTCCTGCCCATAAGAATGGCCTTTATTAAACATAAAATAAAATAAAAAACAGAGAATAGTAAGTGTTGGAGAGGATGTGGAGAAATAAGGACCCTTGTATATTGTTGGTGGGAATGTGAAATAGTGCAGCTGCGGTAAAAAACAGTTTGGCAGTTTCTCAAAAAATTAACTGTAGAATGACCATATGACCCTTCAGTCCCATTTCTAGGTATATGCCCCAAAGAATTGAAAGCAAGGGGTATCTGCATGCTGATTTTCATAGCAGCATTATTCGCAATTGCCAAAAGGTGGAAGCAACCAAAGTGTCCATCAATTGATGAATGGGTAAATAAAATGTAGTATATACATAAAATGGAGTATTATTCAGCTGTAAAAAGGAATGAAGTTCTGATACATGTTAAATGTGGACGAACCTTGAAGACATCATTTTAAGTGAAATACGTTAGACACCTAAGGACAATAATGTATGCTGCCATTTATATGAAATCATTAGAATATGAAAATTCATAGAGCCAGAAATTAGACTACAATTTGTCAAGGGTAGTATTGGAAATAGAGAATGAGGAGTTACCACTAAAATAGTACAGAGTTTCTGTTTGGGGTGATGGAAAAGTTTTGGTAGTGGGTAGTGTTGATAGTAGCACAACATTATGAATGTAATTAACTTTCCTGAATTTATACTTGGATGTAAGCAGGAAGTTTTATGCCATGTAAATGTTTCCAGAATAAAAACTTTAAACCCATGGAATTGTACAACACAAAGAGTGAATCCCAATGTTAAACTATGGAATATAGTTTATATAATATTGGTTCATCAGTTTTAAGAAAGGTTAACACTAATGCAAAATGTTAAGAAAAGGGAAAATTGTGTGGGAGGGTATGTATGGAAACTACTTTCTGTGTGATTTTTCTGTAAACCTGCAGCTGCTCTAATAAGATAAAAATTGAACCCTCTTTGCATTCTTGGGATACCTTTCACTTCATTGGGTTGGTTTCAATTTGCTATTTTTCCTTTCAAATTATTTTTGTATCCATATTTGTGACTTGAGATTGTTTTCTTGGTTTTTCTGTTATCTCTAATCAGTTTGGAAGCTTTCCATTTTCCTTGGCAATGTAGGAACTATTTAAAGCAGATGTAATACATTCACATTTACTTTGATCACTCATATTTTTAAATTCTTCTCATCTTATTTTATATTTCTGAAGGTTTCATGTATGTGTTTTAACTCTCTCCTCCCATTTTCTAAATTGTACCCTTTTCAGTTTTTTAAAAATTTTCTTCTCTTTTTTTTTTTTTCTCTCATCTTCTCCCTCCCTCCCTCCTGCCTTCTCTCTCTCCCTTCCATGTATTTGTATGTGCTCTTTCTCATTGCTATACTACTAGTACTTACCCTTGAATTCTAACAAATGTTTGAAATATTTATATCAGTGCCTGGGTTTTGTTATCCATAGTGCTCTCCCAGCTTCTTGGGTTTTGTTAAAATTAAGAAATTGGGTTCAAGATTGGTGATGGTTCTTTTCCCCATTACATTATGTCATATCTGTTTTAGGAGTTCATATTATACCTTATTGCTGCTTGTATATTAATGGCTTCTTTATTGTTTTTCTTAAAATGAGGTATGTTGGGGTACATGGAACAGTGCTAGTAAGCATACAAATTTTATTTCTTTTTAATTTATTACTGAAAGAACAAGTATTTATTGGCTGAGGTAAGTAGGGGGATTTTATAAACAATTATGTTGGCTCAGTTGTTCGGTTTTGATTTAAGAAGCTTGTACTTATAAAATATTAACATTTTTGGTTTTACTTTCAGCTGTTTTAAATTTTCTAGTAGATTCAGGAATCTGCATCATTTCCATAATCAGAAAAGCATTCTTTCTAAAGAAAGATTTCCAGAAATTGTATAACAGCAGTGAAGCAGTAACATAGTCACATTCCAGATTAAAATAACTTTCAAGTCCAATAATTCGTGACTAAAATACTATTGCCAGTATTGTTAAGCAAAGTTTAAGGGGGAGGGAAGGTTTTTTACCAAGGATACTAGACTTTAAAACATAGAAAGGATGGGGAAATGTATTTATAATGTTCTTACTACAGTCATTTTTTTTTTAATCATCATTTTATTGAGATATATTCACATACCACGCAGTCCTACAAAACAAATTGTACTTTCGATTGTTTACAGTACCATTACATAGTTGTACATTCATCACCTAAATCAATCCCTGACACCTTCATTAGCACACACACAAAAATAACAAGAATAATAATTAGAGTGAAAAAGAGCAATTGAAGTAAAAAAGAACACTGGGTACCTTTGTCTGTTTGTTTCCTTCCCCTACTTTTCTACACATCCATCCATAAACTAGACAAAGTGGAGTTTGGTCCTTATGGCATTCCCAATCCCACTGTCACCCCTCATAAGCTACATTTTTATACAACTGTCTTCGAGATTCATGGGTTCTGGGTTGTAGTTTAATAGTTTCAGGTATCCACCACCAGCTACCCCAATTCTTTAGAACCTAAAAAAGGTTGTCTAAAGTGTGCGTAAGAGTGCCCACCAGAGTGATCTCTAGGCTCGTTTTGGAATCTCTCTGCCACTGAAGCTTATTTCATTTCCTTTCACATCCCCCTTTTGGTCAAGAAGATGTTCTCCATCCCACGATGCCAGGTCTACATTCCTCCCCGGGAGTCATATTCCACGTTGCCAGGGAGATTCACTTCCCTGGGTGTCTGATCCCACGTAGGGGGGAGGGCAGTGATTTCACCTTTCAAGTTGGCTTAGCCAGAGAGAGAGGGCCACAGCTGAGCAACAAAGAGGCATTCAGGAGGAGACTCTTAGGCACAAATATAGGGAGGCCTAGCCTCTCCTTTGCAGCAACCGTCTTCCCAAGGGTAAAACTTATGGTAGAGGGCTCAACCCATCAAACCACCAGTCCCCTATGTCTGTGGTCATGTTAGCAACCATGGAGGTGGGGTAGGCGAATACCCCTGCATTCTCCACAGGCTCCTCAAGGGGGCACTACATCTTTTTTTTTTTTTTTTCCTTGTTTGTCTTTTTTCTTTTCTTTTTTTTTTTTTTTAACTTTCCCTTCTTTTTTAAATCAGCTGTATGAAAAAAAAGTTAAAAAGAAAACAAACATACAATAAAAGAACATTTCAAAGAGACCATAACAAGGGAGTAAGAAAAAGACAACTAACCTAAGATAACTGCTTAACTTCCAACATGTTCCTACTTTACCCCAAGAAAGTTACATAATATAGCAACATTTCAGTGAACTTGTTCCTACTACATCCATCAGAAATTAACAGACCATAGTCATTTCTGGGCATCCCCAGAATGTTAAATAGCTTATCTGTTCTTCTTGGATTATTGTTCCCCCTTCCTTAATTGCTCTCTACTGCTAGTTCCCCTACATTCTACATTATAAACCATTTGTTTTACATTTTTCAAAGTTCACATTAGTGGTAGCATATAATATTTCTCTTTTTGTGCCTGGCTTATTTCGCTCAGCATTATGTCTTCAAGGTTCATCCATGTTGTCATATGTTTCACCAGATCGTTCCTTCTTACTGCCGCGTAGTATTCCATCGTGTGTATATACCACATTTTATTTATCCACTCATCTGTTGAAGGACATTTGGGTTGTTTCCATCTCTTGGCAATTGTGAATAATGCTGCTATGAACATTGGCGTGCAGATATCTGTTCGTGTCACTGCTTTCCGATCTTCCGGGTATATACCGAGAAGTGCAATCGCTGGATCGAATGGTAGCTCTATATCTAGTTTTCTAAGGAACTGCCAGACTGACTTCCAGAGTGGCTGAACCATTATACAGTCCCACCAACAATGAATAAGAGTTCCAATTTCTCCACATCCCCTCCAGCATTTGTAGTTTCCTGTTTGTTTAATGGCAGCCATTCTAACTGGTGTTAGATGGTATCTCATTGTGGTCTTAATTTGCATCTCTCTAATAGCTAGTGAAGCTGAACATTTTTTCATGTGTTTCTTGGCCATTAGTATTTCCTCTTCAGAGAACTGTCTTTTCATATCTTTTGCCCATTTTATAATTGGGCTGTCTGTACTATTGTCATTGAGTTGTAGGATTTCTTTGTATATGCAAGGTATCAGTCTTTTGTCAGATACATGGTTTCCAAAAATTTTTTCCCATTGAGTTGGCTGCCTCTTTACCTTGTTGAGAAATTCCTTTGAGGTGCAGAAACTTCTAAGCTTGAGGAGTTCCCATTTATCTATTTTCTCTTTTGTTGCTTGTGCTTTGGGTGTAAAGTCTAGGAAGTGGCCTCCTAATACAAGGTCTTGAAGATGTTTTCCTACATTATCTTCTAGGAGTTTAATGGTACTTTCTTTTATATTGAGATCTTTGGTCCATTTTGAGTTAATTTTTGTGTAGGGGGTGAGGTAGGGGTCCTCTTTCATTCTTTTGGACATGGATATCCAACTCTCCCAGCCCCATTTGTTGAAAAGACCATTATGGCTCAGTTTGGTGACTTTGGGGGCCTTATCAAAGATCAGTCGGCCATAGATCTGAGGGTCTATCTCTGAATTCTCAATTCGATTCCATTGATCTATACGTCTATCTTTGTGCCAGTACCATGCTGTTTTGGCAACTGTGGCTTTATAATAAGCTTCAAAGTCAGGGAGTGTAAGTCCTCCCACTTCGTTTTTCTTTTTTAGAGTGTCTTTAGCAATTCGAGGCATCTTCCCTTTCCAAATAAATTTGATAACTAGCTTTTCCAAGTCTGCAAAGTAGGTTGTTGGAATTTTGATTGGGATTGCATTGAATCTGTAGATGAGTTTGGGTAGAATTAACATCTTAATGACATTTAGCCTTCCTATCCATGAACATGGAATATTTTTCCATCTTTTAAGGTCCCCTTCTATTTCTTTTCGTAGAGTTATGTAGTTTTCTTTGTATAGGTCTTTTACATCTTTGGTTAAGTTTATTCCTAGGTACTTGATTTTTTTAGTTGCTATTGAAAATGGTATCTTTTTCTTGAGTGTCTCTTCAGTTTGTTCATTTCTAGCATATAGAAACATTACTGACTTATGTGCATTAATCTTGTATCCTGCTACTTTGCTTAATTTGTTTATTAGCTCTAGTAGGTGTATCGTTGATTTCTCAGGGTTTTCTAAATATAAGATCATATCATCTGCAAACAATGACAGTTTTACTTCTTCTTTTCCAATTTGGATGCCTTTTATTTCTTTGTCTTGCCGGATTGCCCTGGCTAGCACTTCCAGCACAATGTTGAATAACAGTGGTGACAGCGGGCATCCTTGTCTTGTTCCTGATGTTAGAGGGAAGGCTTTCAGTCTCTCACCATTGAGTACTGTGCTGGCTGTGGGTTTTTCATATATGCTCTTTATCATGTTGAGGAAGTTTCCTTCAATTCCTACCTTTTGAAGTGTTTTTATCAAAAACGGATGTTGGATTTTGTCAAATGCTTTTTCAGCATCTATTGAGATGATCAATTGATTTTTCCCTTTCGAGTTTTTAATGTGTTGTAACACATTGATTGTTTTTCTTATGTTGAACCATCCTTGCATGCCTGGAATGAACCCCACTTGGTCATGGTGTATGATTTTTTTAATGTGTCTTTGGATTCGATGTGCAAGTATTTTGTTGAGGATTTTTGCATCTATATTCATTAGGGAGATTGGCCGGTAGTTTTCCTTTTTTGTAGCATCTTTGCCTGGTTTTGGTATTAGATTGATGTTAGCTTCATAAAATGAGTTAGGTAGTGTTCCATTTTTTTCAATGTTTTGAAAGTGTTTGAGTAAGATTGGTGTCAGTTCTTTCTGGAAAGTTTGGTAGAATTCCCCTGTGAAGCCATCTGGCCCTGGGCATTTATTTGTGGGAAGATTTTTGATGACTGATTGGATCTCTTTGCTTGTGATGGGTTGGTTGAGGTCTTCTATTTCTTCTCTGGTCAGTCTAGGTTGTTCATATGTTTCCAGGAATTGTCCATTTCTTCTACATTATCCAGTTTGTTGCCATACAGTTGTTCATAATATCCTCTTATAATTTTTTTAATTTCTTCAGGATCTGCAGTTATGTCACCTTTTTCATTCATTATTTTGTTTATATGGGTCTTCTCTCTTTTTGATTTTGTCAGTCTAGCTAGGGGCTTGTCAATCTTGTTGATCTTCTCAAAGAACCAACTTTTGGTGATATTTATCCTCTCTATTGTTTTTTTGTTCTCTATGTCATTTATTTCTGCTTTAATCCTTGTTATTTCTTTTCTTCTACTTGGTTTAGGATTGGTTTGCTGTTCATTTTCTAGCTTCTTCAGTTGATCCATTAGTTCTTTGATTTTGGCTCTTTCTTCCTTTTTAATATATGCGTTTAGTGCTATAAATTTCCCCCTTAGCACTGCTTTTGCTGCATCCCATAGGTTTCGGTATGTTGTGTTCTCATTTTCATTCGTCTCTATATATTTAGCAATTTCTCTTGCTATTTCTTCTTTAACCCACTGATTGTTTAGGAGTGTGTTGTTTAACCTCCAGGTATTTGTGAATTTTCTAAGTCTCTGATGGTTATTGACTTCTAATTGTATTCCATTGTGGTCAGAGAATGTGCTTTGAATAATTTCAATCTTTTTAAATTTATTGAGGCTTGTTTTATGTCCCAGCATATGATCTATTCTGGAGAAAGTTCCGTGAGCACTAGAAAAGTATGTGTATCCTGGTGATTTGGGATGTAATGTCCTGTAGATGTCTGTTAAATCTAATTCATTTATCAGATTGTTTAGGTTTTCAATTTCCTTATTGGTCTTCTGTCTGGTTGATCTATCTATAGGAGAGAGTGATGTGTTGAAGTCTCCCACAATTATTGTGGAAACATCAATTGCTTCCTTTAGTTTTGCCAGTGTTTCTCTCATGTATTTTGTGGCACCTTGATTGGGTGCATAGACATTTACGATTGTTATTTCGTCTTGCTGAATTGCCCCTTTTATTAGTATGTAGTGGCCTTCTTTGTCTCTCAAAACATCCCTGCATTTGAAGTCTATTTTGTCTGAGATTAATATTGCTACACCTGCTTTCTTTTGGCTGTAGCTTGCATGAAATATTTTTTTCCATCCTTTCACTTTCAGTTTCTTTGTGTCCCTGTGTCTAAGATGAGTCTCTTGTATGCAACATATTGATGGTTCATTTTTTTTGATCCATTCTGCGAATCTATATCTTTTAATTGGGGAGTTTAATCCATTTACATTCAACGTTAAAACCGTGAAGGCATTTCTTGAATCAGCCATCTTATCCTTTGGATTATGTTTGCCGTATTTTTCCCTCTCTCTATTAATATCCTTTATCGTACCCATACCGAATCTCTTTAGTACTGAACCTTTCTCCAAGTCTCTCTGTCCTTTCTTTGTTTCTCTGTCTGTAGGGCTCCCTTTAGTATCTCCAGTAGGGCAGGTCTCTTGTTAGCAAATTCTCAGCATTTCTTTGTCTGTGAAAAATTTAAGCTCTCCCTCAAATTTGAAGGAGAGCTTTGCTGGATAAAGTATTCTTGGCTGGAAATTCCTCTCACTCAGAATCTTAAACATATCGTGCCACTGCCTTCTTGCCTCCATGGTGGCTGCTGAGTAGTCACTACTTAGTCTTATGCTGTTTCCTTTGTATGTGGTGAATTGCTTTTCTCTTGCTGCTTTCAGAACTTGCTCCTTCTCTTCTATGTTTGACAGTGTGATCAGTATATGTCTCGGAGTGGGTTTTTTTGGATTTATTCTATTTGGAGTTCGCTGAGCATTTATGATTTGTGTATTTATGTTGTTTAGAAGATTTGGGAAGTTTTCCCCAACAATTTCTTTGAATACTCTTCCTAGACCTTTACCCTTTTCTTCCCCTTCTGGGACACCAATGAGTCTTATATTCGGACGTTTCATATTATCTATCATATCCCTGAGGTCCATTTCGCGTTTTTCAATTTTTTTCCCCATTCTTTCTTTTATGCTTTCATTTTCCATTCTGTCATCTTCCAGGTCACTGATTCGTTGTTCAACTTCCTCTAGTCTTGTACTATGAGTGTCCAGAATCTTTTTAATTTGGTCAACAGTTTCTTTAATTTCCATAAGATCATCCATTTTTTTATTTAGTCTTGCAATGTCTTCTTTATGCTCTTCTATGGTCTTCTTGATTTCCTTCATATCCCGTACTATGGTCTCATTGTTCATCTTTAGTTCTTTGAGTAGCTGCTCTAGGTGCTGTGTCTCTTCTGGTCTTTTGATTTGGGTGCTTGGGCTTGGGTTATCCATATCGTCTGGTTTTTTCATATGCTTTATAATTTTCTGTTGTTTTTGGCCTCGTGGCATTTGCTGAACTTGATAGGGTTGTTTTAGGGTTTGTAGACCTATTGAAGTCCTTATCTCTAATTTATCAGATCTACAGCTTCGTGGAGTACACTTTCTCTAACTAACCAGCAGGTGGCGTCCACGAGCCACCTGTTCTCCACAAGCCAGATCTCCCCTGCTTAGCCTTTTTGGTGAGTGGGGGAGTGAGTCTTGTGGGGCCCAATTGGTGTACCAAGCTTGCGTGTGTAGTTGGTGTTGCCTGCCCTGTATGTGGGGCGTGTTTCTGGGCAGTCGGGGGGGGGGTGTGGCCCTAACAATCAAATCTCCCTGATGATCCTAGAGTTTTAAAGCTGCTGCAATAGTCTAATCCTTCAGTTCAGTCCTGCCACAGTTTATCTCTGCCACTGACCCACAAGTCTTTGGTATTGGCGTATGGCTCCTGAGACTTGCAAGTGGTCCCCTCTTCCAGGCCGTGCACCCCAGGTCCTCTGTTGAGGGATGACTGTGCTATGTCACAGGTGAGTACCGTCCCCCCAGGGCAGTTCTGGGCTGCTGGGCTGTGTAGGGAGGCTCCCAGTCTGCTGAAATGATGGCTGAATGGGGCTTTGTTAATTCACACTGCTCCACCTTCCCAGCTCTGGGACAATCAGCTGAGGTTGCAGGGAAGGCTAATGTCCACGCCCAGTTTTGTGGTGTGTGCCTGTTATTTGAAGCACTTCCGTCACACTGGGTTGTCTGGGGCAGCTCTGGGCTATGGGGCTGGCGATGGGCAGGAGTGTTTCCTGTCCACCAGGATGGTGGCTGTGAGCGGACACCCCCCTTTTCTTGGGAAGTTGTGTTGTTTAGTGAATTTTCTCAGCCACTGGATTATTGCCTTTTGTCTCAGAGCTCTCTTAGTTCTGCTCTTGACTTGACGTGCCCAAATTGCAATTCTTTGAAGCTTTCTGTATTGAGCTTCTTAGAGTAATTGTTTTAGAAAAAGCAAAAAGGATTTAAAAAACAAAACAAAACAAAAAAAAACGGCCCTCCTCAGAGATCTAATGGGTTATTGAAATGCTAATAGAGAAAGCAACCAGGGCAATTAAGGAAAGGTGCACAGGGCAGAGAGATCAGCTTTGCTTCGGGATTTGCATATGCGCCTCAAGGCCTGAGCTCCGCCCTTCCCCTTTCTGTGTTCACCAGAACTCCAAAAATCCTCTGCTTTTATTTTGGAGTTTTTCGTGTTGTTTTTTTTCTATGCCTGTCTCCTCTCTGCTGTGCTGGCTGCTCTCAGAGTCTCTGGTGTCTGGTCTCAGTCTATCTATGGTTGGAGTTTGAATCAGTAGAATGAGTTTTCGATAAGAGCAGCCACTGCAGTTCTCCCTTCTCCTTCCCGGAGCTGACAGCCCCTCCTCCCCCGGGACTGAGCCTGGCAGGGAGGGGCGCGGGTCCCCTGGCCTCAAAAACTTACAGATTTCGCTGATCTCAGCAGTTCCACGTTTTCATGAGTGTTGTATGAAGTATGCCCAAAGACAGATTGCTCTGTGGTGTCCAGTCCACGCAGTTCCTGGCTTTTTACCTACTTTCCTGGAGGAGTAACTAAAACTTACAGCTCACCAGTCTGCCATCTTGCCCCGCCTCCTACAGTCATTTTTAAGTCTTCTTCCTCCTCCATCCCTATTCCCTCATCTCCCATTTTGTTGCTCATTTCTAATAAAAGTGTTAGGTTAGTTAGATTTGTACCACCCTTGTGGCAGGCTTAGTTTTCTGCATTCTACTCTGTTGACAACTGGTTATATATGAAATTTTGAATGTATAAAAGTCTTGGAAATAAGTTGAGATAATAAGAAATTTTGTTGAATATTGCTATGCAATGTAAGTGTTAGCCTAGAAAGCTACTTTTAAACACTTTCTGAAATAATAATTGTAATGAACCAATTCCCATTTTGGGATCATTCTGAAAATAATAAATAGTAGAATTTACTTTTTTGTTTTTTGTTGTATTGTTTTTTTAAATCTACTCATGAAGTATTTGAAGTGCTTCTATATTTAGCTTGAAAGGATGTCTTATAATAATACTTGTCTCAAAAGATGAAGGAATGGTGGCTTTTCAAATTTAACATTTTTCAAAATACACGTAGTTAGAAATTAATATATAAACTTAGATTAGGAACAACAGCTCCCTGCTTCACCCCTTTTTGCTTCTCAGAGGCAACCTATCTTCCCTTTTAGCGATATCTTCTGCTCATTACCTCTGTATTGTAATAATATGTGTAATATTGCCTTTTATGGTAAGGATTTAGCTCATTTACACCATACTTCACTGTCCCTATTCTACCAAAAGAGTTTTATTATTTTCAGTTATTCCACTAGTTACCTTGTAAGTCACATGTGTTTATGTGTGTTGTGTGTGTATTCACATGTATTTCTTATTCATTAACCACAGAGAGGATCTTAATTCCTCAATGTATTCCACTGATTTGTTCTTTCCACCTTCAATCTCTGTATTTCCTAAAAATTTAAAACTTTTTTTATATTTTTATTATCATGTAAACACTGTTCACCAAAGACAGCTTGTTTTTATTTAAATATATTCACACACACACACACACACACACACACAGATACGCTCTCTATACACATACACTCTATTTGTCTTTATTTTCAGTTTTCCAAATTCTTGATCATATTGGGTAGTTTATCAAGTTTTTTTTTAACCCCGTAGAGATTGACTTCCTCATGCCCTCCAATCTGGACCAATCTGTACTGTTTCTTCTCATGATTTTTCTGGGAGTACTCTTCATTGCCTTTTTGGGTTTCTTAAACTTTGCTTTAGCACAATTCTAAGCAAGTCTTAAGAAATAGTATCTGGGAGGTAATATTTTTAGTCTGTTGCATATCTAGAAGTTTCTTTCTCCTCACATTTGAATTAGTATGGTCGTGTTTGCAATTTTAAGATTAAAATCATTTTTACTTAGAACTTTGGAGGTATAGTTGTGTTGTGTTATATGTATAGTTGCTGAAGAGATATCTGCTATGTGTCTGCTTTCCGGAGGGGTGGAAGGTTTGGTGGGGAGTTAGGGAGGGGTAGTTTGTGATCATTTTTTTTTTTTTTTTAATTTTGAGAATGGTGTTTTAATCTTAGCTTCCTGAAGTATCACAGTGATTTGTATAGGTACAGATGTTATTTCATTCATTATTCTGAGTTCTTAGTGGAATCTTAGGTCTTCAGGAAGTTTATTTTGTATAATTTATGCTTTTTTTCTTTCTGTTTTCTTTTTCTGGAATGGCCTACTTAATAGATTATTACATCTAATGGATTGATCCTTTTAGTCTTTTGTTCATTTTGTTTTATAATCTTCTGGGAAGTTCTTCCAATTTTATTTTCTAGTCTTCTTATTGACTTTTTTAAAAAAAATATTGTTAGTCATGCTTTTAATTCCTTTTGTTACTTGTTGCCTTTCTTGTATGTGAGACCTAACAGTTGAAAGCATTAGATACTGTAAACAAGGCAATCAACCAAATAGTGTTTTTTTTGTTGTTAGGTATATATCTTTTACAGCTTTTTTTTTTTTAATTTTTATTTTTTCCTTATGTTATCTCTACTTCTTGTAAGGTCGTATGTTTTCTGTTGATGTAGATTTTTCTCAGTTCATTTTGTAGGCATTGTTAAAAAAAAATGGTCTGCTGATGTTAAAGAGGATGTTTTAGTTTGTTTTGTATTTGTTTTTATGCGTAGTCCTTCCCACCTGAGCTGAGAAATGTGTATTTGTATTTTCGTCAAGTTCCTTTAGTTGTAATTCCCTTTACTTTTGTGTATGGTATGAAGATAGATTTGGTTTTATTACAATGTTGTTAATCTTTTGAAAATAGATTGAAAAGAATCGTGTGTGACAGATACAGATTATTTTGTAGGTAAAAGAAAAATGCTGTTATTGACTGGACTAATTTTCAGTTAGAATCTGAAAAGGTTGGAGAATTTTTTTTCATTTTTGTACAAGTTAGCTGAATCAGAAAATAAGGCTAATTTAGCTGAATGATGTTTGCTTTTTATGCTCACTTCATTTAAACAACTGTATCTTTTGAGATACTTTGTTCAGCTAACATTGTATAAGAAATGGCCAAATCAGTGTTGAGGTATCTTTTTCACTTAGTTTCAAAATATTTTTAATGGTCAAATTAAATAATTTAATTAAAATATTGGTGTGACTTAAAATGGAGTCCCGCTTGTCTCACACTTTATATACTAAACCAAAGTATATACTTTTAATGTAATTAAATAATACTGAGTGTTTGGCTAGATAGGAAAATCATGATTTGAGTGGAACTTAATTTACTCTTCAGGGATACTTCATATTTAATAGTTTTCTTTACTTTACAGAAGTATCGATATCAGGATGAAGATACAGGTCCTCAAGAGCACATTTCCCCACAAATCACTAATGAGGTGATAGGGCCAGAATTGGTTCATGTCTCAGAGAAGAACCTGTCAGAGATTGAAAATGTCCATGGATTTGTTTCTCATTCCCATATTTCACCAATAAAGGTAAGCTAATAATTACTGTTTATAGCTCATGATCAGAGAGAGCTATTCTTTCCTGGAAGATTTTCTCCCCTTCATTGCTTTTAGTTTTGTAGTTATAGGAAATTTCATGTGATTTATTAATATTCTAAATAAAATTTTAAAGCTGTATTTTATAAACCTTATTTAGTGATACTATATTTATGTCAAAAAATTCCTATGTAGGAAATAATTATTATATCTCAAACACCACACATTGCAGTATTTTTTAATGCAATTTTATTGAGATACATTCATATACCATACAATCATCTGAAGTGTACAGTCAGTTGATCACAATATCATCATGTAGTTGTGCATTCATCTCTACAATCAATTTTTGAACATTTTCATTACTCCAAAAAATAAAAATAAGAGTAAAAATAAAAGTATAAAAGGACACCCCAAACATTCTCATACCCTCCCTTCCCCCATTACTTAATTGCTTTTTGTCTCCATTTTTCTACTCATCTGTCCATACACTGGATAAAGGGAGTGTGAACCACAAGGTTTTCATAATCTCATGGTCACACCATGTAAGCTATATAGTTGTATGATCATCTTCAAGAATCAGGGCTACTGGGTTGCAGTTCAGCAGTTTTTGGTATTTCCTTATAGCTATTCTAATACACTAAAAACTAAAAGAATAAGAATAACCTCCAGAATGACCGCTTGACTCCATCTGAAATGTCTCAGTCCTTGGAAGTTTATTTTCTTTCATTTCTGTTCCCTGTTTTGGTCCAGGAGGCTTTCTCAATCCTACAATGCCGGGTCCAGGCTCATCCCTGGGCATCATGCCGCACGTTACCAAGGAGATTTACACCCCTGGGAGTTATGCCTCATGTAGGGGGTGGGGCAGTGAGTTTACCTGCAGAGTTGGCTTAGAGAGAGAGAGGCCACATCTGAGCAACAAAAGTTACTCTCTGGGGGTTACATTGCAGTGTTTTTAAACACTTGTTTTAAATAGTGGTAGGTACAGAAAAAGAGCAATAACGGTATCTTTGAAGTCCAATGTGTGAATTTTCCTGATCCCATCTCTTCTCTCTCTCTCCTCCTAAATCCTGAATTTGGTATTTATCCTTTCTTTTCTTTATAGTTTTACCGTTTATTTGGATCAATATATTGTTTAGGTTTGCATACTTTGAACTTTATATAAATGGAATCATATTGTGTATACTATTCAACCTGCATTTTTTTTGTTCAGCCTTATATTCCTGAGATTCATTATTTTCACTGCACTAAAGTTTCTCTTATATGAATATGCTGCAATTTATCTTACTTTTGATGGATGTTGGGTTATTTGCAGGTTACTAATATAAAAAGTGCTGCTGAAAACATGGGGTATGTATACATGTGTTTGAAGATTGTTTTCCAAGTGGTTGTATAATTTACATTTTCAGCAACATTATATAAGAGTTCTAGTTGCTCCATGTTTTCATCAGTTTGTGATATTCTTATTTTTTGCCATTATGTTGGGTTTGAAATGGTAACTCCTTGTGATTTTAAAGTGTATTTTCCTGTTAAGTCATGGGGAAATATTTATCGATCATTCTAGTTTCCTCTTCTATGACATGCTTCGTCAAGATTTGTGTCTATTTCTGTATTGGGTCAACCTTTTTTATTGATTTGTAGAAGTTCTTTATATATTCTGGATGTTAATCCTTTGTCGATGGTATGTACTATAAGGACCATTTATTTTACTAGTAAAGCTATCTGGATTTTTAATTCTCTTTAAGGGATGACTTCATGCCACTGTTTAAAAATTTTAATGGTTGTAGTACCATTAAATATTTCTGTTCAGAGTTAGTATTGATGGGTTATATTTTCTAGGATTTTGTTCATTTCATATATGATTTAGAATTATTACTCATAATATCCTATTAACTTTATGTCTGTAGCATATGGAAGTGTCACCTCTTTTTCATCCCTAATATTGCTTATTTGTGCCCTTTTTTTTCTTGATCATTCTTGCAAAAGGATGGTCAGTTTCAAAGGGTCTTTTCGAAGAGCCATCTCTTTTTTTATCTTCTCTTGTGTGCCTACTCTGTGTGCCACTTTACTGCCTCCCCTTATTCTCATACACACATGAACATATATATGTACACATACACATTGCATATGCACAAACATATATATATATACATGTGTAATTATAAATGTATGGATAGCCTGCATATCAATTCAGGATTGTTTTTGGTAGAAATAGTTTTTTCCTACCTTAAATGAGAGAGATAACTGAGGAAAATTCAGTTGGCTGTCTGTGGCAGAGACATTTCTTCTCTTGTCTTTTCCTTTCTCCTCGTATCATTATTATTTTTCCCTTCTGCTTTCTATAGGTTTATTTTGTTTATTTTTCTAGCTTCTGAAGTTGATTGCTTAATATATTAATTATCAGCCTTTTTTAATAGCGTTCAAGATTATATATTTTCCTCTAAATAGCATTTAAGCTATATTCCACAAAGTTTAATATGTAATGTTATCATTCTAGCATTTTCTTTTTATTTCCTTTATGATTTTTTTTCTTTGCCCTATGAGGTATTTACAAAAGTGTTTCTTAATTTTTAAGATAAAAGACATTCCTTCTTTCATGTCTTCTTTTGGATTACATTCTGTTAGCTCATTTTTCCTTCTTATTAGCTTGGTAATTATTAATTTTGTTCCTCTTCTCCTTATTGGTTATCCTAGAAATTTTAATGTATGTATTTAACTTATCAAAATCTTAAGTTAATAAATATCCCTTACCCTCATTCTGAACAATATAAGAACCTTAGAAGACTTGAATTCCACACGCCTCATGCTTTATATGCTGTTCTTGTCAAGCTAATCCTTTTTTTTCTCTCTTCTCTTGGCTGAATTATTGTAATTTATGTCTTATTTCAGTCCAGAAAGTCTCCTAGGGTATATTCTTTTGTCTCTGATGTTTTGGATTTCTGGTCATCTTACAGATGACCAAAGTCAATTTGCACATGCCCAACTCTTAGATCTTTTGGCAGGTCTTTGGTAGTATTCTTTATTCAGCGAGTTTTCATACAGAATGATGTAACAGGAAGAAAAAAATAGAGGAAAATATTAAATTGTTGGAGTTTTCTGAAAAAGAAAGTTGACATTTGAGCAGGGTGTTGAAGCCTGTGTATGAGATGCCAAGTCAGAGAAGGAGAAAGTTATTGGGGTAAATAAATACAGTAGGGTGATAATCAGAGGAAACTGCAAACGTATGGGTGGGTTCATGATATTGTAGCTGATAGTTAGGGTGTTTGTTAGGAAATGAGGGCGAAGTTTTGAGCTGATGTGGCCCAATTTGCCACTATGAAATATGTTAGTAATCTATTAGGTTCTAATGTTGATGGTGATTGTTAACATTCCTGAAAATAATGAATGAAATAAGACACTGATTGAAAGTTACTTTATTCAGGGATTGGGATAAAAGTAATTATGATCTTATAATTTAGTACTGTGAAAGAGAATATGTCTTGCCATTGCCAAAGAAATTGGCAATATAATAGTAAAAAAAAATGGCTAGATTTTTGTGGCTGAATAAGAATCTTTAAAATAAGCTTAGATTTTAAACAGCCATAAATATAGAAGAGTAGTGTGATTCTAACAAGAATAATAACAAGATTCCTAAAACTGAAAATAAGCTGGGAAGTAGGAAAAATGGTGAGAACGGTAAATTGAATAAACAAATCCAGGCCTTTTTCAAAATAGGTTCAGAGTTAAATGAAGTGATGAGGGCATAGGTGTGCTGCTTAGTGTATGGGAGGTTGCAATAATCATTGAGGAATTCAGGGAGTTCATATTTTGCTTTTGTCTTCAAGGGCAAGGAAAATTTTGTCAGACTGATAATGTGTAAAGTAAACATTTTTAAGAGGGACTTGAAATCCAAGATAAGTAGTGCTTTGGGGGACCGTGATTTATTTTCCTTTTAACGCTTTCTTGAGCCACTTGTTCTAATTTGGTTATATAGCTTTACCTCTTTTGGTAAAAGAGACGTAAATTTATTGATTACACATTCTTTAATAGGTCTTTATATTTGCTACAAATTTTCTCTGCACTGAACATGCTTCTATATAAATTATTTTGAATTTGGCCCACTACTTTATTGGAATAATTCCTGTGACTTGAAACTGCTGAAGCATAGGATATACATATTTACATTTAGAGTGAAAATTCAAAATTCCCTCTAAATGTAAGACAGTCCTCATATCCTCTTTCCCAGTGTTTGTAAATGAGAGTTCCCTCTTTCCTGTACAAATATTATGTAACTGTACAAATATTATATGTCAGAATTTTTAATCTTTGATGATGTAATACTGACAAAGAACATCAAACTTGATCATCACATCATTAAAAGTCATTTGTATATCACTTCCCTCTATGTTCTCATTTTTCTTGGAATGTTTTAATTTCTCATGAAATAATAGTTACTTTTTACTGATTACTAAGGGCTCATTTATGATGAACAATGTCAGTCTTCTGATTTTCATGTATTGCACATGAAAGACCACATTTTCTTCCCATTCAGTTCATTCTGCTGTTTGATTTTTGCTTGTACAGAATTTTATGTATTCAAATATAATCATTTCCTGTTGCATAGCTTTTGTGTTTTGTGTTTTTCTTACAAACATTTACATTACTAGCATACATATGTTTGTATTCTATTTTCTCAGAATTATTTCTGTCATTTCTTTATGCACGAGTCATTTCTTTGGTTTTAAAGCAGTCAGCAGTTGATAGTTTTTTAGTTTCTCAAAAATTGTGGGAAATGGAGGTAGCAGAAGAATGAACGTAAGCAAGTATAAGCCTATTGAATGCAACAGGAGTAGAATCTTCCCCATTTTCAGTACACGATGGGGACTTTTTGAAATCAACTTTGTTTTCACAAATCTGGAACTTAATAATATTTGTTGAATTTTATCTTTGTATCTTTGTTGAATGGCCATGGTATACTTAGGTGAGTATATAGCTTACATGAAAATTTGCCCACTAGATGGTGCTCCTACAGAAGAGATTTGTACATATATAATCAGGGCTTTTTTGTTGTTGTTGTTGTTCTTTTTTTTTTTTTTTTTTCTTACTCTCATTTTCAGTCTTATCTTCTCTCAGTATAGTTATATGTTTTGAAGTTTAATAACCCTTTATAAAGGTAAAGGGGTAAAGAAAATGAATAATATGTTCTTTTTACAGTGGCTTCGTAGTTACTTAGTAATTTTCTTTAGTATTTTAGAGTTTCAATTTTTTTTCCTTTTAGTCCTTCAACTTTTTAAGAATTTTCACTAGGTTTATTTAATAGTTGCCTTTGTTACTTAATACGCGAAGCCTGGGTTTCTTTGTGAGTTTGGAAATACGTACAAATAATTGGTGTCCTATCCTGTATAACATTTTGAACTATCTTTGCCTCCACTTAATGTTATAAAATTAAACATTTTTTGCAGTCATATATTTTTCATAATCATATTTTAGGTTACATAATAATCACTGAATGGATGTAGTTCTATAGATTAAATTACTTTCACTTTGTGAAAAAGAAAACTGTATAGGAAGAAAGAATGTTAATTCTTTATATAGCATATCAAAATATTAATAGTGACTCGTTGTCCGTTAATGTATCTGAGTATTATTTTTAAAATTCATGATTTTAAATAGACCTTCCAGGTTTTTCAAGAATGAGCTTAAATTTTGTTTTAATGGGTGGAGTTTATTTTTAGCCCTGCTATTCTAGAGCAGAGATCAGTGAGAAGTTGGTTGCGTTCTCCTCTTCCCAATCAAATCATGTGAAACCGTTTGTGATTTAGATGTGCACATGGGTTTGTATCCATGTACTGGCTGCTGGGTAATGGATGAGGTGATCCTGGGCATGACAATAGGACATTTTCATAAAACAGCCTGTTTCAAAAGTCAAGGCTGTTTTCTTGACATGAGTGGATTTGAATAGGAAATCCATACATTGAGAAGTATTTCTTCTCTATGCTCAGGGAAAATATGAAATGGAATGATCTGTCAACCTTAGATTATTCCCAAGTTCTTTGGCACTACAGGAGAAGAAATATATGCACATTAAGGTCTTGCTGTGTTTGCACCTTGAGGTAGGGGAGATGAGTTTGACTTTTGTATTCATTATTTTCATCCATACTAGTCCAGAATAATAGAGCCTTTATCAATTTTATGCTTTTTTCTTTCCTTGGGTTTTCATCAGATATGAATCAAGGCACAATATTTTGGGTCCACACCAAGTACTACAGCACTTGGTATAAACCTTACTAATTAGGTTTTTTTTTCCCCACTGTTTTAATTGTAGAATGTAAAATATATACATAAAAGTCACAACTTTCCAAGTGCAATTTAACAAGTAGCAAATTTCAAAGAATATTAAAGGTTACAATTCCACAGTTTCAGTTATTTCCTTATTATGGAATATAACATATATACAAAAAGGTAATGTCTTTCAAAGTATGATTTAAACCAGTGGATACATAGGAAATTTCCAAAGTTATTATGATTATAGTACCATATTTTCAGTTATTTCCTTATTGTGAAATACAACATATATACAAAAAGGTATAGCTTTCAGACTACCATTTATCTAGTTATAGAACAAATTTCAAAGGATGCTATGGGTTACAATTTCACCATTTCAGTTCTTTCCTTCTAACTATTCTAATATTCTAGCAACTAAGAAAAAGAAAATTACATAAAGATTCAGCATTCATAATCCTTTGTTAAATTCCATCTTGTCTGTTGCCACCGTTTGCTCTAGTTCAGTCACTTTCCTGATCTTCGGGAATGTCTATGCAGTGACCACCCTAACCTGTTCATTTTGAAAAGGGGTGTCAACTTTATGAGCAAAGGGGACACATCTAGTTGATATTCTTAAAGAGGCTGTTGCCTCTAGGTTTTGGGACTTAGCTGGCATAGAGCACTCTGAAGGGTCTACGTTTCTGATGAATAAACTTAGTGAGTGAAACCTTTATAGGGATCCGGGCACTCTTTAAGGTTTTCGGGACCACTATTGACTTGGGCCTATCATATTGTGGTCATTTGGCTTATCTAGGTGAGATTTGCATAGGAGTAACCTCCAGGACAATCTCCTAACTCTATTTGAACTCTCTTAGCCCCTAAAGCCTTATTTTGTTGCCTTTCTTTCCCCCCTTTTGGTCAAAAAGCATTCTCAATCCCTCAATGCCAGGGTCAGGCTCATTCCTGGAATCCATTTCCCACGTTGTCAGGAAGGGTCATTCAGTTTGGGGGTCCTGTCCCACATTGGGGGGAGGGTGATGAATTTATTTGCAGAACTAAGCTTAGAGGGAGAAAGTCCACATTTGAGCAACAAAAGAGGTTGTCTGGAGGAGACCCCTAGGTGTAATTACAGCTGAGCTCAGCCTCCTCTCTACAGCCATTAGTTTCACCTGAGCACGCCTTAATATCAAGGGCTTGACTTATAAAGTAGGGGGTTCCTAAGTTCACATAGCATATGTGCTGTCCACAACAATCCATCCATATCTCATGTTATCATCACTTAGTTGTAAATGCTCATAACTCTTCATTTTAAACAATTCTCATGAATCAAAACATCTGGTAGGTCTTGTCAGCCCCTAATTATTTGTCCCTAGTATTTGTGTAATGCTAGTGTGGTATTCCTATTAATATAGTCCCTAGTATGCAGTATGTAAATTTTTCCCATATTCCCTTCTGTTGTCAACTCTCTGTGCTAGTGTCATACGTTAGAAGTAGTATATCATGCAAGCTCCTGTCTATATTTGTGGTGCTGATCTGTGGGAAACATGCCTTTAAACAACCCCTTTCATTCCTGTTCGCCTTCAGTACAGCTTTTATACTTATAATCCCATTAACAAACACTTGTTACCCCTATCCATTACCATACCTTTGAATTCACCATCATTAACATATCTGGACATATTAGGTTATCATTCCCCCTCTCTAGCTGCTGTCTATCACAAGGTCCCGAATTATCTTATATTATAAGACATTGATTTTACATTGTTCAAATAGTTCATAGAAGTGGTAACATACAATATCTCTCTTGTTTGTGTCTGAATTATTTCACTCACAGTTATTTTTTCCAGGTTCATCCTTGTTGCCATATGTTTGAGGACCTTGTTGCTTCTTACTGCTGCGTAGTATTCCATGATATTTATATATCACATTTTGTTTATCCACTCATCTGTTGACTAAATTAGTTTTTTATTAAGTACCTGGTTCATAGTAAAGCATTTCTTTTTAGGTGATCTTCAGTTTTTCCCCTCAGCGAGGATTCTTAGGGTTTTCCTCTATTTCTTGGCTCCAAATGGATGGGATAAGTCTGTATAGGGCCACAGAATTGCTGGTACTGCCTGCACAGTCCTTGGGGAGAAGCCCCAAACTTTCTTCTATAATTTCTGTTGCAAGGCATTTTACGCCCAAAAGTGTCACATGGCTCTTGTCCCTTATTGAGCATATGTCTGTATCTTAGAAATGGAGTCATAGAAAGCATGAGCCAGCATTTGCAATGGACACCAAGGTTGTAGTTTGCCAGTACTGCTCTCCAGTAGGCTGCATATATCTAGTTGGTGCTGGTAAGCACATAGGTAAGCAAGGTTTTGTCAATCCATATCTGAAAAAATAACTATGACTGCATTTGGGATTATGGTATGCTTATGTCAATTTAAAAATTAATTATTCCATTATAAATTATATAAACCAATTATATAAATTATATAAACTTATATAAAAGTAAATTATAAAGCAGCAGTTTTTTTGTATATTTATTTAAATGACCATATATTATAATATGTATCAGCATAGTGTTAATAGAACAGTCTTAAGAGTTTGTGGTTCTTAGAATAATTTAGGGAGCTTGTTAAAAAACTGAAAATTCCTACATCCCATCCCTTGAGATTCTTGTGGAGAGAAGGCACCAATCTGTATTTTATATCAACACCACAGGAGAGTCTATGGTGGTCTACTACTATGTTGAGAAACACAGACCTAGATATTAGATGTTAGAAAACATCCACTTAGCAATTAAATAATATTATTTTGTTAACCAAAGTGATATTTATATTGAATAAAACACATTTCAATGTTTATAAAACAAAAAACTTAGTAACATTGCGTTCGTTTGCTTTTTAATAAAGAATAGAGATCTATCTTAGATCAATAAATTTTTACAAATTCATAACATTGTAATCTTAATGATTATAATATATGCGAGGCATGGTGCTCATAATTTGTTTATTGATGATAATTCTTTTATCATAAAAGTTCCGGAAGTCAAATATTTATTTTGCTAATCTATTAAAATGGATATGTTGCATAAAATAATTTTGCTACATTACAAATAGAGTTCCCTTTATCATTAAATCCTTAGGATTTAACGTGATAGTACCTTTAAAAAAAACTTAGAGCTGCTGATGCTAATTAACATAAGCGTCTTCATGATGTAGAAATGTGTTTGTGAATGACAAAAGCCTCCTGAAAAAATTATTTTAAACAGTCATAATTGTTGGCAGAGAGAATCCTCTTGTATTTTTTAATTCTTTTCCTGTTTATAATTTATGTAAGAAAAAATGCCATTGGATTTTACTAAAGGCTGTAATTGAAACTTAGTAATCCAGGTTTTCTCCACCCAGTGTATTAAATCAGGCAGCCCCAAAGGTTTTATGTAGTCCAGTGTTTGTAACAGCCTTCTTTACCTGCTAATCGACCTCACTTCCTGGATTTCAGTCCGTCTAGTTATCAGCTAACAAAAGAGCAGCTTTTGGTTCCTGCAGATGCTGGTGAAAAAACAATCATAAGAGAGAAATTCACCTTATGCCGTCTTTTTTGTCTGCAAAAATAAACTCAGCCGTTATACAGCTAACAGGCACAGAGGGAAGATACTGCTCTTTCATGGGAAGAAATTATAGAGAAATTGAGCATCATTTCTCAAGGCTTTTATTTTCCCTGATCTACAAGTGATGCTGCTGTAATTCTAGCTGCAGTCTTTACTGATCATTCACCACTCAGCAGCTGGTAGAGAAGTAAGACTGCTTGGCAACCACCTGCAGGGCTGCAGAGATGAATTACATTTTTGGAAACAACACACTTCTGTACTCTCGAGCCAGTCGAGGAGGCAATACTAGTTCTAGCCATGGCTCGGTAGGCCCAAAGCAAAAACACTGGGCAAAAAAGGGCTCATCAGATGAACTGCAAGCTGAGCCAGAACCTTCACGCTGGCAGCAGATAGTTGCGTTTTTCTCTCGAAGACACAGCTTTATTGACTGCATTTCTGTAGCCACCAGCTCCACCCAGGTAACATACCACTTGTTGAAATTATTTTCAGTATATTTCTGTTGACGTTTGATTTGCAAAAATGTGTTAGTACAGGTTTCTTTTTAAAAGCGTAGTCTTAATGCACTGAAATCTTTGATGTGCAGAAATGTATGTTTTCGGTCCATCTATGCAGGTCTTTATCACGAAAAGGGGCACAAAAAATATTTTCCCTTATGCTGTTATGTAATGCCAAACAAAACAGTCTCAGTTTTTGTTGAATGGCTTCTCTAAAAATATGAAACCATTGATTCATATATTAAAACGTAAATTAATAATGCTTATCTCTATTTTTAGACTGTGTTAAATGTTATAAAGTATGATGCCTAGCCAGAGAGAATATCTGTTTGACTAGCTTTTATATGACATTAGATAACCTTAGTGAGATTCTTATTGTAAAGGAACAGAAGGTAATTTGAAACATTTCCATTCTCCAGTATTTGGAGAAAAAAAAATTTAATATAGCTGGCTAGTATTATGTATATTTATATCTTAAAAGTACATTAAGTTATGGTTTACTTGAAGGGATTTGCTGCATCCTGCCATTTCTATAAATATGTATTATCTAGGGTTAACTTGAAGTTAATCAACTTCTGTAATTACATGATCTTTTGAGTTTTTTTCATATATTCAAATGACATTTTAAAGAGGTAAGAAAAAATACTAAAAGTCTCCAAATATTTTTTTAAAAAGTAACATACCTTCCTTTTTGAGAAAATGAGTATTTAAAATAGGAGGAACAAATGAATGAAAATTACTAGTTTGAGTGAAATACCTATTGTTTGGAGTAGAAGGTTAGTTTGGGGGAGATATTCTTAATTTCAAATATATAACAGATATTCATTCAACTTCAGTAAAAACAGAAGGATAAGAATTAGTCTAATTTAAAGACAAGTTGAGAATGCTTTTGTTCTTTGGCATCAATAATATTTAAATTAACAAAATATATACATATGCCTACACATTCCTTAGAGCCTTAGAAAATTAAATTCCTTTAAATCATCTTTTAAAAATAACTAGAAGATACACAATAAATATGAACTATAATTGTCAGCAGTTTCTTGTTTTGGGCTACTAGAATTGTCTTAATTTTGATTTAAAAAATAATCTCAGCTTTCTTAAGTAAAAAATTATACTTATCTTTCTTACATATTTTAAAGAGAATTGGAATTAATGGGGGTAGTAGCAGTCAATTATTTTCTTGTAGGCACTGAAGTTTCTTAAAATCAAACTCATTTAGTAGCAGTGATTGACTTAACTCTTGGATTGAAAATTGCCCCAAGAATTTAACTAATTGATTTTGGCTGCAGTTACACATATCAAAAAAGGACACAAGGAACAAAGCTTTAATGTTTGGTTTTCTGTGTGGTGTTGCTCATTGTAGATTAATATTAAGTGTTTTCCATTATCAACAAGAAGGATGTCAAAAAGTTTAACAGACTTTATATGAATATTATTTATATGTGTATGCACACACAACCATTCATATATCTGTACTTAATCTTAAGTTAGTATCTCATTGAGGTCCTACAAAAGAAGACAGGCATATTAATTCACTTAGAACTATTGTAATCACAGAGTTACATGGTAGTCACTTAAGAGAGCAAAAAGTTGCCATGATACTGCACTAAAACAGAATCAGAATTTTAATAATGACCTTTATTTGCAATTGAAGTGACAAAAGTATTTAAAAATTTTCACCCCTTTTAGTTCAGATCATTTCTGTATACTGATAAATGAGTTAGTTTTAATTTCTTTTATTTATCTTTCTTGACGCTTGTCTTTTTTATTACCTTTGCATTTCACTTCTAGAAGTAGAGACATAAGGTCAGAGGTTGTAGTTTTATTTCTCCTACTCTGGAGTACCAGTATGTCACTTTTCATTCTGTACATTTTTCTAACTGATGAAAATTAGTTGGTTATTTTATCTATCCAAATATTGTGTTAGAATACATTAGAATTCATTTCACCGGACAAAATATTGGATCTCAATTCATGATAGAATGTATTTCGTCTACTGAGCCTCATATCAGGCAATTTTGTTTTGTAGTTCCAGAATGGATTTGTGTTTTTTTAAAAAGAAAGTAGATTAATGGAATTTCTTAGTGATTTGTTGAACATCTACTATATACCTATGAACATAATAGTATGATAGTGTTTTGTACTGTAGTGGACTAAAGCAGAGGTGATTACTAGGTCTCTCATTTCGAAGTTGTTATAAAAATTCCTTTCTGAGATTTGATAGCAAGATTAACTTGGAATCTAATTCTTTATAACTTTGCCATATGCTACTTTCAGCAGATTGGAGATTTGTCATTAAATCACTAATTTAATTAGTTTGAAAATCGTTGCTCTGATTTAATATCCTCCCCCAATGTATGACCTACAAATTAAAGGAAAATTTACCTTACTGATTGGTTTAAATTACTTTTCTGTTGGAGGTATTCATGTTCATAACTGAGATTATGTTGTGAGATTTCTACTTTAGTATTTGGCACTTAGTAGGAAATCAGTGTTTTTTTTAAATTCAATTTTGAGATATACTCACATACCATACAGTCATCCAAAGTGTACAATCAGTTGTTCACCTTCCATCATGTAGTTGTTCATTCATTACCCCGATCTATTTTTTGAACATTTTCCTTGTACCAGAAAAAGGGAAAACAAAAATAAAAAAAAATAAGAGTAAAAAAAGAACACCCAAATTGTTCGCCCCCTCCCGCCATATTTTTCCTTTAGTTTTTTGTCCCATTTTTCTACTCAACCATCCATACACTGGATAAAGGGGAGTGTGATCCACAAGGCTTTCACAATCACATTGTCACTCCTTGTAAGCAACATTGTCATACAGTCGTCTTCAAGAGTCAAGGCTACTGGATTGCAATTTGATAGTTTCAGGTATTTACTTCTAGCTATTCCAATACAATTAATGTTTTTTGAATGATAAGGAAACCAGGTGGTTATAAATTTCCTCAGGATCCCACCTCTTATAATAGGCGTTGGCACATAGTTGATGCTCAATAAACATTTATTGAATTTATTCGTTAATTTCCATTTCAATCACCTGAACCCTGGTATCATGATCTTTCATGATGTATAAAATGCCCTCATGATTCCATATTTCTTGGGTTTTCTCTCTTTCCTCACCAGTGCCTTTAGTTCTTCACAGCAGCTTCTCTCTTCCTTTACTTCCCTTTTCTTCCCCTCCATTCTTCATTTTATTCTCTGTCCACACATACTCCCTATGTACCTGATTTTCCTCACCGCTTTCAGTCTCCTCTCAATAGTGATAATTACGCAGCTTATGAACTATCTCTAATTTTATTATTTGGTTGTGTCCCAAAAGTTTACATTGTGGGATATTTTGTGTTTGCTTTGTTTGTTTGTTTGTTTGTTTGTTTTATTGAGATTGTTCAGATACTATACAACTATCCAAAGATCCAAGTGTACAGTCAGTTGCCCACGGCACCACCATACAGCTGTGCATCCATCAACACAATTTTTTTTTTTCAATTTTTAGAACATTTTCACTACTTCAGAAAAGCAAGACAAAAAAAAGGAAACTCACATCCTCCGATATCCCTAACCACACCCACTACCCTCCCTCCATTATTGATTCATAGTTTTGGTATAGTACATTTGTTACTGTTGATGAAAGAATGTTAAAATACTACTAACTGTAGTATATAGTTTGCGATAGGTATATATTTTTTCCCTATATGCCTCTCTATTATTAACCTTTAGTTATAGTGATATACATTTGTTCTACTTCGTGAGAGAGATTTCTAATATTTGTACAGTTAATCACGGACATTGTCCACCACAAGATTCACTGTTTTATACATTCCCATCCCAGCTTTCCTTCTGGTGACATGCGTGACTCTGAGCTTACCCTTCCCACCACCTTCACACACCTTTTAGCACTGTTAGTTATTCTCATTACATGCTACCATCACCCCTGTCCATTTCCAAATATTTAAGTTCACCCTGGTTGAACATTCTGCTCATAATAAGCAACTGCTCCCCATTCTTTAGCCTCATTCTATATCCTGGTAACTTATATTTCATGTGTATGAGTTTACATATTATAATTAGTTCTTATCAGTGAGAACCTGCAATATTTGCCTTTATGTGTCTGTCTTATTTCACTCAGTGTAGTGCCCTCAAGGTTTCTTCATCAACCCTTTTCTTTTAAGATGGTTTTGTTCAAACACTATACATTCCGTCTTAAGTAAACAATCGTTGGTCCCCCGAATAGTCATGTTATTTATGTATTGAGCACCATCACCACTCTCTATATAAGGACATTTCTTCCACAGAGACGGAGGAAGAGTCAAAGAAGGCAGAGAGGCAAAAGAAAAAGGCAAGAGAAAGAGAGAAAAACAAACAAGCAAACAAACAAAAAAACTTGATAGCTAGAAGGTGACAAAAAGAAAGATAGCATTAACCTAAAGTAGAATAAAGAGTCAGACAACATCACCAATGCCTGGAGTCTCATACCCTTCCCCTATTCCCCACCCCCCATATGCATTTAGCTTTGGTATATTGCTTTTGTTACATTAAAGGAAGCATAATACAATGTTTCTGTTAATTCTAGCCTCTAGTTTGCATTGATTGTATTTTCCCACCAATCCCACACTATTTTTAACACCTTGCAGTGTTGACATTCATTTGTTCTACCTCATGTAAAAACATATTTGTACCCTTTATTACAATTGTTGAACACCCTAGGTTTCCCTGAGTTACACAGTCCCAGTCTTTATCGTTCGTCTTTTGTTCTGGTGTCGCACATGATCCCAGCCTTCCTTTTTCAACCATATTCACAGTTATCTTTGTTCAGTGTAGTTACATTGCTGTGCTACTATCTCCCCCAATTGTTTTCCAAACCTCTCACTCCTGTCTTTTCCTTTCTGTTTGCAGTGCTTCCTTTAGTGTTTCCTGTAGAGCAGGTTTCTTGTTCACAAACTCTCATTGTCTGTTAGAGAGTATTTTAAGCTTTCCCTCATATCTGAAGGATAGTTTTGCTGGATACAGGATTCTTGGTTGGTGGTTTTTCTCTTTCATTATCTTAAATATATCACCCCACTTCTTTCTTGCCTCCATGGTTTCTATTGAGAAATCCACACATAGTCTTATCAAGCTGCCTTTGTATGTGATAGATTGTTCCTCTCGTGCTGCTTTCAGGATTGTCTCTTTATCTTTGTTGTTTGATAATCTGATTATTCAGTGTCTTGGCATAGGTCTATTCAGATCTATTCTGTTTGGGGTATGCTGTGCTTCTTGGATCCATAATTTTATGTCTTTCATAAGAGATGGGAAATTTTCATTGATTATTTCCTCCATTGTTGCTTCTGCCCCTTTTCTCCTTCTGGGACACCAATGATATTTAAATTCTTGCTTTTCGTTTTGTGTTCCTGGAGATGTTGCTTGTATTTTTCCATTCTTTTCTCTATCTGTTCTTTTTTGTGTAGGCTTTCAGGTGCCTTGTTCTCCAGTTCCTGAGTGTTTTCTTCTGCCTCTTGATATCTGCTGTTGTATGTTTCCAGTGTGTCTTTCATCTCTTGTGTTGTGCCTTTCATTTCCATAGATTCTGCCAGTTGGTTTTTTGAACTTTCAATTTCTACCTTATGTACGTCCTGTGTTTTCATTATATGGTTCATCTCTTTTGCCGTATCTTCCCTAAACTTTTTGAATTGACTTATTATTAGTTGTTTCAATTCCTGCATCACAGTTGAAGTGCAAGTTTGTTCCCCTGACTGGCCATAACCTCATTTTTCTTGGTGTAGGTTGTAGTTTTCTGTTGTCTAGGCATGGTTTCCTTGGTTACCCCAGTCAGGCCTCCCCAGACCAGAATGGGCTAAGGTCCCAGAAGGAAGAAATATTCAGTATCCGGTTTCCCTGAGGGTGTGTCTTAGAAAGTTGGTACACCTTCTGATGCCTCCAGTCACTGTGCTTTTCTGTCCAGCAGGTGGCACCTGTTAGCCTGTCATTCTTTACTAGTGTAAGGAGGTGTGGCTCTTTTTCCCGAATTTCTGAATGAAAGGCAGGTAGTAGAGCTGGGCCCCACCCCTTTCCTCATAGAGAAGATAGATGCCCTAGGGGGAGGTTGTTAGCATTTCAGTGGTCTCTCTGCCTATGCTATACCCTTGTCTGGGTCACAGAACTGAGAAGTGAAAATGGCTGAGGCTTTCTCCACTGAGTCGAAAAAGGAACAGAGGTAGTCCAAGGTGACCCTCCAGCTCTCCAAGGTCAATCGTCACCCAAAGCCTCTGTCTACTTGTTGGGGATTCGTACCTCGTAGTGAGCAGTTCACACTCGCTAATTAAAACCCCATTCGGAGCTCAGCTGAGCTATATCTGCTTGCTGGGAGAAAGCTTCTCTCTGGCACAACGAGGCTTTGTAGCTCGGGCTGTGGGGGAGGGGTCTCCCAATTTGGATCCGCAGTTTTTACTTACAGATTTTATGCTGTGATCTCGGGCATTCCTCCCAATTCAGTTTGGTGTATGATGAGTGGATGGTCATGTTTGTCCCCCTGCAGTTATTCCGGATTATTTACTAGTTGTTTCTGTTTTTTTTTATTTGTTCCAGGGGGACTACTTAGCTTCCACTTCTCTCTATGCTGCCATCCTAGATCCGTCCGTTTGCTTGTTTTTGAAATCACAGTTTGTAGGGAAAACTGTTAAATGAGGAGAGGACAAAGGTTCAGGAAGAAGCATCAGCGAAGTGGGAGAAAGTATTCTTAGACCTGCTTTTAACTGTTTGCGTGTGAAGAACACATATTTTGGAGGCTGTTTATCCTTTTATCATAAAGTTGAAACTATAAAATGTTAAATTAAGCTGAGTTTCTTATAAATTAGTTTCCTTTGGTATTCTGGGCTTCACACTACTTTTGTTTTTAATTTTGAATAGTTGGATCCTAGTATAGAAAAAGTGATTACATGTTATCAAGTCCTCCTTGCTTCCTTGCCTTAGCATCGTATTCTTGCATTTAGGATCATGTGATGCAAATCTACCCTCTTCTGCTTAAGGTACTCAGCTCTTTTCCAATCTAGGACCAATTTTTGTATTCAGCAGTGTTTTAAGATACTCTAGCACAAAATTTCTAGACTTTGCCACTTCATTGGCTCATAGGTGAAAAGTTCTATCTGCTTGGTGATATCAGTGTTTATTAATGAGAATAGTAATCATATAAACTTTGAACCACTTGAACTGTTAGGTCGCTTTGTGTGTTTAACAACTCTTCATATATTTTGGGCTGCTTGAAAATCCCTTACATGGGTCATTGTAAATTTTCAAACAGGATTTCCCCATCCAACCCCCCTGGCAAACAGTTGACATGCCCAGTTAAGCTGAAAGCATTGAAGCTCTGTCTTTATAGGCGTGAATGGAACAGACATGATGCCTTGCCATAATTGAAGTGGAGAAATAAAGTTTTCATGAGTTAATCTATTAGCCATGTGAGTTGGATAATCTGCTTTTTTAGAGGAAAAAAACACTATCCCAAATTCAAGAAAACACTTCAGAAACCCTGTGGGAAAATATATAGGCTCATTTGTATAAAAGAATAGTATTTGTCCTAAACAGATACATTCTGGACTATAAATCATTTAATTTAATTTAATTTAATATATTGGAAATGTCATTAAAAAATGGAAATAATAATAGTATTGGCCATTAAATTACTTGGATTAAATGATGTAATGTATGTAAAGCACTTAGACCATAGTAAGTACTATGTTAGAATTAGGTACAGCTATTACTGTTTTATTTTTTTTATTGTTAATTCTGATAGTTTATGGACTATAGACTATAGACTGTAGATAATTAGGAATTAACTATAGATAATCAGGAATTATCTATAGATAATTAGGAATTATAGCACCTAGGGTAGTGCAGTGCATTTAACCATTCATTAAATATTGATGATTGGATAAGTTAACTCTCAGTGTAAGGCATTCATTTTTTTATGAGACACAGATGTCAATACCTCAAATTCTAGGATTTAAGGGAGGGGCTTAAAGAGCCCCTCAAATTTTTGGTGAAACTGCCAATTCCCTGACCTCACCTACCCTCCTAACACTCCCTTCTGCAAATTGCTAAAGGAACCTCTCACAAGAAGATGAATAAATTTAACTGATTATCCACCTCTTTTTTTTTTTTTTTTGACAGAAAAAAGTTTATTGGAAATCTCTTGAATACATGTTAAAGTGTAACTCGATCCACCTCTTAACCAAGCCCCTCTAAGCATATCATCAGTACTAATCTTAAACCCTGGAACCCTTTTATCCTCAATCAACACAAAATTTCTGATCTTTCCAGATCGCTCTTACTCATTTCCTTATCCATTTGTGACCCTAGTACATCCCTAATTTTTTTTAAACTCCCCTTTATCTCTAACCACCTAAACCCTTTTACTCCGCCTTTGGAATTTGTCATCAGCAGAATCTTCTTTATCCTTAACCTCTTCTGTGTTCATACCACCTTTTTTCTCTCTCGGAAATCTGATGTTCCCCTGAGAATTCTTTTTCTAAGGCCTTCATAAAAAATGGAAGTTTTATCTCTCAAGCCCCATGCAGCGTGTGACCACCAGGTGGAGTCAGTATTTAACTTGTTTATCATTGATATTTCTGAAAGGTTGTTCCTCCTCCCTCTTTTAAAAAATCCATGTGTCATCAGGCAGTGTTTTTTACTTCCCTTCCTTTTCTAGTCTTCTTCATTTCTGCCGCTTTTTTTTTTTTTTAAGTCTTTATTGTGATAACATAATACAACATAACATTTCCCCTTTTAACCACTTTCAAGTTTACATTTCAGGGGTGTTAATGTTACTACAGCACCATTATTTCCCAATGACTTACTCATTGACGGTTTGAACATCTGATTTACTTTTCAATATCCTTGTGTGATATATCCAAAAATGTTATACAGATGTTTGGTTGCATTTGATTTGATGATGGCTAAGAGGAAGTTTGGAGCTTCTAAGTATGATTTTGTCACTGTATATTTCCTAAGCCATTTTAATGTAGAACTATTACTTGAAAATTAGCTAGTCTACTTATAGTATTTTGTAAACTCATTTATATTTCAAGTCATTCAAAGCCCCCTATGAAAAAATATTGAGGCATGCATATTCTTACACAGATAAAGAACTTATTTTTATCATTAAAATTTTACTTAGTATCTTCTTCTTTAAAGATCTTTTGCTGTTATTCTTTTTACTTCCTGGCGCTGTTGTTTAGGTAACATTTTTAGTCCTCCACTTTTACATCAAAGTTTAGAATTTTAAAAAAGGTAAAAATAGTTGTTGAGACCATGTGGAGAACAGTAGCCTACAATTATCACCTTATTTAACAAGATTTAAATAAACCAACTGATGTGATAATTTTACAGACAAATGCAAATCAGTCAGCAAAGACTGGACCTGTTTTGTTCAAGTGTAAACCAACTGACTGTGACATCTGGAAGCAGTGGAATTTTAGGAGAAGCCTAAACACAACTTCTTTTGCCCCTGGATATATTTATTTAAAAAGATTTCCCCCCCTCACCACTTAATAGGAGCCCTGCCCATTCATTTATTTATTTATTTTTAACCTGTAGTAGGCCCCAATTTAGTCTCATTTGTTTAGTGTCCGTAACATTTAAACATTGTTGACTAAGCCAGCTCTGGAATGTGAAGAAGTGGTATGTTTATGGCAGAATGGGGCCAATTGATTGCCTTACAAATTTTTTGTTAGTTCTAAAGATGAGAGGGAGAAAGAGAGAGAGAGAGAACTGGAGATTATAATCTTGGATTTGAATTGCAACAGATTTCAGTTTTATTTTTCTGCATATGTATGTAACTCTGACTAACCTTTAATATATAAATGGGTTATAAATTTGAAATAGAAATCAGTTTAAAAGTATTTTCCTCTATATAGAGGAAAAGCAAATAAAATGCATACCAGTATTAAGAGTAAATTGTTTCAGCTATACTGAAGATACTGTATAGTTGATTTTGGAGGAAAAAAACATAACAAAAATCATCATTTTAATCACTATTTCCAAACTGGAAGGCTGCATACATTATAGAGCCTAAATTCTTTCAGTTATAAGAACACAGCTTTATTATGTAGATTTTTTTAAAGAACTCTAGGTGAAACTTGAAATTTCTGTATGTATTTCTTGTTGGTTTTTAAAAAATTGTCACTTCCATGTTTTTGGGGGGGTGGTTTTGGGGATGGGAGTTGCTTAATTTTATTATCATGGGCAATGAAAGTATTATACCAGAATTAAACCAGCTGTAGTTAATGAAAACTAACATAGATGTCTAGAAGTCATTTTTCTATTTTCTTTAATTGATTTAATCAGCCCCCTTTTAAAAAAAAATCACCTAAAGCAGGGGTCAGCAAACTATGTCCTATAGACCAAATCCAGCCTGCAGCCTGTTTTGCATATAAAGTTGTATTGGAACACAGCCCATTTGTGTATATATTGTCACAATATATAGCTGTTGTTGAGCTATATCAGCAGAGCTGGGTAGTTGCAACAGAAATTGTATGGCTCACAAAGCCTAAAATATTTATTCTTTGGTCTTTTTTAGAAGAAGTTTTCCATCCCCTGACTTAAGAATTGATGGAATATTCTATTTCTTTTTTTAAGGTGTTATATAGTGTCTTTATAATAAAATATAGTGGTAACAAAGACAAAATAAAACTTTTTAAACTGTTCTAAAGATAGTTTTTGGAGAGTGGTGGGTAGGTTTAAGTCTCTATTCTATGGCACCCTGGGAAATACCTAAATTCTTTGAATCTGTTTCCTTACCTGTATAAAGGGGGTGAAAATATTATCTTCATCAAGATTTAGTGAGAATTAAATGAGACAGTATATGCAAAGCACTTACCGCAATACTTGACATCAGTAAGTTGCCTACTGTCATCATCTTCATCACTTCCCTCTCCTCCTCCTCCACCACCACCACCACCACCACCACCACCACCACCATCACCATCGCCACCACCACCATCTCCACCAGTTTCCTTCTTGTAGTCATCCCTGTTGTCAGCATCATCATCATCATCATCCTTGGTTCCATAAAATAGTCTGGTCTTTTAAGTGAAGCTCTAGAGATGTGAAGAAGAAACCTAATTACAGAATGATAAGGAACTATGTCTTAACTGGAGAACTGGTAACTGTGATGATGTTCAGCCAAGAAAACACAAATGATTACAATTGTTTTAACAGAGAGAATTTACATAGGAGGTTGGTTAAATAGGTATCAGAGTACTGAAAAGGCAAAATGGAAACATCAAAGTAAAACAGAGACATTAACTGCAGGAAGCAGCTATTACTTGAGGAACAAAGAAAGCAAGTTGAGGATAATAGAACCTAAACGTTTTGGAGGAAGGGCACCACAAGTTTTTATATAAGAGTTCTCAGTGGGAACATATACTCCTAATGGAGTTCAGAAAGAAAAAGATGGAAATCTTTTGAGCAAATGTACTTGACCAAGACATGATTATTTTCAAACAGAACATTATTAGGCAATCAGCTATTGCTAGATGGAGAACAACATGAAACTAGCAAATAAATTCTTGGCACTTTTATGTTTCAGGACTTCTTTTCCAAGGTAGTCAAATGGTAGAACATCTTGAATACATTCTGATTGGTGGTGGCTTCCCGCACACACGTAAAGAACCTTTTAGCATAGTCAGCTATGTATGTAGCATAAAAGGGGGGTAGAGAGGGGATAGGGGTAGATAATCTACTCCCTGAGTCACTTTAGAGTGCTGATGAAATCTATCATGATTTCATTTATTCAACAGATATTTACTAAATACTTCCAATGTGTTAGGCACTATTCTAGGCATTAGGCATATAAGAATGTACAGACCAGAAATCTCTGCTCTTACAGAGCTTATATTAAAGTGAGGGAAAACAGATAATAAACATGATTAACTAAGAAAATGTATGCTAGAGAAAAAGTAAAGAGAAGATGGTAAGAAATATATGTTTGTGGGGAAAGGGAATTGATAGATTCACAACAAGGGCCTTATCTGGAGAATGATATTTGGGTAAAGACATAAAAGAAATTATGGAATTGAACCACATGAATATCTAGGGCAAGAGCATTCTAGGCAGAGGAATTAAATAGAAAGGGAATATTTGTAGGATATTTGGGGAGCAGCAGTGAGGTAAATGTGGCTGAAAAACCAAGGGGCAGGAGGTGGGAGTGGGGACGGGTAGAGAATAGGTAACAGGGGCTTGAATCATGTACAGACTTGTAGAAGATTCCTGTGTTTGCCAGGAAGCAGTAGGACTCATTTTAGGTTAGTAATCATGAATTTGAAGTCCCTGGTTGTGTGTGTTTCTCTAACCACTTTCTGATAAAATCAGGTTAAAAGCATATTGCAGTTAGTAATTTCATCACCCTTCGTTAATTATGTAACCATATCTTTAAATCCAAACTTTAGGCCTCTGTGTGCTTTAATATTTTAGTGGTTGACTTATCCTTCTACCAATACAGAATGATTAGCTGAATGTGGCTAGAATACCATCTTTTCTTATTGAAGGGCTGATTAACCTTAACTGAATTTAATAGATCTTGCTAGTAGAAATAGATTCATCAAGTAGATAATTTGTCCCTATGAACTAACACATTTGCAGCCATGTTTCTGTAATACAGTTGTTAATCTCTAGATCAGTTTTCCTATTTCCTCTTTTGTTATTTTAAAACCAAGAATTGTATTTTAGTACCCTTACTAATTTATTGTTTAAAAATATATATAGTTATAGATGTTTGCTTCTGAGATAATTAACAACATGGATGTCATATGCACCTGATTCAGATAACATGTTTTTGATATTTTCACTGCACCACTTTTATATTGAAGGTACCTATTTGCTATAATTGTGGCAGTAGGATATTTGGATCAACTAATAATAAAATTTAAAGTTAAGCCATGAAAACTTCTTTATTCTGAAGGTTCTGAACTCCTGTTGAGTACAGTGGTTCCCAAGCAGAGTTTTGTTTTGTTTAGTTTTTAAATAAATCTGTGTTGTATTTTATCCTTCTGTATGGATTTGAAAGAGTTTTTTTCCTGGTTTTTCCCTCACTTTTAGATAGCTTCTTTGACATTTGATCAGTGCAATATACCTCATTGCAACATAGTAGATCTTTAAAGGAGGGACCAAAAAACTTAGGTTAAGAATACTAACCGTGCCATACAAAAGCCAAAAAGGTCCTCATTGACCAACAATGGTACTAGGGTAGTTGTTTTTCCTTGTTATGTAAGACAATAATAGCAAAAGATTTGCTAATTTTTAGGTCTCATTTTTCCTAAACTTATTCTATGAATGTATTTAGACCTTCTTGAGTCTTTTTTTTTTTATATATTCTCAGCTCTTTATCCCCTTCATGTAAGTTGTTAATATAACATAGATGCAGTTATTAGTTACTTGGTAATATGGTTTCAGTTACCTTTCTTTGGCGTTTCATCTCATGCTATGAAAATCCTTTTAATAAATAGTTTGGAAAATTTTTTTTAAATGCCTTGCAAATCTTTTTATACCTGGGTCTAACTATGATGTAAAAGATAGTTTTTAGTGGCTATTGTGGGTAGTATTCTTGATAGTCCTTTCTCATTCCACATTTCCCACTAGTCACCATATATGACAATTCTATATTCAAAATTTATCCTGATTTGACTACCTATAACCATTTTCACAGTTACCACCAGTTGGTATAAACCACTAATCACGTCTCAGCTGAATAATCACAGAAGCCTCCTAACTGTCCCTTCTGTCTCTCCCTGTATCAGACAAGATTCATATCACATAATAAAAACCACTTTAGCTATTTTGAGCATAAAGGGATTTAATGAAGGTAATAGGTGCACTTAATATACATTTATTGTTTTGTGAATGTAAATGTGCATAGCACATTATGCACATGGCTTTACCTGATGAGGCTTCAGATCATTTTTATGAAAAGCTGTTACGTTTCAAGAGCTGATTTCCTAATTTTAAGATCTCAAAGTAGATGTAAAATTTAAAGCTATAAAGAAAATTAAGTCTCTCAAAGAAAATCAGTTTAACCGTTTTTCAGAAAGCTGTCAGTGTGATACTGTTTAAAAAGTATTCTTAAAGTATGAACAATCGATCCAATATTTTAAAGAAGTTGACTGTTTTCTGCAGTATTCATTGAGACAGGGTTAATATTATAGCCTCTGTTGTCATGGAAACAAATCTCTGAAGGCAGCTTCAGAGGCTGATTCCATGGTGTTGCTATGGATAGAAACAACTGAGACTGTTGTTAGTCACATGGTTAAGATTTAAAAAACAAAAACAAAAAAAATCCTCTTTGGAGATGATCTTATTGAGTGATACAAATGGGGAAAAGCTAGGATGATGGCATAGTAGTCCTTATTGTCTCATCAATGAAATATGTGTGTGAGATTTTAAGTTTAAAATGCCTAGGTTGAATTCCTCTTTTCTGTACTAACCTGAATATGAAGTGGTTGTTGTATAGTTACCACCTCATTATTCATATTAGAATCTTAAGTTTGACATTTTTCCCATTTTAGAATCTTTTACAGCTTTGCAGAATTATACTGTGCTCTTAATTCTACGCTCAGAACATCCTCTTACCTCTCCATTTTACTATTTTATCAGATTTAATATCTTTACTGTTCTGCATCAACCAGCCTTTGTTTGATTATCTGTTATTAGTTTAGAACTGCACTTCTGCTTCAAGTGCACTGAATGAATTGCTTTGTTGCCTGAATGAGTTATCAGTGAGTAGGGTGGATTAAGGTGGTGTAAATCATTGTAGGGTTTTTTTTTTTTTGTAAATAATTGGTAATCCCAGAAGAGATTCAAAGACAGAAGGATACAGTGAGGTTTAAATGTAACATGAAAGAACTTACAGTTTGTCATAAAAGGTTTCAGAGAACAACTGTCTAGTGGAGAAAATTTTTGTGCTTTGCCTTGAAATTTGACATAAGCATGTAGATTTGCCTTATTTTTATGTCAAAGTTGGAATATTAAACACTTAATATCTGACTCTAGTATTAGTACTGGAGGTGGTTACCAAAGAAGTAAGTTAACGTACTACATTTGTGATATTTCAGACATTTAAAAAAATAAGCTTATTTTGTACTTTGATGGTTTTGACACTTAAAAATTGCAGCCAGTTATATTGTAGTATATCACTCAGTTTGGGTTTATCTGATGTTTTATGATTAGAAGCAAGTTATGCATGTTTGACGGGAATATCACAGCAGTGATGCATTTTTCTCATTACATCCTTATCAGTAGCATATGATTTTTTTTTTTAAATTTTATTTTATTGAGATTGTTCACATACCATACAATTATCCAAAAATTCAAAGTGCACAATCAGTTGCCCATGGTACCATCATACAGCTGTGCATCCATCACCACAAATAATTTTTTTACAATTTCTAGAACATTTTCATTACTCCAGAAAAGAAAGACAAAAAAGAAAACTCAATTCCTCCCCTACCCCTAGCCACCCCCCCCATTATTGATTCACAGTATGGGTACAGTATATTTGTTACTGTTGATGAAATAATGATAAAATACTGTTAACTGTAGTACATAGTTTACAATAGGTATATTTTTCCCTATATACCCCTCTATTATTAGCTTCTAGTTATAGTGTCATACATTTGTTCTAGTTCATGAACTAGATTTCTAATATTTGTACAGTTAATCATGGATATTGTCCATCACAAGATTCACTATTTTATATGTTCCCATCTTTTAACCTCAAATTTTCCTTCTGGTTACATACATGACTCTAAGCTTCCCCTTTCTGCCACATTCACACACCATTTAGCACTGTTGTTCTCACATTACCGTGCTACCATCACCTCTCTCCACTTCCAAACACTTAGGTTCAACCTAGTTGAATATTCTGCTCCTAGTAAGCAACTGCTCCCCATTCTTTAACCTCATTCTATATCCTGGTAACTTATATTTCATGTCTTATGTTTACATATTATAATTAGTTCATAACAGTGAGACCATGCAATATTTGTCCTTATGTATCTAACTTATTTCACTCAATGTAGTACCCTCAAGGTTTCTTCATCAACCTGTTTTTTTTTTTAAAGATGGTTTTGTTTACCCACCATACTTTCTGTCCTAAGTAAACAATTGATGGTTCCCTCTATGGTTACATATTTATGTGTTCATGACCATCACCACTGTTTATATAAGGACATCTCCATTTCTTCCACAAAGAAGGCAGAGAGACAAAAGAAAAAGAAAAAAGAGAGAGAGAGGAAAAAATGACAGCTAGAAAGCAACAAAAGGAAAGATAGCATTAACCTAAAGTAGAGTGAAGAGTAAGACATCATCATCAATGCCAGAAGTCCCATAACCTTCCCCTGTTCCCCACCTACCATATGCATTTAGCTTTGCTATATTGCCTTTGTTGTATTAAAGGAAGCATAATACAATGTGTTTTAGTTTGCTAATGCTGCCAGAATGCAAAATACCAGAGATGGATTGGCTTTTTTTTTTTTTTTTAAATCTTCATTTTATTGAGATATATTCACATACCACGCAGTCATACAAAACAAATCGTACTTTCGATTGTTTACAGTACCATTACATAGTGGTACATTCATCACCTAAATCAATCCCTGACACCTTCATTAGCACACACACAAAAATAACAAGAATAATAATTAGAGTGAAAAAGAGCAATTGAAGTAAAAAAGAACACTGGGTACCTTCGTCTGTTTGTTTCCTTCCCCTATTTTTCTACTCATCCATCCATAAACTAGACAAAGTGGAGTGTGGTCCTTATGGCTTTCCCAATCCCATTGTCACCCCTCATAAGCTACATTTTTATACAACTGTCTTCGAGATTCATGGGTTCTGGGTTGTAGTTTGATAGTTTCAGGTATCCACCACCAGCTACCCCAATTCTTTAGAACCTAAAAAGGGTTGTCTAAAGTGTGCATAAGAGTGCCCACCAGAGTGACCTCTCGGCTCCTTTTGGATTCTCTCTGCCACTGAAGCTTATTTCATTTCCTTTCACATCCCCCTTTTGGTCAAGAAGATGTTCTCCGTCCCACGATGCCGGGTCTACATTCCTCCCCGGGAGTCATATTCCACGTTGCCAGGGAGATTCACTCCCCTGGGTGTCTGATCCCATGTAGGGGGGAGGGCAGTGATTTCACCTTTCAAGTTGGCTTAGCTAGAGAGACAGGGCCACATCTGAGCAACAAAGAGGCATTCAAGAGGAGGCTCTTAGGCACAACCATAGGGAGGCCTAGCCTCTCCTTTGCAGCAACCGTCTTCCCAAGGGTAAAACCTGTGGTAGAGGGCTCAACCCATCAAACCACCAGTCCCCTATGTCTGTGGTCATGTTAGCAACCATGGAGGTGGGGTAGGCGAATACCCCTGCATTCTCCACAGGCTCCTCAAGGGGGCACTACATCTTTTTTTTTTCCCTTGTTTTTCTTTTTTTTTTTTTTTTTAACTTTCCCTTCTTTTTTAAATCAACTGTATGAAAAAAAAGTTAAAAAGAAAACAAACATACAATAAAAGAACATTTCAAAGAGACCATAACAAGGGAGTAAGAAAAAGACAACTAACCTAAGATAACTGCTTAACTTCCAACATGTTCCTACTTTACCCCAAGAAAGTTACCTAATATAGCAACATTTCTGTGAACTTGCTCCTACTATATCCATCAGAAATTAACAGACCATAGTCATTCTTGGGCATCCCCAGAACATTAAATAGCTTATCTGTTCTTCTTGGATTATTGTTCCCCCTTCCTTAATTGCTCTCTACTGCTAGTTCCCCTACATTCTACATTATAAACCATTTGTTTTACATTTTTCAAAGTTCACATTAGTGGTAGCATATAATATTTCTCTTTTTGTGCCTGGCTTATTTCGCTCAGCATTATGTCTTCAAGGTTCATCCATGTTGTCATATGTTTCACGAGATCGTTCCTTCTTACTGCCGCGTAGTATTCCATCGTGTGTATATACCACATTTTATTTATCCACTCATCTGTTGAAGGACATTTGGGTTGTTTCCATCTCTTGGCAATTGTGAATAATGCTTCTATGAACATTGGCGTGCAGATATCTGTTCGTGTCACTGCTTTCCGATCTTCCGGGTATATACCGAGAAGTGCAATCGCTGGATTGAATGGTAACTCTATATCTAGTTTTCTAAGGAACTGCCAGACTGACTTCCAGAGTGACTGAACCATTATACAGTCCCACCAACAGTGAATAAGAGTTCCAATTTCTCCACATCCCCTCCAGCATTTGTAGTTTCCTGTTTGTTTAATGACAGCCATTCTAACCGGTGTTAGATGGTATCTCATTGTGGTCTTAATTTGCATCTCTCTAATAGCTAGTGAAGCTGAACATTTTTTCATGTGTTTCTTGGCCATTTGTATTTCCTCTTCAGAGAGCTGTCTTCATATCTTTTGCCCATTTTATAATTGGGCCGACTGTACTATTGTCATTGAGTTGTAGGATTTCTTTATATATGCAAGATATCAGTCTTTTGTCAGATACATGGTTTCCAAAAATTTTTTCCCATTGAGTTGGCTGCCTCTTTACCTTTTTGAGAAATTCCTTTGAGGTGCAGAGACTTCTAAGCTTGAGGAGTTCCCATTTATCTATTTTCTCTTTTGTTGCTTGTGCTTTGGGTGTAAAGTCTAGGAAGTGGCCGCCTAATACAAGGTCTTGAAGATGTTTTCCTACATTATCTTCTAGGAGTTTTATGGTACTTTCTTTTATATTGAGATCTTTGGTCCATTTTGAGTTAATTTTTGTGTAGGGGGTGAGGTAGGGGTCCTCTTTCATTCTTTTGGATATGGATATCCAACTCTCCCAGCCCCATTTGTTGAAAAGACCATTATGACTCAGTTCAGTGACTTTGGGGGCCTTATCAAAGATCAATTGGCCATAGATCTGAGGGTCTATCTCCGAATTCTCAATTTGATTCCATTGATCTATATGTCTATCTTTGTGCCAGTACCATGCTGTTTTGGCAACTGTGGCTTTATAATAAGCTTCAAAGTCAGGGAGTGTAAGTCCTCCCACTTCGTTTTTCTTTTTTAGAGTGTCTTTAGCAATTCGAGGCATCTTCCCTTTCCAAATAAATTTGATAACTAGCTTTTCCAAGTCTGCAAAGTAGGTTGTTGGAATTTTGATTGGGATTGCATTGAATCTGTAGATGAGTTTGGGTAGAATTGACATCTTAATGACATTTAGTCTTCCTATCCATGAACATGGAATATTTTTCCATCTTTTAAGGTCCCCTTCTATTTCTTTTAGTAGAGTTATGTAGTTTTCTTTGTATAGGTCTTTTACATCTTTGCTTAAGTTTATTCCTAGGTACTTGATTTTTTTAGTTGCTATTGAAAATGGTATCTTTTTCTTGAGTGTCTCTTCAGTTTGTTCATTTCTAGCATATAGAAACATTACTGACTTATGTGCATTAACCTTGTATTCCGCTACTTTGCTAAATTTGTTTATTAGCTCTAGTAGCTGTATCGTCGATTTCTCAGGGTTTTCTAGATATAAGATCATATCATCTGCAAACAATGACAGTTTTACTTCTTCTTTTCCAATTTGGAAGCCTTTTATTTCTTTGTCTTGCCGGATTGCCCTGGCTAGCACTTCCAGCACAATGTTGAATAACAGTGGTGACAGCGGGCATCCTTGTCTTGTTCCTGATCTTAGAGGGAAGGCTTTCAGTCTCTCCCCATTGAATACTATGCTGGCTGTGGGTTTTTCATATATGCTCTTTATCATGTGGGGGAAGTTTCCTTCAATTCCTACCTTTTGAAGTGTTTTTATCAAAAACGGATGTTGGATTTTGTCAAATGCTTTTTCAGCATCTATTGAGATATCAATTGATTTTTCCCTTTTGACTTGTTAATGTGTTGTAATACATTGATTGATTTTCTTATGTTGAACCATCCTTGCATGCCTGGAATTAACCCCACTTGGTCATGGTGTATGATTTTTTTAATGTGTCTTTGGATTCGATTTGCAAGTATTTTGTTGTAGGATTTTTGCATCTATATTCATTAGGGAGATTGGCCGGTAGTTTTCCTTTTTTGTAGCATCTTTGCCTGGTTTTGGTATTAGATTGATGTTAGCTTCATAAAATGAGTTAGGTAGTGTTCCATTTTCTTCAATGTTTTGAAAGAGTTTGAGTAAGATTGGTGTCAGTTCTTTCTGGAAAGTTTGGTAGAATTCCCCTGTGAAGCCATCTGGCCCTGGGCAGTTATTTGTGGGAAGATTTTTGATGACTGATTGGATCTCTTTGCTTGTGATGGGTTGGTTGAGGTCTTCTATTTCTTCTCTGGTCAGTCTAGGTTGTTCATATGTTTCCAGGAAATTGTCCATTTCCTCTACATTATCCAGTCTGTTGCCATACAGTTGTTCGTAGTATCGTCTTACAATTTTTTAAATTTCTTCAGGATCTGCAGTTATGTCACCTTTTTCATTCATTACTTTGTTTATATGGGTCTTCTCTCTTTTTGATTTTGTCAGTCTAGCTAGGGGCTTGTCAATCTTGTTGATCTTCTCAAAGAACCAACTTTTGGTGATATTTATCCTCTCTTGTTTTTTTGTTCTCTATGTCATTTATTTCTGCTTTAATCCTTGTTATTTCTTTTCTTGTACTTGGTTTAGGATTGGTTTGCTGTTCATTTTCTAGCTTCTTCAGTTGATCCATTAGTTCTTTGATTTTGGCTCTTTCTTCCCTTTTTAATATATGCGTTTAGTGCTATAAATTTCCCCCTTAGCACTGCTTTTGCTGCATCCCATAGGTTTTGGTATGTTGTGTTCTCATTTTCATTCGTCTCTATATATTTAGCAATTTCTCTTGCTATTTCTTCTTTAACCCACTGATTGTTTAGGAGTGTGTTGTTTAACCTCCAGGTATTTGTGAATTTTCTAAGTCTCTGATGGTTATTGACTTCTAATTGTATTCCATTGTGGTCAGAGAATGTGCTTTGAATAATTTCAATCTTTTTAAATTTATTGAGGCTTGTTTTATGTCCCAGCATATGATCTATTCTGGAGAAAGTTCCGTGAGCACTAGAAAAGTATGTGTATCCTGGTGATTTGGGATGTAATGTCCTGTATATGTCTGTTAAATCTAATTCATTTATCAGATTGTTTAGGTTTTCAATTTCCTTATTGGTCTTCTGTCTGGTTGATCTATCTATAGGAGAGAGTGATGTGTTGAAGTCTCCCACAATTGTTGTGGAAACATCAGTTGCTTCCTTTAGTTTTGCCAGTGTTTCTCTCATGTATTTTGTGGCACCTTGATTGGGTGCATAGACATTTACGATTGTTATTTCTTCTTGTTGAATTGCCCCTTTTATTAGTACGTAGTGGCCTTCTTTGTCTCTCAAAACATCCCTGCATTTGAAGTCTATTTTATCTGAGATTAATATTGCTACACCTGCTTTCTTTTGGCTGTAGCTTGCATGAAATATTTTTTTCCATCCTTTCACTTTCAGTTTCTTTGTGTCCCTGTGTCTAAGATGAGTCTCTTGTATGCAACATATTGATGGTTCATTTTTTTTGATCCATTCTATGAATCTATATCTTTTAATTGGGGAGTTTAATCCATTTACATTCAACGTTATAACCGTGAAGGCATTTCTTGAATCAGCCATCTTATCCTTTGGTTTATGTTTGTCATATTTTTCCCCTCTGTCTATTAATATCCTTTATTGTACCTATACCGAATCTCTTTAGTACTGAACCTTTCTCCAAGTCTCTCTGTCCTTTCTTTGTTTCTCTGTCTGTAGGGCTCACTTTAGTATCTCCAGTAGGGCAGGTCTGTTGTTAGCAAATTCTCTCAGCATTTGTTTGTCTGTGAAAAATTTAAGCTCTCCGTCAAATTTGAAGGAGAGCTTTGCTGGATAAAGTATTCTTGGTTGGAAATTTCTCTCACTCAGAATTTTAAATATATCGTGCCACTGCCTTCTTGCCTCCATGGTGGCTGCTGAGTAGTCACTACTTAGTCTTATGCTGTTTCCTTTGTATGTGGTGAATTGCTTTTCTCTTGCTGCTTTCAGAACTTGCTCCTTCTCTTCTGTGCTTGACAGTGTAATCAGTATATGTCTCGGAGTGGGTTTATTTGGATTTATTCTATTTGGGGTTCGCTGAGCATTTATGATTTGTGTATTTATGTTGTTTAGAAGATTTGGGAAGTTTTCCCCAACAATTTCTTTGAGTACTCTTCCTAGACCTTTACCCTTTTCTTCCCCTTCTGGAACACCAATGAGTCTTATATTCGGACGTTTCGTATTATCTATCATATCCCTGAGGTCCATTTCGATTTTTTCAATTTTTTTCCCCATTCTTTCTTTTATGGTTTCATTTTCCATTCTGTCATCTTCGAGGTCGCTGATTCGTTGTTCAACTTCCTCTAGTCTTGTACTATGAGTGTCCAGAATCTTTTTAATTTGTTCAACAGTTTCTTTAATTTCCATAAGATCATGCATTTTTTTATTTAGTCTTGCAATGTCTTCTTTATGCTTTTCTAGGGTCTTCTTGATTTCCTTTGTCTCCTGTACTATGGTCTCATTGTTCATCTTTAGTTCTTTGAGTAGCTGCTCTAGGTGCTGTGTCTCTTCTGATATTTTGATTTGGGTGCTTGGGCTTGGGTTATCCATATCGTCTGGTTTTTTCATATGCTTTATAATTTTCTGTTGTTTTTGGCCTCGTGGCATTTGCTGAACTTGATAGGGTTCTTTTAGGATTTGTAGACCAATTGAAGTCCTTATCTCTAATTTATCAGATCTACAGCTTTGTGGAGTACACTTTCTCTAACTAGCCAGCAGGTGGCGTCCACGAGCCACCTGTTCTCCACAAGCCAGTTCTCCCCTGCTTAGCCTTTTTGGTGAGTGGGGGAGTGAGTCTTGTGGGGTCCAATTGGTGTACCGAGCTTGCGTGTGTAGTTGGTGTTGCCTGCCCTGTATATGGGGCGTGTTTCTGGGCAGTCGGAGGGGGGGTGGCTCTAACAATCAAATCTCCCTGGTGATCCTAGAGTTTTAAAGCTGCTGCAATAGTCTAATCCTTCAGTTCAGTCCTGCCACAGTTTGTCTCTGCCACTGACCCACAAGTCCTTGGTATTGGCGTATGGCTCCTGAGACTTGCAAGTGGGCCCCTCTTCCAGGCTGTGCAGCCCGGGTCCTGTGTTGAGGGATGACTGTGCTATGTCACAGGTGAGTGCCGTCCCCCCAGGGCAGTTCTGGGCTGCTGGGCTGTGTAGGGAGGCTCCCAGTCTGCTGAAATGATGGCTGAATGGGGCTTTGTTAATTCACACTGCTCTACCTTCCCAACTCTGGGACAATCAGCTGAGGTTGCAGGGAAGGCTAATGTCCACGCCCAGTTTTGTGGTGTGTGCCTGTTATTTGAAGCACTTGCATCACACTGGGTTGTCTGGGGCAGTTCTGGTCTATGGGGCTGGCGATGGGCAGGAGTGTTTCCTGTCCACCAGGATGATGGCTGTGAGCGGACACCCCCCTTTTCTTGGGAAGTTGTGGTGTTTAGTGAATTTTTTCAGCCACTGGATTATTGCATTTTGTCTCAGAGCTCTCCTAGTTCTGCTCTTGACTTGACCTGCCCAAACTGCAAGTCTTTGAAGCTTTCTGTATTGGGCTTCTTAGAGTAATTGTTTTAGAAAAAGAAAAAAGGATAAAAAAAAAAAAAAAAAAAAAAAAAGAAAAGAAAGGCCCTCCTCAGGGATCTAATAGGTTATTGAAATCCTAAGAGACAAAGCAACCAGGGCCATTAAGGAAAGGTCCACAGGGCAGAGAGATCAGCTTTTCTTCGGGATTTGCATATGCGCCTCAGGGCCCTTCCCCTTTCTATGTTCACCAGAACTCCAAAAATCCTCCGCTTTTATTTTGGAGTTTTTCGTGTTGTTTTTTTTCTATGCCTGTCTCCTCTCTGCTGGGCTGGCTGCTCTCAGATTCTCTGGTGTCTGGTCTCAGTCTATCTATGGTTGGAGTTTGGATCAGTAGAATGAGTTTCCGATAAGGGCTGCCACTGCAGTTCTCCCTTCTCCTTCCCGGAGCTGACAGCCCCTCCTCCCACGGGACTGAGCCTGGCAGGGAGGGGCGCGGGTCCCCTGGCCGCAAAAACTTACAGATTTCGCTGATCTCAGCAGTTCCACGTTTTCATGAGTGTTGTATGAAGTATGCCCAAAGTCAGATTGCTCTGTGGTGTCCAGTCCACGCAGTTCCTGGCTCTCTACCTACTTTCCTGGAGGAGTAACTAAAACATACAGCTCAACACTCTGCCATCTTGCCCCACCTCTCCCTCAGTAGCATATGATTTTGATTTGTCCCATTAGTAGTGATGTAAACTTTGATCATTTAATTAATATAGTATCTGCTAGGTTTCTCCACTCTAATTTATACGTGTTTTCAGGGGAGATACTTTTGAGTCTCTGTGTGTGGGATGTGTGTGTATCCTGTTCAAACTTTGATCCACTAATTTTAAAAACCATTGATGTTTCTTGAATGAATTATTACAGTGGTGATTGCCAAATGATGATTTTGTAGTTCAGTCATTTCTTCTACATTTAGTTTACATTCTATTGTGGAATGTGCTTTTCCTTCTCATTATTTATTCATAGTTTTACTTATATCAGTATGGATTCCTCAATTCCTATTTTATTTAGTAGGCTTTATGCCATTATTATCATTTATTTTCGGTCTCAAATTGTTCTCGGTTTGGCCAATGGGTGCCCCTTGAAGCTGGCTTCCATGTCTTTTGCCATGCCCCTGTTAATCTTTGAGTACTTATTTATGGCACAGCAAGGTGTTCTAGGCTCGTATTGTACTTGCTGAGTTGCAATATTGGAAATCAGTCATTTTTCTGAAGGTGCTCTGTTTTGTTTTTGGTTTGTTCTTTTGTTTTTGTTTTTGTTTTTTTTTTAATCGAAGAACAGGTATTTAGAAACCAAGATCTGGGTGCTACGTATGTTCCTGGTATTGGGATATTGCTGCTCCCAGGTCTTCTCAGTAGACAGAGCTAAGGAATATGTGTAAGTGTATATACACACATATTTATGTTGATGTTTATCAAGGTATTATTTTGGTTTGCTCAAGCTGCGAGAATGCAGAAGTGGGTTGGCTTTTACAATGGGGATTTATTAGCTTACTAATTTACAGTTCTTAGGTCCTGAAAATGTCCAGCTCGAGGCATCAGCAGGATGATACCTGGACTTTAAAGGTATCCTTGTTTTTGCCCCCTTTCCGTATTTATTGCTCCCTTCTCTGACATGAAAAGCCATGCCCCCATTATACTTTATATTATTTATATTTATATTATATTTATTTATTGAATCAAAATCTCCTATATAAAAGACATTTCTCATCACTGCTGCCTCAGTGGTGTATATTCTTTTTTTTTTTATTTTCTTTTGGCTTTTATGAAGGGGGTTTATTTGGTTACAGATTTACAGTCCGAAGGCCATGAAAATGTCCAAATTAAGGCACCATCATTGAAGAATGGCCGATGACATCTGGAAAGCCTCTGTTAGCTGGGAAGGCATGTGACTAGCGTCTGCTGATTCTTTGCTCCAGGGTTCTAGTTTCAAAATGGGTTTCTCCAAAATGTCTGTAGGTTTCTCTTAGCTTAACATCTCCAAACGTCCTTCTGTCCGCATCTCCAAGAATCTCTGTATCCGCAAGCATCTCTTGGGGCATTTTTTCCTCTCTTAGCTTCTCTGGAGCAAACGCTGGGCTAGCATCTCAAAGCGTTAGCAAGCATCTGGATCTTCTGACTTAGCATATATCAGGGTGTTTTCATTTCTAATCTTTTTAATATACTGTTAAATTCATTCTGCTGGTATTTTAATGAGAATTTTTACATCTGTATTCATAAGGGAAATTGATCTGTAATTTTCTTTCGATACCTTTATCTGTCTTTGGTATCAGAATAATGCTAGCCTCATTGACTGCAGGAAAAGTTTCCTTCAACTTTTTGGAAGAATTTGAGAAGAACTGATATTAATTCTTCTTTGAGTGGTTGGTAAAATTTATCAGTGAAGCTATCTGGTCCCAGGATTTTCTTTGTTGGGAAGTTTTTGATTATTGATGCAGTCTCTTTACTTGTTACAGTACTGTTGAAATCTTCTGTTTTTTCTTAGTTAGGTAAGTTGTCTGTTTCTAGGGATTTGTCCATTTCCTTAAGATCATCTAATCTTTCTGATAAGATTATTGAATCTTTAATCTTGACTTCCATATACTTTGTTATTATTAAATCATTATTATTTCTTTCCTTTTACTATATAGGTTTAATTTGCTCTTCTTCATCTGGTTTTTCAAGATGTGAAATTAGGTTATTACTTTGAAGTCTGTCTTTTTTAATATATGCATTTCTGCCTGTAAATTTCCCTTTTAGCACTGCCTCTCCTGTATCCCGTAAGTTTTGGTATGTTGTGTTTTACTCTTCATTAATTTATAAAAATTTTCTGATTTCCTTTGTGATTTTCTTCTTTGAGCCAGTGGTTGTTTACGACTGTATTGTTTGATTTTCATATATTTCTACAATTTCCAGTGTTCTTCCTGTTACTGATTTTTAGCTTCATTCCACTGTGATTGGAGAAGATGCTTTATATGATTTCAGTCTTTAAATTTAATGAGACACTTCTATGCCCTAACTTATGGGCTATCCTAGGGAATGATCCATGTGCACTTGAGAAAAATGTGTATTCTACTACCATAGGGTAGAGTGTTCTATATCTGTCTGTTTGGTATACTTGGTTTATAGTGTCATTCAAGTCTTCTGTGTCCTTATTGATCTTTCTGGATATTCTATACAGTATTGAAAGTGGTGTATTGAACTCTGTTATTGTATGTAATATTTTGTTTATCCATTCTTCTGTTAATGGACACATAGATTGACTTCATCTTTTGAAAGTTGTGAATAATGCCACTGTGAAATTGGATTGCAAATATCTGCTCAAGTCCCTGCTTCCAGTTGTTTTGGGTATATACTTAGAAGTGGAATTATTGGGTCATACGGTAATTCTATACTTAATTTTCTGTAGAATTGTCAAATTATTTTCCACAGTGGCTGTACCATTTTAATTTCCCACCAACAATGAACAAGCATTTGTATTTATTCAAAACCTCTCCAACACTTTTAATTTTCCGTTTTTTAAATAGTAGCCATTCTAAGGGGTATGCATTGGCATCTCATTTTGGTTTTGGTTTGCATTTCCCTAATGGCTAATGATGTAGAGCATCTTTTCACATGCTTTTTGGCCATTTGAATATCTTTAGAAAAATGCCCATTCGAGTCTTTTGTCTGTTGTTTTAAAATTGGATTTTTTGTCCTTTTCTCGACTTGTAGGATTTCTTTAGATTTTCTGGATATTAAATCTTTATTGGATAAGTGGTATCCAAATATTTTCTCCCATTCTGTAGATTATCTTTTTACTCTCATGATGAAGCCCTTTGATGTGCAAAAGTTTTTAATTTCTATGAAGTTCTATTTATTTTTTCTTTTGTTACTTATGCTTTTGGTGTAAAGTCCAAGAAACCACTACCCAGCACAAGATCCTGAGGATGCTTCCCTATGATATCTTCTAGGAGTTTTATAGTTTTAGTTCTTATATTTAGGTCTTTGACCCATTTTGAGTTAATTTTTGTATATTTGTATATAATTTTGTATATTTTTGTAATTTTGTATATGAGATAGGGTCCACCTGCATTCTTTTGTATATGGATATTCAGTTTTCCCAGGAAAATTGTTCAACAAACTATTCTATTCACATTGAGTGGGGCTGGCACCCTTATCAAAAATCAATTGGCCATAGATAAGAAGTTTTATTTCTGAGCTCTCAATTCTATTCTGTTGGTCTTCATGTCTGTCCTTGTGCCAGTCTCATGGTGTTTTTATAACTGGAGCTTTGTTGTAGTAAGTTGTAAAATCAGGAAATATGAGTCCTCCAACTTCTTTCTTCTTTTTCAAGATGCTTTTGCCTATTTGGGGTCCTTTACCTTTCCTTAAAATCTTGATGATTGGCTTTTCCATTTCTGCAAAGAAGACAGCTAGAATTGTGGTTGGAATTGGGTTGAATCAGTGAATTGCTTTGGGTAGAAGTGACATCTTAAAAATATTTAGCTATCCAATCCATGAACATAGACTGTCCTTCCATTTATTTTAAGTCTTTGATTTTGTTTAGCAATGCTTTTTGGTTTTTTGTATACACGTCATTTACATCTTGGTTTGATTTATTCTTATATATTTGATTTCTATTGTTGCTATTGTAATGGAACTTTTTCTTTATTTCCTCTTCAGAGTGTTCATTAGAAGGGTATAAAAACACCACTGATATTTGCATCTTGATCTTGTACCTCGCCATTTTGCTGAATTCATTTATTAGCTCCAGTAGCTTGTTGTGGATTTTTCAGGATTTGCTCTGTATAGGATCATGTCATCTGCAAGTTGGGAAAATTTTACTACTTATTTTCCAATTTAGGTGCCTTTTATTTCCTTTTGTTGCCTGATTTCTCTGGCTAAAACTTCCAGTATGTTGTTGAATAACAGTGGTGACAGCGGTCATCCTTGTCTTTTTTTTTTTTTTTTTTTTTTATTTTTATTTTGAAATAAATTCAAAGTTATAGAAACAGTTGCAAAAACAATACAAACCCCATACACAGAACTCCAGCATACCCTGACCCCCTCCCCCGATACCCCAATCCACCAACTTTAACATCCTGTCACACCACCATTTCTTTTTTTCCCTCCCTCCCTATCATCCATCATCTATTGCTCTGTCTTCTGAACATATGAGAGAGCAAGCTGCACACATCCTTGAACAAACACTTCACATATACCTTTCCCATGAACAAGAACATTCTTTTATGAAATCCCATTAAGTGCAGCTAAGAAGTTCAAGAAATTCAACATTGATACAAAGCTTACATTCTATATTTCATTTTTTGTTTTCATTTTTTTTTTCATTATGTCTCAACTGTGTCCCTTTGAGCCTCCTGTCCTCCATCCTCAGATCCCATCCAGGATCATCCTTGGCATTTAATTGTCATCTATTTAGACATTTTTTTTTTTTCAATTGTGGAAACATACATATATCCTAAATCTTCCCATTCCACCCCCTCCGTAGCATTCCATTAGTGGGATTAATCACATTTAGAATGTTGCAATGCTGTCACCTTCCCACCATCCATTTCTAGAAGTTTCCCTTCACCCCAAACAGAAACCCTACTCTCATTTCTTAACTCCTCATTGCCCCTTCCCCCACTTCTAGGAACCCCTGCTCTACTTTTCATCTCTATGGTCATATTCTCTGATACTTTCTTTGTGTTTACTGTGGGGCTTAAATTTAACCTCTTAAATCCATAACAATCTTGTTTTTCTTTGATACGAACTTAACTTCAATAGGACACATAAACTATGTTCCTATACTCCTCCATTCCCCCACCTTTATATAGTTCTTGTCAAAAATTACATATTTTACATTGAGTCCAAAACCACTGATTTGTCATTAGAGTTTGTATATTTTATATCATATAGGAAGTAAATAGTGGAGTTACAAATCAAAAATTATTGACTTCTATTTGTATTCCATTGTGGTCAGAGAATGTGCTTTGAATATATTCAGGTTTTTTTGTTTTTTTTTTTTTTTTATTTATTGAGGCTTGTTTTATGTCCCAGCATATGGTCTATTCTGGAGAAAGATCTGTGATCACTAGAGAAAAATGTGTGTCCTGGTGATTTGGGATGTAAGGTTCTATATATGTCTGCAGAAATTCTGTATATCTCTCTCTCCTTTCTTTGTTTCTCTGTCAGTGGGGCTCTCTTTAGTATCTGAAGTAGGGCAGGTCTTTTAATGGCAGAATCTCTCAGCATTTGTTTGTGAAAAATTTAAGCTCTCCCTCAAATCTGAAGGAGAGTTTTGCTGGATAAAGTCTTCTTGCTTGGAAATTTTTCTCTCTGAGAATTTTAAATATGTCATGCCACTGGCTTCTCGCCTCCATGGTGGCTGCTGAGTAGTCACTACTTAGTCTTATCTTGTTTCCTTTGTATGTGGTGAATTGCTTTTCTCTTGCTGCTTTCAGAACTTGCTCCTTCTCTTTGGTATTTGAGAATCTGATCAGCATATGTCTTGGAGTGGGTTTATTTGGATTTATTCTATTTGGAGTATGCTGGGCATTTATGCTTTGTGTATTTATATTGTGTAGAAGGTTTGGGAAGTTTTCCCCAACAATTTCTTTGAGTACTCTTTCTAGACCTTTACCCTTCTCTTCCCCTTCTGGGACACCAATGAATCTTAAATTTGGACATTTTATTTTATCTTATCATATCCCTCAGATCCATTTCGATTTTTTCGATTTGTTTCTCCATTTTCTTTTGTTCTTTCATTTTCTGTTCTGTGGTCCTCTAGGACACCGAGTCATTGTTTAACTTCCTCTAATCCTGTATCATGAATATCCAGAGTCTTTTTAATTTGGCCAACAGTTTCTTTTATTTCCATAAGATCTTCTGTTTTTTTTATTTGCTCTTGCAATTTCTTCTTTATGCCCTTCTAGGGTCTTCTTTATGTCCTTTATATCCTGTGCCATTCTCTCATTCTTTGATTGTAGTCCTTTGATCAATTGCACCAAGTACTGTGTCTCTCCTGATATTTTGATTTAGGTGTTTGGGACTGGGTTCTCCATATCGTCTGGTTTTATCATATGCTTTAAGATTTTCTGGTGTTTTTGGCCTCTTGGCATTTGCTTTGCTTGATAGGGTTCTTTCAAGTTGTAAAAAATACAACTTGTGGCGTGTATGTCTGGGTGGTTAGGGAGGCAGGGCAGCTTTAATAATCAGACCTCCCAGGTGTTTCCGGAGATTCAAGGCTGTTGCGAGAGTCTAAGCCTTCATTTCGGTTTTGCCCCAGATTTTCTCTGCCGCTGACCCACAAGTCCCCGGCACTGACGTAGTGTCCCTGGGTTTTCCGAGCAGGCCCCCCATCCTTGTCTTTTTTGTGATCTTAGAGGGAAATTTTTGAGTCTTTCACCATTGAGTATGGTGTTCCCTGTGGGTTTTTCATATATGCCCTTTATCATATTGAGGAAGTTTCCTTCTATTCCTTATTTTCAAAGTAGTTTTTTTTTTAATCAAGAATTGATGCCAGATTTTGTCATGCCTCTTCATAGTCAATTATTTTGTTGATTTTCTTATATTGAACCACCCTTGCATACCTGGGGTAAATCCACTTTATAATGGTATATAATTCTTTTAATTGTGATATATGATTTGGTGGGCTAGTATATTGTTAGGATTTTTACATCTATGTTCATATTTCTTTTGGTATCTTTACCTATGTGTTATCTATACATCCATATTTGGGTATCTTTATCTGGCTTTGATTGTGTGTTGTCCTTTAAAATGAGTTAGAAAGCCTTCCCTCTTTAATATTTTGGAAGAATTTGAGCAGAATTGGTGTTAACTCTTGTTGGAATGTTTGCTAAAATTCGCTAGCGAAGCCATTGAGTTTTGGACTTTTCTGGGGGGGTGGTTGAGATTACTGCTTCAAACTCCTTACTTTTTTATTGGTTTGTCAATTTCTATTTCTCCTTGAGTCAGTGTAGGCAGTTTGTGTGTTTCTAGCAATTTGCCCATTTCATCTAGGATATCTAATTTGTTGGTGTATAGTTGTTTATACTATAGTCTTATAATTCTGTTTCTATGTGATATGTGGTAACGGCCCCCTTTTATTCTGATTTATTGATTTGTGTCCTTTCTTTTTTACTTTGTCAGTCTAGCTAAACGTTTGTGATTTTTCTGATCTTTTCAAAGAACTAACTTTGAGTTTCTTGCTTTTCTTTATTCTGGCTTTGGGTTTAGTTTCCTATGTTTTTAGATCCTCTACTTTTGAGGTTAGGTCTAGATCTTTCTTCTTTTGTAATGTAAGCATTTAGAGCTATACATTTACCCTTTCAGCAATGCCTTCTCTGCATCCCATGATTTTGGTAGATTGTCTTTTCGTTATCATTCGTGATTTCTTCTTTGATCCATGGTTTGAGTGTGTTGATTGATTTCCACTTATTTATGAATTTTCCATTTCTCCCTCCATTGTTGATTTCTAGCTTCATTCCTTTATGGTTATCAAAGATACATTGTATGATTTCAATACTGGCATACCTTGCAAATATTTCAGGCTCAGTTCCAGACCACTGCAATAAAGCGAATATTGCAATAAAGCGAGTCACATGAATATTTTGCTTTCTCCATGCATGTAAAAGTTATGTTTAAACTATACTGGATTCTGTTAAGCCTGCATTAGCAGTATATCTAAAAAAAAATGTACATTCCTTACTTAAAAATTACTTTACTGCTAAAAAATGCTATCATCTGAGCCTTCAGTGAGTCATGATCTTTTTGCTGGTGGAGGGTCTTGTCTTGATGTTGATGGCTGTTGATTGATCAGGGTGGTGGTTGCTGAAGGATGGGGTGGCTGTGGCAATTTCTTAAAATAAAACAATGAAGTTTGCCACATCACTTGATTCTTCCTTTCACGAAAAAGTTCTCTAGAGATGTGATGCTGTTTGATAGCATTTTACCTACAGTAGGGCTTCTTTCAAAATTGGAGTAATTCATCTCAAACCCTGCCACTGCTTTATCAACTAAGTTTATGTAATATTCTAAATCCTTTGTTGTGATTTCAGCAGTGTTCACAGCATCTTGACCAGGAGTAGCTTCTATCCCAAAAAAACACATTCTGTGTTCATCCAAAGGAACAACTCATGATCCATTAAAATTTTATCTTGACGTTACAGCAGTTCAGTCACATCTTTAGGCTCTACTTCTAACTCTAGTTCTCCTGATATTTCCACCACATGTTCAGTGACGTCCTCCACTGTAGTCTTGAACCCCTCAGAGTCACCCAGGGGTTTGGAAACAACTTCTTCCAAACTCTCGTTAATGTTAATGTTTGAATCTCCTCCCATGAATCACGAATGTTCTTCATGGTACCTAGAATACTGTATCCTTTCCAGAAGGTTTTCAGTTTACTTTGCCCAGATCCATCAGAGTAATCACCATCTGTGGCAGCTATAGCCTTACAAAGTGTGTTTCTTGTATCCTAAGATTTGACAGTCAAGATGATTCCTTGATCCATGGACTTCAGAATGGATGTTGTGTTAGCAGGCATGAAAACATTAATTTCATTGTATATCTCCATCAGAGGTCTTGGGTGACCATGTGCATTGTCAATGAACAGTAATATTTTAAAAGGAATCTTTTTTTTTTTTTCCTGAGCAGGTCTCAGTGGGCTTAAAATATTCAGTAAACCATGTTGTAAACAGATGTGCTGTCAACAAAGTTTTGTTTCATTTATAGAACAAGGCAGGTTTGGTTTAGCATAATTTATAAGGGCTTTAGGAGTTTGGAATGGTAAATGAGCATTGGCTTCAACTTCACCAGCCACACTAGCCACTAACGAGAGTCAGAGTCACCTTGTCCTTTGAAGCTTTGAATCCAGGCATTGTCTTCTCATTTGTAGTTACGAAAGTCCTACATGGCATCTTTTCCCAATCAAAGGCAGTTTTGTCTACACTGTAAATCTGTTGTTTAGTGTACCACGTTCATTAATTATCTTATGTAGGTTTTCTGGATAACTTGCTGCAGTTTGTATATCAGCACTTTCTGCTTTACCTTGTACTTTTATGTTATAGAGATAGCTTCTTTCCTTAAACCTCATGAACCCACCTCTGCCAGGCTCAAATTTTTCTTCTGCAGCATCCTCATCTCTCTCAGCCTTCATAGAATTAAAGGGGAGTTAGGAACTGGCTCTGGATTGTGTTTTGTCTTAAGGGAATGTCTTGGTTGGTTTGATCTTCTATCTAGACCACTAAAACTTTCTCCATATCAGCAATAAGGCTGTTTCACTTTCTTTCTCATTCATGTTTTCACTGGAGTAGCACTTTTAATTTTATTCAAAAACTTTTCCTTTGCATTCACACCTTGGCTAACTGTTGCAAGAGGCCTAGCTTTTGGCCTTTCTCTGCTTTTCTTTTTTTTAATTGGATTTTTGTGTGTGTTTGTGAACTTCAGCATATATACATAACAGTGATAACCTTCAAAGCACAACTCCACAAGTCATTAGAGAGCAAATTTCAAAGAACACCATGGGTCACAGTTCCACAATTCCAGCCACCCCCATTATTGTAAAATATAACATAGATACAGAAAGGTGTCAACTGTCGATGAACAGCTCAACAAGAAGTTATATAGGTAATTTCAAAAATTGTTATGGGTTACAGTTCCACAGTCATAGTCCCCTCCCTTTTATGCAATACAAGGTATATACAGAAAGATGAAGAACTTCAAGGCACAATTCAGCAAGCAGCTATAGAGCAAATCCCAAAGGATACTGTAGGCTTCAGTTCCGCCATGTCATTTACCTCCTCCTAGCCATTCCAACACCCCAGCATTTATATTTTATATATATATAATTATATAAAGTTTCAGTATTCACAGACATCTGTTAAATCTTATCTTGTTTGTTGCCACCCCTTCCTCTCACTTAATCTCTTTCTCCATCTTCAGGGGTGTCTGGGCAGTGAGTACTTGAACTTGTTCATGTTAAAGGGGGGTGTCAACAGTATGGGGAAGGGGGCTGCATCTGCTTGTTGATCTTAAAGAGGCTGTTGCATCTGGGTTTTAGGACTTTCTGGTATAGGATCACCCTGGTGGATTTAAGTTTTTGAAAGATATAACTTAGTGAGTGAATCTTTTATAGAATCTCAGGTAGGGACGTAGGTATTTGGGAACTACTTTTGGTAATGGCATGGCATACTGTGGCCATTTGGGATATTTAGCTGGAGCATACATAGGAGAAACCTCCAGGATAGCCTCTCCACTCTATTTGGGATCTCTCAACCACTATGACTTCAGCTTGTTACCTTTCTTTTTTTCCCCTTTGATCAAGTAGGCATTTTCAGTCCCTCACTGCCAGGTCAAGGCTTACTCCTGGGAGTCATCTCTCATGTCACCAGGGAGATTCATTCCCCTTGGACTCATGTCCCTTTTTGGGGGGAGGTTATTTGCCAAGTTGGGCTTAGAGAGAAAAAGGCCACATCTAAGCAGCAAAAGAGATTTCCTGGAGGTGCCTCATAGGCATAATTGTAGGAAGGCTTAGCCTCCTATTTACAACCCTGAATTTCACAAGAGCAAGCCTCAAGTCTAGGGTTTGATTTATTAAGTAGTGGTTTCCTAACTTTAGTTAATATATATTGTATCCCAAGATAAATGGTCAGTTTCTTACATTATCTTCACATAGTTGTACAATCATCATCACTCAACTTTAAGCAATTATCGTACCATAATACATCCCAGAGCTCTTATCAGCTGCTAATTATTCATCCCTAGTAGTAGTGTAGAGTTGGTAAGATATTCCTATTAAATACAGTCTTTAATGCATAATGGGTAGTTTCTCCATACCACTCTGTTGTTAACCTTCTGCACCAGTGTCATACCTCATAAGTATATCATGCTAATGTATATGTAGGTTGTGGTGCTACTCTGTGGGTTACATGTCTTTAAACAACCATCTACAAACATGTTCGCCTTTAATGCATCACTGATACTTATAATCCTATTAATGAACCATAGTCACATCTGTCCATTCCCATACCATTAAGATTACCCTCACTATCATATCTGCACACCTTAGATTATTGTTCTCCCTTCACTTGCTTCTGTCTCTAGGTTCCCTATATTCTACATTATAAGACACTTACTTTAGGCAGCCAACTCAATGGGAGAAAATATTTGCAAACCATGTATCTGATAAGAGGTTGATATCTTGCATATATAAAGAAGTCATACAACTCAATAGCAATAGTAAAAACAGCCCAGTTATAAAATGGGCAAAAGGTATGAAAAGACATTTCTGAAGAGGAAATACAAATGGCTAAAAAACACATGAAAGAAATGTTTATCTTCATTAACTTTTAGGAAGATGCAAATCGAGACCACAGTGAGATATCTCACACCAATAAGAATGGCTGCCATTAAAGAAACAGGAAACTGCAGATGCTGGAGAGGATGTTGAGAAATTGGAACTCTTATTCATTGCTGGTGGAGCTGTATAATGATACAGCCACTCAGGAAGACAGTTTGGCAATTCCTCAGAAAACTAGATAACTAATTACCCTACAATTCATCAAGTGCACTTCTTGGTATATACCCAGAAGATCTGAAAACAGTGACATGAGCGGATATTTGCACACTGATGTTCATAGCAGCATTGTTCACAATTGCCAAGAGTTGGAAACAATCCAAATGTCCTTCATCAGATGAGTGGATAAACAGAATGTAGTATATACACCCTATGGAATACTACACAGCAGTAAGAAGGAATGTGGTCATGAAACATATGACAACATGGATGAAGCTTGAAGACATAATGCTAAGTGCAATAAGCCAGACACAAAAGGAGAGATATTGTATGTTTACCACTAATGTAATCTCTGTGAAAAAATGTAAAATAAGTGCCTTTCTCAGCTTTTGACATGCCTTCCTCATGAAACTTAATCATTTTTAGCTTTTGATTTAAAGTGACAGACATGTGACCCTTCCTTTAACTTTACTACTTACAGGCCATTGTAGGGCTATTAATTAGCCTAATTTCAATATTACTATTTCTCAGTGACTAGGGATGCCCAAGGAGAGGGAGAGAAACGAACTGTTCAGCATAGCAGTCAGAACACACACAACATTTGTTGATTACGTTTGCTGTCTTTTATGAGCGTGGTTCATGGCACCCCAAAACAATTACAATAGTAGCGTCAAAGATCACTGGTCACAAAGATCTTGCAGGGAAGATGGCAGAGTTCCGATCTCCAGGACTCACTTCTCCAAAAACAGCTAATGGAGCACTGTATGGCATCCAAGGACAAGGGGGACAAAGAGACTAAGAAACAGCATTGAAAAGCTGAGTAACTCACTCCACAGCAGCTACCAGCACCTAACCTCCACTCTCAATGCTAACCACCTCGGGTCCGGTCCCTGGCTGGTTTCCATGGACCGAAAGGGATGTGGAAGCCTTCTTCCCTGAGAAGGGGAGGTGAGGGGCAGCTGAGTACTGATCATGGCTTTTGATCAGTGACTTTAGAGCACTAGGTCCTGGCTCTGAACCAGTGTTTTAGCCTGTCCCAGACAAGGACTGCCAAGACCATTATTTCTATCCCGCCCCTCACAGGGGTGAAGGTGGTAGAGATTTAAAAGATGCACAGTCTTCTTAAGACTGTGGAGATAAATTTGCTGAAGAGCACCATCTGCTGGGTAGGCCGGGAAAGCACAGATTCAGGGAGCTGTCCCAAAGGTTTCTTGGCATCTTTCCTGACTCTCTCCCCAGGGCTCTTTGGAGAAATAAATGAAATTGAGAATAAAAAAAACAATAGAGGATACAAGACGGTGGATTAGGAGAGACAGAGCAAAATATTCCTCTGTGAAAAACACTAGATAAAAGACAGAAAGTGCTCCAGAATAGTACTTCCAAGGTTCTACTGGCTGGACAAGGTCTGCTATATCCACAGTTACTGTGCACTTGGTGAAACCAAGAGACTGCGTTAACAATTGAGTGAGGGTTTGAGGCCGCTGGGGAAATGGCAGCCAAGCCACGCCTCAGTTGTGAGAAACCTGGGGTTGGCGTTTGGAGGTGGATTAGTTTAAAAACCTGGAAAGCGCCTGTGGATCTGACAGCGAGAGCCGCGCAGTCAAGTGCGGTGGGGAGTGCCTCACGCCCCGGGCACCCACCTCATTATCTGGCGAGGGTGATGGCCTTTCACACACATGCAGCTAATTGTCCTGGAGCCAGGAATGGGCCACTGTAGCAGGTGGAGAACCGTGGAAGTGGGAAGTTACCACACCCCATAAAGCCTTCTTTTCGGCTGGCTGGGAGACGCGCCTTTGCAACACTACCACTGAGAGCTTCTCTTGGGGATTCTGCTTGCCTATGACATTGCACAGTCTTCCTCTGCGGAGGCCTGTGGAGTGCACATCTTAGAGGTGGGGTCCCGCATGGAAGTACCAAGAGCTGTACACCAATCCAAGGGACTTGTGGGCTCACAGCAGAGAGGGTCTGTGGGGAATCTGAGCTGAAGGGTTGAACTCGTGCAACAGCCCTAGGGTATTCCATCTGCAGCCACGGGAATGGCTGGGAGTTCTGGGTCTTAAAGCAGTCTTCCTTGTCTAACTGCACAGTGCACACCCTCCCACCCTCAGGGCTGGTGGTCCCATCTGCACATGGAAAACTGGTGCACTGATTAGACCTCCACAACGTTTGGACCCCCACTCACTGCATAGAAGAAGTTGGCTGGAAGTGGCTAGAGGGTAATAGGTGGCTCAAGGGCACCATCTGCTTGTACGTCAGGGAAAGTCCATGCCACCAAGCTGTAGCTCTGTCAAATTATAGATAATTGTTCAAATAAGCCTGCATATCCTAAAAGAACCTTATCAAGATAAGCATATGCTGAGGCCAAAAACAACAGAAAATTTTAAAGCATATTAAGAAACCAGAAGATATGGATAACCCAAACGCCCAAATCAGAAAACCAGAGGAAACACAGAACTTGGAGCAATTAAGCAAAGAAGTAATCACAAACAACAAGATTATGGGTCAGGATATAAAGGACATGAAGAAGGCCCTAGAAGAGAATAAAAAAGAATTTGCAAGAGTATATAAAAAAAAAAATACATGAGCTTTTGGAAATGAAAGAAACTGTTGATCAAATTAAAAAGCTCCTGGAAACACATAGCAGCAGCTTAGATGAACTAGAAGAACGAGTAAGCGAACTTGAAGAAAATATTTTGGTGAGTGAAAGTACAAAAGAACGAATGGAGGAAAAATTCGGAAAATTTGAAATGGATCTCAGGGATATGATGGGAAACATGAAGCGCACAAATATAAGAATCATTGGTGTTCCGGAAGGGGGAAAGAAGGGTAAAGGACTAGGAAGAGTATTCAGAGACGTTGGGGAAAATTTTCCAACCCTTCTAAACAACATAAATATATAAATCATATACGCCCAACAAACTCCAAACAGAATAAATCCAAATAAACCCACTCCACTTCATATTCTGATCAGATTGTCACATGCTGAAGAGAAGGAGCAAGTTCTGAAAGCAGCAAGAAGAGAAGCAATTCGCCACATACAAGGGAGACAACATAAGACTAAGTAGTGACTATGCAGCGGCCACCATGGAGATGAGAAGGCAGTGATATGGCATATTTAAAATTCTGAAAGAGAAAAATTGCTAACCAATAATTCTTTATGCAGCAAAGTTCTTCAGATTTGAGGGAAAGCTTAAAATCTTCACAGAAAACAAATAGAGAATTTGCTAACAAGATACCCACCCTATAAGAGGTGCTAGAGGGAGTCCTAACGGCAGAGGAAAAAAGAAAGAGAGAGGTATGGAGAAGGGCTCAGAACTAAAGAGTTTTAGTAAGGGTACATTAAAGGAAATAAAGAGATCTGGGAAAAGATATATCTGGCAAGCATAAACCAAAGGATAGGATAGCTGATTCAAGAAGTGCCTTCACAGTAATAACATTGAATGTGAATGGATTAAACTCCCCAAGTAAAAGATATAGATAGGCAGAATAGAATAAAAAACATGAACCATCAGTATATTGCCTCCAAGAGACTCATCTTAGACCAAGAGACACAAAGAAATTGAAAGTGAAAGATTGGAAAAAAAATATTCCTTTCAAGCTACAGCCAAAAGAAAGCAGAAATAGCAGTATTAATCTCAGATAAAATAGACTTTAAATGCAAGGATGTTAGACAAAGAAGGTCACTATATACTAATAAAAAAGATAATTCAAAAAGAATAAATAACAATCATAAATGTTTATGCACCCAATCAGGGTGCACTGAAGTACATGAGACAAACATTGACAAAAATGAAGGAAGCGATAGATGTTTCCACAGTAATTGTGGAAGACTTCACTACATCACTCTCCTATAGATAGATCAACCAGACAGAGGATGAATAAGGAAATTGAAAACCTTAACAATGTGACAGATGAATTTGACTTAAGAGACATGTATACAACATTACATCCCAAATCACCAGGATACACATTCTTCTCTAGTGCTCACGGAACTTTCTGCAGAATAGATCAAATGCTGGGTCATAAAACAAGCCTCAATAAATTTAAAAAGTTTGAAATTATTTAAAGCACATGCTCTGATCACAGTGAGAATACAATTAGAAGTCAATAACAGAGATTTAGAAGATTCAGAAATATCTGGAGACTAAACAACACACTCCTAAACAATCAGTGGTCTAAAGAAGAAATAGCAAGAGAAATTGCTAAATATCTAGAGACAAATGAAAACGCGAGGACAACATGTCAAAACATGCAATGCAGCAAAGGTGGTACTGAGGGGGAAATTTGTAGCTCTAAATACATACATTAAAAAGGAAGAAAGAGCTAAAATCAGAGAACTAATGGAACAACTGAAGAAGTTTGAAAATGAACAGCAAAATAATCCTAAACCAAGTAGAAGAAAAGAAATAAGGATTAAAGCAGAAATAAATGACATAGAGAAGAAAAAAACTACAAAGAGAAGAAATAAAACCAAAAGTTGGTTCTTTGAGAAGATCAATAAGAATGATAAGCCCCTAGCTAGACTGACAAAATAAAAAAGAGAGAAGACCCACATAAACAAAATAATAAATGAGACAGGTGACATTACTGAGGATCCTGAAGAAATGAAAAAAATTATGAGGATACTATGAAAAACTGTACGCAAACAAACTAGATAATGTAGAGGAAACGGACAATTTCCTGGAAACACACGAACAACCTAGACTGACCAGAGAAGAAATAGAAGACCCCAACACAAAGCAAAGAGATCCAATCAGTCATCAAAAGGTTCCCACAAATAAATGCCCAGGGCCAGATGACTTCACAGGGGAATTCTTTCAAAGTTTCTAAAAAGAACTGACACCAATGTTACTTAAACTCTTTTAAAACATTGAAGAAAATGGAACACACCCAACTCATTTATGAAGACTACATCACTCTAATACCAAAACCAGGTAAAGATGCTACAAGGAAGGAGAACTACAGGCCAATCTCCCTACTGAATATAGATGCAGAAATTCTGAACAGAATACTTGTAAATCGAACCCAAAGACACATTAAAAAAATCATACACCATGACCAAGTGGAGTTCCTTCCAGTCATGCAGGGATGGTTCAACAATAAGAAAATCAATCAATGCAATACAGCACATAAACAAATCAAAAGGGAAAAATCAAATGATTGTCTCAGTAGATGCTGAAAAAGCATTTGACAAAAGAAAGGAGCAAAGGTGTGAAACATGACAATGTGGATGAACCTTGAAGACGTAATGCTGAGTGAAATAAGCCAGACGCTGAGGGATAGATAGTGTACCAGTAATGTGAACTCTATGAAAAAAGTAAAATAAATAGTTTATATTGTAGAATGTAGGGGACCTAGTGATAGACAGCAAATAGTGAAGAGGGAGTAATAATCTAATAAGAAAAGATAAGTTATGAAGGATAAACTTAATTTTATGGGAATGCTCAGGAACAACTATGGTTTGTTAATGTTTGCGGGGTACAGTAGGAACAAGTTGGCAGCCATGTAGTTATTTTAGGTTCTTTGTTTTTCTTGTTCCTTTTTTGGTTATAGTTTGTTTATTTTCTTGGGGTACAGTAGGAACATGTTGGAAGCAATGCAGTTATTGTAGGTTGTTTTTCCTATTCTTTTGTTCCATTATGATTTGTTAGTTTTTTTCGGGGTATAGTAGGGACATGCTGGAAGCAATGTAGTTATTTTAGGTTGTCTTTTCTTATTCCTTTGTTTTGTTTGAAATTTTTTTTATTGTTTGTTTTTTAATTTCTTGATAAACTTAGAAAAAAGCAGTGAACGAAAAAGTAATGAACAGTGGGGAGACGGGGAATGGAACGTTTTGCATGTTCTTTCTTATTTTAATTTTTATTTTATCTTTTGGAATAATGAGAATGTTCAAGGGTGGATTGTGTTGATGGATGCACAACTATATGATGATACTGTAAACAACTGTACACTTTCAAGGGTTGTATATTATATGAATATATCTCAATAAAATTGCATTTTAAAAGGTACAATAGAGAAAATTAACAAAACCAAAAGTTGGTTCTTTGAGAAGATCAATAAAGTTGACAAACCCTTAGTTAGACTGACAAAGAAAAATAGAAGATGCAAATAAATGAAATCAGCAATGAGAGGGGGGACATTACTGTGGCCCCACAGAAATAAAAAAGATCGTAAGAGGATACTATGAACACCTGTATTCCAACAAATAGACAACTTAGATGAAATGGACAAATTCCTAGAAACACACAAACAACCTACACTGATTCAAGAGAAAATAGAAGACCTCAACGAATTACAAAGGATTGAGTCAGTCATCAAAAACCTCCCAATAAAGAAAAGCCCAGAACAGAAGGCTTCACAGGTGAAGTCTACCAGTCATTCCAAGAAGAATTAATGCCAGTTCTGCTCAAACTCTTAGAAAAAAAACGAAGAGGAGGGAATGCACGCTAACACATTCTCTGTAGCCAAATACCAAATATCAACCTAATACCAAAGCCAGATAAAGATACCACAAGGAAATAAAATTACAGACCGATTTCTCTAATGTATATAGATGCAAAAATCCTCAGCAAGATACTGGTAAATCGTTAAAAGAATTATTCATCATAATCAAATATGTTTTTTCTTGGGTATGCAAGAGTAGTTCAACACAAGAAAATCAATTAGTGTAATAACCACATTAACAGATAGAATTGGAAAAACCACATGATCATCTCAATTGACGCAGGAAAGTCATTTGACAAAATCCAGCATTGTCTCTTGACAACACCAAACTTTTAATTACTGTCTTTGCAGTACGTTTTGAAGACTGAAAGTGTGAATGCTTTATCTTTGTTCTTCTTTTTTCGAGGTTGTTTTGATCATTCTGGGTCCCTTACAATTTCATATGAATTTGAGGATCCACTTTTTTATTTCTGCAAAAAATAGTGCTGGAATTTTGATTGAGATTGCATTGAACTTGTATATTGCTTTAGACAGTATTTAGATGGCTTCAGACTTTACATCTTAATAGTATTAAGTCTTCCAATCTGTGAATATGGAATGCCCTTCTATATATTTAGGTCTCCTTTAAGTTCTTTCATCAAAGTTTTGTAGGTTTCAATGTATAAGTCTTTGAAATCCTTGGTTAAATTTATTCATATGTATTTTATTTTTTTTAAATGCTATTGTAAATAGAATTATTTCCTTGATTTCCTTTTCAGATTGTTCATTATTGATATTTCGAAACCCAGCTGACTTCTGTTTAACTTGTATCCTGCAACTTTGCTGATTTGGTTTATTAGTTCGAGTAGCTTTCTTGTAGATTATTTGGTATTTTTATTTTATATGTCATATCATCTGCCAAAAGGGGTAATTTGACTTCTTCCTTTCCTATTTGGATGCCTTTTATTTCTTTCCTTTGCCTGATTGCTGTAGCTAGAACTTCTGTACACTGTTGAATAACAGTTGTTGACAGTATGCATTTTTGTCTTGTTCCTGATCTTAGAGGAAAAGCTTTTAGTCTTTTCATCGAGTATGATATTGGCTTGGGTTATTCATAAATGCTCTTTATCATGTTGAGCAAGTTTTCTTCTGTTCCTAGTTTTCTAAGTGTTTTTATCGTGAAAGTATGTTGGATTTTTTAAATGCTTTTTCTGCATCAAATGAGATGAACATGTGTTTTTTCTTTCATTCTATTAATGTGATGTGTAACATTTATTGATTTTTAGTTGAACTGTTGTTTTATTCTTACAGTAAATCCCATGTGGTTATGGTGTTTAATCCTTTTAATATATTGTTGAATTTGGTTTTCCAGTAGTTTGTTAATCAATTTTACCTTTATATTCACAAGAGATATTGGTCTGTAATTGGGTTTTCTTGTGCTGACTTTATCTGATTCTGCTATCAGGGTAATGCTGGCATTGAAGAATGAGTTAGGAAGTAATCTTTCTTCTCTTATTTGGAATAGTCTGAGAAGAATTGGGGTTAAATCCTCTTTAAATTTTTGGTAGAAGTCAGCACTGGAAAGTCCCGGGCTTTCTTTGTTGGGGAGCTTTTAATTACTGAGTCTATCTATTTACTTGTTTTAGTTCTGTTGAATTTTTCTATTTTGCTTTGTGTCAGGTAATTTGTGTGCTTTAAGGAATTTGAGCATTTCACCTGGGTTTTCTAGTTTGTTGGCATACATTTGTTCACAGTACCCTCTTTTAATCTTTTTTATTTCTGTAAGGTCAGTTGTAATGTCTGCACTTTCATTTCTGATTTTAGTTATTTTTGTTCCCTCTTTATCTTTGTCAGTCTGGCTGTGAATTTCATTTTTGATCTTTTTTTTTTTAAAAAAACAGCTATTTGCCATGTTGACTCTCTATTTCTTTTTCTATTCTCAGTTTCATTTATGTCTGCTCTAATATGTACTGTTTCCTTCCTTCTAACTTTGAGTTTAGTTTGCTCTTCTTCTTCTAGTTTCTTTTGGTGTAAAATTAGGTATTGATTTATGAACTTTTTTCTTTTTAAAATAGGCATGTAGGTATAAATTTCAAAAGCACTGCCTTCACTGCATCACATAAGTTTTGTAATATGTGTTTTCATTTTTATTTGTCTTAAGATACTAATTTCCCTTGTGATTTCTTCTTTGACCCATTGGTTGTTTAATATTTAATGAGGTGTTTTGTAATTTCCATCTTTGTGAATTTTCGAGTTGTTCTTCTGTTACTGGATTCTAGGTTTATTCCATTGTGTTCTAAGAAAATACTTTGTATGACTTCTATGTTTTAAAATTTATTACAATTTGATTTGTGACCAAACACGTAATCTGTCCTGGAAAATGTTCCATGTGCACTTGAGAAGAATGTGTATTTAGCTGTTGTTATGGAGTGCTCTATGTATGTCTATTAGGTGTAATTGGTTAATAACGTTCAATTCTTCTGTTTCTTTGTTGATCTTCTATTCCAGTGTTCTATCAATTATTGAAAGTGGTGTATTGAAGTCTCCAACTAGTGCTGCAGGACTATCTATTTCTCCTTTCAGTTCTGTTGGTTTTGCTTCATATATTTTAGGGTCCTGTTGAGGTTCATATTTTGTTTATAATTGTTATATCCCCTTGCTGGATCAAACCTTTTAACAAATATATAATATCCTTCTTTGTCTCTTATAATTTTTTTTTTTGCTTGATCTCTGTCCAATCCAATTGTCATTTGATTATTGTTTGCATGGAATATATTTTCTGCCCTTTTACTAATAACAGCCTAGTTTGACTAGTACCAACCTAGTTTCAATAGGATAAAAACTTATCTGCTATATATCTCTATTCCTGGCCGTTTAGTTTGTTATTTGCTCAGATTATATCTTTGTATATTGTACGCCACCCATTAACATAGATTTTAAATATTATTTTCAACATTTGCCTGTCAAGTCATATGGGAAAGAGGAAGAAGCAGTTACAAACAAAAAGTACAGTAATATAAGTTTTTATGTTTACCTATGTAGTTATCTTTACCAGTATTCTTTATTTTTTCTTATGGCTTTCAGTTAATGTCTAGTGTCCTTTTATTTCAGCTCTAAGATATCTGTTTGGGATTTCTTGTAGGGCAGGTTTTCTGGTAATGAACTCTTTCAGATTCTGTTTATCTATAAATGTCCTAAATTCTCCTTCATTTTATATATATATATATATATATATATATTTTTTTTTAATTGAGATTGTTCAGATACCATACAACTGTCCAAAGATCCAAAGTGTACAATCAGTTGCCACGGCACCACCATACAGCTGTGCATCCATCAACACAATTATTTTTTTTTCAATTTTTAGAAAATTTTCACTACTCCAGAAAAGAAATAAAGACAAAAAAAAAGAAACTCAGATCCTCCCATACCCATAACCACGCCCCCCCCCTCCATTATTGATTCATAGTTTTGGTATAGTACATTTGTTACTGTTGATGAAAGAATGTTAAAATACTACTAACTGTAGTATATAGTTTGCAATAGGTATATATTTTTTTCCCTGTATGCCTCTCTGTTATTAACTTCTAGTTATAGTGTCATACATTTGTTCCAGTTTGTGAGAGAGATTTCTAGTATTTGTATAGTTAATCACGGACATTGTCCACCACAAGATTCACTGTTTTATACATTCCCATCTTTTAACCTCCAATTTTCCTTCTGGTGACATGCGTGACTCTGAGCTTACACTTTCCACCACCTTCACACACCTTTTAGCACTGTTAGTTATTCTCATTACCTGCTGCCATCACCCCTGTTCATTTCCAAATATTTAAGTTCACCCTAGTTGAACATTCTGCTCAAAATAAGCAACTGCTCCCCATTCTTTAGCCTCATTCTATATCCTGGTAACTTACATTTCATGTGTATGAGTTTACATATTATAATTAGTTCTTATCAGTGAGACCCTGCAGTATTTGCCTTTATGTGTCTGTCTTATTTCACTTAGTGTAGTGCCCTCAAGGTTTCTTCATCAACCCATTTCTTTTAAGATGGTTTTTTTCAAACACTATACATTCTGTCTTAAGTAAACAATCGTTGGTTTCCCGTATAGTCACGTATTGATGTATTGAGCACCATCTCTATATAAGGACATTTCTTCCACAAAGACAGAGGAAGAGTCAAAGAAGGCAGAGAGGCAAAAGTAAAAGGCAAGAGAAAGAGAGAAAAACAAACAAACAAAAAAACTTGATAGCTAGAAGGTGACTAAAGGAAAGATAGCATTAACCTAAAGTAGAATAAAGAGTCAGACAACATCACCAATGCCTGGAGTCCCATACCCTTCCCCTATTCCCCACTCCCCCGTATGCATTTAGCTTTGGTATATTGCTTTTGTTATATTAAAGGAAGCATAATACAATGTTTCTGTTAATTCTAGCCTCTAGTTTGCATTGATTGTATTTTCCCACCAATCCCACACTATTTTTAACACCTTGCAGTGTTGACATTCATTTGTTCTACCTCATGTAAAGACATATTTGTACCCTTTATTACAATCGTTGCACACCCTTGGTTTCCCTGAGTTACACAGTCCCAGTCTTTATTGTTCATCTTTTGTTCTGGTGTCCCACGTGATCCCAGCCTTCCTGTTTCAACCATATTCACAGTCATCTTTGTTCAGTGTACTTACATTGCTGTGCTACTATCTCCCCAAATTGTTTTCCAAACCTGTCACGCCTGTCTTTTCCCTTCTGTTTGCAGTGCTTCCTTTAGTGCTTCTGTAGAGCAGTTTTCTTGTTCACAAACTCTCATTGTCTGTTTGTCAGAGAATATTTTAAGCTTTCCCTCATATCTGAAGGATAGTTTTGCTGGATATAGGATTCTTGGTTGGTGGTTTTTCTCTTTCATTATCTTAAATATATCACCCCACTTCCTTCTTGCCTCCATGGTTTCTATTGAGAAATCCACACATAGTCTTATCAAGCTTCCTTTGTATGTGATAGATCACTTCTCTCTTGCTGCTTTCAGGATTCTCTATCTTTGATGTTTGATAATCTGATTATTAAGTATCTTGGCATAGGTCTATTCAGATCTATTCTGTTTGGGGTACACTGTGCTTCTTGGATCTGTAATTTTATGTCTTTCATAAGAGATGGGAAATTTTCATTGATTATTTCCTCCATTATTGCTTCTGCCCCTTTTCCCTTCTCTTCTCCTTCTGGGACTCCAGTGACACGTAAATTCTTGCTTTTTGTTTTGTCTTTAAATTCCCGGAGATGTTGCTCATATTTTTCCATTCTTTTCTCTATCTGTTCTTTTGTGTGTAGGCTTTCAGGTGCCTTGTTATCCAGTTCCTGAGTGTTTTCTTCTGCCTCTTGAGAACATCTTGAAAAATACATGTTTCCAGTGTGTCTTTCATCTCTTGTGTTGTGCCTTTCATTTCCATAGATTCTGCCAGTTGGTTTTTTGAACTTTCAATTTCTACCTTATGTACATCCTTTGTTTTCATTAACGGTTCATCTCTTTTGCCATATCTTCCCTAAACTTTTTGAATTGACTTATTGTTTCAATTCCTGCATCACAGTTGAAGTGCAAGTTTGTTCCCCTGACTAGCCATAACCTCATTTTTCTTGGTGTAGGTTGTATTTTTCTGTTGTCTAGACATGGTTTCTTTGGTTACCCAAATCAGGCCTCCCCAGACCAAAATGGGCTCAGGTCCCAGAAAGAAGAAATATTCAGTATCCGGTTTCCCTGAGGGTGTGTCTTAGAATATTGGTATACCATCTGATGCCTTCAGTCACTGTGCTTTTCTGCCCAGCAGGTGTGCTTGTTAGCCTATAATTCTTGACTGGTGTAAGGAGATGTGGCTGTTTTTTCCCCAAGTTCTGAATGAAAGGCAGGTAGTAGAGATGGGCCCCACCCCTTTCCTCTTAGAGAAGATAGATGCCCTAGGGGGATGTTATTAGCATTTCAGTGGTCTCTCTCTGCCTGTGCTGTCTCCACCCTGGTCTGGGTCACAGAACTGGGAACTGAAAATGGCTGAGGCTTTCTCCACTGAGCCGAAAAAGGAACAGAAAGTCCCCTTTAGAGCTAGTTCGCGGAGACCCTCCAACTCTCCAAGGTCAGTAGTCACCCAGCGCCTCTGTCTGCTTGTTCGGGATTCGTACCTCGTAGTGAGCAGTTCACACTCACTAATTAAAACCCCATTCGGAGCTCAGCTGAGCTATATTCACTTGCTGGGAGGAAGCTTCTCTCTGGAACCACTAGGCTTTGTAGCTCGGGCTGTGGGGGAGGGGTCTCCCAATTTGGATCCACAGTTTTTACTTACAGATTTTATGCTGTGATCTCGGGCATTCCTCCCAATTCAGGTTGGTGTATGATGAGTGGATGGTCACGTTTGTCACCCCGCAGTTATTATGGATTATTTACTAATTGTTTCTGGTTTTTTTTTTAGTTGTTCCAGGGGTCTACTTAGCTTCCACTCCTCTCTATGCTGCTATCTTAGATCCTCTCCTCTCCTTCATTTTTGAAAGGTAATTTTTCCAGAGATAGAATTCTTGGTTGACAGTTTTTTGTTTTTTTGTTTGTTTTCTGTAAGGACTTCAATTATGCTGTCTTCTGGTGTCCATGATCTCTGATTAGAAATCCCCCATTGCCAGTTTTATTGGGGATCCTTTGTATTTGACATGTTGCTTCTCTTGTTTCTTTCAAAATCCTCTTTGTTTTTTGATCTTGATAATTTTACTCTGATGTATCCTTGTGTAGATCTTAGACTCTATCCTGCTTTGAGTTCTTTGAGTTTTCTGGATTTTTATATTCATGTCTTTAATTAGATTCGGGAAATTTTTATTCGTTAGTTTTTCAAATACTTTTTCCTAAAATCTATTTTATTTGATCTTAGTATAGCTACCCCAACTCTGTTTTGGTTACCATTTGCATGGAACATTTTTTTAATCATATTTTTTATTGTAGAATATAACATATACATAGAAATAACTTTCCAAGTGCAATTTAACAAGTAGCGAGCAAATTTGAAAGAATGTTATGGGTTACAGTTCCACAGTTTCAGTTGTATCCTTATTGTGAAATATAACTTATATACAAAAAGATAATATCTTTTAGAGTATGATTTAACAAGTAGTTGTATAGGAAATTTCCAAAAATGTTATGAGTTACAGCACCATAGTTTCACTTATTTCCTTATTGTGAAATATAACATATATACAAAAAGGTGATAAGTTTCAAATTTAATAGGTAGCTGTAGAACAGATTTCAAAGAATGCTATGGGTTACAGGTCCACCTTTCAGTTCTTTCCTTGCAGCTGTTCTGATACCTAGGAACTAAGAAAAAGAAAATTATGTAGAGATTCAGTATTCATACTCCTTTGTTAAATTCCATCTTGTCTGTTGCTACCCCTTCTTCTAGTTTAACCACTTTGCCATACTTTGGGGATGTCTAGTCAGTGACCACTGTAACTTGTTTACATGGAATATTTTTTCCCTTCTTTTCACTTTCAGTCTACTTGTGTCTTTAATTTACCATGAGTCTCTTACAAATAACATATAGTTGGATCGTGCTTTTTTAATCCATTCTTTCAGTCTCTGCCCTTTTGTCTGAAGAGTTTAATCCACTTACATTAAATGTAAGTACTGATAATGCATGACTTTCTTCCATCATTTTGCCATTTTGTCTTGATAAGTCTTATACCTTTTTTGTCCCTCAGTTCTTCTGTTAATGTACACTTTCATATTTATTTGACTTATTGTATCATTTTGAGTCCCTTCTCTTGTTTTTCAGTACATGTTTTTCATATGTTTTCTTTGTGTTTACTATAAGGCTAACATTTAACAGCCTAAATCTATAACAGTCACGTTTATTTTGTTACCAGTCTAATTTCAAAAGCATACATATACACTGTCCTATAATCCTGTTTCCCTACCTTTTTATTGTATTTTCTATAAATTATATTTGATGTCCAAAACTATAGATTTATCATTATGTTTTATTCTTGTGCATTTTAGTACTTGTAAGAAGTAAAAAGTGGAGTTACATACCAAAATAATACAGTGTAACATACTAGTACTGACATTTATAATTATCCTTTGGGGTTTTTTGTTTGTTTGTTTGTTTTTTAAACCAGAGGTCTTTGATTCTTTGTGCAACTTTGATCTACAGTCTACTTTCCTTTTCTTTCCTTCAGAAGAACTCCTTTTAGCATTGCTTGGAGCCAGGTCTAAGTGAGTGGTGACAAATTCCCTCAGTTTTTTAAAAATTTGGGAATGTGTTAATCTCTCTCACTTTTGAAATAGTCTCACTAGATATAAACATTTGTTTGCAATGTTTTCTGTCAGTACTTTTAAGTATTTTTTCCCACTGCCACCTTGCCGCATTGTTTCTGATGAGAAAGTGGCATTAGTCTTATGGGGACTCCTTTGTACATAACATGTTGATTTTTCCCTTTCATGTTTTGCACTGTGTTCTTGTCCTCTGCATTCATTGTTTTCCTGATATCCTTTAGATATTTCTCAGATTTGTCCTTTATCTCCTTGAGCACATTGAGGATACTTTTTTTTAAAGGTTTGTTCTGTATGTCCAGAGTCAGGTCTTATTCGCTGATAGTTTCTGGATTTTTATATTGTTCCTTTAGATGGACCATCATTTCCTATTCTTTTTGTTTGTTTTGTAATCTTTTGTTATACACTGTACATTGGAATATTTTAAAGTGTTAGCTTTGGGTTTTATTCTCTTGAGTTCTCTCTGTTCCCTAAGTTTGTATCCAGCTAGACAGAGATATCCTTGAGTGCCTTGACTGTCAAGAACAAACAAACCAATGTAAAAAACACATTTTTCAGTCTTTACAAATTTGCTCTGGGTTCCTGGTACTCTCCTTTAGAGTTTATCCCTCCTATCAAAAAGATTATCCCAAGGCCAATGTGAATTGCTGGTCCTCTCCTTCTTCTGAGTCGGATTCTTATCTCTGCTTACTCCTGTGGGAAGGAATTCCTAAGGAATTTGAATGCTGTCTCTACTCCCTATGAAATAGACGTTCTCCCTATACTAGTTGCTCTATTGTATGACTTAAATCAGGGAATCATCTGCCCCAGGGCACTTTGAATTAATTGTTTTCTATACTGTTTTAGTTATCAGCAAGCTGCTTTTGCCTGTACAGCAAGTCCTCCAAGTGCAAGATAGAGATGAGTTTCATGGTTCAGTCTTTCAAGCTGCCACCAGATTGATTGGCACTGACATACAGGCACTGCACTATGCACATAGGGCTACTCAGCTTCCTTTGGAGTTGGGGTCCTGTTTCCCTTTGGGAGGGGGTGGCAGCAAGGGTGTCAGTAGCTTTTCATACCATTTTTCTCCAGCTATGTTTTCTTGATTCCACACTTCCAAGTTATTAAATATTTAATAATATTTGTATCATAACTAAATAACTAACTGAAATAAAGCATTATAAAATGCCTAGTTTAGTTCTATCATCTAAGTACATGCTCAATATTTATTGAATGAATTACATGTATTAGAAAAGAATTTGAGTTTGGTTTTGACTAGGAACATTAGAAAGAAAGAGAGACAGAGAGAGAAAAGAAAAAAAAGAAATCCAGTTACTTAAAATCTCTTTTCCTTCAAGACATAAGAAATCTAGGTAACAGGAGTCCAGCAGCTCTTTTCTTAATTCCCCATTGCTTAGATGACCTGCCTTTGGTAAACTGAGCTTCAGTTGTAAAATGAAGACTTGAATTTGATCACTAGCTGCTGCTTCAACTCTAATATTCTTATAATAATATTGAAACTCATAGTGTCTTTTAGAAAAATTAATGTGAAATAAAATTTCAGTTTATTTTCCAGAGAATGTGATGGCAAAGAGCATAATAACTGGTTTCCTCTTAATATGCATACCAGATACTTCCCCCCTCCCCCTCCATTATAAAATTACTACTTGTTCATTGTTGAAAATTGGAAAAGTAGAACTCAAAATAAAGAAGCAGAAAGAAAAAGTCATCCATGATCTTTTCCCTGAGATTACTTTTCAAATATTTCTTTCCATTTTTTTAAAAAACAACTTTCACTTTCCCTTTTTTACTGTGTGATATCCTAAGCCATATCCTATATCACTTATAAACTGTTATTACAGATGATTTTTAATTGCTGCATAATATCTAATCTTATGTAATTATCAGTATTAACCATTCTAACATCTTTGGAAATATAGGATATTCCACATTTGCCCAATTATAAAAAAACACTCAGAGGAATATCTTAAGAATATTAAAATGTCTGCTTTTTAAATTATTCCCTTAGTGTTGATTTCCAGAATTAGTAGGTCCAAGGATTTAGACATTTTTAAGGCTCTCGATACTTACTGTCAAATTGCTTTTCCTAAAGATTTTAGTAATTTATATATCCAGCAGCAGGATGAAAGGACCTGTTTGCATACATTTTTAATAAATCTTGATTGGCTAATTGATAGGTAAAAGAACATCATTATAATTTCATTTTGTATTTCTTTGATTATCAGTGAGCATAAGAATATTTTCAAGTATTACGATTTGTTCTTCCTCTTTTAAGCCTCTGTTGATGCACATTTTCCTCTTAACTATTTGATTTTAAGTGTTTCTCATACACGGTGGATATCATCTTTGTAGCAAATGGTTATGAATTAATCCAGTTAATCCAGTTTATAAGAATTGGTTCTTGTTACAAAGCATCTTCTGTATTTTCTAGTTACATCTTTTTAAAAATAACTGAATCAAGCCAAATAATAGCAGTTGACTTTAAATGTTAAAACTTCTTCATTTAAACCATGTCATTAGGATTCTCTCCAGATCTTCCTTCTCATGCTGTTTTCCTTGTTGCCAGAATGATCTAAAAATTTAAGCTTGTTACCTAACCTTCTTGCATTAAATGTCTTTCATTTCTCATCTCTTTTCTGCCTTGCAATTTCCTAATTATCTTTCACATTTCAAAACAAATAACATCTCTTCTCTAAAACAATTTCTCTAGAATCTGGCACATAATAGACAATGAATGTCTGTACACGCAGATTTAGGCAAATTATTACTATTGCTGATAGTAGAGGTCACTTGCATAGTCCTTTCAGTCTTTTGTATGTGCCTTTGTAAATCCTAATGCTTGCCTGATGGGCTCATAAAATTACTTTTGGTTCTCTGAATGCAAGGGTGAATTAGTCAAATATATTCTGAATGCTTAAAAAAGTTTTTGCTCTGTGAAGTGTATTGTCTCTTGGAGGGGGATTATTATGTCACAATCATTTATTATTTTCATTTATACATTTAAAGCACAGTTCACTAAAACAACAGTTAATTAAATTATTGTTAATTTAAATGTTGAAATAATTTCTGAAGAGCGTTTTCTCATACTGAAGTAATATATTTATATTTTACCTATTTTTCAATTATTTTTGAAAACCATAATTTATGTTTATGTCACACCTTTCTGTGTTTCCCTTTTATTTTGGTGTTTATCCTGATTTTTGTCATTGATGATTTTTAGCCAACAGAAGCTGTATCTCCTTCCTCTCCCACTGTCCCTGTGATCCCTGTCCTGCCAGTCCCTGCTGAGAATACTGTCATCCTACCCACCATACCACAGGTTTTTATTAGTTTCTTTTTTTCTTTATAAAAAAATTGGTTTGCTTTTAATGTTTTATTTGCTTTCTTTTAAAACTGCTTTAACTATTCCTTTGTTGAATTTGGAAATTCACTTCGGGCTTTAATTGATATTTTAGGGAACTAAATATTGGGGATTTGATACAAAATGGATTCAACGTTTTCTATTTTATTAAGTTTCCTATGAAATAGGATATGTTCTAAACTTATTTTTTTAATACTGAATCTCCTTAAGTTTGGTATGCTTTTATTTGTAAATTTCTTTGAAACAGTCTTTAAGTATTTTTGCTTTAGAAAATTTTGTTTATTCTCTAAAGATAATAAAAATCATTGTTCTCCTAAGCTCGTACTGGATGTGTCATTTAATACAGCATTTTGTTCCCAGGATATACTTATCTTCTTTGGAAACATTGATCTTTTTATCATTTCATTAGATAACATACTTTATTACTTAGAAACAACAGTCAATGTGTGCGCGGTATTGAGAACTTTTTGCTATTGTCACAACTTTTCTGTGCATCTAAAACTATTCTAAAATAAAGAGTTTAGTTTTTAAAAATTTAATATATAACAGTCAAAAAATAAAAATAATAGCCAGATGTCAGGGAATTTGAATATTTTAATTTTTTTAGAGCTTTAGTTCCAAGGGTGACTTAAGAACACAGTAACTGGTCTTCCAATAGAGTCATCCAAATTCAAAAAAATGGTGGTATTACTAAGTATAATAATCAAAATCTTTGAAGTGAAAGATGTCAATCTCATTTAAAATATGAATAAATGCATCCTTTAGACATCTTTGCTGTTATTAAGATGGAAATAAAATCTTAGGTAAAAATAGTGTGTTTGCTATGTAAACACAGTTTAAAAATAAACATTAGGGGGGAAATGGCATATAGATTGTGATCACTTCCCAATCTCCTTCCCTTTTCGTAAAAAAAGGAAAATTAATAGGACCATCCATGCAAATAGGATTGCAGGGGAAAATATGTGTTGCAAGACTTGTCTGTGTTACTGTATTAACTGTTTATGAAAACTATTAAAAATTAAATCATTATAAAACAAACAATTTAATAGGCAAATCTAGATCTTTTATATTGCAAATCCAGATTCAATTATGGCAAATCCATATGTGAATAGACAAATCCAATTTGCTTCTATATTGCAGAGAAGAAATTGAACTTATAAATAAAATATAATTCTAAGTGAGCAGCCTAAAGGTTATTGTAGCATTGCAATAATGTAACATCTTTTCAGGTATCTTGGGCTTAGTTTTAAAAATTAAAAAATTTGAGAGTTTTATTTACATCAGGTCTTCCTAACTTAGCATTCCATTACACTTGGAAATTGTTGAGATATCGCGTCGTCATGTAGGTAGAAATATAGGCCTTGGAGTCAGATTGACTTGAGTTTGAATTCTAGTCATGCGGCTTAACTAGCTATACAGTTTTGAGCAGTTTACTTAAATACACTGAACTTCTATTTACTCATCTGTAAGACTGAAAATGATGGTCATACTAACATGAGGTGCTGGTCAGTGATTGAAAAGGTAATTAATACATGTGAAGTACACAGCACAGCGGCTGGCACATGGTAAGCATTTAGATCTTGCTATTCATATTATTAGCGTCTCATATTTCTTTGAGAATATGTGCACAAAAAAAATATGTATTTATCCTACCTAGTTTTACTTTAGGTTTTAAAAATCAATGGAAGATAGTTTAACAATTTATGTTGTGTTATGTGAGAAACCTGTGGGTTTGCCTCATTTTCCAGAATAAGCAAATGTGTTTGTGATTAACTGAGTGTAACTTGTATATTATAAAATTAATGCAATCCGTTAAAAATTTTGTCCCAAAGTAAATTTTGTAACCCATACTTAAAAATATATATAACCTAATTTTAACATTATAATGGAAATCATTTTTCTTCCAAAGATTTAATCCTTTACATTTTGATGTATCAGGACGTAATAGAAGTAGAAGCACAAGATTTAATGTCTTGTCCTGCCCTTTTCACTCAGACAAGTTACTTAACCTCTCTAAGTTTTATACCCTCTTCATCTGTTAAAATGGGGGATAATGTCTCCCTGACTACTTTCAGAATGAATTTGAGGGTCAGGCAAATAATATATCTCAATTCTTTATTTTTTTGTTTTAGAAAATATATTGTCTTTCAATATTTGTTAGAACTCTTTTATTCGTTTGAGTACTTTTATATTGACCATATCATTTGCACTTTATGAAAGTCCTTTCCAGTAGGAATTTTCATGCTTATTTTACAGGATGGTAGAGAGAAAGATGTATTGAATGGCTGCTTGAAGTTGTAGAAAGAGCATGTACTTTATAGTTAGATCTAACTTCACCACTTTCTGGCTGTGTGATTGGGGATATTACTTAACTTCTCAGAGTCTCAGTTTCTCCACATAGAAACTGATCACAATAATAGGTGAAAAACAGATGTTAGTTCTTCCTACTTGGTATAATCTCTGTGATACCCAACCTATTGAATACACAGGCTTATTTCTACCCCAGAGTAAATACTCTGCTTTAAAACCAGATGTTTTACACCTTTATTTCTCTCAATTGTGAAGAGCTACTATGTAATTAACATATTTTGGGTATGCTTTTTGGCTATTTGTGTGTGTGTGTGTGTGTGTTTTGTGAAGGCCTTTTATCATATTCAAATATGTACTTTGAATATTTTTCATTCAATTTTTTTATTGTTCCAATTATATAAATACTAAGATGAATATAAATAACATTGTCCTCTAGGAGCCTACTATCTGTGCAAGAGAAAAGTTAGCAAATAATGCCTACATGACGTGAGAGTAGCTAAATTAGAAGGTATGCCCAGAGCAGAACATCCTGTTGTTCAGAATCTTTCAAGTTTCACAAAGCATGTGAGTGGTGGATCTTTAAAGATTGGATCATTCACATAATCTAAAGCACAACTTAATAGATTTTCATTTTACTAGTCAACTTAAATATAATAGCATACTTTGGATTATCTGGATGACTCTAAGCACTGGCAGCTGCCTCTAGTGTCCTTACTTCCTTTTGTTTTTACAATCACTTCGACCCACAGTGATCACCTAAGTGATAGTGCTTAACTTTTAATGCAGTGTGTCTCAAATTAGAATCCAAGATGTCTTCCCTGGGGTTTTTTGAGTTTTCCATTTGAAAAACACTTGTTTATAATTTAGTAGGGGAGGAAGAGAGAGACACTAAGGAAATAACATAATGAAACTTCGATAAATACTAGGAAGGAGAGATACGTAACTGGATCTTAGAATTATTTTAAAACAATTTAAAAATGTAATATTGCCCTCTGAAATTTTGTAAGGATATTTCATTCTTTTATAGCAGCAATCACTGGCACCCTTTATTTACTCACCCTAAAAATAATAAAAATTGGGTGACAAAAATTATGGATTGTTTTTAAAGTCTTGTTATTAATGGTTGGGTCAGCTTCTTTAGGGGTTTGTTAGTTCTTCCCTCTGGAGTATATTTTCCCCTGCCTCTAAATTGTAGGGCTACATTATTGTCCCAGTTGAAACATACACAATAGTGTATATTGTTAGTGTATAGTAATAGACAAGCATTTGTATAGCTTTCTATGGATTATAGCATGTTTTCCTTTATATTACTTCACTAGAGCCTCCATAGTCCTTTTGGGTAAAGGCAGATGTTACTGTCTCTTTATAGATGGAGAAAATGAGTTTCAGTAGCACTTGTGTTTAATCTGTAGTCGTATGTCACTAATTGGTAGAATAAGATAGAAAGAGACCTGAAACCCAGTCTTGAGATCCAGAGACATTTTAAATCAGGTACAGTGAAGGCTGGTTCTTTATTTGGAATATTTCCACATAGATAGTTTTCATGTCTTTTTTTGTTATTGTTATTGTTTGATTTCCTCCAAAGCAAGGTTGATAATTACTTGTTACCTGTTCAGCTACCTACTGTTCTGGTTAAGAATCCCAATGTCTTAAATTAGCCATATTTGCTTATTTTGGATTTTAGTGCCCTGTACTTCAGCTATCTGAATGTTTTCTGTGGCCAAGTTTTTCTGTGTTTCTTCTTTCTGAGGTAGCCTCTTCTTTAGCTTTGATGCTAGGGTAGACCTGTTTTTCGTCTTTCTGAATTGTATGTCATACCCTTCAAACCCATTCAAATTGTGCTACCCCATTCATTGCCATCCCACCTGCATCAAATTAAAGACCCACAAAGTGCTACTTTGTCAGATACCATTTCTTGTATTTCGTGATATGAGAGCTTAGAAAATCTTAATAGATAAAAGTATAATTTATTCCAAGATAGATGTTTTAATTTCTCATCTACTAATATAATCGTTACGTTAGGTGGTAAATTTAGTATAATCAAATCATTGTGCCTCTTATGCTTCATTTCTGTAGGCTTTCTTTTTAGACCATCTTCTGTGATATGTCTTTTTCAAATTGCTGGTTTTCTTATCATCCTGACGTTTATTTTGATAGAAATTCTTCATTAATCCTCAAAGTGAACATTCATGGTTTATGTTCAATTTCAGGTCCTTTTATTCCCATGGTTTCCCTTTAGTTATGATCATTCAGTCATGCTAATTCTGAGACACCACCTGCAAATTAGACTATTGTACATATATTGCTTATCTAGTCATGTACTTTAAGTCAAAATTACAAATTATTTTATTAATCTATATATTCTTTATTCTGAAAATGAACTTAAACATAAAATCAATTTTATGTTTGGATGCTAATATCTTTGCAACTCTAACTCCTGGTATTTTACAACTGTCCCAGAAATTTACCTGTTAGACACTGAGTACTTTACTAAGTATGATTTTTTGCTTTATTTTTTATTATGGAAAATTTCAAAAATACTCAGATGTATAACAAACTCTCATCACCCAGTAGCCATCAACTCATATGTGTCTACTCTTTTTCTTGGTTTGTTTGTTTTGACCATAGAATGATTCCTTTAATTTTTCTGGGAAAAACAGCAATATAAATCTGCCAACTTAGAATTTTTCTATATCTATAAAAAATGTCTTTCAAGATATTTTCAGACAAACAAAAACAGAGAGAGAGAGTTCACCATCATCAAACTTCTGGGAAAAAATTCTAGGGAATATTCTTTATGTAGAAAGAAAGTCCGATATGTAAGAAAAGATGGTATAAAGAGAAAGTAACATTGTAAATATGGTAAATCTAAGTGAATATTGACAATATAAAATAATAGTAAGAATGTCTTCAGAATTTCAAATATATAAGGAATTAAAACAATAGCATAGAAGTTGGGAAGGGAAATGGAGTTAAAAATTCTAAGGTCTGTGGGCTCTATGAAGAGGGTAAAAGTACAAATTTACATTAGATTTTGATATGTCAAGAATGCATGTTGTAATATTTAGGATAACTACTAACATAGTAATAAGGCTTTTTAGTTTCCTAGGCTGCTGAAAGCAAATACCATGAAATGGGTTGACTTAACAATGGGAGTTTATTAGCTTATAGGTTGGAGGCTGAGAAAAATGTCCAAATCAAGGCAGCATCAAGGCAATGCTTTCTTCCCAAAGACTGGCTGCCAGCGATCTTTGACTCCTCTGCAATTTAGCAAGGCACATGCAGCATCTGCTGGTCTCTCCCTTCTCTTCTGGGTTTCGTTGCTTTCAGCTTCTTGCTTCTATGGCTTTCTCTCTCTGTATGCATCCTTCTCTGAAGAATGGTGACTGGCATCTGGGGTTCCTCTCTCAGATAGCAAGGCATATGGCCCATGTCTGCTTGCCCTTCTGTCCGGGTTCTTTTGCTTTCAGCTTCTGGTTTCCTTGCTCCTCCAGGAGCTTTTCTCTCTCAACTCTCTCTCAGTGTTGCTGAGCTCTCTGGGCTATTTCTTCATGTCTGCTCTTACTTGATCCATACTCTTCCGTTCCATCCTAACCTCCTATTGTTTTATTTTGAAGTAAATGTAACACCTCATAGCATTTTGTTCGCATATACTTTAAGCCAGGCATTTGAAATGACTTGAATCAAAAGTAACATATACAGTGATGATGAGTTGATACTTATAAACAGCTAGCATTGTAATAATTGCGGAATAAATTAGATTTTGATAAAAACCAACTTTTTCCACTTCATGTTTGGTGATATATGGGCCCAGGAAACCAACTAGCTTTCTTTCGTAATTTTTGAAGAATGTAACTCCTTTTGGAACTTTAAATAGTTATGTTGTTTCTTGCTCCCCTCTGTAATTAAGCATAATAAGGTGAAGTTTTACCATTAGATTTTTTAATGAATTGAAATATCATGAATTTGAGCAATCCCAATAGATCATTGGGAAATGAACGATTTCAAATATTCATAAAATCTCAGTCTGTAAGTTGAGTAGCTTTGCTTAAATAACATGCAAGTAGTATGTTTGCTGATTAGGGTTGGTTTTCACCGAGACATACAAGTATAGACTATTATATTCAAAGGTAGAGCTGCTCATAAAGTAGTTAATGTCATGTTTACTTACAAGAAAACATTACCTACTCATTTTTAATCAACTGCTTTATATACCTCATGAATATTGTATAATTATTTAACCATGAGACAGTGCTGTCTTTAAGCATTTTATCATGTGATTGTCTAGATCTAGTACCTAGTACTTTGCCAAAAATAATATAAAACATTTGCACTCGGTATATTCACCCTTTTAAAAAACCTGAACATTTGGAAGAAAATGGTTATTGTGCATATAATGTTCTTTCATACAGCTTCCTTGTAATTCTTTAGTTAACTGGATGTAGAAGAACTATTGATATTTATAAAAATACCTGCTAAAATTTGCTTAAAGGATGATCATATTTTTTATTCAATTAAAATGTTGTCACTTGGTATTGGTACTTTTATCATCTGAAATATGTAGAAGAGAGATAATTTTGAGAGAGATCATGTTGGTTTTCTGATATGTTTTTGTTTTGATATTGATTGAATTTTATTCTTTAGTTTCACTTATATAGTGACTACAACTAAGTTAACCAGAAAATCAAGCCTTTTCTTGATCCAGATTTAATTAGTGTAAGTTATTCAACTTGGTTTTGTACTTAAATGGAGAACAATAATTGTGGATGAAAAGAATCAGGGGCTTTTACATTAGGAATGTGCTTCCAATTTTCTAAAAAATGGAGATTGATTTCTTGGTATGTGTGACATTTTTTATGGGTTTCCTTGGGAACAGAAAAGATAAGGATTTCTAAGCAACTCAGGAAGAACTATTCGTTTACTAAAGAATTATTTGTGGACTTTATGAGAAGGCTGTTGAACTTCTTTGCAAGGCTTAAAAAATTTTTGTCTATTTTATCAGAAATAGCAATTCATTTCTCAAAAGCAAATCTAATTTAACTGCTTTTACCTAAGTTTTTCCCTTTGGTGCTAGAAACTGGATACATTGTTTAGGATATGAAAAGTCCATATAAAAATATAATTTAAGAAATAGCAGATCTTTCATATACTTCTAACATTTGTGAACATTGATATGTAATGTTTTGATTTCCTTGTTAAGCTTACTTATTTACAATTCTTTCTTTAAAGGCAAATCCTCCTCCAGTACTGGTCAACACAGATAGCTTGGAAACACCAACATATGTAAGTTCTACTTCCTTTCTACATTTAAATAATTCTGACTTTCTTATTAGCACAGTTTTTCATACGGATACACAGATCACAGCATTATTTTCTAAACATTGTTTTCTAACACATAGTTACAATGTAAAATAAAAGTGATTGCTATCACTGAGCTATAATTGTAAATGAAACAATGCTAATCACTTTTCTTATCTAATTACTAATCTTTTTTCAGTTACTTTTCTTTTGTTGTTATGCAAAGTAGACATGTTGAAATAGAAATTTATGGTTCTGAAATGATAATGATTAATATTTATTAAAAGCTGTCTCTGACCAGTGGTCGCTGTTAACACAAATTCAAAGAGTTATTTTAGAAGTCTGAGTGACTAGATTTTTAATAACTAAGTTTGTATGTGTGTTCACATATTAAAATAATTCATTCTAATTTTGTAACTTAAATTGATTAGTGTTTCTCTCTAAACCTGTTAAAAAGTCCTCTTTCTCTTAAAGATCAAAAACCAGAAACAGAATCTGATCTAATTCTTTTTTTACCCCAAAGGGAAATTTATCTTCAGGAATGTTTAAGTAGATATACTGCCTGTGTAGTGGTTGTGGTTGTGGTTGTGTTGTTTTAAATCAAATGGTACACAATTTTACACAATTTCACATATATTTTTATATTTTATATTTACCGGATGAGCTCTTTTGAACATAGACTTATCATATATCATGTTGCCTTTACATATAGTAACTAGCATAATTTTTTAATGCAGTTTTATTGAGATATATTTATATACCATACTAACCATCTGAAGTATACAATCACAGGCTCACAATATCACATAGTTGTAAATACATCCCCTTGGTCAATTTTAGAACATTTTGATTACTCCAGGAAAAAAAAAAAAAAAAAAAAACCAAAAAACCCATACCCCATGCACCCTTATACCCCCATTATTGTATCATAGTATTAGTGTCGTACTTTGTTACTGTTGATGAAAGAGTGTTAAGTATTATTAACTATAGTGCATAGTTTGTAATAGGTACATTTTTCCCTACATACCCCTCTAGTATTAACTACTTGTAATATTGTCGTACATTTGTTCCAGTTCATGACAGAACTTTTTTATATTTGTAAAATTAATCGAAGGCATTATCCACCACAGTAGTCACTGTGTTACATATTCCCCTGTTTTAACCTCCAACTTTCCTTCTAGTGACATACGTGGCTCTAAACTTACACTTTCCACTACATTCACACACCATTCAGCACTGTTAATTATTCTCACAATCATGTGTTACCGTCACTGCTGACCATTCCCAAATCCGTAAATTCAACCTAGTTAAACATTCTGCACTATTAAGCAGTCGCTCCCCATTCTTTAGCCTCATTCTATATTCTGGTAGCATATATTCTTTATTTCATGTCTGTGAGTTTACATGTTATAATTAGTTTATAACTGTGATAATACAATATTTGTCCTTTTGTGGCTGACTTATTTCACTTAACATAATGTCCTCAAGGTTAATCCATGTTGTTGCGTGCTTCAGGATTTCATTCCTTCTTACTGCTGAATAATATTCCATTGTATGTATATATACCACATTTTGTTTATCCATTCATCTGTTGATGGGCACTTGGGTTGTTTCCACTTTTGGCAATTGTGAATAATGCCGCTGTGAACATTGGTGTGCAAATGTTTGTTCACATCCCTGTTTTCTGATCAGCTGGGTATATCCCAAGTAACAGGATTGCCAGGTTGTAAGGCAACGCTATACTTGGCTTCCTGAGGAACCACCAAACTGTCCTGCACAGAGGCTGTACCATTTTACATTCCCACCAGCAGCGAAAGTCTTCCAATTTCTCCACATCCTTTCTAACACTTGTCATTTCCTGTTTAATAGTAGCCATTCTAGTAGGTGTGAGATGATAGCTCATTGTGGTTTTGATTTGCATTTCCCTAATAGCTACTGAAGCTGAGCATCTTTTCATGTGCTTTTTAGCCATCTGTTTTTCCTCTTTGGAAAAGTGTCTATTCATGTCTTTTGCCCATTCTTTAATTGAGTTGTCTTTTTGTTGTTGAGTTGTAGGATTTTTTTTTATATATTCTGGATAATATTCTTATCAAATATGTGGTTTCCAAATAATTTTCTCCAGTTGAGTTGACTGCTTTTTCACCCTTTTGACAAAGTCCTTTGAAGCACTGAAGTATTTGACTTTGAGGAGTTCCCATTTATCTATTTTTATCCCATTTACCTATTTGACTTTGAGGAGTTCCAATTTATCTATTTTTATCCCATTTATCTATTTTCTTTCATGCTTGTGCTTTTGGTGTAAAGTCTTAAGAAAACACCACCTAATGTTTGTGACAACATCAACACCAGTCCAGGTGAGGAAGTCCAACACTTCTGCACCTTCCCCCAGCTCCTCAGGGCGGTGGGGGGCGGGGGGACTATAAATATATTTTTTATTCTCTGCCCAAACATTGGGACTGGCAGTTTGATGTGCCGAGCCCTCTATCGTGGGACTTGCCCTTGTGGGGCTCGTTACTGCAAAGGAGAGGCTAAACTTGCATATAATTGCTTAAGAGTCTCCCCCTGAGTACCTCTTTGTTGCTCAGATGTGACCCTCTCTCTCTCTAACTGAGCCACCTCAGCAGTGAACTCACTGCCCTCCCCGATACATGGGACCTGACTCCCAGGGGTGTAAATCTCCCTGGCAACGCAGGATATGACCCCCGGGGATGAATCGGGACCCAGCATCGTGGGATTGAGAAGATCTTCTTGACCAAACGGGGGATGCGAAATGAGACGAAATACTTTCAGTGGCTGAGAGATTTCAAGTGGAGTCGAGAGGTCACTCTGGTGGGCATTCTTATGCACTATATAGATAACATTTTCTACGTTTTAATGTATTGGAATCACTAGAAGTAAATACCTGGAACTACCAAACTCCAACCCAGTAGTCTGGACTCCTGAAGACCGTTGTTTAATAATGTAGATTACAAGGGGTGACAGTGTGTTTGTGAAGGCCTTGTGGATCAAACTCCCTTTGTCTAGTGTGTGGATGAATGGGTAGAAAAGGGGGACAAAAACTAAATGACAAATAGGGTGGGATGGGGGGGATGGTTTGGGTGTTCTTTTTTTACTTTTATTTTTTATTCTTATTCTGATTCTTTCTGATGTAAGGAAAATGTTCAAAAATAGATTGCGGTGATGGATGCACAACTATATGATGGTACTGTGAACAGTTGATTATACACCATGGATGATTGTATGGTATGTGAATATATTTCAGTAAAACTGAATTTAAAAAAAAAAAAAAAACTACCACTTTTCACCAGATCTTGAAGGTGTATCCTGTATTTTCCTCTAGGAGTTTTATAGTACTGGTTCTTATATTTAGGTCTTTGATCCATTTTCAGTTAATTTTTGTATAGGGTGTGAGAGAGAGATGCCCTTTTTCATTCTTTTGGTAATGGATATCCAATTTTCCCAACACCGTTTATTGAAGAGACTGTTCTGTCCCAGTTTAGTGGACTTGGGAGGCTTATCAAAAATTAATTGACCATAGATCTAATCATCTATTTCTGAACTCTCAATTTAATTCCATTGATCGATATGTCTATCTTTATGTCAGTACCATGCTGTTTTGACCACAGTGGCTTTATAATATGCTTTAAAGTCAGGAAGATACCTCCCACTTCGTTCTTTTTCAAAATGTTTTTGTCTATTCAAAGCCCCTTAAGCCCTTTCAAATAAACTGATAATTAGCTTTTCCATTTCTGCAAAGTAGCCTGTTGGAATTTTAATTTGTATTGCATTGAATCTGTAGAATAATTTGGGTAGAATTGATGTCTTAATAACATTTAGCCTTCCAGTCCCTGAACATGGAATGTCTTCCCATTTATTCAGGTCTACAAAACGTTAGGAATGTTTTTTAGTTTTCTGTGAACAAGTCCTTTATATCCTTGATTAAGTCGATTCTTAGATATTTGATTATTTTAGATGCCATTGTAAATGGAATTTTTTTGCTTGATTACCACCTCAGATAGCTCATTACTAGTGTGTAGAAACACTATTAATTTCTGTGTTTTGATCTTTTATCCTTCAGTTTTTTCTGAACTCATTTATTAGCTTAAGTAGCTTTGTTGCTCTTTTTTCCTAGATTTTCTAAATATGGGATCATGTCATCTGCAAATATTGACAGTTTTACTTCTTCCTTTCCAATTTGGATGACTTATTTCTTTTCTTGCCTCTGTATGTTGTTGGGGATTCATAGTTTATATGGAGCAGTCCAGGTTTGTTTATTAAAACCCCAGTTGGAGCTCAGCTGAACTGTATTCACTTGCTTGGAGAGAGCTGGTCTCTAGCACCACGAGCTCTGGTTGTTGGGGGAGGGGGCTCCCGGCTTGGATCTGGAAATTTTACTTACAGATTTTATGCTGCAATCTCGGGCATTCCTCCCAATTCAGGTTGGTGTATGATGAGTGGATGGTCACATTTGTCCCCCCACACTTATTCTGGGTTATTTTCTAGTTGTTCCTGGTTGTTTATTAGTTGTTCCAGGGGGACTAATTAGCTTCCACTCCTCTTTGTGCCGCCATCTTAGAGCCCGGTACATTACATTCACTTTTAAGTGTTTTTTTTTTTTTTTTTTTAGAACATAATTATGCTTTATTTTACTTCTCTAATCACACTGATTCCCATACATACCTAAGACAATATTCAGATGTTTTTGTTGTTCTGGAATTTCATAAAATCAATTATTGTTTAAAATAAGCAGGCTAATAACCACAGAGTATAAAGTTGATTTGGTGTTACATGACATAATGACACTTTGCTACAGCAATATTTGGTCTGTTAATTACATCAAATCAAGTTATGGTAAACAACAGCACAGTAAAATCATTTCCTTCATTAACTTTATATCAATGCATAGAACAGTTATTTTTAAAATGATCATTTGTCAAATTATAGCATCATGCTTTGGTGCTGTTGTGGCTCTAGATGGAGGAAAGTACATGAAAAGGGTTTGTGTCCTTAAACATAAGTTTCTGTTTGGAGAGAAAAATGTAACAAGATTAAAGGCAAAGTCCAGGGCAGACTCTTTAAACACTGTTATGTCCACTGTGTATCATACACGGTCAAGACGTTAAAGAAAATATACAGTATATGAGTTCCCAATTCTTTCTGTTGGTTGTTTTCTATCAGAGGATATTCGTCACCAAGGATACCCAAACACTGAATGATTCAATAAAACCTCAGGCAGCTCTTGCTTCAGTGGTGAACATATAGAACATTTCATGTCTCTCTTCACTTATCTATGGGCTTGCTCAATATTGGCTCAGTTTAGTTAGGAAAACAGCCCTATACAACTGACTTCTGTTGGAGCTTGGTGAAGAGACCGAACATAGTGTGGGGCTTTTTGTCCGTTTATTTCAACTCATTTGGCATCTTTAATGGTACCGACTAGCAATTTTAGAGATAAGTCTCTGTCAGCAGTTTTGTAGTTATTGGCTCCTGTCAAGATCTATAACTTGACTCTAGGAGAAATTTTCTCTGGACTGATTTTTGACAAGCCACGTCTCAGTCAGAAGAAAGAATGGAGGAACAATATTCAGCCAGGGGCTTAAAGTCAACTCTTCATATACTGGCTGGTTCCAGTCACACTTCTCCACAGCCACCCCAAATTTATGGTGCTGATCTTCTATTTTAAATTAAAGAACACAGAATAAAGGAACTCATTTTTCTGGCAGAAATATTGGACACACAGGAAATAATTAGTTTAAGAATGTAGAGCTTAACATGTGGAACTTGAACTCTTTAATCAATTTCATCAATTTATCTCAGAGTCAATAGTTGGCAAGATTTATAAGTCCATCAGCAATATTCTTGAGTGTTAGATACTTTGGGGGCATGCTTAAGTGTCTAAGTTTTATCCTTGTCTTCAAGGAGTTTATATTCTACCGTTTCCTGTGGGAATCTCAAAAATCTGTATTTCCATCTTCTGTTTCACCAGCTGTACTGATCTTCTCCCCAATTCCAAGGATTCAAAGGTTGGCAAGTTCTTTAACAAAGATCCAGAAGAGAGAACAGGTCTACTGACTGTTCTGATGAGGTTGTGGCAGCTTTGAGATTTTGAGAAATGTTATCCTTGAGTCCATATTTCCACCTTCAGAATGGTGACAAGGCCTCAATCTACACACTTGCAAAGACTTGCCAGTAGTCAAAGTCTGAAATCTCTCAATTTTGAAGGCTGTTCCAGATGGTCATGCTGCCCCTCTACCTCGGCCTCCCAGGGTGCTCGCTGCCTGCTTGTCCTCATACGTCCACCCGCACACCACAAAGGGTCCAAAAGAGCACGGGAAGGGTTCCCATCACAGCTGGTCTCCGAGTTAGACAGCTCTACACACCCCAGGTTGTGCTGAGATGAGAAACAAATCTTACGTGTTTATTGATATTATATTTCATTGACATTGAAATTGATTCTCTCACCTTCCTTGAATTCCAGTGATATCCTTAGAGAATAAATATCTTAAGTGAAGAAGCACAAATCACAGACCAGAACTCTAGTGTTCTTACTGGTTCCAGTAATGACAAGTAAATAAAGTAACTTGTTGAAATAATTCCCATCTGTTTATTTTCCTTAAGACAGACTGTGAGGAGTGAAGGTGAAAGATATTCAATTAGTTTGACCTTGGTAGGTTTCTTACATACACATGCTTCAGTTTTTCTGTATGTAGTGTAATTGATAAGTATAATATTTTTAAATCAACCCAAAGTTATTCATTATTTAGGAAGACCCTTTAAACAAATTCCTTTGGTGTTATTACTTTCTATTTATTTATCTTAATTTTTAATTAGAAAGAATATTTTTTTCTTTCCAATCCATTTTTATTTTTAGATTCTTACTTTATGATGGTATAGGCTTTGAGGTTTTTAATAGCCTGAAATTATGCATTAATATGAACCATGAGTCATATGAATATTGTTAGATAAAATCTTGAATTTTGATATACCATTCTATAGTTAGAAAGGTGTTAATGAGTTGAAACTAAACAAGGAATTAATCAGTTAGTTTTCTTTTTATTTACCTTTGGACTAGTCTTATTTAAATAATAGGCTCTCTCCTATTTGAACATATTAGTGTTTGGTGGTTTAGAAGATTAAAATCTTTGGGCTAATAAGAGAGTGAGATATCTGTTATAAATTTTCTCTGCTTTATGACAACACATGTACCCGTAATTAAGGCAAATTGTATAAGAAAGAAAAACTTAATTTAAAAGTTAAGTAGTAAATGCTTTTCTGGTATACATGAGCAACAACTAGGTGAATATGAGTCCATTAACTATGTCACCAAATATGAGATATTTAGCAATAAGCATAACATGAAATGTGAAGATTGTAGGGAGCATAACTGTAAAACTTTACTGGGTTGCATAAAAGAATACTTGAGTAACTGGAGAGCATACTTTGTTGGTGAGTCAGAACATGATATAAATATCTTCATTTTCACCATATAAATCTATAAATTTCATATAGTAACAATCATAGCCCTGAAAACAGTGTGTGTGCCTCTGTGTGTATCTGCATGTGCTTCTAAGAAATAAAGTATGTGTGTATATGTTCTGGAGGGGTGGGGTGGGATTTAGTAAAATGATTCACCTGCAACTACACAGTAACCACTGTAACTATACAGTAACCACTAGAATTTATCAGAATTAAAAATTTGCTGTTGCTCTAGTCACATTACAAAGGCTCAGTGGTTAGTGCTATATTGGATAGAGTGCAGATTGTAGACCATTTCCATTATCACATAAAGTTCTATTGGACATTTTTGTTAAAGAAAAGTAAATACACAAAAATAGACAAGTAAAATTTAAAATCAAAGTAATTATGTGGCGAGCCACCCCATTCAGGATGGTGGAGTGACACGCTTCAGGGTTCTGTCACCACACAGAAGCTTTGAACAACCATCAAGAACTGGCAGAAGCATCTTTCTCAAAGCTCCAGGAAAATATTTAAGGACTACAGTAACAGGGCAAATGCTGCATCAAGAAAAAAGCTACTTAAAAGTGGCAAGGATGTGCTATCCAGTCAACCAAAATGGCACAGCATAAGACCTTTCAGGGTGCTGTTGCCCCACAGAATCTTTGAACAGCCAGCGAAAACTGACAGAACCATCTTCTTCAAAACTCTGGAAAACATTTAAAGGGTTGCAGTAACTGGGCAAGTGCTACATCAAGAAAACACAGCTTTAAAAACAGTAGGGGTGACTGGTGCCCTTGTTGGTCTGTCCCCAGTGCAGTGTAGTGTCAACCTGTGTTCCCATCGTGGGTCCCTAGCCCTGTTCTGAATGGAAAGAGTAACTTCTGTGCGCATACCGGGGTGACAGTACGTCAGTGCCAATCTGTCTGGTAGCATCTAAATGACTGAATCAGGAACTTTGTCTTGGGTTTACCCTCCTAGAACTTGCCCTGCAGTTAGAAGCACCTTGCAGACAACTGAAGCACTGTAAGAAACGATTACATCCAAGAGACCTGGGACAAAGGATCACCTGCTTCATGTCATACCTTAAAGTTCCCGGTATGGGGAGAAAGTGTTTTTCTTAAGGACTAGAAGGGGCTTTCAGATTCTGATAAGGAGGGGAACCTACGGACACAAATAAGCACAAGCCCAGGACAAGACACAGGCTCAGAGAAGACAGAGAGGACCTTGCACTTTACATTCTCCTGGCACTGCACTTGATAAGAAGATGGAACTGAGGTAGAGTACTAGCCAATGCAGAGCCAATTTGCAAAGACTGTGAAAGTAGTTTTTTTGTGTGTTGATTAGTTTGTTTCTGTTACTCCTGGTGCTCAAGGAAATTTTTCTCGTATAGTTGGCTGTATACAAACCCAGGGAACAACAGATAGCTCAGGATAAATCCCAGAATTAACATTTAAAATGATAAAATACACACTGTGCAACAAAGGATTACAAGACAAACAAAAAAGCAGGGAATGCTGGCCCATCCAAAGGAAAAAGTAAAAAGAAACCATCAACAAAGAAGATCAGATTTTGAACATACAGGACAAAAACTTAAAAACTGATCCTCAGTATGCTTAAAGAGATAAAGGAAAACAGAGAAAGAACTTAAGGATATCAGGAAAACAGATATGTATGGGCAGTAGAGTTTCAGAGAAGAGGTAGATGTTTTAAAAAGGTCCCAAACAGAAATGCTAGAATTGTATTGTAGACCATAATAACTGAAATGAAAAATTCCCTAGAGGTTTTCAATAGCAGATTGGAGTGGAGAGAAGAAAGTATCAGTGAACTCAAAGACAAGACAATTGAAATGATTTCAGCTAATGAGCAGAAAGGATATAGAATTTTAAAAGTGGACAAAACATAGCAAACCTGTAAGACACCACCAGGCAGTCCAATAAATGCTTTATGAGAGTCCCGTAAAAAGAATAAAGGGAAAAAAAACAGAAGGAACATTCAAATAAATAATGGCAGAAAACTACACATATTTAACAAAAGATATGAATATGAACATTCAGGAAGCCCAGTGAAGACCAAACAGGATAAACTTGAAGAGAACCATACCCAGGCACATACTACTCAAAGTGTCAAATGTCTAGGAATAAGAGAAAGTTATGAAAGATGCAAGAGAAAAGCAATGTGTTTTGTATAAGGGAGTCCCAATAAGATAGTAGTCCCGATAAGATTAGTAGTCCCAATAAGATTTCTCATCAGAAACCATAAAGGCAAGAGGGTAGTATGTTGAAATATTTAAAGTGCTGTAAGAAAACAGTTGCCAACTGGGAATTTTATGTCTGATAAGACTTTATTTCAAAAACGAGGGAAGGTTAAGACATTCCTAGGTAAACAAAAGCTGAGGGAGTTTGTCACCACTAGCACTTCCCCACAAACTGTGCTAAAGGGAATTCTTCAGACTGAAAGGAAAGAACACTAACGAGTGGAATGAAGTGGCTTAAAGAAATAAAGACCTCCAGAAAGGTAGCCATATGGGTAATTATAAATGCCAATACAATTGTATTGTATTTTTTGGTTTATAACTCCACTTTTTACCTCTCACAAGTTCTAAAATGCAAATACATAAAAAGTAATGATAATCTATGTTTTTGCACATACATTGTATAAAGATATAGTCTAACAATTTTAACAGAAAGGTAGGGGGACAGAAGGTAATAGGATCAGTATACATATGCTATTGAAGTTAAGTTGGTGTCATATCAAACATGATTGTTTAGATTAAGGATGTTAAATTGAAGCCCCTTACTAACCACAAAAAATATATATGAAAAATATGTGCAGAAAGAAATGAAAAAGGACTTAAAATTATACAATACAAAAATTTAAATAAACAGGAAATAGGCTTCAATGGGAGAATTGAAGGACTAAAAGGTATAAGACTTAGATAAAATAGCAAAATGGTGATATAATGTCCTGCATTACAATTAAAGTAATTGTAAATGGATTAAATTTAATTGTAAATGTATTAAATTCTCATCAAAAGGCAGATATTAGCAGAATTGATTTGAAAAAAGCATGATCCAGTTATATGCTGTATGCGAGAGATAGCACTTAAATTCAAAGACACAGTTGGTTGAAAATGAAAGGATAGAAAAAAATATACCATGCAAATAGCCATCAAAGGAATGCTGGGGTAGCTATATCAATATCAGGTAAAAAAAAAAAAAAAAAAAACTTCAAGTCAAAAACTGTTACAAGAGATTAAAAAAAAGGTCATGATATATGAATAAAGGGTTCAACTCAACAAGAAGATGTAACAAGTATAGATACATATGCACCTAACAGCAGAGCTCTAAAATACATGAAGCAAATATTGACAGGTTTGAAGAGATAAGTAGACTGTTCTATATTAATAATAAGATGTTGCCGGACACTGCTTTCAGTAATAGATAGAACGTCTAGACATAAGATCAGTAAGGAAGTAGATTTGAATGACATCATAAACCAGCTAGACCTAACAGGCATAGAAAGAACACTTAACCCAACAGGAGCAGAATCCATGTAGTGGTGTATAGCAGAACCTCATTCTTTTTTAAGAGTAATATTCCAATGTATGTTTATACTACATTTTGTTTATTCATCTGCTGAAGGATAATTGGGTTGCTTCTACCTTTTAGCTATTGTGAATAATGCTGCTATGAACATAGGTGTACAAATGTCTGCCTGAGTCCCTGTTTTCAGTTCTTTGGGGTATATAACCCAGAGGCAGGATTCCTGAATTATATGGTAGTTCTATGTTTAATAAAGTTTTTGAAGAACCACCAAACTGTTTTCCACAACAGCTGTACAACTTTACATTCCCACCAACGATGTAAAAGCATTTCTATTTCTCTGCATCCTTGTCGGCACTTGTTATTTTCGTTTTTTTTTAAAACATAATAACCATTTTAGTTTGTGTGAGGTAATCTCATTGTGGTTTTGAGTTGCATTTCTCTAATGGCTAATGATGAAAAGCAACTTTTCCTGTGCTTATTTGGCCATTTGTGTTTCTTCTTTGGAGAAATATCCATGCAAGTCTGTGGGCCATTTTTTAATTGGGTTGTATACTTTTTTGTTGTCAAATTGTAGGAATAGGGTTTTGAATCCATGAGAGCCACAAGAATTAAGGACCCAAAAGGGTAGTAGAAATGTGATTCAAAGCCCTTGAGGAAAAAACTCCTAGCCTCTGAACTGGGCCTAAATTAAGAGTTTCTTTCCTGCAATACGGTGAGGAAAGCAAAGCAGCTTATATAGGTTTCATTATTTCTGTTGTAGCTATCTTGTTGCATAGCAAAGTACTTAAAACCTAGTGGCTTAAAAGAATAACAATTCATTATTTCTCATGATTCCTTCGGTTAACTGGATGGTCCTTCTGCTTCATGTGGTGTTGGCTGGGACACTAGAGAAGGCTGGAAGTCCAAAACAGTCACATTTACATGGCTCGCGGTCAGTGCTGGCTGCTGGTTAGGAGGGTAACTGGAACTTTGGTCCCCTTCAATTTGGATCTCCCCTAGGCTGTCTGAGCTGAGCTTCCTCGCATTAAGGTGACTGGGTTCTAAGAAAGTGCATTCAGATAGACAAAGGCAAATGCTACAAGGCATTATATGACTGACATCAGAAATTAGACATCACTTGTGCCATTCTTTTTATCAAAGCTAGTCACAGTGTCTGCCTAGATCCAGAGGGAGGGAAATGTACTCAACTTTTGATGGTAAGTTGGTTCCGTCATATTGCAAAAGAACATGTGGGGTGGAAGATGTAAGGCATCTTCAGAAATGTGATGTATCACAGTCCACATTTGATTTAGAGAAATTGCTTTTCCCAGCCTCATATCACTAGAAATGTTAAAGCAGAGATTCAAACCCAAGTTAATCTGATTGCACGAACTTCTTACCCTTCACTAGTGGTCCTCACTGAGGAAGTTGAGTTACTTCTTCCAGAGCCAAGTAGGAAATAAACTGAAGGAATAAGGAAGTACCTGGTCTGTAAGATTTGAGCAAGATATTGATTGGTGAATCAGATTTGGACATGACATGTAAGTGAAATTGGTGACAGAAAACACTGAAGTAGTATAGATATATGGAGGTGGGAAATTCCAAGATATGTAATGGAAAGAGCAGGTCATTCAAATGAATGAAGACGTGAGATATGTGTTTTAGAAATCAAGCTGAGGTGGTAGATTGCGGTCAGTTCATAGAGATCCTTGAATATCAAGTGAAAGTTTGAATCTTTTTAGGAAGCAAAGTTTTTGAAAGTTTTGGAGGAAGTATGTTATATCAAACATGGGCTTCAGAAAGTTCCATTTGTTTTAAAAAACACATACAATGATTTGGGCAGTGTGTCCACTAATCTGGAAGACTGAGTAGATTGCATTGGCAGTAGTCTAGACGAGGGTTAACAAATGCCTAGAATCTATATACTAGAAATGAGAAGAGATGGTTTTCGAAACATTGAAGTATTCAAATCAGTAATAGTTGGCAGCTGATTAGATGTGTGGATGAAGGGAGAGGAAAAAGTGTCCGATAGTATTAAATGCTGAATGTACCTTTATAGTTGATATTCATAATACAATGAATGTAGAGTCATTGACCACATTTGTACTCTTCCATTCCTTGAAAATCATTTGATTATTATGAAATTGACTATAAAATCTTCCCTAAAATTATTAAAATTAAGCGATATTATTTTATTGCTATCACATTTAACAGGTTTTCATTAATAAGTCATGCAAAAATTTCTTGCCATTTCAAATTTTACTCTCTGAATTTTTGAACTACTTCTGTTTCCCCCACTAGGTTAATGGCACTGATGCAGATTATGAATATGAAGAAATCACACTTGAAAGGGTAAAAACTATTAATTATCATGTTTTTATGCATAAATATGTTGTTTTAAAGAAGTCTTTAAATATGTTACTGTTTCATATTGAATTCAGGGAAAAGGTATTTTTAAAAAAGAACCATGGAATATTATAAGTTCACACATCATAAAATTAGCCATGGTATTTTCAGAACATGTTGTTTTTCTTCAGTAACCTTTTTAAAAAAAACTTTTATTTTAAAATAGTTTTAAATTCTCAGAAAAGTTGTAAGGATAGTACAGAGAGTTCTCATTTACCCTGAATTCAGTTTCCCCTATTATAAACATTACTATAGTACTTTGTCTCAACTAATGAACTGATATTTATACATTATTATTAGCTAATGTGTACATTTGATTTCCTTAGTTTTTATTTAAAAATGACCTTCATCTGTTCCAGGATCCCGTCTGATATACCACATTATATTTAGTTATCATGGCTTCTTAGGCTCCTCTGAACTGTTTCTCAGACTTTCCTTGTTTTTGAGTATTCTAATTTTATTATTTATATTTAATAACATTATTTTAGATGAATAGTTAATATCCTAGTGGCATTTGTCATTGAATCAATTTTCTTTCCTAGCAAAATATTCAGCATAGCTTTAATGGGCAAGACCATATTGAAAACTTACTTTCATGTACTCCACAAATCAGAAAATAACTTAAGGGGGTGCTATTCAGACCTGTAAATTTTCTTGACATATTTTTCCCTTAAGAATATCTGCACCCAACTTATACTATATTTTAAGAATGTCACCCTGTCTGACCAACATTTTTGTAAAATGAAGTGTTTCACACAAATAAATTTCCTAAATATCTGAATGTCTGTTTATTTAATACCAAGATCTTAAATAATTAGATTTGTGTATGTTTGAAGTCAAGACTAGATTCTGAGTGAAAAATAGACCTGAGAAATTCTTCTACACATATGATTGATCTTTATTGACTGCTCCCTGAATCTGGGTCACCTGCTCAGGTGAGGTGGAGCCTGAGTAACTTACAAGTAAGCACAGTATTATTATGTAATACATTTTTTAATAAGGTATTTTGTGATTTCCTCTAAGCTTTTTTATTTTATTTATCTTTCATCTCTTCCTAGTGCTTTTTAAATTTCTTTTAGTCAGGACCATGATTGTATTTTTCACTGATTGAAGAACTTGAATACCTGAGTAACTTGGGGACCTTACCCAATCTGTTTGTAGTGCTTTTGAGACTCTGATTACCCTTGAAGAGTTTAGACCAAAAAAAATTTTTTTTATTAAAATAGGAGTTTAGAACAAATCATGGCAGAGTGTGCATTTAAAGTATTTCATAGGCAAAATTAGAACATAATTGCAAAAATAAATTTTCTTTTAATACCATTGCTTAAAGGAATTGTCTTTAAAGACTTTGTAGCAGTTGAAAATACTATTTAGAAATCCTGTATGTAAAACAAGCTTTAGGTAGGGCCACTTTGCAAAATTTTCTTTGCTATCAAGAAAGTTATCCTATGTTAAGTTCTCAAGTTAGGCTTCCAGTATTAAAAATATATTTTTTTGTTTGTTTGTTTGCCAGTTAGGTTTATTGGCTAAACACAGTAGGATTGATGGCTGCAGCTAAAATTTGGTCATTTTCAAACAAGCTTATGACATAATTAACAGAAGAAAAGCACATTACCACATCCCCATTTTTAAAAGGCTGCGATAATGTATCAGTTTTATCTACTGAGAAATATGAGCAGCAGACAGATCATTTCAGTGGTTTTCTCCTAAGAGAAATTTGTCTTGCCAAACATGGGTGAGGTGCAATCTGAATGAAAGATATTTGTAGTGACAACTCTGCAAACAGGTGACTAAGTACAAACTGCATGTATATTTGAAGATAAAAACCATAGACTAGGAGGCAGGGCAAGATAGCAGACTGGTGAGCTGTAAGTTTTAGTTACTCCTCCAGGAAAGTAGGTAAAAAGCCAGGAACTGCGTGGACTGGACACCACAGAGCAATCTGTCTTTGGGCATACTTCATACAACACTCATGAAAATGTCGAACTGCTGAGATCAGCGAAATCTGTAAGTTTTTGCGGCCAGGGGACCCGCGCCCCTCCCTGCCAGGCTCAATCCCGTGGGAGGAGGGGCCGTCAGCTCTGGGAAGGAGAAGGGAGAACTGCAGTGGCTGCCCTTCTCGGAAACTCATTCTACTGATTCAAATTCCAACCATAGATAGACTGAGACCAGACAACAGAGAATCTGAGAGCTGCCAGCCCAGCAGAGAGGAGACAGGCATAGGAAAAAAAAAATAACACGAAAAACTCCAAAATAAAAGCAGAGGATTTTTGGAGTTCTGGTGAACACAGAAAGGGGAAGGGCGGAGCTCAGGCCTTGAGGCGCATATGCAAATCCCGAAGAAAAGCTGATCTCTCTGCCCTGTGGACCTTTCCTTAATGGCCCTGGTTGCTTTGTCTCTTAGCATTTCAATAACCCATTAGATCTCTGAGGAGGGCCCTTTTTTTTTTCTTTTTTTTTTTTTTAATCCTTTTTTCTTTTTCTAAAACAATTACTCTAAGAAGCCCAATACAGAAAGCTTCAAAGAATTGCAATTTGGACACGTCAAGTCAAGAGCAGAACTAAGAGAGCTCTGAGACAAAAGGCAATAATCCAGTGGCTGAGAAAATTCACTAAACACCACAACTTCCCAAGAAAAGGGGGGTGTCCGCTCACAGCCATCATCCTGGTGGACAGGAAACACTCCTACCCATCGCCAGCCCCATAGCCCAGAGCTGCCCCAGACAACCCAGTGTGACGGAAGTGCTTCAAATAACAGGCACACACCACAAAACTGGGCGTGGACATTAGCCTTTCCTGCAACCTCAGCTGATTGTCCCAGAGATGGGAAGGTGGAGCAGTGGGAATTAACAAAGCCCCATTCAGCCATCATTTGAGCAGACTGGGAGCCTCCCTACACAGCCCAGCAGCCCAGAACTGCCCTGGGGGGACGGCACTCACCTGTGACATAGCACAGTCATCCCTCAACAGAGGACCTGGGGTGCACGGCCTGGAAGAGGGGCCCACTTGCAAGTCTCAGGAGCCATACGCCAATACCAAAGACTTGTGGGTCAGTGGCAGAGACAAACTGTGGCAGGACTGAACTGAAGGATTCGATTATTGCAGCAGCTTTAAAACTCTAGGATCATCAGGGAGATTTGATTGTTAGGGCCACACCCCCTTCCCGACTGCCCAGAAACACGCCCCACATACAGGGCAGGCAACACCAACTACACACGCAAGCTTGGTACACCAATTGGGCCCCACAAGACTCACTCCCCCACTCACCAAAAAAAAAAGGCTAAGCAGGGGAGAGCTGGCTTGTGGAGAACAGGTGGCTCGTGGACGCCACCTGCTGGTTAGTTAGAGAAAGTGTACTCCACGAAGCTGTAGATCTGATAAATTAGAGATAAGGACTTCAATATGTCTGCAAACCCTAAAAGAACCCTATCAAGTTCAGCAAATGCCACGAGGCCAAAAACAACAGAAAATTATAAAGCATATGAAAAAACCAGACGATATGGATAACCCAAGCCCAAGCACCCAAATCAAAAGACCAGAAGAGACACAGCACATAGAGCAGCTACGCAAAGAACTAAAGATGAACAATGAGACCATAGTACGGGATATGAAGGAAATCAAGAAGACTCTAGAAGAGCATAAAGAAGACATTGCAAGACTAAATTAAAAAATGGATGATCTTATGGAAATTAAAGAAACTGTTGACCAAATTAAAAACATTCTGGACACTCATAGTACAAGACTAGAGGAAGTTGAACAACGAATCAGTGACCTGGAAGATGACAGAATGGAAAATGAAAGCATAAAAGAAAGAATGGGGAAAAAAGTTGAAAAAATCGAAATGGACCTCAGGGATATGATAGATAATATGAAACGTCCTAATATAAGACTCATTGGTGTCCCAGAAGGGGAAGAAAAGGGTAAAAGTCTAGGAAGAGTATTCAAAGAAATTGTTGGGGAAAACTTCCCAAATCTTCAAAACAGCATAAATACACAAATCATAAATGCTCAGCGAACTCCAAATAGAATAAATCCAAATAAACCCACTCCGAGACATATACTGATCACACTGTCAAACACAGAAGAGAAGGAGCAAGTTCTGAAAGCAGCAAGAGAAAAGCAATTCACCACATACAAAGGAAACAGCATAAGACTAAGTAGTGACTACTCAGCAGCCACCATGGAGGCAAGAAAGCAGTGGCAAGATATATTTAAAATTCTGAGTGAGAAAAATTTCCAGCCAAGAATACTTTATCCAGCAAAGCTCTCCTTCAAATTTGAGGGAGAGCTTAAATTTTTCACAGACAAACAAATGCTGAGAGAATTTGCTAACAAGAGACCTGCCCTACTGGAGATGCTAAAGGGAGCCCTACAGACAGAGAAACAAAGAAAGGACAGAGAGACTTGGAGAAAGGTTCAGTACTAAAGAGATTCGGTATGGGTACAATAAAGGATATTAATAGAGAGAGGGAAAAATATGGCAAACATAAACCAAAGGATAAGATGGCCGATTCAAGAAATGCCTTCACGGTTTTAACGTTGAATGTAAATGGATTAAACTCCCCAATTAAAAGATATAGATTCGCAGAATGGATCAAAAAAAATGAACCATCAATATGTTGCATACAAGAGACTCATCTTAGACACAGGGACACAAAGAAACTGAAAGTGAAAGGATGGAAAAAAATATTTCATGCAAGCCACAGCCAAAAGAAAGCAGGTGTAGCAATATTAATCTCAGATAAAATAGACTTCAAATGCAGGGATGTTTTGAGAGACAAAGAAGGCCACTACATACTAATAAAAGGGGCAATTCAGCAAGAAGAAATAACAATCGTAAATGTCTATGCACCCAATCAAGGTGCCACAAAATACATGAGAGAAACACTGGAAAAACTAAAGGAAGCAATTGATGTTTCCACAATAATTCTGGGAGACTTCAACACATCACTCTCTCCTATAGATAGATCAACCAGACAGAAGACCAATAAAGAAATTGAAAACCTAAACAATCTGATAAATGAATTAGATTTAACAGACATATACAGGACATTACATCCCAAATCACCAGGATACACATACTTTTCTAGTGCTCATGGAACTTTCTCCAGAATAGATCATATGCTGGGACATAAAACAAGCCTCAATAAATTTAAAAAGATTGAAATTATTCAAAGCACATTCTCTGACCACAATGGAATACAATTAGAAGTCAATAACCATCAGAGACTTAGAAAATTCACAAATACCTGGAGGTTAAACAACACACTCCTAAACAATCAGTGGGTTAAAGAAGAAATAGCAACAGAAATTGCTAAATATATAGAGACGAATGAAAATGAGAACACAACATACCAAAACCTATGGGATGCAGCAAAAGCAGTGCTAAGGGGGAAATTTATAGCACTAAACGCATATATTAAAAAGGAAGAAAGAGCCAAAATCAAAGAACTAATGGATCAACTGAAGAAGCTAGAAAATGAACAGCAAACCAATCCTAAACCAAGTAGAAGAAAAGAAATAACAAGGATTAAAGCAGAAATAAATGACATAGAGAACAAAAAAACAATAGAGAGGATAAATATCACCAAAAGTTGGTTCTTTGAGAAGATCAACAAGATTGACAAGCCCCTAGCTAGACTGACAAAATCAAAAAGAGAGAAGACCCATATAAACAAAATAATGAATGAAAAAGGTGACATAACTGCAGATCCTGAAGAAATTAAAAAAATTATAAGAGGATATTATGAACAACTGTATGGCAAAAAACTGGACAATGTAGAAGAAATGGACAATTTCCTGGAAACATATGAACAACCTAGACTGACCTCAACCAACCCATCACAAGCAAAGAGATCCAATCAGTCATCAAAAATCTTCCCACAAATAAATGCCCAGGGCCAGATGGCTTCACAGGGGAATTCTACCAAACTTTCCAGAAAGAACTGACACCAATCTTACTCAAACTCTTTCAAAACATTGAAAAAAATGGAACACTACCTAACTCATTTTATGAAGCTAACATCAATCTAATACCAAAACCAGGCAAAGATGCTACAAAAAAGGAAAACTACCGGCCAATCTCCCTAATGAATATAGATGCAAAAATCCTCAACAAAATACTTGCAAATAGAATCCAAAGACACATTAAAAAAATCATACACCATGACCAAGTGGGGTTCATTCCAGGCATGCAAGGATGGTTCAACATAAGAAAAACAATCAATGTATTACAACACATTAAAAACTCGAAAGGGAAAAATCAATTGATCATCTCAATAGATGCTGAAAAAGCATTTGACAAAATCCAACATCCCTTTTTGATAAGAACACTTCAAAAGGTAGGAATTGAAGGAAACTTCCTCAACATGATAAAGAGCATATATGAAAAACCCACAGCCAGCATAGTACTCAATGGTGAGAGACTGAAAGCCTTCCCTCTAAGATCAGGAACAAGACAAGGATGCCCGCTGTCACCACTGTTATTCAACATTGTGCTGGAAGTGCTAGCCAGGGCAATCCGGCAAGACAAAGAAATAAAAGGCATCCAAATTGGAAAAGAAGAAGTAAAACTGTCATTGTTTGCAGATGATATGATCTTATATCTAGAAAACCCTGGGAAATCGACGATACAGCTACTAGAGCTAATAAACAAATTTAGCAAAGTAGCGGGATACAAGATTAATGCACATAAGTCAGTCATGTTTCTATATGCTAGAAATGAACAAACTGAAGAGACACTCAAGAAAAAGATACCATTTTCAATAGCAACTAAAAAAATCAAGTACCTAGGAATCAACTTGACCAAAGATGTAATAGACCTATACAAAGAAAACTACATAACTCTACTAAAAGAAATAGAAGGGGACCTTAAAAGATGGAAAAGTATTCCATGTTCATGGATAGGAAGGCTAAATGTCATTAAGATGTCAATTCTACCCAAACTCATCTACAGATTCAATGCAATCCCAATCAAAATTCCAACAACCTACTTTGCAGACTTGGAAAAGCTAGTTATCAAATTTATTTGGAAAGGGAAGATGCCTCGAATTGCTAAAGACACTCTAAAAAAGAAAAACAAAGTGGGAGGACTTACACTCCCTGACTTTGAAGCTTATTATAAAGAAGTTGCCGAAACAGCATGGTACTGGCACAAAGATAGACATATAGATCAATGGAATCGAATTGAGAATTCAGAGATAGACCCTCAGATCTATGGCCGACTGATCTTTGATAAGGCCCCCAAAGTCACTGAACTGAGCCATAATGGTCTTTTCAACAAATGGGGCTGGGAGAGTTGGATATCCATATCCAAAAGAATGAAAGAGGACCCCTACCTCACCCCCTACACAAAAATTAACTCAAAATGGACCAAAGATCTCAATATAAAAGAAAGTACCATAAAACTCCTAGAAGATAATGTAGGAAAACATCTTCAAGACCTTGTATTAGGCGGCCACTTCCTAGACTTTACACCCAAAGCACAAGCAACAAAAGAGAAAATAGATAAATGGGAACTCCTCAAGTTTAGAAGTTTCTGCACCTCAAAGGAATTTCTCAAAAAGGTAAAGAGGCAGCCAACTCAATGGGAAAAAATTTTTGGAAACCATGTATCTGACAAAAGACTGATATCTTGCATATACAAAGAAATCCTACAACTCAATGACAATAGTACAGACAGCCCAATTATAAAATGGGCAAAAGATATGAAAAGACAGTTCTCTGAAGAGGAAATACAAATGGCCAAGAAACACATGAAAATATGTTCAGCTTCACTAGCTATTAGAGAGATGCAAATTAAGACCACAATAAGATACCATCTAACACCGGTTAGAATGGCTGCCATTAAACAAACAGGAAACTACAAATGCTGGAGGGGATGTGGAGAAATTGGAACTCTTATTCATTGTTGGTGGGATTGTATAATGGTTCAGCCACTCTGGAAGTCAGTCTGGCAGTTCCTTAGAAAACTAGATATAGAGCTACCATTCGATCCAGCGATTGCACTTCTCGGTATATACCCGGAAGATCGGAAAGCAGTGACACGAACAGATATCTGCACGCCAATGTTCATAGCAGCATTATTCACAATTGCCAAAAGATGGAAACAACCCAAATGTCCTTCAACAGATGAGTGGATAAATATACACACGATGGAATACTACGCGGCAGTAAGAAGGAACGATCTCGTGAAACATATGACAATGTGGATGAACCTTGAAGACATAATGCTGAGCGAAATAAGCCAGGCACAAAAAGAGAAATATTATATGCTACCACTAATGTGAACTTTGAAAAATGTAAAACAAATGGTTTATAATGTAGAATGTAGGGGAACTAGCAGCAGAGAGCAATTAAGGAAGGGGGAACAATAATCCAAGAAGAACAGATAAGCTATTTAACGTTCTGGGGATGCCCAGAAATGACTATGGTCTGTTAATTTCTGATGGATATAGTAGGAACAAGTTCACAGAAATGTTGCTATATTATGTAACTTTCTTGGGGTAAAGTAGGAACATGTTGGAAGTTAAGCAGTTATCTTAGGTTAGTTGTCTTTTTCTTACCCCCTTGTTATGGTCTCTTTGAAATGTTCTTTTATTGTATGTTTGTTTTCTTTTTAACTTTTTTTTTTCATACAGTTGATTTAAAAAAGAAGGGAAAGTTAAAAAAAAAAAAAAAGAAAGAAAAACAAGGAAAAAAAAAAAAAGATGTAGTGCCCCCTTGAGGAGCCTGTGGAGAATGCAGGGGTATTCGCCTACCCCACCTCCATGGTTGCTAACATGACCACAGACATAGGGGACTGGTGGTTTGATGGGTTGAGCCCTCTACCATAAGTTTTACCCTTGGGAAGACGGTTGCTGCAAAGGAGAGGCTAGGCCTCCCTATATTTGTGCCTAAGAGTCTCCTCCTGAATGCCTCTTTGTTGCTCAGATGTGGCCCTCTCTCTCTGGCTAAGCCAACTTGAAAGGTGAAATCACTGCCCTCCCCCCTATGTGGGATCAGACACCCAGGGGAGTGAATCTCCCTGGCAACGTGGAATATGACCTCCGGGGAGGAATGTAGACCCGGCATCGTGGGACGGAGAACATCTTCTTGACCAAAAGGGGGATGTGAAAGGAAATGAAATAAGCTTCAGTGGCAGAGAGAATCCAAAAGGAGCCGAGAGATCACTCTGGTGGGCACTCTTACGCACACTTTAGACAACCCTTTTTAGGTTCTAAAGAATTGGGGTAGCTGGTGGTGGATACCTGAAACTATCAAACTACAACCCAGAACCCATGAATCTCGAAGACAGTTGTATAAAAATGTAGCTTATGAGGGGTGACAATGGGATTGGGAAAGCCATAAGGACCAAACTCCACTTTGTCTAGTTTATGGATGGATGTGTAGAAAAGTAGGGGAAGGAAACAAACAGACAAAGGTACCCAGTGTTCTTTTTTACTTCAATTGCTCTTTTTCACTCTAATTATTATTCTTGGTATTTTTGTGTGTGTGCTAATGAAGGTGTCAGGGATTGATTTAGGTGATGAATGTACAACTATGTAATGGTACTGTACACAATCGAAAGTACAATTTGTTTTGTATGACTGCGTGGTATGTGAATATATCTCAATAAAATGATAAAAAAAAAAAATTACATATACCTGTTTTCCTTACTCCCTGGATTGTCTCAGTAAGTTTAGGACTTCCTTTCTTCAACTGGGAACTCAGTTCCTACGTCCAAATTAGAAGGCGCAAACCAAAAGGTGGAGGAAATTAATAACTGAGGTTCTCTTCAAAACGTATAAGTGATATATTATCTATCGTTGCTTCAATCTGCTAGCATAATCAATAACTGAGTCTACATTTTTTAATCCTCTGTAAAATACAAATAGATTAAGATCAGTCATTTTATAATATATGGATAAAATATAAACTCACAACTTAAACTTTTTTTCATTAACTCTGTGGCATTTGATACAGGTAATCTAAGTAAGCACCCTACTTAGTAAGATAACCATAAAAAATCATACCACTGCTTATGTAGTAACTGATTTTCAATAAACATTTATTAAATAGAAAAAAAAAAAAAAAACCATAGACTAGACAAGTTTTATCTTTTTTTATTCAGTCCCAGATATTTTCTCTATCCCCAGGGAAATTCAGGGCTTGGTTTCAGCATTGCAGGAGGTACGGACAACCCACACATTGGAGATGACTCAAGTATTTTCATTACCAAAATTATTGGAGGGGGAGCAGCTGCCCAAGATGGAAGGTTGCGGTATGTTTTGCACTTTCTTTTATGATGCCTGTTTTACTTTGTCTGTTTTTTTTTTTAAACCAAACTGTATAAGGGATAAATACAAATCAGAAACATTATCATAATAACTAACATAGAGTAGATGTTCAAAGAACATTCAGATAATTGTGCTTTAAATATTGTTTCCTTCTTCATTTAAGGAATTCAGTTTTCTATTATAGGGATATTAAAACATTTTGAATAATAGTTTTGATTATTGGTTTGAGTATTTGTGAGCAAATTTATAAAAATCTTAGATTTCCTCTTTGTATTTTCCAATAATTCTCAAGATTTTTTCCATTTATTTTCTGGGTGGGAAACATTTATATAAATTTATTTAAGATGCAAACTATATATATGATTCTTTATATCTCATACCACAAAAAGTAAAGTATATGCAAACTTTAAATAAGTTAATATTTTTTTTTAATTGAGTAGATGAAAATAACATTGGCCTCTTGTTTAAATTTAGTGTTCCATTTTGGAAGGTGTCTTTAGAAAACTTTGTTTCTTTAGGCCATAGATTACGACACTTTAGCTATTTCTTTTTTTTAATTTATGATGGCTGTCTATAGATTTTAAGGCTAAGAATTCTATATAGTCTGTTAAAATAAGCAGTTTATTTTAAGGCTATCTGTACCTAATGCAGCTCTTCAGTTTCTAAACTTTACTTCTCACTGAATATGACAGGTAGTATATTAATTTAATTAGATATAGGAATTAATAATTTGACCGTTCATATAAATGTAGACATTTACTTCCTATTTCTGTTACTGGCCTTTTACTTTTACAGCTTACATAAAAATTATCTTCAGTTTGTTTAACTAGAGAACACAGTACTAACTCTAAGGTATCTGTCTTTGAATATAGAATTTCTTTCCTCTTTGAAAAGTTAATTAGATATAGAAGATTATCAGAGTCAGTTTTAAAATTTTAATTGTGTTTTTTCCCCTCCCTGCTCAATTCGAAATGACCATATTTTTTTTTTGTCATGGAATACCATGCAATTGAAAGTGATAACTAGAGCTAGGGGAGAAAGGTTAAGGCTAGTAACAAATCACAGTTTTAAAAAACACATTACCATATCAAATTAAGATATTTATGTGAGACATCTTTTAACTAAATGACCTAATGTTTAACATGTATAAATTTCAAGAAATAATTTCATCCTTTAATTCTAGTATCTAGGTTGAGAAGACTCTCAAAAATTCTTTGTTGACAAATCAATAAAATAATCCCAATTTTGCTACTTCCTGGCTTTGTGACCTTAATCTAGTTATTCAACCTAGCTGAGTCTCAGTTTTCTTAACTCTGAATCACAGCTTTGTCACTCAGTACCTTGGTGGCCTTGGGAAAGTTATTTAAATTCTGTGCCTCAGTTTCTCTATCTGAAAGATGGGAATAAAAATATGTGTCTAATAAGTTGTTGTGAGGGTTACAGCAGTAAAAGTACTTTAAGTGTGATTAATGCTAAATAAGTGTTTGCTTTTTGCTTAAGTATTTTAATGCCTATATATAGTAATCATACAATAAGCATACAAATGGCAGCTGTTATTATTTAATATAAGAATTTTGTGTATGTAATGTATTATTTGCACTAATTTTTTTGCTCTTTTTGCTAGCCCTTGGGAAATGTTTGTATTTATTTATATTAGTATTTGATACATTGAAATTTAACATACAGTTTCATCATTTATATTTTCTGTAGTAAATAATTATTTTCTTTACCTTGAAAATGATATGCCAAGAAAATGTGGCAAACTGAAAAATTGATATGTAAAATTGTCTTTTTAATATTTAAATTTTTTTTCTCAGGGTCAATGACTGTATATTACGAGTAAATGAAGTAGATGTTCATGATGTAACACATAGCAAAGCAGTTGAAGCATTGAAGGAGGCAGGGTCTATTGTACGCTTGTATGTAAAAAGACGAAAACCAGTATCAGAAAAAATAATGGAAATAAAGCTAATTAAAGGTCCTAAAGGTATGTGATAAATCAAACTCAAACCAAGACGAATTATTAAGTAAGAAGTCTGAGTTATGTGAATGTGGTTAAAGGGGAAAGGGGAAATTTTAGGTTGTATGTATGTTCATAGAATAGAATTTAAAAAAAAAAAAATCCATGGGACAGTACAATACAAACTGAACCCTAAGGTAAACCTGGACTATAGTTAATAGTACAGTTATAAAGAAGGGCTATCATCAGTAGTAACAAATGTACCACACTAATGCAAGGTGTTAGTAATAGGGTGGTATATAGGAACACCATATTTTATTAATGATTTTTCTGTAAACCCACAACTTCTCTAATTAAAAAAGGGGAAAAAAAAGAAAGAAAGAAATCTCTGAGTTAAATGTACATGAATTTATTTATGACCCACATTCTAAAAGTAACAAACTGGCAATTTTTTAATGAACTTGAGTGAATTACAGAATTTCTATTATTCCTACTAATTTTAAGTAGAATCAGAAAATTTGCATTCCTAACAAAATTCCAGCTTTTGAAAAGCTCCTTATATTAGTCTGTGTATATTTTGCAAACATTTTATCACTATCAGCTTATATGAATTTTGTAATTTAAGAATAAGTTCCATGTGATTTTTATATTCAAAATGTTCATAGTATATCTTTAATAGTTTTTAAAAGTAGGGTTAAAATCTTTATTAGTAGATTTGTCTGTTTTTTATATTCAGTACCATTATTTGAAAGACTTAGCATTAAAAGAAATGAAATATTCTTGCTCTTGAACACTTGGAACTCAAATGTAGTATTGATATTAACTTCTAATCATTGATCTGCAAAGTGCATTAAAAGCAGATAAACAGTAAATATTTAAGGGTATGTCATGAGCAGTTTCATCTGTAATGAGAACTGTTAAGATGTGGTTTCTATATTTTGAAAACGTGGTACTGAGGGTAAATGGAAGTATTGATTCTAACATGTTGCTTCATGGAAGAGATAGGATTTCAGAAGTTCAACAGATGGAAAAGAATACAAAGCTGGGAATATGTCTAGTATTGAAGCTATGCAACTTATGAATTTCAGAAATTCCTTACTTAAAACTTGTTTCACAGAATAGTGGGGAAAAAAACAACAAAGATATACACCATTTTTAAAACCTATGGTCTGTCCACCACCAACAGAGTTTTCTTCTTTGTTTCTCAATTGCTTTAATCTTGTGAAGTTACTGAAAGTGTATTAGTAAGAAATACAATTACGATGGAAACAAAAGTGAAATATAATTTTAGAATGTCTCTTTCAACATTTGCACTTACAAAGAGATTTAGAGGAGAAACACCCCAAAATAAAGGTATCCATTTGTAACATAGGAGCACCTATGTTTATAATTGTCACTTGATTGCAGAACAGATTCTTAAGATGAGAAAAGTAGATAGCAAGATAGATTCTTTTCTATTTTAAAAAACATTAATGTGATGAAATTATCACCTTCTAATTTTCAGACATTTCTTTCTGGGCTTAAGTTCACATTTATTGATGAGACTCTAAAACTAGTGTTTTCCAAGCAGGTCTTGGGTTCAGCATTGCGGGAGGTGTTGGAAATCAGCATATTCCTGGGGATAATAGCATCTATGTAACCAAAATCATTGAAGGCGGTGCGGCACATAAAGATGGCAAACTTCAGATTGGAGATAAACTTCTAGCAGTAAGTATAAAAAGTCTGTGTTTTTTTTTTTTTTTAAAGCCATTTTGATGCCTGTTTATTTCTGACAATTCAAAATTCTACATATTTGAAATGTTTACATGATGTTTAAATGACTGAATACTAAGCTTACTTTAGTCAAAACCGAAAAAAATGATTCTTGGTATTATCTTTATTTGCCATTTCCTATCCCATTGTCATTTTCTTCTGTCCCCCGCCCTTTTTTTTTTTAACTGAAAGGTAGGGGACTGAGGTACACAGAATTATTTAACCATAATCCTTAGATTCAATTTAAAAATTCATTTTTAATTGGCTTATTCATCTTTTTGTTTTTATGTTTATGTATTCTGGATATTAAACCCTTATCAGATGTATGATTTGCAAAAATTTTCTCCCATTCTGTGGATTGTCTTTTCACTTTCTTGGTAGTATCCTTTTTTGCACAAAAGTTTTTAAATTTGAATGGTCCAGTTGATCTGTTTTTTCTTTTGTTGACATATTTAAGAAACCATTTTCAAATCCAGAGTAATGAGATTTGCCCCTATGTTTTCTTTGAAGTATTTTATAATTATTGCTCTTAAATTTAGATCTTTAATGCATTTCAAGTTAATTTTTATGTATTGCGTAAGATATGGATCCATTTTCATTCTTTTGCATGTGGATTTTTAGTTTTCCCAGCACTGTTTGTTGAGGAGAATGTTCTTTCCCCATTGAATGATCTTTGCACCCTTGTCAAAGACAATTGACCATAGGTGAGAGGGTTTATTTCTGGGCTCTCAATCCATTTCCATTGGTCTATATGTATTTTCTTATGGCAGTACCATACTGTTTGATTACTGTAGTGTATTATTTAGGGTTCTCTAGGGAAACAGCATCAACAAGAGATATCTATAAGTACAAGATTTTATAAAACTGCCTCACGTAACTGTGGATATGCATGAATCCAAATTCTGTAGGGCAGGCAGCAAACTGACAACTCCAGTGAAGATGTTTTATGAACTCCTCAGGCAGTGACCTGACAACTTAAATGAACTCAGAAAACGAACTGGCAAATTTGATGAACTCCTCAGGAAACGCTTCACTGGTTAGCCTAAGAAGAAGTAGAGGTCCTCTCTCTGTCTCTCTTAAAAGGCTTCAACTGATTGGATTAAATCCAGCTGATTGCATTCTCTCATTGTGAAAGACACACCCTTCATTGATGTAATCAGTCACAGCTGCAGCCAATTGACTGATGATTTAATAAATCAGCCTTCTGGTTTATTAACCAGCCACAAATGTCCTTGCAGTAACGGTTAGGCCAGTGCTTGCTTGACCAGACACCTGGGTACTATTACCTGGCCAAGTTGACACATGAACCTAACCATCACATGTAGCTTTGTATTAAGTTTTGAAATCAGAAAGCAGGAGTCCTCCAACTTTATTCTTCATTTTTAAGATTGTGTTTTCTATTTTGGGTCCCTTGAAATTCCATATTAATTTTAGATGGATTTTTCCGTTTCTGCAAAAAATGCCACCCAGATTTTTATAGGGATTGCATTGAATCGGTGTATTGCTTTGGGCAAGTATTGTCATCTTAAGAATATTGTCTTCCAGTCCATGAGCATAAGGTATCTTTCCAATTATTTAGGACTTCTTTAATTTCTTTCAGCAATATTTTATAGTTTTCAGTATACAATTTACATCTCCTTGAGTAAATTTATTCCCAAGTATTTTATTCTTTTTTGATGCTATTTGTTTATATGTTAAATATTTTATTTACATTTGCAAAGATACCAGTATAAGAACTAAATATAATAATATAACTTTCAAATTTTGGAATGAGGAGGGAAGAGAAGAGATTGATGATCATGCAAGTGAAATAAAGCCTCATCTTTTTTAGCAGGGAGGCAAGACATATTTGAAGTTAATTAGTCAAGAAATAAAACCAGGGGCATGTTATTTTTAATTATGAACTCAGAAAAATTGCAAACATATGGTTAAAAGTGATTGCTTCATGTGGTTAAAGGATAATGCGTTACCCAGCATAGATATGGAACATTTCCTTCATCTCGAAAAGTTCTATTAGTTGATGCAGGAACAAAGAAATCAGTATAATGAAACTAGAAAATTAACAAACACAGAAAAAAAAAATGCTTCCCCTTATAAATTATTATTTTTACATGATTGTTCTATTTCTCGCCTTGTGTTTTCTCTTCTATATTTTCTTATTTCTTTGTTGTTATATAATTTGTTCACTGAATACAAATCACCTTTGATCTAAAATTTCTTTCCGTTTCCTAGTGTAAGTTTTCTAAATTGTACTTGAGATGTGTTTTGCATGCTACATTTCTGTCCATTTTCTTTGACTGAAGTTTTATGTTGGGCTTATGCTAATTTTTAAAAAATTATTTCAATTTTTAAATAATTTCTTCAACAGGACCTGTTATATCTGGGTCTGTTCTTTGCCCACACATGGTGAAAATGGATTCTTTTAAAATTTCCCTATTTACATCTGGCCACTGTTTTGGATCCACTTCTTAGAGCTGTGTTGGAGGGCTGGATATTAAAGTTTATATACCACAAAAGATTTTAATATATTTTGGGGGAAAGACCAATAATATTTTAAAGTCTTTAAAGGAGAGAACATTAATTTATGCTGAATAGCCATGGACATTTACATTTCTTTTAAGAGTATAGTGGACTCTAGAGAATGGTAGAGTTATTTTCAGTGATGAAGTCTTATATACTCTTGATGGTATTTTTGCTTGTAACTGCTAACATTAAAGACTTTTAGAGATTTAAAAATTAAATTCTGAACATAGAGTTTAAATCTCTTCTTATGGTTTAAAAAATGACCAACTATAGTTGTCAGAGCATTAATTCATTAATTTTTCTTAAGTGGTTGATTAGCAGGTGAGTATGAGTCAGAATTTTCAATAGGTGCAAATTGGAGTATTTAAACTTGGGCAACTTTGTTATTATAGGGAATACTGCCTGCAATTATGGTCTAGTAGTCCAGTAGGTTGAAAATTAATCTCAAGCTCTTTAAGGAGCTTAGAGTATAATTGAAGTATATACAACCAAATATTCTTTTAGAAGGGAGGAGGATTAGTTCAACTATTCATTATTATATACATTAATGTTAAATAATTAACCATATGAACAGAGTATATGAACGTATGCATTTGAGTAAATTTGTTCGTAAGTATTTTATTCTGTTTTGATGCTATTTTAAATGGAATTGTTTTCTTAATTTCTTTTGCATTGTTGATTACTAGTGTATGAAAATGCAACTGATATGGTGGTGTCAATTTTGTATCCTGCAACTTTGCTGAGTTTGTTTACTAGCTCTAACAGGTTTTTGTTTTTATTTTTGTTTTGTTGGATTTTCTTTAGGGTTTTCTACATATAAGAGCATGTCATCTGTAAATAGAGATTCTGTTACTTCTGCCTTTCAATTTGGATGCCTTTTCTTTTTCTTTCCTAAATTCTCTGGCTAGAACTTCCATTACTATGTTGAATATAAATTATGAAAATCTACATCTTTGTCTTGTTTTTGATCTTAGGGGAAAAGCTTTCAGTCTTTACTGTTGAGTATGATGTTACCTGTGGATTTTCGTAAATGACCTTTATCACGTTGGGGAAGTTCCCTTCAATTACTAATTTATTAAGTGCTTTTATCATGAAACGGTTTTGGCTTTTGTCAAATGCTTTTTCTGCTTCATTCGAAATGACCATGTGCATCTTAATGTGGTGCATTATTTTGATTTTCATACACTGAACAACTCGATTGTGGTTTATAATCCTATAATCCTTTAATATCTGGCAAAATTCAGTTTGCAAGTATATTGTTGAGGATTTTTTCATCTGTTTCCATAAGGTATATTGGTCTGTAGTTTTTGTAGTGTCTTTGGCATCAGTATTAGGGTAATGCTGGCCTCATAGGATTAGTTAGGAAGCATTCCCTTCCTTCAGTTTTTTAGAAGAGTTTGAGAAGGTTTGGTGTTAATTCTTCTTTAAATGTTTGGTAGAATTTACCAGTGAAGCCATCTGTTCCTGGGGCTTTTTGGTTACTGTGGGAAGGTTTTTGATTACTGATTCAGTCTCCTTAGTTGTTATAGTTCTATTCAGATTTTCTGTTTCTTCTTGAGTAGATTTTTGGTAGTTTATGTGTGTCTAGACATTTTTGTCCACTTCATCAGGTTATCCAATTTATTGGTATACAATTGTTCATCACATTCTCTTATAATCCTTTTTGTTTCTGTTATGTCAATAGTAATATTCCCTCTTTCATTTCTGATTTTAGTAATTTGAATCTTTTCCCTTTTTTCTTTGTTTCTGTAGCTAAAGGTTTATTTTGTTGATCTTTATAAAGAACCAAATTGAGTTTCATTGGTTTTCTTGATTTTTTTTCCAATTCTCTATTATGTTTATCTTTGCTCTAATCTTTATTATTCCCTTCCTTCTCTGCTTTTGGGTTTAGATTGTTCTTCTTTTTCTAGTTCCTTAAGGTGTCCAGTTAGGATATCTTTCTCTTTTTTTTAATATAGGCCTTTACAGCTATAATTTCCCACTGAGCACTGTTTTTGCTGCATCCCATAAGTTTTGGCATGTTATATTTTCATTTTCATTCATCTCAAGGTAATTTCCAATTTCCCTTGTCATTTCTTCTCTAACATTGGTTGTTGGAGTGTGTTGTCTAAATCACACATTTTTGTGTTTTCTGGTTTTCCTTTTGTTAACTTTTCTTGTTTCATTTTTCAGGTTGGTAAAAGTATTTTGTATGGTTTCAGTCTTTTAAAATTTATTAAGACTTGTTTTATGGCCTAACATATGATCTATACTTGAGAAAGTTCCATGTGTACCTGAGAAGAATGTGTATTCTGCTGTTGTTAAGTGAGTGGAGGGTTTTTTAATATGTTTGCTAGATCTAAATGGTTTATGGTATCTTTGAACTCCTCTCTTTCCTTGTTGATCTTCTAATTGTTCTAAGCATTTGTCCTGGAGGTTCTAGCCAGGACAACAAAAAAAAGGAAAAGAAAAAGGCATTCATATTGGAAAGGAAGAAGTAAAACTATTATCTATTTGTAGATGACATGATGTTAATATGAAAACCCTGAAGAATCTACTTAAAAATTATAACTAACAGATGAGATCAGTGTTAGTCAAGGATGCAATATCACTACCTCAAAATCCAATTGTATTTCTATATCTTAGGAATGAACAATTTGAAAATGAGATTAAGTAAATGATTCCATTTACAATAGCATCAAAAAGGATAAAATATTTAGGAATAAATTTTACAAGGTAAGTACAAAATTTGTGCTCTAAAAGCTACAAAACATTGTTGAAAGGAATTAAAGAAGACCGAAATAAATAGAAATATTCCCATGTCCATATATTGAGAACTATAATATTGTTAAGAAGACAGTATTTTCCAAATTGATCTACAGATTTAAGTTGTTCCCTATCACAGTTGTAGCTGCCTTTTTTGAAGAAATTAACAAGCTGATTGTGAAATTCATGCAGAAATTCAAGGAACCAAGAATGGGCAAAACAATCTTGGAAAAGAGAAACATAACTGGAGGACTGTCTAGAGTCTGTCAAAAGATTACAGTGTGAACATTCCCAAGGGCTTTAACGCCAATTCCATTCTTTTCAGATCTCATATCCATCATTGTCACTTTTTGTTTCATTGCCACACTTTCATCTTGTTGGCCACCCTCTTTCTGTTATTCATTTGTAAAATAATGTGGGTTTATCACTGGGAGACAAGGATTAAAAAAAAGCTACACACTGCTCTGTGTTTATGAACTGAAAAGCAGATACACAGTAACTGGTCACTGACCTACTTTGAAAGAAGTGATTTGATTGATCATTGTTCATGATATACATATTATTGTAGGATGGTTTGTGTACTGAAGAGGTAGAAGTAATGTTTACACTTTATGCATTTACTCATAGTTAATATACTGGGATAATTGAAATTTAAACCATGTTTTTTAGGAGCTGGTGTTATTTAAGTAACCTATGGTAATTAAAATTTGTGCATATCAGAACTGTGTAAAGCAAGAAATGTCTGTATATTTAGAATCCGATTACTTTTCATCACCTCAGCTCTTAGAACCCTGGCTTGAGCCACAGTCTCCTTTTAACTGGATTATTGCCATAGACTACTAACAAATCTCCCTGATTCTGCATTTTTTCCCTCCTTCATTCTTTTGTCAACACAGCTGCCTAAATGATCCTGTTAAAATTTTCCGAATAACTTCCTATTTCACTCCAGTAAAACAATATCTACAACAACCACTTTCTTCAGTTGCCTCTCTGACCTCATCTCCAAAATTTGCTTTTTAAGTCAAGCATAGGTATTCATTCAGTAAATTAATGTTCAAATGAGAAGATTGTACTAGATAGGAAGAGTTGCTCATAGTCTCTTAAAGGTTTGGGATTCTTGTTTAGGAGCAGGGTGCTAAAATTGACACCTCGTAGGAGAACATCTGTTAATGGAAGATTAGTTCACCAATATTGAAGTTGAGACAATAACATGAGTGACTCATTGATCTGGAAATTTGCTAAATTTGGACTTACCAATATCCTTGTACTAGGGATGCATTTAAATTTATAACACATTTGTGTGACTCTGAGCTGCAGAGATCGGATAACCCAGGTACTTAAAGCATTATTTAAACAGGTTTCTATTTCAACTTTTCATCTTGACTAAGGTTTCTGAATAATTTGGAAAAGTTCCTTAATTTGATAAATATTATCTATCAGAAAGCTACAACAAATATACCTAATGATGATTCTGGAACATTAGAAAAATCCACAGTGAAAATAGGGATGCCAACTGATATCTTCCTTTCAGCATTTTTCTAAAGATCTTAGCTAATGCTTTAAGAAAATAAAAATAATATATATGCAATTTTATTGATTTATATTCAGTCTATCATCAAACTATGTGATGATACTGTGAACAATTGATTGTACACTTTGGAAGATTGTGTGGTATGTGAATATATATCAATAATATTGCATTAAAAAAAGAATCTTTCTATACGATACCAGCAACCAATTAGAAACATCTCAGAGAAATATTCAAAGTTACTGTAAAGGAAGGGCTAAGCCAACTTATAATTGTGCCTGAGTCTCCCCTAGAGAACCTCTTTTGTTGCTCAGATGTGGCCTCTCTCTCTAAGCCAACTCGGCAGGTGGACTCACTGCCCTCCCCCTAACTGGGACATCTCCCAGGGCTGTAAATCTCACTGGCAATGTGAAACATGACTCCCAGGGATGAGCCTGGACCTGGCATCATGGGATTGAGAAAACCTTCTTGACTAAAAGGGGGAAAGAGAAATGAAACAAAATAAAGTTTCGGTGGCTAAGAGATTACAAATGGAGTCGAGAGGTCATTCTGGAGGTTACTCTTATGCATTATATAGATATCCCTTTTTAGCTTTTAGTCTATTAGAATAGCTAGAGGGAAATACCTGAAACTGTTGAACTGCAGCCCAGTAGTTTAGATTCTTGAAGATGATTGTATAACTAAATAGCTAATACGGTGTGAATATGTGATTGTGAAAATGTTGTGGCTCACACTCCCTTAATCCGGTGTATAGACACAAGTAGAAAAATGGAGACAAAAAGTAAATGAATAATAGGGGCATGGGGATAGGGGATGTTTTGGGTGTTTTGGGTGTTTTTTTTTTAACTTTTATTTTATTTTATTTTATTTTTTGGAGTAATGTTCAAAAATTGATTTTGGTGATGAATGCACAACTATATGATGATACTGTGAACAACTGATTGTACACTTTGGTTGATTGCATGATATGTGAGTATATATCAATAAAATTGCATTAAAAAATAACCTTTCCATACGATAGCAGCAGCCAATTAGAAACATATCAGAGAAATATTCAAATCATAAGACTCTAAAATTATACCTAACAATTAATGAGCAAGATTTACATGAGTAAAACTGAACGACATGGAAAGAGTCCCCATGTTCCATGATATATAGAAGCAATATTATAAATGTGTCTACTTTTCTCCAGGTCATTCTGTAAAATCTGTGCAATCTCAACCATAATTCTGTGAGTTTCTAAAGGCATTGAAACAAATTCTAAAGTTTACTGGGAAGAGCTATTACATAAGAATTAACAAGAAACCTTTTAAAAGGAACTAAAAGTAAAGGAACATAACCTACCAGATTGAGATACAGCATAGAACATTGATAATAAAATAGGGTTTTATTGGTATAGGGATTATATATAGGAAAGCATTCCACCAGGATCAAAATGTAAATGCAAAACAAGCTATCAAATACTTTAAGAAAATAGAGGATTGTCTTTATCATTTGGAGTGGGAAAACCCTTCCTACATAGAATGCAAAGTCTAGAATTTATTAAGGAGAAAACTGATAGGTTTGATTTCAATAATAATTGCAGTCTTTAGGATAATAAAAGATATCGTAAGGTTGGAAAATTAATGACAAGCCAGGAAAAAATATTTGCTAATATATATAGCCAAGAATTATTCTCTAGAAGAGATAATGAGCTCCTATGTTTAAATAAGAATACAACAACCAGATTGAAAAGGGGTAAACAATATAAACATTAAATTTACAGAAAACATTTGAAGCTGAAAAATAATTTGAAAAAATCTCACCTCCTTCATTGTTAATAATTGAGGGACAAATTTTGAAATAATTGATGTACAAATTTAAAAATTAGTTCACAGACTTGTTTTTTGTAAATTGATAATATTCGATGTTGACAAAGGTCAAGTTAAATGGCACTCTCATATTCTGTTGTAGTGAGTTGAAATTTATTAAAACCATGTATGATAACAATTGAGTATTATGCATCAAAGAGGAAAATGCTTATACTCTTTGACTTGGCAATTCATTATCTAGGAACTTAGGTGTCTGAAATAAAGATGTACATAAATAGTGGTACAAAGGTATTCACTGACAGTCTATACAAATAAAAATTTGAAACTACTTATATATTTATTAAAACAGGAATGGTTTAATAATTTATGATGTAACCACACACTATGCAACAGTTTTGGGGTTTTGTTTTGTTTTGTTTGCATTGATTTATATCCTAACTCAGTTTTAAACAAGTCTGTTGCTTTCAGAAGACAGTGCTGGAAATAATTGGGGGGAAAATGAATTTCTTTCTTTACCACAGGTCATTATGCTGCTTTGAACCACTGCCTAGTGTCCTTTCCTTTCAGTCTGAAGAACTCCTTGTGGCATTGCTTATAGGGCAGGTCTAGTGGTGATGAACTCCTTTGGCTTTTGTTTACCAGGGAATGCCTTAATTTCTCCATCATTTCTGAAAGTCAGTCTCGCTAGATATAAAATTCTTGGTTGGTAGTTTTTTTTTTTGTTTTTTTTTTCAGCTCTTTAAGTATTTCAACCCATTACTTTCTTGCTGCTATGGTTTCTGATGAGAAATCGGCATGCAGTCTAATTTGGACTCCCAGGTACATAGCATGTTGCTTTCCTCTTGCAGCTTTCAGAACTCCTTCTTTGTATGTTGCATTCAATAGTATGATCAGTATGTAACAGGGTTCTTCTCTTTCTGGGACTCCCATAATGTGTATATTAGTGCCCTAAATGGTGTCCCAGAGTGTCTTAGACTATTTTTGCTTTTAATATTTAGTTTTTCTTTCTGCTCCTCAGCCTGACTCATTTCAAATGTCTTGTCTTCAAGTTCCCTGATTCTTCTGTCAGCTCCAGTCTGCTCTTGAAACCCACCTGGGCATTTTTCATTTCAGTTACTGTGGTCTTCAACTCCAGTAGTTCTGTTTGGTTCCTTTTTAAAATTTCTGTCTCTTTGCTAAGACTCTCATATTGCTCATTCATTGTTTTCTTGATATCCTTTAGTTCTTTCTCTGTATTCTCCTTTATCTTCCTGTGCATTTTTTTTTATATTCCGAAGAAATATTAACTTGAATTTTTAAAAGATTAAGTAAATAAAGCTTCCAAGGCACATATGTCTCATAAACAATCATTACTTACTAACATCAGTGTCAGTATTTTAATTTAACATCTTTAATCTTCCTTAACCATTAGCTGTGATAACCATGTGAAAATTACATCCAAGAAGTATTTTATATAGGCTGAGTTTAAAAGATGCTTCTTTTGGGACTCAGAGAAATCTGTGTTGCCCTCTGTGTGGGCAGGAAAGAAATGGACAAGGGTCTCCAGAGGTACTGGAGAAGAGTATCACTCATTCAGAAGGACTGTTCTCTCCAGCATGGTTGGGTTAGGGTAAAACAAAGTCATTGGTGCATTTTGAATTTTTCAATATATTTCTGCAAAAATGAAATGGCCATTTTTGGGGAAAAAAGGGAAGAAAACTTTTGGAAAGTACTTCGTGGGTAGATAGGAGACAGCCATCATTCACTGCAGATTTCAGTAAAATAAAAATTAACTTCATTTCTGGGTCCTGTTTAGGGTAGATGAACAAAAAACCAGCATGTCCATGTTCTAAAGATATTCAGAGATAGCAATAGATACCTGCAAGCATCCTGAAGTTTGGGGTAGGGAACTGAGTGTTACTGCAGCTAGTACATGATCAGGAAAGCAAAGTCACTAAGAGTTATATGAAATCAGGGATTATTATTGCCATTTGATTTTCCAAATTTGGGGAACCTGGTGAAGAAGTCTATAGAAGGTCATTACCTCTGCATCTTGTGGCGGGGACTGCCAGCCAGCGGTTCCAGGCCCACCGGGTGACCGCAGGTCAGTGACAACCTGTGCATAAAGCTTGTGCATGGTCTGTAGGCCCATAGCATTTTTTTTGTTATTTTTATTGAGATTGTTCACATACCATACAGTTATCCAAAGATCCAAAGTGTACAATCAGTTGTCCCTGGTACCCTCATACAGCTGTGCATCCATCACCACAATTACTTTTTGTTCAATTTTTGGAACCTTTACTCCAGGCAAGAAATAAAGACAAAGATGCGGGGGGAAAAATAAAAGAAAAGGAAACTCAAATCCTCCTATATCCGTAACCACCCCCCCCATTGTTGACTCATAGTATTGGTATAGTACGTTTGTTAAAGTTTATGAAAGAACGTTTAAATTGAAATACTACTTTCTGTAGTATATAGTTTGCAATAGGTATATATTTTTTCCCTATATGCCCCTCTGTTATTAACTTCTAGCTGTATTGTCATACATTTGTTCTGGTTCATGGAAGAGATTTCTAATATTTGTACAGTTAATCACAGACATTGCCCACCATAGGATTCAGATTTATACATTCCCATCTTTTGACCTCCAACTTTTCCTTCTGGTGACATATATGACTCTGACCTTCCCCTTTCCACTACATTCATGCACCATTCAGCACTGTTAGTTATTCTCACAACGTGCTACCATTACCTCTGTTCATTTCCAAATGTTTAAGTTCATCCTAGTTGAACATTCTGCTCATACTAAGCAACCACCCCCCATTTTTAGCCTGGTTCTGTGTCTTGGTAACTTACATTTCATATCTATGAGTTTACATATTATAATTAGTTCCTATCAGTGAGACCCTGAAATATTTGTCTCTATGTGTCGGGGTTATTTCACTCAGTATTGCCCTCAAGGTTTCATCATCAACCTATTTTTTTATTTTAAGATGGTTTTGTTCACATGCATACATTCCATCCTAAGTAAACAATCGATGGTTGCCTGTATAGTCACATATTTATGTTTTCACCACCCTCACCACTATCTATATAAGGGCATCCACATTTCTTCCACAAAGCAGGAGGAAGAGTCAAAAAAGGTAGAGAAGCAAAAGAAAAAGAAAAAAGAAAGAGGAAAACAAAAAGAAAAACATGACAGCTAGGAAGCAGCAAAAGGAAAGATAACCTTAAATCAAAGTAGAATAGAGTCAGACAACACCACCAATGCCAAATGTCTCACACCCCTCCCTTTTCCCCCCCTCTTATCTGCATTTACCTTGGTATATCACCTTTGTTACATTACAGGAAGCATAATACAATGATTCTGTTATTTGTAGTCTCTAGGTTACGTTGATTGTATCTTTCCCCCAGGGCCTCCCTATTTTTAACACCTTGCAAGGTTGACATTTCTTTGTTCTCCCTCGTGAAAGAATGTATTTGTACATTTTATCACAATTGTTAAACACTCTAGGTTTCACCGAGTTACACAGTCCCAGTCTTTATATCTTTCCTCTTTTCTTCTGGCGTCCCACATGCTCCTAACCTTCCTCTTTCAACCATATTCATAGTTATCTTTGTTCAGTGTACTTACATTGTTGGGCTACCATCTCCTAAAGTTGTGTTCCAAATCTCTCACTGCTGTCTTCTCCTGTCATTCTGTAGTGCTCCCTTTAGTATTTCCTGTAGGGCGGGTGTCTTGTTCACAAAGTCTGTCATTGTCTGTTTGTTGGGAAATATTTTGAACTCTCTGTCATATTTGAAGGACAGGTTTGCTGGATATAGGATTCTCAGTTGGTGGTTTTTCTCTTTCAGTGTCTTAAATATATCACACCATTTCCTTCTTGCTTCCATGGTTTCTGCCTCCATGGTTTCTGTGTATAGTCTTATTAAGCTTCCTCTGTATGTGGTGGATCACTTTTCTCTTGCTGCTTTCAGGATTCTCTGTCTTTGATGTTTGATAATCTGGTTATTAAGTGTCTTGGTGTAGGCCTATTGAGATTTATTCTGTTTGGGGTACGCTGCTCTTCTTGGATCTGTAATTTTCTGTTTTTCATAAGAGATGAGAAATTTTCACTGATTATTTCCTCTATTATTGCTTCTACCCCTTTTCTTTTCTCTTCTCCTTCTGGGACACCAATGATACGTACATTCTTGTATTTCGTTTCATCCTTAAGTTCCCGGAGAAGTTGCTCATATTTTTCCATTCTTTTCTCCATCTGCTCTTTTGTGTGTAGGCTTTCAGGTGTTTTGTTCTCCAGTTCCTGAGTGTTTTCTTCTGCCTCTTGAGATCTGCTGTTGTATGTTTCCATTGTGTCTTTCATCTCTTGTGTTGTGCCTTTCATTTCCATAGATTCTGCCAGTTGTTTTTTTTTTTTTTTGAACGTTCAGTTTCTTCCTTATGTATGCCTAGTGTTTTCTTTATAGCTTTTATCTCTTTTGCCATAGCTTCTCTAAACTTTTTGAATTGATTTAGCATTAGTTGTTTAAATTCCTCTATCTCAGTTGTAGTGTAAATTTGTTCCTTTGACTGGGCCATAACTTCGTTTTTCTTAGTGTAGGTTGTAGTTTTATGTTGGGGTGGCTCCTAGGCCACTCCAATCAGGTTTTTCCAGATGAGAACAAGCTCAGGTCACAGAGGAAATATTCTGTATCTGGTTTCCCTGAGGGTGTGTCTTAGAAAATTGGCCTGTGAGGCCTCAGGTCACTGTGCTTTTCTGCCCAGCAGGTGGCGCCTGTCAGCCTGTCACAGGCTGGTGTAAGGGGGTGTGGCCCATGGCTCTCCTTCCCCCAGGCTCTGGGGTCTGGTTCTGAATGTAAGGCAGGTAGTAGAGCTGGGCCCCTCCTCTTTCCTCTTGGGAAGCCATGCCAGCTAGAGAGAGGTCATTTGCATATAAATAGATTCTTTGTTTCTCTGACTCTGCTACCTCCACCCTTGTCTGGGTCAGAGTGCTGTAATTTTTAAATGGCTGAGGCTTTCTCTGCTGCAAAGCACTGCAAGCTGAAAACAGCTGAGGCCTTCTCCACTGAGCCACCCAGGTTGACAGAGAGAGAAAGGGACAGAAATCCCTCAGATTCACCCATCGGCCAGAGATAGCACGCAGTCCTCTGGGCTCCCCGTCCTGAGACAGCTATGTCCCCTGAGTCTCCCAAGGGCAGTTGTGACCAAAAGCCTCTGTCTGCTTGTTGGGGATTCACTGTCTGTATTGAGCAGTTAACATTAAAACCCCAGTTGGAGCTGGGCTTAGGTATATTCACTTGTTCAGAGTGCTGCTCTCTAGCTCCGTGAGGCTTCCGTTAGGGAGGGGCTCTCAGCTCTCGGCTCTCAGCTCTCCGCTTTTGGCGCAGGTCTGCAGTTTTTACTTACAGATTTTATGCTGTGAGCTCGGGCGTTCCTCCCAATTCAGGTTGGTGTATGATGAATGGACAGTCTTGTTTGTCTCCCCGCAGTTATTCCAGGTTATTTACTAATTTTTCTCTTGTTTATGAATTGTTCCAGGGGGACTAACTGGCTTCCACTCCTCTGTATGTCACCATCTTAACTCCTCCTTCATGTGCATTTTTAAGATCATTTTTTTAAAGCATTTGTTCATTATGTCCACATTCTGGCCACCTTCGTTGATTTTTTTTTTTTTTTTTTTTTTTTGGATTTTTATTCTCTTCCTGTGAATGGACCATCATTTCCTCTTTCTTTGTATTGTACTCTTGTTGCTTACTGTACATTTAATATTTTAGAGTGTTAACTCTGGGATTTATTCCCTGAGATATCTATTTCTTAATTTTGTATTCAGCTAGTGAAAAGACAGATTTTCTTGAGCTTTAGCCTTCCTATCAGGAAGGTCTGCCCGAGGTGAATGCATCATTGAGGGTTTTCCTTGTCTTTCTGTGCCTCTGTCTTGTCCTGGGGTTTTACTTGTTAGTTGTTTTTGGCTTTCTCATGTTTACAGGATTTAGTTGTTCCCTCTGTTTCCCGGGAGACAGACCTCCCTCTTCTGGGTGTGTGAAGCCAGCAAGCTTTTGCCCTAGACTGCCTCTATAGTTTCTTATGCTCCTTTTGTTGTCACAAGCTGCTTTGCAAATGCTGGGAAAAGGGGCAAGCTGGGGAGGACTTTGCTGAATCCGTCTTTCCCTTTCAAAACAGTGTCAAGGACCCACAAGGACACACAGACAAAATCAGGAAGCCAAGAGCTTCTTGCATGGCTTCCTAAAGCTGATCTTTCTTGGCCTGCCTAGCAAAATGCAGCTCTTCAACTAACTGTCCCCTGTAGCTCTTGTCTGTCTGAGTGAATTGAAACAGTGGCTGCTGCTGCCTTTGTCTAGGGCTGGTTGAAACAATTAACTGCTCTTAGAGCCTGGCCTCTGGCAATCCCAAGTAGCTAAACAAAAGCTGTGATAGGTGAATGGATGTGCCCATCCCTGGTCTTGAGGAAGAGTTTTTTACCTCCCTTTCTGTCTCCAGCGAGCTAACCAGGGGCTGAACCAGGGGCTGAACCACATGTAGACCAATTCACTGTTCTTTAATGTAATTTATCAGCCTGTTTCTCCCGCTCTTCCCTGGATGCTGTACAGTGTTCTTCTGCCCTCCAGAATTTCAAAATAGTTGTTTCATACAGTTCCTGCCTGTTTAATAGTTGTTCTAGTGGACTGACTGAGTCCTGGAGCCCTCTACTCCGCTATCTTCTCACAATCCTCGTTGCAACAGTTTAAAATGCAACAGTTTTTAAAATGCAACAGTTTTTACATGTCCCAGCTTAAAAAGATCTCTCAGATGTCTCACATTAAAAGTCAAATTGCATAGCCTACTTTGCAGAAATGGAAAAACCTATTGTCATATTTTTTTGGAAGGGGGAGGGGGCCCGAATAGCCAAAAACATCTTGAGAAAGAAAAACAAAGTTGGAGGACTCATACTTCCTGACTTTAAAGCATTTTACAAAGCTACAGTGGTCAAAGCAGCATGATTCCAGCATAAGGATTGACCAGTGGAATAGAATTGAGAGTTCAGAAATAGACCATCACATCTGTGGTCAATTGATTTTTGACAAATTGACCAAGTCCACTCAACTGGAATAGAACAGTGTCTTTCACAAATGGTTCTGGGAGAACTGGATATCCATACCCAAAAGAATGAAGGAGGACCCATATCTCATACCTTATGCAAAAATTAACTTAAAATGGATCAAAGATCTAAACATTAGAGCTAGGACTATAAAACTCCTAGAAGAAAGTGTAGGGAAGCATCTTCAAGATCTTATGTTAGGAGGTAGTTTCTTAGACCTTACACCCAAATCACAAGCAAGGAAAAAAAAATGAGATCTCAAAATTGAATACTTTCGCATTTCAGAGGACTTTGTCAAGAAAGTGAAAAGTCAGCCTACTCAGTGGGAGAAAATTTTTGGAAATCACATATCTGATAAGATTTTTTGCCCAGAATATATAAAGAAATTCTACAACTCAACACTAAAAGACAAACAATCTAATTTAAAAACGGGCAAAAGACATTAAGAGACACATTTCCAAAGAGGAAATACAAATGGCTAAATAGCACATGAAAAGATGCTCCACGTCACTAGCTATTAGAGAAATGCAAATCAAAACCACAAGATCATTTCACACCTACTAGATTGGCCATTATCAGGAAAACAGAAAACTTCAAGGGCTGAAGAGATGTGGAGAAATAGGAACACTTATTCACTGTTGGTGAGAATGTAAATGGTGCAGCCGCTTTGGAAGGCAATTTGGCAGTTCCTCGGGAAGCTCTGTATAGCTGTATGTTCCGGCAATCCCATTACTAGGTGTATGCTCAGAAGAACTAAAAGCAAGAATGTGAACAGGCATCCGCACACCGATGGTCATAGCAGCATTACTCACATTTGTCAAAATATTGAAACAGCCCAAGTGTCCAGCAGCTAATGAGTGGATAAACTGTGGTATATACAAATGATGGAATATTATGCAACTGTAAGAAGGAATGAAGTCTTCATGCATGCAACAACATGGATGAACCTTGAGGACATTATGTTGAGTGAAATAAACCATCACAAAGAGACAAATACTGTATGGTCTTGCTAATATGAACTAATTATAATGAGCAAACTCTGGGGGTTAAAACCTAGAGTATAGGTCACCAGGTGATAGAAAAGAGGGTGGAGAATGGGCAGATGATGCCTAAGGTGTGCAGGATTTTTCATAAGGTTGAATATAAATGTTTGGAAATGCATAGAGGTGACGGTAGCACAATACTGTAAGTGTAATTAACAGTAATGCGTGTGATTATGGTTGAAAGAGAATTATATCATTGTGTATGTCATTTGAAGGAAAGAAAGCTAGAAGATAAAACTTGGGAATATATAACATAGTGCAACCTGTTGTGGACTATGACTGTGGTTAATTGTACAAATATAAGAAATTTCTTACATGAACTAGAACGAAAGTACATCATTATTACAAAGTCTTCATACTAAGATGGTATTTGGGAAAAAATACAATTAATGCAGGTTAAGAATCACAGTTAACAGTAATATTGTAAATAAACTTTCATTAGTTGTAACAAAGGTACTATACCAAAGCTAAGAGACCGTAAAAGGGCAATATAAGGATTATGGTTTTTTTTGTTTTGTTTTTGGAGCTATGAGAATGTTCTCAAATTGATTGGGGTTGTGAATGCATAATTATTTGATTATACCAAGAGCCATTAATTGTACACTTTGGATGGATTGTATGGTGTGTGAATAAAACTGTTAAAATTAATCAAATTGTAAAACAAAAACTTTAATATTGTTTCATTTGTTTTTTTTAAAAATACTAAAATATATCCATACATACTCCTAAATGCATAAGCTTGGGAGAAGGTTTTTAGGCTAGGGGACTGGGAAGAATGGGCTGGAATCAGCACTGGCTATTGCATTAATATGTATTAAAAACTTCACGTTTTCCCTATCTTTTCCCTATCTTTTGGTAGTTATTTATAAGCAAAAAGCAGAATGGTAGTGAAAATAAATAAATAATTTGGAATTTTCTTTTAGGTGAATAGTGTATGTTTAGAAGAAGTTACTCATGAAGAAGCGGTAACTGCCTTAAAAAACACATCTGATTTTGTTTATTTGAAAGTGGCAAAACCTGCAAGTATGTATATGAATGATGGCTACGCACCACCTGATATCACCACCTGTAAGTCTCTTTGCTTAAATTTATCTTACTTCCTTAGATGTTATACAGTTTAATAAAAGGTGTCATAATAAATTTTTTAAATTATAAAGATATTTTAAGGGAGTTATTAATCATGTTAAACTAATAGTATAAAAATCAACTTAAAATCAGAATCTTCATAATAAGAAGGGAAGTCCTCTTTCAATTTTGGTATTTTGTAGCAGTAATTACTTTTAACATTTAAGTCATTGTTTCATGTTTCTTAACTGCTAAAACAGTGGTTTGGCTTACACAATGGGAATTTATTAGCTTACGGTTTTGAGGCTAGGGGAAGTCCAAAATTGAGGCATCAGCAAGGCAATGCTTTCTCCCAAAAGACTGGTGGTTTAGCACAGGCTGCCAGTGATCCTTGGTCCTTCGCTTTTCTGTTACAATGCAGTGCACATGGTGGCATCTTCTTTCTCTGCTGGGTTCCATTGACTTTCCTCTGGTTGCTCCCCATGGCTTCTCTCTGTCAGACTTTCATTTTGCTTCTAAAGGACCCCAGTAATCTAGATTAAAGCGCAACTTGATTCAATTGAGCTACACCTTATCTGAAGTAATGTCTCTCTTTTTTTCAGTGTTGTTAATGTTTTTAATTCAAATTGGTTTTTTATATGATTTGTAATAAACTATAGTTTACTACCCAAAAGTATTAAAGGCTAATTTTTTTATTTTATTTTATTATTTTTTTTTTTACAATTTTACTCCCCACACCATACAGTCCATCCTAAGTGTACAATCAGTGGCTTTTGGTATAATCACATAGTTATGCATTTTCCACTACAGTCAATATGAGAACATTCTCATTTCTTCTGAAGAAAAATATCCCATACCCCTTATATCCCCCTATTTTTGACATTTAGCTTTAGTATAGTGTCTTTGTTGCCATTAATGCCAGAAATTACAATGTTGTTGTTAACTACAGACCTTCGTTTACATTAATTGGAGTTTTCCCATATAACACCCTTGTTATTAACACCTTGTAATAGTGACATATGTTTGTTCCAGTTCATGTAAGAACTTTCTTTTATTTATACAGTTAATCACATCATTGTCTCTCTAGGTTTTGCTAATTTATACAGTCCCAATTTTTATCCTCTAGCTTTCCTTCTGGTGACATACATGACTCTAGCCTTCTTCTTTCGACCGTACTCACACTCAGCTTCATTAATTACACTTAGAGTGTATGCTGCCATCACACAGTATTGTGCTATCCTTCTCTGAACCTTTGCAGTCAACCTTATTGAACATTCTGTACTCCTTAAGCATCAATTGCCCAATCTCTGCCTTCTTGTTATCCCCTGACAACCTGTGCTCTTGACTTTAACTCGCAGAGTTTGCTCATTATAATTAGTTCATATTAGTAAGACCATACAATATTTTTCTTTTGTTTCTGGCTTATTTCGCTCAACATACTAAGTGATTGTACACTTATGATGGATTGTATGGTATGTGAATAAAACTGTTGAAAAAAACAGGCTGAAGTAATATTTTGCGTATTTATTTATAGTGGGTCCACACCCATCAGAATATGGACCAAATCCAGGAACATGTCCAAAGTGAGGTACACAATTCAATCCACCACAGTTCTCAAACTTTTTTGTAGATAACAGTCAACAAAGTATATTTGCAAATAATGCAGATTCTTATTTTATTCTAATTTTTTTGGGTGGAGACAGAAATTTACATTAACAAGCACTCAGACAATTCTGATTCCTCTCAAGTTGCTGACTCAAGGACTACACTTTGAGAAACACTGATTTAAAATATTTCTAGTACATAAAGGATTTTCAAAAATCATGCAAAATACTTATATACTCTCAGTTATCTAGAACAGAGATTTTCTTTGTACTGCAGGCTCCTAGTGTATTGCCTAATTCTGTTTGATTTTCATTTTTTTAAATGTACAAGCTGGGTAGAGATTTGAATACTTTTTTTAATGTTTGTTTTCATCAAGAAATGAAAACTTTATTTGTTCTGTGCATTGAGTTTATAAATGAAGTCACCCAGGAATAATAAAGATCTTGAATGTACTCTTTGTAATCTGCTTTTGAGTGTTCCTTTTTTAAATTTTAGAAATATTAATAATTTTGTAAATGGCAGTGTTTCCAATTTTAAAGCTGCCAAACTTCATTGTTGTCACTTATCATAAGATAAATACAAATTGTATTTTGAAGGTGTAGATTGTCCTCCACGCATCTTTATTATCTATTCATTACTTCATTAATTACTCATGTATAACTGGACTATTTCTTTAATAGTATTCAGCCTCTATAATGAACAGGGATGGTGTCTTATACTTCTTTTTGTCAAAGGAAAGGGACCTTACTACTTGTTTAAACTTCTTACATACGTATTTTATATAAGGGCTTTATATATTTTATTTGTGATTAAATATGCAAGTTCTGAACAAACTGTTTTATTCATACATATAAGTATCACTCATATTTTGAATGCTGCCTATATGGCCAAGACAACCATGTGTACATTTATGACAGTTGTTTCAAGAATTGAGATTGGTACCCTAGTTATGGTCAAATATATAAAGAGGCTGCTTCTTACAAATATGTTGAACTGAAAAAAAATGGGTTTCTTTTTGTAATTGAATTATCCCTTTTATATATAATAATATTATTTCATTTAAAAATAAAAGAGTTAGTCCTAAAAAGTAGTAATTAATGATTGGTTGTTTTCCCTATAGGCAAATGCCTAAAGGATATTTGTTGCTTTGTTTCTTTTTTTCTTTTTTTAAAAATCTATTATTAAACTAAATAGAACATTATGAAAAAATTGAAGTTCACTTTGTTAGTTCAACTTTTTTGTAATGTTTTATTTCTGTTGCCCTTTCTTCTCAGGCAACTACTATTATGAATTTTCTTGTACCCTTCCAGTTCTTGTTCATACTACATACGCAGTTCATAATTTGCATGTTTTTAAAAACATTGTCTTTTAAAACTTTTATGTAAATGGTTTTTATTTATAAGCTCTTGGAGCCCTTAATATCACACTATTCAACTTACTGCCCTTATTGTCATAGTCATCTAGTGTCCTCTTTGTCATTCTTGTTTCAGTCATTGAAGGTTTTACTGCCAGATCCATTGTTCCTCTTGCCACTATTATTCACATTGTCATCACATTGTCATTTTAGTAATATTCAGAATCCCTACTGATGATTCATCCAACACCTTAGCTTCTTGGTTTCTTCATCTGTTTCTTTCTAACTATCCTGCCCTCCACTTCAGTTCATATAATTGTTTCCCAGATAATACTTTAGATCTTATCATTATCAGTACCTTCAGCATCTCTAAAATCTCAATTTAAATCATCCCGTTCTCTGACTACACTTCCTGGTTCATTTGCTACCCCTATTTTAGCAGTTCTTCAACCTTATTTTGACCTTCAATCATTCAACCCTATCACTTTGTTTTGCCCCTTGTATCTCTAGTTTTCTACATTTTAGCTTAGATTCCATGATTTGTCATGATAATCATTCACTTGTACGTAACTTTCACTCACTTGCCCCCCTTCTTCATTATCAAAATCCCGACACTGGTTCAGTTTAACTTTGCTGTCTTTTCTATTCCTGCTCTCTAAAAGGCAGAACATGACTGCAGAAAATACAAAATCTCCCTTTTAAATTATCACCATAAATCTCACTCTTGCCTGCAGTCCTGCTGTTTCCCTTACCTCAAACCTTCTTCCTTTGCCATCCTCATATAAGCACCAGAAGAGAACTTCTTCATCCATCCACTTTGAAATCTAGATCTGTGTCTTTACCCTAATACCCTGCTTTCTGTTACATTATAATATAATAGCTATCACTTCTATCAAAAGCCACTTTTTCCACTTGTGCACTGGATCTCTAGTTCTTGTCCACAACTGGTCTTGCTCTTGCAGCTATATCCCTTCTCTCTCTTGCATAATCAGATTCTCTCTCTGTTGGATCATTACCGCCAGCATGCAAACATACTATAATCTTCCCTATTTTAAGAGTGGTCGAGACCTTCCTGCAATCCAAGGCATCTCCAACTACTACTCCTTTTCTCTTAATGTCACAAAGTGTTAATTTTCTTACTATACAAAGAACTCCTGTAAGTGAAAAAAAAATCAGAAAAGTGGGAAGAGTCTGTATAAAGATTTTTTTTTTTTTTTAACATAATAAACGGTTCTAAATCTACTCTTAATGGGAGAAATACAAATTAAAACTACTCTGGTAGGTCTGAATTTAAACTACTCAAGAAGAGGGCAAGTCCACTCTCCTTGTTGTTTTACTTAGAATTATCTTACATTACTTGAACTTTATTCCTTCATTTTAATTTTATTATTGGTTTCTCTAATTCCAAAAAAAAAATATGCCATAAGATACTAGTTTTTTTTTGTCCATGAACATGGTAACTATCTCCATTTATTCCAGTTTATTTTATACCTGTCATTGCTTTTTTCTTTTTTAAATTTACTTCTTAATTAAAGTAAAACTTACAGTAAGGATCACATATTTTAAAAATTCACCTTCTCAATGAATATTCCCACCCCAGAGATAACTTAAAGAAAGGACTTCTATCTCCATATCTTAGTTCTGCCTGTTATTTTTTTTATCTTCATTTTATTGAGATATATTAACATACCACGCAGTCATACAAAACAAATCGTACTTTCGATTGTTCACAGTACCATTACATAGTTGTACATTCATCACCTAAATCAATCCCTGACACCTTCATTAGCACACACACAAAAATAACAAGAATAATAATTAGAGTGAAAAAGAGCAATTGAAGTAAAAAAAGAACACTGGGTACCTTTGTCTGTTTGTTTCCTTCCCCTATTTTTCTACTCATCCATCCCTAAACTAGACAAAGTGGAGTGTGGTCCTTATGGCTTTCCTAATCCCATTGTCACCCCTCATAAGCTACATTTTTATACAACTGTCTTCGAGATTCATGGGTTCTGGGTTGTAGTTTGATAGTTTCAGGTATCCACCACCAGCTACCCCAATTCTTTAGAACCTAAAAAGGGTTGTCTAAAGTGTGCGTAAGAGTGCCCACCAGAGTGACCTCTCGGCTCCTTTTGGAATCTCTCTGCCACTGAAGCTTATTTCATTTCCTTTCACATCCCCCTTTTGGTCAAGAAGATGTTCTCCGTCCCTCGATGCCAGGTCTAATTCATCCCAGGGAGTCATATTCCACGTTGCCAGGGAGATTCACTCCCCTGGGTGTCTGATCCCACGTAGTGGGGAGGGCAGTGATTTCACCTTTCAAGTTGGCTTAGCCAGAGAGAGAGGGCCACATCTGAGCAACAAAGAGGCATTCGGGAGGAGGCTCTTAGGCACAACCATAGGGAGGCCTAGCCTCTCCTTTGCAGCAACCGTCTTCCCAAGGGTAAAACCTATGGTAGAGGGCTCAACCCATCAAACCACCAGTCCCCTATGTCTGTGGTCATGTTAGCAACCATTGAGGTGCGGTAGGCCAAAACCCCTTCATTTTCCACAGGCTCATCAAGGGGGCACTACGTATTTTTTTCCTTGTTTTTCTTTTTTTTTTTTTAACTTTCCCTTCTTTTTTAAATCAACTGTATGGAAAAAAAAGTTAAAAAGAAAACAAACATACAATAAAAGAACATTTCAAAGAGACCGTAACAAGGGAGTAAGAAAAAGACAACTAACCTAAGATAACTGCTTAACTTCCAACATGTTCCTACTTTACCCCAAGAAAGTTACCTAATATAGCAACATTTCTGTGAACTTGCTCCTACTATATCCATCAGAAATTAACAGACCATAGTCATTCCTGGGCATCCCCAGAACGTTAAATAGCTTATCTGTTCTTCTTGGATTATTGTTCCCCCTTCCTTAATTGCTCTCTATTGCTAGCTCCCCTACATTCTACATTATAAACCATTTGTTTTACATTTTTCAAAGTTCACATTAGTGGTAGCATATAATATTTCTCTTTTTGTGCGTGGCTTATTTCACTCAGCATTATGTCTTCAAGGTTCATCCATGTTGTCATACGTTTCACAAGATCGTTCCTTCTTACTGCCGCGTAGTATTCCATCGTGTGTATATGCCACATTTTATTTATCCACTCATCTGTTGAAGGACATTTGGGTTGTTTCCATCTCTTGGCAATTGTGAATAATGCTGCTATGAACATTGGCGTGCAGACATCTGTTCGTGTTACTGCTTTCCGATCTTCCGGGTATATACCAAGAAGTGCAATCGCTGGATCGAATGGTAACTCTATATCTAGTTTTCTAAGGAACTGCCAGACTGACTTCCAGAGTGGCTGAACCATTATACAGTCCCACCAACAATGAATAAGAGTCCCAATTTCTCCACATCCCCTCCAGCATTTGTAGTTTCCTGTTTGTTTAATGGCAGCCATTCTAATCGGTGTTAGATGGTATCTCATAGTGGTCTTAATTTGCATCTGTCTAATAGTTAGTGAAGCTGAACATTTTTTCATGTGTTTCTTGGCCATTTGTATTTCCTCTTCAGAGAACTGTCTTTTCATATCTTTTGCCCATTTTATAATTGGGCTGTCTGTACTATTGTCATTGAGTTGTAGGATTTCTTTATATATGCAAGATATCAGTCTTTTGTCAGATACATGGTTTCCAAAACTTTTTTCCCATTGAGTTGGCTCCCTCTTTACTTTTTGAGAAATTCCTTTGAGGTGCAGAAACTTCTAAGCTTGAGGAGTTCCCATTTATCTATTTTTTCTTTTGTTGCTTGTGCTTTGGGTGTAAAGTCTAGGAAGTGGCCGCCTAATACAAGGTCTTGAAGATGTTTTCCTACATTATCTTCTAGGAGTTTTATGGTACTTTCTTTTATATTGAGATCTTTCATCCATTTTGAGTTACTTTTTGTGTAGGGGGTGAGGTAGGGGTCCTCTTTCATTCTTTTGGATATGGATAGCCAACTCTCCCAGCCCCATTTGTTGAAAAGACCATTATGGCTCAGTTCGGTGACTTTGGGGGCCTTATCAAAGATCAGTCGGCCATAGATCTGAGGGTCTATCTCTGAATTCTCAATTTGATTCCATTGATCTATATGTCTATCTTTGTGCCAGTACCATGCTGTTTTGGCAACTGTGCCTTTATAATAAGCTTCAAAGTCAGGGAGTGTAAGTCCTCCCACTTCGTTTTCCTTTTTTAGAGTGTCTTTAGCAATTCTAGGCATCTTCCCTTTCCAAATAAATTTGATAACTAGCTTTTCCAAGTCTGCAAAGTAGGTTGTTGGAATTTTGATTGGGATTGCATTGAATCTGTAGATGAGTTTGGGTAGAATTGACATCTTAATGACATTTAGTCTTCCTATCCATGAACCTGGAATACTTTTCCATCTTTTAAGGTCCCCTTCTATTTCTTTTAGTAGAGTTATGTAGTTTTCGTTGTATCGGTCTTTTACATCCTTGGTTAAGTTTATTCCTAGGTACTTGATTTTTTTAGTTGCTATTGAAAATGGTATCTTTTTCTTGAGTGTCTCTTCAGTTTGTTCATTTCTAGCATATAGAAACATTACTGACTTATGTGCATTAACCTTGTATCCCGCTACTTTGCTAAATTTGTTTATTAGCTCTAGTAGCTGTATCGTCGATTTCTCAGGGTTTTCTAGATATAAGATCATATCATCTGCAAACAATGAGAGTTTTACTTCTTCTTTTCCAATTTGGATGCCTTTTATTTCTTTGTCTTGCCGGATTACCCTGGCTAGCACTTCCAGCACAATGTTGAATAACAGTGGTGACAGCGGGCATCCTTGTCTTGTTCCTGATGTTAGAGGGAAGGCTTTCAGTCTCTCACCATTGAGTACTATGCTGGCTGTGGGTTTTTCATATATGCTCTTTATCATGTTGAGGAAGTTTCCTTCAATTCCTACCTTTTGAAGTGTTTTTATCAAAAACGGATGTTGGATTTTGTCAAATGCTTTTTCAGCATCTATTGAGATGATCAATTGATTTTTCCCTTTCGAGTTTTTAATGTGTTGTAATACATTGATTGTTTTTCTTTTGTTGAACCATCCTTGCATGCCTGGAATGAACCCCACTTGGTCATGGTGTATGAATTTTTTAATGTGTCTTTGGATTCGATTTGCAAGTATTTTGTTGAGGATTTTTGCATCTATATTCATCAGGGAGATTGGCCGTTAGTTTTCCTTTTTTGTAGCATCTTTGCCTGGTTTTGGTATTAGATTGATGTTAGCTTCATAAAATGAGTTAGGTAGTGTTCCATTTTCTTCAATGTTTTGAAAGAGTTTGAGTAAGATTCGTGTCAGTTCTTTCTGGAAAGTTTGGTAGAATTCCCCTTTGAAGCCATCTGGCCCTGGGCATTTACTTGTGGGAAGATTTCTGATGACTGATTGAATCTCTTTGCTTGTGATGGGTTGATTGAGGTCTTTTATTTCTTCTCTTGTCAGTCTAGGTTGTTCATATGTTTCCAGGAAATTGTCCATTTCTTCTACATTATCCAGTTTGTTGCCATACAGTTGTTCATAATATCCTCTTATAATTTTTTTAATTTCTTCAGGATCTGCAGTTATGTCACCTTTTTCATTCATTATTTTGTTTATATGGGTCTTCTCTCTTTTTGATTTTGTCAGTCTAGCTAGGGGCTTGTCAATCTTGTTGATCTTCTCAAAGAACCAACTTTTGGTGATATTTATCCTCTCTATTGTTTTTTTGTTCTCTATGTCATTTATTTCTGCTTTAATCCTTGTTATTTCTTTTATTCTACTTGGTTTAGGATTGGTTTGCTGTTCATTTTCTAGCTTCTTCAGCTGATCCATTAGTTCTTTGATTTTGGCTCTTTCTTCCTTTTTAATATATGCGTTTAGTGCTATAAATTTCCCCCTTAGCACTGCTTTTGCTGCATCCCATAGGTTTTGGTAAGTTGTGTTCTCATTTTCATTCGTCTCTATATATTTAGCAATTTCTATTGCTATTTCTTCTTTAACCCACTGATTGTTTAGGAGTGTGTTGTTTAACCTCCAGGTATTTGTGAATTTTCTAAGTCTCTGATGATTATCGACTTCTGATTGTATTCCATTGTGGTCAGAGAATGTGCTTTGAATAATTTCAATCTTTTTAAATTTATTGAGGCTTGTTTTATGTCCCAGCATATGATCTATTCTGGAGAAAGTTCCATGAGCACTAGGAAAGTATGTGTATCCTGGTGATTTGGGATGTAATGTCCTGTATATGTCTGTTAAATCTAATTCATTTATCAGATTGTTTAGGTTTTCAATTTCCTTATTGGTCTTCTGTCTGGTTGATCTATCTATAGGAGAGAGTGATGTGTTGAAGTCTCCCACAATTATTGTGGAAACATCAATTGCTTCCTTTAGTTTTGCCAGTGTTTCTCTCATGGATTTTGTGGCACCTTGATTGGGTGCATAGACATTTACGATTGTTATTTCTTCTTGTTGAATTGCCCCTTTTATTAGTATGTAGTGGCCTTCTTTGTCTCTCAAAACATCCCTATATTTAAAATCTATTTTATCTGAGATTAATATTGCTACACCTGCTTTCTTTTGGCTGTAGCTTGCATGAAATATTTTTTTCCATCCTTTCCCTTTCAGTTTCTTTGTGTCCCTGTGTCTAAGATGAGTCTCTTGTATGCAACATATTGATGGTTCATTTTTTTTGATCCATTCTGCGAATCTATATCTTTTAATTGGGGAGTTTAATCCATTTACATTCAACGTTATAACTGTGAAGGCATTTCTTGAATCAGCCATCTTATCCTTTGGTTTATGTTTGTTTGCCATATTTTTCCCTCTCTCCATTAATATCCTTTATTGTACCCATACCGAATCTCTTTAGTACTGAACCTTTCTCCAAGTCTCTCTGTCCTTTCTTTGTTTCTCTGTCTGTAGGGCTCCCTTTAGTATCTCCAGTAGGGCAGGTCTCTTGTTAGCAAATTCTCTCAGCATTTGTTTGTCTGTGAAAAATTTAAGCTCTCCCTCAAATTTGAAGGAGAGCTTTGCTGGATAAAGTATTCTTGGCTGGAAATTTTTCTCACTCAGAATTTTAAATGTATCGTGCCACTGCCTTCTTGCCTCCATGGTGGCTGCTGAGTAGTCACTACTTACTCTTATGCTGTTTCCTTTGTATGTGGTGGATTGCTTTTCTCTTGCTGCTTTCAGAACTTGCTCCTTCTCTTCTGTGTTTGACAGTGTGATCAGAATATGTCTCGAAGTGGGTTTATTTGGATTTATTCTATTTGGAGTTCGCTGAGCATTTATGATTTGTGTATTTATGTTGTTTAGAAGATTTGGGAAGTTTTCCCCAACAATTTCTTTGAATACTCTTCCTAGACCTTTACCCTTTTCTTCCCCTTCTGGAACACCAATGAGTCTTATATTCGGACGTTTCATATTATCTATCATATCCCTGAGGTCCATTTCGATTTTTTCAATTTTTTTTCCCCATTCTTTCTTTTATGCTTTCATTTTCCATTGTGTCATCTTCCAGGTCACTGATTCATTGTTCAACTTCCTCTAGTCTTGTACTATGAGTGTCCAGAATCTTTTTAATTTGGTCAACAGTTTCTTTAATTTCCATAAGATCATCCATTTTTTTATTTAGTCTTGCAATGTCTTCTTTATGCTCTTCTAGGGTCTTCTTGTTCTCCTTTGTATCCCGTACTATGGTCTCATTGTTCATCTTTAGTTCTTTCAGTAGCTGCTCTAGGTGCTGTGTCTCTTCTGATATTTTGATTTGGGTGCTTGGGCTTGGGTTATCCATATCGTCTGGTTTTTTCATATGCTTTATAATTTTCTGTTGTTATTGGCCTCGTGGCATTTGCTGAACTTGATAGGGTTATTTTAGGATTTGTAGACCAATTGAAGTCCTTATCTCTAATTTATCAGATCTACAGCTTCGTGGAGTACACTTTCTCTAACTAGCCAGCAGGTGGCGTCCACGAGCCACCTGTTCTCCACAAGCCAGATCTCCCCTGCTTAGCCTTTTTGGTGAGTGGGGGAGGGAGTCTTGTGGGGTCCAATTGGTATACCCAGCTTGCGTGTGTAGTTGGTGTTGCCTGCCCTGTATATGGGGCGTGTTTCTGGGCAGTCAGGGAGGGGGGGTGGCTCTAACAATCAAATCTCCCTGGTGATCCTAGAGTTCTAAAGCTGCTGCAATAGTCTAATCCTTCAGTTCAGTCCTGCCACAGTTTGTCTCTGCCACTGACCCACAAGTCCTTGGTATTGGCGTATGGCTCCTGAGACTTGCAAGTGGGCCCCTCTTCCAGGCCGTGCACCCCGGTTCCTGTGTTGAGGGATGACTGTGCTATGTCACAGGTGAGTGCCGTCCCCCCAGGGCAGTTCTGGGCTGCTGGGCTGTGTAGGGAGGCTCCCAGTCTGCTGAAATGATGACTGAATGGGGCTTTGTTAATTCACACTGCTCCACCTTCCCAACTCTGGGACAATCAGCTGAGGTTGCAGGGAAGGCTAATGTCCACGCCCAGTTTTGTGGTGTGTGCCTGTTATTTGAAGCACTTCCGTCACACTGGGTTGTCTGTGGCAGCTCTGGGCTATGGGGCTGGCGATGGGCAGGAGTGTTTCCTGTCCACCAGGATGATGGCTGTGAGCGGACACCCCCTTTTTCTTGGGAAGTTGTGGTGTTTAGTGAATTTTCTCAGCCACTGGATTATTGCCTTTTGTCTCAGAGCTCTCTTAGTTCTGCTCTTGTCTTGACGTGCCCAAATTGTAAGTCTTTGAAGCTTTCTGTATTGGGCTTCAGTCCGCCATCTTGCCCCGCCTCCTCTCTGCCTGTTCTTAAAGATATGTATGTCTTTATATATTGACTTATTATTTATATATTAGATCACACTGTTCTTAAATTTCTGTATAGTATCCTTTTGTGTCTGACTTCTTCTACTCACATAACCTATGTAGTATTTATGTGATTTTACATATCAATAGGTTTTTTTCTTTTTTCTTTCTTTTCTATGTACTATTGCAGTGTATAAACATACAACAAATTATTGATCTATTTTACTGTTGATTGGCCTTTGGGATGTTTCCACTTTTGATCTATTATGATTGTAGCTCCTGTGAATATTCTTGCCCTTTTTTTTTTTTTTTTTTTTTTTTGAGACATATGCACTCCTTTCTCTTGGGTTTATTCCAAGGAGTGAAAGCACTATGTTATAGGGTAGGCATATGTTTAGTCTCCAACTGATAATTGCTAAACAATTTCCAAAATGTAGAAATAAATTTACACTCTATTTATTCCATGCCCTCACCAGCAGTTGGTATTTTCACTCTTTGTGCACATTTTGGTGGCTGTGTAGAGTCATCTCATGGATTTATTGCAATTCCCTGATGGTTATTGATATCCTGTCTCTTTGCATGTCCTTATTCACCTTTTTTTTTCAGAGTGGTTTTATCAATTTATTCTACCATCAACAATATAAAGAGAGTTTCAGTTATTACGCATCTTTACTAAAATATGATGTTGTTAGTCTCCATAATCTTACCTGTTTTGGTGGATGTGTAGCAGTATCTCACTATGTTTCCTTTTTTTTATTTCTGTTTTATTGAAATACATTCACGTATCATACAGTCATCCACAGTGTACAGTCAGTTCACAGTACCATCATATAATTGTGCATTCACCACCACAATCAATTTTTGAACATTTTCATTGCTCCAAAATAATAAAAATAAGAATTAAAAAAAATCATCCAAACACATCCCATCCACCCCCCCCCACCGCCTTATTCATTTAATTTTTGTCCCCATCTTTCTACTCATCTGCCCATACACTGGATAAAGGAAGTGTGAGCCACAGGGTTTTCACAATCACACAGTCACACCATGAAGTTATACAGTCATCTTCAAGAATCCAGGCTACTGGGTTGCAGTTCAACAGTTTCAGGTATTTCCTTCTAGCTATTCCAATATGCTAAAAACTAAAAAGAGATATCTACAACATGTAAGAATAACCTCCAGAATGACCTCTCGAGAATGACCTCTCAACTCCATTGAAATCTCTCAGCCACTGAAATTTTATTTTGTTTCATTTCTCTTCCCCCATTGGTCAAGAAGGCTTTCTCAGTTCCACATTGCCAGGTCCAGGTTCATCCCTGGGAGTCATCTTCCACGTTGCCAGGGAGATTACACCCCTAGGCCTTATTCACCTTTGATAATCATCTTCTGTAAAATGTCTAATTCTTTAACTGTTTTTCTATTGGTTTGTCTTCTCTTACTCATTTTTTTCCATGATCTGCCAAAAATTTTATTGCTAGAAAATGGTAGGGTTGCGTATAAGCCTGCAAATTCTGGCTACAGCTTTTGCAGTTATCTTTCTATTATATGTAAAATCAATGGCCTGAAAAAAAATTTTTTAAATAATAAACTTTATTTTTAGAATAGTTTTATGTTTACGGAAAAATTGCAGGGGAAGTACAGAGTGTTCCCATATATTCCCCACCCCCCACGCAAACAAATATGCGTTTCCCTATTATTAACATCTTGCATTAGTGTAGAGCATTTGTTGTAAGAGTTGATAAACCATACTGATTTATTATAAATAAGGTTCATAATTTACATTAAGGTTCACTCTTTCTGTACATAATTTTGTGGGTTTTGACAAGTGGGTAATGTCATATGTCCTCAATTACAGTATGATAAAGAAAATTTCACTGCCCTAAAAATGTCCAGAGCTCCACTTATTCATCCCTTACCCCACCTTCAACCTTGGGAACCACTGATCATTTTACTGTCTCTATAATTACTCCTTTTCCGGAAAGTCATATAGTTGGGGCCATACCGTATATAGCTTTTTCAAACTGGCTTCTTTCACTTAACAATATGCATTTAGGTTTCCTCCATGGTTTTTCATGGCCTAAGCTCATGTCTTTAAAAAAAAAAAATTGTGTCATTAGTACAGTTTTAGATTTACAGAGAAATCATGCAGAAAGTACAGAGTTCGTATATACCAGCCCTATTAATACTTTGCATTATTCTGGTTACCTTTTTGCGGTTGATGAAAGAATATTGTTATAAATATACATGAACTATAATCCATAGTTTAGATTAGTGAACACATAGTTCACTGTGTTGTACAGACATCAAGAAAACTTTCCTTCTAGTAACACATACAACCTAAAATTTTCTCTTTTAACTACCCTCAAATATATAATTTAGCGGTATTAATTACGTTCATGATGTTGTGCTACAATCATATCATCAATTATCAAAGGAGTATGAGAAGTTTTGCGTGTTCTTTTTTACTTTTATTTTTATTCTTATACTTAATTTTGGAGTAATGAAAATGTTTAAAAATTGTGTTTATGAATGCACAACTACATGATGATACTGTGAACAACTGATTGTACACTTTGGATGATTTTACAGTATGTGAATATATCTAAATAAAATTGCGTTAAGGAAAAAAAAACTTTCCATCACCCAAATATAAATTCTGCACCAATTAAACATTAACTTTCAAATCCCTTCTTCCACCCTGGCCCCAATTTCTAGCCTGTATTCTAGTTGTTGACTATGAATTTGCTTTTAATTGTGTCATATCAGTGAGATCATTCAAAATTTGTTCTTTTGTGCCTGGGTTATTTCACTCAACATGATGTCTTCAAGTTTCATCCATGTTAATGCATGTACCGGAACTTCATTGCGTTTTATGGCTGAATGATACTCCATTGTATATACATATACCACATTTTGTTTATCCATTCATCTGTTGATGCACACTAGAGATACTTCTGTCTTTTGGCCATTGTGAATAATGCAGCTGTGAACATTGGTGTGCAAGTATTTGTTTATTTCTCAGCTTCCAATTCTTTTGAATATATACCTAGAAGTGGGATTCCTGGGTCATGTGTAAGTCTATATATAATTCTCTGAAGAGCTGCCAAAGTGTATTCCACAACAGCTGCACCATTTTACATTCCCTCTGACAATGGATGAGAGTTCCTGTTCTCCATGTCCTCTGCAACATCTGTTTTCTCTAATAGCTGATGGTTTGCCATTTCCCTACTGGCACTTGAACTTCTTTTCGTGTGTGTGTGTGTGTGTTTTGCCATTTTTATATATTTTTTCAAAAATGTCTGTTAAAGTCTTTTGCCCATTTTTAATTGGTTGTCTATTGTTGAGTTGTGGGATTTCTTTATATATTCTGGATATTAAACCCTTATCAGATAGGTGGTTTCCAAATATTTTCTCTCTTTCTGTAGGTTGTGTTTTTACTTTCATGATGAAGAGTTTTGATGCACAAACATTTTAAATTTTGATGATTCACCATTTATTTTTTCTTCTGTTGCTTATACATTTTGGTATAAAGTCTAAAATACCATTACCTGATACAAATTCCTGAAGATGCTTCCCTGTGTTTTCTTCTATGAGTTTTGTAGTTTGGGTTCATATATTTAGGTCTTTGATCTACTTTGAGTTAATTTTTGTATTTGGTGTGAGTTAATTTTTGTATATGGCTATCCAGTTGAAAGAGACTAATACTTTTCCCATTGAGTGGACTTGGCACCCTTGTCAAAAATGATTTAGAGAGAGGGGAAGATGGCGGCATAGAGAGAACTGGAAACTAGTTAGCCCCCCTGGAGCAACTAATAAACAGCTAGGAACAACTAGTAAGTAATCTGGAATAACTGGTGGGGGACGTATATACCAGCCTGGTTTGGGAGGAATACCTGAGATCATAGCATAAAATCTGTAGGTAAAAAATGCAGACCCAAGCTGAGAGCCTCCTCCCCCCATGGCAGACTGAACAACAAAGCCTTGCTGTGCTAGAGAGCAGCACTCTCTGAACAAGTGAATATACCTCAGCCCAGGTCCAACTGAGGTTTTAATTAACAAATGTTGACTGCTCAATGCAAGTCACAAATCCCCAATAAGCAGACAGAGGCTTTTGGTGACAACTGACCTTGGAGAGCTGGAGGACCTCTTTGAGAGGGAGTGGGGGGCTCAGAGCATGGGGTGCTGTCTCTGGCTGACAGGTGAAACTGAGGGTGGCTGCAGACTGGCCCTGAAGCGGGGGCATTCTGTCCCTTTTTCGGTTCAGTGGAGAAAATCTCAGCCATTTTCAGTTCCTAGCCCTCTGACCCAGACAAGGGTGGAGATAGCAGAGGAAGAGAGACTATTTGAATGCAAATGATATCTCCCTGGGAGTGTATTTTCCCTGAGAGGAAAGAGATGGTGCCAGGCTCTACTACCTGCCTTCCATTCAGAACCAGACACCCGAGCCTGGGGGAAAACAGCCACAGGCCACACCTCCTTATACCAGTCTGGAGTGACAGGCTGACTGGCACCACCTGCTGAGCAGAAAAGCACAGTGGCTTGAAGCCCCAAAGTGTGTATCAATGTTCTAAGATAAACTGTCAGGAAGACGTGATATTATTGCCTCCTTCTGAGACCTGAGCTCATTCTGGTCTAGGAAAACCTGATTGGGGTAACCAAGGAAACCAGATGGCTAGACAACAGAAAACTACAACCTACACTGAGATATATGAAGTTATGGCCCAGTCAAAGAAACAGATTTACACTTAACTGAGATACAGGAATTGAAACAACTAATACAAAATCAATTCAAAAAGCTTAGGGAAGATATGGCAAAAGAGATAAAGGCTATAAAGAAAACACTGGGAGTACATAAGGCAGAAAGTTGCTTAATTTCCACATATTTGTAAATTTTCTTTTTCTCCCTCTCTTACTGCTATCTAGCTTCATCCCATTTGTTCACAGAAGGTACATTATATGATTTCTATAATTTTGAATTTATTAAGACTAGTTTTGTAACCTAATATGTGTTCTACCCTGGACAGTGATCCGTGTGCTATAGAAAAGAATATGTATTCTACTGCTGTTGGGTGTTCTTTATATATCTGTTAGATCTAGTTGGTTTTGAGTATTGTTCAAGTCTTCTATCTATTTCTTAATGATTTTCTGTGTAGTTGTTCTGTCCATTATTGAAAGTTGGATATTGAAGTCTCCTACTCTAAATGTAGAACCATTTATTTCTTCTGTGAAGTCTGTCAATATTTGCTTCATATATTTTGGGGCTCTGCCATTAGGGGCATATATATCTTTAATTGTCATGTCTTCTTGTTGAATTGACCCCTTTATCAGTGTATACTGACCCTTGTCCCTTATAACAGTTTTGCTTTGTTGGTTTTTTTTTAACTTTATCCGATGCTAGTTTAGTTACCCCAGCTCTGTTTTGGTCACTGTTTGGATTTTTTGTTAATCCTTTGACTTTCAAATGACGTGTGTGTTTGAATTTAAGGTGAGTATCTGATATACAGCACATAGTTGAGTCGTGGTTTTTTTTTTTAAATCCAGTTTGCCAGTCTCTCCCTTCTGGCTGGAAAATTGAGTCCATTTACATTTCAAGTCACTACTAATAATGCAGGACATTTTTCTGCCCTTTTTGTATTTGATCTTTTGCAAGTCTTATACCTTTTTTGTCCTTTAATTCTTCTGTTAATGCCTACTTTCATATTTATTTGATTTTTTGTATTGAACAATTTTGAGAACCCTCCCATTTCTCTCTGTATATATTTTTCATACATTTTCTTTGTGGTTACCATAGGGCTAATATGTTACATTCTGAATCTATAAAATTTATGTTTGATTTGATACCAAGTTAACTGCAATAACATACGCATACACTGTTTTTATATCCTTTTGTCCCTCTACCTTTCAGTTTTACTTGTTCAAATTATATCTTTCATCCTCAACCTGAATGATTCCAATTGTCTTGTCTCAGAGCTCACTGATTCTTTTTTCTGCCAGCTCCAGTCTGCTGTTGAATACCTCTTAGGAATTTATCATGTTAGTTGTTATGTTCCTGAACACCAGGATTTCTGTTTGGTTCCTTTTTAAAATTTCTCTTTATTGAGATTTTACTATTGTTCATTCGTTGTTTTCTGGTATCCTTTAGTTATTTCTCTATATTTTTCTTCATCTCCTTGAGCATATTGAGGATCATTTTTTTTTCTTCAAGTCTTTGCCTTGTATGTTCAAAGTCTTGTCTTCGTTGATGGTTTCTGGAATTTTATCTTGTTTCTTTGGATGGGCCGTCACTTCCTTTTTGTCGTTGTTGTTGTTGTTTTCTTGTAACCTTTTTTCACACACTTTACATGGAAATATTTTAGTGTTGACTCTGTGTTTAGTGCCTGAGCTTCTGTTCCTTAGGTTTGTATCCAGCTAGTGATGTAATAGATATTTCCTTGAGTGCCAGGAGCTAAGAAAAACAAAGATACCAAAACAAAACAAAACAAAAAAAACATCTTTCACTGTTTTTTCAAATTGGTTCTGCCTTTGCTGATTTTCTTGACTTTAGCCCTTCCATCAAGGCGATCAGCCCTAGGCAAATGCAAAGTACGTGGTCTGCCTCATTTTTTCTGATCCTGCATCTAGTCCTAGGCTTGTGCTTGCTCATGGCTTTAGGAATTACCCCATTTACAGGAATTTGAATGCCCCCTATGAAATAGCCTTTCTCCTCCTCCTTTGTACTCTATTTGATGACTTAAAGCAGGTAAACCTTTGTTCCATGCCATTTTGACTTAATTGTTTCTTAAACTACTTGAGGTGTCTGCTTGCTGCTTCTACCACCAAGGCAGATTCTGGGTGAACGAGCCCAAGACTAGTTTCCTGATTCAGTCTTACATGCTGCCACCATGTAGATTGGCAGACACAACAGGCATCCCCGTATGCACAAAGGGGTTAAATTGCTCCTTGCAGAACAGGACAGTGGGAGTGCAAGCTGGCTCCACACTTTAGGGAGTGATTGAGGGAGAGAGCAGCAAGGGCACCACAAATTTGTCCTGTAGTTTTGAAGCTGCATTTTCTTTTGATTTGGTTTTCACCAGTTACCCATTACCTGGAACCTCTTATGTTACCATGTTCGTCATCTTCCTTTTTTATTGATTTGACAGAAGTTTTATGCATTACATCTATGACAGATACCTTTATCATGGTATCTTTATCCAGATATATAGGATTATATCTGTTGCAGGTATCTTTATCCAGCTTGTGGTTTCACATTTCCCTCTACTGTTGATATATTTTGATGAATGAAATGTCTCAATTTTCATGAAATCACCTTATTAATATTTTCTTTCAAGGTTAGTGCTTTTAATGACCAATTGAAATCTTTTCCTTTCCCACTGTCATGATGGGGACCTTTAGCAGCTTTGTTGTTTTTCCTTACATTTAGATCTGTGATTTGTTTTTATTTAATTTTTGCTTGTTGTATGAGGGTTTTTATACCGATATACAATTTTTCCAGCATCCATTTTGAAAAGTCCTCCTTTCCCCAATGAATTGTAACTTTTTAAATTCTGTATTAGATGACTATGTATATATGAGATGCTTCCTTATGTCTTCTATTCCATTGATCTATTTATTTATCCTTGTGCCAATACCATCCTCTATTAATTAGACTTCTTTATAAGAAGTCTTTTTTTCTGGTAATGCAAGTCTTTTAGTTTTGTTGTTCTTCATGATTATTACATCTTCTATTTCTTTTGAATTTCCTTATAACTTTTAAAATTAAAAAACTCAATCAAAATTTTTTGTTCAGATTGTTTTGAATTTATAGATCAATTTAGAGAGAATTAAATTGAGACTTAATAATTTCATGAAAATGATATCTCATTATTTAGGTCTTTTTTTATTTTCTGTCTACAATGTCTTATAGTACAATAGAGGTCTTATAAATCTTTTGTTACATTTATTCCTAGGTATTCAATGCTTTTGCTGTTATTATAAATGATATTGCTTTCTCAATGTTTCTAATTGTAACTAGTATGTAAGATATAACTGGTTTTGTATATTGTGTCACTAGCAATTTTCCTTAATTCATTGAATAACTCTAATATTTTGTAGATTCTTTGGGCTTGTCCCTTACAATCATGTCATCTATGAACAGTAGTATTTTGCTTCTTTCTTCCCGATTGTTATGCTTTTCATGAGGTTTTTTTTTCCCCCTTATCTTACTGCACTAAGACCTCCAGAGCAATATTGAAGAGAAATGGTGATAATGAACATCCTTGTGTTGTTCACAGACTCTGGGGAAACATTGAGTATATCACAATTACAGTATTTGTAAATACTGTTTACCAGATTAAGAAAGTTAACTTTTATTCCTGGTTTGTATCATGTGAGTGTTGAATTTCATCAATTTTTCGTTGAGATGATATGGTTTTTCTCCTTTATTCTGTTAATGTGACAACTTGCTAATTTTAATATAATTTGCTAATGTTAAACCAACCTTTCATTTCTGGAATGGTCATGATATATTTATATATTTTACATATCACTAGATACATTTTTTTTTACCTTTGGGCATCTTTGTACAATATAAGCAGGAGTGAACCTAAGATGGTGTCCTGAAATTTTCTCAAAATGTCTTCATCATATTTTTGTTTTATGATTGTACTGGTCTTATAACATGAGTTGGGAAATATATGCTTTCTCTATTCTCTGAAAGGTTTTGTAAAACTGGTTTTATTTCTTCCTTAAATATTTGATTGAATTCATCATTGAAGCCTTCTGAACTTGGGATTTTCTTGGTGGGGAGGTTTTTGTTTGTTTCTTTGTTTTTGAATCCAGTTTAACAGATTCAGGCCTGTTGAGATTTCCTGTTTCTTCTAATGTCAGCAAAAAAAAGAGGACTAGATCACATTTGGTATTTTGTGGAGATGGCCAATGTTTGGGGGAGGATAGTGGAGAGAGTGTTCCTATTAGAGGCAACCTTGAAATTGAACAGAATGTGAAAGTTGGAAAACAAGTTACATACTGGATACATAATATTTTTTATCTAGAATTTAGGGTTTGCTAAGGGAATAATGAGAAATAAGGGTATAGAAGTTATCTGAACCATAGGAGATAAAAGGTCACAGTACATGGTGGTAACCCAAATAAGGTAATCAAAATATAAATAATTACCAAAATATAGTACTCAGGAATAAAAGTAGGTTTATTACTAAAGGAAAAAAAAGTCCATTGGATCTGACAGAGAGCATAGTTTCTCTGCTGGTATTAGAACACTATAGTTTTGTATTATATAATGTATCTTCTCATTTTTTACCTTTCATACTCTTCATGGTAAGGCCTTGTTAAACTTGTGACTTGGCCACCAGTCTTTTCCCGTTTTCACTTCAAGCTTCTCCACTTGCTTCTGTTCCAAATCTTGCAGGGCTTGGATCATTAATCTTGATATCTATGTATATAAATAGATTAGGCTCCATTTTTTGTAATTCACTAAGAATCTTTTTATATAAGATTTGAGGTATAAGAAATAGCATTGTTTTATCTGATCCTTCTTTGGAACTAGGTCATTTTTTAATAAGAACATTAATTTTTAGTCCCTCCTGTCAGAGGTACTATTCTTGACATGTGAAATTGACTTCTCCAGAATCAGCTGGATAAAGGGCCTTCTGGATATGCTTGGGTATTCAAATAAATTTCTTGTCCAGTTTATTTCTTGTACCATCCAAACATGATAATGCAGCAAAAGGTGTTTAAGAGACAGAAATCAGCGAACTATGGACTTTAAAAGGCTATGATGGCTTCCGGCATTGCCCAGATGGGGAGAGTTCAAGGAGAAGACTGCGCAGGACAACGTTACACAGTTCCCAGCACTAGGAATATTAAGTGTGGCAAACTAGAAGGATAATCATGTGATAGCCACCACAAAGACAACCAGCAGACAGACTGACATCAAGGAAGAGAGAAAAACAAAATCTTGCATAGTACTCTACTGACATGCCATATATCGACGGATACCTGTAAAGATGATATTGAACCATCTCAACCAATTATTTAATGTATACTGATGTGGCAGATTGTATGCTCCAAAGGTGGCCACAGTAATAACTCCTGACTCATTTGCTCTTCTATAATGTGACCTTGCCATTTCCCCGTCCAGGAATGGACCCTAACTCCCTCTCCCTTGAATCTGCATCAATATATAGAATAAATTGGACATGATGCTTTGTAATCTCTAAGGCTAAGTCAGCTTCTGCCTTGCTCAGTGGAATACCTGTACTAGAGCCTTGAGCCACTGTGTAAGAAATTTACCTTGAGACTGCTACACTGGAGAGGTCACATATGGGTATTAGGTGTTCCAGTTGACAGCACCTGCTGAGCCCAAAACCACATCAGGGAGCCATCTTGGATATCCAGCTCAGTAGAGCCATCAGTTGACTGCATCTCCAGAAGACGTCTGACTACAAGTCATGAGACCCCTAGCAAGAACTGCCCAGCTGATCCCAGTTCCTCCCATCTCTGGTCCAATATTTGGTGGTTTCCAATTGTCTGTTCATATTTATAAGTGATGATCTTACCAGAAGTTCTCAGTCCAGTGCTGCTGTGAATTTATTTTTCTGTTCTACCGTTCAAAGAGACTTTTGATGGATGGAGAGGAAAAGACATGTTCTCCTTCAGTATCTTCAGTTAGAAGCCATTCTGAGCACTTTAAATAAAGCACATATTCTCCCTCTGCAATTGGGCCATCAATATGTCTTATCAGTCAGCTATCAATTGTACTGTAGGCAAACCAACGATATATCTAATAAAGTTAGATTGTCAGATTTGGAAAAAAAAAAAAAGGCTATGATTATATGGAGGTCTCTTGCTTTAGGGCAGCATGCCACTTCCTTTGAAAATCACAGATGTTTTTATATGTCACCCAGGAAAGACTTCAGACATTCAAAGTCAAAAGCCATTGGTAGAAAGTCCTTGACTCACATACAAAGGAAGATCCCATATATGAACTGGATAGGAAACAATTGCTATTGGGCAGTGCAAGTGTAGAATATTAATAGATAAAATAGATCTACAAGCCCTGTAATGTCTAGAAACATTATAAACTTCTTCCTTTCTTTATGGTTACATATAGAGATGTATAAGCACTGCCTCCTTGTGATAGAGCATGCATTTTTCTAGTATAGAGTAGTTCCAGTGATTTCCTATTGTCTTTCACTTGGGTCATTTTATTCTTTTATGTTACCTACTTGGCAACTGTATTAATTTAAATTAATGGCCCTGCCTTATTGTGCAGGGTGTAGCATAGTGCTTTGTTCTTAGAAGACATTCAGTAATAGGATGAAAGGCAAGACTGATGGTTGGATAATAAATATTACAGCTAAATTTTGAAATGCTTTGAAAGTTAATCATAGTTAAAGCTCAAGAAAGTTATATACTGCTTACTGTGTGTTTCAGTAATGATTCAAATGAGTTGTGTCTTTAGAAGCTACAACTGAAATGTGTTGCTTACCTGGATCTTTGGGAAGCGTGGTCTGGAATAGCTTTGTAATTTTCTCTCTTGTTAAAATAGCAGTTTATCTCTGCCGTTTATTATGACCAAAATGAAAGTAGTTTTTGCTTGTTTTTTATTTTTTTTCTTTTTACCAGGTTTCCATTCTTTTATGAGTGCACTACAAAGTATAGATATAAATTGGGTTGACATATCTGACCTGATTATCAGAGAATAGGGTTTTTGCACCTATTTTTAAACTTCTGATTTTCATTATTCACAGATTTTGAGTGTATATACTTCGTTAAAATGGTAGTTTACAAAATGAACTTCTCAGAAAAGTTATTGTATTTGAGATTTATTTATTTTAGTCTTCTATGAGAATCTTTTATATAACCCTTCCTGATCTCCATTGTGCAAATAAGTTAATGTAAACTCCTTTTTAGTTCTTGTTTCTCAAAAGAAACCAAATGGTGGGTAAGTTTCTTTTTAATCTGAATACCTAAATGCATTTTTACCTGGAAACTAAGCTTGTCTAATTTTTTTCTTGATAAATCTTCTCTACCAAATTCTGATATGTAAGTAAGTAAATATGAATTACACATTAACTGTCCTTGAAATTAATAACTCAGAAATTTGCTGAGTAGCGTGTTTCATTTTTTAAGTATTTACACTTTTTTTTGTTTTGAAGCTTCTTCTCAGCCTGTTGATAACCATGTTAGCCCATCTTCCTACTTGGGCCAGACACCTGCATCACCATCCAGATACTCACCAGTTTCAAAAGTAATGCTTGGAGATGATGAAATCACAAGGTAAGTGTTTCGGTTTGCTAAAGCTGCAGAATGCAATATACCAGAAATGGGTTGGCTTTTACAATGGGGATTTATTAGCTTACAAATTTACAATTCTAAGGCTGTGAAAATGTCCAAATTAAGGCATCAACAGGAAGGTGCCTTTTCTGAAGAAAGGCTGCTGGCGTCCAGGGTTCCTCTGTCAGATAGCAAGGCACATGGCCAGCATCTACTGGTCCTTCACTCCCAGGTTTTGCTGCTTTCAGATTCTGGTTCCAGTGGCCTCCTCTCTGAGCTTCTGTGGGTCCTCTCTTAGCTTCTCCAGGACTTTTCTCGCTATGAACTGTATAGGCTTTTTCTCTCTTTTATCCTCTCGTAAAGGACTCCAGTAAAAAGGATTTAGAGCCATGTTAAATGGGGCCAGTCTCATCTCAATTGAAATAACCTGACCAAAAGGTCCCACCCACAATAGGTCTGCACTCACAGGAATGGATTAAAAGAACATGGCATTTTCTTGGGTACATAACAACTCCAAACTACCACAGTAAGGAACTGAAAATTCACCCTTAAATGGTTAACTAGTATATGGAATTTTAATCAGCCAAATAAAATAGCCAGTTTTAGGACTATTAAATTTTATTGGTAGATGAATTTAAACCTTATTATTTTTTTCTTTGGAATTTTCATTAAAGAGCTTGACATGTGAAAATATTTTATTTTCCAAAAAAACACTGCTTCTTTTTTTAAAATATTTTTTATTGTGGAATATAACATATACATAAAAGTGATAATTTAAAAAGTAGTGCAATTTAACAAGTAGAGAACAAATTTCAAAGAATATTATGGGTTACAGTTCCACAGTTACAGTTATTTCCTTTTTGTGAAATGTAACATGCAAATAGGAGACAACTTTCAAATTACAATGTAACAAGTAGCTGTAGAGCAAATTTCAAAGAATGCTGTGGGTTACAGTTCCACCATTTCAATTCTTTCCTTCTAGCTATTCTAATACCCTAGCAACTAAGAAAAAGAAAATTATATAGAGAATCAGTGTTCATAGTCCCTTGTTAAATCCCATCTTGTCTGCTGCTACCCCTTCCTCTAGTTTAATCACTTTCCTGATCTTCAGGGATGTCTAGGCAGTAACCATCCTAATTTGTTCATGTTGTAAAGGGGTATTGACATTATGGGAACAGGGGACATATCTGGTTGATGTTCTTGAAAGAGGCTGTTGCCTCTGGGTTTTGGGACATAGCTGGCATAGGAGCTCTCTTGCAGATTCAAGTTACTGAAGAATAAACTTAGTGAGTGAAACTGAGTCTTAGATAGGGTTCTGGGTATTTGGTAGGATTTTCGGGACTATTATTGACCTGGGCTTATCATACTATGGCCATTTGGTATATCTAGCTGAAGCTTGCATAGGAGTAACCTCCATGAAAAGCCGCTCAACTTTATTTGAATTCTCTTAGCCACTGAAACCTTATATTGTTGTCTTCCTCTTTCACCTTTTGGTCAAAAAGGCATTCTCAGCCCTTTGATGCCAGGGTCAGGCTTATTCCTGGAATCCATGTCCCACGTCACCACAGAAACTCATTCATCTTGGGGGTCCTGTCCCACATGGGGGGAGGTTATGAATTTATTTGTAGCGTTGAGCTCATAGAGAGAAACAAAAGAGGTTCTCTGAAGGTGATTCCTCAGCATAATTATAGGTGGGCTTAGCCTCCCCTTTACAGCCTTAAGTTTCACAAGAGCAAGCCTCAAGATTGAGGGCTTTACTTACAAAGTAGGGGGCTCCTAAGGTCACATAGCATATGTTCTGTCCACAATCATCCATCCATATTTTACATTGTAGTCACTTAGTTGTATCCTCATCACTCTCCATTTTAAACAATTCTCATGACCCAAAACATCCCATAACTGTTAGCAGCCCTCAAATATTTGTCCCTAGTGTTTGTGTGGTACTAGTAAAGTATTCCTGCTAATTATAGTCCCTAGTATGGTCCTCTGTCTTATTCTGTCTTTAGAAGAGAGTGGTGTATTGCAGTCCCCCACTATTATTTTGGTCGTGTCTGTTGCCCCCTTCAGTTTAGCCAGTGTTTCTCTAATGTATTTTGGAGCTTCTTGATTGGGTGCATAAACGTTTATGGTTGTTATTTTTTCTTAGTGAACTGTCCATTTTATTAATATATAGTGTCCTTCTTTGTTTCTTATGACATCTTTGCACTTAAAGTATGTTTTGTCCAATATTAGTATACCTACCCCTGTTTTCTTTTGGTTGCAGCTTGCGTAGAATATTTTTTTCCATCCTTTCACTTTCAGTCTCTTTGTGTCGCAGCATCTAAAATGAGTCTCTTGTAAACAGCGTATCAAAGGGTCATACTTTATAATTCGTTCTACCAGTCTGTATCTTTTAATTGGAGAGTTTAATCCATTCACATTCAGAGTTCTTACTGAGAGGAAGGTCCTGAATGAGACTTCTGATCCTTTGGTTTTTAGTTGTCAGATCTATTTTTTCCCTCTCTCTTTCCCTTTTTTTTTTTCTCTTTTAAGTTACCCTTACTAATGCTCTTCAGTTCTGTGCTGTTCTCCAGATCTCTCTCTCCTGTCTTTTTTTCTCAGCTGGTAGATCTCCCTTTAGTATTTCTTGCAGGGCAGGTCTCTTGTTTACAAAGTTTCTCAGCATTTGATTGTCTGTGAAAATTTTAAACTTTCCCTCAATTTTGAAGGAGAGTTTTGATGGATAAAGGATTCTTGTCTGGCAGTTTTTCTCATTCAGAATCTTAAATATGTCATACTGCTGCCTTCTTGCCTCTGTGGTGTCCGCTGAGTTGTCAGTACTTATTTTATGTTGTTTCCCTTGTGTGTGGTGAATTGTTTCTCTCTTGCTACTTTCAGACCTTTGTCCTCTTCAGCATTTGACAGTAGATCTGTATATTTCTTGTGGTGGGTTTATTTGGATTTATTCTATTTGGAGTTCTTTAGGCATCTTTGATTTGCATATTTATGTTGTTTAGAAGGGTTGGGAAGTTATCCCCAACTGTGTCTTGAAACACTCTTCCTAGCCCTTTACTCTTCTCTACTCCTTCTGGGACACCAGTGATTCTTATATTTGTTAGCTTTATGTTGTCCATCATTTCCCTAAGATCCATTTCAAATCTTTCTACTTTTTCCACCATGTTCTTTTGTGTGTTTGCATTCAATTGGCTTGTCCTCTAGTTCATCTGTCCTTTCTTCTACCTCTTGAAATATGCTGTCGCACATCTCTAGGATATTTTTAATTTGATCCACAGTTGTTTTTTTTTTTATTTCCATAAGATCTGCTTTTTTATTTACTCTTTCAAATTCTTTATGCTCTTGTAGAGTGTTCTTGGTGTCCTTTATGTCTTGAGCCATCTTGTTAAAATTGTTTTTGAGATTTGTGTATATTTCTTTAATTAATTGCTCCAAATTTTGTCTTTTCTGCCTTTTTAATTTATTCATTTCGCTTGTCCATATCTTCTAGATTTCTCACATGCTTTTATTATTTTCTGTTGGCTTTGGGCCATATTCTTGATAAGATTATTTTGGGAAATGCAGGCTTTTTGAGCTTTTATATATAATTTGGCAGAGCTACAGATTGCTGGAATACAGTTTCCCTATCCTATTAGCAGGTGGCACTCTTGAACCACCTTCTTCTCTCAAATCAGTCTTCCCTGAACTTCTCCTATGCACTGGGTGGGGTCCAAACTTGGTGGGGAACCAATCAGTGCACCAGTTCTCTGTGTGCACTGGGGTCTGCCTGCCCTGGGGCTGAGAGGTGGGCCCTGTGCAGTTCTGAAGGGAGTCCGCTCAAGGGCACCCTCCAGTGCAAACATGCCCCGCTTCCTGCCTGCCATGCACTCACGATTCTCTGGGGTGCGGGAGGGTTTCCTGATGCCTCCGTATATGTAGCGCCTTCTCCTATACCTGCTTCTTGCTGGTGCACACGCTGGACTTCCATGGGGGAAGAGTAGATTCTGGCTCACAGGAGCTTCTGGTGTATGACTGTGGAGGCTCTCCTCCCCAGCTAACTGCCAAGTTGTGGATGTGAGTGCAGACCTTCTGCTCACTCCTTTGCCAGGCGACCATCTCACTGCTGCTGGCCCTGGGAGACAGTCCCAGCCAAACAAACTCCTTTGCCACATTTTTTTTTTTCCATGTGTCCCTATCATGTACTGTAAGGGTCCCTCTATGGCTGGTCACACCCCAGAACCATGGTCCCAGATGTCCTCCAGCCCCTCTCTAGTCTTTGTCACTGAGGAGAAGCCCGCTCCACCTCACCCACTCTGCCATCTTCCCAGAAGCTGCTCCTTTTAAAAAGAAATACTGCTGTTTCGTTTTTTTTGTTTAAGGATTTATAAATTATCCTTAAAAATTAATTTAGGTAAAAAGTGAAATTAGGAATACACTTTATATACATATTTAAAAATAACTTGTTATATATTCCTTATATATGAAAATGTACTGTAAAATATTATGGCAGTTATTTGATGTTCAGAACTCAACAAGTAGTATTTTCTTTGTGTTCCTTATATCCTTGATATCCTGACAGTAAAAATTTATTTTCGTCTAACATTAATAGCTATATTGAAATTTGTAGGTTAACTGTCCTTTTAGTGCCAAAACTCTAACTAGAAGGAAAATTATAATGATAAAAAAGTATTTTAGATCTTTACCATATTATTCAATATGATAATAAGATACTGTATTTGTACAGCTTACTTTATAATTAGGAATATTTCAGATTAATTCTATCACCTCTTTAAGTGTGTGTCAATTAATGTCTGCTTTTATGTTTTTGTTAAATGCATTATTGTTATTATTTTTCAACCTTCATTGTAATTATTCTTTACTTGTCTGATTCTTGACTGTGCAATTGTCTTGACAGGTAAGGTGTTGGTCTTTGTTCTCTTAAAGAGTTAGCAATATGTGGAACTTAGTATGTGCTCATTGTGTTTGGAATGAAAAATGGCAGAAAGAATAGTATTTTTGATTTATGACATGAATATTCAAAACTGTTAGTGTTTAGGCTATGCTCTTACACTGACTTGTTATGACCTTTTATTTTTGTAATGTTCTGATAGTGCCTATTTATATAAATAAAAGAGAAAAATAGTTAATGGCTTATCTTTTCTCTAATCTCTTTGCATTGCATATTTTATGAAAATAAAATATATGTTATATTACCACATTGATTATCCTTTTGCACTTATTCTTGTCTGGAACAAAACTGCTTTTTTCACACTTTTAACTTCTCTATTATGTGACATTTCATTTAATCAGAACATATGTGCTTATTTTCCTATCTTTGTTAACACATTGCAGTTTAATTTCCCTGCATTAGCAACCTTATTTTGTTTGTTTCTTGTTTATTTTCTCACTTGCAAATGTTCTTCTGAATTCATTGCCACCTTTTTAAATTAACATAACTTTAAAATGTATGAAATGGTTATCTCAGGTATGATGGTTAAACACTTAAAATTTTTCAGTAATGATGGTCTTTTTTTTTTTTTCAGAACTGTGAATTTTATATTGCATAAATGAAGGCCTATTCTTTTGAATGTTTGTGATAGCAATGTATCATGTGTTGTTTTCCTAAGTATAATACATTCAGATATTTGTGTGTGTGTATATAGTATTTATTTTATTTGGATTTATAGTTATCAGATGTACAGTATTTGTGATAGTGACACTCATAAGGTATATCCTGAATATGATATGTTCAGATATTTTATTTATATGTTTTCTTTGGCTTTAACAGTCTCTATTAGAAAGCAGTAAGTTAAACCACTTTTTTCCCTCAAATATTTTCCAGATTTATATTTTACCTTTTTTCACTGTGTAGTATTTCACTGCTTATGACTGTGCTCTAGAGCTTTTTTAAAACATGTTCTCTCTCCTATGGTGTTCATATCAATTTTTACAATGTGCTCAATGACTACTGTGCAAGTAGCTGCTAAATCCTAACATATCGCTTTGTCTGCTTCAAGGTACCCACCATTCATCTTCAGCTGTGTACTTTTTTCCTACTTGGATAATTTTTGAAATTCATTATGTCTAAAACCAAACTCTCTTTTAGGTCAATTCTACTTTGGATGACCTTATTTCTTCTCTTTACCAAAGCTTGAATTTCATTTCTTGTGTGTACCATCTTCAGATAGCTCCTAATTTTCCGTCTTTTTCTTTGTAATCTCCTTTGTATCTGTATTTTTTCCCATTCCTGCCAACCCCCATCCTACTTGGCTACATATCTCTTGTCTACAATAATGTATTTGACTTTTAAGTATTACACAACATAACCATACTTTTCTGTGGAAATCACGTGGTTGATCACAGGATAAGTCAGTCTTCCTAAAATGGTGTGTATTTTAGCACTCCCTTTTGATAATTACCTCCCGTTGCCAAATAAAGTACAAAATTGTTTGCCCCAATATTACTTCTCCACAGTTTGACCCAAAGCAGTCTTTCTATGGTTGTCATCTAACATTACCAAAAAAAAACTCCACCCTACAAACAGTTGTTCATTCTCAACCTCATTTTAATTATGTAAATTGAAAATCAGAGTCATTTTCCTCCGAAAATACTTACAAATTTCAACAGTGTATTATTTAATACATACAAAAATATAGGTTATGCATATGTTTAAGAATATACTAGCCCTAATCCACCATTTAATATAGGAAATAAAAATCACCAATATGGTGAAACCAGCTTGTACCCCCAATCCAACCTCTACTTTTCCTATACTGCCCTTCCCCACTCCTTAATTTTGTATTTATTATTCCTTTTTTCTTTCATAAAATATATATGAAAGAATAAAATATGTATGTCACAAATAGATAATTCCCTTAATAATATATTGTTTACTTACACTACTTTTGACAAGAAAACAGGATTTTGTGAACCCTATAAATGATCTGGCAAAATTGAATAATGATTAATACCTGTATAATACTGAAAACATTCTAATTTTTGAGCAGGAGATTTAAGAGGATTAAGCCCACATTTTATGGAAAGATTCCTATTGTATGGAAAGATCTTTAAAATTCATATTTTTAAGATAGTTAACTGTATTGAGCCTTTCGTGACAATAGCTTTCTGCAGTGAACTAGAAAAATCAGGTTAAATTTTTGAAATGTTTACTAAGTATGCTATATCCTTTTTATGAATAATCTCATATGTTGTTCTTAAAGAAGTTGGGATTTTACATAAATAAAATATAGGATTCCCGTATACCACTCTACCACCAACACCTTACATTGGTGTGGAACATTTGTTACTATTGATGATGGCATTATAATTGTGTTATTTTGTTAACAGTAGTTACCTGTGTTACAACTGATGAAAGATTATTAAAATATTTGTTGTTTATTATTTACATTAGGTACAGTTTTCCCTGTAAACCTCTCTATTTTAGTATCTTGTCATGCATTTATTGTAACCCATGAAAGAACATTCTTAAACTTGTACTTTGAACTATAGTCCGTTGTCTACAATAGGGTTCACTGTGCTGTACAATTCTATGGTTCATATTTTGATTTCTGTTATAGTAATATATACATCCTAAAGTTTCTTCTTTCAGCCACATTCACCTGTATAGTTCAGTGTTGTTGATTACACTCACAATAAGGTGCTACCATCACCACCCTCCGTTTCTAAATCTTTACCGTCAGCCTAAGTAGAAGTTCTGTACAAGTTAAGCATCAACTCTGCATTCACTAACCCCATTCTGTCACCTAGTAACCTAAATTCTAGATTCTAACTCTTATGAGCTTATTTATTATAACTAGTTGATAACAGTAGGTCATACAATATTTGTGCTTTTGTGTTTGGCTTATTTCACTCAACATTATGCCCTCAGTGTTCATCCATGTTGACACATGCATCAGGACTTCATTCCTTCTTCCAGCTGCATAATATTGCATCGTATGTATATACCACAGTTTGTTATCCATTTATTGGTTGATGGACACTTGTCTTGCATCCGTCTTTTGGCAATAGTGAATAATGCCACTGTGAACATCACTGTGCAAATGTCTGTTCACCTCCCTGCTTTCAGTTCTTCTTGATATATACCTAGCAGCAGAATTATTGGATCATATGTCAGTTCTATACTTAAGCTTCCAGAAGAACCACCAGACTATCTTCCACAGTGGCTGCACCAGTTAAACTTTCCCACTAGCAGTGCATGAGTGTTCCATATCCTCTCCAACACTTGTAGTTTTCTGGGTTTTTTTTATAATGGCCCTTCTAGTAGGTATGAAATGATATCTCATTGCAGTTTTGATTTGCGTTTCCCCAATAGCTGGTGATTTTGAGCATCTTTTCATGTGCTGTTTAACCATTTGTATTTCCTCTTTGGAGAAATGTCTGTTCAAGTCTTTTGCCCGTTTGTTAATTGGATTGTTTGTCTTTTTATGGTTGAGTTGTGAGTTTTCTTTATATATTCTGGGTATTGAGCCCTTATCAGATATGTGGTTTCCAAATATTTTCTCCTATTGAGTAGGTTGTCTTTTCACTTTCTTGACAAAGTATGTCCTTTGATGTATAAGTTTTTTTTAATTTTGAGGAACTCCTATTTATCTACCACCACAAGATCTTGAAGATGTTTCCCTACATTTTCTTCTAGAATTTTTATGGTCCTGGTTCTCATATATGGGTCTTTCATCCATTTTAAGTTAATTTTTTATATGGTGTGAGATAGTGTTCTGTTTTCATTCCTTTGCATATGGATATCCACTTTTCCAAGCACCATTTGTTTAAGAGACTTTTCTTTCCCAGTTGAGGAGACATGGCAACCTTGTCAAATATCATTTGGCCATAGATCTCAAGAGTATATTTCTGAACTCTCAGTTCATTTCTAGTGCTCAGTGTATCTATGTTTGTGCCAGTACCATGCTGTTTGACTCCTGTCACTTTGTAATATGCTTTAAATTTAGGAAGTGTGATTCATCCAACATTGTTCTTCATTTTCACAGTTTTTTCAGCTATTCTGGGCCTCTTATGTCTAAATAAATCTGATAATTGGTTTTTCCACTTTTGCAAAGTAGGCTGTTGGAAGTTTAGTAGGGATTGCGTTGAAACTGTAAATCAACTTCCATAGAATTGACATCTTAATACTTAGTCGTCCAATCCATGAACACGAAGTGTCCTTCCATTTATTTAGATTGTATTTGATTTCTTTTAGCAGTGTTGTTCAGGTTCTGTGTACAGGTTCTTTCCATCTTCATTTAAATTTATTCCTAGATTTTGATTCTTTTAGTTGATGTTGTAAATGGAATTTTCTTGATTTCCTTCTCATTTGTTTATCAACTCGAGTAGCTTTGTTGTGGATTTTTCAGGACTTTCTCTATATAGGATCATATCTGAAAAGAGTGAAGGTTTTACTTCTTCCTTTTCAATTTGGATTCTTTTTATTTTTTTTTCTTGCCTGACTGCTCTAGGTAGAACTTCTAGCATAATGTTAAATAATAGTGGTGCCATTGGGCATCCTTGTCTTGTTCCATATCTTAGTGGGAAAGTTTTCAGTCTTTCACCATCGAGTACAATGTTAGTTGTGTGCTTTTCATATATGGCCTTTATCATGTTGAGGCAGTTTCCTTCTATTCCTGTTTTTCAAAGTATTTTATGAAGAAAGGGTTCTAGATTTTTTCAAATGCTTTTTCTGTGTCAATCACGATGATAATGTGGTTTTTTTCCCTTCGATTTGTTAATAGGTTGTATTGCATTAATTGATTTTCTTGTGTTGGACCACCCTTTCATACCTGCGATATCATCCATTTGATCGTTTGTGATTTTGTTAATGTGCTGTTGGATTTAATTTGCAAGTATTTTTTTGAGGATTTTTTCATCCATATTCATTAAAGAAACAGGTCTGGAATTTTCTTTTCTTGTGGTATCTTTATTTGGCTTTGGTATTAGGGTGTATTGGCCACATAGAATGAGTTAGGGAGTATTTCCTCCTCTTCAGTTTTTTGGAAACTTTGAGCAGGATTGTTATTTATTTTTCTTGGAATGATTGTTGTGAAATTTTTGATGACTAATTCGAGTTCTTGTGATTGGTCTGTTGAGGTCTTCAGTTTCTTCTAGAGTCAGTGTAAGTTGTTCATGTGTTTCTAGGAAATTGTCCATTTCATCTAAGTTGTCTAATTTGTTGACATACAGTTGTTCATAGTTTGCTCTTTTGATCCTTTTTATTTCTGGGGAGTCCCTGGTAATCCCCTCTCTCGTTTCTGATTTTATTTATTTGCATCTTCTCTTTTTCTTTGTCAATCTAGCTAAGGGTTTGTCGATTTTATTAATCTTCTCAAAGAACCAGCTTTTGGTTTTGTTAGTTTTTTATTTATTTTTCTTTAATTCTCAATTTCATTCATTTCTGCTCCAGTCTGTTATGTCTTTCTTCCTGCTCACTTTGGAATCAGTTTGCTATTCTTTTTCTGTTTCCTTCAGGTGTGCAGTTAAGTCTTTGAGTTTAGCACTTTCTTCTTTAATGATGTAGGCATATAGAGCTGTAAATTTCCCTCTCAGCACTCCCTTACCTGCATCCCGTAAGTTTTTATGTGTTGTGTTCTTGTTTTCATTCTTCTCATGATATTTGGTGATTTCTCTTGCAATTTCCTCTTTGACCCACTTTTTTTAACGAGTGTATTGTTTAATCTCCATATAGTTGTGAATTTTCCAGTTCTCTACCTGTAATTGATTTCCAGCTTCATTCCGTTATGATCAGAGAAAGTGTTTTATATTATTTCAATTTTTTAAATTTATTGAAACTTGTTTTTTACCCAGCATGTGGAAGAATGATCCATGAGCACTTGAAAGGAATGTATTTAATGCTGTTTGGGGGTGCAATGTTCTGTATATGTCTGTTACATCTAGTTCATTTATCGTTTTCAAGTTCCCTGTTTCCTTATTGATCTATAGATGTACTGTCTATAGATGCAAGTGGTGTATTGAGGTCTCAGGCTATTATTGCAGAGGTGTCTTTTTCTCCATTCAGTTTTGCCAGTGTTGCCTCAAGTATTTTGGCAAGTATTTGGTTAGATTCATAAATATTTATGATCTTATTGCTTCTTGGTAGATTGCCTCTTTTATTAATATATAGTGGCCTTCTTTGTCTCTTACAACACTTTTGCATTTAAAGTCTGTTTTGTCCAATATTAGTATAGCTACCCTAGCTCTTTTAGGGTTACTGTTTGTTTGGAATATTTTTTTCCAACCTTTCAGTTTCAACCTCTTTGTGTGCTTGGTTATTAAGTGAGTCTCTTAGACAGCATATAGTTGGATTATACTTTTTTATCTATTCTGCCAATCTGTGTCTTTTGATTGCAGAATTTAATCCATTGACATTCAGTTTTATTACTATCAAGTCAGTACTTAAACCATTTTATCCTTTGGTGTTTTTGTTTGTTTGTTTGTTTGGTATTTTATGTTGGCTTTATTTTGGAGGGTGAGGGGTGTCTGTCTTTTTACTCTTTTAGTTACTTTTACTGATAATCTTCATTTCTACACTCTACCCTGAGCCTGTCTCTTCTGTCTTTCCCTTTCAGCCCGCAGAACTCCGTTTAGTATTTCTCGTAGGGCACATCTCGTTGACAAAGTCTGTTTCTGTTTATCTGTGCATATTTTAAACTCTCCCTCATTTTTGAAAGACATTTTTTCCTGATAACTTTTGGCTGGTAGTTTTCCTTTCAGTGCGTTAAATTTATCATAACACTGTCTTCTCACTTCTGTGGTTTCTGATGAAAAATCAGCATTTAGTCCTGTTTAAGATCCCTTGTATGTGACGAATCACTTTTGTCTAGCTGCTTTCAGAATTCTCTCTTTGTATTTGGCTTTTGAGATTCTGATTAGTATGCCTTTGAGTAGGTCTGTTAATATTTATTCTGTTTATTCTGTTTGGAGTACATTGCCCTTCTTGTACATATATATTTGTGTCTTTCATAAGAGTTGGGAAATTTTGGGCCATTATTTCCTCATATATTCTTTCTGTCCCTTTTCCCTTCTCTTCTCCTTCTGGGACACCTGTGACACATATGCTTGTGCCCTTTGTGCTTTCATTCAGTTCCCTGAGCCTCTGCTCAATTTTTCCATTCTGTTCTCTATCTCTTCTTCTGTCTGTAAAATTTCAGTTGTCCTGTCTTCTAGTTCTCTGATTCTGTCTTCTGTCTGTTCAGATCTGTTATTGTATGCCTTGAGTGTATTTTTAATCTCATCTATTGTGCCTTTCTTTCCCATAATTCGTTGTTTCTTTTTATACTTTAAGTTCTTCTTTATGCTCACACAGTGTCTTCTTAATATCCTATATCTCTTTAGCCATATTTTCCTTCATCTCCTTGAATTAATTCAGGAGATTTGTTTGAATTTCTTTGATTACTTGTTCCAAATTGTGTGCCTCCTCCAACATTTTAATTTGTTTCTTTGACTGGGCTAAATCTTCCTGTTTCTTAGTATGGCTTGTAATTTTTTGCTGATGTTTAGGGATCTGATTATCTTGATGAGTTTATTCTGAAGGTCAGTTTCTCCCTCTTGCCTAGGGTTATATTGTTGTGTGGCTTTGTGTTAATGCTGTTCTTTCACACTTGTTTCAACTTATTTTAGGCCCTTAAAATAGCCCCTTTTAAACTGATTAGATTTTTTTCAGCTCTTCTTTATCTGATTCTTGCCCTGGATATGTGGTATAACATTTAAGATTGCACTATTTGTACAGTTGTTTTACCCCCAGGAAAAAGCTTCGTTTCTTCTTTTCTTTCTCTAGGAATCTTGGACTGTTCTGTTTCTTTTTGTTTTGCCGCTATAGTTTGTTTTTTTGTTTGTTTTGTTTTAACACTCATTTGGTTGTCTCTACCTGCTTTTGCCTGGTGGGCAAATTATGGCAGGTGAGTCACCCCAGGAGGACTCTCCCAAGCCAGTATTTCCCAAATAGAATAGGGCCAGGGACCCACCAGGGAGCACAGACCAGTTCCAAACTGCCCTAGGGAGTGGGTCAGGAAATATGCAAAGGACTTTATGTCAGCTCCCCAAAGCTGCACTTTCATGGCCTGCCCAACAGATGGCACCCTTCAGCAAACTTACCTGCAGACCTAAGGAGGTACTGTGTCTTTAAACTTCCACCACCTCTCCCCTTTCATGGGTAGGGTTGAAACAGTGGCTTCCACTGCTTTTTTCTTTTGGTTCAGGCTTTCGAACAGTAGCTCAGAGCCTAGACCCAGCAATCTGAATTCGCTAATCAAAAGCCATGATCAGTACTTAGCTGTGCCCCACCTGTTCTTGAGAAAGAGTATTTTTAGGTCCCTTACTGAGAGCAGCAGTTAGCCAGGGACTGGATCCTAAGGCCACCTACCAAGAGGGCAGTGGGCTGTGACAGCTGCCACGAAGAGAGAATTACTCACAGTTCTTTACTGCAGTTTATCAGCCTCTTCCTCCTGTTCTTCCCTGGATGTTGTAAAGTGTTCTTTTGCCCTCCAGAGCCCCAGAACAGTTGTTTCAGACTGTTCCTGCCTGTTCACTAGCTGTTTTGGAGGAAGGAGTGAGTCCTGGAGCTCCATACTCTGCCATCTTCCCCAAGAGTTCCCTATGCACTTCTCAAATGATATTCTTTATTTCATGAAATCTAAACTAACTTGCTGCTTGCAGTTGCATTTCTTCCAAGGAGGTGTGAGTAGAATTCACACAATTATGTCTCAACTACCAACAATTGTGACACATAACCAATTGTAAGATGTATTCTGATTTCAGAGATTTTAAATGTGAATAAAAAAAGGTAAAACCTGTAATTAATGAAAACAGATATATCTATTTCCCTTGGGGTGGGAGTGGAGATGGGAGATGTGCATCTTAGAATAAATGAAATACAGTAACTTCAACCTAATGTTTTTGGTATATTAATTATATTAAAACAAATGTTTTACTCTACTTCTTTTGTGCGTAAAATGTAACTATGATATAATAGCTTAAGAACTGTTCAGGAACTAATTTTTTAAAATATATTGTCACAGATCATTTTCAAATCATTCCTTTTATACAGTATGTTTGTACATGACTGTATCAATTAAAAGTAGTTTTTGCCATTATTATGTATTTCAAAAACCACAAACAAGAAGAATGCTTTCTACTTTAAGTACAGTGGTGGTGGTGATGATGGCACAACATTGTGAGTGTAATTAACACCACTGCATTATATATGGGAATGTGGTTAAATGGGGAAATTTGGAGTTGTATATATGTGTTACTAAAATAAAAATTAAAATATAATACATAGAACTGTGCAACACAATATACCCTGTTGTAATCGATGGACTCTAGTTAATAGTATGATAATAAAAATGTTCTTTCTTGAATTAGAACAAAGATACCACAATAGTGCAAGGTGTTAATAAAAGGAATGATGTTTGAGAACGCTGTATTCTTTGCCTGATTTTTTTTGAAAACTTACAACTTCTCTAATTAGACTAAATTAAGAAAATAAATAAACTAATAGTAGCTTAAGCAATAAAGATACTTAATTATGTCATAAAACAAAAAGTTTGGAAATGAGCAATTCCAGGGTTGGTGTAGCAGCCCTAGGTCCATGGTGTCTCTGGTATTCTCTTGGTCTTGCCTTCATTAATTGTAATACATCCAAACAGTAAAGGGTTTTAATTCTTCATTGGTTTGTAGTTGTAGGTTCTGGTTGGTACATGTGGCAAAAATGCTATGTCCTTTGTCGAGTCTGCCTTTATTCGGAAAGTGACCATACATTTCCCTTCATTTCTCTGAGTCCAGAATAGGCTACTGCTTCACTTTAGCAAAGAGGAATGGAATTGCTGTGACTGGTTTAGGTTAGTCATGGTTCATCATTTGTGAATTGGAGAAAGGATCTACCTTCCTTAAGATAAAGGGATATCTGCCTTTCACAAAACTTAGGAAGAACTAGGAGTAGGGACTGCTTCATAGTCAATAAAGTGTGTCTGTAGCAGTAACTGTTCTCATAAGTATGTGTGTGTGTGTATATATATATATATATGTATTTCTTGTATTTCTTGAGTAGGCTCTATATTATTATTTATTGTTTTCTTTTTGTTTTTATGTTTCTTTGTTAATATGGATTTTTATCTTTTATATAAAATGGTTTCTTAGGATTTTTCTTTGTGATTTCTTAGCCTAATTTCTAGACTTGGAAAGTATCTTTCTTTATAATTTGATAATGTAAGAGCAATCAGTAAGAATTCTCATTGATAAAATGTCATGTTCTATATAAAATTTCTAAGGTATTGAATATTTTTTTAATTTTTAGGGAACCTAGAAAAGTTGTTCTTCATCGTGGCTCAACAGGCCTTGGCTTCAACATTGTAGGAGGTGAAGATGGAGAAGGAATATTTATTTCCTTTATATTGGCTGGAGGACCTGCTGATCTTAGTGGAGAGCTCAGAAAAGGAGATCGTATTATATCGGTAGGATGTGTTAATCAAGATAATATTTTCATTATCTTAATTATGACCTATTAATTATTACCCATGCATTTTTTGTTTTTTGTTTTGGTTTTTACACCCTAAAAGTCATGTGGATATTTTGTTTATCTTCTTACCATTTTACAGCTTAACTCTAGAATTAGTGTTATCAGAGAATATACCCTGTGTGATAGGTTTTCTTTTATTATTTTACTTACAAGGGGTTATTTTTTATAAATGTGCTTGAAGGGAATCTGTATTCTCTTGTTGACTATAAGATTTTATATATGCCTGTTAACTCAAGCTTGTTACTTGTGTAGTTCAAATCTTAATACTTTAATCTTTTGTGTGCCTGCTTTATTAATAGACTTTATTTTTTAGAGCAGTTTTAAATTTATAGACAAATTGCCCTAAAAGTACACTCTTCCCATATAGCCCCTCTCCCCACACACTTAATATTAACATGTTGGATTAGTGTAGTACATTTGTTACTAATGAACCAATATTGGTATATTATTATTAACCAAATTCCATAGTTTACATACAGAATAGTTGAACTGCCCTAAAAATGCCCTGTCCACCACCTATTAATCCCTCCCCCTGAACTCCTGAACCCCTGGCAGTCACTGATCTTTTTACTGCCTCTGTAATTCTGCCTTTTCCAGAATATCATATAGTTGGAATCATACAGTATATAGCTTTTTCATACTTGCTTCTTTCACTTAACAGTATACATTTAAGTTCCTCCGTGTCTTTGCATAGGTTGATAGCACATGTCTTTTTATCTCTGACTAATAGGCCATTGTATGCAAGTACTGCAATTTATTTATCCATTCACCTATTGAAGGACATCTTGGTTACTTTGAATTTTTGGCATATTATGAATAAAGCTGCTAAAAACAATCATGTAGGTTTTTGTGTACAAGCCTTCCAGTCAGTTGGATAAATACCTAGCAGTGTAATTGCTGGTAAGCCTATATTTTTTTAAGCCTATTTTAGCTTTGTTTAGCTTTGTAAGAAACTGTCTTCCAAAGTGATTGTACCCTTTTGCATCCCCACCTGCAATGAATGACCGTTCCCATTGCTCCACATCCTTTCCAGCATTTGATATTGCCGATGTTTTGGATTTTAGCCATTCTAATAGGTGTGTAGTAGCATCTCATTAATATTTCAATTTTCAGTTTCCTAATGACATGTGATGTTGACCATCTTTTCATATGCTTATTTTCCATCCATATATCTTCTTTTGGTGAGGTGTTTATTTGGCTCTTTTGCTCATTTTTAATTAGGTTGTTTATGTTGCATTTTAAGAGTTCTTTGTATATTTTGTATACAAATCCTTTATCAGATACGTGTTTTTTAATGCATTTTTTATTATGAACTTGAGATACATGCATAGTAGTGATAACTTTCAAAGTACGATTGAACAAGTAGTTAGCAAATTTCAAAGAATGTTATGGGTTACAGTTCCACAATTTCAGTTATTTCCTTTATTGCAAAATATACCATATATACAGAAAGGTGTTAACTTTCAAAGTACAGCTCGACAGTCATTTATATAGGTATTTTCAGGAAATGTTACCAGTTAAAGTTCCACAGTTTCTCTTCTTTCCTTATCATGAAATATCGGGTATGTATAGGAAGTTGAAAACTTTCAAAGCACAATTCAACAAATAGCTATAGAGCAAATTTCAGAGAATGTTATAGGTTACAGTTCCACCATTTCAGTTATTTCCTTCTAGATATTCTAATACCCTAGCATCGAAAAATATATATATGTATTATATAAAGTTTCAGTATTCATAATCCTTTGTTAAATCCTATCTTGTTTGTTGCTGGCCCATTCCTCCCGTTTAATCACTTTCTTGATCTTCAGTGGTTTTCTAGGCAGTGACCACCCTAAACTTGTTCATATAAAAGAGGGTCTCAGCAGTATGGGGAAGGGGGCTGCATCTGATTGTTGTTCTTAAAGAGGCTGTTGCAAATATTTTCTCCCAGTCTGTGATTTGTCTTTTCATTCTTTTAACAGTATCTTTGTCAGAGCACAAGTTTTTAATTTTAATGAAGTTCAGCTTATCAATTTTTTTCTTTCATGAACTGTGCTTTTGATATGGAATCTAAAAAGTCATTGCCACACCCACAGGTCACCTAGATTTTCTCCTATGTTATCTTCTCAAAGTTAGTTTCATTTTTCTACATTAGGTCTTTGATCCATTTTGAGTAATTTCAGTGAAAGGTGTTTGTGTCTATATTCATTTTTTTTTTTAATATGGATATCTAGTTGTTCTAGTACCATTTGTTTCAGAGACCATCCTTTCTCCATTGAATCACCCCTGCTCTTTTGTCAGAAAGGGTCTATGTGTGGATTCTCTATTCTGTCCCATTGATATATCTGTCTCTTCTTTCTTCTGTACCACACTATCTTGATCACTGTAGCTTAATATTAATTAAGAATTGAAGACAGATAGTGTCAGCTTTCTGACTTTTTTCTTCAGTATTGGTTAGCTATGCTTGGGTCTTTCACCTTTCCATATAAACTTTACAATCAGTTTGTAGATATTCACAAAATAACTTGCTGGGATTTTGATTAAGAGTGCAATGAATTTATAGATCAAATTGGATAGAGTGACATTTTAAAAATAATGAGTCTTCCTGTCCATGAATATGAAATATCTGTTTATTTACATCTTTGTGTTTTTCCATGAGAGTTTTGTTGTTTTCCTCATACCGATCTTGTACATACTTCATTAGATTTCAATGTAAATATTTCTGGTGCTAATGTAGATGGTAGTGTGTTTGTAATTTCAAATTCCAGTTGTTTATAGCTGGAATATAGAAAATCAATCAACTTTTGTGTATTAACCTCATATCTTGCAACCTTGCTGTAATTGCTTATTCATTCTAGGATCCTTTGGGATTTTCAGCATAGACAATCATATCATCTGCGAACAAAGACAGTTTTGTCCTTCCCTCTCAATCTGTATATCTTTTTTTTTTCCCTTATTGCATTAAGTAGGACTTTAAGAACTATGTGAAGTAAGAGTAGTACAAGGGAATATCCTTGTCTTCTCAGACTTGGGGGAGAAAACATGAGGCTTCTCACCATTAAGTATGATTTTAACTGTATGTGTTTTGTAGATGTTCTTTATCAGTTTCTGGAAGTTACCCTCTATTCCTAGTTTGCTTACAGTTTTTATCATGAATAGGTGTTGGATTTGTCAAATGCTTTTTTCTGCATCTGTTGTTATGATATGATCATATGGTTTTTCTGTAGCCTTGATGTGATGAATTAAATTAGTTGATTTTCAAATATTGAACATTGAACTTGCATACCTGGAATAAATCTCACTTAGTCACAGTGTATAATTCTTTTTGACATTATTGGCTGTCATTTGCTAATAATTTTGTTGAGGATTTTTTGCATGTATATTCATGAGAAATATCAGTCTGTTATTTTCCTTTCTAGTAACATCTTTGCCTGGTTTTGGTATAAGGGTAATGCTGGCCTCATAGAATGAGTTAGGAAGTATTCCCTCTGCTTCTATTTTCTGGAAGTGATTATAGAGAACTGGAATCATTTCTTCTTTAAATGTTTGATAGAATTCACCAGTGATCACCTGGTCCTGTTGCTTTCTCTTTTGTAAGATTTTAATAGGTATAGGCTATTCAGACTATTTATCCTTGTATGAGTTTTGGTAGATTTTATCTTTCAAGGAATTGCTCCATTTCATTTAAGTTATCAAATTTGTGGACATAGAGTGGTTCATAGTATTATTTTATTATCCTTCTTATGTCTGTGGATCGGTTGTGATGGTCCCTCTTTCATCTCTGATATTATTAATTTGAGTCTTCTGTTTTGATGTTAGTTTTCTTGGCTGGAGATTAATTTTATGTTTTTAAAGAACCGCATTTTGGTTTCGTTGTGATTTTCTCTTAATTTCCTGTTTTCAATTTCATTGATTTTTGCTCTAATTTTTATTTCTTTTCTTCTGCTTACTTTGGATTTAATTTGTTCTTTTTCATGATTCCTAAGGTGGAAACAGATTAGTGGCTTTAGATCTCAGTGTTTCCAGTATTTTATTTCTGCTTCATGTTTATACCCCCAAATTTAATCATTTTAATTTTGTTTTTGACAGTTAACCCACATGATCTATAATTTTTTTGTTCACCATCCCTCGTCTCTCACTTTGTCTTCTGTGTTTCCCAGTGGACAACAAGTACCAGTTTGGATTGTACAATTACTCATTGTATAGGACTGTCTTGCTTAGTTAGAAGATTTATCATTTCTAGTTCTTACCCTCTCCATGCTGATAGAACTACCTAGTCATTGTGAAAGCAGAAATATCCTGCAAATATTCAGATTTTCCTTAGTATAGTAATTCTTTCACTATCAATTTGTTAATGGTAAATATTCTTATCCTTTTTCTGAAAATATGTTTTATCTACTAGGATGAGTACCATTCTCTCTCAGTACTTTGAAGATCTTTTATGCTATCTGGCTTCTTTTACTGTTTAACTAAAGAGTGTCTGTCTTACTGTTTATAGGTGATAGGATTTTTTCTCTCTGGTTGTTTTTTGGAACTCTTTCATGTTCTTGCAGTTTTAACTAAAATGTGTCTATGCTTAGCATTTGTATATATTTGTATATATTGTGCTTGGATTCATTATGCATCCTGAATCAGAGGAATTATATCTTTTATCAGTTTTGGAAAATTCTTAGCCATTGTCTTTTAAATTTTACCTTCCCCACATTATATGTTTTCTGTCCTTCTTGAGCTCCCATGACTATTTCATTCTGTTCTCTCAGTCTTTTAATCCCAATTGTCTCCTTAACCAGTTCCCTCTCCTTCTACTTCATTTCATTTTTTTGCGTCTGTTTTCTAGTCCACAAATTTTCTTCATCTGTATCTTATCTGTTCTCTAAACCAAAGTAATATTTTAATTTCAAGGTACCATTTTTTTTTTCTGGAAGTTCATTCTGGTTCTTTTTCTAATCTGCCTTGGTATTTTTGGTGGGGTCCTGGTGACTTACTTTTATATCTTTATATTAAACTTATTGTTTTATTTTCTATTTCTAACAGTCTTATTTTGTCAAGTTTGTAGGTGTCTGTTTTATGTTGACTCATGGTGAATGGTTCTCTCATTTTCTAAATTTCTTCACTAGTACTGTGTTTACTTTATGTGGGGAATCCAGTGCTTCAAGAATTGAAGGTGGTGTTTCTTCGGAAATGTTTTACATTGGATTGTAGTAGAACTACTAGAAGCATCATTTTTATACCATTTTTCAAATCAGAAAACTGATGTTTTGAGATTAATTTCCCCATAGTAGCTAACAATAGCTAATAAATTGTAGAGCCAGAATTGACCTTAACAACTATGTTTTACTGTTATGTTTTATATTAAAAATTATAAGGTAAGATATTTTGAAATTTAGGATTTGAGATCTAGGAACAAATCTTATATCCTGGGTCAACAATGGTATTAGACATTAATACCTATTTTGAATCAATTCTTCAGCATAAATCAATAGAGACCTTTTCAAATACAAAATGCAAATTACTGAAAATTGGAAAGTACTCCTCAAACTGAAGATATGTCATTGCAACATAATAGGAAAGCATTCCAGAAGTGTAAATGCATCTTTTATGCAGTTTTCAGATCAAGCCTTCTTGCCATCTCACTGTCCCCCACATGTACTTAGGTGTATCAGCATATTCCTGTGTCCTACCATTTTGAAAATGCTTTATAGTTTACCAGTAAATTGAATTCAGGGTATAAAGAGGGATGACTGATCATTTATAAATAAGGTAGAAATCCATTTTTGTTTTAGTTTTTCTGAGATCATGGCGTGACCAACTGGTGTTTGAATGAAAATAACTCTTAGCCACTTTTCTTCAAAATATATACAGCAATACTTTATTAAGGATTATAGTACTGTAATCTTAAAAAAAATTGTAATATGTAGTGCAAGTAAATGGAAACTGGGTTTATGTATTTAAAGCTACAGTAAAGAATAGCATAATACTAACCAAGAATAGTGGTAGTTGGAACAGATTTGTCAGGCAGAATAAAACTCTCATAGTTACATTGTTTCAGTGTAGGAAAAGAGACCATTAGTCTTACCCTAACAATCAAAGCAATCTGGATAAGTTTAATAAAATTAAACCCATCAATGAACTATGAAATCAGAGCCCTAAGTAAAATAATCTCCAGAGCGCAAGTGGCATTACTTCACAGAAGAAAAAAAAACCATGGCAGCAGTCATCCTTGGTAGAATGGTGGAAGAAAGTGGAAGGAAGTGGAGGAGGAATACACAAAGATAGGGAGAAACTACCAGTAACTTTACCCAACTTGTAATAGCCACATGTGGACTGGCAAAAGAGTTAAAAATTCAGAGAGCCCCAGACACAGAGCAAGTCTCCACCTACCTGCCAAGTCTTTCCCATGGGTCTTCACTGAATGCTCAAAGGCAATACACCAAAGGTTGGGAGCCAAGCAAGGAAAATTGAGACAGATTCACTATGGAATCATACAGAATATCCCCCAAATACACAACAGCTGCCACTAAATGTGGAAGACTTAGGACAGAAAATAATGTGAAAATCTATCCCCGGCACTGCATACATTCACCTGCTAACAGATGGGATTTGGGCAGGAGAGCTGGGATAAAGCCCTATGAGGCATTATGAATAGAGAGAAATCTCCCCAGACACAGAAAGCCTGCTGCAGGCCTAGAGAGCAAAGGGAACTTAACAGCAATCCAGAAAACAGAAAGTTTTGAAAGTCAGTGACTCAACTGTGAAATACAAAGAAATCTTGGGAATATCACCATTCTAAGCCCCTCTGAAGGAAAAGTCTTGATCTAGTCTCAAATCATTTCAAGCATTGTGAACTGAACAAAGTTAAAGCTGCAACAAAATCCAGTTCCTGCTCAACTACAGGTCATATTTATGTAGCTCCTCAGTCTAGCAGCTTGACACAAGAAAAGTTGTTCCCTATTCTGAAGGAAATATTATTTCATTTTTAATGTTCTTTCATCCAAAACATCTAATTATAATTAAAAATTACAAGACCTTCAAAGAAGGAAGAAAATGTAACTCATTGTCAAAGAGAGCAATGAGTCAATAGAAATAAAGTGACAGATGTCACAAATGCTCAGTTTATCAGACATGGACTTTAAAATAGTGATGCTAAAATGATGATGAAAATGCTAAAGGATATGGGGGAAAGGTAAACAGTGCAGATTTACTGATGGGAGAATTTCAGCACTGATGAGAACACTAGCAAAATGAATCAATCATACAGAATTATTACAAATAAAAAATGGTATCAGAAAAAATTTTATGTGAAGGACTCAGCAACACACTGGAATAAGCAGAGGAAAGAATAAGTGAACTTAAACATAAGTCATTATCCAAACTGAAACATAAAGTGGGAAGGAAAAAAGAGTGGGGAGAAAAAATGGAATGGAGCATCCAAGATGTATACAACAATATCAGGAAAAAAAAAAAAAAACGAAGAAGACAAAAATGTGGACATACCGAACAAAACCTTTAAAAAACTTATCTTAAAAATGCTCAAGAAGATCAAGGAAAGTACAGAGAAAGAACTAAAGGATATCAGGAAACAATGAATTAGTAATATGAGAGTCTAAGTAAATTTTAAAGGGAATCAAACAGAACTACTGAAGTTGAAGACCACAATAACTGAAATGAAAAATGCCCAGGCAGGTTTCAAGAGCAGATTAGAGCTGGCAGAAGAATTAAGGAACTTGAAGACAAGGTACTTGAAATGAGTCATTCTGAGGAGCAGAAAGGAAAAATAAATTTAAAAGCAAAAATAGCCTAAGACAGCTGTGGGACACCATCAAGCACACCACTGGGCGCAGTGTTGGAGGAGAGAGAGAGAACAGGGCAGAAGGAATAGTCAAATAATGACAGAGAACTTCCCAAAGTTAGCAGAAGACATGAGTATGCACATCCAAGAAGCTCAGAGAACACCAAATGGGATAAACATGGAGAAAACTATGCCCCATCAGGACAGGAGAGTTCTTAAGAGAAAAGCAATGTGTTACATACAACGGAGTCCAAATAAGATAAATTCTGATTTCTCATCAGCTACCATGGAGACAAGAAGGCAGTGGGTTGAAATACTTAAAGTGTTGAAAGAAGACAACTGCCAGCCAAGAATTTTATATCCGGTGAGACTTACTTTCAGAAATGGGGGAGAGATTGAGACATTCTCAGATAAACAAAAGCTGAGGGAGTTCATCACCACTAAGCTGGTACTACAAACAATGCTAAAAGGAGTTCTTCAGACTGAAAGGAAAGGACATTAGCATATATTTATAATTGTTACATCTTCCTGCTGTAAAGAAATAAAGCGTAAAGAAATAAAGACCTACAGTAAAGGTAACCATTTGGGTAATTATAAATACCACTATTATTGTATTGTATTGTATTGTATTGTATTGTATTGCATTGCATTGCATTGCATTGCATTGCATTGTCTGGTATATAACTTTATTTCTTCCTACGGTTGGTAAAATGCAAATACATAAAAAGTAGTGATAAATTTCTGGTTTTCGACATCAAATTTTCTAAGATATTAGTGATCACAAGTACAAAAATATTGTGGGGGTACAGAGGGGTATAGGAAAACTATATCTGTATGCTATTGAAGTTAAGTTGGCATCCAACCAAATATGATTGTTAAATGTTTAGGATGTCAAATTTTTAATCACATGGTAACCACAAGGAAAATGTGAAAAATATATCCAGATAGAAAAGAGAAGCCACTCAATATGGTACAACACAGAAAAGCAAATAAATATAAAGTAGACTTGAACAGAAGTGAGGGACAATAAAGGTATTAGATTTATATAAAGGCTAAATAGCAAAATGGCAGAAGAAAGTTCTTTATTATCAGTAGCGACTTTAAATGTAAATGGATTAAACTCAGTCAAAAGGCAGGTATTGCCAGAAAGGATTAGAAAGCATGACCCAACTATATGCTGTCTGCAAGAGACTCATCTTAAATTCAAAGATGCAGGTAGGTTGAGGGTGAAAGAATGGAAAAAATACATACCATGGTAATAGTACCCGAAAGAGAACTGGGTGTCTGTACTAATAGTGGATAAAATAGACTTTATGTGAGAAACAGTTATGAGGCACAAAAATGATCATTATATACTGGGAAAGGGGCAATTCAGCAGGAAGATGTAACAATTATAAATATATATATACCTAACAGCAGAGCCCCAAAGTACATGAAGCAATACCAACAAATTTGAAGTGAGAAATTGACCATTCTGCAATAATAGTAGGAGACTTTAACACACCACTCTCAATAATGGATAGAATATCTAGTCAGAAGATCAATATGGAAGTATAGTACTTGAATGATGCACCAAACCAACTAGACCTACCAGACATATATAGAACCCTGCACTCAACCATCACAAAATACATATTCTTCTCTAATGCCCACAGATCATTCTCCAGAATAGACCATATGTTGGGTCACAAAACATCTCAGTAAATACAAGTATTTTGAAATTATGCAGCATATATTGCCTGACCACAATGGAATAAAACTAGAAACCAGTAACAAAGGGAGAACTGGAAAATTCACAAATTCAGGACTTTTATATAGAAAACTATAAAACATTGCTAAAAGAACTTAAAGAAGACCTAAATAAATGGGAGGATATTCCATGTTAATGGGTTGGAAGACTAAATAGTTCTAATAGAACTACCGAAAGCAATTTATAGGTTCATTGCAATCCCAATCAAAATTCCAGTGCCCTTCTCTTCAGAAATATAAAAGCCAATCATCAATTTTATATGGAAAGCTAAGGTGCCCAAGATAGCTAAAGCCATCTTGAAAAAAAAGAGTGAAGTTGGAGAACTCACACTTCCCAATCTTAAACCTTATTACACTGCCATAGAAATCAAAACAGCATGGTACTGGCACAAGGACAGATAAATGGACCAATGGAATAGACTCGAAAGCTCAGAAATCAACCCTCACCTTTATGACCAACTGATTTTTGACAAGATGGCAAAAACCACTCAATTGGGAAAGAATAATCTCTTCAACAAATGTGCTGGGAAAACTGGCTCTCCATTAGCAAAAAAAAAAAGGAGGACCCTATTTCACATTTCATACAAAAATTAACTCAGAGTGGTTTGAAGACCTAAATTATAAGAGCCAAAATTGTCAAACTCCTGGAAGAAAATGGGAGGGAAGCATCTTCAGAGGTTGTGTTAGGCAGTAGTTTCTTAGACTTTACACTCAAAGCAAAAGCAACAAAAGAAAAAATAGATCAGTGGGACCTCATCAAAATGAAAACCTTTTGTGCCTCAAAGGACTTTAATTATGAAAATAAAAAAGCAATTTACTCAATGGGAAAATGTTTGGAAACTACATATCCAATATGTATTTAATAACCAGAATTTGTATATAAAGAAACCCTTCAACTTAATAACAAAAAGTCAAACAACCCATTTAAAAATGGGCAGAGGTCCTCTCCAAAGTAGATACGGAAGTGGCTGGAATGCACATGAAAGGATGCTCAACAATCATTAGCCATCAGAGAATGCAAAACAAAACCACAATGGACTACCATTTCACACCATTAGAATGGCTGCTACTTAAAAAAAAGAGAAATTACAGATGTTGGAGAAGATGTGGAGAAACAGGAACACTCATTCATTGCTGGTGGCAATGAAATGGTGCAGTCACTGTGGAAGATAGTTCGGTGGTTCCTCAGAAAGCTAAGTGTAGAATTACCATATGACCCAGCAATCCCTCGTCTAGGTATATATCCAAAAGAACTGAAAGCAGGGACTCGAGCAGATATTCGCACATCAGTGTTCATTGTGGCATATTCACAGTTGCCCAAAGAGGGAAGAAACCCAAGTGTCCACCAGCTGATGAATGGATAAATAAAATTTGGTATATACATTCAACTGGAATATTATTCAGCATTTAAAAGGAATGAAGTTCTGATACAATGCAAAAACATGGATGAACTTTGAAGACATATGATGTTCAATAAAATAAGACAGATACAAAAGTACAAGTATTGTCTGATCTCATTAGTATGAAATGATTAAAATGAGCAAACTCATAGAGTGAGAATCTAGAATAAGGGTTACCAGGGGCCAGGGTAGAGATAGGGAATGGAGAGTTAAGGCTTAAAATGTACAGGATTCCTATTTGGAATGATGGAAATGTTTTGGTAATGGATGGTGGTGATGTTAGAACAGCATTGTGAATACACTTAACAGCACTGAAATACATATCTGAATATGATTAAAGGGAACATGTTAAATTGTATATATACTAACAGAAAAACAAATTTTTAATCCATGGAACTACACTACATGAACTGTGAACCCTAAGTTAAATCATGGGCTTTAATTAATAGTACAGTTATACAAATGTGCTATCATCAGTTGTGATAAATGTTCCATACCAGTGCAAGGTGTTGGTGATGGGGTGGTATATGGGAATCCTGTATTTTATTCATGATTGTTCTGTAAACCCATTACTTCTCTAATTTAAGAAAAAAAAAGGTCTTTTTTTTTTAAATTAAATTCAGCTTTATTGAGATATATTCATATAACATACAGTTTTTTGTTTAAAAACAAAAATGTTTTAATGGCAAAGAAATACATGACAGTCTTATTGTTTTCATAAGAATTAATATTCTGTTCCCATGGTTTGGTAAATTAAGGCATTTATTCTGGTTCTATCTTTAGGGTCTAGGATTTACACGAGAGAGGGCCAATGGTCTATTGCAGTTCAAACTGAATATTCCCGAACAATATTTACAGAGAAACCTTAAGAACAACTGAGTTGAAAGCTAAGTATAGAACTACCATATGACCTGATAATCCTACTTTTAGGTATATACCCAAAAGAATTGAAAGCAGGGACTTGAGCAGATAGTCACACATCAGCGTTCATAGCACCATTATTCACAGTTGCCAAAAGATGGAAGCAACCCAGGTGTCCATCAGCTGATTAATGGATAAACGAAATGTGGTATATTATTCAGCATTTACAAGGAATGAAGTTCTGATCCACACAACATGCATGAACCCTGAAGACATGTTGAGTTAACAAGCCAGATACAAAAGTACAAATATTGAATGATATCACCAGTATGAAATAATCAGAATAAGCAAACTCATGGAATTAGAATCTAGACTATAGATCACCAGGGACTGGGTAGGGGTAGGCAATGGGGAATAAATGCTTAAAGTGTACAGATTTCTCTTTGGGTTGATTGTAAAGTTTTGGTAGTGGTTGGTGGTAATGGTAGCACAACACTGTGAATGTAATTAATAGCACTGAATTAAATACGTGAATGTGGTTAAAAGAAATTTTAGATCATATATATGTTACTAGGCTGGAAATTGAAAGGGAAAAAGTCAATACAGGAGATAAAATTGATTATTGGAGAATATATGATACACACAAACAAAGGTTAAAGATCAGAAACAGATGGGATAAAAAGCCACACAAAGATGTTATATTTAAACCCAACTATATTAATAATTTTATCACAGTATATACTCAAATTGAAATCCAGATAATACCAGCTATTTTCTTCTAGAAATTTAGTTGTATAATCCATTTCAAGTTAACTTTTCCATAAAGCATCAGGTATGGGCAGAAGTTCTTTCTTTTTTATTGCTTATGGCTCTCCAGTTTTCAAAAGAGTCCAGCACTATTTGTTCAATACATTATTGGAAAGAAAAGGTCATGACCGTATACATGGGGTCCTATTTCTGGACTCTTCATTCAATTCTGTCAATCTGCCTGCTATATAAGAACTATTTTCCTAACCCAAGTTCACTAAAATTTCTTAAAATAGGAGCAAGGTAACAAGTCCATTCAATGAAGGAAGGAAATTCATTTTAACAAGTGGTGCTGGAAAAACTGGGTATCTGTATGGAAAAATGTGAACCACGACCCCGTCTTACTCCAGACATAAAAATTAATTCTGCATGGATCATAGGTCTATGATCTAGAACATAATCCTCCTAGAGGATTCTCTCATAAGAGAATATCTTTGCAACCCTGGGGTAGGCAACGATTTCTTGGATGGGACACATAAAACATTATCCATAACAGCTGATGCTGTTAAGAAACCAAATAGGCAGGTCACATAGTGAGGAAAAATATTGCTAGTATATATATCTTGACAAAAATGTGTACCAGAATATATCATAAGTAGTAATAGAAAGATGAGCAACCCAATCTAAAAATGAGCAAAAGACCTAGAAAACATTTCACAGAAGAAAATGTATGAATGGCCAGTAAGCAACGTGAAAAGGTGATTGAAATTAGTCATTAGGAAAATGCAAATTATAACCGCTTTAAACCTTTGAGCATGAAGGAATTTTGCAGGTGACTGATGTAACTGTTCTACATCTTAATTGTGGTTGTGACCACAGGACATAAGCATTTGTCAAACTCAGAATTATACAGTAAAAAGGTTGAATTTTATTGTAGGTAAATTATGCCTCAGTATAAATAGATATTTTTGATCAGTAATGAAATACCTCATCACTCATTTGAATAGCTAATAGAACTGACAACATTGGTGGTGATGTAGAGCAGTTATAACTCTAGTGGAAGTGTAAATTGTATAACCACCACTACAACTTTTGGGGAAGTTTTTAAGAAGTTAAACACACTCTAACCTTAGCACTCAGATTTAGGCAAGGGAAATGAAAGCATATCCACAAGTACTCTTGAACAAGAATGTTCATAACAGCCTTCTTCATAATAATCCATAACTAGAAATGATCTAAGTTTTCATCAACAGAAAACTAGCTAAAATATATTGTGATAAATTTATATGATAGAATGGGACTCAACAATAAAAAGGAACAAACTACTGGACACAGAACAACATAGATGAATCTCAGAAACATCATGATAAGCAAATGAAACACACAAAAGTACAATTCCATTTATAAGATAATCATAATCAAGCAAAGCTGATATGTGGAAATAGAAGGCAGAAAGTGATTACCAGTGGTTACAATTGACTAGGAAAGGATACATTGGAACTTTCCTGGTTGATGGAATTCTTGTTTTGTGTGGTGGTTTAATGGGTGTAAACAGGTGTCAAAATTCTTCCAACTGAACTCTTGAAATTTTCACATTTTGTTGTTTGTAAATTATATTATAATTAAAAATGAGTTTTTAAAGTAGTTGTAGTATGATATGGACAACTTAGTGGTAAAGAGTAGATTTTTTTTTCTCAAATAAATGGTATTAGACAAATCAGCTAGTTATTTAGGAGAATTAAACTAGCTTAGAGCCTCACTTCACACTCTGTGTCAAAATAAATTTCAGTTGACTTATAATTACATGTGAGAACCTCTAATCAAAAATAGTTGTTTTTTAAATTATCCATGTTAGAACACATTATATGTGTCATTTACACTACTAGAGGATGATAGGCTGGCCAACGCAACCTGGTTTGACTAGGAATTTCCCAAGTTTAGCCTGAAAGTCCCATTTCTGGAAATCTCTTTTAGCCTCAGTTATAAACTGAATGTCCTGGACAGTCCAGGGCAGCTGCTAACCCTCATGTGAGTTGTAGTTAAGTACAGCCTTATCTTTGGCAGTATGCATCGAAAACCTTTAATTTTTAAATTCTTACTAAGCTTTTCTAGGTCATTATCTGAAAGCAATAGGAAAAAAGCCTTGGGAGCAAGAGAAAATATGAGAGAGGATACTTAAAACTAAACAAAACCAAAAGGAAATCCAAAACAGGCATATTTAAGTACCTCATTAGACAGAATTTTGAAATGGGCTTCAAAATTCACTTTATATCAGATTCACCTTTGAGAACTTGTTAAAAGATGCATAGCTGAGTCCCATCCCCAAAATTGTCTGATTATAGTTGGACTTTGGCAGGACCTGAAAATGGACATTTATAGCAAGTCTCCAGTAGATATTAATTCTGGTCCTAGCAACACATTACAAGAACCACTGATCTAAAGACCTCACTGTTATTGATGTCCTTAAATAGCCACATTATTGATAAAAATGTAGGGTATTTTGGAAGGCAATGAAATAAACAATAGGTTTAGTATCTTCCCTTTGAAATATTTAATTTTATTGAAGAAAGAAGCTTTTATAACCAATACTATTAAATATGTGGTACCTAGAGTTAACATTTTAAAATATTAAAATGCACAGTGTGCAACAAAAGATTACAAGACAAAGAAGCAAGAAATGATGGGCCATCCAAAGGAACAAGCTAAAAATCCAGAAAATATCAATGAAGAACAACAGACTTTGGGCATACAGGAAAAAGACTTTAAAAAAAGGTCTTCAGTATGTTTACAGAAATAAAAGAAAACACAGAGAAAGAACCAAAGGATATCAGGAAAACTCTGAATGAACAATAGGAGAATATCAATAAAAAGATAGAAATTTTTAAAAGGAATCAAAACAGAAACACTGAAGTTGAAAAATACAGTAACTGAAATAAAAAAATTCCCTAGAGAGTTTCAAAAGCAGATAGGAGCTTACAGAAGAAAGAATAGTAAACTTGAATAGAAGACATTTGAAATGAGTCAGATTGAAGAGCAGAGAGAGAAAAAAAATTTTAAAGTGATAGCTGAGAGACTAGTGTAACACCATCAAGCATGACAACACATATATATTATAGCAGTCCAAAAAGGAGAAGAGAGAAAGAGACAGAAGGACTATTCAGAGAAATAATGGCAGAATACTTCCCAAATTTAAACAAAAGGTATGAACATGCAAATTCAAGAGGCCCAACGAACCTCAAACAGGAAAAACATGGAGAAATATACCCAGACACATATTAATCACACCATCAAACGTCAAGGACAAGGAGGGAATTCTGAAAGCTGCAAGAGAAAAGCAATATGTTAATGTTTAAGGGAGTCCCAATAAGATTAATTATAAATGTCAGTACCATCGTTTTGTATGTTTTGGTATGTAACTCCACTTCTTACTTCCTACAGGTGCTAAAATGCAAATGCATAAAAAGTAATGATGAGTCTATGGTTTTGGACATGAAATGTACAAACACATAAGTGATAACAAGTACATAAAAAGGTGGGGAGACGGAGGAGTATAGGAATAGTGTATATTATTGCAGTTAAAGTGGTATCAAATCAGATATGATTATTATAGATTGAGGATGTTAAATTTCAGTCCCAGGGTAACTACAAAGAAGATATATGAAAAAATATGTAAGGAAAAAATGAGAAGGGACTCAAAATGGTAAAATACAGAAAAAAAAAAATACAAAATATGAAAATGGGCATTAACTGAAGAATTGAGGGACAAAAAAGGTATAAAACTTACAAAGAGCATGTAACAAGATGGCAGGAAAAAGCCCTGCATTATCAGTAGTGACTTTAAATGTAAATGAATTAAATTCCCCAGTCAAAAGGCAGAAATTGGAGGAATGCAGAAAAAGCATGCCCCAACTATATGCTGTTTACAAGAGATTCACCTTAAAGTCATAGACAGAAGTAGGCTGAAAGTAAAAGGATGGGAAAAAATCTACCATGCAAATAGTAAACCAAAGAGACCTTGGGTAGTTATACTGAAATATCAGATAAAGTAGACTTTATTTCAAAAAATATTACGAGGTACAAAGAAGTTCAGTATATACTAATAAAGGGGTCAGTTCAACAAGAGAATGTAACCATTATAAATATATGTGCACCCAACAGCAGAGCCCCAAAATATATAAATCAAATATTGACAGATTTGAAGGGAGAAATAGATGGCTGTACATTAATAGTAGAATATATCAATACACCACCTTCTATAATGGATAGAACATCTGGACACAAGATCAGTAGAGAAATAGAAAACTTTGAACAATACTCTAAACCAACCAGACCTAACAGATACATATAGATCCCTTCACCCTTCACCCAGCAGCAGCAGAATACATTCTTTAGTGCACATGGACCATTCTTGAGGATAGACCGTATATTAGGTGGCGCAACAAGTCTCAATAAACTAAAAAATACTATAGTTGTACAATGTATCTTCTTTGACCACAATGAAATGCAACTGGAAATCACTAACAAAGGCAGAACTAGAAAATTCACAAATATATGGAAATTAACATATTCTTAACCAGTAGGTCAAAGAAGAAGTCACAAGGGAAATTAGGAAATATTTTGAGACAAATGAAAATGAGATCATAGCATATCAAAATTTATGAAATACAGCAAAGGCAGTGCTGTTAGGGATTTATAGCTTCTAAACCTCAAAACTGTAATATCTTGAAAAAGAAGAACGAACATAACCCAAAGTGAGCAGAAAGAAGGAAATAAGAAAGATTATAGATAAATGAAATAGAGAATCAATAAAACCAAAAGTTGGTTCTTTGGGAAAATGAATAAAATTGACAAACCCTTAGCTAGACTGATGGAGAAAAAAAGAGAGGTCACAAATGACTAAAATCAGAAATGAGCAGCGATACTACCTACCCCACTGAAACAAAAAGGACTATAAGAAGATTCTATGAACAAATGTATCCTAACAAATTAGATAACCTAGGTGAAATAGACTGATTCCTAGGAACACACAAGTATGTACACTGACTCAGTAAGAAACGGAAGATCTCAACAAGACAATAACGAGTAAAGAGATCAAATTATTAATCAAAAAATTCCCTATAAAGCCTGGGATTGGATGGCTTCACAGGGGAATTTTACAAAACATTCCAAGAATTACCACTAATCCTGCTCAAAGTCTTCCAAAAATTGAGGCGCAGGGAGCATTTCCTACTTCATTCTACGAAGCCAAAATCACCTACATAGCAAAACCAGTTAAAGATACCAGAAGAAAACTACAGACCAATATCCCTTATGAATATAAATGCAAACCGCCCCCCCCAATACTAGCACATTTAAAAAATTATACACCATGATCAAGTGGCATTTATCCCAAGTATGAAAGGGTGGTTCAACATAGGCAAATCAATTAATGTAATAAATTGATTGTTACCACATTAACAGAATGAGGGGAAAAAACCACATAATCATCTCAGTTGATGCAGAAAAAGTATTTGACAAAATCCAGTACCCTATCTTGATACAAACATTGCAGAAAACTAGCAACAGAAGGAAATTTCCTCAGCATGATAAACGGCATACATATAATCCCACAGCTAACGTCCTACTTAATGGTGAAAGACTGACATCAGGAAAAAGACAAGGATGCCCTCCAACACCGCTCTTCGTGGAAATTGTGCTGGAATGTCTAGAGACAGCAGTTAGGCAAGAAAAATAAAAATGCATCCAAATTGGAAAGGAAGAAGTAAAATTTTCTCTGTTTGCAGATGACATGATTCTATATATACAGACAGTTTTGACAAATCCACTTCAAAGCCCATAGAGCCAATAAATGTATTCAGCAAAGTGGCAGGGAACACTTTGAACACCCAAAATCAGTAGTGTTTCTGTACACTAATAGTGAACAATTATTAGAAGAAATGAGGAAAAAGATAATCCATTTACAACAGCAAGTAAAAGAATCAAATGTCTAGGAATAAATCTAAAAAAGGTTGTAAAGGACTTGTACACAGAAAATAAGACATAGCTAAAAGTAATTGAAGAAGACCTAAATAGATGGAAGGACTTCCCATGTTCATGAACTGGAATACTAAATATTGCTAAGATATCAGTTCTACCCAAAGCAATTTACATATTAATGCAGTTCCAATGAGAATTCCAGCAATCTTCTTTGCACAAATGGGAAAGCAATCATCACATTTTGGGAAGGAGGGTAAGGGTCCTCGAATAGCCAAAGCCATCTTGAAAAATAAAGATGACACCTGTATTACACAACCACAGTAATCATAACAGAATGGTACCAGCACAAGAACAGACATGTAGATCAATGGAATCAAATTGAAAGTTAAAAAATCAACCCTCACGTTTATGGCCAAATGATTTTTGATAGGTGGCAAAGGCCATTCAATTAGGAAAGTCATGAACAAATGGTGCATGCATGGAAAACTGGATCACATTACTACTTCACACCATATACAAAAGTCAACTCAAAATGGATCAAAGACCTAAATATAAGAGCCAAAGCGATAAAACTCCTAGAAGAAAACATAGGGAAGCAACTTCAGGACCTTGTATTGGGCACTGGTTCCTTACACTTCTTTTGTTAAAGAAAAAATAGATAAATGGTACCTCATCAAAATTATAAAAACATTTGTGCCTCAAAGGACTTTATCATGAAAGTAAAACTTGTTAATAGCCTACCAATGGGAGAAAATAGAAACCATATATTTAGTAAGGATTTAATATCCAGGACATATAATGAAATCCTTCAGCTCAACAACAGAAAGACAATCTAATTTAAAAATGGGCAAAAGACTTGAATAGAATTTCTCCAAAGAATATATACAAATGGCCAGAATACGTATGAAAAGATATTCAACATCATTAGCCATTAGGGAGATGCAAATCAAAACCACTGTGAGATACCATTTCACACCCACTAGAAAGTCTACTATTCAAAGAAACAGTTCATATGTTGGAGAGGTTGTATGGAAATAGGACCACTCATTCATATCTGCTGGGAATGTAAAGTGGTGCAGCTGCTGTGGAAAAGAGTTTGGCAGTTCCTCAGAAAGTTGGGTGTATAGAATTAGCCTAAGACCTGGCAATCCCACCTCTAGATATAAACCCAAAAGAATTGAAAGTAGGGGACTCGATCAGATATTTGCACACCAATTTTCATAGTGGTATATTGCCAAAAGATGGGTGGCTGATGGACAATGAAAGGGTAAACAATATGTGGTATATACATACATGTAATATTATATAACAGTAAGAAGAAATGAAATTCTGATACATGTGACAACGTAAATGAACCTTGCAGACATCATGTTGAGTAAAATAAGCCAGACACAAAAGTGCAAATATTTTATGATCTCACTGATATGAAGTAATTAGAATGAGCAAACTCATGGAGTTAGAATCTAGAATATGGGGTTACCAGGGGACATGGTGGGGTTGGGAAAAGAAAATTAAGTCATAAAATGCAGAATTTCTATTTGAGACAATGGAAAATTATGGTAATGGATAGTGTTAATTGTAGCACAACATTGTGAACTTAATTAACGGCACTGAATTATAAATTTGAATGTAGTTAAGAGGGGAAATTTAAAGTTGTATATGTTACCAGAACAAAAATTTTTAAAAAAATTAATCAATGGAGCTGCACAACACAAACAGTGAAGCTTAAGGTAAATCAGAATATAAATAATAGTACAATTATAAAAATGTGCTTTCATCAGTTGTAACAAATGTACCACATCAATGCAGGGTGTTAATAATAGGGTAGTATATGGGAATCCTGTATTTTATGAAAGATTGTTCCTTGTGAACCCACAACTTCTCTAATAAACAAAAAAAAACCCACCCAATACCACCTCACACCCACAAAAATGGCTATCATCAAAACGTTGAACAAGTGTTGACAAGGATGTGGAGAAATTGGAATCCTGATACATTTCGGGGGGAATGTAAAATGGTGCCACCACTTGTGAAAACAGTTTCTTTGTTCCTCAAAATGTTAATGTGGAGTTACCATATGATCCAGCAATTCCACTCCTATGAATATATCCAAGAGAATTATTTTTAATCCACAAAAATTGTACATGAATGTTCATTTCAGCTTTTTATCAACTAATGAATAGATTAACAAAATCTGGTGTATTCATATAATGGTACATTATTCAGCCATAATAAAGAATGCTACAAGGGTGAACCTTGAAAACATTCTAAGTGAAGAAGCCAGACACCATGGGCCACATATTTATTGCATGATTCCATTTATATTTACTTCCAGAATAGCAAATCCATAAGATCAGAAAGTAGATTAGAGGTTGCCAGGGCTAAAGGGAACAGGAAAGTAAGTGTGACTCCTAATGGGCTTGGATTTCTTTTTGGAGTGACAAAAAAAATTTTTGAAATTAGATAGCAGTAGTGTTTACACAGCCTTGTGAATATAACATCAACCACTGAATTGTTCCCTTTAAAATGGTAAATTTTATGATATGTGAATTATATCTCAATTTTTTAAAATGTTGGCTTTAAAAAAGTGATCCTATGGCTATATATACTCTTGCATAAGGAGATTATCCTTGATAATACACCTTCTGTTAAAATTTTCAGTGATATTTTAGAAAAATCTGTAAGTTGTACTCTTTTTCAACAAAATTATGCTGTTTTGAGTTTATAGGTTGTATTATAATTTTATAGTAGAATTTGATGCATGGGAATAATTCATTAAAATTTTTAAGCTAATCTGTGGTCTGTAAAATTTTATCTTCCTTTTTATTTCTTCTCTGATTCATTCTCCTGGGTATTATGAGAATTTTCTTTATGATCAAGGTAGTACTTTATATACATTGTGTTGAATTTTTTATTGTCATCTTCTGCTAGAGATACTTTCTCATAACCACATTCTTATATTTTATTTGATTAGGGTTTTTAGAACTTGGATTTCATTCAAGAAAGTGTGTTTCCATTTAGTTGTATAACAATATCCTTTATAGATAATCTGAAACATCAGGTCTTTACATGGTTAAAATTTACTTTTATGCAAATTTTATGGTCCTAGGAATATCTGGGCTCATCCTCAATTTTTTCGAAATACATATGCAATGTTTAACAGGTTTTAGATTAGTTTTGACAAAACAGGCCTTAACATAGTATTTCCATGATAGTTCCTTTTCCTTTCCAAAAATACTCAGTGAGGTTCCTGAACATTGCTGTATCTTATTCATTGTCCCATCTTTCTAAAAAAAGAAAGATCTTAAATATTTAAAGTTTATTACATTCAAGTGTAATGCTCCCCCAAATGCCCTGTTTAGTTTGTCTTATAATGAAAAAAAGGAATAATTCTTTTTAAGGTAATTTACCTTGCCATATATACTAGGAATTGGCAGCCTGTCACAAGAGTCAAATTTTTTATTCTTGTAGAGTGGGATTGATCACCTCAGTAATTATTTCACCAAAGGAAGTACCCTTTATTTTTTTAAAAAAGTCTCCTTGTCCATTTAATTAACATTTCTTCTGTTAAAATGTTAGTCCTTGAAATCTGAGCTATTTTAATACTTTTAAGTAATTGGTTTTCTTGTTAAACTAAAAGAATTGGAACTTGATTTTGGGAAAGGAAAGAAGATAACTGGGACTGAAATGAGCAGTAAGGATGAGAAAGGATACTACAAATAAAATGAATTTCCTTCCCATTGCTTGAATTACTAGTGAAATGTAATTATGACACTTGTTGATCTTGTAGGTTACCAAATGAAGGTACTTGTCTCAGGAAGTTGATAGCCAACCTTCTGGACAACCTAGGGGGAAACATTTTGGTTTTGCTTACTTAACATTCAACAAAGTATTTTTGTGAATAAAGTTGCTTTGAATTATAGTAAATTTTTGTTTTACTTATTTTTAGTAAATCCTTAAAAGAAAATATTTTAGTGATAAAGTAATTGCAGCAAAACATTTTTAACATTTAACACTCACTCAAAGAATTTGCTATTGTTATTTGAAATAATTATGATTATTTTCTCTCAAATTAAGATTTAGTTTGATTTACAGGTAAATAGTGTTGACCTCAGAGCTGCCAGTCATGAGCAGGCAGCAGCCGCGTTGAAAAATGCTGGCCAAGCTGTCACAATTGTTGCACAGTATCGACCGGAAGGTAATAAAATTCTTGCTATTTATGATTACTGTTCATTTTAGTTTTTAAAAGTCTTCCTCTTAAACAAATGTCTAATTTTCCAAACTTAACTTTTTTCTTTTTTAATGTTGTGTTCTGATTTGTTACTCTAGTATTTGTTTAGTCTGAATTTAACTATCCAGGTAGAAAGTATCTCTGAAAAAGATACAGTAACTAGCCTCAACCAACTCTTGTTTTGACCATTGCACCATTATTTGGATTAATTTTCAGGTGTTAATTTTTTAAAAGATCTGCCTTTAAACCAACATGTTAAAGCCATAAGCAAAGATTGCCAAAGAAAGTTGTCATCAAAATTTTCATAACGTTGAACTAGTTTGTATTATTATTAATATCAAGTCTTAAGATACATTTTGTATAGCCATTATTACTATTTAAAATAAAGAGAAGAATGCAAGCTTTGGATGCAGTGTGTTTCTAGGTAGTGAAGTATCATGGATGTGACCTTACTAAGTTCCTAGGGGAAGAAGATGATGGTATTGGAAAATTTGCGGTCATGCCATATTAAGCATTTATAAAACTAGCATGCATCAACAAAACTGCCTCTCCAGTAAAACCTCAGTAGGATTTATAAAGTTTAAACACCCAAGCAAACATGTAGCATACTGGTTAATTTTTATTTAAACAAGATGATAAAGGAAAGAATGATACAACTAAAGGAGCCAAGTGAAAAATTCTGTAATTTAGCAATCATATTTATTATTCTTTTCTTAGAGTGGAGTTTATTTTTGCAATAAAACCTAATACATTTTTAGTAGCATATTGGACGTTGCCTGATGTTTTGTAATATGTACTGGGTTCCATTTCTCAGGTAAAACTCAGACTTCTCGTCACAGTAACCTGAACAAGAGTAAATTCATTTATATGGAGGTAATTTCCAAATGAATTCCCATTAACCAAACAATTAGGATGAAAATGCCCATGAAATCAACATGCCAATTTATTAATTTTGTGAGAAGTAAAGCTGCTTTTTATCTTCTAGCCAATACCCTTCCCACCCTGTAGGTATACTATACAGGAATCTGAGTTAAAATCACAGGTTGCTTAGTATTATAAAGAGCCTTTCATGTTTATGTATATAAATATATATGTATATAAGGAATATAGGCTAGTTATGATTAAAGGTGAGTAACTCAGTATCTGCTCCCTGCCTACCCCAAAGCACGCACACACACACACACACACACACACACAAAGGAAAATAAAACATACACACACACACCCTTAAAACTCATACCTTATATTAAGTAAAAGGAAGAAGACAGATATGATACCTGGACAGCATAATATAGGTAAAGGCTGGTTAAGCAGCTGAGATCCAGCTAAAGCCACATGGAAAGAAAGGAAGAGAAAAAGCACAGAATGTGCAGAATACTCAGTGGTGGCAGAACTTCAGACTGTGACCATAGATAGGTCCAGCAAAATGCAACTCATCCATTAAGAAATATTTTGAAAGTAACTGATCCAGCATTAATATGAAGATATTAATAAAAATAGATGGAAAAAGCGGCAAAGCTTAGCAACAGATAATAGTTACACACACATACACACACCAGAAACATTGGCACAAATTGAATGAAAATTTGACCTTAATGTTTTACCAATTTAAGCAATCACTTCTTTGAAAGAAGACCACAAAGTAGAAATGTAAGAAGTATAAGAAATTTTCTTAGCTCTCCATTATCTGAAATGTTTAATTTATGAAACTTTATTTCAACTGCTTTGTAGAAACTTACTTATTTCTTAGGATAGAGTAGTTTTCTCCCTCATATAAAAAGTAATTTATTCTGCCCGCATCCTCCACCAAAAAAAACAAAACAAAAAAAAACAAAAAAAAAAGTAATGTGTTCTTTTTACAGAAAGTTCTTTTTTTAATTAAATCTAGCCTGGAAGACAAGCATAAAATAAATGCCACTTCAAAGCTTTGTATGTGTGATAAATACTAGCAAAGCAAGGGAAAAAAAAAAAAGGAAGGAAGGAATTTTTAGGGAAGAGCCTGAAGCAAATTAGTGGTAAAGAAATAAAGGAAAAAAAGAATAAACGGCATGTATCCAGAAACAAGAATAAAAGCAAAGGGGAAAAAGAGCCTTGGTGACAGAGCAACCAAGTGATGGAAAAACCCAAAACAACTGGAAAAATGAAGATTTCCCGTTTTAATGCTTGCATATCAGGTTTGATTAGAATTCCCTGTCCACTCAAAAGACCATCCAAGTTGATGGAGTGCAGATATTACAAAGGGCAAACATAAATAGTACATTATACCAGTCACGAGGTTTCAGAGGAACTTCTGAAATATTAATACAAACCATGGACATGCCAGCCAAATACTATCTTTTTTTCTTCCTATGAATTTTGGTCAAGTACTATTCATCCTCATACTAGTTGCCTCAGAAAACAAAATAAATGATACTTCTAAAAAGAAAATGTTCTGTAATTTCACTTCTATGTGATGGATGGAGAATAGCACATGTTTCTTTTTTTAAAAAAAAGAAATAAAATTTTGTCTTAAGAAAGAGGAAACAAATACTAATGGAAATAGAAAAAAGTATAATCTGAATAGTTGATTCTTAGCAACTAAGAAAAAAAGGAGGGGACTATTTTTAGGTATAGGTATTAAAATAAGAACATACATGTAAAGAAAAATCAAAATTAAAAATCAGAAATCAAACCATGTTTTTCTGTTGTGTGCAAATGACTCCCCAGAATATCCTGGTTATTTCTTTGATAAAAAAGTATGTCTAACTGTTTTTAGGTTCTAAAGAATTGGGGTAGCTGGTGGTGAATACCTGAAACTATCAAACTACAACCCAGAACCCATGAATCTCGAAGACAGTTGTATAAAAATGTAGCTTATGAGGGGTGACAATGGGATTGGGAAAGCCATAAGGACCACACTCCACTTTGTCTAGTTTATGGATGGATGAGTAGAAAAATAGGGGAAGGAAACAAACAGACAAAGGTTCCCAGTGTTCTTTTTTACTTCAATTGCTCTTTTTCACTCTAATTATTATTTTTGTTATTTTTGTGTGTGTGCTAATGAAGGTGTCAGGGATTGATTTAGGTGATGAATGTACAACTATGCAATGATACTGTAAACAATTGAAAGTACGATTTGTTTTGTATGACTGCGTCGTATGTGAATATATCTCAATGAAATGAAGATAAAAAAAAAAATTAAGGAGGAATTAAGACATTCCCAGATGAACAAAAGCTGAGGGACTGCATCACCACAAGACGAACCCTACAGGAAATGCTGAAGAGAAAAAAAAAAGAAGTATGTCTAGTAGTTTGTTTGAATACTGATCATCCTTTGTCTTTTTCAAAATCAAAAACGGCTTTTAAAATTTCCAACGTAGGAATAAGACTATGACCTAGCAATTCCTGATACAGTTTCCAAGTTGTGTTTACATCTGATGAAGGAGGGCTCCCTGGATGCAGTCATCATAGTTTCGTTTGGAAGAAATTATGACTTGTTTGATACCTTCTGACAGCTCTGAGGCCTCTCTCTCCACCTGTCTGAGAGGATTAATCCAACTAACCCCAAGATTCTAAATGCCTGTTTTGGGCTTTCATGATTTCATAAACATTAATAACTTCTGCTGTCTGCTTATGAAAGACAAAGATACAAATATCTGGCCATTAAGTCATAGTCTATAATGCCATTGTTTTTTTGCAGCTACCCATGCCAGCAGATATTTGGCCACATCTATAGAGCTGTGAAAGTGAACCAGGAGTGAGCTGATCCAATTTTCAAAATTCTCTTTTCCTTTGAATTCTTCTTTAAGTTTATCTCACTTCTCTGAATTCAAAGGTTTTGTTGGGAGTTGAATAATGTTCCTTGGAGGTGGCAAGGCCTGATCTTTACACTGAGGATTCATCTGTGATCTCTTCTTAGCTATTCCCGCTGCAAAAAGATGAGGAGAATCACAAGAAACTTGCTTATAACTGTCCTCATATCTTTTCCTAAGGTATTTGGCCTTGGCAATCAGCAGATTCATTGCTTTGATATTTTTTCAAGATACTGTTGTAAAAGAAAACCGCCTCTGTTGGTTCCTGTTGCCATAGTAGTCAGTAAGAAGACATGAGACTGTCCTAGGCCTAGCCCAAGCTACGGGATGCTCTTCCAAACCTTAAGAAAGCTTCAGAAACCAGACAAAGCCATTATGCAGTAAAGCCAACACCAGATAGTGAGAGATGTATAATACGCCTCTCCATCTAAACCAAAACTAGGGGAGTTGGGAGTGAGGTGTGAAGAATGAAAGAGCAACTTTTCAAAAGAAGGTTTCTACTTTGTCCTTTAAAGACAAATCTAGTTTCTGCTTTTGGGGCTAAAAATTGCAACAAAGGCAAGTGAGTTCTCTTCAATATAAAACGACCTGGGAATATCTAAACTAGGTGGTAAACTCCAGAGCCAGGGAACAGAGCAAGAATCCCTGCTCTTGGATCGAGGATCCTCTGGTGGCTGTTAAATTCAGACCATGAACAACATCCCTGTGCACCATGCTAATTTCAGCCCATGGGTAAAAGACCCAACTGGGACACAGGCATTCCGCTGACCCTGGCAGTGAGAAAACAGCAAGTTTGAAGCTTTTGGTGGCATAAGAGTAGATTGACTGCTGAAAACTTTATACTAGATTCAGGGGTTCTTTATGGTCTCCAGGTATCCACAATGACCAATGAAAAGAAATAGCAGAAAAAACATAGCGAAGGAAGAAAGCACTTTCCCATGCTGAAAATGCCAACGGACTCGAGTCACGTGGGACCCAAGAGCCAAGGAAGCAAGGCAAAGAAATAAACACACAGATATCCTTATCTTGGGCCTTTAAAATAGGTCTTCGTGAGGTTGGGACGCCTCCTTAAGGAGGATCATTTTCCATCTCTTTCACATCTGCTTTCTGCCCTATTAGCATGATCCTCCTATCTACAGAAAGTTTTAAAATTTCTAAAATGTAGAATCTTTTAAGTCACTAGGACTTCTGTTAATTAAATTAGCAAAACCACTGAAATAACTAACGTTACATGAAATATAATGAACATCTTGTTAAAAGCATCGTAAAGCTGTTAAGGCAGTAAGGAATTATCAAACAAAAAGTGAGGGGTACTGGGAACTCAGAGAGCTAAGGGACCACAGAAGTCACTTTTGTTCTAAGAGCAGTAGCACACTGACTTGCAAGAGCCGATTGTTAAATTTTCAGGAATTTTGTGAACTAGTTGTTAAATACAGCCATTATGAAAAATTAAATTATAAATGTTAAATTACATTTAGAAGATTAAAATATTAAAGACAAATATTTAAAACTCATCACTTCCTTATTATTTTCTAGGGTAACTGCTAAAATACTAGAAACATAGAATAATTGGGACAAATAGGGAATACCAAATGAGGTAAAAGAGTTAAAATAGGGAATACCAAATGAGGTAAAAGAGTTAAAGCCAAGTCTTCCATACCCCCGCTTCCCCAATTAGGAGCGCAAAACCAAAACCCATTGACCAATCTACAACAACCCAGATGAAAAGGTATCCTGATGAACCTCAAAATACAAATGGGTGAAAACAGACCAACAACTGCATGACTATGATATCAGCTTCTGTGGAAAGGGAAGAAACAGGAGAAGCCCAAAAGCCAACCAGTACTCCCTGGAAAATACAATGAGCCAGGGTTTGCACTATCTGCATGTGAGTACCAAGGATCTGCAATGAGGTATTGAAGGAGCTGTGCCATCTGCGTCTTCTGAGTTCACACAGTTAACCAGCTTGGAGCTCCCTTTCAGTTCAAAGCCTCAGAGGAAAAACTGCTGAGAGAAAAATACAATTGAGCAGGATAGGGATAAAATGGGCAAAGTGTACAGAAGGTGTAGGTGGGAGAAAAGTACAGTGCCAGAAAGGTCACAGTGTATAAGATCATATCTTTGAACATTTGATAGAAACAATAAAAAGAGGAAGCTCTAGAGCTGTTTAGCTGGAAAGGCTGTTCTGACCTATAACACCTGTATAAAAGTTCAGGAAAACAAATTTCTTACAAAAATGACAAAAGAATCAAGTTTGAATCCTATGAAAAGTTATTAGAAAAATGAAAATGATATCAGAATGACTTCTCTGCAGACGATGGAAAGCATACCAGAAAGACATCCCACAAAACAAATGAAAACCTATTATAGATAGATTATATGAAAGAACAGCATAAAGGTGGTGGTAGAACTCAGAAAATTATTAAAAATAAAGAAAAATATTTCCAAAATTACATTTTTAGCTAAAAGGAACGTATTTCCTTGAAGTAGATTAACAAGGGGAAATTTTTTCAAATCAAAAATAAAGAGCGCTTCTTCCTTATACTGATCAGTTAGTCCTAAGGCCTTTAGGTAGAAAAGAGCAAAGTAAGTATCTGCACTGAAGGGTGGAAAGGTAGGGGAATTATAGTGGCCCATGAAGAGATATGAGAACTCAACCAGGGTGAGGAGGGCACCATCAAGGAAGTGAATGGGGGTAGAGATGGAAGATTGGTTACTTAGAGTGAGATTGGTCAAAGTGAGATTGGTCATATATGTTAAGGGTAACATTATCCATAATTTTACTTTTGCGCAAGAGACTTACTTATAAATATGGAAGGAAGAAAACTAAATATAAACTTTAATATTGGATTAGAATTGGAGAATTGGTATGAACTCATGATTTTCTATATATATATATAAACATCAATATGGATATAAATGTGTATATGTATATGTATAGATTCCCTAGCTCTGCTCACTGAGAAGGGCTGGGTTCAGTGACACCCTAATAGCAGTAAGCACATCTAGCACCCAGATCTTGGCTTCTAAATACTGTTCCCAACTAAAATTACCAAGGCTCTTTGGATAAATGGCCCATTCCAGGGGTGGAGCAGGGAAGGTACTGGATTATTCTGTAAGATCCTATGCAGAAAGCAAGGGAAGTACTCAAGGAGTGATGGAGATGTATCAGAAGGCACAGAATCCATCTTGAAGGGCCTCCCACTGCTCAAATCTTGAACAGTTTGAGCACCAAATTAATAGTACCAGATTATAATCTGTTGAATAAATTAGGAAACCATTAGTCCATACCATTATAAATAATCAAAAGATTGGTGAAGATGGGGAAACATATATTTGCAAAGGGAAACAGAATAACCAGTGGAGAAACCTGGCAGAAGCCACCTTAATCAAGTGATCAAAATTATTAACATTAGTAAGGGTACAAATTGAAGTTCCATACCATCTGATAGGGTGCTTTGGAAAGAACATGGCATTTCGTCAGTGGTGTTCCTGCCAAAAATACATGACCTGAATCTAATCATGAGGAAGCATTAGACAAATCCAAACTGAGATACATTCTACCAAATAACTGGCCCTTAATCTTCAACAGTGGCAAAAAAGCAAGTCAAAGGAAGACTGAGAAAGACTGAAAACGGAAGGAAACTAAGAAAACTTGACAACTAAATACAACTTGTGATTTTGAACTGGATCCTTTTGCTATAAAGGACATTACTGGCAAAACTTCAGTGGGGTCTGAGCATTAGATAGTTATTAGTGTTACTTTCCTGATTTTGATGGTTGTGTGGTTATGTAGAAAATATCTTTATTTGTAGGAAATATACACTGAACTGGTCAGGGGCAATGAGACATCAAAGTAGTAAGTTACTCTCCAGTTCAGGAAAAACATAGTTTGTGATTGCTTCAGTCTCTTTAAAAATGTATTAAAGAAAAACTGAAAGAAGAATAAAAAAGTATTTGAGAATGACAGCTATAGAAGGTGGGTGAAGAATATACAACAAACCTATAATAGGAGTCCCCTAGGAAGAAAAATAAAGCAATGGAACAGAAAAAATTAAAATATATGTATACAAGGAAACTTTACGAACTAAAAATTTTTTCAGATTACTTATCAAAAGGACATCCCATGTACTTAAAATGATAACGAACACTGAGAAATATTCTAATAAAAGTACTGGAATTTAAAGAAAAAAAATTCTTCGGAAATCCAAGCCCTTCCCACCACCACCCCCTCCCCCTTTCCAAAAAAGAAAGCAGTTAAAAAGAAAGAAATTCAGATTGTCTTCAGAATTTCAGCAGCAGTGGTTTGTAGGAGACAGAGAAAGACACTGTGAGTCAAACTGATTTTCACATATAAAGGTAGCAATCAAATTTGTCAACAGAGAATTAGGGTAATATTTTTTCCTATAAATGTTTCCTGAAGAAAGAGAACAAATTTCAGCAGTCTAAAATGATGAGAGAGATATTGATATAGGACAGATGTTAGCATTAAGATGGTTTTAAGGAAGAGAAGGTATAATATGAAATGTCTTTATGCTCTGACAATTTTAAAGTATAGCTATCAGAAAATAGGGTGAGAAATTTGAAGATAATATGAAAATAAGATAACTGGAAATAAAGGGATATTATCTTATTTCAAATCAGATGCTGGGGAGATTGCTCATAGTAGGGAACCAAAAGATAAAAACCAAACAAAAGTTTGCCATCAGGACAAAAGAACAAATAAACTACACAGTAAGACTGTGTTCATTACTATTGCTTCATAGCAGACTACCCCAAAGCTTAGTGGATTTAGAAATGGTTAGAAATTTGGGCACAGTTTTGGCTGGGTGGTTCTTATGCTCCTTATGGCATCTGCTGAGATCACTTAGTGTTTGGTCAATGGGATGCTCTAGAGGGCCCAAGATAGCTTCACTCACCTTGTCTTGTGTCTTGGTGACTGGTTGGAAGTTTGGGCCCAGAGCATCATCAGGTAACCTCTGCAGCATGATAGTTTAGATTCTTATTTGGTATCTTGACTTCCCCAGAACAAGCATCCCAAAAGAACCAGGCAAAAGCTTCATGACCTTTTCTGATCTAGCCTTGAAAGTAATGCAGCATAACTTCCACCACATGCCATTGCTGGTTTACAAGTGGGTCACAGGACCAGCCCAGATTCAAAGAGAGGGCAATTAGTGTCCACCTCTTGATGGGGGGGGGGGGGGTGGTGACAAGGTCACATTGTAGAAGAATATGTGGGTTACTGGCGTCTTTAGAAAATACAATCTGCCACAAGCTATTTATATAGAAGGTTTGAGTATGTATAAATACAGAATAAAACAATATGAATAGAACTGAGATCAGACAGCCTGGACCATAAAAAAAGTTAATTCACCTTAACTGTTAAAAGAAAACTATTTTCAGTTTTGCTAATAAAGCAAAATCCAACTCCACAGTATATGAGACAGCCTAAAACAAAAAAATAACATTTAAAAATAAAAGGACTGTGTAGCTATAAAAAAAGGATAGGGGACATCTATGTACTACTACGGAGTGACCTCAAAATGTACTTACTATTAAGTGAAAAAAAGCAAAGTAGAAAAAAGTGTACATTACTGTGTATCTAAAAAAGGGGGAAATACATGTGTGTACATATATACACTCATGCATAACTATGTATTTATACATAAGTATGTATTATATACACTAACAGTAATAGAGAATAAGTATGTAAATATATTCACATGTATGTCATGTATCTGTTTGTATTGTTAAAGATATAAGAATAAACCTTCCTTTAAATGTTTACATATTAGGGCAAGAAGAGAATAGGATGGGAGAGAAGGATGAAGGCCAGACTTTTTTTTTAATTGGCTTGTTTTACAGATATGACTTTGGAACACTGTAAATATTTTACCTAATTATAAAAACAATGAAAAATTTAAAAAGAAACCCCTGAAATTTGAAATTGAAGACAAAAAGGAACAAATGAACCTAAATATGTATTCAGTTGGCAGGCAGCATTACCACCCAGGGAGGAACTATTCCAAGTGACTTTAAAACACAGTCAATTCAACTGTACATCCCTATTGGGCTATATCCTACGGATAAAAAGAGCTAGGAAAAAATATTAATGTGTTTTTGTAATCATATCATGGTGGTAGTATTGATGTTGTTATTCTAAATGTTATTTCATTGGATAAAACAAATAAACTATTATGCAGTGTTTTAATTCTATTATCCCCAGTGTCTTGAGAAACAGAATTCTTCATATACAAAAAAGAAGGTACAGATGTAGGATGAAGAGATGAAGTAAAAACCCAATGGTCCTAATTAAGTAGAAAAGCCAGTGTAAACTCATGGTGTAGTTTATATTATCATCTCTATCCGTCAGTCTATCTGTACCTTAAGCTGTGTCTACCAGACTCAAGAAGATTGGCCATGAGTTGAGAATTGTTCAGTTTTAAAGGACACATTATACTAATCAGTTTACTAATTCTTGTATTTCAGATTTTCAATTATATTTTTAAAAAGGAAAACAAAAACATTTCATTATGTATTGACATGAGCTTTTAAATGCATTTGAGTTTTTGATGAGTTGTTGCTTAAATTATTGTTAGTATCCAAAAAACAGACTTGATGGCTAAGGTGAAAAGAAGAGAAACTCAACAGTAATCATGCTTATCCAGTCTCCTTAAACTATACAAACTTCCAGACAGATTTTTTGCTATTTCTGTAAGAAAGGCTTTATAAGAAATTCAGATAGACTCTGAATAAGTCATATAACCATGTAATTACAGTGTTTTTGCAAAAGTGTTTAAGAGTTTTGTTAATAGATTTAGTAGTTTTTAATATATGATTTAGTTTAAAATAGTCCATCCTCAAAGTCATACTTGTTTTTCTATTAAAAATATTTTAAATATAATTTTATGATTGTTACTTCAGATTGCTTTTATAACATTATTTTAGCATTTTAGCTTTTTGTAAATGATGAGTTAAATTTACTTTCATTAATCAGTTTTTAAGGCATATTTTGCCATTATTATTGACCCTGAATGAGATCTATATTTAAGAATATAAAAGATTAACGGAATCCCTTAAGGAAAAAATCTGTAATCAAATAATTTAATATAAATTGATTATTATAGTCCTTTCTTTTTAAAAAAATATAAAAATTAGAATAAATTCTGATTTTTTTAAATTTGCAGTTAAATTAGACACTAATGTAAGATTGTTATTGCTATCTGAAGTATGGAAATTGTCTTTTAATTGATTAAATGTGATAGTACATTGGAAATTTTTAACTCAATTAGTTCTAATTTCTGGGACATTTAGAAGTTATTAATTTTTTGAAATTTTCATATTGGGCAAAATCTTATGCACATTATTATTTAGGTTTCTAACTACATTTAATCAATTAAAAGACAGCTTGCCTATCTGACACGCAATTTCAAGTAATTTAATTTTTTTTAAAATATCAATTATAAATTTCTCTTTTTTTTCCATTAGAATACAGTCGTTTTGAAGCTAAAATACATGACTTAAGAGAGCAGATGATGAATAGTAGCATCAGTTCAGGGTCAGGTTCTCTTCGAACTAGCCAGAAGCGATCCCTCTATGTCAGGTAAATTCTTTTACTTCTCATAATGGCAACCCTTAATTATTTATGCATTAGAAATCTTTCATATTTTTCACTATGACTGCCTTAGTTTCACTATAGAAATATATATGGCAAACCAATGAAATGTTTTCTTTATAATTGATTTCCTGACAGTATATCTTTCAGGAGTTGGAATAGCTGTTAAAATCCAATGAAAGTTACATAATCCCTTGAATAATGATGGTATGATAAAAGAAGACAAAATAAATGTTGATTGGGAATGTTTTTCAGATTGATGTTTTACTGAGTGACCACATTATATCGTCCAACATTTATTTACCTATCTTTTTATAATAAAATCTTCTCTGTTTGAATAACATTCAGATACCACAGTAATTTCACTAATTGCCGGGAGAGAATGTGTAAATGATAGCTTTAATGAATAGCCTCAATAAAGAATACATGTTCAGGAAATTTCTATTTATACTTTTTAAACACTTTGGAAAAGGTAAACATTTTTTCTATAACATATAAGATTGACATGGCAACATGGATCTAAAAATATTAACTAGATACTATTAGTAACTGTACTGTTCTTTTTCATTTCATTGGCTAATCAGACTTAAAACAGAGATCCTATTAATTTGTATTCTCTGTACTTTTTTTAACTAGTGCTTTGATTAACATATATATATATTTTTTCCTTTGAGCACCTGAAGTAATCTGGACCATTTTTCTTTAATGTATTCTCTGATTCCCCCTGATCCTGTTGGGAGGGCCTATTCCTATTGTGTTTTGTTTATCCTGGTGTGGGATGACAGAAGCTGTACAAAACAGACATGTATTCTGTTCATGTTTATATGTGTTTGTACAAGCATATACTCTGTACTTATTTACATATCATGACTTACTGTCTCAAAGAATTTTATAGTAAGGTATAATAATGAAAGAAGGAAACTTGTCTCACTTTCTTCTCTAGTTTTGCTTTTGTCCCTTTCATTTATTCACTCTACCAATGATCTGGGAAACCTGAAATCAGAGTTTTTTCTCCCTCCACCAGCTCCTCAATATTTATTAAACTCTTCTGTTCCATAGTCATTAAGAGTACTTCATATGCACACATCCACAGAAAAGAAAAACATCATTTTGTTTATTCTCTTTTTTTCGTGTTCTTCTTTTCGCTTCTATATTTTATAATTTTGGTATAATTAACAGGTGTTGCTTTTCATCCTATTTGTGATTTCTTAAAGACTTACAAAGGCATAAAAATCAAACCACATTGTTATATTTGTTTTAGATATATTTGATAAGTCACCTTCACTTTTTGTTATTAATTCTTAGCTTTATAAAAGTAATACTCTAAATGTTTTCAAAAGGCTTATAATGGAAAATAACTGTCATCTCCCAGCAACTCCCCATTTTCATTCTCCAGAAACAATCATCTTTTATTTTTCTAGCTGTTTGCATTCCTTTTACCTGCAGATTTCTAAATAACATGCCTATACTGCTATTTTCTAGTTTTCCAACTTTGGACCTTGTGGACTTACTGCCACAGTAGATGAGAACTTGTTTCCCCTCAAACATGGTCCTATCACGGTTTTTTTTTTTTTCTAATGGTGGTTAACTCTTGATCCCAGGGAGGCAGGATCAGGTGGAAAATACATAGGTGAATATGAATTACTATTAATAGTTTAGGTTGGCTAGTAGATTAGCAAGTGTTCATTAGACTCTTTTAATTAATAACTCACATGTGTTCCTTTTCTGTGAATCAAATCTCTTTAAAGATAAAGCTAAAATGCAAACATTAATTTAGGTAGTAGTGATTTGGGTGATTTATTTCCTAATTTATTTCCTTTTGTCCATTAGTCATCAATAATATATTACTTTTGTAATTCAAAAAATTCATTTATGATCATATAGATGTTGACAGTATTTTCCCTTTTCTGAACGCCTTGTGCCATTTGCTCTACCTCTTTTTTTTCTCTCTCTTTCTCCCTTCATTTTTGTTAGCTCCTGGCAATCAATGAAAACTCGACCATAATGATAGCTAGATAAAAGTTAAAGAACAGAAACCACAGAGTCTAAATTCCAGTAAAAACAAATTAAAATATAAAAATGTCCAAGTTTCAAAAAAAGGTTACAGAATATACAAAGAAAAGGAAGCAATGGACCAGGCAAAGCAGAAAATTTAAACATTAGAAACCATCAGTGAGGAAGACTAGACCTGAGACATTCCAGACAAAAACATTTTTAAAGTGGTCCTAAATATGTGCTCTATCTCTTTAAGTGATTTATTTTCTGTTTTATGTTAATGCTTATTTGCATCTTTATCTTCTTTGACATCTTTATCTTCACCATATCTACTTCATTGCCTTTTAAAGTAAATATTTAATAAATGGCCAACTGTATCAAACATTTGTATTATTTGAGATTAGGTATAATATTTTTCTGATAGAAAGGTAGTTACTTAGAGTTCAGAATTTAAAAGTTATGGCTTAACATTTGTAAACTCTATAATCTTTATTTTTCACCTGTAGAATTATTTTTTCAAATAAAACCCAATGTGTTATATATGTTTTAATATATGTTTAAGTGAGCCTTCCCACTTTTATTTCCTACCTATATGTCTCACACCATTAGTCCCTGAAAGGACTTAAAGGAATACACATGAAAACCATTAACTACTAGTTCATTCATTTAGCCATCAAATAATTCCACCCCTCTTCAGTTTTAAGAGGTAGGTTTTTTAAAGTTGGGTAGTATTTATTCCATTTGCCAAAGTAGAACAAAAGACTGAAAAAATCATATGTAGATGTAATTGCTAGGATCCTTTTCCTATACTCTTTAGAGAGTTTCTTTGGACTTTTAAGATATAATTTGTTTAGATATTGTACATTAATCAAGTGATAGAAAACAATATTTTCGTTTTACCAAATTTTAAAATATTGTTAGTATGTTGCAATTACCGTATTAAGTTAATAGAGTATTTTTTCTAAAATATTTGGCAGCTGATAGTCATTCGTAGTTTTTACCATTGCTGTTGGCTCTGAAAACCCTATTAACTCTAGGTTTGTGAACAAATCAGAGGAATAATTAACTGGCAGAATAATCACTATGTTGATTTAGCCTTATAATCCACAACTACTGAATCAAATCTATCAGGAAATTTGTTTTCCCATGCATGTCTAGTGTAAAAAAAGAGAAGTGGTCTCTTAATGTTTACTTTTTGTTTACTTATTTAGAGCAACTCTCTACATTTATCTTCATTTTAGGGTTCAATATAAGTTGCCATTGGGTTGTACTAAAAGCATTTTTTTCTCTTACAATATTGAAGGAAATAAGATAGTATACCCATCAAATAACTAATAACATAGCAAGTTAACTGTTTTGCTATTTCCTTTTTGTCTTGTATGCAGTGCAAAATTGAACTTAGCATTATTTTGTCTACCATGGTATATTATTTAATTATCTATCCAGATTATATACATTTTCAGAATTCTGTGTTTATTTAATATTAATATCATTATAACAAATAATTATGGAAGTTTTTCTTCTCAATGTAGAGCCCTTTTTGATTATGACAAGACTAAAGACAGTGGCCTTCCCAGTCAGGGATTGAACTTCAAATTTGGAGACATCCTCCACGTTATTAATGCTTCCGATGATGAATGGTGGCAAGCGAGGCAGGTTACACCAGATGGTGAGAGTGATGAAGTTGGAGTGATACCCAGTAAACGAAGGTAAGTGTAAGTCTTTTACAGTCATTCCATTTAAAAGTTGGGCAACATATGCAAATAATTGTTCCTTTAAATTTCTTTTACTGAAATGATTTTATGCTTAGTGTTTCACTATCATTTCATTTTATTCACATTGCAGCCAATGACATATCTAGAAAATATGTCCCCAAGTAGAAATTTCTATAAAGCTTCTACTAGTTGCTAAAAACAAAAGTGTATTTTAAGTCACTGTGCATGTATTTATACCCCTGGAGGGAGAGAGAATTGAAAGTGTTTTAGGACCTGTTTTCTGGAGTATTTGTGTAAATTGCCTCTTTGGGGCTTATTAACACATGGAAGTATTGTAATTAAATGGAATATTTTTTAGAATATCTTATAATATGCTATACATCTCTTTTTCCCTGGTTTAATTTAGAAGTATTGATGCATTCCACTGGTCTTTCCTCTTTACTTCTAACAAATTATTTTAGTGATTCATTGGTACATACTTACCATCTAGTGGCCAAAGAAGTTAAGTGCAGGCTTTTAGAAAAAGGATGATTCCAGGTTGTTGGTATACACCCCTCTAAGGCCTCTGAAATGCTATTGAATGTCTACTTTTACAGGAAATGTATAAATATGTCTATACATAATTCCTGAAGATGCTTATTTATCATATCTGATTCATCCAAATTATTGGCTAAAACTTTAAATTTTAAGGTAGTCAGCAAATACTGTTAATGAAACATTAATGTTGATTATAGGTATTTAATTTGTTTCAGGTCAAGCTTATAATGCAATAAACTTGTCTTCTTAATGAGTTGGGTTCATATAACAAGTCATATATCTGTTTATAGACTTATACCTATATATATTTGTATACCTGTTTGTAAGAAGTTGAAGAATAATATCATTAAAGTATTACCAAGATTTATAATTATGGTTTGGGGTTTTATGACTGTTGTTGGCTAGGTCTGTGTATTTAGCAGGATCCAAATATTTGACTAGCTCTTGTATTTGATGGTGAATCCTCTTTTTGCAATGCATTACTTTTTTCCCTTGAATAGTCTGCTTTAAATACAGAAATGCTTCTTCTATGCCTTGTTGATTCAGTAGAAACCTCACATCTTGAATATCAAGATGAGAGTTCCTAATAATTGTTTTATCCCTTGGAGTTTCATATTTTACCAAGGCTTAACATTTGCCTGCAACAAATGAGAAATACTGCTGACTTGTTATGGTGTAAAGAGAGATTTTTTTTCATTTTGTATAAAAATTCCATAAGATTGATTTTAAAGTAGCAAAAGATGTAAGAGATATATCTTCAGACCTCTACAAATCCCGAAGTTTATAAGTAGCATTGTAGAATAATTTTTCTCCCATGAAATACAGTATGAAAACACAACTGTTTATACCATTTCATTCTGGAATGTATTCAAAACTTGTATTTTCTTGAATAGAACTCCTTCTTAGACCACTTTACTTCTAATAGTAGCACAAGGAATTTTAGCTTCTACAATTCTTGGCTTTCTTTCAGGGGCAGTGTTTACAATAAACACAATTTAAGTCACTTAACCACTTACTGAACAAGATAATGATAAGAAAACAAAGTGAGTTGTAAATACTCACTCACTGAATGCTGGTTTTGTATTTTCCTCAGTAAAAGCCTAGGCAAAATTATAAATTATGCATGACATGGACCCTCAGGATTGCTTCAGAATAGTAAAAAACCTAGGTTTTAAATCCATGAATACCACAGGTCTGCTGTACCCATTGTAAAACCATACAGCCATATAATGAGGAAAAAATAAAGAAAATGCATTTATTCTTAGGCTGTTTTGATTGGTTTTTCATCTGTATATCAACATAATAACTATGTTGGAATCCAAGGTTTTTTTAAGCTTAATTCACATGAAATATTTGTTGCACGAACATTTGTTACAAGAACATTTGTTTTATTATTGTGGTTTTGTTTGCTTGCTTACTTTGAATAGATAACACTTATTCCTGTTCCCCAGGCACCCATTTCATCTTCACAAAGATAGTCAAGGTTACCAGTTCTTGTATTTCCTTCCAAAGATACTTTTCACGTTCTTATTTTGTATACTATAATTTAACTATAAAATTAGTGGTTGCTTTTTTATACTTAAACATATATGTCAATGGAATTAAGCTTAATTTTTTTCCTTATTCCCCACCTTTTTATTTTTCTATAATTTCAGTTCTATAGAAAAATAAGTCTAAAACATGCGAGAATATTACAATAAACACCCATATACCCTTTACCTCCTTTCACCAGTTCACATTTTGCCACATTTGCTTTTTTCTCTCATAAGTTTAATTTTTAGCATTAACAGTTCTATTTGTTCATGCTAAGTTAAAATTTAATAATTAGCAGAATAAATAGAAAACCTGGAATATTGCTGAACTCAGAAGTGGTGTCTCATAATACTTGCAGTATTATAATGGAATCGAGTGCATATAAATAAACATACATTTATACTATATTTTGATACTTTGTTAAGTGTTTTTATTTCATATAAAATGAACCCTTTCATTTTTCAACAATTATAATTAATTTGGGGATGCAAGCCTATATGGTTCCTGAAGGTTTTAGAATACAAAGTGCCAAAACCATTCTCATGATTTCCAGTAAGACCACTATGTGTTTGATATACTTAAAAAATAATATTTTGTACTTTGACAGAGTTGAAAAGAAAGAACGAGCCCGGTTAAAAACCGTGAAATTCAATTCTAAAACAAGAGGAGATAAAGGGGTGAGTATGAGAAAGCTCTTATTTATAGAAATTAATACTTGAGGACCGCAGGGCTTTTCGTAATTCTTGGTTGATCTACACTATTAAAATGAGAAGGATTTTGTCATAATAATTTAACTGTAAACAGATGTTGCCACGATAGTTGGCAATGGTAATCACTAAAACAAGTATTTATTAAATTAAAGCATCAATTTCACAGACCTTTCCAAAGTATTAAAGCTGTCGTGTAATGTATTCTTAGTAACATACTTTTGGTTAAGGTTGCTTTTATAAATGAAATAGATTCAGCCTTCTTGCAGATGTCAAGTTAGAAATTTCTGTCACCAGTATTATCATGATAGATAATTTAATAATGCATCTTCAGAGAAAATGGCCAAAAAGTATGTTATATAGGTCATAAAGTAAGCTTAAGAGTTGTTGCTTAAGTGAATTCATGGAAATTACCTTGTTCTTTCCTCCCTTTATTCCTGATATAATTTCATATTAGAATTCATGTTTTACATGTTCAAATGAATATGAATTTTTATCTGTAGCAAAATAGGGAAGGGACAGTCAAGAGGAAGTGATGTGTAGTTGGTCAAAAAATATATTGGAATTCTTTCATATATATTTTAGACGTATTTTCATTTACTTTAAAAAGTCCTGCTTGGATCTAAAAATTTTGGTTGTCAGTAGATGACAAAGATACTACAGGCTTCATCCTGTATAATTTCTAATTATTTTGAGCTTACTATAATGAAGTATTCTAGCAGTAATCCTGAAGAAAGAACTGAACACATATTGTGTTGAAATACTGTGTGCAGCAGTGCTTTTTTTAAAATCTAAAACAGAAATTTTACTTTTTTTGATTGTATATCAAATGAATGTGGGAAGTTAACAGCAGATTTACTCTGTACATCTCTTACATGTCTAACACTCAAATGAAAAGCTTTAGAATTTAAAAGATAAGAAATATGATCCTTGATCAAAGAATTAAATCTGAGTATGTTGTATATTTTATTCAATTATTTTAGATAAATTCTTTGTAGCTTTCAGAAAATAAAAATTATATACTATGGTCCAAAACAATATTAAAAATAGGAATTTTTATTAGAGGAAATATCCTAAGGATTTGAAACATATACAGTGCTTTTTGTTCTTGTTCTATGTATGTCTTTAAATATAATTTAATAAAATATAACTGTCAATGAATTAAAAAGAAGGTTGCATGTTGTAACTTTTCTTTCATACTGTAAGAAGTTAACTGAATTAACGACATATTTAAATCTTAGTCTTATTTGTTGACTGTAACCAACTTTATACACAGTCACTGTGTTCTAACACAGCACCAAAACTATGCATGATATTGAGTGGGGTAAAAAATACGCTTGCCATTGATAAAGAACTGCATTTCTTTCTGTACTACCATTTCCCCTTCTAAATTCTTCTCTTTTTCCTTACATGGTGGTTTTGAATTTTACTTCCCTTTACAAACTTATAACATTTCAGTTTCTCATTAAAATTTTTAACATTCATTTGATTGTTTTGAAATACTACATATGAAAGTTATATATTTAGATTTTTAATATTTTATCATGGATTTATGATATTTTATCAGTTCTTATATTTATTACTCTTAAGTGTCTCTCTTGAAACAGCATTAATGATGAAAAGTAATTAAGCTTAATTTTTTATTGGAAATAATAGAGAAACTGGAGGTAGCATGTCTTCTTCAATTCTGTGTTTTCCCTGCACATTTTTGTCTTGTTAGCTTGTTTTATTTCTACTTTTAATAAATTCTTCACCTGGAGGATGTTAAACATAATACAATTAATACATTTCTTAACTAACAAACAATTCTTTCTGTCCTATGTTATATCTTTATATCTCATTTTGACAAACTTCCAAGATATCAAGAATCAAGACATTTTAAACTTCATGTTTCTTTTGGTTGGTTGCTGTGAAACTGACTCTGACCACTATATATGCAGTAGGATGGATAACCTTCTACAAGAAATATATCATCACTTTTATTATATATCATAAAAGTTATCGCTAAATTCAAAACCAGTGATTGACATGAATGGAAAGATTTAGTCCTTCGCTAAATTAGATTATCATAAATTTTTCTCTAATGAAACTTAAATTTTCTTCTCCTTTTTTCAAAATGTGGACTCAAGCGAAGATTTTTATTTAAACAATGCTACTTGACAGTTTATAAAATAGAGTTCTGTACAATATTTTTTTCTCATCAACTGAATTTTCAACTTCTGCTCTGAGTTCTTTGTTATCTAGTTCTTCAGACAGAGCCTTGAAAATTGAAGATTGAAGTGAGACAATTTGTGTGGCTGTGAATTATAAATTTACTAATCCTGAATTATTGTTATGGAGAGGTAAAATGGAAGTTTAACTTTGTTTTTGTAAAGATCATTATCAAAATAAATCCTTTCAGGTCATAGAATTTAAGCTAAAAGTCACTTTAATCTCTTTCAGCACCTTAATCACCCAGGATCGTGTGCTTAAAATTATGGGCATCTAATTTCAAAATATCCTGCCTGGTGGCGATGTGCTTCAAAATAATGATAGCATCTTTTGGTGTGGATGAACTCAAGAAAAATCAGGACAGAATTTCTTTTATATCATTCACTCTTCCAAACAAAAAAATTAGAATAATTCCCAGTGTCACTGGTAGTTGAGGCCATTTCCTCCAAGACACAGATATCTATGGCAGAGAGGAAGTACAGAAGAAGCTCTTCTCTTTTATGGCCTCATCATTCTTTGTGCTATATGCTCTTTTATCTATGATGCACAAATGGGACATTCAGGAAGGGAAGAAACACGTTTCCAACATATGTGCAATAAGGGACATCGAATCAGCTGCTCAGGTCCCTTAAAGCAATTATGTAAACTATTAGACTCTTAATTGCCTTAGTAGCTTTTATGTGCAGCAAGCTATTTTTTATTCAGGACATGGTGTTAATGGCTGTGGTTCAATTTTTATATATATGCTTTCTAAAATACATAAATACAGTGGAGCTTAAAAACAAGTGAATCAGTTGTGATATCATTCAAGTTGGTCAGGACACTTCTAACTTCTCTTCCTTGGCTGAGATAGCATTGATAAATTCTGTTGCTGGACTCTGTATGCTTGATGAACCCGTGTTTTCTTTCCATTTTCTGATTCATTCCATAAGCATTTAGTTATATTTTTTCCTCCTCCATAAAAAAGATTGTCTTTTGTTTATTTGTATTCAGCACTAGCACCTTTCTTTTAATTATTTTGGTTTTTCTTTGTTAATGGTGACTTTTTTGATAGTTCATTGGAGCCACACACACACACAAGGAAGGAGGGAGAGATGGAAAAATTTGCTCACACTAAAGAAAATAAAGATTATTCCCTAATGTATTAAAAAAAAATTTGGCACCTGGAATAATATTTAAAATAACTTTTGCTATAAAGCATCTAGTACCTGGATGTTTTTCTAGAAAAATATGAATTGATATGAAGAGATGTTAGCTTGGTTTGTACTATAATAGTAGTTAATCTGATTTATTCTTCCCTTTTTTGTCAAGTAGCACTTATTCCTTAATTTTAGGTATCACTGAATTATATTCTTTAACATTTTAAATATTTTGAATTGTAAAGGTTAAAATTAGAAGAGTTTATACAAAATCAGAAATTCTCATTATATGTAATTAAAGTAAAATTCATATACAAACTGCACACTGTGGTCACAGGAGTCAGCTTCCACATTGCTACTAGGCTGGGCCTTTGTACACACAGACAGTAGACATCCCTTTGTTTTGCCCCTCCTTCTCTTCTTCAGCAGTCATTCAATGACAAGCGTAAAAAGAACCTCTTTTCCCGAAAATTTCCCTTCTACAAGAACAAGGACCAGAGTGAGCAGGAAACAAGTGATGCTGACCGTAAGTATGTGGATCCAGAGGCAACTGAAAATAAATGTAGAGGGACCTACTGCCCTGCAGTTGGTTGTTACCATAGAGACAGTTTCAAGAGCTGCAACAGGTTTCTGATTGTCTTAACCAGGGCAACTTAAAAGGCATAAATTAATTTGTATGCCAGTCTTATTTCTTTATGGCACCTTAGGAATTCTTAAGTTAAAGTAAACCATGGCTTTAAATCATAAGTTTACAATTATTTGATGTGAGGGCTCTTAAGATAAACACTTAACATTTATATTCTCAAAGAATATTTTAGAGATAAAACATGGGTAGCTGAGAAGCTACGATTGATTTCTAGGTATAACATTGCCAGTCATTGATAACAGACCATCTGCAATTGGTTCATCTTATCCTATTTTTTTCCTTATCTGTGGACAGTCTGAATTTTACTTTTTTTTTTTTTTTTTGAGTGAACAATTTTTATTGAAATCTTAAAAAATTGAAGAGGACCAAAATGATGAGTTTAAGTACCATAACAGAAAATCTCACCCAACTATACCATGATTTACAGGAATGAACAAACCCAAACATGACAAAATTCAAATTCCCATGTAGTTACTGCAAGTGAATGTAAATGAGCTAATCATTTTATCATAGCCTTCCTTTAATCAAGAGTCAATAAAGAAGGGAATTTACATGACATAACAAAAGATACACAGTGAAAACAGTTTTCTTAAATTTCTCAAACTTATTTCTAAAGAATACTAAATGTACTTGAAATGATTAAATGATTTAAACTGATTGTTTTTTTTAATTGCAGAAAGTTTTAACAACAGCTTTACCCCCTCCACCCCTCCCATGCATGGTATTCATAAAGAACACAGTTTTTGAATTAGAAAGATCACTTAATATTAAAATGAGGCAAATTTTACTTTTAAAATAGCAAGAAATAGTCTCATATGTTGCTTCTCTACTCTGATTAGTGTCTGAGATAAAACAGCTCCCTTTATTCTTCTGATAAATGACATATAACTGCTAATTCATTTCAAACTTTTAGAAATCTACAAAAATGCTCTGTAAGATAAGCATACCTGTAATGGTCTTGGAACTGTCTCTAATTGTAGCACCAATTTTATACATTACTGACAACTATTTTCTTTGATTATCTTTTATTGCTTGCTCTCTGGGGACTACCCTCCACAGGAGATCCCTGACGACATGGGATCAAAAGGCCTGAGTAAGTGATTAAAATACTCCCAAGTTATTTTTAACCTCCATCTTCAGACCTACCTTTTTCAGATAACATTTTGAGGTTCTTGGTAGCACTCTTCTGGCAAGAAGAGGTATAGAATTTGGATTGCTTTTAGACTTACAATGTTAATACATGCTTGGGATTTTTATTTTATTTCCTTTTGTTTTTTGTATGCTCCATTTTTCATGTCACATGAAAATCAATGCTCATGATTACATTTTCTTTTTTGTAAATTTTTATAGCAGTTACTTTCACTAGGAATTTTTAAATATAAATTCTTTTAAAAGTAGTTTTCTTTTATTATATTACTTGCCCTCATTTTCAAAATGTAGAAAATATGCTTCCTTGCAGTTTTGTGCCTCCCACCTCCCCTTTTTTATGAATAAAACTACTTTGGTTCTGTTTTTAAAAACATTGCTATAATGCAAAAGTATAAAACACAATAGATCTTAAATATTGGGAAAATTGTGTATCTTTTTTTTTAAGGAGGTTTTAGGTTATGAGAATAATTATATATATTTTTTTCCTTTAACCAAGGTGTTGCCTCTGCTTTTGGTTTGTTGTATTGTTATTCGGTTTAATTGTCTAGCCAGCACTTTATCTTCATATAAAGCTTGACACAGAATCTGATTTATAGGAAGTATTCTATAAATGTTGGAATGAATGAAGCAAGAAATCATTTTAACAAACAAATTTTTTTAAATTCAGGTGTTTTCAAATGCTCAGATATGAAAATTTGCCAAATGTTTTGGCTGAATTAATAAAATTTACTAAATTATTTTAGGTGACAGTGACTCATAAAAGTCATCTTTTATGCTAAATTTTTTCTCAGTGGTTCTTTTCAGTTTGATTGCTAAGCATTTTTAAAACTTTTTTTGCAATTTATTGCTCCTTAAGAATACAGCCCATATCTTAATAACTTTCTAAGATTTACATTAATAAACATTAAATTTCACAGGTTTTTTTTCTGATTTAAGCTAAGTTTATACTGGAATTTTAGTATAAAATATAAGCATTTGTCTCTTATTTCACCTTTAAGGATTAAAGGTTTGTATTAGAATGAAGGCAATAAATTCTGTATGTTTTATAAAGATGCATTTTATTTTTTCATTTCTGTTTTTGGGATTCGGTAAGGGCCACACATTTCCCATCACTAGATCACTAGTGACACCTTAATTTTGTTTTTTCTTCTCTTAAATTTGAGAAAAATTATCAATGAAAATCTTCAAAACTGGGGAATATTGAGATTGATAATATATTTTAGAGGTAATATGGATCAGTAAATGGACTCCAAAACTCACAGAAAAAAAAAAATAATTTGGTTCCCATTTTGATCTGATGATGGATGATAACTACATCTTGACCAATTGTGTTTTCTGTCTCTGATTTTAATTGAGGATTGAGATTTGGGAAGAGTAACAATATTAGAAATGGTAACTGATTACCAGATAATGTCATTTAGAAAAAGATTTGGTTTTATGGACAGTGATTAAAGTGCCCTTAAATGATAGGTTTCTGTGTTTCATCTCAAAGGAAAGGAAATAATTTAATCATCTGATAGTTTGATGATCAGATCAAGAAGACTTTATTCTGAAAATATTGAAGGAGACAGAAAACTATCAATAAAATTCTAAAACTGCATATGATGGAAGTTATCACATAAAACATATAACTAACTGTGAACAAGAGGTTCATCAAATAGAAAGTACTGAGAAGGGTGGGTCAAAGACATTACTTGTGGCCTCAGTTAACTTTTTCTTAAGTTCCAAATTAGGAATTAAACTAAGCAACTAAGGAGTTAAAGGAAGTGTGACCTAATGTAGGTATTCATCAACAGGACTCATGAAGGGACTCAAAAAAGAACGATAAATTATTCCAGAGACGTAAGCCTGTTGAAAGGATAGAGAGTAACACTGAATGTTAAACAAGATGAAAATCTGCGTGTAAACTCACCCACCCTATGAAAAATAGAATATCTAAATTGAACAGAGAGAAGCAGATGATATAATAAAATACTTTACATGGACATGAATTTAGTGGTTCTTTATACTAAAAAGAAGAAAATTATTGATATGCCCATTGACAATAGAGGAAACAATGAAATTACTTTTCCAAATCTTAGACTAACAGAGAGCTAATTAGAGTATGATCAGACTCTAGAAGAATGCAAACTAAATCATCATAGTTTGTGAAAAGCTAGAAATAGGAACCTGTGCAGTTTTTCTGCTTGAAGGAGACAATTTCAAAAAGTTAAGGGGAAAAAAACTAGATAATATTCCTTCTAACAGATATTAAAAGGAAATACAGCTCATGAGGGGATTATTAGAGTACTCAGAAGTAAAATCATAATGTACTGTCTTAGACAAGGTTTGTGCCTATCTTTTATATGTAGCTTTTTAATTTTTACAGCTTTGCATTTTGTAGAATACCTGAAAGACTTCCTCAGTTAAGCAATTGGTTTCCCTTTACGTATCTCTTTCCTTTCCCCTCATCTTAGAGTCTTACTGTATAGAGCTTTTAGATACCAAAACCAGACTTTTTTTCATTTGTTTTAAGAGCAAGATGTGAGAGTAGTATTTTTGCTTAGGATTGATGATATAGTATTAAAGGATAACAAAGAGATAAGACATGATATACTCTATCACGAAGGATGAGTAAAAAGGTTAGAGAGATTTGAAATAGCTGTGATCATCAGGTATCAAAGTAAAAATAAAAACTTGAAGAATATATTTGTACCATGAATGTCAAATCCTTAAGCTTTAAGTTTCTAACACGTCAGTAAGAAACTAACTCTCCATTAGAAAACTGGACAATGAGCAAGACTGCTCAAAAGATAAGCAAATAAAATAAGCATATTGAAAACATATTTGTCCCTAGTAATCAATAAAAATGATATTATGTTTTAACCCATCACCTTGGCAGACTTTTCTTTTAAAGGGGAAACCAGCAATGGAAAGGATTCTGTAATCTTGCTACTTTTAACGCACTATTTTGGGGAGTGTACGCTGGTATAGCCTTTCTGGAAAAGCATTTCTTTTGACCCACTAATTCCTCTTCAGAGAATTTATCCTAAGGAAGTAATCAGAGATGCAGATAATGGTTTATACATGAAGATGTTCAATTTAATATTATTTAGAAATAACAGGAAAATAATTGAAACCATCCTAAGTGTCTTACAATTGGAGAATGGTTAATGAAATATGATTTATCCATACTTCTAATATTATATAGCCATTGAAAATCATATAGGAAAATAATGACATGGAAAAGTGTTCACAATATGACTGAAAAAAAAATATAAAGCTACTTATATTGCCTCAAATTTGTAAATACATATATATACATGGATTTATAAAAGGAGATACAGGTTGTTTTCTTTTTTTTTTTTTTTTTTTCCCATGACACTTCAGTAATGAACTTTTTGGTAAGTAAACTTATGAATGAAGTATTACATTCAGAAAAGTATACAGCTCAATTAATTTTTACAAAGTTGTGGTTCCCTGTATAACCAGCACCCAGATCAAGAATGAGAACATTACCAGCACCTCTGAAGGGTTTCTTGTAACCTCTCCCATCACACACACCCTCCACTCAAAGAATAGTACCACTATCCTGACCTGGATAGAATAGTGTAGAATAATTTTGTGTTTGAGCTTTATAAAAATGGACTTAGAGACGTTGGTTTCTTTCACTTGAAGTTGTGTTTGTGGGATTTATCCATGTTGTATAAAGCAGTGTTTGTTCCTTTTCATTGCTGTAGAGGTATAACATTGTATGAGTACACCACAATTTAGTTTTCCATTCTGCTGTTGATGGACATTATGGTGTTTTCCTGTTTGAGACTATTTTGAATAGTGTTGCTTTGAACATTTTATACATGTCGTTTGGTGAACATGTATAAGGTATGCATTTCTGTTGAGGATATACCTAGGAAAGGAATTGCTGGGTCAAAGGTGTATACGTATGTTCAGCTTTAGTAGGTACTGCCAAATAGTTCACCAAAGTGATTGTATCAATTTACTTATCCGTACCCCACCTCCAGTTTATGAGTTCTAATTGCCACATATTGTTACCTACACTTGGCATGTCTGGTTTGTTCTGTTCTTTCCATTTTAGCCATTCTGGTAGGTGGTAGAGTTATCTGCTGTGGTTTTAATTTGGATTTCTTAATAAATAATAAAGGTGAACACTTTTTAATATATTTTTTGGCACTTTGGATATCTTCTTTTTTTAATTGCCTTGTAAAAGATCATTTTTAATTATCAGGAAAAATCATTTCCCCTTTCTAATATGCTCCCCATGTGATGACGCTAAGGGCCATCACTTAAATGTTCTAAGGGCCATATTTTGAGTAGCCAGGTTTAGAGTAGAGGATTTGAGTAGAAGGATACTTGAAAGAACTTGATTGCTGAATATCTGTTGGTGATCTTAGAGAACTCAGAATGAGTAGGAGAAATCCCAGAAAATGATAGAAAAGAGATTATATTAACTTTAACTTTTTATAACATGTCAGCCATTTAATAGTAGAAGAAAACTAAAATAAATCCCACAAATATTCATTTACTCAGCTTCCATACTTAACAACTCATGGCTAATTTTGTTTCTTCTATACTCCTACCTACTTCTCTCCCTCCCTCCATCCATTGCAATAACTAATTTTTTTCTTTTCTTTCTTTCCTCTTTTTCTTTCTTTCTTTTTTTTTTTTAACAAATTAGAGAATGTGGAGTGTAATCCCAATCCCAATATAAATTTAAGAGTTTTTCTAATGTCGCATTACTATTTCTGGGAATAAACTTTAAGGTAATAGTTTAAAAAAGTAAAAAGCTTACAAATGAAGGCATTCATAATAATTTATTGATTCTGAAAAACAATTTAAAGCAAACTAAAATGTCTAATAATAAATAGTAAGGTAAACTATGGTTTAACAATCCGATAGAATATTATACAATTTTAAATAATTGTTTTGAAGTCCATGTACTGACATGGGAAGAAAATTTTAAATATATTTGAAAAACATTTTTACAGCTCCTTGTCATTATCATTCAAACCTACTTGCAATTTTTAAAACCTCTGCTTTATTTAAAATATACATCATTATGACTAAGAAAATTATATTTTGTCTTTGTGGGTTAGAGTAACAGACTTGCTTTTTATAGAATAACAATTCATTTAAAATCTTTTTTATTTGTGATCTTAAGTTATACCATTTTCAGTGGTGCTTCTTGATTTTAGGAAGCCCTGTGGGTTGTACAGTATAGTATATATTTATCCTCAAACTTTTTCCTTATCCTCAGAAAAAATTACTTTTCCATACCCTCTCAGAAATTTAGGTTTCTCCTCTCTCCCATCAGAAGTTTTGATTTTCAGTTTTTATAAAAAAGATTATTAGTCTATTTTTAAAACACAGTTCCACCCTCCAAAATTCCCTTCTATTTTTTTTTCTTTGAGGCATCTGAATTTATAACATCTAAAATGTTTTATCTGCATGATCTCAGACACATGGATTTTCATTTCTCTTCAGGAACAAAGAGAGAAGCTGGGCTAAAAACAATATCATCTATGTATTCCTTAATTACAAAGACATCCCTTCATTAATATGGGCATTTGTTTGCTCAACTATAACTTGCCTCCCTTGTGAGTCATTACTTTTTCATAATCTAAATTAAACGGGGCCAATTACATTTTCTCTTTTAGGTTTTATATCTACAGTTGGACTAATTAAGGATCACTTGGCCTCTCGTCTTATTCTCCATGCTATTTGTAATACAGATTTTGTTGATAAAACCGTGTGTGCAAAAATGAGGCATTGTCTTTAATTACAGGGTTTGGGGGGGGTCTTTTTTTTTTTTTGCTAATTTATTTATTTGAAAAAATTATACTTTTCAAAGAAAATAAAAATGCTTTTTGCAAGTTCTTTGGTTATGTGTGGTTTATATCTCAACATTCTGTAATGTCGCCTTGCTTTATTTTGATATTTGCTTTGTCAGCTTTACTTTTTAAACTCATGACACTGTTTTCCTTATTTTTTCCATTATTCTGCAATTTCAGAACATGTAACTTCTAACGCCAGTGATAGTGAAAGTAGTTACCGTAAGTGTTTTAAGTTACTTGTTCTTTTGTAATCTCAAGTAATATATATCCTTTGGATTTTTATTTTCCATAATGATGAGTTCTAAAAACAGAAAGTTAGGCGCTTAATATTTTAAAATCAAGGCAAGCCAAGTAAAATTCTGTATTTGAAAAATAAAATCATCCTATATATACAGAAGTTAATTTCCAAAACTTTAGTAAAATAGTAATCTCCTTTTTAAAAACACTGCTATTTGTGTACATAGTGTGTGTGTATGTGTGTGTATGTGTGTGTCTTTTATAAGAGGTGAATATCTAGTTAAATGGGGAAGGGAAGGCTTATATTTTGCCATTTTCTGTTGTAATTCTATTTTTAGCATGAGCATTAAATAATATTTTCCAGTAGTGCAAAATTATAATTAGCCTTACTTCCCTTTTTATTCTGTGTAACCAATACTACTTTGGATCATGTCGTTGTTTATCACCATATCTTGGTGAACATGAGAAGTGATGAAGGGAAAAGTTTCATTGGTTACTCTCACAGTAATACTGATTTCTTCTGCCAATTGCTTTATATTAGATTCTTAGTGGTATTAAAGTGAACAATACAAGCATGTGAAATTTTTCAACAGGTTTGGGCATGGGAGGAGGGGAGAGTGCATAAATATTATCAGTTGTAGCACCTTAAAAATTAAAATTGCTTTTCTGACCTTTTTTTTTTTTGCTGCTGTCTAATATGAAAGTAATCTTGATTACAGATGAGTATGGCTGTTCAAAAGGTCCATCCTGTTAATATCAGTCTCTAAATTTCATGTTGACATTATATACTTTTAACCCTCATTCATTTGGTTATTTTTTCTACAAAATGTTTACTTAATGATTTTTTTTTTTGTTTGGGAATATGATTTCTTGAATTTCAGTATTAATAAATTTAAGTAGCAAAACCCATTATAGAGTATTTGAGCAGTTTTCTAGACTAAAAGGAGGTAATGAAAGTATATACTGTCAGTCTCACTATTTGCATGAATTATTTAAAGTGTGTAATATTCAAATTGCATGTTTTTGCTAATATGTAAACCATGTTTTATATATTATGATAGTAAACTTGAAAACAAAGAAATACACTTTTAAAACTGGAAAGAATATTTATTCCAATATATGAATTTTTAAAAGCTCTGCAGCTGCATACATCTACTATAAATTAGTGACAAATTTACTGTAAAGTTGTTTATAAAATCTTTATAATCAAGGAGAAAATCCTCAAATGTATTATCCAGTATCAATAGCTTTCATTTAACAGCTTGAATTATTCACAGTCTTTCCTAGTTTGTTTTCTACATATTTGCGTGTGTGTGTGTGTGTGTGTGTGTGTGTGTGTGTGTGTGTAAGAACTCAAGTATTTTCTAAGTTCTGAACATTTAATTTAATCTCTCAAAGGGTTTACCTTAACCTCTAAAGTGTTTTTACAATTAAAGCAAAATACATATTTTCTTTCCGTCACTCTCACTGTGATTCATTTTGTTGGAGGGGAAGGATTTAGTTTTATCTAAAGTTGTTTTAACTCACTTTAAATGTTTTTTTTTAATATAAATTATGATTTCATAGAATAATCTGAATTTATCAGTGAAATATAGTGACAACAGTTTTACCTTTGTATTTATAATTTTTAATTGTAAGATATAATTTTGATATATATGTATATGTGTATATATATATATATACACACATATTTATACACACACACACATATACTCTGTTAAATACTATACCTGATAGAACCAAAAAGTAACATGTTCTTAAAGTAGGAAATTCTAATATACGTAGAACGGTTTATTTGAGTATTAATCTTTTAAAGGTTAAATAATTCTTAAATTCTTCATGTACTTAAAAGCACATAAAAAATTAAAAGTACATACTTGACTTCAAATGAAGATTTTAAATAGATTAGATGATCTGTAAAATAAACACAGAATGCTTGTTATTGAATAAAAAGCACATTTATGTTTTGTTTTTACAATTATCAAATTTATCTTTATGACTTTATAATTTATCATTTTCTTTACTGAACCTTGCCATAAATAATTTATGAAATAAAATTATTCTGCATCTTTGCTATTTTCTCAGGGAAGTTCTGGTAATTTATGTTATATTTGAAGAATTAAGTTAACATTAGTTATCTTTACAGATTTTCTCATCTGCATTTTAACTTTCTAATAGGTGGTCAAGAAGAATATGTCTTGTCTTATGAACCAGTGAACCAACAAGAAGGTTTGTAAAGCCTATTGATGTTTTACCATGTTCTTGAAAAAAATAAGTCTAACAACTAGCTCAAAAACAAAAAATGTTATATTAGAATTTTACTGTATGTGCTGGTTTTATGAAACATGGTTTAGTCCATGGTATATCTGAATCTTGAAATAATTAGCCATTTTATATCAGTATTTTGTTTTTTTAAACAACTTGTTTCAAGTGTTCATAATGGCATCACTGTTCTTCCAGTGACCCTTCTTCAAAATCTTGGGAGTGTCTTTGACCTTTCTCTGTTCTTAATCCCTCTCATCCAGTCAGTTTCCAGGTCCTATTTATTCTACTTTGGTCAAATCTTTCTTATTTATGACCTATTTTTATACCTCCTATCACAAAGTTAGTTCTGATTCTCACTGCTACTCTCCCTGCTTCCAGCATCCCCTCCAATCCAATGTGTATATTATTAGATCATCTTTCTAGATCACGCGTAGATCATCTTTCTAGATCACTGCTATGATTATATCACTTCCTGCACCCAGATTCTTTTGTGCCCTTCTTTGCTCTGCTTCCTTACAATTTCGAATTGAAAAAACATCAGTAAAACACTGTGCTGTTTTCTCATTTGTAATGAGATGATGTTAGCAATGTATAGAAACATAAACTGCTAAAATGTTGAATTTAGCTTTACTTAATTATCAAATGTATGACTTCTAGCAGGAGATTGGCTTAAGTTTAGTATCTTCGTTAAGATTTGTAAACTATTAAGTCAGGCTTCACTGGTTGGTAGTGAAGAAAGAAGAAAAAAATTCTTCGTAACAATTAAGGATATTTTTGTTCTCTGGGGAAATAAAATACATTGGTGTTTATTGAGTGTTCCATTTAACATGGAGTTTATTTTTATAGTTAATTATACACGACCAGTGATCATATTGGGACCTATGAAAGACAGAATAAACGATGACTTGATCTCAGAATTTCCTGACAAATTTGGATCATGTGTTCCTCGTAAGTAATCCAAACAAACAAAACTCTTGATTATTGTTCTTAACATTCTCATTGTTTATGGTAAACTATTCTCGTTTTTAATGATTTATCCTTATTTTGTCATTTACTCCTCCACCATTCATATTATTCTCTTTTCAATTTTTAATTAATTTCTGGTGTATTGAAATTTACAAACAAAATAGTTTTAAATAGAAAATTGATTTGTTGTAGTTTTTGTAAATATTAAACATTCCCCTAATTTCTTTCCTATTAAAGATACAACTAGACCAAAACGAGATTATGAGGTAGATGGAAGAGATTATCATTTTGTGACTTCAAGAGAACAGATGGAAAAAGATATCCAGGAACATAAATTCATTGAAGCTGGCCAGTATAACAATCATTTGTATGGAACAAGTGTTCAATCTGTACGAGAAGTAGCAGAAAAGGTAAACATCAGAGTGGTCCCAGAATATAGTTTCTAATGAGATACACCTTTCACAGTATGAAAGAATGATATGGGATAGACACTTTTAATTCTTATTTATGAGAAAAGATGATTTGACATTATTTTTATTAATGTTTGGAATTCATTACAATAAACATTTAATTTTAGGTGGTTTAGAAAAATACAAAATAAAACAGCAGAAAAAGAAGATGAACAAAGAAAATGAAAACAGAAATGATAAACTGAATCTCTCTAAAAGGGGTGATTATTTTAAGGTCCTGTAAGTTTGCTAGAGATACCCCTTAATGTTTTGTCCTAGCCTTCTAGCATCTACAACATTTGAGCTAAGATCAGTTTCCATTCATAAAAATGAACCAGATGTTCAAGAGAATTGTAGTTGCTCCTAGTCCTAAAACTAAGGAATTTCTCCTGAGTCTTCATTAAAAAAAGAGAGAGAGAGACTTTGGTAGGTTGAATTATGTATTCAAAGCTAAAAAAAATGTTCTTAATCCATTCCTGTTAGTGTGAATCCATTGTAAATAGGAGCTTGTGAAGATAATGTATTTAGTTAAGGTGTGGCCAACTGAAAGAGATTGGGCCTTAATCCTATTACTGGAAGCTTTATGACAAGAAAGCCACTTGGAGGAGCAGGAAGTCAAACTAGAAAGGAGAAGATGCTGCTGTGTGCCTTGACATGTGATAGAATAGCCAAGGACCCAGGGATCACTGGCAGCCAGCTCCAGAATGCACCAGTCGTCAGGGAAAAGGCATTGCCTTGCAAATGCCTCAATTTTGGATTTCTCCTAGCCTCAATACTATAAGCCAATAAGTTCCCAATGTTTAAGCCAACCCATTGTATGGTATTTGTTTTAGTAGATGGAAAACTAAAACATTGTAAAAAATCCTCAACAACAGTGTAACAATAGATTTTCTGAATGTATCCTTCAGAGTATTCTGATGATATATTGACATTGAGTTAAAGCGGTTATATGGTAAGGCCAAAACAGTTGTACTCCAGGTACACAGCTATGTTCAATCACTCTTTAGGCCTAGAAAACAAGCATCAACAAACTATTTACACCTTCAAAGCTAGTAGTTTATGATTCACTCATGACATACCTACAAAACATAAAGCAGTAATTCAGCATGTCAGTTTTTTAATCTTTAAATGCTACTTTTTCTATGAGAGGTCTGGATAATATTGATTAGTTTTTTTCAGGGTGAAAGAATTGAAATGTCCTATAAGTGATGGCAAGGATGTGAGGAAATGGCAAGTCTGGGAGTATAAATTAATACAACTTCTTTTGAGAACAGTTTGACAATACCTAATAAATGTACTTATCCTATGACCCAGAAATTTCTTGGTATCTAAGTAGAGACTCACACATGAGAATCATGTATAAGGACAGTCATAGTAGTAATTTATAATAGTGAAAAATTGGAATCAACAAAAGGGAATGAATCATCAACTGTTTATTCATGTGTTGGAATACAGCACTCAAAGTCAGTAAGCAAGTATATCTGCTAGTTAGGTGTATCCACATTAATAAATCTCAAAATGATAATGTTGAATGAGTCAAGTTGCAGAGGATATGTACAGTATGATACTATTTATGTAAATCTTAAAAAACAAAACACAATCTGTATGATACATATTTAGTCAACATAAAAACATGCATGGGAATGATACACATCTACTGTAGGATGTTTATACAACCTCTATCCAATGGTTTCCCTTTGGGAGGAAGAGTAGAAGAAAGGAAATTATAGCTTTGGCTTATTGGTAATGTTTTCTCTAAATAAAAATTTTAAAACCCACACCCTCAGCATCACTAGAATACAGAAAAGATCCAAACTTCACATTACTGATATATAGAAAGTAAACACCAAATTCCAGCATGCTACTTTTGTTCCCCCGAATACCTTGTGAAGAGCAAGTGTATTCCAGGAAAACTGCATGGAAGAGAGGAGAAGAGAGCAGGCCACAGGCCTAAAGTTAATCTAATGACAGAAAGTCTGCCCTAAGTACAAAAATATTGAAGAAGAGTCCTGGTAGATCAGAGTAAAGAAGGGATTCAAAAGCACACAAGGGATTCAAGGCAGTTGGAAAAGGCAGTTCTTCAGGGGACAAAAGGTTAGTAAGGAAAAAGTGCCCTTAATGTACCATTCTCAGTACAGGACAAAGACAAAAATAATAAAAGATATAGAAGACCTAGAAAACAGAAAATAGATAAAGTCAGTGCAGCCAAAAGCTGGGTCTTTGAAAAGGTCAAAACCATTGATAAAACCTTGGACAAGACTGATCAGGAAAAAAGGAAAACACAAATTACCAATATCAGAAATGAAAGACATGGCAGAATCTACAGATATTAAAAAGAATAATCTAAAGAAAATATTACGGGAATTTTTACCACTAATTTTAACAATGTACATGAACAGGTTCTTTGAAAGACACAGAGTATTAAAGCTCATTCAAGAACAGAACCTGAATATTCAAGAATCTGAATAGCCCTACTATATCTATTAACCAAACTGACTTACACTTAAAAGTCTTCCCACAAAGAAAACATTAAGCCCAGGTGACTTTCTGGTAAATTTTACCAAACATTTAAGGAAGAAATAATATTTTTCTATTAGAAAATTGAAGGGGAGAATAATTCCCCACCAATATTGTAATTCCAGCGCAGATTCCAAAACCTTGACGTTACAAAAATTCAGACCAATGTCCTTCTTAAATATAGGTGCAGAAATTTTAAATAAAATTTTAGCAAATTGAATGTACCAATATATAGAAAAGAATATATTGTAACTTAAGTGAGATTTATCCAGTAAATGCAAGATAGTTAACATTAGAAAATGAATCAATGTAATTCTGGATATTAACTAAAAAAGAAAAACCATGTGATACCTCAGTAGAAGTAGGAAAGGCATTTGAGAAAATCCGGCATCCATTCTTCATTTAAAACTGTCAGCAAACTAGGAATAGAAGAGAACTTCCTCAAAAATGATAAAGAGCATCTACAAAAATAGCTACACTAGCATCATATGTAATGGTAAAAAAAACTCAATGCAACAGTTTTCACCATGTGTTTTCAACATTGTACTGGAAGTCCTAGCCAGTGTAATAAGGCAAAAAAAAAAAAAAAAACCATTCAGATTGGAAAGAAGAAGAAGTGAAATTGTCTTTTTTTACAGATGACATGATTGTCTATGTAAAAAAAATCTAATGGAATCTACCAAAAAGCTACTAGAACTAATAAGTTGAGTTTAGCAAGGTTGCAGGATATAAGATCATTATACAAAAATCAATTATATTTCTGTATACTAGCAATCACCAAACAAATTGAAATAAAAAAATATTTTCTACAGTAGCATCAAAAATATTAATTAAGTATAGATCTGATAAAAGCTGCAGAGCTGTACACTAAAAATTATAAAGCACTGCTAAGAGAAATTAAAGACCTTAACAAATGGAGATACATACCATGTTCATGGGTTAAAAGACTCAATATTATTGATGTCAGTTCTCTCCAAATTGAACTGTAGGCTCAATGCAGTACCAGTCAAAATCCCAACAAGCCTTTTGTAGAAATTCACAAGCTGATTATAAAATTCATGCAGAAATGCAGAAGATCTAGAATAATCAAAACAACTTTGAAAAAGAATAAACCTAGAAGACCAACACTACTTGATTTCAAAACTTATAAAGGTACAGTAATCAAGACTATGTGGTACTGGCATGAACATGGACAGATAAATCAAAAAAGCATACTAGAGAATCCAGAAATAGATCCACAAATATATGAACAAAGGTACAAAAAAATGCCATGGAGGAATGAATAGTCTTTCAACAAATAGTGCTAGAACAATTGACTATCCATTCATCACAACATATACAAAAATTAACTCAACATGAATCATAAAAATGAAACTTATAACTATAAACCTTCTAGAAGAAAATAGGAGAAAATCTTCATGGCTTTGGGTTAAGCAAAAAATTTCTTTGATACATCAGAAGTACAATCCATGAATGAAAAAAATTGATAAATTGGACTTCACCAAATTAAAACTTCTGCTCTTCAAAAAAACTGTTAAGAGAATAAATAAAAAGCCATATACTGGTGGAAAATATTTTCAAATTATATATATATAGATATATATAGATATTTGATAAAAGATAACTGTATCCAGAATATATAAAGAACTCATACAACTCAGTTAGTAAGACAATCCAATTTAAAAATGGGCAGAGTATTGAATAGACGTTTCTCCAAAATACGTAAATGCCAGGTAAGCACATGAGAAGATGTTGAATCTTAAGTCATTGGGAGAATGCAAATTAAAACCACAATGAGATACCACTACACACCTACTGGAATGGCTAAATTTAAAATAACTGACCATACCAGGTTTTTGTGATGGTGTAGAACAACTGGAACTCTCCTACTGCACTGGTGGGAATAGAAATGGTATAAAACACCTTGAAAAACAGTTTAAACATACACCTATCACATAACGCTCTTCTAGATATTTACCCAAGGAAACAAATCATATGTCCATATAAAGACTTGAACATGAATGTTCATAGCAACTTTATTTGTAATAGACAAAAACTGGAAACAACCCACAAGTCCCTCATCAGGTGAATGGATAAACAAATAGTGGTACGTTCATGCAATGGAATACTACTCAGCAAATAAAAAGGAAAGAACTGTTGATAAACGCAGCAACAGGGATGAATCTCAAAATAATTATGCTGAGTGGAAAAAGCCAGGCAACAAAGGAATACATGCTGAATGACTCAGATACTACTACTGGTTCTTTTGGGAAGAAAGAGAATGTATATCTTTAACTTAATATCCCTTCTAAACTACTTAAGCTTTTTTTTGTAATTGGAGTATATTGTTTTTATAATAAAATAATTAATAAAAAGTTTTTAAAAGAAGTTAAGATAGAAAATAGAAAAACAGAAGCTCTGAAAAAAATTTAACACAATAGACGAACCGCTAGCTAACCTCATTTTTAAAAAAGGAAAAATCCAAATAATTAAAATAGGAAATGACAAAAGGGAAATAACCATTGAAATATTATAAAATCATAGAAGACTATTTTGCATGTCTTCATATAAATAAATTTGAAAACTTAGATGAAATGGATAATTTCCTAGAAAAAAATGAACCTATTAGAGGTAGAAAGATTAAATGGATCAGTTTCTTTAGAAGAAAAGTGACATTATCAAGGAACTATCACACAAAAAGAACCAGGTCCAGATGGTTTCACAGAAGAATTTTATCAAATCTTCAAATGTTAAGATAGTCCTAAAGCTCCATAACTGTTCAAGAGCATTGAAAATCCAGGAAAATTTCCTCATTCTCTTTGTGAAGCAAGTATAATTATTGATGTCTAAGTCTGATAAAGACAAGGGAAATCACAGATCAATATCATTTACATATATCAATGCAAGAGTATTAAATATTTGAGTAAACAGAACCGAATACCACATTGTAAAAATAACACACCATGACCAAATGGGATTTCAAGATCAGCACAATATTAGAAATTCTGTTAATGTGTAATCTACCATATTAACATATCTAAAGAGAAAGTCATCTCTCCATAAAAGTAGAAAATGCCTTTGGCAGAACTCAATATCCTTTCCTGGGGTGAAAACTCAAGAATATAGGGAATGATGTGTTTGTTTGTTAAGTAGAGAAGGGAGGATATAGGGATTGAGATAGGTGGAAGGATGGATGGATGGATATTCTTAGTTTTAAATCTTTAATGGGAGAAACACTGGAGGCAGTTCCATTATAATCAGGAGAAAGGTAAGGGTGTGCAGTATCTCCACTACTGTTCAGTATTTACAAAAGGTATTTGTCAGTGCTATTAGGAAAGAGAAATCATTTCAATGTGTAAGTATTGGAGAAGTAAAACAGTCTCTATTTTTAGATTAATAATAATGTGCCTGAAAAAATATACAGAATCATGGGAAGGGGTAGAAAGGATGGGGGATTGGGAAAGGGAATGGGGTAGAAGGGATGGGGGTGTGACATTTTCCTGAGTATACCTTTTTGCATGAATTGACATTTAGAACTATGTTAGTATTTCATACTCTCAAAAACAAATAAAATATACAATCAACAAGGAAGAATAAAGGAACAGCAAAATGATACACAAAAAGCTAAATGAACCTTACCGTTTCAAATGAATCACTTAACAACACTGAAGAGGGGAAGGGAGATGACTTAACCCCAGTAATTCTTAATACAGGCTAGGACAAAAAGATCTGTAAACAAATACTGAACTCTCATTGGTAGGTTTGTTTTTCAGAGTGGTATGGGTTAGCATTTCTCAAACTGCTTAATGTATAGCCTAAGACTGAGCAAAGATGTAAGTATATTGACAATAATGGGAGCAGATTTCTTAATGTCAGAGAAAGGATTTATAAATATGGAAATGGGGAGAAGGGTAAAATGAATCCTGTGGTATTGGATTGGAATTAAGAGATAAGAATATGAATCCATGAATTTTAATACATATAGACATAAAAATAGTTATGTGTTTATAGATGTACATTCCTATGTTTCCTTGCTCTGCCCGCTAACAGGGCCTAAAGACACTGACACCCCAGTAAGCAATGAGAACCTAGTGCCCAGATCTTGGCTTCTAAATGTCATTCTCCATTAAAAAGATCCAGGGCCCCTTGGAGAGATGGCCAATTACAGGGCTAAGACTAGTAAACTACAAGATGATCCTAGAACATCTTGCTGTGCCAGAAAATAAGGAAGTGCTCAAAGAACGATGAGAATATGTCAAACGATGCAGAAACCAACCTGTAGGGCCTCCAGTGACCAAGTCTGGAATAATTTGAATATCAAAATAATGATATTAACTGTTCATAGTACATAGAATAAGATAATCCAGGAGTTAATATTGATATAACTAAATATAGGAGCAAAAAAATAAATTAGTAGAAGAGAAAGCTTTATGTTCTATTAGAATATCAACTAGTAAATTAGAAGGAATGATGAAATTAGAAAATCTCTCTTGTCACCACTATGGTAATAACTGTTTCAGGCAAGATCATCAGTGTATGCTAAAATTGATGGTGAAAATTTGGTGAGAAACAGGGTATTTACATAGTGTCAGTGTATCTCCCCAAAATACTTAGTTTCAGAGGGAAAAATAGTGACTTTACAGTGAAGAAACCTACAACAATTATAAATGATTAAAATTAACATCACCAGTAATGGGATAGATATTAGATGCCTCCTGATATATCACGGACTGAGGACACATCATCACTTCTGTGGTATGCCTACCAAACTGTGTAACGTGAATCTGATAGGAAACGTTAGAAGAACCCAGGTAGAGGCATATTCTACAAAATAAATGCTCCGTACTCTTCAAAAATGTCAAGACCACGAAAGACATAGACTGAGGAACTGTTGCAGATTGATGGAAATTAAAGATAGACATTGCAACTAAATGCAGTGTGTGCTCCTGGATTGGATCCTGGACCAGGATTTTTTTTTTTTTCTTTTTCAATAAAGGACAATAAATGATCAACTGAAATTATGCTGTGGTTATCTAAGAGGTGCCATAGCTTTTAGGAATTAATGGCGTAAAAGAGCATTATTTATGTAATTTACACAAACTATTATGTACAAATATAGAGTGAGAAAATAAAGCAAACATGATAGAATGTTAATATTTCAATGTCTGCATGATAGGTATATGGGAATTCTCTCTACTATTTTTGCATCTTTTTGAATATCATTTCAAATAACCAGTTTTTAAAATTTTTAAGCAATCATGTAAAGTATTAGTATCTGCTAAAATTTGGTGGTTGTTACCTGGGTATCTATTTTCTCTACTTTCTGTATGTTTGAAGTATTATACAATATTAAATATTTAAATATGGTTACTAAATTGGGATTATTATTACTTGAAGTGAACTCAACCCCTTAAATTAGAAAATGTATTATGGGAAAAGATCTGATGTAAAATATCTTATGGTAAGCATATTCTGTTTGATAAATTCTAAGTACTGCCCTATTTAATGTGGGAATGCTCATCTGTATTGAAATTTTTAAATGACTTTTGTCAATAATTTAAGCATGTTAGAGAAGTTGACATTTTAATCCAGAACTTAAGTTCCCAAAGCCAATGTGTGGTAATGTTGCATTAATACACCACGAAATGAGAAATAGGATAGAATAGTGGTAGTAACTTTTTATAAATTTAAATTTATCAATTTGAAATATTTTCCTTTATTCTAAGATATTTTCCTTTTTACTTTTTGATCATATATTCTTTTATGAAATGATTGTTATGATGAGATGGTAGTTTGTAAACATTTGTCTTTTTAATTCCCTTTCTTAGCAAAATAAAGATAGGAAACCTATTTTGGTTGCCAAAATCCATTTCGACAGATTATTGGTCTATGAAAGCTAGGAGTACAGGAACTATATTTTCATTCCCTTTTAAAAGTAATGTTTGTTTGGGAATGGTATTAATTATTTGTAGTTATATTTGTAATACCCTCCTAAAATTTGCTAAGAGAAATGACAAGTTTTTTTAAGGTGAACAGGAAAAGACATATCATAATCCAGGTTTTGCACCTGTAGTAAATGTATTTATGATATAATTTAAAAGACTTAGTTCATGTGGGTTTTTTTTCCCCCTTTATTCCTCCTCTTTTAGGGTAAACACTGTATTCTCGATGTGTCTGGAAATGCCATAAAGAGATTACAGATTGCACAACTTTTTCCAATCTCCATTTTTATTAAACCCAAATCCATGGAAAATATCATGTAAGTATAAATGCTTGAGACACAACCTCTGAGTAAAAATCCAGTCTCTGTCACTTATTAACTCGAGTAATTTATTCCCCCATATTTCAGTGTAATTATATGTAAAATTGGGGGTAATAATAGTATATCCACCTTGTGGGAGTGTTTTGAGGATTAAATAAGCACTGTGTAATATTAGCTATCTTTATCATCAGTTATTATTACTAAACTGTTAAAAAGCATTTAGGACTTTAAGTTTAAATATCCATATATGGCTAGTGGCTGCTAATTTGGTAAAGTACAGCTCTAGGGTAACCATTAAAAGAATAAAAGAATGTATAATTACTTACCTAATAGGGGGCAAAAAAAACTGGAATAAAAAAAAAAACTAAGAAAAGATAGGAAAGGGGGAAAAGAAGCAGAACAGTTGGGGCTAATAGGTTGCAGATATTAAGGCAATATAAATCGAATGCACACATTTCAGTAATTAAGTGTTAGACTAAACAGTTCAATTAAAAGAAAAAGCCTATAGTAATGGATTAACAAAAAAGTAAACTGTATGTTGCTTTCATGATACCATGAATACAAAGATATGGAAAGGTTGAAAGTAAGAGAATAGAGAAAAAGTAACCTGATTCTATATTACTATCCAAGTATATTTTAAGACAAGAAGTATTACTAGAGATAAAGAGGGGCATTTCATAAAAATAAAAGGTTTGCTCTACCAGGAGGGTATAATATTTGTTCATTTGTATGCACAGGTAGCATAGTCTCAAGATAGATAAAGCAAAAACTGACAACTATAGAGAAAAAAAGATAATTAAACCTAGTGGGAGAATTCAATATACCTGTCAGTAAATAGTAGAATAAGAAAACAAACAAAAAGTCAGGATATAGAACAACATAAACGTAGTTACTATACTCAGCATTTGCAAAATACACATTGATTTCAAGTACACGTGGACCCTTTGCCAAAACTGTTTGTATGCTGGACTATGAATTTCAAATGATTGAAAACAAATATTCTCTGGCTACAGTGGAATTAAATTAAAAATCAATAATTAAAAGATAACTAGAAAAATCCCCTTATGTTAAGAATATTAAGTATTATACATCTGAATGGGTAAAAGACAAAATCATGGTGTGTAAATTAATAAATGTTTTTAATAGTAATAAAATTGCCAAATAAATAAATAAATTTGGGGGATGTAGCTTTGTGGAAGGAAAATGCACACAGCCTTAAATATGTATATTAGGAAAGAAATGTTGAAAACTAAAGATATTGAGAAGTTGGAAAAAGATCAATCATTTAAACTCATATAGGGTAGGAAAGCTAAATTAATGAAATAGAAAGTAATAAACATATGGTAGAGAGGATCCACAAAGCCAAAAGTTTTTTCTTTGAAAAAGACTAACAAAATTGACAAATCAATCAGAATGGTAAGAAAAATGGGCATAAATAGTCAATATCAGGAATGAAAAGGCGACATCACTACCTATCCAGTAGACATTAAAAAGGTAACAGAAGCAACCCAGTAGAAAAATTTGCAAAGGACATGGACACCTCACAAAAGAAAATTTCAAAAAGGCCAATAAAGATTTGATGTGGTGCTCAGTTATGGAAATACAAGTTAAAGCCACAGTGGTATGTGCTACTATCCACACACTAGAATGGCCAAAATGAAAAAGACAGAAAATACCAAGATTTGACAAGAATGTGGAATAACTGAAGCTCATAACACTGGGAAGAATGTGAATATCCACATTGGAAAATTATTTGTATTATCTCCTAAATCTGGCATAAATAAAAATATGCCCCAGCAATCCCATTCCTAAATATGTACTCAAAAGATGTGCTTACATATGGTCACCACAAGCTTGTACTGGATTGCTGACAGAGAAACTATTCAGAATAGCCAAAAACTAGAAATTATCCAAATAACCATTAACAGAATAGATTAATTATGATATCCTCATGCCATGAAATATTCTACATAATAAGAATGGACAGTCTCCAGCTGTAAACCAAAGTATGGAAGAATCTTATAAGCGTAATTTGAATTGGGAAAAAAAAAAAGACACAAAAGTATGCATATGCTAATGAGTCTATTTATGTGAAGTTCAGGAACAGCCAAAATAAGTCATTGCATATAGATAATCAATTAGAGATTACCCTTTGAGAGTGGGGTTAGTGACTGGAATGAGGACACCCAGATTCTGGGGTGCTGGCAATGTTCTGTATCAAAGATGCTGAGTAAATGGATAAGTGTACACTGGTAAAATTTCAGCAAGCTGTACACTTACGATATTGATGTTCTCTGTTTAAAAGTTAAACTTCAAAAAAACTTCAGTGAAATGTTAAGAAATAGAAAAAGAAATTTAAAAAAATAGAAAAATCTAAATAGTCCTGTACATATTAAAGAAATTGAACTGTCAAAAAAAGTCTTCTCACAAATAAAACACTACACCGAAATGACTTGCTGAATTCTACCAAAAGTTAAGTAATTCAAGTCTTACACAAATTCTTCCACAGAATAAAAAGGGGGAGGATTTTTCCAACGAATTTTTTGGTCATTAAAGTGACACCAAAACCTGACAAAGTCATTACAGTAAGTGAAAATGGCAGGCCAGTCTTAATCAATGAATATAGATGCAAAAATCCTTACCCAGAATATTGAATCCAACAGCGCATTTTTTAAAAACATAAAAGGTAGCAACCAAGTAGTGTTTATTCTGGGAATGCAAGGCTAGTTAACACTTAAAATCAATCAATTTAGTGTACCACATTAACATATGATAGGTAAAAATTCAGATGATCATTTTAATAAACAAAGGATTTGATTAAATTGACATCCTTTTACAACAAAAGCATTTAGCAAACTAGGAGTAGAAGAGAAACAAAGCAAACATCATACTTAACGGGGAAAGCTTTCCCCCTGATGTTGAACACAAAGCAAGGATTCTTGCTATCACCACTTCTGTTCCAGATTGTACTAAGGATCACAGTTAATGAAATAAGTTCAGTAGATGATAAGGGGATTAAAAGGAAGTGTAAAATTCATTTATTCACATACTACTTGATTATGTGTATAGAAAATACAAAAGAATCTACAGATAAATTATTAGGATTTTAACAATGGTTTAGCAAAGCTTCTAGATACAAGGTCATGTACAAAAATAATGTTTCTATCTTCCAGTAACAGTGGTTAGAAAATGAAATTTCCAGGACATTTAATATAAATAGACTCACACAATATGTGACCTTTTGTGACTGGCTTTTTTCACTTAGCAAAATGTTTTCAAGATTCAACCATGTTGTACAATGTATCAGTACTTCAGTACTTTTTATGGCCAAATAATATTCCATTGTTTGTTCATCAGTTAATGGACATTTATGTTGTTTCCACTTTGGGGCTATAATGAATACTGCTGCTATGAACATTCCCATACACGTTTTTGTGTGGGGGTATATGTTTTCGCTTCTCTTTACTATTTACCTAGGAAAGGAATTGCTAGGGCGTGTGTGTGTGTGTGTCTATGTCTGTTTATGGTACCTCTTTGTTTAACCTTTTGAGGAACTTATAGGCTGTTTCCCAAAGTGACTGCACTAATTTGTATTCCCACAACCAATGTATGGAGAGTCCAGTTTTCTTTTCCTTGCAATTAAGATATAGTCACACACCACACAACATTCAAAGTGCACAATCAACTGTACACAGCACCATCACACAGCTGCGCATTCATCACCACGTTCAACCTCTGAAATATTCATTACTCCAAAAAACAAAGCAAAAATAAAAATAGGAACAAAAACAAAAGCCAAAAAGAACACCGAAAAAGACAACCCACATCCCAAACCCCCTACCATTTGTTCACTTTTTTTTCCCCATTTCTCTACTTATCTGTCCACACACTGGACAAAGGGAGTGTGAGCCACAAGGTCCTCTACAATCACATGGTCACACTGTATAAACCACACAGCTACACACTCATCCACAAGAAACAAGGCTACTGGGTTGCAGCCCAACAGCTCCAGGCATTTCCCCCTAGCCACTACCCACACTAAAAACCAAAATGGAACATTTATACAATGCACAAGAATAATCTCCACAATGACCCCTTGACGACACCTGAAATCTTACAGCCCTGAAACTCCACTTTGCTTCATCTCTCTTCCCCTTTTGATAAAGAATGCTTTCTCAATCCCATGATGCCAGGTCCAGATCCATCCCCGGGAGTAACATCTCACACTGCCAGGGAGATCTACACCCCTGGGAGTCATGCCTCACATGGCAGGGAAGGTGGCAAGTCCACCTGCCAAGTTGTCTTAGAGAGGCCACGTCTGAGCAGCAAAAGAGGTTCGCTGGGAGTGACACTTAGGCATAATTTTAAGTAGGCTTAGCCTCCCCTTTGCAGTAACAAGCTTCATAAGGGCAAGCCCCAAGATCAAGGGCTCAGCCTACTAAATTGGTAGTCCCCAGTGTTTGCGAGAATATAAGGAATTCCCCAAGTGGGTAAATTTAATATTTCCACATTTTTCTCCAGTCCCTCAAGGGAGCTTTTCAAATACTTCTTTATCTTCTGCCCAAATTACTCTGGGATGTACTGGGGCTTCACACTAACCTATACAAACAAACCAGATCTCACTCCCTGTTCAAGTTTCCATGTAATTATGGTGTTTGAATAAACTGATCATACAAGTTAAATTATATAACATGCTACAGAAAATAAGGATTTTCCACCAAATAAACATCTCTACCTTTGGTCTCACACAGAAGTTAAAGTTTTAAAACACAGTCAATATCATCCTCTACCTTTTAGTCTGATTTACCTTAGTCCTAACCAAGGCCATTTCAGTTATATCACTAATTAAAGTCTGATCTCTTTTTCAGCTTTTTTAACATCTGCTGTATGGGGTAATGTTGACATTCATGGCTACTGAACTCTGGCTTTGAGTCTCAGGTGTCACACAGATTCCTGAAGTTCCAGGGACTGACCAGGTTATACACAAGAGCTCAGCATCTCAGATTCTAGAAATAACCATTACAACTCAGGGATAGAGGTGACTGCTGTAAGAGCTTACAATCCAGGAACGATTACAATAAGCATTCCCCTGATAAGTATGCTCTCAGATTGAATTCTCACAGAGTTTTCACATTATAGTTAGTCTGTATTAGTGAGGCATTATAATGTCTGTCTTTTCATTTCTGGCTTATTTCTTATAATGTACTGTCCTCAAGGTTCATTTACCTAGTTGCATACCTCACAACTTCATTTCTTCTTGCCACTGTACAATATTCCATTGTATGTATACACCACAGTTCACCATTCCATTCATCACTCGATGTACCCTTAGGCCACCTCCATCCATTGCAAATTGTGAATACTGCCACCATAAACACCAGTGTGTAATGTCCATTCATGTAACTGCTCTCAGTTCTTCCAAGTATATACCCAATAATGGGGTTGCAGGACCATATGGCAACCCCATACTTAGCATCCTGTGGAACCACCACACTCCCCTCCAGATGGGCTGTACCATTCTACTTCCCCACCAGCAGTGATTAGGACATCCCTCCCTCCACATTTTCTCCAGCACTTGTATCTATCTGTTTATTTTTTAAACAGTTTTATTCACACACCATACAATCCATTCTAAGTAAACAATTAATTCCTGGTATAATCACATAGTTATGCATTCCCCACCACAATCTATATGTAGACATTCCATTTCTTCCACAAAAAAGGGGGGGGGGGGGACAAAAGAAAAAGTAAAATAAAATACATTGAAAAGTTCAGACAACACCACCACCACCAAGAATCCCGTATGCTTCCTTTATATCCCCCTCTTATAGACATTTACCTTTGGTATATTGACTTTGTTACAAGTAGTGGAGGCATATTACAATGGTACTGTTAACTATAGACTGTAGTTTGCATTGATTGTATTTTTCTCCCAATACCATCCCATTCTCAACACCTTGCAACATTGACATTCATTTGTGGAGAGTTCAGTTTTTGCACACCTTCACCAACACTTATCTTTCCTTTTGATTATACACATCCTAATGGATGTGAAGTGATATTTCATTGGTTTTGATTTGCAATTTCCTGAGGGCCAATGATGTTTCATGTGCTTATTGGCCATTGTATATCTTCTATTAAAATCTTTGTCCATTTTGGGGGGCTGTCTTTTTATTAATGAGTATATGAAATCTTCTGTTTCTTCTTGAGTCAGTGTAGATAGTGTATGTGTTTTCTAGGAAATGTCTTTCATGTAAGTTAATTTGTTGGTGTAGTTGTTCATTGTTTCCTCTTATTATCATTTTTAATTCTGTAGTGTTGGTAGTAATGTCCCTCCTTTCATTTCTGATTTCATTTAGTTGTGTCCTCTCTGTTTTTTTCTTTGTCAGTCTAGCTAAAGTTTTGTCAATTTTATTGATATTTTCAAAGGATCAACTTTTGGTTTCATTGATTTATCTCCTCTCTAATCTTTGTTATTTCTTTCTTTTTACTCTGGGTTCAATTTGCTCTTATTTTACTAGCTCCTCCAGTTTTAAGGTTAGGTCTCTGATTTGAAATCCATCTTCTTTTTTAATGTAAGCATTTAGAGTTGTACATTTTCCTCTCAGCACTGCCTTTTCTGCATTCCATAAGTTTTGGTGTGTTGTGTTTCTTCTTCATTTGTCTCAGGATATTTCCTAATTTCACTTGTGATGTCCTCTTTGACCCATTAATTGCTTAAGAGTACATTGTTTAATTTCCACATACTTACGGATTTTACATTTCTCCCTCTGCTAATGATTTCTAGCTTTGTTCTGTTGTGATTGGAGAAGATACACTGTAGGATTTCAGTATTTAATTTATTGAGACTTGTTTTGTGACCTAATATATGGTCTATTCTGGAGAATGATCAATGTACACTAGAGAAGAATGTGTATTCTCTTGGGTAAAGTGTTCTATATGTGTCTATTGGGTCTGGCTGATTCAAAGTATTATTCAAGTCTTCTATTTCCTTATTGATCTTCTGTCTAGATGTTCTATCCATTACTGAAAGTGATGTATTGCAGTCTCCTACTATTGATATAGAACCATCTATTTCTTCCTTCCAGCCTCTCAATATTTGCTTCATATATTTTGGGGCTCTGCTGTTAGATTCATATATATTTATAATTGTTATGTCTTCTTTTGAATTGACCCTTTTATCAGTATATAATGATCATAATAGTTTTCCACTTAAAGTCTATTTTATCAAATAGTTTAGTATAGCTACCCAAGCTCTCTTTTGGTTACTACTTGCATGGTATATTTTTTCCCGTCCTCTCACTTTCAACCTACTTATGTCTTTGAATATAAGTTGGGTTTCTTATATAAAACAGCATATTGGTGGATCATGCTTTTTTATCTGTTTTGCCTTTTGACTGGAGAGTTTACTTACTCCATTTTCATTTAAAATAACTACTGACAATGCAGGACTTTTTTTTTTCTTTTTTTTTTTTTTTTTGCCTTTTTGCTATTTTGTGTTCCTAAGTCTTACACCTTTTTTGACTCTCAATTCTTCCATTAATGCCTACTTACATATTTATTTGGCTTGTTTGTATTGTATTGTCTGACACCCTTCTTATTTCTTTCTGAATATATTTTTGTGTATGTTCTTTTTGGTTGCCATGAGTTAAAATTTAACATCCTAAATCTATAACAATCATATTTGATTAGAAACCAGCTTGACTGCAATAGCATACAGGAACATACTCTGTTCCTATACCCTGTCCTCCTATCTTTTTTTGTCCTTGTTACAAATTATATCTTTGTGCATTGTATGTGCAACATGCTGATTGCATTCTCATGGTGTTTGTTTAATATGTTCCTATGTCTCTTTGTTCCCTAAAAGCTTGTAGTTAGATCTAGAAATCATATTTTAATATGAAACTTTCATCAAAGTCAAAACTGTCAGAAAAAAAGAAAAGGAAAAAAAACTCTGTTGGGCAGAACCAATTGTTTCCTCCTCTCTGCTTCCACAACACTTTGTGTCTGTCTGTGTTGCTTGAATGGTTTGTCACCATGTATTAGAGTTCATTGTGAAGCTGCCACTGACCCTGTTCTCCCAGGCCCCAGCGCATCAAAGTTCCTCTATAAATATTTGCCAAATAAATTGTAACCCAACTTTTTAAAAAAAAGTCATAAATTCACAATGCCTACATTTGGGAGCTGCTTTGAACCAGTGCAAAGATGCATTGAAACCCATCACATTCCACATATAAAGCAACATGTTTAGTGGCAGAATTTAGTTTTTAATGACATTCATATTCTCAAGAGAGCTCCACTTTTTGCATTTTTATGCTTTATGTGTCTTCTCTCCCTCGTTTTTTTTCAAAAAGTATAATGTAGTAATTACTAATTTCTCAATTTATTTGCATAGGGAAATGAATAAGCGTCTAACAGAAGAACAAGCCAGAAAGACATTTGAGAGAGCCATGAAACTGGAACAAGAGTTTACTGAACATTTTACAGGTTGGCATCATGTGTGATAGTGCCCTTTATGATAGAATTTTGCTTTGAAGCCACATGAACAAAAACACATTTAAATGATTTTGAACTATGCCCATATCTGCTAATAGTAACTAGTACTATCATTGTAAGTGAGAATAAAACCTTAAGATTAGTGGTTTTGTCCCGTGGGAAGTTCATTTAGACTAAACAATGGTGATGAATCTTAAAATTCAGTGTTTCTTAGGTTGTTGATTAGGGCAACATGTACAGGAATATAATTCCTACTCAGCCAAAAGAAAATAGATTCAGACCTGGTTTTTTCTGTTGTATTCTGACTTCTATCTTATCCGTTATAATTTTGATACATTCTAAAATATGGTTTATTTAAAAAGTGAAAAGAAGGGGAAGGGTTGTGGAAAGATGGCAGAGTAGGAAACTCCAGGATTCAGTTCATCCAACGAAACAGCTGTTAACAGACAGGAACTTTCTGAAACACCTATTTTGAAACTCTGCAGTCCAGTAGAATGTCGTGTAGCATCCAGGCAAGGGCTGGAAGAAGAGGCTGGTAAATGATGGTAAATAGTAAATTGCTCTCTCAGCATGGCAGATACCGGCACTCACCCCCTACTCTCAGCAGCAGGCCACAGTTGGGTCCAGCCCATGGCATAACTTGCTGGTACCAGAAAGGGACATAAAAACCTACTTCCCCAGCTCTGGGGTGGACACAGCCAATTGGTGATAATGACTTCTGATGAGCTACTTGGGATCACTGGTGCTGGACTCTAAGGGTGGCCAGTGTTCTAACCCCAGCTGGACAGAGCCTACAGAGAATACTTCAAAATGGTATTCTTCCTCAGAGCTGCAGAGGACACTTGAAGGGCTACATTTGCTGGCAGGTCAAGAAAGCATAGCTTTGGGAAGCTGTGGAAGAAACTTCTAGCAACCTTCCTGACCCCTCCCTCATCCCCTTTATGGATCCTTGGCCTTGTTCTGGCACAAAGACACTTGGGAAACTCCTCTCCAGAGTGCCCTCCCCCTCTCAGAATTTGTCTTCCAGGCAAAAGCACCTTGAGACAACAAAAGCAGTATAAGAAATAATCGAGGTAGATGGCCAGGGGCAAGGCTTACCTGCTTTAAATCCTGCAGAGTGGAACACCCAAGACAGGGAGATGGTCTCTCTCTCCTGAAGTAGAGGGGGCATTCAAGCTGCTGTAAACAGGGGACCTCCTGAGCCACTAGCAAGCACAAGCCCAGGACATGTCATAGGCCCAAAAAAGACAAGGAGAACCCTGCACTTTGTATTATACTTAGGTGGACGTTCCTATAGTAGGGCTGACATTAAAGAAAATCTCTGTCATATCACTAGCTGGTTGCAAGCTCAAGAAACAGACAACTCAAAGAATAAATACCAGAGTTAACATTTTAAAATATTAAAATGTACAGTGAGCAACAAGAGTACAAGACAAAGAAATAGGAAATGATTGCCCATCCAGAGGAGGAAGATAAAAGCCCCCAAAACATCAGCAAAGAATGCCAGAATGTGACATACCAAACAAAGAATTGATCTTAAAAAGGCTCAAAGAGATGAAGGAAAACAAAAAAAAAGAACTAAAGGATATCAGGAAAACAGTGAGTGAGCAATATGAGAATCTTAGTAAAAAGATAGAAATTTTAAAAAGAAACCAAATAGAACTACTGGAGTTGAAGACTATAATGACTGAAATGAAAAGTTCCCAAGAGAGTTGCAACAGCAGATTGGATCTGGCAGAAAAAAGAATCAGCAAACTGGAAGATTGAAATGAGTCAGGCTGGGGAATAGAAAGAAAAAAGAATTAGAAAAAGTGAAAATATACTAAGAGACCTCTGGTATACCATTGTGATGGTTAGGTTCATGTGTCAAATTGGCCAGGTGATGGTGCCCATTTATCTGGACAAGGAAGCACTGCCCTAATCATTACTGCAAGGACATTTGTAGCTGGTAATAAACCAGAAGGTTAGTTTATTAAATTACCAGTCAATTGATTGCATCCGTGGCTGATTACATCAACAAAGGATGTGTCTTTTGCAATGAGAGAATTCAGTCAGCTGGATTTAATCCAGTCAGTTGAAGAATTTTAAGGGAGAAGAGAGAGGACTTGCACTTCTTCAGTCAGCCAGACTCTCCTGGGGAGTTCATCAGAATTGCCAGCTTGCTGCCTGCCCTACAGAATTTGGAATCGTGCATCCTGCCCTATGGAATTTGGACTCGTGCACCCCAATAGTTGCATGAGACATTTTTGTAAAATCTCATATTTACAGATATCTCCTATTGGTTCTGTTTCCCTAGAGAACCCTAACTAATACAACCATCAAGTGTACCAATATATGCATTACAGCAGTCCCAGAAAGAGAAGAAAGAAAGAAAGGGACAGAAGGAATATTTAAAGAAATTATGACAGAAAACTTCTCAAACTTAGCAAAAATCATAATATGCACATCCAGGAAGCCCAGATAACACCAACCAAGATAAACTTGGAGAAAAATACACTACCATCCAACAACAACAGGATACATGTTCTTCTTGAGTGCACATGAATTATTCTTCAGTACAGACCATCCATATTTTGGGCCACAAAACAAGTCTTAATAAATTCAAAAATCATTCACTCCAACCACAGTGGAATGAAGCTAGAAATCAATAACAGAGGAAAAAATAGAAAAAAATTTAAAAAATCTGGGAGCGGCTGCAGTTAAGATGGTGAGAACCGCACAGTGACGCACAGCAGGAGCAGACTGTGCCAATGTCTCGGTATCTGGCATGGAGGATAGCCTGCTGTTGATTTTCTCAGGGCCAGGGGTGCAGAGGGGAGCCAAAAGGAGAAAGAAACCACGCCCCTTGCAGCCATCTCCCCAGCGGGCAGGGGATGCTCCTGCCCGGCCCTGACCCATAGCCCAGAGCCACGCCAAGAAACCCAGTGTGATGGGGAGTTTTTTCCGCAGCACCGCGCACATGCCACAATATCAGCCATGGACAGTGGCCTTTGGTGCACCTGCAGCTGGTTGTCCCGGAGCTGGGAAGGCAGAGCTGTGTGAGGAGGGGGAGATTAACACACCCCATTCAGCCATCTTTGCATCGGGCTGGGAGCGCCCCTTCATGGCCCGGTGGCCCAGGGTTTCCCTGGCAGGCCGGCGCACACTTGTGACATGGCACAGCCTTCCCTCGGCAGAGGTCCTGGAAGAGCACAGCTGTGAGGGGGGACCCGCTCAGAAATCCCAGGGATCCTACACAAATGCTGGAGACTTGTAGGTCAGCAGCAGAGACAATCTTGAGGCAAGACTGAAATGAAGGCTTAGACTCTTGCAACAGCCTTAAACCTCCGGGAACACCTGGGAGGTTTGATTATTAAAGCTCCCCTGCATCCCCAACCACCCACACGCCCCACATTCAGGGCGGACAGCATGAACAACACACCCAAACTTAGTGCACCAGTTGAACCCCACAAGAATCAGATCCCCACACACCACAGAGACAAAGTTGGGGAGAACTGACTTGAGGGGAATAGGAGACTCGCGGATGCCATCTGCTGGTTAGTTAGAGAAAGTGTATGCCACCAAGCCGTAGATCAGACAAATTAGAGATCGATATTTTTTATATCCAGAAAGAACCCTATCAAGTAAAGCAAATGCCAAGAGGCCAAAAACAACAGAAAATCTTAAACCATATGATAAAACCAGACGATATGGAGAACCCAAGGCACCCAAATCAAAAGATCAGAAGAGACACAGTACTTGGCGCAATTAAAGAATTAAGGACAAACGAGAGCATGACACAAGGATGTAAAGGACATAAAGAAGATCCTAGAAGAGCATAAAGAAAAAATTGCAAGAGTAAATTAAAAAAAATAGAAGATCTTATGGAAATCAAAGAAACTTGGCCAAATTAAAAAGACTCTGGATACTCATAATACAAGAATAGAGGAAGTTGAACAATGACTCAGCATCCTTAAGGACCACAGAATGGAAAATGAAAGAAGAAAAGAAAGAATGGGGGAAAAATGGAAAAAATAAAATGGATCTCAGGGATACGATAGATAAAATAAAACATCCAAATTTAAGACTCATTGGTGTCCCAGAAGGGGAAGAGAAGGGTAAAGGTCTAGAAAGAATATTCAAAGAAATTGTTGGGGAAGACTTCCCAAACCTTCTACACAATATAAATACACAAAGCATAAATGCCCAGCAAACTCCAAATAGAGTAAATCCAAATAAACCCACTCCAAGACATATTCTGATCAGACTCTCAAAGACTGAAGAGAAGGAGCAAGTTGAAAGCAGCAAGAGAAAAGCAATTCACCACATACAAAGGAAACAACATAAGACTAAGTAGTGACTACTCAGCGGCCACCATGGAGGTGAGAAGGCAGTGGCATGACATATTTAAAATTCCGAGAGAGAAATTTCCAACCAAGAATACTTTATCCAGCAAAACTCTCCTTCAGATTTGAGGGAGAGCTTAAATTTTTCACAAACAAATGCTGAGAGATTTTGCTAATAAAAGACCTGCCCTACTTCAGTTACTAAAGTGAGCCTTACCGACAGAGAAACAAAGAAAGGAGAGAGATATATGGAGAAATTTAACAGACATATATAGAACATTACATCTCAAATCACCAGGACACACATGCTTCTTTAGTGACCACAGATCTTTCTCCAGAATAGACCATTTAGCTGGGACATAAAACAAGCCTCAATAAATTTTTTTTAAAAATTGAATTTATTCAAAGCACATTCTCTGACCACAGTGGAATACAAATAGAAGTCAATAACCATCAGAGACTTAGAAAATTCACAAACAACTGAAGGGTAAAAATGAGGGGGAGATGAAAACATTCCCAGATGATCAAAAGCTGAGGGACTTCATCACCAGTAATCAATCCTATAAGAAATGCTAAAGGGAATTGAGCAGGCAGAAAGGAAGGGACACTAAACAATTGACTGAAACCACATGAAGAAATAAAGATTCCCAGTAAAGATCACATGGTAAATATAAATACCAATACTACTGTATTTTTTATGTGTAACTCCACTATTTATTTCCTACAGGATCTAGAATACATAAATGGTAATGATAAATCAGTGGTTTTGGACTGAATGTAAAATATGTAATTTTGACAAGAACTACATAAAGGTGGGGGGATGGAGGAGTATAGGAACATAGTTTTTGTGTCCTATTGAAGTTAAGTTAGTATCAAAGAAAAACAAGATTGTTACAGATTTAAGAGGTTAAAATTAAGCCCCATGGTAAATACAAAGAAAGTATCAGAGAATATGACCATAGAGATGAAAAGTAGAGTATGGGTTACAAGAAGTGGGGGAAGGGGCAATGGGGAGTGAAGAAATGAGTGTAGGGTTTCTGTTAGGGGTGAAGGGAAATTTCTAGTAATGGATGATGGGAAGGTGATAGCATTGCAACATTCTAAATGTGATTAATCCCACTAATGGAATGCTAGGGAGGGGGTGGAATGGGAAGATTTAGGCGGTATATATGTTTCCACAATTGAAAAAAAAAAAAAAAGAAAGACAGTCTAAATAGAGATAATGACAAATAAATGCCAAGGATGATGCTGGATGGGATCTGAGGTTGGAGAGGAGGCTCAAAGGGACACAGTTGGGACATAAGAAAGGAAAAAAAAGAATATGGAATGTAAGCTTTGTATCAATGTTGAATTTCTTGAACTTCTTAGCTGTACTTAATGGGATTGCATAAAAGAATGTTCTTGTTCATGGGAAATGTATATATGAATTATATTGTTTGTTCAAGGATATGTGCAGCTTGCTCTCATATGTTCAGAAGACAGAGCAATAGATGATGGATGATAGGGAGGGAAAGAGAAGCGGTGTGACAGGATATTTAAGTTGGTGGATCGGGGTTTCAGGGGAGGGGGGTCGGGGTATTCTAGAGTTCTGTGTATGGGGTTTGTATTGCTTTTGCAACTGTTCCTGTAAGTTTGAATTTATTTCAAAATAAAATTTAAAAAAATTTATATGAAAGGGTGAGGCTCTGAATAGCCAATACCGTCTCAAAAAAGGAAGAATGAAGTTGGTGGAGTCACACTTCCCAATCTTAAAACTTACTACAAAGCCACAGTAATCAAAATGGCATGGAACTAGCATAAGGATAGACATATAGACCAATGGAATCAAATTGAGAGCTCAGAAATCACTCACATTTATGGCCAGTTGATTTTTGACAAGGGGGCAAAGACCACTCAATTGGGAAAGAATGGTTTCTTCAACAGATGGTGCTGGGAAAACTGGATCTCCATTTGCAAAAGAATGAATGTGGACCCCTACCTCACACCATATGCAAAAGCAACTCAAAATGAAAGACCTAAATATAAAACCAGAACTATTGACCTCCTAGAAGAAAATGGAGGGAAAGATCCTTAGGACCTTATATTAGGCAATGATTTCTTATACTTTATACCCAAAACACAGCAACAAAAGAAAAAATAGATAAATGGGACCTCATCAAAATTAAAAACATTTGAGCTTCAAAGGACTTCATCATGAAAGTAAAATGACAACCTACACAATGGGAGAAAATGTTTGGAAACCACATATCCGATAAGGGTTTAATATCCAGAATATATAAAGAAATCCTTCAAGTGAACAACAAAAAAACAAATAACCCAATTTAAAAATGGGCAAAAGACATTTCTCCAAAGATATATAAATGAACAAAAAGCACATGAAAAGTTACTCAACTTCATTAACTATCAGGAAATGCAAATCACAACCACAATAAGATACTATTTCACATCTAATACAATGGCTACCATTAAAAAAAAAAAAAAACAGAAGATTACAAGTGTTGTAGAGGATATGGAGAAAATAGGAACACTCATTCATTGCTGATGGCATTTTAAAATGGTACAGCCACTGTGGAAGACATTTTGGCAATTCCTCAGAAAGTTAAGTATAGAATTACCATATGACCTGGCAATCCCACTTCTAGATACATACCCAAAAGAATCGAAGGCAGGGACTCCAACAGATAATTCCACACTAATATTCACAGTGGCGTTATTCAGAATTGCCAAAAGATGGAAGTAACCCAAGAGTCCATCAACAAATGGATAAACAAAATCTGGTATATATGCACAATGGAATATTATTCAGCCTTAAAAAGGAATGAAGTTCTGATACATGCAACAACACAGATGAACCTTGAAGACATCATGTTGAATAAAAAAGCCAGACACAAAAGGATACATATTGTATGAGCTCATTATTGTGAAATTATTCAAATAAGCAAACTCATGGAGTCAGAGACCAGAATACAGGTTACCATGGGATAGGGTGCAGGTAGGATAAAGGGCATTAAGTCTTAAAATATACAGTTTCTATTTGAGATGATGAGAAAGTTTTGATAATGGATGATGGTGATTGTAGCATAATACTTTGAATGTAATAAGTTTAAAAGCCAGTTGTTTTGTGGAATGTCCCTCCCTCAATTTGGATGTGTCTGTTTCCTCATGATTAGATTTAGATTATGCATTTTTGGCAAATACCAAAGAAGTGCTGTTGTATCTTTCTCCTTGTATTTAAGGAGTTCCATGATGTCAGTTGGTATGATTACTGGGAAATTAACGTTGATCACTTGGTTGAAGTGTCTGTAGCCTTTTGCTTTTCTGGTTCCCAAACAAGGAAAATTCTGTTTCACTAACCATTCCATTAATGATTTTCAAAGTAAGCAAAAGGTATATGTTTTCTAGACTGATTGCTGAGTAACTCTTTCCCTCTAAGATAAATCATTCAATGCAGTTGTCAGCCTAAACTATGAAATACTGTGATTTTCTATTTTGTTCTGTTGGAGTGCATCAAGATGCCAAACTGGTGAACTAAGTGTTTGTCAAATGAACTGTGTTCAGAGGAATTAAGGTGTTTCTTTATTTAGCTCAAAATGTGAATTCTCACAGAGCTAGTACCATGACTTTGCAATATTTACAATTTTTGATTACTGAAGCATTCTTAGTTGCAAATGTTCTAAGCCCTCTTTATATACACATATACCCACCTGATTATGCATGCATATATTTTATGCAATGTTTTTGAGAACATGGAAATCCTTATCTATAAGGCTTTTCCAAAATGTCTGATCTTTTTTTTTTTTTAGTTTAATAGAGGATTTATTTGACTTATAATTCTGAATTCTTTCATTTAAATGTAATTTTTTTTTTTCTTATTTTCTTAAAAAGTTATTCATGCTTAGTACTGTCAGGACTTTTTTTTGACTTTTTGTTTTATTAACTCATCCTGACTTCCTTATAGACCTCTGGGGCTACAGCTATCCCCAAAGATAACTTGTTAGTAATTGTTACCATTTTTTTATGCATACATTATTTCAGGCAGCAAATAAATCACCAAACATTGACTTTAATAGTCTCTAGCCACTAAAAAGCCAGTTTGTATATCTCAGTTCACTTACACTACAGTGAGAATTGCTAGCATACTGAAAAAAATTAACATCATACAATCCTTAATCAACTGTTTTCCTCTAAAACCCACCCCAAATAATAAAACAAAAAGGTAGCCATTTTGTCACATTGTAGTACGGTACCCATTCTCTTTTTTCTGTATTCAGTTATGGAGGAATTAGGGAAGTTATGGAAGTACATAATTTAAAAAAGTAAAACTGATACATGCTCAGATAATAAACAAAACAAAGTAAAAATCACCATTCATATTTTACATATAGGACAATTAATGAGGAGTTTTTGCTAAGCAAACAATGCGTAAATACATAAATGGTGACTCTCCCTGGAGAGTAACTGTTGCTAAGATTTAGCTTCTGTTATCACAGATCATTGTAATTACAAAGATATTCAGTTAATTGAAGTTTCTGATTTTGTTTCTGTCATTACAGCTATTGTTCAAGGAGATACGCTGGAAGACATTTACAACCAAGTGAAGCAGATCATAGAAGAACAGTCTGGTCCTTACATCTGGGTTCCGGCAAAAGAAAAGTTATGAGGACTGATAATTCTCTGTTTCTCTTTTCCATAGTCTCATTTCCTTTATTTTACACTTCTTTGCCCTTTCTTTCTGGAGACTGTCTTCAATACTCCTTCCTTGTTGAGTCATATCTCACTCATCATGGTCTACAGTTATGCTTATTTTTGACATCTAATGTCTCCTTCAAGTTGCATCATCTGTATTATTTTATGTTACTATTGGTTTGTGGCCATTTTTCAAAACTGAAGATGGAATGGTCTGACCAGCTATTAAGGATTTGGGGAGACGGGGAGATTGTGGTAAAATTTCCTTAATGTTTAAGGGAAAGTAACTTTAAGAGATTTTCAGAAAAGCTTTATATACATTCTTTTTTCAATATAAATGAAAGAAAAGTGGTCTTAATCAGTGATTTAGTAAACTTCGAGCAACTATGCACGCTTAACTTGAATAGTATGGTTTGGCCAATGTGTTAGCTCACGTCCTTTTCTGAATTGACTTCTGTTATCAAAGCAAATATTTCATTATAGACAAAAAAGGAAAATACATGTTCTTGATTTCAAAATTAATGTCTGAATTAACTTTCATAATTTCACAAGGGTTATTCATTTTTCGTAGAGTTCTTAAAAGTCTTTTATTGTTTGAGGTTTTTTCCCCCAATACATTTGCTAGGAATAGCAGTGTTCAAGTATTTTTAATCTACTTGTGCAACACTATTATAGTTTACAGAAGTTTTTAGAAATAATCATCACATTTTCTGAATTAAGGCCATGTTTAGGTGCTAGGGGAGCTTACCTTTTACACATAATGTTGAGAAAATTTTAGTCATAAATAAAGACAAAACAGACATCACTGTATAGTGACATCATAATCATTATGGCAATGGAAAAGGAGTCCAATTCATAGTCCAAAACTCTAAATGTATTCTTAGGGGTCAGATTCTAATGAATAGTTTACCCACAATAACTGCCTATTTTGTTATAAAGTATATATATATATATATATAAATATATATAAAACTTTCTTTAAGCTCTGTAACTATGGGAATTATTTTCTTTACATAGTTGCAAACACACACATATATATATTTAAAATATATTTTTTCTTTTGCCACCTACTCCTAACTTTTTGTTTAGTTTTTAAATTAAATATTAATTGATTAGACTTTATCTTCCTTAATCATGTGAGCTGAAAAACAGGGGTATGGTGGTTGTGGGGAGAAACCTTTGGGGGAAATTAGACCACAAGTAAAAGTATGGACATGTTCTCCTCTTTTCTATAAAAGTTTTCTAATGGTTCCTGTTTTTTTGTTGTTGTTCTTGTTTGGGGGTTTGGTTTTGGTCTTCTGCCTTTCTTTCCAGCTCTCCTCCTTTCATTGGTAAGAAAACAGGCAAAAAAAAAAAAAAAAAAAAACACTTAGATGTGTGTTTTCCCCTCAGGCTACACACCCTTCATCTCATACAGATGCTCTGGACAGATCTTGGTGTTGAGCAATTATAAAAAAAATTTTAGTAAAAGGTAGAAACGACTTCAGAAATCAATTTCTCTGGTCCTTTATCTTAGTAATACTGTTTAGCTTCCCATTGCTTTTTGAAGTTGTTTATTAAATATATGGTTTTGACAACCTCCTCATATCATTACAGTTTCTTAAACAAATGAGCACTAGTTTGTAAAGAATTATCAACATTATCCATTCCATTTATGAGAAAGAGGAGAACAGCTAATAAACTTTACTGTAAAATCCATAATGTTGAATGTGTCTTGAATTCTGAAAGAAAAAAATTATTTTACAAATAAATTGGAACAAATTATTGAAACAGTTTGAGATATTGTGTGATTTCTAAATTGAATTCACTAGCCATTAGGCAACCTAATCAAAATTTCTTCTGTGGGTTTTGGAATTATGTATGTAAACACTTTGAAGTATATAATATAGCTGTTACACTAAATATAGTAGGTTGTTGCCAAACATAAACATACTGGAAGAAAATTGTAAAATTATCTAAAAAGCCCCAAAAATCACTTTACAGCATGACCCCAGCATAAGCTATTTTGAAGTATTTGCTAAATATTCACATGTAAAATACGAGATGTTATAAAATGATGCCACTTATGTGTTAAAATATCTATATTGCATTGCTTTTGAGATATCTTAATTTTGTAAGAAATACAAACTCTTATGCAGTTTTCTAGATTATATAGGATTATTAATAATAAAATTACTAATTGCTGAATACTATTTAGCAGCTATGTTAAGTATATTATCATTTTTAAGACAAAAGAAAACATGAAGGTGTTACTAGTCCCACTATAAGGCTTAAGTAAAATTGCTTGCCCAAGATGACTTAACTAATAAATGGCAGTGCTTAGAATTCATATTCAAGAATCTCTTCCCTAAGTACATGTCCTTTCCAATATACCATGATGCCTCATTTTTCAGCCCTTCCTATATAAAGCATGAGTTAAATTATCTTACTCCCCTATACAGATAAGGAAGGAGACTTAGATGAAGATCTTTGCCCAGCTTTGCACAATTAATAAGGACAGATACATAGAACAGACCACATGTGCCACAGCTCAAAAGGCTTTTCCTGGAAAACAAGTCAGCCCACCACTGTCACAGTGACATACGAAGAACCTCTTTAGAACCAAAATTGGAGCAGTATTCATTAGGGAAAAAAAGTCCACTATTGTAATTCAGAGGGAATAATACTATTTGAAATGTTTTGTGAAATACTCCGTAATTTTTAATATGCCTCAATATTGTTAAATTGGCAAAAAGAAAAATGGCTCTTTTTCTTAAATGTGGCTATGCATCTCTGGTTGCTTTCCCAATAAACCATGGAAACAAGCTTGCAAAGCTCACTCTAGTAGAATGCACTGGTTAACAAATACCTGATAAACCACTATATAGTATTTAAACTCCAAAGGTGGCAATATGGAAGCTTATTTAATAATGAGGAAAATTTTCTTTCTAAAGGATGAGGGCAAATAGTTACCTTCCAGGATTTTCTGGCCTTTACTCTTTAATTTATAGGTGACGAAATGGAAGTTCAAAGATCCCTGTGTCTTAACCAAGATTACACTGCAAACCAGGAACAAAGCCAGGATAGAATCTTTAACTCCTGGCTTCTTGAACAGTGGCTTTTCTACCACAGAAGTTCCTTTTCTCCTATGTTGTGAGCTGAATTTCGTACGTTAGTCAATCCCTGAAAGTTTGAATTACTCATTAAAAGAAAGTAAACACCAGTAAATCTATGATATTTCATTAATGTACTTGCATTTTTAAAGGTAAGGGAAAAATATAAAAGTCGCTTTTCTAACCCACATTTAAATCATCTGGTCCAATGTTTAACGTTGCATTCATCTCCAAAGTTGCATGGTAGAGTTCTCACTGGCTGTGGCAGCAGTGTGCTATAATGGAAAACAGGTTGTACAGTCAAGCAGATTTGGATTTGAATGCCAGCTATCCCTCTGCTACTGGTTATGTAACTAACCTTAAGGAAGTCACATCATCCCTCTTACTGTTTACTTATCTGTGAAATTGAGATATTTTGAGGATCAATTACAAATAAAGGGGGTTATCATATACTATTTTCTGAAAGCTAATATTCTTTTCCTTTGGAATCACAAGACTGGAATTAAGTTCCAACTTCCCTTATGTGGACTAAGCTGACCCTTAATTTTGCCATATTTTAAATGGGATTTAAGTAACTACCTTGCAGGATTGTTTAAAAAGGAGTGTGTAAAAAAATACCTATCACAGCATCTCACCTCTTGTTCCCCTTACTCTGGAGTGTGTGTTTGGTTGGTAGCAGAAGACTGAGAGAAGAGTATGAGCCACCATTCTTCATCACTGTTCTGGTTTGCTAATGCTGCCGTTTTGCTTAACTGGATTGGCTTTTATAAAGGGGGTTTATTTGGATACAGAGTTACAATCAAGGCCATAAAGTGTCCAAGGTTAGTCATCAACAATCAGGTACCTTCATTGGAGGATGGCCAGTGGCGTCTGGAAAACTTCTGTTAGCCGGGAAGGCACGTGGCTGGCATCTGCTTGCTCCCAGGCTGCATTCCAAAATGGCGTTCGCCAAAATGTCTGCATCAGCTTCCAACGGCCGTCTTCAAATTGGCTGTCTCAGCTCCAGCAGTGAGCTCCTTCTGTCTGAGCTTTTATAGAGCTCCAGTGAACTAATCAAGGCCCACAATGAATGGGCAGGGTCACACCTCTATGGAAATTACCCAATCAGAGTTATCACCTACAGTTGGTGGGTCACATCTCCATGGAGACAACCCAATCCAAAGGTTCCGACCTAACCAACACTAATATGTCTGCCCCCACAAGAATGCATCCTAGGGGTCCCTTTCAGCTCCTTCCCAGCACTACCCCACCCCTAAGGGAAGCCACTATCCTTTTTTCTTTTCTTTTCCTTTTGTGTGTGTGTGGTAACATATTCAACATAAAATTTCCTATTTTAACCACTTTAAAGTATACAATTCGATAGTGTTAATTATAGTCACATTGCTACCATCAACACCATACGTTACAAAAATTTTCCCATCACCATAAAGGGTTTTTCTAGTGGTGTCTATTACCTATCATAGTAGTAAACAGAAACTGCACCAATTAAGCATTACCTCCCCATTCTCCATCCCCACTCCTGCCCCTGGTAACCTATAGTCTAATTTCTGGCTATGATTTTGCATTTTCTAATTGTTTCATATATGTGAGATTATATAGTAGTTGTCTTTTTGTGTCTGGCTTATTTCTCTCAACCTGATGTTTTCAAGGTTCATCCCTATTGCAGCATGTATCAGAATTTCATTCCTTTTTTACAGCTGAATAATATTCCATTGTGTGTATATACCGTATTTTCTTTATCCGTTCATCCAGTGATGGACATTGGGTTGTTTCTGCCTTTTGACTATCGTGAATAATGCCGCTATGAACATCAGTGTGCAAATACTTGTTCGAGTTCTTGCTTTCAATTCTTTTGTGTATATACCCAGAATTGGGATTGCCGGGTCATATGGTAATTCTATTTTCAACTTTCTGAGAAACCACCAAGTTGTTTTCCACAGTGTCTGCACCATTTTACATTGTTGCCAACAATGCACAAGGGTCCCTGTTTCCCCACTTCCTCACCAACACTTGTTCTTTTCTGTTGTTTTTTAAGACTAGCCATTCTAGTGGGTGTGGAGTGATATCTCATTTTGATTTGCATTTCCCTAATGACTAAGGATGTTGAGCCATCTGTTCATGTGCTTTTTGGCCATTTGTGTATCTTTGGAGAAGTATCTCTTCAAGTCCTTTGCCCATTTTTTAATTGGATTATTTGCCTTTTTCTAGTTGAATTGGAGTACTTTATATATTCTGGTTATTAAATCTTTATCACTGATTGGTATGATGAAATTTTCTACACGCAGATAATACACACAACCTTGTCAATCCCTTTAGTATGACTTGACTGCTCACATGTGCATTTTCAGTAAACAGATTTTTATATTGGATCACCCCTTTAAACTAGCCCTAGACTAAACCTTAGGAACTACTGGTGTTTACTCTGTAGGAACAAACAATTCATATTCCACATGTATTCATTCTCTTCTCTGCTACTCAACTTAATGAGTAATTTCATTTAGGCAGTTTTTAACTACAGCAAAAGAATTTTCTCTTCCTTTTTTTCCTCTGTGGAAGTCAGTGCACAAAACAATTAGCATGTGGAACTTAAGATATAATGAATTTTCTGATGGGAGAAAATAAGGATTAGATTGAATGATGTAATGTTTCTTCTTTAGGATATCCAAAATTAAGTTCATTTACCTCACAGATGGAATGGCTAAAGACAAGATGAAGTGTATGAAAGTCCCATATGTTCCACACTATGAAACTCTGCAAAAAATTTTCTAAGTCTTGTGGGAGTCATTTGATCAAAAATATCTACTTCCCTAGTGACATGTAAGACTAGAACAGACATCTCTTGACGATAGATCCCTTTCTTTCTCTTACAGTTTGTACTTAATTCAGATATAGTTTATCTGACATTCTTCACTTGCACTTACTAGGAAAAAAAGCTTTGCTAGCCTTTTAACTATTTTTCTACCTTATAGCTAAAACTGATTGTACTTAATAGAATACTTTTTCAGTCATCCAAACTTAAACCTTAGTGCTTCTTGACATTTCTCTTCCCCTGACATCTAATCATTACCAAATACTGTTCATTCTTCCTTAATGTCATATTTTCTTAGTGTCATATAATGTCACAGCTATCATTTCCACCGTCATCACTCTAATCCAAGTCCTTCCCCTCTCCCACCTTCCACAGCCTGGGTTATTGCAGTGGCCCCGTAAATCATCTCCCAGTCTCTAATCTGCTCCCCTGCTGACCCAGCTTTCCACCAGTTGACTTTTCCTAAAGTGCAACTTGTATGGCACTTCTGTTCTCAATGACCTTCACAGGTCCTAAGTCCGAACTTATTAGTGCACCTTTAAAGTGTAGTTCCAGGAATATAGCATGTGGTCAGTAACTCATCCACCACTACAGACCTTCCCAGCCATAGCTCTCATTCACACACCCTCTGCAGCACTTGTCCTGTGGCCATGCATCATGTAAATTCATGCTATCTTGCTATCACCATCCCCTAATTGTTGCATCCTATCTATCCATCTCCTTATCAATATCCTCCTTTTCTTCAAGGTTCACCCTAAGTTCCTTCTCCTCCAGAAGCCTTCCCAATTATAGCCCTTTGTGCTCTCTGCATCTGAATTTCTATGGTACCTATTGGGTGTCCACTTGATGCTGAGCATGTGCTCCTTGTGCTGCTGTCATCTTTTCAGGTGTATGCTTTATCTCAGATTAGGTAGCATTTTCCTTGTATTCCTCTGCCCCATTGCAGCACTATGGCAGGTGATCAGAGTGCACCTTCTGTGATTCCCTTTCCCAGCTCCTCAACTTCTCTAGAAACTGCCGACCTCTGTTTTACTTTTATAAGCATGGTAAAGTTTTCACTGCTGTGGTTTTGATGGGCTAAAAACAGCCTTGTATAAGTGTTGGCAGTGACTTCATTTGCAAATTGGTGGTGGAGGGGATTGAGTGGGTGGGATGGGGGTGGATAAAATAGGTCTGACTATAAATCTCCTAATCAGCCAAATTTTTGTTTAATTATAGTCTTCCTTTCATTTCTGGTTCCTGGTCTAATAATCACCTCCCCCTCCCCAACTCCCACCCCAAAACACACTTCCTGATTTTTCTTTTTGTATCAATTTTGTCTTCCTCAGGCATATATGTTTTCATTGTAAGTCATCTCTAATCTTCCTTTGGAAGTAGCTGGGGTATAAATCATTTCTCTCAGTCTTATTGACAGAGCCCAAATATAATATTCTTGATTTTATTTCTTTAGTTTACTTCCTTTGTACTTATTTCTGCTCAGATTAAATCTTATATTCAATGAAATTTTTGGAGATTAAAACTATAACTCCAAAGTTCATCTCTGAGCCCTTTAGACACCTACATATACATTTTTTAATTAAATTCCGTTTTATTGAGATATAGTCAGATACCATACAATCATCTATGGTGTACAATCAACTGTTCACAGTACCATCATATAGTTATGCATCCATCACCTCAATCTATTTTTGAACATTTTCCTTACACCAAAAAGAGTAAGAATAAGAAATAAAAGTAAAAAAGAACACCCAAATCATCCCCCCCATCCCACCCTATTTTTCATTTAGTTTTTGTCCCCATTTTTCTACTTACCCATCCATACACTGGATAAAGGGAGTGCAATCCACAAGCTTTTCACAGTCACACTGTCACCCCTTAGACACCTATATATTTTAATGTCTGGACTGCAAGGAAAGTTTTCAGGAAAAGAAACTTGGTGGTTTGATAAATAAAGTAATAGACTGAACTCAGGGATGAGGGACTTCCTCTCGAATGCAGGCTTGGCTCAGTTTGGGCCTTTCTCATTCCTCTTTCCATCTCTGAGAAAGAAGCATTGTTTCTTCTCCTCTCAAGACTACCCACCTTACTCATCCTCCTGATCTTATTTCTCACATCTTTCTGGTTACCCTCTTTTTCTGAATCTTCAGTCTCCCTCCTCCATGGCTTCTTCTGTTCTGATTATATGAACAATTCTCTCCTATAAAACCTTAACCTCGACCCTGAATTCCCATCCCAGCAAAGAACCCCTTACCTCATCCATTCTTAGCCAAATATCTTGAAGGAGGCACTCTGTTCACTTTTCCATTCATTTATAATAAATAATACCTGCATTACTTAGTGAACACCTACCATATTCCTGACATGATGCTAGACCCCCAGAATGGTGGTAGCCAAGACCCCAGCCCTCCCCTCATGGAGTTCAGCCTCCTGGTGACCCCTAAGAGCAGCGTGGCCAAGCCTCTGCTCTGGCCATGCCTCTGAAACTGCTCAGACAAAGCTCTCTGGGAACCTCCTATTCCCCAAATCTAGTGACTCTTCTTAGTCTTCCCCCCGCCAGCAGTGTCAGATACTATCTGTTAGGTTTGGAGCCATTCAAGAATCCACACAATGCAGCGAGTCAAAGTTTAAGTATAAAGTTTAAGATTTATTAGAGGAAGAAAGCAGGTGGGAGCCAGCAGAAAAGAAGAAAAAAGATAATGGCTCCCGCTCTCTATCTGAGAGCAGCATTTTTTAACGAAAAAAGGAACCCACGTTGGGTAGGGTGTCTGCTGTGATGTTCCGTGCCTCGATTGGGTGAGTGCCCATCTAGTTCTGGGCTGATTGGTTGGTAGAATTCTGAGACAATATTCTTTCTAGGAAAGCAGCTGCATTATCTAGCTAGGGAGAGCAGGCCTTTTTGGTTGTTTTTTTTGGGCATCTCTGACCTTGCCTTACCCACCTTTGAGGTGCTACTGTGGCTGGAACGACCTTGAACAGCTTTGAACAGCCCTCATTCTTTAGTTTATGGGGCACTTGTTTCCTTGTGAGATAAGCTGTGGGGCCCCTGAGTTAGAAACTCCTTCTACATGTTAGTTTCTTCTTCTGGGATCTAACACTATCAATGATAGTTAATAACTTCATGAAACATAATAGTTCACAATTAGAAATCATCTGCCACATTGGGGGCCCTGGGATGAATGCAGAGAAGAAAAAGCACAAAATCTGCCTTTGAAAAGCTTCCAAAGAATATGAAGTAGCACAACTGAGCAGGGCTTCCCTTAAGGCCAGTTTCATAGGAAAAATACTTCATAGATGCAAAAAATGTTTATTCACAAAACTTGCTCATATTCACAAAACTTGCTCTACCCATTGTTCTTGATAAACAGATTTGGATGTAACAACCAATCCACAGATACACATGATGGATGACGTCAGGAATAAGGGCATCACAGCCCCTTTTGACATTCTTGCTGCTGCAAATGTTCACCATCCCTAGTTTTCTCTGCACATACCAGCCCTCCCAAGTGTCCCCCATAATAAAAAATGGACTTAGTTAATCAAAGACTTCGTTGCTCATAGAAGTGGAAAACTACAAATTACAGTTTGTTGAAAGTTAAAACTTTGAATTTTCCCAAAGATTCTGGACTCACAGGACAGCCATATAAGGAGTTATTCCTCCACCTTTTTGCTGGCTCAGTAGCCCCCACCTGCCAATACAAGTTCCCAGCCCCTGGTGAAGTCTCCCTCTTCCTTCTGAGTCCCCAGAGGCTGTCTTTGGTGTGTTCCCTCCCATGGCATCAGCTACTATTCTTCAATTCCCTGACAATCAAGGTAGTTCCATGCTGGCGGCCACACTGAATCCATGCAGAGCCAGCCAGAGCTGTATCTTTGGCAGAGTGGAGGAGAAGAGCTCTTTGGGTTTCAGATTATGGGGTGGGGTCAGGGTCAGGGGGTCCCAAAGCAGTGTTGTTGAGGCCCCAACATTTTACATAAGTGTTAGTGAAACCAGTTCTTTCCGTTTTTGCACTCTCTAATGCCCAGGGTTCAGGCACTGTGACCAAACTCGACTCAGAACTTCTGCTCCTCCATTTACTCTCCCCACCCCAAGGCTGTTCCTGGGTTAAATTACTGGTTTATTATTCCCTCATTACATCTCACCCATTCCTCTGATACACCCAGGTATACCTGCACTCCAGAAATGGCAGGATCCAGGCTCAAGTTAAGACAGAATTCTCCATTAAGACAGTTACCACACACAGCTCTGTCCAAGCTAAAGCCAAGCAAATGGGAGCTCAAAGACAGAGCATTCGCTGATGAGCCACAGTTAAGGAATGACCCAGAGATAAGGGGAAGGGCCTTTTTGTAAAAGAGTCATCTGAGTTCTTAGGCTGTGCCACCTGGAGTTTTACCAAAGGAGCAACTTAGTCAATGAACACAGACACTGCCAATAACCTTCTAGTTGCTCCGGCATCTTCCAAAATGAGCCTTTTCATCCTCTTTCCCGGGACAGTTAGGATTGCTAAGGACACTGCTATTTATTCCATCCTCCTGGGATAGGTGTGCCTGCCAGGCCCCTCTGGGAAGGCCGCCTGCTAGTCCATATGGCAACTTTGTGCAAATTAGAAAGAAATGTCCTCCTCTTGCTGGACCCAGCTGGAGATGGAGAAACAGCTTCTACCACGCACGCCCCCTCACATTCTCCCTGCCCAACAATTCCCAGAGCAGACAGCGAATGGGGAAAGAAGAACATTTCAGAGCCATAATGGCCTACCTTTTACATAGGGGGAAACTGATGCCCAAATTGGAGAAGTAACTTACCCAAGGTCACACAATGAGTCAGTGATGGCAAGAGTCGACCTTAGGTGCCCTGAAGCCTCACTCATGCTTCTACCGATCAGGTTCGTGTCTGATAAGCAGCAGCTTCATGGTCCAATTGGAGGAGCCAGGGCTTCCTTCCCCAGGGATTGACAAACTCAGACCCAGGTGTCCATTCTCTCTCTGTGCTTGTTACATGTATCCTCTACTCTTGGCATAGACAGAGGATCTCATTTCTGGGTACTTAGATGATGACAAAAGGGGAGGATATAAATGGAGGCAGATGACTTGGAGTTTCTGCAGTCCATTCCCTATGCCCCACCCCAACATGGAAGGAAACCTGCAGTGCTCATCTGCCTGGAACAGTGGTTCTCAAACTGTACTATGCATCAGAATCCAAAACAGATGGCTGACCCCATCCGCAGAGTTTCTGATTCTTTCGGTCTGAGGTGGGGCCCAGAATGTGCATTTTGAGTAAGTTTCTAGGTGATGCTGATGCTCCAGGAACCACACTTCAAGAACCACTGGCCTAGAAAAATAGACAACCCCTCCTTTCCTCCCTCACCTTCATGCTCCCTCTCTCCTCTCCTCCCCTCCCCTCCCTCTTTGTCCTTTTCTTTGCTGCTTCCTCCTCTTCCCCCTCTTTGGTCCTCTTCTCAATTTCCAAAGCATGATGGAATGAGCCAGCTCTGCCCAGGAACTGGGTTCTCGTTCCAGTCTTGCCACTGACTAAATGTGTGACCTGGGAAAGTCATTTCCCCTCCCTAAGCCCAAGGAGAAGCAGTCACCTGGACTGTGAGATCCCTCCCACTGCCAGCTTCTACCCAGCCAGGGCCATATCTAACCGGGTTCATCTCTATGTCCCTAGATGCTTTGTGCTATATGTGTTGGGAGGAAAGCTGGTGAGTGAATTGGATGGCCTTAGAGCTCAATTCTGTGCTCTTCCTCCTCCCAAATCTGCCCTTTTCCCTCTCCCAATTGGATAGGAGAGGATATGTGAACTAGATTTTTGAAAGGAGAGAGACCAAGTACAGCCGTATGGGCCTCCAGCTGAAAAGACCAAGAACACGGAAAATCAGGCCCGGGAGAGCAGGCACCTGACTCTTGGGACAGCTGAGGGTGTCAAAGGCTGGGGGAGCATTCCTGGACCAATGAGCCCAGCCCTTCCCTGTTTCCGTGGCTGGACCGAGCCCCCACGCCGGCCGAGATTCCAGCAGGGGGCGCCAGAGCGAAGGCCACGTTCATTCTGGCCAACCCAGGTGTCCGGTCTGGAGTGGGGCACATCCTAGGGGCGTGGACATCTCCCCGGCACGCCCGGGCCGCACTTAAGTAGCTGCTGGCCAGTGTGACGCAGGAGGGAGGAGAAAAGCCTTGGCTGCCGCTGACCCACTCGGACCTGTACTCGGACCCAACCCACACCCAACCCGCAGCCAACTCGGCCCCAGCCAGCCCTAGTCGGCGCCATGTGGGGCCCGAGCGCGCTTCTGTGGCTCTTCGTGGCTCTGCGCACCGGTGAGGACCCGCCGTCCGGCCGCGGGAACAGGGCGCTAGAGCAGGGACCCTGGGGGCCCAGCCAGGATTCCGGGGACTGGAAAGTGTGTCCTGAACCTACGTAGCCAGGAGATGGGAAGGGGGTGGCGAAGCGCGATGTCCAGTGAGGACAGTGCAGGGAATTAGCACTGACCCGGCAGACAGGAATGTGAGGAGGGGGAATCCGTGGGCGCGGTCCGGAGGGCTTCTTGGAGGAGGCGGCACTGACAAACAAGGGTTTCTGACGCTCCAAGGTGAGAAGCGTAGTGGGCAGAGGCGCGCACAGAGGCGTGGTGGGAAGAGACTTGGAGTGGGCCTGACCCTTGGAGGAGGTTCCAGCGTGTGGACGCTCTTGGCGGGCGTGAGACCCGAGAACGTGCGGAGCCGGAGCGACTCCTGAGACCCCGCCCGGGAGGGAGGCGCGCGGGTTCGCGGAGTTGCAGGAGAGGAGTCGGAGGGATTTGCGGCAAGGGGTGCTCCAGGATGATGCAGGCGTGGAGCTGGGGGACGCAGACCGGTCTCCTAGCGTCAACACCGCCCCCCTCCCAGGAGGGTCGGGGTCCGGGGCGTCCGGGAGCCGCTTGCAGGGATCTCAGCGGCGACAGTCCAGCGTGAACCTGCCGCCCCCTGATCGGACCCCTTCAGCTGGCAGCCTCCTGGGGTGCCGTCTTTGAAGTCTGGGGAGGGGGCAGTTCCCCCTTCCTAGGTGCCTCCAAGGGCTAGGGGGAGAGGAGAGTGGCGGGAGGGCAGGCTGTGGAGGAAACTGCAGTCTTGACCCTGGGGTTGGGGATGGGTTGCTCAGGCTGCTATGGGAGGGTGCACTCCTTTGGGAGTCAGGTCTGGTGTTCCCCAGAAGCACAGGCCCCCTTGGCATCCCCTGGCTGGGGCAGGACCAGGGAGTGGTGGAGGAGCTCAGGTCTTCAGACATCAACCCCAGGAAACCGTGGCGCCTCTTACTCTGGGCCCCACGCTGGAAATTTTGTGGGACTCTGACCTGGACAGATCATGGGACCCAAGAAGATCCCAGCCAGGAGGAGAGGCAGAACTGAAAGTCCACCAAAGACCGTGTGTCTTGGACTCAACATAGGTTTACTTACAGCAACACAGAAAGTGGGTTTTCTCATCTGTTTCGCAGATGAAGACACAGGCTCAGAGAGGTCAAATACAGTGCCCGAAGCCACCAGCTGAGAAAGCAGGAACTTGAATCCAACCTGCTAACTCCTCAGCCTCCCTCTGTGGGAGCCGCCCTCCTTGGCAGTGGCCAGGTGCTGTGCCCGCTGAGGGTGGGTCTGTGGATGGCATAACACAGATGCTCCAAGAGGGTGCAAGGCTCCTTGATGGCAGCCAGCCCCTGTCTCAGTCTCCTCATCACAGTTCATGAGGAGGGCCTGGGGACACTGCTGAGTGAATGAAGCCCATCCTGCGGCCTCATACTAGAGGACACATAGCCAGTGGGTTGAAGAGCCAGGACTCCCCAGCCAGGACTCCCCAGCCATTGCTCCTCGCAGCCAAGGCAAGCAGGGAGGGCTGGGGGAACGTAGCTGCCATATCAGTAAACCTTCCCTCTCCTCTGGAAAGGGCCAGGCTCTGCCAACGGCCCTGACCCTGGCCCAGCACGCTGAGTCCAGGCATTCCTGGACCAGTGAGCCCAGCCCCTTCCCTGTCATCGTGGCACCTCTCTGTGGTCACAGCTTTTTCAGAGGACTGGCTGCCCGTGCTGATGGGGTCACGCGGAGCTGCTGGAGCACAGCAGAACCAAGGCCTCACCTCCTCGGTGGCAGCCATGGGCTGGGGACACCAGGGGAGGCGGGGAGCTGGCCCTCACTGTCCCTGCCCGCAGCGCGCAGCGGGATGGAGGTGCGATGGTGCACCACCTCGGACCCGGAGCAGCAGAAATGCAGCGACATGAGCAAGGCCTTCCAGGACGCAGGCATCCAGCCCTCCCTCCACTGCGTGCAGGGCATCTCGGCAGACCACTGCGTCCAGCTCATCGTGGTGAGTCCTCGCCCTTCCGCCGGCCCAGACAAGAGGGCTCTGACTCAGGAGGGAGCGCACAACAGCCACATTCACTGGGACAGGCGGCCAGATCTCCTGATCCAGCTCTCCTGAGTTTCCCGGCAACAAGGGCGGGCTTGTTTCCTGAAGCGACCTGGGCCAGGCGGTGGGAGGCCCCGGGGCAGCCGCAGCTCGCATGGGCGCCGCGGGGAAAGGTTTCTGGGAGGCCCTGTTTTCCTACCGCCCACCTGCCCGCGCCCCCCACCCACCCCCAGGAAACCCGGACCGTGGTGACCCCTCAGTGGCCCATGGCGGTTCCTCTCCCTGCTTGTGCGGTTTCTGAGGAAGGGGCCGTGGTCCGGGTCGGGGTGGGAAAGCCGGTCCGAGTGGCGGGAGAGCAGCTCAGCTGGCAGGGATGATCTTCAGAGGCCTTCACCCGCCGGCCGAGGTGTGGAGGGACGCCCCGCGACAGGAACAGGGAGACCCGGGTGTGCATTTCCGCTCAGACCAGTACCATCGTGGTCCCGTATGTGACAGGGCAGCAACCAGTGAACTGAACCATAATTCTAACCATGGACCCCAAGACACACTGATAGCACGCTACCTACCATGTGTGTTCAAAAACAAAAAAGGAAAAAAATTACAGAAGGGATTTATGGGCTTCGGTCTGCATAGATTCTTTTAGAGGAAACCATCCCCCACCCCCAAAAAATCCTGTTTATTAGTAGTTATTTCTGGATTTGGGGGGCTATGAAACTGAGGACAGTGAGAATCACTCACTTTTCACTACATACCATTTTGTATTATCTGAATTTTTAAAAAACGATGTGTAGCTATTACTAAATGGTATAAAATAAATCATTTTTTTAAGTTACATAATTAGAAAATGAGGCAGGTCCTTGGCCTAGGAGAGCTGTCATCTGGGACCTGGTCAAGGGGAGGCCCTGGGCCCTGTAAGGCCTCTTGGGAATCATGGCTGAGTCAGAGCTGGGCTCCTTGGCCAGATGAATGGGACCGATACAGATGTCCACAGCTTTTTAAGGTGCCCCAAGCGGAAGGGCAGGTGTCCCTGAGGTCCTTACTGAGCGGGCCAGGTGGGCTGGGCTGGGCTAGCCCACATATTCCCAAACCCCCAGGCCCAGGAGGCGGACGCCATCACTCTGGATGGAGGAGCCATTTACGAGGCGGGGAAGGAGCACGGCCTGAAGCCCGTGGTGGGCGAAGTGTACGATCATGGTAAGAGGGCGGAGTGGGAGGAGGGTGGGAGGAGACAGGAGGGCCCCTCCACCCACCCCTGCCCCCAGAGGTCAGCTCACCAGTCTGTCCTTGCTGGGCCCAACCCTGCAGCTCCCGGCTGGTCGGGAACCCCATCCACAGAGCAGTCCTGGGGTCCCAGGCCAGGTAAACCCTCTGAGGCTCCCCCTACCTCTCTCTGGAACCCCTCAGGGGTGGGCGTGCCTGAGACGCAGACCACTGACATGAGACCGCTCTTCCTCGTGGGGAGCCCAGCAGCCCCCATAACTTGCACCCACTAAGCTCTTCTTGAGGGGCTGCCATGTCTGGTGTAGTGTCGTAGAGCTGGATGTGGCCGGGGTGAATGAGCTGTCAATCACACCCAGCTCATGCTCCACCTGCAGTGGGCACCCCCAAACCATAGTACCCCTTGCCCAGAAGCAGCAGCTCTGTTCCCTTCTGTTTTGTCTGCTTTCCCCATCATTATAGCGAGTCCCCTGAGCAGGGACCAGGGCCTCCTCTTTGCAGGGACTTGCTTGGAGAAGGCATCGGCTGCTTAGTCGTTGAAATAGTGATTGTCAGATGAGACTGGGTGACAGGCCAGGTCACAGTGCAACCCTGCCAGACAGCCAGGCTTTCCCCCTAAGGCCAGAAACAGCCCTGCCTATGGGCCCCAAACACAGCTCTTCCTTTTCAAGTTACTCAGCACATTTATTGAGCACCTGCTACAGGCTGGTCATGGGCAGGTAGTGAACTGAAGAGACCCCGGTCCTGCCCTCAAAGATCAGGAGCCAGGCACATAAAAACAGGGTTATGAATGTGGTGAGTGCTACGAAGAAAATGAAGGAAGGGCCATGAGAGATAAACTAAGAAGGTGAAGACGCCTTCTGAAATAGACCGGACAGGGGGGCTTCACTGAGGAGGTGACATTTAAGTGGAGGCCTAAAGGAAAAGGAACATTAGTCATGCAAAGAACAGGGAAAGCATGTTGCAGGGCAAAGGTCTCTGGGAATAAACAAGCTCAGTGTGTTCAAGAACTAAAAGGACAGGGTGGGTGAGTCAGGTGGGACCTGACGAAGCTGCTCAGCTGGGCAGGGGCCAGACTCAGGTGTGCAAGAAATGACAGTGGCTTGATTTTCTAGGACTCAACTTCTTTCTGAGCATGGGTATCCCCCCAGCAGGGAGTGATACCAAGATAGTGGGAGGGGGGGTCCTCCTGTCATCAGTCCCCATAGATGAGTCATCTGTGACTTGTCTGAATGGCCCCTTCTGGGCCGCACTTGACCTGGGGGAATCTCTTGCAAGGCCATAGACCCTACAGCCATGCAGGGTCTTGAGTGATTTGGGACCACAGACCTCTCTCTGCTCCTCTTCCTCCTCCTCTTCCTCCTCCTCTTCCTCCTCCTCCTCCTCCTCCTCCTCCTCCTCCTTCTCCTCCTTCTCCTCCTTCTCTCCCCTCAGCCCTGGAAAATCACTTTTTCTGGTCTAGGAGTGGTCCCTACCCCACATCCGCCTCTCTGCTCCTCTCACCACTCTTCCCATATGATCAGATCAGTCCCACAAACCCTCTAAGTTCTCCTAAGGGCCTAGGCTTTTGGAAAGCAAGAGACTTACAGGCACCTGCCTTCTGTCCAGCTACAGAGCTCCCAAGGGGCTCAAAAGTAGACCCAGCTAATTGCCGGCTGGCAAAGGAAAAGGGGGAAATTCATTAATAAATTGACGTCTCGAATATTATCCACCACAGCAGGCTGGATAGCACCTGTTTGCTCTCTCAGTACCTAGAACACCGTGCACCCACACACCCACACACACACACACATGTGTACACACACACACACCCTTCTCCCCTAGCTTGTCCTGGGCAGGGCTACCACCTTCCTCGTGGCTTCTCCCTCGGCACCTCTCACGCCTCCGCCCCCTCCTTCCAGAGGTCGGTACCTCCTATTACGCTGTGGCTGTGGTCAAGAGGAGCTCCCACTTGACAATCAACACCCTGAAAGGCATGAAGTCCTGCCACACGGGCATCAACCGGACTGTGGGCTGGAACGTGCCCGTGGGCTACCTGGTGGAGAGCGGCCACCTCTCGGTGATGGGCTGCGACGTGCTCAAAGGTGAGGGCCTCTGAGCCGGCAGGGGAATCTTCCCAAGGTGGGCCAGGCACCTGCCGGGGGCTCTGGCTTTCCCCTCTCTTTGCCCCTGTGTGTGCTCTTCCACTCGCCTGGGACACCCTCCCTCCGGCCTCACCTGCCTCTGGCGCCCCCTTTAAGGTGCAGCAAAGTGCCTCCTCCAGGGAGGCTTCCCTGCCATGCAGCAGAGGCGTCTCCCTGTCATTCCTCTGGTGCTGGTTCGCCCTGGGTTACCACCATCTGAGTTTCTGGCTGATGGGCCCTGCCAGAGCACACAGCTCTCACTCACTCACCGCCGCGTCCCGCACAGCACAGCCAGGCCCCGGCCCCACAGCAGAAGGCCACGAATTGCAAGGAGAGGCTTGCATAGCTGTACCTGGGATAGATCGCTGTTCTCAGAATCTCGTGCTCAGCTTTACAGGGTCAGAAACTCTATTTTTTCAGGACCCAGACAGATTGCTCACTCATACCCAAAAAGCTCACAGTGGCTAACAGACACCAGACTGTCCCCAACGGGTTGATTTCCAGGGCTGCAGACAGCAGGCAGGGGCAGGAGGGAGCCTGTGCTCCCTGTGGAAGGGGGTTGAGTGTGAGCAGAGGGGTTGCTGAGAATGAAGCAGCAAGAGGGGTCCTGAGGTCACTGGCTGGGGCCTGGGCCCCACAGCCTGGGCAGAAGCCCCCTCCTCATGGTTTCAGCTTCTCTTCCTGCTTCCCACGTGTCCATCTCTCACCACGGAGGGCCCGTGCAGGGATTCCACTGTGTCCATGTGTCCATGTGTGCGCTGCCTCCACCAGGGACCCAGTGATTTCCGGGGCTGGGGTGGGGGGCAGGGAGCACGCAGGAGAGCCCGATGGTGTTTTTAAGTGCAGACTTTGCCATCACACGGATGTGGGTTCACACCCTGCCTCAGTTAAGTTACTCTACCACATTGGGCTTCCATTTCCTTGACTGGAAAATGGGGAAATGAACACTTGCCTTACCGTGCATGTGGTGGTGAGGGGAGCACTCACAGCACGTCTTGGCACAGGGCGTGGCACCAGCTGTGTGCCCCGTACAGGGAAGCTGTTAGGTTCAGCTTCCTTCCTCCTAGCTCTCGGTGGACACCTCACTGCTTTGCATGCACATGCACGCTCATGCACACACAGGCACACACGCACACTAGTACTGCACACACATGCACACACACAGCCCCATACAGCCCCGACAGGAAAGGGGCCATTTCAGTGGCACTAAACCTGATGACCTGTGTAAACCTGCAAAGCCCAGAAGAGCCTGGAAGCCGTGTGCACTCAGATGGTGGCCAGGTGTGGAGGTTTATCCAGTCACTTGGCTCGTTTATTAAATGTCTACTCCCCTGGAAAGGTACAGAAAGAAGTCCAAGAAAAGGAGCTCTGAGGAAGAGCTCAGTCTAATGGAGATGAGTGTGGTCTGATGGCGTGGGTGCAGAGCCTGTGAGTCGTTCATCACACGCAGCACAAGGCCGTCTTCAGCACGGGATAAATATTTGCTAAGGGAGCAGATGCCAGGGCTCGGGACTGGCAGGGGCCTTGAAGCTATCCAGGTAGCAGATCCCTGTTTCTTCACCACCAAAGCCTCCCTCTACTCTTTCCCTCCCTGCCCGTGTTGTTTTGAGAAGTGCATCTATCAAAGTAATCATACCCACTAAGTCATCATTTAGTTCTCACTTTTATTGATCACACATAACTGATTTTTTTTACTTTTTATTTTGAAATACTTTCAAACTTACAGGAACTGAATTTGAAATGAAACATAACAGAATTTGAACTGAAATCTACAGTGATATTTACTTGTTCTGTGAGGTCATTTTTGGGTAAAGGTTTCATTCCCCTGAGCTGTTTTTCAGTAACAGCACCCATTCACTCCCGGACCCTGTAGCTGCTTGTGTGGACCCAGTTTGGGACTCGCTGAGCTGATCCAGTCCCCGGTTTCCCCCAGACGGAAGGTGGAAGATCCTCAGCACGGGGGCCGGGCAGGGCTCCGGCCATGGCTGACTGGCTCTGTCTGCCTCTTCCCGCAGCCGTCAGTGACTACTTTGGGGGCAGCTGCGTCCCTGGGGCAGGCGAGACCAGCTACTCAGAGTCCCTCTGTCGTCTCTGCCGGGGTGACGCCACCGGGGAGGGCGTCTGCGACAAGAGCCCCCTGGAGAGATACTACGACTACAGCGGGGCCTTCAGGTGAGGGCCTGGGGAGGGTCTGCCGGGCACAGGAGGGGCTGAGTCAGGGACGCCTGGACCCCAGGAGGGCTGTCAGGGGGCGCGGCCTCTCGGCTGCATCGCTTCCAAGCACCCTTTACGCGGTTCGTGTTCCTTGGTTAGTTTAAAAATATCCAACCGGAATATGCCAAACTGGATTTGCTCATAAAATCAACAAGTTTGGTATATTTAGAGAGAAGAGTGGTCAGAGAGAAGAAAATGGAAAAAACAGCCTTTTTCCTCCCCCCATGTCCCCGTTCTGGTGTCTGAGTCCAGCAGGGAGGGTGCGGGATGGGGCAAGAGGGTGGTGGGGACCCCCAGGGGCCTGACCCTCAGGGCCAGCTGTCTCTGCCCCTGGTTCAGGCTAGCACTTTAGACAAGCCCTCCTGGGATTCAGAGAAAGTCTTTAGCAGCTTGTGATCTGATTCCATGGATCCACAAGTGAGGAGACACACCCAGTAGGGAGCAGAACTGAAGCCCCCGAGCCCCTTTAACCAGGTGTTTGCACCTGGAAGGGGGACAGCTGCTGGTAAATGCTGTTTTTAGCACAGAGAGAGAAAAAAGAGCCCTTAGCCTTCCAGGTGGGAGACCCTGGCCCACCCCACCACCCCGTGCTGTCAGCCATCTGCCCATCTCCCTCCAGCAGCCTCTCACAGACCCTCAGCATTTCCTGGCAGTGCCCCTCCCCATCCAATCCCTGCTTATTTGCTGGCTGTGGGTTCCCAGGAGCTTCTTTCCCTAGCACAGGCCTGACCTTCCTTTCTCATTGGGCAGTGATATATAAAGAATATGTGAAAATTATGGTCTGTTCCATTTAGGATTTTTTGGTATGTCATGAAAAGGTCTTCTAGTCCAATCTCCTGCCTCAGAGCAGAATCATCTTGCCTGCTCCTTACGGGCCCTGAGCTAAGCTGTAAGGATCAAGAAGAACCTAGAAAAGAGCTCTCATCCTTACAGCAGTCCTTCTGGGAGCTGCTTTGTCATCCTCGTTTTACAGATGGACACTCAAGGCTAGAAAGGGTACACAATTTGGCAAAGCCCCACATCCAGAAAGTCAGGAAGCTCTGCATGACTCTGCAACCCGAGCTTTCCTTGCCCATGCCCACCGTGACTCTGCAATCCCAAGCAGACCTCCAGAGGTCTCTGTAGACAGAGACCAGCAGGAGCAGAGCCAAGGGGCACCAGGGCAGCCAGTGCCCCTTCCCTGGGACCTCAGCATCCCCTCCCCACCCCCAGGCTCACTGGCTTCTTCTCTACCACAGGTGCCTGGCCGAAGGGGCAGGGGACGTGGCCTTCGTGAAGCACAGCACGGCGCTGGAGAACACTGACGGTGAGGGGGCGGAGGGGCTTGCCCCGGGGCTGCTGGGGCAGGAGCCAGATCAGAGATTCTCCCTGATGGGAAGGCTGGGGCGAGGTGAGGCAGGTCCCCAGATGACAGGGACCAGGAATGGGAGCAGAACGATCTGGGTGACTCAGACAAGTCCCCTTACCATCTGAACCTTATGCTGCCTTCTGCACAAAAGAAGAGGTGGATCTCACCAGTGGATCTCAAACTGTGCTGCAGGGGAAGTTCAGGGGCACAGCTCTGCTTGGCTTTGTACATGGTATTGGGTTCCCATGCCCGGTTCCACTTGAGTATTGAGTTCTGTTTGTAAAAAGTTTGCCAACCTCTTCACTAGACTTCATCTACATCCCCTTATGGCATTTTTCTCCTCTTATGTGAAAAAGCCATCCCTAATCCCTTGACAAGGTCTTACTTATTAAAACCACCCCAGAAAGATGGCAGCCTTCCCCATTTGCTGTTATACATTGATCATTATATTGTTGTCATTTTAAATGTCTTTTTTAAAATTTTTGAAAATGCAAGTTCAAAGAACTCCCATATTCTTTACCCAGATTCACCAATTTTTAGCATTTTGCCACATTTGATTTATCTTATGTGCACATGTGTGGGTTTCCTGAACCATTTGAGTGTACAGATGCCTACATCACACCCCTTGAATATTTGAGTAAGTATTTCTTAAGATCGAGGAGACATGTACCTAGCCAGGCTACAGCTATCAAATTCAGGAAATGTAACATTGATACCATGCTCTTATCTAATCTATAACATTGATACCATGCTCTTATCTAATCTATAGTCCATGCTCCAAATTCACAATTCTGTCCTTTATGGCAATTTCTTTCAGGCCCAGGATCTAATCTACGAACACACATGGTATTTGGTTTCTATGTCACTTTTAGTGTCCTGTAATTTGGAATCATTTCTCAATCCTTATTTTTTATGACATTAGCCTTTTTGAATAGTACAGGCCAGTAATTTTTAGAAGGTTCTTAAGTTGAATTTGTCTTATTATCATTACTTTTTTTAAAAATTGAGGTATAATTTACATACAGCAAAAGTCACTCTTTTTGAAGTACAATTCTATGTGATGTGCCAAAAATACACTGTTGTTTAGCTACCACCACAATTGAGACCTAGAACAGACTTGTCACCCCAAAACTCCCCTGCGCCCCTCTCCCCTTGGTGGTCAGTCCCTCCTTCCCCACCACCATCCAGGCAACCACCCATCAGACTTCTGTCTCAACAGTTTTGGCTAATCCAGAATGTCTGATCATTATCCTTTTGAAAAATCATTGCCTTTTATTATTACTACTATTAATCATTGCCTTTAAATCAAAAGGTCTGACTGCATGAAAGCAAACCTGAATCAGATTTCAGAAAGAGGCAGAAAAATTGGTCTAAAACAGGATGAAGTACATAGGCTTTGAGATTGGAGTTTGGCTGCCCCAGAGCAGGACAACCTGAGAAAGATGGGCTGCTCTCGGCTGAGGCCCCAGGATCATTCAAACAAAGGAGAAAGAATAGGGAGGTATTGGGCTAAAATTTTTAAAGCTTTGATGGTAATCTAAGGGAATCTAAGAAAATAATTTCTGAAAGAGTGTTTTTATGCAAGAAGATTTTGATAAGAGTGAAGAGTGCCATAAATATCTCAAGTATTAAAGCAATATGACTTTAATTGTCCCTAGCCGATCAAAATACCTAAATGATGCATTTGTCTCAAGAGAAGACCAAATGATTCCCCAGAGTTCTGTACAAACAAAGGTTTTGCAGTAGTTTAAAAATAGAGAAAAGTTGAGGGAGGGGGGAAAATGCACTAATTGTGCAGCCATTAAAAATGACCTTTCTGGAGTTTTCCAAACTGTTACTCCCTTCATTTTGGTTTTTTATTTTTAAATAGCTTTGGAGTGAACAGTTTTCAACATCCCACAAATTATCTTTTCCCCTCCTATTTCCTAAGAGGTTTTCCCCCTCATTTTAAAATTTAAAAGTTTAAAAAATATTCTGTAGGACCATCTGCAGCACATTTTATTGCATGATTCAGCTGCAGTTCTTATTCTTAGTCTTTTCGATACTCCTATTTGGTGTCAACAGTCAAACTATCAAATAAAGCTTGCTTTCTATTAAGAAATATATGAATTTCATGAAATGTTCCTAATAATATAGGAAAATACCTTATAATGGTTAAGTGAAAGAAAAGCAGGATGCAAAATTGCTTATCAAGTATTTCCTTAACCATGTTAAAAAATGTATATGCTTAGAAAAAAAATCTTAAAGGAAATATATCAAAATATTAATAGTTGGGGTGTGGAGAAAGTTTTGGGGAGTTGCCCTTTTCTCTCTGAGCCATGGTTCTGGGTTCCGGGTCAGGGTTTGTTTCTACGGTGGCCTTCTGCCCCCTGCCCCCTGCCCTCTGCCCTCTGCCCTCTGCTCAGAGACAAATTTAGCACCCAGTGACAATGGTGAACTCATCCTGAGTTCCTGGTACAATTATCTCTTTCATCCTAAGCTTCTCTTACTCTCTTACTCTTTCTATCTTTAATAAATAATCGTTTATATGTGTTGTATTATTGTCAGATACCACAAGTCTGTTTTATTAATAGACAATGGTGAGAGGTAGAAAATTTCAGTAAATAGACACAGTCTGCAGAGAGAGCAGGTCTTGGAGGGTGGAGCCACCAAGCTCATCTTGTTCTTGGTTCTGGGCTTTGGCTCACCACAGGCCTCCGTCTTCCCAGGGAGAACCCTGCCCTCCTGGGGCCAGGAGCTGCTGTCGCGGGACTTCGAGCTGCTGTGCCGGGATGGCAGCCGGGCCGCCGTCACAGAGTGGAGGCAGTGCCACCTGGCCCGGGTGCCGGCTCATGCCGTGGTGGTCCGGGCCGACACAGACGGTGGCCTCATCTTCCGGCTGCTCAACGAAGGCCAGGTGAGTACAGGGCACCCACGCAGGTTCCCGTGATGCTGCTGGGCCTTCTAGACTCTCAGTAGGAAGTGCAGAACCCAGAGACCCTCCCTGGGACAGACGTCAGCCGGGGCCAGCCTCGGTGTGAAGGGGTGACCTCCCTCACCCGCCGGCAGGGATGGCCGAGGGGGGAGACCCAGCCACTCAGGGGCCCCTCACAGAGAGCTCCTGTACTCGTGGCTCTTAAAACCCAAACCAGATCATATTAGCAAATGAACAACATGACAAAACCGAGAAATGTCAAACTATGCCATTAATTAAATATGTGAATAATGTTTTGGTGACATAGCTGCCAGCATTTCTTAGTTTTGCCCTGTCCATACTTCCACATGATAATAATTACAACCAGACCCCATGTGTGATCTCCTACCTGTGAGCAGGTAATAATATTATGTTCCTTATTGAATGAGAAAGTCGAGGCTCCAGGGCTAAGTTGCTTGCCCACGTGGCAGAGCCAGGGAGTCGGCCCCAAGCGGTGTCTCCAGTACTCAACCTCTTCCCACTGCTTGGATGTTGGCCAAACCTCCATTGGTGGCCGCAGGCCTGCACCTGTTGGAAACTATTGTGCACGACTCTCCTCGATAGCCTGTGACAATTAAAGTAGACCTGGCTGGCAGTGACACAGTCACGAACACCAGCCCACATGCGGGCATTGAAGCTGTTTGTTGGTACCCGTTAGGACGCAGTCATCTGCAAGATCCAGGATGTGTGTATGTTCTGGATTTTTAAATTATTATTACCAAAATGGGACTACAGAATGAAAATTTGATCCTAGAGAACTAGCAGAGCCTGCAAAATTCAGTCCACCACCACCGCCACCTCTCCCTGTTTGACCATTCCTGGTCCAGAGAACAGGAGATCAGGAGCCAGGGACAGGGGTGAAGAAAGCCACAGGCTGGAAAGGGCAGGGGGCTGGAGCCACAAGCCTGGCTCCAGGACAAGGAACACAGCCGGGACCCAGCCTGAGAGGGCATAGAGCTGGGGTCTGGGCCTGGCCCACTCCTCAGGTCTCACCGGGGCTCCCATGCTGTCCTACAAGGATTACTTCCTTAGGATCCATCTTTTTTGGGTCCCATTGTTTGTCCTCATTGCCACCCACACCCAGACCCTAAGTCATGTGCACAACCAGCTTAGTGTGACAAGGCAGAATGCCCTGACTGCACACCCAGAACTGGGGAGCACAGAGGAGGGAGAGAGTGGAAGAGGGCAGACTCCCTGGAGGTGGTGGGGCCTCACCTGGTATGACGGTGGGCACCTGGCCTGAGGTCCCAGGGAGCAGGAGGTGATGGCCGAACTGGGCAGGAAAGGATGGTGGGGGTTTGTGTGGTCCCTGCAGCCCCTCACCAGCCCCCACCCCCATCCCCTTGACACACAGCGTCTGTTCAGCCACGAGGACAGCAGCTTCCAGATGTTCAGCTCTGAGGCCTACGGCCAGAAGAACCTGCTCTTCAAAGACAGCACCTCGGAGCTCGTGCCCATTGCCACGCAGACCTACGAGGCATGGCTGGGCCACGAGTACCTACATGCCATGAAGGGTCTCCTCTGTGACCCCAGCCGTGAGTCTGCTCCATCCCAGCCTGACCCCAGGCATGGTGGGCTTTCTGGAGAGCCCTGGGCAGGACGCTCACCCCAGCGGCCCAGAGGGGTTTGCGAGGAAGCATCTCTGGGTTGTGTGGCCTACTGTACCCAGCTGCTCCAGGGAGGTGGGACCAGCATCAGGGTCTGTCGGATACCCCACAGCCACGCTCTGCCTCAAGCCTTTTCACAGGCCCTCTATGAGGAAACGGGATCAAATGGTTAAATATCTCAATCATACCCACACAGCTAACAAGGAGAAGAGCCAGAACCTCCCTTGGTCTGGCTCCAGGCTCTCTCCACTGAGGTACCCACAGCCCCAAGGCCCATGACTGGCCAGGCCAAACTCTTGGTTGACCTCCTACTCACCCTACAGGGCTGCCCCACTACCTGCGCTGGTGCGTGCTGTCCACACCCGAGATCCAGAAGTGTGGCGACATGGCTGTGGCCTTCAGCCGGCAGAGGCTGAAGCCGGAGATCCAGTGCGTGTCGGCCGAGTCGCCGGAGCACTGCATGCAGCAGATCCAGGTGGGGGCCACAGCAGGAGGGGCAGGGTGGGCAGGTGGGCAGGTGGCCTGGAGGATGAGGCTGTCCTGGGGCGGAGCGGACAACCCCACAGGGAAGGGGAGGCGGATGAACTGCAGGGGCCGCGTCCTTACCTGGGGGAGCCCAGGGGAGACGCCTCCCTGAACTCGGGGGCCAGGGCAGAAGGACAGAGCCTGGCCTTGTGGCCTGGGGCAAACCCCTTCCCCTTTCTCAGCCTCAGTTTCCCCTTGTGCACAATGAGGCGGATTGGCTTGGATCATTTGTTTTTAAACTTCTTTGGCAGCAACCCTCAGTCAGAAATATGTTTTACATCACAATCTAATACACAAAAACTTTTCTTTTGGATCTAAATACGTGAGAAATATATAAATATAAACATAAATAGTTTTTTTTCTCAGATATATAGATGTGAAAAAGTTTCACAAAACATGTATGCTGGTGTTCTGCTTTGTGTTCTATCCTAGTCTATTTTATTATTATTTTGTAATGCTTGTCATGACCCATTGAATTGATTTGGCACCTGCTAACAGGCCCGCCCAGTTTAGAAGCACTGGCCCCAGTCCCTGAGGCCCAGTTGCTCTGTCCTGCTTTGGGTCTCTGACTGGAGGTTGGGGCCGGACCGCGGGAGATGCCCCTGGGACCCTGTGGTCGGGAATGAGGTCCGACAAGGTCACAGGTGCTCGGGCCCATCAGCCGCTGGGTCCCAGACACCCCCCTTCCCATTTTTTCCGAGCAAGGCAGCAGGGCCTGCCGACTGGGGCCCAGCCGTGATGCAGGACCCCTCAGCAGGGCAGCCCCGGCCCAGGCCCAGGCCCGGCCACAGCCCAGCAGGCGTGAGCCCCTGCCCCTGCCGGGGACCCCAGGGACTTGGCCCAGAGGGCACTGGACAGGACTAAAAGGGGCAGCCAGGGTTGTGGTCAGTGACAATCTCGTAATAGCGAACACTTCCTGTTTGGTGAATGCCAGTGAAGCCTTTTATGTGGGCTTTCTCATTGATTAATTTTGCCATTTTCAGATATGGAAATTGGGCTGAGGAAGTAACTTGCCCCAGGTCAGGGGCAGCAAGGGTGTGTAGGCACCACTTTCCCCAGGGGCCGATGGAAGTTTGTCTGCAGAGCTGACACGATGGAGGAGGAGCCTCTGCTGGAATGAGAAGTGTGTGTGTGGGGGGGGGGGGTGTCTCGCTCCCCGCAAGCAAGAACCTCCTGTCGTCAGAGGTGCAGAGGGTGACAGGGTGGCCCAGGGGCTGGGGGAGAGAAGCAGCCTTCAGTGGTTTCTCAGAACCCCAGCCAGAGGCTCAAAGAGCCTCAATTCCAGCTTCCAAGGCCCTCAGAAACGGTGTCTGCTGTGGCTGCCAAACCAGTCCAGCCACAGTGACCCAGGAAAGAGGGCCCTGGGCTGTGGGTCCAGGGTCCATGTGTCCTCCCAATATAGCAGTGCATGGGAGGAGGGGGCTGGGGTGGTGGAGATGAGGGGGCCTGGAGACACACCTCCAGGCTCTAAGCATCCTTACGATTGCCTGTGGCCCCAGCCTCTTAACTTCATGACTCTGTGCCCAAAAGGCCACCTTCCTGGGGTTGGTTACCAGTCAGCATCCCTGTGGGGGCTGAGGGCCCACCAGTGCAGAGGCTTCAGAATGGGCCAGCAGGGCTGGGGGAAGGGTGTGCACGTGACCCTGAGGGTGCCGGTGGACAGAGGGAGGAGGTACTGGGCCTGGCTTTATCCCTCAGCTCTGGAGCCTCCTCCAACAGGCCCTGAGACTCTGCCTTCTCTAAGACCATCTCATCCATCTATCCATACCTGTATTCAACAAATACCTATCTCACTGCACTCCACTGTGTGCCAGCCCTTGGCTGGGTGCTGGGGTAGAGCACAGAGGCCCTGCCCTAGGAGAGGGGGCAGGCCAGTAAGGACCCCCACACCAAGCACGAGGTCAGGGATTGTGCTGTTTTGCTCAGAACAAGGCCTGGCACACAGGAGACCCTCACCAAACCTTTGCTAGAAGATTGAGCCAGAAACCCAAGAATAGGAGTGCCTGTGTTGGTTGGTTTCAGCCCTCTGTCCCCCACCCCCAAGCTCTCACACCCCTCCTGCCCACGCAGCCTCACAAGGGGAAGAGGGGGCAGGCCAGGCAGGATGAGGTGATCACCACCCAGGTCCCCCAGGGGAGCCTGAGGCCCCAAATCCCCAAGAGACCAGGCTCTGGCACCTCAGCAGGGTCCCGATGTCCAGAACTGTCCTGGGCCCAGCCGTGTCACTGTCTCTGCTCCCCTCAGGCCGGTCAAATCGATGCTGTGACCCTGAAGGGTGAGGACATTTACAAGGCGGGGAAGACATACGGCCTGGTTCCAGCAGCCGGGGAGCTCTATGCCGGTGAGTGCGGGCACCTGGCCTCAGCTAGGAGATGTTTACATAGATAGATAGATGGATGGATGGATAGATAGACAGATACATAGATACACAGATAAGATAGATTAGATAGACAGATTAGATAGATGGATGGATAGATAGATAGATAGTCTCCCCCTCCCCCTTTCAAAAGCTCCAGCCAGCTCCTTGGGTCAGCAGCTTGCTCCAGGAGGCAGTGGCTGTGAAACCTTCCCTAGCGCCTCAGGCAGAAGGTGACAGCTTCTGCAGCTTCTGAAGGTGGAGGAGCAAGAGGGAGTAAGGAAGGGTGGGGGGAGTGGAGAGGGCCCCCACTCTCGGGGATGGGGATAGAGGCACAGCCACAGAGCCCAGGTGAACCCACCACTCACTCAGTGCGTCTCCTGGACTGGTTGCTGTCTTTCACCAGGCAAGTCCCTCCTGCTCCAGGCCTCAGTTTCCCCATTATACAACGAGAAAGTCTAGCAGGATCAGCAAACTTTCTTATTTTAGGCTTTGTAGGTCACACACAGTCTCTGTTGCATATTCTTTTTTTTTTTTTTTACAATCCTTTTAAAATGTAAAAACCAGTAGCTGGCTGGCCCAGGCTGTACAAAAATGGGCCGCCTAGTTAGCTGGGCCCTGGTTTAGAGGGGCTCCTCGGCCTCTGCTAGCCCTGACCGAGGCAGCCCAGGGAAGGGAGGGCTCTGTCACTCTGTCCTCTTAAGTGGTCATCTTGGGAGCTTCCACTTGAATGTGAAAAGTATCAAGGTTCAGGGAAAATGCTAGGCCAACCCTTTTCTCCCAGGAAGTGAGAAAAATGCCACCTGAGTGTAGTACTGACTCTGCTGCTGATCTTAAAGGACCCAGCCAGGCTGGGCACTTGGGGCGTCCACGTCCTCCCAGCCCAGGGACAGGCTCCCAAGTAGCCCTGGAAACCCAGCTGTTCTTTAGAGGTAAAGGAAGGAAAATCCCACTGGCGTGAGAACTGTTGTAGAGGAGACAAGCCGGGAGAAACGGAGCAGCAGAGCCGCTCCTCAGCAATGGGGGGACTGGCGGGGAGTGGGGCGCCCGCTGGGGGCTCCCAGCTGATGCGGAGTATTCTCCCCGGCCCTTGCCCCTCACCAAGGCCTAGAGAGCACAGATGAGGGGCCCCTTATGCTCTGTTCCTCTGCCCCCAGCCAACGACAGGAGCAACTCGTACTTCGCGGTGGCCGTGGTGAAGCGGAACGGCTCCTACGCCTTCACCGTGGACGAGCTGTGGGGCAAGCGCTCCTGCCACTCGGGCTTCGGCAGCCCCGCGGGCTGGGACGTCCCCGTGGGCGCCCTCATCCGGAGGGGCTTCCTCCGGCCCAAGCACTGCGACATCCTCACAGGTGGCAACCCCACCGAGTCTTTCCTGGGGCCAGCTCTGGGGGTCTGGGGTCCTCTTCCTGCAGGACCCCCAGACAAGGCAGCCCCAGAGAGATTTCCTTCCTGCTTGACTCACCCCTTGCTCTGGGAAAGGCTGGGAAATATCCTTGGCCGCATCCGCCACAGTCACGGGTGTCTGTCTGGTAGTTCTTTGTCCTTTACCCACTCACCGGAGCTGACTGCACCCTCACCTTTTCAGCGGGCACAGCTAGCTCAGTGGGCAAGGGGAGTGGGCGGGGGCCCGAGCTCCAGGCCTGGCTGTATTGCCCCTTCCCCCAGCATCCCCGGGTCTCTGCAGGACCTCTCTACAAGTGCCAAGTCAGGGGGTGGGGGCAGAAGAAGAAATGTTTACCGAGCACCCACCATTTGCCTGGTGCGATGGGAGGCCCCTGCCATGTGTTAAACCTTGTAGCCATCATGGTGAGAGGAAGGCAGTAGGAAGCTGGTGACATCTTTGAGCAGACAGACATCTCAGGAAAAAGGGTTTTTGTCCTAACCACCCACCCAAGCACACGGGATGGGGGTGGGAGGTATCACCAGCTGAGCGGTTGCCCTGATTGGAACAGAATGGCTTATGAGGTAGTGAGTTGCCCGTCCCTGAGGGAGTCCAAGCAAAGGCTGTTGAAGGGTTCCTGTATCTAGATAACCTGAGCCCTCCCCCTCTGTTCCTGAGAGTCGCACAACAGGTGACGGCCTGCCCTGAGCTAGTGCAGCGGCGGGGGGGGGGGGGCAGATTTGTGGGGTGCCCCCCTTCTCCTCCGAGCCTCTGGACCCTCCTCACAGCCCTTTCCCTTCCACCCAGCGGTGAGCGAGTTCTTCAACGCCAGCTGCGTGCCGGTCAACAACCCCAAGAGCTACCCGTCCTCGCTGTGTGCACTGTGCGTGGGTGACGAGCAAGGCCGCAACAAGTGTGTGGGCAGCAGCCAGGAGAGGTACTACGGCTACAGCGGCGCCTTCAGGTGCGAGGAGCGGCCGCGGGGGGCTGAGGCCCGAGGCAGGGCCCGGGACCCTCCTCCGAACGCCCGCCCTGTCCCCGTGCCCCGCAGGTGCCTGGCTGAGAGTGCGGGGGACGTCGCCTTCCTCAAGCACACGACCGTCTTTGACAACACAGATGGTGGGTGTGGGGGCTTGGGCCGGGGCAGGGTCAGACGGCTGGGGGGCTGCTCCCCACCCCCAACACGATCCCTGGGATTGGGGACCCAAGCGGCAGCCGGGAGAGACCAGATCAAGAAGCTTCTGTCCTTTGGGGAGCCTGAGGACCCCCCTAGGGCCTGTGTGGTAAGAACAGACCAGGTGTGCAAGGCATGTGCTGGTCTTTACACGTCTGGAATCCAAGCCCACGTTCCACTAAAATGGTAGAAACTCCGTCTTGGTCAATTTAGAGAGACCCCTTTCTGGGGGGTTTCTGTTTAGCCTGAGGGGTGGGGGTCATCAGTTCCCATCAGCAGATGCGGGTCCTTGGCCAGCGCAGGTCACTGCCACACAGGGAGATCACAGCAGTACGCAAGCCATGCAAGGCAGGGCACCCCCCACCCCACCCCCTGCCCCCCACCCGGAGCACCTTCCTGGGCTCCACCTGGAAAAAGAGCCAGATCCCCCTAGACGACACTGGCAATCCTATCAGAGTGTGGGGCCCCTTAGCTTGCCTCGCTTCTCCCCCTCCCTCCCGGTCTCCCTCTTAAGGGAATCTTTATCTGTTTTAAAGACAGGAGGCTGTTTCCCTCCAACTCCTATGGTTTGTACTTCCTGTCTGCCCACCCACACCCCAGGCTTTGGCACCCCCGAGGCTGGAGGCTCCATCCTCACTCTCTGTCCTAACGCATCCCTTCCTGGAGACTCAGCCCGGAAAGGCTGAGCTGTGTGGCCTGAAGGGGATGGTGGGGGATGGCCAAGGTTGCAGAGAAAAAACATCGATGAGTATTTCAAACCTCTTCTCCCAGGACCAGGGTCCTAAGCCCTCCATGTGGCCACACTGCCTCTGCCCTGCACAGCCTCCCACCAAGCAGGACACTGGGGATCATCCCCCGAGCAGGAGGGAGCTCTGGGCTCTTGCAAAGCCTGTGGGCATGACATGGCCACTGTGTGTTCCTGGGATGGGGCCAGGGGAGGAGGGCAGGGGACTGGAGAGTCCCGCAGGCCGTTCACCTGCAGTGAGGCCTCTCAGCTTCTTGTCCCACCTGCTCATTTCCCTTTTGTGAGGTGGATACTAAGTGAATAAGGTGATTTCTGTTTGCCCTGGGACCACCAACCTGCTTCAGAATCACTAGGGTGCTTGTTTAAAATGCAGATCTGGGCCCTGCCCTAGGTGTACTGAATGATGTTCTTTGCAAGTGGGGCCCTTGAAGCTGCGTCTTACAGCTCACAGGTGGCGTTATCCGCCCTCCAGTTAGAGAACTTCAGCCATTAGGAGATGAGGTCAACCAGCCTCCTCCTAGGTTGTAACCAGCAGGTGGGATCCTTGCTGGGAGTGGTTATGAGCCTCAGTTTCCCCCCTGTGAAATGGAGTTCATGCTACCTGTCTTGCAATACTGCTGTGAGGATCAACCAGTGCTTGTGAAGTGCCTGTCACATAGTAGGGACTCTCCACTCTCCACTAACGGCAGCTCTGGCTAATACTACAGCACAACTGGGTTCTCTCGCCCTGGTAATAGAGCAGGTGGAGAATGGAGAGGGTTGGGGAGTTGGCCAGATAGTGCCACCCCCACCCCCAGTAAGGATTTGGGGATCCAGGAGGGTAGTAGCAGTCTCTCGCCTCTGTCCCCACAGGTCACAACCCCGAACCCTGGGCTGCTGAGCTCAGGTCGGAGGACTATGAGCTGCTATGCCCCAATGGGGCCCGGGCCGAGGTGTCCCAGTTTGCAGACTGCAACCTGGCCCAGATGCCAGCCCATGCCGTCATGGTCAGGCCTGACACGAACATCTTCACTGTTTATGGACTGCTGGACAAGGCCCAGGTGAGCCAGGGCAGGGCTACCTCACGGGGTGGGGGTGGGGGTGGGGGGGATGCAGCAGGGGTGAGCCAAGCCCCCTGGAGGCCTCGGTCCCCCTGGACCAGATGCTGGGGGGCAGCTGAGGGATCCTGGGGGAAAATTCTATCTGTTCCACTTACCCAAGGACAATCCTTCTAACAACTAACCTCCCGTCTCCTGAATCCATTTTTCCTTCTCAACTGGATCCTTCCCATCAACATGCTTTTATTTATAACATTTTTTAAAATTAAGTGAACTCTCTCTTGGTCTCCTATCCTCCTGTAGCCTCTACCCCGCTCCTCTTCACAGCAGAACCCTCCTAAGAGTTGTCACTACTTGAGTCACCAGTCTCTCCCTTTCTGTCTCTCTTAAGGATCGATATTTCTCCAGACAGGCCCCTGAAACTGCCCTTGTCAAGGTCACAGTGACGCCATGTTGCTGAACCCGGTGGCCATTTCCCGGTCCTCCCAGCAACATCGGATGTACCTGACCACTCCCTCCCCGGGAAGTGCTTCCCCCACTGCCCGGGCTCCATTCTTGCCGCCTCCCTCCTACCTCTTGGCTCTTCCTTCTCAGTTTCTTTGGGGTCTCTCCTCATCTCCCTGGCCTGTAAGTCCTGGAGTGCCCCAGGGCTCAGTCCTAAGCCCTCTTCTCTGTCTACACCTACGCCCTTGTTGATCCCATCCAGTCCCATGTTCTTAAATATCATCTATATGCAGATGGCCTGTAAATTTGTATCTTCAGCACTGGCCTCTCCCTTCAACTCTAGACTTGTACATCCAACAACTGCCTACTTGACATTTTGACTTGTATTTCTAAAAAGCATTCGAAACTGAACAAGTCCAAAGTTGAACTCCTTTTCTTCCTGAGTCTTCCCCATTTCAGTTCATAACAACTCATCCTTCCATCCTCCGCTCTCTCCTGGGTCAGCTTCGACTCCTGCCTCTCTCTGACACTACACCCAATCCATCAACCAAAACCTTGGGCTGCCCTTTCAAATAACATCTAGAATTTGATCTTGACTCATCACCATCTCCACTACCAGGATTAGAATTTGGACCTAGGCTTTCTGACGATGGAGCTCTGTCCCTAACCTGCCCCCACCGATTTAGGCTGATCTCGCCCTCCCCACCAGCACCCAGAATCACAGAACAGGTGGCTCTCCCGGCCTGTCCCTAAACTTTGAAACAATGGAAGCTCTTCTCATCTTCCCTACAGAATCCCTCTATCCTGGGAGTTCTTTACCTCGGGTCTCCGGGAAGGTGGAAGTGGGGAGTCTAAACTGTCTGAAGAAACATGGAAGAAAAAAACCCATGTGAATGTGCATTTTGGGGGAAGAAGTCCCATAGCTTTCATCAGATTTTCAAGAGCCCCCACGAGTTCCTCTTACAAAATGGATAGCCAATTTCCTCTTCTTTCCCCCTTGATCTATATTTAAATGCTGAGCATGGGCATTTATCCATGTTCTCCAGATGTCCTATAATTTATGTATTTATAATTGCCCATACTACTTTTGGTCTTCTAAGTAGCTCTTTTGAGGCTGTAGCCATCAACCCAGGCAGTCTCGTCAGGGAAGGGGGTGGCAGCAGACTCTCCAGGTTGCTAGGAGGGTGGGTTAGAGGGTGGGTTAGCAAAGACACATTCAACTCACCTATTATCACTGTTATTGGTGATGGAACGAAAGCCTCTCTCAGTGCCATTGTTTTGGTTTGTGGGAAAGGTACCCATAAGAAAGCGGGAGAAAGAATTGTAGAAAAGGTTGGAAAATGCCGAGCAGGTCTTTCAGGTCTAGCACAGCATTCCATAATCCCCTCCCCACTGTCCCTCCTTTCTGGGGTCTTTCATCTTGTAAATCTCCTGCTTCAGTTCTGCGTCCAAGAACTAACTGCTTCTGTGTAATGTTTCTGAGCAAAGATCTTAAGACGGGGCCCACTGTCATGTCTTCCCCCGAATCTCCTTGGATGACAGGGGTCCAGCAGTTGTCAAGCTTATGATTGTAAACCAGAATCCTGGCTCCCTGAAATTACTTGCTCTTTGGTCCCTGGCCACAGCAAGTGGTCCCTGGGCCCTTTCCGAGCCCAGCTGAAAGGCAGCTCTGCATGTGTTGCCCCCAGGACCTGTTTGGAGATGACCACAACAAGAATGGATTCAAAATGTTTGACTCCTCTGATTATCACGGCCAAGACCTGCTTTTCAAGGATGCCACAGTCCGGGTGGTGCCAGTAGGGGAGAAGAGCACGTTCGGCGCCTGGCTGGGCCTCAACTACGTGGCCTCTCTGGAAGGGATGCTGTCCCAGCAGTGCTCGGGGGCAGGTAGGGCCACCCCCACAGACCCAGGGAGGGGAAGCTTCCACCACACAGACCACAAGCTGCAGCCCCTGGCACCCGTCACTCAGAAGCTTCTCCCAGAAAACCCTGAGTTAACCAGAAGGTCCTCTGGTAACACAGGGCAGGGGTCCCCATTTTACAAACACTCAAGGTGAAGAGTCTCAGGAGGGCCTGAACAGGGGGACTGCAGACAATGATAGGCACAAACACTTTCTTTGCCACCCGAACCAACCTGGATAATTAATATAAATGTTGACAATCATAGTCCAAAGAGGATATGAGGCAACTACATAAATGTGCATGTTGTATAAGTTTAAAGGAAGGAATAGATAAAGAAACCAGGAGGCAGCAACACTTAAATAGGGTAGAAAGATGGAATCTGGGGTAAGTTTAGCACAAAAAAATACACTCCGTAAAGTCTGTCCTGAGTCCCCATGGGCCACAAAGGCGGCTCTGGGTGCTTTGAGACCTTAACCGCTTGTGTTTAATCCTCAGTGGTCACCGTCTCCAGCGTCCCCCTGCTGCTGCCGCTGGCCCTGACTGCTGGCCTCCTCCCACCTGCCCTCTGAAAGCAGCACTGGGCAAGCTGCACCCTCCTTTGGAATGGAAACCTACTCAGAAATCTCTATAAATAAGGCTGTTCTCCTCGGTAAATCTGGTTAACACTGTTCAGAGAAGACGCATGCGATGGGAGAGGAGATGTGAGAAATTGCAGAGCGCCTCGGAGCTGCAATTTCCGACACGGAAGCGAAGTTTCTATGATTGCTTGGAACGGGAATAAAGACGGGTGTGAAAGGAAAGTCCCCAACCTCGAGTTGGACGTGAGCAGGTGCCGACGCTGGTGCCCAGCCTCCCGCCTCCCAGGCACCACCTGCCACCTCCACTACCTGCGGCGGGCATGCCGGCCGCCCCCGGCGCCCACCCACCCGCAGGCTGGCGCAGGCCCGCTCCCCCGCAGGGCCTCCCCCACCACAGCAAGCCTCACAGGCCTGGGCTGGGAAAAGTCCAGTTACCAAGGAAACTGGCTGAGCCCCGGCTCCCCACACGGCCCTCTCTGCGGGAGCACAGAGCTTGCCCTGCAGAGGCGCCCCAGGGGCCTAGCGAGACGCAAGGGTGCCAGCTGGCCCCACTCCTGACGGCTCCCCTTGTCCTTCCAGAGAATGGACGCTGTGGCCTCTGCTGGGGGCCGGCACGCCCGCCACCTCCCTGGCTGCCCTGGCTCTGTCCGTCATGAGGCGTTATCCAGGCGAGGCTGCAGCCAAGAAGGCAAAGCTGCTGGACACGTTTGGCCATCTGTCCTTGTCTTCTGTGGCTGGGTGTGTCCCAGCCCCCTGGATGCCTGGTCGTGCGAGGCTGCGGGAGGGGAAGAGGGGCGTCAGGTTTGGACCACAGGGATGAAACCCTCAAGGAATCCTCGGATGAAGAAAATGTTTCTCAGTAAACATTTTTACTAGGTGGTGGAGGGCAGGTTCTGCCTGAAATCCTACCCAAACACCCATCTGCTGTATGGAAGGCAGGCCTCAGAGTGGGGCCTGCTCCTGGGTGTCCTGCCTTTGTGTATTTAGCTGCACCAGGCTCAGTCCTGGGTTTCTATCAGGTTGGCTGAAATCCCCACTCCTGAGTTTCTTCCTCTCAGGCTCAATCTCGGCTCATCCCCTACCTTCCCCTACCCACAACATGGTGCCCGCCCCTGCTCAGCCTGCTCCTGTCCACCCACCCACCCATGGCAGCCTCCAGACCAAGGAGGTCAGCCTCAGAGGCCCCCAGGAAGCTCCACGCACTGGAGCAGAGGTGCCCTGGCCTCCGAGGAGCTGGGGACAGGGAGATGCCACCCTCAGGGGCCACCCAGACTGGGTTAGTTACTGGGAGAACCCTGTCTCCTTGCAGCATGAGCCAGGGGTCCCCTTGTCCAGTCTGCACCTGCTGGGCCCGAGGACCACCTACTCCAGAGGAAGGTCCACCACTTCCCCTCCTTCGTGAGACTCAGCAGAAAGTGCCTGGAGAGAAACCTCTCTCTACTCCATTATTGTCACAGTTGTCTGAGAAGCCAGAGAAAAAGTTTCCAGAACTGCCAGCTCCTCCTCTGAATTTTGCTGCCTTAAAAAAATGAAAAGAAAGAGAAGAAACAGGAGCAAGTAGGTTTGTCAGGAGACCAGCAGCCGCGTGGGCCTGGAGCTATTTGCATCCCAGTCTGTGGGGGCCTCAGGGATGCAGATTACAGGCTGGCTCCCAGCAGCTAGCCCCCACCTGTGGGCGTGGGGATGGACCCCTTCCATCGCTCCGCAGCGAGGGGGGCCCCTGGCAGCAACTTGGCAATAGCCACGCCATCCCAAGGAGTCCCAGTCACCGCGCTGGGGCCATCAGCACCCCAGCTAGGAGGGGCCAGAAGGAACTCTGCCTCCGCTGCAAGCCTGGACCTTCCTCACTGCAGAGAGACAGCAATTCACGCCTGGGTTTTCTCTGACCTAATGATTGTCTGATTTTTGCTGTTGTTAAGAGAGATTTGTGCATTGAGAAGTGTATTTGTGTGGCTACCCTGGGCCAGTGTGTGACCCAGGTGTGACCTGCTTGAGTGATGTGTAAGTGACATTTGATTCTCAAGTGACAGCAGGGGCCCACTGCTGTGTTAGTGCTAATGAAAAATGTTGCTTTGTTTTCTAAATAAAGCCAAACAACACTGTACATGCTGATGCTTAGATTCTGATAGAAACTTTCTGCATGGATCAGTTTTGTCTTCTCAGGTGGCAAAGGACCCCCAGCCCTAGGCCACCCCACCCCTGCCTCTCCCAGATGGCAGATTTCACCGGGAGCCTGTTCTCCCAGAGCTGGGAGCCAGGGGTCACTCTGAGCCCCCAGCCAATGAGGCCCAGACTCCCTTCTCCAATCAGGGTGGGTTCCCTGGCCCCCACAGGGCTCAGCCTTCCCCTGCACATCCCAGCTGCCTCCAACCCTCAGCCTCTTAGGTGTCTGCTCCTCTGGCAACTGGGTGCAGAGAGGAATGCAAATTTCTCCACTGCTCTCTGCCTTGTGCCTCCAAAATAAGCCAAAATCCCAATCCAAGCAACTGTGTGGCAGACTGTGCCTGGAGTCGCCCAACATCCATTCTCCCCTTCTTCCTTGTCCAGGGTGGCAAAGTGCCCTGCTAAGAAAGTAGCCACTTATGGGCATCCAGGCAGTCTGGTTCTGGACCATGAAAGGTAAGTGGGAGTTACAGGGTGCAGGTTTCAGGAAAGCTCTTTAAAAGGGGCCAACTGGCTAGCACAGCCTTTCACCCCTTAGCCCTACTCCCTTGCTCCTGCCTGGAAAGCAGATGGTGGTCAGAAGATGGAATGTCCATCTTGCTGTGTAAGGCAACAAGCATGGAGGAAAGGGTTGAGGTGAAGTGAGCAGAACAGAAAGGCGGAAGGCTTCAGGTGAAGTAGCAGTACCCAGGCCCGGACCACAAATTCCCTGTCGGCTAATCAGTTTTCTCTTGTTGCAGCCGAATGCATTCCTAACTGATATACATGGTAGCAGTGGAAAGAACACGGACAGGCCCTTGGGGATCCTAAGTTCTTGTCCTGACTGTGTATCAGGCCGTGGGACTCAGAGAAAGTCCTGGCCCCTCTTGGGCCCCTGTTTTCTCATCCAGGCTGATGAACCCAAAGGTCTTTAGGGTCCTTTCAAGTCAGGCTGCAGCTCAAAATCAAGGACCAGAGCTGGTCTCGGCTGAAGTCATAGGGCCGTGCATAAAAGAAAGAGGCTACATCCTGGGGTAGCTGTCTTCTTGGGTTTCAGCCAAAAGGAGACCCTGAAGCACAAAATTAGAGGTGTCTGCAATAATTCAGTCCAATTGTTGTAAGCCTTTAAACATCCCAAAGGGAAATTGTCTCTATCTCCTCCATCTCCAGGGTACATATTTGTCCCTGGAAGGAGCCCCAGGTGGCACCGCAGACCCAACACACACACACACACACACACACACACACACACAGGCCGGGCAGGACGGCCAGTTGGAGCTCTCAGCAGCTCCTGGGAAGGGCAGAGCCTGGAGCTGCCACAGCAGGGGAGCCTGAGACCTTCCAGGTTGGTCTCACCCAGGACACGAGTTGACTTCTGTGATGTGAGGAATGGCTTCGGCTTGGGTTGACGTTAGAGCCCTGGGTCTGGGGTGTGGAGCCATCTCCCCTAGAAGTACAGGGTCTGAGGCTGGAGAAGGGCAGGGAAAATCAATATACTGTGATTAAAGAAAGGGAAATGGGGGCAGGCTGCCCCACACGAGTCCTGTCCTCCAGCCTGGCCTGTCCTGGGATGGATTCCTTCAGGCACTTGCCAGTTCTGTGAGCTGCCTGAGGAGGAAGTGGGAGTGGGGCCCCTCTATCTCAGAAGACCCTCTGGTGAGAGGTGAATACATCAAAAGCACTTACGAAGGCGTCTCCTGAGCAGAGGCACTAACTAGTGACCATGAGTACTTGCTAGTGAGAAGGCTGATGTGAGCAAGTTCAGGAAAATAGGGACATTTTCTTAGAGACCATTCTGCTGCAATGTACCCTAAGACTGGAGCTGGACCAATGGCCAAGGTGGAGGTATATACCGTTCATCCTGGAGTTTCTGTAACAGCAAAAACTGGAAACAATGCAAATGCCCATCGGTACTGGATTGAATAAATGAAAGATGGTGCGTCCTTCATCATTTGCAATGGGATAGCCTGCTGCCATGAAATGAAGGGTAGAGCTACATTTGCTTATGTGGAAAGATTTCCATGACATATTGTTGAGTGAAAAGAGCAGGTTATGAAACAGTATATGATCCTATCCTAAAATCACACACACACACACACACTCACAGAGCTGTCTGGAAGTCTGTTCACCAAACTGTTAAATTCCAGTTAGTGGAATTTAAGGGTGATTTTTACTTTCTTCTTTAAACTGGTCATTTTCATTTTGGAATGAATGAATAAACAAGCAAATGAAAAATAAAGTAAAACTTTCAACTGGATTCACAGTCCCAGTGTTTCTTTCTCAGTTTTTTTTTTTTCTCCTTTAAAATGAATTTGTATTTTGTGTTAGATATTACAGCCAGCTAGTTTAAACAGTCTTCTATAAAGGCATGTAACAAAAGCAACAATATCAATGGCTGGCTCCACATAGGCAATCACTTCCAGTTTTGTTAGCTATTTATTTTCTGGCATTTATTTTATATCTCCAAAAATATATGCATACAGCTGTTTAGTGATTTTTATTTAAACCACTTATTATGATATGTTAGGATTCATTTTTCTTACATCCTCACATGATAGCAGCACTTAATATATTCTCTGATGACATTCAACTCCTTCATGCTTTTTAATTTTTCCTGTAGCAAATAGCTTTTTTCTTTTTAATCCGCCTTGTACCTATTTCTTCCGCAAAACTCTCTGCGAGAGTTTCTTCTTCTATGTCTTTTCTATGATTTTGCCTATGATGCTATCTTCTCTCCTGTGCTCTTTCTTCTTTTGGGTTTCAACTTCTTATTCCTTTTCGTCAACTTAGTGCAGCTTAGGGTTGGTAGTGGAAGAGAGCAGGTTTATGTGAGTATCTCTAGAGACTCACTTTGACAGGAGGGGCTGGAGAAGGTTTCACAGAGTAGTTGTGTTAGAGACGGGCCTGCGTAAATGACTCACATTTCTACAACCAGAGGTGGGACGAGAAGAAAGTGCACTTACAGGGAGCGGCAGGTGCAGAGGTGGGTGGGGAAAATGGCCCGGCCTCCCTCACTCCCTCTTGTCTTGAGGAGGCCGGGCAAGGCTGCGGAAAGAGCCCAGGCTGGACTGCTCAGTCCCAGATGTGAATGTGGCTCTACCCCCAGCTGTGTGACCTTGATGAAGGTCACTTAGCCCCTCAAAACCTGTGTGTCCTCCCTGAGAGTCTGCCTCACGGGCCGAGTAGGAGACGTAAATGAAGGTGGGTCCAGGGCCTCCTGGAACGGATGACACACTCAGTGAATGCGAGGCCCCTGCCCTCCCAGGCCAACCCAGAGCTCAAACGCAGAGCCCCAGAGACCAGAAACCTGTGTCTGTGGTTCTGTCCTCTCCAACTTCTGCAATGTAGGCAGAGTTCACAGACTGGCCAGATCTGGGAGGAAGACAGGGAAGTCTGTTAAGCCCAGGTAATCCGGAGGGAAGTGGATTATAAATGTAAGTGCACTTGGGTCAGCTATGGGTGCCCTCACATCAGCACCCACTGGCCTGGGGTGAGAGCTGGAGGGAGGAAAAAAGAGGCCTGAACCAGGGACAGTCTGAGCCCCAGATCAAACAGCTGCTCCAGCAGAAAGGGGAGCAGAAACCTCCTCCAGACCCCTCCACCTGCGCTCCCCACCTGCTCACACTCTTGGCTGCAGAGCACACCCACCCCACCAAACCCGCATCTCCCTGGTTCTCAGAGTCGTGTAGAGTGAATCAGCTGGTCCAGGCAGCTCGCCCCACCCCCTCATCTCTCAGATAAAGAAGCCATGGCCCATGGGGACAGAGCCCTCTGCTGATGGGTGACAGAGCCAGGCTCGAGCCTCAAGTCTGAATCCTGGCTCTGGCATAACACGACACAGTGTACGGGGCCCAGCACCCCGGCACCCCAGCCGGCTCACCACCTGTGAAGGTTCTACCACGGCCACCTGCCAGCAGTCCTCAGAGCCTGTTCTTAGGTCTATTCCTGGCACCACTGTTGTACGTTGGGTTCCCCAGGAAACCAATTCTGAGACAGATTTGTGTGCAAGTTTACTGGGCAATGCTCAATACCTGCTAGGGGTAAGGAATCACGATCAGGTAAAGGGAGGAGGTGAAATGAGACACAGCAGCAAGGGAGACGCAGGCCGGTCCTCCAGGGAACTCTGCAGCAGGGGGGCCCCTCAGAGTTACCCTGCCTTGAGGCAAGAGGGCCCCTGCCTTTGCAGCCCCTCATTGGATGCAGCTTTCCCTGAAGGGAGGAGTGGCGTGACCTTGAGCAAAGAGGCGCTCTGCAGCTGAGGGCAAGTCCCAGGGACAATCCCAGCTGAGACCCACGAGCCACCATGGGTGGGGTGGGGGTGAGGGTGAGAAACCCAGTCCCGAGGGGCCATGGACAGCACCCATAGCACTCCCCAGGAGAGGGGAAGTGGCTCGCGCAGGATCACACAGCCGGTGAAAGGTGGAACTGAATTCAAAATCAGATGCCCAAAGCCCGCACCCTTCATCTGCTGAACCCTGGACTCAACACCGTCTGTGAATTGTATCCTTTAACTCTCAAAACAGCCTTATGGAGGAGGTATTATTATTATTATAGCCCCATTTTACCAACAAAGAACCTGAGGCTCAGGGGTGATAATAAGCCAGGCAGTTTGACCCAAGAGCCACTACAAAATAAGGCCACGCTGACAGCCAGGACCCTTGCCCCGCAGCCTGTGGAGGGCAGGCATTTTTTCAGCTTGTTGGAGTGAGGGGGGCAGAGATGAACCTTGACCTCTGGTTTGCACGCTGACAGCCCACCCCGATGGGCCTGAGCGTCTCCCTCTTCCCTCTTCTCCCTGCTTAACTTCCCTGTCCCCTCACTTTCCTTTTACTTAGCCTCCTCTTCCCTGCAGGCCCCCCGCCCTGAGCCCTCCGACCCGCCCAGTGCCCAGGCAGACTCCCCCAGCACTGCTCACAGCCCGAGTCAGAGAAGCTGATGCCTGGGCCAACCAGGGGCTTGGGGTTAGACACACAATCTCTGCAGAACCCCGGTCCCTGGGTCTCTGGGAGCCTTGGTTTACAGAACCGTAAGCAATGGGTGGTCCCTATTATCATCATTGCTGTCACATTCAGGTCTCAGAGAGAAGCTGATGAATAACGATGATAACTCATATTGCAAAACACGGGTGCTGGTTGTGTTCTGCAGTGTCACCAGCCCCAGCAGAAGTTGACCTTTGACAGCCAGCCACCCCACATTCCTCTGTCCTCCCTGGGGGTGGGGTAGAGCCCTCCCCACCATGACAACCTGTCCTGGAAACCCAACCCAGCTCTTCTATGCCTCAAAGCCTTGGCAGCTACATGGGAAAGGGCGGTTGATGTGGAAAACAGCCAGAGATCCCCTTTCTGTGCTCTACCCCAGCTCTTCTCGGCCCCACTTGATTAAAGGTGTGTTTATGGGAAGGGCCTTCCTCCCCCACCAGGCTAGTGTGCTCTTTGAGGGCAAGGATGGGGCCTGCCCTCCACCCAGTGCATTCCCAGTGCCAGGCAGCACCTGGAACAAACGGGCACCTAGAGGTGAGGTGAGACGGGATGAGACGATGAGATGATGTTGGTTTTGCATCCTAGTAGTTGCACTAGTCCTAGGGAAGTTCCTGGAGTACTGAGTGGGCCTGTCTTCCCTGGAAACTCCCAGACTGTGGAGCTGGTTAAAAAATAATAATAAAAAATTACTGTTAGTATCAGGGCTGGCCAGTATCTGTCTCCGTCCCGAGGCTGACCCTGACCCCTTTCCTAGGGTATATTCTGGTGGTCGGGGTTGGGCACAGGATGGCTCACAGTCTGTCTGTATCACCCCCGGGCCCCCTACCCTGGCCAATGCTAAAATGTCAAGATGGGTGACGTTCAGATGAGAGTCTGACCCGCAGTGAAGATCAGACCATCTGGCCAGCACTCTCCCAGCCCTAAGACGTATTCTAACCCACCACATATCTTGCCTCAGTAAAGAGGCAGAGGAATAATTGTAGATTGACGGGCTCAGAGCAGTTGTCTTGCTTTGGCAGGGAGAAGGAGCCGCTTTCCCTGTGCCAGGGCTCTGTGCACCAGACATAGTGCCATTGGATGGGCTCGTGCCCCAGCCCTACTCCCTCACCCTCTTTCTCTTCTCCACTGAAAAGGAAGCAAATGGGCAGTGGCATTTCCCACTGTTGATGGGAGACGTTGATATTATCCCCATTCCACAGGACTGGGAAGTGAGGCCATGAGATATTAAGGGAGCCCAGTCCAGCCAGCCCCAGGGCAGCCCCCTCCACCAGGTGACACTTGGAAGCGAGAGCCTGACACGGGCTGGCGCTGGCTGGGTTGCCTGCCTGCAGCCTCCAGGGCTCCCCTAGGCAAAGTCCACAGCCTTATCTCCTCTGCTCCACATCTCCAGAGTCATCTCAGGGCCACCCGTCAGATGGGCCCCCGGAGCTGCAGGCCTGGGTCAGCGTTTGCTGGGATGGAGGCTCGTCACTGATAACAGAAGTGCTGGCTGTGCCAGTGTTGGAGAGGGTGGGGGATTGAGCTTATCTTCGAGAAGACCAGAATTCCACAGCAGAAGATTTTCAGGCCACTCTGCCTGCGGGGCCCCAGCCTGGGTCAAGGGCATGAGGTCCCCGTCACCTCCTGCAGCAGGTACTGAGAACTGGGAGCAGTTTCTGCTTGCAGATCTGACTTGCCATCATCAGCTGTCCTGTCTGGCCCAGAGCAGAGAATGGGTATGGCCAGGAAGGAGGGACAAGCCAAGGCTGAGAGGGGCCTCCCACCCCAGGGACTAAGGTGGGAGGAATGGTTTGATTTACCTATTGCTTTCAGTAAAAGACATCGGCCCCATGCACATGTGCGTGTACCAGGTGTACATGAATGGACACGTGTGTGCAAGTGTAAGTGTCTCCCAGGTGCCTTTCCTTCTGGGAAACGACAGAGGAGCCATCCTGCTCAGTGGAGGACGATAGGAGATGTCCTCACTTGGGAGGTGTCTACAGACTCTGAATCTTCGAAGCCCTCACTCTTTTCTTCCATTTCTATTTCCATCAAAGGCCAAAGAACTCTTTAAAATCCAGGCCACCTCCCTTCCCATGCAGACTGGGCTTTCTTCTGAGATGGAGAAGGACCCCTAAAGGGGCTGGGAGGGAGGATGCATTGAAAAGTGTCTGCATTAAAGTCTCTTCTTAAGCAGTGTTTTGGATTCCTAGACTGCTGAAAGCAGATACAATGAAAAGGGTTGGCTTTTAACAATGGAAATTTATTAGTTTACAGTTTTGAGACTGAGAAAAATGTCCTAATCAAGGCATGCATCATCAAGGTGATGATTTCCTCCCAAAGACCAGATGCTGGCAATCCTGGTTTCCTCTGCCACGAGCCAAGGTACATGGTGGTGTCTGCTGGTCTCTCCCTTCTCTTTCGGGTTTCCTGGCTTTCAGCTTCTTGCTTCTGTGGTTCACTCTCTCTCTCCCCCTCCTTTCCTCTCTCTCTCTCTCTGTATTCATCCTGTTTATGAAGAACTCCAGTAAGAGGATTAAGACCCATCCTGATGAAGTGGATCACACCTTAACTGAAGTAGCCTCATCAAAAGGTCCTACTTACAATAGGTCCACACTCACGGGAATAGATTGACTTTTAAGAATCTGCTTTTCTGGGGTACATATGGTTTCAAACCACCACGGGCAGCTACATATATATATTTATAAACTCCTTTTCTTGATGCTCTGAAGGTTGTCATTTGGAGCCATTTCTCTCTGAGCTTTCTTGTGTCCATCCCAGGGCTGGACCTACACCCAACCCAGACAATCCTATGGGATCGGGAGATGGGAGGGGAGAGGGAGCCCAGCCTTGCAGCAGGGTCTGGAGAACTTTGCTCCCCAGGATTTCAAGCTTGAGAAATCCAGAAACTCAAGCTGAGCTGGGGGCCAGTGTCTGGATGGTGCTAGTAGGTGTATTTTACATCCCCACAGACAGAGTGACGCCAGTTTTTAGGAGGCTTTGCCTGAGCTGGGAGGGCAGCTGACGCAGCATCCGGTGCCAAGAATGGGCAGTGCCCCCTCCAGGGCTTCTTTGGGCCCCCAGGCACCTGCAATTTTCCAGGGAGAATTTGTTGTCCACTGGCCACATGATAGCCAGGGTTATTTAGCACATGCAGAAACCTTTCTGCTGATAGGAAAGATTGCAATCATTTTGAAACCAGAAGGTAGGTGCACCGGGCTGAGTTTATCATCAGCCTCAGTTCAGCGTTTACCAGCAGCTGCCTACAAGGCCCTTCTGTTTTATTCATTGCCCCCTCTTTATCCCTGGGCCCAATTCCTCTCTCCAGCATGCCACCCCACTCCCCACCACACCACGGCATCCTCAAATGCGTTTGAAGTGTATCCTTGCATCTTTGCAAAATGTGCATGGCTTCAGGTGTATTTGTCTTTAACTAATATGCATTGTCCTGTGCTAATAAATCTCATTCACTTCATTGATATATATTGCCCGTGCTAATGCCTTTCATTCTTTCTCACTTTGTTTTTCACTCAACACTGCGTTTTAAAAACCAATCCATATTCCAGCATGTATTTCTAAGTCATTACCTGTAATTATCGTAGAGGATTTCACCATGGCATTCACAACCCAGAGATGGTCGTGGGACCAGAGTTAGTCAAATCACCTATATCTTTGCCCTGTTGTTTTTTGTTTGTTTGTTTTTTCCCTATTTGAACGGTCTCTTCCCAGGAGGGTGGTTTTATGAAAATCTCCAACTACAATTGAAACAACCGTAGAGGGAGCTGTTTCTTCTTGTAGTTCTGTCAGACGTTGCTTTATATATTTTTAAGACTCTATTAGATGCATTTATATTTGTGACCACTTTACCATATGTTTTATCCCTCATTGACAATTATGATGGATTTTCCCTTGAATACTTCATAGATATTAATATTGCTACTCTGATTTTCTTCATTCATAGTTACCTGTTATATCATTTTTTCTACCTGTTCCTTTTTCAGTTTTTCCTCTATGCTTTTGTTTTAAGTATGTTCCCTACAATCTAGGTATTAAGACTGAGAGTTTCTGTCTAAATATCTATTGCCTTTATTATCTATTTTATTTATAATTATTAATACTGTTATATTAGGACTTATTTCTACCATCCTATTTTACATATTATATTTACCTTAACTTTCCTAATTTTTCCCCCTTCTTGCCTTCCATTAAATAGTTCAATTTTCTTCTACTGGTTTGAAAGTGATTTTTATAATCCTGTGAAATACACCTCTGGGGATGATTGAATAAACAATAAGGGGAATGGGACACATCTTCCTTGCAGAGTAATTTCAAGTAAATGTAGAGGGGGTTGAGTGAAATAGAAAATCACCATTGGAACATCACAGTAACAATCATTGCAGCTAAGATCCATAAATAAATACTAAAATTAGTGAGCAAAACCCTAAGGAGAAACAGGACATATGCGTAACCTCAAAGTGTTTTCTCCAAAACATTATTAACTACTGTACAAGTTGTAACATATGCCCACAAATTCTTTGATATTCCTCCATTCAGGAAGTGAAGCCTAACTCCTCTCCCCTTGAGTGTGGGCTGGACTTAGAAATTTGTGTCTAATGGGTAGAATATAGAAAGGGAATAGTAGTAACTTAACAGGGGAGAAACCTGGCAGACACCACCTTCACTCAATGAACAAGGTTACATCACCAGTAATAAACCATGTGGGTATCATGTCCCCCTGATATGACGTGATGAGGAAGACACTTCACTCTGCAGCATTCTTAACCAAAATTTATAACCCTAATATAACCAAAAGAAGACATCAGACAAACCCAAACTGAGGAATATTCTGTGAAACACCTGACCAATATTGTTCAAAAGGGTCAAGGTCTTGGTAAACAAGACTGAGACACCATCATAGATCAGTGAAGTCTAAGGAGACATGATGACTTAAAACAGCATGGTATCCCAGATTGGATCTTGGAACAGAAAGTGGGCATAAGTGGGGAAAAAATGGTGAAATCCTAATAAAGTCTTCAGTTTAGTTAATAGTGTTGCACCAATGTAAATTTCTTAATTTTGATAAACATACCATGTTTATATAAGATGTTAATACAAGGGGAAGATGTAGTACCTGTACTGCCTTTACAATTACTCTGTAAATCTAAAATTATTTCAAAGTAATTTTTTTTAAAAAAAAACAGCTATGTAAGGAAAGTTTAAAGAAATAATAAAGCAATCACAAAGACAAATGGGCAACACAAGATTATTAGGAATGAAGACAGTTATTTTTTTTAACTTTTTAGAAATGAAAATTGTAATTTGTGTAATAAAATTAGACACAGGTGAAGAGAGAATTAGGGAACTGGGAGTTAATAAACCACCAAAGGTGCAAAACCTAAAGACAAATGGAGGGAAAACATAAAAGAAGTACTAATTAAGGGATTTAGAGGTTAGAGTAAAAAGCTATAATATATAGTCTCCAAGAGGGAGAATAGAAAGAATTAAAGAAAGAAAATATTTAAAGAGATAATGACTGTGAAATTTTTAGAACTAGTGAAAAACATGATACCAGAGGTCCAGGAACAATAAGTTATACCAAGCTGGAAAAATATAAATAAATCCATATCTAGACACCTCAGTAAAAGTAGGGACACAAAATACAAATATAAGATCTTAAAGACAGTCAGAAAGAAAGGACAAATCACCTACAAAGAATTGACAATTAGAAAGACAGCAGACTTCTCAGCAGCAACAGAAATCAGAAGATAATAAATAAAATCTCACAAATGTTGATAGAAAAATAACTGTCTAGAATTATAAACTCTGTGAAACTATCTTTGAAGCTTGAGAGTGGTAAAAATTAAGAGTTTATCATCAAGAAACCTGCATGTTTTCATTTGCTAAAGCTGCCAGAATGCAATATACCAGAAATAGACTAGTTTTAACAATGGGGATTTATTAGCTTACAAGTTTACGATTCTGAGGCTGTGAAAATGTCCAAATTAAGGCACTAACAGGAGGATACCTGCTCTGAAGCCTGGTTACTGGTGAGCTTGGGATCCTCTGTCAGAGAGCAAGGCACATGTTGACGTCTGCTGGTCCTTCTCTCCCAGATTTTGTTGCTGCCAGCTTCTGGCTTCAATGGCTTCCCCTCAGTATATCTGGGCTTTTTCTGCGAGCTTCTCTTAATTTCATCTCTTAGCTTCTGTACGTGTTTTATCCTCTTATAAAAGACTCCATTAAGGAGATTAAGATCCACCTTAAATGAGGTGGGTCACATCTCAATTGAAATAACCTAACCAAAAGGTCCACCCACAATAGGTTTACAGCCACAGGAATGGATTAAATATAAGATCGTGATTTTCTGGGGTACACAATAGCTTCAAACTACCACATTGTACTATAGGAAGGAAAAAATGATCTCAGAAGAGCTGTCTAAGAAACAAGAAGGAATGCTGAGTAAATAAATGAAAATAATGTCTATAAATCCAAACAAATGTCTTTAAAATTAATAATAATTTTATAGATATTAACAAATTGTTCTCCTCAGAAGTTGTACCAGTTTGCATTGCCACCAGCAACATAAGATGGTAGCTATTTCCCCATCTTTCTGATAACTTTTATCAGACTTTATAATTTTTAGTAAACCAATAAGTGAAAATGTTATCTCAATGAGTTTTAATTTACATTTCTCTTAGTATGACTCTATAGATATGTTATAATTATTCTTTCCTAATTTTTTGTCTGTGCTTTTTGTTATGGTTGCTTTGCCATAGTGAATTTGTTACTTTTATGTACTACCATTTTCTCTTTTTCTTGTAAGACTTCTGGATATTTTACCACACTTAGAAGTGCCTTCCCTTCTTCAAAATTATCTCTTAATTCGTCCATTGCTTCTTATTATTTTGTGATTTCTTTTTTAAAATATTTACATATTTGGTCCATCGGAGAATTATTTTGCTATAAAGTATGAGGTATGCATATAACTCTGTTTTTTGTACCCTGTTTGTCTAGCAGGTTTTTTTCTTTTTTGATTTGGAATTTTGACTTTATCATGTACTAATTTCTCTTGTATTTGAATCTATTTCTGGACTTCCTATTCTGTTTCATTGATCTGTATATTCCTGTGCCAGTACCACATGAGTTTAATTATTATTATTCTATAAAATGCTTTAATCTCTGTTTTGGTTTTCTAAAGCTGCTGGAATGCATTATACCAGAAATGGACTGGCTTTTAACAATGGGGATTTAATAGCTTGCAATTTAAAAATTCTTAGGCCATGAAAATGTCCAGATTAAGGCATCAACAGGATGATACCTGGACTCTGCAGACAGGCTGCAGGCTTCCAGGACACCTCTGCCACATGGGAAGGCACATGGCCAGTGTCTGCTGGTCCTTTGCTCCCAGGTTTCATTGCTTTCAGCTTCTGGCTTCAGCTCCTCTGGTACTCTTCCCTGTGAGCTTCTTTTAGTTTCATCTCTTATAAAGGACTCTCCAGTAAGAGGATTAAGACTCATTTGGGGCATGCAGCAACTGAAATAACCTGATAAAAAGGTCCCATCCACAATAGGTACTTAGAAGTACCCACAGGAATGGACCCACAGGAATGGATTAAAAGAACATGGCCTTTTCTGGGACACATAACAGCTTCAAACCACCACAGTCTCTAAGTCTGGTCCCCTCTCATTTATTCCTGGGTATTCTTGATTATTTGTTTACCAAGATAAAATCCTGTTGGTATTTTTATTGTCCACTTGTTAAATTTACACACCAACTTTGCAAGTATATGTTATGTATTTCATATCGTCTTTTAAATTCTTCAGGAGAATTTTAGAGTTTTATTCATAAGTATATTGCATGTATCTTGTTAAGTTTATTCCTGGTTGTTTTATTTTGTTGTTCGTATTCTAAATGGATTATTTTCTTCTTTTAATTTTTTCTAATTGTTCTTTCTGAATGTGAATTCTAGAGTTCCTAAAATATTAATTTTGAACCAGACACCTTACTGAATTCTCTTACTGTTTGTAACACTTTTTGAGTGAAATCTTTTGGGTTTTCCAGGTAAACAATTATATCATCTGGAAATCAGTTTGCCTCTTTTCTGATTTCTATACCTCTAAGTTCTGAATATTGTAAAGTCACATTGGCTGATATATGCAGAAAAATGTTAAATAATAACTCGAAAATGGGCAAATCTTTCTTGTTCCTGTGTTCAAGTTGAGGAAACTTCTGGTGTATCCCATTAAATGATGATGGCTGTGATACTGAGAAATATATTTTGTCATGTTAAGTATGTCCCATTCCTATTTTATTAAGCATTTATAAAGAATAAACTGTTGACTTTTTCGGCATCTATGGAGATGACCATGATTTTTGATATAAGATGGTAAATTATATGAACAGATTTCCTAGTAATACACCATTCTTATATTTCTGGGAGGTACCACTTCCTTTTTTTAAATCCCCTTAAGTTCTTCCCTAAAGAAGACTTTCTTTTCTGAGCTCTTGATACTAAAAAGAATGTTAAAGTCACAATTATTAAAAAGTTGTGCATCAAGTGTCCCTATTCCCTAGACAGATGCAAGTTCATCCCCATATGATAGCATCAGGCCCCTTTGGCTGGAGGGGCCCAGGCAGATGGCCCAAAGGGACCTCTCCTGTGATAAAGGTGAAGCTTGGCTTGGCTTGGGGTCAGGCAAAGTGGGCTCTTTGCCTGCAGACCTGTCTGGGTCCTGAGGGGCTATGGGCCCTGAGCCCTGCCCAGCCTTCAGGTGAGTCATTCCCATCCCCTGGGGTCACCAGTCAACCCTGTTAATGATCTGAGATCTGATGTTTCTCAACTTCTTTCACAAGCTGGGGGCCCGAGAGCAGGCCAGGGTCACCCAGGCATGCTATAGCCTTTGAGTTTCTTGGAAAATGCCTTCCTGGGCTCATCATGGAAACTTCTGTTAATGTACAATGGGAGACCTCTGCTTCTACAAATCAAACTCCAGTGATCACCAACCTCTCTCTGTTTCTTGTACTGCCCTTCTGTGCCTCTGGCTGTCCTTAACCCTGATGCTTTCTTGCTCTCCTTTCCCAGCTTGGAAGGGCCCTTGACCCTAAGTTGCTGGTGCAAGTCCTGCCTGGCTACCCCAGAGGACTCAGACCATCCTTTCTCAGACACATCGCAGGCCTCCTGGGTCTCCTGGCAGTTCGCGCCACGCAGAGAATCCTACGGGCTGGTAAGGCATGAACTATGGGATGGGTCAGTGTTTAGCAGAGATAAAGCCAGAAAGAAACAGCTCAAGGAAGAACCACATGAAAGTCCCCATAATCGGCTGTTTTCGACCTACAAAACAAAACGAAACAAAAAACCCAAAATGGTATTATGCTGTTCAACCAAACACAGAAGCTGCCTTTGCGACCGTAACAGTCAGAATCAAGTCTCTGGTGCCACCCAGTGGTCAGAGTGAGAAAATGGCTCTTGACGATGATGGTGATAGTAACAGAATAACTAACCCAGGATAGGAGTTTACACAGTGATTATTTAATGCTAGTGTGGCTTTGTTAATAATCACATATATTTATACAACTCATTAGAGTTTACAAACAGCTCTTCTGAAGTGAGTGGTGCACGGTCAGGGGCTGCTCGCGGCAGACCCGGGTTTGAGCCCAGGGCTGTCTACTCGGCGTCACACGCTTCACGTTCAGAGGTTTCTCTTCCCACTTGACGGAGGACATGAGGCCCCCAAGAAGGAGATCCAAACCCTCCTGAGGTCCCCAGTCAAGGCTGATCTCAGCGAATGTGCCTGAACGTCTGAGCACTTTATATCATAACAAGAACAGAAGACGTTAGGTTCATGGAAACATTAAGGCAGCCTAAGTTGTTTCAAAAATTGTGTTAAAATTAAGATAAAAAAGAAAACTGTGTGCTATACAGATCATTGATCAAATAATTGTTGGCTTACTGAAGTTCACTCTGGAAAATTCTCTGTCCAAAAAGCAGTATTTGTGTAATTCGGGTTAAATGTTTTGATTCAAATCTTTCTGAGGGTAAAAATTTTCACTGAACTCTAGTGTATTGGAATAGCTAGAAGGAAGTACATGAATCTGTTGAATGATAATCCAGTAGACTTGATTCTTGATGATGGTTGTATGACTGTATAGCTTTTATTGTGTGACCATATGACAGTGAAAACCTTGTGACTGACACTCCCTTTAACCAGTGTATAGGAAGATAAGTAACAAAATAATGACAAAAAATATATAAATAATAGGAGGGATAAGAGGTATAAGATGGTTTGGATATTCTTTTTTATTTATTTAGTTAGTTAGTTTTTAAATATTTTTTTCTTTAGTTCAGAGTAATGAAAATATTTGAAAATTGATTGTGGTGATGAATGCACAACTATATGATGATACTATGAGCCAATGATTGTATACTTTGGATGGATTATATGGAGTGTAAGTATAGCTCAATAAAATTGCATTAAAAAAGAATGAAAAAGATTTTTTTTTAAATATTCACTGGAATAATGTTGCTTTGTGAGAAGTGGGGCAAGACAGTGCCATAGGGAGGTGTGAAATTTAGTGAGTCCTCTAGAGCAACTAGTAAATAGCCAGGAACAACTAGTAAATAGTCTGGAACAACTGTTTGGGGGACATTGTGACCCGACACACATCTTACACCAGTCTGGAATGGGTGGAATGTCTGAGATCACAGCATAAAACTGTAAGTAAAGCCCCCAAACTGTGGAGCTGGCACCCCTCCCCCACTATCACAGCAGGCTGAGTTGGAACATTTCCCTGTGGGAAAAAGAAGCAAACTCTGCTAGGAAGAAGGGAAGGTAGCTCATCCAAACTCCTATTGCAGTTTTAATTAACAAATTTAGACTACTGAATACAAGCTATGAGCACAGATAAACCCACAGCAAGCAGGAAAGGAATCCTGGGTCCTGGCAGAGAGGAGGTGTGGCTGACTGAAAAATAAATAAATAAATAAAAAACATAGGCTTTGAGAGTTGGCTGAGCTCAGAATACTGGAAAAGCACTGTGTCCTAAGAAAAGGGGCACATAGAACTGGGTACCAACTCCAGTCAACCATCTAAACTGGGGACATGGGGGGGAGGCTGGGGACTGGCTCTGAAAAGGGGGGTGCTTTTTTTTCTTTCTCTCATTCTAAGTAGCTCTTTAGAGAAAACCTCAGGCATTTTCAATTGTCAGCACTAACCCAGGCAAGGGTGGAATTAAGATAGAGAGACAAAGGAAGAAGTCAAGTGAAGGAGATAATTCCCCAAAGGGCTTCTGTTCCCTAAGAAAAGGGGGAGTTGGGGCCCAGCTCAAGTGGCTGCCCACCCTCAGAGAATTCAGACCCCAGAGCCTGGGTTAAAAAAAAAAAAAAAGTAGAAAACAAAAACAGCTTAAGTTTGGCTTCTGATTCACCCTCAGCCCCTGGCAGGGACATGGTCTACTGAGAATTAAAGGCACCACACCTGTTTACACCAATGGGGAGCTGCGGGCCAAAACTACCACCTGCTGGGCAGGATAGGAAAATCATAGAATCTACAGGCCTCAGAGGAAAGTCTGACAATCTTCTGGGGCTCATCCTCAGGGAAACTTGATACCCTCCTCCTGATACCTGGCCGCATCTGGTCTGGGAAAATTTGATTGGGGTAATCAAGGAAACCAGTTGTGTAGACAACAAAAAATTATGATTCACACAAGGAAAAATGAAGATACTGCCCAAAGGAATAAACTTACACTTCAAGTGAGAAACAAGAGTTGAAACAACTAATTAAAGATGTTCAAACAAATCTTCTAAATCAAATAAATGAACTGAAGGAAAATGTGGCAAAAGAGATGAAAGATATAAATAAGACACTAGATGAATATAAAGAAGAATTCATAAGCTTGAAAGAACAAATGGCAGAACTAATGGGAATGAAAGGCAAAATAGAAGAGATGAAACACACAGTAGAAACATACAACAGCAGACTTCAAGAGGCAGAAGAGAGGATTCATGAACTAGAGGACAGGACATCTGAAATCCTACACACAAAAGAACAGATAGGAAAAAGGATGAAAAAATATGAGCAGGGTCTCAGGGAACTGAAAGACAACTTATAGCACATGAATATACATGCCATGGGTGTCCCAGAAGGAGAAGAGAAGGGAAAGGGGACAGAAAGTATAATGGAGGAAATAATCAATGAAAATTTCCCACCTCTTATGAAAGACAATAAATTACACACCTAAGAAGCTCAGCATACCCCAAACAGAATAAATCTGAATAGACCTATGCCAAGGTACTTAATAATCAGATTATCAAATGTCAAAGACAATGAGAGAATTCTGAAAGCACAAGAGAAAAGTGATCCATCACATACAAGGGAATTTTGATAAGACTATCTGTGGATTTCTCAGTAGAAACCATGGAGGTGAGAAGGCAATAGTATGATGTATTTAAGACACTGGAAGAGAAAAACTGCCAACCAAGAATTCTATATCTGGCAAAGCTGTCTTTCAAAAATGAGGGAGAGTTTAAAATATTTTCAGACAAACAGACACTGATAGAGTTTGTGAACAAGAGACCTACGCTATAAGAAATACTAAAGGGACCACTACCGGCAGATAGGAAAAGCAAGGAGAGAGGAATTTGGAGAAGAGTGTAGAAATGAACTATCAGTAAGGGTAAAAAGAGAGAAAGAGGAAAAGAAAAATAAAATAAAATATGGCATATAAAATCCAAAAGACAAGTGCTAGATAGTAGACATTATGTTGAGTGAAATTAGCCAGAAACAAAGGACAAATACTGTATGGTCTCACAAAAATGAACTAACACTGATGAGCATTAGTGTACCAAAAGGGGAAAAAGAAATGAAACAAAGTAAAGTGTCAGTGGCTGAGAGATTTCAAATGAAGTCAAGAGGTCATTCTAGAGGTTATTCTTATGCATTATACAGATATCACTTTTTAGTTTTTAGTATATTAGAATAGCTAGAAGGAAATACTGAAACTGTTGATTTGCAACCCAGTATCCCTGATTCTTGAAGATGATCCTATAACTATATAGCTCACACAGTGACCATGTGATTGTGGTCACACTCCCTTTATATAGTGTATGAACAGATGAATAGAAAAATGAGGGCAAAAAGTAAATGCATAATGGGAGAGACAGGGAATGAGAAGTCTGGGTGTTCTTTTTATTTTTATTCTTTTTTTTTTTTGGAGTAATGAAAATGTTCAAAAACTGCGGTGATGAACACACAACTATATGATTGCAAACTTTGGATAATTGTATGGTATGTGAATATATCCCAACAAAATTGTATTAAAAAATGTTCACTGAATCAAATGGTGAATCCAAATGGTAAGGGCCAAACATCCTCCTTTCCATAATGCCAGGGCTGCTTCCTCCCATCCTGTGCAACACCAGGGCCATGAAAAGAAAGCTGCTCACCAGAGCCAGACTGAAGAAAAGGCAAAGCAGGTAGACTCCCTACCGCTACCTCCCAGAAGGCTCCTGAGCTGACTAAGGGCAGTGGACTCCCCAAAAGAATCAAGAGTCAGGAAGGAGCGAAACGGTTGCTCTCTCAGATGACCCATGGGCTGACCCCATGGCAAACTTCAGAGCCATCCTGGCCTAGAGGACCAGGGCTGTGCCAGATGACTCTCTCCAAGATATGGGAGCTGTGTGGCTTTCAAGACATGACGTTGTCTTTTCACAGATGGGATGCTGAAGCACGGAGAGGGGCATCAGCTTGCTCAGGTCACACAGAGCCAGGACCAGCCCCTAAACTCTGACTCCGTCTCCCAGTTCTTTTCAGCTTCTCAATGAGATTGAAAACACTGTTGCTGTAACTATCCTGTACCTTAGTGACTTAGGAGAACCACAGGAGACTTGTATTCTGGAGCTACGTATCTCAGAAAAACATGTCTAAAACTTAATCCATACTTGTGAGTATGAACCCTTTGTATATAGGAACTTTTGTGGAGTTACTTCAGTTAAGGTGTGGCCCACCTCAATCAGGATGGGTCTTAATCCTCTTACTGGGGTCCTTTATAAGCAGAATGAAATTCAGACAGACAGGGAGAAAGAAGCGAAGGTCAGTGGAACCCAGAAGAGAAGGGAGAGGCCAGGAGAGGCCGCCTTGTGCATTGCCAGGTGACAGAGGGGCCAAGGACCAAGGATCACTGGCAGCCAGCCCCAGAACACCAGTCTTTGTGAAGAAAGTATCCCCTTGATGATGCCTTGATTTGGACTTCTTCTATCCTCAAAACCATGGGCCAATAAATTCCCATTGCTTAAGCCAACCCATTGCATGGTATTTGCTTGAGCAACAAGGAAACTAAAACAGGACCTGAACCAGGACTTCACCTCTTCCTGAGCCTGGTACAACCTGAGTACTTTGTCCTACTACCATGTTGGCCTAGAGCAGAGAAAAAAGGAGATTTTTTAAAAATTCATTTTATTGAGATATATTCACATACCATGCAGTAATACAAAACAAATTGTACACTTGATTGTTCACAGTACCATTACATAGTTGTGCATTCATCACCAAAATCAATCCCTGACACCTTCATTACCACACACACAAAACTAACAAGAATAATAATTAAAGTGAAAAAGAGCAATTAAAGTAAAAAAGAACACTGGGTGCCTTTGTTTGTTTAGAAAAAAGGAGATTAAGATAGTCTTAGTGTAGGTTGTGCATCAGTCTTGCAGTGTCCAGCAGAGTCCATGTACTCTTTAGGTGCTAAGCCCTGACTGGAGACGGTGATAATGAAGAAGAGATGGACTAGGAGGAGGTGATGTTGGAGACCCAGTGACCAGAAAAGGAAGGCTGAGTGCTTGGAAGAAAGATTACAGGGACTCTGATAGACGACGTCATGGATGGGGTTCCATAGTGGATTCTGATGTGCCGCTGAGTTGAGAACCACTGGTCTTGGTTTGAACAAGAGAAGAGAAGGCCTTAGGATTACTTGATTGCATGTTCAGGATTATGAAAGGCTCTTATAACTGGGCCTGCTTTTTCTTGTTTTAGGTCATCTATCTATCTTGTTAAAATAAAAACTTGAGCAAAATTTAGTTAACTCTCAGAGAGTTGTATTGAATCAATTCATGAGTTGGACAAATACCAATAGCTATAAGGTAGAGAAGAACTCCACTGAATGTAGAAAGCAACAGGCTTTTATGGACAAAAATAGGGATTACATTGGAAGGAAATTTCTGTTGGTTAATGCAGACTACATTTCCTAATATGGTTAGTGCAGACAGTTGCTTGGCAAAGAAAAAGTTAGCTGGCTTAAGAATAGGGAGCTGGCCACAGCTGATTTAAATTCTGTTTTCTGGGCAAGATGGGAATTTGCGAGGAATAGAAAAATTTTTTAATTAAATTCAGTTTTATTGAAATACATTCACATACCATACAATCATCCATGATGTACAATCAACTGATCACAGTACCATGATATAGTCGTGTATTCATCACCTCAATCTATTTTTGAACATTTTCCTTACATCAGAAAGAATCAGAATAAGAATAAAAAAATAAAAGTAAAAAAGAACATCCAGGAGGCGGGGCAAGATGGCAGACTGGTGAGCTGTATGTTTTAGTTACTCCTCCAGGAAAGTAGGTAGAAAGCCAAGAACTGTGTGGACTGGACACCACAGAGCAATCTGACTTTGGGCATACTTCATACAACACTCATGAAAACGTGGAACTGCTGAGATCAGCGAAATCTGTAAGTTTTTGCAGCCAGGGGACCCGCGCCCCTCCCTGCCAGGCTCAGTCCCAGGGGAGGAGGGGCTGTCAGCTCCGGGAAGGAGAAGGGAGAACTGCAGTGGCAGCCCTTATCGGAAAATCATTCTACTGATTCAAACTCCAACCATAGATAGACTGAGACCAGACACCAGAGAATCGGAGAGCAGCCAGCGAGCAGGGAGGAGACAGGCATAAAAAAAAACAACACAAAAAACTCCAAAATAAAAGCGGAGGATTTTTGGAGTTCTGGTAAACATAGAAAGGGGAAGGGCCCTGAGGCGCATATGCAAATCCTGAAGAAAAGCTGATCTCTCTGCCCTGTGGACCTTTCCTTAATGGCCCTGGTTGCTTTGTCTCTTAGCATTTCAATAACCCATTAGATCTCTGAGGAGGGCCCGTTTTTTTTTGTTTTTTTTTTTTTAATCCTTTTTTCTTTTTCTAAAACAATTACTCTAAGAGCCCAATACAGAAAGCTTCAAAGACTTGCAATTTGGGCAGGTCAAGTCAAGAGCAGAACTAGGAGAGCTCTGAGACAAAACGCAATAATCCAGTGGCTGAGAAAATTCACTAAACACCACAACTTCCCAAGAAAAGGGGGGTGTCCGCTCACAGCCATCATCCTGGTGGACAGGAAACACTCCTGCCCATCGCCAGCCCCATAGCCCAGAACTGCCCCAGACAACCCAGTGTGACGGAAGTGCTTCAAATAACAGGCACACACCACAAAACTGGGCGTGGACATTAGCCTTCCCTGCAACCTCACCTGATTGTCCCAGAGTTGGGAAGGTAGAGCAGTGTGAATTAACAAAGCCCCATTCAGCCATCATTTGAGCAGACTGGGAGCCTCCCTACACAGCCCAGCAGCCCAGAACTGCCCTGGGGGGACGGCACTCACCTGTGACATAGCACAGTCATCCCTCAACAGAGGACCCGGGGTGCACGGCCTGGAAGAGGGGCCCACTTGCAAGTCTCAAGAGCCATATGCCAATACCAAGGACTTGTGGGTCAGTGGCAGAGACAAACTGTGGCAGGACTGAACTGAAGGATTAGACTATTGCAGCAGCTTTAAAACTCTAGGATCACCAGGGAGATTTGATTGTTAGGGCCACCCCCCCCTCCCTGACTGCCCAGAAACACGCCCCATATACAGGGCAGGCAACACCAACTACACACGCAAGCTTGGTACACCAATTGGACCCCACAAGACTCACTCCCCCACTCACCAAAAAGGCTAAGTAGGGGAGAACTGGCTTGTGGAGAACAGGTGGCTCGTGGACGCCACCTGCTGGTTAGTTAGAGAAAGTGTACTCCATGAAGCTGTAGATCTGATAAATTAGAGATAAGGACTTCAATTGGTCTACAAATCCTAAAAGAACCCTATCAAGTTCAGCAAATGCCACAAGGCCAAAAACAACAGCAAATTATAAAGCATATGAAAAAACCAGACGATATGGATAACCCAAGCCCAAGCACCCAAATCAAAAGATCAGAAGAGACACAGCACCTAGAGCAGCTACTCAAAGAACTAAAGATGAACAATGAGACCATAGTACAGGAGATACAGGAAATCAAGAAGACCCTAGAAGAGCATAAAGAAGACATTGCAAGACTAAATAAAAAAATGGATGATCTTATGGAAATTAAAGAAACTGTTGACCAAATTAAAAAGATTCTGGACACTCATAGTACAAGACTAGAGGAAGTTGAACAACGAATCAGTGACCTCGAAGATGACAGAATGGAAAATGAAAGCATAAAAGAAAGAATGGGGAAAAAATTGAAAAAATCGAAATGGACCTCAGGGATATGATAGATAATATGAAACGTCCGAATATAATACTCATTGGTGTTCCAGAAGGGGAAGAAAAGGGTAAAGGTCTAGGAAGAGTATTCAAAGAAATTGTTGGGGAAAACTTCCCAAATCTTCTAAACAACATAAATACACAAATCATAAATGCTCAGCGAACTCCAAATAGAATAAATCCAAATAAACCCACTTCAAGACATATTCTGATCACACTGTCAAACACAGAAGAGAAGGAGCAAGTTCTGAAAGCAGCAAGAGAAAAGCAATCCACCACATACAAAGGAAACAGCATAAGACTAAGTAGTGACTACTCAGCAGCCACCATGGAGGCTAGAAGGCAGTGGCACGATATATTTAAAATTCTGAGTGAGAAAAATTTCCAGCCAAGAATACTTTATCCAGCAAAGCTCTCCTTCAAATTTGAGGGAGAGCTTAAATTTTTCACAGACAAACAAATGCTGAGAGAATTTGCTAACAAGAGACCTGCCCTACTGGAGATACTCAAGGGAGCCCTACAGACAGAGAAACAAAGAAAGGAGAGAGAGACTTGGAGAAAGGTTCAGTACTAAAGAGATTCGGTATGGGTACAAAAAAGGATATTAATAGACAGAGGGGAAAAATATGACAAACATAAACCAAAGGATAAGATGGCTGATTCAAGAAATGCCTTCACGGTTATAACGTTGAATGTAAATGGATTAAACTCCCCAATTAAAAGATATAGATTCACAGAATGGATCAAAAAAAATGAACCATCAATATGTTGCATACAAGAGACTCATCTTAGACACAGGGACACAAAGAAACTGAAAGTGAAAGGATGGAAAAAAATATTTCATGCAAGCTACAGCCAAAAGAAAGCAGGTGTAGCAATATTAATCTCAGATAAAATAGACTTCAAATGCAGGGATGTTTTGAGAGACAAAGAAGGCCACTACATACTAATAAAAGGGGCAATTCAGCAAGAAGAAATAACAATCATAAATGTCTATGCACCCAACCAAGGTGCCACAAAATACATGAGAGAAACACTGGCAAAACTAAAGGAAGCAATTGATGTTTCCACAATAATTGTGGGAGACTTCAACACACCACTCTCTCCTATAGATAGATCAACCAGACAGAAGACCAATAAGGAAATTGAAAACCTAAACAATCTGATAAATGAATTAGATTTAACAGACATATACAGGACATTACATCCCAAATCACCAGGATACACATACTTTTCTACTGCTCACGGAACTTTCTCCAGAATAGATCATATGCTGGGACATAAAACAAGCCTCAATAAATTTAAAAAGATTGAAATTATTCAAAGCACATTCTCTGACCACAATGGAATACAATTAGAAGTCAATAACCATCAGAGACTTAGAAAATTCACAAATACCTGGAGGTTAAACAACACACTCCTAAACAATCAGTGGGTTAAAGAAGAAATAGCAAGAGAAATTGCTAAATATATAGAGACGAATGAAAATGAGAACACAACATACCAAAACCTATGGGATGCAGCAAAAGCAGTGCTAAGGGGGAAATTTATAGCACTAAACGCATATATTAAAAAGGAAGAAAGAGCCAAAATCAAAGAACTAATGGATCAACTGAAGAAGCTAGAAAATGAACAGCAAACCAATCCTAAACCAAGTAGAAGAAAAGAAATAACAAGGATTAAAGCAGAAATAAATGACATAGAGAACAAAAAAACAATAGAGAGGATAAATATCACCAAAAGTTGGTTCTTTGAGAAGATCAACAAGATTGACAAGCCCCTAGCTAGACTGACAAAATCAAAAAGAGAGAAGACCCATATAAACAAAATAATGAATGAGAAAGGTGACATAACTGCAGATCCTGAAGAAATTAAAAAAATTATAAGAGGATACTATGAACAACTGTATGGCAACAAACTGGATAATGTAGAAGAAATGGACAATTTCCTGGAAACATATGAACAACCTAGACTGACCAGAGAAGAAATAGAAGACCTCAACCAACCCATCACAAGCAAAGAGATCCAATCAGTCATCAAAAATCTTCCCACAAATAAATGCCCAGGGCCAGATGGCTTCACAGGGGAATTCTACCAAACTTTCCAGAAAGAACTGACACCAATCTTACTCAAACTCTTTCAAAACATTGAAGAAAATGGAACACTACCTAACTCATTTTATGAAGCTAACATCAATCTAATACCAAAACCAGGCAAAGATGTTACAAAAAAGGAAAACTACCGGCCAATCTCCCTAATGAATATAGATGCAAAAATCCTCAACAAAATACTTGCAAATCGAATCCAAAGACACATTAAAAAAATCATACACCATGACCAAGTGGGGTTTATTCCAGGCATGCAAGGATGGTTCAACATAAGAAAATCAATCAATGTATTACAACACATTAACAAGTCAAAAGGGAAAAATCAATTGATCATCTCAATAGATGCTGAAAAAGCATTTGACAAAATCCAACATCCCTTTTTGATAAAAACACTTCAAAAGGTAGGAATTGAAGGAAACTTCCTCAACATGATAAAGAGCATATATGAAAAACCCACAGCCAGCATAGTACTCAATGGTGAGAGACTGAAAGCCTCCCCTCTAAGATCAGGAACAAGACAAGGATGCCCGCTATCACCACTGTTATTCAACATTGTGCTGGAAGTGCTAGCCAGGGCAATCCGGCAAGACAAAGAAATAAAAGGCATCCAAATTGGAAAAGAAGAAGTAAAACTGTCATTGTTTGCAGATGATATGATCTTATATCTAGAAAACCCTGAGAAATCGACGATACAGCTACTAGAGCTAATAAACAAATTTAGCAAAGTAGCGGGATACAAGGTTAATGTACATAAGTCAGTAATGTTTCTATATGCTAGAAATGAACAAACTGAAGAGACACTCAAGAAAACGATACCATTTTCAATAGCAACTAAAAAAATCAAGTACCTAGGAATAAACTTAACCAAAGATGTAAAAGACCTATACAAAGAAAACTACATAACTCTACTAAAAGAAATAGAAGGGGACCTTAAAAGATGGAAAAATATTCCATGTTCATGGATAGGAAGACTAAATGTCATTAAGATGTCAATTCTGCCCAAACTCATCTACAGATTCAATGCAATCCCAATCAAAATTCCAACAACCTACTTTGCAGACTTGGAAAATCTAGTTATCAAATTTATTTGGAAAGGGAAGATGCCTCGAATTGCTAAAGACACTCTAAAAAAGAAAAACGAAGTGGGAGGACTTACACTCCCTGACTTTGAAGCTTATTATAAAGCCACAGTTGCCAAAACAGCATGGTACTGGCACAAAGATAGACATATAGATCAATGGAATTGAATTGAGAATTCGGAGACAGACCCTCAGATCTATGGCCGACTGATCTTTGATAAGGCCCCCAAAGTCACTGAACTGAGTCATAATGGTCTTTTCAACAAATGGGGCTGGGAGAGTTGGATATCCATATCCAAAAGAATGAAAGAGGACCCCTACCTCACCCTCTACACAAAATTAACTCAAAATGGACCAAAGATCTCAATATAAAAGAAAGTACCATAAAACTCCTAGAAGATAATGTAGGAAAACATCTTCAAGACCTTGCATTAGGAGGCCACTTCCTAGACTTTACACACAAAGCACAAGCAACAAAAGAGAAAATAGATAAATGGGAACTCCTCAAGCTTAGAAGTTTCTGCACCTCAAAGGAATTTCTCAAAAAGGTAAAGAGGCAGCCAACTCAATGGGAAAAGATTTTTGGAAACCATGTATCTGACAAAAGACTGATATCTTGCATATGTAAAGAAATCCTACAACTCAATGACAATAGTACAGTCGGCCCAATTATAAAATGGGCCAAAGATATGAAAAGACAGTTCTCTGAAGAGGAAATACAAATGTCCAAGAAACACATGAAAAAATGTTCAGCTTCACTAGCTATTAGAGAGATGCAAATTAAGACCACAATGAGATACCATCTAACACCGGTTAGAATGGCTGCCATTAAACAAACAGGAAACTACAAATGCTGGAGGGGATGTGGAGAAATTGGAACTCTTATTCACTGTTGGTGGGAGTGTATAATGGTTCAGCCACTCTGGAAGTCAGTCTGGCAGTTCCTTAGAAAACTAGATATAGAGTTACCATTCGATCCAGCGATTGCACTTCTCGGTATATACCCGGAAGATCGGAAAGCAGTGACACGAACAGATATCTGCACGCCAATGTTCATAGCAGCATTATTCACAATTGCCAAAAGATGGAAACAACCCAAATGTCCTTCAACAGATGAGTGGATAAATAAAATGTGGTATATACACACGATGGAATACTACGCGGCAGTAAGAAGGAACGACCTCATGAAACATATGACAACATGGATGAACCTTGAGGACATAATGCTAAGCGAAATAAGCCAGGCACAAAAAGAGAAATATTATATGCTACCACTAATGTGAACTTTGAAAAATGTAAAACAAATGGCTTATAATGTAGAATGTAGGGGAACTAGCAATAGAGAGCAATTAAGGAAGGGGGAACAATAATCCAAGAAGAACAGATAAGCTATTTAACGTTCTGGGGATGCCCAGGAATGACTATGGTCTGTTAATTTCTGATGGATATAGTAGGAGCAAGTTCACAGAAATGTTGCTATATTAGGTAACTTTCTTGGGGTAAAGTAGGAACATGTTGGAAGTTAAGCAGTTATCTTAGGTTAGTTGTCTTTTTCTTACTCCCTTGTTATGGTCTCTTTGAAATGTTCTTTTATTGTATGTTTGTTTTCTTTTTAACTTTTCTTTCATACAGTTGATTTAAAAAAGAAGGGAAAGTTAAAAAAAAAAAAAAAAAAAAAAACAAGGAAAAAAAAAGATGTAGTGCCCCCTTGAGGAGCCTGTGGAGAATGCAGGGGTATTCGCCTACCCCACCTCCATGGTTGCTAACATGACCACAGACATAGGGGACTGGTGGTTTGATGGATTGGGCCCTCTGCCACAGGTTTTACCCTTGGGAAGACGGTTGCTGCAAAGGAGAGGCTAGGCCTCCCTATGGTTGTGCCTAAGAGCCTCCTCCCGAATGCCTCTATGTTGCTCAGATGTGGCCCTGTCTCTCTAGCTAAGCCAACTTGAAAGGTGAAATCACTGCCCTCCCCCCTACGTGGGATCAGACACCCAGGGAAGTGAATCTCCCTGGCAACGTGGAATATGACTCCCGGGGAGGAATGTAGACCTGGCATCGTGGGACGGAGAACATCTTCTTAACCAAAAGGGGGATGTGAAAGGAAATGAAATAAGCTTCAGTGGCAGAGAGAATCCAAAAGGAGCCAAGAGGTCACTCTGGTGGGCACTCTTACGCACACTTTAGACAACCCTTTTTAGGTTCTAAAGAATTGGGGTAGCTGGTGGTGGATACCTGAAACTATCAAACTACAACCCAGAACCCATGAATCTCGAAGACAGTTGTATAAAAATGTAGCTTATGAGGGGTGACAAGGGGATTGGGAAAGCCATAAGGACCACACTCCACTTCGTCTAGTTTATGGATGGATGAGTAGAAAAATAGGGGAAGGAAACAAACAGACAAAGGTACCCAGTGTTCTTTTTTACTTCAATTGCTCTTTTTCACTCTAATTATTATTCTTGTTATTCTTGTGTGTGTGCTAATGAAGGTGTCAGGGATTGATTTGGGTGATGAATGTACAACTATGTAATGGTACTGTGAACAATCGAAAGTACGATTTGTTTTGTATGACTGCGTGGTATATGAATATATCTCAATAAAATGAAAATTAAAAAAAAAAAAAAAAGAATATCCAAATCATCCCCCCATCCCACCCTATTTTTCATTCAGTTTTTGTCCCCATTTTTCTACTCATCCATCCATACACTAGATAAAGGGAGTGCGATCCACAAAGTTTTCACAATCACACTGTCACCCTTGTAAGCTACATTGTTATACAATCATCTTCAAGAGTCAAGACTACTGAGTTGGAGTTTGATAGTTTCAGGTATTTACTTCTAGTTATTCCAATACATTAAAACCTAAGAGGTGTTATCTATATAGTGCATAAGAATGTCCACCAGAGTGACTTCTCAACTACATTTGAAATCTCTCAGCCACTGAAACTTTAATTCATTTCATTTCACATCCCCCTTATGGTCAAGAAGATATTTTCAATCCCATGATGCCGGGTCCAGATTCATCCCTGCTAGTCAAATCCTGCGTTGCCAGGGAGATTTACAACCCTGGGGGTCAGGTCCCATGTTGGGGGGGTGGGCAGTGAGTTCAGCTGCCAAAGTGGCTTAGAGAGTGAGAGAGGGCCACATCTGAGCAACAAAGAGGTACTCAGGGGGAGACTCTTAGGCACAATTATATGCAAGTCTAGCCTCTCCCTTGCAGTAACAAGCTTCATAAGGGCAAGGCCCATGATAGAGGGCTCGGCACATCAAACCACCGGTCCTCAATGTCTGTGACAACATCAGCATCGGTCCAGGTGAGGAAGTCCAACACCTCTGCATTTTCCCTCAGTTCCTCAGGGGAGCCCTGCAAATATATTTTTATTCTCTGCCCAAATTACTTTGCATTTCATGTAATTGCAGTGTTTGAAGAAACTGACTGTAGAGTTATACTGTTTAGAAAATATAGATCCTGCACCAAATAGACATCTCTTCCCTTGGTCTCACATGGAAGTTGAAGTTTTAAAACACAGTCAGTATTGACCTTTACCATTTGGCATGGTTTGCCCTAGTCTTAACAACATCTGCTTCATTCCTATTACTAATTGAAATCTAGGCTCTTTCTCAGCTTTTTTTTTTCTTTTAACAGTTGCTATATGGGCTAATACTGACATTCATATCTGCCAAGCTCTAGCTCTGAGTTTCAGGTGTCACAGAGATATCCAATGTTCCAGAGACCAATCAGGTTATACACTAAGGGATCAGCATCTCAAAGTTTGGAGACAGCCATTACAATTCAGGAATAGATTGTGAGTGCTGTAAGAGCTCATAATCTAGGGACCATTACAATAATCATTCCCCTCTTAGACTGTGTTCTAAGATTCAATTCTGAGTTTACACATTGTAGTTAGTCCATATTGGTGAAGCATTAGAGTGTTTGCCTTTATTCCTGATGTACTTCACTCAAAATGGTGAGGGATAGAAATTTACTTAGCTTTGGGTTTTGCTGACATGGGACTTAACATGAGCACCTCCAGTTAGCCTTACTAGATTTTATTTATCAATCTGAACTTCTTAAATTGGGCACATATATTACTTTGGTTAAAAAATGCAAATTAAAGCAGGAAAGACTTCAATTAGACACAAGGAAACTAAAAGATGACAAAGCATTGCTGTGGCTGAGAGGTGAAGATCCCCAGGGAGCAGGTGCCTGAGGGGCAGACTGCATCCGCTAGCTGGACGAGAGTGGGGAAAATGAGCCCTTGCCCCTTCTCACCCCTCAATGTTCCAAGTAATCTTACCTTGTCCTAGGGATCAACCACTGTCTTCAGCAGAGGTTCTTAACCTTCGTGCAGTCATGCACTCCTTTGAAATTGGAGATCTGATGAAAAACATGCGTTTGTGCATACACACAAATAGTTCCTATTATTTCCTGGCTTCATGGACCCTGTTCTGTGGGCTGATGGGCAACCAGACTCTGTAGCTCCAGTCCAGAACTTTCTCCTGAACTTCAAAGCCACCTCTTCAACTTTTTCTTCTGCAAACCCTCGTGGAAATCTCCCAATGGTGCCTCAAGCGCCATGTAACCAAAACTGAACTTAAGATTTTCTCCCTCTATCTGCTCCACTTCCCAGGGTCCCTGTCCAGGCACTCGTACCATCATTAATCCAGTTGTCCACATCCCAGGACCTGCCATCAACCTGGACCAATATCCCTCTTTTGTCAATTTAATGTCATTTACAAAAATGGCAAAATACAAAAATCAAAGAAAAAGGGATACTCAGGAAAGTTTCCCCTCCATCTCTCAGTATGCTGCAGTGACAGCCTCTTAAGTGGTCTGCCTGCCTCCATTCTGATCTCCAGTCCTTCCTCTGCAGCCAGGGTAAATGCTTTGAAATGCAAATCTCCCTATGTTATTCCCCTGCCTAAAGCATTTCAGTGACTCCTCATTGCTCCCAGAATAAAGTGCACACCCCTAAGCAACCAACCACACACCAGCCTGGCACCTCCCTCATGCCCCCCCACCTTTCCAACACACACACACACACACACACACACACACACACACACACACACACAAATTCAATTCCCAAAAACACTGCAACCTTGCTAAGCCACTATATCAGTTTCCTACTGCTACTGTAACAAAGTACCACAACTTGGGGTGACTTTAAAAAAATGAATTTATTCTCTCACAGATCTGGAAGCTAGAAGTCTGAAATCAAGGTGCCAGCAGGGCCACGTTCCCTTCGAAGGTTCTAGAGAAGAATACTTCTTTGCCTCTTCCAGCTTCTGGTGGCACCAGGTGTTCCCTGACTTGTGGCAGCGTGACTCCAACTTCCTCCTCCTCCTTCACATGGCCATCTTCCCTGTGTCTGTATCTCTGTGTCCAAATTTCCTCTCCTTATAAGGCACCAGTCATATTAGATTTAGCGCACACCCAAATCTAGTATGACCTTATCTTAACCAATTACATCTGCAAAGGTCCTTCCAAATAAGGTCAGATCCACGAGTAACAGGTGGACATGAATTTCTGGAGGACACCATTCAACACAGCAGAGCTACCACCTGAGAAGCCTTTCTGAACCATCCTGGATTAAATGCTCCCTTTTCTCCATGCCTAGAGCCTCTCCTATTTATCTTTAGCACTGGACTAGCAACAGTTGATTTTTTACAAAGTACCAAGGTAATTCAACAAGGAAAAGAGAGTCCTTTCAACAAACGGTGCCGGAAAACTGGATATCCACATGGAAAAAAAGGAACCTTGATCCTTACCTCACACCATACTTAAAAATTGATTTGAAATGTATCAGAGACTTAAACAAAAAGCTGAAACTACACAATTTTAAAAGATATAGGAGAAAATTTTTGTGACTTCACCTTAAGTCAAGCAAAGGATTTTTAGATAGGACAAAAAAGCATGAACCATTACAGAAAATAATTGATAAATTGGACATTATCACAATTAGAAATTTTTGCCCTTTGAAAGAAAATTAAGCAAATGAAAAGGTGAACTATATACCACGATGGACTTCCATACATTGCTGGTGGTGATGTTCAGTAGTATAAGAAACATGGAAGTTTCTTATAAAACGAGGAGAGAGGATTGTGAGAAGATAGTGGAGTTGGAAGCTGCAGGTTTCAGTTCTTCCACCAGAACAGCTATTAAACAGGCAGGAACTGTCTGAAACAACTACTTTGAATCACTGGAGACCAAAAGAACACTTTGCAGCATCCAGGGAAGAGCTGGAGGAAGAGGCTGGTAAATTATGGTAAAGAACAGTAAATTGCTCCCTCTATATGGCAGCCCCCATCCCCCACTCTCACAGGAGGCCAACATGGGGTCCAGCCCTTGGCTAGCTCACTGGTGACAGAAAGGGGCATAAAATATCCTCTTGCCCAAGACCAGGGATGGACATGGCTGATCACAGCATCTGATTAGCGACTTTAGATTGCTGGGACCAGCTCTGAGGACAGCCATTGTTTCAACCCACCCCAGAAAAGGCAGCAGCAGAGAAGACTTAAAGATGCTAAGATTCCTCAGGGCCATATTTTCTGGACAGGTCAAGAAAGCTCAGCCCTGGGGAGCCATGGAAGAAGCTCCTGGCACTCCTGATCCCCTTCCCAGGGCAGTTTGAAACCAATCTGCACCCACTTCATGGGTCCCTGGCCATTTTGTGTCTGGGAAAGACTGACTTGGGAAACTCCTCTCTGGTGTGCCCCCCCCATCCCAGGACTTGCCCTCCAGATGAAAGCAGCTTGAGACAAGGAAAGGAGTGTAAGAAACTATCAAGACAGACAGCCTAGGGCAAAGTCTTGCCTGCTTCAAATACCCAGGAGAGGGAAGTCTGACTCCTGGGAAATAGAGGGGGCATTCAAACTCTTGTAAACAGGGGAACGTCAAAACAAATAATAAGCATAAGACACAGGCCCAGAAAAGACAAATTGGACCCTGCACTCTGCATTTCCCTTGGGCAGACCTTCCTGATAGGAGGGGTGAAGCTCAAGAAAATCTATCTTATAACAAGCAGGTTAATAAAAAGAGATAAACAGACATCTCAGGGAATAAATCCCATAAATAACATTTTAAAGTATTAAAATGCACAGTGTGAAACAAAAAGTTACAAAACAAAGAAGAAAATGAGGGGCCAACCAAAGGAAGAGGAAAAAAGTCCTGAAAACAACAACAAAGACCAGAATGTGACATATCAAACAAAGAAATGATCTTTAAAGTGCCCAAGGACAAGAAAGAAAACACAGAGAAAATCACAAAGGCTATCAGGAAAACAATGAGTAATGTGAGAAGAGATAGAAATTTTTAGAAGGAACCAAACAGAACTATGGGAGTCAAAGACCACAATAACTGAAATGAAAAATTCTCAGGAGGGTTTCAAGAGCAGAATGGAGCTGGCAGAAGAAATAATCAGTGAACTCAAAGATAAGGCATTCAAAATGAGCCAGGATAAGGAGCAAAAATATTAAAAAGAATTACAAAAAGCTAAAATAGCCTGTCACCTCAGGGACACCATCAAGAGTACCAATATATGCATTATGGGAGTCCCAGAAGAAAAAAGAGAGAAAGCAGCAGAAGGAATATTCAAAGAAATACTGAGAGAATGATGTCATCAACATGGCTACATAACCAGCTACTGAAAACTTCTCTCCAGACATTCAAAAAAAAAAAGGACAATTCTGAATTGTTTGAAACACTGGAGGAGGATACAGACTGGAGAATGACCCTGAAAATGCTGAATTGAAGAAAGAGGAAAAATATCAGGTAGGACTCTTCTGCCTCAACCAGCTGGTCCTCTCCCCTCTTCCTCACTCAGTTTCTGTGGGAAAAGCACAGAATTAGCAGACAGGATCCCAACCACCAGGGACACAAACTATAAAATCTCCAACATACCCCCACCATTTGAAGACTCAGGGGACTGGGGAGGACATTTCAAGGCCTAGGTCAGTGATGGACAAAATGACTGAGAAAATGTGGGCAGAAACTGTTTCCAGCCCTAGGCCTGAAGGTCCTTACCCCACCCTTGAGGGAAACAGCAGCTAGTGGCCCTTTCCTTGACTTGGGGACAGCCAGAGTACTAGGACAGCTGAGGGAGTACTTTGCCACAGGTGGAGCCCCACATTGAGCCAGATTTTGGCTGGCAAAGTGAGTGCATAGGAATCCTGCAGTTTCAGCTTACCTGTGTAGATGCAGCCTGTGCTCGGAGGCAAAGCAACTTCTGAGGACAATTAAGTTACTGAATGGTGCATCTGCTGGACAGTCCAGAAGGTGCAAGGGCATTTAAAAACTTTTTAAAAGATGTTTCAGACTCTTTCTTGGGACCACAGGAACTGGTCTACATGCCCTGTATAGAAAGCTGGCTCTGTTTTAGCTGAGAAATATGGAAGAACCAACTGTTAAAGCAGGGCTCTAAAACAAACCCAGGTCTTGCTGGCTGGTGGAAAACAGAGCACCACTGGAAGCCAACATATTTGTATTACCCACACAGTGAACTTGCTGGGGTGTCCAGTGCCTACAGGCCACAGTGGGAGCCTGATTTTTGGAGGAAGACTGGGGGGCAAAGCCAATCTGACAACTGGCCAGCGAGAGAAACAAAGAAACGATAGAGATCAAAGACAACCAACAAGAAACCCTAGTCAAAAGAGAGAAAATAACCCCCAGAATAAGCTAATCAAGAAAATCAAATGCCTAGACAGCAAAAAAAAAACTCATGAGCCACACCAGAAAAACAAAGATATGGCCCAGTCAAAGGAACAAACTAACACCTCAACTGAGATTCAGGAGTTGACAGAACTAATTAAAGATGTTCAAACAAATGTGCTAAATCAAATCAATGAGTTGAAAGAAAATGTGACAAAAGAGATGAAGGATATAAAGAAGACAGTGAGTGAACATAAGGAAGAATTTGTAAGTTGAAAAAAACAAATAGCAGAACTTAAGGTAATGAATAGCACAATAGAAGAGAAGAAAAACACAACGGGGGCATAGAAGAGCATACTTGGAGGGGCAGAAGAAAGGATTCATGAACTAGAGGAGAAGTTATCTGAAATCCTACACAATAAAGGATAGGGAAAACAATGGAAAAATATGAGCAGGGTCTCAGGGAACTGAATGATAACATGAAGTGCATGAATATAATGTGTTATGGGTGTCCCAGAAGGAGAAGAGAAAGGAAAGGGGGCAAAAAGAATAACAGAGGAAATGATCAATGAAAATTTCCCAACTCTTATGAAAGACATAAAACTACAGGTCCAAGAAGCACAGCATACCCCAAACAGAATAGATCCAAATAGTCCTACACCAAGACACTTACTAATCAGATTTTCAAATGTCAAAGACAAAGAGAGAATTCTGAAAGCAGCAAGAGAAAAGCAATCCATCACATACAAGGGAAGCTCAATAAGACTAAGTGTGGATCTCTCAGCAAAAACCATGGAGGTGAGAAGGCAGTAGTATGATATATTCAAGATACTGAAAGAGAAAATCTGCCAACCAAGAATCCTATATGTGGCAAAACTGTCCTTCAAAAGTGAGGGAGAGTTTAAAATATTTACAGATAAACAAACACTGAGAGAGTTCATGAACAGGAGACCTCCTCTAGAAGAAAAACTAAAGGGAGTGCTATAGACAGATAGGAAAAGACAAGAGAGAGAGGTTTGGAGAAGAGTATAGAAATGAAGATATCAGGAAATAGAAAGAGGGTAGAGATAGGGCATTTGATGCTGAAGGAGTATAGAATGTTCAAGAGGATTGATTGTATAGATCCAGAAATAACACAGTAGTGTCTGCTGGTAGCACCATATTGTAAGTGCACTGAGCAAAGATGACTGTATGGTTGAAAGAGGAAAGTTAGGGGTATGCATGACACCAGAAGGAAAAAGCAAAGATAGACTGTGACTGTATAACTTAATGAAACCTAGAGTGGTCAATGATTGTGACTACATGTACAAATATAAGAATCTTTTACATGAGGGAGAACAAGTGAATGTCAACTTTGCAATGTGTTGAAAATGGAATGTTATTGGGGGAAAAACTAATCAATGCAAACTACAGTCTATAGTTAACAGTAACATTGTAATATGCTTCCATTAATTGTAACAAAGGCAATATGCCAAAGCTAAATGTCTATAAGAGAGGGATGTAAGGGATGAGTATGGGATTCTTGGCATTGGTGGTGTTGTCTGACCTTTTTATTGTATTTTTATTTTATTTTTTAGTCATCATTTTTTTTTCCTTTTTTCCTTTTTTTCTGTTTCTTTTTTCTCCTCTTCCTCTTTCTTTGCAGAAGAAATGGATATGTCTTCATATAGATTATGGTGGTGAATGCATAACCAGGTGATTATACTGGGAGCCTTTGATTGTGTACTTATGAGGGAATGTATGGTGTGTGAATAAAACTATCTAAAAAATAAACAGAGGGGAGGTGGCAGAGTAGGTAGGCAGAATGGGCTTTTCCTCTGTGAAAGTAACTAGAAAGGGGCCAGAGGACACCAGGGGCCACAGTTTCAGGTGTGGGCAGCCATAGAGGGTCCCCCACAGTATGTGGAGGGGATGCCAACAAAAATGGAGGAGAGATGGTGGCTGGAGGGATGAAGTGAGTGAGTTCCCATTGAATGGCCTCTGCGCAAGAGAGTGAGCAGCAGCTCTCCTCTCCTGTGCACCTAACTTGACAGTTTGCTGGGGGATGATCCTCCACAGTCAGACAGTGGGGAGCTCCTGTGAGAGGACCCAGTGGGTGGTGTTTTCTTTCTGTCCATGGAAGTCCAGGGGGTTGCAATGGCAAGAAGCAGGAAAAGGAGAGGCACCATACTGGTGATCAGGAGCCCTTTCTACACCCCAGAGACTCACAGGCACATGGAAGGCAGGGAGTGGTCAGGCAGGGACCATGTTCCATCAGTGGGGTGCCCTTGATTGGACTCCCTGCCTACCTGCCCAGGACAGGCATTCCCCACTGCACATAAAGAACTGGTGCACTGATTGGTTCCCTACCCAGTTTGGACTCCACCCATCACAGGAGAAGTTCAGGGAAGACCTATGTGACAGCACCACCTGCTGGTAAGTTAGGGAAACTGTACTCCAGCAAACTGTGCCTCAAGAGTGCCACCTGCTGGTAGTATTTGGAAACTGCACTCCAGCAAACCAAATTATGTATAAATGCTCACATAATTCTGCACTTCCCAAAATAACCCTGTCAAGACAAGAAAATGCCCCAAAGTCAACAGAAAATTACAAAGCACTTGAAGGAGCTAGAAGATATGGACAAGTCAAATGAACAAATTAAAAATCCACAAAAGGCACAAAATTTGGAGGGATTATTTAAAGAAGTAGAAACAAATCACCAAAACAACTTCAACTAGATGGCTAAAGACATAAAGGATATTAAGAAGACTCTACAAGAGCATAAAGAAGAATTTGAAAGAGTAAATTAAAAAAAAAATAGAAGTCATCATTTTTTTATGGAAATAAAAGACACTGTGGCTAAAATTAAAAATATACTAGAGACACATAATCACAGATTTGAAGAGGCAGAAGAAAGGATAAGTGAAACTGACAACAGACTATTTGAATGCAAGCACCCAAAAGAACAAATGGGAAAAAAATCAAAAAATTTGAAACGGATCTCAGAGAAATTATGGACAACATGAAGTGAACAAATATAAGAATAATTGGTGTCCCAGAAGGAGAAGAGATGGGTAAAGGGCTAGCAAAGTGTTTCAAGACAGTTGAGAAAATGTTCCCAACCCTTCTAAGTGACAGAAATATGCAAATCAAAGATACCCAATGAACTCCAAATAGAATAAATCCAAATAAGCTTACTCTGAGACATACACTGATTAGATTTTCAAATACTGAAGAGGAGGAGAAACTTCTGAAAGCAGCATGAGAGAAACGATCACCACATACAAGGGACACAACCTAAGACTAAGCAGCAACTACTCAGCAGGCACCATGGAGACAAGACGGCAGTTGGATATATTATGTCTCACCAAAAGCCATATTCTTTGATGCAATCTTGTGGTGGCAGATGCATTAGTATTGATTAGATTGGAATCCTTTGATTGAGTGTTTCCATGGAGATGTGACTCAATCAACTGTGAATGAAACATTTGAATGGATAATTTCCATGGAGGTGTTAACCTGCTCATTCAGGGAGGGTGTTAATTGGATCACTGGAGACTTATAAAAAAATTCCTACACAGAAGGACCTCAGAGCAACTGAGAGTGATATTTTGAAGAGAGTTGCAGATGAGGATCACATTTTGAAGATGGCCATTGGAAGCTGATATTGACATTTTGGAGAAAGCAGTTTTGAAATACAACATGGGAGCAAGCAGTCACCAGCCACATGACTTCCCAGCAAACAGAGGTTTTCTGGACACCACTGGCCATCCTCCAGTGAGGATACCCAATTGTTGATGCCTTACCTTGGACAATTTATGGCCTTAAGACTGTAACTGTGTAACTAAATAAACCTCCTTTATAAAAGCCAATCCATTTCTGGTATTTTGCATGATGGCAGCATTAGCAAACAGGAATAGCAGTGGTATGACATGTTTAAGATTCTGAAAGAGAAAAAATGCCAGCCAAGAATTCTGTGTCCAACAAAGCTCTCCTTCAAAATTGAGGGAAAGTTTAAAATTTTCACAGACAAACAAATACTGAGCAAATTTGTTAAAAAGAGACCTGGCCTGCAAGAAATACTAAAGGGAGCTCTACTGGCTGAGAAAAAAGGAAAGGAGAGAGAGGTCTGGAGAAAAGCACAGAACTGAAGAGTCATTAGTAAGGATAACTTAAAGGAAAAAAGAGAGAGAGGAAAAAGTATATCTAACAACTAAAAACCAAAGGATAAGATAGCTGGTTTAAGAACTCCCTTCACAATAATAACTTTGTGAATGGATTAAACTCTCCAATTAAAACATACAGACTGGTAGAATGGATAAAAAATATGATCTATTGATATGCTGTTTCCAAGAGACTCATCTTAAACCCTGTGACACAGACTGAAAGTGAAAGGATGAAAAAACTCTTCTATGCTAACTGCAATCAAAAGAAAGCTGGGGTAGCTATACAAATATCGGACAAAATAGACATTAAATGCAAAGATATCATAAGAGACAAAGAAGGATACTATATATTGATAAAATGGATAATTCACCAGAAGAAATAACAATTATAAATGCTTATGCACCCAATCAAGAAGCTCCAAAATACATGAGGGAAACCTTGGCTAAACTGAAGAGAGCAATAGTCATGTCTACAGTAACAGTGGGAGATTTCAATACACCACTCTCTTCTATACATAGACCATATAGACAGAGGACCAATAAGGACATTGAGAACCTAAACAATATGATAAATGAATTAGACTTAACAGACATATATAAATCATTACATCCCAAAGTAACAGGATATGCATTCTTCTCTAGTGCCCATGGAACATTTTCCAGGATAGATCATATGCTGGGCACAAAACAAACCTTAATAAATTTTAAAAGATTGAAGTTATTCAAAGCACATTCTCTGACCACAATGGAGTGCAACTAGAGTTCAACAACCACCAAAGAACCAGATCTATCACAAATATATGAAGGTTAAGCAACACACTCCTAAACAACTAGTGGGTCAGAGAAGAAATTGGTAAATATCTAGAGATGAATGAAAATGAGAACAATGGGAACACAACATATTAAAACCTGTGGGTTGCAGTAAAGGCAGTGCTGAGAGGGAAATTTATAGCTCTAAATGCATATATCAAAAAGCAAGAAAGAGCTAAAACTAAAGATCTAACTGAACAACTGAAGAGGCTAGGGAGTGATCAGCAAACTAACCCTAAAACAAGTAGACAAAAAGAAATAACAAAGATTAAAGCAGAAATAAATGAGCTGGAGAACATAAAAACAATAGAGAGAATGAATAAAACCAAAAGTTGGTTCTTTGAGAAGATCATCAAGATTGACAGATCCTTAGCTAGACTGACAAAGTCAAAACGAGAGAAGACCCAAATAAATAGAATCAGAAATGAGAAGGGGATAATTACTACAGAACCTGAGGAAATTTAAAAAAAATCATAAAAGGATACTATGAACAGCTGTATGACAACAAGCTAGACAGTTTAGAGGAAATGGACAATTTCCTGGAAACACATGAACAATTCAGACTGACCCAAGAAGAAATAGAAGACCTCAGCAAACCAATCACAAGCAAAGAGATCCAATCAGTCATCAAAAATCTACCTACAAATAAAAACCCAAGGCCAGATGGCTTCACAGGGGAATTTTACCAAACTTTCCAAAAAGAAGTGGCACCATTCCTGCTCAAACTCTTTCAAAAAATTGAAGAAAAAGGAACACTACCTAACTCATTTTATGAAACTAATATCACTCTGATACCAAAACCAGATAAAGACACTACAAAAAAGGAAAACTATAGGCCAATCTTCCTAATGAATATAGATGCAAAAATCCTAAATGAAATACTTGTGAATCAATTCCAAAGGCACAGTAAAAGAATTATACAACATGACCAAGTGGGGTTCATTCCTGGTATGCAAGGTTGGTTCAACATAATAAAATAAATCAATGTAATTCAACACATTAACAAATCAAAAGGGAAAAATCAATTGATCATCTTGATAGATGCTGAAAAAGCATTTGACAAAATTCAGCATCCCTTTTTGATAAAAACACTCCAAAATGTAGGAATTGAAGGAACCTTCCTCAATACGATAAAGAGCATATAAGAAAAACACACAGCCAGTGTAGTACTCAATGGTAAGTGGCTGAAAGCCTTCCCCCTAAGATCAGGAATGAGACAAGGATGCCCACTGTCACTTCTATTATTCAACATTGTGCTAGAAGTTCTAGCCAGAGCAATTTGCCAAGGCAAAGATAAAAAAGGTATCCAAATTGGAAAGGAAAAAGTAAAACTGTCATTGTTGGCAGATGATATGGTCTTCTATTTGATAAATCCTGAGAATTTGACTACAAAGCTACTTGAGCTAAAAAGCAAATTCAGCAAAGTGGCAGGATATAAGATGAATGCACGTTAAGTTGGTAATGTTCCTATACTCTAGTAATGACCTAAAGGAAGAGGCAATCAAAAAACAAACAAACAAACAAACAAAATTCCACTCACAACAACTAAAAAAAATCAAGTACCTATGAATAAACTTAGCCAAGGACATAAAAGACCTCTACAAAGAAAATTATAAAATTTTACTAAAAGAAATAAAAAAGGAACAAAATATTACATGCTAAAGGATAGGAAGACTAAACATTGTCAAGATGTCAATTCTACCCAAACTGATCTACAGATTCAATGCAATTTCAATCAAAATTCCAACAACCTACTTTGCAGACTTGGAAAAGCTAGCTATCAAATTTATTTGGAAGGGAAGGGGGCCTCAAATTGCCAAAAACATCCTAAAAAATAAGAACAAAGTGGGAGGACTTACACTTCCAGACTTTGAAGGCTACTATAAAGCTACAGTGGTCAAAACAGCATGGTATTGGCATAAAGATAGACATATTGATCAAAGGAATTGAATTGAGATTTCAGAAACAGACCTCCAGATATACAGTTGACTTATTTTTGATAAGGCTCCCAAGTCCCCTGAACTGGGACAGAACAGTCTATTCAACAAATGGGGCTGGGAGAACTGGATAGCCATAACAAAAAGAATGAAGGAGGACCCCTACCTTACATCCTATACAAAAATTAACTCAAAGTGGATCAAAGACCTCAATATAAGAGACAGTACCATAAAACCCCTAGAAGATAATTTAGGGAAACAAATTCAAGACCTAGTATTAGGAGGTAGCTTCTTAGACCTTACATCCAAAGCACAAGTAATGAAATAAAAAAAAAAAGATAAATGGGAACTCCTCAAAATCAAAAGCTTCTGTACCTCAAAGGAATTGGTCAAAAAGGTGAAGAGGCAGCCAACACAATGGGAGAAAATATTTGGCAATCATCTATCTGATAAAAGACTGATATCCTGCATGTATAAAGAAATCCTACAACTCAACAGTACAAACAGCCCAATTATAAAATGGGCAAATGATGTGAAAAGACATTTCTTTGAAGAGGAAATACAAATGACTAAAAAAAAACATAAAAATGGTCATCTTCACTAGCTGTTAGGGAAATGCAAATCAAGACAACAATGAGGTATCATCTCACACCAATAAGAATGGCTGCCATCAAACGAACAGGAAGCTATGAATGCTGGAGAGGATGTGGAGAAATTGGAACACTTATTCATTGCTGGTGGGACTCTGTAATGGTACAGCCACTCTGAAAGACAGTTTGTTGGTTTCTCAGAGAACTAGATATCGAATTACCCTATGATCCTGCAGTTCCACTTCTTGGTATACACCCAGTATATTTGAAAGCAGGGACATAAACAGACATTTGCATACTGATGATCACAGCAGCATTGTTCACAATTGCCAAGAGATGGAAACAATCCAAGTGTCCTTCAACAGATGAATGGATAAACAAAATGTGGTATATACATATGATGGAATACTATCCATCAGTAAGAAGTAACAAGGTCCTGGAACATATGGCAACAGGGATGAACTTTGAAGATACAATTCTGAGTGAGAAAAGTCAGACAAAAAGGAGATATTGTGTGTTACCACTTCTATGAACTATCTGAACTATGTAAAATCAATGTCTTATAATATAGAATATTGGGGACCCAGTGATAGACAGTAGCTAGTGAGGAGGAATGATAATCTAATATGTTCAGATATGTTAATGATGATGAATTCAAAGGTATGATAATGAATAGGGGTAACAAGTGTTTGTTAATGGGATATAAGTATCAGAGCTGTATTGAAGGTGAATAGGATTGAGAGAGGTTGTTTAAAGGCATGCTTCCTACAGATCAGCACTGAAAATATAGATAGGTTCTTGCATGATCTACTTCTAAGGTATGACACTAGCACAGAGAGTTGACAACAGAAGAAGGGTATATTAGGGACTATAATTAACAGGAATACCATACTAGGATTACACAAATACTAGGGACAAATAATTAAGGGCTGACAAGAGCTAAGAGATGTTTTGAGTCATGAGAATTGTTTAAAATGGAGAGTGAGGATTGTACAACTAAGTGCTAATGTGAGAATGGATGGATTATCATGGACATAACATATGCCATGTGAAATTAGGAACCCCCTATTTTATAAGTCAAGCCCTTGATATTGAGGCCTGCTTGGTTGAAACTTATGGTTGTAAAGGGGAGGCTAAGCCCACATGTAATTATGCCTGGAAGTCAACTCCAGAGAACATTTTTTGTTGCTCAAATGTGGACTTTCTCTAAGCCTAACTCTTCAAATAAATTCATCACCCTTCCCCCAACATGGGGGACAGGAAACCCATGATGAATGAACCTTCCTGGTGATGTGGGACATGGATTCTGGGAATGAGATAGACCCCAACATAGAGGGATTGAGAGTGCCTTTTTGACCAAAGGGGGGAAAAGAAAGGCAACAAAATAAGGTTTTAGTGGCTAAGAGCATTCAAATAGAGTCAAATAGAGTCAAGAGGCTGTCCTAGAGGTTACTCCTATGCAAGCTTTGCCTAGATATGCCAAATGACCACAATATGAAAAGAACAAGTCAACAGTAGTCCCAAAAACCTTAAAGAATACCTGGATCCCTATCTGAGACTCTATAGAAGTTTCACTCACTAAGGTTATTCTTCAGAAACTTAAATCCTTCAGAGTGCTCCTATGCCAGGTAAGTCCCCAAGCCCAGACGCAATAGCCTCTTCAAAACATCAACTACAACTGAAGAGGAGAGACTAAACCTATTTATAATTGTGCCTAGAGTCCCCCCCTGAGTACCTCTTTGTTGTTCAGATGTGGCCCTCTCTCTCTAGCTAAGTCAACTTGGCAGGTGAACTCACTGCCCACCCACCCCCCACACAACATGGGACCTGACTCCCAGGGGTGTAAATCTCCCAGGCAAAGCAGAATATAACTCCCAGGGATGAATCTGGACCCAGCATCATGGGATTGAGAACATCTTTTTGACCAAAAGGGGGATGTGAAATGAAACAAAATAAATTTTCAGTGGCTGAGAGATTCTAAATGGAGTCAAGAGGTCACTCTGGTGGGCACTCTTATGCACACAATATAGATAACCCTTTTTAGGTTCTAATGAATTGGAATAGCTAGAAGTAAATATCTGAAACTATCAAACTACAACCCAGAACCCCTGAATCTTGAAGATGATTATATAACAATTTAGCTTATGAGGGGTGAAAATGTGATTGGGAAACCCATATGGACCACACTCCCCTTTGTTCAGTGCATGGATGGATGAGTAGAAAAATGAGGGCAAAAAAAAAAAAAGAAAAAAAAGGCACCCAGAGTTCTTTTTAATTTTAATTGTTCTTTTTCAATTTAATTTTTATTCTTATTATTTTTGTATGTGTGATAATGAAAATGTTCAAAAATTAATTTTGGTGATGAACGCACAACTATATAATGATACTATGAACAATTGAATGTATGCTTTGTACGACTGCATGGTATGTGAATATATCTCAATAAAATTGAATTTTAAAAAATAACAGCATGGTAATGGCACAAGGACAGACACAGACCAATGGAAATGAATTAAGAGCTCAGAAATCAACCCTTACATTTATGGCCAACCAATTTTTGAAAAGGGGGCAAAGACTATTCTTTTGAGAAAAAACAGGCTCTTCAACAAATGGTGCTGAGAAAACTGGATCTCTATTTGCAAAAGTAAGAAGGAGGACCCGTACTTCACACTTTATACAAACATCAACTCAGAATGGATCAAATATCTAAATATAAAAGCCAGAACTATCAAACTCCTGGAGGAAAACATAGGGAAACATCATCAGGACCTTGTGTTAGGCAATGGTTTCTTAGACTTTACACCCAAAGCACAAACAACAAAAGAAAAAATAGATAAATGGGGCCTTATCAAAATTAAAAACATCTGTGCCTTTATCATGAAAGTAAAACAACAGCCTACACAATGGAAGAAAATATTTGGAAATTGCTTATCTGATAAAGGTTTAATATCCAGAACATCCTTCAACTTTACGACCAAAGTCTTGAATAGATCTCTCTCTAAAGAAGATACACAAATGGCCAGAATGCATGTGAAAAGATGCACAACACTGCCATCAGGGAAACCCAAATCAAAACCACAGTGGGATACCATTTCACACCCATTACAATTGCCACTATTTAAAAAAAAATGGAAAATTGCAAGTGTTGGAAAGGATGTGGAGAAAAAGGAACCCTCATTCATTGCTGCTGGCATGTAAAATGGTGCAGCAGCTGTGGAAAACAATTCGGCATTCCTCAGAAAGTTGAGTATAGAATTACCATATGACCTGGAAATTCCACTTCTGGGTATATACCCTAAAGAACTGTACACAGGGACTTGAGCAGATATTTGCAAATTGATGTTCATAGCAGCATTATTCACAATTGTCAAAAGATGGAAGCAACCCAAATGTCCATCAAATGATGAATGGATAAACAAATTGTTTTATATATATATACAATGGAAATCTTATTCAGCCATAAAAAGAATGACATGAATGAAGCTTAAAGACATAATGTTGAGTGAAATAAGTCAGACAGAAAAGGACAAATATTGTATGATCTCACTGATTGAATTAATTGGAATAAGCAAACTCATAGAGTCAGAATCTACAATACAGGTTATCAGGGGAGGAGGCACAGATAGGGAATGGGAATTTAAGGCTTGAAATGTTCAGACTTCTTATTTGTAATGATGGAAATGTTTTGGTAATGGATGGTGGTGATGGTAGCACAACACTGTGAATATAATTAACAGCACTGTAATATAAAACTGATTTGATTAAGGGGGAAATATTAGAGTGTATATATGGCAATAGAATAAAAATTAAACATAAAATCCATGGAACTATACTATACAAAGAGTGAAACATAAGTTAAACCATGGCCTACAGTTAACAGTAGAATTATTAAAATGTGCTTTCATCAATTGTAACAAATGTGCCATACCAATGTAAAATGTCAATAATAGGGTGGTGTGATCGTTAGGCCACGTGATGGTGTCCAGTTGTCTGGTCAAGCAAGCACTGGCCTGATTGTTACTGTGAGGACATTTCATGAACTTAAATCATCAGTAAGTTGATTGCACCTATGGCTGATCTACAATCAACTGAGGAGACTGCCTTCAACAGTGAGAGACCTCTCAGCAAATCAGCTGAAGGCTTTAAAAGGAGAAAAGAGAATTTCTATCTCTACTTCAGCCAACCAGCTTCTCTTGGGGACTTCATCAAAAACCTTTGTTGGAGTTCCCAGTTTGCAGACTGCCCTATGGAGTTTGGACTTGTACATCTCCACAGTCGTGAGACAATTTTTATAAAAATCTCATAATATTTACAAATATCTCCTGTTAGTTCTCTTTCCCCAGAGAATCCTGACTAATACACTGTACATGACAATTCTGTATTTTATGCATGATAGTTCTGTAAAGCCACAACTTCTCTAATAATAATAATAATAATAATAATAAACTAAACACCATACAAGTGGGCAGTTCACCTACTTCTAGGTAGATTTCTCAAGGGAAATGAAAACATATATCCACACAAAGATTTTTATAGGAATGTTCAAGGCAGCTTTGTTCACAACACCTCCAAACTGAAAACAACCCAGATGTACAACAACAACCCAAATGTCCTCATTTGGGGCCCTGTGAGGAGGCCTCCCTTCCAGCCCAGCCCACCCTTCCCCAGTCCTCCACCAGTGTCCAAATGGTTAAACAAACAGTGGTATTTACACACAGTGGAATGCTACTCAGCAATGATGAAGAACTGATAGAACATGGATGAATTTCAAAATACCACATACTGTAGGATTCTACTTAGACGAAATTCTAGGAAAGACAAGAGTGTAGTGATTGAAATCAGGTATGTGGTTGTCTGGGGCCAGGGTGGGGGGCATGGGGGATGGAGAACTGACTGCAAAGGAGCGTGAGGGAACTTTCTGGGATAAAGGAAATGTTCTATATCTTGCCTGGGTAGTGAATAGCCGAGTGTTTTCATTTGTCAGAAGTCTTAAACTACATACGTAACATTTCTGATATTTGTTGCATTAAAGTCTATCTCAGAGTAGATTTTCTTTTGTGTAAGGTTTCTGTGGAGCGTGAAGAACACAGGTGAAGGAATTCTACCTAGTACCTACCAAAAAGACACCTGATACGGCAGGGAGGGTGAGGGAGGATCTCCTCCTCAGTACGGCGTCACAGGGGAGGCTTAGTGTAATATCCCCGGGTCCGGGCAGCACCCAAGCTCCTCCCTGGAGCTCGCGGGTGGGAATGCTCGGCCTGCGGGGGGACTAGGAAGGGGAGGTGCCAGCGCCCTGCCCTCGCGCGTCGCAAGCCGAGAAGAGAGCCTGGGCTCCTGGGCTCTGGCTCCCCGTGAATACAATGACCTCCCTCCAGCCCCCGCTCCCAGGAAACCCCCACCTGCGGGCAACACACACACACACACACACACACACACACACACACACACACACACACACACACACACACACACACACACACACACACACACACACACACACACACACACACACACACACACACACACACACACACACACACACACACACACACACACACACACACACACACACACACACACACACACCACCGCTAGGCGTTTCCAGGACGAAATGCGCTGCCGCTGGCTGCTGCCGGCTGCCGGGAGTAAGCAGCTATCCCGGGTGAAACAGAATCCGCCTCTCCGCTTCTCAAACAACGCGGCCAAATGACTCGCCGCGGCGCCTATTTTCTCCCTGACGTTCTTCCACTGAATAAAGTGGGTCATCTTAGCCGTAGCAACCTCCCACCCTGCAGAACTCAGAATTTTTCGTTTCGAATGAAAAAAAAAAGAAGTTTGGCCTGGAAATGTTTTGTTTTCTTTAATTGTCCCTCTTGCTAAAAGGTTTGCCCTCCCCCCCAGCTATGGCTCGCCGAGGAGCCCAGGGCTGGGGGCATGAGCTAGAATGCGGGGAGGGGCGAGAACTGACTGCCGCGCGCGCCACGGCCGGACGCCACCCGGGCCTCCCCAGATGTCCCCACGGTGACCGCAGCCCACTACGAGACTGCGGGAGAAAGGCCCGGGAAGGGTCTGCGGGGGGAACCGCGCCCCATTCCAACCACGGCCTAGCCGCGGCTCCCGCTCTCCTCCCATCTCTCTCCGCCGCGCCTCCGCCGGGTCTGGCGCAATGCGTGGTTTCCTAATTCCGCGACCCGGCAGAGAGGCGGCCGCAGATTGGACAGAGCGCCCCGCCCCGTCTGGTACCGCCGCCTCCCGGCGGACCCAGGGTGCGGGATCGCGCCCCGCGGGAGGCGTGTGGCACCGCAGGAGCAGCCTGGGCACAGCGCGCCGGTGAGTGCGACCCGAGCCCTCTAGAAGAGCCGCTGGAGGCGGGTGGGGTGGGAGTCTGCGGGGCGGGAGAAAAATTGTTTCCATTTCTGTCTTTGCTCGCAGCCGAAAGACCAGCAGGTGCCAGAGACTGGGCAAGAAGGCAGGGAGTCTCCTGGGAATGGGCCCGCCTATTCACCGGGTACAGCTCTCCCCAAACCGGGTCTGCCGGCTCTGCGCGCTGACCAGCCCTGAGCCTGAGCGGAGACGCGAGGTGCGCGGTGACAGTTTCTCGGAAAGGGAGGCCTTGGATATTTTACACTTTAGAGCTCTGGCTTTGGATCCTGACAGAGCCCTGGGCTTGAATCCTCTCCTGCTCCCAGCTGATGTTCTTGGGTGGTCCGGCAACCTTTTCGAGTCTGTCTCACCATATACACGATAGGGCTTTAATGCTACCTCACAAGGTCCTTGTGAGGATGAAGCCAACAGTGCTGCAAACTGCTGAGCAAGCAGCCAGCGAGCGCGGATAGATCCGAGTTATTTTAGCTTCTGTCCGGGCTTGGCCTCTCGCAGCTTGGGAGGATGACCCGCTGGCCCAGGAGTCGCGTGGGGGCAGGACAGGACGAAAGCGCCGCCACTGGGATGCGCTGGGCACCCTGGTTTGTGGTTCTCATGGAATGAAGTGTGGCCGGGACACTGCTGCTTCCCTTAAGGAGAGCATCCCTCACCGTTCCTTTTCGAAGGTCATTTTGCACTCCCCAGACACCTGCGCCTCAGGAAACTGGGAACTGCTCTCAAAATCATTAACTCCTCGAAACTACCCCCTACGGAGCACAGTTCCCATTTTGCAGACTGGAACCACGAGGTCACATATGATCAGATGATGTGCACTAGTTTATAAGCAACTGATGGAGACAACTTGCTCTCTTCCACTCTCCCTTATGCGTCCTTAATGCTGTCTGTTGAATTCTGTTTCTCAAAGGATAAACATGGAGCCGTTTGAGCAGCCAGCGTCAGAGTGGGGTGCCTTGCAGGGTTTACTGTGGTCCCCAGGGCCGAGGTGAGGGTGAAATGTGACACCAACAGGGATGGATGCAAATGATGGGAAGAGCGGACAAGATTGTGGTGTTGAGGGCCCAGGTTTGGTCCCTGCACATTTAGAGCCTCAGAAGACACCTTTGACTATTGTGCAGGGAACCCCTCGTCCCAACCCCACCCTACCCAAACACCGCAGTCTTTAAATCCTGTTCCAAATGCCAAAACCAGAGGAGGGGTCGAACCCTGGGTCTACTGCCCACTCCCCTAAGCTTTGTCAGAAAGAAAAGTTTGAGGGTAGGAACAGGCCTTGGATCGAGCCACACTGATGTGCACACAGTGGCCGCCCGAGAAAGTAGGGCACCAGGAGCACGTCCGGGACCCTCCGATTTAGTGGCTGGGCCCAAACGGTTTCTTCCTTCTCCCTTCTCCCCTCCCCCCAGCAAGGTGGTCTTTCCCCCTGCCCTTCGAGTGCACCCGACACAGTTATTTCCTCTTCACTGTATCCCTGCCATCGAGATGGTCTCTTCCTGCTGCCTCCACTCACATGTCCCTGCGGTGCCTGTCTCCTTGGGTACCAGCGCCCACTCTCCTGCTCCACAGTCTATCTCTGTTACTCACACGGCCCTTTATTATAAAGCCATTCGCTCCCCTTCCCTCCTGGGCAGATCAGGATGCTCATTTGAATGAATGAGCAGGTTCTCCCGGATTAGATTTAGGTGGGCGGTTGCCACTTGTGGTGGCATTGGCTCCACCCCCTAGAAGGCGGCCGCGTGTTCCTCCTTTGGTTGAACATTCTCATAGGTTAAGTTCAATTCCCCGCGATGAGTTGCCACTCAGACCTTGGCCCTTGTTCGGGTTTGCTAATGCTGCCATTATTTAAAATTTCAGAAATGGACTGGCTTTTATAAAGGGGGGTTGGGGGTAGGGGGTATTTGGTTACAAATTTACAGTCCTAAGGCCATAAAAGTATCCAAACTAAGGCATCAACAAGAGGATACCTTCACTGAAGAGCTGCCAACGGCATCCGGAACACCTCTGTCAGCTGGGAAGGCACATGGCTGGTGTCTGCTGTTCCCTTGCTCCTGGGTTGTGTTTCAAAACGGCTTTCTCCAAAATGTCTCTGGGTTTCTCTTAGCTCCTCTCTCTCAACTCCTGTGTGCCCTTGCTTGTTCTCCCAGGGCATTTCTCTCTAAGCATCCGGGTCCCTCTCTTAACATCTCTGGGGCAAATCCTGGGCTTCATCTCTTATCTTAACATCTCCAAACATCCTTCTGTCCACATCTCCAAGCATCTCTAAGAATCAGCAAGCATCTGGGTCTGTGTCAGCTCTTAGCTTCTCAAATACTCCAGTGAATTGATCAAGACCCACCCTGAATGGGTGGGGCCACACCTCCTTGCAAATAATCTAATCAAAAGTATCACCCACAGTTGGATGAGTCAAATCTCCATGGAAACACTCAATCAAAAGTTTCCACCCTAATCAAAAGACTAATAAATCTGCCCCCAACAAGACTGCATTAAAGAATATGACTTGGGGGGACATGATATATACAAACCAGTACAGCCCTGGTGAGGTGGATCCAAATGGATCCCAGGCCTGGGGGGAACTCAGACAGGGCAGACAAGTAAGCAGACAGCACCATTGGGCTATGCAACCAGTGGATGGCTTCCTGGGAGGTGGGGGGCAGTTGAAACAAAATGGAAGGATTATGAAAACAACCACTTCTATTTGCTTTCTCCCCACATTCATCTTCATGACAGCCCTGACATAAGTACTATGTTATCTGCATTTTACTGATAAGAAAAAATTGTTTCAGAGAGATAAAGTGCTCTGTTGCCATGAGCAAGTGACAGAGCAAAGTGAAACCTGATCTACTCGATAATCAGATGCCCAGAAATCAGCAAAAAATTACAAGCCATAATAAGAAAAAGGAAGCTATGACTCAGTAAAGGGAACAAACTAAAACTTCAGAGGAGACATAGAATTTGGAACAACTAATCAAAAACATTCAAACAAATTTCCTAAATCAACTCAAGGAGTAGAAGTAAAATATGCATAAAGAATTAGAGGATATTAAGAAGAATTTGAAAGCATAAAAAGAAATATAACAGAAATTAAGGGGATGAAAGTTGCAATAATAGAGATTAAAAATACCCTACGGGAATGCAACAGCAGATTTGAACAGGCAGAAGAAAGAATATGCAAACTAGAAGACAGAACAATCGAAATCATACAGTCAGAAGAACAGAGAAATGAATAGAAAAAATTGAGCAATGTCTCAGGAATTTTACTGACAGCATGAAATGCACAAACATATGCATCGTGGGTGTCCCAGAAAGAGAAGAGAAAGGAAAAGGGACAGAAAGAATATCTGAGGAAATAATAGCTGAAAATTTCCCAGCTCTTATGAAAGACATAAATACACATGTCCAAGAAGTGCAACATATTCCAAACAGGATAAACCCTAATAGACCTACTCTGAGACACACATTAATCAGAATATCAAATGCCAAAGATAAAAAGAAGATTCTGAAAGCAGCAAGAGAAAGATGATTCATCACATACAAAGGATCCTCAATAAGACTAAATGCTGATTTCTCATCAGAAACCATGGAGGCAAGAAGGCAGTAGTATGATACATTTAAGATACTGAAAGAGGAAAACTGCCAGCCCCAAATTCTTTATCCGGCAAAACTGCCCTTGAAAAATAAGAGAGAGTTTAATTAAACAGAAACTGAGAGAATTCATCAAAAAAAGACCTGCCCTACAAGAATGACTAAAGGGAAGAGGCGGGGCAAGATGGTAGACTGGTGAGCTGTATGTTTTAGTTACTCCTCCAGGAAAGTAGGTAGAAAGCCAGGAACTGCGTGGACTGGACACCACAGAGCAATCTGTCTTTGGGCATACTTCATACAACACTCATGAAAATGTCGAACTGCTGAGATCAGCGAAATCTGTAAGTTTTTGCGGCCAGGGGACCCGCGCCCCTCCCTGCCAGGCTCAGTCCCGTGGGAGGAGGGGCTGTCAGCTCCGGGAAGGAGAAGGGAGAACTGCAGTGGCAGCCCTTATCGGAAACTCATTCTACTGATCCAAACTCCAACCATAGATAGACTGAGACCAGACACCAGAGAATCTGAGAGCAGCCAGCCCAGCAGAGAGGAGACAGGCATAGAAAAAAAAAAAAAACAACACGAAAAACTCCAAAATAAAAGTGGAGGATTTTTGGAGTTCTGGTGAACACAGAAAGGGGAAGGGCGGAGCTCAGACCTTGAGATGCATATGCAAATCCCGAAGAAAAGCTGATCTCTCTGCCCTGTGGACCTTTCCTTAATGGCCCTGGTTGCTTTGTCTATTAGCATTTCAATAACCCATTAGATCTCTGAGGAGGGTCCTTTTTTTTTTTTTTTTTTTAATCCTTTTTTCTTTTTCTAAAACAATTACTCTAAGAAGCCCAATACAGAAAGCTTCAAAGACTTTCAATTTGGGCACGTCAAGTCAAGAGCAGAACTAAGAGAGCTCTGAGACAAAAGGCAATAATCCAGTGGCTGAGAAAATTCACTAAACACCACAACTTCCCAAGAAAAGGGGGGTGTCCGCTCACAGCCACCATCCTGGTGGACAGGAAACACTCCTGCCCATCGCCAGCCCCATAGCCCAGAACTGCCCCTGACAACCCAGTGTGACGGAAATGCTTCAAATAACAGGCACACACCACAAAACTGGGCGTGGACATTAGCCTTCCCTGCAACCTCAGCTGATTGTCCCAGAGGTGGGAAGGTGGAGCAGTGTGAATTAACAAAGCCCCATTCAGCCATCATTTGAGCAGACTGGGAGCCTCCCTACACAGCCCAGCAGCCCAGAACTGCCCTGAGGGGACGGCACTCACCTGTGACATAGCACAGTCATCCCTCAACAGAGGACCCGGGGTGCACAGCCTGGAAGAGGGGCCCACTTGCAAGTCTCAGGAGCCATACGCCAATACCAAGGACTTGTGGGTCAGTGGCAGAGACAAACTGTGGCAGGACTGAACTGAAGGATTAGACTATTGCAGCAGCTTTAAAACTCTAGGATCACCAGGGAGATTTGATTGTTAGGGCCACCACCCCTCCCTGACTGCCCAGAAACACGCCCCACATACAGGGCAGGCAACACCAACTACACACGCAAGCTTGGTACACCAATTGGACCCCACAAGACTCACTCTCCCACTCACCAAAAAGGCTAAGCAGGGGAGAACTGGCTTGTGGATAACAGGTGGCTCGTGGACGCCACCTGCTGGTTAGTTATAGAAAGTGTATTCCACGAAGCTGTAGATCTGATAAATTAGAGATAAGGACTTCAATAGGTCTACAAACCCTAAAAGAACCCTATCAAGTTCAGCAAATGCCACGAGGCCAAAAACAACAGAAAATTATAAAGCATATGAAAAAACCAGACAATATGGATAACCCAAGCCCAAGCACCCAAATCAAAAGACCAGAAGAGACACAGCACCTAGAGCAGCTACTCAAAGAACTAAAGATGAACAATGAGACCATAGTACGGGATATAAAGGAAATCAAGAAGACTCTAGAAGAGCATAAAGAAGACATTGCAAGACTAAATAAAAAAATGGATGATCTTATGGAAATTAAAGAAACTGTTGACCAAATTAAAAAGATTCTGGACACTCATAGTACAAGACTAGAGGAAGTTGAACAACGAATCAGTGACCTGGAAGATGACAGAATGGAAAATGAAAGCATAAAAGAAAGAATGGGGAAAAAAATTGAAAAACTCGAAATGGACCTCAGGGATATGATAGATAATATGAAACGTCCAAATATAAGACTCATTGGTGTCCCAGAAGGGGAAGAAAAGGGTAAAGGTCTAGGAAGAGTATTCAAAGAAATTGTTGGGGAAAACTTCCCAAATCTTCTAAACAACATAAATACACAAATCATAAATGCTCAGCGAACTCCAAATAGAATAAATCCAAATAAACCCACTCCGAGACATATACTGATCACACTGTCAAACACAGAAGAGAAGGAGCAAGTTCTGAAAGCAGCAAGAGAAAAGCAATTCACCACATACAAAGGAAACAGCATAAGACTAAGTAGTGACTACTCAGCAGCCACCATGGAGGCAAGACGGCAGTGTCACGATATATTTAAAATTCTGAGTGAGAAAAATTTCCAGCCAAGAATACTTTATCCAGCAAAGCTCTCCTTCAAATTTGAGGGAGAGCTTAAATTTTTCACAGACAAACAAATGCTGAGAGAAGTTGCTAACAAGAGACCTGCCCTACTGGAGATACTAAAGGGAGCCCTACAGACAGAGAAACAAAGACAGGACAGAGAGGCTTGGAGAAAGGTTCAGTACTAAAGAGATTTGGTATGGGTACAATAAAGGATATTAATAGAGAGAGGGAAAAATATGGCAAACATAAACCAAAGGATAAGATGGCCGATTCAAGAAATGCCTTCACGGTTATAACATTGAATGTAAATGGATTAAACTCCCCAATTAAAAGATATAGATTCACAGAATGGATAAAAAAAAATGAACCATCAATATGTTGCATACAAGAGACTCATCTTAGACACAGGGACACAAAGAAACTGAAAGTGAAAGGATGGAAAAAAATATTTCATGCAAGCTACAGCCAAAAGAAAGCAGGTGTAGCAATATTAATCTCAGATAAAATAGACTTCAAATGCAGGGATGTTTTGAGAGACAAAGAAGGCCACTACATACTAATAAAAGGGGCAATTCAGCAACAAGAAATAACAATCGTAAATGTCTATGCACCCAATCAAGGTGCCACAAAATACATGAGAGAAACACTGGCAAAACTAAAGGAAGCAATTGATGTTTCCACAATAATTGTGGGAGACTTCAACACATCACTCTCTCCTATAGATAGATCAACCAGACAGAAGACCAATAAGGAAATTGAAAACCTGAACAATCTGATAAATGAATTAGATTTAACAGACATATACAGGACATTACATCCCAAATCACCAGGATACACGTACTTTTCTAGTGCTCACGGAACTTTCTCCAGAATAGATCATATGCTGGGACATAAAACAAGCCTCAATAAATTTAAAAAGATCGAAATTATTCAAAGCACATTCTCTGACCACAATGGAATACAATTAGAAGTCAATAACCATCAGAGACTTAGAAAATTCACAAATACCTGGAGGTTAAACAACACACTCCTAAACAATCAGTGGGTTAAAGAAGAAATAGCAAGAGAAATTGCTAAATATATAGAGACGAATGAAAATGAGAACACAACATACCAAAACCTATGGGATGCAGCAAAAGCAGTGCTAAGGGGGAAATTTATAGCACTAAACGCATATATTAAAAAGGAAGAAAGAGCCAAAATCAAAGAACTAATGGATCAACTGAAGAAGCTAGAAAATGAACAGCAAACCAATCCTAAACCAAGTACAAGAAAAGAAATAACAAGGATTAAAGCAGAAATAAATGACATAGAGAACAAAAAAACAATAGAGAGGATAAATATCACCAAAAGTTGGTTCTTTGAGAAGATCAACAAGATTGACAAGCCCCTAGCTAGACTGACAAAATCAAAAAGAGAGAAGACCCATATAAACAAAATAATGAATGAAAAAGGTGACATAACTGCAGATCCTGAAGAAATTAAAAAAATTATACGAGGATATTATGAACAACTGTATGGCAACAAACTGGACAATGTAGAAGAAATGGACAATTTCCTGGAAACATATGAACAACCTAGACTGACCAGAGAAGAAATAGAAGACCTCAACCAACCCATCACAAGCAAAGAGATCCAATCAGTCATCAAAAATCTTCCCACAAATAAATGCCCAGAGCCAGATGGCTTCACAGGGGAATTCTACCAAACTTTCCAGAAAGAACTGACACCAATCTTACTCAAACTCTTTCAAAACATTGAAGAAAATGGAACACTACCTAACTCATTTTATGAAGCTAACATCAATCTAATACCAAAACCAGGCAAAGATGCTACAAAAAAGGAAAACTACCAGCCAATCACCCTAATGAATATAGATGCAAAAATCCTCAACAAAATACTTGCAAGTTGAATCCAAAGACACATTAAAAAAATCATACACCATGACCAAGTGGGGTTCATTCCAGGCATGCAAGGATGGTTCAACATAAGAAAAACAATCAATGTACTACAACACATTAAAAACTCGAAAGGGAAAAATCAATTGATCATCTCAATAGATGCTGAAAAAGCATTTGACAAAATCCAACATCCCTTTTTGATAAAAACACTTCAAAAGGTAGGAATTGAAGGAAACTTCCTCAACATGATAAAGAGCATATATGAAAAACCCACAGCCAGCATAGTACTCAATGGTGAGAGACTGAAAGCCTTCCCTCTAAGATCAGGAACAAGACAAGGATGCCCGCTGTCACCACTGTGATTCAACATTGTGCTGGAAGTGCTAGCCAGGGTAATCCGGCAAGACAAAGAAATAAAAGGCATCCAAATTGGAAAAGAAGAAGTAAAACTGTCATTGTTTGCAGATGATATGATCTTATATCTAGAAAACCCTGAGAAATCGATGATACAGCTACTAGAGCTAATAAACAAATTTAGCAAAGTAGCGGGATACAAGGTTAATGCACATAAGTCAGTAATGTTCCTATATGCTAGAAATGAACAAACTGAAGAGACACTCAAGAAAAAGATATCATTTTCAATAGCAACTAAAAAAATCAAGTACCTAGGAATAAACTTAACCAAAGATGTAAAAGACCTATACAAAGAAAACTACATAACTCTACTAAAAGAAATAGAAGGGGCCTTAAAAGATGGAAAAATATTCCATGTTCATGGATAGGAAGACTAAATGTCATTAAGATGTCAATTCTACCCAAACTCATCTACAGATTCAATGCAATCCCAATCAAAATTCCAACAACCTACTTTGCAGACTTGGAAAAGCTAGTTATCAAATTTATTTGGAAAGGGAAGATGCCTCGAATTGCTAAAGACACTCTAAAAAAGAAAAACGAAGTGGGAGGACTTACACTCCCTGACTTTGAAGCTTATTATAAAGCCACAGTTGCCAAAACAGCATGGTACTGGCACAAAGATAGACATATAGATCAATGGAATTGAATTGAGAATTCAGAGATTGACCCTCAGATCTATGGCCGACTGATCTTTGATAAGGCCCCCAAAGTCACTGAACTGAATCATAATGGTCTTTTCAACAAATGGGGCTGGGAGAGTTGGATATCCATATCCAAAAGAATGAAAGAGGACCCCTACCTCACACCCTATACAAAAATTAACTCAAAATGGACCAAAGATCTCAATATAAAAGAAAGTACCATAAAACTCCTAGAAGATAATGTAGGAAAACATCTTCAAGACCTTGTATTAGGCAGCCACTTCCTAGACTTTACACCCAAAGCACAAGCAACAAAAGAGAAAATAGATAAATGGGAACTCCTCAAGCTTAGAAGTTTCTGCACCTCAAAGGAATTTCTCAAAAAGGTAAAGAGGCAGCCAACTCAATGGGAAAAAATTTTTGGAAACCATGTATCTGACAAAAGACTGATATCTTGCATATATAAAGAAATCCTACAACTCAATGACAGTAGTACAGACAGCCCAATTATAAAATGGGCAAAAGATATGAAAAGACAGTTCTCTGAAGAGGAAATACAAATGGCCAAGAAACACATAAAAAAATGTTCAGCTTCACTAGCTATTAGAGAGATGCAAATTAAGACCACAATGAGATACCATCTAACACCGGTTAGAATGGCTGCCATTAAACAAACAGGAAACTACAAATGCTGGAGGGGATGTGGAGATATTGGAACTCTTATTCATTGTTGGTGGGACTGTATAATGGTTCAGCCACTCTGGAAGTCAGTCTGGCAGTTCGTTAGAAAACTAGATATAGAGCTACCATTCGATCCAGGATTGCACTTCTCGGTATATACCCGGAAGATCGGAAAGCAGTGACACGAACAGATATCTGCACGCCAATGTTCATAGCAGCATTATTCACAATTGCCAAGAGATGGAAACAACCCAAATGTCCTTCAACAGATGAGTGGATAAATAAAATGTGGTATATACACACGATGGAATACTACGCGGCAGTAAGAAGGAACGATCTGGTGAAACATATGACAACATGGATGAACCTTGAAGACATAATGCTGAGCGAAATAAGCCAGGCACAAAAAGAGAAATATTATATGCTACCACTAATGTGAACTTTGAAAAATGTAAAACAAATGGTTTATAATGTAGAATGTTGGGGAACTAGCAGTAGAGAGCAATTAAGGAAGGGGGAACAATAATCCAAGAAGAACAGATAAGCTATTTAACGTTCTCGGGATGCCCAGAAATGACTATGGTCTGTTAATTTCTGATGGATATAGTAGGAACAAGTTCACAGAAATGTTGATATATTAGGTAACTTTTTTGGGGTAAAGTAGGAACATGTTGGAAGTTAAGCAGTTATCTTAGGTTAGTTGTCTTTTTCTTACTCCCTTGTTATGGTCTCTTTGAAATGTTCTTTTATTGTATGTTTGTTTTCTTTTTAACTCTTTTTTTCATACAGTTGATTTAAAAAAGAAGGGAAAGTTAAAAAAAAAAAATAGAAAAGAAAAACAAGTGAAAAAAAAAAAAGATGTACTGCCCCCTTGAGGAGCCTGTGGAGAATGCAGGGGTATTCGCCTACCCCACCTCCATGGTTGCTAACATGACCACAGACATAGGGGACTGGTGGTTTGATGGGTTGAGCCCTCTACCATAAGTTTTACCCTTGGGAAGACGGTTGCTGCAAAGGAGAGGCTAGGCCTCCCTATATTTGTGCCTAAGAGTCTCCTCCTGAATGCCTCTTTGTTGCTCAGATGTGACCCTCTCTCTCTGGCTAAGCCAACTTGAAAGATGAAATCACTGCCCTCCCCCCTATGTGGGATCAGACACCCAGGGGAGTGAATCTCCCTGGCAACGTGGAATATGACTCCCGGGGAGGAATGTAGACCCGGCACCGTGGGACGGAGAACATCTTCTTGACCAAAAGGGGGATGTGAAAGGAAATGAAATAAGCTTCAGTGGCAGAGAGATTCCAAAAGGAGCCGAGAGGTCACTCTGGTGGGCACTCTTACGCACACTTTAGACAACCCTTTTTAGGTTCTAAAGAATTGGGGTAGCTGGTGGTGGATACCTGAAACTATCAAACTACAACCCAGAACCCATGAATCTCGAAGACAGTTGTATAAAAATGTAGCTTATGAGGGGTGACAATGGGATTGGGAAAGCCATAAGGACCACACTCCACTTTGTCTAGTTTAGGGATGGATCAGTAGAAAAATAGGGGAAGGAAACAAACAGACAAAGGTACCCAGTGTTCTTTTTTACTTCAATTGCTCTTTTTCACTCTAATTATTATTCTTGTTATTTTTGTGTGTGTGCTAATGAAGGTGTCAGGGATTGATTTAGGTAATGAATGTACAACTATGTAATGGTACTGTAAACAATCGAAAGTACGATTTGTTTTGTATGACTGCGTGGTATGTGAATATATCTCAATAAAATGATGATAAAAAAAAAAAAGAATGACTAAAGGGAGTTCTACAGGTTAAGAGGAAAAGACAGGAAAGAGTGGTTTGTAGTAGTGTGAAGAAATGAAGATCTTCAGTAAAGTTAACTGAAAGGGTAAATGCAAAACCCAATGGTACTGATCCTCAACATACAATATACAATGTTAATTCCTATAACAGTCAAAATACAATTGAACAAGAAAAAAGCATATTTCCTGATAATGGACACACATAATATAAAGAGATAATGTGGGACAAAAACAATAAACAGGGATATGGGAGCAGGAACATGTATGTTATTGAAGCTAAGTTAGTAGATTAGTAGGTTATAGATACAAGTTGTGTAATTCAAACCACAGAGTAACCACAAAGACAGTATTTTTTAAATATGCAGAAACAGATGAGAAAGAGATCAGTCAGATGCATTACAGAAGATCAAGTTTTTCCTGTCTTAAAAAATGTACTTGCACAAGAAGGGATTTTTGGATATTCATGCACTGAAAAATGCTGTTATCTTTTGTTTTTAAGAATGCAATTAGAACTAGACATTGCACTCTTGGTTTCTTTTGATCAAACGAGTGAATTGGTCTACATAACATTGGGAGAAAGTAGATGTAGGTGAGAAGATAAGTATTTAATAGCATCAAATTGTTCAAACATGCTTCAGTTTGATAACTGGATTTTAATGGTGACCTAAAAATGGTATTAAATATTTTGAATTTAAAATTGTTGGTTTTCTTTTAAGCAGGGTACTGCTGTTCTAGTTGTTTGCTGTTACATGATAAGGAGTTTTGTTTTTTTTTTTCTTAATCTCATGTGGCTGGAAAATTTGTTTTGAAAAAGTGAAGCTATATTAATTGTTGCTTCAGTTTAAAAAATTTATGATACAGGTCATTATGATTGCAGAGTCAAAATAGCAAAATGAATATATTAAATGTGTTTGTTATCACATTTAATATTTATATATCTAATATTATGCCATATCTAAATTTGCTAAAAACAATACAGAAATCTCCTGCTCTGATGTAATACAGTTATGTAACTGATCTCTTAATCTGTAGCATAGAAATATTTTGGTATTTTAAAAACTCATGATTAGGGATTATAGCCTCAGGTTTCTGTAAGGGAAGACATTCTCTTTTAAAAAGTAATAATAAAGTATCATTCACCTAGAAGGAAGAGGGCAACTACAGCAGAAAATAACTAGAAATGCATAAGCAAAATTGTTGCAATCTTAATATGGGCAGTAAACTTGCCAAATACATGTACATATATATTTATATATTTTAAAAATAAACATTTTTAAAAATAAACATTTTTAAAATGTTCAGAAGGCAACACTTACCTTGCTCCTTTTAGTCAATCCGAAGTAGCAATTTAAGAGTTGCTGGCAACTGAATACCCAGAGTTAAAGAAGTTTTAGGAATTGAAGACATCAGCAGCTTAAAAGAGGAAACTTATTCCCTATTGGGAAAGAATGGCTCAACATGGATTTTTATTCATTGTGGTGCAAATTTCCAGTTTTCTTGCAAATCATCACTTGTTTTGATATTAAGTAATGTTTTTAAAATATGGTTTCGAGATAGTAGGAAATGGAGTGCTTGAGCCCTGAAAAGCATAAAGTATTATTTTATTAGCTGAGTGCTTTCAAAAGCATTTCTTGAAATATGTCCCCAATGTCAAGATGCTTTGTGAGCTGCATGCTGAAAGGAAGGAAAGCAAATTTAAAACATTTTTGGTTTTGCAGGTTATAGTCAAATGTTTTTTGTGAAACTCATAGGAAGACGGGATTTTGTTTCTAAATTAGAAATGTTACACTTCATCTTTAAGGTAGCATTTGTCCTCATGCTGTTCAGAATTAAACTAAAATTAGTGCTCATTGTTTTTTCTAATTAAAATGACAGCTAATGGATAAATTTGAAATTTAGGAATATAATTTTATAATAATAGTGGCCCTTATATTTAAAAGATAGTTTGATATTGGTATATTTTCTAGTTCCATTACAAGAATGCCAAAGGAAAAAACAGTTGGGTAAAATTATCGGCCAATTTAAAAAACTTAAGGTTTGTTGTAGGTTTTAATCCATCATTTTTTGAGCACTTTTTTGGAATTTCTAATCTTTTTGGTCACTTAATTTAAGAATGGGAGCCATGATGTTTTGATTTGCAAAGGCAAATTTAATATGAAAGTGGGTAACTTAATCCATAGCAAAGTTTTCTGTTAAATTTTATAAATTGTTTAATCGCTAATTATGTCCTACTTGCACTCTGTGTGACAGAATAGCAGCAAATACTGTAGAATTATAATTTTCGTCTTTTTTTTGTTATGTATACAAAAATTTAACTACTTTTTGGTGTTTCTGAAAACAACTTTGTTAGTAAGATGCCTATACCATTGTTAAATTTTCTTTAAATATGTTTAACTATAGATTTGCTAATTAAAAAAAGAAGAATCTGGAAAAAAAATCTTACCAGAAACTTGCTGAAGATTACAGAATCACAATTTAGCACCCTTTGTTAAATCCCTTTCTCCAGTATGCACTTATAATTAGTGCTACGTGAGCAGGGATGAAACCTGACATGGTTAATGGGAGAGAGTCCAAACAAAAAAATATAATATATATATTTTCACTAGTAGTATGGCAACAGGATGCTTCAGAGGTTAATTTAAGCTTTGAAAACTCATCTTCTAATTTAAAGATTGAGCCATCTGGATATTGTTAACCTTTGTTGCCATTGCCAGAATAAGTAGACGTGAAACAAAATTTACAAAGTAAAAAAAAGAACAATTTTAATGCTTACATCAAGATAAATATTAAAACATTATTGTTCTAATGATATAATGAAGATCTTGAAGTAAATTCTGAAGTCTTCCAATTTTTACATTCATTGAAGGGGGTCCCTGAGTTCTGTCAACCTGTTAATTTAAATTTCTTGCTCTTATACGAGGTTAAAATTTCCAAAATGAATTGTTAACTTTCTTACTTTGACTTTTTATTAAATATAATACAAAATATGACCTGAGTAGTTAAAAATAATTTTGCATTATTTGCAGTAGGAAGTCATTAGCCCTGCTTTTAGGGCAGATTCTAAAAATTCAATTTGCATGAAAGATTGGCTTCTTTTACACAAAGATTTGCTATCTAAAATTCAAGCTAGTTTTCTATTTTTGTGTAAATGACTGGGATGCTATCTTATAAATTCTTCCAAGGTCGTGTTTGTGAAATAAACATATGAGAGCTTTCCTGTCATCTACACTATATGTCGTCTGGAGTGTTGAACAAATTTGAGTTCCTAAGTTGTAATCTATCCTCGTATGATATATACGATTGTGAATGTGTGCCACTACATACTGATATGATAATGCTGTACAATTTTAAATAGTAGCAGTTTCTGTATGCAGTAGGCTGAAATATTTTGATGAACTGCTTAATTTTTGGATTTTATTTTTTAAGTTGTATAATTTATTTTCTTGCAAAATAAAAATGCAATATAAAAGAAAAAAAGATCAAATATACAGAAAAGGAGTTTGCAATAAAGGAAAAGAGAGAGAGAAAAAAGATATGACATATAAAAACCAAAGGAAAAAAGGCTGAAGTACTGCCTTTACACTAATATCACTGAATGTTAATGGTTTAAATTAAAAGGCATAGTTTGGCAGAAAAGATTAAAAAAAAAAAAATGATCCAACCAAATGTTATTTACAAGAGACTCACCTTAGACCTAAAGACCCAAATAGGTTGAAAGTGAAAGGATGGAAAAAGATAGTCCATAAAAATAGTAACCAAAAAGGGTCTGGGGTAGCTATACTAATATAGGACAAAATAGACTTGAAGTCAACAGCTGTTAAAAGAGACAAAGAAGGATACTATATATTAATAAAATGGTCAATCCACCAAGAAGAATAACAATCATAAATATTTATGCACCTAACCATGGTGCCCCAAAATACATGAGGCCAACACTGGCAAAACTGAAGGGAGAAATAAGCACCAATACAATAATAGTTGGGGATTTCAATACATCACTATCAATAGATAGAACATCTAGACAGAAGATCAATAAGGAAACAGAGAACTTGAATGATACAATAAATGAACTAGACCTAACAGACTTATACAGAACATTGTACCTCAAAAGAGCAGGATGTACATTCTTCTCAAGTGCCCATGGATCATTCTCCAGGATAGACCACATCTTGGGTCACAAAACAACTCTCAACAAATTTTAAAAGTCTGAAATCATATAGAGCATCTTCTTTGACCATAATGGAATGAAGGTGGAAATCAGTAACAGGCAGAGAACTGGAAAATCCACAAATATATGGAAGTAAAAATAACACACTTATAAAAATCAGTGGATCAAAAAGAAATTGCAAGGGAAATCAGTAAATATCTTGAGATGAATGAAAATAAGAATACAACATTTTCAAAACTTATGGGATGCACTGAAGACAGTGCTGAGAAGGAAATGTATAGCCCTAACTGCTCACATTAAAAAAAAGAAGAAAGAGCTTAAAATCAAAGACCTAACTTCACACCTAGAGGACTTAGAAAAGGAATAGCAAACTAAACCCAAAGCAAGCAGAAGGAAAGAAATAACAACTATTAGAGCAGAAATAATGAAATAGAGAATAAAATAACAATGGAGAGCATTAATAAAACCAAAAGTTGGTTCTTTGAAAAGATGAAGATGCAAATAAATAAAATCAGAAATGAGAGGGGAGACATTACTACCGACTCCACCGAAATAAAAAGGATCTTAAGAGGATGCTATGAACAACCATGTGCCAACAAATTAAGAAAACCTGGAATGAAATGGGCAAATTCCTAGAAACACACAAACAACCTGCAATGACTCTAGAAGAAACATAAGATCTCAACACACCAATTATCAAGTAAAGAGATTGAATCAGTTCAAAAATCTCCTAACAGACAACATGGATGAACTTTGAGGACATTATGTTGAGTGAAATGCCAGACACAAAAGGACAAATATTGTATGATCTCACTAATATGAACTAATTATATGTAAACTTATAGACATAAAATCTAAAATATAGGTTACCAGGAGATAGAATGAGGCTGGAGAATGGGGATAAGTTGTTTAATATGTGCAGAATTTTTAACTAGGTCAAACTTAACTGCTTGAAAATGGATAGAGGTGATGTACCATGTTATTGTGAGTATAATTAACAGTGCTGAACTGTGGATGAATGTAGTGGAAAAGGGGAAGTTTAACAGTCATGTATGTCATCAGAAGGAAAGCCGGAGGTTAAAACATGGGAATGTATAACACAGTGAATCTTGTGGTGGATGATGACCATGATTAACAATACAAATATAAAAAAGTTCTTTCATGAACTAGAACATATGTGAAACATTATTATAAGGAGTCAATAATAGAGTTGTACATGGGGAAAATGTACCTATTGCAAACTATGGACTACAGTTAGCACTAATATCTTAATATTCTTTTATTAACATTAATAAATGTACAACATTAATACTGGGGTCAATATTAGGATGGGATAAGGGGTATGGCATGTTTTGCATTTTCTTTTTCATTTGTATATCTCTTTTTGGAGTAATGAAAATGTTCTGAAATTGATTGTGGTGATGAATGCACAAGTGTGTGATGATACTGTGAGCCAGTGATTGCACACTTTGGATGGATTATGAGTATATTTCAATAAAGTTGCATTAAAAAAAAACCTCCCAACAAAGAAAAGCCCAGAAACAGATGGCTTCAGAAGTGAATTCTACCAAATGTTCCAAGAAGAATTAATACCAATCACTCAAATTCTTCCAAAAATTGAAGAGGAAGAAACACTCTCTAATTCATTCACTCTAGAAAGAGGTAGGGATAGAGACTGAGTATCAGTCAAGCATATTGACCTCCTCCTCCCCACAATACCCTAAGGAAGGAGAAAGTTTCAAGCAGGCAGAAGGGAAAAGGGGTCCCCATTATCAAATGGCATGAAATGGCCATTGGGTTGGACAGTTAGAAAATCAAGGATGATCCTGGGAAAGCTGTGTCCATGCAACAGTGGTGGAAAAAGCCAGTCAGTGTTGAGTAGAGCAGTAAACATGTGGTGAGAAGGTAAATTCAGTGATTTGAGGAATTTCCTGTAGAGGGAAGAGAAGAGAGAGATACTAGGAGGGCACATCCAGTTTCAAGGGAGAGTTTTGGCTGGCTGGTGGTGGTTGTTTGTTTGTCTGTTTGTTTTAAGAATGGTAGAGAATCAACCATGTTTATAGGCACCAGCAGAAGGGAACAGGGGAGCATGAGTGGATGCATGATGCAAGGAGAGCTTGCAGGTGGCAGGAGGGGGTGCTCATGATATTTTGCTAAGTGACAAAAAATATTATAAAGCAAACATTACATCATCTCTTTCCTGTTTTAAAATGACATTAGATACATTGGAAATACTGACTTGTCAGACAATCTCCATAGAGACAAAACTCAATTCCCAAGTGTATTCCACTGTTGCAAAGCTGCACTACTGAGCTGGAACAGTCCTGGCCAATGGCACAGGCTTGGGCAGGGTGTGTAGCAACTAGATGGCAGGATAGGAGTGGAAGAAGGTGGGATGAAGGATTGCAGACTCACACTCTTATAGGCCACGTGGCCACGAGACTGCTTACTCTGAAAGTCTCAAGTCATGCTCAAGTCACAACCCTCCACCCTCCCATACACTGAGAAGCAACCCTCAGTTCACCTGGAACCCAACTGCAGAGGCCTATACACAGCATCCCCATTCAACATCAGCAGATATCTTCAACAGTTGTGGAAACACCCAAATACCCCATGAGAGTCTGAGGTCACATCCTGAAAGAGCACTGTTGGGATTGCAACCCAGTCCCCCATGTTTCCCTCACCTCCAAATCAAGATACAAAGATCCCCTGATCAAGACTACACCCAAGTCCAGGACATCCTTGAAAATAACTTGACAGTTCTTAAGCAAACTTAACTTTCCTCAACCCTTGTCTTGACTCCCAACAGGGTTATTTCTTATGGCAACCTACTACAAGTATAAGTATAATTATAAATAGAAATATAAACCTATATGTTTCAAGAAAATCCAAGAAAAAACATATATGAAAATGCTAACTGTTTTTTTCTGAATGATAGGAATTGAACATAATTTCTTTTATCTCCTTTTTGCTTTATTTTACTTTCTGTTTTTTCTACAACAAACTTGTATTACTTATATACATAGAAAACAAAGCAATGAAGGTTGTTAACAAAGAACGGAAGTAGAGGGTTGTCAAATTATAAAAAGGATAAATTGCTGAAAATAACTTTTTATATGTTGGATAAAATAATTTTATGTGTGAGTGGAACAAAAATTAAGGAATGTTCAGGCATGCAGGTAGGGTGTAGAGAGGTACATAAAACACTGAAGCCAGATTTGGACTCCAGGACATATGCAAAACTGGGTAAATCTGAGCATCAGTTTTTGCAGCCCTCAGAATAGCAGGAAAGAAGATAAAGCCTAGTTCCCACTCAAGAGGGAGGCCTAACAGGAGTTTCCCCTAAAGCAGGGACTCCAGAGCGCTCCATTCTCAGTATAAAGGAGAACTATAAACTCTGCTATCCCCACAGGACTGCAGGGAAAACCACCTTTCTTAGATCCTGATGCTGATCAAATTGGGTTGGGGAGGAACCCCCCTCCCCGGAGAATCTGTAACCACAAGCCTATACTTACGTAGGTTTTCATCCTGAATTCACATGACCAGGTGCCACACATCCCTGACCTTCAAAGAAAATAATCCTAGAATCTATTACTTCATTAAAATTGGTCTCAAACATATAGTGCCTCCAGATACCTGCCAGTTGGGAGTGTAAATCCTTTCCAGTGGTACTCAGAAATTTGCCTTCATCCTTGGCCTTAAAGAATTCCCCAAGGTAATGTTACAAACAAAATGACCACCCCCAAACAAAATAATTCAAGTATACAAATAAATAAGGCATTGTGTGTGAGAACCAGCTGGAACAGTAGAAGATTCAGACCCAGCAAACTTTTAGATGTTGAGATTATCAGATCTATTATATCAAGTAAGTATGTTTAATATAATTTAATAAATGAAAGAGAGCCTTGAAAATATGGCGAAAGAGCAAGCAGATTTAGAAAAAATCACACAACTTCTAGAAATGAAAAAGATAATTGAAATTTAAAAGTAGATAGGTTTAACAACAGATTAGATACAGGATGTTCAACTGCCTCTGGAAAAAGTCTGTATGATTCAGTTGGAAAATTCCAGAAGAGGATGTAAAACCTACCTTTCAAGCTCTAGGTTTAGTGAGTATCAGGAGGCTCCTTGCTAACTTCTGCCAAGTTCTGTTGCTTCACCTTGCATTGCCTGAGTGCCCTGCTATAACCTTATGGCATCACACTTGGGAGCAATATCTATTTAAGATCAGGCTTTAAAATATCAAGAAGTCAGGACATAGTCACCATATGTTTATCTGGAGGGATGACAAATGGGTTGTCAAATTCATTTTTCTGTTCCCCAAAGATGTTGCTGATACCCAGACCTATGCAATGAGCTCTGATTCTCATTGACCTTTTTCTTTTTTTCTCTCTATTAGAGAAGTTATGAGTTTATAGAACAATCATGCATACAAGATTCCCATATACCACCTTATTATTAACCCCTTGCATTGGTGTGGAACATTTGTTACAATTGATTATAGAACATTTTAATACTTGTACTATTAACTGTGGTCCATGGTTTAACTTAGGGTACACTGTTCATGCAGTGTATTTCCATGGATTTTTTTTTAAATTTATTCTGTTATTCTATAGGCAATTTAACATTACCCCTTTTAATCATATTCAGATATGCAATTCACTGCTTTCATAATGTTGTGCTACATTACATTCATAATGTTGTGCTACCGTCACCACCATCGATTACCAAAACATTTCCATCATTCCGAATAGGAAACCTGTACATTTTAAGCCTTAACTTCCCATTCCTTATCCGCACCCCTTGGTAACATATTCTAGATTCTGACTCTATGAGTTTGCTTATTCCAATTAATTCAAATCAAGGGAGATCATACAGTATTTGTCCTTTTCTGTCTGGATTTTTTCACTCAAAATGATGTCTTCAGAGTTCATCCATGTAGTCACATATATCAGAACTTCATTCCTTTTTACTGCTGAGTAATAGTCCATTGTATGGATATAACACATTTTCTTTATCCATTCATTGATGGACACTTGTGTTACTTCAATCTTTCGGTAATTGTGAATAATACCTCTATGAATATCAGTGTGAAAATATCTGTTAGAGCCCCTGCTTTCAATTCTTTTGAGTATATATCTAGAAGTGGGATTGCCGAGTCATGTGGTAGTTCTATACTATGTATATTCTGAGGAACCACCAAACTGTCTTCACAGCTGCTGCACCATTTTACATGGCCACCAACAGTGATTGAGGGTTCCTATTTCTCCACATCCTCTCTAACACTTGTAATTTTCCTGTTTAAAAATAGCAGCCATTGTAATGTGTGTGAAGTGGTATCCCATTGTGGTTTTGATATGCATTTCCCTGATGCCTAATGATGTTGAACATCTTGCATGTGCATTCTAGCCATTTGTTTATCTTCTTTGGAGAGATATCTATTAAGTCTTTTCCCCATTTTTAAATTGGATTTTTTGTCTTTTTGTTGTTAAGTTGAAGGATTTCTTTATATATTCTGGATATTAAACCTTTATCAGATATGTGATGTCCTTATATTTCTCTATTAAATAGGTTATTGTTTTACTTTCATGAAAAAGGCACAAAAGTTTTACATTTTGATGAGGTCCCATTTTTCTATTTTTTCTTTTGTTGCACTTTGGATGTAAAGTCTAAGAAACCACTGCCTAACACAGGTCCTGAAGATGTTTCCTATGCTTTCCTCTAGGAGTTCAATAGTTCTGGCTCTTATATTTAGGTATTTGATCCATTTTGAGTTGACTCTTGTATAATGTGTGAGGTATGGGTCCTCCTTTTTCTTTTGTAAATTGAAATCCAGTTTTCTAGGCACCATTTGTTGAAGAAAGTATATTTTCCCAATAGAGTGGTTTTTGCTCCCTTGTCAAAAACCAGTTGGCCATAAATGTGAGGATCAACTTCTGACTTCTCAATTCAATCCCAGTGGTCTACATATCTGTCCTTGTGCCAGTATCATGCTATTTTTTTAATATAAAGTTTTCATTTCTCTAGATTAATGGTTTAAAGGTTACATCTTGTTATTTGATTACTTTTTTAACAGCTTTATTTAGATATAATCCACATATCATACAACTCACCCACTTAAAGTGTACAGTTCAATGGTTTTTTAATATTCAGAATTACGCAGTCATCACCACTAATGCCAGAACATTTTCATCAACCCCAAAAGAAACCCTGTACCTACCCATTATCATTCATTCCCCATGTTCCTCTAACCCCCCAGCCCTAGGCCACCACCAGTCTTTTTACTTCTGTATGGATTTGCCTATTCTGGACATTTCATATAAATGGAAACATGTAATATATGGTCTTTTGTGATTGGCTTCTTTCAGTTGGCGTAATATTTTCAAGGTTTATCCATGTTGTAGCAGGAAACAATACTTCATTTCTTCTTATGGCTGAATAACATTCCATTGTATGGGTATAGCACATTTTATTTATTAATTCATCATGGAAACATAGAAGTTTCTATTTTTATATATTTTATGCTAGTTATTTAGCTTCATCATTATTAAGTGTCTTCTCCTTGGGTCATAATTAATATCCTTATTTCATATTTCATATTTATTAGCATAGAGCTATACATTGCATTCTTTTTTTTTTATTTTTTTTACATTGCATTCCTGAACTCATTTGTAAGTCTTCTCTGTATCTCTGATTGTCTTTCTTCTTATTAGTACCATACTATTTTGATTACTGTGGCCTTGTAATAAGTTTTAAGATTGGGAAATGTGAGTCCTCCAACTTCATTCTTTTTCAAGACGACTTCATCTGTTTGGGGTCCCTTACCTTTCCATATAAATTTGATAATTGGCTTCTCCATTTCTGCAAAGAACATGTTGGAATTTTGTTTGGGATTGTGTTAAATCTATAAATCACTTTAGGTAGGATAAAAATCTTACCAGTATCTATTCTTCCAACCCATGAACTTGGAAGGTCCCTCCATTTATTTAGGTCTTCTCTGATTTTTTTTAAAGCAATGTTTTGTAGTGTTCTGTGTACAAGTTCTTTACATTCTTAGTTAGATTTATTCCCAGATATTTGATTCTTTTGGTTGCTATTGTAAATGGAATTTTTTTCTTGAGTTATTCTTCCAATTGTTCATTGCTTGTGTATAGAAACACTACTCATTTTGGGGTGTTGATCTTGTATCCTACCACTTTGCTGAATTCATTTATTAGCTCTAGGAGGTTTGTTGTGGACTTTTTGGGATTTTCTGTAAATAGGGTCATATCATCTGCGAATAGGGAAATTTTACTTCTTCGTTTCCAATTTGGATGCCTTCAATTTCTTTTTCTTGCCTAATTTCTCTGGCTAGAATTTCCAGTACAATGTTGAAGAACAATGGTGATAGTGGTCATCCTTATCTTGTTCCTGATCTTAGAGGAAAAGCTTTCACTCTTTCAACATTAAGTAGGATGTGAGCTGTGGGCTTTTCATATATACCCTTTATCATGTTGAGGAAGTTTCCTTTTATTCCTAGTGTCTGTTTTTATCAAGAAGGGGTATAACATTTTGTCAAATGCCTTTTCTGCATTAATTGAGATAATCTTGTGGGTTTTTTCTTTCATTGTATTAATGTGGTGTATTACATTCATTGATTTTCTTAGGTTGAACTAACCCTGCATACTTGAGATAAGTCCCACTTGATCATGACATATAATTATTTTAGTATGCTATTAGATCTGGTTTGCTAGGATTTTGTTGAGGATTTTTCAACTATATTCATAAGAGATATTGGTCTGTAGTTTTCTTTTCTTGTGGTATGTTTATCTGGCATTGATATGAGGGCAATGTTGGCCTTATAGACTGAATTAAGGAGTGTTCCCTCCTTTTCAATTTTTTGGAAGAATTTGAGAAGAATTGGAGTTGTCTTCTTGAAATGTTAGGTAGAATTCCCTGTGAAGACATCTAGTTCTGGGCTTTTCTTTGTTGGGTGGTTTTTGATTACTGATTCAGTCTCTTTACTACTAATTAGTTTGTTGAGATCTTCTATTTCTTCCTGTCATATAGGTAGTTTTTGTGTGTCTAACAATTTTTCCATTTCATCTAGGTTATCTAATTTATTTGTGTACAGTTCATAGTATCCTTGTGTTCTAGTTTGCTAATGCTGCTGGAATGCAAAACACCAGAAATGGAATGGCTTTTATAACGGGAGTTTATTGGTTACACAGTTACAGTCTTAAGGCCATAACGTGTCCAAGGTAACACATCAGCAATTGAGTACCTTCACTGGAGGATGGCCAACAGTGTCCAGAAAACCTCTGTGAGCTGGGAAGGCACGTGGCTGGCGTCTGCTCTAAAGTTCTGGTTTCAAAATGGCTTTCTCCCAGGATGTTCCTCTTTAGGCTGCAGTTCCTCAAAAATGTCACTCTTAGTTGCATGTGGGATATTTGTCCTCTCTCAGCTTCTCTGGAGCAAGAGTCTGCTTTCAATGGCCATTTTCAAACTGTCTCTCATCTGCAGCTCCTGTGCTTTCTTCAAAGTGTCCCTCTTGGCTGTAGCTCCTCTTCAAAGCGTCACTCACAGATGCACTGAGTTCCCTCTGCCTTTCAGCTCATTTATATGGTTCCACTGATCAAGGCCCACCCTGAATGGGTGGGGCCACACCTCCATGGAAATATCTCATCAGAGTTATCACCCACAGTTGGGTGGGGCACATTTCATGGAAACACTCAAAGAATTACAATCTAATCAACACCAATAGGTCCGCCCACACAAGATTACATCAAAGATACTGGCGTTTGGGGGACATAATACATTCAAACCAGCACACCTCATATAGTCCTTTTTATTTCAGCGGGGTTGGTAGTAATGTCCCCCTTTTGTTTCTGCTTTTCGTTATTTGTATCCTCTCTCTTTTTTTATTTTCATCAGTCCAGCTAAAGGTTTGCCAATTTTATTGATCTTTTCAAATAAACAACTTTTGGTTTTATTGACTCTCTCTATTGTTTTTTGTTCTTTTTCATTTGTCTCCACTCTAATCTTTGCTATTTCCTTCTTTCTGTTCACTTTGGGTTTAATTTGCTCTTCTTTTCCTAGTTCTTCAAGTTTAGAGTTTAGGTGTCTTGTTTGAAATATTTCTTCCTTTTTAATATGAGCATTTAGACTATAAATTTCCCTCTCAGCACTGCCTTTGCTGCATCCCGTAAGTTTTGGCATGTTGTGTTTTCATTTGGCTCGAGATATTTCCTAATTTTTCTTGCTATTTCCTCTTTAATCCCGTGGTTATTTAAGAGTATGTTGTTTAATTTCCATGTATTATTAAAAATCCATTTCTTCTTTGTTATTGATTTCTAGCTTCATTCCATTGTGGTTGGAAAATATACATTGCGTGATGTCAACATTTTTTAATTTTTTGAGATGTGTTTTGTGACTTTACATGTTGCCTATCCTGGAGAGTGATCCATGGGCACTTGAGAAGTATGTGCATTCTGTTTTTGTTGGGTGAAGTGTTCTATGTCTGTTAGATCCGGTTGGTTTAGAGTATCATTAAAGTTTTATATTTCCTTACTGATGTTATGACTAGATATTCTATCCATTATTGAAAGTGATAGATTAAAGTCTCCAACTATTAATTTAGAACCATCAATTCCTCCCTTCAAATCTGTCAGTATTTGCTTCATAGATTTGGGTGTTCTACTGTTAGTTGCATATATATTTATAATTGTTACATCTTCTTTTCTAATTGCCTCCCTTATCAATTTACAATGATCATCTTTGTCCCTCATAACAGTTTTTGACATAAAGTCTATTTTATCTGATATTAATATAGCCATCCCAGCTCTCTTTTGGTTACTACTTACATGGTATATATTTTCTCCATCTTTTCACTTTCAACCTACTTGTGTGTCTGAATTTAAGGTGAGTCTCTTGCAGACAGCATATAGTTGGGTCATGCTTTTTTATCCATTCTGTCAATCTCTGCCTTTTAACACTGGAGAGTTTAATCCATTTACATTTAAAGTCACTACTGATAATACAGGACTTTCTTCTGCCATTTTGCTATTTAGACTTTGTTTGTTTTACACATATTTTGTCCCTCAATTCTTCCATTAATGTCTACTTTCATATTTATTTGACTTTTTTGTGTTATAGCATATTGGGTGCATTCTCTTTTTTTATCTGGATATATTTTTCATCTGTTTTCCTTGTGGTTACCAAGGGGTTAAAATTTAACATCCTAAATATGTAATAGTCTATGTGGTTTGATACCAACTTCACTTCAATCACATACACACATACTTTTGTTATGCCCTTCTATCTCCCCATTTTTTTTTATTTTTTTTACCACTTATTTCTTTGTACATTGTGTGTCCAAAACATTAGATTTATCATTATTTTTATGCATTTGCATTTTCACACCTGCAGAAAGTAAGAAGTGGAGTTACACACCAAAAATACACTATAATAATTCTGGCATTTATAACTACCCAAATTGTTATCTTTGCCATAGGTCTTTATTTCTTTATGCTGCTTTGAACCACTGTGTAGTGTCTTTTTCCTTTCAGTCTGAGGAACTCCCTTTAGCATTGCTTGTAGGACAGGTCTAGTGGTGATAAACTCTCTCACAGCCCTGAGAAAGCACAGCTACTTTAAGTCTCCTCCACTCTGGTCTTTGTCCTGGGCAGGTGAAACAATGGTTGCCCTCATAGCCAAGCTCCCAGTGACATGAAGTCACTAATCAAAAGCTGTGATCAATGACAGCTGTGCCTATCCCTGGTCTTGGGAAAGAGGATTCTTATGTCCTTCCCTGTCACCAGCAAGCTAGCCAGGGGTTGAATCCCATGGCAGCCTGTCACAAAAGTGGGGGATGGGTGCCAGTAGCCACTCATAGAGTAATTTACTGTTCTTTACCATACTTTATCAGCCTCTTTCTATTGCTCTTCTCTGGATGCTGTACAGTGTTCGTCTGGCCTCCACAGTTTCAAAATAGTTGTTTCAGGCAGTTCCTGCCTGCTTAATAGTTATTCTGGTGGAAGGATTGAGTCCTAAAGCTCTCTACTCCACCATTTTCCCATAATCCACACTGGGAGACCTCTCACTCACCTTTGAGTCAGGGAGTCTGAATCCCCACTGTGCCAGTTTGAATGTATTGTGTACCCCAAAATGCCATTATCTTTGATGCAATCTTGTGTGGGCAGATGTATTAGTGTTGATTAGATTGTAATTTTTTGAGTGTTTCCATGGAGATGTGACCCGACCAACTGTAGGTGATAACTCTGATTGGATAATTTCCATGCAAGTGTGGCCCTGCCCATTCAGTATGGGCCTTGATTAGTTTACTGGAGCATTACATAAGCTCAGACAGAAGGAGCGAGCTTGCCACAGCCAAGAGGGACACTTTGAAGAATGCACAGGAGCTGAGAGAGGAGCTGCAGATGAGAGACAGCTTGAAGATGGTCATTTAAAGCAGCTTCTTGCTCCAGAGAAGCTAAGAGAGAACAAACGCCCCAAGAGCAACTGAGAGTGACATTCTGAAGAGGAGCTGTGGCCTAGAGGTCCTGGGAGGAAGCCATTTTGAAACCAGAAGTTGGAGCAGACGGCAGCCACATGCCTTCCCAGCTAATAGAGGTTTTCTGCATGCCATTGGCCATCCTCCAGTGAAGGTACCCAACTGTTGACTTGTTAGCTTGGATACTTTATGGCCTTAAGACTGTAGCTGTGTAACCAAATAAACCCCCTTTATAAAAGCCAGTCCATCTCTGGTGTTTTGTATTCCAGCAGCATTAGCAAACTGGAACACCTACCAAGGGTGGTTAAGTAAGTTCCCATCACCTTCCAAAAGACAGGTTCCATGGGGTGTGGGGAAGTTGGAGGGAGAGATTGGGGATAATGAGGTTGAGTATAATTTTTGTGGGGTGGAATTCATTGACATTCCTAAATTTTCAGAAGTGCAAGAAACAAGCTGCCATGCTTGCCTGTGGGTAGGAGCTGGTGAACAGGAATGACTGAGGCCCAGGTTTCGGGGGCACCCTAATCCTATTTGATTAGATGATGGCATAGCAAGACACTTGACTCTACAGGAGAGAAATAAGGAAGTGACCAGAACATCTCAGCCAAGCTCAGAAATGAATTTAGGGTTAGGACAGTAGCTTATGTATACATATTAACAAGTTCCTAATAAGAAAATACAGCCTTTTTGTTTTCTGTTTTAAAAAAAAAAAGTTTGCCTATGTATGTGCTTCCGTGTATTGGAAATTATAATTTTGTTACCTTGTCATCTTTCTCTTAAATACTCCATGACTTTCATATGGCTTCCAAATTTTAATATATATCTTTATCCAAATTATTTTTTTTTTCCTGATTGTTTCCTTAGAAAGCTTTGGCACACTTCAGAATCACCTATAAGGGCTTAATGCACAGAATGCTGGCCCCTCCAGCAGAATTTCAGACTCAATAGGGTTGGGAGGAAGCCCTAAAATTTGCATTTCTAAAAAGTTCCACTGCCTTTGGGTTTAACTGGTAAAATAGGATTGCCATGGTGGGTAGCATTTTATTGCATAATTCTAGATTCCCTCTAGATTAGAACAGTCCCCAGTAGTGCTATGAGGTATAAGTGCGTCTTTCTTCACTGCCCTACTAGCATTGTGTTGGCAGTTTTTTGTTGTTTGCTAGTTATTAGGTATGCTCCTGAAATTGGTTCTTATCTGCATATCTTTTATTAGTTTCAGTGGAACTAAGAATGTTCCTCCAGGATGATTTGGTCATTGTGTATATTTCTTGGCACATTCCTTTCTCCCCACTCCCTGATCACCATGTGGAAGTTGCCGTTATAAACAGTGGACAGCACAAAGGGTAAGTCCCTTAGTGTCAGGGGCTGCCCAGCACTACTCAGAGGCACACACAGTGTTGGGTCAGGGCTGCCCTCACCACCCGATCTGCTCTCCTCCTCATCCTGGGTGCCCATGCACCTGTGTTCTGTTTAAAGAAATAAAACAAAATAGAGTTACAACAACTCAAAGATTTTAAATGGAGTTGGGAGGTAATTCTGAAGATTACTCTCGGGTAGATCTCTACCAGATATCACAAACTGCCAAAGTATGCCAAGCCTCAAGCGACAATGTTCCTCAAAACCCCAAGGACAACCTGATCACCATAAAACAAACTGAAAGATAAATTACTCAGTTAACACTATCTACCTGAAGGACCATCAAAATACCCCAAATATTCACCACTCACAAACAACTTGTCTAGTCTTCTTTTTCTTTTAAAACCCTTGCCTGGAAATGCCAAGACAGACATGATGTGGGTTGCTACCTGAATCTGTGCTCCCCAAATTGCAATTCTAAGACACCAATAAATGCCCTTGTTGCCTTACAGCTTAGTTTGTTATTTCTTTGTTGACAGTTCTGTGGTGGCCAAGCCCCCTATGGGAGCAGGGCATTCAGGCAAGGCCACAGAGACCCATGCTGATCATAACCATAGACCAGGCACATTCAGGGCACAAAACCCAAATGGGTTTTGTATAAATATAATTAGCCCACAATTGCCTAAACCCTTTTTGGCCAGAGCTCTTTTTTCCCATCAAATTTGAGAGATGAGCGATATGGTTGTATTAAGGCTAAAAGTTCAAGGTTCAATAGATTTTAGATGAAGTGAAATTGATTTGATGGTGGTTTCCTTTCCTTTCTCTTCATGATACTCACTCTCCCAGTGGGTGTCACACTAGCTCACACTGGCTGGGGGTGCAGGGGAGAGAGCTTAGATAAATGAGGGGGACATGGGAAGAACTTCCCAAAGAGACCCCTGAGTCAGAAGAGGGAAGGGGGCTTGAGGACACAAACCAGGCTGAGCCACTGGCAAGTGACTTGATTTGGGGAAGCCAAGGAATAGAATTGCCTTTAAAAATAGCCAGGTATCCTCACCTGGACTGGTGTTGATGTTGTCACAAACATTGGGACTGGCAGTTTGATGTGCTGAGCCCTCGATCATGGGACTTGCCCTTATGAAGCTCGTTACTGCAAAGGAGAGGCTAAACTTGCATATAATGGTGCCTAAGAGTCTTCCCCTGAGTACCTCTTTGTTGCTCAGATGTGGCCCTCTCTCTCTCTAACTGAGCCATCTTGACAGGTGAACTCGCTGCCCTCCCTCCTACATGGGACCCTACTCCCAGGGTTGTAAATCTCCCTGGCAATGCAGAATATGACTTCCGGGGATGAATGTGGACCCGGCATCATAGGACTGAGAGTATCTTCTTGACCAAAAGGGGGATGCAAAATAAGACGAAATAGTTTCAGTAGCTGAGAGATTTCAAATAGAGTTCGAGAGGTCATTCTGGTGGACATTCTTATGCACTATATAGATAACACCTCTTAGGTTTTAATGTATTGGAATAGCTAGAAGTAAATACCTGAAACTACCAAACTCCAACCCAGCAGTCTGGACTCCTGAAGACAATTATATAATAATGTAGATTACAAGGGGTGACAGTGTGATTGTGAAGACTTTGTGGATCACACCCCCTTTATCTAGTGTATGGATGAGTAGAAAAATGGAGATAAAAACTAAAGGACAAATGGGGTGGGATGGGGGGGTGGTTTGGGTGTTCTTTTTTCACTTTTATTTTTTATTCTTGCTCTGGTTCTTTCTAATGTAAGGAAAATGTTCAGAGGTAGATTGTGGTGATGAACGCATAACTATGTTATCATACTATGGACAGTGGATTGTATACCATGGATGATTGTATGGTGTGTGAATGTATTTCAATAAAACTGAACTTAATAATAATAAAAAAAAAAGTAAAAAAAAAAAATAGCCAGGTAGATGCATCATGGGATTAAGAAGGACTTCTGGACCAAAAAGGGGAAGAGAAATGAAACAAAAAGTTTCAGTGTTTGAAGAGAATTCAAATGGAGCCAAGGGGTCATTCTGGAGGTAACTCTTCTGCATTATGTAGATATCCCTTTTTAGTTTTTAGTTTATTAGACTAGTTAGAAGGAAATGTCTGAAACTGTTGAACTGCAATCCAGTATCCTTGATTCTTGAAGGTGAGCATATAACTGTATAGCTTATATGATGTGACTGTGTGATTGCGAAAGCCTTGCAGCTCACACTCCTTTTGCCTACTGCATGGACAAATGAGTAGAAGGATGGGTAAAAAAGTAAATGAATAATATGGGGGAGGAGGGGTATGGGATGTTTTGGGTGTTTTTACTTTTATTTTTATTCCTATTTTTATTTTTTGGAGTAATGAAAATGTTCCAAAATTGATTGTGGTGATGAATAACAACTATATGGTGATACTGTGAACAACTGTTTTACACATTGGATGATTGTATGGTATGTGAACATATTTCAATAAAAAATCAATTAAAAAAAATAGCCAGGTAGAGTCAGCAGGTCCAAAGACTTGAAACCCATGACCCAGGCAGCTAAGCACAGTCACCCTACTCTGCCCTGCTTCACAGACCCAAGAAGGCAAAGCAGCTCAGCACTCCACCTGTTTTGGATAGGAATGGAACACTGTTTGTCCCTCCCTCTTCCTCTCAGAGGTTATCAAGAAGCTACTGACTTCCGGGAAGATAGCAGATTAGGAGAGGCAGAGAAAACTTCTCCTCCATGAAAAAAAAACTACATAAAGGGCACAAGGCACCTGAAATAGCAGCTCCAGGGTGCAACCAGCTGGTCAGGGGCTTCTACAACACATAGTGGGGACCTGGATGGAGAGGCAGAGAGACAGTGCTGGAAAGGATGGCATGAGCGTGTTTGGCTGGGACTGTCAGCAGGGACTGGTGGCTGGAGGCAGTCATCAAGTGTGGGAGAGAGCAGCTTTTCACACCCCATGTACCCATCTCAACAGTTGGCTGGGGAGATAACCCTTCACTGCCCCATGGCTGTGAGATCACATGAGGGAACTCGGGATTCAGTGGACTTGTGGTGACCACATTTGCTCTTCCTCCATGGAAGCCCAAAGTGTGCACAGCTGAGAGGCAGAGAGAGGCAGGGGCACTGCACAGAAGTGCCAGGAGTCCCTCCCCAACCCTAGGGGCTCATGGGTGCATGGTGGACAGGGACTATGGTGCATCTGAGCTGGAAGTTAACACACACAACCCCACAGCCCCAAAGTAGTGCAATCAGAGCCCCAGGAACCATCAGACCCACTGTGCCCTGGAGTGGACTCCCTGCTGAACTGTGCAGGGCATGCCCCCAACCACAAGGCTAGGAGTCCACAGTGCACATGGAGAACAGGTGCACTGATTGGATTTTGACCTGGTTTGGACCATGCTCAGTGCACAGGTGAAGTTGGGGGAAAGCTGACTTGAGGGTGAGACATGGTTCAGGAGTGCCATCTCCTGGGAAGATAGGGAAAGTGCACTCCTGCAAGATCTACCAAATCTCTCTCTCTCTCTCTCATATATATATATATATATATATATATATATATATATATATATATATTCAAATAATCCTGTATTTCCCAAAATAACCTTATCAAGATAAGCAAATGCCCAGAGGCCAACAGAAAATTATAAAGCACATGAAGACAAAAGAAGATATGGACAAGCCAAATGATCAAATTAAAAACCTGGAGGAGATGAAGAACATGGAGCAATTAATCAAAGATGTACACACAAATCTCAAAAACAACTTCAATGAGTAGGCTGGGGACAGAAAGAAGATTCTAGAAGAGCATAAAGAAGAATTTGAAAGAGTAAATAAAAAATAAGATATTATGGAAATAAAAGACACTGTCGATCAAATTAAAAACATACCAGAGACAAACAACAGCTGATTTGAAAAGGCAGAAGAAAGAATAAGTGCACTAGAGAACAGGGTAATTGAATGCAAATGCACAGAAGAAAAAATGGTGGGAAAAAATTGAAAAAATTGAAATGGATCGCAGGGAAATGATAGACAACATGAAGTGCACAAATATAAGAATCATTGGTGTCCCAGAAGGGGAAGAGAAGAGTAAAGGGCGAGGAAGAGTATTTGAAGACATAGTTGGGGAAAACTTCCCAACCCCTCTAAATGACATAAATATGTAAATCACAGATGCCCAGTGAACTCCAAATAGAATAAATCAAAATAAACCCACTCAAAGGCATATACTAATCAGATTGTCAAATTATGAAGAGAAGGAGAAAGTCATGAAAGCAGCAAGATAGAAGTGATTCACCACACACAAGGGGAAATCACATGAGACTAAGTACTGACTACTTAGTGAGCACCATGAAGGCAAGAAGGCGGTGATATGATATAATCAAGATTTTGTAAGAGAAAAACTGCAGCCCAAAATTCTTTAACCTACAAAGCTCTCCTTCAAAATTGAGGGAGAGTTTAAAATTTTCACAAACAAATGCTGAGAGAATTTGTTAACAAGAGACCTATCCTGCAAGAAATATTAAAGGGAGTTCTCGCAGCTAAGAAAAAAAGAAAGGAGAGAGAGGTCTGGATAAGTGCATAGGACAGAAGAATATTAGTAAGGGTAACTTCAAGGGGGAAAAAGAGAGAGAGGGAGGAAACAGATCGTACAAAAAAAGCCAAAGGATAAGATGGTAAAGAGATCCATTCAACCATCAAAAAGCTTCCTGCAAATAAAAGTCCAGGGCAAGATGGCTTCAAAGGAGAATTTTACCAAACTTTCCAAAAGAACTGACAGCATTCCTGCTCAAACTCTTTCAAAAAAAAAAAACTAAAGAAAGTGGAACACTACTGTTCTGGTTTATTAATGCTGCCATTATGCAAAACACCAGAAATGGACTGGCTTTTATAAAGGGGGTTTATTTGGTTACAAATTTACAGTCTGAAGGCCATGAAAATGTCCAAATTAAGGCACCAACACAAGTGTACCTTCAGCCAAGGAAGATCAATGGCATCCAGAAAACCTCTGTTAGCTGGGAAGCATGTGCTGGTATCTGCTTGTTGATCCCGGGTTGTGTTCCAGCTCCTCTCTCAGCTCCTGTGCATTCTTCAAAATGTTGCTCTTGGGGTGTGTGCCAGTTTGAATGTATTATGTCCCCCAAATGCCATTATCTTTGATGTAATCTTGTGTGGGCAGACGTATCAGTGTTAATTAGATTGTAATTCTTTGAGTGTTTCCATGGAATGTGCCCCACCCAACTGTGGGTGATAACTCTGATGAGATATTCCCATGGAGGTGTGGCCCCACCCATTCAGGGTGGGCCTTGATCAGTGGAGTCATATAGATGGGCTGACAAACAGAAGGAACTCAGTGCAGCTGCAGCTAAGAGTGACATCTTGAAGAGGAGCCACAGCCAAGAGGGACACTTTGAAGAAAGCACAGGAGCTGCAGATAAGAGACAGTTTGAAGATGGCCATTGAAAGCAGACTCTTGCTCCAGAGAAGCTAAGAGAGGACAAATATCCCAAATGCAACTAAGGGTGACATTTTTGAGGAACTGTAGCCTAGAGAGGAACGTCCTGGGAGAAAGCCATTTTGAAACCAGAACTTTGGAGCAGATGCCAGCCACGTGCCTTCCCAGCTAACAGAGGTTTTCTGGACACCATTGACCATCCTCCAGTGAAGGTACCCGATTGCTGATGTGCCACCTTGGACACTTTATGCCCTTGAGACTGTAACTGTGTAACCAAATAAACCCCCTTTTATAAAAACCAATCCATCTCTGGTGCTTTGCATTCCAGCAGCATTTGCAAACTGGAACAGGTTGTTTTGTCCTCTCTTAGCTTCTTGGAGCAAACTCTGGGCTAGTACCTCCAAAGCATCAGCAAAAGTCTGCTTTCAATGGCCATGTCCAAAATGTTTCTCTAAGCTGAAGCTGTTCTGAGGTCCTTCTGTTTGTGAGCTCTTTTTATAGGACTCAGTGATTAAATCAAGAACCAATATGAATGGGTAGTGTCCATATCTCTATGGAAATAACTCAATCAAATGTTTCACTTGTAGTTGATGGAGTCACATCTCCATGGAAACACTCAATCAAAGGAGCCCAACCTGATCAACACTAATACATCTGCCCCCACAAGATTGCATCAAACAACATGGTGTTTTGGGGGACATAATACATCCAAACCGGCAAAACTACATAACTCATTTTATGAAGATAACATCACCCTAATACCAAAACCAGATAAAGATACTAAAAGAATGGAAAACTACAGGCCAATCTCCCTAATGATTATACATGCAAAAATTCTCAACAAAATACTTGCAAATCAGATCCAAACACACATTAAAAAAATCATACACCATGACCATGTGGGGCTTATTCAAGGCATGCAAAGGTGGTTCAACATAAGAAAATCAATCAATGTAATACAACACATTAACAAATCAAAAGGGAAAAAATCAAGTGATCATCTCAATAGATGTGAAAAAAAATTGACAAAATTCAACATGCTTTTTTGATAAAATCACTTCAAAAGGTAGGAATTGAAGGAAACTTCCTCAATATGATAAAGAGCATATATGAAAAACCCACAGCCAGCATAGTACACAACAGTGAGAGGCTGAAAGCCTTCCCCCTAAGATTGGGAATGAAACAAGGATGCCCTCTGTCACCACTATTATTCAACATTGTGCTAGAAGTTCTAGCCAGAGCAATCTAGCAAGACAAAGAAATAAAAGACATCCAAATTGGAAAGAAAGAAGTAAAACTGTCATTATTTGCAGATGATATGATCACATATTTGGAGAATCCTGAAAAATCAATGACAAAGCTACTTGAGCTAATGAAGAAAATTCAGCAAATTGGTGGGACACAATATTAATGTGCAAAAATCAATAATGTTCCTATAAACTAGAACTAATCTAACTGAAGAGACACTCAAGAAAAAAATTCTATTCACAATAACAACTAAAAAAATTAATTACCTAGGAATTAACTTAACCAAGAATGTAAAAGACCTCTACACAGAAAATTACATAACTTTACTAAAAGAAATAAAAGGGGATCTAAAGAGATGGAAAGATATTCCATATTCATGGATAGGAAGGCTAAATGTCGTCAAGATGTCACTTATACCCAAACTGATCTACAGACTCAAGGCAATTCCAATCAAAAATCCCAACAACCTACTTTGAAGACTTGGAAAAGATAGTTATCAAATTTATTTGGAAGGGAAAGGGGCCTCAAATTGCCAAAAACATTATAAAAAAGAGAGAGAGAGAGAAGGAAGTGGAAGGATTTACACTTCCTGACTTCAAAGATTACTATAAAGCCACAGGAGTCAAAACAGCATGGTATTGGCACAAAGATAGACATATTGATCAGTGGAGTAGAATCAAGAGTTTGGAAATAGACCCCACAATCTATGGTAGACTGATTTTTTATTAGGTCCCCAAATCCACTGATCTGGGGCAGAACAGTCTCTTCAACAAATGGGGCTGGGAGAACTGGATAGCCATATTTGAAAGATTGAAAGAGGATCCCTCCCTCACACCCGACACAAAAATGTATCAAAGACCTAAATATAAGAGCCAGTACCATAAAACTCTTAGAAGATAATGTAGGAAAACATCTGGAAGTAGCTTCTAAGACCTTATACCCAAAGCATAAGGAATGAAAGAAAAAACAGATAAATGGAAAGTCCTCAACATCAAAATCTTCTGTGCCTCAAAGGACTTTGTCAAAAAGGTAAAGAGGCAGCCAACTCAATGGGAGAAAATATTTGGAAACCATATATCTGATAAGAGACCGATATACAGCATATATAAAGAAATTTTACAACTCAATGACAATAGTACAAACAGCCCAATTATAAAATGGGCAGAAGATATGAGAAGACATTTTTACAAAAAGGAAATACAAATGGCTAAAAAACACATGGAAAAATGTGCATCTTCACTAGCTATTAGGGACATGCAAATCAAAACCACAATGAGATACCATCTCACATCAATAAAGAACGGCTGCCATTAAACAGGAAACTACATATGCTGGAGAGGATGTGGAGAAATTGGAACTCTTATTCATTGCTGGTGGGAATGTATAATGGTACAGCTGCTTTGGAAGACAGTTTGACAGTTCCTCAGAAAACTAGTTATTGAGTTACCCTATGATCCGGCAATTCCACTTCTTGGGACATACCCAGAATATCTGAAAGCAGTGACACAAACAGACATTTGCCTCCTGATATTCATAGTGGCATTGTTCACAATTGCCAAGAGATGGAAACAATCCAAGTGTCCTTCAACAGATGAGTGGATAAACAAAAGGTGGTATATACATATGATGGAATACTATGCATCAGTAAGAAGCAACAAGGTTCTGAAACATATGGCAACATGGATGAACCTTGAAGACAATGCTGAGTGAAATAAGTCAGACACAAAAGGAGATATATTGTGTTACCACTACTATGAACTCCCTGAACAATGTAAAATCAGTGTCTTCTACTGTAGAATATAGGGCAACTAGAGATAGTCAGAAGCTAGTGAAGGGGGAGTGATTACCTAATATGTACAGATATGTTAATGAAGGTGAACATAAAGGTATGAGCATGAACAGGGATGATGACTGTTCCTTAATGGGATTATAAATATCAGTGCCACATTGAAGGCGAACATGATTGAAAGTGGTTGTTTAAAGGCATGTATCCCATGGATTAACACTACAAATACAAATAAGTGCATGATATACTTCTAAGGTATTACATTTGTGTAGAGTTAAGAACAGAGTGGTATATGGGAAAAACTACCTATTGCATATTATAGACCATATTTAATAGGAATACCTTACTAGTACTACACTAATACTAGGGATAAATAATTAGGGGCTGGTAAGAGATTTGGGGTGTTTTGCATTATGATAATTGTTTAAAATTGAGAGTGATGATGATTGTACAACTAAGTGAAGATAATGTGAGACACTGTTTATCTTGGACAGAATATATGCTGTGTGAAATTAGGAACCCCTTACTTAATAAGTCAAGTCCTCGATCTTGAGGCTTGCTCTTGTGAAACTTACAGCTGTAAAAGGGAAGCTAAGCCTTCCTATAATTATGCCAAAGAGGCATCTCTAGGAAACCGCTTTTGCTGCTCAGATGTGGCCTTCTCTCTCTAAGCTCAACTCTGCAAATAAATTCACTAACCTCCCACCTTCATGAGACATGACTCTAAGGGGAACGTATCTCCCTGGCAACATGGGATGCATCTCCCAGGAATGAGCCTAGCCCTGGCATCGAGGGATTGAAAATGCCTTCTTGACCAAAAGAGGGAAAAGAAAGGTAACACAATAAGGTTACAATGTCTAAGAGGGGCAAGAGACTATCCTGGAGGTTACTTTTATGCAAGCTCCAGCTAAATAACTCAAAGGGCCACAGTATGCCAAGCCCTAACCAACAGTAGTCCTGAAATACTAGGTCCCTGTCTGAGACTGTATAAAAGCTTCACTCACTAAGTTTATTGTTCGTAAACAAATCCTCCAGAGTATTCCTAGGCCAGATAAGTCCTAAAACCCAGAGGCAACAGCCTCTTCAAGAACTTCAACCAGATGCAGCCTTCCTCATAATGTCGACACCCCTTTTCAATAAGAACAGTTGGGTGGTCACTGCCTAAACATCCCTGAAGATTGAGGAAGTGATTACACAAGAGGAAGGGGTAGCAACAGACAAGATAGGATTCAACAAAGGAGTATGAACACTGAATCTTTCTGTAATTTTTTTAGATGCTAAGGTATTAGAATAGCTAGTAGGAAATAACGGAAATGGTGGAACTGTAACCCACAATATTGTCTGAAATTTGCTCTATAGCTACTCGTTAAATTGTACTTTGAAAATGATCAGTTTTCTGTGTATATATTTCACAATAAGGAAATAATTGAAACTGTGGAACTGTAAACCATAACATTCTTTGAAATTATCTATATAACTACTTGTTAAATCATACTTTGAAAGTATCACCTTTTTATAAATATGTTATATTTCACAATAAGGAAATAACTGAAATTGTCAAACTGCAACCCATAACATTCTTTGAAATTTGCTCTCTAACTACTTGTTAAATTGGACTTTGAAAGTTATCACTGTTCTGTATATATGTTATATTTCACAATAAAAAGTGTAAAAAAAAAATGGGCAAAAGACTTGAATAGGCATTTCTCCACAGAAGATACACAAATGGACCAAAAGCACAGGAAAAATACTCAGCATCATTGGCTGCTCAGGAAATGCAAACCAAAGTCACAGTGAGGTACCATTTCACACCCACTAGAATGGTTACTATTTTAAAAAATGGAAATAAGAGTTGGAGAGGATGTGGAGAAATAGGAACAGCTATAAAATGGTGTAGCTGCTGTGGAGAACAGTTTGGGAGTTCCTCAGAAAGTTAAACAGAATTACCATATCACCCGGCAATCCCACTTCTAGGACTATACCCCACAGAATTGAAAGCAGGCTCTGGAATAGATATTTCTACACTAATGTTCATAGTGGCATTATTCACAATTGACAAAAGATAGAAACAATTCAAGTGTCCATCAACAGATTAATGGATAAACAAAATGTGGTGTCCACATATGATGGAATATTATTCAGCAGTAAGAATGAATGAAGTCCTGAAGCACGCAACAATATGGATGAACATTGAGGACCTTATGTTGAATGACATAAGTCACACACAATAGGACAAATATTGTATGATCTCACTAGTATGAGCTAATTATAATAAGTAAACTCAGAATTAAAATCTAGAATACAGGTTACCAGGAGATAGAATGAGGTGAGAAAACGGGGAGAAGATGCTTAATGTGTGCAAATTTTTAACTAGGTTGAATTTAAATGTTTGGAAATGGATAGAGGTGATGATAGCATATTATGGTGAGTGTAATTAAGAGCACTGAATTATGTGTGTGATTGTGGTTGTAAGGGGAAGTTTAGAGTCATGTATGTCACCAGAAGAAAAGCTAGAGGATGAAACATGGAATTGTATAATAGTGTACCCTGTGGTGGACAATGACTGTGATTGATAGTACAAATATAAAAATGTTCCTTCATGAACTACAACAAATGTATATTACTATCACAAGAAGTTAATAATAGAGTGGTAGATGGGAAAATGCACCTATTGCAAACTATAAGCTATAGTTAACAGTGATATTTTAACATTCTTTCATTAACAGTAACACATATACCACACCAATGCTAAGGGTTAATAATGGTGGTGTATAAGGGGTATGGGATTTTCATTTTATTCAGTAATGAAAATGTTCTAAAATTGATTATGGTAATGAATGCACAACTATGTGATGATTCTTGAACCACTGACTGTATACTTTGGATGGATTGTATGGAATTTATCTAAATAAAACTGCTTGAAAAAAAAGAAGCCACTATGACTTTTCCCTAGGCCGACATTACATGAGATATCCTAGATTCTAGAAACAGGGGTCAAGGAATGAGGACAGGCAAAGGCTGTGAAAGGGACAGCATGACATAGAGGAAGGAGCGTGGGTTTGGGGGTCTGGCAGAGCTGCGTTCAAATCCCAGTTCTGTCACTTACCATCTCTGTGACATAGGCAGGTTATACAACATAGGTTTCTGTTTCCCCATCTGTAAAACAGGGATGACAGGACTCACTGCCCAGACTGTAGTAAGGATTAAACAAGATAAGTATATAAAGTGTCTGGCAGTTAGCACACACTCAGTAAATAGCAGCTGTTATTATTAATGTCATTGTTGTATGTAGCCCCATCTGAGTTTCTTCAGACAGCTGAACATATTATAATTTACATTATTAATAACTAACAAATGTTCTTTTCAGCAGATGCAGATCTATGGACCCAGAATAGCATCTGCGGCAGCTGGGAAATCATTCCAGGCCCTTGGCCTGGTGCCTTGGCAGCAATTTGACATGAGGATGGCAGCCAAGGTGCTCTGGGGCAGTGCCAGCCTGCTCCGCGTGGTGTGGTGTCTCCTTCCGCAGACAGGTTATGTGCATCCAGATGAGTTTTTCCAGTCACCTGAGGTCATGGCAGGTAAAGCTCCCAATGGGTGGTTAAGATGACCTGCAGGAAAGTCTACCTGAATTTCTGTCTGGATATTTAGTGGGGAGGGAGAAGCATGTGTGTGTGGATGATCAGTAAATCCATACACAAAGCCACAGCCTCTCTGGGGTAAGAAATTGGGAGTGGGAACTTCACATTTCTTTCCTAAATGGCTACACTGATCTGGGTGATATTAACAAAATCCCAGCCTCTTCGATATTTTTCTGCCTTTACCGAAGCACCCAAGACTCAGGCTTTCTTGGGGCATTAGGAGCTCTGGCCCCTAACAGGTGCCACAGATGTGTGGGTTTGGCATCTGCAGAACATTTGTACTAATAGCTGTACTGAGCCAATAGTACAGGTCATTCAGAAAGAAAGCTCTGTTGGACTTCTCAGTGGAAAGATTTTAGAGTTGGGCTTCTCCAGTGTTGGGAAGCTTACACAGAGCTGTGGTCCAAACAGTAAAACTTGTCTTCTTAGCAGGTTGATGTGAGGGGTGAGAACCCCTCTAAAAGTGGGATGCTCAGGCACATCATAGGGATAGCTGCCAGGGGCCTTAAGGCTTTTCAGACACTGTGGGTACATGGCTTCCTCCTCATGGTTCAAGAAGGCTACTTGAGCCCCAGACAACAGAAAGGAGATGAGCCTGCCTGCTCCCTTTAAGCCACTTTTTGAAAGTCACCTACTTTTTTCCTGCTTAAATCCCATCGGTCAGAATGTATCACATAACCACACCTAGCTGCAAGGGAGGTAGAGAAATGTAGTCTTTATACCTGGGCAAATAACCAGCTAAAAGAGGAATTCTATGGCTAAGAAGAAGGGAAAGGGAGGATATTGGGGAGCTAAACAGTTATCTCTGCCACCAGACTCAACTGGTAGATATGTTTTTTTTTAATTGAAAATATGGTCTTCTTTCCCATACATTTATTTTAACCTGAGCCAGTAAAAAGCAGCCAGATGAATCTGATCCTAGATCTTCTGTTTTCCCTTCCACCTTCTGCCACAGATAAAATGACCAAAGGCTAGAGGAATGATAATCAGTTCTAAACAAACAGGAATGTTATCAAATGTGAGATGTTGCAGACACTGGGGTTTGGAGTTGAGCTACAGAAACCAAGACTTATTTCCCAAAGGCCTGGCTTCCCCCACCCCTCTGAACTCTGGGAGGTTGGGGCTCAGCGGCACAAACCAGTCCCAGGCAGCAAGTCTTTTTTGTAATTACAGAAGTACTACTTAAATACATCCTTCTTATCAAAACTTCAAGTATCACAGATAAAAAGAGAGTCACCTTTGACCATAACCCCCATTGCTCACTCTCTTCCCTCATTCCTGCACCCCGATCCTGGATTACAGGCTCTATCGCAGACTCTGACTTCTGAGACCTTCAAATCTGAGGAAAGGAATGGAGCCTCCTACCAACCCACCTGCTCTGCACATACTTTTTCAGGGCACACTGTCACCTCATCTCCCAGGCGTGGTTCCTGTCCCCTTCCCAGGGTGGGGCCTTGGAAGGGCTGAGCTCCTGGTATTCATTTTCAATTGCTGCACAACAAATTATCACAAACTCAGTGGCTTAACAGCACCCATCTGTTAGCTTCCAGTTCTGTAGGTCAGAAGTCAGGCACACAGCTGGGCTCTCTGCTCAGGGTTTAGCAAGGCTGAACTCAAGGTAGGATTGACTGAACTGAGTTTTTGTTTGGAAGCTCTTGGAAAAAAAAAATCTGCCTCCAAGCTCATTCTTTTTTTTTTTTTTAATTTGACACAGTTTAATCTTTACCAAGTTGATGAAACACTCTGGTTTCTGTTTGGATCAAATGTGCTATCATTGTCTTATTTGGCACGGACATGAGATGGAGCTGGGAGAGCAGGTGAGCACTGACCCTGCACCTCACCCAGACTCACTGAGTGGGCACCCAAAGGAGACCTGTCCTCCTCTACTCCTCCAGGAACTCCCAGCTGTTTGCCTTTCTGATGATAATATTTATTCCCACCTTGCTGTGTGGCCAAGAATACTAAGGTGGGGTTCTTTCAGTTCTTAAAATAAAACAAACAAAAAAGAGTTAAAATGGAAAATAACTGGCTGTTCCTGTCAACTTTAGAAGCCAGGTATTCCCTACATCCAGTGGGGAAAGCTTTCCTCAGCCTCTTCCTTCTGTGATCTTGTGTCTGCCCAGCAAGGTGAGAGCAAGTTGGTGAGAGCAAGTCTCCAGGCCAGGGTTACGCCGGAGACAGCTCCAAGGAGACCCTGGATCCCCAGCTCATTCTTGTTGGCAGAATTTAGTTCCAGGTGGCTGCGGGACTAAGGTCCCCGTTTCCTTGCCACAGGCCACTTTCAGCTCCTAGAAGCCACCCACATTCCTTACCAAGGGCCTCCTCCATCTTCAGGCCAGCAATGGTGCACTGAATCCTTCTCACACTTTGAATCTCTGTCTTTTCTATGACCAGCTAGAGAAAATTCTGCTTTAAAAGGGTTCTGTGATTAGGGTCAGGTCCGCTCCAATAATTTCCCTATTTTAAGGTGAGCTGTGTCATCTAATATAACCTAATTGCAGGAGTAAAATCCACCATATTCACAGTCCTGGAGATTATGGAAGTGTGTATCCTGGGTTGGGTGGGTGGGAAGTCTTGGGGGCCATCCTATAATTCTGCCTATCACACCCCATGACTTGGACCCAGTGCACCGCTGCTTCTCTCTCTGCAGAGGATGTCCTGGGTATGGAGGCTGCCCGGCCCTGGGAGTTTTGCCCCAACAGCTCCTGCCGCACAGTGGTCTTCCCGCTGCTGACCTCTGGCTCTGCCTTCTGGCTGCTCCGGCTCTGGGAACGGCTGGGGCCCTGGCCAGGCCCAGTGAGTGGCTATGTGCTACTGGTGGCTCCCCGGCTCCTCTTCACTGCCCTCTCCTTTGCCCTGGACGCAGCTGTGTACCACCTGGCCCCACTGTGGGGGGCAGAGCGTTGGAATGCCCTGGTCCTGCTGGCCAGCTCCTATGTCACTCTTGTCTTCTATACAAGGACCTTCTCCAACGCCATTGAGGGACTGCTCTTCGCGGGGCTGCTGGTGCTGGTATCCCCCCGTGCAGTGTGGGGCCTCGCATCCAAGAAGCCTGTTCCGGACCCGTGGTGGCACAGCTGGCTTCTCGGGGGCATCGTGGCTGCTGGCTTCTTCAACCGGCCCACCTTCCTGGCCTTTGCTCTGGTCCCCCTCTTCCTCTGGGGCATTTGTGGAGCCATGAATCCCAGCTTCAAGACACTGACCCATGAAGCCCTGGTGCTGCTCCCAGGAGCGGCCCTCACAGCGGCAACATTTGTAGCTGTCGACAGCTGGTACTTCTCCAGCCCATCTACATCTAGTACCCTTGTACTTACACCTGTCAACTTCTTGAATTACAACCTGGATCCCCAAAACCTGGCAAAGCATGGCACACATGCACGGCTCACTCACCTGGCAGTCAACGGCTTCCTGCTCTTCGGGGTGTTGCATGGCCAGGCCCTGCAGGCTGCATGGCAACAGCTTCCAGTCTGCCTCCGGGCCTTTGCACAAATGAGCTTCCTGAAGGCACTGGGTGCCCAGGGCCTGCTGCCCAGTCCCAGGTCTCACCTCCTTCTCCTCTACTTTGTGCCCCTGGCCCTGCTGTCTGTCTTTAGCCACCAGGAGGCGCGGTTCCTGATCCCCCTTCTGGTGCCCCTTGTCCTGCTTTGCAGTCTGCAGACCCAACCGGTGCCCTGGAAGGGTGCCCTGGTCCTCTTCAATGCCCTGGGTGCCCTCTTCTTTGGCTGCCTGCACCAGGGGGGCCTCGTGCCTGGCCTGGGGCACCTGGAGCAGGTGGTCCATGCACCTGTGCTCCCTGGCATGCCCACACACTACACACTTCTCTTTGCCCACACCTACATGCCCCCCCGGCACCTCTTACGCCTCCAAGGCCTGGGGTCACCTGTGGAGGTGGTGGACATGGGTGGGACCAAGGACTGGGTCCTGTGCCAAGCCCTGAACAACTTCACCAGACAGCCAGCCTGCCAGGCGTCTGGCGGGCCATGGCTCTGCCGCCTCTTTGTGGTGACCCCTGGCACCATCCGGCCTGCTGTGGAGAGGTGTGGCTTCCCCCTCAAGAATGAGACACTCGTGTTTCCCCACTTGACCCTAGAGGACCCACCAGCCTTGTCTTCTCTGCTGAGTGGGGCTTGGAGGGACCACCTCAGCCTTCATATCATGGAGCTGCAGGAGAAACCTGGCAGAATGATGGAGCAGCCACTGCCCAAACTTCAGCCAGAGAATCTGCCACCCCACCTTCTAGATGAGTAGCTGGGTTGGGTCAGAGCCCTGGTTCTCATCCTTTCTTTTCCTTTCCAGAATTCCCACTCTGCCTCTCCTGGGCATAGCTGTTGGCTGCTCTGCTTTCTGGGTTAGTGGGCACCTTTTCCCTCAGAGACCAAAGATATGACCAGTCAAGTCCTGACGCCAAGGTCCCCAAAGAATCTGGCATAACTAATGGTACCTAACATCTACTCTTGACCTATTCTGTTCAGCCACAGTGATGTTTTAAATATATCAAAATGCCTGGTTGTGAAAAGAAATGATCTGCCAATGACATTCCTGAATGACCTCTCCTAAACCTTCCATGATGCCTTACCTCTTGCTGTCATGACAACCTGTTGGCCTCACAGGTGCCTAGAAAGCAGTGAAGTGTGAAGGAGAGACAACGTGATTCAGATTCAGGAGACCTGAGTTCTAGTCCCTGGTCTTCCACTTTACTGGCTGTGTGATTCTGAGAAAAAGCCCCGTCTCCTCACCTAGTCCATTCCCCAATCTCTACATGGATCAGAGAACCTCTGAGGTGTCTTGCCAGCTAACAGTGAGCCATTCCTGGAGTCATAGCACATGGACCCTGGCTGGGCAGTCAGAGCTCTTTAAGCATGAAAGTGGGGAGTGTTTTTGTATTTCACGACATTTTGATGCCTGCTGTCTCAGTGTTTGCTTATTACCAAAACAAGTCATTTTCAAGCTTTTCTCCCCACTCTCTTCTACTGTCCCTGACAGAGATGGTGGGAAAGTGCCTTGCCCTTTGAGAATCATTTCCCCAGATTAGAACCCAGATGTTCTGCCTCAGTATTGCTGTCTATTTAGGCAGCCTCCCCTTTGGGAAGAGAACATGCAGGGCTCAGTCAGTATCTGATGGCACTTGAGGACAACTTGGTGCTCCCAGAGGCCTTTCTTCTTAAGTGTGGTACGGTCACTCTCCAAGTTCAGAGCCTAAAACCTCTCTTCATGGGATAGAGAGCAAACCCCATGACAAACCAACACCCCCAAGCATGTTGCTCCCCACAACAGCGGGTACCTTCCACCCCAGCCACTGGGAGTGTGAAACACTATGGCCTGGCATCATTCTCCCTCCTCATGCTCTTACCATCCCAAATGAGAACAAGAGACACCTAGCTCACAGGGAAGATCAGCGACCTGGAGGTCAGCACAGAGCAGGAGATCAAACCTATGGAAAAGGTGAAGCCTGAGTCCTTTTCGTTGTCTTCTGGCTAAAGCCTTGGTTACCTTAGAGCAACACCCCATGCAGGCATGCAGCTCTGTGGCTGCCACTGGGGTCCTAGAGCCACCTCTCTCTTGGAACTCACTCAGGCCAACTGAGGAAGAGGAACGTCTGACCTGCTGGCAAATGTTTAACAACTAACTCTTTTTTGAGGGGGAGGGGGCAGAGTATGGGAGACCTGATTTGTAGCATTTGCTGATTTCCATGGTGTAAATATTCCCACCACAGTCGATTCAAGCTACCAACACGATGCCACTGAACCAGGAGCTGGGAAGAAATGTGAACAATCTGCTTTCATGAGCCAGTACGAGCTGGCTCTAGCACACCACGAGACATTTCCCTCCTTGGAACTTTATGGTACCCATTCATGACACTTCATTATTCTGGTGAGCACTTACTTGTTTACTTTCCAGCCAAAGATGGCTTTCTGCCCAACAGATATTAAATCAAGTGGTAACTTGGAGATACCCCAGACTGTGGGACCCCAAACTTTCCTTTGGGCTTCTTGGGACTTTTGCCTCTCCCCTCCCCCACAACTGGGTTCACACCCTCAGAATTCCCTGGAGGAACTGTTGGTGTGGCAGTCCATGTAGATTGTGGTGGTCCCTAAGCTCTAATAAATTTGTCCATAAAGTGTTGGCATTTCACCAGCAAGTGGTGAGTCTTAATTGGCCTGTGGAATAGTGGGCTAGTTGCTTCCCTCCATCTTTTGGCAGGGCTTAGAAGGGCTTAGAGCTTGGAAAGGGATGCTGGGAGACTGCTGCCACTGGGCATGGTGGGAAGAGTTTGGTCTATTATTTCAGTAATAAGATAACTGAAGTCGGTGGTGGGATGGCAGTCCATTGGCTATAAACATTGGAGGCTGCTTCTCAATGAAGGGTAGGTGGGGATCAAATCACCTCTAGCTGGAGCAGAAAGGACCAGTTTTCTCTATCTGCTCTCTGTGAGCCTTTCTACAAAAACAGAAGGAACTTGGTTCCTATACAGCTTCTTCCAGGGAAAAAAAGGAACTGCCCCCCTTCACTTGCTTTCCTTCCTTTCTTACAAAATGGCCAGTCTGTGTCTGGAAGTTTCATTGCTTCCTTACTGCTTCCCCTTTTGTCTCCACCAGTACAGAGAGACCCAACAGTGCATGTACTTGTTTATGTTGAGGGTAATGGGTTGGGCTGGGGACTGCTAATAGTCGCTTCTGATATCCAGACCAAAGAGGTAGAGGCAGTAGGCAGGACAAGCTCATCAGGCTTCCCACTGCTAGATTCCAAGGAGAATTCAGTGAGTTACCTCTGGTCTTGCAGAGGGAGGCTTTGACAGCAACTTTGATAGGAGACCAGGATGCCAAACCAGGACTTTAGTCATTAGGAGAGTGGAGCCCATCTGGCTTCAGAAAGGATTTAATAGCACTTCTGATGGAAAGACAGGAGGGTGGGATGCCAAATCAAAAGTTTAGCCATTAGGAAACTGGAGAACAAGCTACTTTTAGTTTTTCCGTTCTGAGTAGATAAAACAACTCTATTTGTAACTGAAAAAAAAAATGTTCCTTTTAAGCATGGATGGAGGAGGACCTAGAGTACCTTCTTTGACCTTCTCAGGTCTATGGAAACAGGGCCAATTTAGACAAAATTGACTTTCTCCTCCCTTGCTTCTGACTGTAAGCTTCTCAGTCATCCTTATCTTCCAAACAGCCAATACCCTAAGGATCTCTCTCCCTTTACTGGCATAGCCACTTGAAGTGGCTTATTGGGTGGAGAGATGTTCCTCTTTTTTTCAGGTATTTTCTACTCATGCCTCATCTTGTCAGTGGATTGTTTATGAGTTCAGTTAATGCTCTTTTGATTGTAACTAACCTGAGGGAGAAAAATCTGTTATTGTGAGGATACTGAGTTATCTCCTAGAATCTAGAGTCATGCAACTAAGACTTGAAAAGGGCAGAATCAGGATCCCTTGGCAGGAGCTTCAGGACTTTCTCTTTAGGTCAGTCGTTAATGTGGCTACCAACAATTCTTTGCCTTGAGTATAAATTCCTAAGGGTTTGCATCTGATTGGCCCTCTCCAAACCAGTCCCCTATGGCCAGGGAACTGAAACAAGATTGTAGAAAATACACCTTGTGGACAAGCCAGGGCATGCTCAGAGGAAAAACGACAGCCAGTCACTCCAGTAGGTGTTCAGGGCAGAATGGAAGGCTTTGTCACTTGTGAAAGCTTTCAGGTTTCAAACACATCCGGCAGAATTATTTGAAGGGCATCTTTTTATGCCTCTCAAAGTAATCACTGGGTCTACTCCCAGAAAGGACCTGATGCAGGTTTGGGAGGGGATCTGTGGGAGGAGGATCCATTGATGGTGTCAGTCCATGACTCATCCCCTTAATAATGAAGATAATGAAGGTGGGGAGATGGATCCTATTGTTACGAAGATTTGCTAAACTGATACTGATACAGAAACCTGTAACAATGAGTAAAAAGTAGGGCTGCCTGCATGAAAGCAATACTAATTATAACACATGACTGGATAGCCTTTAAGCCCAAATACTGTGTAGCACCAGGCCTGGAACCACTACTCCATTTCATTTGTCAAGGAAAAACATGGCCAGAGCCAACCTAGTAAAAATGGTAGCCAATGACTATTTTGTTAGGCATGAGGTATTAAATGATTTGTCAACATTTTAAAAATCAGATTTCTCCTAGGCAACTTAATTTCCAGCTTCTGAAAAATTAGAAGATCCAGCACCACACAATCCCACAAAGCAAAAACCAGCTGGCACTGAGGAGCTGCTACCCCTGTGGATGGGTCAGAGGCTTTCCAGTTTCAGACAGTGCCCTCCCCATTTATTGCTTGTCCTCTACAGGCATGAGTTTGAAATACCCAGGGTAGACTCTTCATGACTGTCAGAAAAGCTAAGGTGTTAAATTCTGTGTGGTCTCCATCCTAAAAGCCTTTCCTGTGGCTTCAAGCTTTCTAGATTACAATGATTAACCTAATTAGAAATTATCAGAAATTCAGCTAGGAGTCCCAAATGACAGGGTATTTCTAAATACAACTGATTTCCTAATCATGGGTCTATTAGCTGGACCAGTCATAGTTTGTATCCCATAACCGCTAAAATGAAAGAATAGGAACTCAGGTACTTCTCCAAGTAAGAAGGAGTCCTAATATCTGGTACTAATGGGAGAAGGCAAGCACTGATGGTCAGGGCAAATGCTGCAAAGAAGCTGTGATTAAGGATGGAGGCCCTGGAGTCAAATGCCTGTGTTCACATCCCACTCTGTAAGGCCTTTGACAACTTAAGAAGTAGCTTCTATTTCCTCACATGAAAGGGGCTGTAAACATGCAATTACCAAGTACCAGCAGAGTAAGAACTCAGTGTTAACTAATATCATGGACCTACAGCCCCCAGGATTCCCAATCCATCCTGCCTGAGAAGTATCACACTCAACCCCGTTAATCAGCTCACATATTTAATCAGAGTATTTTGGCAGCTGCAGGGCTCTTTCCATCGATAATCTTCCTTGAAAGAAGTGCCCGGCGGCTCCAGTGCAGAGGTAGCAGCATCTATCAAAAGTTTCGGTCCCATTCGCAGAGACCAGGACCTCTTTCCGGCTGTGGCTCTCTGTAAATCGTGTATCAGGGTCCGGCCTATCTTCACCCGTCAGGCTTCGGGGTCTTTCTCCACACTGGACCCTGTCCGATCAAAGGGCTTCAACGGTGTTGTCGGTTTGGTCTCGGCTTTCCTATGAGTGGGACATCTGTAGGACGACAATCTGAGTCAGAATTCGGAGCCGTGCACAGTGCTTAACGCCGAGACTGATGTGGAGCCAAGAAAGAAAAGCAGGTTATCTCGGCCCGGCCAGGCCCGGGCTTAGGGGTCTGAGCCTGGGCCCCTCTGGCTACCTGGCGGTGACCCCGGGCGGTCCCGAAGGCCGCGGCGCAGCTCCTGGGTGAAGGTGTCTCTGAAGCGGGCAGCGCGGCGGCCCAGAGATTTCGCGGGCCCAGCCGTGAGGCGCCGGAGGCGGCAGACAGCGTCCTGGCCGTGCAGCTGGGCCTGCAACAGTGCGAAAGCTGTGAGTTGAGCCGCACGCCGGATGGGCCGCGACTCGGACAGACGCTCCACCAGCTGCGCGCTGTTCAGCAGGGAGACCAGCAGCCGCCGAAGAACCATCCTACCCGGAGGGCCCCGGAACCAGGAACACACCGCTCTCACCTTCTAATCGGCGACTCCCGACGACGGACAGCGTCTGCATCCACGCCACTGGATTACGACACTGACGCGCTTAGATTGGACCCTAGAATTTCCGCTTTCTGCATCTGCCTTACGCATTTCCGGTGCCGACTGCGGCTCCGCTATCGCGCTCCTGTTGTTGCAGCGTCCTCATTCACCTGTTTGCACTATGTCCAGCGGACTTCTGAAGGCGCTGCGCAGCGACTCCTACGTGGAGCTGAGCCAGTACCGGGACCAGCACTTCCGGGTGAGGGAGGCTGAGCCGCGAGAGGGAAGAATGGGTCAGAATGCTGAGAAACGGTTACCCTTGTCTCATTATTGTGTCTTCCATCCTTCTGTTGTCCCGAAAAGCGAAGTGAGGCCGTGGTGCGGCCGGGGGAGGCAGGGAATGGTTGCGGAAGGGCGTTTGTATCTCACTGAAGCCACTTCCTTTCAGAGAAAGGGAGTCCGAGGCTCACTTTCCATTCCCTTGCAGCCGTTCCTTGTACTGGGAGGCGCCTTCCGGACCCAGATATTGGGGCCTTTTTTTTCTTTTTTAATTAGATCAACGAAACAATACCCTTTGGCACTCTGGGTCTTTTCCTTCCTCTAGTAGGAAGGTCTTACAGTGTTCTCAGTGGTGGGAGACAGACTTGAGCCTTGCCTCCGCCGTCGGGGAGCCCTCGGTGTGGAGAGATGGACCAGCCAAGCTAGGCACGTTGAGGGTGTCTGGGTGTCAAGAACTGCTGGTTTTCAGAAGAGGGAACTTTCAGATGTCAGAGATTTTGTGGAAGAGAAAAGGCTGCAGAATTTAGAGAGCGATTCATGGTGGACTTTTAGGTGTCAACAAAGATCAGGTGTAGGAGAGGTAGACTTATCAATCCAATTACTTAATAAACATTTATTGAGTGTTGTTATAAAAGCATTCTGCCCAGCAAGGGTGGGGTGGGGAATGAAGACAATTACCTCACCCTAAGAGCTCACAACCCTCTAGTACTGATTGTAAAGGTTAATAGTTTTTAAATGTTTACTGTGTGCCAGGCATGATTTTCATTTCCACCACTTTTACAGTTCTTATTATTTTAGAAAGTTTCACATCATAACCATCTTGAATTTAAACCATCCTGCAAGATTAGAACTGTGAAAGGATTCGACTTTTGCTATTATTTCATCTCTAGTTTAAAGCCTATCACTTTAATTAGATAGTAGTACAGTACTGCCATGTGGAATTTCTAGTGTTCCTTGAATGGAATCCACACTGATAATACCTTAAGTAAATACTTAACACCACTGTTGACTTAAGCTGTAGGCCATTTGTTTGGACATTACTTACATGTGTAAGAAAAGCAGAAAAAAGGAAATGACTCTTGATCATAATTTTAACAAATATCAGAAGTAATATACAGTGAATCCACTTGTCCTAATGTCTCATTTCAAAGTTCTGAAAACTTATTTTTAATATAGAATGACTATTGTGTGGAGTTTTAAGGGCATTATGGGATTGGAGGTAAACTGGGTTTGAATTCCAGCTACAACTACTGAGTAGCTGTGTGACATTGGACAAGTTACTTAACTGTCTTTTTCCTCATGTGTAAAATGAGGATAATAAATTAGAACCTACTTCATACAGTTCTGAGAATTAAATGATTTAACATATATATATGTCTCTGATTCTTCCAGAGACAGATATTTACCAGTTTCTTGTGTGTGATATTTGTGTATATTCAGACTTAGTAACTTGGAGCATACTCTTTTCACTATTCTGTGCTTTTTCACTTTACACTTCTTCTTGGAAATGTTCCGTATCATTGCATGTGGCTGTATATTTTTCTAGAGGCCACATATAAGATGTGTTGTAATTTATTTAATCAGTTTTCTTTTGATGTGAGTTTATATGGTTTCTCTATTTCTCTAATCTAACGTGATCACAAGAGCTATTATTCTGAACACTGCTTGCAAAGCATTCAGAGACGAATAACGCAAGGTCATATTTTCAGAATGAATGAAACTGGGCAGCATTACATATGGAGTAGTAAAAGAAGAAAGGGCTCTTAAGAAAGTGCTCTGTAAGGGTTGATAATGGGTCAGCTCAGCTTCTGCCTTGTAAGCTGTATACCACCATTAGGTGGAAGAAGGATCATCTTAAATCCAAACAGGAGTATGGTTGATGTTAGAGCCCTACTGGGTCAGAAGGGCCTGAGAGCAGGTTAGCCAGTGAGCTTTTTATTTTTTAATCAGCATTTGTCCTCCTTAATGTAGAGGCTGGAGGAGATCCAGGGGTGGCCACAATGGTTTCTGTGAAGGCATCTAAATTACCATGTCTAGCCCATGGTGGACCATCTTGTCCCCAGGAATTGTCAGGTATTTTTGCTGAAACCAAGTTATACTCTTGTCTCTAGCTTCATCCTGGCCCCTAAGTCAGGAAGCCCAGAAAGTGACATCTCTTTTGTTTTCAGTGGTTACTATATTTTCTCCTAAACTCGGAGAAAAAATATTTGAGCATATAACCATCTAAGCAGTTGCTGCTTTGCACGGTCTTTAAGGGAGCATTACAAGGGGAACCCTATATCTGGAAGTTCATTTATTTTTCTCTATAAAGGATAAGAGAGCTTTTTCTTACATATTGGCTCAAGATATGGAATTTAAGCTTGGGCCATAAAAGAAGGATCCCTACTGAGGATATGGATTGTGCAGGGAAAAGGTATGATACTTGCATGACAGCTCAGTGCATTGGAAGGAAAGTTGCATGTGGTATAACTGTTGAGCCTTAATCCTCTACTAAAAGCAGTGTCTAGACCTTGCGTAAGTGCTACATAGAATGTAAACCCTTCTCTCTTTTTTTTTTTTTTGTGCAAGGGATTTTGTGGTGGATTGGGATGAAGAGAGAAGCTGATGCCCAAGTCAGAATTAATGAAAGTTTTTATCATACTGAGGAATATTATTTAAACAGGGTCTTTTCTATTGTTTACCTTTTTCTCCATTTCTAGGGTGACAATGAAGAACAAGAAAAATTACTGAAGAAAAGCTGTACGTTGTATGTCGGAAATCTTTCCTTTTACACAACTGAAGAACAGATCTATGAACTCTTCAGCAAAAGTGGTGACATAAAGAAAATCATTATGGGCCTGGATAAAATGAAAAAAACAGCATGTGGATTTTGTTTTGTGGAGTATCCTTCCTGTGTCTCTAATGTAGCTGCTGAACTAGGGTAGAGTTGAGAGTGGTTGTTGCCTGTTCAAAAAAATAAGTGAGGATATGAACTTATTAGAATCTCTGCACTTACCTCTCCCTCTTCTTCCCTCATCTACCTCTTGCCTTTGGTCTGATGTGTATACATGCTCATGTTGTGAAAGCTGGTAACATTTACTTTCTGTTCTGAAATCTGTGCTTTATGATTCATTTAAGAAAATCTTTCAAGTGATATGTCCATGATATTAAAAAAAAAAGTCCTAAGGGTGCAGTGAAAATATAGTCTTCACAGCACTACAAACCCCTAACTCCCTTCCCCAGAAGCAGCCAGCTACCAGTCTCTTGAGTGTCCTGCCGGAAAAAATCTGGGATGTGTGGTAGCATACTGCGTGCTATCATTTTTTTCACTTATCTTAGAAATTGTTCCAAGTTAGTACATGTAGGTCTGCCTCTTTTTTAAATGGCTGTATAGTATTTCATTTTGTAGCTGTAGTATATTAGTTGATTATAAGTCAAACTATACTTGTGATCCTTTATTCTCTTTCTGTTAACTATTAGACCTAGATTTATCCTTCATGTTTTTTTATTTATTTGCCATTTTGCTTTACATTCTGAGAAATTTCCCACACTTGATCTAATGTGTCTTTGATCCCCCCCGCCCCATGCCCCCTTGCCTATCTGGGGTTAGTTCTACTTGTTTTTCTTCTTTTTTTGTTGTATTTTATGCTGTAAAATTTCCTCAAATGTCTGGTAATCCCTGGGTTTCCATTCATAATTAGGGAAAAGAAGGCTGACTACCCAGCCCAGGCTTGCTCTCAAGTTGCTGGCTTGCCTTTGCTGTATGTGGGCTTCCAAAATGTCAGAATGAGAAGGGATTTTATTTTGGCCTGCTAACATCTGGTTCCTCCAGACAGTTCCTTCAGAACCCTTTAATTTTTTTTTAATTTGTCTTCCAGCTTACAGGTCGTCTTCCTACATAGAGACACCTAATTAAACAGTATTTATAGCCTCACTTCTTACTCAGCTTTGAATTAAAGAATTTCCTGGGATTGCTTTCTCCTTCTTTAAGCCTTTTCAAGAATATTTCAAACTGTGACTTTAATTTCATCCATTAGCACTCGTTTATCAGCTTCTGTTGAGTCTCTTATCTGCTGATGGCCTCTTCCATTCTTTAGGTTTATGTTCCTTTCCTATTGTCTTATTGTGGGTCTTGAGAAGGAAAGGAAAGAAATATGCTATCAAGGTGAACCTGAAACCCTAATGTGCAACTTTTTAATTTTGGTATTTCTGGGTTCAGCAAACTACTTCCATTTTCCCTCCAGACACATGGGACCAGATGGCCCAGGTTTTGCTTTTGCCTTTGGTAGTGATGGCAAAAAATACATCACAGGGGGGCAAGGACAACCATGAAAAAACAAGGCTAAGAAAATCCACCCAATAGATAATTAATCTCTGAAAATTTTATAATTTAGTGTTAATATTCAAAGAGTCTGAGAACCACTGTTTCTGCATATTTGCCTTGTAGGTCAGAGATCAATAATCATAATGGCAAATGTCTGAAAGAAGCTACCATTGACCACTGGGTTTTTTTTTTTTTTTTTCCTCATAGTTTGTCCTAGCATTCATTTAATTCATTCAACAAAAAATTACTGAGCGCTCACTATATGCTGGGCATTTTCTAGGTGTTGGATACGGGAATTGCAGGGACTGTTTATCTACATGTGTAATTACAGACAGGACAAAAAATCTATATCAGCATTTTCTAAACCCAGTTGATAATCATAATTTTTTGTAGAGATTTTTAAAAACACCATTCACAGACAGATTTAGTAGATCTGATTCTACTAACCTGGATAATGCACTGTGGCCCTCCTTCTTAAGACTGTTTTTGACTCTGCAGCTTCCACTTTGGATGTCACTTTTCTTAGAAAAGGCTCTGTGCAGTTTCTGATCTGAACCTTCACTAAACATACTTTGCAAACCAAAATATGGGGACAAGAGGACCAAATAATTGTTAATAGGACTATCCAGGAAGTCGATCAATGTAGCTATGGATAAATATTTGACTCCTTAAGTGCTTCTGAACTTCAAACAGGCCTGTGCAGCCAAATTATTGTTGTCTTTGAACTCCACTTGGATTAGTTTGTGTACTTTTTCTTACAACTCAGCTTCACTTAGATGTTGCTTTATTTCCAAGAACATTTGTTGAAATGCTATATAGTGTTCCTTAATATTACGCTTAAGGTACTATTCAAGAGCAGATGCAGAAAATGCCATGCGGTACATAAATGGAACTCGTCTAGATGACCGGATCATTCGCACAGACTGGGATGCAGGCTTTAAGGAGGGCCGGCAGTATGGCCGGGGGCGATCTGGGGGCCAGGTATGTAAGAAGGTTCTCTGGGCTCAGCCTTTGCCTGGGTTCCTAGACCAGGTAACAGGTGTTTAGTCAGTTTGTATTTACTCTTTTGGAAATAACTTTGTGCCTATAACCCTGTCTGGAAATAAATCTGAAAACCACCCATTGGGATTGGTAAATTATTTTTGTAAACCATTAAATGGAATATTCTGTACATTTCCATAAGCAGTGAAACTTCTAGGGTGCAGAAAAATGCACTGAAATGAGTTTTAAGTTTTTATCTAAAGGGTCTAGTTTAAATACATATTCTTTGGAATGCCCTATTTATTGTTGAGCACTGATGAATGAGTATGAATCTGCTGTTTGTTAAAAAATAACTGGGCAGTCTTAAATACTTTGCAAGGCAATTGAGCTTTCTATTATTTGCTCAAAAAAAAAAAAGTTATATGTCCTGCTTGAATGCTCACACTATAACATCTGAAAGGTAAAGCTATTTAACGTGTATGAGGAAAGCATAGTTGTTATACCTATCTTCTCTATGTTATAACTTGTGTTCTTTTTAATTAAGGTACGAGATGAGTATCGGCAAGACTATGATGCTGGGAGAGGAGGCTATGGAAAACTGGCACAAAACCAGTGAGTGGGTGAGAGCCCCATTAGCGAAAAACACACTCCTTGGCCTGTTGAATTTGTTGAAGAGCAATACTGAAGGTCTGCAAACCAGCCGTTTCTACCAACCTTTGATCAATGTCTCTACTAAGCTGGAAGCCTCATCATGGTTTTCCTCTCTGAAAATTATTAAAGGACAGAATCCAAAAGAATGCCTTTAATTTTAGTTTTAGAATCTTGTGTCAGATTACCAGAATGATTTTCTGTTATTAGGTCAAAAATGTGTTGTATGATGACAGATTAGATCTATGATGTTGATTAATCTGTCAGCCAAAAACATCACACTTCTTTTAAGAAGACTGGAAAAACTGAAAAATTTGTTTTACCATGTTTGAGTCTAAGTAGGTTTATGATCTACATTGGTGCCTGGATTTTCTTTTTAATTTTTAAATTTGCATAAAAGTAATAAATGGAGTTTTGCTATGTATTATGGTCTTGCCCTACATTAGGAACAGATGTTTGACAACTGAATTTGTTTTCTATGCTGAATTCTCATCTCTCAAGGTAAACTTAAGAGCAAGGGGCCTACCTAAATAGTTGGTACAAAAGTTAAGCATTAGACAGACCCCAGAGGACACCACTTGCACCCATGCTTTATATGGTCCTTCAGGAAATGCAAGTGCAGGACTCAAAGGGTATTTACTTAACACATTTTTCAAAAGTTGTACATGTTATACCTAAAGTTAAAGAAAGCAAGAGTTCATATTATTAAGCACTTCAGATGTTCGAATGGGGGCACTGTCAGTAGGAAATGTGATGAAATAACAAGGGATGAGTTAAAACATTGCCTTGAAATTATGAAGGTTGCTCTGATGTCCATCAGATCTATTCTTTTCATTTTCAGAGTGATCTTGGGAATGGAGTGGGTTTAAAGAGCTTGAAGATCAAGAAAATGCTTAACAAAATGATCAGATAAGCCTCCCTCGGGAAATGTCTTTTTCAGCAAATTCTTGTATTGAAGTCTGTTTTGTTTTTACCCCATGTCAAATTAATTATACTTACTGAGGGTCAGAGCCTTAATAGCAAGCAGCTGATCTCTACAGAGAGAGGAGTCTAGAGAATTTATTATGCATTTGTAAAGCAAGAAGTGATTTGTCTGTAATACTTTGTGTGAGCTTTTCCTCACTTAAAAATGCTAATCTAGTATAATATTCCCTGATAAAAGTGGTTTGTGAAAATTGGGGCCGAAATAACTAATGTGGACATCTTTCTTTCGTATTACAGTAACTACGTTTTCTCATGAAATTCAAACTTTATTTGAATTTTTAAAAGTGCTATAACCAATTGTAAGTACTTAAGAAGAAATGTGTAATTTAATGAACATATACTATTTGTTTTTCTAATTTCTTTTCACATTGTAGTTTCAATTAATGTATTTTATGTATTTTTTTGTAGTAAACATAACTCAGATTTCTGCAAGTTTAAAACCACAGAGCGGTTCTTATTTGAATTGTCTCTTCTGTGACAAGTCACCTTTCAATAAAGTTGGACCAATTTACTGTCTGCCTGTTTCCTCACCTATAAAGAGGGACAGTGGAGCTTCCTTAATCTGGAATATCTATGATTGTGCAGAGTTTGCATGTTCATTTTGATCTGACAATTTGAGCTAGCTATGGCTTTATGTGAAGAGAGAGGAAGGGCTGTTCTTACAATGAAGATGCAATCTGGAATATCTATGATTGTGCAGAGTTTGCATGTTCATTTTGATCTGACAATTTGAGCTAGCTATGGCTTTATGTGAAGAGAGAGGAAGGGCTGTTCTTACAATGAAGATGCAACTGGCAATTTAATTTTCTTTCCTTATAGATAGAAGAGTAAGTTATAATAATTTCCTGAAAAAAATCTGCTCTGGATGATTGGAGGGGAAGAGAAATTGGGGCTGAATTAAAAGGACCTGACATTTCTTGGGCTTGAGGATGCTAAATAATGTCAGTCTTTTCATTGCATCCCTCCTTTCCTGTTAGGAGCAGGAAGAAAAGAGGGGCCTGGTTCAACTTGGTACTTGACCTGAGTCAGAGAAAGTGAAAATTCAAACATAATACTCTTAATACTAGGGGAACAGAACATGTGGATAAAGTATCAGATGTAGCAGGCTGGGAACTGTATACTTATCAGGTCCCTACACCTTACTAGCAGAAGTATCTTCTGTTCAGAGACATTCACTATTTTGAGAGTTTAGCAAAAATGCAAAATCTGAGATTTGACTCAAAGTTGCTTTAGAGTTCTTGGCCACTAGGTACATGTAGCTATTTAAATTAACTAAAATGAAATAAAATTAAACATTCAGTTCCTGAGTCATACTACCCCCATTTCAAATGCTCATTATCCACATGTGATTAGTGGCTCTTGTAGTGGATACAAATATAGTGATTTCCATCGTCGCAGAAAGTTCTCAGCGACAGTGCTGATCTAGGGGCAAGATACATAGGGCCTTCACTGGTTGCTGTTCATAAATGAACTCTGTCACGACTGCAATGTTACTGAAATTACTACTCACCAAACAGTACATGTTACTCAACACAAGAGAACACAAGTTTATAAAGGCATTTAGTTTATTTTTCAAAAAAATATTTTGCTAGAAGTGTTGAGTACTGTAATTTTACATGATCACAATCTTTAAATAAATTCCTTCTTTTCTGACCAACAGGTACCATTTAAGTGGACAGCTTGTCAAGGTCTGCTTTTGTAATGCCCAAATACTATGTAGCCCTTCTCTGATGGTATTCCTTAGGTCCTTTTAATTATCTACAAAATATGTGCCTAACTGCCCACTGAATTCAATTTCCTTACATAATTAAGCAGAGCAGGTAATCAATATATCTAATTTGCACTATTAGTACACCGTTTCTCGCCTGAAGGGCCTGACCCACCCAAAGCCCTCAATTACTCCTAACCCAGGGAAGCAGTGAACCATAACTGTAGAGAAAAAGGGCAGCTCAACTTAGTCTAGCGCTGGCTGTGTCCCAATTAAGTCTGTTATTGTTTTGTTCTAACCTTGAATTCAAGATGAACAGTGTTATATTCAACAGTAAGTAGAAAATAAAACACAAAACCAAAAAAGTGATTTGGGGATTAATGGCAACAACTGCTTCTTTTCCCTTCCTTAAGAGTTAACTAAAAATTGATTCTGATTCTTGAGAAAATCTTAAGTAAAAGTTGGATTAAATCTACATTCACTGCTACTGATTTAAAAAAAAGGAAAGATCACTGGAAAGAAGGAACTACAGCCTGATAAGTTTGCTGATAGAGAGGACTGGGCAGCTTCCTGAAGGCACATTGTAAGTAACTTTTATTTGTATAAAGCCTGCACTCAACCCCAGAAGTAGGTCTGCCCACCGTGTGGGCACCCAAGCAGTTCAGTGCCAAACTAGTGACAGTAAAACAATGCCTGTCTCTGACCAACAGCCCAGAGTATATTTCAAAACTGTCTTTGTTGAAAGGAAGCAATTACTGCAAGCATCAGGACAAAGGTCAGTCTAATCTAGGACTTATGCTAATAGGAATCTACACCCAGTCACAAGAAAAGAAGGGAGAAAGCAATTATAGGTGCTAAAACCAAGTTTCATGAATGGCAAAGAGAAACATTTTACCAGACTTTTAAAATACTCAACATTTAGGCTAACCCATGCTGAACAGTGCACCTCAAAGTGCCCTGTTAAGCTGGAAGTGAGAGTAACTGAACTTGGACAGCTCACCTAAGGTTCTCTACACTCATCCCTGCATGCCTCAATGGTGACACCATGACCATTTATCAGATAGGAGGAAATGGCAACTCAAGCTCTGGGCAGTAAAGATTCTTGCTGGAACACAATTCTTTCTGTCTTCTGCGTGACTGGTTCTGTCAGTGAGGAAGTGAGAGATGGAGCTCTTAAGTACAAGATGATACAAGACATTTTGAATTGACAGCCTACTTACTGGCTAGTTTGGTGTACTCCCCAACAAACACCCAAAAATTACCAGAGACAAATGTCTCACATACAAATGTGAACAGCCTCGTGTTTGCATAATTTTGTCTGAAAACCTCAAGCAGGCATTTTCCCCACTTTCAATTGTCTTATTTCCTAATGCTGACACAACTCTACCTATAGCAGCGTAAGTGCCTCTAATCTAAGAAAGTCTTTTTAATGATTTGAAGCACAATAAGAAATACTGACCTGGTTTTATACAAAGTAGTTTCTTTGAGTCTGGGGGACTCAGGACAGGAAAGTGCCGGGGCTATCTCCCAATGTAAACACTGGTGTTGGTGCTTGGAATGTTTGGGGATGAGAGAATCCTGCATGTAAACATGTTCTGACTCAACCCTCAACAGTCAGCCTTCTCTCAGCCATATCTTAGGGCCAAATTAAACTGCACATTTTAGCTTCTTATTTTCAACACCCCACACCTAACTGGGCATAAATTCAAGTATTTTCTGCCATTTACTTGGTCTTTTTCTGTACAAGCGTCTGAGTTTCTTAATATACACATTTGTTGTTTTTTCCCTCCCAGTTGAAAACAGATAACTAGGTTGGTTTAACATGCATCTTTCCTTTTTTCCTTTCCTTTCAAGTATGTCACAAAAGACCAGATAAAAGATGCAAGATCCATTTAATCCTAATGTAGCTAAGTGTAGGAACAGGGCTACATCTGCCTTTCCCCAAAAGATGATGTTCACAGAGGGGGAAAAAAAGAACTCCTGTGCTGGAGTGTCAGAGTTGGCCAAGCAGAGGCCAAATAAGAACCCTTGCAAATTGCTTAGATTAACAGAGAGATACGAGAAAAATATTCTAACTGTTGCACTCCCATGGAATGATGTCTACTCTATTAGGTTCCCTCTTTTCTCCTCCCCACCAACCTACAAAAGACCTGAAGTCAGTCTTCAATACCTAAAGGAAAAACAATTCATTTTTTAATGTTTTCATGTTAAATGCCCTTGAAATAGAAATGTATTTATAAATCTTAACATCTTCCATATGGGAGGCAACAAAAGGGAAGTTATGACTTGCAAATTACTCCAGAAAGTCTGAATTCTCATTTGTTTGACCACTAGTTGGTTGTGTGTTACATTTTTTTTAAAGATAAAAAACAAAAATCCAGGGAATTCAATGTCCCAGCAAAAATCTTTATAAGATTTATGTATTCTAACTCGTAAAACCAAGACTGAAATCTCTCATTTGCTAAGATAACTGCCCCCAAGGTCACTGCCTTTTTCTCATACAAGAGCAGAGTGATGGAGGGCAACAGCACCTTCTTGTAGGGCAGCAGGGATGCACTGTATCACAAATGAAAGCTTGAAGGTCTCCCATACGGGTGACAACTAACTAGTTCTCATCACTGTCTAGTCTTGCCTTGCTTTGCTTTGCAACCATATACAGTCTGTTTATCCCAGAGGGTGTGTGAGAACATTCCTGCCTCAATCAGCCCTTCCCAAAGCAGGCACTGCTTACAACTGTGCCTCCATAAATAAACTCACACCGGTCAGTTTATGACCACTTTTATCTCACCCTTCAGAAGGGAATGCAATCTTACTCTCCAAGACTCTTCTTGGAGAAGGAAGTCAATGAAAGATGCTACTGGTAAAAACAAACCGGACCCGGCTTTGTCAAAACCACCCCAGGGAAAATTTACTATTCTGAGTTATGTCAAAAACAGGTCTTGGATTTTTAGGTTCTGGAATTAAATTTTAAACCTGTATTCAGTTTACTTCTAACTAAGTTTCAAAAGCTGCACCAAATCTACTAGGCTTTTTTTTTTTTTTTTTTTTTAATACTCTGCACTGCATGCTCTGTCTATATGCATGCGTTTGGATAATAAATATTAAATATGGGGGGGATGCACAGAATCCATAAAATTAAAATGAAACCAAACTAAACATTAAAAAATAGTACATGGTAGCTTGAGAAATGAATAAGGGCAAAAAAATAAATCTGAGGTAAAACAGTGGCCCAACACCACTGATCTGAAATATCTGTAAAAATTCAAATAAATGTCTGGAGATTCAAGTAACAAACCATCTGCTCCAACTTGGTCAGACTTCCCGGAGTCCCTGCTGAGTTTCAGTCCATGAGCCGGCACTCACACAGCTCCTTGTAAATCCTCTTCCGTACTCGGGGCATGTCTTCTTGTGAAAACTGGAAAGGCTGCTCTAAGGCGAGGCACTTGCAGTACTGCAAAGGTCCCAGAAACATTTAAGTGGTATGTGGAGCTGTGTACCAGCCCAATGTTATTTTAACAGATGCAGACTTCATAGGGCCCAAGGCAGCATTTTAAGGTTAGTTTAAACTTGTTGTGAAACACATTGTTTTAAAGTATTTACTTCTAAACTGTCATCAACTTTCCAGGCCAATGTATGGCCTGGGATCTCTCCTCCTTCCCCACCCAATACTGTGAAAAGCAGCAACTGACAAAGAGGCTCACCTGCTGAGAACGCAGCTAGAACTAACATGGCCTTTAAGTGGAAACTCAAATTTGTTTACAAACCCCTGACATTCATGAGACATATGAATGAGTCTGTCTTCCAAGATTTTTGCGCATCCCTAAATTCATGAATTGTATACTATAATTTCCTTTATAAATATAATGTATAACTGTGTATAAATGAAATTTTTCAGTAGCCCTTTTAGAATTCTCAGGAGACCTACAGATGAAATAGCAAAGGGTTTGAATGAGGACCTTATTTAAAATCCAATTACTCTACATCAAAGAGCTGTAGGTTACTTGCAAAAGTTTTTTTAAAAAAATGAATAGGTAATTCTGGAAATGCCAAATGTGAAGTTTAGGTTCATGTGTCAACTTGGCCGAGGTGTCCAGTTTTTGGTCAAGCAAGCAATGGCCTGATTGTTACTATAAGACATGTCGTGGCTTTAAATCATCAGTAGGTTGATTGCACCCATGGCTGATTACATCTACAATCAAGTGAGGAGACTGACATCAACAATGAGAGACTTTTCATCCAATCTGTTGAAGGTTTAAAAGGAGAGTGATGATTTCAGTAGTCAGAGAATTTCCATCTCTACTTCAGCCACCCAGTTTCTCCTGCGGAATTCATCGAAAACCTTCATTGGTGTTCCCAGCTTGCAGGTTGCCCTATGGAATTTGGACTTATGCATGCCCACAGTCATGTGAGACAATTTTTATAAAAGTCTCATAATATTTACACAGATACCACCTATTGGTTCTGTTTCCCTGGAAAATACTGACTAATGCACTAGGGATATATGAGATGGACAAATTTCGGTCAGTCTCCAGTTTAGTTTACTAGAAGCCTCTGATAAGGCATGGATTATACACATCATTCATTACTCACCTTCGAAGGTGGTTCTTCCTAATCTAAAAATGCAGAAACTACAGCTTCTGAATATTAACAAAGGAAGGAGGGAGGAAAAATATTCTGCAGACTGTACAGAGTACCATATTCACATCATGATGATTACCAGCTCTCTTCTCTAAACCCAACAAATTTAATTCACACATTATAAATTCTGAAAAACATTATTTCTTTACCTGGAGCACAAAGACTCCACAGTCACTGTCATTTTTCTGTTGTGGAATACACTGAAGGGAAAAACAAAATGATGATTAAATAAGATTAAGTACTCCTCTTCAGATAAGGAAAACTGTTTTATGGAAAAATCAGCAAGAGACAGGAAACTTGTCAAAGTCTAGGATAACCAGTGTATAACTCCTGTATCATATTATCCTCTGTGTCTCGTTTTATGGAGGTATCTAGACACAAATAAAGACCTATCAAGTGGCAAACACAATTCATAGAACATTTTGCCTCAATGCAAGAAATGGGAAGTAAAATTCTATTTTCAAAACTCCCATTTGGATAATTAATTTTGCTATCAATTCACTGACAGTAGAATAAAAATGGAATTGTGGATCAGTGAAAACATATGCTTGGACTTTGAATACTCTGTGGCAACAACTCTGCTTAGCAGTCTTTACTTTTCATCTCATATTACACAACTCTGTCCTATTCTTTGAAAGAAATCATGAAGGTAAGCAAGATGTTACTAACACCACTGGCTACCAAATTCTGCCTAAAGTGGGAATATAAAAGATCCTGACAAAATTTTGTAGAGTACCTGAATATTCTAGATGGATCTGCTGGTTTGAATCTGTTGTGTATCCCAGAAAAGACCATGTTCTTTTAATCTCTTCTTGTGGGGGCAGACCTATTGTAGGTAGGGCCTTTTGGTTAAGCTATTTCAATTGAGATGTGACCCAGCCCATTCAAGGTGAGTCTTAATCCTTTACTGGAGTTCTTTGTGAAGAGGATAAAAGACAGTAAAAGCCCAGAGAGCTGAGAAAGAAAAACCCCAGGAGAAATAACCAAGGACCCACAGGAGCTGAGAGAGAAAGCCACTGAAACCAGAACACAGAAGGACCAGAAGACGCCACCACAGGACCTTCCTATGTGACAGAGAAACCCCAGACACTACCAGCCTTTCCTCAGAGAGGGTATCTTCTCTTGATGCCTTAATTTGGACATTTTCATGGTCTTAGAACTCTAAATTTGTAATCTAATAAATCCCCATTGAAAAAGCCAACCTATTTCTGGTATATTGTATTCCAACAGCTTTAGCAAACCAAAATAGTGGGTAAATTCAGGAACATTACAAGTTCATTTCTGGTTTGAAGTAGTATATTAGGTTATTTAAAATACAAAACTTAAGCTAAGTTTAAAATTGAGCATTTGATTCAGTTCAAGGATCAACATCCTGTCCCTTTAGCGTTGGATTAGTTTGGTTTCAAGACCCTGGCTCTTTAACATTGTATCAATGATCCATACAGACCTGAGTTCAAGGACATACCTCTATCATAGTTTCGATAGCCTTTGGGGAAATGCCACTACCTAGGTTTCAGTTTCCTCAACTATAATATAAAGATTATGATTATGATACAAAGATGATACATATTAACTGGTCTACCTAACACAGATCTGTTATGAGGATCAAATGAGATAATATACTTTATATTTCAAAAATACTTGGAAACTATAAAGCACTGACCATAAAATGTAAGACACTGGCACTTGTGTCTAGACTGAGAGGCTGCACAGGCATCTGGCCACATACAGCTTTAATGTCTATGCACCAAACACAGTGCTACAGCCAGACTGTGTTCAAACTGAAGCACTCAGGGCACAGTCTTCCCCAGTGCATTTGCTCCCTTAGTGAATCCACTATCATTTCAGCATTTCTCTGGGTCTATATGGGTCATTTGAAAATGAGATACATGAGGCAAGAGGCAGGTGCCACCAAAACAAAAAACAAAAAACACAATAGAGCAACCACATTATTAGCAGCTGCCCAGGGATGAAATGACAAGTTATTTGTTCCCAGGAAGCACTGAAATTGAGCAGCCAGCTGATGAGCACTAAACCAAGGTTTATTCTGGTTCAAATGTTCTTAAAGACAATCAGCCCCTTAGATCATTCTATTCCCTTGACATGCCTGGGTTTTCATTTTTATCACATACTTACCTTCGTAACAGCAGTCTGCCAACCCTGAAGAAATTCAGGTCTATTTTTTTCTCTGGCTTCAGTCAGCAAATACTTTCTTATATTCTGGTTAAAAAGAAACCACAACACAGACACTGTGTTCCATCAGTAGGTGAAAAATGGGACCAGCCCACAGTAGACAGAAACAAAGGAGGAGGCTGTGGCCTAATAATTGGGGCGAGTATGCACTGAAGAGTTTAAAGCTGGAACTTTATTTCAGACCTCTCGTTTCATATTAAGGAAGACTCAGATCTTCTGTACTTGGGTATGTACCTAGACTGGACACTGGTATTTGTTTAATTAGAACTTTTACATGGTAAGTCAATTTGCCATATCTGAAACTTAAATAAATACTGGCAAGACAATGAGAAAGTTTTCATCACTGCCAATGTCCAGTAGAGGGAAAGAACTCATGGCAGAAATCATTAATAAGTAAAACTAAATGAAAATGAAAACCATTCCAGCCTTAGATATATTCCATATTTTTGAAGGCTGCAGGTAAAGGTACCATTCAGTTTCTGGAAAGTTATATTCAAACCCATTCTGGATATTGAACACAGTCAAGTCTACCATTTAAATCCCTACCAAGATGAAGCATGCTGGAGTTTCACAATTTCCCTTAAGTCCTTCAACCTCTTTGTGTACATCTCTCTTTACATCAAGGGTGAAATCAGAGTTTACATGAATTAAATGAACCCCTCTGAAGGTAGAATAGAAGGAGAAGCTACCTCTTTGGAAGAAAAAACATTTGGTGAAAGTAAATACTTGATTAACAAGGTAGGTATGACTGCATGTCACTCTTCTCCTTCCAAACAAATGACTTCAAGTTCTTAGAATAAGAAGTTTATGTAAATTCATAAATAAAATATAAAAAGACTTGTTCTTAAAAATGGTCACCTACATTCAATAAATATTTACCAAGCATCAAGTGCTGGGGACGCTAGTGAATAAAACTGTAGTAGTCCTTGCTTTTGTGGCTCATACACACTTATTTAATGTTTGTTCAAAACATTTCTGGTCAAGTCTCTGGAAATACAGTCCCCAATTCCTTTAAAGCCACTTCTATGATGGCCCTTCTCCCACCATATCCCCTTAAAACATGAAACAGCCTAACCCGCTTGCCTCGATGCCTGTACTTGATTGTAACGACTTTTAGCTCTCACAAAAAACAAGTCTACTCTTAGGTCTTTTTGTAAACATGCAAAATTTTATCAGTCACTTTTAATCATGCTGAAAAGGTAAGAAGAATTCTTTGTAGGAGGGCTTGGGCAAAACTTCGAAAGATGAGTTATTCAATAACCATGCAGAACCAGGACCTAAATAATCCAGAGCTGACTTAGAAACCAATTGCCTGTCTTACAAAGTTCTGTTTAATAATCATTTGCTCCTTAAAGACAAACGTCTGTCTAGCCCCTCACTGACTCCTTAACATCCAGAACAGTCCCTGGCACAGAGCAGATGTTCAGTATTTCCTGTATGAAATTATTTTCTTGACAACCCTGCCCTCCTCTGCCTGTCAGAATGTGATTTTGAAAGACACCAATATGGCCACACTGTTGTTTATATCTTTTTAGGTCTGTCCAGGGAAGAGACAGTATGGACAAGCTCTGGCAACTGGGGGGAAGTGCTGGTTGAGAGACAAGGAACAAGGGGGAAGGGAATTGGAAAACTGACATCTGATATTGTACCAATTCTTCTGGACTGGAGTAAGAGGACTCTGGGTCTGGCAGGATTCCTGCATTTTTTCCCCTGGATTTCTTAGAACTGAAAACTTGCATTTTGGAAACATGATTTTCCTTATAATTAGTTTTCTTTATATTTAGTTTTTAAATTAAATTTTAATTATACAGGTAATACATGAATACATTCTACTTGTAAAAAATGGAAATATCACAGATAAGGTTAAATCTTCTTTAACTATTACTCTTCCCTCCACTTACTCAAAGGTAATCACTGTTATCAAAATGGTGAGCATCTGTCCGATCTTTATTCTATTTACTTACATATATATGTATGTGTATATATACAAATGTGTATGTATCTCTATATACTTACATGCATATATATACACACACATATCTATACACACACACATTTATGCAATACATATATTTCCCCCCCATAAACATATTAGATTGTAACGTTCTGCAACTTGCTTTTTTAAACTCAGTATGTCTTGGAGATCTTTCTATGTTAGGAGGACACAGAGATATACTATATTCTTTTTAACTGCTACAGTCAGTTTAAATAGTATGGCTACAACATAGTGTATTTAGCTGTTCTCTTGGCAGAGCTAAATTTAGGTTGTTTTTCAGTTTTTCTCTATTATAAATAATGCTGCAATGAACATTTTGGTACATACCCTATCCTAGTGTGCATATACAAGCATTTTTCTGTAGTAGATACCAGGAAATATAACTGGCATGCAATAGAATATGCATCTTTTAAATTTATAAGGCACTTAGAACTTAATAGAATTGCAACTGTCACCCAAAGTGGCCATATCAATTTGTATACCCTGCCAAAAAATATGAGGATGCCTATTACACTCACATAAACATGTGAATACCATCAAACTTTTGCAACATCATGGGCAAAATATGGAATTCTGAAGTTGTTTTAATTGGCATTTCCCTTGTTTCTGTTGAGATTCAGCATTTCTCCCTGTGTTTGCTATTTGCATTTTTCCTAAAAATTATCTTTTTATCCTATGTCCATTTTTATTAGGTCTTTTTTCACCTGTAGGAGTTCTCTATATGCTCTACATAGTGATCATTTGGTATATATATTACAAATATTTTCTCCAAGTCTGTCTCTTGTCTTTTAACTTCATGACATACAGATGCTCTAAATTATAGTATGGTCAAATTTACCAATCTGTTCCTTTATATTTTTTTGCTTTTTGGGTTCCATGTAAGAAGTCCTTCTCAACTCCAAGAATATAACATTTTATATATTTTATTCTAATACTTTTACAGTTTTGTATTTTATATTTAGGTCTGTCCGCCATTTGGAATTTGTTTTTGTAAAAAGTATGAAGGATCTACATTTTACTTTTCCAAATGGATAGCTAATTCATCTGAATTATATGATTTATTGAATAGCCTGTCCTTTCCCAAATGATTGAAATACCAACTTCATCATACACTAAATTCCCTCATATACATGAGTTATTTCTGGATTCTCTATGCTATCCCAACAATCTATTTGTCTATTCCTAAACCAATAAAATACAGTTTTAATGCAAACATTTTAGAGGGTTTTATATTTGGTTATAATCTGTTTTGAGATCTGGTAGAGCAAGTATTCCTTTACTGTTCCTCAAGTTCCAAACTGTTTTGGCCATTCATTCACATGAATTCTGCCATATGAATTTAGGATGAGCTTTTCAGGTTCCATTCAAAATCCTCTTATGAAATTAATTAGGATGGAAATTGGTATATATTAGTTTGGGGATAATTAATCTATTTCCAACATTGTGTCTACCTATCTATTCAGATTTCCCTTAAGTACTTAAATAAAGGGCACATTCCTGGGTAATTTATAGTTTTATTGCTTTTGTAAGTAGAATTTTTCTGTTTTCAATTCTATTTTCTAAATTTCAATTACATTTTCTAAAATTCCCTTGCTAGCACAAGAAAATCAGAAAATCTACTTATTTTTCTATGTTGTTTTTGTATCCAACCAACTTGTTAAACTCTCAGTAGTTGATCACTAATATTTTGCTAGTTGATTCTCTCGGGCTATAGTTCACTCTACAGAAGTTATTTTGAAGATATTAGCCAATTTTAGCTCTAAGGGAAGCCATGGAAAACGATTTCTCTCTACATCCAAGATGTAGTTTTAAGGGAGAAACAAACAAACAAACAAGAAAAGACAAAATCCAATTACAGCATGTCTCTCAGATCTTAGACTATTACCTTTCCCTACCTGGAGATTCCTCTTGTCATCCTTTACTCTGCAAACATTTTAGACAGTTTTATATTTGGTTTTCAAGACAGAAACTGTTCCTGTATGGTCTATCTAGAGCTAAGATGCTATTTGGTTAATCAAATGAAAAATCAAAAAAAAAAAAAAAAAAGAAGGCTATATTAACTTACCTCTACACAAAACTTAAAATGAATGCCTTGGGAATCATAAAATGAAATAATTCGATTAGAGAGTGTCACAGTAATGAGAGACCAGTGAACTTCCAGATGAATAGGAATCAACAGAAGACTCTTTTTAAACAAATCCACCTGATCAAGAAAAGAGAAAGAAATGCAGCCATCACCACAGGCTATGCAAATCAACAACAACAGCAGATTCCCTTTACCGACCTTTGACCTGCTCAAAGTCATAAAGCTAAGAAGTGGTGGAGTCAGAATTTGAACCCAGGTCTTAGTCTAAAGCCCATGCTTTAATACACAAGAACAATAAGAAAACAGAAGATAAAGAAAGTACTATTTCCCATTAAACCTACTAAACCTATGCTTATGAAATGCTTAAAGTGATTTGGCCCCTTATTTTTATGCTTAACTAATTTTCTTGTGAATATATTTTATCTATTCCTAATCTATTTGATTAGGTAGGAATAATGGTATTAGAAAATAGCATAAGCCATAAGCCTTCTATCTTTCTACAGATTCAATATAGTAATTAAGATCATGGGCTCTAAAGTAAGATGGCTCAAATTGTGGCTCTGCCACTTATTGACCAGATGACACTGGCAATTTTCTTAGCCTCTTTGTGCTTTGATTTCCTCAAATGTAAAATGCAGATAACAACAGTACCTACCTTATGAAGTTGTAGAGAGTAATGAGAAAATACATGTAAAATGCAGAGAATTGTGCTTAATAGCACATTGTAAGTTGCCAATAAACCTTAGCTATCATTATTACTCACTCAGGTCTCCCAGACGTCAAAATTGAGAAAAACATCCTTGGTAATCCTTTACAACCAAATATATCCTTTACATTTTTTTACAATCCGAATACACCCTTTATATCCTAATGCTTATCCTTTATAATCTAGATCTACTTGCCATTCCACTCAAAATCCCAATTGCGGACTGGATGATAAAGTAGTAGGTGCTCAATAAAGATGTGTAAATGAGTGAATGAATATTTTCAGGCATTTTTTTGGAGAATATTTTAGTGATTCCTTGAATTAAAACAATATAAGGCTATTTTTAAACTTCATCAGATTCTTAGAAACTAATTTTTCAATTCTTCCTTCCTGCTTTCTGATACTCAGATAATGTTCAGCTCTAAATAAATCATCTACTATGCTACACGATTCTGGAGCAAAGCATTTCAGCACTTTTAATTTTCTGTTTCTGTATCCATGAACCTGGGAGGTGAGGTGAGCAAAAAGATATATGAGATTAAATACACCGGTCCATTCCAGTTCAAAAATTCTGAATATCTCAAGCATATTCAAATCATATTTAAAATACATTACTAAAGAAGACCAAAGTTACATTCTTCTTAAAAAGAAACTTCTCCATAATTATAAAAACAATATACTTATTGTATAAAAATTACAAAATACAGACAAGATATACCTCAGTGTTTATTTTTTCCAGATCTTTCTCTTCTTTTTAATATATTGATTTCCACACATACACAAACTTGCATATATAAAATTAAGAATATGTGTGGTGGATTTTATTATTGATCCATTATTTGTTGCCCTCTCTAGCATGTTTGGTAGGACTGGCATGTCTCAAGGTAGGTGCTGCTCCTTCAGCGTGGGTCCCGTTAACAGAATAAAGAAGAAAAACCATAACATCATCTCCTTAGATGTAGGAAAAGCATTTGACTCAATTCAATATCCATTTATGATTAAACTCTCAGCAAACTAGAAATAAAAAGGAACTTCTTTAGCCTAATAAAAGGAATCTATCAAAAAACAAAACAAAACAAAACCCACAGCTAACACTATACATCAGAGTGACAGATGAATGCTTTCCTCCTAAGAATGAGAACAAGGCAAAGATGTCCTGTCTCATTAGTCCTATTCAACACCATACTGGATGTTCTAGCCAGTGCAATAAGGTAAGAAAAAAGGAATGGCATACAATGGGAAAGGAAAAAATAAAAGTGTTATTATCTGCAGACATGATTCTCTATGAAAACTTCACAGAATCTACCAAAAAATGGACTACAAGACTTAATACTTTCCATTCTCCCTATCTGAAAAAAGAAAGATAAAGCTGGTGGATTTACACTTTGAATTCCCATTACTCTGTTCTACAGTCTCTATAGCAAATAACACTTAATACTCTTAACTCTTACTTATTTGCTCTCTTAAACTTATTTGCTTACTTCTAAGTCCAATGAGAGCTGGAGCTTTGTCTTTCCTATCTACTGCTGTATCCTCAGGGCCTAGGAAAGTGCTTGGCACATAATAGAAGCTCAATAAATATTTGTTGAAAGATAGAATATTTACAGTTAAAACCTCTTGAACACTCATAATTATTTGGGAAATTTCCCTCCCTCCCTCTTTTTCAATCCATACCACTAACATTAGCTTCTTCCACTCCAAGATCAGGTCAGACAGGTACCAGGCTCAGTCCATCTAGAAAGGCATTGGCAATCAGCCCAAACTCTAACATATTTTCAACTTGCACAGTGTTTCCCAACCTTTATTAATCCATGTCCATCAGGCAAGGTTTCATCTATTTTTATTTTTTATAGTTTATATTATAAAAAGACTTATTTTTTCAAAAAACACTTACCAAAGACAGAATTAGATATGCTTTTTATAGTGTCCTCCCTCAATTTTATTTTCTACCCTGGATGAGGGATGTGGAGGAGGTACCTCAATTAGTAACTACCAATTTATAACCTTGGAGGTGACAGTTCCTAGTTTCCATATTATGAAACCTATAGACTCCTTTTTTCTTTCCTTTTCCTGATTCTAGACTCTCACTCTAGATGGAGATTTGTCACTTTCATCATTCTGTTTCCCATAATCATTTGTTCCATTATTAGTGCCCCTACAATATTTGCATATATAAAAATTTATTAGCATATACCTTAATTTGACATTTTTTATTATGTTTCTACATGCAGATAAGAAATATCCAAAAGAACTTTGTGTGATGACAACACTGTATGCCTGTGCTATCCAACATGGTAGCCACTAGCCACATGCATACTTGAAATGTGGCTAGTGTGGCTAAGAAACTGAATTTTAAATTTTATTCTATTTTAATTAATTTAAAATTAAATAGTCACAGGTGGCTACTGGCTACTATCCTGGACAGTCAAGGAGACCTTGTCTTAGCCATCTTAGAATTTTCAGCCCTCTACAAAGGTATTAATGAAATAGTACATAATGGACATTTCAACAAACCAGATGTAGAATAGAATGGAAAATAATCAGAGTGCATTACACATACTAAACTAGGTTTACTGTTTTTGGGAAATCTCTGAGTTGTATATATATGTATGTTTTTGTGGGTTGTGATATAAAATTTATTCTAATGAAGTTGTGAGGTATGCAACTAGATGAGTGGACCTTGATGACAGTATGTTGAGTGAAATAAACCAGAAATGAAAAAACAAACATTATAATGCCTCATCAATATGGACAAACTATAATGTGCTAATTCTGAGAATTGAATCTGAGAGCACAGGTTATCAGGGGAAGGCTTATGGTAAAGGTTCCTGGATTGTAAGCTCTTAGAGCAGTTACATCTATTTCTGAGTTTTAAGGGCTATTTCTAAATTCTGAGATGCTGAGCTCTTGTATATAATCTGGTTAGTCCCTGGAACTTCAGGTATCTGTGTGACTTGATACCTGAGACACAGAGCCAGAGTTCGGCAGCTATGATTGTCAGCATTACTTCATACAGCAAATATTAAAGAGGATGAAAAAGAGATCAGACTTCAATTAGAGGTATGAACAAAATGGACTTGCTTAGGAATAAGGTAAATCACACTAAAGGGTAAAGGATGATATTGACAGTGATTTAAAACTTCAACTTCTGGGTGAGAGCAAAGGAAGAGATGTTTATTTGGTACAAAATCTGTATTTTCTGTAGCACCCTATATAATTTAACTTGTATGGTCAGTTTATTCAAACACATAATTACATGGAACTTTGAATAGGCAGTGAGATGTGGTTGGTTTGTACAGGTTAGTGTGAAGCCCTGATACATACCAGAGTAACTTGGGCAGAGAATAAAATAAAAATGTATTTGCAAAATCCCCTTGAGGAACATTGGGGACTATGAATTTAGTAGGCTGAGTCCTTGATCTTGGGGCTTCCCCTTATGAAGCCTGTTACTGCAAAGGAGAGGCAAAGCCTATTCATAATTGTGCCTGAGAGTCACCCTCAGAGACCCTCTTTTGTTGCTCAGATGTGGCCCCTCTCTCTAAGCCAACTCTGCTGGTAAACTCACTGCCCTCCCCCCTATGTGGAACATGACTCCTAGTGGTGTAAATCTCCCTGGCAACATGGGACATGACTCCTGGGCATGAACCTGGACCTGGCATCATGGGATTGAGAAACCCTCTTGATCAGAAAGGGAAAGAGAAATGAAACAAAATAAAGTCTCAGTGGCTGAGAGATTTCAAATGGAGTCAAGAGGACATTCTGGAGGTTATCTTGTGTGTTATATAGATATCCCTTTTTAGTTTTTAGTATATTGGGATAGCTAGAAGGAAATACCTGAAACTGTTGGACTGCAACCCAGTAGTAGCCTTGATTCTTGAAGACAATTGTATAACTATATAGCTTACACTGTGTGACTGTGTGACTGTGAAAACCTTATGGCTTACACTCCCTTTAGCCAGTGTATGAATAGATGATTAGAAAAATGGGATGAAAGGTAAATGAAAAATAGGGAGGGATGGGATGTTTTGGGTGTTCTTTTTTACTTTAATTTTTATTCTTATTTATTTATTTATTTATTTTTGGAGTAATGAAAATGTTTCAAAAATTAATTGTGGTGGCTTGTTGCTGCAAAGAGAGCCTAACCCTGCTTATAATTGTGCCTAAGAGTCTCCCCCTGAGTGCTCTTTGTTGCTCAGATGTGGCCCTCTCTCTCTAACTAAGCCAGCTTGGCAGGTGAACTCACTGCCCTCTCCCCTATGTGGGACCTGACTCCCAGGGGTGTAAATCTCCCTGGAAATGCAGGATATGACTCCCAGGGATGAATCTGGACACGGCATCGTGGGATTGAGAACATCTTCTTGACCAAAAGGGGGATGCAAAATGACACGAAATAAAGCTTCACTGGCTGAGAGATTTCAAATGGAGTTGAGAGGTCACTCTGGTGGACATTCTCATGCACTATATAGATAACAGTTTTAGGTTTTAATATATTGGAATAGCTAGAAGTAAATACCTAAAACTACTAAACTCCAACCTAGTAGCCTTGACTCTTGAAGATGATTGTAAAACAATGTAGCTTACAAGGGGTGACAGTGTGATTGCACTCCCTTTTATCCAGTGTATGGATGGAAGAGTAGAAAAATGGGGACGAAACCTAAATGAAAAATAGGGTGGGATTGGGAGGGGGGCAGATCTGGGTGTTCTTTCTTTTTTATTTTTTATTTTGATTCTGATTCTTTCTGGTTTAAGGAAAATGTTCAAAAATAGATTGGGGCTGAGAGGCGGGGCAAGATGGCAGACTGGTGAGCTGTAAGTTTTAGTTACTCCTCCAGGAAAGTAGGTAAAAAGCCAGGAACTGCGTGGACTGGACACCACAGAGCAATCTGACTTTGGGCATACTTCATACAACACTCATGAAAACGTGGAACTGCTGAGATCAGCGAAATCTGTAAGTTTTTGCGGCCAGGGGACCCGCGCCCCTCCCTGCCAGGCTCAGTCCCGTGGGAGGAGGGGCTGTCAGCTCCGGGAAGGAGAAGGGAGAACTGCAGTGGCTGCTCTTATGAGAAACTCATTCTACTGATTCAAACTCCAACCATAGATAGACTGAGACCAGACACCAGAGACTCTGAGAGCAGCCAGCCCAGCAGAGAGGAGACAGGCATAGAAAAAAAACAACACGAAAAACTCCAAAATAAAAGCGGAAGATTTTTGGAGTTCTGGTGAACATAGAAGGGGGAAGGGCAGAGCTCAAGCCCGAGCTCAGGCCCTGAGGTGCATATGCAAATCCTGAAGAAAAGCTGATCTCTCTGCCCTGTGGACCTTTCCTTAATGACCCTGGTTGCTTTGTCTATTAGCATTTCAATAACCCATTAGATCTCTGAGGAGGGCCGTTTTTTTTTTTTTTTTTTTAAATCCTTTTTTCTTTTTCTAAAACAATTACTCTAAGAAGCCCAATACAGAAAGCTTCAAAGAATTGCAATTTGGGCACGTCAAGTCAAGAGCAGAACTAAGAGAGCTCTGAGACAAAAGGCAATAATCCAGTGGCTGAGAAAATTCAATAAACAACACAACTTCCCAAGAAAAGGGGGGTGTCCGCTCACAGCCACCATCCTGGTGGACAGGAAACACTCCTGCCCATCGCCAGCCCCATAGCCCAGAGCTGCCCCAGACAACCCAGTGTGACGGAAGTGCTTCAAATAACAGGCACACACCACAAAACTGGGCGTGGACATTAGCCTTCCCTGCAACCTCAGCTGAATGTCCCAGAGCTGGGAAGGTGGAGCAGTGTGAATTAACAAAGCCCCATTCAGCCATCATTTGAGCAGACTGGGAGCCTCCCTACACAGCCCAGCAGCCCACAACTGCCCTGGGGGGACGGCACTCACCTGTGACATAGCACAGTCATCCCTCAACAGAGGACCCGGGGTGCACAGCCTGGAACAGGGGCCCACTTGCAAGTCTCAGGAGCCATACGCCAATACCAAAGACTTGTGGGTCAGTGGCAGAGACAAACTGTGGCAGGACTGAACTGAAGGATTAGACTATTGCAGCAGCTTTAAAACTCTAAGATCATCAGGGAGATTTGATTGTTAGGGCCACCCCCCCTCCCCGACTGCCCAGAAACACGCCCCACATACAGGGCAGGCAACACCAACTACACACGCAAGCTTGGTACACCAATTGGGCCCCACAAGACTCACTCCCCCACTCACCAAAAAGGCTAAGCAGGGGAGAACTGGCTTGTGGAGAACAGGTGGCTCGTGGACGCCACCTGCTGGTTACTTAGAGAAAGTGTACTCCACGAAGCTGTAGATCTGATAAATTAGAGATAAGGACTTCAGTAGGTCTACAAACCCTAAAAGAACCCTATCAAGTTCAGCAAATGCCACGAGGCCAAAAACAACAGAAAATTATAAAGCATATGAAAAAACCAGACGATATGGATAACCCAAGCCCAAGCACCCAAATCAAAAGACCAGAAGAGACACAGCACCTAGAGCAGCTACTCAAAGAACTAAAGATGAACAATGAGACCATAGTACGGGATATGAAGGAAATCAAGAAGACCCTAGAAGAGCATAAAGAAGACATTGCAAGACTAAATAAAAAAATGGATGATCTTATGGAAATTAAAGAAACTGTTGACCAAATTAAAAAGATTCTGGACACTCATAGTACAAGACTAGAGGAAGCTGAACAACGAATCAGTGACCTGGAAGATGACAGAATGGAAAATGAAAGCATAAAAGAAAGAATGGGGAAAAAAATTGAAAAAATCGAAATGGACCTCAGGGATATGATAGATAATATGAAACGTCCAAATATAAGACTCATTGGTGTCCCAGAAGGGGAAGAAAAGGGTAAAGGTCTAGGAAGAGTATTCAAAGAAATTGTTGGGGAAACTTCCCAAATCTTCTAAACAACATAAATACACAAATCATAAATGCTCAGCGAACTCCAAATAGAATAAATCCAAAAAAAACCCACTCCGAGAAATATACTGATCACACTGTCAAACATAGAAGAGAAGGAGCAAGTTCTGAAAGCAGCAAGAGAAAAGCAATTCACCACATACAAAGGAAACAGCATAAGACTAAGTAGTGACTACTCAGCAGCCACCATGGAGGCGAGAAGGCAGTGGCACGATATATTTAAAATTCTGAGTGAGAAAAATTTCCAGCCAAGAATACTTTATCCAGCAAAGCTCTCCTTCAAATTTGAGGGAGAGCTTAAATTTTTCACAGACAAACAAATGCTCAGAGAATTTGCTAACAAGAGACCTGCCCTACTGGAGATACTAAAGGGAGCCCTACAGACAGAGAAACAAAGACAGGACAGAGAGACTTGGAGAAAGGTTCAGTACTAAAGAGATTCGGTATGGGTACAATAAAGGATATTAATAGAGAGAGGGAAAAATATGGCAAACATAAATCAAAGGATAAGATGGCCGATTCAAGAAATGCCTTCACGGTTTTAACGTTGAATGTAAATGGATTAAACTCCCCAATTAAAAGATATAGATTCGCAGAATGGATCAAAAAAAACGAACCATCAATATGTTGCATACAAGAGACTCATCTTAGACACAGGGACACAAAGAAACTGAAAGTGAAAGGATGGAAAAAAATATTTCATGCAAGCCACAGCCAAAAGAAAGCAGGTGTAGCAATATTAATCTCAGATAAAATAGACTTCAAATGCAGGGATGTTTTGAGAGACAAAGAAGGCCACTACATACTAATAAAAGGGGCAATTCAGCAAGAAGAAATAACAATCGTAAATGTCTATGCACCCAATCAAGGTGCCACAAAATACATGAGAGAAACACTGGCAAAACTAAAGGAAGCAATTGATGTTTCCACAATAATTGTGGGAGACTTCAACACATCACTCTCTCCTATAGATAGATCAACCAGACAGAAGACCAATAAGGAAATTGAAAACCTAAACAATCTGATAAATGAATTAGATTTAACAGACATATACAGGACATTACATCCCAAATCACAAGGATACACATACTTTTCTAGTGCTCACGGAACTTTCTCCAGAATAGATCATATGCTGGGACATAAAACAAGCCTCAATAAATTTAAAAAGATTGAAATTATTCAAAGTACATTCTCTGACCACAATGGAATACAATTAGAAGTCAATAACCATCAGAGACTTAGAAAATTCACAAATACCTGGAGGTTAAACAACACACTCCTAAACAATCAGTGGGTTAAAGAAGAAATAGCAAGAGAAATTGCTAAATATATAGAGACGAATGAAAATGAGAACACAACATACCAAAACCTATGGGATGCAGCAAAAGCAGTGCTAAGGGGGAAATTTATAGCACTAAACGCATATATTAAAAAGGAAGAAAGAGCCAAAATCAAAGAACTAATGGATCAACTGAAGAAGCTAGAAAATGAACAGCAAACAAATCCCAAACCAAGTAGAAGAAAAGAAATAACAAGGATTAAAGCAGAAATAAATGACATAGAGAACAAAAAAACAATAGAGAGGATAAATATCACCAAAAGTTGGTTCTTTGAGAAGATCAACAAGATTGACAAGCCCCTAGCTAGACTGACAAAATCAAAAAGAGAGAAGACCCATATAAACAAAATAATGAATGAAAAAGGTGACATAACTGCAGATCCTGAAGAAATTAAAAAAATTATAAGAGGATATTATGAACAACTGTATGGCAACAAACTGGATAACGTAGAAGAAATGGACAATTTCCTGGAAACATATGAACAACCTAGACTGACCAGAGAAGAAATAGAAGACCTCAACCAACCCATCACAAGCAAAGAGATCCAATCAGTCATCAAAAATCTTCCCACAAATAAATGCCCAGGGCCAGATGGCTTCACAGGGGAATTCTACCAAACTTTCCAGAAAGAACTGACACCAATGTTACTCAAACTCTTTCAAAACATTGAAAAAAATGGAACACTACCTAACTCATTTTATGAAGCTAACATCAATCTAATACCAAAACCAGGCAAAGATGCTACAAAAAAGGAAAACTACCGGCCAATCTCCCTAATGAATATAGATGCAAAAATCCTCAACAAAATACTTGCAAGTCGAATCCAAAGACACATTAAAAAAATCATACACCATGACCAAGTGGGGTTCATTCCAGGCATGCAAGGATGGTTCAACATAAGAAAAACAATCAATGTATTACAACACATTAACAAGTCAAAAGGGAAAAATCAATTGATCATCTCAATAGATGCTGAAAAAGCATTTGACAAAATCCAACATCCCTTTTTGATAAAAACACTTCAAAAGGTAGGAATTGAAGGAAACTTCCTCAACATGATAAAGAGCATATATGAAAAACCCACAGCCAGCATAGTACTCAATGGTGAGAGACTGAAAGCCTTCCCTCTAAGATCAGGAACAAGACAAGGATGCCCGCTGTCACCACTGTTATTCAACATTGTGCTGGAAGTGCTAGCCAGGGCAATCCGGCAAGACGAAGAAATAAAAGGCATCCAAATTGGAAAAGAAGAAGTAAAACTGTCATTGTTTGCAGATGATATGATCTTATATCTAGAAAACCCTGAGAAATCGACGATACACCTACTAGAGCTAATAAACAAATTTAGCAAAGTAGCGGGATACAAGATTAATGCACATAAGTCAGTAATGTTTCTATATGCTAGAAATGAACAAACTGAAGTGACACTCAAGAAAAAGATACCATTTTCAATAGCAACTAAAAAAATCAAGTACCTAGGAATAAACTTAACCAAAGATGTAAAAGACCTATACAAAGAAAACTACATAACTCTACTAAAAGAAATAGAAGGGGACCTTAAAAGATGGAAAAATATTCCATGTTCATGGATAGGAAGGCTAAATGTCATTAAGATGTCAATTCTACCCAAACTCATCTACAGATTCAATGCAATCCCAATCAAAATTCCAACAACCTACTTTGCAGACTTGGAAAAGCTAGTTATCAAATTTATTTGGAAGGGGAAGATGCCTCGAATTGCTAAAGACACTCTAAAAAAGAAAAACGAAGTGGGAGGACTTACACTCCCTGACTTTGAAGCTTATTATAAAGCCACAGTTGCCAAAACAGCACGGTACTGGCACAAAGATAGACATATAGATCAATGGAATCGAATTGAGAATTCAGAGATAGACCCTCAGATCTATGGCCGACTGATCTTTGATAAGGCCCCCAAAGTCACCGAACTGAGCCATAATGGTCTTTTCAACAAATGGGGCTGGGAGAGTTGGATATCCATATCCAAAAGAATGAAAGAGGACCCCTACCTCACCCCCTACACAAAAATTAACTCAAAATGGACCAAAGATCTCAATATAAAAGAAAGTACCATAAAACTCCTAGAAGATAATGTAGGAAAACATCTTCAAGACCTTGTATTAGGCGGCCACTTCCTAGACTTTACACCCAAAGCACAAGCAACAAAAGAGAAAATAGATAAATGGGAACTCCTCAAGCTTAGAAGTTTCTGCACCTCAAAGGAATTTCTCAAAAAGGTAAAGAGGCAGCCAACTCAATGGGAAAAAATTTTTGGAAACCATGTATCTGACAAAAGACTGATATCTTGCATATACAAAGAAATCCTACAACTCAATGACAATAGTACAGACAGCCCAATTATAAAATGGGCAAAAGATATGAAAAGACAGTTCTCTGAAGAGGAAATACAAATGGCCAAGAAACACATGAAAAAATGTTCAGCTTCACTAGCTATTAGAGAGATGCAAATTAAGACCACAATGAGATACCATCTAACACCGGTTAGAATGGCTGCCATTAAACAAACAGGAAACTACAAATGCTGGAGGGGATGTGGAGAAATTGGAACACTTATTCATTGTTGGTGGGACTGTATAATGGTTCAGCCACTCTGGAAGTCAGTCTGGCAGTTCCTTAGAAAACTAGATATAGAGCTACCATTCGATCCAGCGATTGCAATTCTCGGTATATACCCGGAAGATCGGAAAGCAGTGACACGAACAGATATCTGCACGCCAATGTTCATAGCAGCATTATTCACAATTGCCAAGAGATGGAAACAACCCAAATGTCCTTCAACAGATGAGTGGATAAATAAAATGTGGTATATACACACGATGGAATACTACGCGGCAGTAAGAAGGAACGATCTGGTGAAACATATGACAACATGGATGAACCTTGAAGACATAATGCTGAGCGAAATAAGCCAGGCACAAAAAGAGAAATATTATATGCTACCACTAATGTGAACTTTGAAAAATGTAAAACAAATGGTTTATAATGTAGAATGTAGGGGAACTAGCAGTAGAGAGCAATTAAGGAAGGGGGAACAATAATCCAAGAAGAACAGATAAGCTATTTAACGTTCTGGGGATGCCCAGAAATGACTATGGTCTGTTAATTTCTGATGGATGTAGTAGGAACAAGTTCACTGCAATGTTGCTATATTATGTAACTTTCTTGGGGTAAAGTAGGAACATGTTGGAAGTTAAGCAGTTATCTTAGGTTAGTTGTCTTTTTCTTACTCCCTTGTTATGGTCTCTTTGAAATGTTCTTTTATTGTATGTTTGTTTTCTTTTTAACTTTTTTTTTCATACAGTTGATTTAAAAAAGAAGGGAAAGTTAAAAAAAAAAAAAAAGAAAAAAGACAAACAAGGAAAAAAAAAAAAAAGATGTAGTGCCCCCTTGAGGAGCCTGTGGAGAATGCAGGGGTATTCGCCTACCCCACCTCCATGGTTGCTAACATGACCACAGACATAGGGGACTGGTGGTTTGATGGGTTGAGCCCTCTACCATAAGTTTTACCCTTGGGAAGACGGTTGCTGCAAAGGAGAGGCTAGGCCTCCCTATATTTGTGCCTAAGAGTCTCCTCCTGAATGCCTCTTTGTTGCTCAGATGTGGCCCTCTCTCTCTGGCTAAGCCAACTTGAAAGGTGAAATCACTGCCCTCCCCCCTACGTGGGATCAGACACCCAGGGAAGTGAATCTCCCTGGCAACGTGGAATATGACTCCCGGGGAGGAATGTAGACCCGGCATCGTGGGATGGAGAACATCTTCTTGACCAAAAGGGGGATGTGAAAGGAAATGAAATAAGCTTCAGTGGCAGAGAGATTCCAAAACGAGCCGAGAGATCACTCTGGTGGGCACTCTTACGCACACTTTAGACAACCTTTTTTAGGTTCTAAAGAATTGGGGTAGCTGGTGGTGGATACCTGAAACTATCAAACTACAACCCAGAACCCATGAATCTCGAAGACAGTTGTATAAAAATGTAGCTTATGAGGGGTGACAATGGGATTGGGAATGCCATAAGGACCAAACTCCACTTTGTCTAGTTTATGGATGGATGTGTAGAAAAGTAGGGGAAGGAAACAAACAGACAAAGGTACCCAGTGTTCTTTTTTACTTCAATTGCTCTTTTTCACTCTAATTATTATTCTTGTTATTTTTGTGTGTGTGCTAATGAAGGTGTCAGGGATTGATTTAGGTGATGAATGTACAACTATGTAATGGTACTGTAAACAATCGAAAGTACAATTTGTTTTGTATGAGTGCGTGGTATGTGAATATATCTCAATAAAATGATGATTTAAAAAAAAAATAGATTGGGGTGATGAATGCACAACTATGAGATGGTACTGTGAACAACTGATTGTACACCATGGATGACTGTATGGTACGTGAATATTTCTCAATAAAACTGAATTAAAAAAAATTAATTGTGGTGATAAATGCACTACTATATAATGATACTGTGAACAACTGATTGTACACTTTGGATGACTGTATGGTATTTGAATATATCGCAATAAAATTGAATCTAAAAAATTTATTCTGAAGATGGATCAGAGACAAAAATTTTTTTGAAAACCTCTGCTGATAACCCTATCATATAATGGCTGCTCTTTGTTCTACTATTCCACTATAACTGACACCAGGAAACAATGAAGGTCCTGACTCCACTGAACTTCTAGCCCGTCATTCTATATCCTATCCCCAATAACCCCAACAATACAGCAGTCCTCTTCCTCCAAGAATTCTATCATTTCTGTGTCCTTGCCAACATCAACAGCCGATCTCACATTCTCCTTTCTTTTAGCATTTTAGGTTCAATTGTCCATTCCACCCCATCCTTCACTATTATTTATTACATAAACTTTTTTTTTCACTTTCTCTAAATTTTTATTTGATAGAATTTTAGACTCAAAGAAAAAAATGAAAAAATAGTACAAGGAGTTTCCACATATCTTCACCCAGCTTCCCCTGATGTTAACATCTTTATACATATACAACTACTAAAAGAAGGAAAATAATATTTATACAACAATATTAACTAATCTATAGAATGTAACTCAAATGGCATCAGTTTTCACCCTAAGGTCCTTTTCCTGGTCCAGGATCCCACACTGCATTTAGTTGTCTTATTTCTTTAGTCTCTTCCAATTTCTCAGTCTTTCTTTGTCTTTCATGACAATGAAACTTATGAAGAGTACTGGTCAGTTATTTTGTAGAATGTCTTTTAATTTGGATTTTCCTGACTTTTTTTCTAAGAATTATTTTATTTTTTAAAGCAATACACACACACATACACACAAAAGCAAACAAACAAAAAACAGAAGTAGTAGAGAAAACTAATGTAATTGTAAAATCCATATTACATAAAGAAATTTAAAGAGAGATAGACACTAGATTAGGAACCAGGGATCTTGAACCTAAGGAGCTCAAATTTCAGTAGGGAAAATGGATAAAAAATGACAATGTAATGAGATAAATGTTATGTTGGAGTGTATATATAAATGACTATAGGAACATAAAGAAGTATGCAACTAATTCTGCCGAGATCACAAATTATAGATATTTTATGGGGAGACAAGAGGAGAACAGAAAGAAAGAAAAGGGGATGCTTATACTATACCAACTTTACATTCCTTGACCTCCTCTAAGAACTAAGAAACATACCAGTAATATGAAAAGCATTTGCCTATTTTTAGTTTTTACCAGTAGTTACCTTTACATCTTTAACTTCATTTACTCAACAAATATTGTTCTGGCATCCCTAAACAAGGCAAAACAAATTTCCTCCTCTCAAGGAGCATAAATTCCAGTAAAGAAGAGAGACAATAAAATTGTATTATAAATCAGGTAGTGACAAGTACTCAGATGGAAAACAGAAGAAGGTAAGGTGAGAATGCTGGGTAGTACCATTCTAGATAGGATAGTCAGGGAGAGCCTATCTGAGGAGATAACATTTCAGGGGAGGTATTAATGAAGTGAGGGAGTGAGTCATATATATCTGGGGGAAGAGCATTCTAAGGAGAGGGAACAGGAAATACAAAGTCCTTGAGACAAGAAAATGCTTTAGAGTATTGCAAGGAAGCTAGGATGGTTGGAGCATAGTGACTGAGGGAATGAAGAGTAATAGGAAATATGATTAAACCTGTGTTTTTAATTTATCAACTCCAGAAACAAAATAGTATCTATTGACTCCACACTATAACAGATTTAAAAATTAGGGTATACATCTTTTAATCACACATTTGTTAGCACTGTATCAGTTAGGAATGTTTTCTGCTGTAAGAAATAGTGACCAAAACCATAATAATGTCTACCAAGAAATCTGGAGGTAGGGTGTTCCAGGGTTTCTTCAGTAACTCAACAATGTGAGGTGTCTCTTCCATCCTTCTATTCCACCATACTCAACGTCTTGGGCTTTTTGTCTTTGGGCTTGTCATCTCATGACCTCAAGATGACTCCTGTAGCTCTAGGAATCACGACCTTACCACATTCTTAAGCAGAAGGAAGGGACAGAAGAAATGGCAGCAAATCCTACTATCATATCTGCCCCTTTTATCAGAAATGAATCTTTCCCAGGAACTTCACAGACTTCCCCTTACACCCCACTGAACAGAACTGCACCTCATGACACCCAGTAGCTGTAATGCAGGCTGGCAAAGTATATATACAGCAAAGAGGAATAGGACTTCAGTGAGTTGCTTAGAACAATAATGATGTACCACCTGAAAACGACCATTTTTATTGTCTCCAACAAACTTGAAGTTTTTCTATCAAGGAAGAAGGAGTAAAATGGTCATTTGTCCCAAGACAATCTTGAAATTTTTTGTACTAGTCTATTCTTTCTACAATGTAGCACCCTCCCCCAGACACTCACCATCCACCCCCTAAGAAGCAGTACAACACTGAATTCTATTTGTTTGGTAGCTATAATTACCAAAGTTATTTAGACTTAATTATTTGTTTAGCTTTATTTATGGGTCATTCCCAGGTATTTTATATGGTAACTCACATTTTTTAGATTTCTTTTCATACTTTTTTTTTTTAAAGTAGGCTAGATTTAAATTTTCAAGTAAATTCTTCAGGAAAAGTTCACGAAATCTATAATTTTCAACATTAGAAAAGAACTGTTTCCATTACACATAAATGAATATTTGACTAAATATATGATTCTTAGGTCACAGCCTCTCTCTGCCTTGATACTAGGTATGTATTGCTCCACTTTCCTCTACCATTTAATATTGCTGAGGAGAAATCTAAGATCACTCAAGTTTTTTTCCTTGTAAAACTAACCTGGCTTTTCTATATAGATTCTTATGGGATTCTTTTTCTTTAATTTTTTTTAAGGAAAATTTCAAGCATGTGCATGAGTAGACAGAATAATATAATGAACTCTCATGTATCAGTCACTTAGCTTCAACAATTCTCAACTCATGGTGAATCTTGCTTCAACTATTAAGCCTTCCCTACATTTTACCCAATTTTTAAAATAACATTTATTGTGCAATACAGCATATATACAGAAAAGTGATACATTTCAAAATACAGTTTAACAGGTAAAGTTATGGAGCAAATTTCAAAGTATAGTATAAGTTACAATTCCACAATTTCAGGTATTTCCTTCTGGCTGTTCTAGTACACTAGAAACTAAAAAGAAATATTTATATAATGATTCAGTAGTCATTATCATTTGTTAAATCCTAATTTCACTGTTACAACTCCTTCCTCTCAGTTGATCATTTTATCAGTCTTCAGGGATATTTGGGCAATGACCATTCTAACTTCTTTATGTTGAAAGGGGATGTCAACATTATGGCATGGGAGAAGACAACTGGCTGATGTTCCGCATTTTACCCAATTTTGTATTCTTTTGAAGCAAATCTCAAACATCATATTTCATCCATAAATATTTTAGTATGTACCTCTAAAAAACATGAACTGTTTTTTAACCACCATATCATCATGCCTAAAAAATTAACAATAGTTAATAATTAATCAACTTTTTCCCCGTGCTATTTATTTTTGAAGAAACTGTATCATTTGTCCTGTGGAGTTTCCTACAGTTCGGACTTTGTCTACTGGTATTTTTACCATTGTCCTCTGGATTTCATATAAATTGGTAGTTAGATCTAGGAGCTTGGTCAGATCCAAATTTAATTTTTTTGGCAAGAATATTCATGTATTCAATCATCTAAAGGCACATAATGTCTGCCTGTCTCTCTCTCTGTGATGGTAACAACCAGTGACAATCAATGCCCAGGCCCATTAATGCATGAGTCTTTAATCCTGAAGTGCAAAAATATCAACAGACTATGTTATGATCTTGATAGTTTACTATTAATCTTTTTTTGGAACAAAGTCAGTCTTTTCTTTTTATGGATGTGAAGCATCCACATTATTTTATAATCATATTATATTTCTGAACATCTTTTCTGTTCCAATTGTTCACTTATCATTTTTTTCAGGTGTCTTTCATATTAACACCTTCCTAATAAATTTTGTGTCACTCTTTTACCAGGTGCATCCTCAAACCTGTATTATGCCAGTGATTCTGTTTTCAGCAGGATTGGTTTCTACTCTTCGCTGCTTCTAATGTAATCTTCTACTCTGTAGTGGCTCCCTCAATCTCCATTTCACTCTTAATTTCTTGGCTTTAAGTGGCATCAGCAAAAATGGCACAGTAAGAACCTCTGACAATTTGCCATTCTATAAAAACAAAGAAAAAACTCGCAAAGATGGCCAGATCAACTGTTTCAAACCTCTGGACATTGACCAAAGACTTGCAGCAACCCACAGAACATTTATTCAAGAAAAATGGCTGAATTTCACCAAGAACAGCAAGCTTCATGGCACTTTAACTTGCCCTACTCCCACCCCACCTTCCCAGCTCAGTGGCAGCCATGAAAAATAACAGCTGATGTTACCAGTACCAGAGGAAGCAGAACAGAGCTGGAGCTCTCTTTCTAAGCCTAGTGCTAAAAGCCTCTCCCTAGGGGCATTTTAAAAAAACATCTATAGGCAGGTCATGGCTGCCTGGGGTGATGGTTAACAGCTAGGGCAAACAATAGATTAACAAAAAAGTTTAAAAGGAAAAGTTTAAAAGGAATGAAGTGTCCACTGGGGCTTTGAAAAGTTCTGACATATATCTACAAGGCCACTAACATGCCAGGACTGTATGCAACTGTGTAAGTACTCAGGAAGACTTGAGAAGGCCATAAATTCTCACCTCTGGGAGACTTTATGGTTCTCTACAAGCAGAAAATGAAACAGGGTTGTCAGTTGCCTAGCTGAATGTTAAAGGAATGCTGCAGCATACACAAACAGCCCTTCAGGAAAGTCTGGAAAATCTCTGATTCCAATCATTTAAGGAAATCTCTCTCTAATCATTAGCTGACCACTAAACTAAATGAGTAGACACTCCAATGCCCATACACAACTCAGAATACAGACTTTAAAGAACTAGCTCAGAAAAGTCTCTAAACAGACAAACAAGTCCCACAACAAGCAGCCTACAACAAAAAAACCTCAGGAGGGAGGAAAATCTGATTTCCAGAACTGCCATATTACATTACTTAAGATGTCCAGTGTTCAACAAAAAAATCTGAAACATGCAAAGAAACAAGAAAGCAATAAATAGATATTGTCCTTGAGAAAATCCAGACAAACATTTTAAATTAGTTACTTTAAATAGGTTCACAGAGGTAAAGGAGATCGTGTTAACAGAATTAAAGGAAGGTATGAGAATATCTCACCAAACACAATATCAAAAGAGAAAGAAATTATAAAAAGGAACTAAATAAAAAATTTGGAGTTGGAAAGTACAATAACCAAAATGAAAAAATGCCCTAGAGGAATTCAACAGCAGATTTGAGCAGGTAGAAGAAAGACTCAGCAAATTTGAAGACAGGTCAATTGAGATTATCCAGTCTTGAGAAACAGAGAAAAAAGAATGAAGAAAAATTAAAAACAGAGCCTTAGACACCTCTGGGACACCATCAAGTATACCAACATAACCATAATAGAAATCCCAGAAGGAGAGATGAGAAAGGGTCAGAAAGCATATCTGAAGAAGTAATGACTGGAAACTTCCCAAATTTGATGAAAAAATTAATCTAAACATTCAAGAAGCTCAATGTACTCCATGTGGGATAAACTCAAAGATACCCACAATTAGACACAGCATAATCACACTATCGAGAGCCAAAGACAAAGAATCTTGAAAGCAACAAGAGAGGACTCATCATGAACAAGAGATTCTCAGTAAGATTAACAGCCGATTTGTCATCAGAACCATGAAAATCAAAAGGCAGTGGGATGCCATGTTCAACGGGTTGAAAGAAAAAAAATGTAAACCAAGAACCTATATCCAGCAAAACTATCCTTCAAAAGTAAAGGAGAAATAAAGCCATTCTCAGATAAACAAAAACTGAGCATTCACTGCTAACAATCCTGCCCTGCAAGAAATTCTAAAGGGAGTCCTTTGGGCTGAAATAAAAGGATACTAGAGAATAATTCAAATCCATATGAAGAAATAAAGAGCACTGGGGTAAAGGTAATTACATGGGTAAATGTAAAAGACAGTATAAATGTGTATTTTGTTTGTAATTCCTTTCTGTCGTGTACATGATTTAAAAGACAACTGCGACGTACCGGGCCGTGCTGCTTATGGCGGCGCTGGAGAGGGGGCGCTGAGCTGTTGGGTATGAAGTGTAACAGAACAGACTTTACCACCTGAAACTGCTGCTTCAAGTTCAGATCAGGCAAGGAACAAACGTCGTAACAACCAACAAGACCAAAGAAGAGTACACTTAAGTTGAAGACACAACACTTGATCTGAAACAAGAAGTTTGTGCCTACTCAACAGCTTTGAAAGAGCACTTCCCAACGCTGCTAGTAGTCTTTGTTTTCTTCAGTGCTGTACTGTGAGATTGCCTGGTGCAGCAGCAGTTATATTCTTTATTAGCTTGATAGAGCATTTTCTCTCGCTCTTTTTTTTTTTTAATACTAGCAACTTTTCATCCTTTGAAACGTGTGCTGAAAAAGAAGAATCAGCAAATACTACTGAAAGTGCAATAATATTTGATTATCACTGCGAGATGAGCTTTGATCCAAACCTTCTCCACAACAATGGACACAATGGGTACCCCAATGGTACTTCAGCAGCACTGCGTGAAACAGGGGTTATCGAAAAGCTGCTGACCTCTTACAGATTTATTCAGTGTTCAGAACGTCAAGCTAGACTTTTCTTCCACTGTTCACAGTATAATGGCAACCTGCAGGACTTAAAAGTAGGAGATGATGTTGAATTTGAAGTGTCATCTGACCGGCGGACCGGGAAACCCATTGCTGTTAAACTGGTGAAGATAAAACCAGAAATCCTCCCTGAAGAACGAATTAATGGACAAGAAGTGTTTTATCTGACTTACACCCCTGAAGATGTCGAAGGAAACGTTCAGCTGGAAACCGGAGATAAAATAAACTTTGTAATTGATAACAATAAGCATACTGGTGCTGTAAGTGCTCGTAACATCATGCTGTTGAAAAAGAAACAAGCCCGCTGTCAGGGAGTAGTTTGTGCCATGAAGGAGGCATTTGGCTTCATTGAAAGAGGTGATGTTGTAAAAGAGATATTCTTTCACTATAGTGAATTTAAGGGTGACCTAGAAACCTTACAGCCTGGAGATGACGTGGAGTTCACAATCAAGGACAGAAATGGTAAAGAAGTTGCAACAGATGTCAGACTATTGCCTCAAGGAACAGTCATTTTTGAAGATATCAGCATTGAACATTTTGAAGGAACTGTAACCAAAGTGATCCCAAAAGTACCCAGTAAAAACCAGAATGACCCATTGCCAGGACGCATCAAAGTTGACTTTGTGATTCCTAAAGAACTTCCTTTTGGAGACAAAGATACAAAATCCAAGGTGACCCTGCTGGAAGGTGACCATGTCAGGTTTAATATTTCAACAGACCGACGTGACAAACTAGAACGAGCAACCAACATAGAAGTTCTATCAAATACATTTCAGTTCACTAATGAAGCCAGAGAAATGGGTGTGATTGCTGCCATGAGAGATGGTTTTGGTTTCATCAAGTGTGTGGATCGTGATGCTCGCATGTTCTTCCACTTCAGTGAAATTCTTGATGGGAACCAGCTCCATATTGCAGATGAAGTAGAGTTTACTGTGGTTCCTGATATGCTCTCTGCCCAAAGAAATCATGCTATGAGGATTAAAAAACTTCCCAAGGGCACGGTTTCATTCCATTCCCATTCAGATCATCGTTTCCTGGGCACTGTAGAAAAAGAAGCCACTTTTTCCAATCCCAAAACCACTAGCCCAAATAAAGGCAAAGAGAAGGAGGCTGAGGATGGCATTATTGCTTATGATGATTGTGGGGTAAAACTGACTGTTGCTTTTCAAGCCAAGGATGTGGAAGGATCTACTTCTCCTCAAATAGGAGATAAGGTTGAATTTAGTATTAGTGACAAACAGAGGCCTGGGCAGCAGATTGCAACTTGTGTGCGACTTTTAGGTCGTACTTCCAATTCCAAGAGGCTCTTGGGTTATGTGGCAACTCTGAAGGATAATTTTGGATTTATTGAAACAGCCAATCATGATAAGGAAATCTTTTTCCATTACAGTGAGTTCTCAGGTGATGTTGATAGCCTGGAACTGGGGGACATGGTGGAGTACAGCTTGTCCAAAGGCAAAGGCAACAAAGTCAGTGCAGAAAAAGTGAACAAAACACATTCAGTGAATGGCATTACTGAGGAAGCTGATCCCACCATCTACTCTGGTAAAGTCATTCGCCCCCTGAGGAGTGTTGATCCAACACAAACTGAGTACCAAGGAATGATTGAGATCGTGGAGGAGGGGGATATGAAAGGTGAAGTCTACCCATTTGGCATAGTTGGGATGGCCAACAAAGGGGATTGCCTGCAGAAAGGGGAGAGTGTTAAGTTCCAATTGTGTGTCCTGGGCCAAAATGCACAGACTATGGCCTATAACATCACACCCCTGCGTAGGGCCACAGTGGAGTGTGTGAAAGATCAGTTTGGCTTCATTAACTACGAAGTAGGAGATAGTAAGAAGCTGTTTTTCCATGTGAAAGAAGTTCAGGATGGCATTGAGCTACAGGCAGGAGATGAGGTGGAATTCTCAGTGATTCTTAATCAGCGCACTGGCAAGTGCAGCGCCTGTAATGTTTGGCGAGTCTGTGAGGGCCCAAAGGCTGTTGCAGCTCCAAGACCTGATCGGTTGGTCAATCGCTTGAAGAGCATCACCCTGGATGATGCCAGTGCTCCTCGCCTAATGGTTCTTCGTCAGCCAAGGGGACCAGATAACTCAATGGGATTTGGTGCAGAAAGAAAGATCCGTCAAGCTGGTGTCATTGACTAACCACATCCACAAAGCACATCATTAATCCACTATGATCAAGTTGGGGGGATTCTGGTGAAGGGTTCTGAATATCTCCCTCTTCATCCCTCCCCAAATCTGGAATACTTATTCTATTGAGCTATTACACCAGTTTTAACACCTTCCTCGTGTTATGTTTAAAAAAATAAATAAATTTAAGAAAACCATTTTAAAATTATGCACAGTTGCAGCCTGGAAAACTTAAGGTGGCGCCTTATAGTATCAATTTTAGGAGCTTTATTTGGTGCATTTAACGCAACTGGTAATTGCAAAATCCACTTCGCCTGTGTAAGTGAAAAATATAGACTTATTTTGTTGGCCCCATGAAATTCTGCACTCAGTATTTAGTGTATACTCTACCTTCATTACTTCTGGCAAGATGTTCTGCCTTAGGATTCAGTTGCATTCTTTTCTTTCCTGTTCATTGTGCTTTAATTCTGAAGACGGTATGAGGGTAGAATACATTACCTTTTAAAATTACAAAAATTAAACAATTTGTATAGGCGAATCATTTCCTTAAGTTGATGGCCAAATGTTAAAATGTTATTTTCATATCATTTATAATCTTGTCACAGTCCACTTAACGAAGTTCAGTTAGATTTCAGTGAAAATTATCTTCCAGAGTAGTTTTTTTTTTTTTTTCCTGGGATGGGGGCTAACTTTACTACAATTAGTTTGGTGCAGAATTTCATGCAAATGAGGTGTGCCAGCAGTGTGATAATTTAAACGTATTTAAACAAACATAAAGGACGAATGCACAAATTTGCTGCTGCTTAGGTCACTGCAGCTTCTAGGACCCAGTTTCTTTTACTGATTTAAAAACAAAACAAAAAAAAATAAAAAAAAAAAATTTTTGCCTTAAAAAAAAAAAAAAAAAAAAAAAAAAAAAAGACAACTGCATAAAGCAATAATTATAAACCTATGTTGTTGGGCACAAAATGTGTAAAGTTGTAATTTGCAGCAATAATAGCACATGGGGGGTATGGAGTAATACAGGAGCAAAGTTTTTATAAACTTTTGAAATTAAACTGGTATTACTCTGAACCAGATTGGTAGAAACTAAGAAGTTAATGCTAATTCCCAGAGTAATCACTAAGAAATAACTAAAATATATACAGTAAAAGAAACTACAAGGGATTTTTAAATAGTACACTAGAAGAAACAGAGGAACTAAAAAGGAATAAGGTATAGAAAACAAACAACAAAAAGGCAAAGGTATATCCTTCCTTATCAGTAATTACATTAAATGTAAATGAATTAAACTCTCCAATTTAAAGGCATGGTTTGACAGAAAGGATAAGAAAACATGATCCAATCATATGCTGTCTGCAAGAGATTCACTTAAATCCAAAGACTCAAATAGGTTGAAAATAAAAGGACAGAAACAGATATATGAGGCAAACCGTAGCAAAAAAGAGCTGGAATGGCTATACTAACATAGACGTTAATCAGAATACAGGGTAAAGGATGATACTGTCTGTATTTACTTTGTCCAAAATTTAAATTTTCTGTAGCACACTACCTAACTTACCCTGTCTGGTCAGTTTACTTAAACAACCTGATTTATATAGAACCTAGAATAGGGAATGAGATCTTGTTATTCTGTATAGGTTGATGTAATACCCTGATACATTCCAGAGTAATTTGGACAGAAAATAAAAAAGTATTTGCAAAGTTCCTTGAGGAAAAAATGTGGAACTATTAAAATTCCCCACTGGGGAATACCTGATATTCTCTCAAGCATTAAGAACTCCCAATTTAACAGGCAAAGTCCTCAATTTTGAGGCTTGCTCTTATGGAACTTATTTCTGTAACATCAAAGCTAAGCCTACTTATAATTATGCCTAAGAGTCACTCCCCAGGGAACCTTTTTTGTTGCTCAGATATGGCCTCTCTCTCTCTCTAAGCCAAACTCTGCAAATAAATAGACTACTCTCCCCTCCAACATGGCACATGACTTCAAGGGGTGTTAAGTCTCCCTGGCAGCGAGGAACATGACTCCCAGAGATGAGCCTGGCCCTGGCATTGTCGGATTCAAAATGCCTTCTTGACCAAAAGGGGGAAAAGAAATGAAACAAAATAAAGTTTCTGTGGCTAAGAGATTTCAAATAGAGTCAAGAGTCATTCTGGAGGTTACTCTTATACAAGCTTCAGCCAGATACTGCAGATTGCCACAGTATGCCAAGCCTCTACCAGCAGTATTCCTGAAAACCCTAAAGAATATCCTGGGCTGTATCTAATACACTACAAAATTTTTACTTATTAAGTTTATTTTTCAGGAAATTAAAGCCTCCAGATTGTTCCTCTGCCAGATAAGCCCTGAAACCCAGAGGTACCAGTCTCTCCAAGAACATCAACCAGTTTCATTCCTTGACTCCTTAATATCAACACCCTTTTATAGCATGAAGAAGTTAGAATGGTCATTGCCCAGATATTCCTGAAGATTGAAAGAATGATCAAATGAGAGGGAGGAGTCGTAACTGAGAAGTTAGGATTGAACAAATGTTTATGACTACTGACTCATTATATATTTATTTATTTTTAATTTCTAGTGTATTAGAACAGCCAGAAGGAAAACCTGCATTTGTTGAATTGTAACCCAGTAGACTTGATCTTTGATAATGATTATACTATTATATAGCTTTTATCTTATGACTGCGTGATTGTAAAAACCTTGTAACTGACACCCCCTTTATCCAGTGTATGACTAGATGAGTAATAAAATAAAGACATGCATGGAAAAAATATAGAGAGAGACTTTAAGACAAAAACTGTTACTAGAGAAAATTAAGGACATAATAATGGTAAGAGGGTCAATTCTTTGAAGAAGATAAATCAATTATAAACATAAATGCGCCTAATAAAAGAGCCCAAAAAAATACACAAAGTAAAAACTGATAAAACTGAGGTATAATATAGACAACTGAATCATTTCTTTTCTTTACTCTTCTAGCTTCTTTTTCTTCCCATTCTGTCTCTACTTTGCCTTCTCTCTACTTTGAGCTATTTTTCATTTTCTGCATTTTCTCAGTTGGGAGCTTCTTCCTAGCCACAGTCAATCAACAAAACCTCAACAGAACAGAGCTCTTTTAGTATAAAAATGTCTTCTGTTTCCTAATATGACTCCTTTTTAAATTATAATTCTTATCTGCATTTGGCTTATGTTTCTTTCCCTCATTTTTGGAGACACTACTTTTACATAATACCCATGCTGGGTTTTTCTGCATATACAACTTTTAAAAACGACAGCTCTATTTGGGTCTACATTTCAGTGGCTAGATACTAGAGCTAGATTTTGGTGGTTTGAAATCTGTATTCAGATTCTCAGATTCTATACCTTAAGGAGATGATGGGAATAGTATAATGATAAACTGCTGTAATTCACATATTGTTCAAGAAATTGACTACAAAATTAATTAAAATCTCCCTATCCCAAAGTTTCATCCAGTTCCAGGAATAAGGTTACACTCATTGTATTCTGGCCATTCTTATGCTTTTAGATGACCTCACAGGAATCCAGGTGTGCCAGTTAGGATGTATTACATCCCCCAAAACACCATGATCTTTGATGCAATCTTGTGGGGGCAGACGTATTAGTATTGATTAGGTTGAAATCTTTGGATTAGGTTGTTTCCATGGAGATGTGACCCACCCACCCGTGGGTAATACCTTTGATTAAATTATTTCCATGGAGGTATGACCCCACCCATTCAGTTGGGTCTTAATTAAATCACTGGAGTCCTATAAAAAGAGCTCACAAACAGAGGGACCTTAGAGCAGCTGTGAGTGACATTTTGGAGAGCAACTGACAGAGATCTTTTGGAGACAGCCATTGAAAGCAGACTTATGCTGCCCAGAGTTTGCTCCGGAGAAGCTAAGAGAGCACAAAACGCCCCAAGAACAACATTTTGAAGAATGCATGGGAGCTGAGAGAGGAGCTGGAACACAATCCAGAATCAGGAGACATCAGCCATGTGCCATCCCAACTAACAGAGGTTTTCCGGATGCCATTGGCCTTCCTTCAGTGAAGGTATACTTGTGTTGATGCCTTAATGTGACATTTTCATGGCCTTCAGACCGTAGCTTTGTAACCAGATAAACCCCCTTTATAAAAGCCAACCCACTTCTGGTATTTTGCATAACAGCAGCATTAGCAAACTGGAACTCCAGGTCAAGTAAAGCCTCATATCTCAAAGGTATTTTGCTTAGTGAATTAGTGCAGGAATTGCACTATAAAGGGCCAGAGAATATATACTGCAGTATTTGCAAGTCATATGGTCCCTGATGCAACTATTCGGTACTGTCCATGCAGGCAAAAGTAGCCATAGCCAATATTTAACTGAACAGATATGGCTGTGCCCCAATAAAACACTGTTTACAAAAAGAGGTCCATCTGGGGAAGATGGCAGATTAGGAGAGGCAGAGCAAAATTCTCCTCCATGAAAAACTACATGAAGGAGAAAAAACATTCCAGAATAGCAGTTTCAGGGCACCACCAGCCGGACAGGGACTTCTACACCACATAATGAGGATGTAGCTGGAGAGGCTGAGAGACTGTGTATAGGACAGATGAGTGTCCGGACCAGAATGCCACAAGAGACTGGCAGTTGGAGCTGGCTAACAAGAGAGGAAGGGAGCAGCCTTCCACACCCTGGGAATCCTTCTCAGCAGTCGGCTGGAGACCCAAGGCCAACAGCCCCACGCTGGGGAATGGCGGTTGGAGCTGGCAAATCAGCGCAGTATGGGACAGCTTCCTATGCTCCATGCACCCATCTCAGCAGTTGGCTGGGGAGATAATTCTTCACAGCCCACAGCCAAGAGCTCTCGTGATGGAACTCGAAATTTGGTACTCTTGTGATCACAACCACTCTTACTTCATGGAAGCCCATGGTTTGCACAGCTGAGGGGAGGGCACCACACTGAAGTGTCAAGAGCCCCTCCCCAACCCCAGAGACTTGCAGGCAAATGGCAGACAGGGACTGTGGGGCATTTGAACCGGAAGGTGAGACACACAGCTCTGCAGCCCCAGAGTAGTACACCCACAGCCCGGGAACTGCCAGAACCACTGTGCCCTGGAACAGACTCCCTGCCAAACTAAGCAGGACCCGGCCCCATCCTATAGGGTGGGAAGACCCTGCCTTCACAGTAATAACATTGAATGTGAATGGAAAAAATTTATGCGCTGATTGGATTTCCACCAAGTTTGACCCCACACAGCTTATAGATGAAATTGGGGAGAGAACTAGCTTGAGGGTAAGAGGTGGCTCAAGAGCGCCATCTGCTAGTAGGACAGGGAAAGCATACTCCACCAAGCTGCAGCTTTGCCAGATTATAGATAAATGTTCAAATAATCCTGCATATCCTAAAATAACCCTATCAAGATAAGCAAATGCCATAAGGTCAAAAACAACAGAAAATTATAAGCATATGAAGAAACCAGAAGCTATGGACAAGCCAAACGACAAATTAAATGGCCAGAGGACACACAAAACTTGGAGCAATTAATAAAAGAAGTATACACAAATCTCTGAAACAACTTCACTATGATAGCTAAGGACAGAAAGGACATCAAAAAGACTCCAGAACAGCATAAAGAAGAATTTGAAAGAGTTAATTAAAGAAATATAACAGATTTTATGGAAATAAAAGATACTGCTGATCAAATTAAAAATATAGTTGAGACACACAACAGCAGATTTGAAGAGGCCGTGGAAAGAATTAGTGAATTACAGGACAAAACAATTAAATGTGAATGCACAAAAGAAGAAAAGGTGAAAAAATAAAAAAATTTGAAATGGATCTCAGGGAAATTATGGACAACATGAAGCACACAAACATAAGAATCATTCATGTTCCAGAAGGAGAAAAGAGTAAAGGCCAGGAAGAGTATTCAAAAACAGTGTTGGGGAAAACTTCCCAACCTTTCTAAATGACACAAATATGCAAATCAAAAATGCCCAAAGAACTCCAAATAAAATAAACCCAAATAAACCCACTCCAAGACATAGTCTGATTAGAATGTCAAATGCTGAAGAGAAGGAGAAATTCCTGAAAGCAGCAAGAGAGAAGTGATTCACCACATAGAAGGGAAACAACATAAGACTAAGTAAAGACTACTCAGCGGGCACCATGGAGGCAAGAAGGCAGTGGTATCACATACTAAAAATTCTGAAAGAGAAAAACTGCCAGGCAAGAATTCTTTATCCAGCAAGCTCTCCTTCAAAACTGGGGGTGGGGGGTGGCAGGGAGTTTAAAATTTTCACAAACAAATGCTGAGAGAATTTGTTAACAAGAGACCTCTCCTGCAAGAAATACTAAAGGGTGATATACTGGTTAAGAAAAAAAAGAAAGTAGAGAAATGTCTGGAGAAGGGCACTGAACTGAAGGGTATCAGTAAGGGTAACTTAAAGGAAATAAAGAGATGGAGGGAAAAACAGATCTGACAACTAAAAACCAAAGGATAAGATGGCTGATTCAAGAACTGCCTTCACGGTAATAACATTGAATGTGAATGCATTAAACTCCCCAATTAAAAGATAACAGATTGGCAGAATGGATTAAAAAATATGATCCATCAAATGCTGTCTACCAGAGACTCATCTTAGACCCAGCAACACAAAGAGACTGAAAGCGAAAGGATGGGAAAAAATATTCCACACAAGCTACATCCAAAGGAAAGCAGGGGTAGTAATACTAATTTCAGATAAAATAGACTTTAAATGCGATGACATCATAAGAGACAAAGAAGGACACTATATACTAATCAAAGGGCAACACACCAAGAAGAAATAACAATCATAAATGTTTATGCATGTAATCAAGGTGCTCCAAAAATACATGAGACAAACAATGGTACAGCTGAAGGAAGCAACAGACATTTCTACAATAATCATGGGACACTTCAATACACAACTCACTTCTATAGACAGATCACCAGACAAAGGAACCATAGGACATTGAGAATCTAAACAAAGTGAAAAACGAATTAGACTTAACAAACACAGATAGAATGTTACATCCCAAATTACCCAGATATATATTCTTCTCCAGTGCTCACGGAATGTTCTCCAGGATAGATCATATGCTGGTGCATAAAGCAAGCCACAATAAATTTTAAAATATTGAAATATTTCAAAGCACATTCTCTGACCACAATGGAATTCAACTAGAAGTCAATAACCATCAAAGATCTGGAACATTCACAAATATGTGGAGGTTAAACAACACACTCCTAAACAATCAGTAGGTCAAAAAAGAAATTGCAAGAGAAATAGGCAAAATCTAGAGACAAATGAAAACAAGAACACAATTTATCAAAACCTATGGGATGCAGGCGAAGGCAGTGCTCAGGGGGAAATTTGTAACTCTAAATGAATACAATAAAAAGGAAGAAAGAGCTAAAATCAAAGACATAACTGAACAACTGAAGAAGCTAGAGAATGATCAGCAAACAAACCCTAAAGCAAGTAGAAGAAAAGAAATAACAAGGAATAAAGCAGAAATAAATGATACGGAGAACAGAAATTTAAAAAATAGGATAAATAAAATGAAAAGTTGGTCCTTTGAGAAGATCAATAGGATTGACAATATCTTACCTAGACTGAAAAAGTAAAAAAGAGAGAAGACCCAAATGAACAAAATCATAAATGAGAGGGGGGACATTACTGTGGATCCCAAAGATATTAAAAAATCAAAAGAGGATATTATGAACAAATGTACACCAGCAAACAAGACAATTCAGAGGAAATGGATAATTTCTTGGTAACACATGAAGCCTAGACCGGCCCAAGAAGAAATAGAACACCCCAATAAACCAATCACAAGTAAAGAGACCCAATCCGTCATCAGAAAGCTACTTACAAATTAAAGTCCAGGGACAGACGGCATCACAGGGGAATTTTACCAAACTTTCCAAAAAGAACTGATACCATTCCTGCTCAAATTCTTTCAAAAAATCGAAGAGAATGGAACATACAAAACTCATTTTATGAAGCTAACATCACTCTAATACCAAAACCAGATAAAGATGCTACAAGAAAGGAAAGCTATAGGCCAATCTCCCTAATGAATATAGATGCAAAAATTCTCAACAAAATGCTTGCAAAATCAAATCCAAAGACAGATTAAAAAAATCATACACCATGTCCAAGTGGGGTTCATCCCAGGCATGCAAGGATGGTTGAACATAAGAAAACCAATCAATGTAATATAACACATTAACAAAACAAAAGGGAGAAATCAAAAGATCGTCTTAAATGCTGAAAAAGCATTGAACAAAATTCATCTTTCTTTTTTGATAAAATCACTTCAAAAAGTAAGAATTGAAGGAAATTTCCTCAATATGACAAAGGGTATATATGAAAAACCCACAACCAGCATAGTACTCAACAGTGGAGACTGAAAGCCTTCCCCCTAAGATCAGGAACCAGACAAGGATGCCCGCTGTCACCACTATTATACAACATTGTGCTAGAAGTTCTAGCCAGAGCAATCTGGCAAGACAAAGACATAGAAGCATCCAAATTGGAAAGGAAGAAGTAAAACTGTCACAATTTGCAGGCGATAAGATTATATATTCAGAAAATCCAGAGAAATTAACAACAAAGTTACCTAAATTAATAAACAAATTCAGCAAAATGGTGGGATACGAGATTAATGCGCAAAAGTCAGTAATGTTCCTATACACTAGGAATGACTTAACTGAAGACACTCTCAAGAAAAAAATTCCATTCACAAAAGCAACTAAAACAATCAAGTACTTAGTAATAAACATAACCAAAAGAATCAAATTCTGGGAATGAATTTAATCAAGGATGTAAAGGACTCACATTTTTATCCCAAGATAATTTGTGGTTTAATTTGTAAGTTAAAAAAAAAAGTACAGCTTTTGCTTGATATTACATTATATACAGATTAATTTAGGGAAAGTTGCATTCATTACAATATTGATCTTTCCTGTCTAAAAAGAAGGAATTGCTCCATTTATTGAATTTTGTAGTGTTTTTCACTTAGGTTTTGCACATTAAGTTTATTCTTAATCCCATTTATCTATAAAAACAGAGTATAAATGAGCTTTTAAAATGACATTTCTGGCATAGTCACTGAATATGGAGAGAAATTAAGGTTGGAAGGAACCTTAGGGATTACTTGATTTACCATCTTGTTTTACAATTGAGCAATATTAGGCTCAGACAAGTTAAGTGCCTTGTCCAAATTACACAGCAAGTTAGCAGCAATGCTGGAACTATTAACTCCCGGCCCTGTGTTTTTTTCAGTGACAGCATATTCCAATCAACTGAATAGATTCACAGTTTTATTCATGTCTTCTCTTTCAAACAATTAGATTTAAATTAAATCAGTGAATAAAACCTGTCACATAAGAGTCTGCTTCTAATTAACATGATATTGGCATTAAAGTTCTTATTCCACAACCCAAAGTGGCGTATCATTTGTATTTCAAACACTTAGAATAAAAAAAGAAATAAAGAGAATACCTTTTTAGTCCATCTTTTTACTCCATTATATCCTTTGGTTACCAGCTGTCTATGAAAAAAGCTGTTGAAGAAGTGAACCTGGAACAGACATCAAATATAAGCAATCAGGTTATGTATAACTAACACTCAGATTTACCTTCAAACGAAAATGGAAATTTTAAAATGCTTGAAAGTAAAATAGACAAAAAGGAAAAGTTTCTTCTTAAAAAAGATCAAAATACAGACAATACATTACATGGTTCTGAGAAGATCCTTTTGCAAATTTTTATTAGTATGACCTTACAGCTGTGGTCTACAGTTAGAACTGGAATTGGGCAGAAAATACATTAAATGAATCCAGTCAAGTAGAGAAGCAATCTGATAAACCTCTCCAAATCAGATGACAAAGTTGAAAAAGATTATGAAATAATGAGGTAAAGTTTACCTTGAACTCAAGAAGCATAGACTGCAAAACTCACCCCATCTGAAGGGTGTGGATTTGGAGATTCCTGTTGTCATAACTAGAAAAAGAGCTTATCATGATCATTTCTAGCACCAAAGGAATTATCCTCGCCACATGGAGCAACAGGTCCTGCATTCTGGCTTCAAATTTCTGGCTTATAAGTAGTATAAGCTCCTCTAAGATAGTTAACATATTGTGGTCTTAAAGTGTTCACTCAGTAACTCTGAAGCACTTAAGATGATAAAACTGTTCCCTTGGTGCAGTGGTTCTCAGAGTGTTGTCAGCAGATCAGTAGCATCAGCATCATCTGGTAACTTGTTAGAAATGCAAATTCTCTGGCCCCAGCCCAGAACTAATGATCAGAAATTCTGGGGGTAGGGCCCAGCAATCTGGTTTTATAAGCTTTTGAGGTAATTCTGATGCACATTTGTTTGAGAACCATGAAGTTTAATTAAGATATGGATAAGAAGAGGTTGTAGCAGCTGTCTCTATTAAGCAGCGATTCTCAAACTTTCTATGCATCAGAATCACCTGTAGCATTTGTTACAACACACAGATTGGAACCCACCCCAATGAAGATGGTGGACTAAGAAGCTTAGGGGATCTGTCCAACCACTGAAGCTTTGAACAATCACCAAGAATTGGCAGAAACATCTTTCTCAAACCTCTAGAAGATAGTTAAGGACTGCAGTAAGGGTGAGTGTCAAATAAAGAAAAAGGCTACTTAAAAGCAAAAGGATCTTGTGGTGCACTGGCTGGCCCATCGCCACTCATCACTGGCCTGGCATGGAGCCCCAGTCCTGGCTCTGGAGGGAGCAGAAAAACCCTCATGCATATACCAGGAAGATGTATGTCTAACACAATCTGTATGGCCTGAAGGACTCTCTGTCCTAGAACGTGCCTATGTACAGAAGACGGCTCACAGAGCTTTCCTACTGATGGCTCACAGAGCTCTCACACTGGAGAAGCAGTCAAGTACCTGCTTGGGGCAATGGATTGCTGGCTGTAGGACACACAGTGCAGTGCCCAGGACTGTGAAGAGACTGCTTCCTAGTGCGGAGGAGACATTAGTACCTGTGTTAACAGGGGGAATCCTTAGGGTCAAGACAAGAGGCATGAACACAAAGGACCAGGAGGGCCCCTACACTTTGGCCTGAAGCTACTCTCTTACCTCATTTTGTGGATAAGCTCTGAAGGTGAGCACCTGCACAGTCAATCCACAAAAACTGGGAAAATTGCTATCTTTTTTTCCTTCTTCCTTTTTTAAATTTTGTCAGCAACTGGTTTTCAAGGTTTTCTAGCTGGTTAACAACAACTAGATACAAGCTTATTTCAGCAGTAACATAAAATATCAAAATGTCCAGGCTTCAACAAAAGATTACAAAACATACAAACATGAAACAATGACCCAAGTAAAGGAGAAAATTAAAGCATTAGAAACCATTAATGAGGAGGATCAGCCCTGGGACATTCCAGAAAAAGACTTTCATAAAATGCTCCAAGAGCTAAAGAACTATGGACAACAAACTAAAAGAAATCAAGAAAACAATGGATGAACATACATAGAGATGGAAAATTATGAAAAGGAGCCAAACAGAGCTGAAGACCACAGGAAAAGAAATTTAAAACTCCCTAGAGAGGTTCAACACTAGATTGGAGCTGGCAGAAGAATCAGTGAGTTTAAAGATAAGACAAGTGAAATAATCAAGTCTGAGGAGCAGAAAGAAGGAATGAAGAAAAGTGAAAGAGCTTGAGGATACCATCAAGCATACTAACATACACATTGTGGGAGTTCAGAAGAAGAAGAGAGAAGGAGCAGAATAAATATTCAAAGATAATGGCTGAAAGATTCCCAAATTTAACGAAAGACATGAATACATACATCCAAGATGATCAATGAACTCCAAGCAGAGTATGTCCAAATAGACCAACAATGCATCATGTTATAATCAAACCGTCCAAGGCCAAACATAAAAACGAAAATTTGGAAAGCCACAAGAAAGAAGCAACATGTCACATACAAGGGAGGCTCAATAAGATTAAATGCCGATTTTTCATCAGAAACCATAGAGGCAAGAAGGCGGTAAGAAGACATATTTAGGCGAACCAAGAATTCTGTATCCAGCAAAACTGTGTTTCAAATGTGAGAGATGGAGTAAGACATTCTGAGATAAATAAAAGCTTAGGAACTTTGTCACACTAGACTGGCCATACAAGAAATGCTAAAGGAAGTACTGCAGGTTGAAAGGAAAGAACACTAGCCAACTGATGGCTAGTTTGCAAACAAATAAAGATTGTTAGTAAAGATAATGAAATGAGTACATATTTGTACCAATACTACTGCCTTTTTATACATAATTCCACTTTTTATTTCACACAGGATCTAAAAAGCAAATGCATAATATACAATGATAAATCAATGGTTTTGGACTCATAATGTATAAATATGTAATTTGTGACAAGAACTACATAAATGGACTCTCTTCAAAATTGAGGGAGAGTTTAAAATTTTCACAGACAAATGCTGAGAGAATTTGTTAAGAAGAGACCTACCTTGCAAGAAATATTAATGGGAGTTATACCAGTTGAGAAATAAAAAAAGAAAGAGAGGTCTGCAGAAGGACACAGAACTGAAGAATATTAGTAAGGGAAACTTAAAGAAAAAAAAAGGGGGTGGGGAACTGTGCCGGTTTGAATGTATTGTGTCCCCCAAATGCCATTATCTTTGTAGTCTTGTGGGGCAGACATTTTGGTGCTGGTTAGATTTGCTTGGAATGTGCCCCACCCAGCTGTGGGTGCTGATACTGATGAGATGTTCCCATGGAGGCATGGCCCCACCCATTCAGGGTGGGCTTTGATCGGTGGAGCCATATAAATGAGCTGACTTGAGAGGGAACTGAGTGCAGCTGTGAGTGATGTTTTGAAGAGGAGCAAGCTTGCTAGAGAGAAATGTCCTGGGAGAAAGCCATTTTGAGGCCAGAGCTTTGGAGCAGACGCCAGCTGCCTTCCTAGCTAGCAAAGGTTTTCCGGACGCCATTGGCCATCCTCCAGTGAAGATACCCGATTGCTGATGTGTTACCTTGGATGCTTTGTGGCCTTAAGACTGTAACTGCGTAGCGAAATAAACCCCCATTTTATAAAAGCCTATCCATCTCTAGTGTTTTGCATTCTGCAGCATTAGCAAACTAGAACAGGGACAGATCTGACAAATAAAAACCAAAGGATAAGATAGTTGGTTCAAGAACTGCCTTCACAGTAATAACATTGAATGTGAGTGGATTAAACTCCCCAATTAAAAGATACAGATTGGTAGAAGGGACTAAAAAGCATAATTCATAAAGGAGATGAAAAAATATGGTGGCATAGAGAGGAGTGGAAGCTAGTTTGTCCCCCTGGAACAACTAATAAACGACCAAGAACAACTAGTAAATAATCTGGAATAACTGCAGGGGGGACAAACGTGACTGTCCACTCATCATACACCAACCTGAATTGGGAGGAATGTCCAAGATCGCAGCATAAAATCTATAAGTAAAAACTGTAGAACCAAGCTGGGAGCCCCCTTCCCCCATGGCCCAAACTGCAAAGCCTCATGGTGCTAGAGAGCAGCACTCTCTGTGCAACTGAATACAGCTCAGCTGAGCTCCAACTGGGGTTTTAATTAACAAACGTGGACTGCTCAATTCAAGATATGAATTCCCAACAAGAGGACAGAGGCTTCTGGTGACAAATGACCTTGGAGAGCCGGAGGATGGCCATGGACTGGCCCTGAAGGTGGCTTTCTGTCACTTTTTCAGCTCAGTGGAGAAAGTCCAGCCATTTTCAGTTCCCAGTGCTCTGACCCAGACAAGGGTGGAGACAGCAGAGGCAGAGAGACTATTCAAATTTAAATGACCTCTCCCTAGGGGGTGTATTTTCCCTAAGAGGAAGAAGGTGGTACCAAGCTCTACTACCCACCTTCCATTCAGAACCAGACCCCAGAGCCTGGGGCAAAACAGCCATGGACCACATCTCCTTATACCAGTCTGGAGCTACAGGCTGACAGGCACTACCTGCTGGGCAGAAAAGCAGTGACTTGAGGCCACATAGGGTGTACCAATCTTCTAAAACACACCCTCAGAGAGACATGATACTATTGCCTCCTTCTGAGACCTGAGCCCGTAGAAATCGAAAGTTCGATGAAACAACTGGCAGAATCTATGGAAATGAAAGGCACAACACAAGAGATGAAAGACACTGTGGAAACATACAACAGCAGATCTCAAGAGGCAGAATAAAACACTCAGGAAGTGGAGAACAATGCACCTGAAAGCCTACACACTAAAGAACAGATAGAGAAAAGAAAGGAAAAATATGAGCAATGTCTCCAAGAACTTAAGGACAAAATAAAATGCAGGAATGTATGTGTCACTGGTGTTCCAGGAGGAGAAGAGGGGAAAGGGGGCAGAATAATAGAGGAAATAATCAATGAAAATTTCCCATCTCTTAGGAAAGATATGAAAATTATGGATCCAAGAAGCACAGCGTACCCCAAACAGAATAGATCTTAATAAAGGCCTATGCCAAGACACTGAAAAATCAGATTATCAAACATCAAAGATAAAGAGAGAATCCTGAAAGCAGCAAGAGAAACGCGATCCATCACATACAAAGGAAGCTTGATAAGACTACGTGAGGATTTCTCAATAGAAACCATGGAGGCAAGAAGGAAGTGGGGTGATATATTTAAGATACTGAAAGAGAAAAACCACCAACCAAGAATCCCATATCTGGCAAAACTGTCCTTCAAATATGAGGGAGAGCTTAAAATATTCTCTGACAAACAGACAACAGAGTTTGTGAACAAGATACCTGCTCTACAGGAAACACTAAAGGAAGCACTGCAGACAGAAAGGAAAAGATAGGAATGAGAGGTTTGGAAAACAATTTTGGGAGACAGTAGCACAGCAATGTAAGTACACTGAACAAAGATGACTGTGAGCATGGTTGAAAGAGGAAGGTTAGGAGCATGTGGGACACCAGAACAAAAGATGAAAGATAAAGACTGGGACTATATAACTCAGTGAAACCTAAGGTGCTCAACGATTGTAATAAAAGGTGCAAATATGTTTTTACATGAGGTAGAACAAATGAATGTCAACACTGTAAGGTGTTAAAAACAGGGTGAGATTGGGGGGAAAATACAATCAATGCAAACTAGAGACTATAATTAACAGAAACATTGTATTATGTTTCCTTTAATATAACAAAGGCAATATACCAAAGCTAAATGCATATGGGGGTGGGTAATATGGGAAGGGTATGGGACTCCTGGTATTGGTGATGTTGTCTGACTCTTTTATTCTACTTTAGTTTAATGCTATCTTTCCTTTTGTTGCTTTCTAGCTGTCATGTTTTTTTTCCTCTCTCTCTCTTTCTTTTTTCTTTTTCTTTTGTCTCTCTACCTTCTTTGTCTCTTCCTCCTTCTTTATGAAAGGAATGGACATGTCCTTATATAGATAGTGGCGATGGTGCTGAATACATAAATATGTGACTATACAGGGAACCAATGATTGTTTACTTAGGACGGAATATATGATGTGTGAACAAAACCATCTTAAAAAATGGGCTGATGAAAAAACCTTGAGGGCACTATATTGAGTGAAATAAGACAGACACATAAGGACAAATATTGAACGGTCTCACTGATATGAACTAATTATAATATGTAAACTCATAAACATGAAATACAAGTTACCAGGATATAGAACAAGGCTAAAGAATGGGGAGCGGTTGCTTATTATGAGCAGAATGTTCAACTAGGGTGTACTTAAATGTTTGAAAATGGACAGAGGTGATGGTAGCATGTTGTGAGAATAACTAACAGTGCTGAATGGTGCGTGAAGGTGGTGAAAGGGTAAGCTCAGAGTCACATAAGTCACCAGAAGGAAAGTTGCAGGTTAAAAGATGGGAAGGGTATAAACAGTGAATCTTGTGGTGGACAATGTCTGTAATTAACTGTACAAATATTAGAAATCCCTCTCATGAACTAGAACAAATGTATGACATGGTAACTAGAAGGTAATAATAGAGGGGCATACAGGAAAAAAATATATACCTATTGCAAACTATATACCATAGTTAATAATATTTTTTTTTTAAATTCAGTTTTATTGAAATACATTCACACACCATACAATCATCCATGGTATACAATCAACTGTCCACAGTATGATCACACAGTTATGCGTTCACCACCACAATCTATCTCTGAACATTTTCCTTACATCATAAAGAACCAGAACAAGAATAAAAAATAAAAGTGAAAAAAGAACACTCAAATCATCCCCCCATCCCACCCCATTTGTCCTTTAGTTTTTATCCCCATTTTTCTACTCATCCATACACTAGATAAAGGGAGTGTGATCCGCAAGGTCTTCACAATCACACTGTCACCCCTTGTAATCTACATTATCATATCATCGTCTTTAGGAGTCCAAACTGCCGGGTTGGAGTTTGGTAGTATTTTAACATTCTTTCATCAACAGTAACAAATGTACTATACCAAAACTATGAATCAATAATGGAGGAGGGGTGGTTAGGGGTATGTAAAGATTGGAGTTTCCTTTTTTTGTCTTTATTTCTTTCCCGGAGTAATGAAAATGTTCTACAAATAGAAAAAAGAAAATTAATTGTGGTGATGGATGCACAGCTATATGATGGTACTATGGGCAACTGATTGTACACTTTGGAACTTTGGATAGTTGTATGGTATGCGAACAATCTCAATAAAAATAAAAAAAATTAAAAAAAAGATCTTAAGCGGGGGGGAAAGTATGATCATCAGTATGCTGTTTATAAGAGACTCATCTTAGGACACAGCAATACAAAGAGACTGAAAGTGAAAGGACGGAAAAAAATATTCCATGCAAGCTGCAGCCAAAAGAAAGCAGGGGTAGCAATACTAGTATTAGACAAAATAGGTTTTATTTTTTTTTTTTATTTTTTATTTTTTTTAACTTTCAGCAAATTTTATTAGGCTGATGATAAATCTATTATTAAATGTGTTTTTTTTTTAATTCAGTTTTATTGAAATATATTCACAAACCATACAGTCATCCATGGTATACAATCAACTGTTCACAGTATGATCATATAGTTATGCATTCATCACCTCAATCTATTTCTGAACATTTTCCTTACATCAGAAAGAATCAGAATAAGAATAAAAAATAAAAGTGAAAAGAGAATACCCAAACCATCCCCCCATCCCACCCTATTTGTCATTTAGTTTTTACTCCCATTTTTCTACTGATTTTTTTTCAATTTTTTAACTTTGTTTATCAAAAAATTAAAAACAAACAGGCAAACAACAACCAAAAAAACCCCACAACATTTCAAACAAAGCAATGGATTAAGGAAAACAAATAACCTAAAATAACTATTTTGCTTCCAATATGTTCCTACCATACCCCAAGAAAATTAATAAACCATGTCCAAACAGAGGAGTAAGAAAAACAAATAATCTAAAATAACTACATTGCTTCCAACATGTTCCTACCATACCCCAAGAAAATTAACAACCCCTAAGAAAACAAAGGAATAAGAGAAAAAAAAAAAAAAAAAACTAAAATAACTCTATTGCTTCCAACATGATCTTACTATATCCAAGAAAGTTTACAAACCATAATCATTCCTGAGCATTCCCATAACATTGAGATTACCCTCCATAGTTTATCTGTTCTTATTAGATTATCATTCCCCCTCCACTAATTGGTATCTCTAGGTCCCCTACATTCTACAGTATAAAACATTGTACATTTTTCACAGAATTCACATTAGTGGTAACATAAAATATCTCTCTTTTTGTGCCTGGCTTATTTTGCTCAGCAAGACAAAATAGGTTTTAAATGCAAAGATGTCATAAGAGACAAAGAAGGACACTATATAGTAATAAAAGGGACAATTCACCAAGAAGAAATAAGAATCATAAATGTTTATGCACCCAATTCAGGTGCTCCAAAGTACAAGAGACAAACACTGGCAGAACTGAAGAAGCAATAGATGTTTCTACAATAATAGTGGGAGACTTCAATATACCACTCTCTTCTATAGATAGAACAACCAGATAGAGGACCAATAAAGAAATTAAGAACTTAAACAATATGATAAATGAGTTAGGCTTAACAGACATACATAGATCGCTACATCCCAAATTACCAGTATATACATTCTTCTCTAGCGCTCATAGAATGTTCTGCAGGATAGACCCTATGCTGGGGCATAAAATAAGCCCTGATAAATTTTAAAAGATTCAAATATTTCAAAGCACATTCTCTGACCATAATGGAATACAACTAGAACTTAATAAACAACAAAGAACCAAAACATACACAAATATGTGGAGGTTAAACAACACACTCCTAAACAATCAGTAGGTCAAAGAAGAAATTGCAATAGCAATAGGTAAATATCTAGAGACAAATGAAAACAAGAACACAATATATCAAAACCTATGGGATGCAGCAAAGGTGGTGCTGAGGGGAATTTTATAACTCTAAATACATACATTAAACAGAAAGAAAGAGCTAAAATAAAAGACATAAATGAAAACTGAAGAAGCTAGAGGATGATCAGCAAACTAACCCTAAAGCAAGTAGAAGAAAAGAGATAACAAGGAATAAGGCAGAAATAAATGATATGGAGAAAAAAAAAAACAATAGAGAGAATAAATAAAACCAAAAGTTGATTCTTTTAGAAGATCAACAAGATTGACAAAGCCTTAGCTAGAGTGACAAACTCAAAAAGAGAGAAGACCCAAATAAACAAAATCAGAATTGAGAGGGGCATTACTGTGGATCATGAAGAAATTTAAAAAATCAAAAGAGGATACTATGAACAGTTGTAAAGCAGCAAACTACACAATTAGAGGAAATGGACAATGTCCTGGAAACATATGAATAACCTAGACTAGCCTGAGAAGAAACAAGACCTCAACAAACCAATCACAAGTAAAGAGAGATCCAATCAGTCATCATAGCTTCCTACAAGTAAAAAACGAGGGCCACTCCCCTCTACGTGGGATCAGACACCCAGGGGAGTGAATCTCCCTGGCAACGTGGAATATGGCTCCCGGGGAGGAATGTAGACTTGGCATCGTGAGACGGAGAACATCTTCTTGACCAAAAGGGGGATGTGAAAGGAAATGAAATAAGCTTCAGTGGCAGAGAGATTCCAAAACGAGCCGAGAGGTCACTCTGGTGGGCACTCTTACGCACACTTTAGACAACCCTTTTTAGGTTCTAAAGAATTGGGGTAGCTGGTGGTGGATACCTGAAACTATCAAACTACAACCCAGAACCCATGAATCTCGAAGACAGTTGTATAAAAATGTAGCTTATGAGGGGTGACAATGGGATTGGGAAAGCCATAAGGACCACACTCCACTTTGTCTAGTTTATGGATGGATGAGTAGAAAAATAGGGGAAGGAAACAAACAGACAAAGGTACCCAGTGTTCTTTTTTACTTCAATTGCTCTTTTTCACTCTAATTATTATTCTTGTTATTTTTGTGTGTGTGCTAATGAAGGTGTCAGGGATTGATTTAGGTGATGAATGTACAACTATGTAATGGTACTGTAAACAATCGAAAGTACGATTTGTTTTGTATGACTGCGTGGTATGTGAATATATCTGAATAAAATGAAGATAAAAAAAAAAAAAACAAAAAAACAAGGGCCAGATGACTTCACTTTACCAAAGTTTCCAAAAAGAACTGACACCATTCCTGCTCACAACTTATAAAAAATTGAAGAAAAAGGAACACTACCTAACTCATTTTACAAAGCTAACATCACTCTAATACCAAACCAGATAAAGATACTACAAGAAAGGCATACTACAGGCCAATCTCCCTAATGAATATACGTGCAAAAATTCTCAAGAAAATACATGCAAATTGAATCCAAAAACACATTAAAAAAATCATACACCACAACCAAGTGGGGTTCATTCTAGGCATGCCAGGGTGGTTCAACATAAGAAAATCAATTAATGCAATACAACACATTAGCAACACAAAAGAGAAAAATTAAAGGATCATCTCAATAGATGCCGGAAACGCATTTGACAAAATTCACCATCCTTTTTTGATAAATTCCCTTCAAGGTAGGAATTGAAGGAAATTTCCTCAATAAGATAAAGGGCATATATGAAAAACCCATAGCCAGCAAGGTACTCAATGGTGAGAGACTGAAAGTCTTTCCCCTAAGATTGGGAATAAGACAAGTATACTCGCTGTCACCACTATTATTCACCATTGTGCCAGAAGTTCTATCCAGAGCAATCAGTAAGACAAAGAAATAAAAAGCATTCAAATTGGAAGGGAAGAAGTAAAACTGTCATAATTTGCAGACGATATCATCACATATTTGGAAAATCCTGAGAAATCGATGATAAAGCTACTTGAGCTAAGAAACAAATTCAGCAAAGTGGTGGGATACGAGATCAATACCCAAAAGTCAGTAATGTTCCTACACACTAGGAATGACCTAACTGAAGAGACACTCAAGAAAAAAATTCCATTCACAATAGCAACCAAAAAAATCAAGTATCTAGGAATAAACTTAACCAAGGATGTAAAAGACCTCTACACAGAAAATTACAAAACTTCACCTAAATAAATCAAAGGAGACTGAAACAGGTGTAAAGATATTCTGTGTTCATAGATAGGAAGGCTAAATGTTGTTAAGATACCAATTCTACCCAAACTGATCTACAGATTCAACACAATCCCAATCAACATCCCAATAACCTACTTTGCAGATTTGGAAAAGCTAGTTATCAAATTTATTTGGAAGGGAAAGGGGCCTCAAATTGCCAAAAACATTCTAAAAACAAAGAAGGAAATGGAAGGACTTACACCTCCTGACTTTAAAGCCTACTATAACGTCACGGTAGTCAAAATAGCGTAGTACTGGCACAAAGATAGACACATTGATCAATGGAATAGCATGGAGCGTTCAGTAATAGACCCCCAGATCTATGGTTCACTGATTTTTTATAAGGTCCCAAATCCACTGACCTGGGACAGAACAGTCTCTTCAACAAATTGGGTTGGGAGAACTGGATATCCATGTCCAAATAATGAAAGTGGACCCCTACCCTCACACCCTATAGAAAAATTAACTCAAAGTGGATCAAAGACCTCAATATAAGAGACAGTACCAAAAAACTCCTAGAACATAATGTAGGGAAGCATCTTCAAGACCTAGTATTAGGAGGTAGCTTGTTAGACTTTACACACAAAGCACAAGCAATGAAAGAAAAAATAGATAAATGGGAACTCCTCAAAATCAAAGCTTCTGTACCTCAAAGGACTTTGTCAAAAAGGTAAAGAGGCAGCCAACCCAATGGGAGAAAATATTTGGAAACCATATATATGCTAAGAGACTGATATCCAGCACATATAAAGAAATCCTACAACTCAACAAGAATAGCACAAATAGCCCAATTATAAAACGGGCAAAAGATATGAAAAGACGTTTTTCAGAAGAGGAAAGACAAATGACTACAGAACACATGAAAAAATGTTCATCTTCACTAGCTATTAGGAAAATGCAAATCAAGACCACAATGAGATATCATCTCACACCAAAAGAATGGCAGCCATCAAACAAACAGGAAACTACAATGCTGGAGAGGATGTGGAGAAATTAGAACTCTTATTCATTGCAGGTGGGAATGCATAATGGTACAACTGCTACGGAAGACAGTTCGGAGGTTTCTCAGAAAACTAGATAACAACTGACCCTACAATCTGGCAATTTCACTTCTCAGTATATACCCAGAAAATCTGAAAGCAGTGAGATGAACAGACATTTGCACACTGATGTTCATAGTGACATTGTTCACAATTGCCAAGAGGTAGAAACAACCCAAGTGTCCCTCAACAGACGAATGGATAAACAAAATGTGGTGTATACATACGATATAATACTATATAGCAGTAAGAAGGAACAGAGGTCCTGAAACATATGACTACGTGGTTGAACCTTGAAGACACAATGCTCAGTGAAATAAGTCAGACTCAAAAGGAGAGCTACTGTATGTTGTCACTAATATGAACTCCATGAATAATGTAAAATCAGTGTCTTATAATGTAGAATATAGTGGAACTAGAGATAGTCAGAAGCTAGTGAAGGGGGCATGATTACTTAATATGTAAAGACACGTTAATGAGAGTGAACTTAAAGGTATGGGAATAGACAGAGGTGATGATAGTTTGTCAATAGGATTATTAGGTATCAGTGCTGTTTTGAAGACGAACATGATTGAAAGGTCTTGTTTAAAGATAATGTACCTCATAAGTGTTTGCATAATCTACTTCTAAGGTATTACACTGGTACAAAGAGTTAACAACAAAATGGTATATGGGAAAAATACATATTGCATATTATAGACCATATTTAATAGGAATACCTTACCAGCACCACACTAATACTAGGGATAAATAACTAAGAGCTAAGAGCTTTGTGGTGTTTTGGGTCATAATAATTGTTTAAGATTGAGAGTGATGATGATTGTACAACTAAGTGAAGATAATGTGAGACACTGCTTTTTTATCTTGAAAAGAATATAAGTTACATGAAGTTAGGAGCCCCCTACTTAATAAGTCAAGCCCTTGATCTTGAGGCCTGGTCCAGTGAAACCTACAGGTGTAAAGGGGAGGCTAAGCCTAAGACTGACCTTCAGAAAATCTCTTTTGTTGTTCAGATGTGGCCTTTCTCTCTCTCTAAGCCCAACTCCACAAATAAATTCATTACCCTCCCCGCAACATGTGTCATGACTCCCAGGGGAGTGCATCTCCCTAGCGACATGGGACACAACTCCCAGGAATGAGCCTAGCCCTGGCATCAAGGGATTGAGAACGCCTTTTTGACCAAAAGGCGGAAAAGAAAGGTAACAAAATAAGGTTTCAGTGGCTAAGAGATTTCAAATAGAGTCAAGAAGCTATCCTGGAGGTTACTATTCTGCAAGCTCCAGCTCAATACTCCAGATGCCCACAGTATGCCAAGCCCTAATCAACAGTAGTTCCAAAAATACTAAAGAACACCTAGGTCCCTATCTGAGACTCTATAAAAGTTTCACTCACGAAGTTTACTTTTCAGACACTTATATCCCCCAGAGTGTTCCTATGCCAAGTAAGTCCCAAAACCCTGAGGCAACAGCTTCTCCAAGAACATCAACCAGATTCAGCCTCCTTCCCCGTAATTCGACACTCCTTTTCAATATGAACAAGTTACACTGGTCAATGTCCAGGTATCCCTGAAGAGTGAGACAGTGATCAAACGAGAGAGAGGGGTAGCAACCGACAAGTTAGGATTTAACAAAGGATTACGAATATTGAATCTTTATATAAGTAATTTTTTTAAGTCTCTAGGGTACTAGAATAGCTAGAATGAAATAACTGACATGGTGGAACTATAATACAAAACATGCTTTGAAATTTGCTCTATAGTTACTTTTAAATTATACTTTGAAAGTTATCACACTTCTGTATATATGTTATATTTCACAAGAAGGAAAAAATTGAAATTGTGGAACTGTAACTTATAACATTCTTTGAAATTTGCACTATAACTACTTGTTAAATCATACTTTGAAAGTTATCACCTTTCAGTGTATATGATATACTTCACAATAAGGAAAAAGCTGAAATAGTAGAACTGTAACCCATAACATTCTTTGAAATGTGCTCTCTACTTGTTAAATCATAGTTTGAATGTTATCACTTTTCTGTATATATATTTCACAATAAAAAAATGTAAATAAAATAAAATAAAATAAAATAAATTAAACAGCTTTTTAAAACTAAAAAAAAAAAACCATATAGATACCTGGGCCTCACCTCCAGTAAGTCTGTGGTGGGTCTAAGAATTTGCATTTCTAATAAGTTCCCAGATGATGTTGATACTGCTAGTCCAGGGACCACACTTTGAGGACCACTGTCTTAATTGGTAAGTGTCCTTTAATCTCATGAGGATTTACAATTAAATGTAGAGGTAATGAAAGTAAATTCAACCCATGGAATTAACACTTTTGTGTTAAAAATAATCTGTATGCATTTAAATTCAAACTTTCTGATGATTAAGAGAAATTGACACAATAGAGATTAGCTTCATGATTCTAATTTTAAATGCATAACAGATTTGTGATTCTACATGGAAAGCTGTAAGACACTATGCCCACAATCAATACTGGGATGTTCAGGAGAAACTGAGATTAATTATATTTATATGTCTAACTTATTAAATTTATAAGAGTTTTATAAAATACTTGTTGATATCAAAGGTCTCCCAGTCATGTATCTGAGTGCTCAGATGGAAACATTAATACATTAGATTTACAAACAGCAGTTTAAATACGTAACTGATCTCTTATGGGAATTTAGAGGTTAAGGAATTTAGTTTGTATTTGACCTGAGTATCAAAGATTAATCCAAGAAAAAGTGAAGATGAATGCTACCATACTAGATTTTTTTCAAGAGTAAGACTTTCAACTGAATTTAAAAGTTTAAATAGTCCCCATTGAGCACCTTCCCACCAAAAGAAATCTTCCAAGATATAAAAAAAATACACCCAACCTGAAACAAACACGCAGGAAAACACTGGCACTGTAACTTTCTTATACAGAGGTGAATTAATAGACTAGAACTTATGCCCAACTGTAACACATGACCAAGCCAAAATCTAACACTTTTTAAAATCTGAGGAACATCAAATAACTACATAAAGTTAAAAAAAAACAAAAACAAAAAACTCTCCTTATAACAGACAATACTCTCCTGCAGAGTAAGTTTTCACTTACTTTGTCTGGAACTGCATCCATTATCAGCTCACCATACATATTAATGACCTGTAGAAAGTCAATTCAGAACACCCCAATCAGAATGAATAACATATGACTACTAACAGCAATCAAACTTTTTGTATCCTGAGGTTAATGAATAAGACATTTCAGTAAGGAATAAAGAATCCTTGACTCCAAAAGATAACCATGAGGCCAAACTTGAGGTTATTAATTATATATTATAATCTAACATCCTCTACAACTTTTCCACACTAAGAACCTACAATGTACTAACCTGGTCATTCAGCCAATTCTGACCATCCAGGGTCGCCAGATCATCCATATCTAGCATGTGCTTGTTGTAGAAGATGCGGAAGTTACATTTTTGATGTTTGGCCCGATAGTTCGTGATTTCTCTATTGATAAATGGTTTTCTGAAACAAAGTTTTTAGGAAAAAAGGTTAAAAAATGAACTCTACTCAATTTATTGCTAACTATCCTTTTTTTCAATCAAGAGAAAAGTCATATATGCCATCAATTTTATTTTTAAGAGCTTAAATTTATCATCACTGACAAACCTATTAGAAAAGTCTTCATTAAAGACATCTTTTAATCTTCCAAGAACATCTTTTTCACTCAGTGGGACCAAACTACCATACTTCTTCATAATCTCATCTAGGAACCCTTAAAATAAAAGAAGAAAAATTAAGATGGAAAAACAAACCATTATCAGCAAAGTTATTCTCCCAACACTTAAACTATACACAATACTTAATGCTTAACACACTTTATATTACAGTATTACATTACACTATGAAGAAATCTTTTAAATTTTATCTTTTGTAGAAAAATAAAAGGGATTAGGCCCTCAGCATCCCAATATAGAGAGAAATATTGTGAGGCATTGGATCTTTAAGCTATTGATGATTTGCTAGAGAGGGAATGGATAGCTAAAAATAAAGACTGGTATCTTTCTGTAGCTTAACCTAGGAGAATAAGCTGATCTCCTAAGAATTGAAATCTAAAGGGTTTAATCACATGGTTAAATATATCTATCCTTTTGGTAACTGAAGGAATAAGGAACAATTTTATTACAAATCAGAGGGGATTAATTGGTGATATTATTGTCACTTTTTTTATTTGGAAAAGGTGTATAATTTAATCTCATAGCAAGGGACAAATTCTAACTCATTTTTATATAATTCAATACTACAATTACGCTCATGACACTGAATAACCCTATGAGGTGAACTTAATTGGATAACAGAACTAGTGAGGCATATTTTAAGATGGGAAATAGAATAAAGGATTACTTCTTGGCCAGAATATAGATAGCTTTCAGGTATGTTTAAGTAATATGTATATGTATTTTAATGGCTTCCAGGAGGACCCACTGAAGAAACATAATGAAAAATGCCCTAGGAAATAAAACCAGCCAGGACATTATTTCTTAAGTAAATGTGGAGGCAAGGCTTAGGGGCTCACAAACACACAAACTTGATTTAGGCTACCCAATGATGTGAAATGAGAAGAGCAACATCCTGGCTAACCAGTCTGATAGTTAAGTCTGTTAAGACAGAGGGAAAAAAAGACTTTTTGCCATTTATTTTACTAACTTCAAGGATGGCCTCGACTATGCATAGGTACAATATAGGACAGGAAGGATCACAACAGTTGAATACCAAGTATGGAGGGAGGAACAGAGAAGTAAAAAACATACTTTTCTGCCTGTTGATCTCCCACCAGAGAGGATTCCAATTTGAGAGACTTAAGACAAGAATGAAGGTCAGGGTAATGTAAACCAGGAAAGAGTTGCTTGCTTATGCCTGGTTCTGGTCTAGACTTTGGGCGTACAGAAGACAGGAAGATATTCCCACATTCTGATTTAGCTCATCAAGGGAAGAGAGAAAGATTTGGGGCTTCTAAGCTATGAGTAGAGTATGTATTTGCCTATAGTGTTTACTTCATATTTCATATGAAGGTACGAAATATCTAAGAATAAACTTTAGGAATGTACAAAACCTAAGTGAAAAACACTACAAAATCTTACTAAGGGATGTAAGTCAGTAATGGAGTGGTTCTTTCCTTTCAGACAGGAAAGCTCAATATTGTAATGAGAATTTTCCCTAAATTAATCTATAAATGTAATGCAATACCAAGCAAAGCTGTACTTTTTTTTTAATTGACAAAATAAACCCCAAATTATCTTGGGACAAAAATGTGAGAAATTCCTAGAAAAATTTTAAAAGGATTAAAGTGGAGATGTGAATAAGGGGCAGAAAAGAGAGGGAAGAGGGCCCAGTCCCACCAAATTATAAAACTAACTAAAGGAGGTCAGCGGCGCTGCTGGGGGGCAGGTGGCTCCAGCCCCGGGACTGGCTGGGGCTCCCGGACGCCTGGGGCTTCCACACCCTGCAGCAGGCCCGGGGCAAGGCGCGCAGGACGAGTATCAGCCGAGCAACATCAAACGCAAGCATAAGCCCGGCTGGCTCCGACTCCCGGGAAGCCGGCCAGCACCCAGGTCATCCTCTGCCGCATGCACAAGGGCCGCAAGTCGCTGAGCCATTGAGACGCGCGACGCTGCGGAGGGACCTCCGTTAGAGCGTTCCCCTTGCCCCGCAGCTTTTGGCAGGAAGCTGGGGAACGGGGACAATTCAGACATGAGTGCCCCCAAACTATAGTGTCGGCCCATGGGGACGAGATTTGGGGTGGGACTGGAAGGGAGCAAAAGGTCTTTTCGCTTTTGAATTAGGCAGAATTTCTAACATAGACAACGTCCCCAGACTAGAACAGTGAATCCCAAGGTACCCAGTACAGGGCCCCTGACCACCGCCAGCCATCACTCATCCCGACCCTCCTGTGTTATTCTGAAACGGATTTCAGGCATCGTTTCATCTGTAAATATGTCACAATGCATCTCTCGAAGATTACTCTAAAACGTTACTTCAAGACATCACACCTAAAAAATTAGCAATAATTCCTTAGTATCAAGTGTCTAATAAATGCCCCCCTCAAAAAAAACCTAACTAAAGGAATTTAAGCAGAATAGTGCTAGCATAGAAATAGAGAAACCAAGTCCATAAAAAGACCCAATAACAGGTGCCATTTCATATCCAGGGAGCAAAGAATGAATTATTCAAAATAGTATTAAAACCATTAAATATTTTATTCACAGCTGGAATTCATTTTGGTGTAAAGAATGAGGTAGGGATCCATCATTAATTTTTTCCAAACAGCCAAATGCAAAAACAGGACAGTAATAATGCTAGAAAAAAAAGAGTTGAATATTTTTGTAAACTCGAATTGAGATGTTTATAGATGTTCTTGTTTTTTTACTAATACACGACTGCAAACATTTAAAAATAAAGTGGCAGTCTCTCCATAATTCCAAGGCTAAATTCCAGGAATGTTCTTTTGAACTTTTATGCCCTTATGAACATGTATTTCTTAAACATAAAAGTGGCATGCTATATTCAAGCTGCCTTTTTCCATTCAATAGATCATGGACATTTTTTTCTTAAGTCAATTCAAAACAATCTAGCAGTCCATTAATTTGGTAGGCCATATTTTAACCAATCTCCTACTGATGACCATTTAAGTTGTTAATTTTTAGCTCTGTAATGATGTCACAAATTAAGAATCCTTGATATACCCTTGTCCCTTTGTTTCCATAGGATATACTTGCTAAAAGTCAAATTTCTGGATCAAAGGGCATGCACATCTAAAATTCCTAAATTTCATTTATGACTTTTGCTATATACAAGATTTTAATGTTTATGGAGTCAAATTTGTATATTTTTATTGCTATGATTAAACATGTCTTATCAAAATTAGATTATACAAATGGTTTCCTGTATTTGTTCTTTTAAAAAATATCCTGATAGTAAGATCATGTTGGAAGCAACAGAGTTATTTTAGGTTTTTTTTTCTCTTATTCCTTTGTTTTCTTAGGGGTTGTTAATTTTCTTGGGGTATGGTAGGAACATGTTGGAAGCAATGTAGTTATTTTAGATTATTTGTTTTTCTTACTCCTCTGTTTGGACATGGTTTATTAATTTTCTTGGGGTATGGTAGGAACATATTGGAAGCAAAGTAATTATTTTAGGTTATTTGTTTTCCTTAATCCATTGCTTTGTTTGAAATGTTGTGGGGTTTTTTTGGTTGTTGTTTGCCTGTTTGTTTTTAATTTTTTGATAAACAAAGTTAAAAAATTGAAAAAAAATCAGTAGAAAAATGGGAGTAAAAACTAAATGACAGATAGGGTGGGATGGGGGGATGGTTTGGGTATTCTCTTTTCACTTTTATTTTTTATTCTTATTCTGATTCTTTCTGATGTAAGGAAAATGTTCAGAAATAGATTGTGGTGATGAACGCATAACTATATGATCATACTGTGAACAGTTGATTGTATACCATGGATGACTGTATGGTTTGTGAATATATTTCAATAAAACTGAATTAAAAAAAAAATATCCTGATATATAATTCACAAACCACAACTCTCAGCCTCCTAAAGGGTGCAATTCAGTGGCTTTCAGTATGTTAAAAGAATTATGTAACCATCCCCACAATCTACTTCTTTAATATATGCATTATCCCCAGAAGAAACTCTACTTATCAGCAGTCACAACCCAATCCCCCTCCCTCCAGATCCTGGCAAACACTAATTACTTTCTGTCTCTACAAATTTGCCTATTCTGTACATTTCACATAAATGGCATCAAGATAGATGGCTTTTATGTCAGGCTTCTTTCACTTAGCATGTTTTCAATGCTAAGCACATATCAATTGTAGCCCATATCAGTACTTCATTCCTTTTTACAGTCAAATAATATTCCATTGTATGGATATATATTTTATTTATCTATTAATCAGTTGATGGACATTTAGGTTGTTTCCACTTTTTGGCTATTATGAATAATGCTGCAGGGAATATTCATTTACAAGTTTTTGTGTCTGTATTTGTTTCCAACCAGTTAAAATTTTAATTCATATGGAACATATTGTGACATAGGAATCTATTCCTTTTCTTTCCAAAACAGACAGCTAAACTGTCCGAGTTATTTCTCTTTATCCTGAATGTGTTCTTTTACTACACAAAATTTAGTGTGCGTGTGTGTGTTTGCATACGCATGCCTGTGTTTTTTTATCTTGATTGGCACTTACTGAGCCTTTCTAATTTGAAGATGCATACCTTTCTTCAATTGTGGAAAATATCTTATTTCTTCAGTTTCCTTTCCATTCTCTCCTGGTACAACTATCAGATGGAGGTTAGAACTCCTAGCTCTTCTTTGAGGTGAAACAAAAACTTAAAGACACTTGCAAAGAAAAAGAGTAAAGGAGTGCAGAATCCTAAATTTTCACATACTTTCTCAAATCTTTTACAGTTGTCTGTAAATATCTAACTCAGCATTAGGAGTTTTTTTGCAGCAATTCACTACCATCATTACAAAGCATTCAACTTGGTTTTCAAGAGAGTAACTTTCTTTTTATATTCACATCTCATCAGTTTATGTAATATTTAATAAAACTGTGAAATTAGAATAAGTAAATTTCCCATAAGTATAGCTGACTCTTGATAAATACACAAATCAACTGAAAGGAGCATAATGTACAGTTGTATTAGAGAACAGCCAGCATTCAGCATACCATGGAACTTAATATTCACTAATACTGTAGAAGTCAATTAAGGGAGTGTCTACTGTACTGAATGTCCTATAATGACTCCTATTCTTATTGTTCTATTCACCCTGCTTACTCAGTTAGTTCTACCATTTGTTGAATTTGTCTTTCTCATTGTGTGACTTTCTCAGATGTCTGATGATAAATTATGGGCTCATCTCTTTTGGGGTAACTTGCTGGAGGGTGGGGGAGAGCTGGAATGGGCAGTATTTATTGCTTTGTCTTAAACTATTTTCAGTGGGAATGGGGATGCTAAGGACCCCAGCAACAGTTCTGGAAATGTATGTTCTTCACTCTTGCCAGCTATTACAAGTAATGGGGAGTGGACACACAACACTGTCAAGTTTTTTCCCACCAATTTCCTGTTTTTAGAATTTTGGCTTGATAGCAGGTATTGTCATTGCTGATATGTGGCACAGGCAGGGAGGGATGCTTTCATTGAGATTCCCCAACTACTCAGGTTTTTACTATGGGCCCTCCTTTCACCCCCACTTCCATCACCTCCAGAAATGGTATACCTTCAGTGTTGTACCATTTCCCTGCACTAATCTTCCTTCTGCCACTGGGGCTCCCCTCCAGACCATCCTTCTACTTTCTGCCTTGTGGCAGTTCTCAGTTTCTATCCATCAAAACTCTTCATCTTGTGTTTGAGTATGGATATAGATCTGTGTTTTTAATATATTTTTAAATAATTTCTATGGATTTATTAGGAAGAAGAGAGTCATGTGCTTAATTCATCTTCTCTAACCAGGAACTGCTATTGGTTTCTGCCAGGTATTCTTTACAAAGTGAAGAAGTTTCCTTTATTCCTAGTTTTCTAAGACATTTAAACACAAAGGGAAGTTGAACTTTATTAACAGGCTCTTCAGCACTTGTTGAGATGCATGATTTTTCTCCTTTAGGTTATTAAAATAATGGATTGCGTCAGAGATCACTAAATGTGAATTCAGTAAGAAATGCTACTTCTCAGGCCATGCTGTAGTTTTACTGTATGCCACACTCAATTGATCAATCACATTTGGAAATGTTATGTCTGTACTTGTAAGTTAATTGGTGTTTGTGGGTAACTGCTAACTTTTTCAGGTTTAAGTATCATGGTTCTGTTCACCTCATAGTAACTTGGGAAATTTGTCTTTGTTAGGACAGTACTGACAACAGAAATATTTTTTAAAAAGGTTTACTAGAACTCTGTTCCTTATTCTTCTTGGGGAAGAACTTCTTAGACATACTCAAAGGTTGGGAAAAAAAGTTGTTTGGAATTTTTTAAAAAGCAAGAAGTAGTCCTCCCAGCACCCCAGAAAAAGCCATCTATAGCAATTTGATATGTCTGTCCAGATACGTCCTATAAAATTGCATGAACACATGTATATACATATACTCATCATGCATGTGCATATATATATACATATATATATATATATATATGTATATATATATTGACAAAATGGCATCATTCTGTTTTGTTATTTGCTTTTTTCACTTTATATAGGCATATTTTAGGATCAAAATATAGATCAAATTTATTCTTCAACACTATTGCTTGGATGTACAATGTATATTTCAATGGAGACACCCGTTTTGGATGTTTCCAGTTTTTTACTAACATTAAAAATTCTACAATCAATGCCTCTGTACAAATATATTTGTATATTTTATATCTTGGATAAATTCTAAGAAGGGGAATGGGTCAAAGACCAATACTGCCACATTCCACATTGTCTTCCAAAAATGTTTATACCAATTTACTACATGGGTTATATTTTGACAAGGAAAGACTTTTAAAGCATGACATAAAAATTAGAAACCATAAAGTAAAAGATAAATTTTACTCTGTAAGAACTGAAATTTTCTATTAAAAATATCTTAGTCTGAACACTGAATGCTTCCATCTTTTGGAAAAGAAAAAAGTCTTATGACATTTACAATTAATAATTAATTCACTATCTTTAAAACTAGAATGATTCTGTAAAGATAGGAATCTATATCCTGTTGGTTACTACAATCTTAGAAACTAGTACAGTGGCTGGAACATAGGAGTTTCTCATATATTAAATGAATAAATAAAATTAAGAAAATAGGCAAAGGAAAACCACACACACACACACAATGGCATGTTGGAACTTAGATTTAAAAACAAAAATTAAAACAAAGAACTCTCATGCAATCTATAACACTGGCAAAGTTTAACAAGTATAAACTGGTTCAACTTGTTGGAGGGTGATTTTAACAATTCTCTTAAAATTTTACGCATCAGTAATCTTTCACCAGCAATTCCACTACTATGAATTTAACTTATAGAAACAACTGTGCGCATCTGAAGAAATAATTTCATGGCACCACTGTTTATAGAAGGAAGTAACAGAAGAAACACAAGCGTCCATTAGTTGAGAATTAATTATATAAGTTATGGAACATCTATGTAATATAGCAATATATAAAAGGCTTCAAGAAGAATGTCTAAGTGCTAAAAAGGAAATCCATGTGTGGAAGGCAAATAATAGGGCTCTTCTAGAAAGGATAATGGACAGCAAGTGTAGGCTGGAAGTTGGGGGAGAATAAAGGAAGAATGCATACCAGAAAGGCAGATTGACAGCTGTTCATCATCCACTGGAGATGCTTTTTGATTGTTCTTCCCACCTCCCACTTCATTTTCTAGTTTGAGTCCACTGCACATCAGGGGAGCTTCCAGTGGACTTTTACAGTAAGGGTGGTCCAGCAACTTAGAACTAAGAATGTTCTGCTTGAGAGATCCATCCTCCTGCATCTGGTATGAGCTTTCATTTTGAACAGTCTCTTCAGACATGGGCCCATGTACACTGCCCACAGAATTATCTGCCCCAGACACTGAAAGTTTACCTTTGTCATCATCAGCAGTACTTGTCTGATTTTCATGACCCAGAGTCATAATTTCTCTTTCAGTTTCCAAGAGGTACATGTTACTAGAATGATGTTCTGGTAAGGGGATGTCATGAATCAGCTCTGTACACTCCCACTTAGGAATGGAACAGGGTGACCGGTCCCAGGTGTATGTGGCACTGCCATTCTGCTGGTCAGGGAATGCTTCACCTAAACTAAGCTCCTTGCCCAAGAAAGGACTTCCTCTAGTGCAGCCATCAGGCATATGAGAGTTCTTTCCCTTCACCACAGCCTTACTGTCCATATCTGGGAAGTACGGTTGATGCTGACAAGAAGGGTCTTTAGGTTCTGGGGAAGGGAATGGGCCGAAACTACCACCCTCACAGTTCTCCCTAAGTGTCTCTTGATGGTCCCCAGTGACCTTCTGCACCCAGCTTCGCTGGACTTTTTTTAGCTTGCAAACTTTGCTTTTTGTTCTGAAGTGCTGGGATCTGAAGATCCTGTACCGAAATCTAATCATAGATAATTTCTCATACATCATAAGAGGAGATACTTTTATTCTTCTATGTTGGTTAAGTTGGAACTTTTTGGGAATCAGGGGTCCCTCATTTCTGTGGTGCTCCAACCCTTGGTAGCAGCCATAACAAAAGCGCTTTCTTTTATGGTTGTTCAAGGTGACCACAATTGTGCTGCTCTCACCTGGACTTTGGCTCTCCCCATTGAACTTCATGGGAAAGTGAGAAGCTTGCAGTTCTGTCCTGGGTCTGTGGCCACTGGCCTGACCTAAAACCCTATTTGCTGGTAAGACAGCAACTGCCTTCAACAGACTTTCCTCTCCACAGTATTTATGGTCAGAGTTCTTTGCTGTTGATAGCAGCTTTTCTGCTTGGAGCTTCACAAGAGTCCTTGAGGAAGAAATGAAGTGTTTACTGTCCTTTCTTTTCACTTTAGAGGACAAAGGACTAACATTTTGAGCAGCGACATTGGATTTGGTCTCAGCAAAAAGAGATTCATCCTGGATCCACGTTTTCTGGATTTGAAGGGCCTTCTTTCTGCACTGGAAATACCTCAACTGCTTGCTCCAAGTAATTGGTCTTCCCAGCTTAGCTTTCAAAATGCACAAATATTGATGAAAGTAGAACTTCTTAAAGCCTCCAAACCCAGTATTCCATTTCTCAGAAAAGGCTAAGTGGATTCCTTTCCTCCATAGAATTTTCCTCTGTTTTTTCATTTTTCTGATGCATAATGAGATCTGGTTGTAGCTGTAAAGAACAGAAAGAAAAATCGTATCTCAATCCTACAAATAAAAGAGAAAGTCATATTCAGAGCACAAGGTAAAAAAATGAAAAAAAGGATATATATATTTCAATTTAGCCTGTCAGATACATTGAAAAAGATTTTCTTCCCAATGAAAATTGGGAAGGAGGGAAGACAACTCTAATAATAAGACCCCATTTGCTGTCTCTGCCTCTCACTGAAATATGTTCCAAGGTTTCATCTCCCAGTATGCAGCCAGTTTTTGAGGGAGTACACAAAGCAGGCAGTCAGAAGAGAATTTCTAAGTGTTGGTCTTGATTCACATTAGCTAAGTGACTTACGCACATCCCTAAATTAAAAGGACAGGTATTCTTGCTCTGTATAGTCATCCACTGGTAGATACTCAATAAATGCATGCCATATCAGTATCTCAAGAAGAGGAAACCAGCCTTCTCTTTGCCAGTCAGTCAAAGACTTGCTGAGTGCCCATAATAGGACATGTCTCTATCAGGTGCTCTCACCTAGTTATGGCTGTGGCTTTCAAATGAATATGAGATAAAAGAACCAACACAAAAAAAGAAGAAAGAAAAGAAAAAAAAAGAACCAATGCAAGCATATACTATGAACTTCAGGAACACACTGATGGGAAATGGTAGATGGGAATGACTGACAAACATGATTTCCCATCAGAATTTAACAAGATCTAATATTACTGAAGGTTCTTTAGCATAGAAAGAAAAGCATCAGCCACTGTAGGTGCAGTGGAATAAATAAAAGATTACAAATCAGAACACCAATATTCTACTTTTAGCTTGCTATCAACTAGCACAGAAAAGATGTATTACATTTCTGTGCATCAGTTTACTCCCCTGCAAAAGAAAAAAGAAAAAAAAAGAGAACTCAGATCCCTCTCCAAATCTCATTAAAATGACAGAAATCAAATTTTTGAAAAGGCAAAAGCCCTCAAGGACAAAGACAACAAAAGAGGAAACAACAGCAATAAAATTTTTGAAAGAAGAAAGCACATGAATGACTTTGAATACACTTAACAGGCCAAAAAAGCCGAAATCTAAATCAGCAGAAGGGGAAGTCAAGAAGCAAGTTACCAGACCTCAGAAAGGCTCAGTATGTGGAGGAACAAGTGTCTATGAAGATCAGGGTGTGGTTGCAGCTGAAAAAGGAAGAACTTGTTGAAAGTCTGAGTAAGAATCAGTTAACCCCTAGATCCCTTTACCTATCCTGGCGGAAAGCAAAGTTTCACTTTCTGGGGAGGATGAACCAGAATAGTTAGGTACACAATGCACAGCTGAGGGCAATACAATAGCTGAGGGCAGGGGTACAACAGAAGGATAAATAAGTCTGCATACTGAATTTCCTTCCTGACCCCTTACCTCACTCAACTCCCAGAACACCGGAAGCCAGGCTTATACCCCCAGGCAAGATACCTGTCCTTGGGGGAACAGATCATTCAAAGAGAAAAGACCAATAGATACTGACATTTATTGATCTCTTAACTAAACAGGTCTGAGCAATTACTCTACCAAAGTTTAAGCAATTAGAACTCAGATCCTCCCCTAACTCCCTAGAGCAGGGAACTATCCTTCTCACCCAAGACAGCAGGCTTACGCTTCAGAAAGGAAGGTCTCCACTCAGGGAGATCTCAGGCACAGTTTGAAGATGGTATTATATATTGAATGTTGAGAACCCCAACACTCTTTTCCCATACACCAGAACTGTGGCAGACCGTCTTATCCAAGAGACTAGATTATTCTCCTGTGGAGAATCTGATTAGCCTATAAGAAAATACAGGTAAAGATACGGATATTGCCCACAAAACGTTGCAGCATAGCCCACAATGCACCCCAAAGTTGGCAAGTCCCATCAGGGGCTCAGAGTTTCCAAGAAGCTTTTCAGTGGTCATTGTTAAAAAGGACTGGACAACCAAGAATCACCAGACATTCAGGAATGAAAAGCAGAGGCCAAAACAAACAGAAATAAGCAAAAATTATGTGTGGAAAAGTCAACTTTAAAAAATTAACATATGCTCAAAGAGAGAAAATATAACATTCACAGGGAAAAAAAAAGAACAGGATGCTATTTTTTTTTTTAAAAAAGGAACAGCTCAAAAAAGGAGCCTTGGAAATTAAAAATGAAAGTAGAAATGAAAAACTCAACAGAAAGCTTGGAAGTTTAAAGCATGATAAAGTCAAAAGACAACTGACAACTCTTAAATTGAGGGACAAAAGATAAAAAACCTGATGGAAAAATGGGGAAAAAGACATAAAATGATAATTCACAAAGATATTTAAATGGCCCTTAAACAAAAAGAAAAGTTGTTCAACTTTATTCATAAGAAAATTGGCAAAAATTATGAAAACAATTATGCTGGCAGAGAAATAGGCACTTTCATCATTGCTGGTAGGAATACAAATTGATACAATCCTTTTGGAGGGGAATTTGGTAATTTCTAACAAAACTACAAAAGTATTTACCTTTTAACCCAGCACCCTCACTTGTAGGAATTTATACCTCCAATAATAATGAAAGTACATACATACAAGGTTATTCATCATAACATTGTTTATAACTGCAAAATATGTAAATAACCTAAATGCCCTTACGTAGGAAAGTGGCTGAATAAACTGTGGTCCATTCACACAACAAATGCAGCTGTAAAGACAATCTCTGTGAACTAACATAGAGTGATTTTCCGTATACAGTGTATTGTCAAGTGAAAACAGCAAAGTGCAAATGAGTAGGTATGCCACTGAGGCAGTTTAGTCAACTGTATAGTTAGAAGGAACAGTCTTCACAAGACCACCCTCACTTTCGACACCAACTGCAAGTTCCAGGCAATTCCCAAAATCACCCTCAAGTTCAATAATTAGCTAAGAAGACAGAACTCACTGAAAGCTGTTATACTCATGGTTACATGAGTATAACATTACAGCTAAAGGATACTGATTAAAACCAGTCAAGGGAAGAAATGCATAGGGCGAAGTCAAGAAGTACCAAATCAGAGCTTCCAATTGTCCTCACACTGTGGAGTCAAGAGAGTGTTACTCTCCCAGTATCACTGGGTGTGCCAGTTTGAATGTATTATGTCCCCCGAACGCCATTATCTTTGATGTAATCTTGTATAGGTAGACGTTATCAGGGTTGATCAGACTGTAATTCTTTGATTGCTTCTATGGAATGTGCCCCACCCAGCTGTGGGTGATGACTCTGATTGGATAATTTCCATGGAGGTGTTGCTCCACCCATCCAGGGTGGGTTTAAGTTGATCAGTGGAGCTATATAAATTAGCTGACTTAAAGAGAAGGAACTCAGTGCAGCTGTGAGTGACATCTGACGAGGAGCTACAACCAAGAGGGACCCTTTGAAGAATGCACTGGAACTGAGAGAGGAGCTTCAGCTTACAGAGACATTTTGGAGACAGCCTTTGAAAGCAGACTTTTGCTCTGGAGAAGCTAAGAGAGGACAAATGCCCCAAGAGCAACTGAGAGTGATATTTTGGAGAGAAGCTGAAGCCTAGAGAGGAACATCCTGGGAGAAAGCCATTTTGAAACCAGAACTTTGGAGCAGATGCCAGCCACGTGCCTTCCCAGTTAACAGAGGTTTTCCGGACGCCACTGGCCATCCTCCAGTGAAGGTACCTGATTACTGATGTGTTACCTTGGACATTTTATGGCCTTAAGACTGTAACTGTGTAGCCAAATAAGCCCCCTTTTTATAAAAGCCAATCCATCTCTGGTGTTTTGCATTCTGCAGCATTAGCAAACTGGAACACTGGGTGACAGTATACACGGAATACTGCCAACCAGGAATACCAGAGCTTGGTGTCCACAGTTTTTATTGGGACTCAATCACATAGCCACTGATAATCCACTTGGTTTATATCAATCTCCATCCCTTCCAGAGGTTGACTGATACCAAAGTCCCTACCCTAAATCACACTGTTGATCTTTCTGGCATGGCCAGCACCTGCCATAAGTCACATTGCTAGACTATCTGTTGACCTAAGGCCCCCTGTAAACAAAGACACTCCTATCAGGCATGACATTCCAAGGGCTTAGAAATTACCTCTCAGAAGCTGAACACAAAGGTCATACCTTTTTTGGGGCGAGGTTAAGTTCTTTACATACCTTTCATATAAGAAAAAAAGGAAAACATACATGTATCTGCCCATTTGCTCAAAACAAAATAAAATGAAAACGTGGAGAATAAACGAAAAATAGTAAGATTAGTTATCTACTAGAGCACGTTAAGTGGGATGAAGTCAAAAGAATGGGGGAGTAGGAACAGTGCAGAAGGGGAAGTGACACTTCTCTGAATATGTCTTTTTGAAAGTTCTGATTTTTAGAACAATGTTAATGTTTCACATACTTAAAACAAAAATAATTAAAATAAACTAGGATATGGGAAAAACTCAAAATGATACACAAACAATAACAAATGAAACTAGTTGCACTATAAATGAGTAACATAACCACACTGAAGGGATTGGAGAAGAAAAAAAGTAGCCAAAGTAACTTTGGAAAATAATATTTTGACTGTATACTGTAAAGCTAAAGACAAAAGGACTATTTACAAATACTGAACAATAGTAAATTTGTTTTTCACAGAGTTACGAGTTAATTCTGAAGCTACTTGATAAGTATTATAAAATTGAGCAAATCAGTAAATATGTTGTAGATAATTAGAGCCAGGTTTCTCACTGTTGCAGAAAGAGGTTACTATTAATGAATGAGAAAAAGTGAGAATGAACCCTGTGGTGTCATAATGAAATCAGAGGTATCAATATGAACTCATGGCATTTAATATATATATACAGACAAAGAAATAGATATAAAAGTGCACATACACATATTTTATAGCTTTGGCTGCTGAAAGGGTCTGGAAGCAATACCATCCCAGGAGCAACAAGCACCCCTAATGCCCAGATCTTGTTTTCTAAATATTAGCTTCCACAAAAAAGAACCTGGGCTCCTTAGAGAAATGGTTGATTCCAGGGCTGGGGCAGAGAAAGTACAAGATAAGCCTGGAACATCTTTGTGCTGCCAGGAAGTAAACAAGTGTTCAAAAAATGATGATAGCATGTCAAAACTATACAGAAGCCAACCTGAAGGGGCTCCCAATGGTCAACAAAAACTTCAAGCAACTAAATATATGATGATACTAACCCAAGAATAAAAGAAACACCCTTGAATCCATAGTAATATAAATAAATTAAATAGGGAGAAGGGAGAACTCTTCCCTACAGACAATTTCAAATTTAAAAATATAGATGAAATGATAAAAAAGAATCATCACAATGTGGCAATCATTCTATATTAGTTTCCTAAGGCTGCTATACAAAGTATCATACACTAGACAGCTAATTAAAACAACAGAAATCTACTGCCTCAGTTCTAGGGGCCAGAAGTGTGAAATCATGGTATCCGCAGGGCCATGTTCCCTCTGAAACCTGTATAAGAGACTCCTTCCTTGCTTCTCCCTAGCTTCTGGTGGTTTGCAGGTAATCCTTGGTGTTCCCTGGCTTGCAGCTGCAGCTTTTCAATCTCTGTCACTGTCGTCCTCTGTCTCTGTCATCACATGGCATTTTCCTGTATGTCCATCTATGTCTCTTCCCCCCATTCAAGTCTGGCCTCATCTTAAGTAATCATATCTTTAAAGACCCTATTTCCAAATAAGGTCACATTCACAGGACCAGGGGTTAGAACTTGAACATTTTTTTTGGAGGGGGACACAATTCAGCCTCTCAGAAATAAATGATTCAGGTAAAAATTATTAATGGATACTAAAATTTGTGGGTGAAAGTACAATGAGAAATGAGATACTTAAAACTTTTAAAGTACTTAAAATTACAAAGAAAAGTAATTTTTCACTGGGAAAATTTTTGGCAACATTCATTACCTTAGCCAGGTGATCCAGGTTAACATCATCAGTAAGGAGACATATGGACATCATGTGCCTCCTGATATCGCACAGCATCACTTCTGTGGTATTCTTGCAGAAAATGTACAACCTGAATTTAATCGTGAGGAAACAGACAACCCAAATTGAAATAACTGGCCAATATTCTTCAAAAGTGCCAATCAAGGTCATAAAAGACAAAGACAGATTCAGGGCCAGGACTCGGGCAAGATGGCGACAGAGAGAGGAGTGGAAGCTAAGTAGTCCCCCTGGAACAACTACAAAACAACAGAAACAACTAGTAAATAATCCAGAATAACTCTGGGGGGACAAACGAGACCATCCACTCATCATACACCAACCTGAATTGGGAGGAATGCCCGAGAACACAGCATAAAATCTGTAAGTAAAACCTGCGGAACCAGGTCGGGAGACCCCCTCCCCCACAGCCCGAGCTGCAGAGCCTCGTGGTTCCACAGAGAAGCTCTCTCCCAGCAAGCGAATACAGCTCAGCTGAGCTCCAACTGCCGTTTTAAGTAGCAAGTGTGAACTGCTCACTACAGGTACGCATCCGCAAAAAACAGAGGTTTTGGGTGACGACTGACCTGGGAGAGCCGGAGGGTGGCCTTGGACTGGGTCTGAAGGGGACTATCTGTTTCTTTTTTGGCTCAGTGGAGAAAGCCCCAGTCATTTTCAGTTTCCAGGGCTGTGACTCTGGGAAGGGCGGAGACAGCACAAGCAGAGAGAGAGACCACTGAAATGCTAATGACCCCCACCTGAGGGGTCTGTCTTCTCTAGGAGGAAAGGGGTGGGGCCCTTTCCATTCAGAACCAGACCCCAGAGCCTGGGGGAACACGGCCACACCTCCTCACACCAGTCAAGAATTACAGGCTAACAGGCGTCACCTGCTGGGCAGAAAAGCACAGTGACCTGAGGCATCAAAGGGTGGAGCAATTTTCTAAGACACACCTGCAGGGAAACCAGATACTGAATATTTCTTCCCTCTGGGACCTGAGCCTGTTCTGGTCTGGGAAAACCTGATTTGGATATCCAAGGAAACCATGCCTAGACAACAGAAAATTACAACCTACACTAAGAAAAACAAAGTTATGGCCCAGTCAAAGGAACAAACGTACACTTCAACTGAGATACAGGAATTTAAACAACTAATGCTAAATCAATTTAAAAAGTTTAGAGAAGATATTGCAAAAGAGATAGAGGCTGTAAAGGAAGCACTGGACATGTATACGGCAGAAATCAAAAGTTCAAAAAACCTACTAGTAGAATCTATGGAAATGAAAGGCACAACACAAGAGATGAAAGACACAATGGAAACATACAACAGCAGATCTCAAGAGGCAGAAGAAAACACTCAGGAACTGGAGAACAAAACACCTGAAAGCTTACACGCAAAGGAGCAGATGGAGAAAAGAAAGAAAAAATATGAGCAACGTCTCCGGGAACTCAAGGATGAAACAAAGTACAATAATGTACGTATCATTGGTGTCCCAGAAGAAGAGAAGGGAAAGGGGGCAGAAGCAATAATAGAGGAAATAATTAATGAAAATTTCCCATCTCTTATGAAAGACATAAAATTACAGATCCAAGAAGCGCAGCGTACTCCAAACAGAAGAGATATGAATAGGCCTACGCCAAGACACTTAATAATCAGATTATCAAATGTCAAAGACAAAGAGAGAATCCTGAAAGCAGCAAGAGAAAAGCGATCCATTACATACAAAGGAAGCTTAATAAGACTATGTGCAGATCTCTCAGCAGAAACCATGGAGGCAAGAAGGAAGTGGTGTGATATATTTAAGATACTGAAAGAGAAAAACCACCAACCAAGAATCCTATATCCAGCAAAGCTGTCCTTCAAATATGAGGGAGAGCTCAAAATATTTTCTGACGAACAGACAATGAGAGACTTTGTGAACAAGACACCTGCCCTACAGGAAATACTAAAGGGAGCACTACAGGGTGATAGAAGACAGGAGTGTGTGGTTTGGAACACAATTTTGGAAGATGGTAGCACAACAATGGAAGTACACTGAACAAAGGTAACTATGAATACGGTTGAGAGAGGAAGATGGGGAGCATGTGAGACACCACAGGAAAGGAGGAAAGATAACGACTGGGACTGTGTAACTTGGTGAAATCTAGAGTATTCAACAATTGTGATAAAATGTACAAATATGTTCTTTTACGAGGGAGAACAAGCAAATGTCAACCTTGCAAGGTGTTAAAAATGGGGAAGCATTGGGGGGGGATGCAATCAGCATAAACTAGAGACTGTAACTAACAGAATCATTGTATTATGCTTCCTTTAATGTAACAAAGGTGATATACCAAGGTGAATGCAGATAAGAGGGGGGAATAGGGGAGGCATGTTAGACACTTGACATTGGTGGTATTGTCTGATTCTTTATTCTACTTTGATTTAAGGTTATTTTTCCTTTTGCTGCTTCCTAGCTGTCATTTTTTTGTTTCCTCTTTCTTTTGCCTCTTTACCTTCTTTGACTCTCCCTCCTGCCTTGTGGAAGAAATGTAGATGCTCTTGCTTAGTATGAGCAGAATGTTCAATTAGGATGAACTTAAATGTTTGGAAATGAACAGGGGTGTTGGTAGCAAGATGTGAGAATAACTAACAGCGCCGAATGGTGTGTGAATGAGGTGGAAAGGGGAAGCTCGGAGTCATAGATGTTACCAGAAGGAGGGCTGGAGGTCAAAAGATGGGAATGTATAAAACTGAATCCTGTGGTGGGCAGTGTCCATGATCAACTGTACAAATACTAGAAATCACTTCCATGAACCAGAACAAATGTATGACAATACAATTAGAGGTTGGTAATGGAGGGGCATATAGGGAAGAACTATATACCTATTACAAACTATATACTACAGTTAGTAGTATTTCAACATTTTTTCATAAACAGTAGCAAATGTACTATATCAATACTACGAGTCAACAGCTGAGGGGGGTTGGTTAGGGATAGGGGAGGATTAGAGTTTCTTTTTCTTTTTTCATCTTTCACTTTATTTCTTGTCTGGAGTAATGAAAAGTTTCTAAAAATTGAACAAAAATTAAGTGTGATAGATGCACAGCTGTATGAGGGTACCCAGGGGCAAGTGATTGTACACTTTGGATCTTTGGATAATGGTATGGTATCTGAACAATCTCAATAAAAATGAAAAAAAAAAAAAAAAGACAAAGACAGACTGAGGAACTATCCCAGATTAAAGGACTAAGACTAAGGAGACATAACAACTAATAAAACATGTGATCCTCGATTGCGTCCTAGTCCAGAAAGAGGGCATTAGTGGAACAACTGACAAAACTGGATTGCTTACAGATAGGCTAACAGTATTATATTAATGTTAATTTCCTGGTTTTGATAAACTACTGTTGTTACATAAGATAATATTTGGGCAAAAGCTGGGTAATGTGCATATGAAAATTCTGTATTATTTTTGCAACTTTTTTGGTAAGTTTGAAATGATCTCAAAGTGAAAAGAAAAAAAATTAAAACATTAAAAATTTTGGGGAAATCTCGCAGAAAGTAACACAAAATGACAGAGATTTTTTAAAAAGACAAAACAGAGAAAGGTTGGAAAATTAAAGGGATCAGGTCAGTAAATCAAATGTCCAAACAGTAAGAGTAATCAGAAAGATAGACTAAGAAAGTATAGGAAATAAGTAATTCAAGAACATTCCCAGAATTATAGGACATAACTTATTTTTTTTTTTTTCCAAAACTATCTTTATTTAGGTCATTCAAAATGCATGGTCACAGTGTTGCAATGGAGTGAAAATAAATATGTAGATAAGCAGATTTACAATACAACATGCATATATTACACACCTACTTATGCAGAACACATAATAAAAAAATACTTGCCACTCATTCCCTTTAACATAAATTCAAGTTGTACAATTGGAATATTACCCAATCCAGAGAAAATATAGTATCATAGATCTGAGAGAATTCTCAAGAGATCATCTTGTCCACCTACATATCTATCTATAAGAGAGAAAATGTCTAAACTAATCAGAATTGAGAGTTAATGTTTCTTTATTGGAGTTCTATTCTGCTATAAAGCTTATTTACATATGTAAAATCATTTTCTTACCACGAAACAACAACCTCTTGGGAATCCTCACAAATAAAAAGGATCATGTTAGTTTTCCTTCCTGGGAAAATCTCTACGGGCATGATCTTAGAAAATCTGTCAAGAACCCTATATTATAACCCCTTGAGTCTAAGAGGCCTACCCCCTCCTCTTGGGGGTCCCCCACACCTTGCCCTGAAAGATGGTCATGTACTTGCCCACCATGGCCCAGTTTGCATAAGACTGATCCTCATCTGCAGGACCATTGGCGAATTCCAGATGCTGTAGTTTTCTGGAAGGGCAGAATGAAAAGAATCCTAACTGTTGGCAAGGGTTCCATGCGTCTCCTGGGCCCCTAAGATTCTCACAGTCCATTGCAAACCAGCTTCACTCTTACACTTTATTGATAAGCCCCCACCCAGCCCTCAAGGAATAAGAAAAGAGAAGGGAAAGAACACACTGTACAATAAGCTACGGAGATGGTCCTCTTGATCCCCTAGTGTTCAGAATAGTGTGTCACTCCCCGCGCCCCCTCCCCTTCCTCATGCTGGTCCCTCCAGAGTTGAGCAAAGCCAAGAAAATCAAAGCAAATCAAAACAGGACAAAGCAAAGCTGCAGACCACGTGTGGAAGTGTGTAGAACACAAGAAGCCTTTTTCTGTACCCTACCTGCCAGTCCCTCACCCCCTCCCTCCCACCCTAGAGCTTTAGGCACGGTCTTAAAACTTCTTTACACAACTGCCAGAATTCATTTGAAAAGGCGGCTGGAGTTTATCTCACTTTCCCTGGTTTCCCATCTCTCCAGAAAAGTCCAAAGTTGCAGTAACCTAATCTTCATGGAGTAACAAAATATCAATACTCCCCCCAAACAGTTTTAACATATGCTTATAAACAACATTGTAGGAAAGAGAGAAATACAAGTAGGCACAAATAGCTGGCTTAACCATTTTGTGAGCTGATTACAGAAGAAGAAAGCTAATTTTATTTTTTCTGGCAGAAGGGAGGAGAAGCCAATAGATGAAAATCAGCCTAAAACATGGCAAATCTATCCCACCGGGGCAACTGTTATCCTCACCAGGAACTATTCACCTCTGTCCCATGTAGAAATTCCACTCCAGGGACTTTCCTAGGGTCTCTGTCCCCCCAACCCCAGGTCTCCAACATTCACCCTCTGTGGACCCAGCCCACTAGATCAGTGTCAATTTTGGACACAGTTGCTTGCTCCTAGAATGTGAGTCTAGTTAGAGCCCCATTAACATCTCAGTGTTTCTAATCAACATGAATATATACATCTTTATTATTTTACCTTCTCTTGTTTCTCTCTTTTATAGCGCACATCCTATTCCTGGTCAGATCCTGGGATGTTGTCAATTTCTGTCCTGCACAGCCCACCCTAGCTTAGGTGCTGACACGAAGCCATATTCTTGGCCTCGTCCCTTGGGAGCTTCCCATGTGTTAAACTGGCTCCATAAGGTTTCAAGCAAGAGACTAGTACATACGATGTTTGATGATGAGGATTTATTGCTAGCATACTTAAGAATGTGGGGTCATAGGGGACCTTGTTTCCTCAGCTGTATACTCTGCCTAGGTTCCAGGACTTCCAGCCAGACTATGAGCAATACCAACCCTGCACTTACTTCCCTCAAAAGGGAGAACTTAACTGAATGGGTTTGCCACCTTCCAATATAAAATGCTCTCACTCTGCAGATTTTATGCCACACTACCTCAGAAGCACTTGTTCTACAGCTTGATCATGTGTGTACAGCTCATAGGCGGCTGCCTTTGGCTTGGCATCAGTGCCTGGTGAAGCCAGTTATGATCAGGACATTGAGTTGGTTTCACTCGAAACAGGACATAACTTATTATAAAGTAAAAAGCATAATAAATGAAAACAGACTCACACCAAGGCATATTAATTATGAAATTTCAGAACAATGGAGGCAAAAAAAAATGACTTCCTAAAATCTTCTTGGGAGGAAGAATGACCAAAAAAAAATTCACATATATATATTTATATACATAAAGGATCAGGAATCAGAAAGTCAATAGACTTCTTAATAGCAGGACTGGACACTACAAGACAATGCAGTAACACCTCCAAAGTTGAGGGAAAACAGACGGAGAAAGATTGGAGGAGGGGTGTACTAGTTATGACTTTAAATTTAGGCATTTTAAGTTTCAAATGACTATAAAAAATCCAAGTGGATACTTATCATTGAATATAAAGGTCAGAAATTCTGAAAAGAGAATATCACAGGAATTCCAGTTTAATTCATCAGTTTATAGAAACCAAAGTTATAGAAAAAGATAAGACAGCTCAGGGAGAATTTATAAAAGAAGAGAATACAACCTAGGGCAGTGCCCTGAGGAACTCCAGGGTATCAGAGTGAGGTAAAATAAGAAGTCTAGTTAGTCAGCAAAGAAAAGTGGGAAGGATGGTAAGGATGATAATGTGGAAAACCAAGTTAAGCGTGGTGTCAGCAAAGCTAGAGAATGTTTCTAGCAGAGGAAAATAGTCAATCAAAGGCTGCTGAGAGGTCAAGCAAGATAAGGATTAAAAAGTATCTAATTTGCAAGAGAAAATTTTAGTAGAATGAAAAGGGCAGAAATCGAGATGGAGTGAAGGGAATATATGAAACCATTCAGAAGACTGACTAAAGATAAGAGATAGGACAGTCCTTTTGTTTTGTTTTGTTTTTTGTTTTAGTGTACACACTTGTACATGTTTAAATGCTGCTAATGGGATATTTTACTTGTAAATAAAGATAGCAGAATGAACACAAATTCTACTTTCACTCCCTCTGTGATGATTTGAAGCTGTGGGTATGCCAGAAAATTATGTCCTTACAGTTAATCCATTCCTGTGTATGTGATCCTATTGTTAAGGGACCTTTTCTTGTTTCTAAATGCAATTTTATTGAGATGTATTCACACACTACATAATCCATCCAAAGTATACAATCAATGGCTCACAGTACCGTCATCTAGTTGTGCATTCAAAGCCACAATTTTAGAATATTTTCATTACTCCAAAATAAAGAAAAAAAATAAAAATAAAAAAGAACCAAAACATCCCATACCCCTTATCTCCCACCCCACTATTATTTATTATTCATATATATATATATATTGTCTTTAATACTCATCTGCCCATATACTGGATAAAGGGAGTGTCAGTCACAAGCTTTGCCCAATCACATGGTCACACAATAAAAGCTATACAGTCATATAATCATTATCAAGAATCAAGGCTACTGAATCACAGTTAAACAGATTCAGGTATTTCCTTCTAGCTATTTGAATACACTAGAAACTAAAAAGGGATCTCTATACAATGCATAAGAATAACCTCCAGAATGACCTCTCAACTCTATTTGAAATCTCTTAGCCACCGACACTTTATTAATAAAGTTTCATTTCTTTTCCCCCTTTTGGTCAAGAAGGCATTCTCAATCCCATGATACCAGCGCCACGCTCATCCCTGAGAGTCATGTCCCACATTGCCAGGGAGACTTAAACCCCTGGGAGTCATGCCCCAAGTAGAGGGGTGGATAGTGAGTTTATTTGCAGAGTTGGCTGAAAGAGAGAGGCCACATCTGAGCAACAAAAGAGAATTCTCTGGGGGTGACTCTTAGGCATAATGATATGTAGCCTTAGCTTCTCCTTTGCAAGAATAAGTTTCATAAGGGCAAGCCCCAAGATCAAGTGCTTGACTTATTAAATAGGGAGTCCCCAATGCTTGTGAGACTATCAAGAATTCCCTAGGTGGGGAAGTTTAGTATTTCCATATTTTTCACCAGTCCCTCAAGGGGACTTTGCAAATACTTTTTTATTTTCTGCCCAAAATACTCTGGAATGCCTCAGGGTATTACTTTAATCTGTACCGACTAACAAGATCTCATTACCTATTCTAGGTTCCATATAATTATGCTGTTTAAATAAACTGACCCTACAGGTTAAATTAGAAGGTGTGCCACAGAGAATATTAATTTTGAACCAAATAAACATCTCTTAAATAATAGTTAAAACTCAGGAACAGATGTGACTGCTGTAAGAGCTTACAATCTAGGAACCTTTACAATAAGCCTTATCGAACATTCTGTACTTCTGCATCATCAATTGCCCATTCTCTGCCCACATTCTGTCTGCCCCCTGTTAACCTATGCTCTCGGATCCAATTCTCAGCATTTGCTCACCATACTTAGTTTATGTTAGTAAGGCCTTATAATATTTGTCCTTTCGTTTCTGGCTTATTTCACTCAACACAATGTCCTCACAGTTTATTCACCTAGTTGCATGCCTCACAACTTCATTCCTTCTTGTAGCTGCTCAGTATTCCATTGTATGTATCGTGTGGGACCTTTTGGTTATTTCAGCTGTGGCGTGCCCCAGGTGGGTCTTAATCCTCTTACTGGAGTCCTTTATAAGAGAATAACAGAAAAAAGCCTTAGAAGCTCAGAGAGAAAGCTCCAGGAGCCAGTAACTGGAAGCAAGGAAACCCAGAAGAGAAGGGAGAGACCAGCAGACGCCGTCATGCGCCTTGCTGTGGGACAAAGGAGTCCAGGACCACTGGCAGCTGGCCTTCAGGAAGAAGGTAGTGTCTTGATAATGCCTAGATTTGGATATTTTCATGGTTTCAGAACTGTAAGCTTGTAAACTAATAAACCCCCATTGTAAAATCCATCCTATTTTATGATATCTGCATTTCAGCAGCTTTAGCAAACTAAAATATCATTCTAATGCTACAGGATAAAAACTGGAATTCTGTAACTTAGTGAAACCTAGAGTGCATGATGATGGCGGTTAATCGTACAAATATAAGAAAGTTCGGACATGAACTAGAACAAACATATGTCACGAATACAAGGTGTTAATAATAGGGTACTACATGGGAAAAAATACAATTAATGCAAACTAAGGTCTATAGTTAAACAGTAATATTGTACTATTCTTTTATTAATTGTAACAAAGGCACTATACCAAAGCTAAATGTCAATAATAGGGGGAAATAAGGGGTATGGGAATTTTTTTCCCAGAAGAAATGAGAATGTTCTCGTATTAACTGTGGTGGTGAATGCATAACTATGTGATTTTACCAAGAGTCACTGACTGTACACTTAGGATGGACTGTATGGTGTGTGAATAAAACTGTTTAAATAAAAAAAAATTGATATTTAAAAAATTAAAAAATAATAATATAAAATAAAAATACCCCCCTAAAACCCCATAAGAATAAAGGATTTTTTAAAACTTCTTTTAAAGGTATAACTTAAATACAATGAAATGCACAGATCTTAAGGGTTTGTTTTTTTTTTTTACAAATGCATATACAAACAAAACAGAAGAGAAGAAAACAGCAAAACAATTTAGAAGTTGTAATGCAGACTGACTTAACAGAACTAAGAAAGTTAAATCTCAAGCTTACAGGAGGAAAGCAATCCAATTTATACAACATTACCTCAAAACAAGTCAGGAATTGACAGTGGTAGGTTGTATAGAGAGGAGTGTGAACATGGAGCTAAAAACAAGATGGTTAAATCATTTAAATACACTCCCACACTCCACAAAACCAGCCACTGTCCCTCCCCCAACCTTGCAGAAGCCTGGAGCCTATTCTCTAGACTGGAACAGTGCTGTCCAATAGAACTTCTACAATGACGTAAATATTCTAAATCTGCCCTGTACAATATGTTAGCCTCCGGTCATATGTGGCTATTAAGCACTTGAAATGTGTCTATTGCAACAGAAGAACTAAATCTTTAATTTTATTTACTTTTAATTAATTTAAACTGTCATATGTGGCTAGTGGCACATATGACAGTACAGCTACAGAAAGTAAAACAAAGGATTCCTGAACCAGAAAACGTCTGATTCAGTTGAGAATGAGGGTTTATCATATTGAAAACAGCTGAGTTAAACGAATATAAGTGAATGTTTACATACTGAAAGCTGAGACCTCTAGACTTTCTCTCATTTTAGCTACCAGATTCTTGGAAGCCAGGAGACTTGATGATTCTCCTTTGGGAATTCTAACTGGCCCAAGAGAATAGACAAAGATATTGTATTGAAAGCTCCCCAACAAAACAGTCCAGCCAAGGCACTCTAAAATTGACAAATCCTAAGCATATGCTCAGAGCTGCTAACCAGCTTTTTAATTGTCATTCTTAAAAATGAGTCACACCAGACATCTGGAAATGAAAGGTAGATACCAAAATAAACAACAAAGCAACCAAGAAAAAAAGAGATTATGTATGGGGAACAAAATGCAAAAAACTATAAATATCTTAGAAGAGATGAAATGCTTAAATTCATGAAAAAAAAAACAGGATATAAAAAAGGGAACATGCAAAGAACAAAAATAACTCTTAGAAATTAAAAAGGAGTGCAGAAATTAAAAGCCTCAATTGAAGACTTCAAGAAAATCAAGGTAAGGAAATCACCCAAACAAGTAGAACCCAGAAAGAAAATAATAGACAATTAAGAATGGGTAAAATGACCAATCTGGATAGTCAATCATCCAAAAATAAGTATTTCTAAAAACAGAAAACAGAGAAAATGGAACAGAAGGTATCTCAAAGAAAAACTTCAGAAAAATTTCTAGAATTAAAGGATGGAAGTTTCCAAATTGAAAGGCTCACATCCACAGGCTAGAAAAATGGATGAAAACAGACTGATACTACAGTTGTTCATTATCGTGAAATTGAGCCCAGTGGGGACAAAAAGCAGATACTATAAGCTCCAAATAGAAATAACAATCATGCAATAAAGGATCAATAATTAGAAAGGCTTCAACCTTGTCAACAGCAACAATGGAAGCTTTCTATGAGAAAATTATTTCCAACCTAGAATTCTATAACCAGGTGAATTAACATTTAAGTAGGAAGAGAGGATTACGAGGTTCTCAGAGATGCAAGACCCCTTACACCTTTACTAAGGAAACTATTTGAGGCTGTGTTCCACCAAAACAGGATAATAAACCAAGAAGACAAGAATACAACAGGAGATTCAACGCAGGAGCGAGGCATCTTCTGGATAAAGGTGAAGGGAGATTTTAGGATGGCAACAACCAGTCTCAGTCTTCTGAGCAAGTCAGAAGGCTTTAGAAGAGATGTAGTAAAGAAGTTGAAACTGATAGAATATTTTATATATCTGAACACACATAAAGAAGATTTAGGCAGTTGGCCTAGATTCATCAGTTGAATGGTAATAGGAACTTAGAAAAATAAAACAAACAAAAATATTAGACAATAATGACCTCCTAGGAAACAAGGATTTGTAAAGAAAGGAAAAGTAATTGTGGTTTTTGGAAATATAATCATGGTATGATAGTGTTATGAGAGTAATCATAGTATAAAAAGCTAAACATGGCTTAGCTCTGAATAGTATACACAGTCATAATAATGCTAACACTAAATATTCATCTATTAAAACAATTAAGTATATTGTGAAAAACAGATGGAAGGGAAAGCTATAAATGTATATGGGGGATAGATGGAAAATGAGAGCCTAATTCTCATTTTCTATAACTGGAACCATAATCAATAGAAAATGCAATATGGAGCTAAACATCATACAATTACAGGTAAAAAAAGGTGTTAGTGGTTACACTGAAGAAGGAACTGGGGGCAAGATATCTGCATTTTGTTTTGTTTTGCTTTTTAATAAGCCATATAGAAGTATTTGACTGCATGTGCATATGTTACCCTGAGAAAAAAAATTTTAATATGGATGGAAATAGATAGTGGATAAAAAATGGGTAGAAAAAAATCTCACAGGCAAAAAGAGCTGAAGATTAAAAAAATAAAAAGGGATAACCAACAGCTCAAGTCCCTAAGAAAATGAGAAAATACCTAGAGCATAAGAAAAAGGACTCATGTTAAACAGAAGAGTCATCTATTCCACTTTAATCTGGTAGCTTCTACTTGGTCATGAAGTAGGAAACAAAGTCTTCTGAAAATGAAATATTCATGGGGAAGAGGAGGAGTCAGGTAGGGAGATTTCAGTCATTTTGCACACTGAGAGAGTAGGCTGACCAGGTAAACCTAATACGACTGTCGATTTACTTAAAATTATTTGAGGGTAAACATTCCAACATTAATCGTATGGGTTTTTTTTTTTGTTTGTTTGTTTGTTTTTGTTTTTTTTGTAACTTGTTAGATGAAATAGCTCTTATGGCAAACTTGATGAGAGGCAGTAAGCTGTCCATCTGCCAGTATGGTGTGGGAGAAGACAAGGAACAGCCTCAGTAAAATACCTTTAATTCATAGTCAGGCTCATGCTAGATGTCAATAGGCTACAAAAGCCAGCATATTGGACATTTCTATGAGAATGGCCTGTTGACACAGACTTCTGTACTGCAGCATATGAGGAGACTTCGTAAATGTTAGGTGGGAAGACTGATTAAAATTAAAAGCAACCTTCATACCTTGTGGATCACACCCCCTTTATCTAGTGTATGGATGAGTGGAGGAATGGGGATAAAAACTAAAGGACAAATGGGGTGGGATGGGGGGATGATTTGGGTGTTCTTTTTTCACTTTTATTTTTTATTCTTGTTCTGGTTCTTTCTGATGTAAGGAAAATGTTCAGAGATAGATTGTGGTGATGAACGCATAACTATGTTATCATACTGTGGACAGTGGATTGTATATCATGGATGATTGTATTGTGTGTGAATGTATTTCAATAAAACTGAATTTAATAAAAAAAATTAAATGAAAAAAAAAAAAGCAACTTTCATGTGGGGTCCCTCTACATTTCTGTCTCTGTACTCCCAGGGATCCAACTGTGTGTTCATGTTCACCAAATACCAACATTCCTTCAAAGATAAAAAAACAAAACCACACACTAGGGAAACAAGTGAGTTGTCCACTCTTGTCAGATCCTCACTGACCCTAAGACCCCTTAGCCTAACCAATCCTTAAGGAGCCCAATATTTAGGCCAAAATTTGCAGTACATCCAACTCTACAGGTTAACTCAAGCACCATTATGGAAAAGTTCTTTCTCCTTGAGGTAACAGAACAGTTAATGAGAGTGGTAAACAAATAGGGGCTGAGTTACCCACCCCCCCAAAATGAGACAGAATGGATGGTTTGCAGTAGGAAATAAGATTTTTTTAAATGATCTATTGGTATCAGAGCTCATGAAAGGAACCACAGACAAGATCAAGATTGGTGATTAGAGACTTGCATGTGTGGTAACACTGGGGCTACTTTAATCATGTTCACATATAAAGTGGATTAAGTGTCTACTTTAGTCTCAAGTCTTTACAGAGAAAAAAAAGTGCCTCAAGGACCAGAAAGTGACTTCTAGACTCTACTTTTCACTGGGTCTTCAAGTTGTTACTATCCCCTATCCTCGGCTCTGTCTCTGTTTCAATTTTAAACTTTTAACAGTTTAGACTGAAATTGTGACCCTGGGTTCACACCTATCCTTCCTAAACACCTCTATTTTTTTTTTTTTAAATAAAGATATTTATTGACATTTGATAACCTCACGTGAACCCCCTCCCGGTTCAAGCCCACAGAAAGCAGAGATCGGATCTGCCCACCATCAATCCTCCAGAAATCACTAGGTCAGTAAGACTAGTTTTCACTGAGCCACTGAGGGGCTGAATAAGGGGCCATTACCAGCTCCCATAGCCTCGCTTCCTTCTCAGTCTAACCTAAGTTGACACAATTCAAAATTCAAAATATAAAAACTATAAAAAGGCAGATTTGAAACCAGCCACATTCTCCTTCTACAATATCTAAAAGGTCATGCTATTTCAGACCTCTACTGAACCCTGAGCCAGGGGTTCCATATGTGAGATTCCGAATCCAACAGAGCCTGTGTACATTTTTTTTTCAACCATTGCATACCCACCTGAATGGCAACACTTCTATTTTAAAAGGTTTGCTGTCAGAATCTGAAATTGAACAATCTTTAAATCTTCAGAATTAAGGTATTTCAGGCACAAAAATTAAAAATTTAAAAAACTCAGCCACTTGATTTTTCATCTCAGACCCATACCAGATGCCCCTCTAGACTATAAATTCACAGACTACCTAACCGTTTTTTTAATCAGCAAATTCAGAATTCCTTTTCTCATTTGGTTGCAGGAAATTAAAATGCTATAAACATGGTCATTTTTAGAGAGAAAATAATTCAGCATCTTCCTTTAGAGGAATTGTGACGTGCGGCCCATTTCTGCTTCTACTACTAAAATTGTGTGGAAATTGCTAAAGCAATGGGAAAGGCTAGGAAAAAACAATTTGAGAATGAATGTATCTCCTTCAAAGAGAGTGCTCAACTATGCTTGATACTTACTCACCTTAAACTAATTCTGAAAACACTACCAAAAAAAGCCCTGAGGGTTTCACTATAACAGGTCAGAAAAACACATGTGAAGTACTGTTACCACCTTATCAGTCAATTCTTCCTAGGCATCTACCAAATTCTTTAAATCAGTGGCATGGTACAGTTTAACCAGGAAAAAGAAAAAAGGGCTAAAAATTCAAAGACATGCTTAAAGTAAATGCTGAGAGTTTTTAGCTAAACCATGTTTATTAAGCAATCAGAGAAGCATAGAGCCCAGAAGTTCTCAAAACAAGCTCCAAAGGCAACTGACTAGTGATACAAAGTGGTCATGCATAACACAATGGAGCAGAAGGGGAAAAAATGCCTGTGTACAATGCTATGAGTTTATGATAAACTAGAACAAAGGCAAAATATTCTTAAATTGGATTTTTCCATGATTTTTGAAGACTTAGCATAAAAACTTACCCCAAAACTGATTTACAAGGGGATATAATGTTTATATAATTCTGCCAACAAACAAACCTAAGCAACATTTAGTAAGAATTTTAATGTAATGTCTACTACTATACTTTCCTCAAAGTGCATTAAGGAATCTAACTGCATAGAAAACTTTTCTCTTATGGACTCAAGAGTCTACAAAACCTGAAATTGTACTACTGATTCAAGTAAGGTTATTTGAAAAGAAGAGAAATAGGAAAAAAAAAAAATTAAGAAGGTGTGCCAGTTTGAATGTATTATGTCCCCCCAAATGCCATTATCTTTGATGTAATCTTGTGTGGGCAGACCTATCAGTGTTAACCAGATTGTAATTCTTTGAGTGTTTCCATGCAGATGTGCCCCACCCAACTGTGGGTGATGACTCTGATTGGATAATTTCCATGGAAGTGTTGGCCTGCCCATTCAGGGTGGGTCTGAATTAAATTACTGGAGCACTGTATAAGATCAGACAGAAGGAGCAAGCTGCTACAGCCAAGAGGGACACTTTGAAGAAAGCACAGGAGCTGCAGATGAGAGACAGTTTGAAGATGGCTGTTGAAAGCAGACTCTTGCTCCAGAGAAGCTAAGAAAGGACAAACACCCCAAGAGCAACTAAGAGTGACATTTTTGAGGAACTGGAGCCTAGAGAGGAACGTCCTGGGAGAAAGCCATTTTGAAACCAGAACTTTGGAGCAGATGCCAGCCACATGCTTTCCCAGCAAACACAGGTTTTCTGGACACCAGTGGCCATCCTCCAGTGAAGGTACCCAATTGCTGACAAGTCACCTTGGACACTTTATGGCCTTATGACTGTAACTGTGTAACCAAATAAACCCCCTTTTATAAAAGCCAATCCGTATCTGGTGTTTTGCATTCTGGCAGCATTAGCACACTAGAACAGAAGGCAAAGAAAGTAACAAACTAGTTAGGCATGACACATCTCTGAGCCTCTTTATAAACTAAAATGTGAAACCTGATCTATGTCTGTGTTTTCAAATCATGAGTAGCACCCAAGAAGATTTCTAAAAAACACAAATATCCAGGTCCCACTTCAGACCTAGTGAAGCAGGGTGCAGGCATCTAGGTTTTTGTTTTGTTTTGCTGTAATTCAACTGATTCTGATGCACAGCCAGGTTTTGGAATCACTGGATGAAATGACTCTCCAAGTTCCTCTGTATCCATGACTTACAAGTCCAAATTGACAATTTTGTGTCAAAGGAACTGAAGAATGCACTTAGCAGCATAATGCACAGAAGCCATCATCATGCGCCACTGAAGAAAGGAAAGCATCCTTAACTTACCTAACTCTAACAGCAGGTACTACCTACTCAAGTCATTGATTGCATCTTCTTTCCTTCCTCCTCAAACATTTCTCTAATTTGGGGTCCATTAAACTACAGTGGTAAATATTCTTCTCCCTCCAATCTAGAGAAATACTTTCTAAAATTGACGTAAAACTGTAATAACGTCCACTTGCACGAAAGGTTTGAGCGCCTGTATTTATTCTCTGCACACTTTCAACTAATATGAAATGTTTTAGAGGCAGAAAGGGGGGGTCCTCAAAAATATGTAGAGTAGTCCTAAAGTGGACCCAGGTTTAAACGAAGCCTCTCTCAGCTTTTTTCCTAGAAAGGGCCCACTGGGCAAAAGCTTCCTTGAGTAATGGGGAAACTGATTTGGGTCACCCCTCATATACCAATAATGTTTTATCAATAAGCATGAAACAGCTGGGTTACTAGGAGAGTCTGGTTTCTTCCTCATGCCGCCCACTCCAAAGCACAAACTGCAGTTAAGGTTCTGACCACACATGACCCTAGCATATCTTCTGGCACTCTCCTCCATGCCAAGCCTAGTTATTATGGGCAAAAGGCAAAAAACACATAATTTGGAACCTACCATTAAGTGTTCTAGATACTCTTAAACCGAGTTTAACCAGATTTCCAAAACATTTCACGACCAACGTTCTGCTTTCTTCATTTCATTTACTCCTAACCAACCTACCCAAATATAGAAAAGCCCCACTTTACAGGGGCTTAATATGAGATTAAGACCACCACCAAATGGCAGGCTAGAATTTCAACTCGGCTCTTTTGACTTTAAGTCCAAAACTCTTCCCATCTCCCACATCCTCTCCGCCACCCCACTATCAACTAGAGTGGTCATACAGTGGAACAGGGATTGATACTACCTAGCATAGCTAGAATAGAAAGGACGGGGTTCCCACTACCCTAATGCTCAATTGTGCCCTATCCTTTCACCCCAGGAGTACTGGAAAGGAATCAAAGGCAGGAAGGTGGAAGAATTGTCCGAACAAACAAAAACCCTTGACTTCCAAGGCGGCAGGAGCTTAAGGACCTTTAACAACAGCTCTTCCTCTCAAAGCTTTCCCCGACTTCAGGGGGAGCGGCCGGGGGCGCTAGTTTCCTCTATTCCGGCATCCTACAGCCTAGGAGAGAAAGAGGGAAGGGCAGCGGTCCCTCGGGACGAGTTCCTACTTCGCCCCCAGAAAAGCACACCAGTGCACAAGGAGAAATCTGCTGTCTCCGTGCGTGGGGGGAGGGCAGAGCTACGGGCCTCCCGGCCGGAGCGCTGAGCTAGCGCGCACTAGCGCGGGAATAGCCAGCCAGCCTGGTCAGTCCATCGGTCCTTAAGTCATCTGGTCGATTTGACGTCCGTGCTCCTGCTTACCTACGTCCCTCGCCACCGGCACCTACCCCGCAGCGGGTTAAGACATTGCGGCAGTTCGGACTCCGGCCCCGCCTTCGCCAGCTCTAAGGGAAGCCCGTCAGCCAGGAGGTGTCCGGCCTGCTCACAGCGGCCAGGGCCGCCGAGCTTCCTTTCTAGCCGAGGCCGCGACGCTGGCGCTCACTTACATCGTCACCTCCTTCTCTGCCCTTCCGCCTGCAGCCCCCTCCCGCGCCTTGTGCAGGGAGCGGGGGAGGGAGCGAGCGTCGGGCTGCCGGTGGGGGCGTGGCTCCACCGCCCCTCAGCTTCCGGCGGCGCGCGCTCTTGGATTCCCGCAGCCTCCGGTTGGCGATCCAGGCCCTGCGGCCGGGAGGTTCGTGTCTGGTGCGGTGGGTCTTCTCGTTGGATGCGTGAAGAATTGTACAGGTTTTTTAGACCAACGTTTAGCCTCTCTCCTCACATTTTTACACCAAAAAGGCTAACGCAGACCACAACTATTATACGTCTCTCCCTCCACTAATCCCTTTTTCCTTTTGCCGAAAGCAAAAGACCACATTTCTGCTCTGGGCTACATTTTGCGGCCTGGCCCAGGCTTCTCTTCTGTGGTTACCTCAAGTTCATCTTACCCCTTGTTATTGTAACTCACCTCTTTATTGTGCCCCTCCCCTCCCCAACTGTGGGCATTTCCCAGAGAGGGCAGGACCTGGTTTTATTCACTATCTTAGCCCCAGCACCAAATAGTGACTGGCCTACAAGGGCTTCGTAAATCTGTGCAGTAAATCTGTTACGCTCTTTCTGATAGCAAAGGAAAGTGACTTCTGCTGATTGTCTTATATGTTGAAGCATTATTCAACAAGCATGTTTTGAATGTGAACATGAAGTAGTCTTTGTCTTGCAAGACCTCAGCCTGATTGTGAGAAAAGACATAAATCAATAATTAAATCCAATGTCCTGTGAGGGAGAAAATATAACAATAGGAAATTTATGGGAAAGATGAATTCAGTTTTGGACACGTTTGATTTGGAACAAGAAAGTGGAGGTGGATACAATGGTGTACAAGGTTGGGGTGCTGTGGGAGTCTTGTGCCCTTGGTGCAAACAATAAGGGTATGTGTTTGATACCTATCAATGGGTGTAAATGATCAATTCCTCAGACATCAGGGTTTCAAAGGCAAAAAGGTTTATTGCTAAGCGTGAAGCAAGGAGAGCAGGTGGCCTATGGACTTAAAGTCTGTCTCCCCAAACAGCAGTAATTCTGAGAGTTTCATAGTATCAAAAGATGGGCAGGTTTGCCCTGGATCTCAGGGCTTTCCCTTGTGAGGCAAGTTGCTGCAAGGGAGAAATCAAGCCTACTTATAATTATGCCTAGGAACAATTGGATGTTCTGTTTTACTCTTTTTTTTTTATTCTTGCTTTCACTTTTTCTGGTACAAGAAAAATGTTTAAAAAAATTGATCAGGGTGATGAATAGACAACTATTTGATGGTAATGTGATCAATGGATTATAAACTTTGGATGATTGTATGGTATGTGAATAAATCTTAATAAAAAAAATTGTGCCTAGGAGTTCCCCCCCCTCCCAGAACCTCTTTGTTGCTCAGGTATGGTCCCCCTCTTTCTAAGCTCACTCTGCAGGTGAACTCACTGCCCTTTCCCCTCCGTGGCAATGGGGAAAACGACTCCTGGAGATGAGCCTGGACAGAGCACTGTGGGATTGAGAGGATCTTCTCGACCAGAACGGGGAAGAGAGATGAAACAAAATAAGGTTCCAGTGGCCGAGAGATTTGAAATGGAGTCCAGAGGTCACTCTGGAGGATATTCTTATGCGCTATATAGATGTCACTTTTTAGCTTTTAGTGTGTTGGAATGCCTAGAGGGAAATACTTGAAACTGTCGAACTGCAACGCAGTGACCTTGATTATTGAAGATGATTATATAACTATGTAGCTTGCACAGGGTGACCGTGTGATTGTGAAAACCTTGTGGCTCACACTCCCTTTGTCCAGTGTATGGACAGATAAGTGGAAAAATGGGGACAAAAATTAGATGAAGAATAGGGTGGGATGGAAAGATTTAGGTGTTCTTTTTTGCTTTTATTTTTATTTTGGAGTAAGGAAAAGATTCAAAAATTGATTCTGGTGATGAACACACAAATGTATGATGGTGCTGTGAACAACTGTACCTGTAGATGACTGTAGTGTGTGTGAATATATCTCAATGAAACTGTATTTTTAAAAAAAGTAAATGAACAGTGGGGGGAGGAGGGGAATGGGATGTTTTGGATGTCCTTTTTATTTTAATTTTTATTTCGTTTTTTGGAGTAATGTTCAAAGATTGTGGTGATGCATGCACAAACTATATGGCAATACTATGAACAACTGATTGTACACTTTGAATGATTGTGTGTTATGTGATTATATTTCAATAAAATTGCATTTTAAAAAAAGATTGGCAGATGTTAAGATAATGAGTATAATGGCTTTGAGATGAGGAAGTTAGAGATGATCTAATTCCTGAGCATGGGCAGATAAATTACATGCCTAGTCACAGAACATACGTAACAAAATAGCAGCCTTAACATGATGATGGATGTGATTTTTAGTATTATTATGAGGTATAGGTCACTTATAGTTCAAGGTTTAAGCCACTGGGCATGTCATGCAGTCTGATTTTGGTTAGACCTAGCTTTGTCTAGTAAGATAGCTTAGGGATTGGAGTGAGTTCCTTCTGGGCTAACTCAGGTTCTTTCACGAATAAACATTAAGGGACTGTCTAGTGATCAAAAGTCTTCAAAGTTATAAAATAGGATATATAAGTTGTAAAACAGGAGGTACAAATGGGGTCAGTCAGGAGTTATCACAAGGATTTTACAATCATAAGGTAAAGACAATCATTATCAAAGATCAAGGCATCTGGGTTACAGTTCAATGAGTTTCAGTAGATTCAAGTATTTAGTTTTGGCTATTCTACCATATACTAGAAACTAAAAAGGCATCTACATGATTCAGTAATCATAATTATTTGTTAACTCACCTTCTCAATCACAAGTTAACTATAGAGAAGATAAAAACAATAACAAAACCAACCACAAGGTGGTCTGCTTTTGATTATTACCATGCCTTAGGAAATTCGAAACAATGTCAGTTGTAAAATACTACTTCTCAAACAAAAGTTGCTCTTAGTCTTAGTTCTACACAATTTTGAAGATACAATACAGTTTTCAATGCAATTTTATTGCAGTCATCCAAAGTCTACATCAGTTGTTCACAGTATCATCATAGTTGTACATTCATCACCACAATCAATTTTTTTTAACCTTTTCATTACTCCAAAAAATAAGAATAAAAATAAAAGTAAAAAAAGAACACCCAAAACATCTCATACTCATTTCTCCCCGCTATTATTCATTTTCTTTTGGTTCCCCTTTTTTCTACTCATTTGTCCATAAACTGAAAAAAGGGAGTGTGAGCCACAAGGTTTTCACAATCACACAGTCATACAGTATAATCGTCTTCAAGAATCAAGGATACTGGATTGCAGGTCAACATTTTCAGGTATTTCCTTTTAGTTATCCTAGTATACTAAAAACTAAACTAAAACTAAAACTACTAAAAACTATATGTATCTATGTAACATGTAAGAATAACCTCCAGAATGACCTCTCTACTCCATTTGAGATCTCTCAGCCACTGAAACTTTATTTTGTTTAATTTCTCTTCCCCCTTTTGCTCAGGAAGGCTTTCTCAATTCCATGATGCTGGCACCAGGCTCATCCCCAGGAATCATGTCCCATGTTGGCAGGGAGAGTTATAACCCTGGGAGTCATGTCCCACGTAGCAGGGAGGGCAGTGAGTCCAATAAAGTCAAAATTTTAAAACTGTATTTTCAGTTCTAGAATTTGATTTGACTTTAGAAGTTCTTTTTATGGATTCCACTTATTTTTTGAAAGTCTCCATCTTTTCATACATTTTGTTCTTTTCCTCTGTTTTCTTTTAAGTCCTTGTCTACTAACTTTAACATTTTGATCATCTTTCAGTCTCTTTTTTTTTTATTTGTTTATATAAGTTATATTTATTGATATTTATTTACCATTTTAGAATTTAAAACTGAAGAATTTGTAATGCTTATTAATTTATTTAAAAATAAAAATTTAGTGTACAGAGTGGAATTGTTCTCTTTTTTCACAGTGTTAACATTTGGCTTAATAGAAGACAGCTAGATTCCCCTATCTGTTTCTCCAGGCACTCTGTTGCAGTTTGTCCTTTTAGTTGAAATATATTAAGCAGAAAGTTCAACTCACATAGATAGGTAGTTGGAAAAGTGATGAAGCTGAAAGTGAGGGAGTTGGAAAAATGAAGAATATTTTAATAGCCTCTTTTGACAGCAACATTTCCCAAAGATGAGCTGTTATCTGCTGGATCTGTATCAGGCCTCAGGTTCAGAGTGGAGCCTTCCTTACACATTCTTCTTTGATACCACACAAAACTCACCAAGTTGAGGTTTCCTAAAGGTTAGTTGCAGTGTGGAATCTGAAACCACATCAATGTCAATGAAATATTCATGCTCTGTTACATTAAAACCCACTGATCTATCTTGCACTTTGAATGGATCTTTCTCCCGTGTTGATATATAACATCATGCATTGGTTATTCGAAAATAGCGCTACTGAGTTTTGTAGCTCTTCCAAATATTAGCACATTTCTTTATATGATATAAAAAATCTCATTTATTAATATCACCACTGAAATCATCAGAAAAGTCTCGAAGTATTGGAAAGCTGTCAAGCTTATAAAGACAAATGTAAGATTTTTCCAAAATTATAATATTCATTTGAAAGTTCACAGTTTATCATTAGCAACAAATACTGCCAGTTATTTTCCTTGATGTGACAGGGTCATTTAGTTCACTTTTTAAGAAAATGGACGCCAAATACCCAAATCAGAATAACCAAAGTTTGTCAGTCATGCTCTCAAGTAAAAAACTGGCTTCCGTGGGGGAAAAAAATGCATCATTCAACTTGCAACTCTAATTACAGAAGCACTTTTCCTCAAGATAGCCATTGCGTATCGGCATCCAGCAGAAATGCTTATATGTACTTTCTGTTTCATCACACAGAGTATTAAAAAGATATATACTCAAGGGATGAGATTTAATAACATCAACAGTTTTCACTGCTTTACAAAAAGGACATTCTTAAGTGAAACTGGGGGTGAAGAATACAGAGATTACTAGGACAGTTTGGTGCTACTGCCTTGATTATGCTATGGTATCAGAGCTTTACCTATCTTTGCTTTTGCCCCATCAGTTCAAATGTTAGCACAGTTCAAAGGTGAATGATGTCTTAGCATTATTAGAAAACAGCTTTGACCTCTTAGACCTCAAGAAAGAGCCTGGGGGATCCCTGGGGATTCACAGACCGTCCTTTGAGATCAGTCTCTTTTTATTGTTCATTTTTTCCTCTTGATTATCAGTCACATTTTTCCTGCCTTTTCACATGTGTGCCAGTCTATGTGTATAAAAGTTTCCCCAGGATATTATCCACCAGTGAGGGTTCCCCCTACTTTCTGTTAGGTTGATAGTATGAGGGGCTAATCATTGCAATCTATTCATAGATTGAGCTGGGTCTTGGCTAGCTTGCCTTTTTAATTAGATATAATCCACCTCTGGTTCAACCCTGTACCTCAGGCATGACTCAGGCTTTTGAGAGAAAAGTAGAGACAGATTTTTGTCTCCTCATCCCTGAAGGAGTACAGGACTTTCAGTTCATTCCTTTAGAGATTTTCAGCTTAGCTTTTTAATCTCCAGCCCCTTATAGCTTCAAAATATAGCAAATGTCTTGAGAGAGTGATTAGCCCTGTTTGAGAAGGCCATGTCCCTTCAATGGGGTTCTGTTTCCTAAGCACCATGACTCCTTTTTTAAAAAGTTTTGGCTCAGACCCACAGCCTCCTGGGAAGATCTAAAACTCAGCACATGCCCTACCCAGAAAACCTGCCATGCACTGGGAATCTTCTCATTTCTTATCAGTTGCAGTAGTCCCACGTAACCACTAAAAGCTCCTCTAGGTTTCCTCTGCCCCAGTACTGTCCTGTCTAGGTTAAGACTGATCCTCAACCTACACCTAGAATCAGCAAATGTTTCCAGAAAAGAAAGTAACTACTGATTATTAGCTAACCTTGGAAGGGCTTTCCCCACTCTGGAATTTTAGTTTATCCAGTCCTCGTTACTTGACAGTTCTCCAATATATTTAAAGATATGATATTTGGAATTTTTTATGCCTTCTTTTAGGTTGATGTACAGGAGTATTGGCTTGCAGCAACATTCTACATCTTATAAACTTCAATTATATGTACAACGCCCAAAACTTATAAATGGTACATTCTGTGTATAACATATCCTCACATTTCCTTTAGACTTATACATATAGGGACATAGATTCAATGTTCATCGCCAAGCCTTTTCCATCATTTTTGCAGTCATCACTTGGTTGACCTGAGTTTGTCCTCTAGAAGAGTTAAAATAAATAAATAAATAAATAAATAAATGACAATTGAGCTCTTACCATGTAACAGGCACTGCCTTGAACATTTTGTGGGCATCATATCATTTAACTGTATGACTGTCACTACTAACATATGAGGTGAGCATTTTCATCTCTCAATTTTTTATAAATGAGGAAACAGAAACCAGGTTAAGTTATTGCCTAGAGGATGTGGAGAAATAGGAACAGTTATTCACTGCTAGTGGGAATGTAGAGTGATACAGCCGCTGTGGAAGACAGTTTGGCAGTTCCTCTGGAACTATGTATAGAATTGCCATATGTGCAATCCCACTGCTAGGGGGATTTCAGAAGAACTGAAAGCAGGGACGTGAATAGATTTGCACACCAATGTTCATAGCAGCATTATTCACAATTGCCTAACCCAAGTGCCCATCAATTGGTGAATGGATAAACAAAATATGGTATATACATATGATGGAATATTATTCAACTATAAAAAGATGTGAAGTCCTGATGCATGCACAACATAATTGAACCTCGAGGACAGTATATTGAATAAAATAAGCCAGATACAAAAGGACAAATATTGTATGATCTCATTAATATGAATTAATTATAATAAGAAAACCCATGGAATATAGGTTACCAGGATATGGAATGAAGGTAGAGAATGGGGAGCTGATGCTTAATTTGCACGTAATTTTTAATAAGGTTGATTGTAAATGTTTGGAAATGGATAGAGGTAATGGTAGCATATTATCGTGAGTGTAATTAACAGAATTAAATTGTGATTGTAGTTGAAAGGGGAAGTTTAGGGTCTGTGCTGGTTTGGAGGTATTATGTCCCCCCAAATGCCATTGTCTTTGATGCAGTCTTGTGTGGGCAGGAAATGTATTCCTGTTGATTGGCTTGGAGGCTTTTGATTGGATGTTTCCGTGGAGATGTGGTCACTCAACTGTGGGCAAGATCTTTCATTGGATAATTTCCTTGGAGGTGTGGCCCCACCCATTCAGCATGGGCCTTGATTAGTTTATTGGAGCACTATATAAGCTGAGACAGAAGGAGTGAGCTTACTACAGCCAAGAGGGACACTTTGAAGAATGCACAGAAGCTGAGAGAGTAGCTGCAGATGAGAGACAGTTTGAAGATGGCTGTTGAAAGCAGACTCTTGCTCCAGAGAAGCTAAGACAGGACAAACACCCCAAGAGCACCTGAGAGTGACATTTTTGAGGAACTGCAGCCTAGAGATGAACGTCCTGGGAGAAAGCCATTTTGAAACCAGAACTTTGGAGCAGACGCCAGCCTCATGCCTTCCCAGCTAACAGAGGTTTTCTGGACGCCATTGGCCATCCTCCAGTGAAGGTACCCAATTGCTGATGTGTTACCTTGGACACCTTATGGCCTTAAGACTGTAACTGTGTAACCAAATAAACCCCCTTTTATAAAAACCAATCCGTCTCTGGTGTTTTGTATTCTGACAGCATTAGCAAACTAGAACAGGGTCTTTTATGTCACTGGAAGGAAAGCTAGAGGATAAAACATGGGACTGTATAACATAGTGAACCCTGTTGTGGATGATTAATATGGTTAATAGTACAAATATAAGAAAGTTCTTCCATGAACTGGAACAAATGTATATCACTATTACAAAGTGTTAAAAAATAGGGTGGAATATGGGAAAAAATACACCAAATGCAAACTATGGACTACAGTTAAGAGTAATATTTCAATATTCTCAATCAATTGTAACAATGGTACCATACCAAAGCTAGGTATCAATAATGTGGGGGATGGGGGTGAGGGTATGGGATGTGGAGTTTTTCTGTTTGGAGCATGAAAATGTTCTAAAATTGTGGTGATGAATGTGCAACTCTGTGATTATACTGAGAGCCACGATTGAACACTTTGGATGCATTATATGTGAATAAAACTGCTTTTAAAAAATACTCATGTGGTCAGAGGCTACAAAAAAGTGTAGGATAAGATTATAGATCATTACCAACATTGCAGAAAATTCTATTGGAAGGTGCTTCTCTAGATTTTTTAAGAAAGATTTATGAGAACAATATTTTATGATTTTTGCATATTTAAAAATGTTTGTGGCCTGTCTTTATATTTGAATGATGATTTTCTTGGGTATAAAATTCTAGGGTGATTTTTGGAAACCATGTATCTGACAAGAGACTGATAATCTTGCATATATAAAAAAATCCTACAACTCAACGACAGTAGTACAGACAGCCCAATTATAAAATGGGCAAAAGATATGAAAAGACAGTTCTCTGAAGAGGAAATACAAATGGCCAAAAAACACATGAGAAAATGTTCAGCTTCACTAGCTATTGGAGATGCAAATTAAGACCACAATGAGATACCATCTCACACCAATTAGAATCGCTGCCATTAAACAAACAGGAATCTACAAATGCTGGAGAGGATGTGGAGAAATTGGAACATTTACTCATTGTTGGTGGGACTGTATAATGGTTCAGCCACTCTGGAAGACAGTCTGGCAGTTCCTTAGAAAACTAGATATAGAGTTACCCTTCGATCCAGCAAACGCACTTCTTGGTATATACCCAGAAGATCTGAAAGCAGTGACACGAACAGATATCTGCACGCCAATGTTCATAGCAGTATTATTCACAATTACCAAGCGATGGAAACAACTCAAATGTCCTTCAACAGCTGAGTGGATAAATAAAATGCGGTATTATACACACCATAGAATATTACGCGGCAGTAAGAAGGATGATGTCGTGAAACATGACAACATGGATGAAACTTGAAGACCTAATGCTAATCGAAATCAGCCAGGCACAAAAAGAGAAGTATTATATGCTACCACTAATGTGAACATTGAAAAATATAAAATAAATAGTTTATAATGTAGAATGTAGGGGACCTAGCGATAGAGAGCAGTTAGTGAAGGGGGAACGATAACCTAATAAGAACAGATAAGCTATCATGGGTAAATTTAATGTCTGACAATGCCCAGGAATGACTATGGTTTGTTGATTTCTGGTGGGTATGGTAGGAACAAGTTCACAGAAATGTTGCTATATTAGGTTATTTTCTTGGGGTAGAAGAGGAACATGTTGGAAGTAAAGTAGTTGTTTTAGGTTAGCTGTCTTTTTTCTTATTCCCCTGTTTTGGTTTTTTTGAAATGTTTTTTTTTATTGTATGTGTTTTTTTAATTTTTTTGATATAGTTAATAGTTAATTAAAAAAAAAAGAAATAAAAATTATGCAGAGGCCCCCTGAGGAGCTGGGGGAGAATGCAAGGGTGTTGGGCTTCCCCACCTTGATGGTTGCTGATGTGCAAAGGGGGATGTGAAATGAAATAAGTTTCAGTGGCTGAGAGACTCCATAAGGAGCCGAGAGGTCACTCTGGTGGGCACTCTTATATACAATGTAGATAACCCTTTTTAGGTTCTAATGAATTGGAATAGCTAGCAGTAAATACCTGAAACTTATCAAATTACAACCCAGAACCCTTGAATCTTGAAGATGATTGTATAACAAGGTAGCTTATGGGGGGAATCAATGAGATTGGGAAAGCCATGTGGATCACAGTCCCCCTTTGTCCAGTGTATGGATGGATGAGTAGAAAAACAGGGGGAAAAAAATAAACAAAAGGAAGAATGGGGAGGGACAATTTGGGTGTTCTGTTTTAACTCTGGTGTTTTTTTATTCTTGCTTTCACTTTTTCTGGTACAAGGAAAATGTTAAAAAAAATTGATTGGGGTGATGAATAAACAACTATATGATGGTAATGTGATCAATAGATTATATACTTTGGATGATTGTATGATATGTGAATAAATCTTAATTAAAAAAGGAAACAAGTCAAAATGAGGAGTGACTGCATAATGGAAAAAAATTTCTAGGGTGACACTTTCTTTCAGTGAAGGCCTTAACACAACCTTCTATTGTTGGTGTTACTATCAAGAAGTCTTAAATGAGAGATGTCATGGAAAATAATGGAGGAGGAAACTTCAAAGGTTGTTCCCTCCACCAAAATAATCATTAAACTGGAAAAAAAAAAAAAAAAACTATCAAAATCAACTATTTTGGAACTCTGGGTCCCCATCAGACACTTACAGCAACTAGCAGAGTGCTTGATGAAGGGAGACTCAGTTGAAATTCAGTAAAATATCAGCATGAATGAACCAGTTACCATTCCTCATTCCTCAGCATTCCTAGAGCAGCTAGCTGGGGCCAGGGAGGGATGTAAAGACTTCGCCCACTAAAAACAGGGGGTTATGCATTTTGGTCTTATCTGGTGATTCCCTGAGGACCTGAGCAGACATTGGTCTTTGTTTCTACTCCCTTGGATCCTGAGGCTGCAGCACTTCCCTAATGGTGGCCACTGAAAGATTTAAAGAGACATACATTCCCTCCACTACCCTTTCTTTCTCTCTCTCTCTCTCTCTCTCTAATGCCAGGTCACTAGCTGGCCACAGAGATGTGTAACAGAATTTTCAGTGACCAGATGCAAAAAAGAATACATGCTTTGCAAAAATAGTCTAAAAAAATCATTAAACAAATAGATAACTACCCCTTAACAGGCAAAAATCAGCAATCTCTGAGGAGGGGAACAGAGTAAACAGATAATACTAAAAATGTCTAATTCTCAACAAAAAAGCACACAAATAGGAAAGTATGGCCCATTCACAGGGGAAAAAAATTTTTTTAATGAAAACATCTCTGAGAAAGCCCAGCCCTTGGAATGACTAATAAAGATGTTAAACCGAATGTCTTAAATATGATAAATGAACCAAAGGAAATCATGGACAAGAACAGAAGGAAATCAGAAGAACAATGTATGGGCAAATGGGGACTGTCAATAAAAAGATAGAAATTATAAAAATGAACCAAGTAGAAATTCTGAAGATGAAAGTACGATAGCTGAAATGAGAAATTCACTTAGAGGGATTCAGTGGCAGATTTGAGCAGGCAGAGGAAAAAAATCAGCACACTTGAAGATAAGGCTATTGAAATTATCTCATCTGTGGAACAGAAAAAACAAATAGTGAAGAAAAATGAACAGAAGATTAACAGGTTATTTCTTATCAGAAGCCATAGAAGTCAGAAGGCAGAAGCATGACATATTTAAAGTCCTGAAAGAAAAACTGTGAAACAAGAATACTGTATCCAGCAAAACTACCCTTTAACAATGAAAAAGAAATGAAGACATTTCCAGATAATGAAGAAATAAAGAACTGGTAAAAGTAACTACATAAAATTTGTAACCAAATAAGCCTCCTTTATAAAAGCCAATCCATTTCCGGTATTTTGCATAATGGCAACATTAGCAAACCAGAATATCTTCTTATCTATTTGTTTTCTTTTTTTAAAAAATGTTCTCCTTTTACTAAAATATAAGCACTACAAGATGAAGAACACTGCCTGAATTATTCAATGCCCTCAAACTCAAAGAACCTAGAAGAGTTCCTTGCACAGAGTACATATTCAATAAATATACATTGAAAGAGTGAAAGAAAAAAAAAGTAACTACACAGATAAATATAAAAGCCAGTACTATTGTACTTTTGTTTTTTTAAATTCAGTTTTATTTAGATATATTCACATACAATACAATTATCCATGGTGTACAATCAACGGTTCACAGTATCATCATATAGTTGTGCATTCTCACCCCAATCTATTTTTTTAAATTCAGTTTTATTGAGATATATTCACATACCATACAGTCATCCATAGTGTACAATCAGCTGTTCAAAGTACCATCATATAGTTGTGCATTCATCACCCCAATCTGTTTTTGAACATTTTCCTTATACCAGAATCAGAATCAGAATAAAAAATAAAAATAAAAAGAACACCCAAATCATCTCCTCCATCCCACCCTATTTTTCATTTAGTTTTTGTCCCATTTATCTACTCAGCCATCCATACACTGGATAAAGGGATTGTGATCCACAAGGTTTTCACAATCACACTGTCATCCCTTGTAACCTACATTGTTATATGATCATCTTTAAGAGTCAAGGCTACTGGGTTGGAGTTTACTAGTTTCAGGTATTTACTTCTAGCTATTCCAATACATTAAAACCTAGAAAGTGTTATCTATATAGTTCATAAGAATGTCCACCAGAATGACCTCTCAACTCCATATGAAATCTCTCAGCCAGTGAAGCATTATTTCGTTTCATTTTGCATCCCCCTTTTGGTCAAGAAGATGTTCTCAATCCCACAATGCCAGGTCCAGATTCATCCCTGGGAGTCATATCCTGCATTGCCAGGGAGATTTACATCCCTGGGAGTCAAGTCCCACATAGGGGGGAGGGCAGTGAGATCACCTGCTGTGCCGGTTTGAATGTATTGTGTCCCCCAAATGCCATTGTCTTTGTAGTCTTGTGGGGCAGACATTTTGGTGTTGGTTAGATTTGCTTGGAGTGTGCCCCACCCAGCTGTGGGTGATGATTCTGATGGGCTGTTCCCATGGAGGCGTGGCCCCGCCCATTCAGGGTGGACCTTGATCAGTGGAGCTATATAAATGATCTGACTCAAAGATAGGGAACGGAGTGCAGCTGTGAGTGATGTTTTGAGGAGGAGCAAGCTTGCTGGAGAGGAACGTCCTGGGAGAAAGCCATTTTGAGGCCAGAGCTTTGGAGCGGACGCCAGCTGCCTTCCTAGCTAGCAGAGGTTTTCCAGACGCCATTGGCCATCCTCCGGTGAAGCTACCCGATTGCTGATGTGTTACCTTGGACGCTTTGTGGCCTTAAGACTGTAACTGTGTAGCAAAATAAACCCCGTTTTATAAAAGCCTATCCATCTCTGGTGTCTTGCATTCTGCAGCATTAGCAAACTAGAACACCTGCCAAGGTGGCTTAGTTAGAGAGAGAGGGTCAAAACTGAGCAACAAAGAGGCATTCAGGGGGAGATTCTTAGGCACAGTTATAAGCAGGTTTAGCCTCTCCTTTGCAGTAACGAGCTTCATAGGGGCAAGCCCAAAGTCGGAGGGCTCAGCATGTCAAGCCATCAGTCCCCAGTGTTTGTGAGGACATCAGCAACAATCCAGGTGAGGAAGTCCAACACCTCTGCATGCTCACCCTGCTCCTCAGGGAGGATGTGTTGCTATTTGACTCTAACCTATAAAAACCTACCATATCTCACTACCTATTAAAAGTTCCGTGTAATTGTGGTGTTTGAACAAACTGACTGTAGAAGTTATATTGTTTAGGAAATATAGATCCTACACCAAATAAACATTTCTTTCCTTGGTCTCACATGGAAGTTGAAGTTTTAACACACAGTCAGTTTCAACCTTTACCCTTTGGCCTGATTTGCTCTAGGCTTAACCAGATCTGCTTTGTTCATATCTCTAATTGAAGTCTGGGCTCTTTTTCAGCTTTTTTTTTTTTTTTTTTAACAGTTGCTGTATGCGTTAATACTGACATTCATATCTGCCAAGCTCTGGCTTTGAGTTTCAGGTGTCACACAATACCCAATGTTCCAGACACCAATCAGGTTATACACCAAGGGATCAACTTCTCAGAGTTTGGAGATAGCCATTACAATTCAGGAATAGATTTGATTGCTGTAAGAGCTTACAATCTAGGGACCATTACAATAATCATTTCCCTGGTAGGCTGTGCACTAAGATTCAATTCTGAGTTTGCACATTGTAGTTAGTCCATACCAGTGAGGCGTTATAGTGTTTGCCTTTGTTTCTGGTGTACTTCACTCAAAATGCTATCTACAGGATCCATTCACCTCCTTGCATGTTGTGCCAGTTTGAATGTATTGTGTCCCCCAAATGCCATTATCTTTGTAGTTTTGTGGGGCAGAAGTTTCGGTGCTGGTTAGATTTGCTTGGAATGTGCCCCACCCAGCTGTGGGAGATGATTCTGATGAGATGTTCCCATGGAGGCGTGGCCCCACCCATTCAGGGTGGGCCTTGATCAGTGGAGCTATATAAATGAGCTGACTCAGAGAGAGGGAACTCAGTGTGTGCAGCTGTGAGTGATGTTTTGAGGAGGAGCAAGCTTGCTGGAGAGGAACGTCCTGGGAGAAGGCCATTTTGAGGCCAGAGCTTTGGAGCGGACACCAGCTGCCTTCCTAGCAAGCAGGGATTTTCCAGACACCATTGGCCATCCTCCGGTGAAGGTGCCCAGTTGCTGATGTGTTGCCTTGGACACTTTGTGGCTTTAAGACTGTAACTGTAGCGAAATAAACCCCCGTTTTATAAAAGCCTATCCATCTCTGGTGTTTTGCATTCTGCAGCATTAGCAAACTAGGACACATGTCTCACAACTTCACTCCTTGTATTCCATTGCATGCATACACAACAGTTCACCATTCCGTTCCTCAGTCAATGTACCCTTAGGCCACCTCCACCCACTGCAAATCATGAATACTGCCTCTATAAACACCATTGTGCAAATGTCCATTCATGTTTCTGCTCACAGATCTTCCAAGTACATAGCCCATAATGAGGTTGCAGGACCTTATGGCCCTCACATGTACTTTTTTAATGCTTTTATTCCTATATGACTTAAAAGGTAAATGCAAAATACAATATTATAAATTTAAGTTAATGGGCACACAGTGTATACAGATGTAATCTGTAACAATAACAACACAAAAGGCAGGGGGACAGACTGGTAAAAGAACAGAGTTTTGTTTGCTATTGAAGTTAAGTTGGTATTATTGAAACCAGGCTATTATATTTAAGATGTTAATTGTAATTGCCAAGATAACCATTAAGGAAATAACTAAAATAATTGCAGAAAGTAGAAGTGAATCAAAATGGCACACTACAGAAAATCAACAAAATACAAAAAAAAGGGGGGGGGCAGTAATGGAGAAATTGAGGAATAAAATACATGTAAAACATACAGAAAGCAGCTAAATGGCAGAAGTAGGTCCTCCTCAGGAATTATTTTAAGTGTAAATGGATTAAAATCTCAGTTAAAACACAGAGATTTACAGATGGATTTACAAAGTCATCTGTGTGGTTAATTAACCAGAGGGCTGGTTTATTAAATCATCAGTCAATTGATCTATGGTTGATTACATCTATGACCAACTAAGGGAGTGTCTTCCACAATGAGATAATCCAATCAGCTGGCTTTAATCCAATCATTTGAAGACTTTTAAGGGAGAAGAGAGAACTTTCACTTTATTTCTTCACTCAGCCAGCATCTCTTGGAGAGTTCATCAAAGACCTTCATTGGAGTTGCCTGCTCACAGCCTGCCCTACAGAATTTGGACTCGTGCATCCTGCCTTATGGAATTTGGACTTGTGCATCCCCACAGTTGTGTGAGACCTTTTTATAAAATCTCATATTTACAGATATCTCCTGTTGGCTCTGTTTCCCTAGAGAAATAACACGAAATTCCCTAATTCATGATTCAATGAAGAAAAATTTTCATAGAACATAAAAGAAACTTTGGAAATCAAAACTTTGTTTGTAGAAAGTAATTTAAATACAAAGTAGATGTATTGGATAATATACTAAGAAAATTGCCTGTGGCATTTTAGATTCAGTCATACTGGCAATTTTGAAGGAGTTATGTATAGTTTAGTGTGAAAAAATGACTTTGAAGGGGGAAATCATGAACCAATAAATATCTAATGTTTAATCTGGAGAACAGATTAAAAAGATGGGAGCACACATAGTGCATAACTGATGGGATCCATTTAAGAGTTCTTAGTGTGTTATGTGTGGGAAGAATGTGGTTCATAGCAAGCTGTTTGGGAACTTGGTCATTAGTGTAGTCCTTTGTGTCAGTTATCTCAGCCCCAAATTATACCTCTCAACCCCAAATTCACCCTTTTAGACTGCTTTGTGAATGTGGATCTGAGTCTTTTGTGCCATCTAGCACTGAAATTTTGTTAATAGAGGGGTACTAGAGAGATACTACAGGAGGAAAATAATTTTGCTATATGGTTCCAGTTGTGCTTGTGGACTCTCCAGCTTCTCCAGTGTCCAGCTCCATTATATTGACTTCCATGAAACTGGAGAAAAGAGACTGGATGTTCACTGTTACATCTGCAAATATAGAGCACATCACTAATCATCTCATGGTATAGGGGAGGGAGAGTGTCATCAGATGAGAATTAGGAATTGTTTAGTGTCTGTGCCCCAAATGACATGTTTTTTAATGCAATCTTGTGGGGGCAGACATATTAGTGCTGATTAGGTTGGAACCTATTGATTGAGTGTTTTCATGGAGATGTGACTCAATCAACTGTGGACAAGACCTTTGAGTGGATAATTTCCATGGAGGTGTTACCCCCCCCATTCAGGGTGGGTCTGAATTAAATCACTGGAGCCATATAAAAGAGCTGACAAATAGAAGGAAATCAGAGCAGCTAAGAGTGACATTTTGGAGGCAACTGAAAGTGACATTTTGGAGCTGCAGCTGAGAGACACATTTTGAAGATGGCCATAGAAAGCTGACACTGACATTTTGGAGAACACCATTTTGAAATGCAACCTGGGAGTAAGCAGACACCAGCCATGTACCTTCCGAGCTAACAGAGGTTTTCTGGCTGCCATTGACCATCCTTCAGTAGAGGGACCCTATTGTTGCTGCCTTGGCTTGGACACTTTTATGGCCTTAAGACTACAACTTTGTAACCAAATAAACCCCATTTATAAAAGCCAATCCATCTCTGGTATTCTGCATAATGGCAGCATTAGCAAACCAGAACAGTATCCAATAAAGAATTTAAGGTGTTACAGTAATACCAAAAAAACAAAAAAAAGTCATCCATGTATATACTGTCTGCAAGAGACTGAATTTAGATACTGTTTTAGTTTCCTGGATTGTTCAGACAAATAACATGCAACAGATTGGGTTAAACAATGGGAATTTATTAGCTCACAGTTTTGAGACTAGGAAAAGTTCAAAGTGAGGCATCATCAATGTGATGCTTTCCCCCTAAAGACTGGCATTCTGGGGCTGGCTGCTGGTGATCCTTGTTTCCGGGCTTCTCCGTCACATGGTATGCTGGTTTGGATATATTATCCACCCCTCCCCCCCAAAAAAAAGCCATATTCTTTAATGCAGTCTTGTGGGGGCAGATTTATTAATCTTTCCAATTAGGGTGTGACCTCTTGATTGAATGTTTCCATGGAGATTTGACCACACCCCTTCAGCATGGGTCTTGATTAGTTTACTGGAATCCTTTAAAAAAAAAACACATAGGCCCATATGCTTGCTGACACTGATGCTTAGAGACACTAAGAAATGCTAGCCAGAGTTTGTTCTGGAGAAGCAAGAGAGACAAACCCATTTTGTGAGAAGCCATTTTGAAACGCAGGAGCTGAAACACAACCCGGGACAAACAGACACCGGCCACGTGCCTTTCCAGATGTCAGAGGTTTTCTGGACACCATCGGCCTTTCTTCATGAATATCTTCTTGTTGATGCCTTTGTTTGGACACTTTTATGGCCTTAGAACTGTAAATTTGTAACTTAATAAATCCCTTTTATAAAAGCCAATTCATTTCTAGTATTTTGTGTAATAGCAGCTCTAGCAAATGGAACACATGGCAATGCACATGGTGGCCTCTCCTGACTTCTCCCTTCTGTGTTCCATTGACCTTGAGCTCTTGCTTCCCAGGGATATCTCTCTATATATCTGAATTTCATTCTGCTTATAGAGGACTCCAGTAACAGAGGACCCATCCTGATTGAGTTGGGCCACACCTTAATTGAAGTAATCTCATCAAGGCCCTACAATGGGCTCACCCCCACAGGAATGGATTAAATTTAAGAATATGTTTTTCTGGGGTATATAGCTCCAAATGAACACAGATATGAAGATACAAAGAGCTTAAAAGCAAAAGGAAGGTGAAAGATACTCCATTCAAATAGTAGCCAAAAGAGAGCTGGGGTGGCTATATTATTATCACACAAAATAGACTTTAAGGGCCAGATGTTCTTCTCAGTGAGTCATCATGGTTTCCTGCTTCAACAGTACTTGAACAGAACCTGGTGCTTTGAGCCAGCCCTCTGCCACCTTCTCATGGCAATCTCAGATTGTCCCAAGGCCCCTGCCACTGGTTTAGTGGCATGCAGTCAGCACCTTTCCTCAGCCACCCACCATGACAACCACATACCATTGTAATGGTGCCAGAGCTATAACCAGGAACTGAAGGCCAGAAAAGAAGTGATTTTTTAAAAGTGAGATCATACAAAGTATCTTTTCTGACTATAATGGAATGAAACTAGAAATCAAGTATAGAAGGAAAACTGGGAAATTAAACAACACACTTAACTGATGGGTCAAAGAAGAAATCACAAGAGAAATTTAAAAATACATTGAGATGAATTAAAATGAAAATACAGAATATCAAAACTTAACGGGATGAAGTGAAAGTAGTGCTAAGAAGAAAACTTATAGCTGTAAACCTTTATGAAATAAAGAAAAATATCACAAATCAATAATCAAAACTCCCACCTTAAGAAATTAGGAAAAGAAGAGCAACCTTTACCCAAACTCAGCAGAAGGAAGAAAATATTAAAGATTAGAATGAAGATACATGCAATAGAGAATAGAAAGCAATAGAGAAAATTAACAAAACAAAAGTTAGGTCTTTGAAAAGGTCAACAAAATTGACAAACCTTTAGCTAGAGTGACTAAGAAAAAAAGAAGACTCAAATTACTGAAATCAGAAATTAAAGTGGGGACATTACTACCAAAATGACAGAAACAGAAAGGAATATGAGAGAATACTATGAACAATCGTATGCCAACAAATTGGATAACTTCATGAAATAGGCAAATTCCTAGAAACACAAAATACCAAAACTGACTCAAGAACAAATAGAAAATATGAACACAACTATAACAACTAAGGATATTAAATCAATATTCAAAACCTCCCAATAAAGAAAAGTCCAGGACCAGATGGCTTCACTGGTGACTTCCACCAAACATTTATAACATTTATAAAATTAACACCAATCCTTTTCAAACTCTTACCAAAATGTGAAGAGAAAGGAACACTTCCTAACTTATTTGATGAGGCTAGCATTACTCAGACACCAAAGCCAGACAAAAACATTACAAGAAAAGAAAACAAAAGGGCAATATCTCTTATGAATATACAGGCAAAATCCTCAACCAATTACTAGGAACTGAATACAGCAACATACTAAAAGGATTATATACTATATCCAAGTGGGTTTTATATTAGGAATGTGACGTTGCTTCAACATATGAAAATCAATCAATAAAATATATTATAGTCATAGAACGAAGAAAATAAACCACACGATCATCTCTACTGATGCAGAAAATCATTCTATAAAATCCAGCACTCTTTTATGATAAAAACACTCAGAAAACTAGGAATAGGAGGAAACTTATACAACATGATAAAGGGCATTTATGAAAATCTAGACCTAACATCATATTCAATGGCGAAAGACTGAAAGCTTTCCCCTGAAAACAGGAACAGGAGAAGGATGCCCACTTTCACCACTTCTATTCAACATATTATTGAAAGTTCTAGGGCAAGTGGGCAAGACAAAAAAACAATAAAGCCATGTCCACATTGGAAAGAAAGAAGTCAAATTATCTCTATTTGCAGAAGATATGATCCTATATAGACAAACTCCCAAAGAATCCACAAGAAAGCTACTAGAGCTAACAAAAACTTTAGCAAAGATGCATTTACAAAAGCATCAAAAAGAATATAATACTTAGGAATGAATTTAACAAGGAAAACTACAAAACAATGCTGAAAGAAATTGAAAAAGACCTAAATGGAAGAACATTCTGCATTCATGGATTGGAAGAGCAAATATTGTTAAGATATCAATATTAAGCAGTTATCTACAGATTCAACACAATCTCTGTCAAAATTCCAGCAGCCTTGTTTGCGGAAGTGGAAAATCTGATCCTCAAATTCATATGGAATTTCAAGGGTTTCTAATAATCAAAGAATGTTGAAAAAGAATAACAAAGTTGGAGGATTCAGACTTCCTATTTTCAAATTTATTAAAAAGGTATAGTAATCAAAACTATGTGGTACTGGCATCAAGAGAAATAGATCAATGAAATAGAATTGAGAGAGCAGTCACCCAACTTTTTTTGTGAGCAAAGGCAACAAAAGAAAAATAGATAATTTAGACTTTATCAATATTAAAAAAATTTGTGAATCAAAGGATACTATCAAAAGAGAAAAAGGACAACCCACAGAATAGGAGAAAACATTTGGAAGCAATATATCTGATAAGGATCTAATATCCAGAATATATAAGAATCACACACACACACATGCACCAAAAAAGAATCCTACAACTCAACCACAAAAAAACAAACAACCTAATTAGAAATTGGGCAAAAACTTGAATAGACATTTCTCCAAAGAAGACATAACCAATAAGCATGTGAAAATATGTTCAACATCATTAGCCAATAGGGAAATGCAAATCAAAACCAACATAAGATACCACTTCACATTCATTAGGATGACTATTAACAAAAAAGCAGAAAATAATTGTTAGCAAGGATGTGGAGAAATTGGAACCTTCATGTATTGCTGGTGGGAATGTAGAATGGTACAGCTGCTGTGTAAAACAGGTTGGTGGTTCTTCAATAAATTAAACATAGAATTACCATATGACCCAGCAATTCCACTCTTAGGTACATACCCCAAAGAATTGAAAACAAGGACAGAAACAGATACTTGTACACCAGTGTTCACAGCAGCATTATTCACAATAGCCAAAATGTGGATAAGGAAAATGTGTCATGAACATACACTGGTATATCAGGCATAAAAAGAAATGAAGTTCTGATACATGTTACAACATGGATGAACCTTGAAAACATTATTCTAAGTGAAATAAGCCATGTACAAAGGAAAAATATTGTATGATTCCACTTACATGAAATATCTAGAAGAGGTAAATTCTAGAGACAGACAGCAGATTAGATGTTACTAGAGACTAGGGTAGAAATAATGGAAATTAATGCTTAACACATATAGAGTTCCTGTTTGAAGTCTGGAAATAGATGGTGGTGATGGTTGCACAAAATTGTGAATGTACTTGAAGTGTACACTTTAAAATCTTTAAAATGATCAATTTTGTTATGTATATTTTACCTGAATAGTTTTAAGAAAGTCTAAAGTGAGTGAACCTTATATTTTCATTAACAGCTCTCTTGATATGATTGACATGCCATAAAATTCACCCTTTTTAAGTGTACAATTCAGTGGTTTTTGGTAAATTTACAGTTTGTGCCATCATCACAATTCAATTTTAGAAAAATCTGTCCACCAAACAGTAACTCTACACTTATTCACAATCTTTCCCATTCTCTCACCCTAGCCTCCACCCTAGGTAACAACTAATTTACTTTCTATCTCTAGGGATTTGCCTATTCTGAACTACTAATACATGTGGAGTCATATAATATGTGACCTTTTTTTACTGGCTTCTTCCAATTAGCATAATATTTTCAACATTCATCCATGTTGTGGCATTTATTAATACTTCATTTCCTTTTCTTGACAAATAATATCACACTGTACATATTTGTACACATTTTCTTCATCTGCTTATCAGTTGATGGTCATTTGGGTTGTTTCTGCTTGTTATACTATCAAATTTTTTTGTATGCTGCATCCATCTTACTTTGGTTAAGCCACTAGACAACACACTGACCATCCCCACCACCCTTGGATCCCCCAGTCCCTTTACCTTTTTGTGCATGTTTGCTGTAAACTAATGAATCCTTGACTCCCACAGGAAATCTAACCTCCATCTCTGGACCACGATAAAGGCACAAGCCTACAAGTCCCTCTTGCTCTGTTTATGCACCTCCTGCCAGCTGGTTGAGCCATACATGTTGATTGCACTTCCCATCGACCCCTCACAACACCCCTCTCTCTGGGACCTGTGAGTAACAAACTACCTTTTCTCATGCATTATGACTTCAGTTTACCATTGTGTCACACCTGTCCTCCATCTGGACCCAAATTTAAACTCCAACTTAACTAATAGGGAACACCGCTTTTTAGCTATTATGACTAAAGCTTCTATGAACATTCACATACAAGTTTTTGTGTGGATGTATGTTTTTATTTATCCTGTGTATATATTTAGGAATGGAATTGTTGTCATATGGTGTTCTAGTTTGCTAATGCTGCCATTTTGCAAAACATCAGAAATGGATTGGCTTTTATAAAGGGAGTTTATTTGATTACAAAGTTACAGTCTTAAGGCCATAAAGTGTCCAAGGTAAGGCATCAACAATCGGGTACCTTCACTGGAGAAAGGCCATAGGCATCCGGAAAACCTCTGTTAGCTGGAAAAGCATGTGGCTGGCATCTGCTTGCTCCTAGGTTGCATTTCAAAATGGCGTTCTCCAAAATGTCAGCTTTCAATGGCCATCTTCCAAAATGTGTCTTAGCTACAGCTGCAAGCTCCTTCTGCCTGAACTCCTATAGGGCTCAGTGATTTAATTAAGGCCCACACTGAATGAGTGGGGCCACACCTCCATGGAAACATTCAATCGGAGGTCACACCCTAACCAAAAGTGTCACTCACAGTTGGGTGGGTCACATCTCCATGGAAACAACCTAATCCCAATATCCCACGAGACTGGATTAAAAAATCATGGCTTTTTCTTGGGGGACATAATATATCCAAACTGGCACATATGGTAACTCTATTTAACATTTTGAAGAATGGCAAAGCTGTTTTCCAAAGTGGCTAGACCATTTTACATTCCCAACAGCATTGTATTAGGCTTCCAATTTCCCCATATAGTAGTCAACACTTACTGCCTACCTTTTTTATTTTAGCCATTTTAGTGGATGTAAAATACCTCATGGGTTTGATTTGCATTTTCCTAATAACTAATGATATCAAACATCCTTTTAGGTACTTATTGACCAGTAGTATATCTTCTTTGGATAAATGTCTATTCAAGTCCTATGCCCACTTTTTTTTTTTTTTATTAATCATTTTATTGAGATATATTCACATACCACGCAGTCATACAAAACAAATCATACTTTCGATTGTTTACAGTACCATTACATAGTTGTACATTCATCACCTAAATCAATCCCTGACACCTTCATTAGCACACACACAAAAATAACAAGAATAATAATTAGAGTGAAAAAGAGCAATTGAAGTAAAAAGAACACTGGGTACCTTTGTCTGTTTGTTTCCTTCCCCTATTTTTCTACTCATCCATCCATAAACTAGACAAAGTGGAGTGTGGTCCTTATGGCTTTCCCAATCCCATTGTCACCCCTCATAAGCTACATTTTTATACAATTGTCTTCGAGATTCATGGGTTCTGGGTTGTAGTTTGATAGTTTCAGGTATCCACCACCAGCTACCCCAATTCTTTAGAACCTAAAAAGGGTTGTCTAAAGTGTGCGTAAGAGTTCCCACCAGAGTGACCTCTCGGCTCGTTTTGGAATCTCTCTGCCACTGAAGCTTATTTCATTTCCTTTCACATCCCCCTTTTGGTCAAGAAGATGTTCTCCGTCCCACGATGCCGGGTCTACATTCCTCCCCGGGAGTCATATTCCACGTTGCCAGGGAGATTCACTCCCCTGGGTGTCTGATCCCACGTAGAGGGGAGGGCAGTGATTTCACCTTTCAAGTTGGCTTAGCCAGAGACAGAGGGCCACATCTGAGCAACAAAGAGGCATTCAGGAGGAGACTCTTAGGCACAAATATAGGGAGGCCTAGCCTCTCCTTTGCAGCAACCGTCTTCCCAAGGCTATGCCCACTTTTAAATTGGGATATTTGTCTTTTTATTATTTGAGTTGTTAGAGTTCTTCAAATATTTAGATACAAATCCTTAATCAGATATGTAATTTGAAAATATTTTCCCCCATTCTGTAGGTTGTCTTTTCACTTTCTTGATGTTATCATTTGCAGTACAGGAGTTAAATTTTATAGTCCAAATTATCTATTTTTGCCTCTTTTCCATTTGGTGTCATATCTAAGAAATGATTGCCTAACCCAGTGTCATTAATATTTATTCTTATGATTTCTTCTAAGAGTTTTATAATTTTACCTCTTATATTTACATCTATGATCCTGGTTGACAGATTATAATATCAGGGCTGTGTGTACAAGAAATTAAAGATACTTTTAGGGTTGCTATGGAATCTTTCTGGTTCTCAGACTGTGACTTGAACTGAGTTAAAGAACCTGAGCATGGCCTTTTGTGTATGGTTTCTTTCACTTAGCATAATGTTTTCAAGGTTCATCCATGTTGTAGCAACTATCAGTACTTCATTCCTTTTTATTGCATTGTCTGTATAAACCACATTTTGTTTACACATTCATCAGCCGATGGACATTTGGATTGTTTCCACTTTTTGGCCATTATGAAAAATGCTGCTATAAACATTTGTGTATATAATGTTTGTATGAACATGTTTTTATTTTCTCTTGGTCGTATGCCTCGAAGTGGAATTGCTGGATCATATAACTATATTTAAGATTTTGAAAAACTGATAAAATATTTTCCAGTGTTTGCATCATTTTACATTCCCACCAGCAATGTATGAGGGTTTCAATTTCTCCACATCCTTACCAACACTTATTATTGTCTTTTTTCTTTTTTAAAGCCATCCTAGTGGGTGTGAAATTGTATCTCATTGTGGTTTTGATTAGCGTTTCCTTAATGGCTGACATTGAGCCTCTTTTAATGAGCTTATTGGTCATTTATATATCTTTGGAGAAATGTCTAATCAACTCCTTTGTCCATATTTTTTTCTTCATTTTTATAGAGATTTTTCAGATACCATACAATTATCCAAAGATCCAAAGTGTACAATCACTTGCCCCTGGTACCCTCATACAGCTGTGCATCCATCACATTTAATTTTTGTTCAATTTTTAGAAACTTTTCATTACTCCAGACAAGAAATAAAGTGAAAGATGAAAAAAGAAAAAAAGAAAAGGAAACTCTAATCCTCCCCATCCCTAACCAACCCCCCTCAATTGTTGACTCATAGTATTGATATAGTACATTTGTTACTGTTTATGAAAAAATGTTGAAATACTACTAACTGTAGTATATAGTTTGCAATAGGTATATAGTTCTTCCCTATATGCCCCTCTATTATTAACTTCTAATTGTATTGTCATACATTTGTTCTGGTTCATGGAAGCGATTTCTAGTCTTTGTACAGTTGATCATGGACACTGTCCACCATACGATTCAGTTTTATACATTCCCATCTTTTGACCTCCAACTTTCCTTCTGGTGACATATATGACTCTGAGCTTCCCCTTTCCACCTCATTCACACACCATTCGGCACTGTTAGTTATTCTCACATCTTGCTACCAACACCCCTGTTCATTTTGAAACATTTAAGTTCATTCTAATTGAACATTCTGCTCATACTAAGCAACCACTCCCCATTCTTAAGCCTCATCCTATATCTTGGTACCTTATATTTCATGTCTATGAGTTTACATATTATAATTAATTCCTATCAGTCAGACCCTGCAATAATTGTCCTTATGTGTCTGGCTTATTTCACTCAGTATATTGCCCTCGAGGTTTTGTCATCAACCCATTTTTTTTTTAATATGGTTTTGTTCACTCACCATACATTCCATCCCAAGTAAATAATCGATGGTTCTCTGCATGGTCATACATTTATGTGTTCACCACCTTCACCACTATCTATGTAAGGGCATCTGCATTTCTTCCACAAGGCAGGCGAGAGAGTCAAAGAAGGTAGAGAGGCAAAAGAAAGAGGAAAAAAAAAGACAGCTAGGAAGCAGCAAAAGGAAAAATAACCTTAAATCAAAGTAGAATAAAGAATCAGACAATACCACCAATGTCAAGTGTCTAACATGCCTCCCCTATCCCCTCCTCTTATCTGCATTCACCTTGGTATATCACCTTTGTACATTAAAGGAAGCATAATACAATGATTCTATTAGTTACAGTCTCTAGTTTATGCTGATTGCATCCCCCCCCCAATGCCTCCCCATTTTTAACACCTTGCAAGGTTGACATTTGCTTGTTCTTCCCCGTAAAAGAATATATTTGTACATTTTATCACAATTGTTGAATAGTCTAGATTTCACCAAGTTACACAGTCCCAGTCTTTCTTTCCTCCTTTCTTGTGATGTCTCACATGCTCCCCACCTTCCTCTCTCAACCGTATTCATAGTTACCTTTGTTCAGTGTACTTACATTGCTGTGCTACCATCTCCCAAAATTGTGTTCCAAACCATGCACTCCTGTCTTCTATCACCCTGTAGTGCTCCCTTTAGTATTTCCTGTAGGGCAGGTGTCTTGTTCACAAAGTCTCTCATTGTCTGTTCGTCAGAAAATATTTTGAGCTCTCCCTCATATTTGAAGGACAGCTTTGCTGGATATAGGATTCTTGGTTGGTGGTTTTTCTCTTTCAGTATCTTAAATATATCACACCACTTCCTTCTTGCCTCCATGGTTTCTGCTGAGAGATCTGCACATAGTCTTATTAAGCTTCCTTTGTATGTAATGGATCGCTTTTCTCTTGCTGCTTTCAGGATTCTCTCTTTGTCTTTGACATTTGATAATCTGATTATTAAGTGTCTTGGCGTAGGCCTATTCATATCTCTTCTGTTTGGAGTACGCTGCGCTTCTTGGATCTGTAATTTTATGTCTTTCATAAGAGATGGGAAATTTTCATTAATTATTTCCTCTATTATTGCTTCTGCCCCCTTTCCCTTCTCTTCTCCTTCTGGGACACCAATGATACATACATTATTGTACTTTGTTTCATCCTTGAGTTCCCAGAGACGTTGCTCATATTTTTTCATTCTTTTCTCCATCTGCTCCTTTGCGTGTAAGCTTTCAGGTGTTTTGTTCTCCAGTTCCTGAGTGTTTTCTTCTGCCTCTTGAGATCTGCTGTTGTATGTTTCCATTGTGTCTTTCATCTCTTGTGTTGTGCCTTTCATTTCCATAGATTCTACTAGTTGTTTTTTTGAACTTTTGACTTCTGCCATATATATGCCCAGTGTTTCCTTTACAGCCACTATCTCTTTTGCAATATCTTCTCTAAACTTTTTGATTTGATTTAGCATTAGTTGTTTAAATTCCTGTATCTCAGTTGAAGTGTATGTTTGTTCCTTTGACTGGGCCATAACTTTGTTTTTCTTAGTGTAGTTTGTAATTTTCTGTTGTCTAGGCATGGTTTCCTTGGTTATCCAAATCACGTTTTCCCAGACCAGAACAGGCTCAGGTCCCAGAGGGAAGAAATATTCAGTATCTGGTTTCCCTGAGGGTGTGTCTTAGAAAATTGCTCCACCCTTTGATGCCTCGGGTCACTGTGCTTTTCTGCCCAGCAGTTGATGCCTGTTAGCCTATAATTCTTGACTGGTGTGAGGAGGTATGGCCGTGTTCCCCCAGGCTCTGGGGTCTGGTTCTGAATGGAAAGGGGCCCACCCCTTTCCTCCTAGAGAAGACAGACCCCTCAGGTGGAGGTTATTAGCATTTCAATGGTCTCTCTCTCTGCTTGTGCTGTCTCCACCCTTCCCAGAGTCACAGCCCTGGAGACTGAATATGACTGGGGCTTTCTCCACTGAGCTGAAAAAGAAACAGATAGTCCCCTTCAGACCCAGTCCAAGGCGAACCTCTGGCTCTCCAAGGTCCATCGTCACCCAAAGCCTCTGTCTGTTTTTTGGGGCTGTGTATTTGTAGTGAGCAGTTCACACTCACTACTTAAAACTCCAGTTGGAGCTCAGCTGAGCTATATTCACTTGCTGGGAGAGAGCTTCTCTCTGGAACCACGAGGCTTTGCAGCTCGGGCTATGGGGGAGGGGGTCTCACGACTTGGATCCACAGGTTTTACTTACAGATTTTATGCTGTGTTCTCGGGCATTCCTCCCAATTCAGGTTGGTGTATGATGAGTGGATGGTCTCGTTTGTCCCCCCGCAGTTATTCTGGATTATTTACTAGTTGGTTCTGGTTTTTTGTAGTTGTTCCAGGGGGACTACTTAGCTTCCACTCCTCTCTATGCTGCCATCTTGCCCCGCCCATCCATATTTTTTTTATAATTCGTTCTACTGCAGCAGCGGGCCAAGAAAGATGGAAGTTAGTGCTCTGCAAAAGCAGGAGGTGGCAGGGGGTGGTTATAAGGATTAGGATAAGGAGGGTGTGAGAACAGAGTTTCAGCAAAGTCTTGTGACACAAGGGTGGGGAGATTTTTTATCAACAGTGATCAGGGGAGGAGAGTTTCAATGCTCCATTTCCAATACATTTTTTCCTCCCCTGGGGAGGTCTGATGACTTTTAATGACGATCCTGGTCAAGGAAGCAGCTATGTGAAATCACTATGGAGAGAAGGGGGTCTGGGCCCTGTATCTCCACAATCCACCTCCATGCAGCAGACTGTGTTGACCATAAGTCAGACACTGCATTCATAGACAACAGAACACTAGAAGTTGCCCCCACAGAGACAACTTCACAGAGAGAAGCTGCCATGGCCAAGAAAAGTAATGAGACCATTTAGACAAGGGGTCTACTGATAATTGCTGAATTCTACCAGACTAGCAGGGTATTCCATGTATTCCAATTCTCAGGGGTGATAGTCCAAGGAAGGCCAGTAACTCCTGAAGATGGCAAATCTGTGCAAACCTAACACTGGGTTAGATTGTGGGAGTGAGTTACTGAAACCCACTGTAGGAAGGTATTTGCTAGGTGAAAAGAAAGATATTTATGAGGAACAATAAGGGGTAATTCCTGCTGATCTACCAATCTACATGCTAGAGTTCCATTAGTTGACAACAAGGAACCAGGCAGAGGAACATTATGGGGAGGTTTAAAATACCAGATATTCTCCCTCTGCAAATCTTCAGAGTTTATTTACCATTACATTGTTAATCTGGGCATAAGAAGGGTACAGTCATGCATAGGGTTCCCATGGGAATAGGAGGTCCCAGATTAGTGATAAAGATTTTAACAGGCATTGAGGTCTTATTACATTATTTTGGGTAACTCCTATTCCCAGGAACTTCGGATTCTTGATCAATGCAGCTGCATAGGCCAGCACCAAGGCCAATTGGCCTCATTTTCCCTGTTTTGTATGGTCTGAGGAAGAGGCAATAACAAATTATTACTATTTCCCCACTTAGGCTGTAAAGTGGCTGGCCCTTTAACTTGGATTCTCAATGCTTGCATTGGTCCTGCTGTTAGGATTTCAGTAGAAGCTGGGTCTGCAGCTCTTAGTGTGGAGTTCAGGTATGTTAGGGCCTGATAAAACCTTTTTGTTGTAGAGATTTTATAGTCCATAGTCCATGCTTGGGTCATTTGTTCTGTGAAAGGGAACCCTGATCACTGTCTATTTGTGTAGGTTTGCCATAAAGAGCACACACCCTTTCCAAACAGCTGATGGTCCTTTGCCCATATTTTAATTGGGTTGTCTTTTCATTGTTGAGTTCTAAGAGTTCTTTATATATTTTGGATCCAAGTCCCTTATTAGATATATGATTTGCAAGTATTTTCTCCCATTCCATGGTTTGCCTTTTCACTCTTAATGGAGTCCTTTGAAGCACAAAATGTTTTATTTTTGAAAAAGTCTGACTTATTTTTTGTCACTGTGCTTTTGGTGACATACTAAGAAACACTGGTTAATCAATGGTCCAAAGATTTACTCCTGTATTTTCTTCTAAGAATTTTATAGTTGTAGCTCTTATATTTAAATCTGTGGTCCATTTTGAGCTAATTTTTGTTTGTGGTGTGAGTTTGGGTCCATTTCTTTTCTTTTACTCCCCTTCCTTCCTTCCCACTTTCCTTTCTTCCTTCTTTCTTAAATTTCTTGAACTTGATAATTGCACTTAAGGTAATATTCTTGTTTATAAGAAATATACATGGAAGTATTGTGTTCAAGGAATAAGATGTGTGCAACCTGCTCTCAAATGTTCAGAAAATAGAAAGATGATAAATTGGCACAGCAAAGGTGGCAAAATGTTAAAATTCGTGGATCTGGGTATCTGGGGGTGGATGGGTGGAAGTACGTTGAAGCTCTTTGTATGGAATTTGTATTACTTTTGCAACTGTCCTGTAGGTTTGAAATTATTTCAAAATTAAAAGTTTAAAAGAAAAAGGTGGCTGGGATTTTGATAGGTATTGTGTTAAATCTGTGTATCAGTTTGGATAGTTTTGCCATCTTAATAATATTAAGTCTTCCAATCAGTGAAGATGTCTTTCCATTCATTTAGGTCTTCTATTTTCTTCAATAGTGTTTTTTAGTGAACACGGAAAATTTAATTAATGAATTATTAACTAGCAAATAATATTTATTAAAAGAGGCTAAAGAGAATAGCAAATAAAATATCTAGGAATAAATTTAATTAAGGATGCAAAAGACTTGGATGCAGAAAACCACAAGTCATTATTGAAAGAAATTAAAGAAGACCTAACTAAATGGAAAGATATTCTGTATTCAGGGATTGAATACTTAGTATCATTAAGACAGCAATACTACCCAAAGTGACTTACAGACTTAACACAATGCCAATAAAAATTCCAATAGCCTCTTCCACAAAAATGGAAAAACTAATTATCAAATTCATATAGAAAGGCAAGAGACTCCAAATAGCCAAAACCACCTTAAAAAAGAAAAACAAAGCTGGAAGACTCACACTTCCCAATTTCAAAACTCATTACAAAGCTACAGTAATCAACACGGAGTGGTACTAGAACACAGACAAACATATAGATCAATGTAACAGAATCGAGAGCACAGAAATAAGCCCACGAATCTATGGCCAACTGATTTTTGACAAGGGTGCCAAGTCCATTCAATAGGGAAAGAATAGTCTCTTCAACAAATGGTCCTGGGAAAACTGCATATCCACATGCAAAAGAATGAAAGTGGATCCCTGTGTCACACCATATTCAAAAATTATCTCAAAATGGATCAAAGACCTAAATATAAGAACTAAAACTATAAAACCCCCAGAAGAAAACATAGGGGAACATCTTCAGGACCTTGATTTAGGCAATGGATTCTTAGACTTTACACTGAAAACCTGAGCAACAAAAGAAAAAAATAGATCAGTGAGACTTCATCAAAATTAAAAACTTTTGTGCATCAAGACATTATCAAGAAAGTAAAAAGATGACCAACAGAATGGGAGAAAATATTTGGAAGCCATATCCAAAAAGGGTTTAATATCTAGAATATCTAAAGAACCTCAACTCAACAACAAAAAGCAGCCCAATTTAAAAATGGGCAAAGGGCTTGAATAGATATTTCTTCAAAGAGTATATACAAATGGCCAATAAGCACTTGAAAAGATGCTCAACATCATTAGCCATTGGGAAAATGCATATACAAATCACAATACTCTCTGCCCTAATCAAGATGGTGGCATGAGTTGCTCCATCCCTCCAGGAAAGCTTTGAACAAGCAGAACTGGCAGAAACATCTTTTTCAAATCTCCAGAAAACAGTTAAAAGTTTCAGTAACAGGGTGAATGCTGACTCAAGAAAAAGACAACTTAAAAATGGCAGGATTTCCTGACATCCCTACTGGCTCCTCCCCCATTCCCTTACTGGAGAGCAGAGTAACCTTTGTGCATACACTAGGGTGCATCTGTGTCTGTGCCTGTCTGTCTGGGACTAATGTGAAGGACTGAACCAGGACACATCATAGGCTTGCTATCCCAGAACTTGCCCTGCACCTAGAGGCAGATCACAGAGCTCTCCTACAGAACACTGAATGAGAACTACCAAATCACAACTTCCTGGGACAAAGGAGTGCCAGCTGTGGGACAGTGCATTACCTAAGACTGTGAGGAAACACTGTGTCCAAGTAAGACTTTCATATCGCTGTAAATGGGGGAATCTTAGGACCATGTGCACATGCCCAGCACAAGAAGCATATGTAGAAAAGACCAGAGAGTGTTGACACATTTGCCTTAGGCTGTTCTCTAAACCCATTTTATGGCTAAGCTTTGAGGGAGTACACTGCTGCTGACCAATCTCCAATGACTGGGAAAGGTGTTTTCCTTTTTTTCCTTCCATTTTTGAAATTAGCTCTTGAATTCAAGGAAATCTCTGTCATAACACTAGATTACAAACCAAAAAAAACAGGAAGGGATAGCCCATGCAAAGAAATGCTTTTAACACTTCACCAATGAGTATGCCTTCTTGCTGCAGGTTTTTGTATATTAGTGTGGTACATGTGTTACAATTCATGAAAGAACATTTTTATAATTGTACAATTAACTACAGTCCATCGTTTATAATAGGGCTTACTGTGTTGCACAGTCCTGTGTTATCTTTTAATTTTTATTCTAGTAACATATATTCAACCTAAAATTTCCACTTTTAACCACATTCACATATATAATTCAGTGCTGTTAATTTTACTCACAATATTGTACTACCATCACCACCGTCCATTTCCAAATCTTTATAGTCAACCTAAATAGAAATTGTGTACAAATTAAGCACTGACTCCCCATTCTCTACCCCCAAACCAGCTGTTGGTAATCTATATTCTAGATTCTAATTATTTCGTATCAGTGAGATCATACAGTATTTGTTATTTTGTGTCTGGCTTATTTTACTCAACATAATGTCAAAGTTGATCCAGGTTGTCTTATAAACCAAAATTTCATTCTTCTTTAATGCTGAGTAATATCCCATTGTATGTATAAATCACATTTTATTTATCCAGTCACTGGTTGATGGACACTTGGGTTGCTTCCATCTTTTGGCAATTGTGAATAATGCTGCTAAGAACATTGGTGTGCAAATATCTGTCCAAGTCCCGGCTTTTAATTCTTTTGGGACCATACCTAATAGAGGGATTGATGTATGATATAGTAATTCTATATTTAGCATTCTGAGGAACCATGAAAAATGTCTTCCACAGTGGCTGTACCCTTTTCCATTGCCAATAGCAATGACTGAGTGTTTCTATTTCTCCACATCCTTTCAAACACTTGTAATGTTTTATTTTTTAATAGTAGCCACTCTAGTGAGTGTGAAATGGTCTCTCATGGTTTCAATTTGCATTTCTCTAATAGCTAATGATATTGAGCATCTTTTTATGTGCTTTTTAGCCATTTGTATATCCTGTTTGGAGAAATGTCTATTCAAGTCTTTTCCCCATTTCTTAATTGGATTGTCTTTATTGTTGACTTTTAGGATTTCTTTATATACTTTGGATATTAAACCCTTACTGAATATGTGGTTCCCAAATATTTTCTCCCATCAAGTAGGCTGCCTTTTCACTTTTCATGATATTTGATGCACAGAAATTTCCACTTTTAATGCACAGAAGTTTTTAATTTTGAGGGGGTCCCCCTTATTTTTTCTTTTGTTGCTTGTGCTTTGGATGTAAAGTCTAAGAAACCATTGCTCAACACAAGATCCTGAATATGCTTCCCTACATTTTCTTCTAGGAGTTGTATAATCCTGGTTCTTATATTTAGGTCTTTGATCCATTTTGAGTTAGTTTTTGTATATGGTGTGAGATAAGGATCCTCCATCCTTCCTTTGCAATGGATATCCAGTTCTCCTAGTGCCAATTATTAAAGAAACTATTTTTTCCCAATTGAGTGGACTTGGAAGCCTATCAGAAACCAATTGGCCATAAATGTGAGGGTCTATTTCTGAACTCTCAATTTGATTCCACTGGTTAATCTATTTATCTTTATGCCAGTACCGTGCTATTTTGACCACTGTAGCTTTGTAATAAGCTTTAGAGTCAGGAAGTGTGAGTCCTCCAACTTCTTTCTTTTCCAAGATGATTTTGGCTATTTAGGGTCCCTTACCCATCCAAATAAATTTGATAATTGGCTTTTCCACTTATTCAAAGTAGGCTGTTGGAATTTTGGTTGGGATTACATTGAATTTGTAAATCATTTGGGGTAGAAATGACATCTTAACAATATTTAGTCTTCTAATCCATGAGCTTGGAATGTCCTTCCATTTATTTAGGTCTTCTTTGATTTCATTTAGCAAAGTTTTATAGTTTTCTGTGTATAAATCCTTTATATACTTGGTTAAATTTATTCCTAGATATTTGATTCTTTTATGGTTGCTATTGTAAATGGCTCCCCCCCCCCCCCTCAGATTGCTCATTACTAGTGTATAGTAACTGAATTCCCAATGGCATTGCTGGCCTCCATGTCAAGCCTGGACTACGAATAAAATTCTTTTTGTGTGGATTAAATAAAGTCCTATTTGTTTAAAGTCACTCTTGGGTACCTGTTACTTCAAGTCAAACTTATTCCTAGTAACACATAAACCAGTTCCTAAGCTACATTTTTCTTTCTCTTTTCTTATTAATCCCCCTCAGGAAAATAATTAACCAACCTATAATGCATGAAGATTCTCACACTGCAAGTTATTTCAGAGAAAAAATACAATATGCACCATATGTAATACTGTAAATATATGCAGTTCTGTAGTACTTGACCAAACCAGGATATTTTGGGGCCTTTCTCTGAGTTGTAGAATATATTAATTCCTTAATATATATTATGCATGTATTTTTAAAATATGGAAGGTGGGGGTAAAAGGCAAATAGCTCTTTGCGATATTCTCAGTCCATTAGACCTCCATCTGCTACTGCATTATCACAAAGGACAGTCCAATGGATATAGTAAAAAATAAATAAATAAATAATGATGAGAACCCAGTTATTGAATGCTCACTATGTGCTAGGCACTATTCTAAACATTTTATGTGAAATTAACTCATTTAAACCCCACTAAAAAAAATCACTATGATGTAGGCATTTTCACTATCACCAAAAACAAAAAAAATCCAAGAAATAAACACAAACAACCAATTCACCATAACACTAAACGCACATTCTACAAAAAGTATAACTGGTCTTCCCATGAGCGGCATAATTTTAAATTATACACCCTATTTTTATTTAGAAGAAACTCTGAAGTTCAGTCACGACTATATGATGAGACTAAGTAAAAATAAGCAATAAATCTGTCTCACAGTGCTTAGTGATTGATGGAGAAATTTGCAGCAAGGAATACTCAGATTTATTGGAATAATACCTTTGTCAGTTATGGTTTGCCATTAAAAACGAAAAAAAGCAAGTACTGAAACAGGACAGAAGAGACACAAAGTGGAATATATCAGTAATAAAATATTCATAGATTAAAGGAAATGGAAAAGTATTTTCTCTGCTGATAATGCAAGTCATGCAAAAGGAATTGATCCACATATTCAACAGTTCATGTCCTAAACTTATCTTTCAATGACACTGTGGTCTTGGGAATACCCCAACAGATACCAAAAGAAGTGGTCAAACATTTAAACACTTCTCATGTCACCATGAAGAGTATAAAGAAAAGAACAACAATGTCTGTAGTAAAACTCAAATGGTCAAAGTTCTTTAGTGTTTATTGAAAAAACAAAGCTCTTTAACAAAGTTACTAGCAGTAAACCTTCAAGTATCCTAAAGTGTAAGGAATACTGAATATGATTAGGATGTTTCTAGTTTCAACTAAGAATCTCCTTAAAGTTTTTTAATGACAATATGCCAAAGCAATCAAAATCAGATTGCACTGTTAGACATTTCTTAATCTTATGGCCCAGATCAAATAATGTTTTAAAATGATGCACTTCTGTTTTTTACTGCAAGCAAAACCAAAATGAAGTAATTTATTAAGAAAAATGAGAAAAAATATTTAGCCAATACATTCTTGATACTATATATATTTCTAAGAATGAAAGACAGGAATGTATGTGGCAATGATAATCCATTTTGATTGTTAAAAAAAGCGACGGCAGCAGAACTAGGGCTCAATGTTAAGAGACCTTTTCATTTGCTACAGAACACAAACTAGGATTGGTGGGATATACAGTAATGTGACAGGTATCTTTTAACAAGGATACCAGAAATTACACATCCACATGAGTGTTGTCCCTTTCAAGAGAATCATCCTTTCAGGTTACAAGTTTGTATCAGTGTTATCATTATTTACTGCACAGATTTTTTTAAGAAATTACAACCTATTTAGTCTTTTTCCTGAATCAAAAACTAAGATGCATAGGTAAAACAAATATAATCAGGATTTCTGAGACTATAAAAATCTTATTAAGGCATAGGCAGTGTGGTAATCAAAATGTCAAAAATTAATTTTGGTGATGAATGCACAACTATATAATGGTACTGTAAACAAGTGAATGTATGCTTTGTTTTGTATGACTGCATGGTATGTGAATATATCTCAATAAAAATGAATTAAAAAAAAAGACATAGGCAGTCATCTACTCTCAATTACTGACAAAGAATCGACAACTGATTTTTAAGGCTGGGCTGGCTTCCCTCTGCCATTTAGCACATTTCTAGATAAGCCTTTCCTCTTGCTGTACCCATATTAATGTGCTCAGGGAATGAATGCACATTTAAAAATAAGACAACAAAATTACAAGGAAGGCAAATCTGTTATTTAAGTACTATACATTTTAAATTAAGTTGTGAAGAAATTTTTAAGAATTTGCTCTTTTAATCTTCACCACTACTCCCCTCCAATTGCTAGGTTCACTGAGAATTGCTTGTATATTGTATACTCAGTGGTGGTGAGTATAGAATCCTACTGACTAGAAGCTTACTAAATACATACCTGTATCATACTCTGTACTTAGGCCTTATGCCTGGTCATAGCATTTAATAGCTAGAAATAAAAGTCCTTGTCCCACAGCAAGGAGCAAGAACTAGCCTTATGAATTTTCAACCACCTCTCCTTTCCCCGCTCCAGCTCTGTCAGTGAGCAAACTTCAACACAGTAAAAGACTAACTATCAGTGGCAGGAATTTTCTTTTTGATCCAAGTTTTGGAGAACATATGGAAATTTCACAAGGGATTACCATTAGCCTTAATCTCTTGAGAGGCAAAATTAAGGAAAGATTAGAACTGGAATCTGAAAACTAGTTTTTGCTCAAGGAATACCAACATGACTTTTCCTTAGAGCTCTTTCATATCTTCTTTTCAAAGAGTAAACAGCTGTACCAACATCCAGAGATGAATGTGCAAAATTGTACACACTATAATAAAAGTATTTTAAATTAATGAAATAAAACAAAAAATAAAAGGCAAATAAGTGAAATAATGTTATCAATCCTTTTCTGAAACAGGAAAAAAATGCCTCCTTTGGTATGCCTGATTGCAGGTTGTCATGGTAGGCATGGAGACTCAACGGCTATGAAATCAACTTCTGCTAAATGTCTACTATGAGGCACACAACATGGTGAGGTTATTCTTTTTCACAGATGTGGAAACTGCAGGTCAGAGACCTAATTTGCCCAAGTTCTCTGTTAAGTGGCCTTGTTCTTGTGTGTATCTGAGCTTTTTTGGATACAGACTTGTAACCTTTCCACAATGTTCTAGCCTCTCAGAATACCAGAAAGTTGAATCCACTCCAACTTTGCCTCAAACTGCTTTGCAGTTAAAGGTGATCTCAAAGGCCATCTTCCTCAGCTTCCAGCCGTGCACCGCCCCCCTTCCCCCCTGTAGGAAACCACCTAATTCATAACATGGAATCATCCAAGGTTTACTTAAATATTTTCTCAGGACTAAAGAGGTCTAGTGAATTTATTAACCAGGAAGTCATTGGTGAGGCTGGCAGGGGTAGCTTCAGCAGCACAGTGAAGGCAGACGCAATATGATAATGACAGAGAAATCAGTACATATAATTTCCTCTTTCCAGAAGTTTAGCTGAGAAAAGTCAAGGGAAGTTTATTTTAAATGGAAGACATGTGAACATGCTTTTGTTTTGCTGAGGGGTTAGACAGATTAGAGGAAGAGTTGCAGGCACAGGAAAGCCTGAATAGTCTGAGAACCTGGGAGGTGATGGAATATGGACAACAGGTCCTTGGTGGGGTTAGCCCCTGAAGAGGAAAAGGACCATCTTCCACTGAAACTGAAAGGGAGAAGGCAATGACAGAAACCCAGAGAAGTGTGGTAGTAGGATTGAAGAAAGTACTGAGATGGTGGGATACAGGGGTTAGGATTCATGATATGGCTTTGGAGAAAAGAGGAGAGGAAAAAAGATCTAGGAGCAAAATGAATGACTGCTGGACAGAACCAAGAGCCCCGCTGAGAACTGGGGAAAAATCAATGTGTAAATGAGTTAGTATTTGTTTAGCACAGTGCCTGACACCATGTTATGCTAGTGTTGTTAGAGAAATATTAAAATCTGTGGGTATTCACTAAACATTTGTCAAAGTCTTTATGTGAAAGACTTAAATATAAATAAAAATGAAACTCAGAAAAAAACACAGTCCAGAGAATATTTTTTAAAAACTTGAAAAAACTCTTATAATACTTCAGGAAAGAGTGAATTTATGAAATTAAAAACAGAAGGCTATAAAAAAAAAAAAAAAGAAAACAGGAACTAGCTATGGGAAATTAAAAATATGATTGTCAAAATAAGTTCAAAAAAGGGTCAGAAGATAAAATCAATGAAATTCTCCCAGAAAGTGAGAAACAAAGACAAAGAGATAGAAAGCAGGAGAGAAATATAAGAAAAATGGAAGATCAGTGCTGGAATTCCATAAAGAGGTAACAACGACAACAACGAAAAAAACAGGCAATAATTAAAGAAATAATACAAGTCAACTTCTCAGAACAGAAGGAAATGAGTCTGTAACTGAAAGGATCCACCACATGCCCAAAGTTAACAAAAATATATTCACATAGACCAAGGCACTTCATGGTAAATTTTCAGAACAAAAATTCTAAACAGGGAAAAATGGATCATATATAAAGATCTGTTATCAGAAATGGCAGGCTATCAGACAAAGAGGCAGTGACATCAAGGTTCTCAAGAAAAATTATTTACAACCTAAAATTCTATACTATCAAAATTAAAGGTGAGTGATACTGTATAACACAGTGAACCCTGTTGTGGATGTTGGACGGGCTTAATAATACAAGCATAAGAATGTTCTTTCATGAATTATAACAAATGTATGACACTAATACAAGGTGTTAGTAATAGGGTATATGGGGGAAAATACACCTGATGCAAACTATGCACTATAGTTAATCATATTATTTTAATCTTCTTTCATCAATTTTAACAAAGGTACTACATTAATGCAAGATGTCAACAGGGGGTATACAGGAATGCTGTATTTTTAAAAATGATTTTTCTAGAAACCTTACAACTTCTCTAACTAAAAATAATAACAATAATAGGACATTTGGCAGGCTTGTGTATTAGGAGTTTGAAATGAGGTAAGCCATGTAAATTGCTTCCCACAGTGCCTAGAACACAAAGAATCTCTCAATAAATGCTGGTGCCTACTGTTAAAAAAAAATAGGACATTTATAAATGTAAACCCACAACTTCTCTAACAAAAATTTTTAAAAAGCAGTATAAAAAATTGAATGTATGACATTTGCAGAAATGCAAGGTCTAAAATTTTACTTCTCACGTATCCTTTCTCAGGAAGCCAATGGAGGATACGTGTCTTCAAAATGGGGGGATAAACCAAGAAGGAGATGTCAGGAAAGAGGTGTCAGGATCTAACACAGGAGAGAAGTGAAGTCAAGTCCCAGGATGCCAGAGATCCAGAAGGCCTGGAGAGGACAGTTCAACATTCCAGGAAATAAAAAAGGAACTGCCATTGTCTGATACATTTGATTGTTTAGAAAACAGTCTTCAGAGGGCTTTTGTAATTTTGTAGCAAGCTTGGGAAAACTTAATGATAAGAACATAGAAACAAACAAAAAATCCCAAAATGACAAGAAAATTAACAGGAAAAACAGGGTTGTACAAGAAATGAGATGTGATAATAAATTACTTGATTCAAATGAACAACACTACCACAGTAATAAGATAAACACTGACTACAAAGTTAATAAAAAATTGTCACCTCTCTTAATTGGTTAGATCATTACTATTTCGGTTAGGTAAGCATTTGAATTTCAGGCCAAGTTACTAAAGGTATTCAAGATCAGAAGTGTTTCTCTGGGTCCAACAGCAGGAGCATTTGTAAGAAATTTACTCTGCCTTGATTAAGAAGAGGGGGGAGGCCTCTGTTAATACCCATAAAAGCTTTGGAGCTTTGTATTGTGTTTAAAAATTGTGCTACCACATTTTGAAAATATTTATCCTTAAAAATACTAAAAAGCTCTTTGAAAACCTCTTAGAATTTTAAACACTTATTCTTTTAAACTTTTTTGATCCAAAGAAAGAACTAAAAGTATAGGAAGGGGGAAAATGAACATTAAAAAAAAAAGTTTATTTCTAGCCCTGAAAGAACAAAGTTACTGAACAAAGTCATCAAATACAGCAGTTAATGTCAATGTAACAATGAAATAACTGAACGAGATTAAATTAAAAAAGGCAATATAAAATTTCAAGACAAAAGAGACAAGTCAAGCTACTTTCACTTAATTCCATTTCTAATCTACCAAAATAAGGGGAAAAAAAAAAAAAGGCAACAGATTCTTAACAAAGACATTCAATTCCAACTATAATTCCTTGCTTTTCTTAATATAGAATAAAATTTTGGGTAACAGAATTATCTTACATTTCCTTCTGCCTCTCATCTTGGTAACAGTTTAGAATGGTGAATGAGAGAGACTTCAGTTCTTTCAAGGCCAGGCCAGTGCTAGATTCTTCTTTGTAACTCCCACAACATCTACCACAGAGTGTTTGCCAGTGTTCAATAAATGTGTTGAGTAAGAAAAAAAAAATCTATATGTGCATACATAAAGATATTTTTTCTTAATGCACACATACACACACATACATACATGCACACTGTGGAAAAAACTGACTTAAACTGTTTAAATATTTATTTTGGGAGCACTGGAGACATGGAAGACATTGCTTATTATATTACTATGATTTCCACTTATAAAAATCCAAAATGAGTTTAGATATTAATCTAGATGATTTTAGCTACAATATAAAATGATTTTTGGACATTTCAATCTGGACATATCTCAATATATATATTTTTAATTTTAGAATTAAAAAGCAATGCAAATTCTTTAAGCACCCATTTTTTTTAGCTATTGCCTGATCTGACCTAAAATTCTTCTGGCTAGGATACAGTGTATACAAACAAACATGTATTTAAATGAGCCCTACAAAGAATACTCATAGGTAGTTTTAAATTGTTTGTTAAAGGCACAGGTTCATTTATGACTGGTGATTACTAGATGAATTTTAAGCAGCTTAATATTTATATGTTGAAGGGAAGAGAATTCCTACTATGTGCCAGGCACTCAACACAGGAAGATAAAGAGTTATGTTGGCCTTTGTTTATTATGCTATCTCAATCACTCTACTTGTTTCCCATTCCAGGTAGGAGAACATATTCAGTATTTTCACGGTTTCCCAGCTTTAACTGTCCCTAAAGATGGGAAAAAGAACATGAGGAACAGGTAAATTTAAGACTACCAAAGAATGTGAAATATAATAAATAAGTATACTAGTAATACTGTCCTAATAACACAAAGGACCACTAAGGTAACTAAGATTTAAATGAGAATTTTCATTCTAAAGTGATGACAAAAAGGGTGAAGGCAAAAGGCAATTATTAAAAAAACATGAACCTTGATTCTGATGTAATTGTTCTTTCAACAAGATCAGAACATTTTAATTTAAAACTAATAAATCACAATTCAGTATTGTTTTAGGATTATTTTGTTTAAAAATGACACATTTCAGAATTAACCAAAGGATATTTCTACTATGGGTTAGTATATCCAAGTAGGTAAAAAAGAAACCACAGTGTACCTCCCTTAACCTAGGAGTCAGGTTGTAAAGTCCAAGTCCGTTGCCAGCAATGGACGTGCAGGTAGCCATCAAAAAAGTTGTAAATACAAAGCCAAACTGCTTCTACAAACTGAAACACTCTTGGTTGAGTCACAGGAATAAAAATGGGGCATTGGCACTTTATTCAACGAATATGGTCTTTATGTACGGAAGTGCATTCTCAAGTGGTCATGATGTTCACAGTCTTATCATCTAGTGGGTTTTCTACTTCATTGGTAGTATTTTCTTTATTATAATCCATCCAAACAACTGTTTAAAAAGAATATTCAAATCTGGAACTCAAGAGGCATTGTAGCTTTCCACCAGAAATAAAACAGCTTGTTTCTTCTGCAAAGTAATTTAGTAATAGCTGTAGAAGGCTAATATAATCCAGAGAACAATGAACTCAAGAATCAAACTGAAAACAGAGACTAAGTGCTCTAATTACAAGTTTCATTAATTATTTTACTCATTTTTATGAAAACTTCCCTGCATTATCAATAAAAACAGCCATTTCTATCTTTACCTATATTCTGATACAGATACTATGGGAAAAATAGTAAATAAAAGCCCTGCTAGTTCCCCCACTGTACTCCCAAACATCAAAATTATCTTTATTCAGGATATGTACTATTGCAGGATGGCAGGTACATGTGAAGTTAATTGGGAGGGGATAGTGGGAGCAAATTGCCAGGACCAAATCACAGATTTTTCTCTCTATATATGGCTCCTGACATGTCAGAAGGGACAACATCTCCTCCCAAAATAAAACAAACAAACAAACAAACAAGAGGAGTGGAGCAGAGAGGAAAGGACAGGAGAGGGCACTCTAATAATTAATGCTATAGGGTCACAGACCTTTTTTTTTTAAAACCTTTAAAATAAAAGAAGTATTACTATTATCAAGCACATTTCACTTTTCGTATCTTCCTTTCTACAGTTTCTTAAATGAATATAATCTATTCCTTTGAAAAAAATCTAAATGATCCATGAATTCATTAAGATAAGTACTTTGTCACTTATGTTCTTGTAGCCAGAAAGATGTTGGTAATGGGTTGGGAACAATGTAATTTATGGCAAATCTCTATGGTTTACTGATCACAAACTACTCCTCTATGTAACTGACATTTCTCTCCTTTTACAAATATAATCTCATCTAATTATTTTTGAGTGCACCAAAATTCAAGCCTCTCTTTCTGTCTCTGCTACACCCAAATATTTTTCTCCTATAAATGGGGGGTGGGGGTCGGCGGGGAGAAGGGATATGTGAAGGAGGGTGAGGGTGAGAGGGGGAAAGAAAAGTTAACTTTTAAATTCCAAACCTTCAATAATTATTGTATTATTTGACACTGGGTGAGGAAGAGGGTTAATTAAAACAAAAACCCAACCTGGACCTAAATTTACAACATATACAGAAACTTATTTGCAAAATGAAGAAAAACAGGTGGGTAACCTAAAGTAGCGGCACCAAGCAAACTCATAAGGCCCAAGTTGGAACAAGAACAAATCACTTTGGTTCTTGAAACCTAATCTGAGGAGGGAGCAGGCAGAAAGGAAGACAAAAATCATAAGGACAAATAGTCAATGGGACTCTTTTTCTGTTTCAATGATTTAGTTATAAATATAGATTAGTCTTCTCTCTATACATGTAACAAATGCCAAACAACTCACTACCATGAAATTTCTAAAACTGACTCTTTCACATTTGTTAAAAAAGGTAAAAATCATATACGTTTCTCCCCTTCCTTCAGTTCAAATACTGAACTGAAATATTACATGTAACAATAGCTGGTCCTAACTTCTATACAAAGTTAACCACATTGAGCCCCTTTGCCAATATAAGGGGCTACATAATTTCTATCACACTTGCCTTGAATTTAGGCATAAGAAAATTTTCTCAAGGCAACTCCAAATGAACAAGTCAAGGAAAAAGCTATGAAGAAGAAGGAAAAGAACTAGCAGATGAAACAAATACTATGAAAAACTCAAATCTGCCATTCAAGTATTGAAAATACCCCAAAGGAGATAATGAATGGGATCTATTACAACAAAGTCAGCAAAATAAAACAAAATGCAAATCTCAAGCATGATAAATGGCCCCGATGGGCTGTCTGCAGAAAGACAAAGACTTAAGTAAGGCTAGTGATTCAGTCCACAATTACTTTTGGACCCTAAAGAAGGGGTTCATTTGAAAGTCATAATTCTTTTTTGCAATTTTCTCTGTTTTCTTCAAGGAGTAGTTTGTGGTTTTCCTCCATGTTATGCATACCACTTCTTTCAAACCCTCGAAGAGAGTAAAATTTTCATATATTAAAAGACTTCTTTTAGAAAATGGAAAAAAGAATATGAGGCCATCACAATGATGTTAACGGTTACTCTTCATTGCTTCTTTAGCTGCCATGATCAGCGGTGTCAAGCTAGATAATGGTTTGGCCAGTTTCAAGAAAGGATGCTGCCAGAGAGAGCAGAGAGAGATAAATGTGTAAATACATCAGTTTTGAAATTCTCAATATTTTCTTTCAATTAAGTCCAACAATATGGATAATAATTAATTTAATAAATAACACATATTTCAATAAATCCCTTTTATAAAGTTTAAAGTTTAGTTTTTTAAATTTTTCTCATATTCATAAATCTACCATTAAAAGACCCATAGACTCACCTGTGAACAGGTCACTATTACAGTATTAGCAGTATTTTACTCCTAGCAGATAAATCAGCTGCCATACTGCTGCTGATCAATGAAAAGTGAACTATAACTCTATGTAAACTTTCTGTTGGTTACTCAAAAAGGTCAACTTTTCCCCCAAATGGCATCATTTTCAAATTCACCTGTAACAATTCTTTGGCTGAACCCCTTTTTTCCACATCCATCTCCAAACAGCGATTTAAGAAATCCCGAAATATTGGGGATAGTTTCTCTGGATTCTGGAGTTCTGGGGTTCCATTAGTGGCTATCAGGTACAAGGCCTAAAAATAGAAGAAAACTGTGGCATACTTAAGGTAGCTCAACAAAGAGATAGAATGCTTCATGGTTATGGATCTCTTACTTCTTTAAAGATAATCACCATATATACTAAAGGGAAGCTATTATTGTCTCTACAGATTTGCATTTGATATTTTTTCCTTTATGTTTAGATATTACATGTCCCTAAGTTCTTTTTCAAAATAGAACTAGCTTCATTTTTTTGTTGGATTATAAATGCAATACAGTACATTTTAAAATTTGATTTTAAAAAAACCCTCACAACTGTAATATATAAAGGTATAAAGAAAAACGGTCCAGATTCCACCAACATAAAGTATTCTGTTTACCTTTCTCAAGCTTTTTACAAGCCACACACATACATTTCAAAACAATGGGATTTGTTGAAACTTTTTTAAAAACAAAACAAAACAAAAAACTAGCTATATGACAGCCTCATCATTACTAACAATTGATTAGATCTACAAAACTTAATGGCTGAAATGAATCATGCATTATATGGATATTTTATAATTTAATCCCATACACACACATACCCCCAGCCCCAACAAATATTCTTCTATTCTTTATATACTTCTCTGAACATTTCCTTTAAATTCCTATAAGTGATTTTTTTTTTTACTTAATAGATTTTAGTTTTTAGAACAGTTTTAAGTTTACAGAAAACAGCCGATAGTACAGAGTTCCCATCTATACCCATCCCCAGCACACAGCTTCCCTTCTAATTAACATTTTTATCCCTTCTAATTAACATTTTTAATTAGTGTGGCACATGGGTTACAACTGACAGACCAACACTGATACATTATTAACTAGAGTCCGTAGTTTACATTAAGGTTCATTCTTTATATTGTACAGTACTATGGGTTTTTACAATTGCATAATGTTGTGCATCCATTTGTTTCACTGGCTAAAAATCTCCTGTACTCTACCTATTCATTCCTGAATCCCTGGCAAACACATATCTTTCTACCATCTCTATAGTTTTTTTTGCAGAATGTGCTATAGTTGTAATCATACAGTATGTAGCCTTTTCAGACTGGCTTATTTCACTTGTCAATATGCACTTAAGGTACCCCCATGTCTTTCCATAGCTTGATAGCTCATTTCTTCTTATTGTTAATTAATATCCCATTGTACAGATGTACCACAGTTTATCCATTCACCTACTGAAGAACATCCTGGTTGCTTCCAGTTTCTAATAATTATAAATGAAGCTGCTATAAATATTTGCATGCTGGTTTTTCTGTGTATATGTTTTCAACTTACTGGCGTAAATACCTAGGAGCATGACTGTTGGGTCATATGGTAAGCCAATGTTTTTAGTTTTGTAAGAAACCGCCAAACTGTCTTCCAAAGCGGCTGTACCATTCTGTATTCCTTCCAGCAATAAATGAAAGTTTCTGTTGCTCCACACATCTTCACCAGCATTTGGTACTGTCAGTGTTGTGGACTTAACCATTCTCATTGGTGTGTAATGGCATCTGGTTGTTTTAATTTGCAATTCTCTAAAGGCACTGATGCTGAGCCTCTTTTCATATGCTTATTTGCCATTTGTATATCTTCCTTGGTGAGGTATCTGTTGGATCTTTTCCCTATTTTTAAACTGGATTTTTTCTCATGCTGAGTATTAAGAGTTCTTTACAGATTTTGGATACAAGTTCTTTTTCAGATGTGTTTTGTAAATATTTTCTCCCACTCTGACTTGTCTTTTCATTCTGTTAAGTGTCTTTCGCAAAACAGAGTTTTAAATTTTAGTGAAGTCCAACTTAGCAATGTTTTCTTTCATAGACCGTGCTTTTGGCATGTACTGAAAAATTCAATGCCAAACACAAGGTCACCCAGATTTTCTCCTGAATTACTTTTTTTTTCTTCTTTTTTTATTATTCATTTTATTAAGATATATTCACATACCACGCAGTCATACAAAACCAATCGTACATTTGATTGTTCACAGTACCATTATGTAGTTGTACATTCATTACCAAAATCAATCCCCGACACCCTCAAATTCCATCCTACAATATACTTGACCACTAGTGTTCAAAACTGTCGAGGTCATCAAAAACAAGAAAGTGAGAAATTATTACAACCAAGAAGTGCCTAAGGAGACCTAAGTAAATGTAATGTGGTATCCTGGATGGGATCCTGGAAAAGGAAAAGGAGAGCAGGAGAGTGAATGGAATAGGGACATCTGCTGGAAACATTTAAGGGCACAAACACATATGAGGTTACTGGCCATGAAATTTAAGTGCTGCCAGTCAGCATGGCTGTATGTTCATTTTTTCCCCTCCATAGTTAGCTGCATATGTACAAGCAAGGAGTAGGCCCAATTTTTTTTTAATTCAAGTTTCTTGAGACATATTCACATACCGTACAGTCATCTAGTGTACAATCAGTTGTTCACAATATCATCAGAGTTTTGCATTCATCACCACAGTCAAGTTTTGAACATTTTAAATTATTCCAAGTCCCCACCTATCAAGTTTTCATTAATTACATCCACATGGCTAACTCCAACAATCAAGTTTCAATCCTTATCTTATTTGACATAACTGCAGTTTCTGACAAGTTGATCTCTCCCTCACTTTTTGCATGTAGCTTCCTGGGCAAACATGTATTTGATCTTACCTGTCTTCTGGCCATTCCTTCTCAATCTCCTTTGTTGGTCTGCCTCATCAAGGGTACAGTCTGAACTTCTTCTATTGCCTGCCCAAACTCATTGACCTGGGACCTCATCTAATTTCATAGCTTTAGATAACGTCTATAGCTAATGAATCCCAATTTTATATCTCTAGAATAGATCCCAGACTTGTATACCCAAATGCCTAGTCAACATATAACACTTGGATGTCTAACAGGCATCTCAAACTTAACATGTCTCAAACATGTTACTTAAGTTTATCTCCTGATATTCCACCTGCCTCCCCTTCCCCCCACATTTTTCCCCATTTCAGTGAAAGTGAACTTCAATACCATCACTACAGTTGCTTAGGCTGACCCCTTAGGCATCCTCAATTCCCTCCCTCTCTCATGCTGGCTCTACTTGCAAAATACACCCAGAATTCAACCACTTTTTTCCATCTCCACTGATACCATCCTGATCTTAGCCACTGTAAGTTTTTGTCTAGATTACTGCAACATCCTCTTAACTCATCTTCCTGACTTCCTTGAGAATCTATTCTCAACAAAGTAGTCAAAGTGAATCTGTTACAATGTACGTAAGCCCATTTCACTCCTCTACTCAAAACTCTGCAATGATTTCCCATTTTACCTAGACTAAAAGCCAGAATCCTTGCAGAGGTCTAACAAGGCACTACAGGGTTGGGCCTCATCACTCAGCATGTATCTCCTGCTATTTGCTCATCTTATCTCCTGCTATAGCTCACTAGTTATGCTGGACCCTGCTTTAGAATCTGGAAGGCTCTTCCCCCTAGGTAAGAATCACTCCTTTACTTCCTGTGTTCCAAATATCACCTCAATAAGGACTTCCCCAAACAACCTTTTGGAACCAAAGAGCCTGATACCCTTCCCTGCCAGATTCAGCACTTAAGTCCATCATTTAATATATTAAATATTATTCTTATTTGTTTATTCTCACTCTCCTCCCATCAGAATGTAAGTTATATTAGGGCAGGATTTTTTTGTTGGTTCATCTAGACAGCATCTTGAACAGTGCCAGGCATGTAACAGGTACTCGAATCAATTATTTGTTAAATGAAATTAGAGGGTTTAACAATTGTTCCTAAAGTGTTTAAAAATTATTCACCTCTATAAAAGTACTTTAACTGCTCACCTGGACTGGAGCCTTTTGGCAATGGAATGAAAAGTATTCAGGATAAAAAGCATTATCAAAGTTCAAAATTATACAGATAGGGAACCCCCTACAAACCATTAGGTTATTAACTGTGAACCTTGGCTTCTGTACCCCAGTTTATATATGTACATTAAATCCTGAAAAAAATTTTTCCTAATTTTTTGCAATTAGTCTGTAGTCATACATGGTAAATTTAAGTCTTTTTTTTTTTTCAAAAACAGCTTTGGTGGAGATACAATCCATATACCATAAAACACCCCCATAAGTGCACAATTCAGTAGTTTTTCAAGTACATTCACAAAGCTGTGCAACTAACACTACTAATTCCAGGCAATCACCTCCCATTCCTTTATCCCTTCAGTCCCTAAGAACCATCAATCTACTTTTGGCCTCTACAGATTTGCCCATTCTGGCCATTTTATATAAATCATACAATATATAACCTTTGGTGTCTGGTTTTTTTTCATTTAGCATAATGATTTCAAGGTTCACCTATATGGTAGCATGTATCAGTACTTCATTCCCATTTATGGCCAAATAATATTCGATTGTTTTGGATAAACCACATTGTTTATCCATTCATCAGGTAATGGACATTTGGGTTGCTTCTACTTTTTGACGGTTATGAATAATGCTGCTATGAGATTCGTGTTCAAGTTTTTGGACGGACTTATGCTTTCAATTTTCGTGGGTGTACACCTAGAAATGGAATTGCTGGGTCATATGGCAAAATTTTATATTTAACTTTTGTGGAACTGCCACAGTTTTCCAAATTGGCTGTACCGTTTTACATTCCCACCGCAATATATCAGGGTTCCAATTTCTCCACATCCTTGTCTATGTGTACTCTTCCTTTTTTAATTATTAAAGTCATTCTAGTGGGTGTGAAGTAGTATCTTAGTGTGGTTTTGATTTGTATTGCCTTAATAGCTAATGATGTTGAGCCATATGTGGCTATTTCAAAGAAGATAAAGGAGGAAAAAAAAAAGATTTAAAAAGAAACACCCCAAACTCTCCACTTCAGCGGCCAGAATATTTAATTGTTCAAAGTCTACTGAATTCACCTGTCTCTCAGAACCGTCACTCTTTTGATTGAATATGGGCTTTAACACTGTCATCTACATAGCTTTCTCAAAGACATGGTCTTGCTTTCCTCTTTTCAGTATCTTGGAGTTAACTCTGAAAGTCTTTAAACTCTTACTTTTATGCAAAATGAGAAACCATACAGCTTACTAAAAATCTACAAAGCCTTTACCCAACATACTCAATTCAATAACCCAGAAGCAAATGATTCTTAGATGCAGAGTGAGGGCAGAGGATTTGTAGCCTTAATCCTTGGCCAGTGCCCAGAATCAGATGCTTCTAAATAAATGTTTTAAAGAGAAGTATTTTTCTTAAAATAAGGTTGGTACTCAATTGGTCTTACCCTCAAGGGATTTTCATTGAGGTAGGGAGGCTCTCCTTCTACCATCTCAATTGCCATGATACCCAAAGACCATATGTCCACTTTAGGACCATAAGCTTTCCTGGTAACCACCTCTGGTGCCATCCAATAAGGTGTTCCAACCATGGTACTTCGCTTGCTCTGTTCAGGGGTGATCTGGGCACAGAAACCAAAGTCAGCTATAAAACAAAAGAAATCATCTGAGTTAATGGTTCTCATGGATGGTTTTATTAAAAGAATCCACTTTAAATGATACAATTTAATTACATTTTTACTATTCATAGCCTCGTTTTTTTAAGATTTTATTAATAAAATAAACCAGAATGGTTTCAAAATATTTTAATGATGCTACATATTCTCACTTGTTTACTTCTACTTACCACAAGCAGAATGCAAATTATCAGGTCTTTTATTCTAAATAATTAATTCTATCCTAAAAAATTTATTAAAGTTAAAAGAGATCTCAAAGAAAAAGTCACCAAAGGTGGACACTAACTGAATGAAATGAATTAGGCAAAGTCAGGAAGCAGAAAATACTCTTAAACAAACAGAAGCCACAATCACTAAACATTCCAGTTGGCAGACTGCCTTAAAAAAGAGCAAATTTAACTGTATCTATAAAGTCTTTAGCAACACTAATTTACTCCAACTCCCTCATTTTATAACTGAGGTAATAAGACACCTTGTTTAGTAATCAGTGTTGATTTAGTGGGAAGGTCAGGGTTAGAATCTAGAATTTTTTACTCTTTCCCACTGTTAAATCCATCCTATTCTATATGTAACTATGGTGATTTGAAGCTGTATGTACCCCAGAAAAACATGTTCTTAAATCTAATCCATTTTTGTGAGTGTAAGCTCACTCTAAGTAGGACCTTTAGATGAGGCTATTTCAGTTAAGGTGTGACCCACCTCACTCAGGACAGGTCTTAATCTTATTACTGGAGTCCCTTATAAGAGAATAAACTTCAAAGAGAGAAAAAGCCATGAAAACAAAGAACTGAAATCACCAAAACCCAAAGGGGAAGGGAAAGACCAGCAGACACCACCATGTCCCTTGCCATGTGGCAGAGGAGCCAAGAATCGCCGGCAGCCAGTATTCTGGAAAGCATCATTTTGATGATGACTTGATTTGGACATGTTTCTTGACTCAAACTGTAAGCTAATAAATTCCTACTGTTTAAGCCAACCCATTTCATGCTTAACTGCTTTGAGCAGTGTAGGAAACTAAAACAGTAACCACTGCTAATATTTAGATTTGTAAAGCTTTAGCTATTCTGTTATGCACTTACATATGTACAAATAATACTCATACATTGTTTGGTTTATTATACCCAAACAGAATATTTTGTAAGCTCTCTTTTTAAACCATAATTTCTTTTTGGAGAGTTTTCCTCATTCTACTAATTATAAAATATTACAGAACATAAAAATACCATAATTTATTTAAATCCCCTTATTTCTTGACATTTACAGTTTTTCATATTATGAACAATATTTTAGAGAACATCCTTGAACTTATTGTTTTGCATATGTTCAGAGAGTCCTAAAAGAATAATCAGTGGGTCAAATAATAATATTAATAGCTAAAATGAGTGCTTATAACAAGCCAGGTACTCTTCCAGGTCCCTTTAAAGAATTAACATACCAAATCCCCATGCTCACCCTATGAGATAGGTATATTTGTTAGTATTCCCATTTTACAAATAGGGAAACTTAGATAAATACATTTTTAAATAACTTGCCCAAGGTCATTCATCTAGTATGTGGTAGTAACAGGTCGAACTATTATCCAAAAATACTAATTCAGTTTACATTTATTTCCAGCAAAAACGTATAAGAATGTCCATTTCCAACTTGCCCATCAAGATAAGTTTAAGAATAGTAATCTTATATTTTGACCAAATAGTAGAATCTAGGCCTCCTTTTTTACGGAGGGTGTAGCTTAAAAAAGAGATCTGCAGTTGAAAAGGGAGCCAAACCCTCTGGAGAAGGGAAAAAAAATGGTTTTGGTCCTTTGAGCCAAGAAATGTCTTGAATTTTGTGTAGTTGGAGAAACCTCAAAAGGGGTTCTTCTTGAATGCTCCAGAGGGCATGATCAGAACTGAAAGGGATTATAGGCAGCAGAAGAAAGGGAAGCTGGGGACATTCTCATGACTCTACTCTGTCTGGGAAAGATTATTAGAGAAAACGGATTACATGGGACTTTTTTCCTTGTCATTTCTGAGGGTCAGGGTCACAGAACCCGTCCCATGCTCTACATTCTAGCATTCTAAGGAATGCTGAAAAGCATGATGAAAAAAATTCACTCTTAACAAATGGGAGAGGCAAATTCAAGTTCATGTCTAGAAGACAGCATCACCAGGACAGTCCCATGCACTGATCCTTAGAGCTTTACATTTTCAATCCTCAGAAGAATTCTCTGAGATAGAAACTATTATTTTCCTTATCTTACAAATGAGGAAACAGACAAAGAGAGATGAGGTAATTTGTTCAAAATGACTCAGCAAGTACTGGCAGAACTGGTATTTAAACCCAGGCTGTTCAGCTCTAGAGTTCATGTTCTTTACCACTATACTCTCTCTCAACAAAGCGTTCTGTTTTTTTTTTTAATTAAACAAAGGGCAGGAGATTGTAAGATAATCATGTTATTTGTTCATTTGTTACTCACTAAGTTTAACTGATCCTTCCATCCCCAAAAGCACATTGTCACTCTTGATGTCTCTGTGGATCACTTGATTAGCATGTAAAAACTCCAATGCCTGTAAACACTAAACAGAAGAAAAACACCTATTAATGAAACAATCCCTGGAAAATCTCAGAGAAGTTCCTATGTAGTAGTTATCGCCTGAGCACTGCTTCTAGTATCCAGCAAAAGAAAAAAACATCCTCTCATGTGCAAAGTTTTCAAAATAGATGCCTTAATTAATTAGATACTTCTTTCCCCCACACCACTAACCTTCTGAGCCTATCCAAAGACACTATTAAATACCATAACCTTTGAAATTAAAGTACATCATTGTCAATTAAATTAAAAGATTGAAGAGTGAGGTGGTATGATGGCATTTGGTGGCTCACTGATGCACAAAACGGATGACTTAGTCATACTATGAACATTCCACTTTTCCAAATTCTTCAACTCCTCCAATATTATCTAATGTAGTATATGAAATTTAAACCCAAAGAAGACTATGAACTTGTCACATTTCTGGCCTGATTGGTTAAGACCCTAAAAATACCACTCTGTCTTCAATGTTCTCAATTATAGAATGATGGGTAGGTCTATATAATTCCTAGGTTTTTTTCAGGTTTAAAGTCCTAAAGGTATATATAGTATTTTGTTAATGTGTCCACTCTTTAGAAATCATTTCAACAGTACAGAATAAACTTGTGATCATTCCCATTTAAATATGAGATATTCAGAAGTCTAATCAATGTTTAAAATCCTGGACAGTGTGGTTCCATTCAGCTGTTCATCAATGTGATGAAAGACATTTTCTCCATTTCTTTTTCCATTATAAGATTTTACATAGTTTTATCCACAACCAGGACATCATTACCAAAGAATAACTTTTCTCTAATGCCATGCTTCAGAAAGCACTGGGTGAAAACATGAGGAAAAACTGCGCCCCCCCCCCCCAAATACAAGAAAGAGATGAGGTTTTTAAAAATGTGTTTGAACTCATGTTTTCAAACATAAACTAAGAGTATAAATTGTAAACTTGGAAAAAGAGAGTTGTATTTTTATTTCTTACTCCATCAGAAAAGAACAAAAAAGTCTGTCCATCACTTATAACAAAGAAAATCTCATTCAAGGTATTCTGCAATTCATTAAAAAAAAAAAAAAAAAGATAACACTGCATGATCACACTACATTTACCAGACATTTAAGCAGATTTCTGAAAAGAACAAATCCCCCTCAAAATACTTGTACAAATAAACAGAAACAAGTTTGTCACAGATTTTCTATTTTGTCTTATGGAAGAAAACCCAAATGAATGGCAGAGAAATTACTAAAATGATTAATTTTGATATCAATTATGGAACAATTATTAGAAAACCAAATTAACTATGAACAGATAAATTCTTAAGTTTTTTTTCAGCTTTTAAGTGACCAAATGTTCTTTGTTAAGCGATATCTTATTTACAACCATTAAATAAGAGTTCCTAATTCCTAACATCCTGAAATAACCAAAGGGGCTATCCCTTAGGTAAAGCACAATTAACTTAAAATTAAATTTTTTCAAAGAAAGTATTTTTCAACACCTCGATAAAAGATGAAAAGGGAAAACATCATATGTACCACTGTAAAATGGCTGAAAGTCACATCATAGAAAACACAATATAATCCTATGAACTTTTATAATTTTGCCCTTTATGACAATGACTCCTAGGATATTGGAAGAAAGTTTCAATGACAATAAGCAAACAAGTCTCATCTGCAGAAAAACATATAAGGCAGGCTTGGTTTTGGCTTAGAGCAATTTGGTAGAATTCTACCGGCCTAAACAAACTGTTTTGTCTAGAAATTCATTAATGAATATAGAGAAACAACCAGCTTCTTCGCTTCTGTGAGGGAAATAAAGCCAGAAGCAGATTTATTGATACTTAAGATAAACATGTTTCCTGCTTTGCCTGGGATTGTCCTACTTTACATCTTTGAATGGTGTATTTTTAATGTCATCTTTATTACTCTCAAAAGTTTCCTGGTTTGGATAAATTATTATAATCATCCTATGAAATTTACCTGTGAAACCAGGTTCTCCAAGGCTCATGCTTTATTTCCAAATTATCTTACACATGAAGGAAAGGGTTGAGAACTTCCAGGTAAAATAAAATGTTATAGAAGTAACTTGCAAAGAACGTGTAGAAAAATGACCTCACACAATAAAAATTATCTTTGCAGAAAAACTTTACTTTTTTTCACCTCCTTTTAACCACAGATCACTGTAACTTATCAAAAATGAAGCAAACCCACCTCTCTGCATACAGCAGCAATCTGTGCTTCATCCATACAGGTTTCTGTTACAACATCAGTAAGTGACCCACCAGCAAGGTACTCCATTACCACAAACAATTCATCTCCCATCAGGTAACTAAAAACAGAACATACAACACACACACACATTATTGCTTTTTCTAAACATATGACCTTCTACGTTGAACAATTTGCTGCCAACTTTAATTCTGCTGACTATCTTCAGTAAGAGCTATCTAATTCAGATGAAGCCATCCTTCCTTTGGAAATGTTTCTTTCCTCTTTTCCCACAGCCCTAATCCCTAAAGTTTGTAAAATCAATAAAATTAAAAGACAGGTTATTTTAAAAATAGAGATCACATGCTATAGTGAGACCCCACTTGCCCTCAACAAAACAGAACTCAGGACCAATCAAATGACTGCCAGAAAGCACTAAGGTCGCTGTTGATGGGAATACTTGGTCAAATACCCAAAATTCAGACTGTTTATACAGAGCATTCTAACAATCCTGGTATCTGATCACTCAAACAGCTGAAGATTAGAAATAGCTAATCAGAAGAAGTTGGAAGATTTCAAATGTTAGGCACCCTAATAGCAAACTGGAGCTGGAAGCCTAAGAGCTAGGAAGAAAGCTGGAAAGCTGCTATTATTTAACAGCACAGAAAAATAACTGATGCTCATTATGATTATCCTGAATCATTTTAAAGTTAAACTATGCCCACAATTATAATTTGAGTGTTTACATACATTATTCCAATGAAAATAACCCTGTAAGGTAGGAATTATTAGTTCTGTTTTACAAATAAAGAGACTGAGACTTGGAGAAATTAATTAACTCATCTAAGGTCACACAGCTAATAACCAACAAAGGCAAAACCTGAAGCCAAGTATGACTGATTCCAAAGCCTATAGCTTATAGTAACCACGTTACTAACTTGAAATACTATTTTTTAAATTCATTTTTATTGAGATACATTCACATACCATGCAGTCATACAAAGCATACATTCACAGTACCACTATATACTTGTGCGTTCATCATCAAAATTAATTTTTGAACATTTTCATTACCACACACATAAAAACAATAAGAATAAAAATTAAAGTGAAAAAGAACAAAGTGAAAAAAAAAAAAACACTGGGTATCTTTTTTTTTTGGTCCCCATTTTTCTACTCATCCATCTATACACTGGACAAAGGGGAGTGTGGTCCATATGGCTTTCCCAATCACATTGTCACCCATCATAGGCTACATTTTTACACAACCGTCTTCAAGATTCAAGGGTCCTGGGTTGTAGTTTGATAGTTTCAGGTATTTACTGCTAGCTATTCCAATTCATTAGAACCTGAAAAGGGTTGTCTATATTGTGTGTAAGAGTGCCCCCCAGAGGGACTTCTCGGCTCCTTTTGGAATTTCTGCCACTGAAACACTATAGTATTATAATAAATAATAAAATAGTATTGAAATACTATTTTAACAAGCAGGGAAATGTAAATTTTGATTTAAGCCTTCAGGTACCTGGACAATTTATTTATATGAACACAGTTCTCATATCTAGGGCTAAAGTCTAAAATTATATTATCATTTCCTCATTATAAACAAATTTAAATATGGAAAAAAGAAAATCACCCATAATCCTCTAACTCTAATATGACCACTACTATCATTTTCATTTTCTATTATTCTTTTATGCACATATATATAGGCTCAAGAAAAAACAAACAAACAAAAAACAAAACAAAACATAGTTATAATAACATACCTAATTTTCTACACTGCTTTTTACTCTGCTATTTAACACCAATTCCTAACTTGGATGAGGTTTTGATATATATATATACACTACTTGCCCATGAAGGACAGCATGTGAAATAAATATTGACCCAAAAGTTTAAAATCTGTGTGGCCAGTCTCACCTCTGTTAGGTAAGACATGAATAAGTCAGTCATTCCATAATGTTTCTGCTTCTGATCACTTGCACTGAACATCGCACCATCAGCAATGTCCTTTATTTCTCTCACTTGCCAAATGATATCCATGTAGAAAAAAGACCTTCTGCTGTGCAGTGTGCTATTTTACCTCTTCTCTTCCTCCTTCAAGCTTATTTCTTGGCATTGTATTTTGTTCTAGTCCAACTAAAATGGCCAGCCAACACCGCCTCTATCCCCTGCCCCCACCCCCACATTCCCAAATTCTAATACTAACGTTTTGGAATTATTCATATTTACCTGTCCAAGAAGTTAACTATGTTGGGATTCTTTAATTCTTTCATCACTAAAATTTCATTAATGATCAATTCTTTCTTTGGCTGTTTCTGCAAATTTATCTGTTTGATAGCAACCTATAATGGGAACATAATTTTTTTAAAAAATCAGAAGAGATTTCTTGTCTTAGAAAATTACACACACCATCCAGTTAATAATTTTATTGATGGTACATATATTGTATTTTACAATGATATTATTACTTACTCATTGATGGTACTTTTATTTCCATAATGCCTTATACAATATATAAAGCCTAAATATTTTTAGATTTATCTTGAAGTTAACTATTCAATCCCAGGTCAGCCCAGGACCAGGAATTAATTCTCTTTTCATTCCAAGCCAGGAAAAATGATTTTTAAGTATTTGCTTATTTATGAAACTAAATTTATAATTCCTTCTTTGTTCCTCTTAATGAGTAAAGTGCTATAAAATTACACAGGGCAAGGTTAACAACATATTGAACTTGAAAAGACATTTCCATTGATTATTCTCAGGTTTATCTAGTTTCCTCCTACATTGAAACCTAAAAGTAACACCCAGAATGCAAAAAAAGTAAGTACCTCCTGTCCCAATGCAACATCAGTAGCAGTAAAAACCGTACCAGAAGCCCTAGTGGGGGAAGAAGACACAACCGGATTTAAAATTTTCTAAATCTCTATCACTTATCACATTCAAAAACTTTATACTTATAACAATTAAAAAAAAGGATTAAAGAACATTTAAGATTTAACATCTTTAAAAGGAATAAAAGCAAAAACAAAAGCAAAGGGGAAAATTAAGAAGAGAAGCAATCCTTGTGCAAAAACTTACGTTAGAAAACTCTGACAAAATTTTAGACCTAACGGAAGGTATAAAGAAAACTATAACATACATCAATGTATCTATCTATTTCCCTGCTTAAGAACTAAAACATTACAAATACATCTAACGATACCTAGTGTACCGTTTCTGATGGTATTATCCCTCCTCCCAAACCTGCATTTGGTATTGATACTGTGTTTGACGTGACTCAGTTCCACGCATTTCTCTATATTCAAGTACACAGGACATGGGTGTGTATCCCTATAGAGTATGTTTAGCATAATTTTTAACGTCATATACATGGTTCCACTTATATGTATTTTTCTGCAATTTGCTATTTTTATTCAACATTGTAATTGTGATGGTCATCCATATGGATAAACACTATTCTTTCATTCATTTTAACTGTTGTATAAATATACTACAATTTACCCAGTATCACACTCATGAACACTGTGATTTTCAATTTTTTTCTTTTCAAGTAGAGATTGCAATTGAATTTACTTTTTAAAAAGAAATTCATATGTTTTCAAAAAAGGCTTAAAATTTCTTTCCAAATTTACGAAAGAACACTTTCCAGAGATTAAGGATATTAAAAAATTCTAGATATTCATTTGCTCCCAAGCAAGAGAAAAAAGTTTGAGTTAGTATAGTCTAGAAACACTACAAAAACCAGAAGAGAGTACATTTTTTTTTGCCTATAATCTTGCAGTACATTTTCTTAGTGTTTTTTAAAATATATTTGATTGGCAAATTTTGTATCCTTGGGGTTAATCCCTTAATACCAGGAGTAAAAGACATTTAAGAAGAAACAAAGTTGGAAAGGGGAAATGGGAAGATAATGCAAAATGGGTGTAGGGTTTCTTTCTGGGGTGATGGGAAAGTTCTAGTAACAGAAGGTGGTGAGGGTAGCACAACACTGTGAATGGGATTAATTCCACTGAATTGCAAGCTTGGGATTGGCCAAGATGGGAAATTTTATGTTGTATATATGTACATATATACACATACAGAGAAATGAAAGAGACAATGTCAGTTAAATGCAGTACATGATCTTGGACTGGATCTAATAATGGAGGAGAAAATCCCCAAAAGGACATTATTGGGTCATATGAAAAAATTGGAAAATGACTGTAAACTTTATATTACCATTAATTTTCTTGAACTTGACAACTGTAGTTAAAGTAGTTACATAAGTGAATATCCTTGTTTTTAGGAAATGTAGTAAGTGCTCAAGGAACACGATATATACAACCTACAAAAATGTTTAGAAAATGGACAGACGGATGGAGGGATGAAAGGAGGGCAGGAAGGAAAGGTAGATAAACTATTAAAAGTTGGTGGATATGGGTATATGGGTTGGCGTATACTGGAGTTCTTTGTATAGGTTTTGTGTTACTTTTCCAACTGTTTTAAGTTTGAAAGTATTTCAAAAATAAAAAGTTAAAAAAAATGATGTAAAATCATTGCTAGCTAGTACATTATTTAACAGCATCTAGAAATAACTGCAATTTTATTTATTTATCTGTTTGTTTGTTTACACAAATCCCCAAAGGTTCCATTCCTAGAATACCGTAAGTGCTCAAGGTCAGTAGGCAAAGGAGATACGATGTGGTACACCCAGGAAGTACTGAACATCATGGTAACACAGTCATAAATACTTACCCTTGACCAATTTTTTCATATCTTGTATATTTTTTCTTAGGGTCACCTATGCTGACAATAGTTCCTATTTTAAACAAAACAACAACAAAAAATTGGAAGCTCAATCAAGCATTCTGAAACAGTAAATAAATTTTGGCATCATTATTCCTTTTAATAAACACCACTCATTACAGAATAGTGGTTTTCAAACACAGAACACTAAAAAAATTTAAGTAATAAAACTAAAAGAGTATCAAAAGCAAGAAGATATGTTATTTTCATTAGGCTAGACCTCTTAAAGTCTTAAATTTTTCTGTTACTTTCTCAAAAATGATCACTTTTTAGAGCAACGTCCATCCAAGTTTGCCCAGGACTGAAGTGTTTCCCAGGATATGGGACTTTCAGTTTTAAAACCAGTAAATTCAAATTGGTCACCCAATTTTTCATTCTCCAACATGTAATAGCTTAATGGTAAGTTACTATCATAAATAATATATGAATAATATCCAAATGAATAATAAACTTAAATGGCTTTTCTAACTCTTCCAGTATATCCTATCTATCAATTTCTTTAGGAAACTACTTTTTAGTTTAAAGATCACTCTAATACAAACTTATCATACATCTGTTTTAGGAAAGTGTACAGAGTCATGGCTAAGGGACAGGTTTTTAAATTAGCATGTTGGCTATAAAAATCATAATTTATATTCTTATTACACAGTAAATCAAAACATGAAAAGACCACACCAAATTTTCACTTGCCCAAGGTAAAAGAAGTCAGGGACATATCAAAGAAACTCACAAAAACAATCCAATTTTACATAGATACACAACTTCAAGTTAGTCATTTAGGCTCAAGTCAAGAAGGAGTGAACAGCAGCTATAATAAGACGCTAAGGGTAAAAAGATACTAAAAGGACAGGGCACATGGTAGTTGAAGGTCACAAATGAATGGTTACCTCTATTGTTCTAATGTATTTTAAAAGAAAGAAGGTAATACCCCGAAAAAGGGGTATTTTATATATGTCTACAGAATTCCAGAATAAAAGCAGGCTTATATTTTAAAGCACTGAGAAATCAAAATCGAATAAATGTGGAACATATTGATGTTTAAAACAATTCATCTATAAAGTATCTCTCCTTCATCCCTCTAGGTCAGTGCTCTTATCTTCAAATTATAGTTGTAGTAGACTTGCAATCAGATAGTACTGCTACACTCTCCCTGGCACTGTGTACCTTATTTCCAAATGCTCACTCCAGACCAGAGAGTTGACAGATGAAAAGGGAGAAGAGAAAAAATATTTTCCCTTGGAAGGCCACCTTGCTTAGTTATCAAGGAACATTACGTAAATTCATACCGAGTAGCTATAGGCACACATAAATACAAACCTCTTTTTACAACGTTTTCAACTACTGACCCTTACCTTTGGCCTTGAGGAGAAAAAATATTGCTTTCAAAGATACTGACTATTGCAGAGACCCTGCTCACTGGTCAACACATAATACCTTTGAAAGGACTAGTAAACTAACAAAGAAGAGCATTACTTTGGCTTCACTAGGTTTTGATTGAAGCTATTTTTTCCTATAAGGAAACAATTTATTACTTATGCTTTGAGCCAAGATATAAGGTACAACTTAAAACCCATTTGGGATAAATGTTTTAAGAGTTCTTAAAACTTTACAAATAATACAAAATGTAGTTAACATACTTAATTTCTCCATAATCTCTTCATCTGTCATCTTGGTCTTCTTCTTCTGTTTGTCTGAAGACTTGGCACCACTATCAACATTAGAATCTCCAACTGGCACAGGAATAGGGTCAATTACAGATCTTGTGTAAATCTGCAGACACAGTTTGTGAGATTGAGATCAGGAAAAATATTTTAAGATATTCTTATTCGCATACTCTTCAGTTCTTTGATTTTTAATCAAAACAAAGTTGTCTCTTCCACTGTTCTAAAGAATGAGAATAATATTTGCAGACTATAAAAGACATGTAACTAAGAAAAATAAATGTGAAACACTTTTTTTGGTGTGTCACATTCATATATTATATTAAAAACTCTGTCTACAATCCCACAACTAGGTATACATACCCAAAAGAATTGAAAGCATGGACTCAAACAGGTATTTGCACACTGATGTTCATAGTGGCATTCTATACAATTGCCAAAAGATGGAAGCAATCCAAATGTCCATCAACTGATGAATGGATAAATAAAATGTGGCATATATACATTCAATGGTATATTATTCAGTTTTAAAAAGGGATGAAGTCCTGATAGATGCAACAACATGAATGACTCTTGAAGACATCATGTTGACTGAAATATTTCAAACACAAAAGTACAAATATTGTATGAGCTCACTGATTTGAAACAATTAGAACAAGCAAACACACAGAGTCAGAATTCAGAATATAGATTACCAGGGGATGGGAGGGCAGGGGGGTAAGGAATGTGAGGTTAAGATTTAAAATGTACAAGGTTCCTATTTGGAATGATGGAAATGTTTTGTAATGGATGGTGGTGATAGTAACGTGTTGTAAACGCAATTAATAGCACTGAAATATATATCTGAATATGATTAAAAGGGGGAAATATTAGACTGTATATATGGTAACAATAAAATTTTTTTAAAAATTCATGGAACTACTCTACACAAACAGTGAATACTAAATTAAACCATGGACTCTAATAGTATGATTATAAAAATGTTATCTTCAATTGTAACAAATGTTACCCAATGCAAGGTGCTGGTGATGGGGTAATTTATGGGAATCCTATATTTTATGCATGATTTTTCTGTAAACCCACAACTGCTCTAATAAAGGGAAAAAAAAATCTGTCTACCAAATAAGAGATCCATGAATGAAACTTAACTGTAACCAGAACCTAAAATGGTATGCTAACAATGTAGCAAAAAGAAGCACAAGTTTAAAAACCATGTTTTTACTATAAAAGAGAAATAAAAAGCAAAAGAATATAAACTTCAGTGTTGCAATAACTATCATAAAATTCCCACAAAAATCTTTACACATGTATAATTTCTACCATTTCATTTCAAACAGCCAGTTCTAGGGACTAAAGAAAATAGAGGCCACTATCATTAGATTAGGATCCAATGGCAGTCCTCAGACCCTATCTGCCAACTGTGCCACCACCAGATCGCATCACACTCCACTGCACAGCACCTTCCCCATACTCTACTTGTATTAGGACATGCAGTGGTTCCTTTCCTTCTGTCTCCATCTAAGGTCATTATTGTTAAAATTCTCCATACCCAGTTAGGAATTTTCACTCTCAGCAGCCTCTTGAATGACATCAAGGCTATGAGAGAAAGGTAAAATGGGAGATAAAATACATAATTTGGCTGAAAGGTAAGATCTAAGTTTCAGATATAATAGTTATCTGCGTTGAGATAAACAGAGGAAGCCAGAGAAACAGACGAACTCTCTGGAAAAGAAAGTGTAATATAGAAAGAAAAGAACAACGAGTTAAGTATCACTTTTTAAAAAGCTTATATTTTGATGAGTGTACCTTTGGTAAAGACCTCCTAGTAAATCTCCCCATAATAAAATATTTTAAACTTGACGGTTTTTTAAAAATAATCATTGGAAATTATATAATGTCAATACAGGCTTTTTAAAAACACACATGCGCACACATACACAGCCCAATTCACTAACTGAACACTCACTGATTTTGTATGATCTGGTCTTGGAGCAATAACAGGAGGAGGAGCCTCTTCATCATCATCTTCTTCCTCTGTTACTACTGTTGATGTTTCTGAGCCCTTTGTATTCAGCTGCATTAATTACATGAAATAAAGTAAAAGTAAAAATAGTAAGTTAAAATATTACTAGCAAACTTTTTAACATTTTTGAGAAAATCTATTTCTTTAAAAGCACATCTCAGAATGATAAAACCTCACTGGTTCTACTCTAATTACTTTAAAAGTAAGGATGATTCTGTTCATGAGTTAAGGAATGAAATAAATGTATATGATTAATATCAAATTTTTGTAAGAAAGGACTATTTATATCCTTTTAATAAACATGCATATAAAATGCCCCAAAAGTAAAGATCGACTTGTTTGTTAACATCAAAAACAAAGACCTTCTGGGCTTTTAAAGTAACCAGATTAACTAGAAAACGTAGTAGCTGTTAAAGCAAAAGGAGAAGGAATTAACCTTTGCTCAAGCTTTTCATATGACAGGTGTGTGCTAGGTAGGTACTTTACATGCCATCTCATTTTGTCCTCATACAACACTAGGAGACCATTTCCTCCTAAGTGAGGACTAAAAATAAAACATTGACTCTTTCCAGGAGGTAACTGTGATTACATGATAACCTAGATGAAGTTTCAGACAGCTCTGAAGACTACGACATGTTTCCACTGTCCAGTTGTTTCTGTCGTCTATATTCAATAGACAGGAGGATATGGAAGGGAGGTAAGAAGAGACTGCTTGAGAGTTCTTTGTATTCATGAAAACACTAAAATAGCTACATTGCTCTAAAGGTCATTACAAATTTTAGTTACTTTAAGAGTATCATACTTATCAAGTGGCAAGCTAAAAACACATACAGTATTAATTATTTCTGATGGCTGTAATTTATTTTAGAAGGTGAATAAAAACTAAGATTTGTTTGGGATAACCTAAATTAGAACAAGGAGTACAAGAAATAACATATTAACTTACTGCTGGTGTTCCAGAGGGGAAGCCATCTTTCTCTGAATATGAAACAGAAAATAATGTTAACAATTCAAGAAATAAAACTTCTAATAATAAAAGGGAAAAAAAATAAAGCAGATCAGGTAAAATGTTTTTAGAGAGATTTCATTTTAAGTGGAATTAAGTCTTGAGAAAAAAATGACTACATCAATATTCAAAACAAGGAGAATTTATATAAGGCCAAGAAAGGAACTCATTCTTAATAGAGCTGTAAATTTACTAAAAATCATTTAATTGTACACTTCAAATGGGTAAAATTGATGGCATGTAAATTATACTTAAATAAAGGTATTGTAAAAATTTATTTGGAAATATACATCAATCTGTACTTATTAAAACAAAATAGAAGTTTTTTCTTAAAGATATTTTCTCCAGAGAAATGCCTATTGAGAAACAGAAAAGGATTGTCCAGAAAATGACACCTGTGCAAAGCAAAATTCTTGACTTAAATCTTGATCAATATAAAATCAAATCCTTAAAGGCAATTCAATTCATGAAGGATACATACAAAAATATTCATTTTGGAATTTAAAAGAACAAATTTTGTTCAGTTTTTCTTTTAAAAAATGCCTAGAGACTTTAATGTATATATTAGATAAAAGGGATCTACCATTTTCTGGTCAAATATTGATTAAAAAAATTTTTTTTTCACTAATTTATACAACTTTACTGGTTGACACATAAATTCTAAAGATAGGTCTGACCTTTACCCTAAGGACACACTAAACTAATAAAGCTTCTTTCTTGCCCTTATTTCTGCAAGGATGTGATCAAAGTACAATTAATTAAAACTACATGCATGATTTTACCTCAATCAAATTGTTTTTAAAAACTACACATGACTTCAGGGGACAGAGGAACATATTAAATGATATTCTGGGGATTAATTAGCAAAATACATAGAAGGAAACGCTACAAGACAAATGATACTGTTTAACAAATAAATTGCAAGAAAAGAGAACACAAGAATGAACATGAAGGATATATCAATCAATTGCAATGTATAGACTTTATTCCGATTTGAACAAATAAAATATTTTTTAAAATCTACTACATCCCAATTCTTACCTGATTATATTCCAATTCTGAGTAATAATCCTTTTGGGTTCTAACTGCTTATTTTATTTATTTATATATTTGATGGGTTTCAGTTTTTGAATGGATGTAAAACATTTTTATTTCAAAATATAGGCATTTATGTAATAAAACAACCTTCCTCCTGTCCCACTAACAAATATATTTCTAATATGAACATGTCTATAAATCAGCATCTTTTCCTTCTATTACTGGAAGTCATTCAAAAGCAACAAGGAGAACAGGAAAAAACAAAGAAATAAAAAAGAGCCAGAAAAGCTAGCCAAACCATTTTTTGCAAAACTAGGGAATTAATATAATTTACAGACTTCAAATTCTGCATAAGAATTACCCCAATCATTTTACAAAAGGCAGAATCTATACAGGGGGAAAAGTAGAGATAAGAAGCAGAGCTTAGCATTTTATTTTTTCAGAAGCAATGTTTTTATCTAGAAGTACCTCAAAATGCTGCAATCCCATTCTGATCAGTCATTTACCATTCTCTGATATCTTACCAGGAGGAGTACAGCTCAGGTATTTCTGCTTCACTGTGTTGGAGTCATAGAACTTTAAGACATCCAGCACAGCCTGAGGATTCTTCTTTTGCTCTAGTTTGGTGATATTGGAGGTCTGTAATAATCTAGCCCACTGTTCTGGCATGCCCTAAAGAAAAGATATTCAGAAATTAGGTGTTGTTTGAGTTGCTCTAATGAAATCAATTTCCAGAGATAAATGACAAAACACATACAACAAACCAATCTTTACAAGTGTAGATTTCACTAAATTCTATAAGATTTGGCTTTCTAAAAGGTCTTTTTTTTCTAAACATATTTTGAGTAATTATAATTAACAGGTTCAGCTTCCTAGGGAAAAAAAGATACATCCAAACCATAAACACTTTAACAAAAAGCAGAAAAGCAGTAAGAATTCACAGTTAAACAAAAAGAAAAATTAACTTCAAACTTAATACCCCACCCCACCCCCAACCCCCAGCTAAACTTACAGTGAATTCTCCAGTAACAGCATCAAAGCCAACATGTATGGTGTGTTCAAAATCAGATGGAGGAGAAATTTCTGGCCGTTCCTTTTCTTTCTTCTTACTTCCTAGAGGGCGTTAAAAAAAAAAAAGAATCAGCCTATTTCACAACATTAAAGCATGAAGGCATTCATACACATGTTTATATTTTTAAGACAGATTAGGAACAAAGTTACTCTAGAAAAGAGATTTGCTCTAAAAAATACTAGTTGATTGGAAACTTATCTTAGATTTTATAGGTAAATGAAGTAAAGGAAGGTGTTTTAACCCATTCTTCCACAGAGCTGGAGTTGGGGGACGGTGACCTGACAGTGTCCAGATAGAGGCACAGAGACTGATGGTCACCAGGACTGAACATAAGGCACAGGGCAGAAGGCACATCCCCTGAGACCACTAGTTCTCTTCATAAATAACAGGCTACACCTCAGATACTGAGCAATATGGAAAACAAAGTATACCCAAACTAATTTCTACCCAGCTATTTTCATCCAGAAAGTAAAGTTTACAATATTATGATTATGTAAATAATATACACTGTAAATACAAGTAGTTTTTAATGTCTCTGTTCTTGTGCAACCCCTACCCTTCCTTCTTACTGGAGTTAATAACTGCCACATTAAAAAATTTCCGTTTGTGTTCCCACTGTCAATTATTTTTGCAACATTTCTGCCACATGCCTATAAATAATATTCTGTGTAAATTCAAACACGTGGGTTCCTTCATTTTATCCTCTGCCAGGATGTGTTTTTTCTTCTGGGTCCTATGTTTACCCCCTTGGTCTTAACTGATAGTTCCTGACAAAATATATGCATATATTTTGGTTGAAAATGATCCCCACCCCAAAATTTCATCCAATTTCCAGTGTTGCTATTTAAAAGGCCAATGCCATTTTGATTCACATTTTGAATTATTGTCCAAGATCAGCTAATCTCTTTCTCTATCTTTATGCCAACACCAGACTGTTTTGATTATTGTAGCTTTACAGTAAGTATTGAAATTATGAAGTAAGGCTCTTCTTTTTTCTTCAAAAGCTGTTGGCTGTTCTAGATCCTGTGTTTCTATGTGATTTTTAGAATGAGTTTGTCAATTTCTGCTAGAACTTCAATTTGGATTCCACTGAATCTACAGATCAATTTAGGGAGAACTGACATCTTAATAATACGAGTCTTCTGATCCATGAAGACGGGGTTATCTCTCCATTTATTTAGGTCTTCTTTAATTTCTCTCAGCAACATTTTGTCATTATTAGTGTACAGATCTTTCACTTCTCTTGTCAGATTTCTGCCTAAGCATTTCATAACTGTTGATGCTATTACAAATGGTAGTTTTTAAATTTTAGATTTTCAATTGTTCATTGCTGGGATATAGAAATAAATTGATTCTTGTACAGTGATCTTATATCCTGAAAGCTTACTATTCTTACCTATTAGTTCTAGCAGCATTTTCTATAAAGATAATCATGCTGTTTATGAATAAAGACAGTTTTACTTCTTCCTTTCCAATCTGGATTCCTATTTCCTTTTCTAGCCTTATTGTACTGGTTAGAAACTCCAGTACAATGTTGAATAAAAATGGTGAGAAGGGAAATCCTTGTATTTTTCCTGATATAAAGGGGAAAGCAGCCACTCTTTCACCATCAAGTTTGATGCTAGCTGTGGGCTTTCCAAAGATGCGCCTTGTCAGGTTAAGGACATTCTCTTCTATTCCTACTTGCTTAATGCTTTTATCAGAAATGGATGTTGGAGTTTATCAAATGCTTTTTCTGTATCTATTGAGTTGAACATATGGTCATCTTTTCTGGTTTGTTAATATGGTGAATAGCATTGATTTTCAAATGTTAAGCCAACCCTGCATTCTAGTTAATGTTGTATTCTAATTGCTAAAATTTTGCTAAGAATTTGCATCTTGTTTATGAGGGATATTAGTCTGGTTTTCATTTATTGTAATGTCTTTGGTTTGGGTATCAGGGTACTAACGGTCTCATAAAAACGAGTTGGGAAGTATTTTCTCCTACATAGATTTTCTGGAAGAGTTTGTGCAGAACTAGTGATGTTTCTTCCTTAAATATTTGGTAGAATTCACCACTGAAGCTATTTGGGTCTGATGTTTTCTTTGCAGACAAGTTTTTTTAATTACAAAATAAATTGCCTAATATAGGGTTTTCAGGATATCTATTTTTTTTTTGAATGAGCTTCAGAAATTTGTCTTCCAAGAAATTTTTCCATTCTAAGTTGCTGAATTTATTGCTATAGTTTTGTTCATAATAGTGCCTTATACTTTTAATATCTGTAAAATCTGTAGGAACGTCACTTATCTGATTCTCAATACTGATAATTTGTACCTTCTCTCTTTTTCCCCCTATCACTCTGGCTAAAAGTTTATACATTTTATTGGTTGTCTCAAAGAATCAGCTTTTGCCTTCACTGATTTTTCTCTATTGTTTTTTATATTATTTCACTGACTTCCACTTTGATGTTTATTATTTTTCTTTTTCTACTTTTTTTGGATTCTTTTGCTCTTCTTTTCCAGTTTAATGTGGCTTAGCTGAGATCACTGATTTGAGACCTTGTTTCTCTTTTTAATATAGATGTTTAATACTATAAATCCTCTCAGTACTGCTTTAGCAGTTTTCTACAAATAATGAAGTCTTATGTTTTCATTTTCAGTCTTCAGTTCAATATACTTTTAAAACATCCTTTTGATTTCTTTATTTATTTGGAAGTGATTTATTTAGCTTCCAAATATTTTCAGAGATCTTTCTGTCACTCATTTCTAATTTAATTACATTGTGGTCATAAACTCTGTATGATTTGAATCTGTTTTTTAAGTAAATTTTTTTTTATTAGTGGTTACAGGTTTACAGAAAAATCATGCAGAAAGTACAGAATTTCCATATGCCCCCCTACACAGTTATCCCTAATATTAACAACTTGCATTAGTATGGTACCTTTGTTACAAGTGATGAAACATTATTATTATAATTATACTATTAACAATAATCCATGGGTTACACTACTCTTTGTGTTGTATAGTCCTATGGTTTTTAAATTTTTTATTCTGGAAACATATATACAACCTAAAATATTCCCTTTTAACCACAAATTCACAATTCAGTGGTGTTACTTATATTAATTGCATTCATAATTAATTCATAATTACATTCATAATGCTGTGCTACCATCACCACCATCTATTACCAACACTTCTCCAACATCACAAACAGAAACTCTGTACCAATTAAGCATTAATTCCCCATTCCCTATGACTACTCCAGCCTCTAGTAACCTCTTCTAATTTCTGACTATATGGATTTGCATATTTTAATCATTTCATACAAGTGAGAACATACAATAAATCTGAGACTTTTTAAAATGGCCCTAGAATATGGTCACTCGTGTATATGTTTCATGTGCACTTAAAAAGAATGTATATTCTGCTGTTACTGAGTGGCATGCTCTATAAATGCTAATTAAGTCAAACTGATAGTTTTGTTCAAATCTTCTATATCCTTATCAATTTTCTGTAACAATTATTAAGAGAAGGGTACTGGAATCTCCAACTATAACTGTATTTGCCTATTTCTCCTTAAAGTGTTATCAGTTTTTGCTTCAAGTATTTTGAAGCTCTGTTATTAGGTGCATAAATGTTTAGGATGGTTTTATCATCTTGATGAAATGACTCCATTATCATTATTAAATTATTTTCTTTATCCCTGACAATATTCCTTGTCACTATCCTTTGTGGTCTACTCATATAGAGCAGTATTACAAAGCTAACTGGGAGATAAGCCAGCTTTTTCACTGGGGATGAGGACAGGTGGGGAGCATCTAAAGTATCTTTTCCAGGGCATACTGTTTACCCACAGAAAGTTCTTCAAATTTCTTATCTGAGGACTGTGCATCAGGCTACAAGCGTTCTAAAAGCAGGGCAGAAGAAACGAGTTTAGTATGTTGACTTGCACTGAATCCACCTTTTTTATTCTGGTGCTTCACTTTTTCCCCACCCCCCTGCCAAGAGTAAGGGATGTCTCGGGTTTGATTTCTCCTGAATTAAATGTAAACATCATTTTGGTTTTTTTTTGTTCACCAGAGGAAAAAATACTTGCATGGCTGTATGGTATAAAAGAGGGATTCTGGGGGGCCTCTGCAACATTTAACTTACCCCTCTACCACCCACTCCACTTCTAAATCACCATATTAGAATATGGTGAAATTATTTTCTATTTATTAAAACTAGTAACAAAGACGAAACTTGCAGTTCAAATGTTAAGAGTTTAAGAAATATATTAAAGAAATTTTCATCTATATTAGGGTTATAAGAATAAAAAGTTAAAGCAGAATTTGAGTTACACTTAACACATTAGTCTACTCAAAAGAAAATGAGACAATATCCTAAAATCTGTTTAATTTCACTTGTTTTTACATAATAAACAGATACACACAAATACCCTACATGTATTAGTTCCAGGAAGAGAGGAAAGGGATATCAGAAACAGAAAAGACTCTGCTTCCAGAAAAGCATGCCTGGAATTGAACAATGTGCTAGAAGGATATAAACAGATACATAAGCAGAATGCCTTTAATATTGCTAATATAACTCCGGAAACCAAGACCTAAAAGGACCAACAACAACAAAAAATCTTATATAGACAACACACCTTAGCTCTGGGAAGGAAATCTGTTTATGTTTTATAAAATCATTTAAGAGTAAGTCAACTTCCCACTACTGTATTAACACTAACTGTCAAGCACAGTCATCTACTGGATGCAACTAGATTATTTAGCAATATTTCTATATTTCTATCATAATTTTAGGCAAATATTAAATACTTAAATCTTTGCGAAATTGAACTACCAAGTAAGGACCTACTGGAAAAGAGAAATAAATTTCTTGTAATAAAATGCAAGACTTATTATTCTACTAGGGAAAAAAAGTCTTAGAATCATGTTCCAACTTCATTAGACAATAAAACAGAATCAAGCAGGCAGCAGCCTTCAGGCATGAGTCATATGGTAGCAAAAGGTACTTAAAAGAATTTAAGTAGGCCACTGCAACATCCTGTAGGGCCACCAGTTCTTAAGCTACATTTGAGCTACTACAAGGCTAAAAAAATCCCATCTCTTTAAAAGGAAGACTTTTCTGTTTCTAGTCTAACAGAATCAGTGATCAGCCCTTTGTTCTTTTGACCTAGCAGAGCCTGAAATTGGTGAAACTAAACTTGTTTCATCTTATAGAAGGGCAATCGCTAGGAAATAGGTAAAGATATGTGTGCCATTATTATTAATCTTAGAATTAGATTTTTAGACCAGAAGTCTATCACATTCATAACCAATGAGAAGTGGAGGTGCATTATAAGTTGAAAAATTAGATGTGAAAATTGCTTTAGTTAATAAATACTATACCACTCAACACTAGCTATCTGGATAGAGGAACTTCTAAAAATAAGCCAGGACAACCATTCATCACCATTTTTACTATTTATAACTACCAGACTGGTTAAGCCATTTCTCACCTGGACTACTGCAAAAGCCTCCTAACTAGCTTCCACTCCAGTCTTAGACCTCCAACAAAACCTACACAGCCACCAGTCTCTATCTGAAACAGAAATCTGACCAGGATCTTCCCCTGTTTAAAATCCTCTAGTGGTTCCCCAGGAAACAGGTAAAATCTGAGCTCTGTAGCATAGAATACAAGGCCCTTTATGACCTGGTCCCTGCTTACCTCTCCAGCCTCATCTGCTATCTGTAGTTCCCTACATACATCTTGCTGTTCCTCTCTCTCCCTCTCTGCTTTCAAATCACACTGGACTGTAGTACTCGGTTCTGAGATCAAATGCGCCAAGATCCCTTCTGTGGTTGGGTACAAAAACAAGCTCTTCTCTAGGCCAGGAACACATTTTTTAACTGTCCTTTCACTAACTAATCTTTTAGTCTTCAGTTCTAAATATCTCTTTCTTAGGAAACCTTCCCTGATACTCCAGATTAAACAGGCATTTTACACTATGCCTGTATTAAATTTCATAGTTTATAATTATATACTAGTATAGTTTTTGATTGATGCCATAAGGAAAGGAATACCATCTGCTTTGCTTATCACTGTATCACTGATGACTCACATCATGCATACAGTACATACAGGCATGCGAGAAATATTTGTTCAGTAAAGTTCACATAAAAGGCATGATTTTGAATTTTCTTTTCCTGTGACACTGTGATTAAAACCAGTAATTAATCACTAAAGACACTTCAGAGTCCTTCTTTTCTATTTATGAAAATATTAGCTTCACTCCGTTAGTATGGACAGCAATAAGGGATGTGAATTTTTGAATAGAATAGAAAGAATATCTAGATCACGCTGTATATTAGAAATGGCAAAAATCCTAGGGTCATTAAGATTTTAAAAAATAAACACATTTTTTTCTCTCTAGACTCTGGTTTCAAGGTGATAGACTGAGTATCAACTACAGCCCTATCCTTCTACATCCCTGTATTTCATAGGCCATAACTATGAGGAATAACCAAAAGATGAAAAGCAACTAGAATGAAAGAGAGAAACAGGAGCTCAGGATATAAGTAAGAGAAAATTAATGCAGAGAAGTTGGAAGGGGCTGAAGCTGGAAGCAGGAGGAGAAGGGGCCCTCAGGGCAACCAACAGGGAGAGGAATAGGATAACACAGTTGGAGCAACTGAGCAGGTTATTTTCTGTGCTCACACAAGCATGAATGTGCATACACACATGCAGGATTCCCCTTCATTCCTAATCTCCAAAGGTCCAGGACACAGTGACAGGGATGTCAGCTTCTAGGTAGGAGCAGTAAGTATGGGAGGTCGAGTTGGAAGGCCAAGGGCAGAACCCTAAGGAATAAGAGGAATCAAGACAGTTCAGCTGGTGTCTGCTGGAACCCCACAGTTGGTCCCGAGATGACGGCAAGCAAATTGGTGGCGAAAGAGCTGGAGGATCGTCAGAGGTCACCTCCCCGGTATCTGCAGAACATGTTCAGTGATGACGCCAATGTCTTGGTGTGGCACATGCTTCTCCTGCCTGATCAACCTCCCTACAACCTTAAGGCCTTCAGCCTGTGCATCATCCTCTCTTCAGATTATCCTTTCAAGCCCCCCACAGTGAAATTCACAACCAAGATCTACCACCCCAACATGGACGAGAACAGAAAGATATGCCTGCCCATCATCAGCAATGAGAACTGCAAGCCTTGCACCAAGACCTGCCAAAACTTGGAGGCCCTCAACGGGCTGGTGAATAAACTGGAGCTGGAGCAGCCCCTGCAGGTGGAACCTGCTGATCTGCTGACACAAAACCCAGAGCTATTCAAGAGGAATGCTGAAGAGTTCACCCTCTGGTTTGGACTGGACCGGCCTTCCTAACTCTGGTTCTGGTCCCCCTCTGGGCTGGGTCCTCTCTGCACTGCACATTGACACTCCTTGTGGACTGGAGGCCGGAGCCCCTCGATGGCACATTTCCCGACTTTTTTCCTAGCTTCTTAGCCATTACTTAGTGTGGGTGTAAGGGGGGAGGGAGGTGCAGGTATGTGTGTGGCTGTGCGGAGCCACCACCTTCCCATACTACCTTTCAGCTCAGACGTTCTGAACCCAGGAAAGGGTTAAGATCATTCGGGTCAGATGACATGAGTCTTCCGCAGAGTCAAAACTCAAACCTGGCTTGGTCTGACTCTAAAGCTCATGTTCTCATTGCACTGTTCATACTCAAATTGGAGCAGGACCACCTGGTCCTTGGATGAGCCTCAGGGTGTCTGTGAAGAATTCTTGGGTTTGTGCACAAGCCTAGGGAGATGGTCCCCAAAGGCATTCGTGAAAAATACCTTGGGGCACTGGTGATTTTCAGTCTCTAGCCACAGAACCCTGGTTCACCTGGCCACAGATGTGTCCTGCCCCACTCCCCTTTCCTCCTACCGAGCCAGGGGAGTTTAAGTTTGCAGTGTTACCAGCCTACCCTCCAGAACTCTATGATGGTGGAATCCTGGTATCACACAGGGCTCCAGCCCTAGGGGACCTGGGGGGAGTGGGGAGTGTGGGTGGGAGGCAGAGCATGTGCAGGTAATCATTTACGATGGAGTGATTTGTTGATTGAGTGAATGAAATCAGCCAAACTACTGACAGACATGTACAGATTTAGGTGCACCCTTTATTTTCCACCAATGAAACCAAAACTGAAGAATCTAACCACCTTCCTGGAAATCCGACAACCTGTTTTAAAAACCACTTCCCAACCCATTAAGTCGCCAGTGCCTGGGGGCAGACCTTGGGCTGTGAGGAGTGTCCTCTCCAGCATTCAGTCCAGGGGAATCACAAAACCCATGTGAGCCCACAGTCATTAAAGCCACAGAAGGGGGAAAAAAAAAGAGGAATCAAGGCGCACACTCTATCCTCCAAACATTCTCTCTCTCTTTCTCTCTCTCTCAGTAAGAAGCATGTGCTTCTAAACCTCGCGCCAAGCAGCCTACACAAAGAGACTCTTAAGATGTTCTACTTTCAACTTCAAAGATGAATATATTCTCCCCAACCTGACCTACAAGATTGAAAGCAATTCTAATCAAAGTATCGACAGGGTTTTCTCAAAGCACATGAGAGATTCTAAAATTTATAGAGAAGAGCAAAAGGCTCTTCAGATATGAAGAATTGTTATAAGCTATAATAATTAAAATACTATGGTAGGTCAACTCAATGACAGTAGTACAAACAGCCCAACTATAAAATGGGCAAAAGATATGAAAAGACATTTCTCCAAAGAGGAAACACAAATGGCTAAAAAACACATGGAAAAATATTCATCTTCACTAGCTATTAGGGAAATTCAAATCAAGACCACAATGAGATATCATCTCACACCAGTAAGAATGGCTGCCATTAAACAAAAGAGAAACTACAAAAGCTGGAGAGGATGTGGAGAAACTGGAACTCTTATTCATTGCCGGTGGGGCTGTATAATGGTACAGCCACTCTGGAAGACAGTTTAGTAGCAGTTTCTCAGAAAACTAAATATTGGATTACCCTACGATCTGAGAATTCCACTTCTCGGTACATACCCAGAAGATTTGAAAGCAGTGACACAAACAGACATCTGTACGCCAATGTTCATAGCAGCACTGTTCACAATTGCCAAGAGATGGAAAGAATCCAAGTGTCCTTTCAAAAGACGAGTGGCTAAACAAGATGTGGTATATATATATACAATGGAATACTATGCAACAGTAAGAAGCAACAAGGTCCTGAAACATGGCAACATGGATGAACCTTGAAGATATAATTCTGAGTGAAATAAGTGAGACACAAAAGGAGAGATATTATATGTTACCACTTCTATGAACTATCTGAACAAGGTAAAATCAATGTCTTATAATGCAGAAAACTGGGGACTTAGCAATAGATAGCAACTAGTGAGGGGGAATGACAGTCTAATATGTTCAGATTTGTTAATGATGGTGAATTCAAAGGTATGGTAATGGACAGTGTTGTTTCTTAATGAGATTATAAATATTAGAGCTGTACTAAAGGTGAACAGGATTGAAAGGGGTTGTTTAAAGGCCTGTTTCTCACAGATCAGCACCACAAATACAGATAGGTACTTGCATGATATACTTCGAAGGTATGACACTAGTGCAGAGAGTTAACAGAAGGTTATATGGGAAAAATTTACATTTTGCATACTAGGGACTATAATTAATAGGAATACCATGCTAGTATTAAATAAATACTAGGGACAAATATTGGAGGGCTGACAGGAGCCACAAGATGTTTCGGGTCATGAGAATTGTTTAAAATAGAGTGATGAGGATTGTACAGTTAAGTGATGACAATTTGAGATATGGATGGATTATCATGGACATAATACAGGCTATGTGAACTTAGGAACCCCCTGCTTTATAAGTCAAGCCCTCACAATACTGAGGCTTGCTTGGGTGAAACTTATGGTTGTAAAGAGGAGGCTAAGCCCACCTATAATTACGCCTAGGAGTCACCTCCAGAGAACCTCTTTTATTGCTCAAATGCGCATTTTCTCTCTTTAAGTCTACTCTGCAAATAAATTCATCACTCCCCCTGATGTGGGACAGGACCCTCAAGATGAATGAGCCTTCCTGGAGACATGGGACATGGATTCCGGGAAAGAGCCTGGCCCTGGCAGAAGGTTGGGGGTGTCTTTTTGACTAAAAGGGGAAAAGAAAGGCAACAAAATAAGGTTTTAGTGGCTAAGAGAGTTCAAACAGAATCAAGAGACTGTCCTGGAGGTAACTCCTATGCAAGCTCTACCTAGAAATGCCAAATGACCACAACACGATAAACCAGAGTCAACAGTAGTCCCAAAAACCTTAAAGAATACCCGGATCCCTATCTGGTACTCTGTAAAATTTCACTCACTGAGTTTACTCTTTAGAGACTTAAATCCTTTAGAGTGCTCTTATGCCAGCTAAGTCCCAAAACCCAGAGGCAATAGCCCCTTCAAGAACATCAACTAGACATGTCCTGTTTGCTCATAAAGTTAACACCCCTTTAATATAAACAGGTTAGGGTGGTCACTGCCTAGATATCCTTGAAGATCAGGAAAGTGATTAAACTGGAGGAAGCAGTAGAAACAGACAAGACTGAATTTAACAAAGGATTATGAATACTGAATCTTTATAAAATTTTCTTTTTCTTAGTTGCTAGGGTACTAGAATAGCTAGAAGGAAACAACTGAAATGATTGAACTGTAACACACAGCATCCTTGGAAATCTGTTCTACAGCTACTTGCTAAATTATAATTTGAAAGCTGTATTTTTTTGTATGTATGTTATATTTCACACTAAGGAAATAACTGAAACTATGGTACTGTAACTCATGACAACTTTGGAAATTTCGTATACACTCACTTGCTAAATCATACTTGGAAAAATATTACTTTTGTGTATAAATGTTATGTTTCATAATGAGGAAATAACTGCAACTACAGAACTGTAACCTATAATATTTTTTGAAGTTTCCTCTCTAACTACTTGTTAAATTGCACTTGGAAAGTTATCATTTATATATATATATATATATATATATATATATATATATGTTATATTCGACAATAAAAAATATGATTTAAAAACACTATGGTAGGTATTAGCTCAAGGACAGACAAGCCAATGGAATAGAAGAGAGATCACAGAAATAGACCCTTGTATACATGGAAACCTAATAAACAATGGCTGGTATTGCAGATCATTGGGGAAATGAAGGACAATTCAATAGATGGTGCTAAGGCACTGGCTATTCACATTAAAGAAGACTGAAAATGGACCTTTCTTCACAGACACACAAAAATCAAATATGGACACATTAAAGCAGTACATTGTAGACGGCAAACTAAAACTTTTAGAAGAAAACATAAGAAAATATCTTTATGACCCCAAGTTAGGCCAGGATTTCTTAAAAAACAAAAAGCACAAACCATAAAGGAATGGCATGATCAATTCAACTATATAAAAATTAATAACTTCTATTAATCAAAGACACCATTGAAAGGATAAGACAAGTCACAACTGGAAGACTATATTTAACAACCTATAGCATAATTGACAAAGGATTAGTATATAGAATATAAAGAATGTTTACCAATAAATAAGGAAAAAACAACCAAATAGAAAAGTAGATTAAAGTAAAACAGGTATTTCATAGTAAACACAGATTAATGGTCAATTACATACGAAGAGATTCTCATTAGTAACCAGGGAAATGCAAATTAAAACCACAATGAGATACCATTTCGCACTACCCGGGTTTGCAAAAATTAAAGCCAAGAGTTTACACAAGAGTTGGCAAGTATGTTCAGCAATGGAACTCTCATCCTCTTGGGGGTGGGAATGTATGTTAAGAAAACTTTAGAAAACAACGTGGCAAACCCAGTCAAGTCAAACATGGGAACAACCTGTAACCCAGCAATTCTACTCCTATACATATACCTCAGAGCAACCCTTAAATCTTTAACAAGGACTCATACCGAGAAATACATTTTACATCCTGACCCAGCCCCCATATAACTGAAACAAGAGTTTCATGAAACAATTCTCTTACTGTGTGCGATATATTCTACTTCTATTCTGTTTCATTTAGTGTCATACACTAAATGGATTTCATAACCATAAATGCAATAGTTCTTAATGTTGGCTGTACATAAGAATCACCTGGGGTATGTTTAAAAACACACATACATACAAAAAGACCTAATAGGTAGGTAAGCACCTGAAGACTAACTCAATTGATCTGCCATGGAGCTGGGACACAGATTTCTTTTTTAAAGCTTCCTAAGTGATTCTAATAAACAACTAGGATTAAGAACGACTGAACTAATGGGTCACCTGAAGTTTGAAAAGCATTACGTTAGAGAAATACTTAAAGATGTCCACCGCAGCGTTATTCATGGAAACAATCCAACTCTGCTGACAGGAAACCAGAAAACTGCAGTATATTTATGCAGCGTAGTAGCATACAGCAGTGAAAATGAACAAACTACAGCTACACATATCAACATGGATCTCAAAAACAGAATGTTGAATGAAAAATATAAGTTCTGGAAAAATGCATATGGTATGACTCCATTTATAAGAGTTTCCAAAACAGGCAAGCCTAAACCATATATTATTTGGATAAATGGATATATGATATACCATCAAATTATAATAAAAGACAAGGAATAAAACAATGCTTCAGGATGATGGTTACTGAAGGAGAGGGATAGGATGAGGTGTGGCAGACAGGGGCTTCAGAGGTATTTAAACAAGTCTAGGTTAATTGGTGAGTAACAAGGGTGTTTTATTAAAATATTCTTTAAAATGTTCATATTGATTCCATAAACTCTTATACGTTGTCACCCAAAAAAATTTTTAAAGTAAAACAAAATTCTACTTATATATTATTAAGTTCTCAAACAAGCCAACCCGATCAAAGGTAAAAAATCAGACAGTAGTTACCTGGGGGTGGGACCAGAATGGGGTGGTAGTGGTAGCGAGTGACTGGGACAGGATGTAGAGAGATGGTATAATGTGATATGTTGACAGGCATATGGTTTACACTTGAGTGTATACATGTGTCAAAATTGTACAGTTAATATTTGTGCATTTCAATGTATATAAATTTGACCTAAAACTTAACAGTCAAGTGAAGGCAGAATGCTTATAATCTGAAACTGGGTAATAGGGTTCACTACACTATTTACTTTGTATATGCTTGAAATTTTCCATAATAGAACTTATTTTTTTAAGAGAGAAGAAAAAAGGAACTGGATAAGAAAGGCAATGGTTTGTTTTTTTTTTTTTTTTAATGCTTGTCAAGTTTTACAATTAATATACTAAAATGTTCTCAGATCTCAAATGCAAACAAAGGAAAACAAAAAAGTTCTCAGAAACACACACAAAAGTTTAAGGGACATTAATAACACACATCAAGAACTGATACACTTAAATGCAATCACAGTCATCCCCAAAACACAAGCAGCCTTCCCCCTCCCTTTGTTAGGGGAGATCTTGAGTAGATGCAGCTGGTAACTAATTCTGGGAGAAAGGAAAAGATGGAATTAGTAAAGGAAAGTAAAAGGGGGAGATTTTCAAAAGGATCAGAGAGACGGAAAAGTTCTTTTACATTTATGTAAATGTATGTTCAGTTTGCTCATGATTCTACCATTATCCAAAGCCAAGAATTGGACGCTACATTTTCTCTTTCAAATACATGTTACATTGTCATTTTTAGGTTTTTCTACTTCAATTATACTGATTTGCTATTATGGAAGATGATGATTTAGCATCTGTGTTCTTTCCCATGAATAATTTTTTATTAAGCAGATATTCTTAATACATATTATTTTGACTCTATTATCATTACCTGAACCATGTAATGTCATATAATTACATTTCCTTTTTTGTATAACTTTCTCTTTTCCCTAGAGTTAACTATTACCTCATTTTTCATTTGGCTTACTTTTCTCTGTACTGATCACTAATTCATCCCTAAGCCCTCAGGCAAAAAAATATAAATTTATGCCATTCAAAACAAACCAGGAAATCTATCACTTTCATTCTTTTCTTGTAAATATCCCTCCTGGAGTCTACTGTTCTTGTTCCTACTTATACCAGTTCTTTCTGGGTCTACTAAACAGCTATCAGCTTGGGGATTCCTTTTATTCCTCTCCTATGTTGGATCCCATGACTTCTCTTGATTTATTCCATTGCTTTGCTGTATGATATCCTCCAGTAAATTCAAGAGAAAAGGTGCCCAAAGGAGAATTTTTTTAAGACATAGGATGCCTGAAAATGTCTTTATCTACTTTTACATACGACTGATAGTCTGACCGTGTGGAGGACTCTAAGCTAGAAATAATTTTCTCTTGGAATTGCAAAGGTATCCACTGTCTTCACTTTCAGTGCTTCCACTTTCAGGCCAAGGTCATTTGACATCACTTGTCTCAGAACCCACTTCCCTTTTTTTAAGATGCTTTATTCTTGGTATTTGCAATTTCCTGATGCTGTGCCTTGGTGTGGGTTCCTTTTGTATCCTTTTGCTGGGTACTTCTGGGGTCTTTTCCATCTGAAAACGTGTCTATAAATCAAGGGAAATATTCCTGAATTTTAAAAAAATAATCTGTTCTGCTCTTTTCCTATTTTCTCCTTCTACAAGTCCTGTATTAATCCTAAAAGTTTCTTTTCTGTCCTTTTTTCACATCTCTGCCTTTGCTGTCCAATCTAGGAGAATTTCCCCAACTTCTCTTTTCCAATCCTTATGGTGAATTTTTTAAAAATTTAAGTACAATTTTTTAAATTAAATTCAGTTTTACTGAAATATATTCACATACCATACAATCATCTATGGTATAAAATCAACTGTTCACAGTACGATCATATAGTTATGCACTCATCACCACAATCTATTTCTAAACATTTTCCTTACATCAGAAGAATCAGAATCAGAATAAAAAATAAAAGTAAAAAAAGAACACCCAGCCCACACGGTAGCGCCTGTGACCCCGCCCTGGCACCACCTTGGCGCCCAGCGCTCCACAGATGGCGCAGTACAAGGCCCCTTGGCCGCAGAAATGGTGGCGGGGAATAGCCGAGCCCCGGGGACCCCGATCTGAAAGCCATAAAGTTTATTACCAAAGGAAGAAGAATTCCCCGACTACCCCATTCCCGAATCTGCTGATACCCAAGGGAGCAGGCCCAAGTGGCACAGACTGTGACCATTCTTCTCATATCCCATGAAAGCAGGAATTTTCATTGCCCTGAGGAAAATCCCTGTTCTGGAGACAACATACCCTGGCTCTGTCAGTGAGAATGATCCACAGATCTGAAAGCAAGTGTTATTAGCAAGGAAGAAGACCTCCCCAACCTCTCTGTTCCCGAATCTGCTGATGCCCAAGGGAGTAGGCCCAAGTGGCACTGACTGTGACCATTCTTCTCAAATTCCATGAAAGCAGAACAGAGACATTCTCTTATGTATCCACACTGGACAACATGCATGAAATGGACAACTTCCTAGAAAAGCATAAACAAGCAACACTGACCCAAGAAGAAATAGATGACCTCAAAAAACCAATCAAAAGCAAAAACAGATTAAGTCAGTGATCAAAAAGCTACCCAAAAAGAAAAGCACAGGACCAGATGGCTTCACATGTGAATTCTACCAAGCATTCAGGAAAGAATTAATGCCAATCCTGCTCAACCTCTTCAAAAAACTTCAGAGGAGGGAAAGCTACCTAACTCATTCTATGAAGCCAACATTACCCAAATACCAAAATCAGACAAATATACTACAGAAAAAGAAAATTATTGACCAATCTCTTTAATGAATATAGATGCAAATCGAATCCAGAAGCACATTAAAACAATTATACACCACCACCAAGTGGGGTTTATTTCAGGTATGCAAGGTTGTTTCAACACAAGAAAATCAATTAATCTAATACACCACATCAATAAATCAAAACAAAAGAACCACAAGATCATCTCAATTGATGTAGAAAAGGCATTTAACAAAATTCAGCATCCTTTCTTCATGAAAACACTTCAAAGGATAGGAATAGTAGGGAATTTTCTCAATATGATAAAGGCAATAGTTGAAAAACTCACAGCTAACATCACACTCAATGGGGATAGATTGAAAGCTTTCCCTTTAAGATCAGGAACAAGACAGGGATGCCCATTGTCACCACTGTAATTCAACATTGTGCTGGAAGTTCTAGCTAGAGCAATTATGCAAGAAAAAGAAATAAAAAGGCATCCAAATTTGAGAGGAAGAAGTAAAACTTTCACTATTTGCAGATGATATGATTCTGTATGTAGAAAATCCATAAAAATCTACAGCAAAGCTCTTAGAGCTAATCAATGAATGCAGAAAAGGGGCGGGATACAAGATCAACACACAAAAATTTGTACTGTTCTTATACACAAATAATGTGCAACAAGAGGAAGAAGTAAAAAAAAAATTCCATTTACAATAGCAACCAAAAGAATCAAGTATTTAGGAATAAACTAAATGAAGGTCCAAGAGAGTTATACAAAGAAAACTACAAGAAACTATGAAAAGAAATTGAACAGGACCTAAAAAATGGAAGAAAACACCATATTCATGGATTGGGAAACTAAATATAATTAAGATTTCAACTGTACCTAAACTGATTTATAGATTCAATGCAATACCAATTAAAATCCCAACAACTTACTTCGGAGAAACAGAAAAACAAATAACCAAATTTATTTGGAAGGGCAAGGTGATGTGAATAGCCAAAAATATCTTCAGAAAGAGGAACAAAGTGGGAGGTCTCATACTACCTGACTTTGAAGCATATTACAATGCTTCAGTGCTCAAAACACCATGGTGTTGGCATAAGGGCAGAGATACTGGTCAATGGAATTGAACTGAGTGTTCAGAAATAAACTCTTGCTCCTATGGACAACTGATCTTTGATAAGGCAGTCAAGCCAAAGCAACTGGGACAGAGCAGCTGCTTCAATAAATGGTGTTTCGAGAACTGGACATCCACTTCCAAAAGAAGGAAACAGAACTCCTACCTCACACCTAATTCAACAATTAACTCCACTTGGATCAAAGACCTAAAGATAAGCACTAAGACCATAAGATTCTTAGAAGACAATGTAGGGCAATATCTTTAAGTTACTGTGATAGGAGGTGGTTTCCTAGACCTTACACCCAAAGTGCGAGCAACCAAAGAACAAATAGACAAATAGGATCTCCTCAAAATCAAACACTTTTGTACAACAAAGGACTTTGTTAACAATGTAAAAAGGCAGCCTACACCATGGGAGAAAATATTTGGTAACCACATATCAGATAAGGGTTTAATATCCTGAATATATAAAGCAATCTTACAACTCAACAATGGAAAGACAAACAACCCAATTAAAATTGGGCAAAAGACATGGGCAGACACTTTTCTGAAGAGAAAATATGAATGGCCCAAAGACATATGAGAAAATGCTCAACTTCACTGGCTATTAGGGAAATGCAATTCAAAACCACAATGAGATACCATCTCACAACTACCAGAATGGCCATTATCCAAAACACATAAAATTACAAGTGCTGGAGAGGATGTGGTCAAAGAGGCACACTTCTTCATTGCTGGTGGGAATGTAGAATTGTGCAACTACTATGGAAGACAGTGTGGAGGTTCTTCAGGAAGTTAAGCAGAGATCTGCCGTATGACCCAGCTATTCCACTGCTAGGTATATACTCAAAAGAACTGAAAGTTAAGACACAAACAGACATCTGTAAACCAATGTTTATTGCAGCATTATTCATGATTGCCAAGAGATGGAAGAAGCCCAAATGTCCATCAAAAGACGAGTGGATAAACAAACTGTAGTATATACATGTGATGGAATATTGTGCAGCTGTAAGACAGAACAAAGACATGGAACATATAACAACATGGATGAACCTTGAGGATGTTATGTTGAGTGAAGTCAGCCAGAAACAAAAGTACAAACACTGTATAGTGTTACTAATATGAACTAACATTAATGAGCAAATGTTGAGTTAAAAGCTGGTAACACAGGCTACCAGGAGACAGAAAGAGGGTAGGGAACAGCCATTTGATGCAGAAGGACTACAGAATGGTCAGCAGGACTGATTGTATAGATCCAGAAATAGATAGCATAATACTGTGTGATGATAGCACAATATTGTAAGTACACTGAACAACAATGTCTGTTAGTAAAGCTGAAGGAGGTGGGATAGGGGAATGTATGACACCAGAGGAAAAGACAGATCATGAAGACTGGGACTGTGTAACTTGGCAAAACTGGAGTGGCCTATCACTGTTACTAAAAGTACAAATATGTGGGAGAACAAATGAATATCAACCATGTAGAGTTTTGTAAAAGGGAAGGTATTTTGGAAAATACATAACAAAAGCAAACTGGAGTCTATGGTCAACAGTAACATTGTAATATGCTTCCATTAAATGTAGCAAAGGCAATATACCAAAGTTAAATGTGTACGAGAGGGGATATAAGTGGGGGATATGGGATTCTTCATAGTGGTGTTGTTTTCTGTCCTTACTATTATATTTTATTGTATGACATTTTATTTTTCTTTTTATTATATTTTTTATTATTCACCAAAAAATACTTTTTCATTGTAATCAATATGTTCAAATGCTGACTGTGGTGATAAATGTACAACTATATGATGAAACTATGAACAACTGATTGTGCAATGGAAAAAAAAAAAAAAAGAACACCCAAATCATCCCTCCCCATCCCACTCTATTTTTCATTCAGTTTTTGTCCCCATTTGTCTACTCATCCATCCGTACACTAGATAAAGGGAGTGTGATCCACAAGGTTTTCACAATCACACTGTCACCCCTTGTAATCTACATTGTTATACAACTGTCTTTAGGAATCTGGACTACTGGGTTGCAGTTTGATAGTTCTAGGTATTTACTTCTAGCTATTCCAATACATTAAAAACTAAGAGGTGTTGTCTATATAGTGCATAAGAATATCCACCAGAGTGACCTCTCGACCCCATATGAAATCTCTCAGCCACTGAAACTATTTAAGTCTCATTTTGCATCCCCCTTTTGGTCAAGAAGATCTTCTCAATCCCACAATGCCAGGTCCAGATTCATCCCCAGGAGTCATATCCTGTGTTGCCAGGGAGATTTACACCCCTGGGAGTCAGGTCCCACGTAGGGGGGAGGGCAGTGGGTTCACCTGCTGAGGTGGCTCTGTTAGACACAGAGAGAGGGCCACATCTGAGCAACAAAGAGGTACTCAGGAAGAGATTCTTAGGCACAATTATATACAGGTTTAGCCGCTCCTTTGCAGTAATGAGCTTCATAAAGGCAAGTCCCATGATAGAGGGTTCAGCACATCAAACCACCAGTCCTAATGTTTGTGACAACATCAGCATCAGTCCAGGTGAGGAAGTCCAACACTTCCACACTTTGCCACAGCTCCTCAGGGGGGCCCTGTAAATATATTTTTATTCTCTGCCCAAATTACTTTGGGAAGTGTCACTATTTCACTGTAACCTATACTAACCTACCATATCTCACCTCCCATTCAAAGTTCCATGTAATTGCGGTGTTGGAACAAACCGACTGCAGAGTTACACTGTTTAGAAAATATAGATCCTGCATCAGACAGACATCTCTTCCCTTAGTCTCACATGGAAGTTGAAGTTTTAAAACACAGTAAGTTTATAATTTTTAATTTCAAGAACTTTCTTGTTCTATTTTTTTACTGCATCCCATTCCTTATATCACATATGCAATCAATTTATTCCCTAATCTCTCCAAAAATATTAACTATTTTTCATTTCAATGTACTCAGTTCCCAGCATTATCTCTACTTACTCAGCTTTGTTTTTCTCTGTGTGTTGAGGTCTGTCACCTCAAATGAGTGGTAAAACTTGAATGTGTGTTCGTTTTTTAAAAAGAGGTTCTGGTAAAACTTGAATGTGTGTTCGTTTTTTAAAAAGAGGTTCTAAAAAGCTTACCGAAGGAGTTTATGGCAGCATTATTCATAATTGCCGATGGAGGCACATAAGGGCATATCGACTGAGGAACAGAAGTGGTGTACACATATGATAGAATAATGTGCAGCTGCAGAAAGGAATGAAGTCATGAGGCATGCAACTAGGTGAACGAACCTAGAGGAGATTATGCTGAGTGGAATAGCCAGAAGCCAAAGGAAAACTATTATATGCTCTCACTAATATAAACTAACTATAATGAGCAAACTCTGAGAATTTGAGAGCACAGATTATCAGGAGATAGAAAGTAAGCAGGGATTGGGCAATCGATGATTAAGGAGTACAGAATGTTCAATAAGGTTCACTGTAAAGGTTCCTAGATTGTAAGCTCTTACAGCAGTCACATTTATTTCTGAGTTTTAAAAGTTATTTCTAAATTCTGAGATGCTGTGCTCTTTGTGTATAACCTGACAGTTCCCTGGAAATTTAGGTATCTGTGTGACACCTGAGTCTCAGAGTTAAAGAGTTCTGAAGCTCTGAAAATCAGCATTACTCCATATAGCAACTGTTGAAGAAGCTGAAGAAAAGATCAGACTTCAATTTGAAATATGAATGAAGCAGATCTGGTTGGGACTAAGGTATATTAGAATACAGGGTAAAGAATGATATTGTCTTTATTTTAAAACTCCAACTTCTTTGTGAGACCTAAGGAAGAGATGATTATTTTGTCCAAAATTAGATAGCACACTATCTAATTTAACCTCTCTTGTCAATGTACTTAAATAACCTAATTACATGGAACCTAGAATAGAGAATGAGATCTTGTTACTCTGCACAGGTTAATGTAATACCCTGATATATTCTTGAGTATTTTGGGCAGAAAATAAAAAAGTATCTGCAAAGTCCCCTTGAAAGACTGAAGAAAATGTGGAACTATTTAAACTTCCCCACTTGGGGAATTCCTGATATTCTCTCAAGCATTAGGGACTCCCAAATTTAAGAAGCACAGCCCTTGATCTTGAGGCTTGCCCTTATGAAACGAGGCCTCTAGTGGTGGCATCTCTTTGTAAGCTAACTCTGCAAATAAATTCACTACCCTCCCCACTATGTGTTACATGACTCCCAGGGTTTTAAAGTCGCCCTGGCATCGTGAGATTCACAACATCTTCTTGACCAAAAGGGGGAAAAGAAATGAAATAAAACAGTTACAGTGGCTAAGAGATTTCAAATAGAGTCAAGAGGTCATTCTGGAGGTTACTCTTATACAAGCTTCAACCAGGTATTGCAAATTGCCACAGTATGCCAAGCCCCAACCAACAGTATTCCTGAAAACTCTAAAGAATACCCTGAGCTCTAAGAGTCTATAAATCTCTTACTTAGTAAGCTTATATTTCCAGAAACTTAAGGCCTCCAGATTGTTTCTATACCAGATAAGCCCTGAAACCCAGAAGTACCAGTCTCTCCAAGTACATCAACCAGTTTCATTCCTCTACCCCATAAGGCTGACACCCCTTTCCAGCAAAAAGAAGCTAAAATGGTCATTACCCAGACATCCCTGAAGATTTAGAGAAATCTAAATGAAATGAAAGGGAGAAAGTGTAACTGAAAAATTAGGACTGAACAAATTATTATGACTGACTCATGATACAGATATTTCTCTTTAGTTTCTAGTGTATTCGAACAGCCAGAGGGAAATACCTGAAATTGTTGAACTATAATCCAGTAGCCTTGATCTTTGATAATGATTGTATAACTATATAGCTTTTATCATGTGATCATGTGATTGTAAAAACCGTATGACTGACATTTCCTTTATCCACTGTATGGGTAGATGAGTAATAAAATAAAGACATGCATGAAAAAAAATAATAGGTTGGGAATGTGGTGAAAAAAATACCCCTACGTAAAGTATGGCCAATAGTTATAGTATTAGTTTAACAATCTTCCATCAAATGTAACAAATGTCACTACTGTTAAAAAAAAATAGAATTATAAAAAAAGTGCTATCATCAATTGCAACAAATTTTCCACATCAATGCAAGTGTTGTTGGTGGGGTGGTGTATGGGAATCTTGTATTTTATGCATGACTGTTCTGTAAACCCACAACATCTCTAATAAAAATTTAAAAACAACAACTACAAAAAAACACATCATAGAAGGAGACTTCAGGCGAAGATGGCAGAATAGGGAGCTCCAGGACTCAGTCCTTCCACCAAAATAGCTATTAAACAGGCAGGAACTGTATGAAACAACTGTTCTGGGGCTCCAGAAGCCAGAAGAACACTGGACAGAGTCCAGGGAAGAGAAGGAGGCAGAGAATGATAAACTACAGCAAAGAACAGTGAGTTGCTTTCATGGTGCAGTGGCTGCTGGCACCCATTCCCCAGTCTCATGGTGGGCTGCCTTGGAGTCCAACCCCTGGATAGCTCACTGGGACATAAAAAAGGGAAATAAAAACACTCTTCACCCCAAACAGGGGTAGGCATGGCAGAACTGTTTGATCAGCAAATTTTGATCTGACGTAGTGCTTCAACCTGCCCCAGAAAAAGGTGGCAGCAGACATTTTTTCAACCCTAACCCAGAGAGGGGTGGAGCCAGTAGAGAGAGAAAGACTCAGCACTTCTTAGGGTTCTGAGGTACAGTTAGCTAAAAAGCTGAATTTCCTGGGCAGGAGAGTAAAGCACAGATTTGGGAAGCCATCTAAGAGGTTTTGGTGGCCTTCCTAATATCCCCCCCAGGGCACTCTGGAAAGTCCTCTCCTGGGTGACCTTCCTCCCAGATTTGACATCTAGGCAAAAGCAGCTAGAGATAACGAAATGAGAATAAAAAACCATATAGAGGCAAAACAAAAACAAACAGAACAGATCAAGATTTCCAAAGAAGGAACAGAGGAAAGGAAGCTTTCTCCTGGAGGTGAAACAATTGCACACAAAAAATGCAATCTTAAAAATTGCAAGAATCAGATTACAAAGAGCTGAAAAAAATCATCAGTTTAACATGGGCTACTCAAAAGGTCTAGAATAAGGTAGACTAAGCATCAAAGAAGAAACTCAACACAAGCTGATTAAAAATAAAACCTCAGATGAGATAAAATCTGATGCCTAGACACCAGCAAAAAATTACAAGCTATACTAAGAAATGGGAAGTTATGGTCCAGTCAAGGGAACAAATTAAAACATCAGAGGAGCACAGAATTTGGAACAACTAATGTAAGAAACTCAAATCTCCTAATTCAATTCAAGGAAATGAAGGAAAATATGGCTAACGAGATAAAGGATATTACAAAGACAATGTGTGCGTATAAAGAATTCAAAAATTTATAAAGAAATATAACAGAACTTACGGGAATGAAAGAAAAAATAGAAGAGATTAAAAATACATTAGAGACATACAACAGCAGATGTGAACAGGCAGAAGAAAGAATCAGCAAACTAGAAGACAGGGCAATCAAAACCTTACGGAAAGAAGAACAGATAGAGAAAATAATGGAAAAAATTGAGCAGTGTCATAGGGATTTGAATGATAGCACAAAGCACACAAACATACATGTCATGGGTGTAGGAGAAAGAGAAGAGAAAGGGGCAGAAAGAATGTGTGGAACTAACAGCTGACAATTTCCCAACTCTTATGAAAGACTCAAATATACATATACAAGAAGCACAACATACTCCAAACAGAATAAATCCGAACAGACCTACTCCAAGGCACATATTAATCAGATTGTCAAATGCCAAAGACAGAGAATCCTGAAAGCAAGACAAAAGTGATTTGTCACTACTAGGGATCTTCAGTAAGACTAAATGCCAATTTCTCATCCAAAACCATGGAGGTGAGAAGGTAGTGGTATGATATATGTTCTGCTTTCTAATGCTGCCATTTTGCAAAACACCAGAAATGGACTGACTTTTATAAAGGGAGTTTATTCGGTTACAAAGTTACAGTCTTAAGGCCAAAAAGTGTCCAAGGTAAGGCATCAACAATAGGGTACCTTTACTGAAGGATGGCCATTGGTGTCCGGAAAACCTCTTCTAGCTCGGAAGGCACGTGGCTGGCGTCTGCTTACTCCCAGGTTGCGTTTCAAAATGGCATTCTCCAAAAGTTGCTCTTGGGGTGTTCTGTCCTCTCTTAGATGCAGCTCCTCTTCAAACTATCACTCTCACTTGCTCTGAGGTCTTTGTCTGTGAACTCCTTTATACGACTCCAGTGATCCAATTAACACCCACCCTGTATGGGCAGGTTAACACTTCCATGGAAATTATGCAAACGTTTCACTCACAGGTGACTGAGTCACATCTCCATAGAAACACTCAATCAAAGAATTCCAATCTAATCAACAGTAATACATCTGCCTCCACAAGACTGCATCAAAAATAATGGCATTTTGGGGGCCATAACACATCCCAAAAGGCACAAGATATTTAAGGTAGTGAAAGATAAAAACTACCAGCCAAAAATTATTTATCCAACAAAACTGTCCAAAAATGGGGGAGAGTTTAAAATATTCACAGATTAATAAAAACTGAGGGAGTTCATCAACAAGGGATCTGCCCTACAAGAAATAGTAAAGGGAGTCCTGCAGGCTGAAAGGAAAAGACAAGAAAGAGTGGCTTGGCGTAGTGTTAAGAAATGAAGATTATCAGTAAGGGTAAGTAACTAAAAGGGTAAAAAGAGAAAACAAAAACAAAAACAAAACAAACAAACAAAAAAAGATAGGACATATAAAAACCAAAGGAAAAAACAGCTGAAGTAAGTACTGCCTTTACAGAAATAACACTGAACATTAATGGGTTAAACTTCCCAATCAGAAGACCCAGACTGGCAGAATGGATTAAAAAAAACATGATCCAACTATATGCTGTTTATAAAAGACTTACCTTAGACTCAAAGACACAAATAGGTTGAAAGGATGGAAAGATATTCCATGCAAATACTAACCAAAAAAAGAGCTGAGGTAGCTATACTAATCAGACAAAAACACTTTAAATGCAAAACTGTTATAAGAGACAAAGAAGGATATATATTAATAAAAGGGAAAATCCACAAAGAAAAAAATAACAATCATAAATATTTAAGCACCTAACCACAGTGCCCCAAAATATACGAGGCAAACACTGGCAAAACTGAAGGAAGAAATAGATGTCTCTACAGTAGTAGTTCGAACTTCAATACACCACTCTCATCCATAGTTAGAACAAACAGAGGATCAATAAGAAAACAGAGAACTTACTATGATAAATGTACCAGACCTAACAGACATATAGACATATACATTGCACCCCAAAACAGCAGATTATACATTCTTCTGAATTGTGCACGTATCCTTCTCCAGAATAGACCACATGTTCAGTCATAAAATAAGTCTCAATAAATTTTAAAAGATTGAAATTATACAAAGCACTTTCTCTGACCATAATGGAATGAAGCTGGAAATCAATAACAGGTGTAGTACTGGAAAATTCACAAACATATGGAAGTTAAACCAACAATCTGTGGGTCAAAGAAAAAATTGCAAGGGAAATCAGTAAATACCTTCAAACGAATGAAAATCAGAACACAACACATCAAAACTTATGGAATGCAGTGAAGGCAGGGCTGAGAAGGAAACAGATAGTCCTAAATGCCTACATTACAAAAGAAGAAAGAGTTAAAATCAAAGGCCTAACTGTACACCTGGAGGAACCAAAAAAAAAAAAAAAAAAAAAACAGCAAACTAACCCAAAGCAAGCAGAAGGAAAGATACAACAAAAATTGGTACAGAAACAAATGACAGAGAATTAAAAAATGAGAAAATCAACAAAATCAAAAATTGGTACTTTGAAAAGAGCAACAAAATCGACAAACCCTTAAGCTAGAATGACAAAGAAAAAAAGACAGAAGATGCAAATAAAAAAAATCAGAAATGACAAGGGAGACATTACTGACTCGCAGAAATAAAAAGGATCATAAGAAGCTACCATGAACAACTGCATGCTAATAAATTAGACAACCGAGATGAAATAGACAAATTTCTGTAAACACACGAACAACCTACAGTGACTCGAGAAAAAATTGAAAATTTCAACAGACTAGTAACCAGTAAAGAGATTGAATCAGTTGTCAAACACTTCTCAACAAAGGAAAGTCCAGGACCAGATGGCTTCACAAATCATTCAAAGAAGAATAAATACCATTCCTGTTCACACTTTTCCAAAAAACTGAAGAGGATGGAACAGTACCTGTCTCATTCTATGAGGCCAACATCACCCTCAACCAAAACTTGATAAAGATACTTTTCTTGTAAGAAAAGAAAATTACAGACCAATTTCGCTGATGACTATAGATGCAAAAACCCTCAACAAATACTTGCAAATCGAATCCAACAACACACTAAAGGAATTATACAACATGATCAACAGGTTTTATCCCAGGTATGAAAGGGTGGTTCAACATAAGAAAATCAATTAATGTAATACACCATCTGGAACAAGACAAAGATGCCCACTGTCACCACTGTTATTCAACATTGGGCTAAAAGTTCTAGCCAGAACAGTTAGGCAAGAAAAGGCATACAAATTGGAAAGGAAGAAGTAAAACTTTCTCTATTTGCAGATGACATGATCCTATATAGACAGAGTCCTGAAAAACCTACAAAAAAGTTACTAGAGCTAATAAATGAGTTCAGCAAGGGAGAAGGATACAAGACCAAAAGACAAAAATCAGTAGTGTTTCTATACACTAGGAATGAACAATCTCAGGAGGAAATCAAGAAAATTCTATTTACAATGGCAACTAAAAGGATCAAATACCTAGGAATAAACTTAACCAAGTATGTAAAGAACTTGTACCAGAGAACTACAAAACATTGTTAAAGCAAATCAAAGAAGGCATACATATATGGAAGGACATTCCAAGCTCATGGATTTGGAAGACTATCATAAAGATGCCAGTTCTACCCAAAATGATTTACAGATTCAATGCAATCCCAATCAAAATTCCAATAGCTTACTCTGCAGAAATAGAAAAGCCAATTATCAAATTTATTTGGAAGATCATGGGGCCGTGACTAACCAAAACCATCTTGAAAAAGAACAAAGTGGAGCACTCACACTTCCTGAGGTTAAAGCATATCACAAAGCTACAGTGGTCAAAACACCATGGTCCTGGCATAAAGATAGATATATTGAACAATAGAATTTAACTGAGAGTTCAGAAATAGACCCTCACCTCTATGGCCAACTGATTTTTTTACAAGACTGCCAATTCCACTCAACTGGGTAAGAATAGTCTCTTTAACAAATGGTGTGAGGAGAACTGGATATCTGCATGCAAAAAGAATGAAAGAGGACCCCTATCCCATACCATATATAAAAATTAACTCAAAATGGATCAAAGACCTGAATAAGAACCTGGACTATAGAACTCCTAAAAGAAAATGTAGGGAAACATCTTTAAGATCTTGTGGCAGGCAATGGTTTCTTAGACTTTACACCCAAAGGACAAGCAACAAAAGAAAAAACAGATAAATGGGAACTCCTCAAAATAAAAAACTTTGGTGCATCAAAGGACTTCATCATGAAGTGAAAAGACAGCCCACTCAGTGGGAGAAAATATTTGGAAACCCCAAATCTGATAAGGGTTTAACATCCAGAATATATAAAGAAATCCTACAACTCAACAATAAAAAGACAACTTAATTTTAAAAAATGGATTAAAGACTTGAATAGACATTTCTCCAAAGAGGAAATACAAATCTCTAAAAAGCACATGAAAAGATGCTCAAATCACTAGTGATTAGGGAAATGCAAATCAAAACCACAATGATATATTATTTCACACCCACTAGAATGGCCACTTCGAAAAAATCAGAAAAGTACAAGTACTGGAAAGGATGTGGAGAAACAGGAACACTCATCATTGATAGTGGGAATGTAAAATGATACAGCTGCTGTGGAGGACAGTTTGGCAGTTCCTCAGGAAGTACAGACCTACCATATGATAGGTCTGTATCACACCTACCATATGATCCATCAATCCTGCTACTTGGAATATACCCAAAAGGATTGAAAGCAGGGACTGAATAGATAATTTGCACACTGATGTTCACAGTGGCATTACTCACAACCAAAAGATGGAAGCAACCTAAGTGTCCATCATCTGATGAATGGATAAACAAAGTGTGGTATACAAATCCAATGAAATAATATTCAACTGTAAAAAGGAATGAAGTCCTGATGCATGCAACAACATGGATGTAGCTTCAGGACATTATGTTGAGTGAAATAAGCCAGATAATGTATGATCTCAATACAATACATAATTATAAGCAAACTCAAAGGGTTAGAATCTAGAATATAGGTAACCAGGAGATAGACTGGGGCTAGAGAATGGGGAGTTGATGCTTAACTTGTATAGAATTTCTATGTTAGTTGATGGCAAAGGTATAGAAGAGGATTGTGGTGAACCCTTTTGTAAATGATGTAATACAGTTAATAGCACAAGTATTAGAATGTTCTTTCATGAATTTTAACAGATGTATGGTACTGATTTTTCAGTTGCTAGAGCTGCCATTACGCAAAATACCAGAAATGGACTTACTTTTATAAAGGGAATTTATTAGGTTACAAATTTACAGTTCTAAAGTCATAAAAGGGTCCAAATTAAGGCATCAACAAAAGGATACCTTCACCGAAAAAAAGGCCAATGACGTCCGGAACACCTCTGTCAGCTGGGAAAGCATATGGCTAGTTTCTGCTTTTCCTTTGCTCTTGGACTGTGTTTCAAAAATGGCTTTCTCCAAAATATCTTTGGGCTTCTGTCTCTCTCAGCTTCTCTCAGCTCTCTGCTCGGTTCTCCTGGGGTGTTTCTCTCTAAGCACGTGGGGGTCCTCTCTTAGCTTTTCCGGGGCAAACTCGGAGCTACATTTCTTAGCTTAGCATCTTCAAACATCTTTCTATATGCATCACTAACAATCTGGGTTTGTGTTTGCTCTTAGCTTTTCCCAGAGGCAAACATGGATTATATATCTTAGCTTGTCTCCAAAACATCTCTCTCACCTTCTCTGAACTCCTCTCCATGAGCTCTCTTAAAGGACCCCAGTGATCTAATTAATATCTACCCACAATGGGCAGTCACACCTCCATGGAAATGATCTAATCAAAAAGTCTCACCTACAGTTGGGTGGGTCATATCTCCATGGAAACAACCTAATCAAAAGGTCCTACCCTAATCAAAAGACTAATAAGTCTGCTCCCACAAGATTACATTAAAGAACATGGCTTTTGTGGGGGACATAATAGGTTCAAACCAGCATATTTGGTGTTAATAGTAGAATAGTATATGGGAAAAAATATAAACCTAATGTAAATTAAGGATAATATATAATAGTATGATTTTTATAATCTTTCATCAAGTGTAAGAAAGGTAACCTCTATAAAAAAACCAATAGTATAATTATTTGTTAAATGTTTTCATAAATTGTAATAAATGTTCCACACCAATGCAAGGTTGTGGAATTGTGTATGGAATCCTGTATTTTATGCATGATTGTTTATACAGTCTCTATTTTTTTTTCAAGTTCAATGGAGTACTCTATGTGAATTAATGGGCTTGTGGGGTCAGCATCACCATAGATTGATTACACTCTGACATTTTGTTGAGGAACTGTACTCTAGGTTCTTCTTGGGGGCTCAGTTTCCCTAGAATAAAATTCCTGTATCTCTAGACATAAAGTGGTGGTGTGTTCTGCACTGATTTATTTGCACCCCCTTTCACTTAATCACCATTTTCAATAGGACATAATAGCTGTCAACTGAGCCTAGGATCTCTCAGGTTTACTTCCTCTCCAGAAAGTAAACCTCTCATTCTGCGAAGATGAGGCAGGGTGCTGCCTGGCTGTACAGGCTGGTGGAGAAAATTTAGGGGTCTAACTTCTTAGTCTTATTTAGACTTTCAACTAATCTGTGTTCAGCCCACCTACAGAGATTTCCTTCATTGTTCCAGGATTCTGTGGCATGAATGGGGTTTACTTCTTACCTCTCCACCTGCAGGCACTTGGTTTCCTGATATCTCATTTGGCTAAGTTAACAATCAAGCAGCCTCTGCTTTCTAGCTTCTAATATTTTTCTGATATCTTGCCTGCTGTTTTTTTTTAAATTCAGTTTTACTGAGATATATTCACATATCATACAGTCATCCATGGTGTATATATAGTTGTGCATCCATCAACCAATCTATTTTTTGAACATTTTCTTTATACCAGAAAAAGCACGAATAAGAATAAAAAATAAAAATAAAAAAGAACACCCAAATCATTCCCCCCTCCTACCCTATTTTTCACCCAGTTTTTGTCCCCATTTTTCTACTCATCCATCCATACAATGGTTAAAGGGAATGTGATCCACAAGGCTTTCACAATCACAGTCACCCCTTGGAAGCTACATTGCCATACAATCGTCTTCAAGAGTCAAGGCTACTGGGCTGGAGTTTGACAGTTACAGGTATTTACTTCCAGCTATTCCAGTACATTAAAACCTGAAAAGGGTTATCTATAGAGTGCATAAGAATTTCCACCAGAGTGACCTCTTGACCCAACTGGAATCTCTCAGCCACTGAAACTTCATTTTGTTTCATTTCACATCTCCCTTTTGGTCAAGAAGATGTTCTCAATACCATGATGCCAGGTCCAGATTTATCCCCGGAAATCATATCCTGCGTTGCCAGGGAGATTTACCCCCTCGGAGTCAGGTCCCATCTTGGGGGGAAAGGGCAGTGAGATCGATCACCTGCTGAGTTGGCTTAGCTAGACAGAGAGGGCCACATCTGAGCAACAAAGAGGCATTCAGGGGGATATTCTTATTGTCTGCTGTTTTAATGACTACATTAGATGTTTCTGACATATCGACCCCCTCCTCCAAGATGTTTACATCCTAATCCCTGGAACCCATGAATATGTTATGCTACATGGCAAGGGGGAATTAAAGTTGCAGAAGGGAATTAAGATTACTGATCCACTGACCTTAAAATAAGGAGATCATCCAGGATTATACGGGTGGGCCCATGTAATCACAAGGGTCCTTAAATGGGGATTAGAGAACCAGAGAGATGGGATCATGAGAAAGACTCAACCAGTCATTCCTAGCTTTGCAGATGGAAGGGGGTTACAAACTAAGGAATGCAAGCAGCCTCTAGAAGCCAGAAAAGGCAAGAAAATTTTGTTTCCCCTAGAGCTTCCAGAAAGGAATGCAGCCCCACCAAAACCCTGAGTTTAGCCTAGTGAGAGCTCTTTTATAATTCTGACCTCCAGAACTGTAAGATAATAAACTTGTCATTTTAAGCCACTGGATTTATGGTAATGTGTTACAGCAATACTTCATTTTAGCAGGAGTAAGAAAAGAAATAAAATGTACTCTATTAACAATATTTCAACAGAAGCTTCTTACTAAATTCTTGGTTTGGAATCAAAAATCCAAATTTCAGTGCTCTACGCTCTAATTAGTTTGGCATCCTCCAAATGGTCTCCTCAGCAACTGATCACATGGCTGTATTTCTTCAAAGGCCAGATTTTTCTTTAACTACATTAAGTTCCATACAGGGAAGGCATTTTGTGAGGACTAAATCTCAGAGCTCTACTACCATTGTTAGTATTCAACAGAAGAGAAATAGTAAGATAAAAGCTACAAAGACATCATAATTAAGAATGAGTTGCCAAAGGACGAGGAGGTGATATGGTTTCTCCCGAAATTCTTACTTCCATTAGTTCTCACAGGCAGAAAAGGTTACTTGGCAATAATCCAGCCATCACCTGAAGCTGTCCCTCATAACACCCTTATGTAATAACTATCTGAATTATCAGGTGCAAAATCTGATTGAAAATATTTTCTAAAAGAGACTCGTATCTCCAGGCAGAACAGAATTTTTAAAAGGATTTCAATCCATGTCTTAAAACACAATCCAATTCTTAAGTTGAGGATAGAGAGTAGACAAAATGATGAATTTTATAAAAAAGTAACTAAAAGACCTACATATGGCTTGCAGCAACAGGGGAAGCACTGTATCAAGAAAAAAAATCATTTAAAGCAATAGGATCTCCTGGTGACCTTACTGACCCTTCCCCCAACCCCTCACTGGCTTGACATGGAGGCCGCCTGTGCTCCCAGTATGAATCCCAGTATATGATGCCTGGGTCAAGGGATTGCTGACTGCTGGAAATACAGTGCAGTGCCTGAGACCACAAGGAAACTGCTTCCTAGGGAAGAGGGACATTTGGAATAGTGTAAACAGGAGAATTCAAAGGGCCACATGTGATTGCCTAAGATAAGACCTATCCACAGAAAGGATCAGAGAGAACCCTAGGCTTCCACCTGTAGCTATTTTCAAACTGATTGCATGGATAAAGTACAAGAGGAATACTTGCACAGGTCAACCTGCAAAGACTGGGAAAGGTGTTTTCTTTTTTTTCCCTCCTCCTCCTTTTTTGGTTAGCTCCTGGCAATCAAGGAAAGCTCTGTCGTAACCCTAGCTGCATACAAGCTTAAGGAACAGACACCTCACAGTCTAAATTCTAATGATAACACATTAAAATATCAACAAAAGATTGCAAAATATACAAAAAACAGAGTGATGGCCCAAGAAAAGGAAAAATTAAAGCATTAGAAACCATCAACGAGGAGCCCCAAAACTGAAACATACCAAAGACTTAAAAAAAAAAATGGTTCTAAATATCCTCAAAGAGCTAAATGAAAACATGCACACAGAATTAAAGGAAATCAGGAAAACAATCAATGAACACAAAGAGAATATCAATAAAGAGATGGAAATTATGCAAAAGGAAACAAACAGAGCTAAAAAATACAACAGAGAGTTTAAACCCTCTACAAGGGTTCAACAGCAAATTGGAGCTGGCAGAAGAATCAATGAACCTGAAGATAAGACAACTGAAATCATCCATTCTGAGGAGGAGTAGAAGGAATAAAAATGAAGAAAAGTGAAAAGAGCCCAAGGAACCAGTGGGAAACCATCAAATGTACCAATAAACATACTGTGGGAGTCCCAGAAGAGAAGGGATAGAGAAAATATTCAGAGAAATGTCTGAAAACTTTTCCAATTTAACAAAAGACGTGAATACATACACACAAAAACACAACCCAAACAGGATAAACCCCAACAGACCCATGCCGTGGCATATTATCAACATGCCACATGCAACATGTCACATACAACACAAGAAGCAACATGTCACATACAAGGAAGCCTCAATAAGACTGTCAATTTCTCATCAGAAACCATGAAGACAAGAAGGCAGTGAGAGGACATATTTAATGTGCTGAAAGCAAAAACTGCCAACCAAGAATTCTACATCTGGCAAAAGTGTCTTTCAAAAGTGAGGGAGGGATTAAGACATTCCCAGATAAACAAGAGCTGAGAACTTCATCACCACTAGACCGGTCCTACAAGAGATGCTAAAGAGAGTTCTGCAGGTTGAAAGGGAAGGATACTAGACAACAGATTGAAGCCACATGAAGAAATAAAAATCTCCAGTGAGGGTAATGACAGGGGTAAATATAAATGTCAGTACTACGGTATTTTTGGTTTGTAACTCCATTTTTCTTCCTACAGGCTCTAAAAGGCAAATGAATAAAAGGTAATGAGAAAGAAGAGGTTTTGGGACTCATAACGTACAAACACGTAATCTGTGACAAGAACCACATAAGGGTAGGGGGGGTGGAGGAGTACAGGAACACAGTTTGTGTATACTATTGAAGTTAAGTTGGTATCAAAGCAAATGAGATTATTAGAAATTTAGAATGTTAAATTTAAGCCCCATGGTAACTATAAGGAAAATATTGGAGAACATACAAACTCAGGCACAGAAATTTGAGTACAAGATGCCAGTGGCATGGGCCAGGGGCAATAGGGAGTTAATGCAAAATGGGTGTAGGGTTTCTGTTTAGTAATGGAAGGTGGTGAGGGTACTACAACATAGTGAACGTGATTAATCTTAATGAATGGTATGCTTAGGAGGAGTGATTGAGATGGGAAAGTTTACCTTGTACATATGTTCCCACAATAAAAGAAAAATAAAGAAGAAAGAGCAAATAAAGAGACAATCACAATTAAAGGCAATTCATGATGCCAGACAGGATCTAAAAATAGAGAGAAGGCTCAAAAGGACATTATTGGGATATATGAAAACAATTAAAATATTGGCTGCATGCTTTATTTTTTTTTTAATCTTCATTTTATTGAGATATATTCACATACCACGCAGTCATACAAAACAAATCGTACTTTCGATTGTTTACAGTACCATTACATAGCTGTACATTCTTCACCTAAATCAATCCCTGACACCTTCATTAGCACACACACAAAAATAACAAGAATAATAATTAAAGTGAAAAAGAACAACTGAACTAAAAAAGAACACTGGGTACCTTTGTCTGTTTGTTTCCTTCCCCTATTTTTCTACTCATCCATCCATAAACTAGACAAAGTGGAGTGTGGTCCTTATGGCTTTCCCAATCCCACTGTCACCCCTCATAAGCTACATTTTTATACAACTGTCTTCGAGATTCATGGGTTCTGGGTTGTAGTTTGATAGTTTCAGGTATCCACCACCAGCTACCCCAATTCTTTGGAACCTAAAAAGAGTTGTCTAAAGTGTGGCTGCATGCTTTATATCTATTAAATTTGTGAACTAGATGACTACTTAAGGTAGATACATAAGTGAATATCCTTGTTCTTAGGAAACATACATGGTAGTATGTTCAAGAAGCATGATGTAAACAATCTACACTCAAGTGTTCAGAAAATGGACTGATGGATGACAGACAGACTATGCTGTAAGACAGGAAGTATTTCGAAATAAAAACTTAAAAATTTAAAAAAAAATTGTTATGTAAATTCCTACATCCTTGTGCAAGGACTTTCCTGAGTCAGGTTATAAGCTTGTACATATCAATGCTATTAATCTTCAGTAAACTCAACTAAGTTAATGTCTTATTTCTGATCGAGGCTAAGTACTGTCATAGTTTAAATAGTCATCTGAGCAAAAAACAAACTCTGAAAGACTAAAAAGCTTATCAAATGATTTGACAATGTATCATTTTGACTAAAACTATTAGATACTATGAATAATGGAGGCAGGAAAACTATTCATTGCTAACATATCCAGGTACTTTATACTTAATCCTCACAAGAACCCTCTGAAGGAGATACTGTTCTAGGTTAAATTCTAGATTCAATGTCTGAAGCCAGAGCTACAACTGAAATGTTTCCATTTGTTTGAGTCTAACATACGACAGCTGAGATTTATGGCCTGTCAAAATGTGAAGTTCCAAATGTGATGAAAAAATCAAGGTCCTAGGTCTTGGGCAGTAGAATCTGAGTAGGACTCCAAGGAAGTTCAGCATGGACTTCAAGACATAATGAAAAGAGTTCCCACCACCCCCACTCCCAATTCCTGAAAAGTGTAGCCATCCAACTTGATGCCAACCCATCTGAAAATACTATAAGACTATATATTACACTTCCAAGACTTCAGCCTTAAAACATCAGAGTAACCTTTTAAGAATCTCAAGGCTTCTCATTAGGGAGGAATACAGAACCTATCTCATGAACCATAAAGTATGATCAGCCTAAATCTACTAGTTAATTTTAAACCAAATCTTACCTCCCTTGGATTTATGTACTTCCCTCAACCCCTAAATGAACGAGAGCTCTTGGAGGTACTAACCTTATTCAGTTAATACCCATGGTTTTCAACACCCATTCATCCCCAAACCAATCCTTATCACCATCTTGCCCCTAAACTATCTTGGGCCTTCATCATTAAGGAGGTAGCACAGCCAAGCAATTAGTATTCATTTACCTTGAAGAAAGACCGTGTGTTAAATATTGGTTGACTGAAATAATTTACTTAAAAACAAACTTAGTTTAAATGTGACTTAAGACCCTCAGAAATTCAGCTCAAATGAACATTACCACTGTCAGTACAGTGTAACCTTGCTCCAAGGAAATACTGTCTTTAATTTTTTCTATAATATTTACAAAAGTACAATATATTAAAGAAAATTTACTAAAAACAGTTTAAGTGAAGCACCTTTTAATCCCAGTGGAATGTGGGTAGTATCTATTAAAAATCCAGCCCTCTTCATTCTCCAAACATGCTGAGTAATTTTACAAAAGTATTTTTACTGGGATAGGGGAGGCAGAACAATTAAGGCTTTCAGAATATCTAAACATATACCAATGGCAATATTAATATGAACAATCAATTTAAAACATGCTCCTAATTAATACTATAATACCAATGTCTTAGAAAGATTAAACATGAAAAGTATTAACCTTTTAGGATTGAAATGAAAATCTATTCATGAATGATGTACAGAATACCAGAATTCTTTAAATCTGAGCATATAAAATTGTCACAATTTTACAGGCTAACAGATACAAGGGTATTTAAATGTCATGGTAAAACCTCCCACTCAATGTAGGAATCCTTTTATAAAATCCCTAATATTTGCTCAAGTAACCTTTAGGCCTTTATTTAAAATGTTTCCAGTGCTAGGTCCAAGTTACTTTCAAAAGCAATCTACTTGTCACTGTCAGACACCTTTAAATGTTTGAAAAGGCTTCCTTGTATTTAACCCAAAATGTGCTTTACTATAATTTCCAGAATTATTGAAAATTCCCTTTAGAAAGGTTTTCCTCATATCAAATCAAATTCAGATTCCCTGAGGTGACAGTGTGATTGTGAAGACCTTGTGGATCACACCCCCTTTATCTAGTGTATGGATGAGTAGAAAAATGGGGATAAAAACTAAACGACAAATGGGGTGGGATGGAGGGATGATTTGGGTGTTCTTTTTTCACTTTTATTTTTTATTCTTGTTCTGGTTCTTTCTGATGTAAGGAAAATGTTCAGAGATAGATTGTGGTGATGAACGCATAACTATGTTACCATACTGTGGACAGTGGATTGTATACCATGGATGATTGTATGGTGTGTGAATGTATTTCAATAAAACTGAATTTAATTTAAAAAAAAAAAAAAAAAAAGAGGACAAAGGAAAAAAAAATTCAGATTCCCTGAAATTGCCACTGTTTGGTAGATTTGTAACAAACTAAATATGTCTATTTCATATGAAACCCTGTTCAAATATTTAACTAGAACTATTACTGCTTCTAGATATTCTCCTCTCTAGGTTAAACTATCTCCAATTTTTAAAAACTACCTATACCTTAGATGAAATGGTTTCCAGATACCTTATTATAATGATCATTCTCCTCTAGATAACCTATGGTTTGTCAATCAACCATTTAAAAAGTGAGACCTGTACTATACACAAATACAACTTATATTCTTTGTTTTTTAAGAGAATTTTAAAATTGGAAAATAGTGAATTCTGTAGTAAGTTATACATTATACTTAATCAAAAGTGATTTTCACATAGGAAAAAGAAGTGATAAACTTAATATGTGATCTCCAGAGCACCATCACAGCAGACAACTAAAAATGTGCCCTTACTCCAAAATCCATAAACTAAGAGAACACTGAGGCGAGTCCAGGGGAGGAGTTACCAGTGTGTGCTGGGGGAAACTACCAGAAATTGTACCAGGCCAAGCTATCATTTCAAACCCAGGAAAGGGAAGTCATGACACTAACCTCTCCCCAACTCCAATTTCTACAAACCTGATGACTTTACACTTTATACACTTTATAAGGCTGCTGAGTAAGTTAAAACTATGCATATTTTGTTAATGAAATTTAAGAATATGTAAAAAATATATTTATACTACAATCATGTAAAAACTATGTACTATGCAAAAATTTTCTTTCTGGGAAATTAAAGAGTTGTATTAAGTGTCAAAATGTTTTTAATTAAAAATAAATGAAACTATAGCAAAATCTCAACAAATCTCAAATGACTGAATTGCTCCTTGATCATTCACAATGCAATTAAACTAGAAATCAATAACAGAAACAGAGCCAGAAAATTCCTATGTTTGGAAATTAGGAAGCACACATATAAATAAAGCATGGGTCAAAGAAGAAATTGTAGTTGAAATTTTTGAACTGAGACTGAAAATATCACATATCAAAACTTGTGGGATGAACCTAAAACATCACTTAGAGGAAATGTTATAGCCTTAAAAAGTACATATTCGAAATAAGTCTGAAAATTAATTTTTTCTCAAACACACACATACTCCTAGAATAATAACAGTAGAATAAATTAATTTTTAAAAGTACTGGTAGAAGGAACTAAAATAAATGGTAAGAGGAAACTACAAACAACTTTATTGAATAAACCAGGAATTTTAGAGAAAATGGACTAATTCCTACAGTTATATTCCTATAACTTGGAAAAACTAACCCTAGAACTTGAATAGTCTTATAACAACTATTTAAACAAATCAGTAGTTTAAAAAAAATTCCCGGAAAGAAAATTCTAGGCCAGAGGCTTCACTGCTTGGCTTCTACCAAACATTCAAGGAAAAAATAACTCCAGTCTTAAACACATTCTTCCAGAGAAAGAGAGAATACTTTCCAACCCATTTTATGAAGCCAGAATAACTTGATACCAACATTTCTTGAATTATGAGGAATGAAAATTCCATTAATCTCATTAATGAACAGATGAAAAAAAAAAAATTCCTAAATGAAATCAACAAAAGAACTCCAAAAAGGATAATACCACCATGACCAAACTGGGTTTATCTCAGGTATGCAAGGTTAAACTAGAAAATCAATTAATGTAATCCACTACTAACGAATCAAAGAAGAAAACTGATTCGGTCATCACAATATATGCTGAAAAACACGTGATGAAATTCAACATTCATTCATGAAAAAAAAAACGTAGAAAACTAGGATTAGATGGTAATTGCCTTAACTTGAAAAAGGATATATAAAAAAACTCTACAACAAGCATTCACATTTAATAGTCAAACACTGAAAGCTTTCCCTGTGATATCAGGAACAAGACAAGGATGCCAATTTTTCTATTCGTTGTTCTACCAGAGGAATTAGCCAGTGCAGAAAGGCAAGAATAAAAGACAAACTGCCATCATTTGCAGGTATGTGTTTGTAGAAACAATCAAAGAATCTACAGATAAAGTAATCAAATAATAATTCAGCAAAATTGCTATGACAATCAACTGCATGCCTATAAACAGAGAACACCAATTCTGGTGTAGTAACATGAAAAAATTTCAACCTACAAATAAATTTAACAAAAGATATACAAAACCTCTATGAAAAAATTACAGAACTTTTTAGGAAGACATTAAATACAACCTAAATAAAAGAGACATGGCATGTATAGCGCTTAAAGTAGTTAATATTATACAGGTCAACTGTTGCCAAATAAAGCTATAGATTTAATGAAATCCCAATCAAAATTTCAACAGGTTGCAAATTCTAAAGTCAATATGGAAGAGTAAAGGGCCAGTCGACTCACTTTTTTTTGTTTGTTTGTTTGTTTTTTTTGTTTTTTGTTTTTTTTAATCTTCATTTTATTGAGATATATTCACATACCACGCAGTCATACAAAACCAATTGTACTTTCGATTGTTTACAGTACCATTACATAGTTGTACATTCATCACCTAAATCAATCCCTGACACCTTCATTAGCACACACACAAAAATAACAAGAATAATAATTAGAGTGAAAAAGAGCAATTGAAGTAAAAAAGAACACTGGGTACCTTTGTCTGTTTGTTTCCTTCCCCTACTTTTCTACACATCCATCCATAAACTAGACAAAGTGGAGTGTGGTCCTTATGGCTTTCCCAATCCCATTGTCACCCCTCATAAGCTACATTTTTATACAACTGTCTTTGAGATTCATGGGTTCTGGGTTGTAGTTTGATAGTTTCAGGTATCCACCACCAGCTACCCCAATTCTTTAGAACCTAAAAAGGGTTGTCTAAAGTGTGCGTAAGAATGCCCACCAGAGTGATCTCTCGGCTCGTTTTGGAATCTCTCTGCCACTGAAGCTTATTTCATTTCCTTTCACATCCCCCTTTTGGTCAAGAAGATGTTCTCCGTCCCACGATGCCGGGTCTACATTCCTCCCCGGGAGTCATATTCCACGTTGCCAGGGAGATTCACTCCCCTGGGTGTCTGATCCCACGTAGGGGGGAGGGCAGTGATTTCACCTTTCAAGTTGGCTTAGCCAGAGAGAGAGGGCCACATCTGAGCAACAAAGAGGCATTCAGGAGGAGACTCTTAGGCACAAATATAGGGAGGCCTAGCCTCTCCTTTGCAGCAACCGTCTTCCCAAGGGTAAAACTTATGGTAGAGGGCTCAACCCATCAAACCACCAGTCCCCTATGTCTGTGGTCATGTTAGCAACCATGGAGGTGGGGTAGGCGAATACCCCTGCATTCTCCACAGGCTCCTCAAGGGGGCACTACATCTTTTTTTTTTTTCCTTGTTTTTCTTTTCTTTCTTTTTTTTTTTTTTAACTTTCCCTTCTTTTTTAAATCAACTGTATGAAAAAAAAAAGTTAAAAAGAAAACAAACATACAATAAAAGAACATTTCAAAGAGACCATAACAAGGGGGTAAGAAAAAGACAACTAACCTAAGATAACTGCTTTACTTCCAACATGTTCCTACTTTACCCCAAGAAAGTTACCTAATATAGCAACATTTCTGTGAACTTGTTCCTACTATATCCATCAGAAATTAACAGACCATAGTCATTTCTGGGCATCCCCAGAACGTTAAATAGCTTATCTGTTCTTCTTGGATTATTGTTCCCCCTTCCTTAATTGCTCTCTACTGCTAGTTCCCCTACATTCTACATTATAAACCATTTGTTTTACATTTTTCAAAGTTCACATTAGTGGTAGCATATAATATTTCTCTTTTTGTGCCTGGCTTATTTCGCTCAGCCGACTCACTTTTTTTTTTTTTTTTTTTTTTTCATACAAAACAAATTGTACTTTCGATTGTTTACAGTACCATTACATAGTTGTACATTCATCACCTAAATCAATCCCTGACACCTTCATTAGCACACACACAAAAATAACAAGAATAATAATTAGAGTGAAAAAGAGCAATTGAAGTAAAAAAGAACACTGGGTACCTTTGTCTGTTTGTTTCCTTCCCCTACTTTTCTACACATCCATCCATAAACTAGACAAAGTGGTGTTTGGTCCTTATGGCTTTCCCAATCCCATTGTCACCCCTCATAAGCTACATTTTTATACAACTGTCTTCGAGATTCATGGGTTCTGGGTTGTAGTTTGATAGTTTCAGGTATCCACCACCAGCTACCCCAATTCTTTAGAACCTAAAAAGGGTTGTCTAAAGTGTGCATAAGAGTGCCCACCAGAGTGACCTCTCGGCTCCTTTTGGAATCTCTCTGCCACTGAAGCTTATTTCATTTCCTTTCACATCCCCCTTTTGGTCAAGAAGATGTTCTCCGTCCCACGGTGCCAGGTCTACATTCCTCCCTGGGAGTCATATTCCACGTTGCCAGGGAGATTCACTTCCCTGGGTGTCTGATCCCACGTAGGGGGGAGGGCAGTGATTTCACCTTTCAAGTTGGCTTAGCCAGAGAGAGAGGGCCACATCTGAGCAACAAAGAGGCATTCAGGAGGAGACTCTTAGGCACAAATACAGGGAGGCCTAGCCTCTCCTTTGCAGCAACCGTCTTCCCAAGGGTAAAACTTATGGTAGAGGGCTCAACCCATCAAACCACCAGTCCCCTATGTCTGTGGTCATGTTAGCAACCATGGAGGTGGGGTAGGCGAATACCCCTGCATTCTCCACAGGCTCCTCAAGGGGGCACTACATCTTTTTTTTTTTTTTTTCCCCTTGTTTGTCTTTTTTATTTTTTTTTTTTTTTTTTTTTTTTTTTAACTTTCCCTTCTTTTTTCAAATCACCTGTATGAAAAAAAAAGTTAAAAAGAAAACAAACATACAATAAAAGAGCATTTCAAAGAGACCATAGCAAGGGAGTAAGAAAAAGACAACTAACCTAAGATAACTGCTTAACTTCCAACATGTTCCTACTTTACCCCAAGAAAGTTACATAATATAGCAACATTTCAGTGAACTTGTTCCTACTACAACCATCAGAAATTAACAGACCATAGTCATTTCTGGGCATCCCCAGAACGTTAAATAGCTTATCTGTTCTTCCTGGATTATTGTTCCCCCTTCCTTAATTGCTCTCTACTGCTAGTTCCCCTACATTCTACATTATAAACCATTTGTTTTACATTTTTCAAAGTTCACATTAGTGGTAGCATATAATATTTCTCTTTTTGTGCCTGGCTTATTTCGCTCAGCCGACTCACTTTTAAAGTAGAATAAGGGGGCATGTTCTGCCTACTATTATTTTAAAACATACAGCAACAAAGACAGTGTGATACTGGGTGAAGATGGGCAAACAGACCCAAGGAACAGAAGAGAGAGTACAGAAACAGGCGCAAACACATACAAACATATTGGTATAACAGAGGAGTATCATAGCAGTAGGGAGAATGCATAGTACAGGGGCAAATGGGTACGTTTTGTCCATATGACAAAACAAACTGGAGTGCACTATAAACAAAAATAAGTTCTAGATGGATTTGAGACCAAAATGTGAGAAGCAAAACTTGAATCTGAGCCTTTAGAAGATAATGTAGGAATACATCTTTATGACCTGGGTAGGGAAGAATGTCTGCTACATGGCAGCAAATGTACTACCCATAAATGTATTAGATTGAACTATATGAAACTGCTATTTGACTTCTTTTTACTTAAAAAATAGCAACTTATGTCATAGAGTTCAACCTTCATAAAAGTCTAATAAATTCTACTATGTTAAATTAAGCATTTCTGTTCATAAGAAGTTACCATGGAAAGAATGAAAAGGGAAACCAAAAATTGGAAGATATTTACAAATAACAGAAAATGAACTAGTGTCAGACGAAATAAAGATCTCCTACAACTCAATTAAGACAAAAACCAATTCCTTAACAGAAAAATGGGAAGACTTGGCCATATACCTTACAAAAGATGAAATCCAAATGGCCAATAACATATGAAAAGTTGCTAATCCCTATACATAATCAGGAAATTACAAATTAAAACACCAAGATACCATTAAAAACCCAGCAGACTTGTAAAAATTTTAAGTCTGAAAAAGCCAAATGCTGGCATGGATATGGAACCATGGGCCTCATTATTAAGAGCACAAACTGGTACAATCACTTTGGATAAGTGATTAGAATTATGTTATAAAAGTTGAAGGTGTGGATGCCCAGCAATTCCACTTCTAGGTATATACTTACATAGAGAAAATAGTGGACATGTGTGCCATGATATGTGTTTCAGAATGTTGGTAGCATCATGGTTCAAACTAGCCCCAATGGAAACAACCCAAAAGCCATCAACAGTAAAATTAATAAATAATTGTGATATGTTTATACAATGGAATCCTACAAAGCAACAAAAGTGAACTACTGCTACACATAACAAAGTGGATGAACTTTACAATGTTCTGCATGAGACAAGACACAAAAGAATAAAAAGAACGTAAATTCATGTATATAAATTTCAAAAAAATAAAATTGAACAATATAGCTTAGAAATGCATTCACTACATAAGGAAAAGCTAGGGCACGATTACCACAAAAATTAGGATAGTGGTTACACCTAGGGAGGGAGGAAAGGGTTATGATTGGGGACAGGCACACAATGGAGGATGCTCATGCGATGCTAGAAATATTCTCTATCTTGACCTGGGTAGTAGTATACAGATAGCCACTTCATAATTTTTTTAACTTAACATATGTTTTACGTGCTCATCTGTATATTTGATATACTATTTGATACAAACATTTGAAAAACTATAACAAGCAAAGGCTATCAAAAAAACCCTAAATAAGTGGATTCTAACTTATGATTCAAAACAACATATAAAAAATAAGCATATAGAAAATGTTAAATGGATTTAGTCAAGCAAAGGTTCTTTAAGAAAATGAGTTCTTGTGGGACTGAGAGTATCTTCTTGACCAAAGGGGGATGCAAAATGAGACGAAATAGTTTCAGTGGCTGAGAGATTCCAAATGGAGTCGAGAGGTCACTCTGGTGGACATTCTTATGCAATATATAGATAACACCTCTTAGGCTTTAACGTATTGGAATAGCTAGAAGTAAATACCTGAAACTACCAAACTCCAACCCAGCAGTCTGGACTCCTGAAGACAATTATATAATAATGTAGATTACAAGGGGTGACAGTGTGATTGTGAAGACCTTGTGGATCACACCCCCTTTATCTAGTGTATGGATGAGTGGAGGAATGGGGATAAAAACTAAAGGACAAATGGGGTGGGATGGGGGGATGATTTGGGTGTTCTTTTTTCACTTTTATTTTTTATTCTTGTTCTGGTTCTTTCTGATGTAAGGAAAATGTTCAGAGATAGACTGTGGTGATGAACGCATAACTATGTTATCATACTGTGGACAGTGGATTGTATATCATGGATGATTGTATGGTGTGTGAATGTATTTCAATAAAACTGAATTTAATAAAAAAAAAAAAAAAAAGAAAAGAAAATGAGTTCTGATCCAGGTCTTAAATGTTGAGAACCACAGATTAATAGAAAGGAAACAGGAGAGTATTTTAGATAAAGAAAAAGGACAAAAGTCATAATGTGTGGGGAAAGTTTGGTCATTTGATTAAAATGACCAAGACATTAAATAATGGGACATGAGATGAGACTGGAAGAAAGGAGAGCAGTTTATATAGGTTGCTTACTCAACTTGACTTTTGACTAAATGTCATTTATTTATCAAGCTTCTAATAAATGTATCCTACACTATTTCCCACACTTAAAAAAAAAATGCTCCTTTTGACAAAATATCACCTTCCCATCAGAAAATGTTCTGCCTCCTTGAAGGCTAAGGGATGGAAGGCAATGTTGCCCTAATAGATAATCACACTTTTGCATATTCCTATCAACCAAGATTATCTACATTTAGTCTGTAATATTTTTACTACTAAAATAGTGTTTTTTCAAAAACTTTCCAAACATAAATATACACTTTCAATTATATGTGCCTTCTCTCATAAACTCCAAATCTAATTGTTTCAAGTGGATACCAATAATATAGAAGTTAAAGGGATTTTTTTCTTTATCTTGATTGTGATGTTGGTTACCTGACTACATTGTTAAAATTTTGTAAACTGTACACTAAAAAGTTTAAATTTTACTGTATATAAATTATACCTTAAGAGGAAAAAAGCCAAAAAAATCAAAGGGCACAGGGAGGTTCTGAATAAGGCAGAATGGAAGTCACTGCATTTTGCAATTAACAGGTCATACATGACCATCTGAGGGAAACTGTTGTAGTGTTAAAATAACAAAAGCAAGAAAGTTAGAAAAACATTAAGGGAAAAGGGCACATTTTATTTCCTCCAAATTTTTATGTTTACATGCTAACAGTATACTGTCTTTTTAGTTACTTAGGTGTTTTATCTTCTGAATGAAACCTGAATGTTGGGAAATCATTGCTTCTCCTTAATGAAATCTGAATGGGAATTATGGCTTACTGTAATTGACCAAAAGCACAGGAGAGTCCAGGGGCAAGCTTCCAGTTGTCCTCCTAGTGGAACTGTACAGACAACACTTAATTCTTCCAGCAATAATGTGTAATGATATCTACAGAGTACTGCCAACTAGAAAAGTTCACCTGAGCCTTGGTATCCTGGGTTTTTATTGGGGGTTGATCAGGCAGGGATGGCTGACCACCTGTAGAGCAGACCCTCAGTCTACAGTCTTTCCAGAGGTCAAGCTGATACTGCATAGCCCAAGCCTGACACCCACCCCACCACCCACCATAAATCACACTGATAGTATAAACTATCTGAGCTGGCCCAAGTTCTCTGGTAAATAATATTCCAAGGACTTAGAGGTTATCTCCCAAGACCAAATCTTTCTTTGGAATGTGCAGGGTTTTGGGCAACCTAGACCTGCTGAGTCAAACCTTCACTGTACACCACCCCACCAAAATATCCTTCAGAAAAAAGGGAGTATTCTCACTCTCAAAGACTGCATTTTCAACAAGAAAGTATTACACTGGGAAGATACAGTAGCCTGAAACAACCTCAACCAATACTTGTTTTGGAAAACCTCAAAAAATCAGTGGCATACTATTTTTTTTTTTCAAATGCAAAAAAATTTTAACAAAAATTTAGCAATTATTCCTTGGGAGATGAGCTCACAATCTCATGTGTTAGATGCTGTAAATTAACCTTTTTAAAAGCTCACTTTAAAAAGCAATTAGAGGAGGGGGCAAGATGGCAGACTGGTGAGCTGTATGTTTTAGTTACTCCTCCAGGAAAGTAGGTAAAAAGCCAGGAACTGCGTGGACTGGACACCACAGAGCAATCTGTCTTTGGGCATACTTCATACAACACTCATGAAAACGTGGAACTGCTGAGATCAGCGAAATCTGTAAGTTTTTGCGGCCAGGGGACCCGCGCCCCTCCCTGCCAGGCTCAGTCCCGGGGGAGGAGGGGCTGTCAGCTCCGGGAAGGAGAAGGGAGAATTGCAGTGGCTGCTCTTACCGGAAACTCATTCTACTGATTCAAACTCCAACCATAGATAGACTGAGGCCAGACACCAGAGACTCTGAGAGCAGCCAGCCCAGCAGAGAGGAGACAGGCATAGAACAAAAACAACACGAAAAACTCCAAAATAAAAGCAGAGGATTTTTGGAGTTCTGGTGAACACAGAAAGGGGAAGGGCGGAGATCAGGCCTTGAGGCGCATATGCAAATCCCGAAGCAAGGCTGATCTCTCTGCCCTGGGCACCTTTCCTTAATGGCCCTGGTTGCTTTGTCTATTAGCATTTCAATAACCCATTAAATCTCTGAGGAGGACCGTTTTTTTTTTTTTTTTTTTTTTTTAAATCCTTTTTGCTTTTTCTAAAACAATTACTCTAAGAAGCTCAATACAGAAAGCTTCAAAGAATTGCAATTTGGGCACGTCAAGTCAAGAGCAGAACTAAGAGAGCTCTGAGACAAAAGGCAATAATCCAGTGGCTGAGAAAATTCACTAAACAACACAACTTCCCAAGAAAAGGGGGGTGTCCGCTCACAGCCACCATCCTGGTGGACAGGAAACACTCCTGCCCATCGCCAGCCCCATAGCCCAGAGCTGCCCCAGACAACCCAGTGTGACGGAAGTGCTTCAAATAACAGGCACACACCACAAAACTGGGCGTGGACATTAGCCCTCCCTGCAACCTCAGCTGAATGTCCCAGAGCTGGGAAGGGGGAGCAGTGTGAATTAACAGAGCCCCATTCAGCCATCATTTGAGCAGACTGGGAGCCTCCCAACACAGCCCAGCAGCCCAGAACTGCCCTGGGGGGACGGCACTCACCTGTGACATAACACAGTCATCCCTCAACAGAGGACCCGGGGTGCACAGCCTGGAAGAGGGGCCCACTTGCAAGTCTCAGGAGCCATACGCCAATACCAAAGACTTGTGGGTCAGTGGCAGAGACAAACTGTGGCAGGACTGAACTGAAGGATTAGACTATTGCAGTAGCTTTAAAACTCTAGGATCATCAGGGAGATTTGATTGTTAGGGCCACCCCCCCTCCCCGACTGCCCAGAAACACGCCCCACATACAGGGCAGGCAACACCAACTACACACGCAAGCTTGGGACACCAATTGGGCCCCACAAGACTCACTCCCCCACTCACCAAAAAGGCTAAGCAGGGGAGATCTGGCTTGTGGAGAACAGGTGGCTCGTGGACGCCACCTGCTGGTTAGTTAGAGAAAGTGTACTCCACGAAGCTGTAGATCTGATAAATTAGAGACAAGGACTTCAACTGGTCTACAAACCCTAAAAGAACCCTATCAAGGTCAGCAAATGCCACGAGGCCAAAAACAACAGAAAATTATAAAGCATATGAAAAAACCAGACGATATGGATAACCCAAGCCCAAGCACCCAAATCAAAAGACCAGAAGAGACACACCTAGAGCAGCTACTCAAAGAACTAAAGATGAACAATGAGACCCTAGTACGGGATATGAAGGAAATCAAGAAGACCCTAGAAGAGCATAAAGAAGACATTGCAAGGACTAAATAAAAAAATGGATGATCTTATGGAAATTAAAGAAACTGTTGACCAAATTAAAAAGATTCTGGACACTCATAGTACAAGACTAGAGGAAGTTGAACAACGAATCAGTGACCTGGAAGATGACAGAATGGAAAATGAAAACATAAAAGAAAGAATGGGGAAAAAAATTGAAAAACTCGAAATGGACCTCAGGGATATGATAGATAATATGAAACGTCCGAATATAAGACTCATTGGTGTCCCAGAAGGGGAAGAAAAGGGTAAAGGTCTAGGAAGAGTATTCAAAGAAATTGTTGGGGAAAACTTCCCAAATCTTCTAAACAACATAAATACACAAATCATAAATGCTCAGCGAACTCCAAATAGAATAAATCCAAAAAAACCCACTCCGAGACATATACTGATCACACTGTCAAACATAGAAGAGAAGGAGCAAGTTCTGAAAGCAGCAAGAGAAAAGCAATTCACCACATACAAAGGAAACAGCATAAGACTAAGTAGTGACTACTCAGCAGCCACCATGGAGGCGAGAAGGCAGTGGCACGATATATTTAAAATTCTGAGTGAGAGGAATTTCCAGCCAAGAATACTCTATCCAGCAAAGCTCTCCTTCAAATTTGAGGGAGAGCTTAAATTTTTCACAGACAAAGAAATGCTGAGAGAATTTGCTAACAAGAGACCTGCCCTACTGGAGATACTAAAGGGAGCCCTACAGACAGAGAAACAAAGACAGGACAGAGAGACTTGGAGAAAGGTTCAGTACTAAAGAGATTCGGTATGGGTACAATAAAGGATATTAATAGAGAGAGGGAAAAATATGGCAAACATAATCCAAAGGATAAGATGGCCGATTCAAGAAATGCCTTCACGGTTTTAACGTTGAATGTAAATGGATTAAACTCCCCAATTAAAAGATATAGATTCGCAGAATGGATCAAAAAAAATGAACCATCAATATGTTGCATACAAGAGACTCATCTTAGACACAGGGACACAAAGAAACTGAAAGTGAAAGGATGGAAAAAAATATTTCATGCAAGCTACAGCCAAAAGAAAGCAGGTGTAGCAATATTAATCTCAGATAAAATAGACTTCAAATGCAGGGATGTTTTGAGAGACAAAGAAGGCCACTACATACTAATAAAAGGGGCAATTCAGCAAGAAGAAATAACAATCGTAAATGTCTATGCACCCAATCAAGGTGCCACAAATACATGAGAGAAACATTGGCAAAACTAAAGGAAGCAATTGATGTTTCCACAATAATTGTGGGAGACTTCAACACATCACTCTCTCCTATAGATAGATCAACCAGACAGAAGACCAATAAGGAAATTGAAAACCTAAACAATCTGATAAATGAATTAGATTTAACAGACATCTACAGGACATTACATCCCAAATCAACAGGATACACATACTTTTCTAGTGCTCACGGAACTTTCTCCAGAATAGATCATATGCTGGGACATAAAACAAGCCTCAATAAATTTAAAAAGATTGAAATTATTCAAAGCACATTCTCTGACCACAATGGAATACAATTAGAAGTCAATAACCATCAGAGACTTAGAAAATTCACAAATACCTGGAGGTTAAACAACACACTCCTAAACAATCAGTGGGTTAAAGAAGAAATAGCAAGAGAAATTGCTAAATATATAGAGACGAATGAAAATGAGAACACAACATACCAAAACCTATGGGATGCAGCAAAAGCAGTGCTAAGGGGGAAATTTATAGCACTAAACGCATATATTAAAAAGGAAGAAAGAGCCAAAATCAAAGAACTAATGGATCAACTGAAGAAGCTAGAAAATGAACAGCAAACCAATCCTAAACCAAGTACAAGAAAAGAAATAACAAGGATTAAAGCAGAAATAAATGACATAGAGAACAAAAAAACAATAGAAAGGATAAATATCACCAAAAGTTGGTTCTTTGAGAAGATCAACAAGATTGACAAGCCCCTAGCTAGACTGACAAAATCAAAAAGAGAGAAGACCCATATAAACAAAATAATGAATGAAAAAGGTGACATAACTGCAGATCCTGAAGAAATTAAAAAAATTATAAGAGGATATTATGAACAACTGTATGGCAACAAACTGGATAATGTAGAAGAAATGGACAATCTCCTGGAAACATATGAACAACCTAGACTGACCAGAGAAGAAATAGAAGACCTCAACCAACCCATCACAAGCAAAGAGATCCAATCAGTCATCAAAAATCTTCCCACAAATAAATGCCCAGGGCCAGATGGCTTCACAGGGGAATTCTACCAAACTTTCCAGAAAGAACTGACACCAATCTTACTCAAACTCTTTCAAAACATTGAAAAAAATGGAACACTACCTAACTCATTTTATGAAGCTAACATCAATCTAATACCAAAACCAGGCAAAGATGCTACAAAAAAGGAAAACTACCGGCCAATCTCCCTAATGAATATAGATGCAAAAATCCTCAACAAAATACTTGCAAATCGAATCCAAAGACACATCAAAAAAATCATACACCATGACCAAGTGGGGTTCATTCCAGGCATGCAAGGATGGTTCAACATAAGAAAAACAATCAATGTATTACAACACATTAAAAACTCGAAAGGGAAAAATCAATTGATCATCTCAATAGATGCTGAAAAAGCATTTGACAAAATCCAACATCCGTTTTTGATAAAAACACTTCAAAAGGTAGGAATTGAAGGAAACTTCCTCAACATGATAAAGAGCATATATGAAAAACCCACAGCCAGCATAGTACTCAATGGTGAGAGACTGAAAGCCTTCCCTCTAAGATCAGGAACAAGACAAGGATGCCCGCTGTCACCACTGTTATTCAACATTGTGCTGGAAGTGCTAGCCAGGGCAATCCGGCAAGACAAAGAAATAAAAGGCATCCAAATTGGAAAAGAAGAAGTAAAACTGTCATTGTTTGCAGATGATATGATCTTATATCTAGAAAACCCTGAGAAATCAACGATACACCTACTAGAGCTAATAAACAAATTTAGCAAAGTAGCGGGATACAAGATTAATGCACATAAGTCAGTAATGTTTCTATATGCTAGAAATGAACAAACTGAAGAGACACTCAAGAAAAAGATACCATTTTCAATAGCAACTAAAAAAATCAAGTACCTAGGAATAAACTTAACCAAAGATGTAAAAGACCTATACAAAGAAAACTACATAACTCTACTAAAAGAAATAGAAGGGGACCTTAAAAGATGGAAAAATATTCCATGTTCATGGATAGGAAGGCTAAATGTCATTAAGATGTCAATTCTACCCAAACTCATCTACAGATTCAATGCAATCCCAATCAAAATTCCAACAACCTACTTTGCAGACTTGGAAAAAGCTAGTTATCAAATTTATTTGGAAAGGGAAGATGCCTCGAATTGCTAAAGACACTTTTAAAAAAGAAAAACGAAGTGGGAGGACTTACACTCCCTGACTTTGAAGCTTATTATAAAGCCACAGTTGCCAAAACAGCATGGTACTGGCACAAAGATAGACATATAGATCAATGGAATCGAATTGAGAATTCAGAGATAGACCCTCAGATCTATGGCCGACTGATCTTTGATAAGGCCCCCAAAGTCACCGAACTGAGCCATAATGGTCTTTTCAACAAATGGGGCTGGGAGAGTTGGATATCCATATCCAAAAGAATGAAAGAGGACCCCTACCTCACCCCCTACACAAAAATTAACTCAAAATGGACCAAGGATCTCAATATAAAAGAAAGTACCATTAAACTCCTAGAAGATAATGTAGGAAAACATCTTCAAGACCTTGTATTAGGAGGCCACTTCCTAGACTTTACACCCAAAGCACAAGCAACAAAAGAGAAAATAGATAAATGGGAACTCCTCAAGCTTCGAAGTTTCTGCACCTCAAAGGAATTTCTCAAAAAGGTAAAGAGGCAGCCAACTCAATGGGAAAAAATTTTTGGAAACCATGTATCTGACAAAAGACTGATATCTTGCATATACAAAGAAATCCTACAACTCAATGACAATAGTACAGACAGCCCAATTATAAAATGGGCAAAAGATATGAAAAAACAGTTCTCTGAAGAGGAAATACAAATGGCCAAGAAACACATGAAAAAATGTTCAGCTTCACTAGCTATTAGAGAGATGCAAATTAAGACCACAATGAGATACCATCTAACACCGGTTAGAATGGCTGCCATTAAACAAACAGGAAACTACAAATGCTGGAGGGGATGTGGAGAAATTGGAACTCTTATTCATTGTTGGTGGGACTGTATAATGGTTCAGCCACTCTGGAAGTCAGTCTGGCAGTTCCTTAGAAAACTAGAGATAGAGCTACCATTCGATCCAGCGATTGCACTTCTCGGGATATACCCGGAAGATCGGAAAGCAGTGACACGAACAGATATCTGCACGCCAATGTTCATAGCAGCATTATTCACAATTGCCAAGAGATGGAAACAACCCAAATGTCCATCAACAGATGAGTGGATAAATAAAATGTGGTATATACACACGATGGAATACTACGCGGCAGTAAGAAGGAACGATCTGGTGAAACATATGACAACATGGATGAACCTTGAAGACATAATGCTGAGCGAAATAAGCCAGGCACAAAAGAGAAATATTATATGCTACCACTAATGTGAACTTTGAAAAATGTAAAACAAATGGTTTATAATGTAGAATGTAGGGGAACTAGCAGTAGAGAGCAATTAAGGAAGGGGGAACAATAATCCAAGAAGAACAGAAAAGCTATTTAACGTTCTGGGGATGCCCAGAAATGACTATGGTCTGTTAATTTCTGATGGATGTAGTAGGAACAAGTTCACTGAAATGTTGCTATAGTATGTAACTTTCTTGGGGTAAAGTAGGAACATGTTGGAAGTTAAGCAGTTATCTTAGGTTAGTTGTCTTTTTCTTACTCCCTTGCTATGGTCTCTTTGAAATGTTCTTTTATTGTATGTTTGTTTTCTTTTTAACTTTTTTTTTCATACAGTTGATTTCAAAAAAGAAGGGAAAGTTAAAAAAAAAAAAAAAAGAAAAAAGACAAACAAGGAAAAAAAAAAAAAAAAAAAAAAAGATGTAGTGCCCCCTTGAGGAGCCTGTGGAGAATGCAGGGGTATTCCCCTACCCCACCTCCATGGTTGCTAACATGACCACAGACATAGGGGACTGGTGGTTTGATGGGTTGAGCCCTCTACCATAAGTTTTACCCTTGGGAAGACGGTTGCTGCAAAGGAGAGGCTAGGCCTCCCTGTATTTGTGCCTAAGAGTCTCCTCCTGAATGCCTCTTTGTTGCTCAGATGTGGCCCTCTCTCTCTGGCTAAGCCAACTTGAAAGGTGAAATCACTGCCCTCCCCCCTACGTGGGATCAGACACCCAGGGAAGTGAATCTCCCTGGCAATGTGGAATATGACTCCCGGGGAGGAATGTAGACCCGGCATCGTGGGATGGAGAACATCTTCTTGACCAAAAGGGGGATGTGAAAGGAAATGAAATAAGCTTCAGTGGCAGAGAGATTCCAAAACGAGCCGAGAGATCACTCTGGTGGGCACTCTTACGCACACTTTAGACAACCTTTTTTAGGTTCTAAAGAATTGGGGTAGCTGGTGGTGGATACCTGAAACTATTAAACTACAACCCAGAACCCATGAATCTCGAAGACAGTTGTATAAAAATGTAGCTTATGAGGGGTGACAGTGGGATTGGGAATGCCATAAGGACCAAACTCCACTTTGTCTAGTTTATGGATCGATGTGTAGAAAAGTAGGGGAAGCAAACAAACAGACAAAGGTACCTAGTGTTCTTTTTTACTTCAATTGCTCTTTTTCACTCTAATTATTATTCTTGTTATTTTTGTGTGTGTGCTAATGAAGGTGTCAGGGATTGATTTAGGTGATGAATGTACAACTATGTAATGGTACTGTAAACAATCGAAAGTACAATTTGTTTTGTATGACTGCGTGGTATGTGAATATATCTCAATAAAATGATGATTAAAAAAAATAAAATAAAATAAAAACCTACAATCACAGTGAAAAAAAAAAAAAAAAAAGCAATTAATTCAGCCAAAAGGTGGAAACAATCCAAGTGTCCATCAACCGATGAATAGATAAAATGTGTTCTATACATATTCAGCTGTAAAAGGGAACAAAGTCCTGATGTATGCTGCAACACAGATGAACCTTGAGGACATGTTGAGTGAAATAAGCCAGACACAAAAAGACAAATATTGTTATGATCTCACTTACATGAAATACTTTACATGAAATACTTCGAAGCAGCAAACTTCATAAAGGCAGATGGTGGTTTATAGGTTAATAGAGGAGTGGGGGAGGGAGGAGGGAAGGAAGAGGAAGTTATAGCTTCTTTGAGGTGACAAAAAAGGAGGGGTAATGGAAATCAGTGATGGTAGCATAATACTGCACATATAATTAAAATTACTGAATTGTATACATCAATGCAGTCAATTTCTAGCAACAGCATCCAATTTAGAATGGAAGATGATCAACTCTGGAAAGCTTTGTTGGATGACTCTAAAAGAGACAATAAAGGCAGTGATACAGAAGACATGCAATGTGAGAGCAGAGAATAGCTACATTTCTAAAAATATACATAGTTTTCAGAATAAGTGCTTTTTAAAATGTACACAATCCCAAAAACTTTATGTATTCTAGTTGCCCAGCTTTTTTAGATCCACTCATTGGGAAAATGGAGGCTTGCCTTACATTTGGGCACTATTAGGACAGGAGAGTTAGTGTTTTAAATACAACAGTTACTCGCTAGTTGCTCTTCAGGCTTTGACTAACACATTTGTTTTTTGATTACCTAGCATTTCTCTCTACCCTCCTTTCTAAGAGCACTCCAGTTTCATTTTTGGGAATATTTCTCTCCCACCTCACATACAGGTGTGCGAATACAATTCCTGCGACTATCTCCCATACCAAAAACTTCCTCTCCTCATTGTGGCTTCCAGCCCTATCTCACTCCCAGTACAGACAGGGGGCGGGTAAGTGACCTAAATTCAAGTAATCAGACACCTTTTGAATTTTGAGAGTAAATACTAGCAGTTGTCATAGCCTGAGTGGTGGATGGCATTCTGCCATGGTCCCAGCTTATGATGGAATAACTTGCCACAGCTTTTACTGCCCAACTCTCCAGAGCCCCTTGATTCCTCCTGCCTTTTAAGTGTAGTTCTTCAGCCTCTGGTTGATTCTGGGAGCCCCCAATAGTCTTCTAACAAATTCTCTCCCGTTTAAGCTAGCCAGATGCTGGATCCTATTGCTTACAACCAAGAATTGTGATGAAGATTTTGATTCAATTTATGTATTTCTATCTTTAAAAATGCTAGTGCTAAATAAATAGCTGTTTAATCACTGAATGAAAACTTACATTACCATTCCATACTCAAAAAGCTAAATTGTTAAAAAGAAAATGAACATAGCTTGGATTTACCTCTCCAGTAACCTTGGATAACTCTGCTACTATCTAAAACCAACTAGCTATCAAAGCTCTATCACAATGCTTAATGGGGTTAAAAAGTGGATTTCTGTATCAAAGAACTGATTAAATATATTTTTAAAACCCCACGTTTATCTAATTCAGGATATTTAGTGGGACCAGATGAATTTAAGAGAGAAATACAAAACCAAAAATAAAAAGACGTATTTTACTGATGTCTTGCATTCTTGCATTTATTCTTTGTCTTCTTATACTTCATTCCCTGACTTTCCCCTTTATCCTTTACTTACTCCGGTCTAAGTACATTTTTCATTCTCAAACATGCCAAATACACACCCTACCATTTCTTTTAAATAAACTTCAAAATGTACCTCCATGAGACACTTCAGTTACAACCTCATGTGAAATTTTTTAAACATAAGCAAAACTAGAAATAACAGACAACACAACAAAGTTAAAACAAACAGTTAAAACAACACAACAGTTAAAACAGGCTTTTAACTGTTCAACAATTATGTCATCTGCAAATCTAAATTTCCCAAGACTTGATTCTTCATTAATATTAACCATATTAATTCACTCAAATTTCAACTGATTATAAATTTTTAAATCTCAAAGCTGCTGATAACATAGTGGGCATAAACTAAGACTGCTGCTAAACATCCTACAATACACAGGACAAATTCCTTACAACAAAGAATTACTTGGCCCCAAAAGTCATTAGTGCCAAAGGTAAGAAATCCTAGACTAGACATATGTTTTGCTGAAGATACATTTATGTGTTGATTACTGAGTACTCTCTCAGATGCTTCTGATGGCAGTACATAATTTGATAAAAAAAATAGTATTACTAGTTAAAAAAAAAAATCAGGGAAACTCTTAATTCCAAACCACATGGTTCTAGGGATTTCAGACAGCATATCACGGCACTTATAGCACCATTCTTACACTAGTAGCTCTTTCCAAATACTACCAATTTCATTAATGTTGCGAAGCCATAAACTAAGGCCCAAGTCTCTGCTAATGTAGAGGAGTATAGAAATCCACTGGACATCAGCAAGTAGAATAAGCAACAACGTTTATTCTTTTCTAAAACAGTTAAAAATAAACTGGCCTTTCCAATAGTGCTTATACACCAGCATCAACAGTTTACTTGGATCTGTTTATTGTTCTCATCATAAAAGATATCAACGTGGTATCAGCACACAATAAAGCCAATAATGAGACTCTTGAAACCATGGAACTAGTTTACCTTTCTCTGTACTTGAAAATATAGAGATGATTTTATTCCTGGGCTTTTTTTCCTCTGGAACGGAGGGCAAAGGTTTCAAACTGTGATTAGCTGACAAAGGGTCTTTGCCTCCAGTGCTAAAAATGGTACTGCTCATCCGCACAGGAGGTGCTGGAGGCTTGTCTTCCAGTTCTCCGTTATCAGACATGATTCACAAGTATGAAGTTGCCTGAAATATATGGGCAAAAAAATGTGCAATTAATAGCAAGGAAAAAAACAGTCAAGATTCCCTTTACCTCTAAGCCATCAAGAATAAAGCATTCAGACTATCAAACTCCAACCCAGTGGCCTTGACTCTTGAAGACAATTGTATAACAACGTAGCTTACAAAGGGTGACAGTGTGATGGCCGAAAACCTTGTGGATCATACTCCCTTTACCCAGTGTATGGATGGGTGAGTACAAAAATGGGGACAGGGACTAAATGAGGTTTGGGGTGGGACGGGGGGGTGATTTGGGTGTTCTTTTTTTACTTTTGCTTTTTATTCTCATTCTTTCTTGTGCAAAGAAAATGTTCAAAAATGGATTGGGGTGATGAATGCATAACTATATGAAGGTACTGTGAGCAGTTGATTGTACACCATGCATGGATGATTGCATGGTACATGAATATATCTCAACAAAACTGAATTTAAAAAAAAGAATAAAGCATTCAGGAGTACCATGCTCTATGAAAGTTTCACTCACTAAGTTTATTTGTCAGAAACTTAAATGCTTCAGAGAGCCCCTATGACAGCTAAGTGCTGAAACCCAGAGGCTATAGCCTTTTCAAGAACATCAACTAGATATGTCCCCTTTGGACATTAAGTTTACACCCCTTTTCAACATGAACAGGTTAGGAATGGTCACTTCCTAGATACCCCTGAAGATCAGGGAAGTGATTAAACTAGAGGAAGGGCTAGCAACAGACAAGATGGAATTTAACAAAGGATTATGATTACTGAATCTTTATATAATTTTCTTTTCTTTATTACTAGGGTATTAGAATAGTTAGAAGGAAAAAAATTGAAATGGTGGAACTGTAAACCATAGCATCCTTTGAAATTTGTTCTATAGCTACTTGTTAAATTGTAATTTGAAAGCTATACCTTTTTGTATGTATGTTAGATTTCACAATAAGGAAATAACTGAAACTGCGGAATTGTAACCTATAACATTCTTTGAAATTTGCTAATTACTTGTTAAATTGCACTTGGTAATTTATCACTTTTATGTATATATATTATATTCTACAATAAAAACATAAAAAAAGAATAAAGCATTTATTATAAATATACACACAGTACATGTACAAGTACAAAACAGTAATAACCCACCCAACCTCAAATTAGAAGTTATCCACTTACAGTGAAATTTAGAAAAATCAATGAGTAGGAGATGAAATTGGTTATCAACATACATAATCTAACCTAACAAAGTCAGTAAATGGACAGCTGAGGGAATGTTTGAAAAGCCAAGTCCAGTTAAGAGAATTATGGTAATTTCTGTAAAGCGTGATTACACTAACATATCCAAATTAGTCACCTTGATTCACTGCCCTTCCCCCTACGTGGGATCTGACTCCCAGGAGTGTAAATCTCCTGGCAACGCAGGATATGACTCCCGAGGTTGAATCTAGACCCAACGTCATGGGATTGAGAACATTTTTTGACCAAAAGGGGGATGCAAAATGAAACAAACTAAAGCTTCAGTGGCTGAGAGATTCCAAATGGAGTCGAGAGGTCACTCTGGTAGACATTCTTATCTACTCTATAGATAATCCTTTTTAGGTTTTAATACATTGGAATAGCTAGAAGTAAATACCTGGAACTATCAAACTCCAACCCAGTAGCCTGGACTCTTGAAGATGATCGTAGGGCAATGTAGCTTACAAGGGGTGACAGTGTGATTGTGAAAGCCTTGTATGGATGGATGAGTAGAAAAATGGGGACAAAAACTGGGTGAAAAAATAGGGTAGGAGAGGGGATATTTGGGTGTTCTTTTTTACTTTTATTATTTATTCTTATTCTTGCTTTTTCTGGTATAAAGAAAATGTTCAAAAAATAGATTGGGGTGATGAATGCACAACTGTATGATGGTACTGTGAACAGCTGATTGTATACCATGGATGACTGCATGGTATGTGAATATATCTCAATAAAACTGAATTTTAAAAAAAGGCACCTTGGCATGGACAGATAGAGGGACAGACAGACAGAATGATAATGGAAAATGTTACAAAATGTAAAAAGTTAGTGGATCTGGGTATCTGGGTGGAGTGTGTGCTGGAGTTCTTTAAATGGGTTTTGTATTATTCTTGCAACTGTCCTGTAAGATTGAAAAAATTTTGAAATAAAAAGGTTTTTTTTTAATTAAATGCCACACACACACTTAAGAAGTTATTCACCAAATCTACTGATTCTAAGAGAATGTCCCTATAGAAAGACAGATAACATGGAGTCTTAAAGAGAATCTCAAAGAGGAAGAATGTGCCCTGTTCATCCAATCATAGGATAGGTCTCTGATAGGTCCATCTCTAGAGCAGAGGTGGATGCTTGGCTATTAAAAAGATCAACCAACATTCCCCTCATCTGATTCCACATTCACCAAACAGCTTTCTGATTACAATTTAGCACTCATATATAAACTTTCCTAAAGAAAGATAATGTGGCTCTGATGCAATATTTGGTCTCTCCGAAAATTTGACATTTTAATCTACATACATTAGTCTCTTGTGAGTTTTGTAGACAGTCCCATAGAGCTTGATCAATCTGTGTACAGTGACAAAAGTAGGGTTTTGAACTGAACCTTTAAATACAGAGTATACCCGAGAAGAGTAAGGCTGAAGTTCTGTCACTATGTGATATAATGCCCTGTCCAGGTTGACAGGTGACCTCTCTTATCCACATAGCTAATTCAGTAGAAACTTCATATTTTACATATGTTTACATATACTTATAGATATATATTTTATGTCCTTAAAAAAGTAAATCACACACACTTAAAATCAGTAGTAAAGGAAAGGAAGTTCCTAACTTACAAATGAGTTCTGATAAAAAAGTATATCCAAGCATACAACACATTTCCCCATCAAAAAAGGTTTTGATTGGTAATTGGAACCTGATTTGATTACAAGGTTATTTAATGCAATTAAAGTGAGCAAAACTTTGTATATGTACAATGAAAAGAATATCAACTGCATTTAGATAAAATTTTTATCACTTTATTTTATTTTTAATGCAACTTTATTGAGATATATTCACATAACAATCCTTCAAAGTGTACAATCAGCTGTTCATAGTATCATCATATTGTTGTGCATTCATCACCACAATCAATTTAGGTAAAATTAAAAACAAAACTGATTAAGTTGTTATTTAGTTTGAAGAAAAGTAGGTATGATTCAAAAAGAACTGAGAAATGGAGAGATTATTACACCTAATTCCATTCCAAATCTTACAGTTTTGGGTTGTTGTTTTTTTTCTTTCCTTGTTAGGAGTGTGTCACTATCATGACTGTTTATTTTATCTGCCATAATGAAGGCTATTTTTCAGCCTACAAAAGAGGAAGAGTGAGAGAAGATAAAGAAGGAAAAATATACATTTCTGGACTTAAATCCTTAGAGAAGAGCTGGAAAAAGGAAGAAAAAAGATCTATATCTGTGAGAAAGACTGAGGTGAAATTAAACTATTAGTGGTCAAAGGAAGAAATGGGAGTGAGATCCAAGAAGGTCGTGCGGGTGATAGGCAGAGAATTCTTCCAAACAGCTGGTCACATGATGTGGGGTTTGTTTTGTTTGGGGATGGGATATGGGCGGGATTCAACTGGCTATTCTTAAATGTGGGCTATCCGGTGTGGATTACCAGGGGGAAACTAGTTTGCTACAAATGAAAGAAAGATAAGGCTTACTAGCATTGCTTCATGGATTACTTGATGAATGGGTAACTCAAGGCAGATGTTTAGCTCTTAATGTGACCATAACATTAAGGCAGCTGTGTCCAGTATTAAGCATGGTTTAATAGCATGAGTTCTGAAATCAGACTGCTTTAGTTGTTTGGGTCCATCATTCACTTAACTGTGACCTTGGCCAAATTCCTTAACTGTGGCTCAGGACTCCTTGGAGAAATGGCTTGGCACAGAGAAAATATAAGATGAGTCTAGAGAATCCTGTGGTGCCAGAAAGTAAGCAGTGCTTAACAGTATGAGAAAATGTCAAAGGGATAGAGAAACGAGTTCCCAATGGCCAATACTGGGAACAATTTGAGCAAAAAATAAAAAATAAATAATAATAATGTAGTATTGGATTATAAAGTATAAAATAAGTATACATGATTCCATACTTACATAAATAAATGGACAAATAAATACATGGGGTGGGGTGGGCGGGGGGAATGGACAAATCTTCCTCACCTTAGATTTGCACAAAAAATATGTAGATACACCGTCTCCAAGAGTTGGAGGCTTAATATCCTCCTCCCTACTTTAATAGAGGCTGGACTTAGTGACTCACTTCCAAAGGAACTTCACAGTGGAAAAACAAGTCAAATATCATATTAACCAAGTGATGAAGGTTAACATCATAAATGGTAAGTCATGTTGATAAAATTTACTGATACAATGCAATGAGAAGCACATTTCATCTCTGGGGTATTCTTTTAACAAACCCGTAACTCCAGTCTATCCATGAGTAAAACATCAGACAAACCCAAATTGAGGGACTCTACAAAAGTCCTGATTCGTACTCCTCACAACTGTCAAGGATATGAAAAACAATGAAGGCTGAGACACTCCCACAGATCAGAGGAGACTAAAGAGACCAGGTATTCTAGATTAGATATTGAAACAGAAAAAGGACCATTAATGGAAAAACGGGTGAACTCCATATAAAGCCTGGAATTTAGTTAATAGCGACGTACCAATGTTGGCTTCTTCGTTTTGACTATGGTTATGTAAGTTGTTAAAATCAGGGAAAGCTTCCTGACACACACTTAATCTCACCCTATAATGGAAATTGTGTGTATAGTAATTACAACAACTATTTTGTTGTTACTAAAGCTCATCTGGAATCCATGCAGGAAAAATTCTGTGAACAAATGGGACAAAAAAAATTTTAATATACAGAAGTATAAAAAAAAATCTAAGACTAAATGAATAAAGAAACATAAAAAAAAATTACGGAAAGCTGAGTGACAGGTATACACAAACACTACTATCTTTGCAACTTCTCTGTAAAGCTATAATTGTTCCAAAATGAAAAGTCTGCTAATAAAAAGGAAATAAATTAATCAAAAATTAAATAGAAGAGCAACTAAAGAGACAATGACATTAAAAGCAATACATGACCCTGGATGGGATCTAGAAAGGGAGGAGAAAAGGATCAAAATGACATTATTGGGAGATATGAAAAAACTGAAATATAGACTGTAAGTTTCATATCAATGTTAAATTTCTTGAACTTGATAGCTTGCACTTAAGGTGGATACATAAGTGAATATCTTTGTTCTTAGGAAATGTACATGACAAAATGTTCAAAGAGTATGACATATACAACCAAGCGTTCAGAAAATGAACTGGTAGACAGAAATATAGATGGATGGATAGATGGAATGATACATCACAAATGTGACAAAATGTTAAAATTAGTGGACCTGGGTATCTGGGAGGAGGCAGGGGTATGCTGAAGTTCTCTGTACGGAGTTTGTATTGTTTTGTAACTATCTTGTAAGTTTGAAAGTACTTGAAAATAAAAATTTAAAAAAAAAAAAGTTAAATGAAGGGTTAGCATATGACACCCAAGAGAACTGAAAACATATATTCATTAAAAAACATGTACACAAATGTTCATAGCAGCATTTTTCATAATAGCCAAAAAATAGGAACAACTCAAACGTCCATCACCTAATGAATGGATAAACAACTGTAGAATATCCATACAATAGAATATTTAACTATAAAAAGGAGTGAAGTACCAATACATGCTACAAAAAGGCTAAGCCTTGAAAACATCATGCTAAGTGAAAGACGGTCACAAAAGGCCATATATTGTATGGCTGTATTTACATGAAATGTCCAAAACAGACAAAGCCATAGAGACAGAAGGTAGAGTAATAGTTGCCAAGAGCTGAGGGGAAGGAGAAGTGACTGCTAACGGACAAGGAGTTTCTTTGGGGGGTGATAAAAATATTCTGGAATTAGACAGAGGTGATGGCTGCACAGCCTTATGGATATACTAAACACCAATGAATCATACACTTTAAAATAAATTTTAGACTACGTGAATTAAATCTCAATAAAAAAAGGCATTAACTATACTAGTCTCCAGGTTTTCAGTTTTTGTTCAGAGGAAGACGTTAGAAGCAGCTCTGAGTAGTTCCCTATAGAGTTTCAGTTTTTATTTAAAGGAAGAAATTAAAACTGGTTAAATATATTTTAATTCATCATGCACAACATCAACTAAAAATAACACGTCATTCTCCCTGGCTATGCCTTCCTCAGCAACTACCCACAACCTACAGATTAAGGACTAAACTCTGTCTGGCATTTAGGACCTTTTAATTCCAAACTACTGAATCAGCCTGCTCTTACATGCATGTACCAGAAAATTCCTATGCTTCATGTTCCCCAAATATACCAAAGATTTTCCTGGTCTATATCATTTTTGTGAATTCATTTCTACATTCTTAAATTTCCTTCATCTTTTTCCCCATCCAACCAAATCTTTCAAGACTCAGTTCAAATTATTTCCTACATAAAGTCATTCCTGTCTATCCCAGCTCAAAAATGAGCCTTCACATCTGTGCCAGTTTGAATGTATGATGTCCCCCAAACACCATTATCTTTGATGTAATCTTGTATGGGCAGATGTATCAGTTTTGATTAGACTGTGATTCTTCGAGTGTTTCCATGGAGATGTGCCCCACCCAACTGTGGGCGATGACTCTAACTGGATAATTTCCATGGAGGCATGGCCCCACCCATTCAGGGTGGCCCTTGATCAGTGGAGCCATATAAATGAGCTGACAAACAGAAGGAACTCAGTGCAGCTGTGAGTGACATTTTGAAGAGGAGCTCCAGACAAGAGGGACACTTTGAAGAAAGCACAGGAGCTGCAGATGAGAGACAGTTTGAACACGGCTGTTGAAAGCAGACTCTTGCTCCAGAGAAGCTGAGAGAGGACAAATATTCCAAGTGCAACTAAGAGTGACATTTTTGAGGAACTGAAGCCTAGAGAGGAATGTCCTGGGAGAAAGCCATTTTGAAACCAGAACTTTGGAGCAGATGCCAACTATGTGCCTTCCCAGCTAACACAGGTTTTCCGGACACCATTGGCCATCCTCCAGTGAAGGTACCTGTTTACTGACGTGTTACCGTGGACACTTTATGGCCTTAAGACTGTAACTGTGTAACCAAATAAACCCCCTTTTATAAAAGCCAATCCATCTCTGGTGTTTTACATTCCGGCAGCATTAGCAAACTAGAACAACATCTGAACTCAGATTGCACAGGGAAATACATTCAAAACATTAAAACTGAAAAGGATTAGAATCCCTCTGGGTCATCTCCCTTATTTTATATGAGAAAGAATTGACCCCTCCAAAATTAAGTTATTTGCCTAAAGTACACAAATCTAGTTACTAACAAAATCAAGAGCAGAATTCAAGTTTCCTAACAACTTTTAATCTCATGCTCTTTTCTTAATGATGCTAATTTACTGGACCATTCTACAGCAATAATTATAACTGTGTTATCATTGGCTGTTTTAAATGTTTTTTCTGCCCAAGACTTCAAGCTAGTCAAAGGTAGGGATTATATATTATGTCTTTTACTTTCCCTTATAATTTTTAACACAGTTCTTTGCATGTATTTAGACAATAATGTTTACTGATTTATGGTACCACATTCTGTCTCCAAATGAAATAAATACTATTCTTCTTGAATTTATTAGTCCTTTTATCAAACAGCATTTCACCAGACAACATGAGATACTATAACTACCTTATGTTAATAAAAATATCTTTGGAAAGATTTATAGTTTCCTCCTAAAAGTTGATTCATGGCTTTAATCTTCTGTCTCTGCCATAAAGGAGTTTATTTGTTTGTGCATGATTTCTACTGACGACGTTAAATGCCTGCAGGGCACAGTAAAAGGCTGTGATAAGGTTCCTTACACTCATTTTATATTTCAGCCAGACACAGTGAATAAAGAACATAAAAACAATTCATGATAAAACACTTATTTACCTTATATTTGCTCCACACTACTCAAAAGGAGCAAATGATAAGTGCTTCTCTCCAAATCTGTTCAAACACTTTTTGCTCCTTTCAGTGAAAAACAAGTAGGCGAAACAAAAAGTGTGCCCCAAACACACTGTACTCTTTTAACAGGCCCATTGTTTAACTGTGACACGACTCAAGCACAAACAGTTCCTCTATTGTCTAATGGGGAGACTAGGGGTAGCTAAATATACAACAGAAATGGAAAAAGTAGTGGCGTCTGGACCAGTTAGTTCAACTAGTGGAAATTACTAAACTTATTATGATCTACTGGGATTAACTATGGTACTCCAAGTACAAATCACATATGATTAAGGAACAAAACGATTTAAAAAGTACAATTTTGCTTTATATTGTTACTTACATTTTATAGAAATAACAAACCTTAATTTTTTTAAGTACCATATGAATATAACAACATACTAGATCAGATTTCTGATAATCTCTCAATCAGTGCAAGAGCCCCCACACCAAAAGACCCTCCCGCCAGAATAGCCTCAACTGCCTTTGAGAGCAAAAGCAGCCATGAAAATATCCCTCATCACCTGAAGCTGGTGACATGTATCATGAAGGGAAGTTCACAAATCAGAAGGAAAAGGAGCGGTGGCAATGGCCATAATATCAGGCCCACGAGTAGTAAAGCTAGGAAGAAGAAAGGGAAAGGCTAAAGAGATATAGAAAACACCATCGGGTACTGGTAAGGAATAAAGGAAAATGAAGAGAAACTTCGCTTCAAACTCGAATAAAAGACTTGATGACATATAAAATTTTTTTAAATGCATGGATGAGAAAGTAAGATGAAAGGTATGCATCCACAGAGCCCCAAGGCAAAGTGAAACCAGAAACTCAAAAGACTAAGCAATTTACTAATCTGATAATTCTCAGGGGATTCTGACCAAATCCTGGTGACCACTTTGATGGCTGTCACAGAAACAGATGACAAAACCTAGTCTGCCTAAATTAAAAAATCTAAGAGGAGTCCCTACAAAAGGCAAAACTGGGCCAAACATACATGCTCCCACAATGCGCGCAAGGGTTTCTCTGTTCCCTCAGGTGCCAGGACCAGGGATCCACAATGGGAGAGCAGGTGGCTCCAGGTGGTAAGGAGTGGGGAAGGAGCTGGTCAGGGCATCATGAGATAAACTTTAAGTAGCCTTTTTCTTGATTCAGCATTGGCCCTAGAACTGCAGTCCTCTAACTGTTTTCTGGACCTTTGAAAAAGGTGTTTCTACCAGTTCTTGCTGGTGGTTCAAAACTTCTGTGGGAGCATGGTGCCCTGAAGAGTCTCACTCCACCATTTTGATCTGGAGTGATGCACTTTAAAGCCAAATTGATTTTTTGGCTTTTAATCTCAGCAACTGCTTCACAAAGCTAGACATCATCAAATGTATCAAAAACGAATGCTGAAATTATAAAAACTACCTAGAGCTAGATGTCCGCATTGTGTCTAATACATATTGATCAGTTTGCCTCAAAATTTAAAATATCCTGTGGCGTCTCTGAGCTCACTGGGGCACCCCAGGGTGCCTTGGCACAGTTTGGGAAATGGACTCAGAACTTTTATATAGAAGAAAATTTTACAGAAGAATATTTTCAAAGATCCAAATAAATGGAGAGAGAAACTAATATTCATGAATTTGGAGAGAATGGTACAAATGCCTAACTTCCTCAAATTGATCTACAGAGTCAAAACAATTCTAATCAAAATCCCAAGAGTTTTGTGAAGAACTGGAGAGCAAATCTAAAATTATATGGAAAAGCAAAAAGCCAGTAACAGCCAAGACACTCCTGAGGAATACTGTGGAGCAATTTACCCTGATAAACGAAAATTTTTATTAAAAAATTGGATCCTATACCAGATACTCATCATGTATCACTTCAGATTCTCTTAGCCCACCTGTCTATTGTTCAAGCTGCTACTCGAGCAACCAGCTCTATACTGGCTGTGACCAGCTTCTACGTGCAGACCCAGGACAACACCTTACTTCATGCCTGTGTTGCATGGCACAGAACATGACAGAACATGACACCCATATATACACACCTGGTAGCTGAGGGGAGGCAACTGTGGGTTGAATCTCTGACCAATGGTGATGAAAACTGATGGATTATTGCACCCCCCACCTTCCCACCCTGTGGGAGAATGATCCTGTGACTCATAACTTCCTGGGGGGCTTTACAATGGAATCAAGCAATCCGTTATGTACTGGCTGACACTCCTTCCTTGCGTCATTCCCTTTGCCCACACTTCTGCTCACTGGGATGTACTTCCTAATAATATACAGACACACATAAGCCCTCGGCCTCAAGCTCTGCTTTCTGGGGAATCTGAATGAAAAAACATCTCTGCCCTCTATCATACCAAATTAAAAGATTCAATGTGGAAGGCAAAATTCTAACTTTTAGAAGATTATGTAGAAGGATATCTTTACATAAAAGAGTATCTTCACAACACACAAAGCTCTCTAAAGAAAGAGATTGATAAATATGACTATCTTCAGCACCACTGAAGGAAAAGACAAGACACAAACCAGGAGATATCTGCAAGAAAACTAACCAACAAAAATTGCATCAAGGATACATAAATACTGTTAAAAAAGTAGAAAAGAAAATTCAATAAATAATGAGCAAATGATATGAACAGTCACTTCACAAATGACAAATAATGAATAAGTACATAATAAATTGGCCAACCTCATTAGTAATCATTGAATGTAAATTATGGCGAGTAGAAGATACCATTTTATACCTCTAGAATGGCAAAAATTAAGAAACCTGATAAAATCAAGTGTTAGCAAGGATGTGGAGCAAAGAGAATTCTCATACACTGGTGGCAGGAATATAAATTGGTAAAACTACAGCAGATACTTAATTGTGTGCAGAATTTTTGACTAGGTTGAATTTAAACGTTTGGAAATAGACAGAGGTGATGGTAGCACAATATGGTGAGTGTAAATGACAGCACTGAATTGTGTGTGTGATTGTGGTTGAAAGGGGAGATTTACAGTAGAGTATGTCACTAGAAGCTCGAGGATAAAACAAGGGAATGTGTAACAGTGAGTCCTGTGGTGGACGATGACTGTGTACAAATATAAAAATGTTCTTTCATGAACTATAACAAATGTATGTCACTATTACAAGGAGTAAATAATATTTTATTGAGTGGTTTATGGGGGAAGAATGCCTCTACTGCAAACTGTGGACTATAGTTGAGAGTAATATTTTAATATTTTTCCATCAACAAATGTACCACACCAATGCTAAGGGTCAATAATAGGGGGGGAAAGCAGTATGGGATATGTTGGGTTTTTTGGTTGTGGTTTTTTATTTTTTTATTTTTTGAGAAATGAAAATGTTCTAAAATTGATTGTAGTAAGGAATGCACAACTATGCGATGATACTGTGAACCAATGATTGTACACTTTGGATGGATTGTATGCTATGTGAATATATCGCAACAAAACTGTTGAAAAGAAAAAAATGGCAAAACTACTTCAGAATATAATTTGGTATCATCTTGTAAAGTTGAACATCTCTCTATAATCTGCAACTCAGAAATTCTACTCCTAGGTATATAGCTAAGAAACACTTGCCCACACATAAATGTATAAGAATATTCATAGGAGCACTGTCATAATAGCAAAAGGCTGGAAACAACCCAGTCCTAGGATGGCACAGGCTGTGCACTGGTAACAAACAAATCCCCAAATCCCAATGGCTTAACACAGAAAAGGCTTATTTCTAGTAGATGCTAAGTTTAGAATGTTAGTGCTCCTTAAGGTGATTCAGTTGGTCTGCTCTCGTTTTAAGATTGCACCGTCTTAACAAGCTGCCACCAAAATGAAAGACACTGACAAAGCATAGGAGCTCTTAATTGTCTCAGTCTACCAGTGGCACACCTTACTTCTCCTCATGGTCCAAAATAATTTGGCACATAGTAAGTCATCAATAAATATTTGCTGAATGAACGCATGAGTAGAGGAGTCAGAAATCACTTCTATCAGGGATGGTCAGGAAAATATTTGTGAAAGACCACAACTGGGACTTGATAAATAACATAAAGGACAGAGAGAGTTTCAACAGATATAAAGTGGAGGTCACAAATGGTAAGCAGGCTTCACCTCACAGAGCAACTCTGAATGATCCAGAGTGGCTGGCCGTCATATCAATATGTATGCAGTGATGAGAACACTTCTGACTGTACTCCACTGACTCATTTCCATGAGTGCCAGGATCATTCATTCAGCTCTTCCATGTGCATAAGGAGTGGTGACATATGCCATTTATGTGCCAGCCCTGGCCCACTATATGTATACAATACTTGGCATTGATAAAAGCACAGAGGAAGGTACTATGGAGGACTAAAAAATGATAACACACTAAGAAGAAAGTATGAGCTGCAGTTAATAGAAGTAACTAGTGAAGCTGTTACTGGAGAAAGTGAAGGCGGGGAGGAAAAGAGAGGGTGTAGGGAGGGAGGGAATAATTGAAGACCAAAAATAGAATTTTAGGAGTGCTTACATTTATGGCAGTCAATAAAATAAAGTAATCCAGCAAAAACAAAGTCAGAGAGGCAAAAGTACTCTCCTCACTTGAAGAAAAATGTTTATAAAAAGGTGAAGAGAGTTTTTAAAAATAAGTATTCCTAAGCAGTTACCAAATTGCATAGAGAAGCTTAAAAAAAAATGAGGACTTGAAAGTTTCCCTTTACTTTCCCTCCCCTCTGCCTTAATCTCAACTAGACTAAACTCCTAGGAAAGCAAGTGTACCTTATTAATCTTTGTACTCCCAACACATAATACAGAGCTTGGCAAACAGTATGTGTTCAACAAACATCTACTGAAATGAACTGTGACTAGGTGTGTAAGTAAAGTGATAGAACCAGACATCACTTGTTCTAAGTGATGATGAAGAGATGACTCTCTGCCATTTCCGGGGCACAGGCTCTATCCCTTTAGCACAGTGGGGTGGCAGCCATATTTACCCCAACCCCAGGGAATTTATTCCACCCTCTTTGAAGCCTGGGGCAGCAGCACTCTTTCTAAACAACGGGGCAGCCAAACTCGCCTCAGTGTGCCTGGCAAATGATAGTCCTGGGGTAGTAACACTCTTCCTGAACAGGGCAGAAGGCCTACCCTCTGCAAACTCCAGGGCAAATTCAATCTTTCCACATGCAAGAGTGGTCCGCTCTCCTGGTACGAAGTTTCTTGACTCCATATCTTAGCTTCCATGATTCTGCCTTTGAAGTCATTTTTCCTTCAATCTGTCCCTTTTAGTCCAGGTTGGCAGTGGTTCCGTTCATAAAGATCTCACAAAAAACATGTCAGTTTTGCATGCAGTACACATGGATCCCAAACGTCAGACAATAGGACTTTCCACAAATCCCTTCTGGATAGCTGCATTTCTAATCCTGACTTGTAATGAAATCCTAACATGGGGCAGTATTCTCTGCGGACTCGTATTTCAGAAGCTCAGAATTTTTCAAATCATCAATTTCTGGTTTCTATGTACTTAAGATTTCAGTTCTCAGCTAATCCCTTTCCTCTCACATTTTACTATAAGCTGCAAGGAAAAACCAGGCTGCGCTTTCTACATTTACTTTGGAAATCTCTTCAGCCAAATATCCAACCTCCTCACCTTCAAACTCTGGACTCAACTTTGCTAAGTTCTACTTTAAAACAAGGATCACCTTTCTTCCAGTTTGCAATGACACATTCATCATTTCTGTCTAAGGCCTCATTGGAAGTACCTTTACCATCCATATTTCTATCAACAGTCTCTTCAAAGCAGTCTAGGCCTTTTCTATCAAGCACCTCACAATTCTTCCAGAATCTTCCCCTTATCCATTTATAAAGCCATTTCAGCATTTTTGGTATTTGCAAATGGCAGTTACCAATATTTGTTTCGGTTTGCTAAAGCTGCTGGAATGCAATATACCAGAAATGGATTGGCTTTTACAATGGGGATTTATTAACTTACAATTTACAGTTCTAAGGCCATGAAAATGTCCCAATTAAGGCATCAACAGGATGATACCTTGACTCTGAAGACAGGATCCTGGCATCCGGGTTCCTCTGTCATATAAGAAGGCACATCAGCTGGTGTCTGCTGGTCCTTCACTCCTGGGTTTCACTGCTTTCAGTTTCTGGTTCCAGTGGCTTCCTGTGTCCTGCAGGTCCTCTCTTAGCATCTCTGGAGCTTTTCTTTCTAAGTTCTCTTGGCTTTTGCTGTCTTTTATCCTCTCATAAATCCACTCCAGTAAGTGGATTAAGACCTACCTTGAATGGGGTGGGTCACATCTCAATTGAAATAACCTAACTAAAAAAAAGGTCCCACCCACAACAGGTCTGCACCCAGAGGAATTAATTAAAAGAACAAAGGCTTTTCTGGGATACATTAACGCCTTCAAACTAGCACACCAGGGGATGCGTATTTTTAAAATTTGAAATGAAATTGGCATAACATAAAAGTAACATTTTAGTGAGAAAATTCAGTGGCATTTAGTACATCTGCAATGTTGTGCAACCACCACCTCTACCTAGCTCCAAAACATTTTCATTACCTTGAAAGGAAACCCTATAACCATTAAATAGCTGCTCTCTATCGCCCCCTCCCTCCAGCCCCTGGCAACTACCAATCCACATTCTGCCTCTTTATCAATTTACCTATGTTAGATATGCCACATAGACAGAATCATACAATATATGGCCTTTTATGTCTGGCTTCTTTTTGGGGTTTATCCACATTGTAGCACATATCAGTACTTCATTCCATTTCATGGCTGAATGATATTTCATTTTATGATTATTTTACACCTTATTTATCCATTCTTAGGATACACATTTTTAAAAAGATTCTTTAAAAGAAAAAAATGTATTTCAATTCATTAAATTTTAGTAATTGTATCAGTGATATGAAAAAAAGTTCTATCAAATCAAGATATTTTGAGAATATGACGTCCTATCATGTAGGCAGGCCGAGCCTAAATGGGAATTTGCTCTTTAAGTTATCTTTAAGTTATTTCTCTTCTTTATAACAGCCTTCCTTCTTTACCTATAAACACACCATTCTGTAAAACTGTCCTGTCCAATATGAGTAGCCATATGATTGTTTAAATTTAAACAAATTAAAATTAAATAAAAATATAATTCCACTTCTCAGTCGCACTAGCCTTATGTCAAGTGTTTGCTGGTCATACGTTGCTTGTGGGTTCCGTATTTGACAGCGCAGATAGAGAACATTCCTATCACTGCAGCAAGTTCTACTGGACAGCCCTGCTCTTAAGTTTCCCAGGTTTCTATACAGTTGCTCATTCCACTGTCAGAGAAGAGTATGTGTTTTTCAGTCAGGTATTTCAAAGTCAAAGATTGTATCTAAAAAGATTAAAAACTAAACTTATACTAAGGTTTTAATTTTTTCCTTAAATTACTCAAAAACAGGAAAAGCAAACAATGCACTTCAGTACCAACTTAGTCAAAAGGCTGACAAGTCAAGAGGAACTAGTCTGGATTTAGTATAATTGGCCTATCCCTAAATAACCTATTTATATGAACCCAGTTGTGGGTTCCCACCCAAGAAATTTATTTTCATTCTCTAGAATTACTGCCCAACTTGAAATTGCAAACTCCAAGAAACAGTGAAACAGTATTACAAAGTCTCTGTGTCTTTCAGGAGAATCCTACAGTCTTTGCTATCTGGGGCAGGATTAATCCCTACACCCCAACAAGGGAGAAACTCTGTTTCCAATTTGTTTCCCCAGATTGTGTCTGCCAGAACTTCATATGAAAATCCCTGGGCAAAGAAGAGACGGATTTCTAAGACACACATTCCATCAGTATGATTAGAACAGAAAATCCCTTTCCCAAAGGTGAATTTGCAGGAGGATGGGAGAAGGACCATCTCTGGAGAGTGCAGATCAAGTGCAAAGTACAAGGCTTTCCTGGTGGCCAGAGGCGAGTCCTATAAAGAGGCTGATACTTCTGGCCCAAGTGCTCCCAGCTCCCCATGAGGTCCAAGAGCACAGGGGTCGCCCTCCAGTTGGTCAGAAACAACGGTGGTCCAAGCCCCCGAACGTGCAACTGGTACTTGAAGGGCAATCTTGTAAGGGACTTCCCTCAACCTGTGGAGTCTGGCCGATTTTGGGAAGAGTCAGAATGGAATTGGATTGAGTTACTGCAGTATTTGCAGTTGGTGACTGAACTTCTGATAACCCTAGATACAGTCCAATCCATTAATATGGCACTTATACACTTCTTTGACCTTTAGTCACCTGGCTTCTAAGTTGTCTCTCTTTCTGCAAGATTATAATCACCTGGCTGGCAAGAACACTTCTTATACTTCTCTGTATCTATGTGACACTGAGCCTAACAATGGTTTCCACACAGAGGTGCCAACAAATGTTTAAACTCACACTTAAATAATCATTCATATCTACACTATATACCTTCATTAGTTAAGACTACAAACAAAACACTTTTTAATGATTCACTTTATTTTAGAATCTTCATCACCCAGCATAAATAATTTGGATAGCATAAGAATGCACACACTACACCGACTGCACAGGTTTTACTCCTCGGCATGACAGATTTGCCAGCCTTTATGCTTAGTGCTCCAAAACCTTGTGACAAAAGAGATGAACTCTGCTCTTGTTCACAGACTGGTCGTGGCTACAGGATCATAATAGATTTGAGCATGAATGATTGATGCCTATTTTTGTATAAATGTGAAAAATGAGGTAGAAAATTATGCCCAGAACAAGGATGTTAGAGCCAGGTGACACGCATGGAAGTATAGGGGACTTTTCTGATAAACCTCCACTCTGGGCTTCCAGACATTTGGCAGAAATCCCACCACTCCCCCTCAATACCATCACCAATGTTGAGGTCAGATTCTATAAGAAAACTGGGGAAGGGGTCAGAAGGCCACCCTTACTGCTTTGATATCTTTTCCTGAAGTGTTAGTGCCCTCCAACTTATCCCAATAAAATGAAACTAAACAGCTTATGTAAAATCTGTATGAAGTGCTTGTTTACATCAAGCCTGAATAAACCTAATTCTATGTGGGATTACCTTAATATCAAATTAGGACTGGAAAGCATAGCTAGAAGAGAGAAAGGTCAAGAAAGCTTTGAGTTCAAACTTGGAAAAATTTGCACCACTTTTCAATGCCTTTTAGTAATCTAAAGTAGTACTACTCGCAGTGTGTTTATTATCAGTATGCAACAAAACAAAAACAGAGAAAAGGCATTTAGAAATTTTTAAACCAAGTTGGCAAATTAATTTATGTCTGCTGAATCTAGTAACAAACCCCAAGAATGGGGCTTATATTAATATCTCTGGTTTTAAATTTTTTATTGTTTCTCTTTTACAGTATTTTACAAAAGTGTCAGTCTGTAACAGAAAGCTTCTGAGAAACACTGATTTAAAGCACTTGATTTTCAACATACAAAATAATGCTTTTGCAAGAATCTGAAAAGACATTTCTCCAAATATACACAAATGGCTAATAAGCACATGAAAAAACATCCAACATCATTAGTCATCAGAGAAATGCAAATCAAAACTATCAGGAGGTACCACTTCACATGCCACTAGATAATAAACAATTGTTGGTAAAGATTTGGAGAAACTGGAACGCTCATGCATTGCTGGTAGAAAGGTGAAATGTTGTAATCTCTGCAGAAAACCATTTTATGGTTCCTTAGAAAGGTAAACAGAATTACCATATGACCTGGCAATTCTATTTCTAGGTACATACCCCAAAGAACTGAAAGCAGAAACTCAAACAGATATTTCCTCATCAATGTTCACAGCAGCATTATTCACAATAGTCAAAACGACTCAAATGTCCAACAACCAATGAATGGACAAACAAAACATAGTGTTCCATACAAAAAAATGCTATTCAGCCATAAAAAGGAATGAAGTTCTGATACATGTTACAACTTGGATGAACCTCACAAACATTATGCTAAGTGAAAGACATCAGACACAAAAGGACAAATACTGTATGATTTCCCTTACATGAAAATATCTAGCATAGCATATTCAGAGACAGTAGATTAAAGGTTACCATGGGTTTGGGATGGGGGGAAAGGGGGAGTTAGTACTTAATGGGTACAGAGTTTCTGTTTGGGACTACAAAAAAGTGATGAAAATAGTGGTGAGAGTAGCATAACATTGTAAAACTAATTAAAGCCACCGAATTGTACACTTAAAAATTATTAAAATGGAAAATTTTGTTATATATGTTATCACAAAATAAAAAACAAAAACACAATGAGATACCACTTTACATCCTCTACAAGGGCTATAATCCAAAAGAGAGGTAATAAGTATGGGTGAGGATGTGGAGAAATTGGAGCCATGAAACACTGCTGGTGAGACTGTGATATGGTGCAGGTACTTTGAAAAAGTCTTGCAGTTCCTCAAAACGTTAAAACATAGAGTTATCATTTACCCAGCAATTCACCCCTAGATAAATACCCAGGAGGAATGAAAACATACATCCACACAAAAACTTGTAAATGAATGTCCACAGCACCATTTTCATAATACCCAAAAAGTGGAAACAACTTAAATCCCACCAACGACTGAATGGATAAGTAAAATGTTGCATATCCATACATGTTACAAGATGAACAAACCTCGAAACATCCTAAGTGAAAGAAATCAGTCATGAAAAATTACCATACTATATGATTCCATTTATATGAAATGCCCAGAACAGGGAAATTTATAGTAATAGAAAATAGATTAATGGTTGCCTAGGGCTAGAGGGGGCAGTTTGGGAGAAATTGGGAGTGATTGCTCTTGGGTACAGGATTTTTTGGGGGAATGATGCAAAAGTTTGGAATTAGTGAGGATAACTTGCACTACCTTGTGAATATACTAAAAAACACTGTACACTTCAGTGGGGTGAATTTTATCATATGTGAATTATATGTCAGTTTAAAGGCAAGGTTGGAGGATTTCCCTCTGGTGAAGATACTCTGAAGAATATGATGTAGGATCCTAGAGCAATTTCAAGAGAAGAATTCTAAAAATAATTTGAAGAATGAAAGCATCATTGGAATGATCACAAAGCCTTTCAACTGGGCTACTTCAAGGTGACAAACTCATTTAACAGTAGAATTTTTGCTGTGATGAGGAAAAGAATCCATTCCATGGCTTCATGGTCATGTCTCTCACATTCTGTGCTGTTGTTCTTCATATCTTAACTAAAGGTTGATAGCCAACACTTTAAAAATATGTTGTCTGTGTCACTTATTCTGCTCATACAGTTTCTACACAGTAACAGAAAAACACAGGGGCAAAAATATTTAGTTTTTCAATTTTTCAGAAATAAAAGTTCTTGGAAATAAACAATTTTTAAAAATGTTGTTCAATGCTTTCATACCTCTGTTCATGATACCCTAATTCCCAAAACTATCCATGCCTCCCAAAACAGCTTCCTTAAACTTCTAAGTCACCTAGACTATGACTTAATCATTGTTATTTATTATTTTCTTATCTACTCTTGGTTCCTCTCACTCTATTCTTCACACTGCAAGAGGGATCTTTAAAAATAAACTTTCTCATTTCATTCTCCCATTTAAATCCCTGCATTGGTTCGTAAGTTAAATTCTAATGCATGTATGATCAGGCCCCTGTCTAACTTTCCAGACTCACCTCTTTTCATTCTTACCCTCTATCATTCTTTTTCAGTTTCCCTAATAGCCATCTCAGGTCTTCACACATGACCTGCCTACAAGGCAGAATTCTCTTAGGTGACCAAACATCTCACTTGCCCAGGACAGAAGGAGTTCCTGGGACACAGGACTTTCAGTGGGTAAACTGGGATGATTGGGCCAACCTACTTTCTTTTCACCACCTCCCTTTCTGACACCCTCCCATCTCCACCCCACACAGTTCCTTCTGTCTGATGATTCATCATGCTAGATTTGCTTTAATAGTATCTGTCTTCCCTAATCATGTTATAAACTCCACAAGCATGGGTCCAGTGGGTATTTTGTTGGTCACTAAATCACTAATACCTAGCACTGTGTCTAGTCCGTAGTAGGTGACGAGTAATTATTTGGCGAAAGAATAAAATCAACGTGAAAAAATTTTATCTGTGATGACATCAGAGTCAAGTAAAGGTTTTTTTCTTCTGTAGGCTAGAGGAGACCCAGGAAAGTTTGAAGATATGTTGGAGAAAACTAAAACAATTAAATGCTCCATTTATCTTGATCCTCAAAACTGATAAAACTGATTCAGGAATCCTATCTTAACCACCATATATTCAGGATGAAATCAGGACATTAAATAGGCTAAATTCTCACTACCCAATCCTTAATATAAGTATTCCTTAATTTACAACAGGTCATATTCCTAACCAGAAGATGGGATTCTAGGCACAGAAACAGTAAGTATGATCTAGCTCATGAGACAGTACGGAGACCAGAGGGCAAATGGTACTAAGTAATGGAAATAAGACAGAATAAGTTGAGTGGGGCCAGAAAGTTGCAGATATTGGTCAATAGGGAGTACCTGAGAGTTTGAGCGGTTTGGTTTTAATTAGTGTGTTTAACTCTGATAATAAAAGGAGTACATGTTCTTTACAAAAACCCAAACCAGAATAAAGTCTAAAGAAAAAAACCAGAATACCCATAATTCCACCTCCTAAAGAGAACCATTTTTGTATTTTCACACTAGAAGTTACTAAGCAGGGAAATAATATGGAAGTGAAAAACCTGTTAGTAAGTCTTTTCTAATACATTCATTATTCAAATATTGATTTAGTGCCTAAAATATGTCAGATGCTACAGATCAAAGATAACTATGATTTGATCTCAGTTTTGAGCTCACAAACAATGGGAAAAGTAGAAACAGATGACTAATCTGCAATGAGACAGAAATAACAGGGCTGAGCCATATGTGGAAAAAGACCCAGAGCTCCTACTTATGAGAGTAACTAGGCAAAGAAGTCAGAATTGACTTGAAGGCTGAAATTTGCCAGGCAAGGTAAGAGAGGAAGGTCTCTCCATATAAAGGAAAGCGTGTAAAGAAACTACTGGTTACTTTGTAATCCAATTGTGAGCTTTCTTTTTGCTTCTTTCCCTTGGACTCTACCCAATCACTATTCTAAAGAAGTGAAACAATGACCATGCATGAAGGAAGAAAAGGGACGAGACAAAAAATGTTTTTAAACTGTCTGTAAGGTAGGGAACGAGTGGGGAGAGAACAGGCAAGGAACAACAAAAAGACTGTTTAAAAAGCACTAAGAAAAAATGAGTTAAGTAGGATGAGGTCTAGCTTTCCCTAAGTTTGGTCACAAACCCCAAACCACCATTCAAAACGAGAAATAAGGGCAGAGGTAATAAATATGTGAAAATGTTCAACTTCATCATCAAAGAAATGTAAATTAAAACGAGATAATCATTTTCCTACTATTAAAATGGTAATTTATAAATCTAAGGCAAGACCTTTTACTGAAAGATCAAGGTCAACCAGCAGACTTGATTATCTGATTATCTAGATGGTTATCTAGGTTAAAAAAAATTAAAACCAGTTTATTCTAGTAAAAAAAAAAAAAGGCATCAAATCAGAAGTCACCTCTAATAGGTCCCAAATTCCCTTGAAGACAATTTATATCAGATCTCTGAAGGATTTCCATTAGCTATAAGGTCATTCAATCTTACCTGAGGAAAAAACTTATGAACTGAGTTTTTTTAGCCATGATTTGCTTCACAAAACAAAGTTCAACTACCTGCCTAAAAGAAGAAATGAAGATACCTTGTCCCTCTCTATTATCCAACCCCTTATTTAGAGACCCAAAGTGCCTCAATCAAAGAAAGAAACTGGTCAGCCACCGCTTGCTACCCATTCCTTGCTATGAAGAGGTGGCTTTTGAGGCAGCCAGAGTTCATCTTTCTCCTCTGATCTTTCTATGTACATTTGGAAAACTACCAAGCGAATTACAGAAAACAAGCAAAAAAAAATGCCTGACTATGTGCCCATGTGTACGTAAGATTCAGGCAGAGCTGTACAGGGACAGAAAAAACTGGGTTGGTATATGGCTTCAGGAGATGGAGTCACAGAGGCAAAGTGCTGCATGTTGACCAGAGACAGGAAGAGCCCTAACAGCAGCACATGTTAGAAACTAGAGATGCTCACGGATCTATCAGTACAGAGTCAAACAAACAGAAACAGGGCAGGGCAAGAGCCCACCACCCCAGTCCAAAACTATCATATTAAATGAACATCTATTAATGCTGGAAATCAGGTTAGGAGATATGCATTTATCCTTCAGCAACACACCTGAGAGAAGTTTCACCCAGAACCCCAGTCAAGTTTCTGACAAAGGCCCATCAGATAATATATAAAAGTTACAATTCAAGGATGAATAATCAGAAAAAAACCCAACATAGGTACACTGCAAAAAATACTGCAGCACAAGGCAGAGGGAAGATTACCCTTCAAGGAGAAGCAGAGCTTGACTTAGAAAATGAATTACTTAAGGACACAGAATTAACTTACAAATAGTAAACTCTAGGAAACAGGAATATGTGGAGAGAAAACATCAAGAACTGAGAAGAAATTAAGATGAAGAGGGAGCCTGAAGTTTTATAAAGATATAAAGAAACTAAAATTGCCACAACAGAAACAAAGACATCAGAAGTAATAAAGGAAATCAAATGATGATGAGAAAGACAAAGATTTGAGAAGCTCACATGGAGGAAAGAATGGCAAGGCAACTCAAGAATTACAAGTGTTTTCAAGGGAAAAAAAAGAACAATTGTAACAAAAATAATAACCAAAGACATTTGTGGAAATGAAAAAAAGAACCAAGTATGCAGATTTAAGGAGCTAATGTTTCAGGCAACCCTAGTGAACATGTACAACAAAACATGATCTGCCAAAATTTTTGAATGAAAGGAAAAAGGAAAATTCCTATGAGCATCCAAGTACAGGAAAATCAGAAAAGGGAAGGTCTGAAACAAAATGATTAATGCAAGATGATACAGAACAGTATTACAGAATTTTTGAAGATACTAGGGATCCAATATTAACTTTATGTTTATAACCAGCCAAGGTATTGTTCCTATATAAAGATAATTATCTTAAAGCCTCAGATATTTAAGGGCTCAAAAAATACATTCCTTCCAGGTACTCCTACTAAAAGTTAGCTGAAAATGTATACCAGTTAACAGAGATGAATCAATTTCAAATGTGAGATTAAGAAAACTGGCAATGAGTACTGAAACCATCTAAATAAAGTTTAAATAATTTGTGTGAACACTGAATGTATTATCAAAAGTATTAAAAGAAGATGTAAAGTTAGAAATGTGAAATGTATAAAGCAAAAAAAAAAAAGAAAAATGCAGCAATGAATCATTAAAAACAAACTAAAATGATAGAAACTCAAAAATATTCATTATGACAATAAATGTAAATGTTTTAAGCATTCATTTTGAACTAAAACAAAAATAAACGAGGCAATTTAAGAGACACAACTAAAACAAAATGGCACAGAAACTAAAAGTTTTAATGATAATTTATTGAACAAAGGAAAAAGTAGGGACAGGAATATCAATTTAAGACAAGTAAAATACAAGATTTAAAATATTATATAGAACAATCACTTTTATTTATGAATTATAATCCATAATGAAGGTCTTTAGCAGTAAAGAACTTTCACATGCACCAAGTAATACTGCATCAAAACACATGATAAAGAATCTTTAGAAATAAAAAAAAAATAAAAAAACATTTATTCCTTCATTCAACCATCACATACTTTCTGCAGACCTACTTGTTCTAGGCTTTGTGGAATAAAGCAGTAAAAAAAGAAGTAAAGAAAACAAGTAAATGAAAAAATATATAATTTCAGGTGGAAGTGCTATAAGGAAAAATAAACACATAGAAGGGCAAGAAGTTAGTGAGAGGAGGTAGGGGGAAGTTATTTTAGATAACTGATCTCAGACATGAAGGGAAGATAGTATTCATGCAGAGAAAACAAAATTATAAAGGTTCTGATATGAGAACAACCTCAGAAACATGCTACTTCTTAGTCTTTGACAAATTACGAAAATTTAAAAATTAATGAGGACTGAAAATTTGAATAAAGTTTAATAAACAAGTATATATAAAACTCTGTACCCTGCAAACAGAAAATGTTCTTTTTAAGTTTCTACAGAGCATTTACCAAGACGAATTGTAAAGCTTTAAGGGAACAAAAGAAAACCTCAATAAATTTAAAAGAAATTTTAAAAGACTATAGGCTCTGACAACAAGGCAATAGAGAAATGAATATAACTTTCCTAAACACCTCCTGAATCAAAAAGGATATAAAAACTATAACTACCAACTATTTGGAAAGTAATGAATATGGGAACATCACTCACATAAATTACAGCGTGCACCCAAAACTGTACTCAAAGACAAATTAAGAGCCTTAATGCTTCTACTCTTAAAAAAATGAACAAATAATTTAAGTTAGAAAAAGTATAACAAAATAAATGAAGGAAAACAAGAAGTGCAAAATAAAAGTAGAAATCAGTGAATTAGAAAACAGAAAAGCAGTAGAAAAATAAATCTCAAAACTGGTTATTAAAACAACCTAAGAAATAAACATCTGGCAAATGTAAAAAAATAATGAAATCACAAATAAAAAACAGAGAAGTGGAATAGCATACATTTTAATTACAAGAAAATAATATATGCAATTATACAACAGTAAATTTGAAAATCCAAAAAAATAAATATGATCTGGGAAAACACAATTTACCAAAACTGACTCATAGATAAGTAAGAACGCCTGAACAAACCAAAAGCTACAGACGTTAACATATGGCCTGTCTACTCTTATTAAACTAAAGTTCTATGACATTCTTTTCCCTCTCTTCAGTAAATTCTGTATACTTGACTAATATGAGTGGAGTTCAGGTTTCTCATAAAACATGCCTTAGGGTACCTTTGATTATTAGCAAATGTACTAGTAATACTCTTATCAACAGTTAAACGAAGAAAAACCATACCATTACCCAAATAAGCGTTATGAAAGCATGTGAAAATTAAGAAGCCATTCCTGTTTTTTGTAAAATAGGAACCTGAAGGACTTCTAACTAAAACCAACAGCTGGCATCATCCTTAACTGTAAAAGTACCAGACATATTCCAAAACAATTATCAGCTCTTTTATTTAACCTTGTTTGGAGTTTCTAGCCAATGTAAAAGAACTAAAATGAAATAATTATTGTGACTATTGGAAAGGGGGCAAAAATTAAAATTATTTTCAGGTAAGACAACAAAACTGGAAAACAAAAGTAAATAAACTTTTATGCAAGTCCAGTAAGATAAAAGAATAAAAATAATAGTGAACACAAAAATCTTGTTATTTCTGTGTACCTATTAGAAATAATAGAAATAAATTCACAAACAGAAAATAATTTAGTTATAACCTAATAAATGCAAATTAAATTGTATTTTTAATCTCACTAGCAAATACGCAAATTGTATTTCATTAAGAATAACTGGTATTTCAATGAGGATAGAAATAAAATAGCATTCACATAGCTAGCAATGATATTCATCAAACTTTTCTGAAAAGCAATTTAATACTTTTAAATGCTTATACTTTGATTCAATAATTCCACTTGTAGGAATCTATTCTAAGGAAATAATCAGGAATGAACAGAAAGAGTCATGCAGAAAGATATTCACTACAGCATTATTTACATAAAAAGCTGTAAATAATTTATACACTCAGCAACAGGAAAACAGTTAAACTAAGTCACAACCCTACAACGGAATGTTAGGCAATCATTAAAAATCATTTCTTAAAAGAATTTAAGGAGAGCACAGGGAAACTTTCAAGATTTAATATGATGTAACAAAGCAACATAGCAAATTATACTGAATATGATTCCAATTTTAAAAGTAAACTATAAATACACATACACATAAAGGAGAAAATGTACTGTCAAAAGTAGTTACTGATGGGTAATAGGATAAAAGATATATTTTTTAAAACTTTATTCTTTTTCAAATATTTACTCAGGAGAGTGGAGAAAGTTTGGTAAGAATTAACAACAGACACTTTATCAAAAATCTGGGAAATATTCTCACTATTACATCTGTCAACATTAACTTCATATTGCTCAGGTGCTTATGGTAAACAATTCTGCCTTATTCACAAGCCTATAAAATAGCAAATAATCTCAAAATTAAAAGGAATAGAAATTTAATGATTAAAAATTTAAAATGTACTTTGTTCTTAAATAAATGCAAAACTGAAATAAAACCTTCCATCTTTTGAGAACCTAGTAAACATTTACATGAAAAGCTATTAGGTAATATATAACAGTTTGATCCAAAGATAAAGAACTCAGTAGTGTGGTAACAATTCAATGTATGCATGTGTGTACATGCGAGTCACTTTTAACCAACACTGAGTTCTTCCTTTACATATCCCTCTGGTTAGTTTCAAGTGACAAAAATCGACAAATAATTTTAATTTCCAGAAAAACAACTCATTTTTTCAGTATACTGCAAATAAAGGCTATGGATCAAAATGTTCAGAAAATATAGAAGAATATCTAAATCTTAGTAGAGGTAAGGAAAGATTCCCAAAGAAAGCTATACTCCAAAACTGAATTTTTAAGGATGAGGATGAATTAGGCAAATGACAAGAGGTAGAAGTGACAGAGGGACTTTCTTCCCTTTTCAGATGTGATGCTTCCAATAAAATCATTACAATATTTCCTCTCCCAATCCCTATATTGCTACTAATTTTCATGCCACTCTCAAGCTCCTAAAATATTTTATACCTATACTTTAGTAGCAAAACTATTTTATATTTTTAAAACTCTCTTACTTACCCTCACCATGCACAAAAAAAAATCCCAGAAGGATTAAGATTAAAACACAACAATTATTAAAAGTACCAGAAGAAAATATATAAGACTATCTTCATGAAGGTAAAGTGGGGAAGATCTTCTTAAACAGAAGGCAAAGGATTAATATTTATTATGTGTAAAGAGCTTCTACAATTCATGAAAAGATGCTGAACATCATTAGCCATTAAGAAACAGTTTGGCAGTTACTCAAAAAGTTAAACACAGAATTACCATATGACCTGGGAATCACACTACTAGGTACATACACCAAAGAAGTGAGAACAGAAACTTGTACCCCAACATTCATAGCAGTGTTATTCACCAGAGCCAAGAGCTGGAAACAACCTAAATGTCCATCAATACATGAATGGATAAACAAAATGGGTATGGTATATCCATACAATAGCATACTATTCAACCGTAAAAAGAAATGATGTTCTGATAAATGTGACAACACAGATAAACCTTGAAAACATGCTAAGTGAAATAAGCCAGACACAAAACAACACATATTTTCTGATTTCACTTACATGAAATAACTAGAGTAAGTATATTATACTCATAGAGACAGAAAGCAGATTAGAGATTAGCAGGGACTAGGAGAAGGAATGGGGGTTTATTTCTTAATAGGTACCGAGTTTCTGTTTGGGTGATGAAGTTTTTGTAATGGAATGTGGTGATGGAAGCATAACATTGTAAAAGTAATAAACGCCACTGAACAGTACATCTAAATATGGCTACAATGGCAAATTTTATGTTTTATATATATATGTCATCATGATAAAAATTTTTTAAATTAAAAAACAAAAGAGCTTCTACAATTGAATAAGGATACACATCTCATAGTGTTGAGGCTGAGTGTAAACAGGTACTCTCATTATTGTAGATTGGAAGTACAGATTGGTACAGCCTTTTAGGATGGTAATTTGGTATTTATCAAATACTTTAAATGCGGACTTAAGAATCCCTTTTGTGGAAATACTTGTATACATATGCATGTGCATACAAATATACATAAGAGGAAATTAATTAAAGTTCCAATTTTAGTTGTTCAAAATTAGAAATAATATAAATGACCACAAATAGCTAAATAAACTACAACAATATAATGACCACCTACAGATGAGGTACAACTATATACAATGATCAGATTTTTTTACTCCTAAAAAAATCCAGCAAAAAAAAATTACACACACAAAGAACAGGTGCTTGTTTCCAATTGCATAAAGATAATAAAACTGTTAATAGTGCATACCTCTAGAAAGTGGGACTAGAAAGTAAGGAAAGAGTAACTTTGACATTTTACTCTAAATAACTGACTTGTTTGAACCTTTTATAATGAGCATATCCCGCTTTTGGAATTTAATTGAAAAACCAAGGGGGAAAAAACAATTCTAATCTGTTATGATGGTAACGTCTGAGAGATGACAGTAAGCTGATCTTTGCACTGCTTTCCAAATTTTCTAAAAGAAATATGCATACCTTTTAAATCCAGGAAACGTCTATTTCCAAAAAAAAACTTTAACAGTTAATGTCTCAAACTTGGTTTTGTGATTCAAACCTCTTTCAGAAAGCAGTTTAAATCTAAGTTGAGAGTACAAAAGTTGCTGTAGAAATAATTAAATGTAAAATCTACTTTAGAATGGAATATTATCTAGTATTTATTAAGCATTTAAACACTGTACAAATAGAACCTTTAAACCCTATGAGAGTGGCTTATATTGTTGTTATTATTGTTCCCATTTTACACACACACACACACAAAAACAGGTCTTAAAAAGTTTATCTTGCCTAGGGTCAAGTACAGGAGCCAGGATTCAAATCCAGGTCTGCAGCTTCTAACCACTAAGCTATAACTAGATATATGTAATAAGTACTAATGTACCTCAGAGACAATGAGCTAGAACCCTGAAATCCATGTTCTGACGGACTACTTTAAACCAGGTTAGTGATCCTGAAGAAGTGAGAAAGTACTGAAACTCAATTCTGATCAACTGCTATCTCATGAGGGCAAAGGGGGATGATTTTTGTCCTTCCTTTTCTGCTTCTGCCAAAGTATAAGAGGGAATTAGCCCTTTAACTTATCTAAAAGAGCTTCTGCGAACAAATTGATAGAACCCTGAAACTTTAAAATCCCTAAACATGGCAGTTTCAAGTTTTAATCTAAAATAGAAAATTCAGAAAGCCGCTAAAAATATTATATTCTAACCTAAGAATATATGAATAATCAATATTGATAGATTAAAGACAAGAAAGATTTTAACAGTACCTAATTATGTTATCCTTACCTACTTAAGCAAGTTCTCTTCTTTTAAAAAAGTTTAACTGAAATTTTATCCTTTGCTATCTGAACAAGTTCTTTCCTTTTTTAAAAAATGTAATTGAGAAGAAATATAAACCACTATCAACCACGTCTACTTGGAAACATGCCTATCACAAAGATCACAGAACTACTGAAAACATTATTCATTTGTTTAGTAGATATGCCCCAAGTACAGACTACTGTTACTTTATGAATTTGGGTGTGCAAGATTAGTATTAAATGTCACAAAGTCCAGAAGGTCCCTCTGAATAAACCAAGAGTCAAGGCCTTAAGGATAGAAGAATATCCAGAAAGTCTTCCTTAATAAAAATATCTGTATACAGAAAGAACTGTCAGAGTAGATGACACTAACAGACCACAATTCACACTCAAATATTTTTACACCCTAATGCCTTAGGCCAATAAGGCCTCCCATTAAGTTAAGCATGATAAAGCTTTGATGTTTAGCACCAACCCTTTTTTCTTCAGGCCCTGATGGAGAGAAAGATAGCAACGGACTCAAGTAAAAACACAAACACTGAATTTGGGTCAACACCTTTCACTAAAATCTGAACTTGGGTTTAAGAGCTACATATAATACAGATCAAAAACATGAGAATGTAAATGTAAATCAGTGTTCTTGGCTAATTAATAGTTAAAAAGACTTAAAAGCCAAGGATCAAAGAGTTGCCTTCAATTAATACCGTTATAAAACAGGAACAAGGCTTTCAATTATATATACACATATGGGCATAGTTATAGTTATAAATATGTGTATATTTTCATATGCATATATGTGTGTGCATATATACAAATAAAAATCACTGTGTATACTTTACAAATGTTACTGAGTTTTTGGCAAGGCTGACAAGCTCTAACCTGTTTTAAAAATTACTATGCACAGCATTTACCCCAATCTAACTTTATTTAATGTTATTCTTTTGGACACCGCTATAAAAACAAAACCCCCACAGCAAATTCTTGTGTATTTCAATATCCTGCCTACTTACAAGAGCGGAAGAGTCAAAAACAGCAGGGGAAAAAACGTGACGTGCACAACCTTGATCCAAAACACAGCTCGTCGTAGTCTAATTTTAGGCCTAACCATGTTATCTTTTTACAGAGGTTAAAAAAGAACACAAAAAAGTATATATCACTTGTTAAGTAGAACTGATAGAATGATATCATTAAGAGTTGTCATTATTTACTAAGAAGGAAATAAACCATCCTCACACTGCCCAGAGAGTATTCCCTTTAAAATTAAGATACAGCATGGGCCAACCTCAATTACTTTGCATACATCAGTCCTTGGATGGCTTTATATTTAAAGAATTAATCAAAAGATTGAGTCCACCTAGAAATGTGTGGCAACGTTATATGTATTTTTTAAAGAAAGCCAAACATGGTGAAAGTCAAGTTACCCTAAATCAACCTAAGTTACCTTTAAAAGCAAATATTAGCCTCCTGGCTGAAAATCAAATAAGAATCATGAGAAGATCCAAGAGTTCTGTTTTTAAGCGGAGGCTCTCAAAAACTCAGAAAACTGTAAGTTTCTACTAAAGTGGAATATGAAAAAGAGATTACAGATTGGAGTTAAAAGAGTAAGGAACTTGAGTCAATATTCCCGAGCAATGAAACTAGGGTGTAGAGAGATAGCAAGGAGGGGCTGAGAATCAGTGAGAGAGGGGAAATCGAGAATAAAAATCGAGACTTTTATCCAGCGTTAGAGTAAGCGGAGAAAAGGAAGAGGTTGAAACGTGAAAGAAGGGAAGCTCCAGAGAGGGCAGAGACCGTGGCGCGATACCCTTCAGGGCAGGGTGGGTCCAGGAAGAGTTAGACCTCATTAGTCCAGCAAGCTTCCCATTTCGGGCTAAAGCCAGAGAAGAAAACAGCCCTAGGGAGCAGACAATGAGCCACCGCCCCAAAATCCGCGGTTCCAAGCACGCAGGTGGCAGCTTCCCCAGCCCTGCGCGGGGCAGGTCGGCTGCTCCGGGACCGCTCCCGCCGACCAGGCCACGGAGAAGGAAGGAGGAAGGAGGGCGACCGCTTACGCCCGGCAGGACCGGCCTGTCTGCACACTTACCCTAGGCGAGGAAAGGTCCCGCCCCAGCGAGGCGCCTCGGTCCGAGCTCCCGGCGGGCTCCAAAGCCGCCCAGGCAAAAGCGCGGCGCAGGGGAGGGAGGGGTGGGATGGGGAAGTGGAACAGGAAGAGGAGCCGCGCAGGAGCGCAGCCGCTGCTACGGCTAGGCCAAGCAGCAGCCAGAGCCCCGCGGGCGCCACGGAGGGGAGGGCAAGCAGCCTTCGGCAATGGCGACGGCCCAGGCTGGAGGGGAAGCGGAACAACCGCCGCAGCTTGCGCGTGGCCACAACCCTGGGGGAGGTGACGGCGGGGAGCAGGGCGGGGTCAGACCACCACCCCACCCCGCCCCGAAGATTGGTGCTCCCAGGACCATACGCGAGCACCGCCTCTTAATAGGCTGTCTCGCGCGCGGGTTGCTGGGAATTGTAGTTCACAGTGGGCACAGCTCTCTTTCGGTATTGTTTGTAGTTAGAGGGCCCTCCGGTCTGACTTCATTTAATTCAGCATTGTCTTCAGTCAAGTCTGTGCCAAAGGAAGATGCTGACAGACGATTGCTGTTATGTGAATCTGCTCCAGGACATTTGTCTCTGGGAATTCATCCATTATCCATTTTACTTTTTTACCTAAAAACTCTTAAGACCATATTTTGCTGCTAAATTAAATCCCACCTGTTTGCAAATTAAGGCAAGTTCCTCAGTGTTTTACCTGTGGAGGAATTTATCAATATATTCACTTATTCTACAAATATATGAATTCTAATATGTACCAGACACTTGAAGTATCAAGGATACAAGGGTGTGAACAAGATGATCGAAGTCCTTGCCTTTGTGGAGCTTACAAATAAGAAAACACAATAATCAAAACGACTATATCTGATATGAGGAAAAAACTGGGAGCGATCCCTTTGGACAGGATGGCCAGAGAAGGCCTCCTTAAGGAAGTGACATTCAAGCTGGGAACAAAAAGATGAGAAGCACCCAAGAGAAAGCACTGCAGGCTGAGGTAGGAAGAAAATGGTTTGCTATGGTCAGTCAAGAAGGCCTGTGTAGCTGGAGCTTAGTCCAAGATGGGTAAAGTAACAAGATTCAGGTCACAAAGGGCCTTGAATGCCATGGTTAAGAGTTTGGACTTTATTCCAAGGAGCCATTAAAACCTTTTAAGCAGGAAGTGATTTGATCTGGTTTACACCAGATCAAATGACTATACAGCTATTTGGAGAATGGAGTATAGAAATGCAAGAAGAGAAGGGAAGTAAGCTAAGGAGGCAGTTATCACGACTTCCACTAGGGATTTAGTATGGAAATGTAGAGAAGTAGCTAGATTGTGCTTACCTCTGGATGTACAGAAAAATACTCAACTGACAAGAATGAATCAAGGAGCAATATGATAGGATCTTAGATAATCTGAAAAACCCTCCCATTATAAAAGACACAGAAATGCTAGATAAAATAGAACATCCTTTCAAGAATATAACTAAACTTACAAGAAAGAAAGGGGAATATTTTTGATAACCTTCCAAACTCCATACTCAATCCAAAGAGGAAGCAGGAAACCACAGTGGTAAGCAGGGCAATGAAGCCATGGTTGTATTGATCTAGTTATCTCAGAAATTTCTAGGGTTTTAATGGTGGCACAGGAGAAAGAAGACTGGGCCTGAACAAAAAGTGGGAACTGTGATTCCCGCATAAGGCTGGGAAACACAAAGGGCAACACCCTCCAAGAACAGAAAGGAAAAAAATCCCCTATACCAGCCCAGGGAGACAAGCAGAACATTTGTTCTGTTTAGACTAGACTTGGCATGGCGGGACAAAGAAAAACTTCCCTTTAGAATTCATAATTTTCTCTCACATGTGTTTGAAAGTTCAAATTTATAGGACCTGTACTTAGGAAACCTCAAGTCAAGAAAGTGATCCTAGGGTGATAGTGCTTGGAGGGCTGGAAGAAACAATATAAATCCTCCCTACACAGACAACCCTCAGTCTAGGCCTCCAAGGATTCCCATAGATAAACTAGATTTCCAAAATACCCAAAACATAATTATAACACACCTGAGGAAATAAGCCACCATGAGTGAATAAACAGACACTGCAAACAGACTGATAAAGACCATAAGGATTTAGTTATTGGAATTATTGGTTACAAAATATAAAATGTTTATTTAAATGATTAAAGAAAGTAGGAAAGGAGCTAGAAAACATGAGCAAGAAACAAGATACTATTTTTAAAAATTACCATGCAGCTTTGAAAAGAACCAAGGAGAACTTCTAAAAATAAATAATTATTGAAAACAAAGTCAATGGGTGGGTTAAATAGCAATACAAACACTTGAAGTGAAAATTTGTGAACTGGAGGACAGATCTCAAGAAATTACTAAGAGCAGCCCAGAGACAAAGAGAGAGGTAAATATGAGAGACAGATTAAAAGACATGGAGATAGACTGTGAAGGTCTACCATATGCCTAATGAGAATTCCAGGGAAGAAATGAGAGCATATAGAAAAGGTAGTATTTGATGAGATAATGGTTAACAATTTTCCAGAATCGGTTAAAGGCAAGAATTTTCAGATTCTGGAAGCAAAGTGAATCCCAAGCCAAAAAGCAAAATAAATCTACTCAGACAGATGAATGAAACTTCAGAAATAACAAAGATGAAGCAATCAGAAAGAAAAGTCATTCCCTACAAAGAAACAACTATTAAATTCACAGCAGACTTCTAAACAACAATGGATGTAAGTTAACAATGAAATAATATTTTAAAGTACCAAGAGAAAATAACCAAACTTAGAAGGGCACATCTAGCTAAATTATCAATCATATGAGTGAGGATGAAATAAAAATATCAAACAAAACCAGAGATGTTACCAACAACAGAAAACCACTAAAGGAACTCCTTAAAAGAGAACACTTCAGGAGCAAAGTGATCCCAGAAGGGAGGTCTGAGATGCAAGAAATCACAGGTGCATAGCTAATACCTACCATCCTATCACTGATTAGGACAATCCTGAAGAGCATACCTTGTCCATATTATTTCATTCTTTGACAGTCTACCAAAGCCCACATTCAACTACCTGCCAGGAGCATATTTTGTAAGTTTGGGAAGTAATACAGCTAGGTGTTTGTCACCTTCTCTTAATTTCTTTATTTCCCGATCAGATCAACAATCAAAAATTATCAAAATATAGATAAGTAGCAATAAATGAATATACTCTGGATAGAATAATCCTTAAACTCATGATATTCTGAAATCATTAGCACTGCAACAGCTGCTTCCATGTGTGCATCATCCTTCGTAACATCTAGCTAAATAATCTAAATTCCTGATAGAGGAGCTGAGATACACATGCTTACATGCACATATACACTAAAAATAATCTGCCACCCTTTGTTGAGGTAACCTGTATCTCTGGTCTTTGCATCCACAAAAGCTTAACACAATACTTGAAGAAAAATAAGCCATAAAAATGGAACAAATTCTAGAACATAATGACCAGGAGAACAGTACCCATTCTCTTGGCCTTAAGCAAAAAAGACCACATACAGAATTACAAAACTGTTCTAAGAAATAAAGGGCTTATTCAATTTTTTAAGTATCCAAAGAAGATACAGTAATATAACCATGAATAAAAAGGTCAAAACCAAAAATGTTCTGTTATATCAAAAGCAATGTAATCTGCAACCATTTATCAGGCAAGAACAATCATACTGAAGTTTCCATTTTTATACTTTAAATACCCATATAAATGAGTAAATAGCTGAACTATTTTCCAAGCCACAATCTCAAATATTAACCTGAAAATTTAAGTACTGATGAAATCTTGTTCTGATGTGCAAAAGAAAAGAAATTATATATACACACACTCTCTAAAAAGGTTAAATAGTACCACATTCCCCCACCTGTCTAACCATACAGTATTCTAAAATGTTGTCTGTTGATGCTGGTGAATTTAAACTTCCATTTCATTGCCACATTATTAGCCTCATTGTGAAATAAATGCTCATAAAACATGGAATTTTTTCTTATAAGAAAACACTAAATGTACGAAACTAGCTTGGATTGAAATTTTAATCATTTTTAAAATCTCTAATATTTCTGCTTTATAGCATTGGGCTGCCTTTTACAGTATTTAAGTCTCAAACAGACCTTCGAAAAGAATTATGACTAGTCAAACAATACATGTCATTATAAAATATTTATTTCCATAAAAACACCAGAACGTTTTAGGAAATTAAGTAGTGATTGCATATAAAAACATCCAATTACTCTACATAAAACAATGTTAAAATACCCTGATTTATTGGCTTCTGTTTTGAAACATGCTTGCCCTAAAGTTTTTATTTTTTAATTAGCCCATGGCACTTGCTTCATTTTCTATTTTTTTTCCACACATAGAGCAGTAAATCAAGACACTTTGTTAAGAAAAAGAAATCACCTGAAGTTTCCCTTTTTTGTAAATGTACAGCTTAATAAAATATACTTTTTAAAATGGTAATCTAAGTTGTCTTCCTGACATACACACTAAATTCTAGTATTCAGTTTCATCAAGCCCTATGCCAATTCATACATTCAAAAGAAATACTAAAAAATGTAAAAGGAGAATGGAGACGCTTTAAGGAATAATCAATTTTGACATGATTTCTTAGCTGTCCTTAATGATTTTCTTTGAAATTCTAGATAACTGGCCTTAATATTGTCACACAATTAGCATTTAAATAAACCTCTGGTTCATCCAAATTATTTCATTCTTATTTATACTGGTTTTCTCAAATTTTAGCTTAAGTTGAATGATTTCTATTCACAAAAAGAGAATAATTTGTCTCTAATACATTAAAAACTCATTTTTCTGTCCCAAATGAAGATAAAGTCACTTCTCATGAAATAAATATTAACAGAATTATGTTTCCTCTGTTGGCACTTAATGCTAGAGGAATACCAAGAGTCAATCCAATAGAGCACTACGCTTTGGAATTAGCTAAGGAAGATCCAAAATTTCCTCTAGCAAACATATTTTAGCCATAATTCCAATAAACAAATTTTTAAAAAATAAATGAAGACAGAAGACAAAAGTAATGACATAATTCTAGAAGAATATCTCTAGTCTTAACCTTATAAGTTTATGGAAAGCATTCAGCTGCATAAAATTTATAGGGAGAAATGACCATATTTGAAAACAGCCACAAGGATCAAAGTAGAACACAGGACTGTAATGAGCAGAGTCACAGAACATACTAAAGAGCTATGTATAGTCAGTCCCACTGGAACCTGTAGAGTCACATTCTTATACACCTATGGAGAGAGAAGGATAAAGAAGTTAAACAGAGACTCGTCCTAAGGTGAAACCACTATTTTTTTTATTTTTAAGTTGATCTTTTGTTTTTCTTTATCTTTCAGCCAATATGTTACATTGCATGTAACATTATTTGAATGACTCTTTTGGATCCAACATTTCATTTAATGTTATAGAATCACATTCAATTCCTATATAATTCTTAAATTCTCATTAATTCTGACTTTTTATACTTTTTACGTAGTTGAATATATTCTTAAAAAAAGAAAAATGCCAACTATATCACAAAGTCACCTTGTAATCAATAGAAATATTTACTTCCTCTTACTATGTTTCACATTTGAATACAGAATTCTAAGTTGAAGTTCTAAAAAAAAGCACAAAAACAACAATAAAACTAAACTATCCATTCATTTTTCTGTTTTGCTATTTCTATCCCCAGCTTTCAAAAGTTTGTTATTCACAAATTACACAACTGAATGTGTTCTTTACTGTTACCACAACAAATGAATGGTGGTGATACTGACTACTAACTTAAAAGTTCTTCTTATGTTAAACTTAGTTTCTATTTTCTATCTGGTTTTGAAGATAAAGGGGTTCAGTTAGAAACCTTGGGGAATTTTGTAATTTTAAAATAGGTTTTTAAAAATATTAAAATTTAGGCAATTTGGAGTACTTTTATTTTGGATTTCTTTTGAAATAAACATCTGGATTATAATTTCACATCAAAAATGTTACTAATGCATCTGTAACAAAGAGCTATCTGAAAATTATTTTCATCAAATGGCATCTTAAACAAACAAAGAAACCTCAGTATAGATCGCTACCTGAGTAATGGTCACCTATTTTTTCTGGTATATATAAACAAGAAATATAACATAAAGAAAAAAAATTCAAAGTAATTAATTATGACCTCTTATTTCAAGTTCCATGATTTTAAAGAGAACTGAATGCAAAATTTTTTAATAGTATACTTCTTTTGTAGTAAGGAACACTACCAGCTTTTTATTATTAAATCATATATAAACACAAATCATACTCTTTATTCACACACAAAAAATCAAATGCAATCTTTCAGATGTATTTTAGAGTCTGAAAAATTCAGGCACCATAAGGCAATGGTAAAATACTCAAAAGCATAATCAGCATAGTCGTCTCTCTTCCCAACTGTCAGTTTAAAGACAGTTCTCCAAAAAAAAGAAAGCAATAGTAAGCCATAAATAGTTTCTGAGCTAGCTAGTAGACATACTTCTAAGCAACCACAAGGAAAACATTACAAATCTAAATATTAACAATAGTACATATGAACAAATCTGCTTTATGTTTATCTGATTGACATTTATGGTGTCTGATTACTTAAATTTTAAATTATTTTACTTTTGTTACAAACTCATTTGACTTCATAAGAGTTAATCATAAAAATGATGACATTGTGTTTGTTCAACCAAAGAAAGTAAGTCTTAATTATGAACAAAAAGAAATAAACATCAGTTAAAAGGCAGCTCATGTCTTTATAAACCAGGTGTTCTTAGAGCCCATTTAATAAAATGCTAACCTTTTTTAGTAGTATGACAAAAAAAAAAAAAAAGGGCAGCTCATAAAAAGGTGAAAAGGGATAAGAAAAAAGAGGGAAAGAAAAGAGAAGAGTTATACAAGACTTACCACTCTGAAGAGAGAAAAGAAGTATATAATGTTATATATGGTATATGTATGCTATATGTATGTAGGGTAAGTAGAAAACTGCAGACTCCTAAGAGAAAGCCATTGTTTACCAGTGTGCCAGTTTGTAAATATTATGTCCCCCAGAAAAAAACATGTTCTTTAATGCATTCTTGTAGGGGCAGACATATTAGTGTTGATTAAGTTGGAACCTTTGGATTAGGTTGTGTCCATGAAGATGTGACCCACCCAACTGTAGGTGATAACTCTGATTAGATAATTTCCATGGAGGTGTGGCCCCACCCATTGGGCCTTGATTAATTCACTAGAGCTCTATAAAAGCTCAGACAGAAGGAGCTCACGGCTAGCCACAGCCAAGAAGAATGCACAGGAGTTGAGAGAGGAGCTGCAGATGAGACAGTTTGAAGACAGCCATTGAAAGCAGACTCTTGTTCTGGAGAAGCTAAGAGAGGACAAATGCCCCAAGAGCAACTGAGAGTGACATTTTGAAGGAGCTGCGGCCTAGAGAGGAATGTCCTGGGAAAAAGCCATTTTGAAACCAGAACTCGAGCAGACACCAGCCACATGCCTTCCCAGCTAACAGGCTTTCCAGATGCCATCGGCTATCCTCCAGTGAAGGTACCTGATTGTTGATGTGTTACCTTGGACAGTTTATGGCCTTAAGACTGTAACTGTGTAACTGAAAAAATCCCCTTTATAAATCCAGTCCATTTCTGGTGTTTTGCATTCCAGCAGTATTAGCAAACCGGAACAACGAGGTAACATTAAGTTACCCCAACTTTACAACTGAAAGCGAACTATGGAGGTCAAATTGGGAAGGCCATAGAAAAATAGTTTGAAAAGCCTAGATTTAGATATGGATAAGCAATGCAATTGCCTAAAAACTTTATCACAGTTAAAATGATACTACTTACAGTTTTATTTTCCTTTTTTCTCCTGTTCTATATAATATAGTGAAGTTAATTTATTTTGTTGTTCAAAAATTAATAAAACATTCTAAATAAAATTTTATTCACAAAGGAGAACCAGATGGACATGTCACTGCTTTTCTTTGCCATTCCGTACCTTTAAAATGCATATCAGCTATACCTAAGCCTTGGGCCAATGAGGCCTGGGACTAACCCTAAGTCCCCAGCCCCAAAACAAAATGGTCTGATGACTCTATCCAAATGAGGAACTACTGTTGCCATCAATAGTAAAGGAACAATATTAAAAACAAAAAAAACAACCAAACAAAAAACAGCTTTGTATGGTATACTATAAAGTGCTTAATCCCTTAAATGTGGCTGAAACATTACAGAAAAAAATTTTAAATCAGGCAGCATGATCCAAAAGTAACATAAAATATTAGCTTACTGGTTTATACTTCATATTGTTCCATTGGCAGATATCTTTATTCTTCAAAGTACAAGGAGCTGCCACTTCTGACTGAGCCCAGCATTTTAAAACTGGGAACTCTGGGAAAAAGAGGTAGAACAAGATGTCAGAAAACCTATATTTGGAGTAGAAGCTACACTTATGTTGAACCTCAGTAGAAGTCTTTCATGTTAGGATATAAGTATTAAAAAATTTAAGACACGATGTATGCGATTTGGACATAATTTTTACATGCTGTTTTATGTCAGCAGCCTCTTCTACATGGATGCCTAAGAAATTATCACATTATGAAGGCTGCACAGAAGTTGAACATGACTTCTTAACAAATACCACCACACCAGAACTACAGGTCACTTTTTAAGATGTAATATAAACTTTTTTGATGTATAACATACATTCAGGAAAATGAACAAATCCAAAGTGTACAGTTCAATAAATTTTCACATAGTAAACACATCCATGTAAAAACACTCAGATCAAGAAACAGAACAATACCAAAACCCTAGCTTCTCTCTCATATGAGGGGACACATTTTCAAATTTTATTTAATGTAAGTAAAAGGTACCATTTATAGAGACAGAAAATCACATTGGATGAATGAAGCTAATATCATTGAACCATTTTTTATTTTCTATCATGAAATGTATGAAGGTAGCAAATGTATGATTAAAAACTTTCTATCTGCCAGACCTTAGTAACTATCTTTACTTTTGTAAACTTTCTAAATCAGCCCAAATTTGGAGACATAAATAACCAACTGTGACAGGGGCTTCTTCAATTAAGGAAAAAGACTCAAATCTAGCAAGACTGGAGATGGCAAAAGCACAATTTTTTAATTTACCCAAATCCCCATATAAAAACAGAAAGCACAATTACACAGCAAAACCAGAAACTCACAGACAATGCCTGAAACAAAACTAGATGAAAAAAGTATTCCTTCAAACTCCAAAATACATGCAAGTGGGGACAAACCACCAAAAATCACAAGTCCTGAAATACTAGCATCTGTGTAGGAAGAAATTGAAAGAAGCAAAGGGCAACTAAAGGACCCAAGAACAAGAGAACCAGAAATAACCAACAGGAATTATTGGGAAGCCGAGGCATGCCAATTGAGAAAAGCAGAGAGAATTCATGGGGTCTTAGAATGGTGTAAAAGGGATGGAGCCTATGAACTCTCAAAAGCAAGCCATCAAGGCTACCTCTCAGGACAGAGCCTTATGCTGAAGAGAAAGTACAGAGAATGAAATTAAAACTGAGGAGGGCAGAGAGAACAGAAACAAAGAAAAGAAGATTCATACAAAAGTGGAGGATGGAAACAGAACTAGGAAACCTCAGAAAGCAGCTGACATATTTTTTTAACATCATATTGAAACAATAGAAGAGGAGCTCTATCAAGTTAGAAAAGCTATCTGAACTAATCTTCCTTCAAAATATTTAGGGAAACTAACCTCACATAAAAATAAGCAATAGAAAAACACTGACATCAAATCCCATACAAAGGTAATACAAGAAAAAAAGTTAAAAAAAAAAAAAAAAAGACTAGAGAGCAGAATAACATCTCTTCAGATATGCCCATGAAGACATGCCCATGAAAGAGATAAAAATTAGAATTACAATTCCAAAACAAAGCTAAAAGACATTAAGAAAATGATACAAGATATGAAAGAACATCTAGACAAACAGAACATGTGACTTACAAGATCATCATCAGACTTTTGAACAGCAACACTTTAGGTCAGGGCTCAACAAACTTTTTTCAGTAACAGGCCACAGTGTAAATATTTTAGGCTTTGTTGCAACATGGTCTCTGCTGGCACTACTCAGTACTGCCATTGCAGTTCAAAAGTAGCCATAGGCAATATATAATCAAACAGGTGCAGCTGTGTTCCAATAAAACTTTATTTACAAAAATAGCCAGAGTACTTGATTTAGTTCTTGGGTAGCAATTTGCCAAACCCAGCATTAGGCCAGATGGTTAAGATACTCAAGGAAAGAAAATGTGAGCCAAGGAGATAGAAAACAGTAATTATATGCTCTGCAAATGTATATAGGGAGAAAAAAATAGTGACAAAACATGAAAAAAAGATTTAAGTGTTTTAATAATCATTTGTAATGGTAGTATATGTATAAATATATGTTTTTGTGTGCATATCTCTCCCCAGAAAAGGCCTAGAAAAAATGACCAACCCAGTAGCAATTAGCCTCCTTACCACCCAAACTGTATTTCACTATAAGAAACCAGAGCTTCATGGAAACATAAAGCAGTGATTAAAAGTCAGAATGGTGGGCTACTCTGGGGGGGGGGGGTGGCAGGCTATGATTCGGATGCGCAATGGAGTTGCTGCTAGGGTGAATGGCAAAGTTCTATTTCTTGACCTGGGTGGTAGTTACATGGGTATTTGCCTTATAATAATTTACTTAACTAAATATTTGGTTGCAAAGTTTTTCTATAACTGTTTTATTATACAGCCAAAAAGATTTTTAAAAAGAAGCATGCTTTTGCCATCCATGTCCTTGAGTGAAGACTTGCCACCATACCCTTTACTTTTATTTTCAACCTTCAGAAAATATTTGCAATCCTTACCTTGGTCACAGTACATTAATAAATCTGGATTATTGACCACAATAAAAGTTTCCCCATCTTTACTATATGGCCGATGATAGCGGTAGTGCACAGGCAAAAAAGCTTGAAAACAATCAGTGCATTGTGAATCTTGTCTGGCATAAATGAGAACTTCAGATTCCTTAGACAAATAGTTAGGTGCTTCTATATTAAAATTTTCAGAAACCATCATTGCCTATCAAAAAGAAAATAAACATTAATTTAGAAGAAGAAATGAAGAGGATTAAAAAACAACAAAACCAGAAGAATGCTCGACAGATGAACAGAAGTATCAAATTCCCCCCCTTGTAAACATTTTTCATTCCCCTTCCATCCTCCAATTTTAAGTAGAAAACAGAGGACGTGATCCATGCTTTAATAAACGTTTGTCTACTATAAGAAAACTGGGGAACATATACTATGGGATGCCAAATTTCCCCATAATAAAAATTATTTCTTTGCAATTTATTAACCCCTGTTTAGGTGACAAAACAGATACCAAGAAAAGAGAAATTTGTGAACAAACATAGCATAATTCAATAAGTTTGAAAACTACTATGACAAAAAAAGGTTGAACATGTTTTGGGCTAAAATGATTGGTATCATACTGGTAACTTTCTGACCTTCAGAGAAATTAAGTAAGATGGTAGTGAGAGTAAGATAGAGCCCTGAGGTCAGGAAGTCGAAACAAATCTATAGGTCAGCACTCTCTATATTGGGTATAAAAAGTTAATGGAAAAATGGTAAACAACTGTTTAAAAAACAATAAGGTCAAAACCATTTTAAAATAAATATTCTATGCCAAAAGTGAAAATGCACATGTGGCAGAAATTAGCTTTAAGTTATAATGTGTATATATATACTTACACATACATTATAATGTATACATGTACATATACATGTATACTTACACATATATATGTGTAAATGTACATGTGTATATATGTATGGATGTATACACACATACAACTTCTGTCCCAATTCTATATGCAAAACCCAGCCATACCTCAGGGAAATAACCAGCATTAACTCCTTCCCATCACAACAACCATCCTAATTCTCCTATTTGACAATGACATAAAGCCTTATATTTTTTTCACTTGTTGTTCCTTCCCTGTTAATCACAGCAATAAAAGAACTCATTGGTAATAGGCAATGAATTATATAATCTTAAGAGTCATAAGGGACCTCAGAGGTGATCAAATTAAACCACAGTTCCAATGAGGGTATTGTTTAAGAATTCAGCCACTGCTTGGACGCTTTAAATGACTAGAAGGGAGCTCATTACTTTGAGCTGTCTCATTCTGTTTACTATTAAAAGATTCTTCCCTTTTTATGAGAGGACACTCAATGCCCTGGTCTATAACATTCACCACTTGTTCCTGCTTACAATGTCTGCAATTCATCTGTTTCTTAGTCTACTAAGCGTCCTTCAAGCATCAGAAGGCCACCATGCTGCCTTCACTAAGTTTTCTCCTCTCCAGGGAAATATTCACAGTTATATTGGTTTCTCAGGACATGGTTTCCAAAGCATTCATCATATTAAATGCCTTCTGAAATACTCACAACTGGACAGCTTATAGTAGCAACATTACACTCTTCAGTCAAAAATTCCATTAGCCTTTCAAGCAGTCTTACCTCAGTTTGCTTTATTTCTCACTTGACTGTTTTGCAGAACACTTCAAGTAACTCCCATCTTGTTTTTTCAAGTAATTGACTTTTTACTATTTAAATGCATGGCTTTGAATTTATCTCCAGTAAATTTTATCTGTCTGGTTGCAGTCCATTCCTTCTAGGCTGTTGAGATTTGACTAAAATCCCAACTCTGTCAACCAACAGCTATGTGTTATTTATGAATTTGACAACCACGTCTTCTGTATTTTTATCCAAGGATAAAAATGTTGGTTAGGAAGATAAAGAACAAAGTCCTAAGGAATACTATTAGAGAACTCCTGATAGAAATTTATTAATGAACTCTGTTTTGGTACAGCTAGATATAAATCAAAATAATACCTAGAGGCGGGGCAAGATGGCGGACTGGTGAGCTGTATGTTTTAGTTACTCCTCCAGGAAAGTAGGTAGAAAGCCAGGAACTGCGTGGACTGGACACCACAGAGCAATCTGACTTTGGGCATACTTCATACAACACTCATGAAAATGTGGAACTGCTGAGATCAGCGAAATCTGTAAGTTTTTGTGGCCAGGGGACCCGCACCCCTCCTTGCCAGGCTCAGTCCCGTGGGAGGAGGGGCTGTCAGTTCCGGGAAGGAGAAGGGAGAACTGCAGTGGCAGCCCTTATTAGAAACTCATTCTACTGATCCAAACTCCAACCATAGATAGACTGAGACCAGACACCAGAGAATCTGAGAACAGCCAGCCCAGCAGAGAGGAGACAGACATAGAAAAAAACAGCAAGACAAACTCCAAAATAAAAGCGGAGGATTTTTGGAGTTCTGGTGAACATAGAAAGGGGAAGGGCAGAGCTCAGGCCCTCAGGCTCATATGCAAATCCCGAAGAAAAGCTGATCTCTCTGCCCTGTGGACCTTTCCTTAATAGCCCTAATTGCTTTGTCTCTTAGCATTTCAATAACCCATTAGATCTCTGAGGAGGGCCCCTTTTTTTTTTTTTTAATCCCTTTTTTCTTTTTCTAAAACAATTACTCTAAGAAGCCCAATACAGAAAGCTTCAAAGACTTGCAATTTGGGCAGGTCAAGACAAGAGCAGAACTAAGAGAGCTCTGAGACAAAAGGCAATAATCCAGTGGCTGAGAAAATTCACTAAACACCACAATTTCTCAAGAAAAGGGGGTGTCCGCTCACAGCCATCATCCTGGTGGACAGGAAACACTCCTGCCCATCGCTAGCCCCATAGCCCAGAGCTGCCCCACACAACCCAGTGTGACGGAAGTGCTTCAAATAACAGGCACACTCCACAAAACTGGGCGTGGACATTAGCCTTCCCTGCAACCTCAGCTGATTGTCCCAGAGCTGGGAAGGTGGAACAGTGTGAATTAACAAAACCCCATTCAGCCATCATTTCAGCAGACTGGGAGCCTCCCTACACAACCCAGCACCCCAGAACTGCCCTGGGGGGACGGCACTCACCTGTGACATAGCACAGTCATCCCTCAACAGAGGACCAGGGTGTGCACGGCCTGAAAGAGGGACCCACTTGCAAGTCTCAGGAGCCATACACCAATACCAAGGACTTGTGGGTCAGTGGCAGAGACAAACTGTGGCAGGACTGAACTGAAGGATTAGACTATTGCAGCAGCTTTAAAACTCCAGGATCACCAGGGAGATTTGATTGTTAGAGCCACCCCCCTCTCCCTGACTGCCAAGAAACACGCCCCATATACAGGGCGGGCAACACCAACTACACACGCAAGCTTGGTACACCAATTGGGCCCCACAAGACTCACTCCCCCACTCACCAAAAAGGCACAGCAGGGGAGAACTGACTTGTGGAGAACAGGTGGCTCGCAGACGCCACCTGCTGGTTAGTTAGAGAAAGTGTACTCCACGAAGCTGTAGATCTGATAAATTAGAGATAAGGACTTCAATTGGTCTACACATCCTAAAAGAACCCTATCAAGTTCAGCAAATGCCAAGAGGCCAAAAACAACAGGAAATTTTAAAGCATATGAAAAAACCAGACGATATGGATAACCCAAGCCCAAGCACCCAAATCAAAAGATCAGAAGAGACACAGCACCTAGAGCAGCTACTCAAAGAACTAAAGATGAACAATGAGACCATAGTACAGAATACAAACGATATCAAGAAGACCCTAGAAGAGCATAAAGAAGACATTGCAAGACTAAATAAAAAAATGGATGATCTTATGGAAATTAAAGAAACTGTTGACCAAATTAAAAAGATTCTGGACACTCACACTACAAGACTAGAGGAAGTTGAACAACGAATTAGTGACCTGGAAGATGACAGAATGGAAAATGAAAGCATAAAAGAAAGAATGGGGAAAAAAATTGAAAAAATCGAAACGGACCTCAGGGATATGATAGATAATATAAAACGTCCGAATATAAGACTCATTGGTGTTCCAGAAGGGGAAGAAAAGGGTAAAGTTCTAGGAAGAGTATTCAAAGAAATTGTTGGGGAAAACTTCCCAAATCTTCTAAACAACATAAATACACAAATCATAAATGCTCAGCGAACTCCAAATAGAATAAATCCAAATAAACCCACTCCAAGACCTATTCTGATTACACTGTCAAACACGGAAGAGAAGGAGCAAGTTCTGAAAGCAGCAAGAGAAAAGCAATTCACCACATACAAAGGAAACAGCATAAGACTAAGTAGTGACTACTCAGCAGCCACCATGGACACCAGAAGGCAGTGGCATGATATATTTAAAATTCTGAGTGAGAAAAATTTCCAACCAAGAATACTTTATCCAGCAAAGCTCTCCTTCAAATTTGAGGGAGAGCTTAAATTTTTCACAGACAAACAAATGCTGAGAAAATCTGCTAACAAGAGACCTGCCCTACTGGAGATACTAAAGGGAGCCCTACAGACAGAGAAACAAAGAAAGGACAGAGAGACTTGGAGAAAGGTTCAGTACTAAAGAGATTCAATATGGGTACAATAAAGGATATTAATAGAGAGAGGGGAAAAATATATATGATATATGACAAACACAAACCAAAGGATAAGATGACTGATTCAAGAAATGCGTTCACGGTTATAACGTTGAATGTAAATGGATTAAACTCCCCAATTAAAAGACACAGATTCGCAGAATGGATCAAAAAAAAATGAACCATCAATATGTTGCATACAAGAGACTCATCTTAGACACAGGGACACAAAGAAATTGAAAGTGAAAGGATGGAAAAAAATATTTCATGCAAGCTACAGCCAAAAGAAAGCAGGTATAGCAATATTAATCTCAGATAAAATAGACTTTAAATGCAGGGATGTTTTGAGAGACAAAGAAGGCCACTACATACTAATAAAAGGGGCAATTCAACAAGAAGAAATAACAATCATAAATGTCTATGCACCCAATCAAGGTGCCACAAAATACATGAGAGAAACACTGGCAAAACTAAAGGAAGCAATTGATGTTTCCACAATAATTGTGGGAGACTTCAACACATCACTCTCTCCTATAGATAGATCAGCCAGACAGAGGACCAATAAGGAAACTGAAAACCTGAACAATCTGATAAATGAATTGGATTTAACAGACATATACAGAACATTGCATCCCAAATCACCAGGATACACATACTTTTCTAGTGCTCATGGAACTTTCTCCAGAATAGATCATATGCTGGGACATAAAACAAGCCTCAATAAATTTAAAAAGATTGAAATCACTCAAAGCACATTCTCTGACCACAATGGAATACAATTAGAAGTCAATAACAATCAGAGACTTAGAAAATTCACAAATACCTGGAGGTTAAACAACACACTCCTAAACAATCAGTGGGTTAAGAAGAAATAGCAAGAGAAATTGCTAAATATTAGAGACAAATGAAAACGAGAACACAACATACCAAAACCTATGGGATGCAGCAAAAGCAGTGCTAAGGGGGAAATTTATAGCACTAAACGCATATATTAAAAAGGAAGAAAGAGCCAAAATCAAAGAACTAATGGATCAACTGAAGAAGCTAGAAAATGAACAGCAAACCAATCCTAAACCAAGTACAAGAAAAGAAATAACAAGGATTAAAGCAGAAATAAATGACATAGAGAAAAAAAAAACAATAGAGAGGATAACTATCACTAAAAGTTGGTTCTTTGAGAAGATCAACAAGATTGACAAGCCCCTAGCTAGACTGACAAAATCAAAAAGAGAGAAGACCCATATAAACAAAATAATGAATGAAAAAGGTGACATAACTGCAGATCCTGAAGAAATTTAAAAAATTGTAAGACGATACTACGAACAACTGTATGCAACAAACTGGATAATGTAGAGGAAATGGACAATTTCCTGGAAACATATGAACAACCTAGACTGACCAGAGAAGAAATAGAAGACCTGAATCAACCCATCACAAGCAAAGAGATCCAATCAGTCATCAAAAATCTTCCCACAAATAAATGCCCAGGGCCAGATGGCTTCACAGGGGAATTCTACCAAACTTTCCAGAAAGAACTGACACCAATCTTACTCAAACTCTTTCAAAACATTGAAGAAAATGGACCACTACCTAACTCATTTTATGAAGCTAACATCAATCTAATACCAAAACCAGGCAAAGATGCTACAAAAAAGGAAAACTACCGGCCAATCTCCCTAATGAATATAGACGTAAAAATCCTCAACAAAATACTTGCAAATCGAATCCAAAGACACATTAAAAAAATTATACACCGTGACCAAGTGGGGTTCATTCCAGGCATGCAAGGATGGTTCAACATAAGAAAATCAATCAATGTATTACAACACATTAAAAATTCAAAAGGGAAAAATCAAATGATCATCTCAATAGATGCTGAAAAAGCATTTGACAAAATCCAACTTCCGTTTTTGATAAAAACACTTCAAAAGGTAGGAATTGAAGGAAACTTCCTCAATATGATAAAGAGCATATATGAAAAACCCACAGCCAGCATAGTACTCAATGGTGAGAGACTGAAAGCCTTCCCTCTAAGATCAGGAACAAGACAAGGATGCCCGCTGTCACCACTGTTATTCAACATTGTGCTGGAAGTGCTAGCCAGGGCAATCCGGCAAGACAAAGAAATAAAAGGCATCCAAATTGGAAAAGAAGAAGTAAAACTGTCATTGTTTGCAGATGATATGATCTTATATCTAGAAAACCTTGAGAAATCGATGATACAGCTACTAGAGCTAATAAACAAATTTAGCAAAGTAGCGGGATACAAGATTAATGCACATAAGTCAGTAATGATTCTATATGCTAGAAATGAACAAACTGAAGAGACACTCAAGAAAAAGATACCGTTTTCAATAGCAACTAAAAAAATCAAGTACCTAGGAATAAACTTAACCAAAGATGTAGAAGACCTATACAAAGAAAACTACGTAACTCTACTAAAAGAAATAGAAGGGGACCTTAAAAGATGGAAAAATATTCCATGTTCATGGATAGGAAGACTGAATGTCATTAAGATGTCAATTCTACCCAAACTCATCTACAGATTCAATGCAATCCCAATCAAAATTCCAACAACCTACTTTGCAGACTTGGAAAAGCTAGTTATCAAAGTTATTTGGAAAGGGAAGATGCCTCGAATTGCTAATGATTCTCTGAAAAAGAAACACGAAGTCGGAGGACTTACACTCCCTGACTTTGAAGCTTATTATAAAGCCAAAGTTGTCAAAACAGTATGGTACTGGCACAAAGATAGACATATAGATCAATGGAATCGAATTGAGAATTCAGAGATAGACCCTCAGATCTATGGCCGACTGATCTTTGATAAGGCCCCCAAAGTCACTGAACTGAGTCATAATGGTCTTTTCAACAAATGGGGAGAGTTGGCTATCCATATCCATAAGAATGAAAGAGGACCCCTACCTCACCCCCTACACAAAAATTAACTCAAAATGGACCAAAGATCTCAATATAAAAGAAAGTACCATAAAACTCCTAGAAGATAATTTAGGAAAACATCTTCAAGACCTTGTATTAGGCGGCCACTTCCTAGACTTTACACCCAAAGCACAAGCAACAAAAGAAAAAATAGATAAATGGGAACTCCTCAAGCTTCGAAGTTTCTGCACCTCAAAGGAATTTCTCAAAAAGGTAAAGAGGCAGCCAACTCAATGGGAAAAAATTTTTGGAAACCATGTATCTGACAAAAGACTGATATCTTACATATATAAAGAAATCCTACAACTCAATGACAATAGTACAGTCAGCCCAATTATAAAATGGGCAAAAGATATGAAAAGACAGTTCTCTGAAGAGCAAATACAAATGGCCAAGAAACACATGAAAAAATGTTCAGCTTCACTAGCTATTAGAGAGATGCAAATTAAGACCACAATGAGATACCATCTAACACCGGTTAGAATGGCTGCCATTAAACAAACAGGAAACTACAAATGCTGGAGGGGATGTGGAGAAATTGGAACTCTTATTCATTGTTGGTGGGACTGTATAATGGTTCAGCCACTCTGGAAGTCACTCTGGCAGTTCCTTAGAAAACTAGATATAGAGCTACCATTCGATCCAGCGATTGCACTTCTCGGTATATACCCGGAAGATCGGAAAGCAGTGACACGAACAGATATCTGCACGCCAATGTTCACAGCGGCATTATTCACAATTGCCAAGAGATGGAAACAACCCAAATGTCCTTCAGCAGATGAGTGGATAAATAAAATGTGCTATATACACACGATGGAATACTACGTGGCAGTAAGAAGGAACGACCTCATGAAACATATGACAACATGGATGAACCTTGAAGACATAATGCTGAGCGAAATAAGCCAGGCACAGAAAGAGAAATATTATATGCTACCACTAATGTGAACTTTGAAAAATGTAAAATGAATGGTTTATAGTGTCGAATGTAGGGGAACTAGCAACAGAGAGCAATTGAGGAAGGGGGAACAGTAATCCAAGAAGAACAGATATGCTATTTAACGTTCTGGGGATGCCCAGGAATGACTATGGTCTGTTGATTTCTGATGGATATAGTAGGAGCAAGTTCACAGAAATGTTGCTATATTATGTAACTTTCTTGGGGTAAAGTACGAACAGGTTGGAAGTAAAGCAGTTATCTTAGGTTAGTTGTCTTTTTCTTACTCCCTTGTTACGGTCTCTTTGAAATGTTCTTTTATTGTATTTTTTTTTTTTTTTTTTTTAATTTTCTTTCCATACAGTTGATTTAAAAAGGAAAAAAAGGTTAAAAAAAAAAAAAGGAAAAAAATATGTAGTGCCCCCTTGAGGAGCCTGTGGAGAATGCAGGGGTATTGGCCTACCCCACCTCAATGGTTGCTAACATGACTACAGACATAGGGAACTGGTGGTTTGATGGGTTGAGCCCTCTACCGTAGGTTTTACCCTTGGGAAGACGGTTGCTGCAAAGGAGAGGCTAGGCCTCCCTATGGTTGTGCCTAAGAGCCTCCTCCCGAATGCCTCTTTGTTGCTCAGATGTGGCCCTCTCTCTCTAGCTAAGCCAACTTGAAAGGTGAAATCACTGCCCTCCCCTCTACGTGGGATCAGACACCCAGGGGAGTGAATCTCCCTGGCAACGTGGAATATGACTCTCGGGGAGGAATGTAGAGCTGGCATCGTGGGACGGAGAACATCTTCTTGACCAAAAGGGGGATGTGAAAGGAAATGAAATAAGCTTCAGTGGCAGAGAGATTCCAAAAGGAGCCGAGAGGTCACTCTGGTGGGCAGTCTTACGCACAATTTAGACAACCCTCTTTAGGTTCTAAAGAATTGGGGTAGCTGGTGGATACCTGAAACTATCAAACTACAACCCAGAACCCATGAATCTCGAAGACAATTGTATAAAAATGTAGCTTATGAGGGGTGACAATGGGATTGGGAAAACCATACGGACCACACTCCACTTTGTCTAGTTTATGGATGGATGAGTAGAAAAATAGGGGAAGGAAACAAACAAACAAACATACAAAGGTACCCAGTGTTCTTTTTTACTTCAATTGCTCTTTTTCACTTTAATTATTATTCTTATTATTTTTGTGTGTGTGCTAATGAAGGTGTCAGGGATTGATTTAGGTGATGAATGTACAACTATGTAATGGTACTGTGAACAATCAAATGTACGATTTGTTTTGTATGACTGCATGGTATGTGAATATATCTCAATAAAATGAAGATAAAAAAAAATAATATCTAGCCCAAATTTTTCTATCTAGTCAACAAAGGTATAGGTATGACCTGATAATGATAATGGTAACTTTCTTTGAGCACTTACTATGTGCCAGGCATTTCACTAAGTGCTTTATATACATTGTCTCCTCTAATTTTCACAACAACCTTATCAGGGAGGATCAGATAGGAACTACTGTCCTATTATATAAATGAGCAAAGTATCAGAGTGGTTAAACAGAGCTAGTAAGTGGAGGAGCCAAGATTCAAAGCCAGGCCAAACTGACTCCACCATTCAATTGGGTTAAACAGTAGAAAATAGCCAATATACATGACCAGTTTAAAGTTGAACATAATAAATAAAACTTACAAACAGTATTTCTGATTCAACTATTTAGAATTTATGAAGGTACTGTGATCTTCAATTTCTCTATTCAGAGAAGTGGTTTTTGGTTTTCGTGGCGTTTCTTTGTTAATTTCTTTTGTCCTTTTGCTGTATACACTGACTGAGATCTCATTTCATTTAGACCATTTCATCAAAACTCTAATGTATTTATATTGCCCTCTCCTTAGTGTTTTTTTCTTAGGGCAGTTTTAGGTTTACAGAAAACCTCTGAATTGCACACAATAGTGAGTTCCTATATGCCTCCCACACACATACACACTTTCCCTTATTTTTAACGTTTCGAATTAGTGTGGTAACATTCATTTAAATTAATGAACCAATACTGATAAGTTATTATTAATTAAAGTCCATAGTTTACATTAGGGTGCACTCTGTGTTGTACATCTTGAGGGGTTTTCACAAATGCATAACGTCATTCGTCCACCATTATATAGCACCATACAGAAGAGTTTAAAGGCCCTAAAAATGCCCTGTTGTTCACATATTCATCCTTACTATTCCCCAACTCCTGGCAACCATCGATTTTTCTACTGTCCTTATAGTTTTGCCTTTTCCAGAATATCATAAAGCTGGAATTATATAGTGTATAGCTTCTCAGACTGGCTTCTTTCCCTTTGTGCTATGCATTCAAGGTTCCTTCATGTCTTTTCATGGCTTGATAGCTCATTTCTTTTTATCGTTGAATAATATGACATTGTATGGGTGTACCACACTTTGTTCATCCATTTGCCTATTGAAGGACACTTTGGTTGCTTCCAATTTTTAACATCTATGAATAATGTTGCTATAAATATCTGTATGCAGGTTTTTGTGTTCATATCAGTTTTCAACTCATTTGGATAAACACCTAGGAGTGGAATTGCCAGATCATATGATAAGCCTATGTTCAACATTGTAAGAAACTGTCAAACTGTCTTCCAAAGTGGGCTATACCACTCTGCATTCCAGCAATGAATGAGACTTCCTGTTGCTACACATCCTTGTCAGCACTTGGTAGTGTCAGTGTTTTGGGTTTCAGCCATTCTAAAAGTAACGTAGTAGCATCTCATTGTTTTAATTTGCAGTTTCTCTATTGATAAAGATGTTGAGAATCTTTTCATATGCTTATTTGCCATCTGTATATCTTCTTTGGTGAGGTATGTATTCAGGTCTTTTGCCCTTTTCGTAAATTGGTTGGTTGTTTTATTATTGCTGAATTTTAAAGTTCTTTGTATATTTGGATATAAGTCCTTTATCAGATATGTGTTTTGCAAATGTTTCCTCCTAGTATATGCTTGTCTTTTCATTCTCTTAACTGTGTTTTTCATAGACCAGCAGTTTCTAATTTTAATGAAGTCCAACTTACCAATTTTTTCTTTTATAGACTTTGCTTTTGGTGCTTTTTCTAAAAAGTCATCACCAAACCCAAGGTCAACTAGATTTTCTCCTACGTCACCTTCTAGAAGTTCTATAGTCCTGCATTTTACCTTTGGGTCTCTGATCCATTTTGTTTTAATTTTTGTGAAATGTGTAAGGTCTGTGTCTAGATTCATTTTTTTTTTTCACATGTGGATGTCCAGCGTTCTAGCACTGCTTGTTGAAAAGACTATCCTTTCTCCATTGAACTGCCCTTGCTTCCTTGTCAAAGACCAGTTGACTGTATTTGTGTAGGTCTACTTCTGTTTGTCTATTCTTTCACCAATACCACACTGTCTTGATCTATGTAGCTTTATAATAAGTCTTGAAATCAAGTAGTGTGAGTCCTCCAACTTTAGTCTTCTTCAGTATTGCCTTGGTTATTCTGGGTCTTTTCCCTTTCCTTATAAACTTTATAATCAGTATGTCAATACCCACAAAATAACTTCCTGGAATTTTTATAAGGATTGGGTACTGAATCTCTAAATCATGTTGGGAATAAATGACATTTTAATAATATTGAGTCTTCCTATCCATGGACATGGAATTTTTCCCTCATTCATTTATTATTGTATATTTTTCCACTGAGCATTTTCTACATGAATTTAAAATGGGATATAATGAAGATGGACAAGTAGGAACAGCAATTTGGCCTTCTGACAGGGATCTGTTAACAAAAGGATTACGTGGTGATGGTTCAAAAAATTTCACTCTGGGTATCTGAATTTCAAAAATGAACCTTATACAAATCTAACATCTGGGAATGCCCAGGAATGACCATGGTCTATTAATTTCTGGTGGGTATGGTAGGAACTAGTTCACAGAAATGTTGCTATATTAGGTTATTTTCTTGGTGTAGAGTAGGAACATGTTGAAAGTAAACTAGTTATCTTAGGTTAGTTGTCTTTTTCTTACTCCCTTGTTATGGCTTTTTTGAAAAATTTTTTTATTGTATGTTTTTTTTTAATTTTTTTTATACAGTTGATTTAAAAAAAAGGTTAATTAAAAAAAAAATGAAAAAAACATGCAGAGCCCCCTTGAGGAGCTGGTGGAGAATGCAGGGGTGTTGGGCTTCCCCACCTCGACGGCTGCTGATGTGCTCACAGATGTAGGGGACTGGTGGTTTGATGGGCTGAGACCTCTACCACATGACTTGCCCTTGGGAAGACTGTTGCTGCAAAGGAGAGGCTAGGCCTCCCTATAACTGTGCCTAAGGTCTACTCCTGAATGCCTCTTTGTTGCTCAGATGTGGCCCTCTCTCTCTAGCTAAGCCAACTTGGCAGGTGAAATCACTGTCCTCCCCCTACATGGGATGTGATACCCAGGGGAGTGAATCTCCCTGGCAACGTGGAATATGACTCCCGGGGAGGAATCTAGACTCAGCATCATGGGATGGAGAACATCTTCTTGACCAAAAGGGGGATGTGAAAGGAAATGAAATACGCTCTAGTGGCAGAGAGACTCCAAAAGGAGCCAAGAGGTCACTCTGGTGGGCACTCTTACGCACAATATAGACAACCCTTTTTAGGTTCTAATGAATTGGAATAGCTAGCAGCAAATACCTGAAACTATCAAACTACAACCCAGGACCCATGAATCTTGAAGACAATTGTATAAAAATGTAGCTTATGAGGGGTGACAATGTGATCGGGAAAGCCATATGAAACACACTCCCCTTTGTCTAGTGTATGGATGAATGAGTAGAAAAATGGGGGCAAAAAAAAAAAAAAAAAAGGCACCCAGTGTTCTTTTTTACTTTGATTGTTCTTTTTCACTTTAATTTTTATTATTATTATTTTTGCGTATGCGGTAATGAAAATGTCAAAAATTAATTTTGGTGATGAATGCACAACTATATAATGGTACTGTAAACAGTTGAATGTACGCTTTGTTTTGTATGACTGCATGGTATGTGAATATATCTCAATAAAAATGAATTAAAAAAAAATGAGCCTTATAAGGGGTATCTTCTTTTGGGAATGATGAAAATGTTCTAGACAGGGTTGGTGGCTGCACAACTTTGAATATACTAAAAACCACTGAATTGTATAATTTAAAAGGGTGAATTTTATGATATGTGAACTATATCTCAACTTAAAAATGAGAATAATTTTTTAAAAATGAGTCTCAAGGAAGACCCAAATTCATTTTAAACCATGGTCAATTAATAACCAACCAGCAGGATCTAACTAACAACAATTTGAGGTCTTGGGCTGACTTGAGAGTTTCAGCTGTGAGTTTCTTAAATCCTAGCTACAAAACAGAAAGTGGAAAAAATGAACAAGTAGATACTACAACATTTGACAGATGATCAAAAACTCAGGCAGCTGAAAGTGCGCACATTGCTTTATATTTAAAACAACAGAGAAACATTTTTTGGAGAGAATCATAAGCTGACAGTCAAAAGTGATTTGGACAATGGCCAGATTTTGGCAAATCTCTCAAACTTGTGCCAAAATCACCAATGAAACCAAAAAAAAAGTCGAGTGACTACATGTTGACCTGCAAAAATCATAATTTGTTACTCCATTTTCACTGCAGAGTAAAAAAAATAGCACATATGTATTACTGAGATACTGAAATTATACATCAAAAACTCATCTTAAAGCAACCCACACTGGTTCACAGACATGGACTCATACTTTTTCAAAACAATACTCAGCTACATACGTCACAAACCATCATGGTAAAGTTAAATGAATTAAGCTATGAAAATTTACACCATTTATAACACTTGCCAGATCTTTCTCCCACAGTCTGGAGTTCTTTCAAAGAAACAAAACATTCTCCAATTAAAACACAGTAACTGGTACCTTAGAACAATTTATACCATATAAAAAATGCAAAATTTTATAAAAATGAAATGTATAATAAAATTCTTTCTCACACTGGGATGTTAACCCTCACAAGACTTTTTATTTCTGATCAGTCTGGCAAAATGTCTATCAATTAATTAATCTTCTCAAAGAACCAGCCCTTTCGGTTTCACTGATTTTCTCTACTGTGTTTCTGTTTTCCATTTTATTAATTCTGCTTTGATACTTATTATTTCCATTCTTCTACTTATTTTGGTTTCATTTGCTCTCCTTTTTCTAGATTCCTAAGGCAGCTTAGCTCAGGTCATTGATTTGTGACCTTTCTTCCTTCTAATACAGTCCTATAAATTTCCCCTAAACATTGCTTTAGCAGCATCCCAATAATTCTGTATGTTGTGCTTTCATTTTCATTCACTTTAAAATACTTTCTTATTCCCTTTTTGATTTGTTTTCTGATCCATGGGTTACTTACGTTATTTAATTCCCAAATACTTGAAATTTTCCAGAGAACTTTCTGTTACTGATTTCTAATTTAATTCCACTGCTGACAGAGAACATATATTTTATAAAACCTGAATCTTTCTAACTTTCTGAGACTTCTTTTATGTCTTAGAATATGGTCTGTCTTGGTATATGTTGCAAGCACACTTAAAAAGAATGTTTATTTTACTGTTGTTGAGGGAAATATTCTATAAATGTCAATTAGGTCAAGACGATTGATAGTTTTGCTCAGATATTCCAAATCCTAATTTCCTGTGTACATGTTCTATCAATTATTGAGAAAAGAGTATTGAAATCTCTAATTATAACTGTGGATTTGTCTATTTCATTTTGCAGTCTACCAGTTTTTGCTTCATGCATTTTGAAGCTCTGTTATTAGGTGTATGAATGTTTAAGATTATTATTTCCCACAGATGAACTGACCCCATTACCGTTATGAAATAACCTACTCTACCCCTGATGATAGTCTTTGCTCTGAAATCTACTCTGTCTAATTAATATAGCCATTCCAGCTTTCTTTTGATCCGTATAAGCATTGTTCTGATTTGCTAAACTACCATTATGCAAAATACCCGAAATGGATTGGCTTTTATAAAGGGGATTTATCAGGTTACAAATTTACAGTTCTAAGGCCATAAACATGTCCAAACCAAGGCATCAACAAGAGGATACCTTCAATGAAGACAGGCCAGTGGTGTCTGGAACACCACTGACAGCTGGGAAGGCACGTGGCTAGTGTCTGCTGGTCCTCTGCTCCCATGTTCTGGTTTCAAAATGGCTTTCTCCAAAATGTCTCTGGACTTCTGTCTCTCTTAGCTTCTCTCTCTCTCAGCTCCTGTGCATCCTTGCTTGTTTTCCCAGGGCATTTCTCTCTAATCATCTGGGGTCCTCTCTTAGCTTCTCCAGGGCAAACTCTGGCCACATCTCTTAGCTCAGCATTTCCAAACGTCTTTCTGTCTGCATCTCCAAGCATCTGGGTCTACGTCAGCTTCTCCAGGTGACAAACTCTGGATTACATATCTTAGCTTCTCTCCAAAATGTCTCTCTCAGATTCTCTGAGCTTCTCTTCTCTGTACTTTAAAACTAATCACTGGATGGGTGGGGTCACACCTCCATGGAAATGATCTAATAAAAAGAGTCACATCTCCATGGAAACATTCAATCAAAAGGTTCTACCCAACAAGACTGGATTAAAAGATCATGGATCTTCTGGGGTCCATAACAGTTTCAAACCAGCACAAACACGGTATATCTTTTTCCATCCTTTCACTTTTTTTTTTTTTTTTTTCATTTTAAACAAGAAGTTTATTTAACAATAAGGCACTCGACTTAAAGGAAAAACTATCTAGAATTCATTTCTTTTAGATTAATTTATCTCTACTTAAAGACATATTGCCCTGGGAGGCGGGGCAAGATGGTGGATTGGTGAGGTGTATGTTTTAGTTACTCCTCCAGGGAAGTAGGTAGAAAGACAGGAACTGCGTGGACTGGACACAGCAGAGCAATCTAACTTTGGGCATACTTCATATAACACTCATGAAAACGTGGAACTGCTGAGATGAGCGAAATCTGTAAGTTTTTGCGGCCAGGGGACCCGTGCCCCTCTCTGCCAGGCTCAGTCCCGTGGGAGGAGAGGCTGTCAGCGCCGGGAAGGAGAAGGGAGAACTGCAGTGGCAGCACTTACCGGAAACTCATTCTACTCATCCAAACACCAACCATAGACAGACTGAGACCAGACACCAGAGAATCTGAAAGCAGCCAGCCAAGCAGAGAGGAGACAGGCATAGCAAAAAAACAGCAAGACAAACTCAAAAATAAAAGCAGATGCTTTTTGGAGTTCTGGTGAACATAGAAAGGGGAAGGGCAGAGCTCAGGCCCTGCAGGTTCATTTGCAAAACCCAAAGAAAAACTGATCTCTCTGCCCCCTGGATCTTTCCTTAATAGCCCTAATTGCTTTGTCTCTTAGCATTTCAATAACACATTAGATCTGCCAGGAGGGCCCTTTTTTTTTCTTTTTTTTTAACCTTTTTTTCATTTTCTAAAACAATTACTCTAAGAAGCCCAATACAGAAAGCCTCAAAGACTTGCAATTTGGGCAGGTCAAGACAAGAGCAGAACTGAGAGCTCTGAGACAAAAGGCAATAATCCAGTGGCTGAGAAAATTCACTAAACACCACAACTTCCCAAGAAAAGGGGGGCGTCCGCTCACAGCCATCATCCTGGTGGACAAGAAACACTCCTGCCCGTTACCGGCCCCATAGCCCAGAGCTGCCCCAGACAACCCAGTGTGATGGAAGTGCTTCAAATAACACGCATACACCACAAAATTGGACGTGGACATTAGCCTTCCCTGCACCCTCAGCTGGTTGTCCCAGGCTTGGGAAGGTGGAGCGGTAGGAATTAACAAGCCCCATTCAGACATCATTTCAGCAGACTGGGAGCCTCCCTACACAGACCGGCAGCCCAGAACCACCCTGGGGGGACAGCACTCACCTGTGACATAGCACAGTCATCCCTCAACAGAGGACCAGGGGGTGCAAGGCCTGGAAGAGGGATCCATTCATAAGTCTCAGGGGCCACACGCCAATACCAAGGACTTGTGGGTCAGTGGCACAGACAAACTGTGGCAGGACTGAACTGAAGGATTAGACTATTGCAGCAGCTTTAAAACTCCAGGAACACCAGGGAGACTTGGTTGTTAGAGCCGCCCCCCTCCCTGACCGCCCAGACACACACCCCTTATACTGGGCAAGCAACACCAACTACACACGCAAGCTTGGTACACCAACTGGACCCCACAAGACTTACTAACTCCCCCACTCACCACAGAGGCAAAGTGGGGGAGAACTGCCTTGAGGGGAACACGTGGCTCGCAGATGCCACCTGCTGGTTAGTCACACAAAGTGTACTCCATGAAGCTGTAGACCTGACAAATTAGAGATAAGGATTTCAATTGGTCTACAAATCCAAAAAGAACCCTACCAAGTTAAGCAAATTCCAAGAGGCTAAAAACAACAGAAAATTTTAAAGCATATGAAAAAACCAGAAGATATGAATAACCCAAGCCCAACCACCCAAATCAAAAGATCAGAATAAATACAGTACTTGGAGCAACTAATTAAAAAACTAAAGATGAACAATGAGACCATGGCACAGGATATAAAGGACATCAAGAGCATGGAACAGGATATAAAGGACATCAAGAAGACCCTAGAAGAGCATAAAGAAGACATTGCAAGACTAAATAAAAAAATAGATGATCTTATGGAAATTAAAGAAACTGTTGACCAAATTAAAAAGATTCTGGATACTCATAGTACAAGACTAGAGGAAGGTGAACAACAAATCAGTGACCTGGAAGATGACAGAACGGAAAATGAAAGCACAAAAGAAAGAATGGGGAAAAACATCGAAAAAATCGAAATGGACCTCAGGGATTTGATAGATAATATAAAACATCCAAATATAAGACTCATTGGTGTTCCAGAAGGAGAAGAAAAGGGTAAAGGTCTAGGAAGAGCATTCAAAGAAATTGTTGGGGAAAACTTCCCAAACCTTCTAAACACCATGAATACACAAATCATAAATGCCCAGCGAACCCCAAATAGAATAAATCCAAATAAACCCACTCCGAGACATATTCTGATCACACTGTCAAACGCGGAAGAGAAGGAGCAAGTTCTGAAAGCAGCAAGAGAAAAGCAATTCACCACATACAAAGGAAACAGCATAAGACTAAGTAGTGACTACTCAGCAGCCATCATGGAGGTGAGAAGGCAGTGGCACAACATATTTAAAATTCTGAGTGAGAAAAATTTCCAACCCAGAATACTTTATCCAGCAAAGCTCTCCTTCAAATTTGAGGGAGAGCTTAAATTTTTCACAGACAAACAAATGCTGAGAGAGTTTGCTAACAAGAGGCCTGCCCTACTGGAGATACTAAAGGGAGCCCTACAGACAGAGAAACAAAGAAAGGAGAGACATGGAGAAAGGTTCAGTACTAAAGAGATTCGGTATGGGTACATTAAAGGATATTACTAGAGAGAGGGAAAAATATATACGACAAACATAAACCAAAGGATAATATGGCTGATTCAAGAAATGTCTTCAGGGTTATAACGTTGAATGTAAATGGATTAAACTCACCAATTAAAGGTATAGATTTGCAGAATGGATCAAAAAAAATGAACCATCAATATGCTGCATACAAGAGACTCATCTTAGACACAACGACACAAAGAAATTGAAAGTGAAAGGATGGAAAAAAATATTTCATGCAAGCTACAGCCAAAAGAAAGCAGGTGTAGCAATATTAATCTCAGATAAAACAGACTTTAAATGCAGGGATGTTTTGAGAGACAAAGAAGGCCACTACATACTAATAAAAGGGGCAATTCAACAAGAAGAAATAACAATCACAAATGTTTATGCACCCAATCAAGGTGCCACAAAATACATGAGAGAAACACTGGCAAAACTAAAGGAAGCAACTGATGTATCCACAATAATTGTGGGAGACTTCAACACATCACTCTCTCCTATAGATAGATCAACCAGACAGAAGACCAATAAGGAAACTGAAAACCTAAACAATCTGATAAATGAATTGGATTTAACAGACATATATAGAACATTACATCCCAAATCACCAGGATACACATACTTCTCTGGTGCTCACGGGACTTTCTCCAGAATAGATCATATGCTGGGATATAAAACAAGCCTCAATAAATTTAAAAAGATTGAAATTATTCAAAGCACATTCTCTGACCACAATGGAATACAATTAGTAGTCAATAACCATCAGAGACTTAGAAAATTCACAAATACCTGGAGGTTAAACAACACACTCCTAAACAATCAGTGGGTTAAAGAAGAAATAGCAAGAGAAATTGCTAAATATATAGAGACGAATGAAAATGAGAACACAACATACCAAAACCTATGGGATGCAGCAAAAGCAGTGCTAAGGGGGAAATTTATAGCACTAAACGCATATATTAAAAAGGAAGAAAGAGCCAAAATCAAAGAACTAATGGATCAACTGAATAAGCTAGAAAATGAACAGCAAACCAAGCCTAAACCAAATAGAAGAAAAGAAATAACAAGGATTAAAGCAGAAATAAATGACATAGAGAACAAAAAAACAATAGAGAGGATAAATATCACCAAAAGTTGGTTCTTTGAGAAGATCAACAAGATTGACAAGCCCCTAGCTAGACTGACAAAATCAAAAAGAGAGAAGACCCATATAAACAAAATAATGAATGAGAAAGGTGACATTACTGCAGATCCAGAGGAAATTAAAAAAATTATAAGAGGGTACTATGAACAACTGTATGGCAACAAACTGGATAATGTAGAGGAAATGGACAATTTCCTGGAAACATATGAACAACCTAGACTGACCAGAGAAGAAACAGAAGACCTCAACCAACCAATCACGATCAAAGAGATCCAATCAGTCATCAAAAAGCTTCCCACAAATAAATACCCAGGGCCAGATGGCTTCACAGGAGAATTCTACCAGACTTTCCAGAAAGAACTGACACCAATATTACTTAAACTCTTTCAAAACATTGAAGAAAATGGAACACTACCTAACTCATTTTATGAAACTAACATCAATCTAATACCAAAACCAGGCAAAGATGCTACAAAAAAGGAAAACTATAGGCCAATCTCCCTAATGAATATAGATGCAAAAATCCTCAACAAAATACTTGCAAATCGAATCCAAAGACACATTAAAAAAATCATATACCATGACCAAGTGGGGTTCACTCCAGGCATGCAAGGATGGTTCAACATAAGAAAATCAATGTGTTACAACACATTAACAAATCAAAAGGGAAAAATCAAATGATCATCTCAACAGATGCTGAAAAAGCATTTGACAAAATCCAACATCCCTTTTTGATAAAAACTCTTCAAAAGGTAGGAATTGAAGGAAACTTCCTCAATATGATAAAGAGCATATATGAAAAACCCACAGCCAGCATAGTACTCAATGGTGAGAGACTGAAAGCCTTCCCCCTAAAACCAGGAACAAGACAAGGATGCCCGCTGTCACCACTGTTATTCAGCATTGTGCTAGAAGTGCTAGCCAGGGCAATCCGGCAAGACAAAGAAATAAAAGGCATCCAAATTGGAAAAGGAGAAGTAAAACTGTCATTGTTTGCAGATGATATGATCTTATATCTAGAAAACCCCGAGAAATCGACGATACAGCTACTAGAGCTAATAAACAAATTCAGCAAAGTAGCAGGATACAAGATTAATGCACACAAGTCAGTAATGTTTCTATATGCTAGAAATGAACAAACTGAAGAAAAAGATACCATTTTCAATAGCAACTAAAAAAATCAAGTACCTAGGAATAAACTTAACCAAAGATGTAAAAGACCTATACAAAGAAAACTACATAACTCTACTAAAAGAAATAGAAGGGGACCTTAAAAGATGGAAAAATATTCCATGTGCATGCATACGAAGGCTAAATGTCATTAAGATGTCAATTCTACCCAAACTCATCTACAGATTCAATGCAATCCCAATCAAAATTCAATCAACCTACTTTGCAGACTTGGAAAAGCTAGTTATCAAATTTATTTGGAAAGAGAAGATGCCTCAAATTGCTAAAGACACTCTAAAAAAGAAAAACAAAGTGGGAGGACTTACACTCCCTGACTTTGAAGCTTATTATAAAGCCACAGTTGTCAAAACAGCATGGTACTGGCACAAAATAGACATACAGATCAATGGAATTGAATTGAAAATTCGGAGATAGACCCCCATATCTATGGCCGACTGATCTTTGATAAGGCCCCCAAAGTCACTGAACTGAGTCATAAAGATCTTTTCAACAAATGGGCTGGGAGAGTTGGATATCCATATCCAAAAGAATGAAAGAGGACCCCTACCTCACACCCTACACAAAAATTAACTCAAAATGGACCAAAGTTCTCAATATAAAAGAAAGCACCATAAAACTCCTAGAAGATAATGTAGGAAAACATCTTCAAGACCTTGTATTAGGTGGCCACTTCCTAGACTTTACACCCAAAGCACAAGTAACAAAAGAAAAAATAGATAAATGGGAACTCCTCAAGCTTCAAAGTTGCTGCACCTCAAAGGAATTTCTCAAAAAGGTAAAGAGGCAGCCAACTCAATGGGAAAAAAATTTTGGAAACCATGTATCTGACAAAAGACTGATATCTTGCATATATAAAGAAATCCTACAACTCAAATGACGATAGTACAGACAGGCCAATTATAAAATGGGCAAAAGATATGAAAAGACACTTCTCTGAAGAGGAAATACAAATGGCCAAGAAACACATGAAAAATGTTCAGTTTCACTAGCTATTAGAGAGATGCAAATTAAGACCACAATGAGATACCATCTCACACCAATTAGAATGGCTGCCATTAAACAAACAGGAAACTACAAATGCTGGAGGAGATGGGGAGAAATTGTTGGTGGGACTGTATAATGGTTCAGCCACTCTGGAAGTAAGTCTGGCAGTTCCTTAGAAAACTAGATACAGAGATACCCTTCGATCCAGAGATTGCACTTCTCTGTATATACACGGAAGATCGGAAAGCAGTGACACGAACAGATATCTGCACACCAATGTTCATAGCAGCATTATTCACAATTGCCAAGAGGTGGAAACAACCCAAATGTCCTTCAACAGATGAGTGGATAAATAAAATGTGGTATATACACATGATGGAATACTACACGGCAGTAAGAAGGAACGATCTCGTGAAACATGACAACATGGATGAACCTTGAAGACATAATGCTGAGCGAAATAAGCCAGGCAGAAAAAGAGAAATATATTATATGCTACCACTAATGTGAACTTTGAAAAATGTAAAACAGATGGTTTATAATGTAGAATGTAGGGGAACTAGCAATAGAGAGCAATTAAGGAAGGGGAAACAATAATCCAAGAAGAACAGATAAGCTATCATGGGTAAATTTAATGTTCTGGGAATGCCCAGGAATGACTATGGTCTGTTAATTTCTGGTGGGTATTGTAGGACCAAGTTCACAGAAATGTTGCTATATTAGGTTACCTTCTTGGGGTAGAGTAAGAAAACGTTGGAAGTAAAGTAGTTATCTTAGGTTAGTTGTTTTTTTCTTACTCCCTTGTTATGGTCTCTTTGAAATGTTCTTTTATTGTATGTTTTATTTTTTATTTTTTTTATTTTTCATACAGTTGATTTAGAAAAAAAAAGTTAAAAAAAAAAAAAAAAAAACAAGGAAAAAAATATACAGAGCCCCCTTGAGGAGCTAGTGGAGAATGCAGGGGTATTGCCCTGCCCTAGCTCCATGGTTACTAACATGACCACAGACATAGGGGACTGGTGGTTTGATGGACTGAGCCCTCTACCATGGAATTTGCCCTTGGGAAGACAGTTGCTGCAAAGGAGAGGCTAGGCCTCCCTATAACTGTGCCTAAGAGCCTCCTCCCGAATGCCTCTTTGTAGCTCAGATGTGGCCCTCTCTCTCTGGCTAAGCCAACTTGAAAGGTGAAATCACTGCCCTCCCCGCTACGTGGGATCAGACACCCAGGGGAGTGAATCTCCCTGGCAACGTGGAATATGACTCCCAGGGAGGAAATGTAGACCCGGCATCGTGGGACGGAGAACATCTTCTTGACCAAAAGGGGGATGTGAAAGGAAATGAAATAAGCTTCAGTGGCAGAGAGATTCCAAAAGGAGCCAAGAGGTCACTCTGGTGGGCACTCTTATGCACAATACAGACAACCCTTTTTAGGTTCTAATGAATTGGGGTAGCTGGTGGTGGATACCTCAAACTATCAAACTACAACCCAGAACCCATGAATCTTGAAGACAATTGTATAAAAATGTGGCTTATGAGGGGGGACAGTGGGATTGGGGGGAGTTCTAAGTAAAGTAGTAAAGTAGTCGGCTCCCTTTTTAATAGACACCCCCTGTCTGCTGCTGAAACACATCAATTGTATCTTCATCCTCCATTTCCAACTGTGCAGGTATGTTTGTTTCATTGATTCGCTGCCGTCAAATCAGCATCTAATCTGCCTCATTGACAAACTCTGTCGTTCACAACAGGCCTTCATTAGTTTACTAAGTGTTGTATGCCTCAATCTCAAACCGTGCCACAGAACCATTCTGCCCCTCCATCTTCAAATTAATAGGATCATTGTTCTCAGTCTTGACTCCTTCCTTCAGTTTATCAGCCCTGGAGACAGCCTGAGTCTCCTCAGCAGCTGCATCACAAAAGAGGTGCCAGGTCCACACCGTATGCCTCCATCTTTTACTTTTAAGTAGTGTCTTTAAATTTAAGGTTTGCCTCTTGTAAAGTCTTGCTTTCTTATCCAATCTGACTCTGTCTTTTAACAGGGACCATGTCCTTTAAATATAACTATTGATGTTAAGCTTAAATCTATCATCTTGATATTTGTTCTCTATCATATCTATTCTTTGTTCCCTTTATCCTCCTTTCCTGCCTTCTTTTGGATTAATTAAATATTTTTAATTATTTCATTTTATCTGTTTCATTGGCTTATTTAGCTATAATTTTTTGTTATTTTTATGGTTAAAGTAAACATCTTTAACTTATCACAGTCTACTTTCAAGCAATATTAAACCATTTCATGTTTAGTATAAAACCTTTCAAAAGTATACTTCCATTTATCTCTTCCTAAACTTCGAATATTTCTAGCAGACATTTTACTTTTACATACAACTTGAATACTGCAATACATGGTTATTATTTTTCTTTAAACTGTCAATTGTCTTTTAAAGAGACTTAAATAAGGAAAAAATTCTTACATGTTTACCCATATAGTTACCATTTCAAGTGCTCTTCTTTCCTTTCTGTAATTCCAGATTCCATCTGGTGTCATTTTCCTTCTGCCTAAAGGAATTCCTTTAACATTTCTTATAGCACAGGCTGGAGAATGATTAATTCTTTCAGGTTTTGTATGTGTGAAAAAATCTTTATTTCTGCTTTGCTATGAAAGATATTTACCCTGGATACAGAATTCTAAGTTCAAAGCTTTTTATTTCAGTACTTTAAAGATGTTGCTGCACTGTCTTCTCATGTGCATTTTTCCAATATGAAATCAGCTGCCATCTTTATCTTTGTTCCTCTGTATGTAATATGTTTTTTATTTCCTCTTGCTGCTTTTAAGATTTTCTCTTATCACTGTTTTAAACAATTTGATTATCTCACACCTGAGTGTAGTTTACTTCACGTTTCTTGTGATTGAGCATCTTAGATATGAGGGTTTATAGTTTTCATCAAATGTGGAAAATCTCTGTCCATTATTTCTTCAAATATTTTTTCCACCCTCACCTCTCCTCTCCTCCAGGACACCAATTACACATATAGTAGGCCAGTAGTTATGCCACAGCTCCCCAATGCTCCATTCACTTTTTAAATTATCTTTTATCTGTTTTGCAATTTTGGTATAGTTTCTGTTGCTCACATGCATGCACTGATCAATAATGAGCTGAACACTTGAGGAGAACCATCTACAGATCTCCAGAATTCTGTCTCTATACAGCTCTCTCCTCTCCTGTACTCCGTCTTGTGAATTCCAGTAACTTTGGTTTCACCAGAATCTCAGCTTCATCTCAACTCAGGAAGTCCACCTGGCTCTGCATGGTTTCCCCTACCTGACCTACAGCCTGAAAACCCTCTCAAAGAAGTAAGCTGGGGAAATCGTAGGGCTCACCTTGTTTACTTCCTATCTCTCACAGACCACTGCCCTACATTTCCTAATGTCCAATAACTTTTTCTATTATTTCATATATTTTACCTGTTTCTTGATTATTTCAGGTGGGAGAGTATATCTGGTCCCTGTTATCCAACTTGGCCAGAGGCATTAGTCCTAACACTGCATTATTTTGATTGAGTAAAACTTGTGGTCTCAAAAACATAGCATTTCCATTTTGGATCCATGTTTTAGTTTCCTTGGCTACTCAAGCAAATACCATGTACTGGGTTGGCTTAAACAATGGGAATTTATTAGCTCAGTTCTGAGGATTGGAAAAATCCAAATTAAGGCATCATCAAGTTAATGCTTTCTTCCAAAAGACTGGTATTCCAGAGCTGGACACTAGCGATCATTAGTCCTTAGCTCCTGTCACATGGCAATGCAAATGGCAACCTCTCCTGGCCTCTCCCTTCTCTTCTGGGTTTCATTAACCTTCAGCTTCTTGCATCTCATGGCTTTCTCTCCTATCTGTCTGAATTTCAATCTGCTTATAAAGGACCCCAGTAATAGGATTAGGACCCATCCTGACTGAGTTGGGCCACATCTTAATTGAAGTGACCTCATCAAAAGGTCATACTTACAATGGGTTCACACCAACAGGAATGGATTGAGTTTAAAAACATGTTTTACTAGGGTACATAGGTCCAAACCACCATAACAGTCAACCCACACAAATCCCAATATCATCCCAACCAAAGGTATGAGCAGATAACCCCTTTTTTGGGTGCCCCTATCCAAAAAGATTCCATTTTCTTAGAACACGGTAAGTGATTTTATGAAGTAGGTTTAAGAATGATTCCAAACCATGTCATTACAAGCCAAGAACTATTTAAATTTGACATTTATTACTTAAAAATTTTAAAGCTTCACTTATAATTCATGACTTAGTGAAAAAAAGAACAAATGAGGTAAAAAGAACTGCAGTCCATATGTGTGTGTGTGTGTGTGTGTGTGTGTGTGTGTGTCTACCTAAACTGACATATATGTGTACACATGTATATCTTAACTACCATATATACAGAACAAACTGAGAATACAAGAAGAAACTTGGTGACTGGAGATTGAAATAGGTCAAAGACTTTCACTGTACACCTTTTCACACCTCCAAAATTTGAACTATTAGAATGCAACACCTGCTCAAAAATATTAAAATAAATAAATGAAACAGGTAAAGAAAATGGCATAAATAGCAATTAGAAATAAACTGCCATCAAGAATGATTACAAGTATATCTATTTTGCCTTTGACTCATACAGATTATAATCTTATAACTAAGAAGTACTTCCCAAAACTCCTTAATAAGAATCACCCAGGCTTTTTTAAACAGAATTTGGGGCCTAACCCAGACATACTGAATCAGTATTTCCCAGAAAGACAATCTGTACAAAAAGTGTCGCCAGGTAATTCTCATAAAGTTGGATAAACCTTTAACTAAGAGGTAATATTCTTGTCTGGGAAGAGCAACTATTTTGCAATTAGAAACCATGGATCATTTCTTGGCTCAACCATTTACCTATATCATCTTGAGTAATGGTTTCCTTAGTCATAAAATGGAGATAATGTTTTCAGGATCGTTATGAAGAATAATCTATGTAAAGGGTATGGCACACAATCTTTCTTAAATCTTAATTCCATCTTGCTCTCTTTGAAAAAAACAATTAAGACATTTGGCATATATATTTGCAGATAATATTAGTTTCCTTCACTTCTATACCCAAATTATACAAACGTTGGGGTAGATGTCTATCCAGTTTAATGAATTTGCTGTTGAAGCACTATTTTTTAATCTTTAATCTTCTTAAGACATGTATATATAGTCTTCTTAGTCACTAAACTATGAATCATTCTGCCCAAAAGCATTCAACTAGCTTAGTTCAGTTGGCTTATTCCTAACAGGTATCACTCACTTCTTGAAGAATACGCAAATCCTCTCTAAAAATGTTACTTTATTTGCCTTAACAAAATGAAAAATAAAATTTCTACGTTGTCTTGTCTATTGCTTTACCATAACCCAAATTATGGCAACCATAAATTAATTTCTCCAAAAAAAATTCCTCTAATAGTTGTACCTCTGTTATATTTCTCTCTTGTAATGAAGCCAACTCATATGGATCCACAAATAGTCCTGTCGGGATGTACTGTTTAATTAAGAGTCGGCAGGTCTGTAAGTCCTCAATGCTTTCTCCAAATTTCACTTTTATTAAAAGATCTCTGTAAGACAAGTACATTTGAAGTAAATCTCTTCATTCAACTGTTACATGAGATAGCATAATACCAAATTTAAATGAACAGAAACACTACATTTCAAATTTATTTTTCAGCAGATTATTAACTCAAATGACTTATACTATGTCAGAATCACCCATCAGATCATTCATTAATTCATTTCAAAAGCCACAGTGTGGTATGGGATGAAAACAGACATATATCAAAGGAAGGGATAGAGTCCAAAAACAGACGCACACATATTTTCAATAAAGTTGCCAACTTAATCTGATGGGGAAAGGAAAGTCTTCTCAAAAAGTGGTACTAAAACAACTGATATTTACCTGAACCTTGACCCCTAGCTCATACTATATGCAAAAAGGGATTTGAAATGGATTATACAGCTAAACATGTGATTGCCCCAACTTTCTGTATGGAGGCACATTCTGGACCACAGTGCAGGGACAAGTATCCAAATCACAGTGCAGTGGTCTTGCTTACATAAGCACTCTTTAAAAGAAGAAGAAGAAAAAAAAATCCACACACTCAATAATGAAATATTCACAATGTTCAGTATCCAACCAAAAGTTACTAAATATGTGAACAATCAGAAAATGTGACCAATAACCAGGAGAAAAATCAGTCAATAGGAATAGACCTAGATATGACAGAAGTGATGAAAATAGAAAAGGACATGAAAATAGTTATAAATATGCCCAACAAGTTTAAGAATTTAAATAAAAATATGAACATTGTGAGGGAAACAGAAGATAGAAAAAAGAACTGAATGCAAATTCAAGATATGAAAAACACAATTTCTAAAATGAAAAATTACCCAGATGTGACTGAAAGCAACTAGACACTGCAGTAGAAAAGATCAGTGACTTAGAGAAAAAGCAATAGAAACTATCTAAATTGAAGTACAGAAAGGAGCAAAGACCAAGGGCAGCCTTGGTGATCTTTAAACAATATTAAGTGGTCTTACACGTGTCATTGGGAGGTCCAAAAAAGAGGAGAGAATTTAACAGAAAACATATCTGAAAATACAGGATGAAAACTTTCTGAATTTGATGAAAAATTTAAGCCCATAGATATAAGAACCTCAACAAATCCCAAACAGGATAAACATAAAGAAAACCACACCAAACATACTGTGATCCAATCACTAAAAATCAATGATTAAAAAAAAAAAAACAAAAAACTTAAAAGCAGTCAGAGAAAAGAAGCCCATTATATACAGGGTAATAAAAACAAGAATAATCCAGCAGACAATGGAACAACATATTTAAAGTAATAAAGAAATAAGTACTAAAAGAAACAAGCTGTCAACCTAGAATTATATGTCTGGGGGTGGGGTAGTGAATTTTTCAAAATTAAAAGCAAAATAAACACTAACACAAACACAAACTAAGAGAATTTGCCATCAAGATATGGTAAAGGAAGTTCTTCAGTCAGAAAGAAATTAATTGCAGATAGAAACTTGAATCTACAAGAAAGAGAGAACATTAGAAATGATAAAGATGTGGATGAATATAAAAGACTTTTCTCATTTTTACCTGCTTTAAAATGGATTGGCTGTTTAAAGCAAAAGTAATAACAATGTATTTTGGGACATATAACACAAGCAAAATATAAAGTAAAACTCTTGACAACAATACCATGAAGTAAGAATGAGGGAAATGAACCTATACTGATATAAGATTCATGTATTATTCATGATATGGAATAATAGTACAAGAAGGAAGACTGTGATAAATTAAAAATGCATACTGTATTTGCAACCAATTAAAAGAGAGTGAGAGAGAAAGGGGGGGGGGTTATAACATAAGACCGTAGATAAAACGGAATGCTAAAAAGTACTCGATGTATCCAAAATAAGGCAGGAAAAGACTGAATGGGACAAACAGAAAACAAGGAGCAAGAAAGCAGATTTAAACCAAGCCAACTATATCATTATTTACATTACAAGCAAATGGTCTGGAGAACCTAAGATGGCGGCTAGGAGAGACAGGACAAAAAAACACCTCCATGAAAAATACCAGATAAAGGCCAGAAAGTGACCCAGAACACCACTTCCAGTGATGCACCAGCTGCACAAGGTCTGCTAAATCCACAGGGACCATACACTTGGTGAAACAGGAGTCTGCATTCTGAAATGAGTGAGTAAGCCTGCTGAATATCCGGCAGCCAAGCTGCAGTGTGGAGAAACCATGGGTTGGTGTTTGGAAGTGGACTAGTTCTTTTTTAAAAAACCCAAATTAGCTGCAGATACGGCAGTGAGAACTGTACAGTGAAGCGCAGCGGGAACGGGCTGCGTGAACACCTCAATATCTGGCGTGGAAGATAGCCTTTCGTGCACCTGCTGCTAATTGTCTCAGAGTGAGGAAGGCAGAGGTGAGCCAAAAGGGGAAAATAACCATGCCCCTTGCAGTCATCTTCCTGGCAGGTGGGAACGCTCCTGCCCGGCACCAGCACCACAGCCCAGAGCTGCGCCAAAAAATCCAGTGTGACAGGAAGTGTTTCCAGCAACACGCGCACACGCCACAATATCAGGCGTTGACAATAGCCTTTTGCGCACCCACAGCTAATTGTCCCAAAGCTGGGAAGGCAGAGCTGTGTGAAAAGGGGGAAATTAACATGCCCCATACAGCCATCCTTACAGCAGGCTGGGAATGCACCTACATGGCCCAGAGGCCCAGAACTTCCCTTGAGGGATGGCGCGCACTTGTGACGTAGTACAACCTTCCCTCAGCAGAGGCCCTAGAAGGGCACAGCTTGGAAGAGGGACCCACTCAGAAATCCCAGGGACTATACATCAATACCAAGGACTTGTGGGTCAGCGGCAGAGACAGTCTGTGGCGAGACTGAACTGAAGGTTTAGACTCTTGCAACAGCCTCAAATCTCCAGGAACACCTGGGAGGTTTGATTATTAAAACTGCCCTGCCTCCCTAACCGCTCAGACACACGCCCCACATTCAGGGCAGCCAGCACCAACAACACACCCAAACTTGGTGCACCAATTGGACCCCACAAGAATCAGACCCCCACACACCACAAAGACAAAGTTGGGGAGAACTGACTTGAGGGGAATAGGTGACTCGTGGATGCCATCTGCTGGTTAGTCAGAGAAGGTGTACACCACGAAGGTGTAGATCTGATAAATTAGAGATTAGTCTTTGAATAATCCAACATATCCTAAGAACCCTACCAAGTAAAGCAAATGCCAAGAGGCCAAAACAACAGAAAATTTTAAAGCATATGAAAAAAACAGACGATATGGATAACCCAAACCCAAACACCCAAATCAAAAGATCAGAGGAGACACAGTACTTGGTGCAATTAATCAAAGAACTAAAGACAAACAATGAGAGCATGGCACAGGATATAAAGGACATAAAGAAGAGCATGGCACAGGATATAAAGGACATGAAGAAGACCCTAGAAGAGCATAAAGAAGAAATTGCAAGAATAAATAAAAAAATAGATGACCTTATGGAAATAAAAGAAACTGTTACCAAATTTAAAAGATTCTGGATACTCATAATACAAGACTAGAGGAAGCCGAACAACAAATCAGCGACCTTGAGAACCACAGAACAGAAAATGAAAGAACAAAAGAAAGAATGGGGAAAAAAATCGAAATGGGCCTCAGGGATATGATAGATAAAACGTCCAAATATAAGACTCATTGGTGTCCCAGAAGGGAAGAGAAGGGTACAGGTCTAGAAAGAGTATTCAAAGAAATTGTTGGGGAAAACTTCCCAAACCTTCTACACAATATAAATACACAAAGCATAAATGCCCAGTGAACTCCAAATAGAATAAATCCAAATATCCACTCCAAGACACATTCTGATCAGACTGTCAAATACTGAAAAGAAGGAGCAAGTTCTGAAAGCAGCAAGAGAAAAGCAATTCACCACATACAAAGGAAACAACATAAGACTAAGTAGTGACTACTCAGCAGCCACCATGGAGGCAAGAAGGCAGTGGCATGACATAGTTAAAATTCTGAGAGAGAAAAATTTCCAACCAAGAATACTTTATCCGGCAAAGCTCTCCTTCAAATTTGAGGGAGAGCTTAAATTTTTCACAGACAAACAAATGCTGAGAGAATTTGCTAACAAAAGACCTGCTCTACTTCAGATACTAAAGAGAGCCCTACTGAAAGAGAAACAAAGAAAGGAGAGAGAGATGTGAAGAAAGGTTCAGTACTAAAGAGATTCAATATTGGTTCATTAAAGGACAATAAGAGAGACAGGGAAAAAATATATCCGACAAACAAACCAAAGGATAGGATGGCTGATTCAACAAATGCCTTCACAGTAATAACATTGAATGTAAATGGATTAAACTCCCCAATTAAAAGATACAGATTGGAAGAATGGATCACAAAATATGAACCATCAATATGTTGCATACAAGAGACTCATCTTAGACAAAGGGACACAAAGAAATTGAAAGTGAAAGGATGGAAAAAAATATTTCATGCAAGCTACAGCCAAAAGAAAGCAGGAGTAGAAATATTAATCTCAGATAAAATAGACTTTAAATGCAAGGATGTTAGGAGAGACAAATAAGGCCACTACATACTAATAAAAGGGGCAATTCAACAAGAAGAAATAACAATCATAAATGCTTATGCACCCAATCAAGGTGCCACAAAATACATGAGACAAACACTGGCAAAACTAAAGGAAGCAATGGATGTTTCCACAATAATTGTGGGAGACTTCAACACATCACTCTCTCCTATAGATAGATCAACCAGACAGAAGACCAATAAGGAAACTGAAAACCTAAACAATCCGATAAAAGAATTTGATTTAACAGACATCTATAGAACATTACATCCCAAATCACCAGGATACATGTTCTTCTCTAGTGATCACAGAACTCTCTCCAGAATACACCATATGCTGGGACATAAAACATGCCTCAATATAGTTTTTTAAAAATGAAATTATTCAAAGCACACTCTCTGACCACAGTGGAATACAATTAGAAGCCAATAACCATCAGAGACTTAGAAAATTCACAAACACCTGAAGGTTAAACAACACACTCCTAAAATAAATGTTTTATAATGTAGAATGTAGGGGACCTAGCAATAGAGAGCAGTTAGTGAAGGGGGAACGATAACCTAATAAGAACAGATAAGCTATCGTGGGTAAATTTAACATTCTGGGAATGCCCAGGAATGACTATGGTTTGTTAATTTCTGATGGGTATGGTAGGAACTAGTTCACAGAAATGTTGCGATATTAGGTTATTTTCTTGGGGTAGAGCAGGAACATGTTGGAAGTAAAGTAGTTATTTTAGGTTAGTTATCTTTTTCTTACTCCCTTGTTATGGTTTGTTTGAAATGTTTTATCATTGTATATCTTTAAAAAAAATTTTTTTTTATATATTTAGTTTAAAAAAAAGTTAATTAAAAAAAATAAAATGAAAAAATATGCAGAGCCCCCTTGAGGAGCTGGTGGAGAATGCAGGGGTGTTGGGCTTCCCCACCTTGATGGTTGCTGATGTGCTCACAGACATTGGGGACTGGCAGTTTGATGGGCTGAGCCCTCTATCACAGGACTTGCCCTTGGGAAGACTGTTGCTGCAAAGGAGAGGCTAGGCCTGCCTGTAATTGTGCCTAAGAGCCTCTTCCCAAATGCCTCTTTGTTGCTCAGATGTGGCCCTCTCTCTATAGCTAAGACAACTTGGCAGGTGAAATCACTGCCCTAACCCGTATGTGGGATCTGACACCCAGGGGGAGTGAATCTCCCTGGAAACGTGGAATATGACTCCCGGGGACAAAGCTAGACCCGGCATCGTGGGATGGAGAACTTCTTCTTGACCAAAAGGGGGATGTGAAAAGAAGTGAAATAAGCTACAGTGGCAGAGAGATTCCAAAAGGAGCAGAGAGGTCACTCTGGTGGGCACTCTTATGCACAATATAGACAACTCTTTTTACGTTCTAATGAATTGGAATAGCTAGCAGTAAATACTTGAAACTATAAAACTACAACCCAGGACCTATGAATCTTGTAGACGATTGCATAAAAATGTAGCTTTTGAGGGGTGACAATGTGATTGGGAAAGCCATATGGACCACACTCCCCTTTGTCCAGTTTATGGATGGATGAGTAGAAAAATGGGGGAGGGGGGAGGCACACAGTGTTCTTTTTTACTTTAATTGTTCTTTGTCACTTTAATTTTTATTCTTATTATATGTGTGTGTGTGTGTGGTAATGAAAATGTCAAAAATTAACTCCAGTGATGAATGCACAACTATGTAACGGTATTGTAAACAACTGAATGTATGCTTTGTTTTGTATGACTGCATGGTATGTGAATATATCGCAATAAAAATGAATTTAAAAAAAAGCAAATGGTCTAAACACTATAATTAGAATGTAGAAAGTGATAGATGGATAAAATAGCAACACAACCATATGCTGCCTACAAGAAGCACATTTTTTTAAAACATTAAGGCAGATAAGTTTATAAAAGGATAGAAATAAGTAAATAATATGCACAAATACTAATCACAATAGATCTGGAGAATAAATTAGTATCAGAAAAACTAGACTTCATGATAAAGGATATTGTTAGGGATAAAGTAAAAGATATAACAGTCCCAAATACTGCACATACCTAAACACAGAGCTTTAAAATATTCATGTATTTACCTCCTAGTAAAAACTGATAGAACTACTAGGATAAATAGACACATCCACAATAGTCAGAGATTTCAATACCCCTCTCACAATAACTGATAGAACAAGTAGACAGAAAATCAATAAGGATAGAAGACATGAACAATACTACCAACCAGGTCGATCTAACTGACGTGTATAGAATGTTCTACCCAACAAAAGCACATTTTTAAGTACAGTAGAAAAACCATATGCTGGGCCATAAAACAGGTATTTAGAGGTCTGAAAAGTTGAAATCATACAAAGTATAGTCTCTAGCCACAGAACTAAATTCAAGATCAATTACAGAAACATCTGGAAAATTCCCCAAAAGCTGAAATCAAGCAACATACTTCTAAATAACTGATGGGCCAAAGAAATCATAAAGAAAATTAGAAAACATTTCAACAAAATGAAATGCAAACAAAGATGTCAAAATTTGTAGGCTGCAGCTAAAGCCTTGCTCAGAGGGAAACTTATAGTTTTAAATGCAAAGTTATTTATATTAGAAAAGAAAAGATCAGAATCAATGATCCATGCTTCTACCTTAAGGAGCTAAAAAGGAAAAGGAAATCAAATTCAAAAGAAAGAGGAAATAAATAATAAAAATAGCAGAAATCAACGAAATGAAAAATAATAGAGAAAACAGACAAATAATAGAGAAAAATGAAGATAAAGAAAATTAATAAGAGGAAAAAAACAGATTACCAAAATCAGTAATAAAAGAGGGAACACACAACCTCTTACACATTAAAAAGACAATAAGGAAATATTATTTTATTCCAATAAATTAAACAACTTAAATAAAATTGACAAATTCCTGTAAAGAAAAATTACTGAAACTGACATAAGAAGAACTGAAAATCAGAAAAGTTTTGATATCTCGAATTTGTAATAAAATATTTTAAAAGCCTTCTCATAAAGAAAACCTAGCACAGAGTGCTTCACTGTTGAATACTATCAAATATTTAAGGAAATACTAATGATACACATCAGCAAATAGAGAAGGAAATATTTCCCAACTTATTTTTCAAGGCCAGAATTGCCCTCATACCAAAACCAGACACAGACATAACAACAAAAAAAAGTACAAACCAATATCCCTCATGAACAGAAGAGCAAAAATCCCAAACACGATATTGGCAAGTCAAATCATATGTTTACTTCAAAAAGGTAATACATAATGACCAACTGGCAGTTTTACTGTTGGAAAAATCAATGTCTTTACCATATTAACAAAATAAAGGGAAAAAATCATTATTATCTCATAGTAAATGCAGAAAAAACATTTTACAAAATTTAATAATCATGAAAAAAAATTCTGCAGGATACTACGAACATGAGAAAGTCCTCAATTGATAAAAGCCTTGACAAAAAACATAAGACAAACATCATATTTAATGGTGAAAGACTGGATGCTTTCCTCTTAAGATGGAGAACAAGGCAAGGATGCCTGCTCTCATCACTTTTACTCAATACTATATTGGTGATCCTAGCCAGTCAAAAGCAAGGAAAAATAAATAAAAAGCATACAGATTATCTTTATTAGCAAACACATGATCATCTTTATAGAAAATTCTAAGGAATCGGCAAATAGTGACTGGCATTGATAAGTGATTTCAGTAAGGAAGAGGGTATAATGACAGTATACAAATATCAACTGTATTTCTGTTATTAGCAACAAAAAACTGGAAATAAAATTTTTTAAAAACTCTTTATATCAAAAAACATGAAATACTTAGCAACAAATTTAACAAAATACACCACCACCCATACTACAAAAGCTACATTTTTAAGATAAATTGAAGAAAATTTAATTAAAAGGAAGATGCCATATTCATGAGTTGGAATGCTCATTAATGTTAACATATCAATTCTCTTTAAACTTATGTACAGACTCCCAATAAAAATTTCATGATGAAGATTTTTTGAAAAAATTGACAAGCTAATTCAATAATTTAAATGGAATGCAAAGGATCTAGAACAACCAAACAATTTTGAAAAAGAACAAGGTTGAAGGGCTTATATTTCCTGATTTTGAGACTTACTATAGAACTACAGTTATCAAGCTAATGCATTATTGGCATATGGACAGACGTAAAGATCAGGGTTGGCAAACTTTTTCTGAAAAGGGCCAAATAGTAAACATTTTAGCTTTTGCAAGCCATATAAGATCTCCATTGCATATTCTTCTTTGCTTTTCTTTTTTCTTTTGGTTTTTAAAGAACAACACTTAAAAATTTAAAAATTATTTTTAGCTCAAGTGCCATACAAAAAACAGGCCATGGACAGGTTGGCTCATCAGTCACAGTTTGAACAGATACAGAAGAAGACCCACTCACTTATGGTAATTGATTTTCAACAAAGAATGTCATGGTAATTTGATGAGGAAAGAATAATACTTTCAACAAATGGTGCTGGATCAAATTGGATATCCATATGGATAAAAGTAAACCTCAACCTTTACCTAACACTATACATAAAAATTAATTAGAACGTATCATATCCATGATTGTAAAAACTAAAACAATTAATACTTCTAAAAGAAAATTTCCATGATTGTGCAATAGGCACAGATTTCTTAACACAGGACACAAAAACTATGAGCCATAAAGGAAAAAAAATAAATTGGACTACAGCAAAATTAGAATCTTTTACTCTTTAAAAGACAACATTAAGAAAATGAAATGGAAAGACACAGAATGGGAGAAAATACTCCCAATACGTTTATCTGCAAAAAGACTTGTATTCAAAATACATAAAGAACTCTTAAAACTCAGTCAGATGGCAAACAACCCAACATAAAATGGACAGAGAAGATTTAAGCAGACCATTCACAAAAGAAGGTATGTGAGTGGTTAATAAGCACAGGAAAGGGTGTTCAAGAGCATTTAGTCATCAGGGAAATACAAATTAAAACCACAATGAGATATCACTACACACCCACCAGAATGTCTAAAATGAAAAAGACTGACTATACCAAGTGTAGGCCAAGGATGGAGCCAAAATTGAACTCTCTTACACTGCTGGCGGGAATGTAAAATGGGATATCCACTTTATGTTTTATACTTTCACAGTTTCTTAAAAGTTCATTGGATACCTACCATATAACCCAGAAATTCTACTCCTAGATGTTTACACAAAGAAATGGAAACGCCCACAGAAAGACTTGTACGCAGATGTTCATCACGGCTTTATTTATAATGGCTCAAAACTGGAAGAAACTCCATTGCCATCAACTGGTGATCAGAAAAACAAATTTCAGTACTCAGCAACAACAAGGAAGAAACTACTACTACAAAAAACAACATGGATGAATCTCACAGACATAAGGCTGAGTGAAAGAAGCCAGATTTAAAAAATTATATACTGTACGATTTCACTTATAGAAAATTTTAGAAACTCTACATACAGATTGTGATAGAAAACAGATCAGTAGTTGGGAGGGGGTGGGTATTGATGAGGGAGAATAACTGCAAAGTAGGATATGGGTATTTTAGGGGATGATGGAAATGTTCTATATTTTTAGTGTGGTGGTGGTCATGTGGGTATACCTATTTGTCAGAAATCTGATTTAAAAAACACTGTGAGACAGTACTATTATAATTCCTATTTTACCAATAAGAAAACCAACAAAGTGAGACACTACGCAACTTTTCCAAAAGCCACAATTCAAACCACAGCAGTTTCACTCCAAAGACCACATAATAACTACTATTCTATTTTGCCTCTATATAAGTAGAATATATTTATAATCTCTTTTCTTCTGTACTTTACAAATGTATTTATGAGCATGTAATACTTTTATAACCAGAAAAAATAAGTACATTTAAAAAAAGACATAGAGCCTTGGGACTTCCCTCCAAGATGACATTCAATTCATTAATCAGAACATACTGGATATACTTGTTAATTCTTATGGTCATTTACCTGTATTATCTTCCAGTCTACAATTCTTCATCTTGTTCACAAATATCACAGGAAGACTTCATCAAAAGACTTGCAGACAGTAGCATGGACTCTTGAAGATGACTGTATAACAATGGAGCTTACAAGGGGTGACAGTGTGATTGTGAAAACCTTGTGGATTGCACTCCCTTTATCCAGTGTATGGATGCATGAGTAGAAAAACGGGGACAAAAAACGAAATGAAAAATGGGGGGGGAGATGATTTGGGTGTTCTTTTCTACTTTTATTTTTTATTCTTATTCTGATTCTTTCTGGTATAAGGAAAATGTCCAAAAAAAATTGAGGTGATGAATGCATAACTATATGATGGTACTGTGAACAGCTGATTGTACACCATGGATGGCTGTATGGTATGGGAATATATCTCCATAAAACTGAATTTAATTAAAAAAAAATCACTTGCAGAAAGTTTCCTTGAGGGACTGGGTGAAAATGTAGAAATAATAAACCTCCCTACCTGGGGAATTCCTGATATCCTCATAAGCATCAGAGACTTCCAATTTAATAAACCAAGCCCTTTATCTTGGTGCTTGCCCTTATGAAATTTATTCCTGCAAAGGAGAAGCTAAGCCTACTCATAAATATGCCTAAGAGTCACCCCCAGAGAACCTCTTTTGTTGCTTAGATGTGGCCTCTCTAAAACAACTCTGCAAATAAAGTCACTACCCTCCCCCTTACATGGGATATGACTTCCAGGCATGTAAGTTTCCCTGACAACGTGGGCCATGACTCCAAGGGACAAGCCTAGCCCTGTCATCGTGGGATTGAGAATGCCTTCTTAACCAAATGGGGGAAAAGAAGTGAAACGAAATAAAGCGTCAGTGGCTAAGAGATTTCAAATAGAGTTGCGAGGTCATTCTGGAAGTTATTCTTATGCATTATCTAGATATTCCTTTTTAGTTTTAGTGGATTAGAATAGATGAAAGGAAATACCTGAAACTGCTGAACTGTAATCCAGTAGCCTTGATTCTTGATGATGACTGTATAACTATATAGCTTTTATGGGGTGACCATTTGATTGTGAAAACCTTGAGACTGACACTCCCTTTATCCAGTGTATGGACAGATGAGTAATAAAGTAAAGACAAAAAAATAAACAATAGTGGGGCAAAGGGGTTTGGGATGTTTTTGGTGTTCTTTTTTTCTGAGTAATGAAAATGTTCTAAAATTGATTCTGGTGACGAATGCACAACTGTATGATGATACTGTGAACCACTGATTGTATTCTTTGGATGGATTATATGGTGTGTGAATATATCTCAATAAAATTGCATTTTAAAAAATTTATAAATAAAAATTTCTTTAAAAAGCCTTGAAGAATAATAGATATACTATAAACTATAGCATTTCCTTGAGCTACCTATTGTTAAATAAAAATAAAATGGCCACCCATATTGGGAGTTGCCAGGAGCACCCTCCTTTCTGAGAAATAGCAGGGACTTTTTAAAGATAAAAACTAAGGACAGGACCTTCTAAGGGAATGGAGCAGTCCCAACAAAGCTGCAATTTTTACACAATTTAATAATTAGCTGGTATCAGTCCAATAAGGACAGCCTATTAAAAATAAACAAATATACCAGACTAATCAATGTATACCTGTTCCCCACTTTATAAAACCCCCTTATATAAAATAAAAACATCGTATTAGCCAATCAAAACATTTCCTCACTTGCTTCCACATTTGCCCTATATAAGCTCTCCCTTACCACCGCCTTGACAGAGCTCCTTCTACTTTCTAAATAAAATGCTACTCAATTCATAAATCACTCAATAAAGCAACAAAATTCTAATCTTTATGTTGTTAAAAAGTTTTTATTTTAGTACTATCTAGTAAGTCTATAGAGGAAATACGTTTGTAGTAAGGTCTTGCTAGTTCCCCGAGACCACCATTTCCTCTTCTGTGTTCCTTTTAACAAACCATCCTTTTAATAATCTGGTCTAGAATTTTGCCCAGAATCTACATCAAGCTCACTATTCCATGGTTCTCTAACTATCTAACTATCCAAAGGTTATAACAGAAGTTTAGCAATCTTTTAAGCAAGCTCTCCTACTGCTATGAGACATGGCTCATCAGGAAGGGAGATCCTGAACTCATTTACAGTAGTTAGACCTTTTTGTATAATTCCTTACATATTCTGCATTTCAGTTCCCTATTACCATTATTTGTTTGGCCCTGTCCAAAGTGTAAGTAATTCTTATTGACCAAGAAAATAAATAAGAGGAGCTAAAGAATTCTGCTTTTTGTTATCTATTAACTCTTCCTCATCTACCCTAGCAGCAAGACTATACCTGCTCTAAATGTAACTACAAAACCTTTTGTTATGGTCACTGGCAGTTTCTGAAGGTCTCAAACAACTCTGGGGTTTCTATTTTCTGAAGTTTTTCTTGTGGATTCTGTCACTCTTCATCCTTGGTTTAATGTCTTGCTTTCTAGCTTCAGTATTCATAATTGGAGAGTTATATCTGTAGTCACAGTTGCCTCTTCAGGCATCTCTTTCTTTCTTATTAGAAACATTTAGGGCTACATTGTTAAAATTCTATTATTTACCATCTTCAATTTTGAAATTCAGGCATTGAGAATAGTTCTTTGCACTTCAATTACTGGAAGGAGAGCTATACACAAGCTATATATTTGGCATAATTACCCTAACATTGCTTAAAATATTGTCTGGAACTCCAGCAAAATCTCCTTTAAGAAATCCTACCAACTTCCCTCCCAAAATCAGTTTTCTCACTTTATTGTCACATCCCCTCTTGGATTGAAATGGTATTGCCTAACTTAACTATATATCTCATTAAGAACAGCTAACATTCCCTGAGTATTTACTATGTGACAAGCACTATATTAAGGAGCTTCCAAATATTCTCTGATTTATCCTCAAACCCTAATGAGAAAATCATCATTACACAAAGTTACTGATAGAGTAGGAAATACTTGAGTAACTTGCCTAAAACCACACAGATATTAAGTAATTGAGCTACATTTTGAGCCCAAATCTATCTGAATAAAAAAAACCCAATAGACGCAACAGTCTCTTCAAGTAACGGGCTTGGAGAACTGGATATCCACACTGAAAGAATGAAAGAGGAACCCTACCTCACACCCTACACAAAAACTAACTCAAAGTGCATCAAAGACCTCAATATAAGAGACAGTACCATAAAACTCCTAGAAGATGATGTACAGAAACATCTTCAAGACCCTGTATTAAGAGATCGCTTCTTAGACCTTACACCCAAAGCACAAGCAATGAAAGGAAAAATAGATAAATGGGAATTCCTCAAAATTAAAACCTTCTGTACCTCAAAGGAATTTGCCAAAAAAGGTGAAGAGGCAGCCAACTCAATGGGAAAAAATATTTGGAAACCATGTATCTGATAAAAGACCAATTATCTTGCATACATAAAGAAATTCTATAACTCAACGACAATAGTACAAACAACCCAATTATAACATGGGCAAAAGTTAGGAAAAGATATTTCTCTGAAGAGGAAATACAAATGGCTAAAGAACACATGAAAAAATGTTCATCTTCACTAGCTATTAGGGAGATGCAAATTAAGACCACAATGAGATATCATCTCACAACAATTAGAATGGCTACCATTAAACAAACAGGAAACTACAAATGCTGGAGAGGGTGTGAAGAAATTGGAACTCTTATTCATTGCTGATGGGACTATATAATGGTACAGCCACTCTGGAGGACAGTCTGGAGGTTCTTTAGAAAACTAGATATCAAGTTACCCTACGATCCCAGCAATTCCACTTCTTGGTATACACCCAGAAGATCTGAAAGCAGTGACAGAAACATATTTGCTCAATGATGTTCATAGCAGCATTATTCACAATTGCCAAGAGATGGAAACAATCCAATGTCCTTCAACAGATGAATGAATAAACAAAATGTGGTATATATACACAGTGGAATACTATGTGGCAGTAAGAGGGAATGATGTTGTGAAACATATGACAACATTCATGAACCTTGAAGACATAATGCTGAGTGAAATAAGCCAGACACAAAAAAGAGAGATATTGTATGTTACCACTAAGGCGAACTCTGTGAAAAATGTAAAATAAGAGTCTTATATTGTAGAATGTAGGGGACCTAGAGACAGACAGCTACTAGTGAAGAGGGAACGATAATCTTACAAGAACAGATAAGATATTGAGGGTAATCTTGATATGGGAATGCCCAGGAATAACTATGGTTTGTTAATTTTCCTGGAGTATAGTAGGAACATGTTGGAAGCCCAGGTTCTTTCTACTATACCTCCTAGCCAATCACATGAAAGGCTAAGTTGGAAGAGAGAGTAAGATTTTAGTTCTGATTATAAAATGAAGTGACTTTTAAAATAAATGTATCAGAATTCAAATATCTGAGAATCATTTCAAAGTAATCAATTTAAGAAGTTTTAAAAGTTTTGGAAGTTTCCTTATGCTACAGCTTCCACAAACTATGAGATTCCCTGATCTGAAAAACAGGAAAAATTTTCATCTATCTCACAGCCATTGTGAAGATTAAGTGGAATATTATAAAATAAACTTCTGGCTGGGTATATGCAACATATATTCATGCTAAACAAATAAATACTAGGCTTTTTTCCCTTTCTTTAGTTATTTCAATCATTATTTCAAACTGTGAAACACATATGGATAAATATGTCACTGATAAATTTTAAGAACTCTAGTGATTTTTCAGTTTATTCATACTTCAACTATTGATATTTTGCTCTAAATTATATAAAACAGTATTTTAACATAAGTAGAAATCAATGGGCAACGTACCTGTGAAAACCGTCTTTCAAAACTTCTTGCCTCAAAATAATTTCAGAACAAGTAGCTGTTATGCCTAAAAGAACCAAAAGATTTTTTTCAATAAATACTCAATGAAAGAATATTTAAATAATTACAAAATAATTGTTTTAATAAGTTTTACTTGCCTGGAAAATCTAACCACACTAAAAACAAAACAAAAAATTTAAACCATTTGAGCTACATAAATCTCCTTCCAGTTTAGGATAGTGGTTAAGAACACTGATTCTGGAGTTAGACTGCCTAGTTTCAAATGCAGGTATATCACTTAATAGCTGTGAATTTGGGCAAGATATTTTATCTCTCTGCTAGTAATCATGAGAATTAATATACGTAGAAGCACTTAGAACAGGACTTACCACAGAGTAAGTGCTTTATGTAAGTGTTTGCTATTAATATTACTTTATCCTAGAACACTAAAAGGAAAAGAATGACTAAAGAGCCAGAAAATCTCAGTTTTAATTCTGGCTCACTGAAACCGCATACCAGAATGTACTGGCAACTTCTGCATTCTGCCACCCAAATCTATAAAACAAGGAAGATGGCGTGTTTATGCCCTGTAGGGATGTTGGGAGAATTAAAAACAAAACAAAAAATAACTGGATGCACTTAAAGATTCAAAATGTCCCTTTATAAACTTAGATTAACCAGAAATCTTGTTATATGCTATACTGACTCTATGCAGAATTCAGACACTAAAACTAAAAATTCAGTTACTATTGACCACCAACTCTGCCAGACACTTTTCCATGGAACTTTACCCCATTTTCAAAAACTAGAGGTGTGTGTAAAGAACATCAAAACTCAGACACACAGAAAACCACCTGCTATTATTGTACGTTGCTGAAACCATTAGAAGTATTACTGGAAAAGCTCATAAAAAAAATGAAGGGGGAATGAAAACATTTGAAATATACAAACGAAGGAAGGAAAAAAGAACAGGAAAAAACATTTATTAATCTATATACAGATTCTGTACTTGGGGCTTTCACATGTGTTTCCTTTTAACTCTCACAAATTCGCAGGAAAAACTATTGCCATTTCTAATCACTTATTTGGTTATATGACTCAGAGCTAATTACCTTTAGTTTCCTTCTGTGTACTGATTAGAAACAAGGTTTGCCTGACTTTTAAAGTCTAAGATCTTTCCCTTCTACTTAATATTTATTTAAAGGAATGCTTATTTGCTTTTGAGAAGCATATAATCGCTCCCAAATAAACAAATAACTTACGTGTCCTTTTACAAATTCAGATTTCTATTTCTTGTACAAATTCAGATTTTTCTTTACCATTCTTTATTTTAATAGAGGTCGGTGGGGAGTAAAGACTTATATCTCAATATAAATTATTTTAGAAAAAAAGTCAGATAAATAGGCTTAAATTCTATTGGGACGCACGCTAGAGAGTAGCAAATCACATTCACCATGGGATGGTGGAAAGACTAATTTACAAACAGTATAGCAAATGCTATTTATCATTTTCAAGGCAAAGTACCATTTCCCAAATGAGTTTGTTACAACTGAATTCACCTTCAAGATTTTTTCCTCTTAAATATTTGTTTAGTTGGTTGTGGTGGCCTGAAATGGCTCTGGAGATTGGCCCGTTTTTAATAATAAAATGCCACTGCAGTAAGAGTCTTTAGAAATCACCAGGTTCAGTTGTTTAAGAATTATTTTGGCCTTAATACTCTTTCTTCAAATAAAGTTGAAAACCTGATGTGTAAAACATACAAAAGCAGAGCTACACTGACTGACAGATACTAGTCTAACATCCTCATTTTACACATGAAGAACTCACCTGGTTTGTGCTGACATTCCTTCCCCTAGCAAACGTGATCACTTTGTTGCAATTACTACTGCACATGTCAGTGTCCCCAATAACACTGCAAGCTCCACGAGGGCTGGACCCACAGCACCTGACAAGCACTCCGGCCCACTGACTCGGGACAAAGAAGAGAAGCAACTCGTTTGCCCAGCCGGCAGTCATAAACAAACCCTAGCCCAATAAGGTCTATTACAAAAGAACTCTGTGAAACTAAACTAGTCGTTTCCCCAGAGTCTCTTTATTCCGGATTGGGATCCTCGCGCCTCACAGGACGTTAAGATCTTGCTGCCCCTTCCGTGTTCAGGGGCTTTACGCATCCCAAGGCACTTCACGGTTACACTTCTTTTTCTAGATTTGAAAAGCGCCGCCAGTCTTCGCTCGGAATGACAAAGCCTGGCTCTCGGGAGACTCAGGAGTGGACACAGCCATAAGAGGAGGAAGACAAGCGGCCTCCAGCTCACCCTAGAGTTCTGAGGTCCCACGCCAGGATACACCGAACACCTCTGCAAACCAAGCAGCAGTCGGCTCTGCTCCTCACCCGCCTGGACCCTCAAACTCCGCCCACGCTCCCGCAGCCCCGCCCCTCCTATTACCAGCATCGGTGAGGGAGGAGGTCAAGGCCGAGGCGGGAGTGCCGGTGAGTCCAGTCGCCGCCCAGAGGAGCAGCCAGGCCACTGCCCCGAAAGCCACGGCCGGAACAGCCAGGACGCCGGAGGGCGGGTGCCCGAGAGGGGCGCGGAGGGACGAAAAGCAGACGGAGGAAGGAACCTGCATACGCTTCATGCGGCTCCTAGAGCGCAATGTCACGGAGTCAGTGACCGAGACGGAGGGTTCGGCGCGCGCACTACCGCGGTCCTGCTGTTTCCCCCCACCCCTCCCTTCTTACACCCTCTACCCCTGAAGGTTCGGCGCCGCGTGAGGCCCGACACCCGGCCCCTCCTTGGCTCCCTTCTCGGCCCCGCCTCTCGCCGTTCCGGTCAGGGGCGGGGCGGGGAGAGTGGCGCACGCGCCGTGACGTGCACCCCGGGGCTGTTGCTGTGGGAACCACTCTATGGGCGCCCAGCGGGATCCTGAACCCGGGCTGGCTCGCCGTGTTCAGGCTCTCCACCTCCACTTTCAGGTATTTGCAGAATCAGGTCTCCTGCCGGGAAGTTCACTCCACGACCTCTACCGCGGGCTGTGACTGTCGCTTCTTCCTGCAGCGCCAGCCTCTGCTCCAGGCCGCAGTGTCGGGGTAAGGGCTTGTGCGTGCACTGCTGTCGGATGGAAACGTCTGATCACGGTGTTAGTAGACCTTGGGCTGTAGAAGATGCACTTTCTGTACTTCCTTAAGGGTAAGACAAAACACTTGGCAAACATATAAAAAATTGAAACTTAATAAAATATATAACAAGAAAATAATTACATAGGTTAAATTTTAAAGGGAGAAAGTGGGATGTAGAAGATATAAAACATACTATAGTTTAAAAACCAAAATTATATGCCTCTAGAAAAAAGACTGGAAGGAATTAAGGGTGATTATTTTATGTTTCCTTTTCCCCCCAGTTTTCTAAAATGAATATGTATAATTTCTGTTATTTAAGTATTTTTAAAAAACATGTTTCTATAGTGAGTCTCTAACAGAACTGAGTTTACAAGAATGTCATCATCCTATGCCACTTTACATCAAGGTTGCTTGACATTTGCAAATCTTCCTAAGAATATCTTAGTCGCATCTAAAGCAGTTCCTGTAATTAAGTGTATTTTGGCATTAGGGATGGGGAAGGAAAGAGAGAATTGAAAGTATTAACTTGCAAAATAGCTGTGTTTCGTAGAACTCAAAAAAATACTATATAGTGAGACAGATACGCTGAAATGAAAGCCATGTAAAAATTATTGTCTTCTATATGTAGAGGCCAATTGATTCTGCACCACATCTGCCTTTTTGATGAGGCTTCTAGACTGTAAATATTTAGAGGATGTACAGGGGCTATGTCTTATATTAATATATTGAATTAAACAAGTATGTATGGAGTACCTACTATGTTCCAGGTATTCTGCTAGATATAATGGGGAATGATGGATATATTCCCTGCCTTCGTAGAGCATATGGACTAGAAGAGAAGATAGATGATCAAATAAGTAATTACAAGAAACTTGGTGATTAAAATGATTGGGAAAGTAGAAGGGAGACACATCTGATTTGGTGACTACTCTGGGTACCTGGACATAGAGGGTGCTGGGTACATACTTGCTTGATTGGTAAGTACAAAAGGCCCTTTGGGTCAGTTCTTGGGCTGATTCAGGGGTTCAGATACAATCATTGGTCTAAACTGAATTGCATTCCTAGGTTCAAGTGTGAACGAATCTACATCCCTCAGTGAACCAGAGATTTTTAGGGATCCAGCAGACTGGGGATAACCCAGGGTGAAAGTGAACTTTCAGGGCAGCCCTCCCAAGGTCTTCATAGACTGAGATGCATCTCTAGAACTAGACTAAACCAGATCTACTGGCTGGGAGGGGTAGTGAGATTTATCTAACACCTAGTTGAGCTGAAATTGAATTTTTTTTTTCCTTTTAGCAGGAAGCCATTATTCAACTAACACATTTTCATCAGATTTCTTCTAATTTACCCTGAAGTATATGTGGAAATGATGTGCACTGCCAAGAAATGTGGAATTAGATTCCAGCCTCCAGCTATTATATTAATCTATGAGAGTGAAATCAAAGGGAAAAGTCGCCAGCGCATCATGCCAGTCCGAAACTTTTCACAGTTTTCAGGTACCTCGTGTTTTATCTTGCCTCCTATCTTAAATAGTCTCTAAATCACTTTACAAGTACAATTTGAGACTCATGCAGTGGAGTAGCATGGCCTTTAGAGTTAGATATCTTAAATTCAAATCATGACTCTACCAGGGACTAGATGTGTAACCCTGGCTAAGTTACTTACTCACAGTGAACTTCTGTTTCCTGATCTGTAAAAGAAGATTGATAATTTCAGGATAGTTGGGTGCACTGAATGATAGTATTATTAATTCCCTTCTCTCCCTCCATATGTTTTTTTTTTTAGTCCTGATATTTTATTAGCACCTGTAGTACAACCAAAAAGCTATAATAGCACTTTTTCTTCTCCAGATGAAAGTATTTAACAACTCCATAAAATGATTTAAAATTAAGGAAATCAAACACACATCCCTCCCTGACCCCACCCCATTCAAACCTCAATATAAAGAAATAGTTCTGCAAAATAATATATTCCAATAAAGACATTTAACTACATGGCTAGAGTGGCAGATAATGCTTTCAGGTTCTGAGTGTTTTGTTCTATTTTGGTCCTAGCAGTAGTGTGTGGTGTATATGGTATATATGGTATCTAGTTTTGTGTTTTTTTTTTCTTCCCTCCTAGACTGCAGCAGAGCTGCTGAACAACTAAAGAATAATCCACGACACAAGAGTTACCTGGAACAAGTACCCTTGAAGCAGCTGGAGAAGTTGTTCAGATTTTTACAAGGTTACTTGAAGGGGCAGAGTTTGGCAGAAACAATGGCACAAATTCAAAAGGAAACAACCATTGATCCTGAGGAAGACTTGAACAAACTAGATGACAAGGAACTCGCCAAAAGGAAGAGCATCATGGATGAACTTTTTGAGAAAAATCAGAAGAAGAAAGAAGATCCAAATTTTGTTTATGACATTGAAGTTGAGTTCCCACAGGATGAACTGCAGTCCTGTGGCTGGGACACAGAGTCAGCTGATGAGTACTGATACACTCACAGAAATTATTGGGCTAGCAGAAACTGCATATTTATATAAAGAACAAAGAACATAGATTGATTATAGCAAAATCTGTAAAGACCACTAAATGTACATAGTGGGTCATGATTGGATTGACCATGTTACTTTTCAAAACCAGGATATTTAGAGCATCTACTATGTAGGTGAATAAGGAATATAGGAAAAACAGAATAAAGGAACCTGCGTTTAAGGAGCTTACAAGCTAATTAGAAGATAAGTCAAAAACTTGTGAAAAGCAAATTAATATTATTAAGCAGCCGAAAGATTATGCTTGATAAACACAATTATATGCTAAAGAGGGTTAGTGTCTATGTCACTATCACCTTTGAGTAGAGTACACAGGGGAGACTTTGTCCTTTAATGGGAGAGAGAGGACTTTGCCTGGCCCTTGAAATGGCAGTATTTGCACAGTAGGATTCCAGATGAGAAAAACTGGAAAATAGGGGAGCTAAAGGCAGTAGTAAAGAGCAGGAAATAAAAAGTTTTATTTCAGGAATAATAAGCAAATTACAGTTTGACAAGTTTGGACAGTATATATTAGTACCGGGGAATTATCCTGTATGCATTGTGTCTTTATATGTATTTAACTCTGGAGTAGAAAAGAACCCCTGCAGAGTGCCCTGTGGCTCTAAAGTAGATGTCCTTTGATGAGCAGCAGGGGTATTCTCCCCTTAAGATAGCAGGGAATGTATACTAAAGACATTCTGAATCTCTTTCCAAAAATAAGAGGTTTTGTTTATAAAAAGAGATATCCACCCATAATGAATGAACACTAGATATTGCGTTCATTCATTCAGGCCTATTCATGAGCTTGGATCTACAAAGAGAGAGGTCTTTGTTTAAGAAGGCTATCTATGTGCAAGTAAATTGTTCTTACTCGAATATTATTTAATTCATAGAAATTCTATGTCTTTACAAGGATGAGGAAATTAATATTCATTTAGTAAAAATAATTATTCATCTGTCAACCTCTACTGTCTTTTCCATTATAAGACCCATTAAGGGGATCATTCTTTTAGCGATATCACCAGGAATTTAAGATGGTCACGTCTCATATGTATATTCACCAAAGGTAGCAAAAGAATTTTCAGAATTAGAGATCTTTCCATATCTACGTTGTATTCCATTGTTTACATATAGATAATTTATTATAAAAGTTGACCTTAGATTGTTTCTCCCTTTCGCTTTTACAAGCAGTGCTACAATAAATAGTTTTGTACATCCTTTGCACATTTTATCTATAGGATAAATACCTAGAGGGGAATTGGTGGGTAAGAGGTGCATTTTAAATTTTAATAGATACTGCTAAGTTGTCTTCCATAGAGGCTCATTCATTCATTCAGTATCTGTACTTACTGAGCACCAACTATATGTTCAGCCTATACCATTCTAGGGTACAGGGATGTAGCAATATACACAACAAAGTCCTTGGCCTTTACAGGGTTTACAGTCTAGCTGGAGAGGAAAGATGATAAACATGCATAAAATAATGTCAGATGATAAGTGCTCTGAAGAATAAAATGAAAAGAGAATGATGGAGGAGATGGTAGCCAGTGTTTTAGATTGAAGACCTCACCAAGAAGGTGATATTTGAGCAATGGCCTGAAGAGGTGGAAAAATTGGTGTGTATTTCAGGGGCAGTGGGGAAAGGCAAGTACATAGACCCTGGGGCTGGAGTGAACTTAACATGTTTGAGAAAGAGCAAGGAGGCCAATGCGGTGAATACAGAGTGAGCAAGACAGAAAATAGTTGTTGAGGTCGGGGTGGATTTTACCAATGCATAATACTTACCTTGAAGGTTGTACCAACTTAAACTATCAGCTTTACATGAGAGTACCTGTTTTTCCATATGCTTATCAAAAGAGGGTATTATCAAACTTGTTGATCTTTGCCAATCTTAATAATTTTAAAGTGGTATCATAGTTTAATTTGTATTTCTTTTATTACAAGTGAGACTATCTTCATAGATTTGAAGAAGCCTTTTTTTTTTTGCTGATTTAATTTTTTTAATTAGGCAGAATTTTTTTAATGTGGTCAAATTAATCAATATATTCCTCTAGGCTTCTCCATTTTGTGCCATACATAGAAAGGCATTCCTTACTCCAAGATTATTTAAAAAAAAAATTACCTTATGATTTTTTTCTATACAGAAATACAGGCTATAACTTTTGTCTTTGAGGCATTAAATATTTTAACCGAAGTAATAAACCTAGTGTATATGAAATAGAGGCATTTACTGTAACTAGAGCAGAAAGGGGAGATCGTGTGGGTTGACCAGTTGTTTTTATTGTTATTTTTACCTCTGTGTATCCTGTCTCATCCAAAGCTAATTATTCTGCAGAGCACTTTTTAAAAAATTCCATTATAAAATTAATACATATTCATTACTTCAAATTTTTAAACATATACCAGAGTGTAAAAGTAAAATGTGAAAATTCTCCCCTCATCTCCTTCCCCCAATTCCCACTCTGCAAAGAAATTGGTTTTCCTAGAGGGCTCTGGATTCCCTTTTTTTTTTTTTTACCTTGCTTCAATTAATTCTTTCTTTCCCTCCAACCCCTCTAATTTTCAGCTCCATTCTCTGCTGGATCATTCTCTGCAGTCTGTAAACATGCAGGTCTCTTCCATATTAAAATAAAAAAACAAAATCCTTGACTTCACCTTGAGTCTTTCTTTACCTAATACTGTATCTAACCAAATTTTAGCTCATGTAGGTATTGGATAAATCTCACACATAGCCCTTCCTTTAGAGCAGATCTAGTTTAGCCCAGTTCTAGAGATGCAGCTCGGCTATCAAGCTCAGTACTTCCAGGGCTGCCCTGAAAGTTCACTTTCACCCTGGGATATCCCCAGTCTGCTGGATCCTTAAGAATCTCTGATTCACTGAGGGATGTAGATTCATTTGCACTTGAGCCTGAGAATGCAATTCAGTTTAGACCTCTTTGTGTACTGTACTCTTAGCAAAAACTGTATCTGAATCAACCCAAGAACTGACCTAAAGGGCCTTTTGTATTTGCAATTGAGCAAGTATGTACACAGCACCCTCTATGTCAAGGTACCCTGAGTAGTCACCAAATCAGATCTATCTCCCTTCTCCTTTCCCAAGCATTTTAATCACCAAGTTTCTTGTAATTACTTATTTAATCATCTATCTAATACCGGACAAAGTAGTACTGGATGAAAGTTGAGGAAAGCCATTGGATTTGGCAGTTAGATCTTTGTTAATAATCAAGAATGAAGCTTGAAGGGAATGATTAGGATAGAAATTGCCAAGATATGAAAAAAGGAAACAGGATCATAGATCTAAATGAAGAGCTAAAACTACAACTTTTAGAAGAAAATAAAGGAGAAAATATCTTCATGACTGGGTTAGGCAGAGTTCTTGGAATTGACAGCAAAAGTATGATCTATAAAAGAAAAAAATGATGAATTGAACTTTATCAAAATTAAAACTTTTTTTACTTCAGAAACAACATTGAGAAAATAAAAAGAATTCACAGACAGAAAAAATATCTGCATATCATTTATCTGGAAAAAGGACTTGTATCCAATGTATATAATGAACTCTTATAATAATAAGATAAAAACAATTTAAAAGTGGGCAAAAGATTTGCATAGATATTTCACCAAAATATATATATAGATGGCTAGTAAGCACATGAAAAGATACCCAACCTAATTACTCATTAGGGAAATGCAAATTAAAAACAATTAGATACTACTTCACACCCACTAGAATGCCTATAGTAAAAAAGACAGACAATACCAAGTGTTGACAAGGATGTGGAGAAACTAGAACCCTCATGCATTTCTGGGTGCAAATGTAAAATGGTATAACCACTTTGCAAACAGTACGGCAGTTTCTTAGAAAGTTAAATATAAACTCATTAGACTCCATAACAATTCCACCCTTAGGAAACTGCCTAAGAGAAATGAAAACATAACACAAGAGAAATGAAAACACACAAGACTTGTATGCAAATGTTCACAACCGCATTATTCATAATAGCCAAAAAGTGGGAACAATCTGGAGAAACAAATATGGTATATTCATAAATGGAATACTAGTCAGCAATATAAAGGTAAAATGAAATGTTGATAGACTACAATGAATGAGCCTCACTGTGTTAAGTGAAAGAAGCCAGATACAAAAAAAAAGTACATATTGAAAGGATTTCTAGGGATGATAGAAGGGTGAGTGAGGCCATCCTTGGAGAAGACCTGGTAGCTCCATTCAGGGAATTTGCCTAGGTCAGGCAAAGCTGAATTCTCAGAGTTTGTCCAGCATCTGAGCCTACAGGGAATCACCTTCCATCCTCATCCAGCATCTCACCCATCAGCTGCCAGGTAGGCGACAGAGTCGGACATCAGGTAGCCCGACAGTTCAGTGGAGATGAGCAGACAAGACCTCCTCAGTCTCTTGGATCTTGCAGTGCAGAATCTACTGAGTGATGAGGACCTGGCTGAGCCGTGCATGCCCTGGAAGACCTCCCTGTGGTTCTCTTCCCAGCACTCTTCACAGCTGCCTTTACTGGGGGACACACAAAGACCGTGATGGAGCTGGTGCAGGCCTGGCCCTTCCCCTGCCTCCATCTAGGATCATTAAGGAAGCAGTCAGAAACTGTGTTGGAAGCTGTGCTAGATGATCTAGAATTTGTTCCTGATGACACTGCTTGTCCCAGGAGATTGAAGCTGAAGGTGCTGGATTTTACCTATGACTTTGTGCTTTCTGCCTGGGAGGAATGCTTTGAGACATGGCCTTAGTACTTTCTCATGACTCAAACTCTGAAAGACCCAGAAGGCGGAGCAGCTCCCACTCAGTCCCAGAGAATAGCCTCGTTGCTACAGAGAACCTGTGCAAATATGCAGATCTTGACTTCAGTGATTTCCAATGTATACAGAAGTCCAGGTTCTCCTTTTACATAATGTAGAAAGTGGAGAGAAGTCATGGCTATTATAAACTCCAGTGTCAGGCACTGGAAATTGACCAAGTGCTAATGTGCTACCGGGTACAGATCCTCCAGTGGCTGGAGCTGGATTCCATCCACATGGTGAAGCTGGAGCATGCCATTGACATCAGACACAAGTCAGACCTATTTCTAGTTTTCAGCCAGTTAGAGCAAATGCAGAATCTGAGCATCTTCACGATGTGCAGTCCTCCCTAGAAGTTCCCTGCGGACTGTTTCTCCCTGCTAAGTCCTCTGCACCCCCTCAAGAAGCTCTACCTGAAGCCCAGCAATATCTCAGGTCAACTATATAAGATTCTCAGAGATCTGCAGAAACCATTGGAGACCCTGGTGGTCAACGAATGTGGACTTATTGTCCGTGATATCACCTACTTGACCCACCTGAAGGAGTGGGTTCTATGCAACAATGACTTTTCTGAAATGTTCTGCAGGCCTCTAGAGGTTCTGCTGGGTTAAGTGTCAGGCACCCTGCAGCACCTGAATGTGGGGGGATGCAGCTTGAAGGAATCTCAAATCAAAGCCCTCCTGCCTGTCCTGGGCAGCTGCTCCCATTTCAGCTCCCTTGTCTTTGATATCAACATCATCTCCACCCCAGGCTTCACCAACATGCTCGGGCACCTAGCAGGACTCAGGGAGCTGAAGCGAGTGCAGTGTCCAGTTCCCACTGAATGCTAATAGCGATTGGATGAATACTGGTGGAGGAATGTCAAGAGTTCCAGAAATTGCCTGGGTGCACACCATGTGCAGAAGATGCTGCAAGCCCTAAATCAGGATGACATAAAGTTGACTCATCCTACAATATTCATTAAGAAATGAAAAGGCACAGGAGACCTGATAAAGAAGAGTGACAGAAGTGGATAGTGGGACTGTGGCTAATCGATTTCCCAAATGGATGGTGTTGTTTAAAGAAAACTATCAAAACAGTTCCCAGAACTATCTAGTCGTGACTATTATCGCTAAATAAAACTGGTGCTCAATTATTCATAAAATCTATGTGCACTAGTTGAAAGTGTACAGTGGCAAGTGTTGATAAAATATTGAGGATTAAAATAAATAAGCTCTCCAAGCTCTAAAAAAAAAAAAAAGGACATATTATAGGATCCATTTATAAAGCAGGTTAGTTGTTGCCTGGAATTGGGGCTAGGAAATGGGAATTGACTGCAAACGGATATAAAGGATATTTAGGGGGGTTAAAAACACTCCAAAACTGGATTGTAGTGATGTTTGCACAATTCATTAATTCACTAAAAAAATCATTGATTAGTGCACTTAAAATGGGTGAATTTTATGATATATGTATATATAGAGAAGGAGAGAGTATATAAGTAACATATACTGTATATGTATATTCAAAACCTCGGGAAGAGGAAAATAAAACCAATGTCTGTAGACCATTTATTCTAAGAATGAGCAAAGAGGAGCCAAAGATACGTGTAAAACCTCCTTGAGCCCACACAGAGGTGGAGATTGGAAAAGGTTAGAGAAGGGAAAGAATAATGCATTCAATCCAAAATCCAAAAGTACTTTTGAGTATTTACTATGTGGAAGCTCTCCAGGAGGTCTGGAAAGCAACAGCTTTAAAGAGGGAAGAGCGGAGGCGGGGCAAGATGGCAGACTGGTGAGCTGTATGTTTTAGTTACTCCTCCAGGAAAGTAGGTAGAAAGCCAGGAACTGCATGGACTGGACACCACAGAGCAATCTGACTTTGGGCATACTTCATACAACACTCATGAAAACGTGGAACTGCTGAGATCAGCGAAATCTGTAAGTTTTTGCGGCCAGGGGACCCGCACCCCTCTCTGCCAGGCTCAGTCCCGTGGGAGGAGGAGCTGTCAGCTCCGGGAAGGAGAAGGGAGAACTGCAGTGGCAGCCCTTATCGGAAACTCATTCTGCTGATCCAAACTCCAACCATAGATAGACGGAGACCAGACACCAGAGAATCTGAGAGCAGCCAGCCAAGCAGAGAGGAGACAGGCATAGAAAAAAAACAACACGAAAAACTCCAAAATAAAAGCGGAGGATTTTTGGAGTTCTGGTGAACATAGAAAGGGGAAGGGCAGAGCTCAGGCTCGAGCTCAGGCCCTGAGGCGCATATGCAAATCCCGAAGAAAAGCTGATCTCTTTGCCCTGTGGACCTTTCCTTAATGGCCCTGGCTGCATTGTCTCTTAGCATTTCAATAACCCATTAGATCTCTGAGGAGGGCCCTTTTTTTTTTTTTTTTTTTTAATCCTTTTTTCTTTTTCTAAAACAATTACTCTAAGAAGCCCAATACAGAAAGCTTCAAAGACTTGCAATTTGGACAGGTCAAGTCAAGAGCAGAACCAGGAGAGCTCTGAGACAAAACACAATAATCCAGTGGCTGAGAAAATTCACTAAACACCACAACTTCCCAAGAAAAGGGGGGTGTCCGCTCACAGCCATCATCCTGGTGGAAAGGAAACACTCCTGCCCATCGCCAGCCCCATAGCCCAGAACTGCCCCAGACAACCCAGTGTGACGGAAGTGCTTCAAATAACAGGCACACACCACAAAACTGGGCGTGGACATTAGCCTTCCCTGCAACCTCAGCTGATTGTCCCAGAGTTAGGAAGGTGGAACGGTGTGAATTAACAAAGCCCCATTCAGCCATCATTTCAGCAGACTGGGAGCCTCCCTACACAGCCCAGCAGCCCAGAACTGCCCTGGGGGGACGGCACTCACCTGTGACATAGCACAGTCATCCCTCAACAGAGGACCCGGGGTGCACAGCCTGGAAGAGGGGCCCACTTGCAAGTCTCAGGAGCCATACGCCAATACCAAGGACTTGTGGGTCAGTGGCAGAGACAAACTGTGGGAGGACTGAACTGAAGGATTAGACTATTGCAGCAGCTTTAAAACTCTAGGATCACCAGGGAGATTTGATTGTTAGAGCCACCCCCCCTCCCTGACTGCCCAGAAACACGCCCCATATACAGGGCAGGCAACACCAACTACACACGCAAGCTTGGTACACCAATTGGACCCCACAAGACTCACTCCCCCACTCACCAAAAAGGCTAAGCAGGGGAGAACTGGCTTGTGGAGAACAGGTGGCTCGTGGACGCCACCTGCTGGTTAGTTAGAGAAAGTGTACTCCATGAAGCTGTAGATCTGATAAATTAGAGATAAGGACTTCAATTGGTCTACAAATCCTAAAAGAACCCTATCAAGTTCAGCAAATGCCACGAGGCCAAAAACAACAGAAAATTATAAAGCATATGAAAAAACCAGACGATATGGATAACCCAAGCCCAAGCACCCAAATCAAAAGATCAGAAGAGACACAGCACCTAGAGCAGCTACTCAAAGAACTAAAGACAAACAATGAGACCATAGTACGGGAGACAAAGGAAATCAAGAAGACCCTAGAAGAGCATAAAGAAGACATTGCAAGACTAAATAAAAAAATGGATGACCTTATGGAAATTAAAGAAACTGTTGACCAAATTAAAAAGATTCTGGACACTCATAGTACAAGACTAGAGGAAGTTGAACAACGAATCAGTGACCTGGAAGATGACAGAATGGAAAATGAAAGCATAAAAGAAAGAATGGGGAAAAAAATTGAAAAAATCGAAATGGTCCTCAGGGATATGATAGACAATATGAAACGTCCAAATATAAGACTCATTGGTGTCCCAGAAGGGGAAGAAAAGGGTAAAGGTCTAGGAAGAGTATTCAAAGAAATTGTTGGGGAAAACTTCCCAAATCTTCTAAACAACATAAATACACAAATCATAAATGCTCAGCGAACCCCAAATAGAATATATCCAAATAAACCCACTCCGAGACATATACTGATCACACTGTCAAACACAGAAGAGAAGGAGCAAGTTCTGAAAGCAGCAAGAGAAAAGCAATTCACCACATACAAAGGAAACAGCATAAGACTAAGTAGTGACTACTCAGCAGCCACCATGGAGGCCAGAAGGCAGTGGCATGATATATTTAAAATTCTGAGTGAGAAAAATTTCCAGCCAAGAATACTTTATCCAGCAAAGCTCTCCTTCAAATTTGAGGGAGAGCTTAAATTTTTTACAGACAAACAAATGCTGAGAGAATTTGCTAACAAGAGACCTGCCCTACTGGAGATACTCAAGGGAGCCCTACAGACAGAGAAACAAAGAAAGGACAGAGAGACTTGGAGAAAGGTTCAGTACTAAAGAGATTCGGTATGGGTACAATAAAGGATATTAATAGACAGAGGGGAAAAATATGACAAACATAAACCAAAGGATAAGATGGCTGATTCAAGAAATGCCTTCACGTTTATAACGTTGAATGTAAATGGATTAAACTCCCCAATTAAAAGATATAGATTCGCAGAATGGATCAAAAAAAATGAACCATCAATATGTTGCATACAAGAGACTCATCTTAGACACAGGGACACAAAGAAACTGAAAGTGAAAGGATGGAAAAAATATTTCATGCAAGCTACAGCCAAAAGAAAGCAGGTGTAGCAATATTAATCTCAGATGAAATAGACTTCAAATGCAGGGATGTTTTGAGAGACAAAGAAGGCCACTACATACTAATAAAAGGGGCAATTCAGCAAGAAGAAATAACAGTCGTAAATGTCTATGCACCCAATCAAGGTGCCACAAAATACATGAGAGAAACACTGGCAAAACTAAAGGAAGCAATTGATGTTTCCACAATAATTGTGGGAGACTTCAACACATCACTCTCTCCTATAGATAGATCAACCAGACAGAAGACCAATAAGGAAATTGAAAACCTAAACAATCTGATAAATGAATTAGATTTAACAGACATCTACAGGACATTACATCCCAAATCACCAGGATACACATACTTTTCTAGTGCTCACGGAACTTTCTCCAGAATAGATCATATGCTGGGACATAAAACAAGCCTCAATAAATTTAAAAAGATTGAAATTATTCAAAGCACATTCTCTGACCACAATGGAATACAATTAGAAGTCAATAACCATCAGAGACTTAGAAAATTCACAAATACCTGGAGGTGAAACAACACACTCCTAAACAATCAGTGGGTTAAAGAAGAAATAGCAAGAGAAATTGCTAAATATATAGAGTCGAATGAAAATGAGAACACAACATACCAAAACCTATGGGATGCAGCAAAAGCAGTGCTAAGGGGGAAATTTATAGCACTAAACGCATATATTAAAAAGGAAGAAAGAGCCAAAATCAAAGAACTAATGGATCAACTGAAGAAGCTAGAAAATGAACAGCAAACCAATCCTAAACCAAGTAGAAGAAAAGAAATCACAAGGATTAAAGCAGAAATAAATGACATAGAGAACAAAAAAACAATAGAGAGGATAAATATCACCAAAAGTTGGTTCTTTGAGAAGATCAACAAGATTGACAAGCCCCTAGCTAGACTGACAAAATCAAAAAGAGAGAAGACCCACATAAACAAAATAATGAATGAAAAAGGTGACATAACTGCAGATCCTGAAGAAGTTAAAAAAATTATAAGAGGATACTATGAACAACTGTATGGCAACAAACTGGATAATGTAGAGGAAATGGACAATTTCCTGGAAACATATGAACAACCTAGACTGACCAGAGAAGAAATAGAAGACCTCAACCAACCCATCACAAGCAAAGAGATCCAATCAGTCATCAAAAATCTTCCCACAAATAAATGCCCAGGGCCAGATGGCTTCACAGGGGAATTCTACCAAACTTTCCAGAAAGAACTGACACCAATCTTACTCAAACTCTTTCAAAACATTGAAGAAAATGGAACACTACCTAACTCATTTTATGAAGCTAACATCAATCTAATACCAAAACCAGGCAAAGATGCTACAAAAAAGGAAAACTACCGGCCAATCTCCCTAATGAATATAGATGCAAAAATCCTCAACAAAATACTTGCAAATCGAATCCAAAGACACATTAAAAAAATCATACACCATGACCAAGTGGGGTTTATTCCAGGCATGCAAGGATGGTTCAACATAAGAAAATCAATCAATGTATTACAACACATTAACAAGTCAAAAGGGAAAAATCAATTGATCATCTCAATAGATGCTGAAAAAGCATTTGACAAAATCCAACATCCCTTTTTGATAAAAACACTTCAAAAGGTAGGAATTGAAGGAAACTTCCTCAACATGATAAAGAGCATATATGAAAAACCCACAGCCAGCATAGTACTCAATGGTGAGAGACTGAAAGCCTTCCCTCTAAGATCAGGAACAAGACAAGGATGCCCGCTGTCACCACTGTTATTCAACATTGTGCTGGAAGTGCTAGCCAGGGCAATCCGGCAAGACAAAGAAATAAAAGGCATCCAAATTGGAAAAGAAGAAGTAAAACTGTCATTGTTTGCAGATGATATGATCTTATATCTAGAAAACCCTGAGAAATCGACAATACAGCTACTAGAGCTAATAAACAAATTTAGCAAAGTAGCGGGATACAAGATTAATGCACATAACTCAGTAATGTTTCTATATGCTAGAAATGAACAAACTGAAGAGACACTCAAGAAAAAGACACCGTTTTCAATAGCAACTAAAAAAATCAAGTACCTAGGAATAAACTTAACCAAAGATGTAGAAGACCTATACAAAGAAAACTATGTAACTCTACTAAAAGAAATAGAAGGGGACCTTAAAAGATGGAAAAATATTCCATGTTCATGGATAGGAAGGCTAAATGTCATTAAGATGTCAATTCTACCCAAACTCATCTACAGATTCAATGCAATCCCAATCAAAATTCCAACAACCTACTTTGCAGACTTGGAAAAGCTAGGTATCATATTTATTTGGAAAGGGAAGATGCCTCGAATTGCTAAAGACACTCTAAAAAAGAAAAACAAAGTGGGAGGACTTACACTCCCTGACTTTAAAGCTTATTATAAAGCCAAAGTTGTCAAAACAGCATGGTACTGGCACAAAGATAGACATATAGATCAATGGAATCGAATTGAGAATTCAGAGATAGACCCTCAGATCTATGGCCGACTGATCTTTGATAAGGCCCCCAAAGTCACTGAACTGAGTCATAATGGTCTTTTCAACAAATGGGGCTGGGAGAGTTGGATATCCATATCCAAAAGAATGAAAGAGGACCCCTACCTCACCCCCTACACAAAAATTAACTCAAAATGGACCAAAGATCTCAATATAAAAGAAAGTACCATAAAACTCCTAGAAGATAATGTAGGAAAACATCTTCAAGACCTTGTATTAGGCGGCCACTTCCTAGACTTTACACCCAAAGCACAAGCAACAAAAGAGAAAATAGATAAATGGGAACTCCTCAAGCTTAGAAGTTTCTGCACCTCAAAGGAATTTCTCAAAAAGGTAAAGAGGCAGCCAACTCAATGGGAAAAAATTTTTGGAAACCATGTATCTGACAAAAGACTTATATCTTGCATATATAAAGAAATCCTACAACTCAATGACAATAGTACAGTCGGCCCAATTATGAAATGGGCAAAAGATATGAAAAGACAGTTCTCTGAAGAGGAAATACAAATGGCCAAGAAACACATGAAAAAATGTTCAATTTCACTAGCTATTCGAGAGATGCAAATTAAGACCACAATGAGATACCATCTAACACCGGTTAGAATGGCTGCCATTAAACAAACAGGAAACTACAAATGCTGGAGGGGATGTGGAGAAATTGGAACTCTTATTCATTGTTGGTGGGACTGTATAATGGTTCAGCCACTCTGGAAGTCAGTCTGGCAGTTCCTTAGAAAACTAGATATAGAGTTACCATTCGATCCAGCGATTGCACTTCTCGGTATATACCCGGAAGATCGGAAAGCAGTGACACGAACAGATATCTGCACGCCAATGTTCATAGCGGCATTATTCACAATTGCCAAGAGATGGAAACAACCCAAATGTCCTTCAACAGATGAGTGGATAAATAAAATGTGGTATATACACATGATGGAATACTACGCGGCAGTAAGAAGGAACGATCTCGTGAAACATATGACAACATGGATGAACCTTGAAGACATAATGCTGAGCGAAATAAGCCAGGCACAAAAAGAGAAATATTATATGCTACCACTAATGTGAACTTTGAAAAATGTAAAACAAATGGTTTATAATGTAGAATGTAGGGGAACTAGCAGTAGAGAGCAATTAAGGAAGGGGGAACAATAATCCAAGAAGAACAGATAAGCTATTTAACGTTCTGGGGATGCCCAGGAATGACTATGGTCTGTTAATTTCTGATGGATATAGTAGGAGCAAGTTCACAGAAATGTTGCTATATTAGGTAACTTTCTTGGGGTAAAGTAGGAACATGTTGGAAGTTAAGCAGTTATCTTAGGTTAGTTGTCTTTTTCTTACTCCCTTGTTATGGTCTCTTTGAAATGTTCTTTTATTGTATGTTTGTTTTCTTTTTAACTTTTTTTTCATACAGTTGATTTTAAAAAGAAGGGAAAGTTAAAAAAAAAAAAAAAAAGAAAGAAAAAGAAAAACAAGGAAAAAAAAAAAGATGTAGTGCCCCCTTGAGGAGCCTGTGGAGAATGCAGGGGTATTCGCCTACCCCACCTCCATGGTTGCTAACATGACCACAGACATAGGGGACTGGTGGTTTGATGGGTTGAGCCCTCTACCACAGGTTTTACCCTTGGGAAGACGGTTGCTGCAAAGGAGAGGCTAGGCCTCCCTATGGTTGTGCCTAAGAGCCTCCTCCCGAATGCCTCTTTGTTGCTCAGATGTGGCCCTGTCTCTCTAGCTAAGCCAACTTGAAAGGTGAAATCACTGCCCTCTCCCCTACGTGGGATCAGACACCCAGGGGAGGGAATCTCCCTGGCAACGTGGAATATGACTCCCGGGGAGGAATGTTGACCTGGCATCGTGGGACGGAGAACATCTTCTTGACCAAAACGGGGATGTGAAAGGAAATGAAATAAGCTTCAGTGGCAGAGAGATTCCAAAACGAGCCGAGAGGTCACTCTGGTGGGCACTCTTATGCACAGTTTAGACAACCCTTTTTAGGTTCTAGAGAATTGGGGTAGCTGGTGGTGGATACCTGAAACTATCAAACTACAACCCAGAACCCGTGAATCTTGAAGACAGTTGTATAAAAATGTAGCTTATGAGGGGTGACAATGGGATTGGGAAAGCCATAAGGACCACACTCCACTTTGTCTAGTTTATGGATGGATGAGTAGAAAAATAGGGGAAGGAAACAAACAGACAAAGGTACCCAGTGTTCTTTTTTACTTCAATTGCTCTTTTTCACTCTATTATTATTCTTGTTATTTTTGTGTGTGTGCTAATGAAGGTGTCAGGGATTGATTTGGGTGATGAATGTGCCACGATGTAATGGTACTGTAAACAATCGAAAGTACGATTTGTTTTGTATGACTGCTTGGTATGTGAATGTATCTCAATAAAATGAAGATTAAAATAAAATAAAAAAAATAAAAAAATAAAATATACAATCTGTTCCAAAAAAAAAAAAATAAATAAAAATAAAATAAAATAAAGAGGGATGAGCTTAAGAAAAGGCTATGAAGCCAGGGAATTGTTGGCGTTTCTGATTTCAAGGACAAAGCAGAGTCAACTGATTAGAGTGAGACTGGGGAGGAGCCATGGAAAAGAGTGGGGAGTTAAGGTAAAAATGAGAGGTGAGCAGAAGGACCTTTGTACAAATAGAAAAAGGCAAGGTTGGAAGGGCTCAGCACAGATGGAAAAAGTAGACCGTGGGGATCAAATTGAAATCGACAGCCCTGAAATCACAATCTAAAAAGGCTCTCTCCCATCCTCGCCTCCTCTCCCCCCAAAACAAGCAAACAAAGAGAATTAGTGGTCATATTTACCAGAAAGTATTAATGATTAAATTAACAACTGACCTTCAAACTAAAAAAGTTTAACTTCTGTAGCTACAAAGTCCTTCTCTCAATGGTTCACTATTTCACACTACAGCAGATCCTGTTGATTACCTACTGAACATAATATCCTTTTCTCCCTTCTTCTTTGTCATCAGAAAATCAATTTGAATTGTTTGAGTATAATCAAGTCTCAACTCCAGGGACAAATCATGACTAGCCTAAATAAATCCCAGTTATCAGTTGTCTATTGTTGGTTTAGATATGGGCATGTTACCCAGTTCTGGCCAATGAGATGTGAAAGGGCATCTGCAAGGGCATGTGGGTAAGGTTTTCTCAGTAGCCAGGAGAAAGTTCCTCTATTTCTCTGGATGTGGTTGTGTCTGAATGTGATACCTGGGATAATTGCAGGTATTTTATGGCCAGCCTCAGGGGGAGGCCAATTGTTAATGAAGGCAGAACCTAGAGAATAATAGAAATTTAGAGGCAGAGCTCTAGCATAATACACCTGGAGCCTTTGGAAATTTTGCTATATGAAATAATAAATTTCGTCTTTGTTTAAGTCAGTTTTAAAATTGGTGTTTCTCTGTTTCTTGTAGCCAAAAAACTCCTAAACTGTTAATAAGGGAACAAGCCTCTTCCATTGGCCTCTTCTCTTTCTGGATCCAATATGGACCATTTACATCTCAAAGATAGGCACAGAAACCAGTAGAAAAAGACTGATACAGTGGACAAAGCAAGGCATAAAGGATTGTTCCGGTTTGCTAATGCTGCCATTACGCAAAACACCAGAAATGGATTAGCTTTTATAAAGGGGGCTTATTTGGTTACAAAGTTACAGTCTTAAGGCCATAAAGTGTCCAAAGTAAGGCATCAACAATAGGGTACCTTCACTGGAGAAAGAGTGTTGGCGTCTGGAAAACCTGTTAGCTCAGAAGGCACGTGGCTGGCGTCTACTTGCTCCCAGATTGTGTTTCAAAATGGCATTCTCCAAAATGTCAGCTTTCAAAGGCCGTCTTCAAAATGTCTCTCTCAGCTGCAGCTCTGAGTTCCTTCTGTTTGTCAGCTCTTTTACATGGCTCCAGTGATTTAATATGACCCACCCTGAATAGGTGGGGTAACATCTCCATGGAAATTATCCAATCAAAGGTCTTGCCCACAGTTGACTGAGTCACATCTTCATGGAAACTCTCAATCAATAGGTTCCAACTTAAACAACAGTAATACATTGGCCCCCCCACAAGATTGCATCAAAGAACGTGGCTTTTTCTGGGGGACATAATATATCCAAACTGGCACAGGGATTAAGAAAGGCCAGGGAGCTGACAAGGGCAGCACAAAGCAGTGGACCTTTGAATCTAAGGGTGGATGGAGTTGTGTGGAGCCAGGGGAAAGCCAAATAAAATGGGAGGAGCTGAGTAATTAAAAGTACCAAAGAAGATGGTACCAGGCAGGTTGGGCAAACTTTGGTAGATGACCTTGGGATAAAAACTGACAAAGTAATCAGTCAGAGAAGGAGAATGCTGAGTTAAGAGATCTCAGAAATTTAGCAAGTCCTGCTGGTGATGAGATCTGGCATCTGAACTTTCCAGACCAAGACTGATAGGAAAGTCCATAAAAATCAAGAAAGTTAGGGAGTTTTATGAAATCAAGGAGTCTGAAGGTGCAATAGCTCAGATGTTGAAGGATCCTGAGAACACTGATGAGGGGCAAAGAGGTGAAGAAAATCAGCCAGGTCCTAAAGTCATTTGGGTAGACGTACAGTACTTAATATGGTTTGGGGCAACTGCATCAATAATTTGAAGAAGAAAATGTAAAAGGATGGAATTAATAGTGAATGTTTAGAAAAAGGGAAATAAAAAAGCAGAGAGAAGTTATAATAGGTTAGAAGTTTTGATTACATTAAAAAAAGATGTGAGAAAAAAATTCCCTATGCTTGCTCCACCAGAAGCAAACAAACACAACATTGGTAGCATATGTTCTAGGCATGCGTTATTATGGATCCAGGAACCTTTTGGTTTCTGGTAAGATAACTCTTAGGTTAGCAAATTGCATTAGGGCTGCCTTCTCCACCATTATTGTCCTTGTTAATAGTAGGACAGCACATGCCTTTCTACTTAAAAGAATACTTTAAACACAACCAAGCAATCTATCATCACCATTATCAAATATTTGTTCACTCCCTTGTCCCATCGTTATATACTGGATACTACACAATTTTCACATTTTTGGTCAGATGCATTCTCTACCTTCAAGAAACTTAGAGGTATCTGTTATTTCTGATAATGACCCACAGGAATAGAATGAATAAGAATAAAACCCTAATAGAATCTTCAAAGTTAATTATATCCAAAACCCTTACTCTCTTCTTTCACTTTATCTCTCCCCTATACTCTCCACCAAACACCCCCCCAAATTAAAATTATCAACTAGTAACAAAAATGGTTGAAGAGATTTATGTTTTGTTTCTCTCATGTCCACTGTTTACTATTTAAGAAGTACTAACACACTCCAAAACAGGGAAAAGACTGAAAGGAGAAGGTAAGACCTTAAAATATACAAAAACTTTTGCTAAGAAAAATTATCCAAAACTTAGAAATAAGGCAAAGGATGAGCACCATACATATTTTCAATGTCATATGGGAGCTTTGTTTAAAAGCTTGCCCAAGGAATATTTAATTTTCTAGGACAATGTACCCGTGTTTGCCTTTGCTATTTACTATTTGAGTAGAGTCCAGACACTGTGAAGTTACATGTTATAACAACATGTATTGAATTGTTGTTGAACAACATGGATTGAATCCTGTCCCCTACAAAGACATGTTCGAGTCCTAAACCCCTGTCCTGTGAATGAACTCATTTGTAAATAGGATCCTTGAAGTCAGATTGAATCAGAGTGGTCTTAATCCAGTGTGACTGGTTTCCTTATAAGGAAATTTGGACCCAGTCGTAGGACTAGTAGAAAACAGAGGAGGAGATGAGCAGAGAGACGGCCATGTGACAGAGGCAGAGATTGAGTTAGGGATCGCTGGCAGCCACTACCAGGATGCTACAGATTTTGGAGGAAGCACAATTCTGCCAATACCTTGATTTTGGACCTCTAGCCTCCAAAACCATAAGATAATAAATACCTGGTGTTTAAGCCCACCAGTCTGTAATATTTGTTACAGCAGCCCTGGCAAATTAAGACATATTAACTTGAAAGTCTCTGGTGGAAAAGACAACTGTGAAGATTATGGTTTATTTCCCTATGGGACTGAAACATTTTTGTATTTAACCTTACAGTCTTATTCTAACATTCCTTTTTGAATGACTATAAATATTTAGATCTTCAAAATACTCTTTAACAAGTTTTACCATCTTACTTGTCCCCTTCATCAATGAGCTACTGTCTTGGACATGTGTTCATTTTATACTTGTATGAGAGTTATATATTTAATTCTTTGAAAACTGCACTTTGATACTTGATAGCCCATATGATGAAGAGATTAATGTCCTTTTAGCCTTTTGGGGCATGCCTTTAAGGTGCAATAAGCTGATAGTGTAAACTTTAGACCTTTATACCTATGCAAGGAACTGGGAACAAGAAGCAGGAAAGAACTAAAGCTTGAGGCCAAGTTGAGAAGCCAGACAGATAAATGACAATTGCATTAGGGGTCAATCCCCTCTGGGTCCTAATTGTCCCAAGCTAGCAAGCTGTGTTACTATCTACCTCACACTGTTACCACCACAGCTCCAGGCAAGCCCACCTTAGCACTGCCAACTTAACCCAGTGGGCTCAGAAATTTCTATAAAAGAGGAGCTCATGGGCAGCAAACTTTTGGAAGGGTTAAGAGCAGGCAGTGACTAGGAAAATAGTCATGAATATGTATAGCAGGCATATTGTGCATCTTAAAGTCCCTCCCAAGCCACTCCTTGGCTAGGATATTAAACTATTGCTGCTAAAATTAAAAAGAAAAAAAAAAAAAAAAAAAAACTACCATCAGAGGGCAGTATTTGTTTTTTAATTTATCCAAATGAGGCTTTTGCTTGGTACTAGAAGGATGCTAGCAATATTTTCCTATCATTTAAACAATGTGCCTACATCGATATCCGGGGTAGGTGCTAGAGGTGAGCCTTGTTTAGCCTTTCCAATGTTTGCAAATAATCCTTTTACAATGCTAGGTTTTCTGGAGGGCATCAACTGTGCCATACTTAGATTCATTCTTTCTTTATTCATCTAATTTTTTAAGCACTTTATATATGCCAAGCCCTATTCTAGGTGATAGGGATATAGAGGAGGACAACACAAGACAGGACCTTGTTTTCATGGAGCTCATATTTAAGTGGTGAGAAATAAGTTAATAAGAAAAATATATAATTATAAGTACTATGCCAATAATTCAAGTAGGGTGATGTAGGGTTAATGCCACAGTTAGTCTTCATTGCCTCCTACAGAATCCAAAAGGAATTCTGGAAAGAAAATTTATACTAGCCTGATAAAGCTACCGTACACAAATTCCAAGACTAGGTAACTAGGGCTCACCCTTATCCATAGCCAAGTTGCATCTTAGAGCATTCATATGCCCATTAGGCTTTATTTTTTCAAATCAACTTGATCTTTTTCTAGCTGTTCTCATTTTTCTGTCCATTTCTATGCCTGACCTGATTTCCTTCTGAAGGCTGACGAGACTATCACCCTAGGGAGAAGTCAGTAGTTAATTTTTCTGTTCCCTCCCTCAACTTGAGTCATTTAGCCACAGCTGAACATAAACTTTCAAGAGCACTGTGGGCTGTGGGATGGGGCTTAACTGGTGTGTGTGTGTGTGTGTATGTGTGTGTGTGTGTGTATGTGTGTGTAGGAGCATCTGCACTCTGAGTCGTCACTGAGACTAATGACTGGTAAAGACCCCTAAGAGAACAGGATAGCTTCATCTGTGTCCTTTCCCCTGAGTTTCCTCATTTGTGAAATGGGATATTAATACCTGTTTTCACTGGGCTAGTGTAAGAATTAAATGAGATAGTCTGTGCATAATACAGTAATAAATGGAAGTTAAAAAAAGTCTCTTGTCTCCAATTCTCTCCCGAACACCAGATATATGTTAGCTGTCTTCCAGATGTAGAGAAGTAACACTTATCAAAATTAAAGGCAACTGAAAAAGAGCCCAGACTTCAATTAGTGATATGAATGAAGCAGGTCTGGTTAAGACCAGGGCAAGCCAGGCCAAAGGGTAAAGGTTGAAACTGATTGTGTTTTAAAACTTCAACATCCATATGAGACCAAGGGAAGAGATACCTATTTGGTACAGGATCTAAATTTTCTAAACGGTACAACTCTACAGTCGATTTGTTCAAACACCACAATTGCATGGAACTTTGAATAGGAAGTGAGATACGGTAGGTTAGTATAGGCTGGAGTGAAACAGTGACACATCCCAGAGTAATTTGGGCAGATAATAAAAAATATATTTACAGCCTCACCCTCCCCAGCCCCGAGGATCTGGGGGAAGGTGCGGATGTGTTGGACATCCTCACCTGGACTGGTGTTGATGTTGTCACAAACATTGGGACTGGCGGTTTGATGTGCTGAGCCCTCGATCATGGGACTTGCCCTTATAAAGCTCGTTACTGCAAAGAAGAGTCTAAACTTGCACATAATTGTGCCTAAGAGTCTCCCCCTGAGTGCCTCTTTGTTGCTCAGATGTGGCCCTCTCTCTCTCTAACTGAGCCATCTCGACAGGTGAACTCGCTGCCCTCCTCCCTACGTGGGACCCGACTCCCAGGGGTGTAAATCTCCCTGGCAATGCAGAATATGACTCCCGGGGATGAATGTGGACCTGGCATCGTGGGACTGAGAGTATCTTCTTGACCAAAAGGGGGATGCAAAATGAGACGAAATAGTTTCAGTGGCTGAGAGATTTCAAATGGAGTCGAGAGGTCACTCTGGTGGACATTCTTATGCACTATATAGATAACACATCTTAGGTTTTAATGTATTGGAATAGCTAGAAGTAAATACCTGAAACTACCAAACTCCAACCCAGCAGTCTGGACTCCTGAAGACAATTATATAATAATGTAGATTACAAGGGGTGACAGTGTGATTGTGAAGACCTTGTGGATCACACCCCCTTTATCTAGTGTATGGATGAGTAGAAAAATGGGGATAAAAACTAAAGGACAAATGGGGTGGGATGGGGGGATGATTTGGGTGTTCTTTTTTCACTTTTATTTTTTATTCTTGTTCTGGTTCTTTCTGATGTAAGGAAAATGTTCAGAGATAGATTGTGGTGATGAACGCATAACTATGTTATCATACTGTGCACAGCTGATTGTATACCATGGATGATTGTATGGTGTGTGAATGTATTTCAATAAAACTGAATTTAATAAAAAAAAATAAATAAAAAAAAAATTAAAGGCAACTAAGCAGGGAAATAGTTTCACTGAAGACCAAAATCAAGATTTTATATTTTGAGTGACTGGACTAAAACAAACCAGATGAAATATATGGAGATAAAAGTAGAGCTCAGTGCTTACATTAAGAAATATCAACTGCATTACAGGATGAGAAAGGATTAGCCTAATAACAATTAATGGGGAACAGATGAATGGGGTTTAATTGACTGTTAATCTGCTGATTCACTAGGAGCACACTGTGGAATGGCTGCCAAGGAAGCTAATGTACTCCTATATTACAGTAATTGAGGTTTGACATCCAGATGAAGGGATGGAATGGCCCCATTGTTGGCTGCCCTGGCCAGATCCTCACTGGATCTGTGTTTTCTTCCAGAAGCCTCATTTTAAGAGATGTTGACACACAGGAGTATGTCCTAACCACGGAGAGTGGCCACGTCTCACGAGAATCTTCTGGAAGAAGTGCTGAGGTTTTTGCCTGGAAAAGAGAAGATTGCCCTTAACATATATTTTTTTGAGGAGCTTTCAGGTAGAAAAAGTTATCAGTACTTCCAGAGGGAAAAGCTAGGTACACTGGGCAGAAGTTTAGGGAGCAACTTTCCTCTCAATAAAAGGAAGAACTTTCTGAGGACTGAAGCTGGGGCAATGGGAAGGATGACTTTGTGAAGAGTGATCTGCCTGTCCCTGGAAGCAATACAGCCAGGTTCAGCAACTGCCTATTAGGCTGTGTAGAGGATTCCTGCACTGAATGGGAGGCTAACCAGATCAGTGGTGTTTTCAAACTATTTTCTATGGAGTGGCCTCCCAGGAGGCCCTCCAAGTGTAGGTTGCAGGGTAGAGTGTAATATGGTAATTGTACTGGAGTGACAGAAAGGAAAGAGACTAAAGAAGTGGGTACTGGATCCCAAATTTAACCAGAACAGATCAGTTCTCATGTCTTTAAAAGTGTTCTCCATTTCAGAATTGCACTTGAGGTATTTGCTAAAATCAAATTTTGAAAACTGTGATGGCTTTCTCAACAACTCCATGGTGACACAATGTCTCCTTTCTTAGCCCCACGACTAGCACAGAGCCTCTGGAGTTGAGGCCAGTTAAGTCTTACCCTTGTCTAAGCTCACTCACTTGTGGAGCTTTCTAAATGTCCTTCTCCCCTCCCTGGGGTGAGTTCCTTTAAAGAAAAAAAGGGCTTTCAGTCTTTTGGTTAGTAGCGCTCAAGTCTGTAAGGCCTGACAATTTTCTAGAAGTACCTGGCACTCATCCTGAAGCCTCTCCTCACATGCTCTCCTTCCCCTTTGGTTTGCCTTCTCCATCTGTCTCTCCCTCTGCAGACAAGGCTTGCCTCTCCATTATGTAGGGAGAGAAATCCTGGGGCCAGACTTCAGCCAGAACTCTGGCCCTGGACACGTGGAAGCCTCCTGCCCACAGCAGACTCTCCAGGAGACCTGTGGCCGAGCATAGGCCCTTGGGGGTGAGCTTGCCTGGTAGAACTCCTCCCTGCTAGCTGGGGTTTTCCCAGCCACCGAGGCTTGAGTTCTTTCCTCTCTACTCAGAACTTCCTCAACCCTGCTGTTCATAGGGCTTCCCAAACCAGGTTTCTCTTCAGAATTGTCATCTGGGCAGCGTTTCAGAAGTACAGACTCAGTCACTTCTCAGAATCAGAATCTCCTGGGATGGGGTCTAGGAATTTGTAACAAGCCTCCCCAGGGGAACCCCATTTGGGAACTAGTGGTTTCTACCACTCACTTTGACACTGAAGCCATCTTACCCTATTTGTTGTCTTATCTATGCATTCCATGTTCCCTTAAAGTGAAAGATCATTTATCACTTGGATTTATTTCCCCATTTCCTACCACCAGGTCCAGAATGCAGTGGGTTAATGTTTGCAGCTGACAATGAGGCAAAGGATGACTGACATCTGGAGTCCTTGCTACTTGTTTTACATGTCATAAGACTTTCGGTTGCAAAAGTCTCTACTTTGCTACCAGTGGTTCTCAAACCTTGGTGTGTATCAGACTCACCTGTAGAACTTGTTAAAACACAGAATGCTGTATCCCACCCCCAGAATTTCTGATTCAGTAAATCTAAGGTGGGGCCTGAGAATCTGCATTTCTAACAGGTCCCCCAGACTGCAATTTGAGATACACTGCACTAGTCTTTGTTTTGCTTCTTTTTTGTTGTAGTGGGCATTGGTGCATCCAAGCCACAATTCTCACCTGTACTAATGAACTCCAATATATTCCACTATGCCTCTTTACTTACAGGCCTCTTCTCGTAATGACATTATTTCTATGGGATTCAGGTATACTACAGCCTATTTTAAACTATTTTAAACTTCCTCATAACCAGGGGCTCTGTGGCCATTCATCTGTGCCCAGGGGTTCACTCTCACATAGGTGCTACATCCATAGAAGGCATATGTGCTGAAGAAATTCAGAGAAACGAGGGATTAGAGTAGGCTGGAGCCATTGGAAAAGCTTCAAAAAAGGGGTTTGGATTTGAGTACATCCTTTAGGGGAAATTTGTCTGTTTAAAAGGAAGAGGCGAGGATGTTCCTAGAAAAGGAACCATATGGACACTGACCCTGAAAACAGGAGCAGGTTTCAGGATGAGGCTGAGGAGACAGGCTCCCTCTAGAACACACATCTCTTCTAAGGAGATGATGAAGTCCATCTTAGGAAGAAACCCTGTACATTGCCGGAACGATGGTAATGGACCCTGTGTAGTTAACCCCGCTGGAGCCAAAGTGCTGCTGACTGTTTTGGAGGCCCAGCGGTGCCGTGTGGGTGAGGTAGCGTGGGCATCACCATTAAGGGGAGGGTGAGTTTCCTCCTAAGATGCAGGGCAGATAATTCCACTTCTTCTTTCTGTGGAAAAAGCCCCCAGCCCTGCAGAGTGTGGCAAGAGTCGACCTGAGGAAGAGGCTTTGCTCAATAGGAAATGAGCTGTGATGGTGAAATGAGGAAGCCCTGCTAGCCTTCAGCTCGATGGTTTTGAATTACATAAAGAAGAGCTTGTGTAAAAAGCGAATGTAATAGTGAAAAACTGGAAACCTCAAAGTCCATCAATAAGAGATTGGTTAAATAAATTTTGGAATGTCCACAGCGTGGACATGTATACTGTATACTGTATACTGTGTAGACCATAGGAAGAAAGAGACAGAGCTGGAGTTAGTGGCCTGGAAATACCTCCTAGCTACGTGGTTAATTGAGAAAGGCAAGTTGTCAAATAATGAGTACTATAATCCCTTAATTTAAAAAATAATGTCAGTAAAAGTTCTTCAAGGATATGACCAATATTGGTCTGAAGTTCTAGTGGTCTATCTATTATTAACAGATGCCTATGGAGTGGGGAGTGAGCATAAAGTGAGAGGTGTAAGCTTACATGGGATTTTAAATTTTTTTAATTAAATTTCTCGATGGTTTGAATTTTTTCCATATGATTGTAATAAATACTAGCTAATGTGTGCTAAGTGCCAGGCACTGTTTTAAGTATTTTGCACTATTAATTTATTTAATCCTCCCAACAAACCTATAAAGGTAGGTATTGTTAATTTCTCCCATTTTATAGATAAGGAAACTGAGGCACAGAGCAGTTTATCTGCCCAAGGAAATACAGGTAATAAAGGGAAGAGCTGGGATGTGAATCGAGGTCATCTGTCTCCAGAATTAAATGATCCCATTAAAACAACAACTATGTGCATAGAGAAAATAAGACTTCTCTTTAAAACATTGATCCAAAGATTGACTCTGAATTCCAGCTCAGATGGGATAATTCAGGCACAAAGTATAGTGATTTAAGAGCACAAGGAAAGCCTCACTTTCTCCCCACCCTAAACTGAGGTTGATACCTGACATTTCTTGAACAAGGGCTAAATGCTTTTACCACCAAAGTAGAGATAAGATTTAATATGCTGATGTAACTATTTCTGATTTAATTGTATAAATCTCTGGTTTAGTATTATTAAGGTATAAGCAGCAATTCTATACAAAGAGTAGGCTGTATCAGGAGAGGAGGAGAGGGAGTCTGGAAGGAGAGCACCTGACAAGACCATAGGATTTATATGGAGAAGGTTGGAGAAAGCAGTAGTTATTAACGACATTACTTTACAGTGACATAGGCCTTACCCTTTCCAAGCACTTGCCCAAGTGTTTACTCATCTGATCTTCTAAAAATTCCTGTGAGCTAGGGAAGACAGATATTATACCCATTTCACAGGCAAGGAAATCAAGGCTCCAAGAGGTTGTGACTTGGTAAATTACTGAGTTGGAGCTAGAATCCTACACTCCTAATTCTCTTTCCAGGACTCTTCAATCACACCCAGCACTCAGCCACGTCACAACTTCACCCAGGCCGAGGCCCAAGTCGGCACCAGTGGAAGAAAGTCTCACAGACAAAAGCCCTAGATGTTAAGGGTAGAAGTGGGGCACTGGCCAGGACCTGCTGAGGGATGTCCAGGTGGGTTGACAGAGCAGGAGTCCTGGTCAACCAAGGGCCACAAGGGTGCCAAGGACACAGGTTGCGGAAAAGGCCCCAGGGCTGGCAATATGCCAGACAAGGAGCAGGGCAAGTTTTGATTTTGGTTTTTATATGGCAGGACTTTGCTTGTACCCTTACCCCTACACTGTCTCCATTTCTAGGTTCATCCTCCTACTCCTTCCACTTCTCTTTTCGCTTCCTTCCCCCACTCCAACTCCAAGCTCACATTTACAGTCATGAAAAGGGGGGGAAATAGATGATTATTTTTAAAAAAGAAATTCTCAGTAAGGTATTACGTATGAACCTCTCAGGAGTTCTGTTAACTTGACCTTCAAAAGAGCATAAAATGTCAATGGCAACTTATTGGTATCCTCAAGGAAGGCTTTTGTGCACAGGAAAGACTGTTCAAAAGCAACTCTTTTTAAAAATTAATATTAAAATTCATTAAAGTCACAAGTCAAAAACTTAATCCTTCCTTTAAGCTTTTAAGTTGAGATCTCATTTTTCTCTGTATAAATCTAGAAAATTTTAACAGTCTGTCTTATGGCATCTTTGATTAATGTTCAGTCCCATTTGTAAAAGTTAAATTGCTTGAAACATTTTAAAATCAATTTATACATTTAATATGTTTGATTTTCTTTTTATCAATTCCAAATGTCTTACTGACAAAATAAATCTTCTCAAGAAATTAAGTAATTCTTATACATCTAATAAGTTGAACTCATATAGTGACTCCATAGTCACTATAAGTTCTTTAAAATCCAACAGTATTTATAAACTAAGTGAGATTTCAACTAAAAATCACAAGTCCTAATAATTCAATTATATATTTTAAATTAGAATCTTGCTCTTTGACATGTCAAATTCTCTTAAACCTTACAAATACTGTACTTAAAGTCCCAAGTATATCAGAGTACCTAACATGAAAATATTAATAGTGTCTGTTTTAGTCACTTAAATATTTCTGCACTTAATTCTAGGCCTCACTGAAGTAAAAGGATGTTAACCTGCTCAGGAAACAATCATCTTATACCAAATGATTTGGGGTCACTTTCCCAAATGAACTTGGGGTTACATTTCATCTGGCCAGCGTTGCTCAAGAGGTTTTGGCCAAGATATGAGAATATACCTGAAGATACCAGAGCTATCTCCTCATAAACCCACTGTCTTACTGAGACTTTTTTTTTTTTTGAGCCCTTCTTGTATGCTTGTTTTGTCAAAAAAAAAGTTTCCCACAAATGGGGTTGGATTCAAAACCCAAGTCCCTTGAGTCCAATTTAAAGCCCTACTGATTCTTTGAACTTCTTTCCACTTCATCACCTGATTAGGATGTGTGAATTCCATAACTTAGTTGCTTCACCCTTCATTACATGCAATTAATCTATTTACTGCTTCATTCAATCCTGAATTCTCTTCATATTCTGCCTGCCCGCTAAGGCTACAGCAATTGTAGACATTAAAACAACCTCTAACTGGATTTTGCATACCTCCCAAGGCTTTGTTTGATCCTGTGAGCACATCTCCTAAAAAGGTCAGACGAATGACACAAAAACATGGACATTCTCCACAAATCCTTGCAATATGGAGGAGAAGGAAAAATAACAATGAAAGCAAGTATGTAAAATTCCTCTGGGTTATTTGTAGGCTCCTGAAAATTCCTACATTGTGTGTTCTGGGCTACTGATAGTAATAGGAGGCGGAAAAGCACTGGAGTGCAAATTCACAATTTAAAAAGTTGGTGAGCACTTCATTTCATGGGTTTTTTATTGCAATTTCCACGTATTAGCCCTCGCCATTGCCTACGTATTCCTAAACATCGCCACCAAGGGGCAGGAGTGTGCCAAAGTCAGGCGTTGGGCTTTCCTTTCAGACAGTTTCCTCACAGAGGAATTACTGTTCCTAATTTACAGACTAAGGAACCAAGGTGCAAAGTGAAGTAAATAGTAGGTGATCTAGTAGTACGCGAGTGGCAGAGGTCAAATTTAAATAATTTAAATAATTCATCATCCAGGCTCTTCCAGAGTGTGCCTGAGTTTGTAGCTCTGCTTTCTACTTTTTTTTTCCCTCAAGGTTTTACAAGCCCCTTTTTTTAAAGGCAATAAATTAAGAAAACTTTAAACAATGTTCCTGTAATTCCTTTGCTAATTCGTATTTTTTTTTTTCGTTTTCTCGCTCATTCCTGCTTTTTGTCATTCATAATCCTTCTTTCATCCCTGTGTCCTATGTCAAAGACGGTCCTGTCCTCTTCTACTCCTCTTGACTTCATGTCCTTCAGTTTTGGCCATGGTTAACAGTAGTTTAAAAAATAATTTCTGTGACAGCTTCAGTCTGTTGTCTATAATTTACAGATCACCGTGAATCTGTGTGTTAATAGATTTACCAGCTAGATGCCCTAAGTGGGAACATGCCCTGTAGCTAGGGGTGGTGAGCAACGCATCGTGGCAAATGCTTCAGGGATCTTTATGTCCAGTCCACACCAGAGGCTTCGTTAACCAGCATAACTGATCTTAGAAATGTCTCGCTGGTGAAATTAATGTTGTCTGAGATGGGTGGTTTTCCTGGAAATATTGAAGAGCATCCCAAGACTATTTCTGTACCTGCCTGATAACAAACACTATGTATGTGTGGCCAAATTTGGGCTGAAACTTGCTTTCATTGTAGCAGCTAGGTTGTGGGTCTTTAATAGACCTCTTCTTTAATAGACCTCTTCTTTAATCTGCTAAATAGACCTAATAATTGTAAACGCCACACTGCCTTAGGTTGGTCCACAAAGTCTCGTTCGTTTATACCCTGCTTCTAAGAAATTCACCCCAGAAAAGATATCTTTTCCATGAGGGAAAAGAAAAGGGGAAAAAGGATAGTCACCTTCATCCTTACTCCACACGTTCATCGCTAGCTAGAGGAAGCACCTTTCCCTCCTTTCTGTTATTTGGAGTTAGCTCCATTTTCTCTTTCACAGGGAGTAGCATGTTTGCATACGATGTGTTTGTTAATTAACAAGCCCCACTGGCAAGTTTTCCTAAGTTCAGTTGTAACACTTTGGCAGTTCACTTTTTTAAAAACCAGCCTCTTAGAGCAAATGTTTAAAACAATAGTGTCCCTTAAAATAGAAGATAAAATTGGAAAGAAAATAAATCTATTTAATCTAAAAGGGGTGGCTAATTTTACAATTATCTTTTCTTTCTTTCTAAGGAGTTTCTTTGTTGATTCTACTAAGTCTTAAAGAGTCTTAAAGATTTCATGACTCTGCTTACCCACACCCATCTCCACTTTCACTACTTTGGTCCTGGCCTTCCTCATCTCTTGTTTATTTTGTTATTATTTCTAAATTGGTGACCATTGTTGTTCCACAGTTCTTAATTTTTATTGAGGTACAGCAAATTGCACCAATTTTAAATGAATTTTCACATATATACACAGTCAAGAAATCACCACCAAGATAAGAGGTATAGCACGTTTTCAGAATCCCAGAAGGTTCCCATCTACCCCCAAAAGGTAACAATTCTGACTTTAACCACCATCAATTGTTTTTATCTTTTCCTGAACTAAGTTGAATCAAACAGTATGTACAGTTTGGTTATCCAGTCCTCTGTGGATGGACTTTTAGGTGCTGCCAGTTTTGTGCTAATATGAATAAAGCTACTAGAAATATTCTTGTACATGTCTTTACTTTAGATACATAACTAGGAATGGAATTATTTTTTATTTTCTTCTAGAAGCTTTATTGTTTTCGTTTTCACATTTAGGTCAATGATCCATTTCAAATTAAATTTTATGTATGGTGTGAGGTAGGAGATCAAAGTTCTTTTTTTTTTTTTTCCTATAAGAATGTCCAATTGCTCTAGCCCTATTTTTTTTTCAGTTTTTTTAAATTCAGTTTTATTGAGATATATTCTCATACCATACAGTCATCCATGGTGTATAATCAACTGTTCACAGTACCATTGTATAGTTGTGCATTCATCACCCCAATCTATTTTTGAACATTTTCCTTACACCAGAAAGAATCAGAAAAAGAATCAAAAATAAAAATAAAAAAGAACACCCAAATCACTCCCCCCATTCCACCCTATTTTTCATTTAGGTTTTGTCCCCATTTTTCTACTCATCCATTCATACGCTGGATAAAGGGAGTGCGATCCACAAGGTTTTCATAATTGTAATGTCAACCCTTATAAGCTACATTGTTTTACAATCATCTTCAAGAGTCAAGGCTACTGCGTTGGAGTTTGGTAGTTTCAGGTATTTACTTCTAGCTATTCCAATATATTAAAACCTAAAATGTGTTATCTATATAGTGCGTAAGAATGTCCACCACAGTGACCTCTTGACTCCATTTGAAGTCTCTTGGCCAGTGAAGCTTTATTTAGTTTCATTTTGCATCCCCCTTTTGGTCAAGAAGATGTTCTCAATCCCATGATGCCGGGTCCAGATTCATCCCCGAGCGTCATATCCTGCATTGCCAGGGAGATTCGCACCCTGGAAGTCAGGTCCCACAAAGGGGGGAAGGCAGCGAGATCACCCACCAAGGTGGCTTAGTTAGAGAGAGAGGACCACATCTGAGTAACAAAAAGGCACTCAGAGGTAGACTCTTAGGCACAATTATAAGCAGGGTTAGCCTCTCCCTGCAGCAACAAGCTTCACAGGGGCCAGCCCAAAGACAGAGGGCTCAGCACATCAAGCCGTCAGTCCCCAATGTTTGTGAGAGCATCAGTAACAATCCAGGTGAGGAAGTCCAACACCTCTGCATCCTCCCCCAGCTCTTCAGGGGGACCCCGAATATATATTTTTATTCTCCACCCAAATTACTTTAGGATGTGTTGTCTAGCCCTATTTTTGATAAGACCATCCTTTCCCTACTGAATAAGTCAAGTGACTACATATACGTCAGGTTTATTTCTGAACTTTCTATTCTGTCCTACAGATTCATTTGTCTGTTCTTGCATATGATGCTGTCTTAATTAATTGTAGCTTTATACTAAAAGCTACAAAATCTGTAGTGTAACTGCTCCAAATTTGTTCTTCTTGAATATGTCTTGGCTTTTCTAGAGCCATTGCTTCTCCATATAAATTATAGAATCTTCTCTACAATTTCTACAAAAAAAAACTTAGCTGGGATTTTGATTGGATTGCATTGAAACTATAGATCAATTTGGCAAGAACTGATATCTTAGCAATACACAAACATGGCATATTTCAGTTCATCTAAGTTGCCAAATCTATTGGCACAAAGATAGTCATCTTATTTTTTTTTTTAATGTTGTAGGGTCTACAATGATATTCTTGTTTTCATTCATGATACTGATAATTCATGGTTGTTGGTTTCTTAATTGTGTTATTGTTCTCTTGATCCATCTTGCTAGAGACTTTTTAAAATTAGCTATTTTTGAGTAATTTTAGATTTACAGAAAAGTTGCAAAGATGGTACAGAACATTCTCATTCACTCCTTACCCAGTTTGTTTCCCTTAATATATTTGTAAAAGCTAAGAAACCGATGCCAGCACCTTACCATTAACTAAACTTCAGACTTTACTTGTTCACCGGTTTTTTGTTTGTTTATTTGTTTGTTTTCCATTAAGGTCCTTGTCTGTTCCAGGATCCTATTCAGGACACCACATTGCATTTAGTCATCATGTCTCCTTAGTCTCCTCTGCTCTGTGATAGTTTCTCATCTTTCCTTGTTTTTCATAACCTTGACAGTTTTGAGGAGTTCTGGTCAGATATTCTGTAGACTGTCCCTCAAATTTTTCTTATGTTTTTCTCACAGACTGGAAAGAATACCACAGAAGTGAGTTGCCCGCCCCATCGCATCATATCTGGGGTACATGATAGTCACATGACACCAGTGGCGATGTTACCTTTCATCACCTGATTACAGTAGTATCTGCCAGATTTCTCCACCATAAAGTTTCTGTTTTCCCCTTCCCATACTCTGTTCTCTGGAAGTGAGTCACTAAGTCCAGCCATACTCAAAAGCAGGGAGGCCGACGGGGACTAAATCTTCATCTCCTGAATAGGGGAGTTCCTACACACATTATTAAAATTCTTCTGCAAGGAGCTTTGTCTCTTCCCCCCATTTATTTATTTATTCAATCATTTATTTATATACAGATACAGAGCAGAGCAGGGGAAGGGTGGAGAATGGCTCTGAACTAGCACTAGGACTCAAGCCAATGTTACTTGTTTCCTAGTTTCTTTGGGATTCTAGAGAATCAGAGCCTGGGCTAATGTGCCTGTTGGATGACTGGATTTGTGGCAGATTGTTCTTCTGTGTCACCCAGCTCTGGAACCAAGAATAGAAAGGGTCTGTTACGTAGATTTGTATTATGCAGCAAATGCACAATTGATACAGGAACAGAAACTGATTCCTCTCTCAGGAGCCAATCAAGTGAAGAAAACTGAAGACCTGAAAAGAGCTTTTAATATACATGTGCTACAACTGCTTCTTGAAAATTGCCCACATACAGAGTGGAGCGTCACAGCTCTAAGCTAAACAGGGTAGTTCAGTGCTCAGCTCTCAAGGATAATGAGGAGTCAGGAGTAGGGGAGGTACAGGGAGATGGAAATGAAGAAAAGTAATTTATAAGCGACAACTGCTGAGAAGAGAAATGGATTCGTTTGTGTGCCCAGAGCTAAGAAATCCCTGGCACAGGGCAGTGGTTCAATAAATATTAGCTGAATGAATGAATGCCCTCAGAATCTGTGTCCATTCCCTCACTGAGGGACAGAGAACAGGAAGTGCAGATGTTTCTGTGCATTTGGACTAGAAATAAGCCCCAGGCAACAAATGCATGTTCTTTTTTTTTTTTTATCTTCATTTTATTGAGATATATTCACATACCACGCAGTCATACAAAACAAATCGTACTTTCGATTGTTTACAGTACCATTACATAGTTGTACATTCATCACCTAAATCAATCCCTGACACCTTCATTAGCACACACACAAAAATAACAAGAATAATAATTAGAGTGTAAAAGAGCAATTGAAGTAAAAAAGAACACTGGGTATCTTTGTCTGTTTGTTTCCTTCCCCTATTTTTCTACTCATCCATCCACAAACTAGACAAAGTGGAGTGTGGTCCTTATGGCTTTCCCAATCCCATTGTCACCCCTCATAAGCTACATTTTTATACAACTGTCTTCGAGATTCATGGGTTCTGGGTTGTAGTTTGATAGTTTCAGGTATCCACCACCAGATACCCCAATTCTTTAGAACCTAAAAAGGGTTGTCTAAATTGTGCGTAAGAGTGCCCACCAGAGTGACCTCTCGGCTCGTTTTGGAATCTCTCTGCCACTGAAGCTTATTTCATTTCCTTTCACATCCCCCTTTTGGTCAAGAAGATGTTCTCCGTCCCACGATGCCGGGTCTACATTCCTCCCCGGGAGTCATATTCCACGTCAAATGCATGTTCTTAAAAGTTAACTAACCTAAAAGGTCTATGATGTTGAAATCATAGGGAAGACACTGGACTATAATTCCCTGGTTAGGACACCAAGTTTGAGAGCCTGGGGGAGGGGTGAAAGAACCGTTTTTCTTAAAGCTCCCAGTGACTGATACCAAGAAATCCGTGGGCTTCAGCAGAGCAACCCTGTCATGCAGCAGAACTTCCAAACTTTCTCCTGCCCTGTCCTCCTCAGATACTGCTAACTGGTTTACAGCTAGGGCGTGGGGAATTCCAGTTCCTCTTGGGGCATGAAGAAGGAGGTTCCCACTCAGCATCCCCTGGTTGGGTGCTGGAACCTTTGTAAGAAGGTAGAGCTGAGACACACCAGTCTCAGAGGCTCACTGGACTTTTTGCATATAAGTTGGCAAAAACTCTCATACGCAACAAATGAAAAAATCCTTCTGTGAGATAAAGGTGGTGGGTAATGGAAAATGAGGCTGCTTCATCATCATTTTTGGGCCATCAACAAACAAGACCCCTCTGTACTGCTCCACGTCTTAATTAAGCAGACCCCACCACTCTTTGTATTTTTATTTCTTTGCCTATTTCACCTGGATAGATGAACTGAGAATCCCTGAATGTTAGATTTACAAGGAACTGTAGAAATTAGCTAGTTCAACCTCCTTATCAAATTTGAAGGTGAGGAAGGTAAAGTTTGGGAGGGAAATACCTAGCTTGAGGTACACACCTAGCTAGAAGTCAAACTGGGACGAGAATCTCGGCTGTAACTCCCAGTCTGCAGCTCTTTCTGCCACACTGGTGCTGCTTCTCTGAATCTAACCTTAGAGTAGATTCAATAGCCAGACCTAAGACGGTCCTAACTTCCCACCTATCAAGGCTCCAGAACTGACAGTAAGAAACTTGTCACTAAATGTTTGATTTTAAAAACCCTAATATATATAGAAAAGGGCAACTAATATATATAGAAAAGGGATTGGGAAGAAAAGTATGTCTCATTAAAAGATAGAAAGTGCAGCCATCACTAACCATTCCACCAGTAAGCCTCCCTCACTTGATCCAAGCCCCCATAAGAGGCCATCCTCAAGCATCTCAAAGGCAATGAGCAGCAGCATCCACCTCCAGAAACTAAACAGGAACCAGAATTTAATATCGAAACCCAGTAAAATGAGGACCTTGCAGTTTCAGCTAGCAACTCAAATGTAAAACGTCCTCTGCAAATGAGCAAACCTTGCGGACATCAAAGTGCGGTACCAAGCACCACTTTAAGTCTTAACAAATGAACCGTGGCAATCACCATCTTAGTAACCACGCAGCGGGAATACTGCTTCCTAAATGATGCAGTTGCGGAAACCTCGCTGGCTGCCTGGAGTCTCAGCCAAAGTACCGGCTATCAGAAGTCAATAAAGCGCATTCCTTTTCACGTGCAAGATTATGTTCCAGCCACTAATTTCAAAGTGCCAATTTCCTGTTTGTGAACACATTCTTTAGGTAAACAGTTCTTTCACTTCTAAATACAACTGTCTTTACAACCTCAAAAGTTTTGAAACTTTTGTATACTTTTAATCTCTACTGTTCTAAGCTTTTATTCCTTTAAACATTTACCAAGTGGTGACATCTCATCCTTTTTCCATATCTGGAGCCTCGTATGTATTTTTTCATGTTTAATTTCTTCATTTGTCCATCCTCCTTCACAGGTACTAAGGCATTAAAATTCACATGAAACTGGAAATTAGGTAAAGGTCTATGTGTCTGTGCCTTCTCTTGGGCAACTAGCTCCTCTAGATTTATTAAACAACCCGTTCTCTAGATCCACTATGTAGACTGATTTTGCTCAGCAATTTGTCATGCCTCCTGCACTAGATCTTCATTTCCATCTAATCCCCCTAATCTTAAATCTCTTTTTAAATCATGATCATTTAAGCTTTTAATTCCTGGGTTATATTTGTACAGTATTCCCTTCCTTAATGAACATTTGCAATGTATTTGTTCTGATAGGTGCTTTAGTGGAATTTGCAGCAATTTTGTAATTAACAATTTTTTTTTTTTTATGTTAACAGCAGAAAGGAAAAAATACTCCTTCAATCTATGTCCCAGCACTCTGTCATAATTCTCTCTGCTCCCAAGGAGGGCCAGCTGTTAGTCAAGCACCAACCTCTGGACATCTTCATTTCAGGTTGTTACATAACATATATGAAACGTCTTTTCTCTAGGATAAGATACATAAAGCAGAAAATATATCTATTGTAGACAATCTTTCATAAAAATGGGTCTAGAAAATAATTAAAATCTAGTTGGAACTTCCGGTATAGAAGAATGAAGTAGAAAAAAATTATTTATAGAAACAAAACTGAATGTAATGAAACAGAACTCAAGGTAATGAGAGCCACAAAGATGACTGTGCCTCTTTGTTTTTTTCTCCATCTTTCGGGCAGTCAATACCGGCTCGTTAGGAAAACTAGAAAATGGAGTTGAGGTTGCAGAACTTACTTGTACTTCTAGGGCAAAACATGACATCTTTGAAGAGTTAGAAAATTGGAGAGAGTTCCTTTTCTAATCGACTGTTATAATCAGAGTGAAATTTTTGTTGTTGCTCTCTTTCAGAGGAAGGATGTTCCATGATTTGAAAAGGCAATGGAAGGAGATAATATTGTTAAATCTAGTTCAAGAAATTCAGGGTTGGCTTGAAAAGCTTAAGAGCAGTTTCTTGCATAATCTCAACATTTCAGGAGATGTGGCATTAGCAGAGAGAAGATTGAAAACATTTTCTGCACAGAGCTCCAAAAAACATTATCTAAGAGGAGGGCATAGGAAGGTACATGACCAAACAAAATCTTAATGTGGATAAAATTGGCCTTTTGAAGAATGGAAGAAAAAATTTTGCTAGTGAAAAGCAACCCAAGGTTAGGCTACTATTTCTAAGTGATGAGTTTTATGGTAATATAAATAAAAACCTGTGAGCCCCACCTCAGAAAAACCTGTCGCCCCACCTTGGTACTCCACCCCCTGGGGGGGGAACAACAGGATGTTATTTCAGCTAAATCTCACGAAGTATCTCATAGATAACCAAGATGCTCAAAACAATAAAAAAGAATCTGATATTCAAACGATTTTTACCAACACTGCAAAACCTTGGAGTAGATTCTCACAGAAGAAATTTAAGAGCATCAAGCAGGGAATAAGTATATTTCTTTGGCAATATCTCCCTATATATATTTCCTTATTCTTCCTTTTAAGATATTCAACTTTGTTGTCTATTCTGTTGTTTCCCAAAATGGCTTTTTTATAGAGAGAGATCATTTTCTGGGTCCTGATTGGTTTGAGAAGAGGCTGACATCTGGGATGTACCCCTTCCTGTTCATCTTCAGGAAAAAGTGTGCTGGGTTTCCTCCTGGAGGCTGGCACCCCATGACCCAGCCAGGGGAGCTTCCCAGCTTTTTTCTTTATTTCTAACTTGCCTTTTGCAGCATTGCTAAACAACAGGAAGCCCTGGGCTTCCTCTCCAGGGCACTCAGCTGAAGGGATGTGCTCACCACATAGATAACAGTAGCCGGAAAAGAAAGAAACACACCCACCCTCTAGAAAGCATGACCCTTTTACCCTCCTCCTCACTCTCCGTGCCTTCCTCATCCCATCCCGCTGCCCCCTCTGAGTGTTGGGCCCTATTGCAGTTGAATTCCAGTATGGCCAGTCTCAGGAACCTGGGAGATACTGCTGGCTGACATTACTAAAGTTTTAATAAGTGTGACACTGAGTCCCCTGGGATCAGCTTTAGTATGCGTGTTCGTATATGTAAAGTGGTTTGCGGTGTTGCCTTTATAAGCTAAGAACCCTCGACATAAGCAAAAGGAAGAATTGTTGGTTACAAATTCAATGTGTCCAGGTATAAGAGTTTTAAATGGGACGGAAGTTTGGAATTTTGTTTTTACATATTTTACATACTAAGGGATCTGGAGGTGGTGGGAGTGCAGGGCTGAGTATTTGAAGAATGGCCACAGGATCAAGAATAGCCAAAAAGCTGCTGAAGATGGTCAGCACGATCACACCGGCCTGAAGACCGAACACCCATCACACCAGAAGCCAGTGTCTAGCCTAAGAGTGAAACACAGCAGCCCTTGGGAGAGGTCACTTAAGATGGTTTAAAAGAGCCCTGAGAAGTATAATTTGAGGGAAACTCCATCTGGGATGTCAAGGCTTGTGAATTGAAGTCCTTCTCTTCAAGTCTCCCCTGGGATTTAGCTGGCCCTGGTCTACCATCCATGGTCACCCAAAAACTACTGGTTAAGAACTGACTGAGCTCTCAGAGGTCCTGGAGTGAACAAGCAGATCATGGTTTATTAGCTCATGTCTCTGAAAAGTACACCATGTCCACTGCTGTTTAACCTAACCTTTCTTCCCAGAGAAACTGAATTGATTAAAGTTGGGACTCTCCATTTGAAAAACATGGATTTGATGATTCTCCCCAAATAGTCTCCTCCTTGGTTTCCCTGGACCAGTTCTCTCACCCACAACGAACTTTTAAAATCGTGGTGAAAACCAGCATCCTCTTGCATCAGTCTTTTGTCCCAAGGATTCAGCAGGAAGATGTTGCATCACTGAAGGAGGAAGGAATTAAATGAGATTCCTCTGATGCAATTACCTTCCAAGCAATCATCAAACCATGCCGGCCACCTTCCAAATAGTCTTAGAAAGACAGGGTGATCTTCAATGACATTGGCTTGCCTCACCTACATCACAGGAGAACCTTCTCCATGTTTACCATGCATCCAGCAAATGAGTACTATTCAGCAACCACTAACTGCCGATAGCTTGCTGCGATAACTTGACAATTTGACAGACCTGATAAAAGATGGTCAAGTTGCTGAAGCTGCTTTCTCTTCTTCAGCATAATGCTAACATCTTTACCACAATTCTGATGACATTGGGCAAGTCTTAACTGCTTTCAGTCTAGGGTTTTCCTAAGATTAAGTGAACTATAGCATTTAGCTTATAGTAAGTGCTCAATAAATGGTGATGAGGATGAAGTAGAAGATGGCTAGCTTCATGAGGAATATTTTTCATTCTCTTTAATACATTCTTTTCCCTAGCCCCCTGGTCTATTTTCTTTGGCTTCATGCCCTCACAACACCAACAATCCTTTAAAGAAAGCCTCCAAGGCTGGAAACGTCTCCCTCTCTACTTCTCTAATTTGGGTAAAATCTGAATATAGTCGTAATATGGTGAAATGTGTCATCTTACTCATGATCAGCTTCTTCCTCGTGTCCACTCATAATGAATCAGAGGGACAATTATCTCTGCAGGATTTGCCTTCATAGCTCCAGTTGCAACCCAGGTCTGTGGCTCCCTTATCCAAGTCCTGGGAGTCCTCTAGCTAAACAAATAACCAACTGCCTCCCTCACGGTCTTTGCAGGAACCAAATGGCACACTCAAACAGAGATAAAGAGGATTTATAGAGACTAATTACACAGGGGTGGGCAGGGTAAAGGCAAACCACAAGGGATAATGCAGTTGCATGGGAGCTGGTAACACAAGGACAGATGGTGAAGTGAGTGGTTCCTGGAATCCCAAAGGGAAAGAAAGCCACCCTGAAGGAAGTGTGACCTTTGTTGATGGCACAGCCAGCTGGGACAGATCCATAGGGAGGACTCAGGAGAATCAATACCCTGGCCTCACTTTCCTCCTTCTCTCTAATCTACCAGGGCTACTTCTTGGCCAAATACAGTTGGAAGCCAGAGGGCACGGGAGCCGCTGAAGTCAGCCTCCAGGGGCAGGGTGGTGAAGGGTGAAGAGTGGGTCAGGAGGGGCACACTAAACAAATGAAGTGGGCCAGACATGGATTAGTGGTGACTAAAGACTGGTGATATGAACCAGATTATATTTTTTCCAATTCCTTGCAATTATGACCCTTAAAAAATAATTTAACACCAACAATTTATTTGGGGTCTCTAGAAAAGCCCTAAACATTTGTTTCATGACTGGATTTTCAAAATATGAATTAGTAAACCAGTGTTAATAGACTATTTCTGGTATTATTTATCTTCAGTTCTGAATATTCTCCTGACAGAGTATTCTGGCATGTGGCAACCGGAGGTGGCCCTCCACTTCCCACGGAGGAAGAAGCAGTTGGTGTTCAATCTGGGCATAGGGGTGGCCTCATGCAGACAACCATTCTGGTCCCAGCAGGAAATTCTGGTAACAGGCTCTCTAGGTCCTTCCCTCTCTGGCACTCTCTGAGTGGACTTCAGAGTCTATTCTCTCCTGCAGGTGGGGATAGGTGGGTGAAACAGGACAAAGGAACAGACTTCCCTGGAGAAACCACAGCTCAGGACTGAAAGCAAAAATCCAAATGCCCTCCCCATCCTTCTCAGCCCCTGCACCTTCTCACCATACTGAAAGAAACCTAGGAAATTGCCTTTGGACACAAGTGATGGAATTATCTACTAAGAAAAGCCCACAGCCTTCCAAAGTCACTGTCATGGGCAGGGATATGGTTCTGTCCTAACCTCTTCCTCTCAGGTCGCCATCTGCAAGGCTGGTCCCTAAGAACAGGTAGGATGGGTGATCCATTACACGGTGTGACTTGAGGGCCTTCAAAAGACCTGTCTGACCCCCAACTATCTCCCCTGCTGGCCTGAGGTTTCTCCTGAAGTTTCAGTCACTTTTTAGGTTAAGAATTTGTTTCAAGAAGTCCTCTGCTAAAATGTGCATGCTGCCTAAAAGGGTGTGGTACATGTTTGTCATTCTTTTTGTCTGCTCAATATCTAACCTCCTTCCTATGTTTTGAGAACTTCACATCTTGACAGGAAGCAGAGCCCATTCTCTACTATAGACACTTCATCAAAAGCATTTGCTGTCCCAGCCTCTCTCGTAGCCAGTGCTCCAGACCGTGCATCAGGAGCTAGTGACACAAAACGGCAGAATTGGAGAGCATTCACTTCATCAGTAGGTGGAAGCAGCAGCAATGTCCAGAGCAGTCCAGAGCTATCAGCGGTAGCAGTGCACACCGTGGTGTCCAGTATTAAAGGGTGGCTGCAGACGTGTTCTCACATGTGTTGTTTCTGGCCCAGTGTGGGCCATGTTTCCAATGACTGTGTAGCATCCCCTGTATCTGCTCCTTTCCCAGACTGTTCTTCAGTCTTCCCAGAGAGTCCATGAGCTTCCTAATATCCTTTTACTAAATTCCCATGTTACTTAAATCAGACAGAGTCATTTTCAGTTGCAAGCACCTGAGCACACTGATTGATAAGAGGGGTGACACATTAAGTCAAGAAAAGCCATAAATGCTCCAGCCACAGATCACTTCATTTGTCTAATGGGCTAATTTTCACCTCGGGGAACAGTAGGTCTTTAGGAAAAGAGTTTTTATTGATGAGAGGAGGGGAGGCAGAAATCAAGAAAGGTCTTCTGGATGTTGGCTGATGGTGCTTGCCAAGAAGAACACTGGGCAGAGGCTTCAAGGCAGCCTGGGAGACATCTGAGGCACTAGGCTGGGGCAGTGCGGGATGGAGAGAGATCCATTGACAGGAAAGATGGAGGGACAGTAAGGGCCATGTCTGACCACTGATGATATTGCATGTGGAGCCATACTGAAATGGTCTTGGTTATGCCTTCTTAGGGGATCCGAGCAAAGTTTCTGCTTTGTCAAAGCAAGGCCACTGATGTTATCATCTCTTTGATTTGCCTAAACATCTCCACTGCCATTTAGCCTACATGGTAATAGTAATCAGGTTGTGGAATTTCTATCCTCCTTTCCCACCACCACTACATACAGTCCCTTTATGATTTAATAAGCAGGCATAAAAATGTAAGGGGGGTGCAAATTCTAACTACCTATAGGGCAGGGGCTATTCATAATAATCCATCCCCCACACCCCTCCAGAAACTCTTCACTATTCATTTAAGGAAGGGAGGAGAAAGGAACTAGGAAAGAAGTGAAGGCCGATCCTGAACATCTGTGAAGAAGCACTTTGTGATTTTTTTGTGGAGTAGGGGTGGTCCTCAAGTTAGCAGAATTCACCCTTTCCTGCATTCCTTTTTACTTTCCCTCAGAACACTACGGGGCCTGGTGTCCAGTTGACCGAATCGGTAAACCCAGGAGCCCAGTTGCGGTTCTCTTAACTTTTATGTCTGTCTGCTAGAGGCTGCAGGTATGAATCCAGGGCACCTGGAGATGGCCCCGTCACAGGCCACTCTGACCACAGTGGCAAAACAAGTCAATCCAGACAGGAGGAAAGAGCTCTCCTCTCAGGCCAGCTCTCCCTGCTCTGCTTGAACATTCCTGTCCGCCGTGAATCCCTGGGGTGCTGACCCTCACAGTCCACAGGGAATACTCTTGGAGTTGTTCTTGCTGTGGGCAATCACTAAATCACTGCCCTTTCTCATGAGCTGCATGGATGTCAGCAAGGGAAGGGCACTGGAAACTAATCTAAGTGAAGCTGCCAGTGAACATTCAAAAAAGAAAAATACACAAGCTGCCTTTGATTAAAAAAATATTTGAGACACGTTGTCTTTTATTTTCATAGAATGTTACATAATAAATACTTTACCAGGATGATGATTATGCATGATGATGGGGGAAGAACTTGGGAGACTAAGGGATGGAAACATCTTTAATTTTAATTAAAACCTCAATTCATGGGACTTGGCCTCTGCATCATATCTTGAAATCTGACACAGAGAAAGTGTCTTTACACACCCAGAGCAAATTTCTCACCATGGCCAGTAGCCAGGGTCAGTATATGGAGGACCAGTGGCAGCGCGTCTTGATGACCTGAAGCAGAGGTTTTTTAAAAGTGAGGAAGACAACAGTACAGGCCACCAGCAGGGTGAGGCAGCTGGGGAGAATGAGCACGAGGTAGAGCAGGCCCATGTCCACCCGCTCCCATTTACAGTCCCGAGGCACGCTCTCAGGCAGGTCCACCACACGAATTACCCTGGAGGAGAGGTTGCAGGTGACCATGTCCAAGTCGGCAACATGTGGTGTCTGCAGGCGCTGCAAGGCCCCCCAGCCCTCCACCCGACAGCAGTCATACGGATTCTGACTGAGGTAGATGGTCCGCAGACTCCTCATGAGCTGCCCAGACACTGCCCTCTGGGAAAAGGCTGTGAGCGAGTTTCTGCGGAGATCCAGGGTCTGCAAGGCCAGGCTGTCCCCAAACCTTGGGAAACTGGTCAAGGAATTTCCTGACAGATCCAAGTCCTTCAGGTTCCCAAACCCAGAGAAGTCCAACGCCGCGAAGCTGGAACTGAGACCCACGTTGCCAAGAGACAGGACCTGTAACGTGGAGGCAATATCCTGGAGAGGGGCGAGGCTCCCATTCAGAACCCCCCAGTTGCTGGACAGGTCTAAGTGAGTGAGGGAGGTCCCCTTGAATGAGCAGTCTTGTAAGGCCCCCAGCCCACAGCCCTCCAAAGAGAGGCTCCTCAAAGATGCCATATTTCTAAAATCTACACAGCTCGGGGGGTCCACCCGGTTTAAGTGAGCCGGCCAGGGACACAGTGAGATCTGATTGTGGCTCATGTCAATTGTAGTGATGTTAGTGGCACTAGCAAAAAGGCCCGTTGGGACACCCAGGAGTTCATTGGAGCTCACGTTGAACAACCGGAGGTTACTGAGACAGCTGGTGAGCCCTGGAGCCAACTGCAGCTCTGACAGCTGGTTCTGGCTCAGGTCCAGCTCAGCGAGTGCTCCTGGGGGCTCATGCTCCCGGATGTGGAGTGTCATCAGGCAATTCTGGTTGAGGTTCAGGTGGTAGAGGGAAGGCATTGTCTTCAAGAAGCCATCAGGCAGGTACTGAAACTGGTTCTGGCTCATATCCAGGAAGCGGAGATTGGAGAGGTCGCTAGAGACAAACTCTTCCCAGAGATTGACGGTGGTGATGTTGGTCACGTTGCCATCCATCAGGAGGAACTGGGCCACCATCTCTTGTGGCGACGAGGTGTTGTACAGGTCCCTGTAGAAGCCCATGTTGTTGTCCCGCAGAAGGAGGGTGTGCAACTTGCTGCACTGGGGCAGGAGCGGGAAGAACAGCAGCTGGTTGTGAGAGAGGTCCAGCATCTCCAGCTCAAAGGCAGCCTCACCCCCCGATGCCAGGAACCATTCAAGGTCATTGTAGCTGACATTGAGGAACTGTAGCCGCGTGAGGCCAAAGTCCACAATGCAAGGAAGGTTGTTATAGGCCAGGTTGAGGTGTCTCAGCTCAGTCAAGCCATCAAAAGTGCCACCCTCAATCTCGAAGATGTAGTTCCTCTGCAAATCCAGCTCCCTGAGGTGCTTCAGACCCTCAAAGACTGAGTCATCCAGCCTCATGATGGTGTTCTTTGCCAGGGACACAGACTCCAGTGAAGAGAGGTTCTGGAGCATGAGGGCCACCATGTCTTCCGTCAAGGAGTTTCCAGACAAGTCCAGCCTCTGCAGATCCAGAAGAGAGTGGAAAGCAGCTGCTGCCTCTTTGTAATTCTCTGAGAGGGAGTTGTCAGCGAGAGCCAGGCTGCGCAGGTGGGGTTGCTTCTGGAAGGCACACTGGCCAATGAGTTCCAGGAGGCAGCTGCGCAGACTGAGGTTCTCCAGGAAGGGGTAGTGCAGCAGGGAATGATTCCACAGGGTCTTGAGTGGGTTGGCATCCAGGATGAGCTTGTGGGAATGGGACGGGAGACTGCTGGGCACTGAAGCAAAGTGCCCCCCTCGGCAGTCAACGACTCCACCCACCTAGGTCCAAAAACACACTGGTCAGCAGAGGTTCATGTACAGAGGCTTAGTTCATTTTTACGAATGTTCCTGCAATCGCTGGGCATGGCTCTAGAGTTTATGATTTTTAAAATAAGATAGGAAAATGTAGAATGAAAAGGAAATTTCTTTGTTCTGTACCTTCACTTAAATGGTCAGCCAGGAACTGAGTTCCAGCATCACTTAGTACACACAGTGTTAAGAAGAGTTGGGTGCCTGTTCTTTTGGTGTTGAGATGTGACAACTGTACTTTCAGTTTGATTTTAACTACAAGAAGGATTGGGGACCAGGTCTCTACCTGGGTTTGTATCCCATCTCCGACACTTATTTTCTGTGTGATCATGGGTAATAAATAATTGAACCTAAATCTGTGATTTCCTCTTTCAAATGGTGATTAAAATAGTACCTATTTCTGAGGATTGCTGTGAGAATTAAATGAGAGAATGCCCAGAGAGCTTAGCATAGTGCCTGGCACACAGCCAGCACTTGGTAAAGGGTCACGATTGCATTGCTGTCACTATTACCTAATACCTGTGCATACAACAGCACCACTGCCAAACACCCAGCAGTGCCACGTCTCCATTTCACCATTTTGCCTGGGAGGCTCCCTTACACTCTGGATTGATAAATATCTTTTAAAAAGATATTTTTTAAAATACTTCACTTTACAGAGAAGTAAAGTGAGGTCCAGAGAGAAGAGAAGATTCGATGGCAGAGCTCCCAATGCCGTCTCAGTGCTCTCCCCACGCTGTTCTCCTGCGATTGTGCAGTAGTAGAAGGCAGGAGAGACGGGGCGACCCGGATGTCACTGCGGAAACCACACAGGCCTCAGGACACTTTAAGTCAGCCTGATGTTTTACAAGATTGGCAAAAACAGTCAGCCTCTGGATGTCAGCTATGCGTCCAGGAGAAAAGGTTTAAGTGATAGCATGGAAGAGCAACGACATTCCTTTCTACAGGTCAGCCAGTAAGACAAAGCCAGCGATTGCCTAAAAGTGCGGGCCCAATCCCAGGGGCTGAGGGGAGGAGTGGAACAGGGGAGAAAAGTCCCGACAGAGAGGAAGAAGCACAGGTATCAAGTCTGGACCTTGGCTCTGCCACTTATTAGCTTGGGCAAGGAACTGACTTCTTGGAGCCTCAAGCTCTTTCTCTCGTTATTAAAATAAAACCTTCTAATAGCTAAAAATTGATACAGCATAGAAATATAGAAAATTCAACTTTCAGAAATCTCAGAAGCCCCTCCCTCAGAGAAACACTGCCTATCTTTTGTTTACATCTCTTTCTGGATTTTCTTTTATAAAGATGTTATCCTTTTTCTTTTCTTTTCTCTTTCTTTCTTCCTTTTTTTTTTTTTTAACAAAAAATGAGACCAAACTCTAAAAGCTGTTCAGTAATCTACTTTTTTTCCCTCAACAATATATTTTAGACATATTGCCTTGGAAACACAAATAAATTTGAACACTTTGTTTTTAGCAGCTGTATATTAGTTTATTGCATGAATAGCACAATGGTTAAAATGAAGAGCTCCAGGGCCAGACAGTCGGGGGTCCCATCTTGGCTCTGCTTTTTATCAAATGGGTGACCTTGGGCTAATTACCTTAACCACTCAGGACCTCCATTACCCCATCTGTAAAATGGAAATCGTATTTTTCTCATAGGGCTTTTGTGAAGATTTAGGGTGATTGTTTATGTATGGAAAATGCTTAAAACAGAACTTGGCATGCAATTACTTAATAAATGTTAGCTATGATCATTGTCATGATTAATTAATAGCATAATTATATTAATTAATCTATGTTGAGCATTTAAGTGTATCTCTAATTTCCAGGTGCACACTAGAATGAATCTGTCAAGTTCCTTCCACCACCCTGTCCTTCTCCAAAAAAAAGTCTTTGGAGTTTTGATTGGGATTGCATTACAATTTTGGATTAACTGGAGGAGAACTGACATCTTTACAAAATTGAATTTCCCCATCCAGAAGCAAGGTGTATTTCTTCATTTGAGTAAGTGTTGGTGTTCCCCTCTCCACAGGGTCTCTCTGGAGAATGCTGTGGTTAGGGGCTTTCCTAAAGCTGTGGGACCCTGCTTCACCACAGCTGCTGCAGTTGTGGGGTCATACCTCCATAATTCCCCGCAGTCCCACTGAGTGCTGCAAAATGACCATGGGGCCTTCAGGGCCCAAGAAAACCTTAGTATGTCCACTTTATGATAACACTGCACGGTTAATGCAGTGAGGGGCAATGGAGAATGCCTGGATTCTAGAACTCGGACCTCAATTCAAAACAGACATCTGAAAGCCACCCTTTGAGCTCACTGGCAGCCAAGCCCCTACTCTGCCCACCAGGGTAGGGAGGTCGGGCAGGGAGTCTAGCCTGAACTCTGGGGGCTGTCACAGAGTCCACGCTTTACTCTCTCCTCTTCCTACACCTGGTAACCCCTGAATAGCTACCATGAAGTTGAACTTTTATTGCCCCGGAAAGGAATGGTGGAAGTCTGGGTAGCAGAGACTAATAACAATAATAATAACAACAATAACAATAATAACAGATAAAACTTAGAGCACTGACTGCATATCAGTGTTCTGAATGCTTTACCTATATTAACTCACTTAATCATCATAACAACTCATTGTTATGGTATTATTAATAGGTATTACTATTACTTCCATATTTTATAGATGGGGAAACTGCAGTAGAGTGGCCCCAAATGTCACCAGTTAGTGACTGGTGGGGATGGAATTTAAATCTGGTCAGTCTGGCTTCAGGGTCCACGTTTGTAACCACTGTGCTGTACTCTTAATCTCTATAACTTACTGGAGTATACTGTGTAAAGCCTAGTGGTTAAAGGTTGCTCCAAGAGGTTAAGACCCATGACAGCTGGTTTTTAAAGAGTCATCAGCTTTGGGAACACATTCTTGAATGTAAGTAGTAGCCCTAGCATCCAATTTGTCTTCCTAGTTCCTAGCATGCAACAGGGTTCAAGGAATGTTTTTTAAATGTATATTTCTCAAGCACACACTTGATATCATTGAGTTGCAGGCAAAGGGAAAAAATGTACTCAGTTGTTAGCACCCAAGACTGTTTCTGTATACAGGCTGAAAGCCCTGGAGAAGGTGAGCATGCAAGCTCAGGCATCTTGTCCAAAAAACTCGGAGGCAGTGCTTTTCCAACTTTAGTATGCCCACCCAGAGATTCTGATACCACTAGTGGAACTCAATCATCCAGATTTTTAACAAGATGTATTCTTTTTTCTACCTGGCTGACCTAGGCCTGTCTCCAGGGCCTCCTGTCCTCAGCAGATATGAATAAGGTGGGGGCAGGGACTGCCTGGACATTCCCAAGCATCATCTTAAAGAAACCTTTGGTTAAGAGTTGCGTACTCATGGCATGGTACTAGCAGACAAGGAGTGATTTAGACTCATTTCCTCCCCTCCTTGATTGACAATCCAGCTTTCCAAATGGACCAAACTGTGTCAGTACAGGAGCAACAGGCAATTCAGGGTTCTTGGGGGAAAACTCACCGACTTGCAGCCCCCTTGGGAAGTCGCTGTGACTGTTCCACTTCTGTTCCTCCATTCCACTGTCAAGAAGTGAAAACTCAGGCAGAGCCAAAGGGGCAGCAACTCCATCTCAAGAGCAGCACTGTGGACACAGGGCAGAAAAGACGCAAGTCAGAGAAGGACCTCCCAGAGGGCTGCTTTGCACTCAGGAGAAAGAGCAGCTCCCAAGTTATCTCTGGTCCTGGATGTGCACAGCTACATGGAGGTGGAAACCCACGGATTATTCAAATGCCTCAATTTAGCCAACACTTTCAGCCCTTCACTGACACTGTCAATCAGAACCCATTTTCATTTTGCTTCTGTCATTTAATGGACAGGTGGCTGAACATTGAAGTGCCCAAGAGTCCAGCAACAGAAGAGAAATGCAAAAGACTTCACGAACCAGGTCTCAAGTCACCTGGAGTTTCTCCTGTTTTGTAGTTTTGCTGAAGCTTTCCTCCCAGCAGCTCAAATCTCCCTGATACATAAGTTCAATAAATATTTGTTGAATGAATGAATAAATGAATGGTGGTTCCACAAAATTACCCATGGTCTTGCTGGCCTAAAGCTTTTCAAAAAGAGTAGATCTCACTGGTTAAGTCATTTAAATATAGCACTTTGAGAAAAGGATTTTGATGTTTTGCCTGGAAAAGGAAGGAGAACTGAGGAGAAACTGAAATCACAACATTCATATATAACAAAGATTATTGATGAAGTGTAGGTAATCAGCTCTCTTGTCTGGCCTGTGAACACAAAACAGGATTCATGAAGAGGCTTAAAGTTTTATGTATGCCACCAGAATTTTAGAACTAGAGGGAACAAAAGCACAGAGACAATCAAGGTTCCAGAAGTACTTAGTTGCAAGTCTGGGAGCGGGCCCCAGGTCCCCATCCCCACCCACCCGGAGCTCCAGGGTGAGTTACCAGGGAAGGCCATGTAATTTTCCTCCCTGAAGGTGCTGTTGGATTGACTGCCCTCTTGTTGGAAGAGTTTATTACCCGTGGCATCCCCTCCTCAGAATCAGAGGGAAGCACCTGGCCCCAGCATTCCATCTGCCCCATCCTCTCTCCTTGACATCCACCCAGGAAGGACCACAGCTTCTGCTCTCAGTCTCCTGGGCCGGCAGCACCTGTGCCATCGGGAACCTCCTCACCCATTCACCAGAGAGGCAACTTGCCGACTTCTCTGCCTGACACACCAAAGCCTTCTTGGGCCCCTTCCTCTTTCCCCTTCTTCAAATAGGTTTACATATCTAGAAAGCTAATTTTAGCTTGCTGGCCAGATTTGAATACTCACCAGTGAAAAGCTAAGTGAAAGCAGGTGAATCAACTTCACTTCAGGCCAGGTCAGCTCTGCTGACCACAGAGGGAACCTCCAATTCAGAATATAGCAATACTTGCCAGACACTGGGAATCCCCTTCCCAGATCTCCCTTCTGCTTCTGCACCTGTGTGGGAATTATTACCTCATGGGCATGCACAGGGCCCAGGTGGCAAAAGCAGAGCCATATAGGCTCCCACCCTCATATCCTCCCAGTACACCCCCCAACACCACTCACACCTGGAACCATGGGACCACTGCCCTCCTTGAGGTAAGTTTGCCAGATTCAGCAAATTATAAGTTGCCCAGTTAAACTGGAATTTCAGATAAGCAACAAACCATGTTTTAGTAGGAGTATGTGCTATGCAATATCTGGGACATATTTACACTAAAAAAATCATTTCGCATGTGAAATTCAAATTTCACTGTGCCTTGTATTATATTATTACATTGTGGGGAGACAGGGAGGTGGAAATGGCGGACACACTCCCTCCCCCAGCCCCTCTGTCAGGCTTGGGGTGGTGCCTGTTGCTGTGATCCTGACCCTTCCAGGACAGCCAGCCCTGTGTCCCGAACTACTGAACCTACACGCTCACAGGGCAAGAGTGTAATGTCTTCTGAAAGAGTGTAACTTCTTCAGAGTGGAAAGTTAGATAGGCTTGGTGTCACTCATGCTTGGTACTGCAATTTTAATTTCAGGATCACCAAATATTTTTGCAAATTTCAAACATATCCACTCCTCTACTCAGCCAGACAGCCCAGAAAAACTCTTACTGTGGCCTGCGGGCAACTCCCATGAGGCAGCAGGGTTTCGTGGGAAGATTGTGAGATTTAGAACTAGACTGTCCAGGGTTTGAATTCTGGCTCCATTATCTGCTGTTCGGCCTTGGGCAATTCACATAAAGTCTCCAAGACTCAGATTATTTTTCCACAAAATGGGAATAATGGTAACTAGTCACCGAGTTTTTATGAGGAACAAATATTTTCGATCTATGTGAAAGTACTTCATTAACCCTAAGGGTAGTTAATAATGTAATAATTATTTACGAGTTCTAAACACCAACAAAGAGGTTGAGTGATTGCTATTCCTGTGCATATCTCCAAGGTGATTCAACAGCTACAGAAGGCAGAAAAAAGAATGAATAATTTGGCTGGAAGGATGAGTATTTTATTATACCAACTAAATGTGTAAAATGTATGCAAGAAGGTTGGATCAAAAATTCTACACTAATAAATTCTATGATCACACCTACTATAGGGAGAGCTATTTCAGAACAAGGCTAATCCCAGGAACAAATGACTATGCTAGTTGAGGGCTGTTTATCCTCAGATGCTTGACTCCCCCTTCCCTTCTGCTCTGTCCAGGGGGCTGACTTCTGAAGGCTGTTTCCCAGGCTGCAGGTGTCTTTCAAATACAGCCTTTCTGGTTGAGAACCAGCCTTCCTGGAGTGTGTAGCTGCAGAAAGCTTCCTCAGAGCCATGGTACTGCAAACAGTACAAGACAGTTTGGATGTCATACCTCACTGGAAAATCCCATAACCACCCCCACCCCCCCCCAAACTGCCCAGGGCTGCTTCCTCTTCACCCGCACTCAGCCTCACTCGGGTGAGGACCACCCAGCAGCATCTCCAGCTGTAAGAGTGTACCTAAGTTTCAGTGTACAAATAAGTAACTGTCCCACTTTACTCATATCTCTCTGACACCTTCTGAAAAATACACCTGTTTTTTTAAGCCAAATGTTGCTCATCAAAGGTAACATTTTGGGGGGAGAAAAGGGAAGTGAATGGAAGACAGTTATGAGGGAGGGCACACATGACAGTATGATATTAATAATTTAAATGACACAACCTGGAGTCTCTCTTCTTTATAATTAAAAGTATTTGGATCAATTGTTCCCATTTCATGGCTGTGGACCACAGGGGGAACCACAAATTTAACACAAAGGAAATGCAAATCAACCCGTGTTCCAAGTACTGTTGGAAAAACCACCCCACCTCCTCTTTGTCCGGATGACCCTTGGGAAACACTCCATGAGATCTGAGATCCAGACATGGAAACAGATGGCATGAACAGATGCTGCTTGTATCTGTTCTTCTTAAACCCGATAAAAAACTTTGAGGGGTCCCTTCCAAGTACGGAGGCAGAAAATGATAAGTTCCGTGTGCTTTAATAGAGAGTATAGATCCTATATTCTTTTATTCAGGTAACAATTTATTTAAGGTCTGTCTAAATCTTTTATGATGATCATAGCTAAAGTCAGAGACTGTGAGCCTCGAATTAGTGAGAAGCGTTGAAGGATAAGATGTTGCTGATACAGATGCTAGTGGGAGACGAGATTCTGTACTACATTCTGTAATGCATTCGAGTTGGAAATATTTAAATTATAAAGTCTACCTCATGTTAGAGTGAAGTCCTTTTAGGGTTGCAGTTATACTTCTTTATCTTCTAACTGTCCTGCTTGCGTCCAGCCATCATAAAACAACCTTGGCAGTTTTTCTCTAAGAAGTCTTTGAAATATTAGGGTCTCAAATGCTTAATGTTTTCCCCTATGTAACCATTAATCTTGAGGCTATGCATTCTAATTGGTTATCATGGAAACCTGTGATTCAACCCAGTATCTGTCCCTTGTCCATAAAGAGTCAGTGTTCCTAAAAGGCAGAAATGCAACATGGCTTTTTTGTCTAGCATTTTGTCCTCTAGATTTGATCAATAAATAAGTGGCTAAAACAGATTCACTTGATAAAAACATGAATCAAGACTATTCTGAAACAAGAGAAGGCTAACAGTGAAGAAAAAGAATGCATACTTTCAAGAAAGTTTCAGAAATTATGCTTGATTTTTGTTTGCACACACACACACACACACACACACACACACACACACACACACATACACGAGAAGCTCCTGCTTCATTGATCCAAATAAGGTAAATGAAGACTGAGAAGACTGAGTGGATGACCCCTTGAGCTATGTGAAACAATGAAAGGGGTGAAAACATTTACCCATTTACCCCTTTTGGAACAGGTGCTCCCTTCACCCCCTCCAATCCTGCAGGCAGAGGCTCGGCTGTAACTTGAGGCAATACTTCCACATCCACTCTGGGCCACATCAGTTTTGGGCCCAGGACTGCTTGCACGAATAAAGACAGCCACATGCAGGTCAAGAAGTAGCTTCAGTGAAGGGAATATGTGGTTAATACTTGCCTTGGTAATGGGCAGGGACTAAACGGCAAGTGAAAACTTGACTGGTCTTTGTTTCTTGGGGTCCTGAAATTTCCGCTCATCACAAGAATCACAATAGTTCAGGAGTGCAGCATCTCTATTTTTGACATGCCCTCTGGCAAATAAATATATAGAGGGAAGTTTTTATCAAATGTATGTAGATTTTCCTGTATTAATAAAACATATATTCTTTAAGGGTTACTGAACTCTGACTAGTTTTCTGTTATTATGTAATAACAGAATTTAATGTCTTAATCAGCTGACATTAAAGCACAACTACCATCAGATAAGGGTCAATCAGATAAGGCCACAGAAAGGTCCCCAATCTCATACTTAAAAAGTTTCGGAATACAAAGGAGTAACTCTGACCTGAGTTATGCTTTTGCTTTGTCGATTTTTGTTTGCTTTGTTTTTAGCAACGGATGCTGGATTTCTAATATTCAGGGGCGCCTTGAATACTGGAAATATTATTCAGGCAATAGTGATTGCCTCTTCTCGCTAGGGCTGCTTCGCCACCCCCCTCCCCAATGCACACAACTGATACTACAGTAGCTGCTGCCAGAGCAAGGACTGCAACCTCTTTGCAACAGGAGCTATTAGCAAGTGTTCAGATGAGAGAGTGCTATACATATATTAGCATGTAATTGAGAATTTTCTCTTCAAAATAACCAGATAAACTGGAAAATCTTTAAAGAAATAGGTCTCACGGGGAAAGTAGGTAGCTATCAGAGAAACAAATACAGATTGGTCTGGGGGGAGGGAATCTCCAGATGCCAAGTACGCATGAGTGCAGGGTTTAAATGTGGGATGTTTACACCCATGAACAAGGAGGGCAGAGGAACTAGATAGGGATGAGGAGAAAGGGAGAAGGCCTTTGTTGAAAATAAAAGTGTAAATCCCACCTGGGATCTTGGGAGAAGGGGAAGGTCAGATGGTCATAGACCACAGAGAGTAGATAATGAAGAACAGAAACCCCAGTCAGTGACCACTTCAAACAATTCCTACTACCAAGAAACATTTGCAAGCCTCAGGCAAGGGGCTTTGGTCTCTCTGACTCTTAGCGAACAATTAAGGTGACCTCAACCTTCACCAAATGTTCAAATTTAGCACTGTAACTGAGAAGTTAGGATTGAAGGATGATTATGATTACAGAATCATTATATAGATGTTCCTTTTTACTTTCTAGTATATTAGAGTAGACAAAGAGAAATACCTGAAACCTGAACTGCAGCCAGCTGCCTTGATCCCTGATAATGATTGCATAGCCTTAATCTTGTGCCTTTGTGATTGTAAAACCCTTGTGACTGACCCTCATTTGTACCCATTTTATCCGGTTTTTCGACTTTTTCTTATGATCACTAAAGACAGTCCCTAATGTTTATTGTTGAAGGGTTTTGGATCAGCCCAGAATTAATCCACCCCAAGTCCAAAGTTATCTTGATAACTGAAGCTGGATCTAACCAAAATGGGCCAGCCCCAACGTGAGCAGTAGCTTAGACTTTGACCTACAAGTGACCTATACCTCATTATAATTCTAAAAATCATGCCATCATCATATTAAGGCTCCATTTTCTTACGTATGTTCTGTAACTAAGCATGTACTCAATCTGTGCATGCTCAATAATTAGGTCACCTCTACTGTGCTCATTATCCTAAAACCTGCCCATCTTTTGATACTATAAAACTATCAGAGCTACTTTAGTTCAAGGAGACAGATTTTTAAGCTGGTAGGCCATCTGATCTCCTGCTTCGTGCCTAGCAATAAACTCTTCCTCTCTTTGAAACCCTGTATCTCAGGAATTGGTCATTTGGATGACCATCTGACGTTCTGAGCCTCCTGGTGTGGTGTGTTGGAAAGTACAGGCGCCATCTTGATATTACTCTTGCCAAAAATGTTTACCCTAAACCCAATCATCAGGAAAACGGTAAGACAGATCCAGGCCATAAGATGTCCTACAAGACAACTGGCTAATACTTTTCAAAACGTCAGTGATGAAAATCAGAGAAAGGTGCATATGGTGGTGGGGGTGGGGAGAGGAGGTCTGCTCTAGATTAAATGTGATTTAAGAATCATAACAACCAAGTGCAATGCATGTATCTTGAGTGAATTTTGCATTAAAAAATAATTCTAAAGGAAAAATTTGAGACAATTGGGGAAAATTAAATACACACCAAATGATGTGTGATCAAATGATACGTACAGATGATATTATTCGATTATTGCTAGTTTTCTTAGGTATGATAGTGGTGTTGTGGTTATGTAGGAAAGTGCCCTATTTTTAGGAAATGCATGCTGAAATACTTTGGGGGGGAAGTGTTATGATGTCTACAATCTATGTAACCTACTTTCGAATAGCTCAATAAAGAGAGAAGGAGAGTTAAAGCAAAATATTACCAATTGGTAAAATTAGCATTTTACTTCCTTTTAACTTTTCTGTAAATTTGAAATTTTTCAGAATAAAAAAATTGGGAAAAATGAAATCAATGTTGGTGTTCCTAAACAGGGGAGAGGGAAATTAGAGTAACCTTTTGTCTCAAATTTTCCAGGTATGTCCTTTTACAAATATTCTTCTCAGAAAGGTGCTCAGTCAGTATTTGTTAAGTTAAAAAATGCATGTACACAAAAATCTTTAAAATACCCTGAAAATTCTATCATTTTGGCATTCAAGCTAGAGCTTTTACAATGCTTTTTACACCTAAGAGGTGCACAAAAATGTTAGATCGGGTGTCCCAATTGTGGCTCAGGAAATATGGTTGATGCACTAATGCAACTTCCACTGTCCAGAATAATTGCTCCGTCCTCCACACCCAGGGTCCCTCAGGAGGATCATGTGACCGCCTCATGACAATCTGCAGGAAACACCCGACTGACAACTGACAAGGAGGCCTGTCCTTACTTGCAACCAGCACCCCTGAGTGATCCTGGTGAGAGAGACACTAGCAGGGGAAATTGGACTAATAGGCATACAGAGAGAAAGCAGAGTTGAAATCTTGAGGGATCATGCCACAAGGAAGCAGAAGCTATGAGTTAGATAATAAGGCATTTGAATAGAAAAGAATAAAACAGTCAACAGAGAGCAGAGATCAAAGAAGATGGAACAAGAAGAATGGCAAAAGGGTGGACCACACAGGCAGGAAATATGAGTAGAGAGAAAGGGCTCCAAGGCTGCAACTCAAGGTCCCTGATGGCTCTTTACAAGTCCAGCTCCATTTCCAAGCTGCATGTTTTCTTGCGGTAACCACTCCACCATCACCAAGTAGCTGGCCCATATTTTGAATCCTGGCAACAAAAGAACCTAACTAAAATGGGACTTGGACTCTTTAATAAGCTTAAATGCAAAGAACAGAAATGAACATCTGATTTCAAAAAAGCACATGCAAACCTTATGGTGCTACCTGAAAATTAGAGAAGGTGGCTAGAATTTGAATCCAGGGATGCATTTTTCAAAGTGCATTCTACAGTCAAGAGCTATCAACTAGCAGTCACTCTCCATTTACCCTAACCTCAGACCTAGGTAACCATTAATCTTTTTATATCTACAGATCTGCCTATTCTGGACATTCCATTTAAATGGAATCATACTATCTGTGGCTTCTTTCACTTAGCATAGTGTTTTCAAGGTTCATCCATGTTGTAGCATCCATCAGAATTTCATTCCTTTTCATGGTGGAATAATATTCCATTATATAGATATACCATATTTGGTTTATCCATTCATTCATCAGTTAATGGACATTTGGGTTGTTTCCAATTTTTGGCTATTATGAACATTCATGAACAAGTTTTTATGGGAATGTATCTTTTCCAGTTCTCTTGGGTATATACCTAGGAGTGAAATTGCTGGGTCTAAGTTAACTCTATGTTTAACTTTGAGGAACTGCCAAACTGCTTTCCAAAGTGGCTGAGCAATTTAACACTCCCACCTGCAATATATGAGTGTTCCAATTTCCCACATTGTGGTCAACACTTATTACCTGTCTTTTTTATTACAGCTATTCTAGTGGATATGAAGTGATATCTCATTGTGGTTTTGATTTGCATTTCCCTAATGACTAGCGACTGTTGAACATCTTTTCATGTGTTTATTGGCTGTGCTGGTTTGAATGTATTACCTCCCCCAGAAAAAGCCACATTATTTGATGTTATCTTGTGGGGCAGAAGTATTAGTGGAGATTAAGTTGAAACATTTGGATTAGGTTGTTTGCATGGAAATGCGCCCCACCCAACTGTAGGTGATAACTGATGAGATCTTTCCATGGAGGCGTGGCCCCACCCATTCTGGATGGGTCTTTATCAATGAAGCCATATAAATGAGCTGACGGGCAGGAGAGAACTCAGTGCAGCTGTGAGTGACATTTTGAAGTGCAGCTGAGAGTAACACTTGGAAGAGGAGCTACAGCCTCTTCTTTTCTTTGAAGAAAGCACAGGAGCTGCAGATGAGAGACAGTCTGAAGACGGCCGTTGAAAGCAGACTCTTGCTCCGGAGAAGCTAAGAGAGGACAAATACCCCAAGTGCAACTAAGAGTGACATTTTTGAGGAACTGCAGCCTAGAGAGGAACGTCCTGGGAGAAAGCCATTTTGAAACCAGAACTTTGGAGCAGACACCAGCCACGTGCCTTCCCAGCTAACAGAGGTTCTCCAGACACTTTATGGCCTTAAGACTGTCATTGTGTAACCAAATAAACCCCCTTTTATAAAAGCCAATCCATCTCTGGTGTTTTGCATTCCAGCAGCATTAGCAAACTACAACATTGGCCATTCCTATATCTTCTTTGGAGAAATGTCTACAATGTACTTTTAAATTCAAAGATTTTATTTCATTATGATTTTGAAATTACATGCAAAAGAAAATAAAGAATAGTTTTAAAAGCAAAGAAATGGTTGTAGTCTTTGGTGAACTAATGCATTCTTATATTTTGCAAATAATCAATATTCAGACGGTGGATGCATCAAAAAAGAACTTGCAAATTGGGGATTGAGGCAATAGCACATTTAGAACTGTGATGTGTGAATTGAGTTCTCAGGATTTGCTTCTCTGGCTTTCCTTTAACAGTGAATTTATTAAAATATAGGCAATTTGATGGCTTTTGAGGTTTTTTCCTCCCTAAGAATTGTCTTATACCCTATAGGTGGGAGAGGAAATTGGCACACTTTTTCTGAAGGACAATTTAGCACAATTTGTCAAAGACCTTGAAAATGTGGATTCTTTTTGATTCAATCATTTCATTTTTAGGAATTTGTTCTAAGGAATTACATGAGTTTAAAAGTATTTTAACAAGAATGTCAAATGCAACATCAGTAAAAATAATAAAAAGTATAAATCATCTAAAAATCCAACAATGGAAGGATTACTGAACTAAATTACTACACAACTATATATAAGAACAGTGTGCTGCAACCAAAAATACTTTGGTGGAAATACATTTACTGACATGGAAAGATGTTCTAATAAAGTATTATAAAGAAAATAAGGAAAGGGCAAAACAGAATGTATAGTATTATTCCAATTTTGCTAAAAGAATATGCATGTATCTGTATGGGCATAGAAAATGCTTGAAAGGGTACCCTCCAGAATCTCAAAAGTGGAGAGAATTGCACCTGCTATTTACTTTTTTCAGATCTGTATTTTTGCTTCTTTGTGTTTGCTAATTTTCAAACAATCAACTTCAATAACTGTATTAACACAAGCTTTAAAAGAATAGTCACTTTGTTATCACTTAAAAATTAAAACATAAGTCATAATTGGAGCCTACTAAATGTCATTGAAATAGAGAATTCCTTATTACTGGAATCAAAATTACTGTGAGTGTACTTAAACTGATTATGCTTGGAGCTGATGGAAGAAAAATATTGTTGACACAGAGTTTTATTATAGACATCACTTTTTTTTTTTTCAGGGTCAAGGGGGTTTAGATTTATGGTTGCATGTTCTCAGCACAGCCCTTGAAAAGCAGCTCTGAGTGAAAGAACAGCCCAGGCTAAGGGACAGATGGAACAGGTTCAAAGCCTTTGGGTACAGAAGTTTAGTGATGTACTTTGGGTACATCACTAAACTTCTGGACCTCAATTTCGTCCATAGTAAAATGGAAAGAATAACACCTGCAGTACAAGGTTGTTACTGCATTAAGACAAGTTTTAAAAGAATGCTCAAAAAAATAGTCTTTGTTCTGTTTAAAGTTTATCTTCTTGGTAAGATTTCTCCCAGAAGGAAAGCTCAGCATTTTGATATTGGTATCATACTTACCTTGTAATGCCCGAATGAATTTAATTAATGCCACTACTCAGGTTTTATCCTTAAATACATATACTCAGTAGCAGGGATTTCTAGTGGGTTTTTCTTTTTTGTCTTTTAAAGTATGAGCAACATTTGACCAATTTCCATTTCTGTTGCATTTTATTTAAAGAACAGCCACTAAAAAAGAAAAGCTCTTTAAAATTTGGTTATTGTCTTTTGCTCTGCTTCATAAATGACTAAGAACTTGAAGAATATCTCCTACCTCATTAGCTAGGCAAGGTGTGGTGATGATAAACCTATTCTACATAATTTGTTTAGAAAAAGAGTTAGGAAAAAACCCAAAAAAGTACATTCTGGCTTGGCTATTGGGGGCAAAAGAGAAAGAATTAAGTGTTTCTGACGGAAGTATGGTGTTAGAGTACTACAAAAGATGGAAATTTTCAAAAAGTGCTGAATAAATTTAGGTATTTCTCCTGAAATTCTTTGCAGCTCACTTTCTATGGAAATTAATGCAGTGAAAAGCTAAAAGTTTTTTTTGTTTGTTTGTTTGTGTTTTTTTTAAGTGGCTTTTTCCAGATAAATTCTAGGGATAAACATTTACAGTCACAAAATGTAATTCTGTAATTGTGGAATGCCTGTATGCTCTGTTTGGTACATCTTCCATGGAGATGTCAATGAATATAATACTCCCATCTGTGAATATTTTAAACGTTGAAATAAAAACAAGAAATGTGAAAAAATAATGTCTTTGTCACCAGTAAAGACTCCCTGGTCCCCGACAGGTTGTCAAGCTACCAGTGCTTAGACACACCCAGGAATGGGGAGCTTCCTGCTTTGTAAGGAGCTGATTCTACTATATTGGAGACACTTGACATTTGCCTTTTGGACTCCGATCCTTTCTAAGCCTGGATAAATAAGTGAGTTGAATAATTTGAATTTGTTGAAATGGTCCTGAAAGTGTGGTCCTGAGAATTAGTGTGAGAATGGACAATTCTGTTACATGTGACCCTTCTTGCAAATGCACATCAATTCAGATTTATTAACTGACCATCCTTTTGAGAAGAACTGACCATCCCATTTCTGAAGGGACTACCTACCCCCACTTTGGAGGTGAGAACACTCAGGCCAGAGAGATAAAATGATCCAACAAGGTGCCACAGGGCAGGTAGAGGGATGGTTCCCCAGCACTGGTTAAAAATAGATTTCCTGTTTCCAACGGAGCCTAGCCCAGCTGTCCCCAGGGCTCTGCCCCGGAGAGGACCTCCTGAGATCCAGGCACTGAGCCTGCCTGGGCTTGTGGGCAGAGTCTGTGTGCGAATGACTGAGGCTCTGCCACCTCCAGGAGGGAGGTTTAAGGACCATGGGTGCCCTTCCTCCCTTCCTACAGAAATTCCAGGCAGCCTGCTCAGACTTCATTTAATTTACTCAGGGCCTTAGATGAATCAACCCACTTCTCTGTGTGGTCGAGGTCAGCCCCTTGGAACCAACAGAGGTCAGTTCACTCAATCCTGTCCCACGGCCACACACTGCTTCTGGGCCACAGGTCTTAAAAATGCAAATGTGTCCCCCACTGGGGAGTTAACACCTTGCTCTGCACAGCTAATGTAGGCGAGGAGGGTCCCTGGGTGTCACTTTTGTGTGTAAAACACCTACATAATCTTTGTGGGTAGGCAGTCAACCCACAACGCCCTCACTTGGACCTTCTCATTTTCTTTCAGTATCACAGGTTGGTTCCCTTATCACCTCTGAGGGAGTGGCCACTTGACACTTCTTCTTGATAAGAGGAAACAGATGAGCTCTGTAGAGGGGAAAGGACCCTGGACTGGGTGGAAGATACCTGGCACAGCTCTGCCACCTCCACTCCATGGCCATGGATGACGATAATAACTGCCTTGCTTACCTCACAGGGTTGTGTCAAGAATGAGTGGGAGAATGTGTGAGGGAGTTCTTTCTATATAAGGTAATGTTGTGGACCTCAGTTCAAGTGCAGGGAACGGACCCTCACTAATTCCTCCAGGGCCTGCAAGAGCACCCTCCCAAGAGGCAGAGATCTTCTGCAGTGAGACGGGGCAGGTGCCAGAATTCAGGGGAAAGCGGAGTTCCTCCGTGCCAACACGGAGCTGGTGTTTAAATACAGGAAATGGAGAAGCCGCAAAGTGTGGACCAGAGAGTTGATCTTGGGACATGGGGAGGAAAGACCATGCAGAGACATATTGCCTCGAGTGGAATGAGAATGAAAATTTATTTCTCCCTTGGTCTCCGTGAGGAAGAACACAACCGAGGAATGGAATGATATGGATTCTGATAACTGATGGGCTTGATGGGCTAGTATTTGAGGTCTGTATAATCGCACCCAGATTGCTTTCCAGGTTCATAACTGTAATAGCTGTTTACTGAGTGCTCACCTTGGAAGAGGTGCTATGCCAGTTGCTTTACATGAACAAATCCTCTCAAAAACCTAGCAGCTAAATGTTATCATCCCCATTTTATACATGGTAAATTGAGGCTCACAAAGTTTAGGCCGTATAGCTAGAGAGAGGTAGGGCTGAAGTCAAACTAGTTCTGTGAGTACAGCATCAACTCAGCCTCAATACCACAAGCCCCAACCACCCTGGGATACTTGGTATCCTTGATTAAATCACACATTTTCACATGCTGTTTCCTTTGTGGCCTGTTCACTGGTCTTCTCCATCTGCCAAACTCCTATTCATCCTTCAAGGCCCAATGCATGTGTTACCTCCTCATCACAGACTAATGTTTCAGTTGAACAATATCCAATAATCCATATACTATAAAAACATATCATAGGTAGTTCCTACCGAAATTTGGGGGTTCTTATTATTCGATCTTTATGTTTTTGAAAAGGAATGTTAACTTTTCCTCAATATTTTATTATGAAAAATTTTGCATATACAGCAAATTTGAAAGAATTTAAAACTGATCACTGGTATACCCACCATCTAGATTTTATTATTAATACTGTATTATGCTTTCTTTATCATATATCTATTAATCTATCCATACTCTATCTGTTCTTTAACCCACCTTATGTTTTAATGCAGTTCAAAATAAATTACAGTCAATTAATATTGTAATCCCCCTAAATACTTCAACATGCATATCAAGTAATTTAACTTTTAAAGAAACGTTCCCACATTTTCAATCTTCTGGGTCAATTTAATTGAAGAGCATCCGGAGATTGCAAAGTCAGCTATTTTATTTGGAAAAAAAGTTTCTGTGCTGGAAAATACAATGTTAATAATAATAACATTGTATTTAATACTTGCAACAGTTCTATGTATTAGGCATTATTAAACTGATTTTACAGATGAGAAATCCAAGACCCATCAAGGCCAAAGTGATTGCTCAAAGTCACATAGTTTATACACAGTGAAGCCAAAACCAGGTGGGAGGTCCAAGATGTGTACCTGTCTGGGAGGAGGATATGGCACATGAATGATCAGCTGGGTTGCACAGGTATGGATTTGTGGGTAAATAGCTACCCCATGAGCCCTCGCCCCAACTGCCTGACCCCTCTTTGGAGCTCCCAGGATCTCACCACAATCCAGCAACCAGTGTCAACACCTGACCCAGCAGGAACCCCCAGGACTCTGCTTCTAATGCCAATCCCATCTCCTCCTCAGTGCCTGTGCCATAAGGTGTCTGATATTTTGTACAGCACCCGTGAGTGTGTTATGGGAATGGGCTTCCATGGGGATGAGGTAAACTGTTGACACCAGGGAGTGGACCTAGGTCAAAGATGAGAGCATTTTAGAGGTTCTGAAAGAGGGGCTTGAAAACCTGAGATTTAGAAGGAAATAGAAAACCAGGATTATTGGTTAAAATGGAGGCTTCTGTTTAGGGACCTGAGGAAGCCCAAGAACCTAAAACAAGTGAAAAGCCATTAGAGAAGTCCCAAGAGGAGATCTCAGGGTTCCAGGCTGGGCAGCAGCCGGGAGATGATTACACTCAGGCTGGAGCAGGTGCCCAGGGCCAGGCAGGAAAAGACCCCTCTTGCCACTGACCTGCAGGCTGAGGGAGAGAGCCCAGCCTTGGCATCTGGTGGAACCGCTGACAAGAGAGACTGGGAAAGACTGGAAAGACCCAAGGGATCAGAGCTGGACCAGGGGAGGAGTGAGTGACAACAGGGAGGACAATAGGGTGTGGCAGCTAAGATGGGTTATTGGGAGCACATGATGCGTACCTCAAGATGAGCCCTTGCTGGGCATTGAGGGTGCTGGACTGCCTCAGATATTAGGTTCTGCTTGAGAAGAGCTAGAGAGAAAAGGAAGCCCCCAAGTGCTGTCTCCTGAGGAGAAATCCCCATTCTGATTCTTATCTTTCTTAGAGGCAGCAGCAGAAAGTTGATGAGGGCTCCTGGCACAGGGTCTGACCAAGGTGACCTTCTCAGCTAGGGCTGGAGATGGGGAGTCCCTGTGTCCTCACAGGGCTGTGCAGCTGCATTTAGCCCATCACCTGGCACCAGCCCTGTTCCTCATGCCCACTTCACTGGTGAGAACTGTGACAGGCTCCTACTTTCTCCTTTATTCCCTCAGTTCAGTCTGAAATCACTCATGCATTAAAGTGGGAAAAGACACGCGTGGTTTGGTATCAGCACCTAGTCTCCTGACTCCATTTGTCCTGGAAATCAGTTAGTTTTGCCTACCCATATTTATTTCTCCTCCTTCTAGTAACAGGAATGCAATTTTCCATTGGAGAAACCAACCCCTTCCTTTCTTAGTCCATGTTTGTTTGGGTCTGACCTGCAACTCATGGTTCCAGGGGTGGGCCTATGAACAAGGCTGAGCCCATCAGGGACTCTTATTCACTTAACCACCATGATTGGCTCATCATGGGCACAGCACAGAAGCCAGGCCCATGAGAATCAATCCAAGGATTGTTGCTACAACTACTGGAGAAAAGGCTCTCTATCCTGCTTCAGATGTCGAACTGGTGAGATATAAGCCTAGAGCTGCAGCCAGACATCTTTGACAACAGTTCAGAGCCTGCCTGGTAATGAAAGAAGGCAAAGCAAAGCTGAGGAACAGAATAAATGTTGTTTGAGCAATGATGTTTGAGCACCTGGATCCAGCCATGCCTGAAGCCATTACCCACAGACTTTTCAGTTATTTGAAACAACAAATCCCTTTTTTGTGTGTGCTGAAGTCAATTTGAGGGATTTATCTATCTATCTATCTATCTATCTATCTATCTATCTATCTATTTATTTATTTTGCCACTTGTAACTAAAATACTCCTACCTAATATAACCCTGTACTCAAGCATATAGTTGCTTGTAAGGGTGAGATCCAAGCATTCTTTCCCCTCTTCTCACTTCTCTGAGCTTTCAGAGATTATTACCTAACCTAGCCTTGTGCCCCCCACACACTGAGCACATGACATTTGTTTGATGATAAAGTTCAGAACAAAAGTTTGTTGGGGAAGTGAATATAACAAATAAGCGTTACCAAAGGTGAAAAAAAATGAGTTATTTTTTCATTGCAAAGACACATCAATAAGCATCAGTGAGCATGAACACCTGCGATTATATTATTGACAAGTATGTTCTGAGAAAGTATGTTTTACAGTCATGGTTGAAAGCCCATCCTCCCCTGAATCACGTGGTTATAATGTAGATGTGAGGCACACAGAGTTGTCCATGCAAGAATGGTTTACACCGTGGGATGTAAGTGCACACTGCAGCCAGAGAGCAGGTTATAACCAGTACTCGCATCACAAGAGACAAGAAGACCATAGACAGTGCAATGCATTCCTAATGCACCCCAGAGCAAAGACGCTGGGTGTCTGTTGTCCCTTTGGAACGCTATTGTTCTTCGATGACAGGTTTAAGGGCTATCGGGGTTTTCATGAAGTTCCCATGAGGGCACGCTCTATGAAGCAGGGTATTGTTTGTTTGTTTATTTGTTCACTTGACCTAAAGGCAGGAGTTGAGGTTTTTCTCTGGGCCCATGATTCTGTAATCCTCTGTAGTAATATGTACAAGCCTATGAGGTGCGTGAAGAAAATAAAGAAGTCTCAAGGCTGTAAAACCCAGCAAACCACCCACATACAGGAGGACAATGGGACGCTGCCAATAGCTGAAGGGGTCACAGACCATGGTGAGGGCTAGCCGGGTAAACTCCAAATGTTTCAACCACACAGGCTCCCCCAGTGTGGTTCTCTCTCTCTCCCCGAGACCAGCCCTGCCCAGGGTCTCCATTCCCAGGACCCTGCCTCAGACTCCTCCAGTCGCAGCCACAGCCGGACACATGCTGACCTTCTCTCAGCGGCACCCCATCCTGAGTGTAGCCGGGAGCCACGTTAGAGGTCACTTACTTCTGTCTGGTTCCTGGGTGCATGGAGATTTGCAGTGAACCCTCTAGAATCCACAAGGAGATGCCCTGAGGGCTACAGAAGAGCACCCAACAGGGGATCAGAAGGGCTGGGAGCTAGTCCCTGTCGGCCACTTACTAGCTGTAGAACTCTAGTAAACTCCCAAGGACAAATGCTCGTCGGGGGAAGGGATTCGCCTGTCTTCACGCCTGGCACATGGGAGGCATCTGTAAATATGTGTTGCAGATAATGAGTCTCACGTCTTCATCTATGACACACTGCTTCTCAATCCACCTTGTGGAACAGGAAAGGAGAGCCAAGCACTGAGCACCCTGAGTGTTCACAGCGTGGTCTCATTCCTTCCAGTCACCCCGCAGCGGAGGGAAGCATTTTTTGTCCCCATTTCACAGATGAAGAAACTGAGGCTCAGAAAGGTTTACTGTCCTGCTCACATTCTCTGGAATCAAACCCAAGTCTAACTCTAAAGCCCTCGTCGTTTCCACCTACGCCAGAGCTTTGCCGTAGCCCGCACACGGAGCACAGAAGCCCGGGAGCTTGGAAGGAGCAAGCTGCCACTTCCCCGTCAGCCCCGAGCCCTGGCCCACGGACGCTGAACTCCTCCCGCCCAGCCTCGCCCCGAGCCCACTCACCTCGAGAAGGGGAGCGGCTGCCCCGCGGGGAGCCGCCACCGAGGAAATACTCACGGCTCCCGCAGGCCCAGGCGGCTCCGCGGGGCGCATCCTCCCCAGGGGCGCGGCGCTGCAGGGGCTCCGGCCTCCTTGAAAGCAGCCAACGCCTGGGGCTGCGCTGCCTCCTCTCTCTGGGGCATCAGATTATTTTAGCACTTGCGGAAGGAACGGACGGAAACTGAAGTCACATGGAGAGTGAGCGACTCAGCACTCGTTTCACACAGAGCAGGCATCTTAGAGGGAACTGCCGCCACGGGTGTTGTGGGGGATGGGAGGGGCCCGGGTCCGGGCAGCAGTCGCCCCTTGGACCCCGGTTGGGTTTAGCAAAGGAAGTGGGTATTTTTATGGTTTCCAGAAATGCTAACCAAGGCCCCCCAGGCTTTCTTGCCTTCGAGATTTTGAAGGGTTGCTAGCCAGGAGCTCTTACCTGTGAACTCTGCTGACCCCGAAACACTTTAAGGTTCTACCCAAGGCCCAGTCTGGGGCAGACTGTGGGAATGGGCAGGACACAAGTTTTCCAGTTGTAAAGTGGGATCCACTGTCTGGAAGGATCATCCACTCAGTCTTTATTGACATACACACACACACACACACACACACACACACACACACACACACATACATATATCATATATATATATGGCCCATTAATGTGCTAAGGAAAAAAGGTAAGAAATGGAAATTGCTTTGTGCATGACTGTCAGATGTTGTCTGTGCTTCTTGATCATAGACTACAAGAATTGATGTTTTTATACAGTAGTATGGGTGCAACGTTCCCTTGTAAATCTTGCTGAGAATTCAAAAGAACTATGAGAATGATTAATAGTCACAAAGGGGTGCTGAGCCATGTGCTAAGAGCTCTATATGAATTATCTCACAGCTGCTGTGCTCCAGGAGCTTAATATCTAGTGGAGAAGGCAAAATCTGTACAGCAGCTGCTGCCTGCCAAATGAATAAAGTAGACATCCATACTAGGGTTGCAGAGAAGGGGTCTCCAGTTCTGCTCTCTTATTTCGTCTGGAGAGTGGAAGTGTCCTGCCTGGAGGCAGAGTTGAGTCACATCTCTTGTACACTGATTGATTTGTAATTCTGTATAGCTTTATTTTCCTTGGCATGTCCAGCCTATGAGGGTAGGAGTAAGGCTTTCCTGTTCCAAACATCCAGCAAATCATCTATGCACCCTAAAATATTCATTCATAATAATAAAATATGACAGCAATGAAAAAAAATTAAAAACCTAAGTAAGGGTCAAATTGTCACAGCCAGCATTTCTTTTTCAGGTCTGTCTCTTCTCAATGTATACATATTCTCTACTCCCACGTTTTTAGTCTACCAATACGTTAACTCCCAATTTTTAATCTGTAGCTCCAACATTTTCTCCCAAGAGAAAAGATCCAGACTTATATTTTTAACTGTCTACTGGTCAATCAAGTCCTACATGTCCCAGAGTCTCCACAACCCAATGTATCCCAAACTGAACTCTTGTCCTTTGTCCTAGCGGGTTTCTCTCCCTGCCCTCACAGACACCACCCCTCACATCCAGTTGGTCACTGGCTCCTGCTGATTCTAACTCAGAAATATTTTTTGAATGGAACGCTACTCTTGGTCTTTGCTGCTCCTGCCCTGGGTCTAGACCTCATCAATTTGTGTCTGGACTATTTTAGTAGTCTCTTTAAACTGGGCTCCCTGCTGTAATCTCGACCCTCTCCAATGAAGATGCCACAGAGCGGCCACAGGAATCTTTCTAAAATGCATATTGGATCATCTCACTCTCTGCTTAAAGCCCTTTCATGACTTTCCGTTGCCTTCCTTACCTGGAGAAGTGGTTTAAAACTGTTTTCAACAGGGTTCAGGAGTTCCTCAGAGATGCCTCAGGACTCCAGGCAGCCCATCTCTCTTCAACTGAGCAATTCCACTATTATATGTTTTATTTGTTTGGGTTCTCTACAGAACTTCTTTTTAGAAAGTCAGCTGCTGCTTCTCAAAAAAAACTTGGAAAATCAGTGGCCTTGATGGTTGTGTAGAGACAAGCAGTTTGTCGGCATATGGCCCAGCAATTCTCCCTCTAATCTAGCAGCAAGTTGGCTCAGCAGGAAGAACCCCAAGACTTTCATCTGAAGCCAGTGTTGATTTGCAACTGAAAACAGAATTTTCCTTGTGACAGCAAGACTGTAACTCTGACTGTACAGCTCAGGTCTCCATCTTGGTTAGGTGGTCTGGGCCCCCTGCCAACTATAATGTATATATATATGCAAGACAGTGGGGGGATCAGGGCACTTCCTCTGGAGTCCAACTCATGGTCATCCAGCTAAGCCCTGGCCAAGCACACCTCTCTACAGGATGGTGCAAGTCTGGGAGAATATATGCCTTTTTCTTTGAAGCCTGCTCCACGCACTGTGATGTTTGTATCCACTATTGGCTCAACAGTAATAGAGCCAAGTTCAGCTTCAAGCAGCACACCGGGAACCATGAGGAGATCTGCAGTGAAAGCAAGGGACCCAGCAATTCCCAGCTGGAGGAAAAAGCCCAGATGCCTCACTCAGCTTCACCGTGAGGACCCCTCCCCATGTCTTGCCTCAGGCCCTTCTTCATTGTTACCTCCCACACTTCCACACATGGTCCCCAAGTGGGTTTCATCCAGTCTGGTCTTCTCACTATTTCCCCAAACACAGGACAAATGCTCCCCATTCTGTTCTCCCTCCATCAGAGGGTTCCCTTGCTTGGAATGGCCTCTTGTCTGCTTACCCAAACCCTCCCCATCCTGAAGGCCAGGTTGAGCTTCCCCCTCCTCCATGATGCCTTCCCCACTTTGGCCTCATGACAGCTCTTGTGTTGTGATTTAACTTAACTACATCATAAACTTCTTGAAGGCAGGGGTCATGTGCTATTCCAAAAAGTATACTGTCCAATACACATAAAGGGGATCAGTAAATAGTTGCTTAAAGAAGGAAGGAGGAAAGGAGAGAAGAAGCAAAGGAGAAAGGAAGCCAACAAACCTATATGTCTATGACTCTTGGTATTGCCTTCTGAGAGCCTCTCTCTCTCCTTCTCTCTCTCTCTCTCTCTCTCTCTCTCTAAGCTTCATAATAGTTTAACTTTGTTGGGATTTCTCAGTCACCCAAGGAGATTAAAGTGACCTTTGGCTTCTTCCCACTCCTCTCATTCCTTTTCCATATGATAGCAAAAGACCCTGTTCAGGACTAGAGGAGGAACCTACAGAGACAGTGAAGGGTGACACATCCTAGGAGAGGGCAGAGTATTCAAGGAATACAGTGGGAGAAACAAGGATCAGCTTCCCTTCTCCAGATGAGTCTGTGAGAGAGAAGAGTTCAATCCATGGTACTCAGCAGTGGGGTGGTAGGGGCTACATCCGGTACTGGCAGCTCACCTCAAGCCCCAGATCTTGATCCTCTTGCCCTCCTCTGGTGTTTTTCACTCTGCCTTGGGCTCTCAACTCCTGGCCACAGAGGAGAGCCCTTCCACCCTGGCCTTTCACCTCAGCGGCCGTCCTGGCCAAGCAGTGAGCTAGGGCCTCCCCCGCCCCTCCTGGCCTCAGCACATGACCAGGGAGGGGATTTCCTTTGGGGCCTTAACTGGGAATTGTTCTTTTGCTCCACGTCAGCTGGCTACTAGGGGTGAGTCTTCAGTAGTTTCATTTCCCTCATTTGGAATGAAGCTTTTAAGAACCAAAAAATCAAAAACGGAAATAGGAGATACTACCGCCCACATTGGTACCACCCAATCCCTCATGATGCCAATACCAGGAAAGCTCAAGGGTCAATGTGGGGACCGAGGACAAGTGGGGTGATGCTTGGCTGAGGGTCTTTCCTGACAAGCTTACTCCTCTTCTCTAACCCTTTGGGGGAGAGACGTTGCTCTCAAATCCAGAAGTCAGCTCCTCATACTTCTGTTGCCCAGGCAGGTGGGGATTTATGCAGTTTCCAAAGCTCTCCTGGGGTAATGAGCCCTTGGCCTCCCTGAGCCACTCATCCAGGTAACTGACATCTGTGGGGACCCTGCCTCTTCCTTTGCTGGAAATACTGTTTGAGAGTATCAAAATATGATCAAAGATTTTGTGTTTTGAAAAGATAACAAGATGCTTACAGAGGAGAAGGGATACCCACAATCAACCATGATCTAGTTCAGGGCAGAATGAATCTGATCAGAGAAAGGAATGAGGTGTTGGGAGACTCATGGAAGAGAGAGAGCACAACTGGTAGGAGACTTCTAAGACAAGCTTTCTGGAAGAGGTGGTGTGTGAACTGAACCTCACAAGAGGGGACTGGGGGTGAGGGAGGGCACTAAAGAAGAGACAAGGAAAACTGTCACATTGGGATATGACCACGTCATGGAGACAAGACTGTAGGAAAGAAGACAGCATCTCTTTGTTCATCACTCCGACCCAGCACTTCCCAGAGGCACTGTAGTTCATCTGTTAATGGTTCTGTCTTCCCCCCGAGACAGTGAGTCCTGGTGGGCAGGGACTATGGTTTGTTTACATGTATATGCATCCCCAGCACAGCTGTACCTAGTCTAGTGTCTAGAAGGTGCTCAGCAGAGGTTCCTTAAATGAATGAAGGTTCAAGTGTCCCCTGCTCTGGAGCAGTTGGAGAGGATAAGGACTCTGGAAAAGTCATTCATTGGTCATTAAGAAGTTGTCCTTTTTCATAATGAGCTTACATAAATCCCAGAGTCAGCATGATCCAGTCCCCTCTCTCCTTTCTCTGATCTCATGTCCTACTACTTTCTTACTTGCGGTTCCTCATTCAAGCCAAGATGGCTTCTGTCTCAGGGTTTAGCTGCCATTTTCTCCCTCTTAGGCCTGGATTCTCTTCCCAGATATCCAGACACCTCACTCCCTAACTGTCTTCTGGTCTCTACTCAAAGAGGCATCTCTGAACACAGCTCTCCTTGACCCTATCACTTTCTTTTCCCTTATTTTGCTTTTCTTTCATACCACTTTTTCTTCATGTCACTTTAGCCTGACATTTTATTATATATTTATTTGCTAATTGTCTGCCTCCCTGACTGGATTGTAAGCTCCTGAAGGCAAGAACTTTGTCTGTTTAGCCATTGCTGTATCTCAGTGCCTAGAACAGAGCAATTTCAGTAGAGAGTGGTGGGGTCAGGAATCAGGTTGCAATGTGTTGACTAATTAGTGAATGGAGTCCCAAAAGAGAGACAGGGAGTGACAGCTGATCTCTCAAGAAAGGAAGCCTCACTACGTGAATATCTTTTGTACAATGTGAAGTGCCATATATCTATTCTCATTAGCAGACCAAAAATGAGTAGAGATGAGATCAAGGACCCGTGAAAAGGATTTTAGCCTTGGCAAAGTGGGAAAACCTCTGTCTGTGGTGATGAAATCAAGGCAATGTGATACGGAGAGGAAAAGGCAGACCTGAAAGGAGTGTTGATCATCAGCAAGGACTCGCTTGTAAAACAGCAGGCTGGGGGGTAGGGAGGGGGGCTCAGTCTACACTATCTTACAATGATAGTGGGAGCCCAGGCCTGGGAGAGGAGAAAGCAGACCTTGACACGGGCCCACAATCATGCTACCTTCTGCCTAAGTACATACATTATCCCTCATCTGTACAGTCCTGCTTGGTAGGTATTAATAGCACCAGTTTACAGAAGAGAACATTTGGACTCAGATTGATGGAATAATTTGCCCAAGGTCACGCAAGTAGAAAGTGTCGGTACCAACTTATTTTTAGTAAAATTTACTGTTTTTTTCCTAAAAACAAACAAACAAACAAAAAACTTCTGACTTTAGAAGCATTACATGGCCATTGCAGAAATGTTTTATAACAAAGGCTAAAAAGAAGAAAATTCAAAAATCAACCATAAGTCCACTACCAGAGACAACCACTGTTAACATTATGGTGTGTTGCTTTCTAAGGTTTTTCCTCTGCATTAGTTATTAAGCTTTTTTTTTTTTTTTTGCCTTTCAGAAAGTTGAGATCAGATTCTATGTGCTCTTTTGTAGATTTAATATGTAATATATGACAATATATTGGGATTGTTTCCTGATGTCCTTAAATTTTCATGAACATGATTTTTTTTTTTTTTGGATTGTAACTTTTATTTATTTTTTTATCTTCATTTTATTGAGATATATTCACATACCATGCAGTCATACAAAACAAATCGTACATTCGATTGTTCACAGTACCATTACATAGTTGTACATTCATCACCTAAATCAATCCCTGACACCTTCATTAGCACACACACAAAGATAACAAGAATAATAATTAAAGTGAAAAACAGCAATTGAAGTAAAAAAGAACACTGGGTACCTTTGTCTGTTTGTTTGCTTGTTTCCTTCCCCTATTTTTCTACTCATCCATCCATAAACTAGACAAAGGGGAGTGTGGTCCTTATGGCTTTCCCAATCCCATTGTCACCCCTCATAAGCTACATTATTATACAATTGTCTTCGAGATTCATGGGTTCTGGGTTGTAGTTTGATAGTTTCAGGTATCCACCACCAGCTACCCCAATTCTTTAGAACCTAAAAAGGGTTGTCTAAATTGTGCATAAGAGTGCCCACCAGAGTGACCTCACGGCTCCTTTTGGAATCTCTCTGCCACTGAAGCTTATTTCATTTCCTTTCACATCCCCCTTTTGGTCAAGAAGATGCATGAACATGATTTTGATTAGCTGTGTAGTACTCTACTAAATGGCTGTCTGTACTTAATTATCTAGTCTTCTTTTGTGTGGCATCATAGTACAGGTTCCAAATGCCTTATCTGAAAATTTGGGAGCCAGAAGTGTTTCAGAAATCACAGTTTTTCATGGTTTAGAAAAGGTAACACAGTGCATATACCTGATATTACATAATTCTTCTAACAGGGTCTATAACTACACCCCCAAATCAATGCACTAATATTTGGTAACAAAACGTGAATATTCACATTGAGCAGGCAAAAGACAAAGTGGGCAAAATAGCCTTTTGTCAGTTCAGGTCAGGTTTTGTGACCAAATGAATTTGTACCACTCACCAAACAAAACAAAACAAGACAAGACAAACAAACAAAAAAAACCACTTTGGTTTTCAGAGCTTTCTGAATTTCAGAACTGTGGACTTGTATCAGAATTTGAAGCCTGGCTTGTTCTACAGCCTGATCATGTTTCCCAACAGCTGAGGCTTTCTAGAAATGGCAGCAGAGTAAGAGGTGAAAGCAAGATTCTGGCTGTTCAGGGAAATTAATGAAGCAAAAAAGTAGAGATGGGGTTCATGGAACAGGGAGGGTTGCAGGACTAGAGGGTCAGCTGTAGGACATGGAGCAGGCTCCTTAGAAGTGAAGGAATGCATGGAGAGTACAATGTGAGTGACCAGGACAGGAGGGGCAGTGTCTGATCTGAGGTCCTGGCAGTGGAACTGGGTGCAAACTGCCTGCCACAAAGCAGAGGTCAAAAGTCCCCAAATTCATTTCACATCCACCAACCCTCAGAGGCTCTATTTGTCAAGGATGAAGCCACAAGAGAGGTCCCTGCTGGGCCTCCTGAGACCCAGAGAGAGGAAGGAAGGAAGGGCGGAAGATTCAGAAGCGGCCTGCTGTGGGAGAAGGAACACAACCATGTTGATTTCACGGAAGGCCTAGGGCAATCGGCCCCGTTCTCCTTCTAGTGTCAAGTGTGGTTTGCTGTCAAGTGGTAGCAGGTTCAGCCACAGTCGAGGGAGGTGGGGGCAGAGGCCCCCAGAGAGTGAGAGGCCCTGCGGTGGTACCTTAATCTGGAGGGTAATTTGCTAGAGCCGCTTTCAGCTGGGGAGCAGAATGAATGGTGGGGACTGGGGCTTCTGGGTGGTGCAAGACATGCTGGGAAATGTGGGTTTTAATTGGCAGTTGGGCAGTTTAGCCACAAGCTGGGGGCAGGGTGAGGTCGGCAGAGGAGAGGAGGCTGGTGAGGTGGAAACGGGGAGGAGTCATCTTTTCCTTTCTTTTTTTTTTTTTTTTCTCACCTCAGTAAACCAGAGGAAGGTTAGCTTTTCAGAATCAATTATTCTTGTCGGCCTTGCCCTGAGCTCAGTGGCTGAATTTAGACCCCCACTGCTCGGAAGGAGATTCTTCCTCTTCATTGCTTCTCCCTTTCATTACCAAGCTCAGTCACGCCAACGATGCATTTCCCACTCACATCTTGCCCATTACTTCTAGAGGATCTATTGCTCACAGGCCACCACCCTCCAGCCCTGGAACCCCCTCCCCTCTGCCAGGTCACCACCATTACCTTCTTAAAGATTTCACTAAAGACTTACCTCCCCCAGGCCTTCCCCAACTATTCCTACCCTATCCAACCCGCTATCTCTACTTATGTAAAATGCCATCAGTTCTGCCAGAAATCAGACTCTTGGCAAAACTACAACTACCCAAAACACTGTAGAAAGCTGTCTTGAGGCCCAGGCTGAGTCATCCTCAGCCTCTACCTGAGAAGAATAGGAATTATTTAGAGCTATGAGAACAAAGGATGATAAAAAGTGAGAAAAAAGATATAAATAAATATATAAGGCACTTTTCTTAAAACTGCTTTTTGGTTTTTCCTGAGAGCACCTTGTTAGTTTTAATATGGGGGAGACCGCCCTACACAGAGCTTTAATCCATGAGAGCCTCTCTGTATCACCATGAACATCAGTCACTGATACCATAAGAAGGCTCGAAGCCATCAAGAACAGATTAATTTATATACAGAATCCTTACAACTCAATAATAAAGATAAATAACCCAATTAAAAATGGGCCAAGAATCTGAATATACATTTCTCCAAAGAAGATATACAAATGGCCAAAAAGCACATGAAAGGATGCTCAACATTATTAGCCATCAGGGAAATGCTCATCAAAACTATAATGAGATCCCACTTCACATCCACAAAGATAGTTATAATAAAAAGACGGTCCACAAGTGTTGACAAGGATGTGGAGAAATCGAAACCTTCATACACTGCTGGTGGGGATGTAAAATTGTGCACCAATTTTGGAAAACAATTTGGCAGTTACTCAAAAGGTTCAACAAGAGTTTCCATATGACCCAACAATTCCACTCCTAAGTATACCCAAGAGATTGAAAACAGGTGCTCAAACAAATATATGTGCACACATTTTCATAGAACTATTCACAATAGCCAAAAGGGAGAAGCAGCCCAGTGTCCATCAGCAGATGAATAGATAAACAAATTGTGGTATAAATAAATACAATGAAGTATTATTCAGTCATAAAAAGGAATAAAGTAACGATACATACTATAACACGGATGGACCTCTAAAACATTATGCAAAGTGAAAGAAGACAGTCACAAAAGATCACTTTTTGTATGATTCCATTAATATGAAATGTCCAGAATAGGCAAATCTATAGATACAGAAAAGTTAGTGGTTGCCGAGGTCTGGGAGGGCTAGTGGGTAAATGGGAAGTGAATTTTATAAGTATTGAGTTTCTTTTGGAGTGAAGAGAATGTTCTAAAGGTGATGGTGGTGATGGTTACACAACTTTGTGAATCAACTAAAACTTATTGAATTGTGCATTTTAAATGAGTGAATTGTATGGTATATGAATTATATCCCAATGAAGCAGTCATACAAAATAAATAAAATAAAACAAACCAAAAAAGAACAGATTAACTTAGACTCAGTTTCTTCTCTGTAAGAAAGAGAAGTGTATAATTTGTTTAAAAAGTTTTTTTTAAACAGAATGAAAGATTAGTGCTTAATTGATACTCTTCAGTTATCTGGAAAATACATTTATGTGAAACACTTTGTTTCCTAACTATTGTAGTCTATATCAGATGGGATATAGAGCAAGCAGCAAGATTGTAAAGTTAGCAGAGTCACATAGTATTTTGACCATACGATCTTGCAGTGGTGCAGTTCTCTTTGTAGCTGTTGAGTACTTCATGTATATGTATATATTTGGCTTCTCGAAGTAAAAAAAAAAAAAAACTATTGCTATTGAATGCTCCTTTTAATGCCTGTTTAAATATTTCTAAATGTTACATTTTAGAGATTTTGCAATTATAGATTTATTATTTAAAATACAATTACAATTATCCTATGTTAGAGATGGTTGCTAAGGAGATCATTAATTTAAGTATATCAGAAAACTCTGAGGAGCTGGTATTCCTTGTTAAGGAAAAAGAAGCTGTTATCCGTTTGAGAACAGAAATAACTTCCTTCTTCTGTTTGGGGAAGAGACAGGTGTCTAGTGCTGAAATCTATAATAATCAATATTTGCTGGATTTTTCAGGGGGTGGGGGTGGGGATAGGATGGGTGCTCAGCATCCAAACTCCTTTACTACTTACAAGAGTCTTCCTTGAGAGGTCTTGTGGGAAACAGAGCCCTCTCCCTTAGAAATTAGGATGTGACTGCATGATCCAGGCTCAACCATTCTGGATCTGTGCCAAGAACCATTGGTCTGAAGCAAGTGGTGCAAAGAAGCAGGCAGCTTCCAGAGCTTGCAGCAGCATCCTCGTCAGATACAGCCTCTGGGGGGCAGAGGTGGCAGCAGTGCCATGAGCAGTGTTCAGCAGCCACAGTGGTAATCTTCCAACCGAATGTCCCCATGGTACAGCCAAGGCTCTGGTTACAGCTGCTCACTTCCCCTTTATACTGCCCATTATCTTATCTGTGTCTCCAGCCTTCACACTGACATCTACCCACTAATCTTCCTATAAATTCCTTTCCTGTTCAAGGAAGCCAGAAAAGTTTCTGTTGCTTGCAATCAAGAACCCTGACTCATTCTCTAAGTTGGAAAAAAATTACAGAAACACTCTTGAAGTCGAGACCAGTGATGGGGATTGGAGGAAAGGCAGAGGGGAAAGGAGGTATTGGGATTTAGAAAAGTAAAACAGGGTTTTTTCTGGAATTAGCAGAAAGCAATGACAGCTACAAGTCTTGTTAGAGTAAGACCTCATTACCTGCAGCTATGAGAGAAGCTCCTCAGCTCCTAGGGAAAGCAGGGCTGCAATTCAATCAGCAGAAGTTAAAAATAAAAATCTGCTACCCTAGAGGGAACTTGAGTGATAGAGTGATAGAATTGTTTTCAAAGACAGCAGTGTCTAATATTCTGAAATGGTGTTTCTTGGTGGGTAAAGTTTAGGGTAATTTGGACCTGGGAAAATATTAAAGAACAGGAGTTAAATGTTAGCCAATAATTGATAATAACACAGGGACAACTGAAATACTTGAAATATGCCAAAAATATTGACAGAAATATTAATAGACAATTAATTTTTTTAAATCCAGTTTTATTGAAATATATTCACATACCATACAATCATCCATGGAATACAATCAACTGTTCACAGTACGATCATATAGTTATGCATTCATCACCACAATCTATTTCTGAACATTTTCTTTACATCAGAAGGAATCAAAATAAGAATAAAAAATAAAAGTAAAAAAAGAACACCCAAACCATCCCCCCCATCCCACCCTATTTGTCATTTAGTTTTTGTCCTCATTTTTCTCCTCATCCATCCATACACTAGATAAAGGGAGTGTGATCCACAAGCTTTTAACAATCACATTGTCACCCCTTGTAATCTACATTATTACACAGTCTAGACAATTAATTTTGGGTTTTTTTTTTTATTAAATTCAGTTTTATTGAAATACATTCACACACCATACAATCATCCATGGTATACAATCCACTGTCCACAGTATGATAACATAGTTATGCGTTCATCACCACAATCTATCTCTGAACATTTTCCTTACATCAGAAAGAACCAGAACAAGAATAAAAAATAAAAGTGAAAAAAGAACACCCAAATCATCCCCCCATCCCACCCCATTTGTCCTTTAGTTTTTATCCCCATTTTTCTACTCATCCATACACTAGATAAAGGGGGTGTGATCCACAAGGTCTTCACAATCACACTGTCAGCCTTTGTAATCTACATTATTATATAATTGTCTTCAGGAGTCCAGACTACTCGGTTGGAGTTTGGTAGTTTCAGGTATTTACTTCTAGCTATTCCAATACATTAAAACCTAAGATGTGTTATCTATATAGTGCATAAGAATGTCCACCAGAGTGACCTCTCGACTCCATTTGAAATCTTTCAGCCACTGAAACTATTTCGTCTCATTTTGCATCCCCCTTTTGGTCAAGAAGATACTCTCAGTCCCATGATGCCGGGTCCACATTCATCCCTGGGAGTCATATTCTGCATTGCCAGGGAGATTTACACCCCTGGGAGTCGGGTCCCACGTAGGGGGGAGGGCAGCGAGTTCACCTGTCGAGATGGCTCAGTTAGAGAGAGAGAGGGCCGCATCTGAGCAACAAAGAGATACTCAGGGGGAGACGCTTAGGCACCATTACATGCAAGTTTAGACTCTCCTTTGTGGTAATGAGCTTCATAGGGGCTAGTCCCATTCTCGAGGGCTCAGCACATCAAACCGCCAGTCCCAATGTTTGCGACAACATCAACACCATAGACAATTAATTTTTAAAGGTGAAGTAATATCAGATGATATTTTAAAATAACTTAGAAAAGAGGGAAAAAAGAACTTAGAAAACTGACTTATTTTTATGGGATAGGAATATTTGCAGTTTAGGTGATAATTAACTATTTGAGCTATTCTAAAATTGCAGTTCTATATAATTATAATAGTAAATATGATCATTGGAATTATTGACAAGAAGATCATACTAAGTATGAGTTAAATTTGATAATAATGGCTCTAAGATCATTTCAGTGAAACAGTTCTTCTTTTAGTCAAAGATCCTGTCAATCAGACTGAAAATAATTAATAGAAAGTTTGTAAAGGAAAGAGATTCATAGAGGCTTTACTCTGTTTTAGGCTCAAACTGGATCATTCGCAGGGGTGACCTGCTTAGTAGTAGTGTGGTCTCTGTGTACCTCAGTTTCCTCATTTGTAAAACATTAATTACAGTACCTACTTCATAGAATTGCTGTGAAAAATTAAATAAGTTAGTACTGGCTAACCTTTAGAACAGGGCCTGACACATAAAAGCTCAAAGTTAGTTGTTCTAATAGTTCTAATTAGTTCTAACAACTAACAAATGTTAGTAGATTTTATTATGATTGTTGATTTTTCTTATTACTTGGGGTATTACCATAGTCACTGGCTGTACCAGTGACTATGGAAAGGAAAGCAGGCTTGGGCAGCAATTTAAAGAAAATTATTTAAGAAACCCAAAAGTTGTAGCAGTCTCAAAATGTATCTAATTTTAGGGGGGGAAGGGGGAGGTGGGCAGAGCTGTTTGGAGGATCCACAAGGATTGGCCCTTTCACTTGGGGCCCCACATTAACCTCGAGTGGCCCCGGCCATGAGTATAACGAGGGCAAGATGGTCCCCAGGTGGGAGAAAGCAAAGGTGTTTAAGAAAGGCCTCAGGGTGTGACTTGTCAGGGGAGAAGATAAGGACATCCTGGAAAGTAACCAAGTAACTCCTGTTAGGAGTGGAGAGCATGTCAGACTGTGGTCTCCAAGGAGAGAACGCTGTGGGCAGAAGGAGAGGAGAGATGACAGAAAGGATGTTGCTGTGGGAATGACCACAGCTCCCACAAACAGATGCCGGAAATTGACCACAAGCTCCTCCTTATCACAAAAATGGCCAGGAGGCAGAAAGATGCTGACGGATCTCAACATCCTGATGGAAGTCTCTCCAGCTAAAATCTAGACTGTGCGAGAAGCTCTGAGAGCAAGAGTGAGAATTTGGGCTCTGGAGCCACACTCTGGCTCTAATGCCCATGCACCACCTCCTGCCAGATGGATGAACTTGAGCAAGATTCTTAGCTTCTCTGTGTTTCAGCTTCCTCATCCGAAAGGCGCCTTTCACACTGTAAAGCACTCAATAGGTCGTAGCTATTATTATTGCTTGCTGACAATTTCATCTTCCAGAGAGGAGAGGAAGTAATAAGGGGAACTGCCACTCTGAACCTAAATTTGACCAAAAGGAGGAATTGGTTGGCAGAGTGGAAGTGACGGGAACCTTGGGAGAAAGCAACTGTGCCTTCTGCAAGTTTGTGAGAATGAGAGAAATGGCAGGGAGAGTTAGACATGATCCCTGAATTTTATGAGAACAAAAAGGTAGCAATTAAAAGAAAAGATCATGATTCGAGACTTAAGAAAGACGCCCAAGAATTTAGTAATTTCTTAAGAACATTCACTTTACCTGTGAAATCACAAGGCAGGTGAAAAGGAGAAAGAGTCAAAGAAACCATATGGTTACATATGTTTGTTTATTTGATTGTAAGAGAAAGTAAGTCTAAGATAGGCAGAGGGGCATGTGACCAGATGAGTGTAAGAAGGTGGAACAGATACCTAACGTTGTTTTGAGAAAGTGAAAGCCCCACATGAATCAAGGACCATAAAGGGCTTCATAAAGTCATATTCAAAGTAACAGAAAGGGATACACTGTTTGTGGTCAATGTTGTCATGTTGGTGGGTAGTGAAGAGAAAGCAGAACTCCTCAATTTGTATTTTGGTTCTATTTTCTCCATCAAAGGGAATGTTCTTAAAACTGAAAAGACCAGAGGAAAAGTTAGTCCAAGGAATTGCAAGAGACTCCCCGATGTCTCAGTATAAATTCTAGAAAGTTGGCCAGAACAAATTATTTTTCAGTGTGGGGAGAAATGCAAATGAATGACCCTTGAGGCATTGTATAAGGGATAGACCCTGGAGGCAGGCACTTATTACGACTTTCAAAACAGTGAGGAAATCCAGTTCTACACAGGACAAGGCATTGTGTTTGTTGTGAGGGCTTGTACACCTCAAGGAATCAGTGCCGGGAGCTGTAACGCTTTTTTTAAAAAAAATTTTGTTACAGGAATTGTAGATTTATAGAAAAATCATGCACAAAATACAGAATTCCCCTATACTCACCCCCATTTTTTAATATTTTGCATTAGTGTAGGACCTTTGTTTCAGTTGATAACAGAATATTATCATAATATGTTACAAGCTTTGGTCCATAGTTTACACTAGGGTCCACTGTGTTGTACAGTCCTGTGTTTTTTTCCCCCTAATTTTTTTCTAGCAACATATATACCACCTAAAATTTCTCATATTAACCATATTCAATATATAATTCAGTGGTGTTAATTGCATTCACAATGAATGTTGTGTTACCATCACCACTAGACATTACCAAAATGTTTCCATCAAACAGAACATCTACACCAATTAAGAACTAACTCCCCATTCCCTCCCCCCATCCTGGTCCCTAGTAACCTATATTCTAGTTTCTGACTCCATGAATTTGCTTATTCTAATTATTTAATATCAGTGAGATGATACAATATTTTCCCTTTTGTTTCTGGCTTATTTCACTCAACACGATGTCTTTGAAGTTCATCCATGTTGTTGCATGGATCAGAACTGTGTTCCTTTTCAGGGCTGAATAATATTCCATTGCGTGAATATACCACATTTTGTTTATCCATTCATCAGTTGATGGGCACTTGGGTTGCTTCCATCTTTGGGAAATTGTGAATAATGTCACTATGAGCATCAGTGTGCAAATATCTGTTTGAGTCTCTGCTTTCCATTCTTTGGGGTATATGCCAAGGAATGGGATTGCCATGTCATATGGTAATTCTATACTTAATGTTCTGAGGAACCCCAAACTCTTTTCCACAGTGACTGCACCCTTTTACTTTCCATCAACAATGAACCAGTGTTCCTATTTCTCCATATCCTCTTCAATACTTACTATTTTTCATTTTTTAATTAGTAGCCATCCTAGTGAAATGAAATATGAAATGGTATTTCATATAGTTTTGATTTGCATTTCCCTAATGGCCAATGATTTTGAGCCACTTTTCATGTACTTTTGGGTCCTTTATATATCTTTTTTGAAGAAATGTCTATTCCAGTATTTTGCCCATTTTAAAATTGGGTTGCTTGTCTTTTTATTGTTGAGTTGTAGGATTTCTTTATAGATTCTGGATATTAAGCCCTTGTCAGATATATGGTTTCCAAATATTTTCTCCCATTCTGTAGATTGCCATTTTACTTTCATGATAAAGTCCTTTGATGCACAAAAGTTTTTAATTTTGATGAAGTCCCATTTATCTATTTTTTCTTTCATTGCTTGCACTTTTGGTGTAAAGTCTAAGAAACCATTGCCAAACACAAGTCCTGGAGATGCTTCCCTATATTTTCTTCTAGGAGTTTTATGGTTATAGTTCTTATATTTGGGACTTTGGTCCATTTTCAGTTAATTTTTGTATATGGTGTGGTGTAGGGGTCCCACTCCATTTTTTTTTGCATATGGCAATCCAGTCTTCCCAGCACCATTTGTTGAAAAACTTATTCTTTCCCAATTGGATGGAATTGACACCCTTGTCAAAAATCAATTGGCCATAGATGTGAGGGTCTATTTCTGAACTCTCAAGTCAATTCCTTTGGTCTATAAGTCTGTCCATATGCCAGTACCATGCTGTTTTGACCTCTGTAAGTTTGTAATAAGTTTTAAAATCAGGAAATGTGAGTCCTCCAAATTTGTTCTTCTTTTTAAAGATGTTTTTTTGGCTGTTTGGGGTCGCTTACTCTTTCATTAATTTTGATGATTTGCCTTTCCGTTGCTGCAAAGAGCCTGTTGGATTTTTGATTGGGACTGTGTTGAATCTGTAAATTGTTCTGGGTAGATTTGACATCTTGACTATATTTAGTCTTCTAATCTATGAGCATAGAATGTCTGTGCATTTATTTAGATCTTCTTTGATTTCTTTTAGCAATGTTTTGTTGTTTTCCATGTTTTCATATCATTTGTTAAATGTATTCCTAGATATTTGACTCACTTAGTTGCTATTGTAAATGGAATTTTTTTCTTGATTTCCTCCTCAGATTGTTCATTACCAGTGTATAGAAACACTACTGATTTTTGTGTGTTGATCTTATACCTGGCCACAGTGCTGAATTTGTTTATTAACTCTAGTAATTTTGTTGCAGTTTTTTGGGGGATTTTCTATGTATGGAATCATGCCATCTTCAAATAGTGAAAGTTTTACTTATTCCTTTCCAATTAGATGCCTGTTTCTCTTTCTTGTCTAATTGCTCATGATTAGAGCCTCCAATACAATGATGAATAACAGTAGTGACAGTGCACATCCTTGTCTTGTTCCAGATCTTAGGGGAAAGGTTTTCATCTTTCACCATTGAGTATGATGTTAGCAGTGAGTTTTTCACATATGCCTTTTATCATGTTGGGGAAGTTTTTTCTATTCCTAGTTCTTTTAAGTGTTTTCATCAGGAAGCAGTGCCGTATTTTGTCAAATGCCTTTTCTGTGTCAATTGAGATAATCAAAGTCCCCCCTCCCTTTGTTCTGTGCATTATGTCAATTGATTTTTTTTATGTTGAACCACCCTTGCATACCTGGGATAAATCCTACTTGATCATGGTGTATAATTCTTTTAATGTGCTGTTGAATTTGGTTTGCTAGTATTTTGTTGAGGATTTTTGCATCTATATTCATAAGGAATATTGGTCTGTGATTTTCTTTTCTTGTGTCTTTATCTGGCTTTGATATTAGGGTGATGTTGGCCTCATAGAATAAGTTGGAAAGAGGCTCTTCCTATCCAATTTTTTGGAAGAATTTAAGCAGGATTCTTTTTGGAATATTTGGTAAAATTCCCCAATGAAGCGTTCTGGTTCTGGTCTTTGTTGGGAAGTTTCTGATTGCTGATTAAATCTCTACTTGTTATTGGTCTATTGAGATCTATTTCTTCATGAAACAGTGTAGGTAGTTTGTTTCTAGGAATCTGTCCATTTCATCTGTGTTATCTAATTTGTTGGTTTACAGTTGGTCATAGTATCCTCTTAGAATCCTTTTAATTTTTGAGGGGTTGGTAGTAACATCTCCCTTTTTGTTTCTGATTTTCATTATTTGTGTCCCTTTTCTTTTTTTTCTTTGTCAAGTCTAGCTAAGGGTTTGTCAATTTTATTGATCTTTACAAAGAACCACATTTTGGGTTTGCTGGTTTTCTTTATTGTTTCATTTATCTATTTCATTTATCTCTGCTCTAATCTTTGTTATTTCTTTCTTTCTGCTCACTTTGGGTTTAGTTTACCCTTCCTTGTCTAGATCTTCCAGTTGTGAAGTTAGGTTTCTGATTTGAGATCTTTCTTCTTTTTAATGTAAGCATTCAGAGCTATAAATTTCCCTCTCAGCACTACCTTTGCTGCATCCCGTAAATGTTGGTATGTTGTGCTTTCATTTTCATTCACCTAAAGATATTACCTAATTTCCCTTGTGATTTCTTCTTTGATCTATTGGTTGCTTAAGAGTATGTTGTTTAATTTCCACATATTTATGAATTTTCCAGTTTTCACTGTTATTGATCTCTAGCTGCATTCCATTATGGTTGGAGAAAATACATTGTATTATTTCAATATTTTTTTAATTTATTGAGACTTTTTTTGTGACCCAACATGTAGTCTATCCTGGAGAATGATACATCTGCACTAGAGAAGAATGTGGTATTCTGCTGCTGTTGGGTGAAGTGTTTTTATGTCTGTAGGTCTAGCTGAATTAGGGTATCATTCAAGTCTTCTGTTTCCTTATTGATCTTCTGTCTAAATGGTCTACCCATTATTGAAAGTATGGCATGAAGTGTCCTATTATTAATGTAGAACCACCTATTTCTCCCTTCAAATATTCAATGTTTGCTTCATATATTTGGGGCCTCTGATGTTAGGTGCATATATATTTATAATTGTTACATCTTACTGTTGAATTGTCCCCTTTATCAGTATATAATGACCATCTTTCTCCCTTATAACAGTTTTTTACTTCAAGTTGATTTTATCTGATATAAGTATAGCCAACCCAGTTCTCTTTTGGCTACTACTTGCATGGTATATTTTTTTCCATCCTTTCACCCTCAACCTACTTGTATCTTTAACTTCAAGGTGAGTCTCTTGCAGACAGCATAGAGTTGGGTCATGCTTTTTTTATCCATTCTTCCAATCTCTGCCTTTTGACTGGAGAGTCTAATCCATTTACATTTGAAGTCACTACTGATAATACAGGACTTTCTTCTGCCATTTTGCTATTTAGACTTTGTATGTCTTATAACTTCTTTTGTCCCTCAATTCTTCCATTAATATCTAATTTTATATTTATTTGATTTTTTGTGTGTGTTGTACCTTGTGGAGTGCCTTCTCTTTTTTATCTGGATATATTTTTCATCTATTTTCCATGTGGTTACCAAGGGATTAAAATTTAACATCCAAAATATGTAACAGTCATATGTAGTTTGATAGCAACTTCACTTCAGTAGAATATATATATACTTTTGTTTTACTCCTGTCTCCCCACTTTTTTTTTTTTTTACTTTTTACCACTTATTTCTTTGTACATTTTATGTCCAAAATATTAGATTTATCATTAGTTTTATGCATTTACATTTTCACACCTGCAGAAACTAAGAAGTGGAGTTACACACCAAAAATACACTACAATAATACTGGTATTTATAATTACCCAAATTGTTATCTTTGCCACAGGTTTTTATTTCTTCATGCTGCTTTGAACCACTGTCTACTGTCTTTCATTTCAATCTGAAGAACTCCCTTTAGTATTGCCTGTAGGGCAGGCCCAGTGGTGATGAACTCCCCCAGCTTTGTTTATCTGGGAACGTCTTACTCTCTCCCTCATTTTTGAAAGACCATCTCACTGGATATAGAATTCTTGGTTGGTAATTGTTTTCTTTCAGCACTTTAAATAGTTCATCCCACTGCCTTCTTGTCTCCATGATTTTTGATGAGAAATCAGCACTCAATCTTATTAGGACTCCCTTGTACGTAACACATTGCTTTTCTCTCACAGCTTTCAGAACTCTCTCCTTGTCCTTTGCATTCAACAGTTTATCTTGTTCAGGGTTTGTTAGGATTCTTGGATGTGCATATTAACATCTTTTGCTAAGTTTGCAAAGTCTCAGGCTACTATTTCTTTGGATTTTCCTTCTGCCCCTTTCTCTCTTCTCCTTCTGAGACTTCCATAATGTGTATATTGGTACTCTTGATGGTGTCCACAGGTCTCTTAGGCTCTGTTTGCTTTTTAAAATGCTTTTTTCTTTCTGCTCCTCAACCTGAATCATTTCAATTGTCCTGTCTTTGAGTTCACTGATTCTTTCTTCTGTCAGCTCCCATCTGCTGTTGAAACCCTGTCAGGAATTTTTCATTTCAGTTATAGCGGTCCTCAACTCCAATATTTGTGTTTGGTTCTAGTTTACCAATTTCTATCTTTTTATTGATATTCAAATATTGTTCATTCTTTGTTTTCCTCATACTCTTTGGCTCTTTCTCTGTGTTTTCCTTAATCTTCTTGAATATATTGAGGACTGTTTTGTTTGTTTGTTTTTTTAATCTTTGTCAGCATATCCACAGTCTGGTCTTCTTCATTGATGTTTTCTGGATTTTTGTACTGTTCCTTTGGAAGGACCATCATTTCCTATTCCTTTGTTTGTCTTGTAATCATTTGTTGCACACTGTACATTTTAATATTTTAAAGTGCTAACTCCAGGATTTAGTCCCTAAACTATCTGTTCCTTGAGTTTGTATCCAGTTTACGATATAACAGAGATTTCCTGGAGTGCTAGGAACTAACAAAACCAATAAAATCAATGCAAAAATCATCTTTCACATTCTGCAAATTCTCTCTGTGCTGACTGGTGCTCTCCTTTCAGAGTTTGGCCCTTCTATCAAGAAGATGAGTCCAAGGTGAATGCAAAATGCAGGGACCTCTCTGTCTTTTCTGAGCCTCTGTCTTGTCCTGCTTGTGCTTGCTAGTGGCCTTAGGATTTCCCCTGTTTACAGGAATTCAAATGCTCCCTCTACTCCCCATGAAATAGACTTCCTCCCTCTCCCAGGTGCTCTATTGTATGACTTTTTAAATTTAAACTTTATCAAAAAATTAAAAAAAACCATTTCAAACAAAACAAAACAAAGTAATAAGAAAAACAAATTGTTCTAAAATAACCACATTGTATGACTTAGTGTATGACTTAAAGCTGGTAAGCTTGAGAGGGGTTTTCCTAGGTAAGTTTTTCAAGCTGCTCCTGATTGATTGACGTTGCCATCCAGGCACCCCCGTGTGCCCGTAGGGTGTACTCTTCTTCCAAGGCAACTGAGCCAGGGACCACAACGGGAGTGTAGGCTGGCTCCATACCATGCTGAGGATGGGGCTGGGAAGGGGCCAGCAAGGATGCCAGTAACTTCTATGACTTTTGTAGTGACGTTTTCTAGAGGCAGCACTTGCCCAGTTACTGCAACACTTTAACTATTTTCCCTAGTTTTGAGGAAGGGTACTATCTTAAAGACTCCTCTGCTGCTTTTGCCTGAGGGGCACTGGAGAAATGGCCACCCTCAGAAATGGCCAGCACCCATCTGAAGTAGCTAATCAAAAGCAGTGATCAGCGATCAGACCACACACATCTGAATTTTGAAGGACTAGGTCTTTATATCCCACCCTGGCATCAGCAAGCTGTACCAGGAGCCAGGGCTGTGGACCCCACTGCTGCCTGTCGGGAGACTAGGGGATGGGAGATGGTGGCATTGCATGGAGGATGAAATTCACTGGTTTTTACTACAATTTACCTGTCTCTCCCTCCAACTCTTCCTTGGATGTTGCTCCATGTTCCCCTAGACTCTGGAGTTTCAAAATAGTTGATTCAGGCAGTACTGCCAGTTCAATAGATTTGGTGGAGGAACTGGTATTGATTTGTATAAACATCTTTATTTTGTATCTATTAATCTATTCTTTGAGGGGATAGCAGAGCATTGTGGCATGAGATATCATGGCTAAAGACACTTATTAGGAAACTGAGCTGGGATTTTAATGATAGTGTTCTAACACTGAGGCATATCTTGGAGACAGTGCAGGTTGGGTTCCAGACCACTGCAACAAAGCGAATATTGCAGTAAAGTGAGTCACATGAATTTTTTCGTTACCTAGTGCACATAAAGTTATGTTTCCTCTACATAGTAGTTTATTAAGTGTGCAATAGCATTAGTTCTAAAAAGCAATGTAACTAAAATGAAAATACTTTGTTGCCAAAAAATGCTAGCTTTTTACTAAGACTTCAGAGGGTCATAAACATTTTGCTGGTGAAGGGTCTTGCCTTGATGTTTTTGGCTCCTGACTGATCAGGGTGGTGTTGATTGAAGGTTGGGGTTGCTGTGGCAATTTTTAAAGGTAAGACAACAATGAAGTGTGCCACATCAAAGAGCTCTTCCTTTCATGAAAAATTTCTCTGTTGAATGTGATGCTGTTTGATAGCATTTTACCCACAGTAGAACTTCTTTAAAAATTGGAGTCAGTCCTCTCAAACCCTGCCACTGCTTCATTAATTAAGTTTATGTGAAATTCTAAATTCTTTGTTGTCATTTCAACAATGTTCATAGCATCTTCACCAGGAACAGATTCCATCTCAAGGAACAACTTTCTTTGTTCATCCATTAGAAGCAACTCCTCATCCATTCAAGTTTTATCGTGAGATTGCAGCAATTTAGTCACTTCTTCAGACTGCATTTCTAATTCTAGTTCTCTTGCTATTCTATCACATCTGCAGTTATTTCTTCCACTGAAGTCTTGAACCCCTCAAAGTCATCCATGAGGGTTGGAATCCAAACTCCTGTTAATGTTGATATTTCGACTCTTCCAGTGCATCACAGATGTCTTTAATGGCATCTAGAATGGTGAATCCTTTCCAGCAGGCTTTCAATTTACTTTGTCCAGATCAGATACTCCAGAGCGAATCACTATGGCAACGATAGCTTGACAAAGTGTATTTCTTAAATAATAAGACTTGAAAGTCTAAATGACTCCTTAATCCATGGGCTGCAGAATGGATGTTGTGTTAGCAGGCATGTAAACAACATTAATCATCTCATTATGCATCTCCATCAGAGCTCCTGTGTGATCAGATATGTTGTTAATGAGCAGTAAGTAATATTTTGAAAGGAATCTTTTACTCTGAGCAGTAGGTCTCAACAGTGGACTTAAAATATTCAGTAAACCATGTTGTAAATAGATTTGTTGTCATTCAGACTTTGTCATTCCATTTACAGAGTACAGGCAGAGTAGACTTAGCATAACTCTTAAGGGCCCCAGGAGTTTTTGCTTTACCATTCTAAATGCTTTACTTCAATGCTTTACTTCAGTGCTTCATTGGTAAAGCATTGGCTTCAACTTAAAGTCACCAGCTGCATTAGCTCCTAACAAGAGAGTCAGCCTGTCCTCTGAAGCTTTGAAGCCAGGCATTGACTCCTCCTCCTCTCTAGCTATGAAAGTCCTAAATGGCATCTTCTTCCAAATTAAAGTTGTATGATCTACATTGAAAATCTGTTGTTTAGTGCAGTTACCTTCATCAGTTATCTTAGCTAGGTCTGGATAACTTGCCGCAGCTTCTAGATCGGCACTGGCTGCTTCACCTTGTACTTTTGTGTTATGGAGACAGCTTCTTTCCTTGAACCTCATGAACCAATCTCTGTTAGTGTTTTAGTTTCCTAGGCTGTTTAGGCAAAACCATGAAATGGTTCAGCTTAAACAATGGGAATTTATTAACCATGGTTTGAGGCTAGGAAAATGTCCAAAACAAGCCATCATCAAGGTGACGCTTTCTTTCTGAAGACCAGCATTCTGGGGCTGGCTGCCAAGATCCTGACTCCTCTGTCACTTGGCAAGGCACAAGGTAGTGTCTGCTCATCTCTCTTCTGGGTGTTGTTGATTTCAGCTTCTTGCTTCTGTGTCTTTCTCTCTTTTTTCTGAATTTCATTCTCTTATAAAGGACTCCAGTAATAGGATTACGATTCATCCTAAATGGGTAGTTACTTAACTGAAGTAACCTCATCAAAAGGTCCTATTTACAATGGATTTATACCCACAGAAATGGATTAGACTTTAGCTGGGGTAAATACAGCTTCAAGTCACCACAACTTTATTTCTATTATACTTTTCTAATATCTTGTGGCAATAGTAGCATCCTGGCACAATATGCTGGAATTACTCTGATTCTTTGCCTTGCAAATTGTCATATTATAACTAGAATTTAAATTATTGTTTCCTAAATGTGTTACTAGCCACTTGCTTACACAAAAACTTAAACCTGTAACAGTTACTTTTCTTACCACTAACATAGTTTCACCCAATTTTCCTATAGAATTATTCACATAGATTTGAATTTTTATTACCTAAAAGAACTTAATATCTGTCTCACTATTTGCCTATTATTTTCATACCCTCCTTCAGCTAATTCATACAAGTATCTTAAAGTACAATCTGGAATAACCAGGATTCTTTTAGTTATTATGACAAAAGCCCAACTCAGTCTTAAGCCAAAAAAAAAAGAGTATTTATTGACTCATATAACTGAGAAGTTTGGTTTAAATCAATACTATGTCCAGGTGCTCAAAACAATCCATTCAGAAATCTGTCTCTCCAGCTCTTAGCTCTCCTCTGTGTGACTTCATCATCAGGCAGACTCTTCCCACGTGGCATCCAGGAGTTCCACGCCTATGTCCTACCAGCTTAGCTACTGCAGAGGAAAGAGGTCCTCTTTCAAAATAGTCCAGCAAAAGTCCTGAGTCTCCTTGAACAAACTGGGGTCAGATGGTTTTCCTTCAATCAGTCACAGAGGCTAGGGGATGCTGATTGTTCTGGAGTGGGTCAGATGCCTATTAAAATACACAACACCTGACATTTGTATGATGCTCTACAGCAACACTGCACAGGTTTTTTTTTTGCTGCTCACAACAGGAAAAAAAAACACAGTGAAGGGATCTAGCTGTCAACACAGCTAAGAAAACTAGATATGTCTCTTGATGTGATGCAACATGAAATACCCAATATCACACAGGATATATCCTCACTAAAAATATTTAAGCTGAATTGAATCAAACCTTAAAACCCAACTTATAACTTGTAGGGAATACAGGGCATAGAAGAACCAGCTATATAGTATCACCAAAAATGGAAAAGACTGACACTCCCTTCCACAAATCAATGTCATGATTAAAAGAGCCTTAACATAAAGACTTTATCCCAAACCAAGTGTTTTATGAACTAAAATAATAATCTTCATTGCCTTTATACATTATTTGTAATTGTGATGTAAAAGAGGATTCAATAGAAGAACATTTGTAGTCAATGATAATACATTGTATCTGTCCATTGAAAACACCTGGGAGAAGAAAGTTGCTACTTGGTGTATTTAGTTTTCATAATAAAATGAAAATTCCAGTCATTTTCAAGAATAAATCTTCGTAACTTTGCAAAAAAAAAAAAAAGCCTTAAGTACCATAATACCCTGATGCAATGCAGGGACCTGGATTGGATCCCAATTTGGACAAAACAGCAGTAAAGGACATTTGGGAAACAAATAGGGAAATTTTGAATATGGATTAGGTATTAGATAATATTGGGATATTATACTTAGCTTTGTTGGGTATTATATTTTGATTCCAGCTACACAGGAAAATATTTTTACTTTTTAAAGATGCATATTGAAGTATTTAGAAGTAGAATGCCATAATGTCTTTAAATACACTTAAAAAAAAATTGTGGTAACATATATACAACACAAAATTTCCCATTTTAGCCCCTATCTTATGTACAGTTCAGTGATATTAACCACGTTCACAGTATTGTGCTACCAACACTACCAGTACCAAAACTTTTTCATCACTCCAAACAGTTATTGTGCCCATCAAGCAATAACTCCCCATTTCCACCTCCCCCAGCACCTGGTAACCTGTAATCCACTACCTGTCTCTATATATTCGTTCGTTCTAAGTTAAATACACTTTTAATGAAGTGAGTAGAAAGACAGAAAAAACCTCTTCCCATTAAGCAAGGGGCACACGAGAGGGGGGAAAAGCAGGCTGTACTAAACATCAGGGTAAAAGCCAGCGCAGGTCTCCCTGGCAGGAAAAGGGCCGCATTGTTCTAGCATTTCCTCCCTGCGTAACTTCCCTTCTTGACTCCCTCTGGGGTGTAAATGTCTTAGAAACCGAAGCCTCTGCCACAGGGCCTCCCCTGGACCGGGGTGGGTGAGGGGTTTAGGCAGGAGAGGAAAAGGGTCTGAGGCTGGAAGACCCGGGTGGGCCGGTGGGGGTGCCTGGGGGAGGCGGATCTCGGTGGGTAAGAGGCAAAATAGAGCCGACTACTTCGAAAAGGAGCGAAACTTCCATTTCTGGAAGTGTTAAGCACAGGTTAGAAGACTTGATGGGGGTAATTTGAGGAGAAGGAAGCCGTCCCGATGACTCCTACAGTCCCTTTCAGCCCCAGGCGCCAGGACCCAGGAAAAGCGCCTTGGTGGCCTGGAGGTGGGAGGACAGAGGAAAGGAGGCTGCCAGCAGGGCAGGGGCCCAGGGCCGACGGAGCTGGGCCTCCAGCTCACTCTCCCATCTCTGGTTTTCCTCCCCGGACCTTGCTTCTCCGTGCTGCTTCTGGTCTCTCACAATCTGAAGAAGACAATTTCCTTCAGCCGCCAATGTCATTTGATAAGGAAAGGGAGTGGAGCCCTGCTGTCACGAGGCCTGGCCTCAGGCAGAGGCAGGGAGCTCAGTATTGACACTTCCTCCCCCCATTCCTAGCTGATCCTATCAGACCTGAGAGGAGGCAGAACTAGGAGAGAAGCCACAAGTCAAATTAGTGCAATGTTTGTTTTGAATTTTGCTAATGCTATATTTAAAGCCATTAAAGAACAGTGACCAGCAGATTTGCTGTCTCTAGTGAGGACAGAACAATTCAGTTCAGGGCAACAAACTGGATCCCAGGGCCACTTTCTGCTGGACTTAGGCAGGATATAAAGATGAATAGATGCTTTTCCTGCCCTTGAAGCATTCACAGTCTTCAACTGCAGCCAAAAAGCTAAATATTAAATATAAAGGAGAACTCACTGTAAAACATACTTGGGCTTAAATTACCAGGAGAGGAAATGGAATCTCCCTGGAAACACTTAAACGCACTATGTGCCATATAGTTTCTTATTCATCTGGGGTGGTTTAGATGCCGCCTTAGGCGAGAGGCAGGGAAATGGCCAAAGACCAATGTTTCCTTGGTTGTCTCAGGACCCAGGATGCTTGAAGCCGATTTCCCTCTTGGTTTCTCTTGGCCCAAGAGAAGGAAAGGGACTCCTCCCTCCTCACAGAGGACTAGGAGCCGAGTGCCTGGAAATAGTCACACCCGGCTCTGTCCTGTTAGGATGTACCAGGTCATGACTCTCAACAGCTCCAGAATCCTCAAGGATCCAATTTGTCCCACTGTCTAATTCCAGTCAATGTGCTCATGAAATGGGAACCACTGTGCTCTTGATAGAGAAATAGAACTGAGAAGTGATGTGTTAAAAGCAGTCTGTTGTTTATAAAACTTTTTCTTATCATCATCTTATTTGAGTATTTTGAGCTGGATAGAGTTATCGTAGGCGTTATCAGTACCCATTTACAGATAAGAAAACAGAGGCTCAGAGAAGCTGAATGCCTGGCTCAAAATCACACAGCATGAAAATCAAGCATGCCAGGCCCCAGATGAGAAACTCCCATGTGCTTTCCACTATACCACAGTGCCTCTGCAGTAGCAAGCTGGGGTGTAGAGGCTGGACAAGGCCATTGCACAAGCAAATGTCAGGGAGGGGAGAGGCATTCTTCTGGGATCCCTGCAAAACAACCCCCCACCACTGTGCTTTGATTCCCAACCCTACAAGTTCTACCCCCAGGGCTGCCTTTCCCAAATGGTGCACAGGTGTAGACAAAGCTACAGGCCAGATTACAGGTGGGTGCTCATTTCCCATCCCTTGAGGACAGAGGATCCAGCAAGGGAGCAGGGAACACAGAGATGTGTTACAGATTGTGAGAGGCCTTTGCCTTGCAGATGATCATGTTCTTGGAGAGAAATGAGATACCCCAGGGTGGGTGAGGAGCCAGCTTTGCTCTTCCTTCACAAGGTGTCTCTTATTTCCAGAGGGACTAAGTGTCACAGAAGGCAGTTATGTGGATTGACCCATAATCATGGCAACGGGAAAATGGAGAAAATGAAAGAAATGAAAGAGAAGAGCAAGACTAACTAGAACTTTCATGACCGAAGCAGAGAATAAAGAATTAGGAAAAAGCAAAGACCAGAAAGTCCAGCCCTCAAAAGTCTGTTGGGTGTAGCCTTCCCTCCAGAAGAAAAAATTCCGTCAGCTTCACAGGAAACATATTTGAGACACAACTCATCGCAGGGTGTGGGTTTGGCTCTGCAGTGGGACTGAGAAACTTAGTTATCTTTTTCACTCGGGGGGTTTCCTCTGGCCACAGGGCACCCCAGAGCACGCCACACCTCCCCACTGGAGCGTGCTGCTGCCGCCCCCTGCTGGGGGAGAGGGTAGCGCCTCTGGCAGGTGAGGAGACTCCTGGTGGTTGGCAATAAATAAGACAGGGTATTTTAAAGAATCAGATACTAAAACGCTTCTTTGCAGGAAATGTCTGGAACATCTGGCTTATAATAAAATGCAGGCCTGTTAAAGGGATCAAGTGAGGGCAAAGTGGAGATGGAAGATTTCAGCGAGACCTGTCTCCTCCTCTTGGCCCATCTGAAACATTAACCTTCCTTAAGCACGGTGTTTAATGTGGGAGGGCGGGTGAGTCTTCAAAACTATGTGGCTAAGAAGATAATATACAAACTCTTCAGCAAACCTTTTCTTACCTTGCATTCCGAAGTCCACAGACTGACCCCAGCCTACCTTTTTAGCTTTGCTTTCCACCACTCTTCCTTGCACAGGCAGCATTCCTGTCCAACAGAACTCTTCGCTATTCCGGCACTCGCCCTCTTTTTTCCCCACTACCCTTTCAGTACAGATGCTTCTCTCCTATCCCTCCCCTCACAGACTTACAGCTTTATGAATAACATGCATCCTACAGGTAAAAATTATGAAACAAAAACTGACAAAAATGAAGCAAAACAGGTCCATATTAAAAGGAAAACAATAACTTCTTCATTGTATTTTGAACCTTTGAATTTTGTTCTATGTGCCTATATGCATATTCAAAAATAATAAATCAATTAAAGGCCCTTTTTAATCAGAAAAATTGGATTAGATTACATTAAAATGTAATATTTATTCAATTATTTTAAAATTTCAGTATACAGTATATTCTGTTTAGTATAGCACAAAGAAAATTTGTGAATTAAAACATGAAAAAAGAGTAAACATTAGAAAGAAAATTTTCAAAAGTAAAAAATATATAACAGCAACCAAGTGTCATGGAGAATAGATTGAGTCTATAACCTTTTTTTTTTTTTAAAGTCTCAAATGAAAAGAATGGAGATAATGATGAAGAAAAATTGTTTGAAAAGATATCAGTTGACCTGTATATCCACATGCAAAATAATGAAGTTGGATCTCTACTTCACACCATAACAAAAATGAGCTCCAAATAGATTATAGACCTAAATGTAGCAGTTAAAACTATAAAACATTTAGATGAAACATAGGAGTAAATCCTTGTGACCTCAGATTAGATAGTTGTTTTGTAGATATGCTACCAAAAGCTCAGGTGACACAAGAAGAGATAAATTGGACTTCATCCAAATTTAAAATTTTTGTACTTCAAAAGGGCACATCATTCCAGATTATATAAAGAACTCTTAAAATTCAATAATAAAAAGGCAACTCAATTTAAAAATGGGCAAATGATTTGAATAGACATTTCTTCAAAGAAGAAATACAAATGGGCAATAAGCATATGAAAAGATGCTCAAATCATGCAGAACCCTGAGATACCACTTTGCCTACACTAGAATGACTACAATTAAAACAAAAACAAAAAGAAAAAGAAAATAAGTGCTGGCGAAGATGTGGAGAAATTGGAACTTTTATACATTGTTGGTGGATTTGTAAAATGATAAGCTGCTTTGGAAAACAGTTTGGCAATTCCTCAAAAAGTTAAACATACAGTTACTATCAGTAAATGCAATATTTTGGCCCTCCAGTCATTACGCCTTTATTTCTCAATTTGTTCCAAGCCCAGGTGAGAGCCCTATCTATTTACTTGACAGTATTGACAGTTATAAAAGATGGGGAGATATATCATGATCACAAACGGGAATGCGTTTTAACAAAAATGTGTCAATTCTTCACAAATCAGTCTATTAATTCATGTTTATATTGATTATATTATTTTCTATTTTCAATAAAAATCCCAACAGAATTTCCAGAAAATTGGCAAGCTAGTTTTAAAATTCATATGGAAGAGCAAAGGGCCAAGAATAACCAAATCAATTTTTAAAAATCACAAAATAGAGAGTTGGAGGAAGATGGCAGCATAGAGAGGAGTGGAAACTAGGTAGTCCCCCTGGAACAACTAATAAACAACCAGGAACAGCTAGTAAATAATCTGGAATAACTGCTGGGGGACAAACATGACTGTCCACACATCATACACCAATCTGGATTGGGAGGAATGCCTGAGATCACAGCATAAAATCTGTGAGTAAAAACTGCGGACCCAAGCTGAGAGCCCCTCCGCAACAGCAGCCTGAACTACAAAGGCTCACTGTGATAGAGAGCAGCACTCTCTGAATAAGTGAATATACCTCAGCCCAGCTCCAACTGAGGTTTTAATTAACAAATATTGACTGCTCAATACAAGCTACAAATCCCCAACAAGCAGATAGAGGCTTTTGGTGATGACTGAACTTGGAGAGCTAGAAGACTTCTCTGGGAGGGAGGGGGAGCCCAGAGGACCAGGTGTTATTTCTGGCTGAGGGGTGAAACAGAGGTGGCCACAGACTGGCCCTGAAGGGGTGCTTTCTGTCCCTTTTTCAGCTCAGTTGAGAAAGCTTCAGCCAGTTTCAGTTTCCAGTGCTCTGATCCAGACTAGGGAGGAGATAGCAAAGTCAGAGAAACTATTCAAATGCAAATGATATCTCCCCAGGGGGTGTATCTTCCCCAAGAGAAAAAAGGTGGTGCCAAGCTCTACTACTTGCCTTCCATTCAGAACCAGACCCCAGAGCTGGGGGGAAAACAGCCATGGGCCACACCTCCTTACACCAGTGGGAGTGACAGGCTGACAGGTGCCACCTGCTGGGCAGAAAATCACAGTGGAGAAGCCTCAAGGGGTGTATCAAAAATCTTCTAAGACACACCCTCAGGGAGACCTGATACTGAATATTGCCCCGTTTTGAGATCTGAACCCACTCTTGTCTAGGAAAACCTGACTGGGGTAACCAAGGAAACCAGATGCCTAGACAACAGAAAACTACAACTTACACTAAGAAAAACTAAGTTATGGCCCAGTCAAAGGAACAAACTTATACTACAACTGAGATATGGGAATTGAAACAACTAATGCTAAATCAATTCAAAAAGTTTAGGGAAGATATGGCAAAAGAGATGAAATGTGTAATGAAAACACTGAGCATATGTAAGGTAGAAATTGAAAGTTTGAAAAAATGACTGGCAGAATCTATGGAAATGAAAGGCATAACACAAGAGGTGAAAGACACAATGGAGACATACAACAGCAGATCTCAAGAGGCAGAAGAAAACACTCAGGAACTGGAGAACAAGACACCTGAAAGCTTACACACAAAAGAACATATAGAGAAAAGAATGGAAAAATATGAACAATATCTCCAGGAATTGAATGACAACACAAAATGCAGGAATGTACATGTCATTGGTGTCCCAGAAGGAGATGAGAAGGGAAAAGGGGCAGAAGCAATAGTAGAGGAAATAATCAATGAAAATTTCCCATCTCTTATGAAAGACATAAAATTTCAAATCCAAGATCTGCAGTGTACCCCAAAGAGAATAGATCTGAATAGGCCTATGCCAAGACATTTAATAATCAGATTATCAAACATCAAAGGTAAAGAGGGAATCCTGAAAGCAGCAAGAGAAAAGCAATCCATCACATACAAAGGAAGCTTGATAAGAATATGTTTGCATTTCTCAATAGAAACCATGGAGGCAAGAAGGAAGTGGGGTGATATATTTAAGATACTGAAAGAGAAAAACCACCACCCAAGAATCCTATATCTGGCAAAACTGTCCTTCAGATATGAGGGAGACATTCAAATATTCTCCAACAGACAATCACAGAGTTTGTGAACAAGAAACCTGCTGTACAGGAAACACTTAAGGAAGCACTGCAGACAGAAAGGAAAAGGCAGGAGTGAGAGGTTTGGAAAACAATTTTGGGAGATAGTCACAGCAATGTAAGTACACTGAACAAACATGACTGTGAGTATAGTTGAAAGAGGAAGGTTAGGAGCATGTGGGACGCCAGAAGGAAATAAGAAAGGTAGAGACTGGGACTGTATAACTCAGTGAAACCTAGGGTACTCAATTTTGTGATAAAAGGTACAAATATGTTTTTACATGAGGGAGAACAAATGAATGTCAACATTGCAAGGTGTTAAAAATAGGGTGGGATTGGGGGGAAAATACAATCAATGCAAACTAGAGGCTAGAATTAACAGAAACATTGTATTATTCTTCCTTTAATGTAACAAAAGCAATATACCAAAGCTAAATGCATATGGGGGGGCGGGAATAGGGAAGGGGTATGGGACTCTTGGCATTGGTGATGTCTCACTCTTTATCACTCTTTATTCTACTTTGGTTTAATGCTATCTTTCCTTTTGTTGCTTCCTAGCTGTCATCTCTCTCTCTCTCTCTCTCTCTCTCTCTCTCTCTCTCTCTCTCTCTCTCTCTCTCTCTCTCTCTTTCTCTCTCTCTCTCTTTCTCTCTCTCCCCCCCCTCTTTTCTTTTGTCTCTCTGCCTTTTTTGACTCTTCCTCTTTCTTTATGGAAGAAATGGGGTGTCCTTATATAGATAGTGGTGATTACTATATCTATATAATGGTGAATACATAAATATGTACCTATACAGGGAACCATTGATTGTTTACTTAGGACGGAATGTATGGTGTGTGAACAAAACCATCTTAAAAAAAATGGGTTGATGAAGAAACCTTGAGAGCACTATATTGAGTGAAATAAGACAGACACATAAGGACAAATATTGCAGGGTCTCACTGATATGAACTAGTTACAGTATTTAAACTCATAGACATGAAATATAAGTTACCAGGATATAGAACAGGACTAAAGAATGGGTAGCAGTTACTTATTATGAGCAGAACGTTCAACTAGGATGAACTTAAATGTTTGGAAATGGACAGAGGTGATGGAAGCATGTTGTGAGAATGACTAACAGTGCTGAATGGTCTGGAATGTGGTGGAAAGAGTAAGCTCAGAGTCACATATGTCACCAGAAGGGAAGTTGGAGGTTAAAAGATGGGAATGTATAAAACAGTGAATCTTGTGGTGGACAATGTCTGTGATTAACTGCACAAATATTAGAAATCTCTCTCATGAACTAGAGCAAATATATGACACTTTAAGTAGAAGTTAATAATAGAGAGGCATATAGGAAAAAATATATACCTTCTGCAAACTATACTAGTAGTATTTTAACATTCTTTCATCAACAGTAACAAATGTACTATACCAATACTATGAATCAATAATGGAGGGGATTGGTTATGGGTATGGAAGGATTTGAGGTTCCTTTTTTTTTGTCTTTATTTCTTTTCTGGAGTAATGAAAGTGTTCTAAAAATTGAATAAAAAATTAATTATGGTGATGGATGCACAGCTGTATGATGGTACTGTGGGCAATTGATTGTACACTTTGGATCTTTGGATAATTGTATGGTTTGTGAACAATCTTAATTAAAAAAGTCACAAAATTGAATGACTTGCTGTTTCAAAAATGTAGATTGATTTATAAAGTAAAAGTGACTAACAGTGTGTGGTATTAGTTTATGTAAGACCAAAGGAACAGAATGGACAGCCCAGAAGCTGATCCATGTACACACAGAAGCTTAATAAGGTAGTTTGCAAATCAGTGAAGGAAAGTATAAACTATTCCTTAAACAGGACTGGGATAACATGTTAACCATATTCTTTAAATAACAAAATTTTTAATTTCTCATTACAAAAATAAATTCTAGATGGATTAAAGGTCAACATTAAAAAAATAAAACTTAAACCCACTCTCTCCCTTTGTATTACAGACATGGACAGGAAGAATCAAAACGCCTCTTTGTTTTTCAGAATGCATAATGCAAACTCATCACAGTTTTCTCAACTAATACATGACCTGGATAGGAAGGCCTATCTTTTAGTTTGTTTGGTTGTTTTTTTGTTTTTGTTTTTGTTTTGTAAATAAAGTATATTTTGAAATGATTTCAAACTTGTAGGACAGTTGCAGAAATAACACAAAACCCATACAGAGACCCCCAACGTACTCCTTACCCAGATCGATCAACTTTTTTTTTTTTTTGGTGGGGTGTTTTCCATTCCAGTAATTTTTTTTTATTAGAGAAGTTGTGGGTTTATAGAACAATCATGCATAAAACAGAGTATTCCCATATACCACCCTGCATTGGTGTGGTACTTTTGTTACAAATGATGAAAACACATTTATATAAGTGTACTATTAACTATAGTCCATGGCCTAATTTAGGATTCACTGGTTGCGTTGTGCAGTTCTATGGATTTTTAAAGAAAAATTTATTCTAGTAACATATACAACCTAAAATTTCCCCTTTCAATCACATTCAAATATATAATTCAGTGCTGTTAATTATATTCACAATGCTGTGCTACCATCACTACCATCCATTACCAAAACATTTCCATCATCCCAAATAGAAACACTGTACATTTTAAGCCTTAACTCCCTCTTCTGTAGTACCACCCTGTCCCCACATAACCTATATTCTAGATTCTGACTTTATGAATTGGCTTATTCTAATTGTTTTGTATCAATGAGATCATACAATATCTGTCCTTTTGTGTCTGGCTTGTCTCACTCAACATGATGCCTTCAAAGTTCATCTATACTGTCACATGTATCAGAATTTCATTCCTTTTTACAGTGAATAATATTCCACTGTATGTATACACCACATATTGTTTATCCATTCATCGGTTGATGGAACTTGGGTTGCTTTCATCTTTTGGCAATTGTGACTAATGTGGCTGTTAATGTTGGTGTGCAATTATCTGTTGGAATCCCTGCTTTTAATTCTTTTGGGTACATACCTAGAAGCAAGATTGCCAGGTCATGTTGTAATTCTACACTTAATGTTCTGAGGAACTTCCAACTGCCTTCATAGCATCTGCACCTTTTACATTCCCACCAATAATGAAGGAGTGTTCCTGTTTCTCCATATCCTCTCCAACTCTTGTAATTTTCCAAATTTTAAGTAATAGCCATTCTAGTGGGTGTGAAATGCTATGTCATTGTTGTTTCTATTTGCATTTCCCTGATGACTAATGATGTTGAGCATCTTTTCATGTGCCTTTTGGCCATTTGTGTATCTTCTTTGGAGAAATGTCTGTTCAAGTCTTTTGCCCATTTTTAAATAAGGCTGTTTGTCTTTTTGTTGTTGAGTTATAGGATTTCTTTATATATTCTGGATATCAAACCCTTACTGGATGTGGGGTTTCCAAATATTTTTTCCCATTCTGTAGGTTGTCATTTTACTTTCATGACAAAGTCCTTTGAGGCATGAAAGTTTTTCATTTCGGTGAGGTCCCATTTATCTATTTTTTCTTGTTGCTTGTGCTTTGTGTGTACAGTCTGAGAAAACATTGAAGAAGTCCTATGTTTAATAAGCTCCCAGGGCCAGTAGTACAGTGTGGAGACAAGAACCTGTTTGTCAGCTGGATTACCCTTGCATGTCTCTCAGGTAGTCAAGCATGAGCTGACTCGGCAGGGAGGGCAGTAAGGCCTCTGGTGCAGAAACTCTCAGGGTGTTCCTAACATATTTCTCATGCCAGGAAGGCTGAAACCTTAATTACAAAGCCAGATTGGTCTGATGATCCTTGATCCCTTCATACTCTTTATAAATGTGTGAGGCAGCAGGAAATTTGCAGTATCTCTCCTTGTGCACAGTATACAGATGTCTGGCTGTGGCTGGACTAAGTGCACATCCCCAAGAAGTGGGTATATGTTTCTGTTTCTGTTTGATAAACAGAAACATTGCTGGTGGGAAGAAATTGGTCCAAATGTTTTGAAGAACATTTTGGCAATACCCAGCAAGGATGAAGATGAGCATAATCTATAGAAATAACTTATAGCATAACTCGAGAAAGCCACTTCTAGTATTCTACAGAGACTATATCATATATGCACAGAATACATTACAGTATTGTTTGTAATAATACAAAATTGGAACCAATCTAAATGGATATTTTGCAGTATGTTCCTAGAATGGAATACTACACAACAATAAAAAATGAATTAGCAACTTGTTTTAGTTTCCTGGTTTCTAAAACAAATATCATACAATGGGTTGGCTTAACAACAAGAATTTACTAGCTTACAGTTTCAGAAGCTAGAAACTAGGTATTCTAGTTTGCTAATGCTGCCAGAATGCAAAACACCAGAAATGGATTGGCTTTTATAAAGGAGTTTATTTGGTTACACAGTTACAGTCTTAAGGCCATAAAGTGTCCAAGGTAATACATCAACAATCGGGTACCTTCACTGGAAGTGGCCAATAGTGTCCAGAAAATCTTTGTTAGCTAGGAAGGCATGTGGCTGGTGTCTGCTTGATCCCAGGTTGTGTTTCAAAATGGCATTCTCCCAAATGTCTGCATCAGCTTCCAATGGGCATCTTCTAAATGTCTGTCTCAGCTCCAGCTAGCTAGGAGCTCCTTCTGTCTGAGCTTATATAGTGCTCCAGTAAACTAAACAAGGCCCATGCTGAATGGGCAGGGCCACACCTCCATGGAAATTATCCAATCAGAGTTATCACCTACAGTTGGGTGGGGCACATCCACACTGAACCAATAGGTTCCAACCCAATCCACACTAATACCTCTGCCCCCCTACAAGAATGCATTAAAGAATATGGCTTTTTCTGGGGGACATAAATATACAAACCAGCACACTAGGGCTGGTATTTTCTGGCTGGCTGGCAATCTTTGGGGTTCCTTATCTTTTCTACCACATGACAACACACATGGCAGCATCTTCTCCTTTCTTTTCTGGGTTCATTGACTTCTAGCTTCTGGTTGTTCCCTGTTTCTCAGCTGGATTACCCTTCTGCCTCAATTGTCTTTGTTTATAAGGACTTCAATACCTTACAAGGTATTGGATTAAGGCCCACCCTCATTAAGTTTGGGCACATCCTAACTAATAACATCTTCAAAGGTCTTATTTACAAATGACAGGACTAGGTGTTGGGGCCTGAACATGACTTTTGTGGGGATGTAATTCAATCCCCAACATGGCTCTGTGTTTAAATATGGATAAATCTCAAGAATATAATGTTGCAGAAGGATATAAACAGTGCTAAATCATATACATAAGATTTTGAAATATGCAAAACAATGCTAAACTTTCTTTATGGAATCATGCATATGTAGAAAGCACAAAAACAAACATGGGAATGACAAGTGTTAAATTCTTGAGATGAAGAGGAAGGAAAGGAATAAAATCACAGCAAAGGTACACAGAGGTCTTCAACTGTATCTGAAATGTTTTGTTTGTGGAGAAAAATGATCTCAAGTATATATGGCAAAATGTTAGGATCTGTAAAAGCTGAACAGTGATCACATGGATGTTTGTTGTTATCTTTATTCTTCTGCATATTTCAAAAATATCAATATTTTAAAACAAGTTAGTAATCAAGACAGTGGATACTGGCCCAAAGATAAACATATAGATTGATGGAATAGAATTTAAATAAACATATATGTTAATGGTCAATTGATTTTTTTTACAGTTAATACATATTTAATAGTCCTAAAAACAAAAACTTCTAGTTCTATAAAAAATTAGGTCTTGACTTCCAGGAAAGATGGCTGAGTAGGGAGCTTAAGGACTCAGTCCTCCCACTAAAACAACTACAAAAGAGTCAGAAACTGCATGAAACAACTATTTTGAAACTCCAGATGCCAGAAGAACACTGTACAGCATCCAAGGAAGAGCAGGAGGCAGAGGCAGATAAATCATGGTAAAGAATTGTAAATTGCCCTCTCTATGCAGGGCCTACCAGCAATCACCCCCACTCTTGCCACAGGCCTCTCCAGGGTTCAGTCCCTGGCTAGCTGTTGTTTACAGAAAGGGATGTAAAAAAATCCTCTTCCACAAGAACAGGGGTGGACATAGCCAACCACTGATCACAGATTTTGATTAGTGAATTTGGATTGGGGGGTCCCAGCTCTGAGGGAGCTATTGTTTCAACCCTCCCCAGACAGGGGTGGAGGCAGTGAAGATTTAAAGATGCTGTGCTTCCTCAGGGCTGCAGTGAGCTAAAGGGCTGCATTTGCTGCACAGGCCAGAAAAGCTCAGCTTTGGGGAGCCATCAGAGAAGCTTTGGAGCTCTTCCTGATTTCTTCCCCAGGGCATCTTGGGGACACTCTGCACCTTGTTCATGGGTTCCTGACCCTGTTTTGGCTGGGAAAGACTGATTTGGGAAAGTCCTTTCTGGAGTAACGCTCCTCCCTGAATTTGCCCTCCAGGCAAAAGCAGCATGAGACAATGAAAGGAATTTTAAAAACTATAGAGGCACACAGTCTGGGATAAAGGCCTGCCAGCTTCAAATACCCAGGAGAGGGAGGTCTGTCTTCTGGGAAATAGAGGGGGCAACCAAACTCCTGTAAACAGGAGAACTCAAAAACAACTAACGAGCAAAAGCCCAGGACAAGACACAGGCTAGAAAAATAGGGGAAACCTTGCATACTGCATTTGCCTTGTGCAGACCTTCCTTAAAAGGGGACCAAAGCTCAAGAAAATCTCTGTCTAATCACCAGCTGGTTACAAACAAAGACACAGACATCCCAGGAAGCAAATCCCAGAGTTAACATATTAAAATATTAAAATGTACAGGGTGCAACAGAACAAGACAAAGAAACAGGAAATGATGGCCCATCCAAAGGAGGAGGATAAAAATACAGAAAATACCAATGAAGAAGACAAGAATGTGGACATACTGAACAAAGTCTTTAAATGTGCTCTTTAAAATGCTCAAGGCAGTGAAGGAAAGTACAGAGAAACAAGTAAAGGCCATCAGGAAATGGAGAACAATATGAGAGTCTATGTAAAGTAATTGAAATTTTATTAAGGAACCAAATTTAATTACTGGAGTTGAAGATGACAAAAACTGAGATGAAAAATGCCCAGGAGGGTTTCAAGAGCAGATTGGAGCTGGCAGAAGAAAGAATCAGTGAATCTGAAGACAAGACACTTGAAATAAGTCAGGCTGAAAAGCAGGGAAAAAAATATATTAAAAACAAAAACAGCCTAAGACAGCTATGGGACCTCATCAAGTGCAACAGTATATGCATTATGGGAGTCCCAGAAGGAGAAGAAAGAGAGAAAGGGGCAGAAGGAGTAGTCAAAGAAATAATGACAGAGAATTTCCCAATCTTAGCAAAAGACATGGATATGAACATCCAAGAAGCTCAGAGACCATCAAAAAGGACAAACATGATAAAAACACACCCTGTCATATATTGATTACACTATCAAATACAAAGGACAGGGAGAGAGTTCTGAAAGTTGTGAGAGAAAAGCAGCATGTAACATACCAGGGAGTCCCGATTAGATTGAGTGCCAATTTCTCATCTGAAACCATAGAGGCAAGAAGGCAGTGGGTTGAAATACACAAAGTGCTGAAGGAAAACAACTGCCAGCACAGAATTTTTTTAAATTCATTTTTATTGAGATATATCCACATACCATGCAGTCATACAAGACAAAGCATATATTCAATTGTTTACAGTACCATTATATAGTTGTGCATTCATCACCAAAATTAATTTTTGACACTTTCATTACCACACACAAACAAATAATAATAAAAATTAAAGTGACAAAGAACAATTAAAGTAAAAAAGAACTCTGTGTGCCCCCCCCCATTTTTCTACTTATCCATCCATAAACTAGACAAAGGGGAGTGTGGTCCATATGGGTTTCCCAATCACATTGTCACCCCTCATAAGCTACATTGCTATACAATCATCTTCAAGATTCATGGGTTCTGGGTTGTAGTTTGATAGTTTCAGGTATTTACTGCTAGCTATTCCAGTTCATTAGAACCAAAAAAGGGTTGTCTATATTGTGCATAAGAGTGCCCACCAGAGTGACCTCACAGCTCCTTTTGGAATCTCTCTGCCACTGAAGCTTATTTCATTTCTTTTCACATCCCCCTTTTGGTCAAGAAGATGTTCTCCATCCCATGATGCTGGGTCTACATTCCTCCCCGGGAGTCATATTCCACGTTGCCAGGGAGACTCACTCCCCTGGGTGCCAGATCCCATGTAGGGGGGAGGGCAGTGATTTCACCTTTCAAGTTGGCTTAGCTAGAGAGAGAGGGCCACATCTGAGCAACAAAGAGGCATTCGGGAGGAGGCTCTTGGGCACAATTATAGGAAGGCCTAGCCTCTCCTTTGCAGCAACAGTCTTCTCAAGGGCAAGTCCTGTGGTAGAGGGCTCAGCCCATCAAACCACCAGTCCCCAATATCTGTGAGCACATCAGCAACCATCAAGGTGGGGAAGTCCAACACCCCTGCATTCTCCACCAGCTCCTCAAGGGGGCTCTGCATGTTTTTCTTTCATTGTTTTTTTTTTAATTAACTTTTTTTTTTAAATCAACTATATTAAAAAAACGTACAATAAAAAAAGTTTCAAACAAACCATAACAAGGGAGTAAGAAAAAAGACAACTAACCTAAGGTAACTACTTTACTTCCAACATGTTCCTACTCTATCCCAAGAAAATAACCTAATGCAGCAACATTTCTGTGAACTTGTTCCTACCATACCCATCAGAAATTAACAGACCATAGTTATTCCTGGGCATTCCCAGAACATTGAATTTACCCATGATAGCTTATCTGTTCTTATTGGGTTATCATTCCCCCTTCCTTAATTGCTCTCTATCACTAGTTCCCCTGCATTCTACATTATAAACCATTTGTTTTACATTTTTCAAAGTTCACATTAGTGGTAGCATATAATATTTCTCTTTTAGTGCCTGGCTTATTTCACTCAACATTATGTCTTCAAGTTTCATCCATGTTGTCGTATGTTTCACAACATCATTCCTTCTTACAGCCACATAGTATTCCACTGTGTGTATATACCACATTTTATTTATCCACTCATCTGTTGAAGGACATTTGGGTTGTTTCCATCTCTTGGCAATTGTGAATAATGCTGCTATGAACAGTGGCATGCAGGTATCTATTCGTGTCACTGCTTTCAGATCTTCCAGGTATGTACCAAGAAGTGCAATCACCGGATTGAATGGTAACTCTATATCTAGTTTTCTAAGGAACTGCCAGACTGACTTCCAGAGTGGCTGAACCATTATACAGGCCCACCCAATGAATAAGAATTCCAATTTCTCCATACCCTCTCCAGCATTTGTAGTTTCCTGTTTGTTTAATGGCAGCCATTCTAATTTGTGTGAGATGGTATCTCATTGTGGTCTTAATTTTCATCTCTTTAATAGCTAGTAAGCTGAACATTTTTTCATGTGTTTCTTGGCCATTTGTATTTCCTCTTCAGAGAACTGTCTTTCCATATCTTTTGCCCATTTTATAATTGGGATGTCTGTATTATTGTCATTGAGTTGTAGGATTTCTTTTTATATGTAAGATACCAGTCTTTTCTCAGATATATGGTTTCCAAAATTTTTTTCCCATTGAGTTGGCTGCCTCTTCACCTTTTTGACAAATTCCTTTGAGGGACAGAAACTTCTAAGCTTGAGGAGTTCCCATTTATCTATTTTTTCTTTTGTTGCTTGTGCTTTGGCAGCACAGAATTTTATATCCAATGAGATTCTATTTCACAAATGAAGAAGAGATTCAGACATTCTCATACATTCTCAGATAAACAAAAGCTGAGGGAGTACATCAGCTTTTTATAGAGCAGCCCTATAAGGAATGCTAAAGGAGTTCTTCAGAATACTAGACACTAGACACCAGACAGTGATTCAAAGCATCATAAAGAAATAAAGACTTGTAAACATAACCAAGGTAACCACTTGGGTAATTATAAATGCCAGTATTATTGGATTGTATTGTTTGGCATGTAACTCCACTTCTTATGTCCTACAGGTGCTAAAATGCAAATGCATAAAAAGTAATGATAAACCTAGGTTTTGGACATACAATGTATAAAGGTAAGTGGAAACAAACATAAAAAATGCAGAAGCATCAGAGAGATATAGGAAAAGTATTTGTGCATGCTATTGAAGTTAAGTAATTGGTTTGATTTGGTATCAAACCAAATATGTTGTTACATATTTAGGATTTTAAATTTTAACCCTGTGGCAACCTCAAAGAAAACAGATGAAAACTATATCCAGATAGAAGTGAGAAGGCATTCGATATGGTACAACACAATAAAAGCAAATAAATATAAAAGTAAACTTTAACAGAAGTGAGGGACAAAAAAGTATAAGACTTACAAAGGCTAAATAGCAAAATGGGAGAAGAAAGTCTTGTATTATCAGTAGTGACATTAAATGTAAATGGATTAAACTCTCCAGTCAAAAGTCAGAGATTTGCAGAATGGATTAAAAAAAGCAGGACCCAACTATATGCTGTTTGCAAGAGACTCATCTTGAAGTTAAAGATACAAGTAGGTTGATGGTGAAAGGATAGAAAAAATACGCCATGCAAGAACTAACCAAAAGAGAGCTGGGTTGGCTATACTAATACCAGATAAAACAGACTTGAAGTAAAAAACAGTTACAAGGGAGAAAGATGGTCATTATATACTGATAAAGGGGACTATTCAACAGCAAGATGCACCATTATAAATATATATGCACCTAACATCAGAGGCCCCAAATATATGAAGCAAATGCTAACAGATTTAAAGGAAAAATTGATGGTTCTACATTAATAGTAGGAGACTTGAACATACCACTCCCAGTAATGGATAGAACATCAAATCAGAAGATCAGTAAGGAAGTACAGGACTGGAAACTGAATTCTGACAAATACGAGAATGATCCAGAATTAGAAAAGATCTGAAAGGAGAAAGACACATCCTGGAGGCACATAATAACCATATGCAAAGATAAACTACCAAATTATGAAGAAAAAATTAAAATGTTTTATGAAGAACATTTATACTTGGATGAGGAAATTCTATGTATTTTGGATGGAAGTGGATATTTTTATATAAGGGATAAAAAGGACAAATGGATCTGGATTTTCATGGAGAAGGGAGACATGATAAATATTCCTGCAGGAATTTATCACCACTTCACACTGGATGAAAAAAAAAAAAAAAGCATGTAAAGGCAATGTGACTGTTTGTTGGAGAATCAGTGTGGACAGCAAACAACTGGCCAGCTGGCCATTTTGATGCTCAAGGCCAGTATGTGAAATTTTTGACACAGACAGCATAGTGATGCTCTCTGGAAATGAATACACTACTTGTAACAGTACTAAACATGATAATTTAGCAGAAAATCAATCATTTTCTTTTTACCTTTCTATTTCTTTCCATTGCAAGATTATTTGATCAAAATTTTAAAAATTAAAGTAACAATAAAACTGATGTTTACATTTATTTTCTCTAAATAAGAAAAATAGTGGTTCAGTAGCCCTGTGTTAGTACATGCATTCAACTTCAACCCAAAATAAGGTTTAGTCTCTCAAAATGTAATTACTAGTATATTCTATCTGGATATGATTCTTAGACTTTAAACCAGATTTCACTCAATACCATGCCTTCTTTATAAGAAGGTATAACAATAAATAATATAACTAATCAAATATAAGATACTTTTTTCTCCCCAAATTTATACTTGGGTCAGGCAGTGAAATAGAGAAGTGCCTCTCCTATTATGGCTGCACTCTCAGTAGCTTACACCACTTTCTTGTTCAAAATAAAGTAACTGTCTTAATTGAATGCTTATGACTTGCAATTACATAATATTTAGGAATAATATTTGTTATTTTCCCTGGTTTGTTAGAATCACTCTTGTTTAGCTTCTTTGTATGATAGCATATGTATTTATTAATTAATATAATAAATGTATGATTATTTTTATGTGTGTGTAACATATATAATATAAATGTATGTATAACATTTGTAATACATATGAATATTTGAATTTTTCCAGTTTGGGATTTCTAGATTAAACCTGCCTATTATATATCTCTTGCACAATCAAGCCTTTGAATTTTAGCAAGAAAACAGCACATTGTTTTTCTTCTTAACAATTCTGTGATACAACTATGCCTAATTTGGTATAATCATAGAAAAAAACCACAGATCAGCCTAATGTTTTAGAAGGGCAGAGTGTTTCTGAATATTCTTTTAACTGGTTTAAAAACCTCCAATTAAAAATTAATATTTCATTACATCCACATTAGTCTTAGAGATCAGTTTCCCACTGAACAGAGAAAATGCAAGTATTAGACATTGAAGTAACTTCTTTCTGAATTTTAGGAATAAAATGGACAAAGGCAGCATAATAATATCATAAATACCCCAGGACTTTGTCCTGTCAAATATTACTTTATCTCATTAATTAAATTAAGTGCATATCTACTGATTTTTGTTTTTGTCAATGGATTCATTTATGAATGGTCATTATAAATGGAATTGGTTCTTTTTTTTTTTTAAAGTTTTATTCATACACGATATAATCCATCAAAAGTGTACAACCAGTGGCTCTCAGCATAATCACAGTTGTGTTTTTAGCACCATAATCAATTTTAGAACATATTCATAGCGCCAGGAAGAAAAACCCCGAGCCTCTTATACACCTGTCAATGACACTTAGCATTGGTATGGCACCTTCGTTGCAACTGAAAGAACAATTAACTGGAAGAATATTAAAATATTACTATTAATTATAGTCCATTATTTGATTTAGGTGTATTTTTTCCCATATACCACTTTATAATGTATGTAAGAGTGACATACATTTGTTCTAGTTCATCGAAGAACATTCTTGTATTTGTACTATTAACCAGTTTCATACCCAACAGGGTTCACTGTGTTATACAGTCCCTTGTTTCATTCTCTAGCTTTCCTTTCAGTGACATACATGATCCTAAACTTCCCCTTTCAACCACAATCACACACACGATTCAGCGAACTACACTCACAATAATGTGCTACCATCACCTCTATCCATTTCCCAACATTTACAGTCAACTTTATTTAAAAATTCTGCACAAATTAAGCATCAGTGGCCCATTCTCTACCCTCATTCTATCTTCTGGTAACCTGTATTCTAGATATTAACTCCATGAGTTTGCTTACTATATTTAGTTCATAGTAGTGAGATCACACCATATTTGTCCTTTTGTGTCTGGCTTATTTCACTCAACATAATGTCCTCAAGGTTCATCCATGTTGTCACATGCATAAGGTCTTCATTTTTACAGCTGATAATATATACTACATTTTATTTACTCATTCATTGGTTGATGCATACTTGGGTTACTGCCATCTTTTGGCAATTGTAAATAATGCAGTTATGAACACTGGTGTGCAAATGTCTGTTTGTGTCCTTGCTTTCAGTTCTACTGAGTATATACTTAGTGGGAGTGATAGATCATATGGCAGTTCCGTACTTAACTTCCTGAGGAAGCAGCAAACTGTCTTCCACAGTGGCTGTACCATTTTACATTCCCACCAGCACTGAATAAGTATTCCTATTTCTCTACATCCTCTCCAACACTCATAGTTTTCTGTCTGTTTAATAGTGGCCATTCTAATAGGTGTGAAATGATATCTCACTGTGGTTTTGAGTTGCTTTTCCCTAATAGCAAGTGATGTTGAGCATCTTTTCATGTGCTTTTTAGCCATTTGTATTTCCTCTTTGGGAAAATGTCTACTCATGTCTTTTGCTCCTTTTTAAATTGGGTTGTCTTTTTATTGTTGAGTTGTAGGATTTCTTTATATATTCTGGATATTAAACCCTTATGGAATATGTGGTTTTCAAATATTTTCTCCATTATAAAAGTTGTCATTTTACTTTATACATTCTACTTGTCATTTATTTGATGTCATTTTACATGATAAAGTCCCTTGAGGTACGAAAGTTTTAAATTTTGATGAGGTCCCATTTATCTATTTTTTTTTTCGTTGCTTGTGCTTTGGGTATAAAGTCTAAGAAACCATTGCCTAATACAAGAACCTGAAGATGCTCCCCTACATTTTCTTCTGGGAATTTTATAGTTCTGATTCTTATATTTAGGTCTTTGATTCATTTTGAGTTGATTTTTTCACATGGCGTGGGTAGGGATCCACCTTCTTTTTTTTTTTTTTTTTTTTTTTACAAATGGAGATCCAGTGTTCCCAACACCATTTGTAGAAGATATTCTTTCCCAACTGAGTGGTCTTTGCCCCTTTGCCAAAAGTCAGGTGACCGTAAATACGAGGGCTCTCAATTCAATTCCATTGGTCTGTATGTCTGTCTTGTGCCAGTACCTTGCTGTTCTGATTACTATGGCTTTGTAAGTTTTGAGATTGGGAAGTTTGAGTCCTTCAACTTTATTCTTTTTTTTCAAGGTGGCTTTGACTATTCGGTGCCCCTTACCCTTCCAAATAAATTTGATGATTGACTTTTCCATTTCTGCAAAGAAGGTTGTTGGAATTTTGACTGGGATTGCATTAAATCTGTAAAATCTCTTTAGGTAGAACTGATGTCTTCACAGTATTTAGCCTTCCAATCCATGAACGTGGAATGTCCTTTCATTTATTTAGGATGTCTCTGATTTATTTTAGCAATGTTTGTAGTTTTCTGGATACAAGTCCTTTATATCCTTGATTGGATTTATTCCTAGATATTTGATTCTTTTAGTTGCTATTGTAAATGATTTTTTTTCTTGATTTCATTGCTAGTGTATAGAAACACTACTGATTTTTGAATGTTGATCTTGTACCCTGCAACTCTGCCAAATTCATTTATTAGCTCTAAGAGCTTTGCTGTGGATTTTTCAGGATTTTTTGTATACAGTTTCATTTCATTTGCAATACGGAAATTTTTACTTCTTCCTTTCTAATCTGGATGCCTTTCATTTCTTTTTCTGGTCTGTGCTGGTTTCAATGCATTATGTCCCCCAGAAAAAGCCATATTCTTTGATGCAGTCTTGTGGGGCAGACGTTTTGGTGCTGATTAGATTTGCATGGAAATGCGCCCCACCCAACTGTAGGTGATAACTCTGATGAGACAGTTCCAAGGAGGCATGGCCCCACCCATTCAGGGCCATATAAATGAGCTGATGGGCAGAGGGAACTCAGTGCAGCTGAGAGTGAACTTTTGAAGAGGAGCTACAGCTAAGAGGGACACTTTGAAGAAAGCACAGGAGCTGCAAATAAGAGACAGTTTGAAAACGGCTGTTGAAAGCAGACTCTTGCTCCGGAGAAGCTGAGAGAGGACAAATATCCCAAGTGCAACTAAGTGTGACATTTTTGAGGAACTGCAGCCTACAGAGGAACATCCAGAGAGAAAGCCATTTCGAAACCAGAACTTTGGAGCAGACACCAGCCACGTGCCCCCCCAGCCAAAAGAGGCCCTCCAGACACCATTGGCCAACCTCCAGCGAAGGCACCTGACCGCTGATGTGCCACCTCAGACACTTTATGGCCTTAAGACTGTAACTGGGTAACCAAACAAACCCCCCTTTATAAAAGCCAATCCATCTCTGGTATTCTGCACTCTGGCAGCACCAGCAAACTACAACATGTTCTAACTGCTCTGGCTAGAACTTCCAGTATGATGTTGAATAAAAGTGGTGACAGTGGGCACCTTGTTCCTGATCTTAGAGGGAAAAGCTTTCAGACTTTCACCATTGAGTATGATGTTAGCTGTGGGTTTTTCACAGAGCCCTTTATCATGCTAAGGAAGTTTCCTATTCCTAGTTTTCTAAGTGTGTGCTGGGAGGTTTTTGATTACTGATTCATTTTCTTTGCTTGTTATAAGTCTTTTGATATATTAGATAATTTGTATGTTTCTAGGATTTTGTCCATTTCATCTAGGTTTTCTAGTTTGTTGGCACAAAATTGTTCATGGCACCCTCTTGTCATCCTTTTTATTTCTGTAAGATCAGTAGTAATGTCCTCACTTTCACTCCTGATATTAGTTATTTGTATCTTTTCTTTCTTCCTTTTTTTTTTTTTTTTTTGGTCAGGTTGGCTAAAGGTTTGTCTTTATCTTTTCAAAATACGAACTTTTGTTTTTTTCTCTATTTTCTATTTCATCTCTGCTCTAACCTTTATTATTTCCTTTCTTCTACAAACTTTGGGTTTAATTTGCTCTTCTAGTTGTAGTTTCTTTAGGTGTGATATTAGGATGCTGATTTGTAGGCATTTAGAGCTATAAATTTCCTTCTGAGTACTGCCTTCACTGCTTCCTGTAAGTTCTGGTAGGCTGTGTTTTCATTTTCATTCATCTCAAAATATTTCCTTATTTCCCTAGGGATTTCTTCTTTGACTCACTGATTGTTTAATACGTATATTTGTTTTTAACACTGCTGGCTTCTAGTGTGATAGTGGTCAATGACTCCCCCGACCTTGTCCCCAGATCTTTTTCATGTGCTTTTCCATCAAATTTTTAAGTCTTTTTTTTCTTATATGTGAGCATCTACTTTAAGAGCTCAAACTGAGATCTCACAGATTAGCCATGATAAAATAGGTTCATTTTGGTTTGACTGCAGACTTCTGTCTGCCCTTACTGTTATAAACCTTGTGTTAACCATCCTTCCAGGCTTCTGTCCTGCTTAAATTTCCTAAGCATGCTTTTTATATCTTTATATAAGTTGCTGACAAAATTGCTGGACAGGTCAAGGCTGAGGACAGACAATTAGAGACCACTCTCAAGGATACCCTTCATTTATCAAATGGCTGGCATTCCTAGAGATACTCACTTATTCAGATCAATTTCAAAAGTCTGCATGTGAGGTTTATCTCCAGCCTTGTCTGGATCCCATCGGTAGATGGCAAATTTTTTGATGCGGGGAGTTGTGGCTGCAGCTGTCTGGGCCTCACGGCAAGCCTGCAGGCAGGCTCCGCCAAGGGTGGCTACCGGGAACCGGCGCCTCAAGGAGACTGCGATCACCGCCGCCATCTTGGTTTCTCGGAATTGGTTCATTTTTAAGAATTAAACATTAAAAAGAAAAAATAAATAACAGAGGGAATAAGGAAAATTCACAAATATGTGGAAATTAAACAACACACTCTTAAGCAATCAATGGGTTAAAAAGGAAATCAGAAGGGAAATGAGGAAATATCTTGAGGTGAATGAAAATGAAAATATAACATATCAAAACTTATGTGATGCGGTAAAGGCAGTGCTGAGAGTCAAATTTATACCTCTAAATGCTTACATTAAAAAAGAAGAAAGACTTCAAATCAGAGATCTAGCCTCAAAAGTGGGAGAACTAAAAAATAAAAGCAAACTAAACATAAAGTGAGCAGTAGGAAGGAAACAACAAAGATCAGAGCGGGGAGATAAACAAAAATAGAAAACAAAAACACAATAGAGAGATTCAACAAACCCAACATTTTGTTGTTTGAAAAGATCAATAAAATCAACAGGCCTTTAGCTAGACTGACAAAGAAAAAAGAGAGAGACTACAAGTAACAAAAATCAGAAATGGAAAGGGAGATATTGCTACCAATCCTGCTGAAATACAAAGGACTATAAGAGGATACTACGAACAACTGTATGCCAAAATAAATTAGATAACCTAGATGAAATGGACAAATTCTTTGAAACACACAAACTACCTACACTGTCTCATGAAGAAATAGAACATCTCAACAAACCAATTACTAGTAAAGAGACTGAATCAGTAATCGAAAAACCTCCCAGTTAAGAAAAGCCCATGACCAAATGGCTTCACAGGAGGATTCTACCAAACATTCCAAGAATTTTTAACTCTGATTCTGCTGAAACTCTTCCAAAAGATTAAAGAGAAGAAAGAAACACTCCCTAATTCATTCCACAAGGGTAACATCAACCTCTGTCCTAGTTTGCCACTGCTGCCAGAATGCAAAACACCAGAGATGGGTTGGCTTTTATAAAAAGGGGTTTATTTGGTTACACAGTTACAGTCTTAAGGCCATAAAGTGTCCAAGGTAACACTTCAGCAATCAGGTACCTTCAGTGGAGGATGGCCAATGGTGTCTGGAAAACTTCCGTTAGCTGGGAAGGCACGTGGCTGGCATCTGCTCCAAAGTTCTGCTTTCAAAATGGTTTTCTCCCAGGACTTTCCTCTCTAGGCTGCAGTTCCTCAAAAATGTCACTCTTAGTTGCACTTGGGGTATTTGTCCCCTCTTAGCTTCTCTGGAGCAAGAGTCTGCTTTTAACAGCTGTCTTCAAAATGTCTCTCATCTGCAGCTCCTGTGCTTTCTTCAAAGTGTCCCTCTTGGTTATAGCTCCTCTTCAAAATGTCACTCACAGCTGCACTGAGTTCCTTGTGTTTGTCAGCTCATTTATATGGTTCCAGCAATTAATTTAGACCCACTCTGAATGGGTGGGGCAACACCCCCATGGAAATTATCAAATCAGAGTCATCACCCACAGTTGGGTGGGGTGCATTTCCATGCAAACAACATAATCCAAATGTTCCAGTTTAATCCCCACTAAAATGTCTGCTCCACACGATTGCATCAAAGAATATGGCTTTTTCTGGGGGACATAAAATATTCAAACCAGCACACCCTCATACAATAAAGCCCAATAAAGACACCACAAGAGTAGAAAACTACAGACCAATATCTCTTATAAACATAATGCAAAAATCCTCAACAAAATACTAACAAACCAAACTCAACAGCATATTAAAAGAATTATGCACTGTGATTGTTCTAGTTTGCTAATGCTGTGGAGTGCAATACACCAGAGATGGATTGGCTTTTATAAAAAGGGGGTTTATTTGGCTACACAGTTACAGTCTTAAGGCCATAAAGTGTCCAAGGTAACACATCAGTAATCAGATACCTTCACTGGAGGATGGCCAATGGCATCCAGAAAACCTCTGTTAGCTAGGAAGGCACGTGGCTGGCATCTGCTCCAAAGTTCTGGTTTCAAAATGGCTTTCTCCCAGGACGTTCCTCTCTAGCAAGCTTGCTCCTCTGCAAAACATCACTCACAGCTGCACTGAGTTCCTTCTGTTTGTCAGCTCATTTATATGGCTCCACTGATCAAGGCCCACCCTGAATGGGTGGGGCCATGCCTCCATGGGAATATCTCATCAGAGTAATCACCCACAGCTGGGTGGGGTGCATTCCAAGCAAATCTAATCAGCACCAAAACATCTCCCCCACAAGACTACATCAAAGATAATGGCATTTGGGGGACACAATAGATTCAAACTGGCACAGTGATCAAGTGGGATTTATCCCTTGCAAGGTTGGTTCAGTATAAGAAATTCAATTAATATAATACATCACACTAACAGAATGAACATCTCAATTGATGCAGAAATGGCATTTGACAAAATACAGCACCCTTTCTTGATAAAAACACATGGAAAACTAAGAATAGAAGGAGACTTCCTCAACATGATGAAGGCCATATATGAAAAGCCCACAACTAATATCCTACTTAACGGTAAAAGACTGAAAGCTTTCCCTCTGAGCTGGGGAACAAGACAAGGATTCTCACTGTCCCCACTGTTATTCAATTTTGTACTGGAAGTTCCAGCCAGAGCAATTAGGCAAGAAAAAGAAATAAAAGGCATCCAAATTGGAAAGGAAGAAGTAAAATTTTCCATATTTGCAGAGGATATGATCTATATACAGTAAACCCTGAAAAATCCACAGCAATAAATAAACTCATCAAAGTGGTAGGTACAAGATCACACCCCCAAAATCAGTAGTGTTTTTATATACAAGCAATGAACAATCAGAAGAAGAAATCAAGATAAAAATTCCATTCACAATAACAACTAAAAGAATAAAATATCTAGGAATAAATCTAACCAAGGATGTGAAGGACTTGTATACAGAAAACTACAAAACATTGATAAAAGAAATTAAAGAAAACCTAAATAAATGGATGGCCATTCCTTGTTCTTGGATTGGAATACTAAACATCATTAGGATGTCAATACTATGCCAAGCAATTTATAGATTTAATGCAATCACAATAAAAATTCCAAGAACTTTCTTTGCTGAAATGAAAAAGCCAAATCATCAAATTTCTGTGGAGGAGAAAGGACCCCCAAATAGCTAAAGCCATCTTTAAAAAGAAGAATAACATTAGAGGACTCATGCTTCCCAATCTTAAAACTTTTTACAAAACCACAGTAATCAAAACTGCATGGTACTGGCCCAAGGACAGACTTACATACCAATGGAATTGAATTGAGAACTCAGAAATCAACACTTATATTTATGGCCAACTGATTTTTGACAAGGTATCAAAGAACACTCAATTGGAAAAGAATAGTCTCTTCAACAAATGGTGCTGGGAAAACTGGATCTCCATTTGTGGAGGGGGGAAGGGCCCCTACCTCACACTATATACAAAAATCAACTAAAAATGGATCAAAGATCTAAGTGTAAGAGCTAGATCTATCAAAATCCTAGAAGAAAACATAGGGAAGCATCTTCAGGACCTTGTGTGAGGCAATGGTTTCTTAGACATTACACCCAAAGCACAAGAACAACAACAAAAAAATAGATACATGGGGCCTCATCAAAAGGAAAAACTTTTGCTCCTCAAAGGAATTTACCATGAAATAAAACAACAATATACTCAATGGGAGAAAATATTTGGAAAACACATATCTGATAAATGAGTAATATCTAGAATATAAAAAGAAATACTTCAACCAAACAACTAAAAGACAACTGAATTTAAAAATGGGGAAAGACTTGAACAGACATTTCTCCAAGAAGATATACAAATGGCCAGAAAGCATATGAAAATATGTCCATCATCATTAGCCATTAGAAAAAATGCAAATCAAGACAATGAGATACCATTTCACACCCATTAGAATAGCTGCCATTTTTTTTAAATTAAAAATTACAAGTGCTAGAGAGGATGTGGAGAAACAGGATCACTCTTTAATTGCTTGTGGCAATGTAAAAGTGTGCACATGCTATGGAAGAGAGTTTGGCAGCTCCTCAGAACATTAAGTATAGAATTACAACATGACCTTGCAATACTGCTACTCAGTATATACCCAAAAGAATTGAAACCAGGGACTTGAATAGTTATTTGCAAACTAATGTTTATAGCAACATTATTCACAATTGCCAAAAGACAGAAGTAACCCAAGTGTCTATCAACTGATGAATGGATAAATAAAATGTGGTATATACATACAATGGAATATTATTCACTGTAAAAAGAAATACAATTGATACATGCAACAACATGGATAAAACTTGAAGACATCATGTTGAAATAAGCCAGACTCAAAAGGACAAATATTGTATGATCTTGCTGATATGAAATAATTAGAATAAGCAAATTCATAGAGCCAGAATCTAGAATATAGGTGTGATGGTTTTAGGTTCATGTGTCAACTTGCCCAGCTGATAGTACTCAGGTGTCTGGTCAAGCACACACTGGCCTAACCAGTTACTGCAAGGAAATTTGTGGCTGGTTAATAAACCAGAAGGCTGGTTTATTAAATCATCAGTCAATTGGCTGCAGCTGTGACTGATTACATCAATGAAGGGTGTGCCTTTCACAATGAGAGAATGCAATCAGCTGGATTTAATCCAATCAGTTGAGGACTTTTAAGTGAGAAAGACAGAAGACCTTCACTTCTTCTTCAGCTAACCAGTGATGCATTTCCTGAGGAGTTCATCAAAATTGCCAGTTTGTTTCCTGAGGAGTTCACTGAACTCATTGATTGAGTTTGCCAGTTTGCTGCCTGAGGAGTTCATCAAACATCATCATTGGGGTTGCCAGTTTGCTGCCTGCCCTATGGAATTTGGAATCATGCATACCACAGTTATATGAGACATTTTTATAAAATCTTATATTTATAGATATCTCTTGTTGATTCTTTTCCCTAGAGAACCCTAACTAATGCAACTTGGTGCCAGAAGTGGGGTGGTTCTTGAGAAACAGAATCTTAAAATGGGCTTTTACAATTGATTTTCTACTCTGATTAGATTCAAAGGCACTAATGACTCCATCTCCAGTAATCAAGATGGCACTTGACAGTCCAAGGGATGAGTGGGCAATGGAGATATGCAAAATATCACAATTTGATTCTCCTAATCATACTCTTGTATGAAGGAAGGATCTGGGTGACAGTGTTTTGCAGAGTTAAGAGGTAAAATGATGTTGGCTGGTTGCTCATAGATATGCTGGATAAACTTATAAGAGAAAGGGGTGAGCTAAAGTTTTCAAATTTGAAACTCAGGCACTTTATGACAGATGTAAAGATTTCTATATGTGCCCTGAAAGAAAATCTTATTTCCTGTGGCCACAGTCTTGAGATTTCTGAAAACCACACCCAGAGACTCATTATGAAAGTAGCAGATTTACAATATAAACTAGAATCTCAACCTCGCAGGGTGTCTGCTGTTAAAGTAAAGGCATTGATTGGAAATGAATGGGATCCTGAAATGGGATGGGGACGTAGGGATTGATAATAATGTGAGTGAGGACATTGGAACCCTGGATTTTGCTGAGTCTTTGCTAGATATACCTGTAAGTGGTTTGTCCTGAGGAAACAGCAGCCCCCCACCTACATTCTGCCCTGAGGAGACAACTACCCAAACTCCAGCCTGCTTTGAGGAAACAGATTCCCAACATCCAGGCTGCCCTGAGAAGCCTACCATCCAAACTTCACCTAAAGAGATTAACCCTTCAGTGCCTACTAATCCTGTAATCACCTCCCCGGAGGAAACAGCCCTTACTCCTCTGTCTGGAGAGATTAATCCTGTTTCAGGAGATGAAACTGCAACAGAATGTCTCGAGGAAAATGTCTTGAGGGATACTTCTAATTCTTTCCATGACCCCCCCCCCACACACACACCATCAGTCTTTGCTTCAAGACCAGTAACTAGACTAAAGTCCCAACAGGCCCTGAAGGGTGAGGCACAAAGTGTGACCCATGAGGAAGCATGCTATACTCCAAAGGAACTGCTTGAGTTTTCCAACTTATACAGACAGAAATCAGGGGAATATGTGTGGAAATGGATATTAAGTGTGTGGGATAATGATGGAAGGAATATAAACTTGGATCAGGCTGAATTTACTGATATGGTCCCACTAAGCAGAGGCTCTACATTCAATGTTGTAGCTTGAGGGGTTAGAAATGGCATTAACAGTTTGGGTGGTCGGCTGAAACATGGATTGAAAGGTGGCTGACATTACCTGAGGTTGAAATGCCAGAACTACCCTGGTGTAATGTAGAGGATGGGATTCAAAGGCTTAGAGAGATTGGAATGTTTGAGTGGATTTATCATGGAAGATCTGCTCACACACCCTTGGAATGTCCAGAGGACATACCTTTTACCAGGACTGTGAGGAATAAATTTGGGAGACTAGCTCCATCATTCCTGAAGAGCTCTGTAGTCACCCTTCTCAGTAGGTCAGATATTACTGGAGGAACTGCTGTCACTGAGCTGGAATCCTTAAACACAATGGGGATAATCAGATCCCGAGTTGATAGAAGCCATGTGGCAGCAGTTAATTGTCAGAGACAAGGGGTGTGTGGCTACCATAGTGGAAAGCAATCTCAAGGCAGCAGTCAAAATATTCTGACTCGCAGAGACTTATGGCATTGATTAGTAGATCATGGAGTACCTAGCAGTAAAATGGATGAGCAGTCTACTAAATTCTTGTTTGATCTGTATAAGCAGAAGAATTCTAGGTCAAGTAAACAAACGTCTACCTTGAATTACAAAAACAGAGTCACAGCCCCTTACACAATTCCCAGACTTGGGACAGTTTACCAGTCCAGAGCCCCTTGAATGAGGGGAAGCCTGTGTACCCTTGGGGAGGGGAAGCCTGTGTACCCTTGGGGAAGGACCCTGCTACAATGCCAAAAATTTATGCTGTTAATCTTCCTCCCAGCCTTCCCCAGGGGGACCTATGGTCTTTTACCAGGGTAAATGTGAATTGTGGAAAAGGAAATGATCAGATATTTCAGGGATTATTAAACACTGATTTGGAAGTGACATTAATTCCAGGAGACCCAAAATGACACTCTGGTCCACCAGATTTGGGGCTTATGGAGGTCAACTGATCAATGTTGTCTTAGCTCAGGTCTGCCTCATGGTGGGTCCAGTGGGTCCCTGGACCAATTCTGTGATTATTTCCCCAGTTCCGGAATGCATAATTGGAACAAACATACTCAGCAACTGGCAGAATCCTCACATTGGTTCCCTGATTCCTGGAGTGAGGGCTATTATGGTAGGGAAGGCCAAGTGGAAGCCATTAGAACTGCCCCTGCCTAGCAAAATAGAAAAACAGAAGCAATACCTGATTCCTGAAGGGATTGCAGAGATTAATGCCACTCTTAAGGACTTGAAGGATGCAGGGGTGGTGATTCCCACCACATCCCCATTCAACTCTCCTATTTGGCCTGTGCAGAAAACATATAGGTCTTGGAAGATGACAATGGATTATCATAAGCTTAATCAGGTGCTAACTCCAATTGCAGCTGCTGTTCCAGATGTGGTATCATTGCTTGAGCAAAACAACACATCCCCTGTTACCTGCTATGCAGTTATTGATCTAGCAAATGCTTTTTTCACAATAGCTGTTAGTAAAGACCACCAAAAACACATTGCATTCAACTCACAAGGCCATCAGTGTACATTCACTGTGCTACCTCAGGGGTATATCATCTCTCCAGCCCTATGTCATAACATGGTCTGCAGGGATCTTGACCATTTCTCCCTCCCACAAGACATCACACTGGTCCATTATATTGATGATATCATGTTGATTAGACCTAGTGAGCAAGAAGTAGCAACTACTCTAGATTTGTTGGTAAGGTATTTGCATGTCAGAGGATGGGAGATAAATCTAACAAAAATACAGGGGCCTTCCAGCACAGTAAAATTTCTATGTGTCCAGTGATGTGGGGCAGGTTGAGATACCCCTTCTAAGGTGAAGGATAAGCTGTTTCATCTGCCCCCTCCTATGACCAAAAAAGAGGCACAATGCTTAGTAGGCCTCTTTGGATTTTGGAGACAACATATTCCTCATTTGGGTATGCTACTCTGTCCCATTTACTGAGTTACTAGAAAAGCTTCTAGTTTTGAGTGGGGGACTTGAACAAGATGAGGCTCTGCGACAGATCCAGACTGCTGTGCAAGCTGCTTTGCCACTTGGGCTATAAGATCCAGTTGATCCAATGGTGTTGGAAGTGTCAGTGGCAAATAGAGATGCTGTTTGGAGCCTTTGGCAGGCTCCTATAGGAGAATCACAATGCAGGCCCTTAGGATTTTGGAGTAAAGCCTTACATCCTCTGCAGATAACTACTCTCCATTTGAGAAACAGCTTTTGGCCTGCTATTGGGCTTTAGTAGAGATAGCACGCTTAACCATGGGTCACCAAGTTACCATGAGACCTCAGTTACCTAACATGAGCTGGGTGTTGTCCGACCCACCAAGCCATTAAGTTGGGTGTGCACAGCAGCACTCCATCATAAAATGGAAATGGTACATACGAGACAGAGTTTGAGTGGGTCCTGAAGGCACAGATAAGTTACATGAGGATGTGGCCCAAATGCTCATGGCCCCCACTCCTGCAACATTACCTTCTCTTTCCCAGCCCACAGCTATGACATCTTGGGGAGTTCCTTACAATCAGTTGATTGAGAAAGAGAAAACCTGGGCCTGGTTCACAGATGGTTCTGCATGATATGCAGGCACAACCCGAAAGTAGACAGCTGCAGCACTGCAGCCCCTTTCTGGGATGTCCCTAAAGGACAGTGGTGAGGAGAAATCCTCCCAGTGGGCAGATCTTTGAGCACTGCACCTGGTTGTTCACTTTGCTTGGAAGGAGAACTGGTCAGAGGTGCGTTTGTATACTGATTCACAGATGGTTGCTGTGCCAGTTTGAATATATTGTGTCCCCCAAACACCATTATGTTTGATGTAATCTTGTGTGGGCAGATGTTATCAGTGTTGATTAGATTGTAATTCTTTGAGTGTTTCTTTGGAATGCACCCCACCCAGCTGTGGGTGATAACTCTGATGAGATATTTCCATGGAGGTGTGGCCCCACCTGATCAGTGGAGCCATATAAATGAGCTGATGGGCAGAGGGAACTCAGTGCAGCTGTGAGTGATGTTTTGAAGAGGAGCTACAGCCAAGAGGAACACTTTGAAAAAAGCACAGGAGCTGCGGATGAGAGACAGTTTGAAGATGGCTGTTGAAAGCAGACTCTTGCTCCAGAGAAGCTAATTTTGAGGAACTGCAGCCTAGAGAGGAATGTCCTGGGAGAAAGCCATTTTGAAACCAGAACTTTGGAGCAGATGCCAGCCACGTGCCTTCCCAGATAATAGAGGTTTTCTGGACACCACTGGCCATCCTCCAGTGAAGGTACCCTATTGTTGATGTGTTACCTTGGACACTTTATGGCCTTAAGACTGTAACTGTGTAACCAAATAAACCCCCTTTTATGAAAGCCAATCCATCTCTGGTGTTTTGCATTCCAGCAACATTAGCAAACTAAAACAGTTGCTAATGGTTTGGCTGGATGTTTAGGGACTTGGAATGAGCATGATTGGAAAATTAGTGATAATGAAGTCTGGGGAAGAGGAATGTGGACAGACCTTGCTGAGTCAGCAAAAAAACATGAAGGTATTTGTGTTCCCTGTGAATGCTCACCAGAGATTTTAATAATCAAGTGGATAAGATGACCAGAGTGGTGGATACTGATCAGCCTCTTCCCCCACTACTCCTGTCATTGTCCAATGGGCTCATGAACAAAGTGGTCATGGTAGTAGGAATGGAGCTTATTCATGTGCCCAGTAACATGGACTTCCACTCACTAAGGCCAACCTGGCCACAGCCACTGCTGAGTACCCAATCTGCCAGCCCTTAGTCCCAGATATGGCACTATTCCCCGAGATGAAAAGCGTGCTACCCGGTGGCAGGTTGATTACATTGGCCCACTTCCATCATGGAAGTGGCGGCAATTTGTTCTCACTGGAATAGACACATACTTCGGTTATGGGTTTGCCTTTCCTGCATGAAATGCTTCTGCCAAAACTACCATCCATGGACTTACAGAATGCCTTATCCACCATCATGCTATTCCACTCAGCATTGCTTCTGGCCAAGGAACCCACTTCACAGCAAATGAAGTGATGGTATGGGCACATGCTCATGAAATTCTCTCGTCTTACTATGTTCCCTATCATTCAGAGGCAGTTGGGTTGATAGAATGGTGGAATGGCCTGTTGAAGATTCAATTATGGCACCAACTAGGTGACAATACCTTGCAGGGATGGGGCAGTGTTCTCCAGGAGGCTGTGTGTGCTCTGAATCAGTGTCCACTCTATGGTGCTGTTTCTCCCATAGCCAGGATTCATGGGTCCAGGAATCAAGGGGTGGAAAAAGAAGTGGCACCACTCACTGTCAGTCCTAGTGATCCACTAAGAAAATTTTTGCTTTCTGTCCCTGCAAGCTTAAGTTCTGCTGTTCTACAAGTCTTAGTTCCAAAAGGAGGAGTGCTTCCCCCAAGTAACACAATAATTCCACTGAACTTGAAGGTAAGACTGACACCTGGCCACTTTGGGCTTCTTATGCCTCAGAATCAACAGGCAAGGAAGGGGATTACTGTACTGGCTGGGGTGATTGATCCTGACTCTCAAGGGGAAGTAGCACTGCAACTACACAAGGGAGGTAAAGAAGAGTTTTCCTGGAATACAGGAGATCCCCTAGGGTGTCTCTTAGTACTACCATGCCCTGTGTTTAAAGTCAATGGAAACTGCAACAACCCAATCCAGGCAGGACTACCAAAGGCCAAGAAACTTCAGGTATGAAGGTCTGGGTACTCCACCAAAGAACCACGGCCAGCTGAAGTGCTTGCTGAGGGTAAAAGGAACGTGGAATGGGTAGTAGAGGAAGGTAGTGAGTGATAAATATGAACTATGGCCACATGAGCAGTTACCGAAAAAAGGAAATAGCATGAATATTTCCTTCTTGTTTTGTTATGATATTTAAGTTAAAGGAAATCAATTTTAAGAATTAATGTCACCCAAGTACTTGCACCCTATTCTGGAGAAATTTAGTGCATTTCTGGTTGTACGCAGGACAGTGGTGTATTGTTATGTGAAATATTTATCTGTTATTGTTCTCTACTTAGAGACAAAGTATGATTTAAGGTGACATGTATAACTGTCAAGTTGACAAGGGGTGAACTGTGATGTTTAGGTTCATGTGTCAACTTGGCCAGGTGATAGTACCCCCATGTCTGGTCAAGCAAGCACTGGCCTAACCAATTACTGCAAGGACATTTGTGGCTGGTTAATAAACCAGAAGGCTGGTTTATTAAATCATCAGTCAATTGGCTGCAGCTGTGACTGATTACATCAATGAAGGGTGTGTCTTTCACAATGAAAGAACACAATCAGCTGGATTTAATCCAATCAGTTGACTTTTAAGCAAGACAGAGGACCTTCACTTCTTCAGCTAACCAGTGAAGCACTTCCTGAGGAGTTCAATGAAGTTGCCAGTTCGTTTCCTGAGGAGTTCATTGAACATCTCATTGGAGTTGCCAGTTTGCTGCCTGCCCTATGGAATTGGGACTCATGCAAACCCACAGTTACATGAGACACTTTTATAAAATCTTATATTTATAGATATCTCTTGTTGATTCTGTTTCCCTATAGAACCCTAAATAATACTGCGGTCGGGGTTACTGCTTCTAGGGGGAGTGGCGGCCGGTAGCTGAGCCCTCAGCTCTCGGGGCTGCTTAAAGGGTACCGGCGGCGGGGGCTCTTTCCCGGAGGCGAGGGCGAGGCGGAGGACTTGGCCGGGTCCTCGGCGAGAGGCGTGCAAGGTGTGGAGGGCGGCGATAAGGACAAGACACTCTTCATCCAGTAGGAGCATGCGCCAAAGAGGCTTTATTCAGGGGTGATCACAGGTTATATAGGCTGGTAAGAAGGGCAGGGCTGGAAAGGAGGTGAAGTAGCCTTAAATGGCAATACTGAAGGGATAGGGGCTAGGATTGGTTCTGAGAGGACGCAGGAGCCGTTGCAGCGGGCGGGGGTTGTTCTGGCCACGGTGCATGCGCGCTGGCGGTGGCAGGAGTGGCCTTGGCACAAGGGAGTGTGTGGGCAAGATAGGGAAGTGAGGAAAGGGCGGTTGGGAGAAAGGCGGTTTCCTCCGGCAAGCCTCCCCTGCCAGTGGCATTTTGGGTGAGGAAAAGGGAGCTGCCCCGACCTCGCTCCCCAGGCTCGGGGGGGCTGCAGAGGGCACTCACGCCCGTACCTACTACCCTCCCCAGGGGGTGATCAGGTCCCCTGGCCCAGGCCTGGCAAGCCGAGGTACAAGCTCAGCTACCCGCAAATACAATAGGTTACCAGGGCAAGGGGTGGGGACAGGAAATGGCAAGCTAATGCTTAAATGTACACTGTTCCTATTTGAAGTGATGGAAATGTTTTGGTAATGGATGGTGGTGAAGGTAGCACAACATTGTGAATGCAATGAACAGCACTGAAATATATATCTGAATATGATTAAAGGGGAAATTTTAGATTGTATATATGGTTACAGAATAAAGATTTTAAAAAGAATCCATGGAGCAACACTGCACAAACAGTTAACCCTAAGTTAAACTTTGGACTTTAATTAATAGTACAATTACAAAAATGTTCTGTCATCAATTGCAGCAAACATTCCATACAAATGCAAGGTGTTGGTGATGGGGTGGTGTATGGGAATCCTGTGTTTTATGCATGATTGTTCTGTAAACCCACAACTTCTCTAATAAAAAAAAAAAGTAGGTCTCAATTTTAACATTCCTACACTATTTGAAAAAGATTACCCCAGATTTCTGGATAGATCCTGTTTAAAGAGCTACTTGCTTTTATCATTTTCCTTCTATTCTGGTTGATTTGTACTTCTCCAAAACCGTCTTTCTATCCCATACCACTTGCTTAACAGTCCCAATAATGAAATATCTTAAGATATTCTATTTACATCCATCAAAGTCTTTATCAAATCAAGATAAACACTGTCCCTTTTGGGTGGTTTAAAGGTAGTACTCACATCAAGGCAAGTTGGGTGGACTAAGATTCTAAAGAGACCTTTTTATAAAATAAATTGATTACCCTAAGTTGGTCATCATAAGTAATAAATTTCTTGCTCATAAATGTAAGGGAATACTGATACGACCTCTGTTTATGTTATTTTTTCATCCTTAAAATACAAAAATAGCTCCCAAAGGAAGAAATGTGTAAGGAAAATGGAGAAAATTATAGGAATAAATTCTACATTCTAGATCTGTCTGGCTTAGAGAATACCATAAATTACAATGGGATGAGGTCTTTGGGTTTCTTTTTTAATAAACATTTAGTCTACTGGTTCTAAGATCCACAGTTACAAAGAATAAAATTAAGATTTTTCAACTGTTTAATGATAATAGTACATAAATCAGTCCTTCCTCAAGGGAATAGTCTCCTCCCTATTGCCCTAACAATGCAGACCTCAAGTGCGTCTCCAGGGGACACATCTCTCTCAGCTGCAGAAATAAATACATCTTTCTCCAGCTGCATGGTTTTGTCCAAGGACAATGGAACATGTTCCATATTCTGCATATTCTTAAAACGAACCTGATAGTCATAGGGACTGCAACATGGCACTTGCTGAGCCTCCAGCCTTGAAGGAGTTTCTCTGGTAACATCTTACTGGATCAAAGCTGTACAGGGCTCCCTTCGTTTCTTCAAGCCCACCAATGTTGTAAACATAATATGGAAAGAAGTATCTTGAACACAGGATTGTAGAAAGCATTGCCACAGCTAACACCATAGTCCTGGCCTTATTACTGGAATGGTACATCTTTGGTCTTGCTTTGATAATTTTTGTTAAGTGTGAGATGGTTTCCATAAAAACTGCTGCATCCAATGGTTGTTTTTTTCTGTTAATATATAACATTTGGGGGGTCCCAGGTGTGAATTGAAAACCCTTTACTCAACTGAGAGTCAGAAACAACAATTGAAAAATCATCTTCTGCAATTGCCTATACGGTACCTCCACTGAAAGCACAGGGCGAAAAGCAAAACTGCAAAGGACCTGCAGCTCTGTAAGGCTCCATTCCTAGCTCTTGGCCAGGACCTAAGTACATGGTTGCTGAGGACAACATCATGCTCCTGTGTCTCTCAATTGGATTTTTTTTTCTGACCACTGAATAGTTTTTAATTTCATTTAATATTTGACACAAAGATGCCACATGTAAATACATATATTAAATCTTCAGGGCACTTTGGTTGGAGTTTTGGACTCAGATATGACAAATACTTATATAGATGTATCCATAAATTTTCCTTGTAATTTATTTCTATTTTTACAAATTATACCATAATAAAACTTCATAGAAAATTACCCATGTGAAGTATTTTTCTTTAACATTTTGTAAATTATCAAGTGTATACCACAATAGATTTTTTGGTTGCTTAAAGAGTTCTTATGATTTTAGTGTTACACAACTTTAAGCTGAGATGGTGCCCAGAAATAAGTTTAGAAAATGGCATTACAAAATATAGGGAGTGAGCAGTAAAAAAAACCCACTCAAGGCTGCTGTTCTGGAGGAAATCAGATGTTTTCACTGCCATAAGTCTTCATTGTGGCCAAACTTAACAACCAGTCCTCCAAAAAAGATGATGTCATTCTGGAAAAATACAGCAATTCCAGGGGATATTGTGGGTTTCTCTTTAACAACATAACCTCCAAAGAGATCCACATAGACACAATCAGATATCCAAAGTCCAACATGAAAGCAATGAACAGCCAAATGTGAGCACATGTTTGACCCAGGAAGCCTTCACCATAACCATCACCTTGGACTTGTCCATTTGATACTACACTGATCATTAGGAAGGCTATTGTTGCTGTAACACCACAGGCATCATATGAGTGTTTGAACTCGTCCATAGTGGGATAATTAACAGCTGCATCTATGATAATACATCAGCCTGTAAAAAATAGAACAACAGCAGCAATGGAAGCAATAGTATTGCAGACACACACACCCCCAACCCCCAATAAATACATTCTGAGCATCTCAGGCCCTCTAGAAATCCAAACATTATTCCAAGTCAGTCTACTCCCACCCATGCAGTTGGTCTAGAGACTGGTGTTGCACCATGCCGGGCCACCTCATGTTCTTTTAGCTTCAGCCAAGGAAATAAAACATCTGCAGACCATCAGATGCTGGATGTGGCAGCACCTTCTCCAGAGCTCTGCTGTGCATGTGCATCCTGACAGCACTCTCTCAACTGACTTTTCATGAGAATGCCAAGACCATTCAATGAGGAATAGTCTTTTCAAACAATGGTGCTGAGACAACTGGATAGCCACATGCAAAAGAATGAAGTTGTACCCCCACCTCACACCATACACAAAACTTAATTCAAAATTTATCAATGGCCCAAATATAAGAGCTAAAACCATAGAAATCTTAGAAGAAAACAGGAAGATCTTCAGAACCTTGTTTTAGGCAATGGATTCTTAGCACGAGCAACAAAATAAAAACTAGATAAATTGGACTTCATCAAAGTTAAAAACTTTTGAGCATCAAAAAAGAAAGTGAAAAGACAACCTACAGAATGGGGAAAAATTTGGAAATCTTATAACTGGTGTGAGTTTAATATCCCGAATATATAAAATATTCGTACAACTCAACAGCAAAAAGACAAATAAGCCTATTTAAAAATGGGCAAGGGACCTGAATGGACATTGGTCCAAAGAAGATACACAAATGGCCAATAAGTATATGAAAAGATGCCCAACATCATTAGTCATTAGGGAAATGCAAATCAAGACCACTTCACAGCCACTAGGATGACTAGAATAAAAAATATCAGATAATGAAGGAGCTGGCAACAATGAAAAGAAATCAGAATGCTCATACAATGCTGTTGGGAATATAAAATTATGCAGCCAATTTGGAAAGCGGCTTGCAATTCCTCAATTGACTAAACCTAGCATTGTCATCTGACCCACCAATTCCACTCCTATCCAAAGAAATTAAAACGTGTCCACACAAAAACTTGTAAAAAAAAAATGGTCATAGAAGCATTATTTGTAATCATCAAAGAATGGAAACAACCAAAATGTCCAGCAACTAAGGAATGGGTAAACAAAATGTAGTATATCCATATAATGGAATATTATTCAGCCAGAAGAAGGGATGAAGTACAGATACATGTCACATCATGGATAAACCTCAAAAACATTGTGCTAAGTGAAAGAAGCCAGACACAAAAGCTCACGTATTTTATGATTCCATTCATTTGAAAGTTCAAACTATGGAAAACTATAGAGACAGAAAGTAAATTAGTGATTGCTTAGGGCTGAAGGTGTGAGGGAATGAAGGCATATTGATGTGATAGCTAGAGGATATGGGGTTTATTTCTGAAATGATAAAAAAAAATTCTAAAATTGACTGTGGTGATGGTTGCACATATCTATGAATAAACTAAAAACCACTGAATTTTACTCTTTAAAAATGAGTGAATTATATGGTATATGGATTATACCTCAATAAAGCTGTTTGGAAAAAAATAATAGTTACTGACTTATTAGACAAAGAAACCTTCATATTCTTCTTTCCAGACTTCCAATGTTGACTCTGCTGAGGGGTCCATTTCACTGAGGATGAGTCACTGGCGTTGAGTAATCCGAACACAATTTCAGTGATTTAGCCAGAGGGTCAGGAGAGGGTCCACTAAACAGAAAGAGCCAGAAGCTTCCTGCCATGTGCACCCATGGCCTCAAGGCACTCCCTCCTGTGTCTTCGGATTTCCTCTGAAATTTCCCCTGAACCTACTTGGGAGGCATTCATGAGACAAGTTGGACAATGTCCACACTGCTTTTGCAATAATAAAAACCCCACACAAGAGAGAGAAACTGACCTTCAGTGTAAACTCATCAAGATAATCAGATGCATAGACATCAGCAAAAAATTACAAGCCATACTAAGAAACAGGAAGGTATGACCCAGTCAAAGGAACTGATCAAAGATGTCCAAACAATTCTCCTAAATCAATTCAAGGAGGTGAAGGAAAACATGGCTAAAGAGATAAAGTATATTAAGAAGACACTGGGTGAGCATAACGAAGAATTTGAAAGTATGGAAAGACACATAACAGAACTTACAGGAATGAAAGTCACAACAGGAAAGAGTAAAAAATATATTAGAGGACTTCCAGGAAAATGGAGGAATAAGGAGAGAGCTCCAGAGCATACTCCTTTCTCATAAGCAGCAGTTAGACAGGTATGAACAGTCCAAACCAACTGTTCTGGGTCTCCAGAGTCCAGGGGAGCTCTGCACAGCATCCAGGGAAGTGCAGGACAAAAAGACTGAGAAATTGTGGTCAAAGACTATGAGTAGTTATGTTTGCGGCTCCTGGCATCCATCACCCACCCTGAAAGGAAGCAGTGGTAGGTGGTCCAATCCTTGCCTGGGGGGCTGCAGCAGACTGGGATGGCCATGGGAGCCCCCCACCCCAAGTGCAGAGGGTGACACAGCACAGTACTGAGCCAAATATTGGCTGGCAAATTTAGACCATTGGATCCTGCTGTTCTAGCCTGTCCTGATCAGACCACCGAGTGCATTGTTTTGACCATGTTAGAGGTGGGGCTGGCATACGGCCCAAACTAGCCTGCCTTTGTATGGCTGAGGGGAATAGGTTGCTGAGCAATGCCATCTGCTCGGAAGGCTAGAGAAGTGCAGCCTTGTGACGTGGAAGAGGGGAATAAAAGGCTTTTTGGAGTCTTTCCTGACCTTCTCCCAAGTCCCTATGAATCTGGTCTGCACTCCTTGCGTGGGTACCTGGCCCCATTTTGCTTGGGAAATAATGATGAAACAACAGTCAAAGAAGAGCCTTAACACAAATCCAATCAACATCAAAATCCTAGACAAGATAAAGAAGCTGACTTGCAGAATAAACCCATCAAGGTATTCAGATGTCAAGATATCAGCAGAAAATCAATTCATGTAATATACCGCATTAAAAAAACAAAGAAGAAAAACCACATGATCATCTTGATTGATTCAGAAAAGGCCTTTGACAAAATCCAGCATCTTTCTTTATAAAAACACTTAGAAAGATGGGAATAGAGGAGAAATTCCTCAACATGGTAAAAAGCATATATGAAAAACCCACCGCTAACATCGTACTCAACAGTGAAAGACTAAAGGCTTCCCCTCTAAGATCTGGAACATGACAAAGATGCCTACTGTCACCACTGTTATTCAACATTGTGCTAGAAGTTCTAGCAAGAACAATTAGTCAAGAAAAAGAAAAGCCATCCAAATTGGAAAGGAAGCTGTAAAGCTTTCCCTATTTGCAGAAGACATGATCCTAAATACAGAAAATCCCAAAAAATCTGCAACAAAGCCACTAAAACTAATAAACAAGTTAAGCAAAGTGGTGGGATACAAGAGAAACAAGCAAAAATCAGTAGTGCTTCTATACACCAGTAATGAGCAATCAGAAGAGGAAATCAAGAAAAAAAATCCCACTTACAATAGCAACTAAAAAAAATCAAATATCTAGGAATAAATTTAACCAAGGATATAAAGGACTTGTACACAGAAAACTACAAACATTGCTTAAAGAAATCAAAGAAGACTTAAATAAACGGAAGAACATGCCATGTTTGTGGATTGGAAGACTAAATAGTGTCTTTACAGATTCAATGCAATCCAATCAAAATTCCAACTGCTTACTTTGCATAAATGGAAAAGCCAATTATCAGATTTATTTAGAAGGATAAGGGGTCCCAAACAGCCAAAAACATCTTGAAAAATAAGAACAAGTTTGGAGGACTCATGCTTCCTGACTTTAAAGCATATTACAAAGCTACAGTGGTCAAAACAGCATGGTACTGGCATAAGGCTAAATATATAGACCAATGGAATTGAATTGAGAGTTCAGAAGTAGACCTTCACATCCATGGCCACTTGATATTTAACCAGGCTGCCACATTCACTCAAATGGGACAGAATAGTCTCTTCAATAAATGGTGTTAGGAGAATTGGATATCCATATGCAAAAGGATGAAGGAGGACCCCTATCTCACACCTTATACAAAAATTAACTCAAAATGGTTCAAAGACCTAAAGAGCCAGGACCATAAAACTCCTAGAAGAAAATGTAGGGAAACATATTCATGATCTTGTGGTAGGCAATGGCTTCTTGGACTTTACACCTAAAGTACAAGCAATAAAAGAAAAAATAGATAAATGGGACCTCCTCAAAATCGAATACTTTTATGCTTCCAAGGACTTTGTCAAGAAAATGAAAAGGCAGCCCACTAAGTGGGAGAAAATATTTGGAAACCACATATCTGATAAGGGTTTACTATCCAGAATACATAAAGAAATCCTACAACTCAACAATGAAAAGACAAACAACCCAATTAAAAATGGGCAAAAGACTTGAATAAACATTTTTCCAAAGAGGAAATACAAATGGCTAAAAAGATGCTCAACATCACTTGCTATTAGGGAAATGCAAATCAAAACCATAATGAGATATCATTTCACACCTACTAGAATGGCCACTATCAAAAAAACAGAAAACTACAAGCGTTGGAGAGAATTTGGAGAAATAGGAACAATCATTCACTGCTGGTTGGAATGTAAAATAGTGCAGCCACTGTGGAAGACAGTTTGGCAGTTTCTCAGGCAGCTAGGTATAGAATTGACATATGGTCTGGCAATCCCATTACTAGATATATACCCAGAAGAACTGAAAGCAGGGATGTGAACAGACATTTGCACACCAATTATTCACAATTGCCCAAAGACAGAAACAACCCAAGAGTCCCTCAACCAATGAATGGATAAATAAAATGTGATATATATAGACAATGGACTATTATTCAGCTTTAAGAAGGAATGAAGTCTTGATACATGCAGCAATGTGGATGAAACTTGAGGACATCATGTTGAGTGAAAAAAAAGCAGACACAAAAGGACGAATATGGTATGATCTCACTAATGTGAATTAATTATAATAAGCAAACACAGAGTTAGAATCTAGAATATAGGTTACCAGGAAATAGAATGGGGGTAGAGAATAGGGAGCCAATGCTTAATTGGTGCAGAATTTCTAACGAGGTTGATTTAAATTTTTGGAAATAGATAGTGGTGATAGTAATACATTATTGTGAGTGTAATTAGCACTGAATTTCGTGTGTGAATGTGCTTGAATATGTTACTAGAAGAAAAGCTAGAGGATGAAACAAGGAACTGTGTAACACAGTGAACCCCATTGTGGACAATGACTGTGGTTAATAGTAGAAATATTAAGAATATTCTTTCATGAACTATAACAAATGTACATCACTATTACTAGAGTGGTATATGGAAAAAATACACCTAAAAAAAAAAAGGAAAGAAACTTCAAGTATATGTCTATAGAAGGGAATTCTGTAGGAATCAAGCCAGTAGAGTCACAGAATTCCAAGGAGACAGCAAATTGGATGTAAAATTGGGTGAAAGTGAAGTCAATCTCATGATATTTTTGACATTTGGGACATAAAATCACCTGGAATTAAAAATAAATAAATAAAATAAACTGGATATTTGGAGGCCTTGATGAAAAAAAATTGCTGTATGTTCTATAATTAAAAGGAACAATGTTTAGTCAGTTTGTCATTTGGTAAAGAGCTAAATTGATAAATTGCTATTAATCAACTAGTTTTCAAGTTTTTTTAGGCATGTTGATTCATATTCAAGTGCTATTTATCTTTTAAGGTTGTGTTCAAATGACACATCCTTCACACAGTTGCTTGAATTGAAAGCCCTCCCGCACCCAAAAATGTCCCCTTCTTACTCTAAAGTCCCATAGTATTCTCTCTGCACTTCGCTTGGACATCATCATTTTCTGTCATAGGTGGCAGCTATTTAGACAGGCCTTGACTTCCCTGCTGAACTATGAGATCTTTGAGGGCAAGGCTTTACTTGTCTTGGCCTGCCTGAAAGTATGGTACTCATGGTTAGTCCTTAGTGAGTATCTGAAAAGGGTTGAGGAGAAAGACGCACCTGGGACGCTAACTGAGGAAAGGATAGAATAACTAAAAATGTCTGCTTCTTCCAGCCTGCTAAGTTCAGGACATCTCTAACAGCCTGTACTCTGAGTCTAGGCCACAGACTTCTGCTGTTTCAACATTTTCCTCTCTTGGACCATTTCCTTTTAGATGAAATTCTGCCAATTTCTACTTTCAGGTTCAGCCTATGGTGTCAGCCTGCCAATGTGGTGCCAAGGAGGTGCTCTCAGAGGAAGCAAAGCAAGAAAATGTGATGTAACCTTTTTCCTGCGGCAGCAGCGGTAGCAGACCTGGCTCTCATGCTAGGGCATGTGCAGCAGCAGATGAAGAATGGTTGGGTGGAGACCAGATGCCCAGAGCCAGGCTGCTGTCAGGATGCTACATGGGTTAAGAAGGCTAAGGCTGATGATGATCAGGACCAGACAAGAAGCCTCTGGCTGGGCTTTAGGATTGCCAGATTTAGCAAATAAAAATGCAGGATGCTCAAGGAAATTTGAATTGCAGAAAAACAGCAAATCATTGTTTAGTATAAGTATATTCCTTGCAATATTTGGGAAATGCTTATACAAAAAAATTATTCATTGCTTACCTGAAATTCAAATTTCACTGGGGGAACTGTATTTTATGTGGCAACTCTACTAGGTTTGCAGATATAGGTAAGGGGTTGGGCCATATAGTGATCATAATTAACAGGCAGGCGAGGAGGTGAGAACAGAAGCAGAGAGGAGCTAGTCCAGACCCTGGATATGCCTTGAGGGCAGGGAACATGTATTATTCCCATTCATCTCCCCAGTTCTGGTGAATAAAACAAATGTTGGAATGTCTCTGCTGACTCCCCAAAGACAGCCACTGCCACCACTACCTGCCGCCACTACCCTGTCTACCACTTTGAGAGCACTTACCTTGTTATAGGATGTTTATCTACCTCCACATTGAGTGGAAAGTGACCAAGCTTTTGAGTCAGAGGTATCTGTGTTCAAATCTCTACTTTGAAACTTAAAGCTGTTTGGCTTTAGCAAGTCACTTATCCTCTCAGCCTCAGTTTTCTCTTCCATAAGATGTGAATACTGTTGAGACATTGTATTAAATAAATGAGATAATGTAGGTTGAGGATTGAATCATGTTTCCCACAAGACATGTTCATATCTTGGTATAGTGGGTGTGAACACATCTGTAAATAGCATCTCTGAAGATCCTATAAAGATGAGGCCAGATTGAATTGGGAGGTGGGAGTGGGGAGGGGCTAATCCAATGCGACTGGAGTCCTTATAAGGAGAGAAAATCTAGACAGAGATCCAGATGACTGAGAAGGAGTAGAAAGAGTAGAAGTCGGAGAAGTAGATAGAAGGAGACAGATTGCCATGGGATAGAGATAGAGAATAATTACAAGCAAGCTACTGCCAGTACACTATGAACTTTGGAGAAAGCATGGCTGGCCATGACCTTGATTTGGGATTTCCAGCCTCCAAAACTGTGAGATGATAAAGTTCTGTGTTTTTTTGTTGTTGTTGTTTGTTTTTTTAATTGCGATTGTTCACATACCATACAATTATCCAAAGATCCAAAGTGTACAATCAGTTGCCCCTGGCATCATCATACAACTGTGCATCCATTACCACAATTAATTTTTTTAATAATTCAATTTTTTTGAGATATAGTCACATATCATACAGTCATACAAAGCATACAATCAATTGTTCACAGTACCACCATATAGTTGTGTGTCCATCACCAAAATTAAACATTTTCATTACCACACACACAAAAGTAATAAGAATAAAAATTAAAGTAAAAAAGAACAATGGGTACCTTTTTTTTTTTTTCTCCCGTTTTTCTACTCATCCATCCATACACTGGACAAAGGTGAGTGTGATCCACATGGCCTTCCCACATAATTAATTTTTTTTAATTTTTAGAACATTTCATTACTCCAGAAAAGAAATAAAGACAAAAAAAGGAAACGCCAATCCTCCCATACTCCTAAACCCCCCTCCATTATTAACTCATAGTATTGGTATAGTACATTTTTTACTGTTGATGAAAGAATGTTAAAATACTACTAACTGTATACCTATGTTTGCAATAAGTATATTTTTTCCCTATATGTCCTTCTATTATTAACTTCTAGTTACAGTGTCATACATTCATTCTAGATCATGAAAGACATTTCTTATATTTGTACAGTTAATCACGGACATTGCTCACCATAGTATTCACTGTTTCATACATTCCCATTTTTTAACCTCCAACTTTCCTTCTGGTGACATAAGTGACTCTGAGCTTCCCTTTTCCACCACAACGTGCTACCATCACCTCTGTCCATTTCCAACCACTTAAATTCAACCTAGGTGAACATTCTGCTCATAATAAGCAGCTGCTCCCCATTCTTTAGGCTCATCCTATATCCTGGTAACTTACATTTCATGTCTATGAGTTTACATATTATAATTAGTTCAGATCAGTGAGACCCTGCAATATTTGTCCTTATATGTCTGACTTATTTTACTCAATACAGTGTCCTCAAGGTCTCATCAACCCATTTTTTAAAGACAGCTTTGTTCACACCCCATACATTCCATCCTAAGTAAACAATCAATGGTTCCCTGTATAGTCATTTATGTATTCACCACCACCACCACTATCTATATAAGGACACCTCCATTTCTTCTACAAAGAAGGAGGAAGAGAGACAAAAGAAAAACAAAGAAGAAAGAGAAAAGAAACATGACAGCTAGGAAGCAACAAAAGGAAAGATAGCATTAAACTAAAGTAGACTAAAGAGTGAGACAACATCACCAATGCCAAGAGTCCCATACCCCTTCCTTATGTCCCCCTCTTATATGCATTTAGCTTTGGTATATTGCCTATGCTACATTAAAGGAAGCATAATGCAATGTTTCTGTTAATTACAGTCTCCAGTTTACATTGATTATATTTTCCCCCAATACCACCCTATTTTTAACACCTTGCAAGGTTGACATTCATTTGTTCTCCCTCATGTAAAAATATATTTGTACATTTTATCACAATTGTTGAGCACTCTAGGTTTCACTGAGTTATACAGTCCAAGTCTTTAACTTTCCTCTTTCCTTCTGGTGCCCCACATGGTCCTAAGCTTCCTCTTTCAACCATACTCACAGTCATCTTTGTTCTTACATTGCTTACATTGTTATGCTACCGTCACCCAAAATTGTGTTCCAAACCTCTCACTCCTGTCTTTTCCTATCTGTCTGTAGTGCTCCCTTTAATATTTCCTGTAGGGCAGGTGTCTTGTTTACAAACTCTGTCATTGTCTCTTTGTCAGAAAATATTTTAAACTTTCCCTCATATTTGAAGGACAATTTTGCTGGATATAGGATTCTTGGTTGGCAGTTTTTCTCTTTCAGTATCTTAAATATATCACACCACTTCCTTCTTGCCTCCATGGTTTCTATTGAGAAATCCACACATAGTCTTATCAATCTTCCTTTGTATGTGATGGATCATTTTCTCTTGCTGCTTTCAGGATTCTCTCTTTAGCTTCGACATTTGATAATCTGATCATTAAGTGTCTTGCCATAGGCCTATTCAGATCTATTCTGTTTGGGGTACACTGCATTTCTTGGATCTGTAATTTTATGTCTTTCATAAGAGATGGGAAACTTTTGTTGATTATGTCCTATACTATTGCTTCTGCCCCTTTCCCCTTCTCTTCTCCTCTGGGATACCCATGACACGTACATTCATGCATTTCATGTTATCATTTAATTCCCTGAGATGTTGCTCATATTTTTCCATTATTTTCTCTATCTGTTCTTTTGTGTGTAGGATTTCAGGTGTCTTGTTCTCCAGTTCCTGAGTGTTTTCTTCTGCCTCTTGAGATCTGCTGTTGTATGTCTCCATTGTGTCTTTCATCTCTTGTGTTGTGCCTTTCATTTCCATAGATTCTGCCAGTTGTTTTTTTGAACTTTTGATTTCTACCTTATGTTTACCCAGTGTTCTCATTAAACACTTCATCTCTTTTGCCATATCTTCCCTAAACTTTTTTAATTGATTTAGCATTAGTTGTTTAAATTCCTGTATCTCAGTTGAAGTGTAAGTTTGTTTCTTTGACTGGGCCATTATTTTGTTTTTCTTAGTGTAAGTTGTAGTTTTCTGTTGTCTAGGCATCTGGTTTCCTTGGTTACCCCAATCAGGTTTTCCCAGACCAGAACAGGCTCAGATCTCAGAAGGGGGCAATATTCAGTATCAGGTTTCCCTGAGGGTATCTCTTAGAAGATTGACACACCCTGTGAGGCCTCTAGCCATTGCGCTTTTTCTAACCTCCCCAGCAGGTGACATCTGTCAGCCTATCACTCCTGACTGGTATAAGGAGGTGTGGCCTGCTTAGTTTCTGTTTTGGCTGTTTTCCCACAGGCTCTGGGATCTGGTTCTGAATGGGAGGCCAGTAGTAGGGCTGGGCACCACCTCCTTCCTCTAAGGGAAGATACACCCCCTAGGGAGTGATGGTCAGCATTTAAATAGGTTCTTTGTCTCTCTGGCTCTGCTATCTCCACCCTTTTCTGGGTCTGAGGGCTGTGAACTGAAAATGGTCGTGGCTTTCTCCACTGAGCCACTCAGGTTGAGAGAGAAGAAAAGGGACAGAAAGCCCCCTCAGGGCCAGTCCAGGGCCTCCCCAGCTTCACCCACTGACCAGAGATACCACCTGGTCCTCTGGGCTCCCCTCCTTGGACAGAGAAGTCCTGCAGCTCTTTAAGTTCAGTTGCCACTAAAAGCCTCTGTCTGCTTGTTGGAGATTTGTAGTTTGTAATGAGCAGTCCAGATTTGTTAATTAAAACTCAAGTTGGAGCTGGACTGAGGTATATTCACGTGTTCAGAGAGTGTTGCTCTCAATCACAGTGAGGATTTGCAGCTCGGGCTGCCATGGGGGAAGGGGCTCCTGGCTCAGGTCTGCAGTTTTTACTTACAGATTTTATGTTGTGATCTCAGGCATTCCTCCCAATCCAGGTTGATGTACAATGTGTAGACAGTCACAGTTGTCCCCCAGCAGTTATTTCAGATTATTTACTAGTTGTTCCTGGTTGTTTATTAGTTGTTCCAGGGGGACTAACTTCCACTCCTCTCTATGCCACCATCTTCTTGGTCTCCCTAAATTCCTGTTTTTTTTTTTTAAACAAATCACTCTGTAGTATTTGTCATAGTAGCCCTGACAAACTAAGACAATAGGTAAAGTACCTAGTAGATGCTCAGAAATGTTAAGCACAACATCTGTGATGTTGTAGAGTGCAGGAACCTAGTCCTAGCAGTACCAGCACTGTGTATGCTACACAGGGGTGTGCATTAAATGTTGGAAAGATCAATGAACAATCAAAGCAAGGAATGTGAGCTTTATAGTGTGGACTACAGGCTCAATATTTTATTCTTGTGGCTAGTCCTGACTCTGATGGAAAAAGAGATAAGAAGTCCTCACTCAAATTCTAACCACACACCTCTGATAAGGCCCTGAAAGAGATGCACAGAGGACAAGGCCTTGTGACACTCTTTGTCATTTGCCCATATTCTGCACTTCATCATGGAAGGGGTAGTGGCTGAGAAGAGCCTTTAACTCCTCATGGGAGTCTTCAAGTCAGGGACTTGGGTGTGAGTGTGGCAGGCCACAACTGCTCATGAAATCAGAAGACAGAAACAGGTTTGAGCAGGGAGGAGAGGCCTGAGGGTGGTTGAAGCAGTAGAAGATTTCTTTGCCACCCTTTCCCTAAAATATTTCTTCAGTTCTCCTCATCACCAAACTCCCCTCCAGGCTATGATCCTCAATTCACTTCAGTATCCCTAAAACAACCAAAATAAACCCCTGGGATCTCCAGGAAAAAGGTCCTGTGAAAGATGTAAGCATAATGCCCACAATAGTGGGAGCAACTTACTAATGAAGAAACTATCTTCATTTTAAATGCTCAAAATGAACAGCCAGTGAGCATCTGGGTGCAAGTGATTCAAGATCAGCCAAACAAAAAACTGGTTTCCCTTTGAGTTTCAAACCTCACCATTCTTAAATCTCTGTCTTAAAGCAGGGAACAGATGTGTGAGGCAAGAAACATAGTCATTTTTTTTTTCCAAGATCCAAAAGACATGAACTTTTTATTCTTGCCCTTGATTTAGCAAATCAGTTCCTGCTAAGGAGAAGCCCCTGCAGGCCAGGCAGCATCTGCTGCCTCCCAGAGCAGAGGCTCAGCAAGGCACCATCCAGAGTGCATTGAGACTGCTGCTCCTCTCCTGGGTGGCTATCTTGCTATGAGTCTCCATCACTCTATAGGATTGCCTTAGAATGTTGTTCTCCCCATTTATATCTCTTTCATCTTGCCCCTTTCAGTCTCCTTTGTCTTTTTTTCTCTTGGGTTTCCCAAACGTGCTATTCTTCATATGTCCAAACTTTGAAAGGAAAGTATGTTTGTTAGCGTCTTTGTGCAGCACCCAGCCTCTCTTCTCTGTCACTGCCTCCCACCTCCACCATCCACCAGCCATAGGGTCACAGGATTGGGACCCTAGGAGCCTCTTGGGTCCACGTGAACCCATCCTCCACTCCATGACCATAGCTTATTGGACTAGCAGTGGGAATTGGAGTGCCTACATTGGGAATTTGGTAGTGGGACCCCAGGATCTAATCTCATTCTGGGTTGATCTCTTGAAAAAGAGGAGAGTGATGGCTGAATATTTTTCAAAACATGGACCATTTAGAAGAGAAAGTTCAGGGAAAGAATAAAAAGATGTCTAAGGGACAAGGGAGAGGTGGTGCTCCTGGGCTCCCAGTGGTTTTCCATTGCCTTGTCCAAGTCCCTCATGCAGCTCAGCTACATTCCTGCCATGGACCTCTTGTGAAATACCCCTGTATGTATAATAAATTCCTTTTGCTTAAACTACCTTAAATTTCTGTTGCTTTGAATATTTTAAAAATGTTTCTTCTTAATTTCAGAACCAGATTAGTTGAAAGTTTTGTATTTTACATACATACACACACAAAGTAACTAAAATTGCTTTTCTCTCATGACTGGCTCCTAATGGTTATTACTAATTGTGGATCAGTTTAGTGATGATAATGAGAAGTGTATTAGATGCTTTCTATGCTCCTAGCAGTGTTCTAAGCAGCTCAGTGTGCATTTCACTTAATCCTCACAATGCCCTTTAATGTGAGCAGCACTACTTCCCCCATTTTAAGGGAACTGAGGCACAAAGAGTTCAAATTTCCTGCCCCAAATCACAGAGCTAATAAGTGGTAGAACTGGGTTTGGATCCTGGCAGTCAGCTCCAGACTCCGTGTTCTTAACCACCACACTACTTTCTTCACAAACACTGATTACGAATGCATCCTGACAAAAGACTTTCCAACTAACCTGTAACACCCCTAAAACTGTTCCTGGCCTTTCCCTTTTGTTCCATCAAACAATTAAATCCACCATCCAAGTTTTCTCCAGAGACCAGAGAGAAATAAAATAATTGGTAGAGAGAAAACTTACCTGCTCTCATTATTTCTTTCCTACAGAAATTTTCAATAATTATATCTCCTTCTCTTTCAAAGAGGTAAAAAGTTTGATTCTAAGATGTGACAAACTACAGGTGCAGCTTCTCAGCTTTACTTTAGCACCCAGATTTCATTACCACCCTTTTGGGAGGGACTAAAAATCTGCTCCTGAAGGAATCCTGATGAGGACACTGAACTCTTACAAATTACTGCATATATTTAGCTCAGTAAAGGGCAGACAAAGCCATGGAAAGACCAATAGAGGAAATATTAGATGCCTTGGGCACTTGCTCTGACTGCCATTGCCTTGCTCTGTATCTAGGGATATGCATATATATATATGTGTGTGTGTGTATGTGTATATACACATATACATATACATATATATATATATATATATATATATACACATTTTTTTTCCTGGTCATAAAAGAGATGTTGCCTCCACTCAAATGTCAGTTCTGACTGGTGGGGTAGAATTACTTGGGAACTTAAAAATAATACTGATGCATAAGTCCATACACCTACCCAACTGAATTTAATTTGCCTGAGCATCTTTTTTTAAAACTTTTTACATATATATTATCTTGCTTGTGTTGAGTAAATACATATGTCAAAACTTCTCAAATTGTATACTTTAAATATGTGCATTTTATTGTATGTCAATTAGATCTCAATAAAGCATTAAAAAAAAAAAAGCTCCCCAGGTGATTCTGATGGGCATCTCAAATTGAATACCATTGAACTAGGTAAACCTCCTCATTTTAGCAAATAATGAAATAGCCCTAAAAGGGAAGAAATCTGCCCAGGAACTACAAACTGAACTACTAAACTAGTGTACTTTCCTTAAAACAAAAATAATAGAAAATTGAGCTCCTCAAAAAAGTAAAAAAAAAAAAAAAAAAAAGCATTTAAAAAATTCAAAATGTTGGGATTGTTACTCAGAAGTGGCAATGCTATGAGGTATGTAGTAGGGGACCTACAAAAAGGAACCCAGCCTTTAGCTGGTAGAGTCACAACTTAAAAGGGCAACTGGTTGTCATTGCAGTGTACACCAGGTATAGTCTCCCCTCATTCTGCTCACTAGATTGTGGAGTCTACTGAGGCCAGCAGAGCCAGAGAGGAAAGCAGCACAGTATCAGCTCTCACTCCAGTGGTTGATGGTTAGGTTCATGTGTCAACTTGACCCGGTGATGGTGTCCAGGTGTCTGGTCAAGCAAGCACTGGACTAATCATTACTGCAAGAACATTTGTGGCTGGTTAATAAACCAGAAGGCTGGTTTATTAAATCATCAGTAAATTGGCTGCAGCCATGACTGATTACATCAATGAACAGTGTGTCTTCCACAACGAGAGAATTCGATCAGCTGGATTTAATCCAATCAGTCGAAGACTTTTAAGCTAGAAAGATAGAGGACCTTCACTTCTTCTTCAGCTAGCAAGTGAAGTGTTTCCTGAAGAGTTCATCAAAAACCTTCATTGGGGTTGCCAGTTTGCTGCCTGCCCTAAGGAATTTGTACTCATGCATCCCCACAGTTGTGTGAGACACTTGTATAAAATCTTATATTTACAGATATCTCTTGTTGATTCTGTTTCCCTAGAGAGACCTAACTAGTACAACTTGGTACTGGGAGTGGTTCTTGAGAAACAGAACCTTAAAATGGGCTTTTACAATTGGTTTTCTACTCTGATTAGATTCAAAGGCACTAATGACTCCATTTCCAATAGTCAAGATGGCACTGACAGTCCATAATGTGAGCTGGCAATGGAGATATACAAAATATCATCATTTGATTCTCCTAATCATACTTTTGTACAAAGCAAGGCTCTGGGTGACAGTGTTTTTGACATCTTCACAGAGCTTCCAGAGTTAAGAGGTATAATGATGTTGGCTGGTTGCTCTTAGATACACTGGATAAAGTTATAAGAGAAAGGGATGAACTAAAGGCTTCAAATTTAAAACTTAAGTGCCACATGACAGATGTAAAGGTTTCTATGTGTGCCCTGAAAGAAAATCTTATTTCCTGTGGCCACAGACTTGAGATTTCCAAAAACCACACCCAGAGACTCATTATGAGAGCAGCAGATTTACAATGAAAACTAAAATCTCGACCTCACAGGGTGTCTGCTGTTAAAGGCATTGATTGGAAATGAATGGGATCCTGAAACTTGGGATGGGGACACATGGATTAATAATAATGACAGTGAGGACATTAGAACCCTGGATTCTGCTGAATCTTTGTTAGATATACCTATAGCGGTCTGCCCTGAGGAAACAGCCCTCCCCCTACCCCACAACTACAGTCTGCCCTAGGAGACAACTACCCAACCTCCAGCCTACTTTGAGAAAACAGCTTCCTGACCTCCAGTCTGCCCTGAGGAGCCTGCCATGCAACCTCCACCTAAAGAGATTAACCCTTCAGTGCCTGCTAAACCTGTGATCACCTCCCTTGAGGAAGCATCCCTCAATCCTTTGTCTGGAGAGACTAATCCTGTCTCATGAGATGAAACTGCACAGAATGTCCTGAAGTAAATGGCTTGAGGGATACTTCTAATTCTTTTTGTGACACACCTCCACCAAGTCTTTGCTTCAAGACCTATAACGTGTCTAAAATCCCAACAGGCCCTGAAGGGTGAGTTACAAAGTGTGACCCATGAGGAAGTACACTATACTCCAAAAGAACTGTATGAGTTTTCCAATTTATTCAGACAGAAATCAGGGAATATGTGTGGGGATGGATATTAAGGGTTTGGGATAATGGTGGAAGGAATATAAAGTTGGATCAGGCTGAATTTATTGATAGGTCCACTAAGCAGAGATTCTATATACAATGTTGTGGCTCAAGAAAGGGTGTTAACTACTTGGGTGGTTGGCTGAAATGTGGATCAAAAGGTGGCCAATGTTACCTGAGATCAAAATGCCAGAACTGCCCTGGTATAATGTAGAGGAGGGGATTCAAAGACTTAGAGAGATTGGAATGTTAGAGTGGATTTATCATGGAAGATCTGCTCACACATCCCTGGAATGTCCAGAGGACACATCTTTTACCAGAACTGTGAGAAAAAAAATTGTGAGACTAGCTCTGTCATCCCTGAAGAGATCTGTAGGTGCCCTTCTCTGTAGGTCAGATATTACTGTGGGAACTGCATTGTATTTAAGGATTCCACTGAACTGGAATCCTTAAACACGATGGGGATAATCAGATTCTGAGTTGGCAGAAGCCATGTGGCAGCAGTTAATCATCAAAGACAAGGTGGGCATGGCTACCATAATGGAAAACAGGCTCAAAGCAATATTCAGAATAATCTGACTTGCAGAGACTTATGGCATTGGCTAGTAGATCACGGAGTACCTATAAGTAAAATAGATGGGCAGTCTACTAAATTCTTGTGTGATGCTTGTAAGCAGAAGAATTATAAGTCAAGTGAACAAAAGTCTACCTTGAATTACAAAAACAGAGAGTCATGGCCTCTTAATCGATTCTCAGATTTGAGACTGTTTACCAATCCAGAGCCTCTTGAATGAGGGGAAGGCCAGGTACCTTTGGGGAAAGATCCTGTTACACTGCCAAAATTTTATACTGTTAATCTTCCTCCCAGCCTTCCCCAGGGAGACCTACAGCCTTTTACCAGGGTAACTTGTGCATTGGGGAAAAGAAAATGATCAGATATTTCAGGGATTATTAGACACTGGTTCAGAAAGGACATTAATTTCAGGAGATCCAAAATGTCACTCTGTCCACCAATCAGAGTTGAGGCTTATGGAGGTCAGGTGATCAATGGAATTTTATCTCAAGTCCATCTCACAGTGGGTCCAGTGCGTCCCTGGATCCATTTGTGGTTATATCCCCAGTTCTGGAATGCATAATTGGAATAGACATACTTAGCAACTGGCAGAATCCTCACATTGGTTCCCTGACTCATGGAGTGAGGGCTATTGTGGTAGGAAAGGCCAAGTGGAAGCACCAAGAACTGCCCCCTGCCTAGCAAAATAATAAACCACAAGCAATACCTGATTCCTGAAGGGATTGCAGAGATTAATGCCACTTTTAAGAACTTGAAGGATGCAGGTGTGGTGGTTCCCAACACATCCCAATTCAACTCTCCTATTTGGCCTGTGCTGAAAACAGATGGCTCTTGGAGGAAGACAGTGGATTATCATAAGCTTAATGAACTCCAATTGCAGCTGCTGTTCCTGATGTGATATTATCGCTTGAGCAAATCAACACATCCCCTGGTACCTGGTATGCAGCTATTGATCTGGCAAATGCTTTTTTCTCATAGCTCTTAGTAAGGACCACCAGAAACAGTTTGCATTCAGCTGGTAAGGCCAGCAGTTTACATTCACTGTGCTACTTCAGGGGTGTATCAATTCTCCAGTCCTATGTCATAATATTGTCTGCAGGGATCTCGATCATTTCTCCCTCCCACAAGACATCACACTGTTCCATTATATTGATGATATCATGTTGATTGGACCTAATGAGCAAGAAGTAGCAACTACTCTACATTTCTTGGTAAGGTATTTGCATGTCAGAGGATGGGAGATAAATCCAACCAAAATACAGGGGCCTTCCACCTCAGTAAAATTTCTAGGTGTCCAATGATGTGGGGCATGTCAAGATAGCCCTTCTAAGGTGAAGGATAAGCTGTTGCATCTGCCCCACCCCCACCCCAGCCAAAAAGGAGGCACAATGCTTAGTAGGCCTCTTTGGATTTTGGAGACAACATATTCCTCATTTGGGTGTGCTGCTCCAGCCCATTTATCGAGTGACCAGGAAAGCTTCTAGTTTAGAGTGGGAACTGGAACAAGATGAGGCTCTACAACAGGTCCAGACTGCTGTGCAAGTTGTTCTGCTACTTGGACCATATGATTCAGCTGATCCAATGGTGCTGGAAGTGTCAGTGGCAAATAGAGATGCCATTTAGAGCCTTTGGCGGGCTCTTATGGGAGAATCACGATGCAGGCCCTTAGGATTTTGGAGTAAAGCTTTACCATCCTCTGCAGATAACTACTCTCCATTTGAGAAACAGCTTTTGGCCTTCTATTGGCAGAATGCTTAACCATGGGCCACCAAGTTACCATGAGACCTGAGTTACCTATCATGAGCTAGGTATTGTCCAACCCGTCAAGACATAAAGTTGGGTGTGCACAGCAGCACGCCATCATAAAATGGAAATGGTATCTATGAGATAGACCTTGAGTGGGTCCTGAAGGCACAAGTAAGTTACTTGAGGAAATGGCCTAAATGCCCATGGCCTCCTCTCCTTCCACCTTACTTTCTCTTTCCCAGTCCACAGCTATGGCATCTTGAGGATTTCCTTATAATCAGTTGACTGAGGAAGAGAAAACTTGGGCCTGGTTTACAAACTGTTCTGCACAATATGCAGGCACCACCTGAAAGTGGACAGCTGCAGCACTGCAGCCCCTTTCTGGGATGTCCCTGATGAACAGAGGTGAGAGGAATTCCTCCCAGTGGGAGGAACTTCGAGCAGTGCACCTGCTAGTTTATTTTGCTTGGAAGGAGAATTGGCCAGAGATGCGTTTGTATACTGATTCATGGGCTGTTGCTAATGTTTTGGCTGGATGGTCAGGGACTTGAAAGCAACATGATTGGAAAGTTGGTGACAAGGAAGTCTGGGTAAGAGGAATGTGGATAGACCTTTCTGAGAGGGCAAAAAAACATGAAGATATTTGTATCCCATGTGAATGCTCACCAGAGGGTGACTTCAGCACAGGAAGATTTTAATAACAAGTGGTTGGATAAGATGACCTGTTTGGTGGACACCAATTAGCCTCTTGCCCAGCCACTCCTATTATTGCCCAGTGGGCTCATGAACAAAGTGGTCATGGTGGTAGGGATGGAGGTTATGCATGGGCTCAGCAACATGGACTTCCACTCACCAAGGCCAACCTGGCCACAGGCACCACTGAGTGCCCAATGTGCCAGCAGCAGAGACCACGCTCAGTTCCCAAAATGGCGCCATTCCCCAAGGTGAAAAGTCTGCTACCTGGTGGCAGGTTGATTACATTGGACCATTTCCATCATGGAAGGGGCAGCAATTTGTTCTCACTGGAATAGACACAAACTCCAGATATGGGTTTGCCTTCCCTGCAAGCAATGCTTCTGCCAAAACTCCCATCCGTGGACTTACAGAATGCTTTATCCACCATCATGGTATTCCACCAACATTGCTTCTGACCAAGGAACACACTTCACAGCAAATGAAGTGATGGAATGGGCACATGCTCATGGAATTCTCTGGTCTTACCATATTCCCCATCATCCAGAGGCAGCTGGGTTGATAGAATGGTGGAATGGTCTGTCAAAGACTCAATTATGGCACCAACTAGGTGGCAATACCTTGCAGGGCTAGGACAGTGTTCTCCAGGAGGCTGTGTATGCTCTGAATCAGTGTCTACTCTATGGTGCTGTTTTTCCCATAGCCAGGATTCACAGGTCCAGGAATCAAGGGGTGGAAACAGAAATGGCACCACTCACTATCAGTCCTAGTGATCCACTAGGAAAATTTTTGCTTCCTGTCCCTGCAAGCTTAAGCTCTGCTGGTCTGCAAGTCTTTGTTGCAAAAGGAGGAGGGCTTCCCCCTGGAGACACAATAATAATCCCATTGAACTGGAAGTTAAGATTGCCATGTGGCCACTTTGGGCTTCTTATGCCTCTGAATCAACAGGCAAGGAAGGGTATTACTGTACTGGCTGGGGTGATTGATCCTGACTATCGAGGGGAAATATCACTGCAACTACACAATGGTGGTAAAGAAGAGTTTTCCTGGAATACAAGAGATCTGCTAGGGCATCTTTTAGTACTACCCTGTCCTGTGATTAAAGTCAATGGAAAACTGCAACAACCCAGTCCAGGCAGGACTACCAATAGCCAAGAAACTTCAGACACAAAGGGTTGGATCACCCCACCAGGCAAACAACCATGGCCAGCTGAAGTGCTTGCTGAGGGTAAAGAGAACATGGAATGGCTGTGGAAGATGGTTAGATACATGAACTATGACCATGTGAGCAGTTACAGAAACAAGGACTACGATGGCATATTTCCTTGTTTTTTTATGAGTATGTTTGTATTTGTCTGTAAAGCAAATATATTTGTTTTCTTCCCCATCTTATCCCCTTATCATATGACATAAGCTCTATTTTTCATTTCACAGTATTTAAGTTAAAGAAATCAAGTTTGATAGTTAATGTCACCCAAGGACTTGCACTCTGTTCTGGAGAGATTAAGTGCATTTCCAGTTGTACGTAGGACAGCTAAGTATTGTTAGGCAAAATATGTCTGTTATTGTCCTCTACTTAGAGATAAAGATGGTTTAAGGTGATGTGTATAACTGCCAAGTTGACAAGGGGTAGACTGTGATGGTTCAGTTCATGTGTCAACGTGACCAGGTGATGGTGTCCAGGTGTCTGGTCAAGCAAGCACTGGCTTAACTGTTACTGCCCAGACATTTGTGGCTGGTTAATAAACCAGAATGCTGGCTTATTAAATCATCAATCAATTGGCTGCAGCCGTGACTGATTACTTCAAGAAGGGCATGTCTTCCACAATGAGAGAATGTAATCAGCTGGATTTAATCCAATCAGTTAAGTGAAATAGATAAAAGAACTTCACTTCTTCAGCTAGCCAGCAAAGCATTTCCTGATGAGTTCATCAAACACCTTCATCAGAGTTGCCAGTTTGCTGCCTGAAGAGTTCATCAAACACCTTCATTGGCATTGCCAGTTCACTGCCTGCCCTAAGGAATTTGGACTTGTGCATCCCCATAGTTGCATGAGACACTTTTATAAAATCTTATATTTACAGGTATCTCTTGTTGATTCTGTTTCCCTAGAGAACCCTAATACAAGTGGCCTGTTGACTGTCCCTCTCCTTAACTCCAGACTTAACAGTTCAAACTGCCTTTTGAGTATTTCTAACTCAAATCCAGTAAGTTCATCACCTTCCCCTTAAATCTATCTCACCTTTTCAATTCCCTACCTTAATAAAGAGTACCATTTTCCTTCCAAATTTCCACTCCAAATCAAGTGCCTCACTCTCTACATCCAAATGGTGTCCATTTATCTTCTTGAATATCTCCTAAATTCATCCCCTCCTCTACTTCCTTTCAGTCACAACTTTAGTTTAGGTCCTTATTTCCTGACTTTACCTCCTGACTGATCTCCTACCTTTCTTTTACTGCCTTTTGCAGCTGGAGTAATTGTTCTAAAACATGATGCATCATGTCATGCCCCTGCTGAAAACTTTTTAATGGCTTCTCCAAGAAAATAGGATAAAACCCAAACTCCTTAGCATGACAATTATGATCCAGTCCCAAATCCCCTATTATACACTCTCTCCTACCACTCCTCCAGTATGTACCCTGCTCCCTGACACACTGGATCTACTTATGTTTCTGTATCATCACACATACTATTCCATCCACCCAGAATAGTGGATCCACCCCCCATTAACTCATATTTATCTTTTAAAACTCAGTTTAAATATCACTCATGTTTAGTAAAATATTCCTCCTCCTATGCTATGCTGGACCTCATACATAACTACATTAAAGGAATTATTCCAGTATACTAAGGTAGTCTCTTCCCACATTTGCTTTCTCACTAGTTTGTAAGCACCTTCAAAACAGATCATGTTTGCATTTTGTTTAGTTTTTGTTTTTTACTTCTCTGCATCCCTATGCCCTAGCAAGAGCCTGGTACATAATGGGCCCTCAGGAAATATTTAATGAATTACATAGCATCTTTTCTGCTTTTAACATGCTTTCTAAGTTAATGAGTGGGCAGCTACCAGCTGGGTGGGCAGGGAGATCCTTCACAATTTCGGAAGCTATGGCCCAGCTATGGCCTCATCAAATCCAGAGTGGCCTAGGGAGTCACTGTAGGTTCTATGTGGCTCCATAGGCACTTAAGTTCACTATTTCTGTAGGCTGTGCTTGGAAAGGATGGATGCATTTGGCTGTTTCCAAAAATTCAATGCAGGCAGTTTCAGCTACCAAGGTACCTTTTAGCAAGTGGCTATCTGCCATGCTCTGGGCAATTTGGTCATGAACTATTGCTCTTTGGCCTGATGAAAGGGGAGAGATGTCATTTACAACCCTACTTTACGGACATTTACTTAAGCATCCCTTCCATTAAAGGTGAAGGCATCAACAAAGGGGTGCAGATAAATAAAATACACTTTAAACACTGGCAGGAAATAAACGAAGTTAGCTACAATAAAATAAACAAAGGGTCTGACCGATTCCCATTACCATGTCCCCAGTTAATTTAACTTTGAACATCAGCATTTTAACAAATTCTTCCACAGAACCCTTTCCCAAGAAATAGGACCTCAAAACCACTGCTATTACTCCATTTCATCCCCCATTTCATTTATAAAGGAAAGAATGGAGCAGAAATACAACATGACTTCCTAGTAAGTGTCATAACATATAATAGTTAGACAGGACTTCATTTCCATAAACTAAACTTTTCTTCTGTTTTCCTGTTTTAAAGGAAACAAATTAAGCACTATCAACAGGGCAGCCTAAAGAAACTTCCTAAATGATTCCTACTTCTCAAGTCACTCATCATGAAATCTTAAATCCTGAGAGGCTACTTCTTTCAACAAACTATCTTCTAAAGACTAGAGAACATGTTGCTCTCAACAATCTTCTAATGAATATATTAAATAAAAAGCAAATGGTTCGGAGGAGGATCCAAAGAGAAATTAGGACAACAGACTGGTAAAACTGTCCCTGCTGTCTCTTCTCACCAAACAAAAAAATAAATGTGGAAATTTTACACCTACTTAATTTTCTTTACTTTAGAAAATCAAAACCCTTTGTATAAATGTTAACATCTACCAAGAAACTTCTAACGAGATGAACAGCTGATTATTTTTTAAGCTTTTGGGTCACAGAAGCCATTTCCTCTCCCCATTCAGGGGTAGCATGGCCACCTCTTGTGGATCTTGGCAAAAAACGATATTGTAAAAAAACTGTTAGCTGGGGTGGAAGAAATAAGGAAACAGGATGCTAGTCTATTACTATTCCGTCCACATTCCATTCTAAACATGCGAAATGTGGATTCCATATCAAAAGCCATGGAATTTATAAATTTCATCACCACCTTTGGCCGCTTAAGGAACGCTAATGTTTTTTTCTCACCAATGTGTAAAAATGTTCTTTTTTAAAGTGTAGGCAATCACAGGTGGTTAATGTTTATTTAACTTTTTATTAAGAAACTAAGGCAAAACAAACAATTTCAAAAAGACTTAAAACACAGAATTCTAATTTTACTTCTAACAAACATGAAATCTACACCAAGAACTAAAAATCAGAGTTTACTAGTATTTATGAATAAAGAATGGCTAAAATGCATTCACAATAGTTATTTCTTCCTTACTAGCCTCTGATAGCATCTCTTTCCTTCCTGCTTTACTTCGAATAGAATACAAAATTTCTTCCTCATCTATCTTTCGCAACTATAGTCTTTAACTTCAGAGGTGCTTTGTTTTCCCACGTAGTTCATTTGTTCCTCCAGGAAATGTGTGTGTACCTACCTATTGGACTTTGATGATGTGAAGTGCAAAAATGAGTCAATCAAAGATCCTGTCTTAAGATGTTTAGGGGAGAAAAGACACCAATAAATAATCAATAAATATAATTTTATATAAGGTATAAATACAGTATGAGAAGTATAGATAAAATATAAAGATAGGGACATTTCAAGGAAAGAGAGATTACATTCAGCTAGAGGAAGGAATGCTTTATGAGGACAGCAATTTGGGCTGGGTATGGACTCTTTTTTCCTAATAAAGGCTTCAAAATGGCCCCAATTGCGGTGGTCTCAATTTTTTGAAAAGTAGTATCAATTCTAATCTTGAACACCCCTTATGTTTCTATCTCTACAAACTAGTCATTTAAAAAAAATCAACAAAATATTAATATATAGACAGTATATTGTATATAATAATATAGTATCTATATAGATAGTAATTTGGGGACTTAATTAAAAGTGAATTATAATGTAATAAAGCTTCTATACGGTGTAGGGCCTATTATTTTTGAAACTCTCTTTCTCCAGTCAAATCATATCTAAAAGGCAGAAGATGTCTAATCATTGAGTTATGACTTCATTATACATTCAACTGGGCAAAATTTACTTGCTTTAAGTGCTTTACCAAATCTATATCTGAACATGAGAAAGAATGCGATAGAGGGTTTAACATTCAAAAGATAATAAAAATATAATGGCAACTATGAAATGGCATCTATTAATCACAGAATTCTTTGTAGGAAAAGTTTTAATCAATTAGGGGCAATTAACCATTACAGACTTCAAGTCTTAATATTTTTTCTTTCCTATGTAAAATCAGATAATTAAAACAGAACATAATACGAATTAATGGTAATAGTAATGTTTCCTTCCACATCTGCATGCTTCACTGAAGAACGAAAGAGAGTGCTCCTGGTTTCCCAATCAACAAAGCAAATTCAATTACACATTTTTCCCTGATCATAACTTGTCTAAACACAACAAACACTATTTTGCCTATTAATAGCACAACAAGCACTTTCCCATTATTTTCTCCATTAGCCTCAATATCCTTCTGAGGTAGTGAAGGGAGGGAACAAGGATTTTTTCCTATTTTGCAGATGAGAAAACTTTAGGTGAATTTTAAATCTGTGGTTCTCAACCTTAGCAGCATACTGAAATCAGATAGGAAGTTTTAAAAAAAATCCTCATGGCCAGGTCATATCCCAGACCAATACCAGAATCTCAAGGTACAGGACCCAAGTATCAATATTTCTTAAAGTGCACACGCTCCATAGTACAGCTAAGGTTGAGAATCATTGGTTTAGATGATTTATGGTCAATCTTCAGGTGCAACTGTTTTCTACCTAAATGCTATCTTAGCAATAATGAAAAGAAGAGATTCCATTTCCTTGAATGTTGTAGCAGTTTGTTTTAATATTCTGTACTATTTATTTAGTCTCCAGTAATAAATTATTTTATCAGTTATAAATGAAGGCTCTTCACTCTTCTGCTGCTTATTCTAACTATGCACCTCTGTTTTATAAAGTTTTCAAGTGGGATATTAGAAAATTTAAATCGCTAAGATAAGAATGACCTGTTAGATAGTTAGGCAATTACTGATTCTAGGTTCAATACGCCTTAATTATGTGTTTCTATCTCCTATTCAGCACCTTCAAAACTTTGTGGCAAAGGAATGTTTACTAATAAGACAAAACAAAAGATATAAACAAAACTCTCAGCAAACACTCTTAGAATTGTCAATATTGCAACTTGAAAACGAAACAAGTACCTAACGGACTTTACAGTTTTCTAATTAGTCAATCTTCAACCTGAACCAGTTCTTTTCTTTAACCAAATTTTAAACTTTTGCCAAATTGAGTTCTTTTATCACAAAGAAAAATCAGTTTCTGTAGCAGCTATATTCTCTAATACATTATTTCACTCTGTACTACTTAAATATAGTTTCCAGAAGCTTTCTCTTGATATGAATAGCCAAAAAGAATCTTTAACAGATTTTACCTTCAAGCAACATACCAAATACACAATAAATACTTGTAAGCCTTTCAGGTGGCCAGAGTAACATATCTTTGTTCTATGGCTGAAATCCTCTGTTTCATAGGAGTACTGATAATCTCAACTCTCAAGGAACAACCCAAGAACCCCAGCCAGCTGCTTGCTGACCCTAACTTTATTAGATTTAAAACAAAATATACATACAGTAATAACCTAAAAAGTACAAAGATTCCACTTGCCTTAGTCACTTCTTATCACAAAGATGTATTTGAAACCATACAATTTATACTTTCATACAGAAAGATGATGTTTGTTTCTCTTCTAACAAAAGAAAATCTCAGCTCATGTGTGTTGGAGTAATATTGGAGTAATATTAGTGAAGTGCAAGCCGATTTATCAGTCAAAAATTCAGAATAGGAATTAATGTTAAACTCGTCTACAATGAAATCTTCAAAATGTTGCCAACCTGAAGTTTTCAGCATAAGGTGTTATGTGTGTTATATTTCAAGTCCCATGGGGGCAATTACCTATAATGAGATTAAGAACATTCTTAACCTGGATTCAGGCTGGCACGACTTCAGGTGGGTGAGTAAACATTTACTTGATAGCCCCAATGGAGGGTTCAAGGCTTAGACTGTTGCATGATGTAAACAATACGGAATCAGAAAATTTTTTTGATAATATCTACTGCATTATAAAATTACAAAATAAAAGGGCCACTAATCAAGTCTTTTCTTAGGGTCTATGACTAATAGCTTTCATATTTGAGGCCTATAAGAGTAAATGGCAATGTTTTATGTTGTTACGAGACACTTTTCTCTAAAGGCCAAAAAATAAAACCAGATACTAAAAGATGCCTATTATTATTATTATGTTTAGATGATCCTTATTGATATAATTAGAAACAGATTTGCCTTCCCTCAATCTTTAGCCAGGAGATTGAGGGTATCTTTACTATAATTTTGATTGTTTAAAAAAAAAAAAGAAGTCAGACTGCAATAGCTATGGAAACTGTAAGCCAAATGTAATACAAAATGAGCCAATACAACATATCTCCTTTTAAAATCCTCTCCTTTGTAGTTATCCAATTGCCCCCAAATGTTATTCTAATTCTGTACCATGTAGTGGTTTTTAAGAGATTGAACTAGAACAAAGCAACTCCTTTGTTCCCCCCCTTTTTTTTTTTACATTTTTTTAAAACATACATATAGTATATACAACTTTTAAAATAGCTGCACAATTTTATAACTCATTGTTAGAGAAGTGCAGTCCAGGAAGACCATGCTTCTCAATATATTAAAAATATTAAATAAAACCCAACCAGTTTCATACTCTTCTAATAGTCAAGCTGGCTGGAAAAAAGGGATTGGAGAAAGAACGGACAGTTGTAAAATGGGATCAGTTTTTCTTTACAAACTGCTTAAAAATCTTGTTACATCCTTATCTTATCCCTTTTACGGCATCTCTAAAATCTCACCTTTAAGTTGGAAATAACATATTGCGAATTTGGAGAAAAATTCTGTTGCAACATGCATATGCCAACTTCCTACTCAACCAACAGCAACCCTGAGGATTTTTCTGACCCGGTAGAAAGAAGAAACACTAAGATAATCACTGCTGTAGAGTTGCTTCTCCGGTTTACAATTTCATGTGTTTTTTTCAGGATGTTTCTTGGACATGCATGTATGACACTGTCACTTCATGATTCTACTTTCCATAAGCAGATCTCTCCTCCATTCAGTCTTTCATCCCAAGAAAGCCACTGTCATCCATCCAAAGGTTTCCCAAGGTAAACCAAAGTCACTTCTGTGTTGCCATATACAGCAGACACTGCTGGATATAAGCAAGCCTTTGGAAGTCCTCTAAAGGCAACCCCCAGGAACTCATATCCACGTTCAAAAGCTAAAGTCTTATCTTCCATGTCCAAGATGACTCGAATTCTTTCTCCTATCTGTAAACAGACATCAAAAGAAGGTTAGAAGAAAACCTACAAGGGCAAAGCCGGAAGAAATACTAAAACAAACCAAGAAATTGAAAACATTAAGAATACGTATCCAAAATATTATCTAGAAAAATCAGAAGAGAAGTTTTCTGGCCAGGGAGAAACAACTAGAAGAAAGAACATGGAACATTCTCATCAAGAATGGCTTTTTTTGGTAGTTTTTTTTTTTTAAGACACACAGGCTCTACACTTAATACTGAAAATTTAAATGTTACCCCGAACAATCTCCAAATTTTATTTATTTTTTGTTTGAAGGCTTTTCTTAAGAATGTTACCACTGAAATCTATAAGTTAGTACATTTTATTAAAAGAGGATGTCTAAGGGGTGAAAATCTCCCTAACAATGTGGGACCTGACTCCCAGGGATGAGCCTGGACCTGGCATCATGGGATTGAGAAAGTCTTCTTGACCAAAAGGGGGAAGTGAAATGAAACAAAATAAAGTTTCAGTGGCTGAGAAATTTCCAATGGACTCGAGAGGTCATTCTGGAGGCTATTCTTATGCATTATATAGATTTCCCTTTTTAGTTTTTAGTGTATGGGAATAGCTAGAAGAAAATACCTGAAACTGTTGAACCCCAACCCAGGAGCCTTGATTCTTGAAGACAACTGTATAACTATGAAGTTTACACAGTGTGACTGTGTGATTATGAAAACCTTGTAGCTCACATTCCCTTTATCCAATATATGGACAGATGAGTAGAAAAATGGGAACAAAAAGTAAATGAATAATAGAGGGGATGGGGGGTATGAGATGTTTTGGGCATTCTTCTTGTATTTTTATTCCTTTTTTCTTTTTGGAGTAATGAAAATATTCAAATATTGATTTTGGTGATGAATGTACAACTATATGATGGTACTGTGAACAACTGATTGTACACTATGGATGACTATGGTATGTGAATGTATCTCAATAAAACTGAATTGGAGAAAAAAAGGCTGTCTAATCTTCTCAAATTACTATAATAAAATAAAACTCTTCCTCATACAATATGGAGCTTATATAATCATACATAGTCAACTCTGACTAAGATATAATAAGCAGAATAGGCTTATTCAACAGTCATTTTGTGGTCCACTGCTCTGAAACATTTGTTTGTTATAAAAACAGCAGCACTGATTGTTAAACTAAACTGAAGCACAGGCCTTTTCCCATTTGGAAAAGTATATGAAGAAATAAGGAAAGGAGTAATCCAATAACACTAGGCAAGTATCTGAAAGGGAAGTTGCATCTATGTACATTGAGGCAGAAAAGTCCTAACCTTTGTAATCAAAAATCAAAATTTAATACTTCCTGATCACAGTTAACACCTGCAGTTGTTATTTTCCTTCAGTGTCTTTCCTATCACAAATAATTGCCAACATCTGCTTTCTTCCTCCCTTTGCCCAACTCAGTGGATTAATCCACACAGAATTTTATGGACCTCAGAGTTTTCTAAGTCATCATCACCATCACTGCACCTACTCACAAAACATCAACAACAAAAATAGAAATGAAAAGCTAATATTTAGAACTGTATTTGTTTTGTGCTTAATTTGTATTATTATCCTCACAGCAATCCTAGGAATTATCCCTATTTTACAGTAGATAAAACTGAGAAGACAGAACTGGTCCTGCTGAAATTTGCATGTTTGCTCTGCCTTTCACTAAGTAAACAGAAGACACATAAAACAGGGAGCAGAAAGCAGAAATCGTACTAGCTTTAGATGTTGGAGGGCAAAACGTCGGGATGGCAGAGCAACAGGAAACTTAGGAGGAACTCCAAAAGCAAGGGAACCACAGAAAGGATGAGCCACATAATCTGAGAATAAACTGTACCCAAATCCTTCTCTGAACACTATATTATACATCCAGGGAACTAGGTTGAAAAAGCAGAGGTTAGAAGCTGAAAAAACTAAGCAAAGACATTTGCCACTGCACACCATGGGGGAGACAGTTTACAATTTGAATCCAGGCATGTTAACTACAACAAGGAAACCAACACACTTCAGAAAAATAGAACAGTTTCTAGAGGAACAAAACATTCTAGAGTCACTACCATATGTTAACTACAATGTCCAACATTGTTCCACAAAAACTACTAGAGAAGAAAATAAACAGGAAAGAGTGATCCATATTCAGGGAGGAAAAGGCAATCAATAAAAACTGACTCCAAGTGGGCCTAGATGTCATCTTTGGTAGACAAATACTACAAAGCAGCTATTATAAATATATTCAAAAAATTAAAGAAACATATAGTACTAATGAGTGGACACATAGGGAAACTATAAAAAAGAAAAGAAAACTCTAGAGCTGCAGAGTACAATAACCAAAATTCACTAGATTGGTTCGACAGCAGATTTGAGATGGCAGAAGACAGAATCCATGAAGTGGAAGACAGACTGATAAATTATCCAATCCAAAGAACAGAGAGAAAAAGATTGGGGAAAAAATGATTATAGCTTTAGAGGGCAGAGACAAGGACAAAATCAAAGCAGTTCACCAATTACATTAAATGTAAATGGATAAACATTCCAATCAAAAGGCAAAGACTGTGAGACTGGACTGGATAAAAAGCAAGACCCAACTATATACTACCTAGTATAAAATCAAGATAGATTGAAAATAAAAGGATGGAAAAAGACAACCATGCAATAGTTAGCAAAAGAAAGCTCTAAGATCAAAATACTTAGAGACAGGAATATTACTAGAGTCAAAGAAGGACATTTCACAATGATAAATGAATTAACCAGTCAGGGAGATACAACAATTATAAATGTATATGTGCCTAATAATAGAGCTCCAAAATACATAAAGCAAAAACTGACAAAAACAAAAGGAGAAAGGAACAAATTAAAAACTACAGTTAGAGATGTCAAAACTCCTCTCTGTAAATGATAGAACAGGTAGAAAGAAAAACCACTAAGGATATAGAAAACTTTAACACTACAAAGTAACCTGACCTGTCATTTATAGAATATTCCATCAGGCACACATGGGACACTCAAGATAGAACATATGCTGAAAATCAAACAAGTCTCAATAAATTTAAAAGGAATGAAAATACACAGAATATGTTCTCTGAAAAATAATTAAGGCCTCTCACTACAAAATCATCACAAGCCTAGTCACAGGAGTTTATTTCCAGTGATAATATTAAGTCCAGACACCATTCTCTTTAGGGTCTTTGCAGAGCCTGAAAGGACAGTGAGGAAAGGATTCTATGAAAGAAAATCCTTCCAGACTTTTATACTTCAGGAAATGGGATATACTTTTAGTTCTTCTACTTTAATATGCCTGACTTGAGGTCATTACTGAGGCTAGCTTTCAAGCCACATGTGGCTCTGAAATATGCAATCTGTAATTCCTCAAGACTTCCAATTTCTTATCATATCATTGTATTTTAGACTCTGATGAATTTATAATAATAATATGGCTTTTATTTTACAAATAGGAACTATAATTTTGACTCTAGAATCAAATGAGTATGACTTAAAGCTAAGATAAAAAAAGAATAAAATGTGTAGTAGTTTATCTGAACTTCCTGTCTCTATAGAAATCACTGGAGCCTCCAGGGGCTCTGAATCCACAAACAGACTTATTAAAGCAGAGACTGAGTATGCAGTGCATGTACACATGTGCGTTTGTGGGAGTAAGGTGTTTAGAAAGAGAAGATTTAGATATGCCATGGTATAGGAAAAACGACAATCTAGAGCATGAATTGGCAAACTATGGCCCACGGACCTGCTGCCTGTAACTAAAGTTTTATGAAACACAGTCACACTCATTCATTTATACAGTGTTTATGACTGCTTTTTGTGCTGCAACAATAGATTTGAGTAGTTCTGACAGACAGTATATGGTCCTCAAAGCTCAGATTTACTATCTGGCCCTTTACAGAGAAAGTTTACCAATATCTGATCTACAGAAAAAATGGACTGCTCAAGGTAGAATATATATTAGGAAACAAATATTGAGACACTAAATGCTTATTATCACAGGAGCAAAAGAAGCCAATTATACCATTGTTTAAAAATTACCAAAAAGACATATAAAGCTGCTATATAAAAATTTGTAAATTTAAAACAAATTAAGGTGTGATTTGATAAAGGCCCATACCTGAGAAAATATCTAGTTTCTCACCTGATATTTTGGTGCATTGTTGCACTGTGGAAAACTGCCATTGACTTCCCCATTATGTAGTAGATTATTGTCCACCAGATTCCAGCCCCAGCTCTGGTCATCACTGCCCAGTAATGCCACATAACCCTGGCATTGCATTGGGGCCCGTTTTGTGGCAATTCCAATCACTGCCACAGTGCCCAGAGGGCCCTCCCACCATACTTCCCATGCATGGCGGCCCTCACTGAAACCAATCTTGGTCCTTGCACCATCAGTGCTTTGTGCGATGGGGTTTCGATGCAAAGTAAAGCCATTCTTCTTAATGTAGACATTCCTGGAGCAGTCATTAGTGCTGAAGGCATGTTGGAAAGCACGTACCTGAAAAGATAAGAAGCCAAAGAAACAGAAATTTGATTTTTCTTAAGTCCTAAAAAATACCCAACGTAAGACTACATGTTTTTAAATAATAAAATTATAAAACTTTTAAATAATAAAGTAAGTATTTCCAAAAAAAAAAAAAAAAAATGACTGAGGTTTCACGTTGGGATAATAACATAACAAATCATGTAACACTAAAAATAACTGCCAACTTTTTTCTTCAGAATTTGACCAAAATTCTAAGTTATAGGTTAATTCCTCCCAAGAGACTTCTTAAAACATCAAAGGATATACACAAGAATCCTTACATTTTAGAGACAATAGTGAAATATTAGGGAAGAAATAATGGTTTATGGGAATTATTTTGAAATAATCCAGGGGTGTGAGTAGGATAAACATGAAACTAGACTGGCCATGAATTAATCACTGTTGAAGCTGGAAGACGGGCATGAGCAGGTTCATTAAGCTATTTTCTCTACTTTTGTTTATGCTTGATATTTTTATAACAAAAAGTTAGAGAGATACAGTTTTCATACTGGCAATGCTGTCACTAAAAATAACTATATTTTATGTAAAATAGAGACCTTGTTCATAGCAGCTCTAAAGTTTATTAAATTTTTAGTAACAACAAACTATCCTAGATTCTCAGCCTCCTTGCTAGGTATTACTCATATACTGAGACATCACCACTCTCATTTTACCAAATCAAATAATCTCCTAGATACCTAAATTCAACCATTGGAATTTATAAAGAGAATCACTAGGGGCAGCTGCCACTTTTAAGATGGTTAGGTGATCCTTTAGTATTACAAAGTTTTTTAAGCTTCCGAAATAAAGATAGTATGAAAACATCTACTCTGTACAAATAATAACATTCTCATACATTTGGTTTGTATGTTTTAAAACAAAAAATCCCTCTTTACTTTATTCAAACTGTCCCCCCAAAAGTTATGTTTGTTTTAATCCCCAAACTTGTGAATGCGACCTGATTTGGAAATTCGGTATTTGAAAACATTATTAAGATGAATCCAAACTGGATGAGAGTGGCTCATAATCCAATATAACTGGTATTCTTACCACAAGGGAAGAACAGGACACAGACAGACACAGGGGAGAAGGCCATGTGATGACTGAGGCAGAGAATGCATTGGATTGCCGACAAGTTAACAGCTAGTTACTGCAAAAGCACCAAAGTCGAGTATACAGTCCCCCCATTCTGTGTTCATTTACCATCAGTCAATACTTTACTGTTTCACTGTCGCTCGATTTTACTGCTGAGACGTAAATGGGGGAGGAAAAGTTCCCTAAAATATGCAGTATTGAACTAAATATAAATAACTCAAGAGAATACTATCACGAGAATAATTTCTCATTATAAAACGTTTACTTAATACTTTCCTACGCCTGTTTCCCAATTCTCATAAATTCCAGTTGCTCTATCTGTCCTCATTTACTTTGTCAAATTGACATTGTTGACAACCCCTTCCTCAAACTTGCCATCTTCCTATCTGCCTGAATAGATCCTTCAACTGTATCCTTTTTTGGCTACCTTCCTGTCTCTAACCCCCTTCCCTGCCAATTCTCCAGAACTCAGTTCTTAACTCTCTATCTGAAGTCTCTCCAGACCAGTCTTTCTAAAACTGGAATTTCATTAGTAAATGTTAGTTCCACATTTACTACCATATTACTGTAAATTCTTTTGCCTGGCTTTCAAAGCCCTCTGGATCTGGTCCTTATTCCTCTTCCTACTTTTGTGTTGTTTTCCTTGTCTGAAGTATCATAACTGCTTTCTTCCTCTTAACCATCCTTTAAGACCAGCTCCAGGAGTACCAACCTCCATGAAGCTATACTTAACCAAGGCCAATTAATCCCCCTCATTTCTCTCTCCTGAATTTCTACCCACCTTAAGTGTGTACCACATAATACTTAATTCTGTAGATACTATTTTCCAACACATCCTAAACCACTTGATTCTACTAAAAAAAAATCTTGTCTCTACCCTGCAAACGTGATCTAGTCTAAACTGATCAAAGCTTTATAAGAAATACAGAGGACCAAAGAACATGTTAAGCAGCAGCCACAGGAATGAAATCAGCATATTCCTTACTGAGGGAAACTCTACAGGGAAAACAACCTGGTTTCTTCAACAAATAATTACAGGGTTAGGGGTAGCGGCAAGAGAGATGGAGAGTGAACCTTAGACTGAATCAGACTGAGAGATATATCAAATGTTTTTAATGGGAACCTTATATAGCTCCTGATTAAATAAATTCCAAATTAAAAATAGAACATTTGATACTTACAAGACAACTGGAAAATTAAACACTGCATTTTTTCTATTAAGAAATTATTGCTAGCTCCTTTTTAGATGGAATAATGGTATTGTGATTACGTTTTTTAAAGCATCTTTATCTTTTAGAGATGATATTAAAAATTCAGATGAAATGGAAAAATAAATACATAAATAATAAAAACCCACATTTTCTGTCTCACAGTCCCATGCACAACCTGGATTTTACACTATAGCTCTAAGACCTAGTCCTCCATTACTGACACTTGGAGCACCCAGTATCTCCTCTTCGTAGTACTCACCACAAATGCAATTTTATAACCATGTGATTATTTGATTATTTGACTGGATTGTAAGCTCCATAAGGCAAGGCATTCATAAGAGTTCATGTGTGTTTTTATTCACCACGGTATCCCCAATACTGAGCAGAGTGCCTGGCACTAACATATTTTTGAATAAAAGTTTTCTGTACAAACCCTTTGCTTTCCTCTTGTCCTGCTTCTGTTCAGAGCATTTCCTCTTCTCAAAGTGTTCAAAACCTTCCCATCCTTAAAATTCATCTCAAATACAACCTCAACCTCAAAGCTTCTCTAAACCCACACACAACTTGTAAATCTCCCCTTTCACTGAACTTCTAGTATATTTTTCTTAGACCTCTAACAGTAAAAAGCAATTTCTACCACGCATTGAAATTATTTCTCTATTTTTTTCCTCCTATACTAGCCTGAGAACTCCCCTTCTAGATTATCTGACTCATTTTGATTTAATCTTTTTTACATCCTCAAGATACTGGAGCAAAATGTCCTGCAACAGCTGAATGAAAGTCTACCAAACCTATAATGCACATAGTAGAAAAGTATACAAAGTATTAAACACTTCAGAAACTGAAGTATATCTTGAAGGATACAAAAGAAATTGGTAATACAGGTTGTTTCCAAGAAGGGGAACTAGGTAGCTAGGTTTGGACAAGTGTGAAAGCAAGACTTTTTCCTGTACTGTATACCATTTTACTTCTTTTGAATCTGGAATTATGTGAACATATTACCTATTACATATTATTACATGAGTCTTGAGGCATGTGAACATATTATCTATTATATATTATTAATTACAAAAATGTCTTAATTTAAAACAAGCAAAAAACACAATAAACTTTATGGGAAAACAAAAAGTAAATAAAACTTATGAAATCTACATGTTTAGCAGGCAAAACTGCAATCTTCTGCACTCTGCTATATAAATTACAACTAGTATCCACTGGGCATCTACAATGCACAAATACTGGCCTAGGAAATTAACATATGCTATTGCCAGGATTATAAAAACTTGATAGTTGACATACATAACAGCGCTGTTCCTTATCTCATTAAACTTAATCTTATTAAACTATAGAGAAATTAATTTTACATCTATTTCACAGGAAAAATGTTTTTACCTCTTCTAAACCCCATTGGCAGTTAGCATTGAAAAGGGATTTCCCCTTTTTAGTTGTTAATGTGTTTTTAATGTTTACCACATTCCAAGTCATATTGTTTATCCTTTCTCATATATGATCTCAGTAATTGTTACACTGAATAGCTGTTATCCACTGGACTGAACCCAAGACTGAGGACCTTTGTTTACATTGCCTAGAGAGTCCTCTCAGCCCTACCACAATCTGTTACCTGACATTTTTATTTGCAAAAGGAAAAGGCAGGAATCTGCGCAAGAATCTAGGAGGAAAAGAAGATGAAAAACTGGAAACAGCAAGTTTGATGAGAAATAGAATCAAAGAGACACACTATTAGGGGGGAATGATGAAAAAGTTAGCAAGCGCAAAAGATGCAAAAAATCCAAGTGTCCATCAACAGATGAATGGATAAACAAAATGTGGTATATACATATATATATACGATGGAATATTATTCAGCAGTAAGAAGGAAGTCCTCAAGCATGCGACAACATGGATGAACCTTGAGGACATTATGTTAAATGAAGTAAGTCAGACACAGAAGGACAAATATTGTATGATCTCACTGATATGAACTAATGACAATATTTAAACTCACAGACATAAAATATAGTACATAGCTTACCAGGATATAGAATGAGGCTAAAGAATGGGAAGTGGTTGCTTAATATGAGCAGAATGCTCAACTAGGTTGAATTTAAAAGTTTGGAAATGGACAGAGATGATGGTAGAACATAATTCTGAGAATAATTAACAGTGCTGAATGGTGTGTGAATGTGGTGGAAAGGGTAAGTTCAGAATCAAGTATGTCACCAGAAGGAAAGTTGGAGGTTAAAACACGGGAATGTATAACACACTGAATCTTGTGGTGGACAATGTCCATGATTAACTGTACAAATATTAAAAAGTTCTTTCGTGAACTAGAACAAATGTATGACACTGTTACAGGAGTTAATGATAGATGGGGAAAATACACCTTTTGCAAACTATGGAGTATAGTCAACTGGAATATTTTAATACTCTTTCATGAACATTAACTAATGGGCCTCACCAAAACTGTGGGTCAATAATGGAGGGGGGGGTGGATAAGAAGTATGGGAGGATTTGGGTTTCCTTTTATTTTTATTTCTTTTCTGGAGTAATAAAAATGTTCTAAAATTGATCACAGGTTGTATGAACAACTATGTGATGATACTATGAGCCAGTGATTTGCATGGTGTGTGAATATACCTCAATAAAACTGCATTAAAAAAAAAAGTTGGCAAGGAAGTAGCCAATAATAGTGGGACAAAGAAGAATTCTGACGTTACGTGGTGCCGGTGAAAGGATGTTCTGCGAATGCCTAGGAACACAATCACTTTTAAGTCTACAACATTGTGGAGGGAATTAAAGAGAACTTGGGGTAAAATAAAGAAAAAACGGTTATGAGTCAGTTTGCAAAGGATAAGGTGAAAGATGGGTGAAAGCAGAGATCTTAGAAACTAAGTCCATGATACTAAGGGAGGAAACAAGGCAATCGAGATGATCTAATAGAGTCTATTTGGAGAGCAGGGAGGAAAACGATACACGTATTAAAAGGCACAACAATGGGGGTGGCTGTCTTTAAGTGGAAAGATTCCAAAGTATGACTGACGGAAACCATCTGGTCCTTTAAAAAGTGGATCACGGAAGTGGGGTGGGTTAAACAGCAGAACTTAACAGCGATCCAAAGAGAAGAGGATCTTCATGGAGGGAGCAGAGGAGAGGTGAACTAAGGTATGGACTGTAGCCGTGGAAAGGTGGGATGGTGAGGCAAGGCGTTCGACTCAGAAGCTTAGATAAGAAACACTGAGAGCGGCGCCGAGAAGCAGGACTGGGGACAGTGGCGTGGCCCGGGGTGCTCTCACCTTGGCCTTGTAGCTGGGCAGATTGCAGAGGATGTCCGTGCGCAGAGCCTCTTCGGCCAGGCTGCGGGCGCACAGGCTCCGCCACACCTCGCTGTTCTCATCGCCGTGCAGGCAGCGGTACCAGTGCTTGCACACCAGGGCGCAGCTCCGCAGCTCGGACAGCTCCAGGTAGGAGAACACCAACTCCAGCACCCGGCTGGGTAGCCGCCCCCCGACCCCCGAGGACCCGCAGCTCGCGCCGGAGCCCGCGCCCGCGCCTGCGCCGCCACCGCTACAGCCAGCAGCGCCCGAGACTGCCCCAGCCCCTGAGGCCGGCGCCGCCATCGCCTCACCAGCCGGCCCGAGGGCCGCCGTCGCCGCCGCTTCCCCCCGTCTCTCCTCAGGAGGCCAAGCCTCGCCTAGAGACCGGAGCAGCTCGCTCACCAACCCTTCACAGTCAACTGCCCGGCTCCTCCACCACTCCCGCCCCTGGCCCGGGGCGTCCGACGCGCGCCCCGCCTCACTGAGGGCAAACGCGCCGGCCGCGCGGGCGTCCCCCGCCCCTCCCCTGTTCCCGCGGCTCAGCGCTGCGGCCGGAACCGCCCGACTCGCGTGGCCTCCCCGCGGCGCGCCCGTAGCTCCGCCATGCCTGTTGAGGGCACGAAGCAAGGGCGCACGCCCAGCTCGCTCGCGGTTCCTCTCGGCCCCGGATGTGACTGTTTGGCTGAGGCGCCTTGCGCCCTACGCTTGTTGGGATTGGGCATTAGAGGGTGAGGTCATCACGAGACGCCGAGGAGGGGAGCGGGAAGAGCAGGTATGAGGCTGGTGCTCGTAGGTTCGTGGCTGCTCTCCAGTGTCGTTTCCTTTTTAATATAATGGCCCTGTGATGGCTCTCCTGGGCTCCTTCTCCTATGAGGTTTAGGTCCTTTGTCAGGTCCCTGCTTTAGACTCCGACCTAAAGCACGAAACTTCTCTTCTTGCTGGCCAAGTCCTGGCTCAGTTACTTTCGGCTTGAGTTGGAGCCTCTTTCTTTACTTTCTGCAGCCAAGGTCGTCTTTTCCTGGCCAGATCCTTTCGTGTCCCTAAGTACTGGTACTTATCAGAACGTGTGTTCCTGCGTATATTTGGAAAACATGGTCGCCGCATCTGTACTTCCCCCGGCCCCCCACTGTGTCTTGCAAACCATCAAGTGCCGTTTAAGTGCCACTTACTTTGGACAAAGTGTTGTCTTTCCCAGATCCACTGCTTACTAGGTGTGTTAAGGTAAGCTATTTTCATTCAATTAAACATTCCAATAGGGAGAATAATGTGGAGGTTACAATTATAGTGACTTCTTGGAAGGGAAAGAATTTAGGCAATATTTGGTCCTGCTACCTTTTCCTAGGGGGCCCAAAAGATTTTTGGACACCTTTCGAGAATGCTTAGTAAGAGAATAATAACCATCGTTTGAGCCACAATGTGAGCCAGGCACTATAATAGATCCTTTTCGTGGGTTTTTATGTAATTTTCAAAACAACCCTGTAATGTAAGTGATTGTAATACTATGACTCCCTTAGTAAGCAACTTCAATGTCTTGCAACCTTTACGTAAGAAATCTTTCCTGGAGCTCCCCTGCTGTGCATAACATTTCTTGTTCCCTAGCTAAAACAAAAGAGCAGCAACTACCTTCTTCCTTACTTTCAGATATGCAGTGTTTGATTGTAACTTGCTGTTCCCTGCTTCCCAAACGTCTTTTTCTCCTAGCTCAGTAACCCAAATTCTTTTCATCGTTATTAAGTTCCATGCCACGGTTCTTAAGTCATTTTGGTTACTATCCAGCTTCTCCACATCAAAACCAACCTTGTAATATCCAAGTATGTTAAGAAAATTTGAGCTATATTGATTATAGTGATGGTGACTGTCTCTCAGATTTGATTCCTTGAATAGTAGTGTACCTCAAACTAGGGAGTTTCATTCATTAAGGACTTTGGCCTTTTTCCTATCTGTTATAGTATAGGTGAAGTAAAGCCTTTGAAGGATCTGATGAGATAATTCTGGTACTAATCTAGTCCAGTCATTGAAGTGACTTTTAGTGGTAGACTGCTCCTCAAGTGACCCAGGTAGAATTTCAAAGTCAGAAAAGTTGCCTTTTTCACTCCTTTTCTTTCTACAAATCTTTCACCTGCTCCACAATCACCCCACCATGCTTCCTCTCCCATGTTCAGTACCCTTATTCTGCTCTTTGGCTTGTCAGAACTGCCAGCATTAGTGCCCCACCCTTTCTAAAAATGCTCCAAATTACCCCCACCCTCCTCTTCCACCCACTTTATGATCTCAGTTGGTGTTGGAAGAGATCTATTATCTAATTAAATCTCATTCACAATAGGGTATGATTAATTGCTGTGCTTGACCCTCCTTTAAGGTATCTACATATGAAGAAAAAACCTTGTTGACTTGATACCTGAATGTGGAGATGGTGGCACTGAGCTATTTCTGGTAGATTCTCCAGTCCCAGTATTAGAAAATCAAGAAGCAGTGGCTTGACACCTCATTTCTGAAAGATTGCTGATTTAACCTAGACAGAATTACATTTTTTCTCACTACCCTTCTATCACAGCAGTTTAATTGTTCAGCACTTTCTGTTGGTAGTCTTTGGGTGTGTTTCAAATAATAAGAAATAATTTTAATTTTGTAGACTTAGTAAACAAGTGATTTTGAAGGCTCTGGTTAAACTATTGATCAGTATTCTGCATGAAAAATGTTGATTGACTAAAATTAACAGCCTCACAGAAGTGTATGGATTTCTGGGGCCTTCCCAGTTTTATTTTCCTTAACATTCCCCATAATAGGTCTCTATTTTATTTTTCTGACTAGCTAGGTGGTCAGTGAATATTAGCCATGTGATTTAGAGATTAACAATTTAATTTGTTTTTTACTCTGGTGCACAGAGTTTAGGTAGGACTGTTTTAGGGTCTTGTGAGATGAACAGAGCCATAGTTACTACTGGCTGCATTATGGAAAAATTTATAGGAACTGTAGTATGCTTAAAGTAGTAAAAAACTCACTTATTGTCTAACTCTTCACACATCGGGGTAACCAAATGTACCTTTAAAATTGAGCTGATCTTTTCCAAGGAATTAGATTTTGCCACTCAACATTTACTTAGATCTCCCATTGGTAGAGCTATGGTGGAGGGATAGAGGTACCAGAAACCCTGCCTCATTCTTGTCTTAGAGAAAACCTAAATTCCTGGTAGGGATCCAAAATCTGTATGCACACAAAACTCAGCAAATCCTAAAGTTGTAAAGTGCAGTCTTTCAAACTTGAAAGTTGATTCATCATAGAAAAATTAAAATGGCAATTTAGGAAATAAGTGATCAACACCAAAAAGATTCATAACAGGGTTAAACAAAATTATTTTTAACTTAAACGTCCTTTTCAATAGTTAATTCAGATTTCATGTTTTAAGATAAGGTATTGTCACCATATAGTAGGTCACTAGTCATCACAGATGACGATTTCTTTTTCTTTTTTTTTTCCAGATGACAGTTTTTTTTTTATTCAGTTTTATTGAGGTATATTTGCATGCCATGCAGTCATCCATGGTGTACAATCAACTGTACCATCATATATTTGTGCATTCATCACCCCAGTCAATTTTTGAACATTTTCCTTACACCAAAAAGAATAAAAATAAGAATAAAAAATAAAAGTAAAAAAGAACACCCAAATCATTTCACCACCACCCTGCTATCCCACCCTATCTTTCATTTAGTTATTGTCCCCATTTTTCTACTCATCCATCCATACACTGGTTAAAGAGAGTGTGAGCCACAAGGTTTTCCCAATCACAGCATTACACCATGTAAGCTACATAGTTACATAATCGTCTTCAAGAATCAAGGCTACTGGGTTGCAGTCTGACAGTTTCAGGTATTTCCTTCTAGTTATTCCAATACACTAAAACCTAAAAAGGGATATCCAGATGACAGTTTTAAGTCTCAGTAATATCTGTTTTTCTCATTTGAGCTCCTATTTAATTTCAGTCAGATAGTAAATATAAATTTTTTATGGATCAAAACAAGTACATGCAAAGTTCCAAATATAGAAAATACAAAGTACATGCATATTTCAAAGACTAGTTATTGGTGTCCATTTTGGATTCTATACGAAACTGTTCAATGCACATTGTAAGCCCAAGGACCATGCAAAAGGGTTTCCCACATATTAAATATTTAGTATCTTGCAAAAAATAATTAATGCACTAGATACTTCAGATGATAACTGCTCTAAACAAAACTTTTGCATTTATTATATGCACTAGATGCCTTTCATTTTTAATTGTGTTAAGTGTCCTTTTTTTCTTGGTTAATCTGGAGAGTTTGGCAAGAGTCTTTGTTAGGACATAAAATTATTTAACTACTGTTTCAGTACTTGTCAGCAAAAATCAAACCACTAGGGTTCCCTGTCTTACCTCCCTCTGAGTCATTTCCTCCTCAAGCCTCTCCTTTAAATTTTATTTGCTTCAGTCTCTATTTATTAGTTTCTTCTGTATGCTAATTGAGTGCTTCTGCTGGCATTTAAAAAAATGTATATTTTTCTTTTTCCCATTTTGTTGTCTTTATGAAAATTGCTTTATCTGATTTTGTGACCATGTTTCTGTTACATTGATTACTGAAAGATTAGATTAGTGATGTTTTGCAGTCTAATGATAGAAATTCCTTGTGTGTGACTAGAAGTGGGAGGAAATAAGGAGCTTTGTGTTTGGAATGGAAACTTTAGGCCTATTGTCAGATTATTTTAAATGATTTTTTCAGAAAATATTAGGAAATTCATCTCTCTACCATTGGACTAAATTCACAGTATCTTAATTAATTGAAAATAATTAAGCAACTATGGCAGCTTTTCACTCAATAAATTCTCCCTTGGCTTGTGAAATGAAAAATTAAATTTGTCTGGATAGACTTGCTTCCTTTCACCTGATCATTAGAATTGTATAAATTGCCCCAGTTTCCTTTTTTTCCTTGCTAAACAGGCAGTTAGGACAGGGTAGTATTATTTGGTGAGCCCCAGATTATGGATCTGGATGTGTAGGGGACCAGGAATCTAACTTTTGCACATAAGCATGACTGTGCAGGTAGATGATAGTGTGGTAAAAATTATATGAGTACATTTAAAGACAGTAATGAATTGTTAGTAGCTTTTAGTAATTTCTGTATTTTCAAAGAATACTAATAAGTAAGCCTGTTGTCTAGCTGAGTTATTAGAAAAGGATGCTCATTATTTAAAAGTTTGGGATCCTTTTATATTGTATCCCATCCAAATCCCAAGGAGCAACTGATCTTGTGCAAATTATTTAACCTTTCTGACCTTTCTAAGACTCAGTTTTATTATCTGTAAAGTGGAATATACCAATCAGAAAGATTGTTTTGAGAGTAATTAGATGACCTACTGAATTAGTCTCTGGTGGTAAGACCAAAGGGGCTGCCTTTTTTTTTTTTTTTTTTTTTTAAAGGGAAAGAGCTTTTTTTAGTGACACACAGTTGGCACTTTTGACCTAGTATCTCCTTGAACAAGTCTCTCTTTTACGTGAGAATGTGCTATGTTTGTCAGAGAAATCTGGTGTTCAGACTGTCAGAATTCTTTCTTCTCTTTCCCCCACCTGTGGGTTTTCCCCAAGCTTCCATATTGGTTCACTGACGCGACTGCCAATATACTGCAACTCCTTTGTCTAATTTTGTTTGCCTTTTTGAAATAAAAGCCATTAATGTCAGAAGTTAATTAAAAAATAATTATTTGACTTTCCTTTGACCACTATCCCTGTCACGTTTACTTTCCCAGTGACAGTTAACATCCTGTATATTTAATGTATATCTTTTCCCTCCATTAAAACAAAACAAAACACTATATGTATGTGTGATATATATGGATACATTATATATATATATATATATATGCATTTATATAGTATGTGTGAACATCAAATAGTTTTGTTTTGTAAGACCCAAGGGTCTGCATTTTTAACCAGTTTCCCAGATGATTATTGGTATAATACATGTTCTCAAAGTTTAGCATGCATTAGAATCACCTGGAGGGCTTGTTAGACACATTGCTGGGCCCCACCTCCAGCTTCTAATTCAGTAAGTCTAGGGTGGGGTCCGACAATTTGAATTTCTAACAAGTTCCCAGGTTTGATGCAGATACTGTTAGTCTGGGGACCACAATTTAAAAATCAATGGTGTAGTGTATATGTCACTTTGACTAGACTAATAAAACTAGGAAAAGTAATAATGTGCCAGGCACTATTATGTGAGATTTTAAAATGTCTTTTCATTAAATTAAATATTGAATATTAGTAGTAAATATTTCTTATTGCATTACTGTTAAATCCTTGTATGAAACCTGCAATTATGGTTTTCCCCCCCTTCACAGAGTCTTCTGGGCCATTATGGCAGTCAAGTGGACTGGTGGACAATCTTCAGTTCTCTGCTTGAATGCAAGTAAAGAAGGGTTAGTCGCTTCTGGAGCAGAGGGTGGAGATCTCATGACTTGGGGTGAAGATGGGACTCCAGTAGGACACATGCGATTCCAGGGAGCTGATGATGTTACGAGTGTCTTATTCTCCCCTACCTGCCCCAACAAGCTCTATGCCTCACATGGAGAAAACGTTAGCATTCTGGATGTCAGGTCACTCAAAGATTCCCTGGATCATTTTCATGTGAATGAAGAAGAAATCAATTGTCTTTCATTGAATGAAACAGAAAACCTGCTGGCTTCTGCTGATGACTCTGGGGCAATCAAAATCCTAGACTTGGAAAATAAGAAAGTTAGCAGATCCCTGAAGAGACATTCCAATATCTGTTCTTCTGTGGCTTTTCGGCCTCAAAGGCCTCAGAGCCTGGTGTCATGTGGACTGGATATGCAGGTGATGCTTTGCAGAGAGTACTTGCTAAATGGGATTTGCTAACAGAATCATATTGATTGAGCTAAATGTATATTTGCACTTTCTGTCCTCTACTAACATCCATTTATGAACCATAAGCTTTAATTCTACTGCACATTTAATGCTAGCCTGACAAAGCCTAATAGATTTTATTCACAAAGTAATCATTAATCTTTAAGTTGTCTTTCTCTGTGCTTTAAGATATTCCTGAAACCCGAGAATTCAAATATTAATTCTGAAATAACAGAGGGGAGTGCTGAAGGCAAAAGGTTACTACCCATTCTCTACATACTCTGTGTTGTTTTTAAAAAAAGTTGGAGGGGCTGAGTCTGTTGTTTGACATTAAAATTCTGGGATGCATTAATTAAATTTTGTGTCTTGGTGACGAAGATCAAAGCATTGTATTCAATGCTGAGTTTTGAAAGTAGCTTCAACAAATTAACCTAAATCCAGAGGAAGGCCATCAGGAGTGTAAATGTATCTAGAAACCTCGTTAGGTGGAGTGTTTAATTCTTGATTTTCTTGAGGGGAAAAATGGATTATGCTGTTCTAAATAGCAGACATCACAGGGAAGTAGATGTTGGTTTAATAAAAGAAAGCTTTCAAAGAGCTTGAACTTCTCCGTAGCGGGATATTCTTCCTCTTGAGAGTAAATCTGTTCTCACTGGGGTTGGAATAACATTACTCTTACTTGCAGAGCACCTAGTACTTGCCAGTGCTTTAAATATATTAGTTTTATTAGTTTTAATTCTAATCACACCCTGCTGGATAGTTATTCCCTTTTAACAAATGAGGAAACAGATTCAAATTAAGTATCCACACAGCTGCCTAAACTGGGATTCACACCTCAGTTGCTCTGGCTCTAAAGCCTGTTTTTTCTTCTGTGACACCAGAGGTATTCAAGCAGAATATCATCAGAATGTGGTAGAAGACGTTCTTGGTTTGGGAATAGGTGACTTCTAGAAGGAGAACCATTGTTTTATTAATGACCTGTATATACTGTTCTAGCCATTTAATCTGCATTTTCAGTTATTTGCAGAATCTTCCAAGACCCTTCTTTTCATCTTCTTGGCCAATGATCTTTACCAGCCCTTCCCCACCTCCCACGTAATAGAAATCAATGGGCCTGATTTTTGTTGTCATAATGATTGCACCACCCCCCACCCCCCAAGCTGCCAGTAGGCACAGTCAGTGGACTCAATAGATGTTTAGTGGACTAAACATCCTGCAGTGTTGGGACAGCATCCCCAAACAATAAAGAATTGTCCAACCAAAAATGTCTATAGAGCCTCTATTGAGAATCTTTCTACAGTACAGGACACAGTAACCCTATAACTCTAAACTCCTTTTCTACTCCTGGGTCTTGACCAAGCCCTTTATAAACCTACATTGTCCACCCTAGTGGTGGTATCTGCCTACATGGTTATGCAGAAAAACCTATTAAACCAGGTGGTTATCTATTTTAAGTAAGCAGATTATACAGTTTATCTTTGACTAATCATTTATTCTTCACCTGTACCAGTTTTTCAATCACTGGTTCATTAATTAACCACTAGGCATGGCACTGGCAATTAGGTATGCAAAGAGTGACCTGTACTCTTCAGATTAGATAAGTAGGTACCCAGAATTTACTATTTTGCCTTCAGTTCTAGCCAGAGGTTTTAGTGACATACAGGTAGAGAACAGTCTAGGAAATTAATATTTTGTGAAAGGAAACCTTAGATAATTGCATAGTCAATTCGACTGCCAAAAATTGCTAAAAGTTCACTGTAGATTACCGTCTGTGCTGGGTTGTGATATAACAACAGTGGCTAATACAGCACAACTATGTAAGAGATTTCATCCTGAACCTTGAAGACATAATGCTCAATGAAATAAGCCAAGCCAGACACAAAAAAGAGAGATATTGTATGGTACCACTAATGTGAACTCTGTGAAAAATGTAAACTAAATATTTTATATTGTAGAATGTAGGGAACCTAGAGATAGATAGCAACTAGTGAAGGGGGAACAATAGTCTAGTAAGAACAGATAAACTATTCAAGGTAATCTCAATGTTATGGGAATGCTCAGGAATAATTACGGTTTGCAGACTTTCCTGGGTATGGTAGGATCATGTTGGAAGCAATGTAGTTATTTTAGGTTATTTGTTTTTCTTATTCCTTTGTTTTGTTAGGGTTTGTTAATTTTCTTGGGTTATGGTAGAGACATGTTGGAAGCAATACAGTTATTTAAGGTTATTTTTTTTTATTCCTTTATTTTGTTTGAATTGGTTTTTTTTAATTTTTGATAAAGTTAAAAAACTATTGCATTAAAAATTTAGCTTCAATATAGTTACTTTAGGTTATTTGGTTTTTCTTATGCCTTTGATTATGGTTTGTTAATTTTCTTGGGGTATGGTAGGAGCATGTTGGATGCAAAGTAATTATTTTAGGTTATTTGTTTTTCTTAATCCTTTGTTTTGTTTGAAAGTTGTGGGGGGGGGGTTGTTTGTTTTAATTTTTTGATACAGTTTAAAAATTTTTTAAAAAAAGAGATTCCATTCTTAACCAAAGTTGAAACTTTATAATTTCTTCTATAATATGTACCTCTTAAAACTTGGTTATCCAGTGTTAGTCTGCAATTTAAGGATAGTCAGCCTAAGGGGAAGCCCAAGAATGTAGGCATAAAAATGGAGAATTTTTACCAGGATAATTTTGAGGGGTATTTCTCCCTGAGCAAATACATTTTATCTCAAGGCAGGAATTGAATTATTCCCATGTTCAACACACCCATCTTTGTTATTATATAAATTATAAAATCATATACTTTGATTTTTGATAGGTTTTAATATTTAGGCAAAGCTCATTCAAAGAGAAAGGGACTTAAAGAACAAAGTATGATTTATTAAGACACTGATATGCTCATTTTTTTAATTAAATAAGTACAAAATAATATTTATAGTATGTGTATAAGCTATAATAAATACCGTTAAATAAATACCTGTCTACACACCACTCAATTATAGTTTTTTTTTTTTTCATAAGGACCTTTGGAAATTTAAAACCATGTATTTCTGTAGCATACACCTTGATTTTTTTTTTCCAATTTCCATATTTGAAAATAAGATCTCTAATACCAACACTTCTAAGGATTTAGGATGAAGGAGGGGGGAGTCTTGCATTTTTAAAAGAGGATCTTTAATTTGAAAATGAGTTTTTTATGTAGAAAGAAAAATTGTGTGATTTTTGAGCAGGGTCACTTGAATACAATCATGTTCACTTCTGAACATTTGCTAATTGTCTGTTTTCTCTCCCTTTGACAAGACCATAAATCCTAAACCCTTGCATTCTTTTCCTTCAGTATCTAGCTCTCCTGCTTAAAGTAGTACTGCTTGAATGGGTAGTTGAGAAATTGAGTCTGAAATACCTTGGAGTCTTTGGTGATTAGGAAGAATAAACAAGTATAAGGAGAATGTCCAGGCAGGAACAACCTGGGAATCCTCAATACTTAGAAGTGATTCAGGAATTAGTAGAATCTGGGGGCTATTAACACATTTAAATGATTTAAGTCAAATACAAAAATGTTTAAGCTGATGAAAATGCTTTGGATGCAGTGTATGTGAATATCTTAGTAGACAGAAAATATAATCCAGAAAATACAGGGTCTGTAGAGCGAGATCTGGATTAGCTGCCAATACTGTTAACCTATCAGATTCTGAAATGTCCATTTTCCTTGTGTTCAGTTTTTTAGTAGACTATCTTCATATCTAGTTTCAGTACTCATTTGTGTTACATTTTCTGATATTTCTTTATTTTTCTTTAGTCTATTTCAATTTGTTAGTGTTTTGGCTTCACCCAAGTAGTGATTGCTAACCACTTAGTAAAATGCTATAAATCCAAGCCAAAAGGAATTCAGTGCTTTCCCTTGCGGAAGCAGAATATAAGTGTTATTAGATGTCATTTCTTTTGAAAAAAGTCTAATGAGAATAATCATATTGTGAAGAGGAAGTTACCTTGAAGAGAAAACCAAATCCTTAACAGTATCAGTAATAGTAATCCTGTTAATTCAGATAAATGCTTTAGACACTCTAAACAAGGTCATTCTTATCCTGTTGTCCATTTTAAATTGTGAGTCTTAATTCAGGAATAGTACTACGTGGTAAAATAAAGCTATTATCTTTCAAAGTATCAGTATTTTTCTTTTTAAATTGGTTTTGATGGGAAGAGAGTGTCACTAGATGATAGTGTAAATTCCTTTCACAAAGCTTATTGTTTTGTTGTAAACAGTTTTATTTACCACTTCACTTTAAATTAATTAGTAGATCGAAAAGCATGGTAGGGGAACAACAACAAAAAGCCAAATATAATACCAGGTGTCCAGTTCAGCAACTGACCTGTTCTTTTCAAGGAGTTATGCTAGAATGAATTAAATCTCAAGAAACTGACAAGGTCGGTCTATATGCCAATTAATAGAATGGGCTAATTATTCTTTACTGTAGGAATTAGACATGGGAAAAAGGAATAGACTGGAATAGTTAGGGAAACCTTGGAGGGACCGGGACTCAAGCTAGCTCCTAGAACGAGTTGTTTGAGTAATGGGAAAGGAAAGGAAAGATTACAGACTGAAATTATTTCATTGATGTTCTAGATTTAGCTTACTTAGTTAATTAGGTCTTTTTTCTGGTAATCAACGTAGACTAAAATTAATAAATTTCATAATCTTCAGTTGTACTTGAAGAGACAAGGTTAGATGACTTAAAGTGGCAGCTGCTTAAAAATTTGGGTTACACTTTAACAGAGTTCGCTAATCAAAATTTATTTAGTATCTTTTTTTGTAAATTCTACCTGACTTCTCATTGGCCTTCTAGTTTTCGCCCAGAGTAGCATTCTACCGGCATGTTGTGGTTGGTAGTGGCTAATTTTTTTTTTTTAATATTGCTCAGAATGTCTCCTATTAATCATTCTCAGACTACTTTGATGGCTTTATTAAAAGTTGAATAACCATGATAGTTGAACAAAATGGCTAGAAATCTGTATTCACTGTAACTTTTGGATCTTATTTCAAGGTGATGCTGTGGAACCTTCAGAAAGCCCGGCCACTCTGGATTACAAACTTACAGGAGGATGAAACAAAAGAGTTAGAAAGCCCACAATCTCCTGGTCAGCTCTTAAACCCTGCTCTAGCCCACTCTGTCTCTGTGGCATCATGTGGCAATATTTTTAGTTGTGGTGCAGAGGATGGTAAGGTTCGAATTTTTAGGGTGATGGGAGTCAAGTGTGAACAGGAACTGGGATTTAGGGGCCATGCTTCGGGGGTATCCCAAGTCTGCTTTCTGCCAGAATCCTATTTGCTGCTTACTGGAGGGAATGATGGAAAGATTATGTTGTGGGATATGAGCAGTGAAGTTGAGAAAAAACAGAAGAGTCCTACAAAACATACTCACAGGAGGAAAACTAAAAGAGCAACTTATACCAAGCAGGGTGGAAACACTGATGCTTCAGTTACAGATGAAGAACATGGAAAAATTTTACCAAAGCTAAGTATTGAGCATGGAGAAAAAGTGAACTGGCTCTTAGGTACAAAAATAAAGGGATGCCAAAATATATTAGTAGCTGATCAGACTAGTTGTATATCTCTATATCCCTTAAATGAATTTTAAGTCCAATAAAAACATTTGAAGAACTGTGGCAAACTTTTTTTTTTAGGTTAAAAAAAATCCTGATTCTTCATTTTAATTTTGTCATATGTAAAATTATACCATTCCATTGTTGAAATTTTAGGACACTTGGGTAAAAGAAGACAATTGGGTAATACTTCATATAGTAAATGACAAAATTTAGAAGAAGAAAGGCAAATAAAAACAAAAAACAGAAAAATTAGGGGAAAGAAAACTCATATTCATTGAGTTCTGACCATGTAACAGCCATTTTACATATATATCATTTCGTATTCCAAATCAATGAAGTGGATGATTTTCACCATTTTAATGCCACAGGAATCAAGACTCAGATATGTTAAGTAACTTGAGGATCCAGGAGAAATGCAGGCACAATTACTTGCTTGAAAAGGACCTTGATTATCTTGTCCAGCTTCCTGTCTTAGAGAAGCCCACATCCTGAGCCAAATGTGGTCACTGCATTGGTTATAACATTAGTTATTTCTAATCCCAAGAGTGACGATCCTTACCAAGTTGGAAGAGGAAACCCGTTCTTTCTTTTGTGTAAAGTCCAGAGGCTTTGCTGGCAATTACCTTTTACACATGTTTCTAAGAGAAGGGGATCAAAGTCGAATCAGTTGAGAATATTATGCATGCTAAGTTGCCCTCTTGGAGATTCTCAATGAATATTGTATTATTAAAGGGTTTGAGAAGTCCTCATCTTAAATTGTCTATAATCAGTTTCTAAAATTGACCTTACAATCGTTTTTGCATGAATCCTTTTTGCATGAAATACCTATTCACATCTCGCAGATCTAGTTTTCTGAAAAACAGTTTGGGACTCTTGCTGCAAGTGACAGAATGGCTTATGGGAGTTAAAAATGAATTTTATGGGTTCACATAACTGAGAAATCCAGGGAAAGGCATGATGTTTGATATTTTTTTCTCTCTGTTAGCTCTGCTTCCCATGGATATAGCTTCATAGTTTCCTACCCCAACTGAAAGTGAGTCTCTTTTCAAAGGTTCCAGCAAAATTCCCAAGACTGACCATAGGTCCTTATTGTGTCACATGCTCATTACAGAGTGAGTCACTATTATGACTAGTGTAAAGCCTGGGTCATTTACCCATCCTTGTGGTTGGAGGGAGATGAAATGGAGAGAGACTTCTGTATAGAGTGAAGTTAGTTTTTTACTTAGAAGGAAAGCAAACATTCTTTCTGTCTAGTACAAATCAAATTAATTTTCTTTAAAAGGACTCTAAGCATATTTAAGCACTTCCTAATGCTTTACAAACTAAAAAAAAATTTTTCAAGTTGATACACAATTCTGAATAAAAGAAGTTCCTTCCATTCATGCTAGAAGGCAATTAAGGAGAAATGAATATGCACGAATGGAAGCAGTTGGATTCAGCTACAGTAGCCATATCTGAACCAAGGTGATATCTTTTATATAAGGCAACTGATTAAAAAAGCAAGGTCCCTAATATTAGTTTTCCATATGATCAAGATTTTTGACTTTTTGTTTGTAAGAATGTTACCTAAGGGAAATGAACCTTTTTCAGTTAACTTTGTACAATATTTAATTCTTTGGTAATTTGTTTGAATTTTGTGACTAACATTCCAGAACTTCATTTTTACTGCAAAATAAACACCTTGGCTTATTTCAGTGATACTGGCATCTCTTTTGAGAATTGCCTTAAGAGCTAGGGAAAGACAGACTGACCCACTGACGGTCCGACAAGTTGCTCTGTTTTTGTATGCGCCATGTCTGGTTCCTCCAGCGTTGCCACTATGAAGAAAGTGGTTCAGCAGCTCCAGCTGGAGGCTGGGCTCAACCGTGTAAAGGTTTCCCGGGCAGCTGCAGATTTGAAACAGTTCTGTCTGCAGAATGCTTAACGTGATCCCCTTCTGACTAGAGTATCTTCAAGTACAAATCCTTTCAGATCCCAGAAAGTCTGCTCCTTTTTGTAGTAAAATGAATCTTTCAAAGGTTTTCTAAATCACTTTTCATGAATCAGTGAATATTCAAAGGAGGGCTAAATTTGAAGCCTATACAAAACCTTATCCCTGTAGTACAGGTGCCATAGTATACAAATTTCTACTTCTGTCAGTCCTTAACGTCTATCTCTCTGAATTTTCATGAGTTTCTATTTCACGTGGGTAATTACTTTATATACACTGGGAACAGCATACAATAAAATACTTGGTATAAGAGAAAAAAAGAGCTGGGAAGAGACTTTAGTTATGTCAGATATGCCCTTTTTGATCATACATTTTCATATTGGGAGTGCTCCAGAACTTGTTCAGAGTCAAGTATAAAGTTGATACACTAATGCACAGTGCTTTGGTCAGAGAACTTACTAGATTTCTTACATAACTTGTAAACTGGTTATATTTTTACCATTTATTAGGATAGTACTGCATAGTTAACAGTGTTTTAATATCTTTCTCATTTAATTGCCACAACTTTGAAAAACATTACTATTATTATTAATAAACCCTGAGAATTTACCTAAGGTGACAGTCTCCCAAAGTCAATCCTTTGATCTTTATTCTGAAGGCAAAGGAAATGTTACCAAAAAAAAAATCTTTTGAGCAATGCCAGGCATCATTGGAATCAGTCTTCCAAAATAAGTTATGTCAGTGTATAAACATTCTGATATCTTTGATTAAATGACTGACTATTATCTTAAATGACTGAATTCTCATTCCTTTAAGGACATGCCTGATAAATATCTGATATAGTACCAGGATGGCAGGAGTGGGCTTGCTTGTGACCTGAGGTAGTACATAATAACAGCAGGAGGATAGGTGTTGGAGATAGACCTGAGTTCAAATCTTGATTCCTCCATGACACTCAGATTCAGGAAGAAATTGATCTGTGTTTAGTAAATTAAGCATGTGTATGAAATATCTGACATAAACCCTGAAATAAGAACTACATGCTATTAACTTCAGATGTTTTACAATAAAAATGTAAAGAACAACAAGGGGCATTTTTCAAAATAAAGACTACTTGTATAGATAGATAATTTATAATATGTTAGAAATTCTTACTATTTGGGAATGGACTGAATTATTAATGCTTGAAAGTTTATTCCTGATCAGGCCAAGTGATTACATGATAACAAATGAATTGTCTAAATGATCTTATATTTTTGTTTTTCTAGTGCTCTTACAAATGAAACTACTCAAGAAGGTTTAATGATGTTGATGTTTTCTACTTTATGGCTTTGCTTTAAATTTTTATATTATAAATGGAAAGCTTGGATTTTTATTTTTTAATTTATTTATTTTGCAATTTAAGGAGCTTCATTTAAAGAATCTTGAAATATCTTGATATTATTTGGAATAGTTTTCTTTGAGGTAGTGCTTGTTATTAATCATATCTGACTAACAACTGAAAAAGACCCAATATATAGATTTTTTTTACTATTTTTTCTTAACTATTCCATATCTCTTTAGTCTCTCCCCCTACTAATAAACCCCTCTTTCCAATGGCAAATTCCAAGTGAGGTTCCATAAGTCAGGCCTAGTATTTCATAATTCTTTTAGAACTATGGGGAAAAGTTTACATGTACTGTTGTGGTTGCTAAGCTGACAGGATGTGAGTCTGGAGGTGCCCTACCTGTGGAAAAAGTCTTTCCTAGAGATGGAGAGACAGAATCTTCACTGTAATTTTGAGGCTGTAACCAGCCATGACTGAAACAACCGCTCCTGGACTTCCTAGTTCTATGAGCCTGCCTGCCTGCCTTCATTCATTCATTCATTCATTTCACTTAAGCTAGTTCGAGATTCTTAACACTTACAACTAAAAATCTTAACCAATTACATGGAAAATCAGTAAATGTTTAGTGATCTCACTTGGAATTTAAGGAAAGAGTAATACCATTCTTGAATTTAAAAGCTCATTGACGGAGACTGGTGAGCTGTAAGTTTTAGTTACTCCTCCAGGAAAGTAGGTAGAAAGCCAGGAACTGCGTGGACTGGACACCACAGAGCAATCTGTCTTTGGGCATACTTCATACAACACTCATGAAAATGTCGAACTGCTGAGACCAGCGAAATCTGTAACTTTTTGCGGCCAGGGGACCCACGCCCCTCCCTGCCAGGCTCAGTCCCGTGGGAGGAGGGGCTGCCAGCTCCGGGAAGGAGAAGGGAGAACTGCAGTGGTAGCCCTTATCGGAAACCCATTCTACTGATCCATACTCCAACCATAGATAGACTGAGACCAGACACCAGAGAATCTGAGAGCTGCCAGCCCAGCAGAGAGGAGACAGGCATAGAAAAAAAAAAAACAACACGAAAAACTCCAAAATAAAAGCAGAGGATTTTTGGAGTTCTGGTGAACACAGAAAGGGGAAGGGCGGAGCTCAGGCCTTGAGGCGCATATGCAAATCCCGAAGAAAAGCTGATCTCTCTGCCCTATGGACCTTTCCTTAATGGCCCTGGTTGCTTTGTCTATTAGCATTTCAATAACCCATTAGATCTCTGAGGAGGGCCCTTTTTTTTTTTTTTTTTTTTTTAATCCTTTTTTCTTTTTCTAAAACAATTACTCTAAGAAGCCCAATACAGAAAGCTTCAAAGACTTGCAATTTGGGCAGGTCAAGTCAAGAGCAGAACTAAGAGAGCTCTGAGACAAAAGGCAATAATCCAGTGGCTGAGAAAATTCACTAAACACCACAACTTCCCAAGAAAAGGGGGGTGTCCGCTCACAGCCACCATCCTGGTGGACAGGAAACACTCCTGCCCATCGCCAGCCCCATAACCCAGAGCTGCCCCAGACAACCCAGTGTGACGGAAGTGCTTCAAATAACAGGCACACACCACAAAACTGGGCGTGGACATTAGCTTTCCCTGCAACCTCAGCTGATTGTCCCAGAGTTGGGAAGGTGGAGCAGTGTGAATTAACAAAGCCCCATTCAGCCATCATTTGACCAGACTGGGAGCCTCCCTACACAGCCCAGCAGCCCAGAACTGCCCTGGAGGGACGGCACTCACCTGTGACAGCACAGTCATCCCTCAACAGAGGACCCGGGGTGCACAGCCTGGAAGAGGGGACCACTTGCAAATCTCAGGAGCCATACGCCAATACCAAGGACTTGTGGGTCAGTGGCAGAGACAAACTGTGGCAGGACTGAACTGAAGGATTAGACTATTGCAGCAGCTTTAAAACTCCAGGATAACCAGGGAGATTTTATTGTTAGGGCCAACCCCCTCCCCGACTGCCAAGAAACACGCCCCACATACAGGGCAGGCAACACCAACTACACACGCAAGCTTGGTACACCAATTGGGCCCCACAAGACTCACTCCCCCACTCACCAAAAAGGCTAAGCAGGGGAGAACTGGCTTGTGGAGAACAGGTGGCTCGTGGACGCCACCTGCTGGTTAGTTAGAGAAAGTGTACTCCGCAAAGCTGTAGATCTGATAAATTAGAGATAAGGACTTCAATAGGTCTACAAACCCTAAAAGAACCCTATCAAGTTCAGCAAATGCCACGAGGCCAAAAACAACAGAAAATTATAAAGCATATGAAAAAACCAGACGATATGGATAACCCAAGCCCAAGCACCCAAATCAAAAGACCAGAAGAGACACAGCACCTAGAGCAGCTACTCAAAGAAATAAGATGAACAATGAGACCATAGTACGGGAGATAAAGGAAATCAAGAAGACTCTAGAAGAACATAAAGAAGACATTGCAAGACTAAATAAAAAAATGGATGATCTTCTGGAAATTAAAGAAACTGTTGACCAAATTAAAAAGATTCTGGACACTCATAGTACAAGACTAGAGGAAGTTGAACAACGAATCAGTGACCTGGAAGATGACAGAATGGAAAATGAAAGCATAAAAGAAAGAATGGGGAAAAAAATTGAAAAAATCAAAATGGACCTCAGGGATATGATAGATAATATGAAACGTCCAAATATAAGACTCATTGGTGTCCCAGAAGGGGAAGAAAAGGGTAAAGGTCTAGGAAGAGTATTCAAAGAAATTGTTGGGGAAAACTTCCCAAATCTTCTAAACAACATAAATACACAAATCATAAATGCTCAGCGAACACCAAATAGAATAAATCCAAATAAACCCACTCCGAGACATATACTGATCACACTGTCAAACACAGAAGAGAAGGAGCGAGTTCTGAAAGCAGCAAGAGAAAAGCAATTCACCACATACAAAGGAAACAGCATAAGACTAAGTAGTGACTACTCAGCAGCCACCATGGAGGCAAGAAGGCAGTGGCACGATATATTTAAAATTCTGAGTGAGAAAAATTTCCAGCCAAGAATACTTTATCCAGAAAAGCTCTGCTTCAAATTTGAGGGAGAGCTTAAATTTTTCACAGACAAACAAATGCTGAGAGAATTTGCTAACAAGAGACCTGCCCTACTGGAGATACTCAAGGGAGCCCTACAGACAGAGAAACAAAGAAAGGACAGAGAGACTTGGAAAAAGGTTCAGTACTAAAGAGATTCGGTATGGGTACAATAAAGGAAATTAATAGAGAGAGGGAAAAATATGGCAAACATAAACCAAAGGATAAGATGGCCGATTCAAGAAATGCCTTCACGGTTATAACGTTGAATGTAAATGGATTAAACTCCCCAATTAAAAGATATAGATTCGCAGAATGGATCAAAAAAAATGAACCATCAATATGTTGCATACAAGAGACTCATCTTAGACACAGGGACACAAAGAAACTGAAAGTGAAAGGATGGAAAAAAATATTTCATGCAAGCTACAGCCAAAAGAAAGCAGGTGTAGCAATATTAATCTCAGATAAAATAGACTTCAAATGCAGGGATGTTTTGAGAGACAAAGAAGGCCACTACATACTAATAAAAGGGGCAATTCAGCAAGAAGAAATAACAATCGTAAATGTCTATGCACCCAACCAAGGTGCCACAAAATACATGAGAGAAACACTGGCAAAACTAAAGGAAGCAATTGATGTTTCCACAATAATTGTGAGAGACTTCAACACATCACTCTCTCCTATAGATAGATCAACCAGACAGAAGACCAATAAGGAAATTGAAAACCTAAACAATCTGATAAATGAATTAGATTTAACAGACATATACAGGACATTACATCCCAAATCACCAGGATACACGTACTTTTCTAGTGCTCACGGAACTTTCTCCAGAATAGATCATATGCTGGGACATAAATCAAGCCTCAATAAATTTAAAAAGATTGAAATTATTCAAAGCACATTTTCTGACCACAATGGAATAAAATTAGAAGTCAATAACCATCAGAGACTTAGAAAATTCACAAATACCTGGAGGTTAAACAACACACTCCTAAACAATCAGTGGGTTAAAGAAGAAATAGCAAGAGAAATTGCTAAATATGTAGAGACAAATGAAAATGAGAACACAACATACCAAAACCTATGGGATGCAGCAAAAGCAGTGCTAAGGGGGAAATTTATAGCACTAAACGCATATATTAAAAAGGAAGAAAGAGCCAAAATCAAAGAACTAATGGATCAACTGAAGAAGCTAGAAAATGAACAGCAAACCAATCCTAAACCAAGTACAAGAAAAGAAATAACAAGGATTAAAGCAGAAATAAATGACATAGAGAACAAAAAAACAATAGAGAGGATAAATATCACCAAAAGTTGGTTCTTTGAGAAGATCAACAAGATTGACAAGCCCCTAGCTAGACTGACAAAATCAAAAAGAGAGAAGACCCATATCAACAAAATAATGAATGAAAAAGGTGACATAACTGCAGATCCTGAAGAAATAAAAAAAATTATAAGAGGATATTATGAACAACTGTATGGCAACAAACTGGATAATGTAGAAGAAATGGACAATTTCCTGGAAACATATGAACAACCTAGACTGACCAGAGAAGAAATAGAAGACCTCAACCAACCCATCACAATCAAAGAGATCCAATCAGTCATCAAAAATATTCCCACAAATAAATGCCCAGGGCCAGATGGCTTCACAGGGGAATTCTACCAAACTTTCCAGAAAGAACTGACACCAATCTTACTCAAACTCTTTCAAAACATTGAAGAAAATGGAACACTACCTAACTCATTTTATGAAGCTAACATCAATCTAATACCAAAACCAGGCAAAGATGTTACAAAAAAGGAAAACTACTGGCCAATCTCCCTAATGAATATAGATGCAAAAATCCTCAACAAAATACTTGCAAATCGAATCCAAAGACACATTAAAAAAATCATACACCATGACCAAGTGGGGTTCATTCCAGGCATGCAAGGATGGCTCAACATAAGAAAAACAATCAATGTATTACAACACATTAAAAACTCGAAAGGGAAAAATCAATTGATCATCTCAATAGATGCTGAAAAAGCATTTGACAAAATCCAACATCCGTTTTTGATAAAAACACTTCAAAAGGTAGGAATTGAAGGAAACTTCCTCAACATGATAAAGAGCATATATGAAAAACCCACAGCCAGCATAGTACTCAATGGTGAGAGACTGAAAGCGTTCCCTCTAAGATCAGGAACAAGACAAGGATGCCCGCTGTCACCACTGTTTTTCAACATTGTGCTGGAAGTGCTAGCCAGGGCAATCCGGCAAGACAAAGAAATAAAAGGCATCCAAATTGGAAAAGAAGAAGTAAAACTGTCATTGTTTGCAGATGATATGATCTTATATCTAGAAAAACCTGAGAAATCAACGATACAGCTACTAGAGCTAATAAACAAATTTAGCAAAGTAGCGGGATACAAGATTAATGCACATAAGTCAGGAATGTTTCTATATGCTAGAAATGAACAAACTGAAGAGACACTCAAGAAAAAGATACCATTTTCAATAGCAACTAAAAAAATCAAGTACCTAGGAATAAACTTAACCAAAGATGTAAAGACCTATACAAAGAAAACTACATAACTCTACTAAAAGAAATAGAAGGGGACCTTAAAAGATGGAAAAATATTCCATGTTCATGGATAGGAAGGCTAAATGTCATTAAGATGTCAATTCTACCCAAACTCATCTACAGATTCAATGCAATCCCAATCAAAATTCCAACAACCTACTTTGCAGACTTGGAAAAGCTAGGTATCAAATTTATTTGGAAAGGGAAGATGCCTCGAATTGCTAAAGACACTCTAAAAAAGAAAAACCTAGTGGGAGGACTTACACTCCCTGACTTTGAAGCTTATTATAAAGCCACAGTTGCCAAAACAGCATGGTACTGGCACAAAGATAGACATATAGATCAATGGAATCGAATTGAGAATTCAGAGATAGACCCTCAGATCTATGGCCGACTGATCTTTGATAAGGCCCCCAAAGTCACTGAACTGAGCCATAATGGTCTTTTCAACAAATGGGGCTGGGATAGTAGGATATCCATATCCAAAAGAATGAAAGAGGACCCCTACCTCACCCCCTACACAAAAATTAACTCAAAATGAAACAAAGATCTCAATATAAAAGAAAGTACCATAAAACTCCTAGAAGATAATGTAGGAAAACATCTTCAAGACCTTGTATTAGGCGGCCACTTCCTAGACTTTACACCCAAAGCACAAGCAACAAAAGAGAAAATAGATAAATGGGAACTCCTCAAGCTTAGAAGTTTCTGCACCTCAAAGGAATTTCTCAAAAAGGTAAAGAGGCAGCCAACTCAATGGGAAAAAATTTTTGGAAACCATGTATCTGACAAAAGACTGATATCTTGCATATATAAAGAAATCCTACAACTCAATGACAATAGTACAGACAGCCCAATTATAAAATGGGCAAAAGATATGAAAAGACAGTTCTCTGAAGAGGAAATACAAATGGCCAAGAAACACATGAAAAAATGTTCAGCTTCACTAGCTATTAGAGAGATGCAAATTAAGACCACAATGAGATACCATCTCACACCGGTTAGAATGGCTGCCATTAAACAAACAGGAAACTACAAATGCTGGAGGGGATGTGGAGAAACTGGAACTCTTATTCATTGTTGGTGGGACTGTATAATGGTTCAGCCACTCTGGAATTTAGTCTGGCAGTTCCTTAGAAAACTAGATATAGAGCTACCATTCGATCCAGCGATTGCACTTCTCGGTATATACCCGGAAGATCGGAAAGCAGTGACACGAACAGATATCTGCACGCCAATGTTCATAGCAGCATTATTCACAATTGCCAAGAGATGGAAACAACCCAAATATCCTTCAACAGATGAGTGGATAAATAAAATGTGGTATATACACACGATGGAATACTACGTGGCAGTAAGAAGGAACGATCTCGTGAAACATACGACAACATGGATGAACCTTGAAGACATAATGCTGAGCGAAATAAGCCAGGCACAAAAAGAGAAATATTATATGCTACCACTAATGTGAACTTTGAAAAATGTAAAACAAATGGTTTATAATGTAGAATGTAGGGGAACTAGCAGTAGAGAGCAATTAAGGAAGGGGGAACAATAATCCAAGAAGAACAGATAAGCTATTTAACGTTCTGGGGATGCCCAGAAATGACTATGGTCTGTTAATTTCTGATGGATATAGTAGGAACAAGTTCACGGAAATGTTGCTATATTAGGTAACTTTCTTGGGGTAAAGTAGGAACATGTTGGAAGTTAAACAGTTATCTTAGGTTAGTTGTCTTTTTCTTACTCCCTTGTTATGGTCTCTTTGAAATGTTCTTTTATTGTATGTTTGTTTTCTTTTTAACTTTTTTTTTCATACAGTTGATTTAAAAAAGAAGGGAAAGTGAAAAAAAAAAAACAAAACAGAAAAACAAGGAAAAAAAAAAGATGTAGTGCCCCCTTGAGGAGCCTGTGGAGAATGCAGGGGTATTCGCCTACCCCACCTCCATGGTTGCTAACATGACCACAGACATAGGGGACTGGTGGTTTGATGGGTTGAGCCCTCTACCATAAGTTTTACCCTTGGGAAGACGGTTGCTGCAAAGGAGAGGCTAGGCCTCCCTATATTTGTGCCTAAGAGTCTCCTCCTGAATGCCTCTTTGTTGCTCAGATGTGGCCCTCTCTCTCTGGCTAAGCCAACTTGAAAGGTGAAATCACTGCCCTCCCCCCTACGTGGGATCAGACACCCAGGGGAGTGAATCTCCCTGGCAACGTGGAATATGACTCCCAGGGAGGAATGTAGACCCGGCATCGTGGGACGGAGAACATCTTCTTGACCAAAAGGGGGAAGTGAAAGGAAATGAAATAAGCTTCAGTGGCAGAGAGATTCCAAAACAAGCCGAGAGGTCACTCTGGTGGGCACTCTTACGCACACTTTAGACAACCCTTTTTAGGTTCTAAAGAATTGGGGTAGCTGGTGGTGGATACCTGAAACTATCAAACTACAACCCAGAACCCATGAATCTCGAAGACAGTTGTATAAAAATGTAGCTTATGAGGGGTGACAATGGAATTGGGAAAGCCATAAGGACCACACTCCACTTTGTCTAGTTTATGGATGGATGTGTAGAATAATAGGGGAAGGAAACAAACAGACAAAGGTACCCAGTGTTCTTTTTTACTTCAATTGCTCTTTTTCACTCTAATTATTATTCTTGTTATTTTTGTGTGTGTGCTAATGAAGGTGTCAGGGATTGATTTAGGTGATGAATGTACAACTATGTAATGGTACTGTAAACAATCGAAAGTACAATTTGTTTTGTATGACTGCGTGGTATGTGAATATATCTCAATAAAATGATGATTAAAAAAAAAAAAAAAAAAAAAAGTGAAGGTGTTGTGGAGCCATTGTGGTGAGGACCATGTTGCTGCTAAACATCTGCTCACTGGTACACCTGAGGTTGGGGAAACCATACGAGGCAAAGAACTTGGGTCAGGATCAGGACTAAAATACAGTGACGTGGGTTACTTAGCTAAAGAAGGGCAATTATATGGTGGCTCTGATGAAAAGTACGATTATCCCATTTTAGATGAAGATACAGTTGTTGGTGAGTTAGAAAACCAAATGAAAGAAGGTAGAGGTGTTGATTACCATGGTAGTGATTTCTTCCCTGAAGGCTGGTTTCATACAGTTTTTGTGCTGAAAATAGTGTATTGCACAAATGAATCTAATCAAGGGTTTATAGTGAGAAGAAACTACAAGACAATACTCAGTGTGAAAATTTTCAAGTTCTTTATGAAGAAGCCATAGCATCTTACAGAGAAGAAATAGTGTATACACTGTCCAGCAATAATCCAGAAGAACCAGAATGATAGAAATCAGATACTGAAATGGATTGAACACTGAATTAAAGATCATAGTTCTTGACAAAAAAAGACTGCCACATTAACATCACTCTTGTTACTGTCTCTGCCCACATCATAGAAATTGTCCAAATATCAATAAAACTTTTGTTAAAATTGTGTTGCAGGACCTGCAGGTGGATAGTATAAAGGTTTATTCCTGGGCTTTTTTTTTTTTTCCCCTCCATGAGAAGGCTAAATAATCAAATATAATGAATACAACATTCTTAAGGATTGAAAGATTGTCATCATTTAATGCTTTAGCTGATAAAGGATAAATCTGACCAAATAGGAGGATACCTGTTAAGATTAGTACAGAAGAAAATGGAGATGATCTCTTAAAATAAAACTTAAGTCTAAAGATTAAAAAAAGAAAAGTGAAGGGGTTGCGTTGGATGTCCATTAGAGTGCCTTTCATGCCACTGTTTAATGAAATGAAAACACAAACATACTAGGGCTCACAATGCTCTCTAATGATTCTAATATTTATTAAAATGTCAGGAACTAATAATCGTGAATAATCTTTGGAGGTTTTAGAGGAATCTTTTGAAAATTACACAAGTACAGCATCATTTTTGCTATTGAGCCTAAATTTTTAATTTTTGTATTAACAGGTACGACATGAAATTTTGCATTTTAACCAATTTCATGTGTACAATTCAGTGTAATTAATTACATTCCCAGAATTGAGCTATCACTACCACCCAAATTCTTCATCATCCCAAACAAACTGTACACATTAAACAATAACTCCTTCACCGAACCCCAGGTAACCTATAATCTACTTTCTGTCTCTATGTATTTGCTTATTCTAGGTGTTTCATATAAGTGAAATTAAAGAGTATTTGGCCTTTTGTATGGCTTATTTCACCCAACACGATGTTTTCAAGGTTCATCCATGTTGTAGCATATACCAGAACTTCATTTCTTCTTATGGCTGAATAATGTTCTGTTGTCTGTATCTACCACTTTTGTTTATCCATTCATCTGTAGGTGGATACTTGGTTTATTTCAACCTTGGGCTATTATAAATAATGCTGCCCTGAACATTGGAGTACAAATATTTAAGTCCCTGTTTTCAATTCTTTGAGGTATATACCTCGGAGTGAAATTTCCAGGTCATATGTTCATGTAATTCCATGTTTAACTTTCCAAGGAACTATCACACTATTTTCCACAGGTGCTGCACCATTTTACATTACCCAGCAATGTCCGAGGGTTCCTATTTCTCCACATCGTCACCGTAACTTATTTTCCTTTTTTTTTTTTAATAGCCATCCTAGTGGATAAGAGGTGATATCTCATTGTGGTTTTGGTTTGCATTTCCCTGATGGCTAATGATGTTGACCGTCTTTTCATTTTATAGGAGCAAGGTAAAAAGTATTTAAACCAGGATTAAAACATCAGTCTTAATCAAACCTCTTTCGACTGCTGACAACAGACACCCATTCAGACTGCCAAAGCAAAAAGGGAACTTTTTACTATCAGAACATGAGGGGAGCAGAATTCTGTGCAATCCATAGCAGAAATGTAACTTGGCTTCACTTGGGTCTCTAACCAGGGAAGCCAGTAAGAACCAAGGCAGCTGCAACTTTAGTCTCTGAGTCACTGCGGTCACTTGTCTCTGGTTCTCTTTACATAATGGCTTTCACTTGGCAAAAGATGGCCTTTCCTGGGCTAGATCAGCAACCCATTTCAATGCCAGAAGCCAAGTGAATGTTGTCTCAGGTCTAAGTTCCAAGCTCCAGGAGGGAATCTGGTTGGTCCAGCTTCGTCAAGTGCTCACCCCTGAACCAATCAACTCTACTCAGGGGGTGTTGTCATTTAATATGAACATAGCCAAAGGGGAAGTGGTTCTCAGGGAAGGGAAGTGTGGGCTGAAATAACAGCACCAAAAGATCTACAACTAACTTGATATTTTGGTAACAAATTTTCAGTGTGTAAACAACACATAAAATGAACTTTTCTTCTTAGGAACATCAGCCGTTTTGCCACAGTTTGACTCTTTGAATTTGCAAGCAACAGAAACGTGCCCAGATTGCTTTAGTTAACGAGAGTTTGAGGAAACATAAGGGTAAGGTAAGTACCTCAGCCTGGGCTTACAGAGAACCGATACATCATTTTGAATACAGCTTAGCCCTAATTGTCAGATATGCATTCATTGACAAATAAGAACTTCAGTAGTCAACTCTTGACTGAGAACAGCTTTTTTCTATAGGTGAGATGTTCTCTTGAAAAAAGGAAAGTCAAATAAATTAGGTGCTTAAGTTTAGAACAAATTTTTCTGAGGGACTGTGGTAAACAGAGGTATGGCATAGGATTCTAGGAGCTTCATATTGCCATTTAGTGGGACATCTCTACGGTCTGTCTCTATCTGAAAACAAAGTAATAGGTGGCACACTCTCAAAGCCAAGGCCTTTCTCTTAGCTTGTATTCCTTTAGCAACCCAAGTGCTGGTGCTGGCCCAGGTATTTACAGGCATCCTAAATATACAACTCAGGTTCAAGAGCTAATTAAAGACAGGGTGAAGAGTAGTATAAGCAAACACATATGCTGAAATTGTCAATTATAAAGACACAGGTGATGGCAAATTCCTTCCTTGTTGATCATATCTTGATTCTTTTATATATATTTTGTTCATATATATTATTTGCAAATATTTCTATCATTCTGTAGATTGAGTTTTCACTTTCTTGATAGTATCTTTGGGTGTACAAAAGTTTTCAATTTTGATGAAGTTCATTTTATTCTTTTGTTACTTGTGCTTTTGGTTTCATATCTAAGAAACCACCAACTAATGCAAACCCACAAAGATTTACTCCTATGTTTTTTTCTAAGAGTTTTATAGTTTTATCTCTTACACTTATGTCTATGATCCATTTTGAGTTACTTCTGTATGTGGTATAAGGAAGTATGCTTATACATGAAAAGACTATTATATCTTGGCACCCTTGTGAAAAATCAATTGACCATTTTGACTTTATTTCTTTTGGCTTTATTTCTGGACTCAACTCTGTCCATTGGGTTATGTGTCTGTCCTTATGCCAGTACTAACTGTTTGGATTATTGTAACTGTTGAGGATTGAAGCATGTCCCCACAAAAGACATGTTCAAGTCTTAGTCCAGGTTCCTGTGGATGTGAACAAGTTTATGAATAGGACCTTTGAAGATGTTATTAGTTAAGGTGTGGACTCATTTGTGAATAGTGTCTTTGAGTATCCTATTTAGATGAAGCCAAATCGAATCAGGGTGGGCCTCAATCCATATGGCTGAAGTCCTAACAGAGAGAAGAAATCTAGACAGAGACACAGATGACTGAGTGGGAGAAGTAGAAGTCAGAGAGAGATCGCCATGTGACAGAGACAGAGATGCAAGCCACGGAGCCCCAAAAATGTGCAAGCTAGCACCAGAGCACTACAGATTCCAGGAGAAAGCGTGCCTGTTGATACCATAATGTTGGACTTCTAGCCCCCAAAACCATGTTAAGTCAACCCATTGTGTGGTATTTGTCAGAACAGTCCTGACAAACTAAGACAGTAACTTTATAGTAAGTTTTGAAATCTGAAAGTGTGAGTCCTTCAAATTTGTTCTTTTTCAACATGTTTTGGCTATTCTGGATGCCTTAAATTTCCGTATTAATCTTAGATCAGCTTGTCAATTTCTGCAAAGAAGACAGCTAGGATTTTGATAAAAATTGTGTTGAATTTATAGATCCATTTGTGTAGTATGGATATCTTTCCTTTCATTTAGGTCTTTAATTTCTTTCAACAATGTTTTATACTTCTCAGCATATAAGTCTTACCCTTTTGTTAAATTTATACCTACTTATTTTATTCTTTTGCATGCTATTGCAAATGGAGTTTTTGCATTCTCAATTTCATTTTTGGAATGTTCATTGCCAGTGTATAGAAAAATGATTGATTTTTGTATATTGATTTTGTATCCTGCAACCTTGATGAAATAATTTATTAGTTCTAATCATTTTTTAGTTTTAGGTTTTAGTGAATTCCTTAGGATTTAATAATTGCATGTTAAAGTAATTTACAACAAATTATAACAATATATAAAATATATGAAAACTTACTTTCTCCAAAACAAGTTGTGCTTTGTGATTTCCACAATTACATAAAACACATTTTATGATTCTTGACATTCATAAAAACATTTAGAAGATGGCTCAAAACAGGTATTTATATTAAAATAATTTGATAGCAAGTTAATTTTCATTTCCTTACTGAATAACAGGAAAAATTCAGAAGAAAATAATTTCAGTTAGATTAGACCATGGTCAAGACTAATTTATTTATGAATCTGTCTCAACCTGGTTAGTTAGAAAATAGGTTTTTAGTTTAACTCTCTGGGTTACAAAAACACTGTATTATCTAGTTTCACCAGCAAAGAGAAAATATTTACAACATAGTGCTTCAAATTTATTTATTTGTTTGTTTGTTTATTTTTGCATAGACCACAGTTTCTTTCTGATATATTTTTCTGTCTGAAGAACTTTAAACTTTTCTTGTAGCACAGGTCTTGTAGCAATAAATTCCCTAAGCTTTTTTTTTTTTTTTTTAACTGAAAAAGTCTTCATTTTGTCTTTATTTTTTAAAGATATTTTTGGTAGGTATATATTTCTGCATTAGTTTTTTTCTTTCAGTACTTTAAAGTATGTCACCCCATGCCCTCTGTTTTGCATATTTTCTGATAAGAACTCTGTGTAATTCTTATTACACATAGAAAAATATATTTTTCTATGTGTAATTTGTCTTTTTCCTGTGACTACCTTCAAGATTTTCTCTTTATCTTTGATTTCAGAAGTCTGATGATGAACGTGTCTACAGGTGTGTGTGTGTGTGTGTGTTTGGAGTTCTGTGAATTTCTTGGATCCGTGGTTTGATGTATTGTTTTTGGAAAATTCTTGGCCATTATCTCTACAAATATTTCTTTAACTCCATTCTTTCTCTAGTTTCCTTCTGATACTCCAATTACATGTATGTTAGACTATTTGGTATTTTTTCATAGCTCTTGGATGCTCTGTCTTTTTACTTTTTTCTCTTTGTGTTTCAGATATTAACCTATCTTCAAGTTCACAGATTATTTCCTCAGCTGTTCCAAGCCTACTGATGAGCCCATTAAAGGAATTGTTAATCTCTACTTTTATTTTTATTTTAGCATTTCCATTTGACTCTTTCTTATAGTTTCCATCTCTCTGCTGAAATTCCCCATCTGTTCCTGCAAATTGTCAACCTTTTCCACTATATCCGTTAAAATATTAATCATAGTTATTTTAAAGTTCTGCCTCATAGTTCCAACATAGGGAACTCTGAGTCCAGTTATGTTGATTACTTTGTCTCTTGGCAATGGGTTATTCTTGATTTTGTGTCTCTCATAAATGCAGGATATCATGTAGAACAGTATAGTCAGAGGTAAACAGTACTTACTCTTGGAAATTGGCAAGCTGATTCTTCTGACAGGCCCTTTGTGTGAGGAATTGAGTCAATCTATTCAGTAATTGAGCTAGGTTTGGCTTTTGTTGTTGTGTGTTTACCTTCAGTGCACCACAGGCTTCAAATTCCTCTAGTGTTGGGCTGCTGTTGCAGTGTGTTTAGGGTGGCAGATGGGATGATAGAGGGCTTTTCTCAGTGTTGATGCTTCATCCTCAGTTTTCAGCCATTCTTGCCACAGAGCTCTTCTATTTCTAGACTCTTTTTCTTCCTCAAAAGGGAGCCTAGTGTTATTTGTTACTCAATGCCAGACTGGTGGTGGAGGGCAGGGCAGATTCTCCTTTGTCCTGGTCAAGCTGCAGTCTTAGACATGTCCTGTGTGCCTGGGCTTCTGGGGTGAGGGTTTTTTCAGATTTTCTATCCTTCCTTCCCATGACACCAAAATTCTGCCTTGGGTCTTTGTTTGGACTTGGGTGGGATTTTCCTGTTCTTTCCCCAATAATAGCAGACTTTTAATGGTACTGGTGTAGGATCATGAGTCTAGGATGATTTCCTACCATCTTCTAGAGTTAGGGAGATTTTACTTCTACACTTGTGTGCCGGTTTGAATGTATTATGTCCCCCAGAAAAAGCCATATTCTTTGGTGTAATCTTGTGGGGCAGACAGAATAGTGGGGATTAAGTTGGAATGTTTGGATTAGGTTGTTTGCATGGAGATGTGCCCCACCCAGCTGTGGGAGGTGACTTTGGTGGGATACTCCTATGGAGGAGTGACCCCACCCATTCAGGGTGGGCCTTGATCTGTGGAGCCATATAAAACATGCTGACTCAAAGAGACGGAACGGAGTGCAGCTGTGAGTGACGTTTTGAAGAGGAGCAAGCTTTCTAGAGAGGAACGTCCTGGGAGAAAGCCATTTTGAAACCAGAACTTTGGAGCAGACGCCAACCACGTGCCTTCCCAGCTAACAGAAGTTTTCCGGACGCCATTGGCCATCCTCCGGTGAAGGTACCCGATTGCTGATGTGTTACCTTGGACGTTTTGTGGCCTTAAGACTGTAACTGTGTAGTGAAATAAAGCCCCGTTTTATAAAAGCCTATCCATCTCTGGTGTTTTGCATTCTGCAGCATTAGCAAACTAGGACAACTTGCCTCAGCTATAATGAGTCTTCTCTGTTTCTGGGGGGTGACAGAGTTTGCTTCGTCTCATCCCACTGATCACCTCCTGAAGGCCTGCACTGCTGAAGGGATAGTGTCTTTCTCTGGTATCCCACCCTGTCCAAATCTTTCTAATGAGAACCCAGTGGAAGCCCATGGGAAAAAGCATGCAATCGAGTATGAATTCCCACTGTCTGGGACTCTTAGCTATTCCACAGTGACATATCAGCCTATAGCTGGTCTCCAAAGATTTGCTAAAATTTTAGCCAATTTTGTCTTACCCAGTTGTGTGGTGACTGCCCCTTCCTCCTGAGACTCCTCTTCCTAGAGAGGTCTAGTTATCCCTAGATTTCAGGCTTTTTGGCTGCACTGTTACCTTGGTTGTCTGATTGTTCCAGTTTGCTAGAGCTGCCATTATGCAAAATACCAGAAATGGATTGACTTTTATAAAGGGGGTTTATTTGGCTACAAATTTACACTTCTGCTGCCCTAGAAGTGTCCAAACTAGGGCATCAACAAGAGGATACCTTCACTGAAAAAAAGGCTGATGGTGTCTGGAACACCTCTGTCAGCTGAGAAGGCACATGGCTGGTGTCTGCTGGTCCTGGGTTGTGTTTCAGCTCCTCTCTCTCAGCTCCTGTGCATCCTTGCTTCTTTCTCCCAGGGTGTTTCTCTCTAAGCATCTGGGAGTTCTCTCTTAGCTTCTCTGGGGCAAACTCTGGGCTGCATCTCTTAAGCTTAGCATCTCCAAATGACCTTCTGTCCATAACTCCAAGCATCTCTAAACGTCAGCAAGCATCTGGCTTGTGTTGGCTCTTTGCTTCTCTCTTAATTACTCCAGTGAACTCATCAAGACCCTCCCTGAATGCGTGGGATCCACACCTCCATGGAAAGAATTTAATCAAAGATATCACCCACAATTGAGTGAGGCACATCTCCATGGAAACAATCAAGAGGTTCTAACCTAATCAACAGACTAATCAGTCTGCCCGTGCTAGATTGCATTAACAAATATGGCTTTTCTGGGGGACATAATATATCCAAACTGGCACACTGATCAACTCAATAAAAGTTATTTTGTAGTCTATCATGCTTTTTATCATTGTTAAGGTTGGAGCAACACTCTTTTCCTGCTTTTTTATATCCTGAGCAGGAGCAGAAATTCCCCCATAATACTTTTAAAATTTTAATTGTAATTCATTTTTCAAAAGAAATATGAGATGATTCTGGATCATCTGGAATACAACTTTTTAAATCAAGTATAGCCAATTATTTTTAATAAATCAGCCCCAAATATTAATTTCATGGACTAATGAGGAAAGAAGAGAGGCAAGTTTATTACTAAAAAATTGTACCTTGAGATCAAATGTTGCCAGGGCATAATGTATGAAAGAAGGTTTTCTTTTCCAACATTTTATTACAAAATTTTTTTTAATGTACAGAAAAGTTAAAATTCTTAGTGAAAACCCTATATTTTTAGTGAATATACCCACCACCTAGATTCTACATTAATATTTTACTATACTTGTATTCTCGCTTATCTGATGTCTAGGCATTCCTCTATGGAAGGAAATTTTTGAAGTAAACTTGATTTACAAATCAAATTCATTCTTCAAATTTTATTTGAATGTAAAGTCAGAAGTCACACATTTTATTTCTTTTCAGCTGTTTGTTGGTCAGTAGTTGAGTTCCTTCAACGAGTCAATTAAGAATAAATCTTCAGAGGCGGGGCAAGATGGCGGAGTGGTGAGGAGCAGAATTTCATCTCTCCCCTAGAGCAGCTGGCAATTACCCAAGAACTATATGAAACAGTGTTTTCGGGGTCTCCAGTAACCAATCACACATTGGACACAAGTTTGGAATTGGAGGAAAAGCTGAGATCGCAGCGAACATTCTAAGTTCCCCGGACCAGGGGTCTGGCGCCCCTCCCCACCCAGACCTCACAGACTGTCTTGCTGCTGGGTCCCTGAAAGGGGGGAAAAAAAAAAACAAAAAACAGCAATCTGCTGAGGGCAAGAAGGGAGGCTCAACCCAGCCTCAACTGCAGAATTAATTAACAAATTAATTAACTAACTTTGGGAGCTGGGGTGCTAAAGAAGGGCTGGGCTCCGAGAAGTGGGGGCACGTAAAAGCCGGCACCCATTCCCAGACTCCAAAAAAGCCATTTTTTTTTTCCCCTACATTTTGTCCCTTCTGGCTTCTCACTGATCCCTTATCTTTTTGCTTTTCAGTAGCCCCTGGCAGGGGTAGAACTGAAGTGGTTGGAGAGTAATTATCAGACAGTAGCCCAAAGCATATCTTTAAATGCTCTATTCTGACACTGACAAAACTTCCAGGCTGGGGAAAGACTTTTAAAAGAGACTCTTTTTTTTTTTTTTTTTTTACCTTTTTTCTTTTTCTTGATTTCTTTTCTACTTTTTTTTTTTTTTTTAAATCTAAAAGTAATATATGTGGTTATTTTCTATCAGAAAGCCCAGGTTGAGGGACTAGGCTGGGCTTGGGGGAGACAGAGCACCCACGGTGTCTTTGAATTCCGTATTCACTACTGAAGGCCTCCACCCCCGTCTTTAATTGGCAACTCAGGATGACCAAGGAATCTACCTGGAGAGGCCCCAAAGAGGAGAGAGGAGAAGGGAATAGTGCCCCTGAGAGACAACTGGAGTTCTGAGGATTGGGAGAGTGGAGGGAGGTCCAGCTCAACTGGCAGTCCTCCTTCTGGGAATTCAGACCCCAGGGGCTGGAATTCAGATTCCGGCTTCAGTCAGCCACGCCCCTGACAGGATCAGAGTCACCAGGAGAACTAAAGGCTCCATACCTCCTTACACTGGTGGGGGAGCTGCAGGCTGGCCAGCGCCACCTGCTGGACAGGAGAGGAAAAGCACCAATTCTAAAGGCCTCATAGGAGGGTCTCATTCTCAGGAAAACTCTATACCCTCCCAATGAGACCTGGGCCTCACTAAACTGGGAAAATCTGACTAGGGTCGACCATATCTGAGGAGACCCACTCACAAAAAGGTTACATAGAGGCAGAGCAAGAAACAGAAAAAACAAGAGGGGAAAAATTCTGATCAACTAAATAGAACCTAAGTTAGAGGTCTGGAATAAGTTGAACTGAATAATAGAGGCCAGGGAACAAAGCCAACCAACAAGAAAACCACTAGGTAAAAGGCAGAAAACAAGCTCCAAAATAAACTAATCAAGAAAATCAGATGCCTAGACAACTTAAGATAACAAGCCATACCAGGAAACAAGAAAACATGGACCAGCCAAAGGAACAAACTAATAGCTCAGCTGAGACACTGGAGTGGAGGCAACTAATGCTAAATAAATTTGATGGAATGAAGGAAGATATAGTAAAAGAGCTGAAGGATATAAAGAAGACACTGGCTGACCATAAAGAAGAATTCATAAACTTAAAAAAACAAATGGTAGAACTCATGGAAATGAAGGCCACAATGGAGGAGATGAAAAACACAATGGAGGGACACAACAGTAGATTTGAACAGGCAGAAGAAAGGATCAGTGAACTGGAAGACAGGTCATTCGAATTCATACACACAAAAGAACAGATGGTGAAAAAAATGGAAAAATATGAGCAGGGTCTTAGGGAGCCGAGTGACAACATGAAACGCACAAATATACGTGTTATGGGTATCCCAGAAGGAGAAGAGAGGGGAAAAGGGGCAGAAAGAGTAATAGAAGACATATTCACTGAAAATTTCCCAACTCTTATAAAAGACAGAAAATTAGAGATTCAAGAAGTACAACGTACCCCAAATAGAATAGATCCCAATAGACCTACTCCAAGACACTTACTGGTCAGATTGTCCAATGTCAAAGACAAAGAGAGGATTCTGAAAGCAGCAAGAGAAAAGCGATCCATCACATACAAGGGAAGGTCAATAAGACTATGTACAGATTTCTCTGCAGAAACCATGGAGGCAAGAAGACAGTGGCATGATATATTTAAGATTCTGAAAGAGAAAAACTGCCAACCAAGAATTCTATATCCAGCAAAACTTTCCTTCAAAAATCAGGGAGAGATTAAAACATTTTCAGACAAACAGACACTGAGAGAGTTTGTGAATAAGAGACCAGCACTACAAGAAATACTAAAGGGAGTGCTACAGGCTGATAGGAAAAGACAGGAGAGAGAGAGTTGGAGAAGAGTGCAGAAATGAAGATTATCAGGAAAGGTAAAAGGAGAGGAAAAAATAAGATATGACATATAAATTCCAAAAAACAAAATGGTAGTAGAAAGTACTGCCCTTACAGTAATAACACTAAATGTAAATGGATTAAACTCCCCAATAAAAAGACACAGACTGGCAGAATGGATTAAAAAACAGGACCCATCTATATGCTGTCTACAAGAAACTCACTTTAGACACAAGGACAAACATAGACTGAAAGTGAAAGGTTGGAAAAAGATATTTCATGCAAACAACAACCAGAAAAAAGCGGGAGTAGCTATATTAATATCAGACAAGTTAGACTTGAAAAGCGAAACAATTAAAAGAGACAAAGAAGGACACTATATATTCATAAAAGGGTCAATTCATCAAGAAAACATAGCAGTCATAAATATTTATGCACCAAACCAGAATGCCCCAAAATTCATGAGGCAAACACTGCAATCACTGAAAGGAGAAATAGATACCTCTACAATAATAGTTGGAGACTTCAATATACCACTCTCATCAATGGATAGAACATCTAGACAGAGGATCACTAAAGAAACAGAGATGTTGAATTGTATGATAAACAAACTAGACTTGACAGACATTTATAGAATACTACGTCCAACAACGGCAGGATACACTTTTTTCTCAAGTGCTCATGGAACATTCTCTAGGATAGACCACATGTTGGGTCACAAAGCAAGTCTCAACAAATTTAAAAATATTGATATTATACAAAATACTTTCTCAGACCACAATGGAATGAAGTTGGAAATAAATAAAAGGCAGAAGGTTATAAAATTCACAAACATATGGAGGCTAAACAACACCCTCTTAGAAAACCAGTGGGTAAAGGAAGAAATTACAAGAGAAATTAGTAAATACCTCAAGGCAAATGACAATGAAAACACAACTTATCAAAACTTACGGGATGCAGCAAAGGCGGTGCTGAGAGGGAAATTTATTGCCCTAAATGTCTATATTAAAAGAGAAGAGAGAGCAAAAATTGAAGAGTTAACTGCTCACCTGGAGCAATTAGAGAAAGAACAGCAAACTAACCCCAAAGCAAGCAGAAGGGAAGAAATAACAAAGATTAGAGCAGAAATAAATGCAATTGAGAACAGGAAAACAATAGAGAGAATAAACAAAACCAGAAGTCGGTTCTTTGAGAAAATCAATAAAATCGATGGACCACTGGCTAGGCTAACAAAAAAAAAAGAGAGAGCAGATGCAAATAAATGCAATCAGAAATGGGAAAGGAAATATAACTACCAACCCTGCAGAAATTAAGGAGATAATGAGAAGATACTATGAGCAACTATATGCTAATAAACTAGACAACTTAGATGAAATGGACAACTTCCTAGAAAAGCATAAACAACCAACATTAACTCAAGAAGAAATAGATGACCTCAACAAACCAATCACAAGTAAAGAGATTGAGTCAGTCATCAAAAAGCTCCCAAAAAGGAAAAGCCCAGGACCAGATGGTTTCACATGTGAATTCTACCAAGCATTCAAGAACGAATTAGTACCAATCCTGCTCAATCTCTTCAAAAAAATTGAAGAAGAGGGAAAGCTACCTAACTCTTTCTATGAAGCCATCATCACCCTAATACCAAAACCAGGCAAAGATACTACAAAAAAAGAAAATTATAGACCAATTTCTTTAATGAATATAGACGCAAAAATCCTCAACAAAATACTCGCAAATCGAATCCAGCAGCATATTAAAAGAATTATACAGCACGACCAGGTGGGATTTATTCCAGGTATGCAAGGCTGGTTCAACACAAGAAAATCAATTAATGTGATACACCACATCAATAAATCAAAGCAGAAGAACCACATGATCATCTCGATTGATGCAGAAAAGGCATTTGACAAAATTCAACATCCTTTCCTGATGAAAACACTTCAAAGGATAGAAATAGAAGGGAACTTTTTCAATATGATAAAGGCAATATATGAAAAACCCACAGCTAACATCACACTCAATGGGGAGAGACTGAAAGCTTTTCCTCTAAGATCAGGAACAAGACAGGGATGCCCACTATCACCATTGTTATTTAACATTGTGCTGGAAGTTCTAGCTAGAGCAATTAGGCAAGAAAAAGAAATAAAAGGCATCCAAATTGGAGAGGAAGAAGTAAAACTTTCACTATTTGCAGATGACATGATTCAATATGTAGGAAATCCAAAGAAATCTACAGCAAAGCTACTAGAACTAGTCAATGAATACAGCAAAGTAGCAGGCTACAAGATCAACACGCAAAAATCTGTAGTGTTCCTATACACAAGTAATGTGCAACAAGAGGAGGAAATCAAGAAAAAAAATCCCATTTACAATAGCAACCAAAAAAATCAAGTATTTAGGAATAAACTTAACCAAGGACACAAAAGAACTTTACATAGAAAACTATAAGAAACTGCTAAAAGAAATTGAACAAGACCTGAAAAAATGGAAGAACATACCATGTTCATGGATTGGAAGACTAAATATAGTTAAGATGGCAATTTTACCTAAACTGATTTACAGATTCAATGCAATACCAATTCAAATCCCAACAACTTACTTTACAGAAATAGAAAAAACCAATAACTAAATTTATTTGGAAGGGTAAGGTGCCCCGAATAGCCAAAAATGTCTTGAGAAAGAGGAAAGAAGTGGGAGGTCTCACACTACCTGACTTTGAAGCATATTACAAAGCCACAGTGCTCAAAACAGCATGGTACTGGCATAAGGACAGATATACTGATCAATGGAATCAAATTGAGTGTTCAGAAGTAGACCCTTACATCTATGGACAACTGATCTTTGATAAGGCAGTGAAGCCGAAGCAACTGGGAAAGAGCAGCCTGTTCAATAAATGGTGTTTGGAGAACTGGATATCCATTTCCAAAAGAATAAAAGAGGATGTCCATCTCACACCTTATACAAAAATTAACTCAAAGTGGATCAAAGACCTAAACATTAGCACCAAGACCATAAAACTCTTAGAAGAAAATGTAGGGCAATATCTTAAAGATATTGTGAAAGGAGGTGGTTTCTTAGACCTCACACCCAGGGCACGAGCAACCAAAGAACAAATAGACAAATGGGATCTCCTCAAAATTAAACACTTTTGTACATCAAAGGACTTTGTCAGAAAAGTAAAAAGGCAACCTACACAATGGGAGATGATATTTGGAAACCACATATCAGATAAGGGTTTAATATCCCGAATATATAAAGGAATCCTGCATCTCAATAACAGAAAGACAAACAATCCAATTAAAAAATGGGCAAAAGACATGAACAGACATTTTTCTGAAGAGGAAATACAAATGGCTCAAAAGCATATGAAAAAATGCTCAACTTCACTGGCTATTAAGGAAATGCAAATCAAAACCACAATGAGATATCATCTCACACCTACCAGAATGGCCATTATCCAAAAAACAGAAAATGACAAGTGCTGGAGAGGATGTGGAGAAAGAGGCACACTTATTCATTGTTGGTTGGAATGTAGAATGGTGCAACCACTCTGGAAGACAGTATGGAGGTTCCTCAGGAAGCTAAATATAGATTTGCCATATGACCCAGCTATTCCATTGCTGGGTATATACTCAGAGGAACTGAAACTTAAGACACAAACAGACATTTGTAAACCAATTTTTATTGCAGCATTATTCACAATTGCCAAGAGATGGAAACAGCCCAAATGTCCATCAAAGGACGAGTGGATAAACAAACTGTGGTATATACACATGATGGAATATTATGCAGCTGTAAGACAGAACAAAGACATGGATCATGTAATAATGTGGATGAACCTTGAGGACATTATGTTGAGTGAAGTTAGCCAGAAACAAAAGGACAGATTCTGTATGGTCTCACTAACATGAACAGACATTTGTGAACAAAGTTTGGGAGTTAAAAGCTGACAACACAGGCAACCAGGAGATAGAAAGAGGGCAGAGATCAGCCATTTGATGCTGAAGGACTACAGAATGTTTAGGATTGATTGCATAGATCCAGAAATAGATAGCATAATACTGTGTGATGGTAGCACAGTATTGTAAGTACACTGAACAAAGATGTCTGTGAGTAAAGCTGAAAGAGGTGGGATAGGAGAATGTATGACACCAGAGGTAAAGATAGATGATAAAGACTGGGACTGTATAATGTGGCAAAAACTGGAGTGGCCAACGACTGTTACTAAATATACAAATATAAAAATGTTTTTGCATGTGGGAAAGCAAATGAATGTCAACAATGTGGAAATTTGAAAAAGGGATGGTATTCAGGAAAAAACATAATCAAAGCAAACTGGAGTCTATGGTCAACAGTAACATTGTAATATACCTCCATTAAATGTAACAAAGGCAATATGCCAATGCTAAATGTATATGAGAGGGGGATATAGGGGAGTAATATGGGATTCTTGGTAGTGGTGTCATTTGCTGTCCTTAGTAGTATATTGTATTGTATGACATGTTATTTTTCTTTTTATCATTTTTTCTTGTTGCTAAAAAAAAAACAATTTTTCTTGTAGTAATCAGTATGTTCAAGTGCTGATTGTGGTGATAAATGTACAACTTTATGATGATATGAACAACTGATTGTACACTGTGGATAAATGTATGGTATGTGAACATAACTCTATGAAATTGTAGGAAAATATATATATAGGAGTAAAAGTGTTGGAGAAAACATGGTGAGAGGGATGATGCCTCACCAATATGGACTAACTACAATGTGTAAACCCAGAATTGAATCTTAGAACATAGCCTAACGTGGACACAATAATTGTAATAGTCCCTAGATTGTAAGCTCTTACAGCAGTTAACTCTATCCCTGAATTGTAAGGCCTATCTCTAAACTTTGAGATGCTGATCCCCTAGCGTATAACCTGATTGGTCTCTGGAACAATGCATATCTCTGAAACACCTGAAACTCGGAGCTAGAGCTCAGCAGATATGAATGTCAGTATTAGTGCATACAGCCACTGTCAAAAAAAAAAAAAAAAAAAAAAAAAAGCTGAAAAAGAGCCCAGACTTCAATTAGTGATATGAATGAAGCAGGGCTGGTTAAGACCAGGGCAAGCCAGGCCAAAGGATAAAGGTTGAAACTGATTGTGTTTTAAAACTTCAACTTTCATATGAGACCAAGGGAATAGATATCTATTTGGTACAGGATCTAAATTTTCTAAATGGTACAACTCTACAGTCGATTTGTTCAAACACCACAATTGCATGGAACTTTGAATAGGAAGTGAGATATGGTAGGTTAGTATAGGCTGGAGTGAAATAGTGACACATCCTAGAGTAATTTGGGCAGATAATAAAAAATATATTTACAGCCTCCCCCTCCCCAGCCCTGAGGATCTAGGGGAAGGTGCGGATGTGTTGGACATCCTCACCTGGACTGGTGTTGATGTTGTCACAAACATTGGGACTGGTGGTTTGATGTGCTGAGCCCTCGAGCATGGGACTTGCCCTTATGAAGCTCATTACCACAAAGGAGAGTCTAAAGTTGTATGTAATGGTGCCTAAGAGTCTCCCCCTGAGTACCTCTTTGTTGCTCAGATGTGGCCCTCTCTCTCTCTAACTGAGCCATCTTGACAGGTGAACTTGCTGCCCTCCCCCCTACGTGGGACCTGACTCCCACGGGTGTAAATCTCCCTGGCAACACAGAGTATGACTCCCGGGGATGAATGTGGACCTGGCATCGTGGGACTGAGAGTATCTTCTTGACCAAAAGGGGGGTGCAAAATGAGACGAAATGGTTTCAGTGGCTGAGAGATTCCAAATGGAGTCGAGAGGTCACTCTGGTGGACATTCTTATGCATTATATAGATAACATCTCTTAGGCTTTAATGTATTAGAATAGCTAGAAGTAAATACCTGAAACTACCAAACTCCAACCCAGCAGTCTGGACTCCTGAAGACAATTATATAATAATGTAGATTACAAGGGGTGACAGTGTGATTGTGAAGACCTTGTGGATCACACCCCCTTTAGCTAGTGTATGGATGAGTGGAGGAATGGGGATAAAAACTAAAGGACAAATGGGGTGGGATGGGGGGATGATTTGGGTGTTCTTTTTTCACTTTTATTTTTTATTCTTGTTCTGGTTCTTTCTGATGTAAGGAAAATGTTCAGAGATAGATTGTGGTGATGAACGCATAACTATGTTATCATACTGTGGACAGTGGATTGTATATCATGGATGATTGTATGGTGTGTGAATGTATTTCAATAAAACTGGATTTAATAAAAATAAAAAAAAAAAGAATAAATCTTCAAGGACCATTAGTTTTAAGTTTAGTTTGAAATGACCCAAGCATACACTATTAAAATGGTTAAAACTGTTTTCATAAACTAATTTATGTACTTCATAAAGTTTTCTTATTCAAATCTTCTAAAGTCTTCAGATTTATGAATGATACTGGAAAAGCAATTGAAGCACATCTAACTTAACCAGTATAAATGCAAGGATGTCTTGGGGAGAATTAATTACCGAATATTCAGCTTCACACATCCCTCAGTCTCCCCAAATAGACATACAAGCTAAATAAAACAGAGTGCTGGCACATTTATGGCAAACAAAATTTTGGCAAAGGTGCCAAAGTAATTCACTGGGGGAAATTATGGTCTTTATAACAAATTTTGATGGAACAATTAGATATCATATGCCAAAAATGAAAGTCATCCTTTGCTTCACATCATAAATAATGGATCATAGAGCTAAAAATAAGAGATCTAGAAGGAAACGTGGAAGAAAATCCTTGTGACCTTGGGTTAGGCAAAAATTTCTTAGTCACCAGCAGCCTGAACGATAAAAGAAAAAGAAAAAATGACAAATTGGACTTCATCAAAATAAAAAAAAAACTCGTTCTTCAAAAACATTAAGAAAATGAAAAGGTAAGCCACAGACTGGAAAAAAATACTCACAAAAGATAAATCTGCTAAAGGACTTATACCCAGAATGTTAAAATACTCTTACAACTCAAGAAGAAGACAAACAACTCAGTTTTAAAATGGGCAAAAGATTTGAACAGATGCCTCACCAAAGTGAATATACACATATACCAGGGGTCAGAGGTGGATGTATGAGATTGATTGCAAATCACAAAGGAACTTGTGAGAGTGATAGGAAAATTCTGTGATCTTTTTCGTGATTGTGGTTGTGGTGACATGACTGTAAACATTTATTAAGATTCATCAAATAGTACTTTTTAGATTAGTGAATTATTTTGTATGCAAATTACTTCTCAATAAAGCTGATGTAAAAAAAAAATACAAAAGTTTGCTTGCTATAAAAGTATGTTTCAAGATAAGTCTCTTAGTCCTCTTTCCAAACCTATTTACCACCCAAAGCTCCTCTTACATAGAAAGTTTGGAGCTTTCACTGCCATTAATGTTTGTCTTGTTTTGATTTATTTTATCACTAGTAATTTTTCACTTAAAATAAGATTTCCCCCCCTTAGGTTTCACAACTTCAGTTAATACTTTTTCCAACTTTTCTTTTTCTAGTTTAAATATTTTGATATTAAAAATAAACAATACAAAATGTTCATTTAAAACACCTTGATTGGTTGTTCAGCAGACACAGGTACCCCACAGCCAACAGACTGACTCAATACAAGCATCAAAATATCCCCCCCCCTCAATGTACTGCCATCAGTTCTCCACTCATTAACAGTACAGTGGCTGTGAATTTATCTTTCATTTAGAGTATCTTTGGTTTGGGGAAAAAAAACTCATAAAATCTAAAAATATTTAAAAATAAATGGCAGGTATAAATATCCAGGGTTTTTATCTAAAATTTATAAACTAAGAATGCATAAACGAAGGGATGGATGTAATTCAGCAACAGGAAAGTTTTATAATTGAGTCATCTCTCTGCCTAAGGTAGTATCAAGTTGCCAAATGCAAAAGAACCTGCTCTGAAGCACTTAGTGCTGAATCCACATTGTGAGAAGTGATTTAGTTTCAGCAAAACAGCACCACTCATCATAGTAAATGTTGTTCATTTTAATTTTATTAAGTTGTAAGTTGGTTCATATTTAGTATGTAGCTTTGTTTTTATTTTATAGTTGCATAGTAGCTATAAGCATAAGAAATTTATACCAAATGTTAGGTTTGGATATATTTAAATAACATTATACTAAAAATAATTTTAGTGTAATAACTAAATAATTAATCCTGGAAGTCTGAGAATTTTTTCCTTTAACATTGTACAATAGTCAGGCTTGATGCATAGGCTTGCAGATATTGCTTGCAGAGAGTGACCTGAAAATTCTCTTCAGTGACCAGCAAAGACTGGTACTATGGCAATGATGTTGCTGGGGAATATGAGGAAGTAGCAACATTGAGTCCTATAGTTTGCTGTCAAAGAGGGAATGCTGGAGGAGCCCAGGGGATTTTCCAGTATGTATTCTAAGATAGCCAGTAAGAAAATTTGCCACATTATCAGAAGGTATTGAAGTTAAGAAAGAAGCCCAAGTTTCTGGCTTCAGTGATGGGGTGGATCCTGGTGCCATTAATCCAGGTAAGGAGCACAGGAGGATGAGTAGGTTTGACTGCTTAGACCTACTTTATGTGCCCTGACCAGCCCTGACTATACATTCTGGTGTCATTACCACCAGTTCTCCAAAGTGGCACGTGGCTTTTGGTATTAATCAGGACTCTTTGGTTGCCTCACTGGAGAGGCAGAGGCCAATGTTGTCTGTTACCAGAGTAAGGCAGAATGGGAACTGGGCAGACACCTCTCTTTTTCCTTGTTTCCCGTAAATCCCTTGCTCTAAAACTTGCTCCTTTTTTTTTTTTTTTTTTTTGACTTTTTTTTTTTATTAAATTCAGTTTTATTGAAATACATTCACACACCATACAATCATCCATGCTATACAATCCACTGTCCACAGTATGATAACATAGTTATGCGTTCATCACCACAATCTATCTCTGAACATTTTCCTTACATCAGAAAGAACCAGAACAAGAATAAAAAATAAAAGTGAAAAAAGAACACCCAAATCATCCCCCCATCCCACCCCATTTGTCCTTTAGTTTTTATCCCCATTCCTCCACTCATCCATACACTAGCTAAAGGGGGTGTGATCCACAAGGTCTTCACAATCACACTGTCACCCCTTGTAATCTACATTATTATATAATTGTCTTCAGGAGTCCAGACTGCTGGGTTGGAGTTTGGTAGCTTCAGGTATTTACTTCTAGCTATTCCAATACATTAAAGCCTAAGAGGTGTTATCTATATAGTGCATAAGAATGTCCACCAAAGTGACCTCTCGACTCCATTTGGAATCTCTCAGCCACTGAAACCATTTCGTCTCATTTTGCATCCCCCTTTTGGTCAAGAAGATACTCTCAGTCCCACGATGCCAGATCCACATTCATCCCCGGGAGTCATACTCTGCGTTGCCAGGGAGATTTACACCCCTGGGGGTCGGGTCCCACGTAGGGGGGAGGGCAGCAAGTTCACCTGTCGAGATGGCTCAGTTAGAGAGAGAGAGGGCCACATCTGAGCAACAAAGAGGTACTCAGGGGGAGACTCTTAGGCACCATTACATACAACTTTAGACTCTCCTTTGTGGTAATGAGCTTCATAAGGGCAAGTCCCATGCTCGAGGGTTCAGCACATCAAACCGCCAGTCCCGATGCTCGTGACAACATCAACACCAGTCCAGGTGAGGATGTCCAACACATCCGCACCTTCCCCCAGATCCTCAGGGCTGGGGAGGGGGAGGCTGTAAATATATTTTTTATTGTCTGCCCAAATTACTCTAGGATGTGTCACTATTTCACTCCAGCCTATACTAACCTACCATATCTCACTTCCTATTCAAAGTTCCATGTGATTGTGGTGTCTGAACAAATCGACTGTAGAGTTGTACTGTTTAGAAAATTTAGATCCTGTACCAAATAGATATCTATTCCCTTGGTCTCATATGAAAGTTGAAGTTTTAAAACACAATCAGTTTCAACCTTTATCCTTTAGCCTGGCTTGCCCTGGTCTTAACCAGACCTGCTTCATTCATATCACTAATTGAAGTCTGGGCTCTTTTTCAGCTTTTTTTTTTTTTTTTTTTTTTTTTGACAGTGGCTGTATGCACTAATACTGACATTCATATCTGCCGAGCTCTAGTTCTGAGTTTCAGGTGTCTTAGAGATATGCATTGTTCCAGAGACCAATCAGGTTATACGCTAGGGGATCAGCATCTCAAAGTTTAGAGATAGGCCTTACAATTCAGCGATAGAGTTAACTGCTGTAAGAGCTTACAATCTAGGGACTATTACAATTATTGTGTCCACGTTAGGCTATTAAAACTTGCTCCTTTTTATATAAGATACTCTGATTTTCTAATTGATGTCTCTGCTCTTCATGAGGCATTTTTTTTGCCTTGGGAATTTTCAACATTTTCCCTTCCTGCTTTGCTTTGTATAATTCAGTTCCCTCATAGAGACACAATCCACTACTTTCCTGGGTCGTCAGTGATTTTTTTTTTTTTAAGTGTATTTTTGGGAAGAGATGCACAGTTGGCTCTTCGGAGCCAGTACCAGGTGATGCCAGAACATTAAGTGACCTCATATGTTATAACTACTAAAATTTTTCTATGCTGCCTCAGCATCCATCTTACTTTGGCTATGCCACTTGCCTCAACACTGATCTTTGGCATAGTTAATAACCAGCTTTCCAGCCCTGGGGCTTAAACTCCCCCAGAGTCCAAACCCGCATGTGCGACCACTACCCACACCACCCACACATCTCACCCAAAACCCACAGCTGGTGTTTGTAGGATGTTAGATTTATATTTATCTTACCAATCAAGAATTTTTATAACTAAACAGAATAACTGCAAATATAAAAAGAACAATAATTACAATATTTATTGCTTTCATAGATCTGTATGACACCTTATTCTCACTAAATTGCTCTTCTTGATGAGACATGCTGCAAGATTGTGTTTGTTTGTCCTTTTGTCAACCTGTTATTTTAATGACTAAAGTACTAAATAAGTAATTCCAAGAAACATGTACTCTGTAATTTTATTGATTGACCCTCTGAATGATCACATTAGTGATTCTGATAGCCTTAAATTAGTCCATTAACTTGATTAGTTACTACCTGAGTCTGTTCCATTTTTTTCCTTTCTAGGTGAACTGAACACCTAGAAACATCTCCTTATCAACTTACCTTCCTTCTCTCCCTCCCTCATCCTTCTTTCCTTCCTTCCTTCCTTCCCTTTTTTGCTCCATGGCTCTAGGTAACAGCCATTTATTATTTAGATATTCAAATTTAAAGTTATTTTTTTGGTCAAATAGATCTCTTTACAATTAATCTATTTTGAATTTTCAAAAGTTGTAAAAATTATTTTTAAAAATTGTTATTTTCTAGGGTCATAGAATCCTTGTTCATTTCTCTGAAATGTCATTCTGCTCTACTACCCCATGACATATATTCATGGTCTATGACATTCCCATCATTGGATATGATGGTTTCTTCAAAGGATGACTTTCCACTCATAGCTTGTATCTTCTGAAACTAGTGGTTTATAAGCCTGGCCACAAATCAGAATCACCCTTGAAGATTTAAAAATATCTGCATTCCTGGGTCCTATCCCTCAAAAAATAAAAGATTCAGTACTGGTTACAATGCTTTTTTAGCATGTTGCTGATCAACTTACCCTTAAGAACACTAGAAAATCTGGATGAAATGTTTTAAAAAAAGATGTTTGCACACCTATAAGAATGGCTAAAATGAAAAAATAGTCACAACTCTGTTATGGTTTGAAATACATCCCCCACAAAGACATGTTCAAGTCCCAACTTGAGTCCTATGGATGTGAACTTATTTGTAAATGGAATCTTCAAGGATCCTAATAAGATGAGGCCAAACTGAATCAAGATGGCCCCTACTCAAATATGACTGGAGTCCTTATAAGCAGAAGAAATTTCTATTCAGTGTAGTAGGAGGTGGAGACAGTTGATGAAACATGGCCATGTCATAGAAGCAGAGACTGAATTATGGCTTGCTGGCAAGCCACCACCAGAATGCTACAGACTTCGAAGAACGCATGGCCTGCCAACACCTTGATTTTGGGCTTCTAGCCTCCAAAACTGAGACAATAAATTCCTATTGTGGGAGGCGGGGCAAGATGGCAGATTGGTGAGCTGTATGTTTTAGTTACTCCTCCAGGAAAGTAGGTAGAAAGCCAGGAACTGCGTGGACTGGACACCACAGAGCAATTTGACTTTGGGCATACTTCGTACAACACTCATGAACACGTCGAACTCCTGAGATCAGCGAAACCTGTAAGTTTTTGTGGCCAGGGGACCCTCACCCCTCCCTGCCAGGCTCGGTCCCGTGGGAGGAGGGGCCGTCAGCGCTGGGAAGGAGAAGGGAGAACTACAGTGGCAGCTCTTATCGGAAACTCATTCTACTGATCCAAACTCCAACCATAGATAGACTGAGAACAGACACCAGAGAATCTGAGAGCAGCCAGCCCAGCAGAGAGGAGACAGGCATAGCAAAAAACAGCAAAGAAAAACTCCAAAATAAAAGCAGAGGATTTTTGGAGTTCTGGTGAACATAAAAAGAGGAAGGGCAGAGCTCAGGCCCCGAGGCTCATATGCAAATCCTGAAGAAAAACTGATCTCTCTGCCCCTGGATGTTTCCTTACTGGCCCTAATTGCTTTGCCTCTTAGCATTTCAATAACCCATTAGATCTGCAAAGACGGCTTTTTTTTTTTCCTTTTTTACTTTTTTTTTTTTCTTTTTCTAAAACAATTACTCTAAGAAGCCCAATACGGAAAGCCTCAAAGACTTGCAATTTGGGCAGGTCAAGACAAGAGCAGAACAAAGAGAGCTCTGAGACAAAAGGCAATAATCCAGTGGCTGAGAAAATTCACTAAACACCACAACTTCCCAAGAAAAGGGGGGTGTCCGCTCACAGCCATCATCCTGGTGAACAAGAAACACTCCTGCCCATCGCCAGCCCCATAGCCCAGAGCTGCCCCAGACAACCCAGTGTGACGGAAGTGCTTCAAATAACATGCACACACCACAAAACTGGGCATGGACATTAGCCTTCCCTGCACCCTCAGCTGGTTGTCCCAGAGTTTGGAAGGTGGAGCAGTGTAAATTAACAAAGCCCCATTCAGCCATCATTTCAGCAGACTGGGAGCCTCCCTACACAGCCCAGCAGCCCAGAACCGCCTTGGAGGGACAGCACTCACCTGTGACATAGCACAGTCATCCCTCAACAGAGGACCAGGGGGTGCACGGCCTGGAAGAGGGACCCACTCGCAAGTCTCAGGAGCCATACGCCAAAACCAAGGACTTGTGGGTCAGTGGCAGAGACAAACGGTGGCAGGACTGAACTGAAGGATTAGACTATTGCAGCAGCTTTAAAACTCCAAGAACACCAGGGAGATTTGATTGTTAGAGCCACCCCCCCTCCCTGACCGCCCAGACACACACCCCATATACAGGGCGGGCAACACCAACTACACACGCAAGCTTGGTACACCAACTGGACCCCACTAGACTCACTCCCCCACTCACCACAAAGGCAAAGCAGGGGAGAACTGGCTTGTGGAGAACAGGTGGCTCGTGGACACCACCTGCTGCTTAGTTAGAGAAAGTGTACTCCACGAAGCTATAGATCTGATAAATTAGAGATAAGGACTTCAATTGGTCTACAAATCACAAAAGAACCCTATCAAGTTAAGCAAATGCCAAGAGGCCAAAAACAACAGAAAATTATAAAGCATATGAAAAAACCAGATGATATGGATAACCCAAGTTCAAGCACCCAAATCAAAAGACCAGAAGAGACAAACTACATAGAGCAACTAATCAAAGAACTAAAGATGAACAATGAGACCATAGTACAGGATACAAAGTATATCAAGAAGACCCTAGAAGACCATAAACAAGACATTGCAAGACTACATAAAAAAAATAGATGATCTTATGGAAATTAAACAAACTGTTGACCAAATTGAAAAGATTCTGGATACTCATCGTACAAGACTAGAGGAAGTTGAACAACGAATCAGTGACCTGGAAGATGACAGAATGGAAAATGAAAGCACAAAAGAAAGAATGGAGAAAAAAATCAGAAAAAAATCTAACTGGACCTCAGGGATATGATGGATAATATAAAACATCCAAATATAAGACTCATTGGTGTTCCAGAAGGGGAAGAAAAGGGTAAAGGTCTAGGAAGAGTATTCAAAGAAATTGTTGGGGAAAACTTCCCAAATCTTCTAAACAACATAAATACACAAATCATAAATGCCCAGCGAACTCCAAATAGAATAAATCCAAATAAACCCACTCCGAGACATATTCTGATCACACTGTCAAACACAGAAGAGAAGGAGCAAGTTCTGAAAGCAGCAAGAGAAAAGCAATTCACCACATACAAAGGAAACAGCATAAGACTAAGTAGTGACTACTCAGCAGCCACTATGGAGGCGAGAAGGCAGTGCCATGATATATTTAAAATTCTGAGTGAGAAAAATTTCCAACCAAGAATACTTTATCCAGCAAAGCTCTCCTTCAAATTTGAGGGAGAGCTTAAATTTTTCACAGACAAACAAATGCTGAGAGAATTTGCTAACAAGAGACCTGCCCTACTGGAGATACTAAAGGGAGCCCTACAGAAAGAGAAACAAAGAAAGGAGAGAGAGACTTGGAGAAAGGTTCAGTACTAAAGAGATTCGGTATGGGTATATTAAAGGATATTAATAGAGAGGGGGAAAAATGTATATGACAAACATAAACCAAAGGATAAGATGGCTGATTCAAGAAATGCCTTCACAGTTATAACGTTGAATGTAAATGGATTATATTCCCCAATTAAAAGATACAGATTCGCAGAATGGATTAAAAAAAATGAACCATCAATATGTTGCATACAAGAAACTAATCTTAGAAACAGGGACACAAAGACATTGAAAGTGAAAGAATGGAAAAAAATATTTCATGCAAGCTACAGCCAAAAGAAAGCAGGTGTAGCAATATTAATCTCAGATAAAATAGACTTTAAATGCAGGGATGTTTTGAGAGACAAAGAAGGCCACTACATACTAATAAAAGGGGCAATTCAACAAGAGGAAATAACAATCGTAAATGTCTACGCACCCAATCAAGGTGCCACAAAATACATGAGAGAAACACTGGCAAAACTAAAGGAAGCAATTGATGTTTCCACAATAATTGTGGGAGACTTCAACACATCACTCTCTCCTATAGATAGATCAACCAGACAGAAGACCAATAAGGAAATTGAAAACTTAAACAATCAGATAAATGAATTAGATTTAACAGACATATATAGAACATTACATCCCAAATCACCAGGATACACATACTTCTCTAGTGCTCATGGAACTTTCTCCAGAATAGATCATATGCTGGGACATAAAACAAGCCTCAATAAATTTAAAAAGATTGAAATTATTCAAAGCACATTCTCTGACCACAATGGAATACAATTAGAAGTCAATAACCATCAGAGACTTAGAAAATTCACAAATACCTGGAGGTTAAACAACACACTCCTAAACAATCAGTGGGTTAAAGAAGAAATAGCAAGAGAAATTGCTAAATATATAGAGACGAATGAAAATGAGAACACAACATACCAAAACCTATGGGATGCAGCAAAAGCAGTGCTAAGGGGGAAATTTATAGCACTAAACACATATATTAAAAAGGAAGAAAGAGCCAAAATCAAAGAACTAATGGATCAACTGAAGAAGCTAGAAAATGAACAGCAAACCAATCCTAAACCAAGTAGAAGAAAAGAAATAACAAGGATTAAAGCAGAAATAAATGACATAGAGAACAAAAAAACAATAGAGAGGATAAATATCACCAAAAGTTGGTTCTTTGAGAAGATCAACAAGATTGACAAGCCCCTAGCTAGACTGACAAAATCAAAAAGAGAGAAGACCCATATAAACAAAATAATGAATGAAAAAGGTGACATAACTGCAGATCCCGAAGAAATTAAAAAAATTATAACAGGATACTATGAACAACTGTATGGCAACAAACTGGATAATGTAGAGGAAATGGATAATTTCCTGGAAACATATGAACAACCTAGACTGACCAGAGAAGAAATAGAAGACCTCAACCAACCCATCACAAGCAAAGAGATCCAATCAGTCATCAAAAATCTTCCCAAAAATAAATGCCCAGGGCCTGATGGCTTCACAGGGGAATTCTACCAAACTTTCCAGAAAGAACTGACACCAGTCTTACTCAAACTCTGTCAAAACATTGAAGAAAATGGACCACTACCTAACTCATTTTATGAAGCTAACATCAATCTAATATCAAAACCAGGCAAACATGCTACAAAAAAGGAAAACTACCAGCCAATCTCCCTAATAAATATAGATGCAAAAATCCTCAACAAAATACTTGCAAATCGAATCCAAAGACACATTAAAAAAATCATACACCATGACCAAGTGGGGTTCATTCCAGGCATGCAAGGATGGTTCAACATAAGAAAATCAATCAATGTATTACAACACATGAACAATTCAAAAGGGAAAAATCAATTGATCATCTCAATAGATGCTGAAAAAGCATTTGACAAAATCCAACATCCCTTTTTGATAAAAACACTTCAAAAGGTAGGAATTGAAGGAAACTTCCTCAATATGATAAAGAGCATATATGAAAAAACTCACAGCCAGCATAGTACTCAATGGTGAGAGACTGAAAGCCTTCCCTCTAAGATCAGGAACAAGACAAGGATGCCCGCAATCACCACTGTTATTCAACATTGTGCTGGAAGTGCTAGCCAGGGCAATCCAGCAAGACAAAGAAATAAAAGGCATCCAAATTGGAAAAGAAGAAGTAAAACTGTCATTGTTTGCAGATGATATGATCTTGTATCTGGAAAACCCTGAGAAATCGATGATACAGCTACTAGAGCTAATAAACAAATTTAGCAAAGTAGCGGGATACAAGGTTAATGCACATAAGTCAGTAATGTTTCTATATGCTAGAAATGAACAAACTGAAGAGACACTCAAGAAAAAGATACCATTTTCAATAGCAACTAAAAAAATCAAGTACCTAGGAATAAACTTAACCAAAGATGTAAAAGACCTATACAAAGAAAACTACATAACTCTACTAAAAGAAATAGAAGGGGACCTTAAAAGATGGAAAAATATTCCATGTTCATGGATAGGAAGGCTAAATGTCATTAAGATGTCTATTCTACCCAAACTCATCTACAGATTCAATGCAATCCCAATCAAAATTCCAACAACCTACTTTGCAGACTTGGAAAAACTTGTCATCAAATTTATTTGGAAAGGGAAGATGCCTCGAATTGCTAACGATACTCTGAAAAAGAAACACGAAGTCGGAGGACTTACACTCCCTGACTTTGAAGCTTATTATAAAGCCACAGTTGTCAAAACAGCATGGTACTGGCACAAAGATAGACATATAGATCAATGGAATCGAATTCAGAATTTGGAGATAGACCCCCAGATCTATGGCCGACTGATCTTTGATAAGGCCCCCAAAGTCACTGAACTGGGTCATAATGGTCTTTTCAACAAATGGGGCTGGGAGAGATGGATATCCATATCTAAAAGAATGAAAGAGGACCCCTACCTCACCCCCTACACAAAAATTAACTCAAAATGGACCAAAGATCTCAATATAAAAGAAAGTACCATAAAACTCCTAGAAGATAATGTAGGAAAACATCTTCAAGACCTTGTATTAGGCGGACACTTCCTAGACTTTACACCCAAAGCACAAGCAACAAAAGAGAAAATAGATAAATGGGAACTCCTCAAGCTTAGAAGTTTCTGGACCTCAAAGGAATTTCTCAACAAGGTAAAGAGGCAGCCAACTCAATGGGAAAAAATTTTTGGAAACCATGTATCTGACAAGAGACTGATATCTTGCATATATAAAGAAATCCTACAACTCAATGACAATAGTACAGACAGCCAAATTATAAAATGGGCAAAAGATATGAAAAGACAGTTCTCTGAAGAGGAAATACAAATGAGCAAGAAACACATGAAAAAATGTTCAGCTTCACTAGCTATTAGAGAGATGCAAAGTAAGACCACAATGAGATACCATCTCACACCAATTAGAATGGCTACCATTAAACAAACAGGAAACTACAAATGCTGGAGGGGATGTGGAGAAATTGGGACTCTTATTCATTGTTGGTGGGACTGTATAATGGTTCAGCCACTCTGGAAGTCAGTCTGGCAGTTCCTTAGAAAACTAGATATAGAGTTACCATTCGACCCAGCGATTGCACTTCTCGGTATATACCCGGAAGATCGGAAAGCAGTGACAGGAACAGATATCTGCACACCAGTGTTCATAGCAGCATTATTCACAATTGCCAAGAGATGGAAACAACCCAAATGTCCTTCAACAGATGAGTGGATAAATAAAATATGGTATATACACACGATGGAATACTACGCGGCAGTAAGAAGGAACGATCTCGTGAAACATAGGACAACATGGATGAACTTTGAAGACATAATGCTGAGCGAAATAAGCCAGGCACAAAAAGAGAAATACTATATGCTACCACTAATGTGAACTTTGAAAAATGTAAAACAAATGGTTTATAATGTAGAATGTAGGGGAACTAGCAATAGAGAGCAATTAAGGAAGGGGGAACAATAATCCAGGAGGAATAGATAAGCTATCATGGGTAAATTTAACGTTCTGGGAATGCCGAGGAATGACTATGGTCTGTTAATTTCTGACGGGTATAGTAGGAACAAGTTCACGGAAATGTTGCTATATTAGGTAACTTTCTTGGGGTAGAGTAGGAACATGTTGGAAGTAAAGTAGTTATCTTAGGTTAGTTGTCTTTTTCTTACTCCGTTGTTATGGTCTCTTTGCAATGTTCTTTTATTGTACTTTTTTAAATTACTTTTTTTATTTTTTTATTTTTCATACAGTTGATTTAAAAAAAAAAATCAAAAGAAAAAAAAAGGGAAAAAAATATGTAGATCCCCCTTGAGGAGCCTGTGGAGAATGCAGGGGTATTGGCCTACCCCACCTCGATGGTTGCTAACATGACCACAGACATAGGGGACTGGGGTTTGATGGGTTGAGCCCTCTACCACAGGATTTACCCTTGGGAAGACTGTTTCTGCAAAGGAGAGGCTAGGCCTCCCTATAATTGTGCCTAAGAGCCTCTTCCCGAATGCCTCTTTGTTGCTCAGATGTGGCCCTCTCTCTCTGGCTAAGCCAACTTGAAAGGTGAAATCACTGCCCTCCCCCCTACGTGGGATCAGACACCCAGGGAAGTGAATCTCCCTGGCAACGTGGAATATGACTCCCAGGGAGGAATGTAGACCTGGCACCGTGGGACGGAGAACATCTTCTTGACCAAAAGGGGGATGTGAAAGGAAATGAAATAAGCTTCAGTGGCAGAGAGATTCCAAAAGGAGCCGAGAGGTCACTCTGGTGGGCACTCTTATGCACACTTTAGACAACCCTTTTTAGGTTCTAAAGAATTGGGGTAGCTGGTGGTGGATACCTGAAACTATCAAACTACAACCCAGAACCCATGAATCTCGAAGACAGTTGTATAAAAATGTAGCTTATGAGGGGTGACAATGGGATTGGGAAAGCCATAAGGACCAAACACCACTTTGTCTAGTTTATGGATGGATGTGTAGAAAAGTAGGGGAGGGAAACAGACAGACAAAGGTACCCAGTGTTCTTTTTTACTTCAATTGCTCTTTTTCACTCTAATTATTATTCTTGTTATTTTTGTGTGTGTGCTAATGATGGTGTCAGGGATTGATTTAGGTGATGAATGTACAACTATGTAATGGTACTGTAAACAATCGAAAGTACAATTTGTTTTGTATGACTGCGTGGTATGTGAATATATCTCAATAAAATGATGATTTAAAAAAAAAAAAAAAAAAAAAAAAAATAAAAATATTTTAATCAATTCTAATCATTACTAGAGGGTTAATTCTTTAATCTCAGAATGCCCTTAAGATTCTCATCACTGGGTGGTGCTATGAAAGATCAATCCTGAAGTTTTTAAAGATGAACAGTGAAATAAAAATTCTATTGCTTTTTTAAAAAAAAAAAAAAAAAAAAAAAAAAAAAAAAAAAAAAAGAAAGGAAATGAAATAAGCTTCAGTGGCAGATTCCAAAAGAAGCTGAGAGGTCACTCTGATGGGCACTCTTATGCACAATTTAGACAACCCTTTTTAGGTTCTAAAGAATTGGGGTAGCTGGTGGTAGGTACCTGAAACTATCAAACTACAACCCAGAACCCATGAATCTTGAAGACAATTGTATAAAAATGTAGCTTATAAGGGGTGAGAATGGGATTGGGAAAGCCATAAGGACCACGCTCCCCTTTGTCTAGTTTATGGATGGATGAGTAGAAAAATAGGGGAAGGAAACAAACAAACAAACAGACAGACAAAGGTACCCAGTGTTCTTTTTTACCTTAATTGCTCTTTTTCACTTTAATTATTATTCTTGCTATTTTTGTGTGTGTGCTAATGAAGGTGTCAGGAATTGATTTAGGTGATGAATGTACAACTATGTAATGGTACTGTGAACAATTGAATTATGATTTGTTTTGTATGACTGCGTGGTATGTGAATATATCTCAATAAAATGAAGATTTAAAAAAAAAATTCCTATTGTGTAAGTTGACCAGTCAGTGGTATCTGTTAGAGCAATCATGGCAAACTAATACAAACACCAAATGCTGGCAAGAATGTAGAGAAACTGGATCACTTATGCATTGCTAGTGGGAATATAAAGTAATTGAAGCACTCTGGAAAACAATATACTACTACCATAAGACCCAGCCATTGCACTCTTGGGCATTTATCCCAGAGGATGTAAATTTATATTTACATAAAAACCTGTAGATGAATGTTTATAGCAGTTTTATTTGTAATAGCCTAAAATTGGAATCAGGCCAGATGACTTTCAACAGGTGGATGGTTAAGCAAACTTTGGTACATCCCCATGGAATTCTACTCAGCAATAAAAAGGAACAAACTATAACTAATATAACTAATATAATAGCAACCTGGTTGAATCTCCAAAGAAATAGACTAAGTGAAAAAAATGGCAATCCCAAAAGGTGACATAATGTATAATTACATTTATATAACACTTTTGAAATGATATAATTTTAGAAATGGAAGACAGATTAGTGGTTTTCACGGATTAAAGAGGGTTGGGGGTTAGAGGAAGTGGTGTGACAATAAAAGAGCAACACAAGGAATCCTGTGGTATTGGAACTGTTCAGTATCTTGGCTGTGGTGGTGGATATACAAACCTACACCAGTGATAAAATTGTTTAGAACTTAACACACACAGATACATACAGGTAAAACTGGGGAGATCTGAATAAGATCAGTGGATTGTTTCAGTGTCAATATCCTAATAATATTGTGATATTATACTATATGTTGCAAAATGTACCATTGGTAAAATAAAAACTTTAAAAAAAATCTATGGAATTGCACAAAACAGTGAGTCCTAAGTTAAACCATAAATTTAATCATTGGACCATAGTTAATAGTTTAATTATAAAAATATGCTTTCATCAATGAAAACAAATGTACCACACCAATGCAAGGTGTTAACAATAGAGTGGTATATGGAAATCCTATATTTTATGCATGATTGTCTTGTAAACTTCTCTAATAAAAAATTGTTTAATGTTACCATTGGGGGAAACTGGGGAAAGTGTACAAAGGATCTTTCTGTATTACATCTTTGCATGTGACTCTACAATTATCTCAATTTAAAATCATGTGGTTGAAGTTATCAGAGAATTAACAATGCAGGGAATACATGAGGAGCTAAAGTCCTAGAAAGAAGAGAGCACAGAGAAGTTAACACCCACCGTTTTTCTTCTCAAGGTATTTTCCAGTTTCTGGCAATAGCAGAGAGGCAGAAAAGTTGAACAGAATGCTGATGGACAAAACTTGGAGATTATGGCTCACCAAGGATATGGGCCCTGCAAGTACTGTAGGCTTTGAAGCCTAGGAATAGGAATGAATCAGAAATAGATGAACCTCCAGAAAAATGATACCAACATCATTAGCTCAATCTCTGATTGGGTTAAAATGATATGAAATTATGCAAATAATCTAAATTATCCATATGTCAAAGAAGACATTACAATGAAAGTTAAAAATGTTTTATTGGAACAAAAATGAAAATATGACATCAAAACTAGAAGGATGCAACTAAAACCATACTTGGAAGAAAATACATAGAATTAAATGCATATATGCACAGTGATGTCATCAACATGGTGACATAAACAGCTATTGAAAACTCCTCTCCAGAGATTCAATGAAAAAAGAACAATTCTGAATTGTTTGAAACTCTGAAGGAGGATATAGACTGGAGAAGGGTCCTGCAGATGCCAAATTGAAGAAAGAGAAGAAATATCAGGTAGGAATCTTCCTTCCCAGACCAGCTGGTCCTCTCTCCTCCTCCTCACTCATTCTCCATGTGGGAAAGGCATGGAATCAGCAGATGGAAGCCCTCCCACTAGGGACACAGATTTTAAGATCTCTCACAGCAGTAAGACATACTCCCACTGTTTGAAGACCTGGGAGACAGGGGAGGACATCTCAAGGCCCAGGTCAGTGAGGGACACAGAGACAGAAAATGTGGACAGAGACTGCATTTCCAGCCCTGGGTCTGAAAACCCTTCCTCCACCTTTGAGGGAAGCAGCAGCAGCAGCCGTTTCTTTGCCTTTTGGATGGCTGGAGTACTGGGTCATCTGATGGAGTATTTTGCCACAGGTGTAGCCCCACATAGAACCAGATTTTAGCTGGCAAAGTGAGGGCATAGGAACACCACAGTTTCTGCTCACTTGTGTAGATGTAGCCTGTGCTCAGAGCAAAGCAGCCCCTGAGGATGATTAAGTTACCAAACACCACCATCTTCTGGAAAGTCCAGAAAGTGCAAGGGAATAGGAACACATAAAGATGCTCCGGACCCTTTATTCAGACCACAGGAGCTGGTCTAAATGCCCTGCACAGAAACCCAGCCCTGTTTTAGCTGAGAAATATGGACAATCCAACTGTTAAAGCAGGGCTCTAAAACAAACCCAGGTCTTGCTGGCCAGCGGAAAACAGAGCACCACAGGAAGCCAGCAGATCTATATTTCCACATACCATGAACTATCTGGGGAACCCAGTGCCTACCTCCCATCCCTGTGGCAGGCCATGGTGGGTACCTGATTTTGGGGGAAAACTGGGGGGCAGAGCCAATCTAACAACAGGTGAGCAAGAGAAACAAAGAAATTTAGAGATCAAAGAAAACCCAAGGCAAAGAAGAGAAAACAAGAAAATAAGATGCCTAGACAGCAAAAAATCATGAGCCACACCAGGAACACATAGATATGACCCAGTCAAAGGAACAAACTAACACATCAACTGAAATTCAAGAGTTGAAACAACAAATTAAAGATGTTCAAACAAATCTTCCAAATCAAGTCAGTGAGTTGAAGGAAAATGTGACAAAAGAGATGAAGGACACAGAAGACACTGGGTTACCATAAGGAAGAAATTGTAAGCTTGAAAAAACAAATGGCAGAACATATGGAAATGAAAAGCACAATAGAAGATATGAAAAACACAATGGAGACATACAACAGCAGACTTGGAGAGGCAGAAGAAAGGATTATTGAACTAGAGGACAGCACTTCTGAAATCCTACACACAAAGAACACATAGGGAAAAGAATGGAAAAATGTGAGCAGGGTCTCAGGGAACTGAATGACAACATGTAGTGCACAAATATACATGTTATAGGTGTCCCAGAAGGAGAAGAGATGGGAAAAGGGGCGGAAAGAATAATAGAGGAAATAATCAATGAAAAGTTCCCAACTCTTATGAAAGACATAAAATTACAGGTCCAAGAAGGGCAGCATATCCCAAACACAATTGATCCGAATAGACCTACTCCAAGACACTTACTAATCAGATTGTCAAATGTCAAAGACAAAGAGAGAACTCTGAAAGCAGCAAGAGAGAAGCAATCCATCACATACAAGGGAAGCTCAATAAGACTAAGTGTGGATTTCTCAGCAGAAACCATGGAGTCAAGAAGGCAGTGGTATGATGTATTCAAGATACTGAAAGAGAAAAACTGCCAACCAAGAATCATATATCCAGCCTAACTGTCCTTCAGAAATGAGGGAGATTTTAAAATATTTACAGAAAAACAGACACTGATAGAGTTTGTGAACAGGAGACCTCCTCTACAAGAAATATTAAATGGAGTACTACAGGCAGATAGAAAAAGAAAGGAGAGAGAGGTTTTGGAGAAAAGTGTAGAATGAAGATACCAGTAGATAGAGAGGATAAGGATCAGGCATTTCATGCTGAAGGAGTACAGAATGTTCAGCAGGATTGATTGCATAGATCCAGAGATGGATAGCACTATACTGGGTGATGGTAGCACAATATTGTAAGTTCACTGAACAAAGATGACTCTGAGTACAGTTGAAAGAAGAAGGTTAGGGGCATGTAGGACACCAGAAGGAAAGATAGAAGATAAAGACTGGGATGATATAACTTAGTGAAACATAGAGTGGTCAATGATTGTGATTAAATGTATGAATATAAGAATGTTTTTACATGAGGTAGAACAAATGAATGTTAACTTTGCAAGGTGTTGGAAATGGAATGGTATTGGGGAAGAATACAATCAATGCAAACTAGGGTCTATAGTGAACAATAACATGTAATATACTTCCATTAATTGTAACAAAGGAAATATACCAAAGCTAAATGTCTACAAAAGGGGGTTATAAGGGAGGAGTATTGAATTCTAGGTGTTAGTGTTGTTGTCTGACCTTTTTATTATATTTTATTTTTTCATTTTTTTTTTAGTCATCGTTTTTTTCTCTTTCTTTTTTTCTTTTTTCTTTTTTTTTTTTTTGCATCTTCCTCTTTCTTTCTAGAAAACATGGAAATGTTCTCATATTGATAGTGGTGGTGAATGCATAACTATGTGATTATATAGGGAACCATTGATTGTTTACTTAGGAGGGAATGTATGGTGTGTGAATAAAACTGTCTGAAAACTAAATACAGGGATACAGGTGCTGGAGAAAATGTGGAGAGAGAGATGTACCTTATCACTGTTGGTGGGGAAGTAGAATGGTGCAGTCCATCTGGAGGGCAGTGTGGTGGTTCCACAGGAAGCTAAGCATAGGGTTGCCATATGATCCTGCTTATGAAGAACGGAAAGGAGGGACATGAATGGTCATTTCACAGTGGGGTTTATGGTGGCAGTATTCACAATTCACAGTGGATGGAGGTGGCCTAAGGGTACATTGACTGAAGAATGGAATGGCAAACTGTGGTGTATTCATAAATTGAATATTGAGCTGCTACAAGAAGGAATGAAGATGTGAGGTATGCAACTAGGTGAAAGGACCTTGAGGACAGTATGTTGGGTGAAATAAACCAGAAATGAAAAGACAAACATTATAATGCCTCACTAATATGGACTAACTATAATATGCAAACTCTGAGAATTGAATCTGAGAGCATAGGTTATCAGGGGAAGGCTTATTGTAAAGGTTCCTAGATTGTAAGCTCTTAAAGCAGTTACTTCTATTCCTGAGTTGTAATGGCTGTTTCTAAATTCTGAGATGCTAGCTCTTTGTGTATAACCTGGTAGTCCCTGGAACTTTGGGTATCTGTGTGACACATGAGACTCAGAGCCAAGAGTCTGGCAGCTATGAATGTCAGAATTACCCCATACAGCAAAAGTTAAAGAGTCTGAAAAAGAGATCAGACTTCATTTAGAGATATGAACAAAATGGAGTTGGTTAGGACTAAGGTAAATCAGACTAAAGGGTAAAGGAAGATATGATGGTATTTTAAAACTTCAACTTCTGTGTGAGACCAAAGGAAGTGATGTTTATTAGGTGCAAAATCTATATTTTTTGGTAGCACACTGTATAATTTAACTTGTATGTTCAGTTTATTCAAGCACCACAATTACATGGAACTTTGAATAGGGAGTGAAATCTGGTTGGTTTGTACAGGTTAGTGTACAAACCCAATACATCCCAAGGCAATTTGGGCAGAGAATACAAATGTGTTTTCAAAGCCCCCTTGAGGGACTGGGGGAAACTATGGAAATATTAAACTTCCCTACCTGGAGAATACCTGATATTCTCACAAGAATTTGTGACTATAAATTTACAAGGCCGAGCCCTTGATCTTGGGGCTTGCCCTTATGAAGTGTGTTACTGCAAAAGAGAGGCTAAGCCTACTTATAATTGTGCCTAAGAGTCACTCCCAGAGAACCTCTTTTGTTGCTCAGATGTGGCCTCTCTCTCTAAGCCAGCTCTGCAGGTAAACTCACTGCCCTCCCCCCTACCTGGGACATAACTCCTATGGGTGTAAATCTCCCTGGCAACATGGGACATGATTTGCAGGGATGAGCTTGGCCCTGGCATCGTGGGATTGAGGAAGCCTTCTTGGACCAAAAGGGGGAAGAGAAATGAAATAAAGTTTCAGTGGCTGAGAGATTTCACATAGAGTCAAGAGGTCATTCTGGAGTTTATTCTTACACATTATATAGATATCCCCCTTTAGTTTTTAGTGTATTGGAATAGCTAGAAGGAAATACCTGAAACTGTTGAACTACAATCCAGTAGCCTTGATTCTTGAAGATGATTGTATAACTATTTAGCTTACACTGTGTGACTGTGTGATTGTGTGAACCTTGTGGCTCCCACTCCCTTTATCCAGTGTATGGACAGATGAGTAGAAAAACGCAACAAAAAGTAAATGAATAATAAGGAGGAATGGGGGGTATGGGATGTTTTGGATGTTCTTTTTTACTTTAATTTTTATTCTTATTCTTTTTTTTGTGATAAAGAAAATGTTCAAAAATTGATTGTGTTGATGAATGCACAACTATATAATGGTACTGTGAACAACTGATTGTACACTGCATGATTGTATGGTTGTGAATATATCTCAATAAAATTGAATTTAAGAGGATCTAAGATGGTGGCATAGAGAGGAGTAGAAGCTAAGTAGTCCCCCTGGAACAACTAAAAAAAACCAGAAACAACTAGTAAATAATCTGGAATAACTGCAGGGGGACAAACGTGACTGTCCACTCATCATACACCAACCTGAATTGGGAGGAATGCCCAAGATCACAGCATAAAATCTGTAAGTAAAAACTGCGGATCCAAATTGGGAGACCCCACCCCCACAGCCTGAGCTAACAAAGCTTCCTCCCAGCAAGCGAATATAGCTCAGCTGAGCTCCAACTGGGGTTTTAATTAGCGAGTGTGAACTGCTCACTATGCTACGAATCCCCAACAAGTAGACAGAGGCTTTGGGTGACAACTGACCTTGGAGAGCCAGAGGGTTGCCTCGGACTAGCTCTGTTCCTTTTTTGACTCAGTGGAGAAAGCCTCAGCCATTTTCAGTTCCCAGTTCTGTGACCCAGACAAGGGTATAGCACAGGCAGAGAGAGACCATTGAAATGCTAATAACCACCCCCCCCCACCCCGAGGGCATCTATCTTCTCTAAGAGGAAAGAGGTGGGGCCCAGCTCTACTGCCTGTCTTTCATTCAGAACTTACACCAGTCAAGAATTATAGGCTAACAGGTGCCACCTGCTGGGCAGAAAAGCACAGTGACCGGAGGCATCAGAGGGTGTACCAATTTTCTAAGACATACCCTCAGGGAAACCGGATACTGACTATTTCTTCCTTCTGGGACCTTAGCCCATTCTGGTCTGGGGAGGCCTGATTGGAGTAACCAAGGAAATCATGCCTAGACAACAGGAAACTACAACCTACACCAAGAAAAATGAGGTTATGGCCTGGACAGGGGAACAAACTTGCACTTCAACTGTGATGCAGGAATTGAAACAACTAATAAGTGAATTCAAAAAGTTTAGGGAAGATATGGCAAAAGAGATGAACCGTATAATGAAAACACAGGATGTACATAAGGTAGAAATTGAAAGTTCAAAAAAACCAACTGGTGGAATCTATGGAAATGAAAGGCACAACACAAGAGATGAAAGACACACTGGAAACATACAACAGCAGATCTCAAGAGGCAGAAGAAAACACTCAGGAACTGGAGAAAAAGGCACCTGAAAGCCTACACACGAAAGAACAGATAGTGAAAAGAATGGAAAAATATGAGCAACATCTCCAGGAACTTAAAGACAAAACGAAAAGCAAGAATTTACGTGTCATTGGTGTCCCAAAAGGAGAAAAGAAAAGAAAAGGGGCAGAAGCAATAATAGAGGAAATAATCAACGAAAATTTCCCATCTCTTAGGGAAGACATAAAATTACAGATCCAAGAAGTGCAGCGTACCCCAAACAGAATAGATCTGAATAGGCCTATGCCAAGACACTTAATAATCAGATTATCAAACATCAAAGATAAAGAGAGAATCCTGAAAGCAGCAAGAGAGAAATGATCTATCACATACAAAGGAAGCTGGATAAGACTATGTGTGGATTTCTCAATAGAAACCATGAAGGCAAGAAGGAAGTGGGGTGATGTATTTAAGATACTGAAAGAGAAAAACCACCAACCAAGAATCCTATATCGGGCAAAACTATCCTTAAGATATGAGGGAAAGCTTAAAATATTCTCTGACAAACAGACAATGACCGAGTTTGTGAACAAGAAACTTGCTCTACAGGAAACACTAAAAGAAGCACTGCAGACAGAAAGGAAAAGACAGGAGTGAGAGGTTTGAAAACAATTTTGGGAGATAGTAGCACAGCAATGTAAGTACACTGAACAAAAATGACTGTGAATATGGTTGAAAGAGGAAGGCTGGGATCATGTGGGACACCAGAACAAAAGATGAACAATAAAGACTGGGACTGTGTAACTCAGGGAAACCTAGGATGCTCAACGATTGTAATAAAAGGTACAAATATATTTTTACACAAGGTAGAACAAATGAATGTCAACATTGCAAGGTGTTAAAAATAGGGTGGGATTGGGGGGAAAGCACAATCAATGCAAACTAGAGGCTAGAATTAACAGAAACATTGTATTATGCTTCCTTTAATGTAACAAAAGCAATATACCAAAGCTAAATGCATATGGGGGGGGGGGGGAATAGGGGAAGGGTATGGGATTCCAGGCATTGGTGATGTTGTCTGACTCTTTATTCTACTTTAGGTTAATGCTATCTTTCCTTTTGTCACCTTCTAGCTATCAAGTTTTTTTGTTTGTTTGGTTGGTTGTTTTTCTCTCTTTCTCTTGCCTTTTTCTTTTGCCTCTCTGCCTTCTCTGACTCTTCCTCTGTCTTTGTGGAAGAAATGTCCTTATATAGAGAGTGGCGATGGTGCTCAATACATAAATATGTGACTATACAGGGAACCAACAATTGTTTACTTAGGACGGAATGTATGGAGTTTGAACAAAACCATCTTAAAAGAAATGGGCTGTTGAAGAAATCTTGAGGGCACTATATGGAGTGAAATAAGACAGAGACATAAAGGCAAATATTGCAGGGTCTCACTGATATGAACTAATTATATTATATGTAAACTCATAGACATGAAATATAAGCTACCAGGATATAGAATGAGGCTCAAGAATGGGGAGCGGTTGCTTATTATGAGCAGAATGTTCAACTAGGGTGAACCTAAATATTTGGAAATGAACAGGGGTGATGGTAGCATGTAATGAGAATAACTAACAGTGCTAATAGGTGTGTGAAGGTGGTGGAAAGGGTAAGCTCAGAGTCATGCATGTCACCAGAAGGAAAGTTGGAGGTTAAAAGATGGGAATGTATAAAACCGTGAATCTTGTGATGGACAATGTCCATGATTAACTATTCAAATATTAGAAATCTCTCTCACGAACTAGAACAAATGTATGTCACTATAACTAGAGGTTAATAATAGAGAAGCATATGGGAAAAAAATATACCTATTGCAAACTATATACTACAGTTAGTAGTATTTTAACACTCTTTAATCAATAGTAACAAATGTACTATACCAAAACTATGAATCAATAATGGAGGGAGGGGCTTGGTTAGGGGTATGGGAGGATGTGAGTTTCCTTTTTTTTTTGTCTTTGTTTCTTTTCTGGAGTAGTGCAAATGTTCTAAAAATTGAAAAAAAATAGTTGTGTTGATGGATGCACAGCTGTATGGTGGTGCCGTGGGCAACTGATTGTGCACTTTGGATCTCTGGATAGTTGTATGGTATCTGAGCAATCTCAATTAAAAAAAATAAATTATAGAAAAAAGAAGGAAAAAAATTGAATTTAAAAAAGCATATATGCAAAAAGAATAAAGGCTGAAAAAAAATCAGTGAGCTAAGTACACATATCTCAAGATGTTAGGGAAAAAAGAGGAAATTAAACCTAAAGATAGTAGAGGAAAGAAATACTGTAATAAAGATCAGAACAGAAATTAATGAAATAGAAAACAAATTAATAAAAGAAGGAATTATCAAAGGCAAATATTGGATCTTTTAAAAGGTTAATAAAATGGAAATGCTCCTGGCAAGACTGATAAATAAAAGAGAGAAGGCACACTCAATCAATAAAAGGATTGAAGAAGGAAAATCACTCTCTATCCATATAAAGAGACATTAACATGTTAGAATATTATAAAAAAATTCATGGCAATAAATTTGGAAGTCTATCTGAAATAGAAAAATTCATTGAAAATTTCACTTGGCATAAGACAAGAAAGAAAATATGAATAGACCTATATCTGTTTTTTGCAGATTTTATTGAGATATTTTCACATATCATATATTCCATCCAAAGTATACAATCATTGTCTCACATTATCATCATCTGGTTGTGCAATCATCACACTCAATTTTAGATGTTTTCATTGCTCCAAAAAGAAAATTATCAGATAAACACAAAAATAGAAAACCCAAAACACCCCATGACTCTTTTCTCCCCTTATTATTGACCTCTAGTATTGGTGTGGTACACTGGTTAGTGTTGATGAAAAGATTTTAAGATTTTACAAGTAACTATAGTCCATAGTTTGCAATAGGTATTTTCCCCAATATTCCACTCTATTATTAACTCTTTGTACCAGTGTCATACATTTGTAGTAGTTCATGCAAGGATTTATTTAAATTTGTTTTGTTAATCAGTGACATACATGACTCTAAACAACCCCTTTCAACCAAATTCGTGTACCATACAGCACTATTATTTATATTCCCAATAATGAGCTACCCTCACCACTTACCTATTTCCTAAAATTTTAAGTTCAACCTCATTATACCTTCTGAACTTATTGGGTAACCACTCCCCATTCTTTGGCTTCCTCCTATCTCTAGGTATCCTATAGTCTACATTTTAAGACTCTGAGTTTACATATTCTATTTAGTTTACATTAGTGAAATCATACAATATCTGTCCTTTTGTGTCTGATTTATTTCACTCAGCATTATGTCCACAAGACACATTCATGTTGTTGCATGCTTCAAGACCTCATTTCTTCTTACTGCTGCATAATATTCCATCATATGTATATACTACGTTTTATTTATCCACTCATCTGTTGATGGGCATTTGGATTATTTCCATCCTTTGGCATTGTGAACAATGCCGCTATGAACATTTGTGTGCAAATGTCTCTTCGTGTCCCTACTTTCTGATCTTCTGGGTATATATCGAGTAGCAGAATTGCCAGGTCATAGGGCAACTCAATATTTAGTTTTCTGAGGAACTGCCAAACTGTCTTCCACAGCAGCTGTAACATTTTACACTCCCACCAGCAGTGAATAAAGTATTCCTCTCTCCACATCCTCTGCAACACTTGTAATTTCCTATTTAATAGTAGCCATTCTTATAGGTGTGAGATGGTATCTCATTGTGTGTTTGATTTGCATTTCCCTAAATAGCTGATGAAGATGAACATCTCTTCATGTGCTTTTTAACCATTTGTATTTCCTCTTCACTTCTGTGAAGATTCATATCTTTTGCCCATTTTATAATTGGGTTGTTTGTCCTTTTATTGAGTTGTAGGATTTCTTATATATACTGGATATCAAACCCTTATCAGACATATGGTTAGCAAATATTTTCTCCCATTGAGTTGGCTGCCTTTTCACCCTTTTGACAAAGTCCTTTGAAGTACAGAAATGTTCATTCTTGAGGATTTCCCATTTATCTATTTTTTTCATCCATTGCTTGTACTTTGGGTGTTAAGGTCTTAGAGGCTACCTCTTATCACTAAGTCTTGAAGATGTTTCCCTATATTTTCTTCTAGGAGTTGTAAAGATGTCAGTTCCAAATGGACTCCCAGTTTGTACTGTTGTAAAAATTAGGAAGCTGATTCTAAATTTTATATGGAAATGCAAATGGCCAAGAATAGTGTAAATAATCTTGAAGAAGATAGCTGCAGGACTCACCTTATATGATATTAAGACTTACTGTAAAGCTACAGTATTTAAGAGAGTGTGGTACAGGTGCAAGAATAGACAAATAGACCGATGGAACGGAAGAGAGGGCAGAAATTGATGCTTATATATATGGAGACTTGATTAATGACAATGGTGTTCTGCAGAGGGGTGAGGAAAGGGTAGTCTTGGTAATAAATGGGATGAGGTCAATTGCATATCTATGTGAAGAGGAAATTAATTTTGACCACTTCTTCACTTTCACTCCAAAATTATTTCTAGGTGCATTATAGATATAAATGTGATAGGTAAGGCAATAATGTTTCTAGAAGAAAAAGAAAATAATATTTTCATAACCTTAGCATAGGAAATATTTAATATATGACCTCAAAATGAAAACACTGGTAAACTGATATATAGGTTGAACTGTGTCCCCAAAAAGATAAGTTCCAAGTCTTAATCCCCACTCCTGTGAATGTGATCTTATTTGTAAATATGGTCTTAGAAGTTGTTATTAATTAAAATGAGGCCAAACTGGATCCGGGAAAGCTGTTGTAATCCAATGTGTCTGGTGTCCTTATAAGAAGGGATAATTGGACACAGACAGACAGACATAGGGGAGAGGGAGAATGCCATGCAACAATTAAGGCAGAGAATGCCAGGACAAAGGCATGGAACAGATTCTTCTCTATAGCATTCAGAGGAAGCAGAGCCATGCCAATACCTTGATTTAAGACTTCTAGCTCCCAGAACTGTGAGACAGTAGATTTCCATTGTTTTAAGCCCCCAATGTGTGGTAATTTGTCATGACCATTCTAGGAAACTAGGACAATTGAACTATATTAAAAGAGTGAAAAGAAAAGCCACAAAGTGGAAGAAGATACTTGCAATATGTATAAATGACAAAAGACTCAAATCCACAACAAATATCTCAATCAATTAATCAACCAATTTGAAAAGTCAAACAATCCAATAGAAAAATGGGCAAAAGACATGAACAGCAGCATACATATGAAAAGGTGATGAACATCACTGGAAACCCAGAGTGCAAATTAAAATGCATACACACACCAGTGTGGCTAAAATTTTTAAAATCTACAATACCAAGTGTTGATGAGGTGGTGGAGCAACTGAGACTCTGATACACTGCATATGAGAGTGAATATTGATACAAGCATTTTGCAAAACTAATTGTCAATATATGTCAAGCTGACTATAAGCATATTCTATGACCCAGCAATTCCATTTCTAGATATATACCTACCAGGAATGCATATACAAAAAGACATGCACAAGAATGTCCACAGCAGTATTATTTGTAATAGTCCCAAGCTGGAAATCACCCAAATGTTCAACAAGGATAAATAAACCAGGATATATTCATAGTATGGAATACCAGACAGAAATTTTAAAATAAGCTAATTCCTTCACTCAACAATGTGAATAAATCTCATAAACATAATGTTGAGCAAAAGGAACCAGTTGAAACAATGAATACCTCTAGTCATGATAGAGTGACACCAGACTAATCTTCATGTCATAAACAATTAGATAACTGTGCAACATATATGAAATAATTGTTTTCAGTCATTGGACTACAGGCAGTGCAGGACTGTGGTCACTGAGAGAAGAGAAATATCTGACAACCAAATTAAATGAACAAATTTCTTGAAAGATGTATATTACCAAAACTGACACAAGAAAAAATAGGAAATATGACTAGCCTTACAACTATTGAAGAAAAAGAATTTATATATGAAAAGCTTGCCAGGAAAAAACTCCAGACACAGATGGCTTCACTGGTAAATTCCATCAAAGACTTAAAGAACAAACAATAAAAATCTTTTGTTAGCTATTTCATAAAATAGAGGAATAGGGAATACTTCCCACCTCATTATGTAAGGCCAGTATTATCCTGATACAAAAACACCAAAAATAATCCGACCAAAATTCTTCATGAACATAGATACAAAAGTCCTTAAACAAATATTACCAAATTCATTCCAATGATGTATAAAAAAATAATGCATCATAACCACGTGGTATTTGTCTCAGAAATGTAAGGTTGACTTAATATTTGAAAAAATATATATATATATAATTATCTCATTAGATACAGAAAAAACATTTGACAAAATGCAAAATCTATTAATGATAAAAACTTGCAGCAAACTAAGAAGAAATGAAATTTTCTCAGCTTCATAAAGGACATCTACAAAAAAAAATCTACAGATTTTTAAATGGTGAAAGATTGAACATGTTCCCTCTAAGGCAAGGCAAATGGACAAGGCAAGGATGTCCACTCTTGCTACTTCCATTTGGCATTGTACTGACAATACTAGGTACTGCAATAAGGTGAGAGAAACAATTGCCGAGGGCTGGCCTAACCCTCAGCAACGGTCAGGGTCCTGATAGGGGAGCTGGAGTCAGCAAAGGAACGAGACAGACACCTTGTTGTGTCTGGGTACGAAGATGAAATCTCCGACCAAGCAGAGCATCAGAGCTTTATTTTTATAATTTTCTATAACATACACACTAGCATTTAGGCATACAATACTAGAATAGTTTGGCTAAATTTCAGACATTATTTATTCTTACACAATGACCAATGGGTTTGCAGGGACAGATTCCTTGAAGCGTAGCAAGACACAGTGTTCCGGGCACAGGCATAGCAATTCCTACTATTGAGTACCAAGCAATCTATAACTATTTTTTTGTGTTCATGTTTTAGAGTCTGTTAATCATTACCTTTTTGTTTCTTCTAACTAACTCTTTCAAAGCTACTTATTTCTTCTAGCTAACTCTTTCAAAGCTTGGGAAGGGGGATTTTGAGCAGGAAGGGTGACCTATTGTCTTCTAAGAAAGGAGCAGGCATTTTCACTACGCTGAAGCTAATGCAGGGTAAGCTGCTGGCTCATTAATGGAGCTAGGTGTGGGAGCATTCCACCACCACAGAGCCCAAATGAGAAAAAGAGGCAGTATGTATATAAGAAACATATAAGAAACAGCATAAGAAACAAATTCCTTTTAGGCAGGAGTCATAGGTGCCACTTGATGCTCCGCCTTGTGGAACGGTTACCACGACATGTACTGAAGGCCCAGGGACCGTGCCACTAGGCCGACTGTCGGGTGCTGAATTGGCTGCCCACAAACAATAACAAAAAAATGCATATGGATTATAAAGGAAAAACACTGTCTTTATTTACAGATGGCATGATTGTGTTTATATGCTTAGGAATCTAAAAATGGAACCCATAAACCACCAGAACCAATAAGTGAATTTAGCAAGATTTCAGAGGTCAATAACAAAGTCAACAAATTAAAATCAATTGTATTGCTTATACTGACAACAAACAATTGGAAAATAAAATTTAAAAAAACAGTATCATTTTCAGTAACATCAATAACAGTCTATTTAGGGATAAATTTTTTACAAATTGTGTGGAAAACACTGCTAATAGAAATTCAAGATGACTGAAATATATGAAGATTTATACTATGTTCATTTTATTTCACTTTACATGTACTTGAATGTTCATAGCAGCATTATTCATGATAGCCCAAAAGTAGAAACATCCCAAATGTCCATAAACTGAGTGTGGCATATACAAAACAGGTTCTGGAATTTAATTCAGAAATAAAAGGAATGATGTACTGGCATGCTAAAACATGTGAAAACTGACACATGTGAAAATCCCATATTAAGTGAAAGGAGCCAGTCACAAAAGACCACACATTGTATGATTCCATATATATGAAATGTCAAGATTAGGCAAATCTACAAAGACAGGAAATAGATTAGTGGGTGCCTAGACTGGAGTGAGGGGTAGTGGGAAGGAATGGGAAGTGACTACTAATGGGTATGGGGTTTCTTTTTGTGGTGACAGAAATGTTCTAAAATTGATTGTGGTTATGGTTGCACAATTCTGCAAATATGCTAAAAACTATTGAATTATATGCTTTAAATGAGCCAGTTGTGTGGTATGTGAATTATGTCTCAATAAAACTGTTAAAAATACATATTATATGATCCCATGTACAAAAATTTCAAAACCAGGCAAAACAAATCTATAGCAAAAGATAATGTTATCCTTTGGGAAGAAAGGTGTTTTAGTTTCCTAGGCTGCTCAAAACAAACACCATGAAATGGTTTGGCTTAAACAATGGGAATTTATCAGCTTTCAAGCTTACAGTTTTGAGGCTGTGAAAATATCCAAAGCAAGGCATCAGTAAGGTGATGCTTTCTTTATGAAGACCAGCTGCCAGCAATCCTTGGCTCCTCTGCCACATGGCAAGGCATCTGCTTGTCTCTCTCTTCTCTTGCGAGTTTTGAGTTTCATGGCTATCAGCTTCTTGCTTCCATGGCTTTCTCTCTCTTTGTATTCATTCCTTTTATAAAAGACTCCACTAATAGGATTAAGACTCATCCTGAATGAGGTAGGTCACACCTTTACCTGAAGTAGCCTCATCAAAAGGTCCTACTTACAATGGGTTCACACCCACAGGAATGGATTAGATTTAAGAACACGTTTTTCTGGAGTACATAGAGCTTTAAACTGTCACCAGAGGGACAGTAATAATTGGGAGGGGCCACAGAGGATTTCTAGCATGTTGACAATAGTCTATCTCTTGATTTGGGCTAAGGTTACATGAGTATATTATCTTTGTGATGAGTCATCATGTTTAACAATACATTTTTCTGTGTATATATTATACTTTAATAAAACTACTTCAGTAGATTTGAGGTAGGTAAACCATTTCTATGGTTTTCTGCAGTTCCTTAGTGGAAACTAACATAATAGCCCCACTCTCTATGAGTATACCTTTATATGTAAAATGTATTTGAAACCAACACATACATTTTGGGGTCAATAACTGATCTAGCTAGTAGGGTCTGCTAGGGTTATTTGAAATTACTGCTAGAACAAGAAACGTCTCACACAGACAGCAAGAGTGCAGTCTTAATTTGATTTCCCAGGAAGGAGGACCTGAGATAAGGATTTGATTGCAAGTAGTTTATTTGGGGGTGATCCCAAGAAACATCTAGGATACAGAAGTAGGACAATGAGTCAGAGAAGGGAAGGACACTGATACAGGTGCACTGAGTAAGTTCCCCCTTTGGGCAACCAAGTCTCAATCCTGTTAGAGAGCTCTTGATAACTGCTATGATCTCCATTTTACAGATACAGAAACAGAGGCTGAGAGAAATTAAGTAACATGTACAAAGTCACAGATTTAATAAGTGGTAAAACAAGAATTTGTATCAGTCTGTCTCAAGAGCCCAAGCATAATTTGGTTTGAAGGGCACCAAAATCAGGGTACTATAGGTAGCACTGAAATCGGGTTTTAGAACCAGGAATCTAGGAATGAGAGGGGAAGAAACAAACACAAGCAGGCTGCAAACAAATGGAGGGTCAGCCTAGAATCAGCTCTGTTATTTGGATCTTACTTTTATTTGATGAGCAGGCCAGGTACAAGGTTGAGTCTGTGGATGCAACTAATAAAATATATAGAAATCTCACTCTAGAATATGGGCTCAGATATTCTCAATGAATCCTTTTGTAGTCTTTACAAATTCCCAAGTTAAAGAACTCCTTTCTCTGACACATTGGTGTAGATCAATATCTGCACTGCGTACACTTACTTGAGGAGGGCAGTCAGCTCCTGAAGTGCAAAGTGAACAAAACCAGTCTGACAGCCCCCCAACAAAGTATTATTATACTAAATCCTATTTCCATCTGCACATGCTATTGTTAGAAGAACTCAGAAGACAAAGTGACCACTTCCTCATTTAATCTCTGGCAAAAACTTCCTGGATTTTAGGGTAAGAAGCCTCTGGAGATAATACTCTATTAGTGTCTATACACACAAGAGTGCATCAAAGAACATGGCTTTTTCTGGGGGAAATAATATAGCCAAACTAGCACACCTTGACCTCAGCTCACTTGGGATAAGCCACTGTGGGACCAGTCCCCCTTCCTCAACCCCCATCCTCTGTTAGAAAGTTTAGCACAAGACAAAGAACAAATAGGTCTGCCATGGAAACAGAGCCTGCCAATTCTACCCACCACTGCTGTTTCTTCTAGGATGCTGCCTGCCTATCTAGATCCAATACTTGTTCCCTCCTTTCTGTTCTCATTTCTACCCCTTCTCTGTGAAGACCTAAATAGTACCTGTTGATCCTTCCATCTTTGTCTGCCTCTATGGTATTGAACTTTTTCTTTATTTGTTTATTTTACTTTTTATTGTAGTAGCCAATATAGGGCACAAAATTTCCTATTTTAGTCACATTCAAGTGTACAATTCAGTATTATTATGCTACCATCACTGACATCCATTACCCTTCCTTCTTCATAATCTCAAACATCCATTAAGCTATAACTGTCTTTGTGCCCTGCCCCTGGTAACCTCTAAACCACCATCGGTCTCTATAATGTTTATTTCTTCTAGGTATTTCATAAAAGAAATAATTCTTATTTCACTCAACACACTGTCTTCAGGATTCATCCATGTTGTCAAGTGTATCAGAATTTCATTCCTTTTTAGAGCTGAATAATATTAATTGTATGTATATACCACGTTTTATTTATCCATTCATCCATTGATAGACACTTGGGTTTCTTCTACCTTTTGGCTATTGTGAATAATGCTGCTGTAAACATTGAGGTACAAATATCTACTTGAGTCCCCGCTTTTAATTCTTTTGGGTATATACCTAAAAGTGGGATTGCTGTGTGATATAGTAATTCTATTTTCAATTTTCTGAGGAACCGCCAAAGTGATTTCCACAGATGACCATTGAAAGCAGAGTTTCCCTGATGCTTTGGAGGTACTAGCCCAGAGTTTGCCCTGAGAAGCTGACACTGAGACATTCTGGAGAATGCCATTTTGAAACGCAACCTGGGAGCAAGCAGATGCCAGCCATGTGCCTTCCCAGCTAACAGAGGTTTTCTGGATGCCAATGGCCATTCTCCAGTGAAGGTAATCCATTGTTGATGCCTTACCTTGGACACTTTATGGCCTTAAGACTGTAACTTTGTAATCAAATAAACCCCCTTCATAAAAGCAAATCCATTTCTGGTATTTTGTATAATGGCAGCATTAGCAAACCGGAACAACCAAGATTGGGGAGGGGCCCAGACTCCCCTGAAGCACATGGCTGCCCAATACCTGAATAAAATTTAGATTCTATTAATCAGAAAAAAGTGAGAGGAGTGGTGGGAAGAATGGCCACTGGGTAGGCCACAAAGAATCTTGCAAGGTTTTCTCCCACTGAGGCAAGGAAGGACCTGATTCCCTCAGGACACACCAACTTTTCTGAAGATTCATGTGAGACTCACTGACTCCAACCCCTAAGAATCCTCGCGGGAGTTACAGTGTCTCTCAGATCTGTCCCTTTGTCTTTCCATTCCCAGGACCAATGTATATCATAAAAGGTCTGGGGCTCTCTTTAAACCTAGTTAATTAAATAATGAAGCTGTTAAAATTTGGGAGTAATTAATATTTCCATCAAATTTAATCCTAAAACATGTATACATATGTTTATCTCTATATACATTTACCAGAATATACACAGAGCCACAATTACACATGGTTGTGCTATGTTGACGTACTATGGATCAGTTTTCAAAGGGAAATATTATAGTGCATTCCAGGACACCTGTGTTCACATGGGCAGTTCTTTGAAACTATATTTGGATGTACAGGCTATTAAAAGCTTCTTGTACTGAGTGACCTTTTAGACAGCATTTAGATTGTATGCTCATGCTGTTTTGCTGCCTGTTGCTGAGTGGAAGACAGTAGAAGACCCTGAATTCAAGCCTCTACTGGGTTTTTGTTTTGTTTTGTTTTGCCTTAAGAAGATGAACAATGAGACCACAACCCTGATATCCTTGAAGGAGGCCATGAAAAGGTTGCTAAGGGTAATAGGGAGGGAGCAGGTATGGGTTGGCTTTTCTGGGAAGATGCATAAGAGAAAATGAAGAATAAAAAATAGGCAAAGAATTAGACATGATTTAGATTTTTATTTCTGTTAAAGTTGTTCAGACCTTCCAGGTTCAAAAATATGTAAATTGCAAATAAAAATCTACTCTCAAGTGCTATAGTTCCATTCAACTTACTGAGTACCTACTATGCATGTGATAAATGCTAGGTATACAAAGCTAAGCAAAATGTGGTTTCTGCCTGGAAGGAGCTCACAGCCTTTAGGGACAACAGAAGTATTAAAAATAATTACAATTTAATGCTGTTGGCCTTATAATAGGTGTACCTAAAGGGCTATGAAAACATGAAGGGAGGCTCCATTAATTTTGCCTTTGATGCTAGGAAAAGGAAGGCTTCATAGAGGGACATTCAAGCTGGATCAAAAAGAGCGAGTAGGAGTTTACAAGAAAGAAAAATATGTAAAGGAATTCTAGGCTGAGGAAACAGTACATACAAGCCATAGAGCTTTGGGATCCCTCACTGTATTCAGTCAGTGGCTAGATGTCTCATGTGGCTGGTGACTAGGATATGTGAGAGAACTGGCAGAAGATGGGAGCAAAGGGCAAAGAGCTTTGTGATCCTTGCTGAGGACATTGAAGTTGGCTCTAAAGATATAACCAGGCAAGTCAGAGGCAGCATAAAAGACATATAAGCAGTAGAGTAAACATGATCAGAATTGTGTTCTAGGAGAATATTTCAGGAGGATGGATTGGGGGTGGTAGAGGCTGAAAGTAGAGGTCCAGTTAGGCCACTGTAATCCTAGGTCCAGGTAAAAGATGATGAGGACCTTATTTAGTGGGGATGGAGAAAAGGGGATGGATTAGAGAGACATTAGTGGGGAGAAAGAAATATACAAAGGTGAGAATTATTCTGATATTTCTAGTTTAAGCAATTGGATATATGGTTATGTCATTAACTGAGTGGGGAAGAAAACAATCTGGACCAGATTTGCAAATATGTTGTTTAGGATTTATTTTGAAAGGCCTGAAAATGCCCTTTGGTGAAAGGATTCCAAAGAATTTATGCAAATGTAAACTTTTATACTGATTGACAAGCTAAAGGTCAAGCTAAAGATGACCTATAAGCAATAGACTTGTCTTAGTTTCCCAGCTGCTAAAATACCATACAATAGGTTGGCTTAAACAATGGAAATTTATTGGCTCATGGTTTTAGGATAGAAGTCCAAAACTGAGGCTTCAGCAAGGTGATGCTTTCTCCCTGAAGACTGTGGTGTTCTTAAACTGGCCTCTGGTGATCCTTGGGTCCCCGGCTTTTCCGTTACATGGCAGCAGCTTCTTCTTTCTCTTCTGGGTTCCCTTGACTTCCAGTTTCTACTCCTTTCTCTTCATGAAGCTTCCAGTAATGAGATTAAGGCCCAAACTCATTCAATTGGGTCACATCTTAACTAAAAATAACATCTTCAAAAGGTCCTATTTATGATGGGTTCACATCTACAGGAATGGATTAAGAACATGTTTTTTTTTTTTCCTGAGGTACATAATTCAACCTACCACAATATGCTTAAAGGTCTAAAAATTACTATAAACAGTATGCCAGATGAATGGTTTGGAGTTTGAGATAGAGATTGCCAGCATAATAGGTCATGCAAACTTTTACACATTTCACACTAAGCCTTATCGCTCTGTAAAAAGAACCCAAAGCAGTGAGAAACACAGGAGTCAAAGCTAAATTTTGATGGCGGGGAGGCTAGTAGATTAAGCTTAGGACAGTTGAGTTTGACATCTCCAACCAAGTGGAGATGTGCAAGAGAGTTGAAAATGCAGGTCTTAGAGCTCAGAAAAGAAGCTGAATTAACCTTAGTTGAAAGTGAGAACCAAGAAGAGAAGACGGTCAAGGACAGAACCCTGGGCAACTGCAAAGGCATTCCGGTCACTGGGGACATAGAAGCTCAGGAAAGTCATGCGTGTGTGTATGTGTGTGTGTGTATACCTTCCTTCATGAAAGACAATGTGGGTAGCTTCAGGCAAGTGAGTTGTGGTCCCCCAGTTCTTTGTGGCTCAATTAGACATAATTCTGGTGCTACGGTGCCCTCTGATGATCAAGCCTGTTCACAGCAACTTAAATCCCCACATTGGGCTTGGAAGCTTAGCATCGCATTCATGTCACAGATGTGAATCATATGAGAGGTATTTTATTACTTCTATGTAAGGCCTATCTAGGTGTTGGGGTACAGACATAAAGACATCCAAAAAATAGTCTCTGATCCTCTCCTCCCAAAAGCTTACAATTTAGTTCATGAAATGTTAACTCTAAAAATAAAGCAGGATGTGGGGAGTGACAGGTGGTAGAGACAGCCCCGTCACAGAGCAGTAGAGCCTGAGGAGATCTCCAGGTGGAGAGGTGGGGAGATTCAAGGAAGAAGTGGAATTTGAGTTGATCCTTGAAGAAAGGATAGGATTTGGACAGTTATAATAGGGTAGAGAAAGCAACCTTATTCAAATCCTTCTAGCATTAGCTAGCTATATGACATTTGGTCTCAATCTTTTTGCATCTCAATTTCTTTATCTATAAAATGGTTAAAAAAAACACTACTTCTCACAGTTGTGAGAATCAAATAATGTTTGCATAAAATACTTTTTAAAGTATAAAGTACAATACAAAGACAAGACATAGCAGACAATTCAAGAAATTAGAGAATTAGACATTGTTTGTTTTTAAATTTTTGATAAAGTTTAAAAAAATAGGGAACATAAAAAATGCAAGAACTAGAAAGGTGGCTAGAGAGAATGGCAAATAGAAACATCTGCCCATAATTTTTAATTTAAATAGTTATCCAAATTTGATAATATTGTCATCAATGTCTTAGAGCCTTATTTTAATTCAAAACCTCAGTTTTGTCTTGTGACCTTAACTAACCCTTGATTTTTTTTTCTCTTGTAGAGTAGATCACAAACTCCAAGCTTTAGAAGCACAGTTCAAAGAACTGGACTCCACCAAGGATAACCTAACACAGAAATTTGAACAACACAGCAAGACTTTGGCAAGCCAGGCAGCCCAAGATGAGATATGGATAGCAGTTCTAGCACTTAAGTGAGTATCCGATGAGAAATCAGTGGAATTTTGTGACTTTGTGAGTTTCCAGCAGGCATTCCAGAATTTAATTTCCCAGTGATGGAGTGTGAAAAAATTACATCTTCTTAGGTTCATTCAAACAAGATTCATTTGAGCACCTGTTTAAATGCTAGGCACTATGGTAGCTCTCTCATCACAGAACCTCTTGTTTGCCAGTCTTACTAACGCAGAGATGGATAATATATCTCCCCTGACACTGAGGAACTTATAGTATGGGAGGCCTGACAACTAAGCTTCTCAGTTAGCACAGCGCCTATTTCTAAAGTATTTTCTAAAACACAGAAGCTACTTCTAGTGGGTTTGTACTCTGAGTTAACCTAATAGAATTCATTTTATCTTTGTACAGTAAGAGTTCTATTGCTAAAGAAGCTCTCCACATTTTATAGGTTCACTTCAATGGAACTGAATATTTTATACAGCTACGTCGTTGAAGTACTCATTTGCTTGCACACTCGTGTGCTTGAAAAGTTGCCAGATCTTGTGAGAGGTCTTCCCACCTTAGCTTCTGTCCTTAGACAAAAAGTCAAGAACAAGCGCATTAGAGTTGTCTGGGAGTCTGTCCTGGAGGAGTTTGGGCTGCAAGAAGGAGATATCATAGCACTTCGTACTTTTTTTATTGCACATGGTAACAAAGCAGAACACTATTCTGCTAAAGTGAGACAGATGTACATCAGGGATGTCACTTTCATGATCACTAATATGATAAAGAACCAGGCTCTGCAGGATGGTTTGCTGAGAGCTGTTCAAGTAATTGAGAAGGCGAAAGCAGTCAGGGCCTCCAAAGAACAAAAGTCATCCTTAAAAGAGTTAATACTATCAGTCAAAAACTAACCTGTTGAAGTCGTAAGGCATGCAATGATGTGAATGAACCTCGAGGACATTATGTTGAGCAAAATAAGTCAGAAGTCAAAGGACAAACATTGCATGATCTCACTAATATGAACTAACTGTAATGAGCAAAACTTGAGAGTTAAAGTAGAAAGCATAGGTTATCAGGAGATAGAAAGAGAGAAGAGATTGGGCAGTAGATGCTTAAGGAGTACAAAATGTTTAATAAGGTTGATTGTAAAGGTCTGGAAATGGATAGCACAATACTGTATGATGGTGGCACAATTCTGTTAAGTGTAGTTAACAAAGCTGAGTGTGAATATGGTTGAAAGAGGAAGGCTCGAGTCGTGTATGGCACCAGAAGGAAAGCTAGAGGATAAAAACTGGGACTGTATAATTTAGCAAAACCTAGAGGGGACAGTGATGGTGGTTAATTTTATAAATACAAGAAAGTTTTTACATGAACTAGAACAAATGTACGTCTCTATTACAAGTTATTAATAATAGGGTGGTATATGGGAAAAATACAATGAATGTAAACTAAGATCTATAGTTAACAGTAACACTGTAATATTCTTATATTAATTGTAACAAAGGCACTATACCAAAGCTAAATGGCAATAATAGGGGGGATATAAGGGTATGGGAATTTTTCCTTTGGAGGAAATGAGAATGTTCTTATACTAACTGTAGTGGTGAATGCTTAACTATGTGAATATACCAAAAGCCACTGATTGTACACTTAGGATGGATTGTACGGTGCATGAATAGAACTGCTAAGAAAATAATAGGGGGAATAGGGGTATGGGATGTTTTGGGTTTTCTTTTTTATTTTTATTTATTTTTTGGAGTAATGAAAACGTTCTAAAATTGATTGTGGTGATGAATATACAACTCTGTGATGATACTGTGAGCCACTGATTATATATTTGGATGGATTATATGGTGTGTGAATGTATCTCAATAAAATTGTATTAAAAAAGACTAACCTGTTGCCCTATGACCCAGTGATTCTACTTCTAGTAATTTATCTTGCAAATTGTAGAAAACGTATATATACACATTTATTCACTATAGGCCTATTTTTATAGCAAAAGTGAGGGGAATGCAGGGGAGTGAATCTCCCTGGCAACATGGAATATGACTCCCGGGGAGGAATGTAGACCTGGCATCATGGGACGGAGAACATCTTCTTGACCAAAAGGGGGATGTGAAAGGAAATGAAATAAGCTTCAGTGGCAGAGAGAATCCAAAAGGAGCCGAGAGGTCACTCTGGTGGGCACTCTTACGCACACTTTAGACAACCCTTTTTAGGTTCTAAAGAATTGGGGTAGCTGGTGGTGGATACCTGAAACTATCAAACTACAACCCAGAACCCATGAATCCGAAGACAGTTGTATAAAAATGTAGACTGCGTGGTATGTGAATATATCTCAATAAAATGATGATTTAAAAAAAAAAAAAAAAAAAAAATGTAGCTTATGAGGGGTGACAAGGGGATTGGGAAAGCCATAAGGACCACACTCCACTTTGTCTAGTTTATGGATGGATGAGTAGAAAAATAGGGGAAGGAAACAAACAGACAAAGGTACCCAGTGTTCTTTTTTACTTCAATTGCTCTTTTTCACTCTAATTATTATTCTTGTTATTCTTGTGTGTGTGCTAATGAAGGTGTCAGGGATTGATTTGGGTGATGAATGTACAACTATGTAATGGTACTGTGAACAATCGAAAGTACGATTTGTTTTGTATAACTGCGTGGTATATGAATATATCTCAATAAAATGAAGATTAAAAAAAAAAAAAAAAAAGACATAATGCTGAGCAAAATAAGCCAGGCACAAAAAGAGAGATATTGTATGTTACCACTAATGTGAATTCTGTGAAAAATGTACAATGTTTTATACTGTAGAATGTAGGGGACCTAGAGATACCAATTAGTGGAGGGGGAATGATAATCTAATAAGAACAGATAAACTATGGAGGGTAATCTCAATGTTATGGGAATGCTCAGGAATGATTATGGTTTGTAAACTTTCTTGGATATAGTAAGATCATGTTGGAATAGAGTTATTTTAGGTTTTTTTTTCTCTTATTCCTTTGTTTTCTTAGGGGTTGTTAATTTTCTTGGGGTATGGTAGGAACATGTTGGAAGCAATGTAGTTATTTTAGATTATTTGTTTTTCTTACTCCTCTGTTTGGACATGGTTTATTAATTTTCTTGGGATATGGTAGGAACATATTGGAAGCAAAGTAATTATTTTAGGTTATTTGTTTTCCTTAATCCATTGCTTTGTTTGAAATGTTGTGGGTTTTTTTTAGTTGTTGTTTGCCTGTTTGTTTTTAATTTTTTGATAAACAAAGTTAAAAAATTGAAAAAAAATCAGTAGAAAAATGGGAGTAAAAACTAAATGACAAATAGGGTGGGATGGGGGGATGGTTTGGGTATTCTCTTTTCACTTTTATTTTTTATTCTTATTCTGATTCTTTCTGATGTAAGGAAAATGTTCAGAAATAGATTGTGGTGATGAACACATAACTATATGATCATACTGTGAACAGTTGATTGTATACCATGGATGACTGTATGGTTTGTGAATATATTTCAATAAAACTGAATTAAAAAAAAAAAAAGTGAGGGGAATGCTAAGGGAAGTATAAATTGATACAATGGATATTTTCTGTGTAGCCACATAAAAGAGTGAAGCTCTTCGTGTAACGACATGGAGTTATAACCAAGATGTATTGTTGTTTTAAAAATATGTATTTCCAAAATATATTGTTAATTAGAAAAAAGGGCAAAAACATATACATATGCATATATATATATGTCTATGTGTGTGCATATATATGTGTGTGTGTATTTATATGTGTTTGTGTGTGTGTGTATTTATTCTGGAGAGACCATGAGAAAGTTGTAAGATTGGTTGTCTTGAGGAGGAAAACTGATTGGTAGGAGGAAGTCTTTTTGACTGTTAATCTATTTTGTACATTTTGAATTTTCTACCATTTGTGACTGTATTACTGTGCTGGTTTGAAGCTGTTATGTACCCCAGAAAAGGCCATGTTCTTTTAACCTATTCCTGTGGGTACAAAGCCATTGTGAGTGGGACCTTCCAGTTAGGTTATTTCAATTGAGAAGTGACCCAGCCCATTCAAGGTGGGTCTTAATCATTTACTGGAGTCCTTTATGAGGATAAAAGACAGAAAAAAAGCCAAAATTGCTCAGAGAGAAATACAGAGAAAGAAACACCCAGAGAGAGTTCAGTAAGAAGCTTAGAGGAAAGCCTCCAGAGGAGCTAAGAGAGCCATTGAAGCCAGAAGCTGAAAGCAACAAAACCCAGGAAAGAAGGACCAGTAGATGCTGGCTGTGTGTTTTGCTATCCGACAGAGAAACCAAGATGCCAATGGTCTTCCTTCAGAGAAGGCAGCTTACTGTTGATGCCTTAATTTGGACATTCTGATGGCCTTAGAACTGTAAATTTGTAAACTAATAAATCTGCTTTGTAAAAGCCAATCCATTTCTGGTATATTGCATTCTGGCAGCTTGAGCAAACTGAAACAATTACCTATTAACAAACAAACTGTAAAAAACACCTAACATATATACCATGACATGCTATAAATTATATGTTGATGTACATTTTCTCTCTAGTTCAGTACCATAGTTATTTATACTGGGAAGGGAACTCTCAAACACTGACCATTTATTTATAATATTTACTGAACACCTAATGCCATGTGATAGGTGCTGTAAATAATAGAACCATTTAAAAATGTGGACTCTGTCCTTAAGGAAAGAATTAAGTGCTGGTGCTTTATTTAGGAGGTCCAAATTCAGGGCAGCCAGAACGAGGTAACAGGGATGTGAGACAGGGAAGGATGAGAAGTAATGTGATATATTACCTTTCTGGCCCCTCCCTCAAGATGAGCCACGAGAGGCACAGCAGGGTACTCAGCAGGGACATCCACTCAGTCTTCTCCATCGCCAGACACAGTGTCTGGAGAAACATGCCTTGGAGGGAAAAAGGAAAGGGACTTTATCTGTCTCGCTGGCTCAGACTACTGTTTTCAATGAATCAAATTTTGATCCATGGGGAATTAATTACCCCCTCACACTTCCAAGAGGCATCATGTAGGCCTTCCCAGCAGCCATTGGAAAGCAAGCTCCTATACTGTTTAGTGTAATGTTTCACAGGAGTCCAGAAGTGGCAGGAAGAGCCAGAGATTCCAGGAATACTACTGGAATTCACCAAGGCAGAGCAAGTGACTATGGGTCCAAAATTCAAGCAAGGCCAAGGAAATTTGAGGAAACACATCAAATGCATTCATTACAAAAGGCATAAGCAAGCATCTGAAAATAAAAATCGAAATGCAATAGTTAAATAATAAGACTACAATAAAAACCCCTGTCACTAGCCCATATATGCATGGGAGAGTTTAGAAGATGGGGTATCCCTGTGTTATTGGAGAAATACTTCCTGGAGGAAGTACACTGAATTGATTCTTGAAGTAGGCAAAGCAACAAAGCAACCTGTTCAGGATGAATTGCAAAAGGAATGGCATGACAAAGGAGAGGCAAGGCCTGCCTATAATTGTGCCTAAGAGCCTTCTCCTGAATGCCTCTTTGTTGCTCAGATGTGGCACTCTCTCTCTAGCTAAGCCAACTTGGCAGGTGAAGTCACTGCCCTCCCCTTACATGGAATCTGACACCCAGGGAAGTGAATCTCCCTGGCAACGTGGAATATGACTCCCAGGGACGAATGAAGACCCAACATCGTGGGATGGAGAACATCTTGACCAAAAGGGGGATGTGAAAGGAAATGAAATAAGTTTTAGTGGCAGAGAGATTCCAAAAGAAGCTCAGAGGTCACTCTGGTGGGCACTCTTACACACAATATAGACAACCCTAGCTAGCAGTAAATGCCTGAAACTATCAAATCACAACCCAGAACTCATGAATCTTGAAGATGATTGTATAAATATATAGCTTATAAGGGGTGACAATGTGATTGGGAAAGCCATATGGACCACATTCCCCTTTGTCCAGTGTATGGATGAATGAGTAGAAAAATGGGGGCAAAAAAAAAAAAAAAGGCACCCAATTTTCTTTTTTACTTTAATTGTTCTTTTTCACTTTAATTTTATTATTATTTTTTTGTGTGTGGTAATGAAAATGTTCAAAAATTAATTTTGGTGATGAAGGCACAACTATATAATGGTACTGTGAACAATTTGAATGTATGCTTTGTATGATTGCATGGTGTGTGAATATATCTCAATAAAAATGAACTAAAAAAAAAAAAGGAATGGCATGAAAGCACAAGATTTAGATGACAGTTGAGTATACCATTTGTGATGGTTAGGTTCATGTGTCAACTTGGCCAAGTGATAGTACCCAGCTGTCTGGTCAAGCAAACACTGGCCTAACAATTGCTGTGAGGATGTTTGAGGCTGGTTAATAAACCAACAGGCTGGTTTATTAAACCATCAGTCAATTGACTGCAGCTGTGACTGATGACTCACCAAAGGGCGTGTCTTCCACAATGAGAGAATGCAATTGGCTGGATTTAATCCAATTAATCAGTTAAAGACTTATAAGCAAGACAGACAGAGAAGAGTGAAGAGTTTCCTGAGGAGTTCGTCGAAGTTGCCAGTTCGTTTCCTGAGGAGTTCATTGAACACGTTCGTTGAAGATCCCAGTTCATTTCCTGAGGAGTTAGTCGAAGTTGCCGGTTCATTTCCTTAGGAGTTCATCGGACATCTTCCTTGGAGTTGACAGTTTGCTGACTGCTCTACAGAATTTGGACTCGTGCATACCCATAGTTGCGTGAGTCACTTTTACAAAGTTGATAGTCAGAGACACCTCTCATTGATTCTGTTTCCCTAGAAAACCCTAACTAATGCACCATAGTTGAATCAAAATTCTGTTTAAATAATGGGAGATCCTGCTGGAAAGGCAGATTGGAGCCATATTAGGGAGCTGGAATTCCAGGCAAAGCGGTTGACACTGTAGACAACTGGATGACAATCAAAGGTTTCAGAACCCACATTAAATCAAAACAAAATAAAACAAAAGCTCCCAAACGTACCGAAAATCCACACCTCCTTGTTTTGCTTCAATCTGGAAATCACTCCCCTCCCTAACCTTAATGCCTTCAGCCAACCCAAAAGATTGTTTTCATGCACAGTTATTTTATTTTCCACATTTATGTAACAGTTCCTCTAAAACCTTAGACCTGGTTCTTAAATACTAGGGATCACACTATTTATTCCATCATTTTCCTAGCCCAAATCTGCTTTTCTCATAGAACTCAATTCTGTAAAATCAGTTGTCAGTTAAAACACTTTATGCCAAAATGGAAAAACTTATTTAAAATGTAACAAAATGTGAAACTTGTTAGCCTCCTTCATAGTTTTGACTGTTCTAAATTGAAATTCAATAATAAAGCAGTGTATTATAAATGCACACGACACGGCTAAGCCCCAGGTTCGAGGCAGCCCTGCAGTTTGTTTCCAACGCCCATAGGAGGAAAGGCATCTCGCGAAAACCCAATTCTGCACTTGATCTTAGCCAAAAGGCCGAGAAGCGATTGAAAATCCATCTCCAGAACACAGACTTTAAGAAGGGACTGGGCTACAGAAGGAAGGATAAATGCCTGTTAAATTGTGGTAAGTTTGCGGATATTCTGACCATAACCTTTCTAGCAGCTCAACCTTTCTCGGACAAGCTTTTTTAAGAACTTTCGGAAAACGACCTAAGGGGCTGTTATAAATTAACAGAAACAAACAAAAAAGTAGTTTCGGATTTTAATCTGTTTTGAGGTTTCCCTTTTTTGTGCCCAGAGACTAATCTTGCGACATTCCTGGGTTTACACAGCCTCTGATAGCAAAAAACGCAGGGGAAGGTCGAACGCCACCCAAGCCAAAGCGAGGAGCACCTCCAGCCCTCCGCTTCTCCCGGAAGCTGGAAAGCAGGCGGGATCTAGGGGAGGACCCTCTTCAGGGCCGGGGTCGGCGGCGCGCGAGGGACCCGGAAATCCTACCCCGCCGAACGTTAGATGGCTCTGCTCTTCGCGGGTTCTTTTGGTGGGAAGTGCCTTTTTGGCGGGCACTTATGACGTCAACAGCCATTGCCGGGACGCTGCGGCACCAGCACGACGAATGAGCATTTTCACTGGCAAAAGTGACGAAAGGGGCGGGACGCGAAGTGCCCAGAAACCGCGCGAGGTCCCCGAAAGTTGGAACGCCGATGATTTCCAGTCTGCTCCGCAAAAACGGAAAAACGGGAAGTTGTGCTCCGGTGGAAGCCCCGTTCTTGCCGGAGCCTGGTGTTTTGGTGCTTTGGCGGCCTCCGGTTTAGCTGCCGGACCTAAGGGGAGCATCCTCACCCGGATGCGTACCTCCCGCCGCGCCAGGAAAGCGGAGCCCACCGTGAGTCCTGCTACAACGGTTATGTTAAGGCCTCGAAGCAGCCAGGGTCTCCCCACGGAAACGTTCATTTGTTTTCTTATCCAACATTTGTCTTAAAAACGGACTCATCCACTGCATCCAGGACATTACTGTTTTTCTGACCTTCAGAGCGCCTTTTTGCTGCAAGACATGTTTGATGCTCCTAATCTGTGAATTCTGATATGCTGCTGGACAGAATACTGAAACACAAAACTGTAACACCCTGTTAATTTGCTTTCTCTGTAATTGGGCCGAAAATATCCTTTTTCTTTCAGGTGTTGATGTTGAATAGGCCTTATTAGCATATAAAAATGGCTGTGCCTAAAGACCCCATCCCTACCTTGTCGGAATGCCAGTGTCAGATCTGTGTGGAAATTCTAATCGAGCCCGTAACTCTCCCTTGTAACCACACGCTTTGTAATCCATGCTTTCAATCGACTGTTGAAAAGGCAAACTTATGCTGTCCCTTCTGTCGCCGCCGGGTCTCTTCTTGGACCCGGTACCACACCCGAAGAAATTCTCTAGTCAATTTGGAACTGTGGAAGATAATTCAAAAACACTACCCAAAAGAATGCAAGCTTAGAGCGTCGGGGCAAGAATCAGAGGAAATCGGTGAGTAAAACCCAGCCTGTTTATTTGTCTAAAAAAAATTACTTTAAAAACGGAATCACCACCACTCCAATTAAAACACACACACGAAACACTAGAATTTGGCCTAATTATTTATGGGAGTTTGTGCTTTTTACGGGCTACAAAATGTGGATTGAGATTAAGGCAAGATTTTGTTCATGGTTGTAATGCCCAAGCTGCCTGTGTCTCGAGTATTCAGTTGGTGGTGTGTTAAAAATGAAAATAGCCCCACAAGAATTGCCCGTTTAAAGCTTTCGTCATATAGAAAGTTACGTAAATGTACACTTATGAGCAGTAAACCACAGTACATCAACAGCAGTAGGAGTGGGAAACTGATGGATTTCTGTGTTAATACTTCTTTTACTTTCAATTTCTGTCTCTAATTTACTTGCCTATGCACTTCCATTCATTTAGTTCTTTATTCTCTTCTGTTAATCATGCACCAACCCTAAAGTAGCTAATCCTGTGTATTTCAGCCTTTTTATTCAAAGCCCTCAACAGTGTGGACCCAACAGCTATTCAGTATGCCCTGAACAACACTTGCCTTCAGCAGGTTACTTCTACTGATAGGATCAGAAAGAAGCCCAGCAGTTTGCTTCCTAGGCTTGCCTGTGGTGCCTGTTCGCTGGTGTACCTGACTTTTTATGCTGTGGATGTATATATACATTGCAAGTCGCTTGTAAAAATACTGCAAACTTGGTATTTAAACAATGGAAAATTATCTTGTAAAAGAACAGTCATTATCTGATTTACCTATTTTTATAGTTGGGTTTTTAGATTTGGATTTGTTTCTTGGTTTAGGAAGAAAAGGTATTTCCAATCTGGAAAGCTAGATTGAGATTTATTCATATGAAAAATGTTAGTTTCCAGATTCTAAAATCATCTGTATTTGCTTGCTGCAGATAAGATTGATTCAAGGATTGATTCTTCCAGGTTTGAGAGAGAGTTGGCCTGTAAATGGAAGCTAGTTTTTAAAATTCATTTTGCAAAATGATAATGTTGTGCTTTAACTTAGGAGTACATCATTAAGATGTGGGGAAGTTACACTACTTTTCACTACTTCTAAATCATGACATCCTTTGCTAAGAAATTTTAATTTACTGATGATCAAGAAATCCCGCATCCGAATATAAGTTGGAAAAATGCATTTCAAGACCAAAAAATGATATGGCAATTTGAACCATCCTCATTACTTAAAATAAAAAGTGTTTCATTTTGTTACATAATATAATATTGTTACATAAAGCCTGTTACATTAGAATAAGGATTCAGATGTTGATTCTATAATTTTCTCCTTTAAATGCTTTTATATTTCTCTATCTGTAATCTTATTTCACTATCTTTTTTCCTGTTATTTTAAAAGTTCTCTAATTTTAGTACTTGTCAGTATTTAAATTTGAGTGTCTGATATGTGTTAAGCACTGTACTGGTCTCTGTAACAGAAAAGCTTTGTCTTTTATTCCCACTGTAGAGGCTAAAACACATTTTTCTTCATATGAAATGTATTTTAGACCCTACAGAAATTGAGTACAAAACACATGGTGTATCTATACATTCACTTTTTTTTCCCAATTCAGTAGTTTCTGGTATATTAACAGCATTTTGGAATCATCAGCACAGCCAATTTGAGAACATTTTCATAACCCTATTAGCAGTACCCATTAGCAGTCACTCCCCATTTGCTCCCAAGTCTCCCAGCCTTAGTTAACTCAGTCTACTTCCTGTCTCTTTAGGTTTGCTTATAGGCAAATAAATGAACATTTCATATAAATGGAATCATACAATATGTAATCTTTTGTGTCTGGCTTCTTTCACTTAGCCAGAGTTACTTCACTTCAAGCTTCATCCATACTGAAGCATGAAATAGTACTTCATTCCTTTTTATGGCTGAATGATACTCCACTGTATGGATATACCATATTTTGTTTATTCATAAGCTGATGGACATTTAGGTTGTTACACTTTTTGGCTACTGTGAAAACTGATGTACAAGTATTTGAGTTCTTGTTCAGTTCTCTAGGAGTATAATTGCTGGATCGATGGTAATTCTACGTTTAACTTTTTGAGGACATGCCAAACCGTTTTCCATAGCCACTGCACTGTTTTGCCTTTCTATCAACAGTGTACAAAGGTTCCAACTTCTCCATATCCTTGCCAGAACTTATTTTCCTTTTTTTAATTATACACACTGGTAGGTGTGAAGTGGTGTCTCAGTATAGGTGTTGTTTTGGGTTGGCTTCCTAAAAGCTTGCCACTATTAGCATTTGTATACAAGTTTTTGTGTAGACAAATATTTTATTTCTCTTGGGTATATACCTAGGAGGGGAAATGCTGCGTCATGTGGTTAACTCTGTTTAACTTTGAAGAACTGCAAAACGGTTTTCCAGAAGCACTGTATGAGGGTTCCAATTTCTCCACCTCCTCACCAGCATTTGTTATTGCCTGTCGTTTTAATTATAGTTTTCCATTGTGTATTAAGTGGAATCTTGTTATGGTTTTGATTTGCATTTCCCTGATGGTTGATGCTGTTGAACATCCTATCATGCACTTATTGGCCATTTGTATATCTTTTTTGAAGAAATGTCTATCCAGGTCTTTCCCATTTTTTAATTTGGCATATTTGTCTTTTTATTGTGGAGTTGTAGTGACCCTGTGCATATTCTTGATACAAGTCCCTTTTCCATCCCTTATGATAACTCCCCTGTTATTGGCAAAATTTTTCTTCAGTTCAGTGAGCTGTCTTTTCACTTTCTTAATGATGTCTTTTGAAGCACAGGTTTTTAATTTGAACAATATCCAATATATCTATTTTTTTTTTAATTTTGTTGTTTATACTGTTGATATATCTAAGAAGGCTTTGCCTAACCAAGGGTCATGAAGATTTATGCCTATTTTGTGTCTGAGTTCTATAGTTTTAGCTCTACATTTAGATCTATGATCCAATTTGAATTAATATTTGTATATTGTATAAGGAAGGGGTCCAACTTCATTCGTTTGCAGATGGATATCAAGTTGTACCAGCACTATTTGTTGAGACTATTTTTCCCTATTGATTTCCACTCTTGTGAAAATGAATTGACCAAAGAATATTAGTTTATTTCTGGACTGTCAGTTCTGTTCTCATGTTAGTACCACACTGATTAGATTACTGTAGCTTTGTAGTATGTGTTGAAATCACAAAGTGTGCATCCTCCGCCTTTTTTTCAAGATTGTTTAGGCTATTGTGGGTCCCTTGAACTTCCATATAAATTTTAGGATCAACTTGTCAATTTCTGAAAAGAAGCCAGCTGAGATTTGGAAAAAAAATTTTTTTTTCTTTATTAGAGAAGCTGTGGGTTTAAAGAACAATCGTATAAAATGCAGGATTCCCATATACCACCCCACCACCAACACCTCACATTGGTGTGGAACATTTGTTTTAATAGATGATAGACATTTTAGTAATTGTACTATTAAAGTCCATTGTTTAACTTACAGCTTTCTGTTTCTGTAGTGTACTTACATGGATTAAAAAATAAATTTTTATTGTTATTACCATATATACAGTCTAACATTTCCCCTTTTAATCATATTCAGATATATATTTCATTGCTGGTAATTCCATTCACAATGTTGTGCTACCATAACCAGCATCCATTACCAAAACATTTCCATCATTCCGAATAGGAACCCTGTACATTTTAAGCCTTAACTGCCCATTCCCTATCCCCACCTCATCCCCGGTAACCTGTATTCTAGATTCGGACTCTATGAGTTTGCATATTCTAATTGTTTCAAATCAGTGAAATCATACAATATTTGTCCATTTTTGTCTGGCTTATTTCACTCATTATGATATCTTCAAGGTTCATCCATGTTGTCACATGTATCAAGACTTAATTTATTCTTACAACTGAATAATATTCCATTGTATGTATATACCACATTATATTTATCCATTCATTGGTTGATAGATACTTGGATTGCTTCCATCTTTTGACAATTGTGAGTAATGCCTCTATGAACATTGTTGTGCAAATATCTGCTTTCAGTTCTTTTGGGTATATCCCTAGTAGTGGGATTGCCAGATCATATGGTAGTTCTGTATTAGCTTTCTGAGGAATTGCCAAATTTTCTTCCACAACAGATGCATCATTTTACATTGCCACCAGCAATAAAATAAGTGTTCTTATTTCTCCGCATCCTTTCCCTGAGCTTGTTGTTTTCCATTTTTTTAAATAGCAGCCATTCTAATGGGTGTGAAATGGTATTTCATTGTGGTTTTGATTTGCATTTCCCTGATGGCTAATAATGTTGAGCATCTTTTCATGTTTTTTATGGCCATTTGTATATGTCCTTGGAGAGATGTCTGTTCAAGTCTGTTTCCCATTGTTAAATTGGGTTGTTTATATTTTTTTTGTTTGTTGAAGAATTTCTTTATATATTCTGGATATGAATCCTTTATTGGATATGTGGTTTCCAAATATTTTTTTCCTGCTGTGTAGGTTGCCATTTGACTTTCATGGTAGTCCTTTTTTTTTTTTTTAATGCAATTTCATTGAAATATAGTCACATACCATACAGTCATCCAAAATATACAACTGTTGTTCACAGCATCATCACATAGTTGTGCATTCATCACCACAATCACTTTTTGAATATTTTCATTACACCAAATAATAAAAATAAGAATAAAAATAAAAGTAAAATTTGGAAACCACGTATCAGATAAGGGTTTAATATCCCGAATATATAAAGCAATCCTACAACTCAACAACAGAAAGACAAACAACCCAATTAAAAAATGCACAAAAGACATGGACAGACACTTTTCCAAAGAGGAAATACAAATGGCTCAAAAACATATGAAAAAATGCTCAACTTCACTGGCTATTAGGGAAAAGCAAATCAAAACCACAATGAGATACCATCTCACACCTACCAGAATAGCCATTATCCGAAAAACAGAAAATTACAAGTGCTGGAGAGGATGTGGAGAAAGAGGCACACTTATTCATTGCTGGTGGGAATGTAGAATGGTGCAACCACTCTGGAAGACAGTGTGGTGGTTCCTCAGGAAGCTAAGTATAGATTTCCATATGATCCAGCTATTCCATTGCTAGATATATACTCAAAGGAACTGAAAGCTGAGATATAAACGGACATATGTAAACCGATGTTTATTGCAGCATTATTCACGATTGCCAAGAGATGGAAGCAGCCTAAATGTCCATCAGTGGATGAGTGGATAAACAAACTGTGGTATATACACACACTGGAATATTACGCAGCTGTAAGGCAGAACAAAGACATGGAACATATAATAACGTGGATGAACCTTGAGGACATTATGTTGAGTGAAGTTAGCTGGAAACAAAAGGACAAATACTGTACAGTCTCACTAACATGAAGTAACACTAATGAGCAAACTTTGAGAGTTAAAAGCTGATAACACAGGCTACCAGGAGATAGAAAGAGGGTAGAGATCAGGCATTTGATACTGAAGGACTACAGAAATGTTCAGCAGGATTGATTGTATAGATCCAGAAATAGATAGCATAATATTGTGTATTGGTAGCACAATATTGTAAGTACATGGAACAAAGTTGTCTGTGAGTAAAGCTGAAAGAGGTCGGATAGGGGAATGTATGACACCAGAGGTAAAGATAGATGATGAAGACTGGGACTGTATAACTTGGCAAAAATTGGAGTGGCCAATCACTGCTGCTAAATGTACAAATATAAAAATGTTCTCACATGTGGGAGAACAGATGAATGTCAACCATCCAGAGTGTTGAAAAACAGGGATGGTATTTAGGAAAAAACGTAATCAAAGCAACTGGGGTCTATGGTCAACAGTAACATTCCAGTATGCTTCCATTAAATGTAACAAAGGCAATATACCAAAGTTAAATGTGTATGAGAGGGGGCTATAAGGGAGGGAAATGGGATTCTTGATAGTGGTATTGTTTTTTGTCCTTACTATTGTATTGTATGACATTTTTATTTTTGTTATTCACCAAAAAAAACACTTTTTCATAATAATCAGTATGTTCAAGTGCTGACTGTGGTGATAAATGTACAACTATGTGATGATGCCGTGAACAACTGATTGTACACTGTGGATGGTTGTATATTATGTGAATATATCTCTGTAAGATTGTAGAAAAAAGTATAAATAGAGGTAAAAGTGTTGGAGAAAACATGGAGAGAGGGAAGTTGTACCTATTTACTGTTGATGAGGAGGCAGAATGGTGGAGCCTTTCTCGAGGTCATTGTGGTGGCTCCACACGAAGCCGAGTATGTGGGGCCACAGGGTCCTGCGACCTCATTGTGGGGTGTGTATTTGGAGGATCCGGGAACAGAGACTTGGGTGGACATTTGCACATTGGTGTTTGTGGAGTCAGTGTTCATGATTTGTAATGGGTGGAGGTGGCCTAAGGGTACACTGACTGAGGAACAGAATGGTGAACTGTGGTGTATGCATACAATGGAATATTGAGCAACTACAAGAAGGAGTGAAGCTGTGAGACACACAACGAGGAGAATGGATCCTGTAGACAGCATGTTGAGTGAAGTACACCAGAAACCAAGGCAAACACTATAATGCCTCACCAATATGCACTAACTAAAATGTGTAAACTCAGAATTAAATCTTAGAGCATAGCCTAACAGGGAAATGATTACTGTAACGGTCCCTAGATTGTAAGCTCTTACAGCAGTCAAATCTATTCCTGAATTGTAATGGCTATCTCCAAACTCTGAGATGTTGATCTCTTGGTGTATAACCTGATTGGTCTCTGGAACATTGGGTATCTGTGTGACACCTGAAACTCAGAGCTAGAGCTTGGCAGATATGAATATCAGTATTTATGCATACAGCAACTGTTAGAAAAAAAAAGCTGAAATAGAGCCCAGACTTCAATTAGAGATACGAATAAAGCAGATATGGTTAAGACTAGAACAAATCGGGCCAAAGGGTAAAGGTTGAAACTGACTGTGCTCAAACTTCAACTTCCGTGTGAGACCAAGGGAAGAGATGTTTATTTGGTATAGGATCTACGTTTTCTAAACAATATAACTTCTATAGTTAGTTTGTTCAAACACTACAGTTACATGGAACTTTGAATAGGAAGTGAACTATGGTAGGTCTGTATAGATGAGAATGAAATAGCAATACATCCTAAAGTAACTTGGGTGTAGAATAAAAATATATATTCAGGGCCCCCTGAAGTGTTGGGGGAGAATGCAGAGGTGTTGGACTTTCACCTGGATTGTTGCTGATGTTCTCACAAACATTGGGGACTGACGGCTTGATGTGCTGAGCCCTCTGTCTTTGGGCTGGCCCCTATGAAGCTTGTTGCAAGGAGAGGCTAACCCTGCTTATAATTGTGCCAAAGAGTCTACCCCTGAGTACCTTTTTGTTGTTCAGATGTGGCCCTCTCTCTCTAATTAAGCCACCTTGGCGGGTGATCTCGCTGCCTTCCCCCCTATGTGGGACCTGACTCCCAGGGTGTAAATCTCCCTGGCAATGCAGGATATGACTCCCAGGGAAGAATCTGGACCCGGCATTGTGGGATTGAGAACATCTTGACCAAAAAGGGGATGTGAAATGAAATGAAATAAAGCTTCACTGGCTGAGAGATTTCAAATGGAGTCAAGAGGTCACTGTGGTGGACATTCTTACACACTATATAGATAACACTTTTTAGGTTTTAATATATTGGAATAGCTAGAAGTAAATACCTGAAACTACCAAACTCCAACCCAGTAGCCTTGACTCTTGAAGACGATTGTATAACAATGTAGCTTACAAGAGTGACAATATAATTGTTAAAACCCTGTGGATCGCACTCCCTTTATCCAGCGTATGGATGGATGAGTAGAAAAATGGGGACAAAACCTAAATGCAAAATAGGGTGGGATGGCTGTGATCTGGGTATTCTTTTTTTTATTTTTATTTTTTATTCTTATTCTGATTCTTTCTGGTATAAGAAAAATGTTCAAAAATAGATTGGGGACAACCCTTTTTGGGTTCTAATGAATTGGGGTAGCTAGTGGTGGATACCTGAAACTATCAAACTACAACCCAGAACCCATGAATCTTTTTTAGTATTCATTTTATTGAGATATATTCACATACCATGCAGTCATACAAAACAAATCGTACATTCGATTGTTCACAGTACCATTACATAGTTGTACATTCATCACCAAAATCAATCCCTGACGTCTTCATTACCACACACACAAAAATAACAAGAATAATAATTAAAGTGAAAAAGAGCAATTAAAGTAAAAAAGAACACTGGGTGCCTTTGTCTTTTTGTTTGTTTGTTTGTTTCCTTCCCCTATTTTTCTACTCATCCATCCATAAACTAGACAAAGGGGAGTGTGGTCCTTATGGCTTTCCCAATCCCATTCTCACCCCTCATAAGCTACATTTTTATACAATCGTCTTCAAGATTCATGGGTTCTGGGTTGTAGTTTGATAGTTTCAGGTATCTGCCACCAGCTACCCCAGTTCATTAGAACCTAAAAAGGGTTGTCTGTATTGTGCGTAAGAGTGCCCACCAGAGTGACCTCTCGGCTCCTTTTGGAATCTCTCTGCCACTGAAGTTTATTTCATTTCCATTCACATCCCCCTTTTGGTCAAGAAGATGTTCTCCGTCCCACGATGCCAGGTCTACATTCCTCCCCGGGAGTCATATTCCACGTTGCCAGGGAGATTCACTTCCCTGGGTGTCTGATCCCACGTAGCGGGGAGGGCAGTGATTTCACCTTTCAAGTTGGCTTAGCTAGAGAGAGAGAGGGCCACATCTGAGCAACAAAGAGGCATTCGGGAGGAGGCTCTTAGGCACAATTATAGGGAGGCCTAGCCTCTCCTTTGCAGCAACAGTCTTCCCAAGGGCAAATCCTGTAGTAGAGGGCTCAACCCATCAGACCACCAGTCCCCATGTCTGTGGGCATGTTAGCAACCATTGCGGTGGGGCAGGCCAATACCCCTGCATTCTCCACCAACTCCTCAAGGGGGCTCTGCATATTTTTTTCCTTGTTTTTTTTTTTTTTTTTTTTTTAATCAACTGTATGAAAAATAAAAAAAATTAAAAAAAATTAAAAAAACATACAATAAAAGAACCTTTCAAAGAGACCATAACAAGGGAGTAAGAAAAGAACAACTAACCTAAGATAACTACTTTACTTCCAAAATGTTCCTACTCTACCCCAAAAAAGTAACCTAATATAGCAACATTTCTGTGAACTTCCAGAACCCAGGAATTTTGAAAACAATTGTATAAAAATGTAGCTTATGAGGGGTGACAATGTGATTGGGAAAGCCATATGGACCACACTCCCCTTTGTCTAGTTTATGGATGGATGAGTAGAAAAATGGGGGAAGGGAAAAAAACAAACAAACAAACAAAGGCACCCAGTGTTCTTTTTTACTTTAATTGCTGTTTTTCATTTTAATTACTATTCTTGTTATTTTTGTGTGTGTGGTAATGAAGGTGTCAGGGATTGATTTTGGTGATGAATGCACAACTATGTAATGGTACTGTGAACAATTGAATTATGATTTGTTTTGTATGACTGCATGGTATGTGAATATATCTCAATAAAATGAATTAAAAAAATAGATTGGGTTGATGAATGCACAAGTATAAGATGGTACTGTGAACAGTTGGTTGTATACCATGGATGATTGTATGGTATGTGAATATTTCTCAATAAAACTGAATTTAAAAAAATTAAAAAATAAAAGTAAAAAAGAACACCTAAAACATCCCATACCCTTCCTCCTTCCCTATTATTCATTTACTTTTGTCCCCATTTTTCTACTCATTTGTCCATACAAATGAGGGAGGAGCCATAAGGTTTTCATAATCACATGGTCACACCATATAAGCTATGTAGTTATATAATCGTCTTCAAGAATCAAGGCTACTGGGTTGCAGTTTAACAGTTTCAGGTTATTTTCCTCTAGCTAGTCTAATAAACTAAAAACTAAAAAGGGATGTCTATATAATATATAAGAATAACCTCCAGAATGAACTTTCGACTCCATTTGAAATCTCTCAGCTACTGAAACTTCATTTTGTTTCATTTCTCTTCCCCCATTTCATCCAGAAGGCTTTCTCAATCCTACAAAGCCGGGTCCAGGCTCATCCCCGGGAGTCATGTCCCACGTTGCTAGGGAGATTTATGCCCCTGGGGATCATGTCATACATAGAGGGGAGGGCAGTGAGTTTACCTGCTGAGTTGGCTGAGAGAGAGGCCACATCTGAACCAAAAGAGTTTCTGGGGGTGACTCTCAGGCACAATTATAAGTAGGCTTAGCCTTTCCTTTGCAGTAACAAGCTTCATAAGGGGAAGCCCCAAGATTGAGGGCTTGGCCTACTAAACTGATAGTTCCCAATATTTGTGAGAATATCAGGAATTCCCCAGTTGGGGAAGTTTAATATTTCCACACTTTTCCCCAGTCCCTCAAGGGACTTTTGCAAATACGTTTTATTCGCTACCCAAATTACTCTGGGATGTATTAGGGCTTCACACTAATCTGTACAAACCAACCAGATTTTACCCCTGCTTCAAGGTTCCCTGTAATTATGGTGTTTGAGTAAACTGACCATACAAGTTAAATTGTAGAGTGTGCTACAGAAAATACAGATTTTGTGCCAAATATCTTTTCCTTTTGTTCCACACGGAAGCCCAAGTTTTAAAACACAGTTAATATCATCCTCTACCCTTTAGTCTGATCTGCCCCAGTCTCAACCAAGTCCGTTTCTTTCATATTTCCAATTGAAGTCTGATCTCCTTTTCAGCCTTTTTAACAGTTACTGCATGGGGCAGTGCTGACACTCACAGCTGCTGAACTATGGCTCCACGTCCCAGGCCACACAGACAGGTGAAACTCCAGGGGCCGACCAGGTCACAGGCAAACAACCCAGCATCTCAGAATTTAGAAATAACTGGTACAATTCATGAATAGATGTGACTGCTGTAAGAGCTTACAGTCTAGGAACCTTTACATAAGCATTCTCCTGATAACCCATGCCCCCAGATACAATTCTGAGAGCTTGCACATTATTGTTAGTCCATATTAGTGAAGTTTTGTAATGTTTGTCTTTTCATTTCTCGTTTATTTCACTCAGCCTACTGTCTTCAAGGTAGTTTTGTCATGTTTGCCTTTTCTCGTTTATTTCACTCAGCCTACTGTCTTCAAGGTCCATTCACCTAGTTGCATACCTCACAACTTCTTTCCTTCTTGCCCCTGCTCAATATTCCATTGTGTGTATACACCACAGATTGCCATTCCATTCATCAGTCGATGTACCCTTAGGCTACCTCCATCCATTATGAATTGTCAATACTGCCGCCACAAACAGCAGTGTGCAAATGTCCACTTGTGTCCCTGCTCTCAGTTCCTCCAAGTATACAACCAGTAACAAGGTTGCAGGACCATATGGCAACCCCATACTTTGCTTCCTGTGGAATCACCACACTGACATCCAGATGGGCTGCGCTATTCTACTTCCACACCAACAGTGAATAGGTACATACCTCTCCACATTTTCTCCAGCACCTGTATCATTCGATTTATTTTTTTAAACAGTTTTATTCACACACCATATAATCCATCTTAAGTAAACAATCAGTTATTCCCAGTATAATCACATAGTTATGCATTTACCATGACAGTCTATATGAGAACATTTCCATTTCTTCTGTAATGAAAGAGGAAGAGGAAAAAAAGATAGAAGAAAAATAAAATAAAATACAATGAAAAGGTCATGTAACAACCAGAAGACCAAGAATCCCGTATCACTCCCTTATACCCCCCTCTTAAAGACATTTAGCTTATTTAGCTTTGGTATATTGCCTTTGTTACAATTAATGGAAGCATATTACAATGTTACTGTTAACTATAGGCTCTAGTTTGCATTGATTGTATTTTTTCCCTATACCATCCAGTTTTCAACGCCTACAATGTTGACGTTCATTTGTTCTCCCTCATGTAAAAACATTTTTAGATTAGTACACTTAATCATCATCACTGACCATGCTAGGCTTCACTAAGTTATGCAGTTCCAGTCTTCATCCTCTTTCTTTCTTTCTGGTATCATACATGTCCTTAGCCGTCCTTTTCACCCATAATACACTCATGTTTGTTCAGAGAACTTACAATATTTGTGTTACCATCACGCAGTATTGTGCTATTTCTGGATCTATACAATCAATCCTGTTGAAAATTCTGTACTCCTTCAGCATCAGATGCCTGATCTCTACCCTCTTTCTATCTCAGACCTGTGTTCTCTACTTCTAACTTTCAAGGTTCCACTCATTAATGTTAGTTCATATTAGTGAGACCATACAGTATTTGTCCTTTTTGTTTCTGACTAATTTCACTCAATGTAATGTCTACTGTCTACCATTTTCTCTTTTAGATTTTATGTCACATATTATTTTATTTTTATTTTTTCTTTCTCTCTGTTTTTACCCTTACTGATAGTCTTCATTTCTACACTCTTTTTCCAGACCTCTCTCTCCTGTCTTTCCTCTCTGTCTGTAGCGCTCCCTTTAGTATTTCTTGTAGAGCAGTTATGTTGTTCACAAACTCTCGGTGTCTGTTTGTCTGAAAATATTTTAAACTCTCCCTCATTTTTGAAGGATGGTTTTGCCGGATATAGAATACTTGTTTGGCAAGTTTTCTCGTTCAGTATCTTAAATATATCATACCGCTGCCTTTTCTCTTCCATGGTTTCTGCTGAGAAATCTGCATATGGTCTTATTGAGCTTCCCTTGTATGTGATGGATCACTTTTCTCTTGCTGCTTTCAAAATTCTCTCTTTGTCTTTGACATTTCATAATCTGATTATTAAGTGTCTTGGAGTCAGTCTACTCAGATCTATTCTGTTTAGGTTATGCTGTGCTTCTTGGATCTGAAATTTTGTGTCTTGCATAAGAGATGGGAAATTTTCAGTGATTATTTCCTCCATTATTCTTTCTGCCTCTTTTCCTTTCTCTTCTTCTGGGATACCCATGACATGTATATTCATGCACTTCATGTTATCATTCAGTCCCCTGAGAAGCTCGTATTTTCCCATTCTTTTCTGTATGTTTTTTTTTTTGTCTGTAGGATTTCAGATGTCCTGTCCTCCAGTTCCTGAATCCTTTCTTCTTCCTCTTCAGACCTGTTGTTGTGTATCTCCATTGTGTTTTCCATTTCTTCTATTGTGCCTTTCATTCCCATAAGTTCTGCCATTAGTTTTTTCAAGCTTACGAATTCTTCTTTATGGTCATCCAGTGCCTTCTTTCTATCCTTCATCTCTTTTGCCACATTTTTCCTTCAGCTCATTGATTTGATTTAGAAGAGTTTCTTGAACATTGTTAATTAGTTGTTTCAACTCCTGTATCTCATTTGAAGTGCAAGTTTGTTCCTTTGACTGGGCCATGTCTTTATTTTTCCTAATGTGACTCATGAGTTTTTGTTGTCTAGGCATCTGGTTTCCTTGATTACCCCAGTTGGATTTTCCCAGATCATACAGGCCCAGGTCTCAGGAGGAGGGTGTAATCAGTATCAAGTTTCTCTGAGGATGAGACCCAGAAAGTTGTCAGACTTTCCTATGAGGCCTCCAGACTCTGTGCTCTTCCTATTCTGCCCACAGGTGGCGCTTGTCAGCCCACAGCTCCCCACTGGTGTAAATAGGTGTGGTGCCTTTAATTCTCAGTGGATCCTGTCCTGGCCAGGGGCAGAAGGTGTCAGAAATGAAGCGTAAGCAGTTTCTGTCCTCACCACCCCCAGCCCTGGGGTCTGAATTCTCTGAGGGTGGGCAGCCGCTTGAGCTGGGCCCTGCCCCTCTTTTCTTAGGGAAGATATGTCCTTTAGGGATTTGTCTCCTATACTTGACTTCTTTCTTTGTCTCTATCTTAACCCCACCCTTGTCTGGGTCAAGGCTGACAACTGAAAATGCCTGAGGCTTTCTCTAATGAGCTACTTAGAATGACAGGAAAAAAAGAAAGGAAGGAAGGGAGGAAGGCAGGCAGGCAGGAAGGAAGGCAGGCAGGCAGGAAAGAAGGCAGGCAGGCAGGAAGGAAGGCAGGCAGGCAGGAAGGAAGGAAGGCCCCTTTTCAGAGCCCGTCCCCAGCCCCCCAGTTTTGCTGGTCAACCAGACTTGCCCTTTTTCTTGGGACACAGCTGTTTTCCAGTATTCTGAGCTCAATGTCTCCAAAAGCCTCTGTTTTTATTTACTTATTTTTCCATCAGTTCTGCCTCTCTCCGTGGGGAGAGACCTCAGGGTTCCTTTCCTGCTTACTCCAGGTTTATCTGTGCTCCTAACTGGTATTCAGTAGTCTAAATTTGTTAACTAAGACTGCAGTTGGAGCTTGGTTGTGTTACTTTCCCTTGCTTCTAGTAGACTGCTTATTTTTTTCCACAGGGAAGTGTTCCAAGTCAGCCTGCTATGTTGGTGGGAGAGGGTGCCAGTTCCACAATTTGGGGTGCTTTATTTACAGTTCTGTGCTGCAATCTCAGCCTTTCCACCCACTCCAGACTGGTGTACAATGTCCCCTAACAGTTGTTCCAGACCATTTACTAGTTGTTCCTGGTTATTTACTAGTTGCTCGAGAGGACTAACTAAATTCTACACCTCCCTATGCCACCGTCTTGTCCCACCTCCCTGGTAAAGTCTTTTTGAGAACTAAAAGTTTAAAATTTTGATGAGGTCCCATTTATCTATTTTTTCTTTTGTTGCTTGTGCTGTGTGACTAAAGTCTAAGGAACCATTGCCTAACACAAGGTCCTGAAGGTGTTTCTCTATGTTTCCTGCTAGGAAAGTTCTAGCTCTTATATTAAGGTCTTTGATCTATTTTGAGTTGATCTTTGTATATGGTGTGAGAAGTTGCCCTCTTTTTTTTTTTTTTTTAATCCCAATTGAGTGGTCTTTGCCTCTTTGTCAAAAATGAGTTGGCCATGAATGTGAGGGTTGATATCTAAGCTCTCAGTTTGATTTCATTTGTCTATATGTTTGTCCTTGTGTCAGTACCATGCTGTATTGATTACTTTGGCTTTTTAATAAGTTTTGAGATGGGGAATTGTGCATCCTCCAACTTCATTCTTCCTTTTCAAGGAGGCTTTAGCTTTTCAAGTTTCCTTACCTAGCCATACAAATTTGATTATTGGCTTTTCCATTTCTGCAAAAAGGGTGTTGGAATTTTGATTGGGATTGCATTGAATCTGTAAATTGTTATGGATAGAATTGACCTCTTGACTATATTTAGTCTTCTAATACTTAAGCATGGGTTGTTCTTGCATTATTTAGGTCTTCTTTAATTTCTTTTAGCAATGTTTTGTTGTTTTCCTTGTACAAGTCCTTCAAATCATTGGGTAAATGTTTTCCTAGAGAATTTGGAAGAAGCCAAGATGGCAGAATAAGGAGCTCTAGGATTCAGTTTATCTTCCTGGGTAGCTAGTAAACAGCCAGAAAGTGTCTGAAATAACTGTATAGGGGCTCTGGAGACCAGAAGAACACCATACACCATCCAGGGAAGAGCAGAAGGGACTGATAAACTGTGGTGAAGATTTTGTGAGTAGATCTTTCCAAGTTGTGGAGGCTGGTGCCCATCCCCCACTGGCATGGCAGGTCACCTTGGGAACCACCTCCTGGCTGGAAATAGATGTCCTGTTTACCAAGAATGGGGTGAAGACATGACCAGGTACCAAATGAATCTTTGGATTAGCGAATTCAGATTGCTAGGTAGAAAGTGGGGTTGATTTAGAGACACAGTAACTTCTTGGGGTGGCAGGGAACAGTTTACTGAAGGACAACTCTTCCCCAAGGATGGGTTGAAACAAGAGCTGCCCTCAGAGCTGGGACCAAGTAATCTGAATTTGCTTATCAAAAGCCATGATCAGTGTTTAGCCATGCTTACCCCTGTTCTTGGGGAAGAGGAATTTGATGTCCCTTTCTGTTCCCAGAAGCTAGCCTAGGACTGGACCCTGTGGTAGCCTGCCATGAGAGTAGGGGATGGGCACAGGTAGCTGCCATGCTGAGCGAGCAATTTACAGTTCTTAACCATAATTTATCAGTCTTTTCCTCCCACTCTTCCTGGGTGCTCTACAGAGTTATTCTGGACTTTGGAGTTTCAGGGTACTTGTTTCAGACAGTTCTTGCCTGTTTAATAGTTGTTTTGGTGAAAGGACTGAGGCCTGGAGCTCCCTACTTTACCATCTTCCCTGAAGTCTCTGCCAGCTGGGATTTTGATAGAGATTATGTTGAATTTGTAGATCAATTTGGGGAATATTGCTGTCTTAACAATGTTAAGTCTTCTGATCCATAAACATGACATGTGATTCATTTATCTTGACCTTAATTTTTTAATTTGCAGTTTTGCATTTCTGTTAAATTTATTCCTGATTAGTTTATTCTTTTTGATGCTACTGTAAATGGAATTATTTTAACTTCAATTTTGGATTGTTGATTACTAGTATATAGAAATACAGTTGATTGTTTTATCTTAGTCCTGTCTCTTGCTAATTTGCTGAACTTGTTTGTTTTGGGTTTTTTTGTTGTTGGTTTTTTTGTTTTTTTGTTTTAGTAGATTCCTTATGATTTTCAATGTATGAGATTATGTCATTTGCAAATAGACATAGTTTTACTTATTTCCAATATGGATACCTTTTTTTTCTTTTCCTTGCCTAATTATCCTGGCTACATTTCCTGTACAGTATTGAATAAAAGTGGCAAGAGTGGACTTCCTTGTTTTTTCCTGCTTTTAGGGGAAGAACATTCAATATTTCACCATTAAGTATGCTACTAGGTTTTTTGTAGATGCAGTCCCTTCAGTGTCTAGTTTTTGAAGGTTGACTCTTTTATTATAATAACATGTCACTCTTTATCTCTAGTAACATTTTAATTTTAAAACCTGTATTGTCCAATATTACTGTAGCCACTCCACCTTTCCTGTGGTTGCTGTTTGCATGATATATATTTTTCCATCCTTTTACTTTAAACCTAATTGAATTTTTGTTTCTGTGTATTTCTCTTGGAGACAGTATGTAGTTCTTGTTTTTTATCGAGTCTGACAATATGGCTTTCAACTGGATGGTGAAGATCCATTTGCATTTAATGTTTATTGAGATAGTTGGATTTATATCTGCCATTTTACTTTTGGAGAGGATAAATGTTCTCTATGTTTCATGGTTTTGTTGTTGTTGTTGTTGTTCCTCTATTCTTCCTTCCTGCTTTCTTTTGTATTAGAAAACATTTTTCTAAGTGTTTTAGTTCTCTCAATGTTTTTTTTCATTGTATTTTTGAAGTTAATTTCTTAGTTCTAGGACTTATTATAGACATAATAATTAAGCAGAATTCAGTTTAGATTATTCTAACTTAATTCAAATGAGGTATGGAAATGTTGCTCCTCTATGCCTCTGTTCTGTCTTTCTCTGTGTTGTGCTGTTATACACGTTATGTCTGTATATGTGACATACTTAATGATACATGGTTATAATGATTATATAATTTTGTCTTTTAAACATGTTGAGAGAAAAAAGTGTATATATTTATAAAACTTGTTACACTAATGTTCTTATTTGCCATTTTTGGTTCTCTATTCTTATTCCTGTGGATTCAGGTTACCATCTAGTGCCATTTCCTTACTCTGCTATAACATTGCCCTCCCTACCTCTTTTGTGCTCTTGTCAAATATATTATATGTCTATGTGTTATCCGCCTGACAGTACAATTATATGCATAGTGTTTTATGTAATTGCTTTTAAATTCACTTTAGAGAATAAAGGAAAAAGAAATAAACATTTACACCATCTTTAAACTTGAATTATTTTTATTAGTTTTTTTGTGTGTGGTTTTTTTTTTTTTTTTTTTTTGGCATGGATTTGAATTATCACTTATTTTCAGCCTAAGAACTTACTGTAGTATTTCTTGTAAGGTGAGTCTGCTAGCAACAAATTCTCTCAGCATTATTTATCTGGGTATATCTTAATTCCTTCATTTTTGAAGGACAGTTTGCTGACTATAGATTTCTTTGTTGACAGTTTTATTCTTTGAGCATCATCACACTGTCTCTGGCTTTCACTGTTTCTGATGAGAGGCTGTGTTCATTTCTAGGCTGCTCAAGCAAAATACCATGAATGAGTTGACTTAAACAGTAGGAACTTATTAACTTATGGTTTCGAAGCTAAAAGAAAATCCAAATCAAGGCGTCGTCAAGGCAATGCTTTCTTACCAAAGACCGGCATTCTGGAGCTGACTGCTAGTATTCCTTGGCTCCTCTGTCACATGGCAAGGCACATGGGGGCATCTCCTGGTCTCTCCCTTCTCCTCTGGGTTCCGATTCAGCTTTTTGCTTCTTGTGGCTTGCTTTCTGTGTGTCTGAATTTCATTCTCTTGTAAAGGATGTCATTCATAGGATTAAGGCCCATCCTGATTGAGGTGGGTCAAACCTTAACTGAAGTAACCTTATCAATATGTTCTACTTAAAATGGGTTCACACCTACAGGAATGGATTAAATTTAAGAACATGTTTTTCTGGGGTACATACAACTTCAAACGACTACAGAAGTCATCCATTAATCTTATTAGTGTTCCTTCATACTTGAGTCATATTTCTCTTGCTACTTTCAGTAATTTCTCTTTGTCTTTTAACACTGACTATGATGTGTCTGGGTATGGATCTCTGCATTTATCCCACTTGGAGTTTGATGAGCCTAGGTATGTAGATTAATGTTTTTCTTCAAATTGTAGAAGTTTTCAGCCATTATTTCTTCAATATTTTCTACCTTTTTCTTTTCTCTCCTCCTGTTCTCATGATGGATATGTTTGTCTCAGATTTTTCTGAGGCCTTTTAGTTTTTTCTTTTTAATTTTTGAACCTTTTTGTCACCCCAGACAAAAAGGCTGTACTCACCAACTCATAAATCCTTATCCCCCACTCTGCCCAGCCTCTGGTAACCTCTGATCCACTTTCTGCCTGTGATTTGGCCATGCTTTATACCTCATATAAGTGGAATCATACATTTACTCTTTTGTATATGCCTTATTTAATGTTTTCAAGGTTCATTCATGTGGTACCATCTATCAGAATTTTGTTATGGCTGAATTATATTCCATTGTGTCTATGACAAATTTTGTTTATCCATTCATCTGTTGATAGACACTAGGGTCATTTGTACCTTTTCACTATTTTGAATAATGCGTTGGTGAGCAAGTATCTGATTCCTTCTTTTCAGTTCTTTTGGGTATATACCGAGGAGTGAAATTACTGAATCACATAGTAATTTTATGTTTAACTTTTTGAGGAACCAACAAACTATCTTCTACACCTTCTGCACTATTTCACATTCCCACCAGCAATGCACAAGCGTTCACATTTCTCCACATCCTCTCCAACACTTCTTTATCTTTTTTTTTTTTTTTAATATCCATCCTAGCAGATGTGCAGGTACTATCTCTTTCTGGTTTTTATTTGCATTTCCCTAATAACCAGTAATGCCAAGCATTTTCTCATGTGCAGATTGGCCATTTGTGTATCTTTAAAGAACTGTCTTTTTAAGTCCTTTATCCATTTTTAATTGGGTTGTACATCTTTTTGTTGCTGAGTTGTATAAGTGCTTTATATATTCTAGATTTTAAACACTAATCAGATGTATGTTTTGGAAATACTTTCTCACATTCTGTGTGCTATCTTTAACTGTCTGGATAGTGTCCTTTAAATACACAAAATTTCAATTTTGATGAAGTCCAGTTTATTTTTTCTTTTATTGCTTCTGCTTTTGGGGGTCATTTAAGAAACCGTTTGCAAATCCAAGGTCATGAAAATTTGCTCCTGTATTTTCTTTTTTTTTTTTCCCCTTTCTTTTTTTTTATTTTAATCTTAATTTTATTGAGATATATTCACATACCATGCAGTCATACAAAACAAATCGTACATTCGATTGTTCACAGTACCATTACGTAGTTGTACATTCATCACCTACATCAATCCTGACACCTTCATTAGCACACACACAAAAATAACAAGAATAATAATTAAAGTAAAAAAGAGCAATTGAAGTAAAAAAGAACACTGGGTACCTTTGTCTGTTTGTTTGTTTGTTTCCTTCCCCTATTTTTCTACTCATCCATCCATAAACCAGACAAAGGGGAGTGTGGTCCTTATGGTTTTCCCAATCCCACTGTCACCCCTCATAAGCTACATTTTTATACAATTGTCTTCGAGATTCATGGGTTCTGCGTTGTAGTTTGATAGTTTCAGGTATCTACCACCAGCTACCCCAATTCTTTAGAACCTAAAAAGGGTTGTCTAAATTGTGCGTAAAAGTGCCCACCAGAGTGACCTCCCGGCTCCTTTTGGAATCTCTCTGCTACTGAAGCTTATTTCATTTCCTTTCACATCCCCCTTTTGGTCAAGAAGATGTTCTCCGTCCCACGATGCCAGGTCTACATTCCTCCCCGGGAGTCATATTCCACGTTGCCAGGGAGATTCCCTCCCCTGGGTGTCTCATCCCACGCAGGGGGGAGGGCAGTGATTTCACCTTTCAAGTTGGCTTACCCAGAGAGAGAGGGCCACATTTGAGCAACAAAGAGGCATTCGGGAGGAGGCTCTTAGGCACAACCATAGGGAGGCCTAGCCTCTCCTTTACAGCAACTGTCTTCCCAAGGGTAAAACCTATGGTAGAGGGCTCAACCCATCAAACCACCAGTCCCCTATGTCTGTGATCATGTTAGCAACCATCGAGGTGGGGTAGGCCAATACCCCTGCATTCTCCACAGGCTCCTCAAGGGGGCACTACATCTTTTTTTCCTTGTTTTTCTTTTTTTTTTTTTTAACTTTCCCTTCTTTTTTAAATCAACTGTATGGAAAAAAAGTTAAAAAGAAAACAAACATACAATAAAAGAACATTTCAAAGAGACCATAACAAGGGAGTAAGAAAAAGACAACTAACCTAAGATAACTGCTTAACTTCCAACATGTTCCTACTTTACCCCAAGAAAGTTACCTAATATAGCAACATTTCCGTGAACTTGTTCCTACTATATCCATCAGAAATTAACAGACCATAGTCATTCCTGGGCATCCCCAGAACGTTAAATAGCTTATCTGTTCTTCTTGGATTATTGTTCCTCCTTCCTTAATTGCTCTCTATTGCTAGTTCCCCTACATTCTACATTATAAAACATTTGTTTTACATTTTTCAAAGTTCACATTAGTGGTAGCATATAATATTTCTCTTTTTGTGCCTGGCTTATTTCACTCAGCATTATGTCTTCAAGGTTCATCCATGTTGTCATATGTTTCACGAGATCGTTCCTTCTTACTGCCGCGTAGTATTCCATCGTGTGTATATACCACATTTTATTTACCCACTCATCTGTTGAAGGACATTTGGGTTGTTTCCATCTCTTGGCAATTGTGAATAATGCTGCTATGAACATTGGCGTGCAGATATCTGTTCGTGTCACTGCTTTCCAATCTTCCGGGTATATACCGAGAAGTGCAATCGCTGGATCGAATGGTAACTCTATATCTAGTTTTCTAAGGAACTGCCAGACTGACTTCCAGAGTGGCTGAACCATTATACAGTCCCACCAACAATGAATAAGAGTTCCAGTTTCTCCACATCCCCTCCAACATTTGTAGTTTCCTGTTTGTTTAATGGCAGCCATTCTAATCGGTGTTAGATGGTATCTCATTGTGGTCTTAATTTGCATCTCTCTAATAGCTAGTGAAGCTGAACATTTTTTCATGTGTTTCTTGGCCATTTGTATTTCTTCTTCAGAGAACTGTCTTTTCATATCTTTTGCCCATTTTATAATTGGGCTGTCTGTACTATTCTCATTGAGTTGTAGGATTTCTTTATATATGCAAGATATCAGACTTTTGTCAGATACATGGTTTCCAAAAATTTTTTCCCATTGAGTTGGCTGCCTCTTTACCTTTTTCAGAAATTCCTTTGAGGTGCAGAAACTTCTAAGCTTGAGGAGTTCCCATTTATCTATTTTTTCTTTTGTTGCTTGTGCTTTGGGTGTAAAGTCTAGGAAGTGGCCGCCTAATACAAGGTCTTGAAGATGTTTTTCCTACATTATCTTCTAGGAGTTTTATGGTACTTTCTTTTATATTGAGATCTTTGGTCCATTTTGAGTTAATTTTTGTGTAGGGGGTGAGGTAGGGGTCCTCTTTCATTCTTTTGGATATGGGTAGCCAACTCTCCCAGCCCCATTTGTTGAAAAGACCATTATGACTCAGTTCAGTGACTTTGGGGGCCTTATCAAAGATCAGTCGGCCATAGATCTGAGGGTCTATCTCTGAATTCTCAATTCGATTCCATTGATCTATATGTCTATCTTTGTGCCAGTACCATGCTGTTTTGGCAACTGTGGCTTTATAATAAGCTTCAAAGTCAGGGAGTGTAAGTCCTCCCACTTCGTTTTTCTTTTTTAGAGTGTCTTTAGCAATTCGAGGCATCTTCCCTTTCCAAATAAATTTGATAACTAGCTTTTCCAAGTCTGCAAAGTAGGTTGTTGGAATTTTGATTGGGATTGCATTGAATCTGTAGATGAGTTTGGGTAGAATTGACATCTTAATGACATTTAGTCTTCCTATCCATGAACATGGAATATTTTTCCATCTTTTAAGGTCCCCTTCTATTTCTTTTAGTAGAGTTATGTAGTTTTCTTTGTATAGGTCTTTTACATCTTTGGTTAAGTTGATTCCTAGGTACTTGATTTTTTTAGTTGCTATTGAAAATGGTATCTTTTTCTTGAGTGTCTCTTCAGTTTGTTCATTTCTAGCATATAGAAACATTACTGACTTATGTGCATTAATCTTGTATCCCGCTACTTTGCTAAATTTGTTTATTAGCTCTAGTAGCTGTATTGTCGATTTCTCAGGGTTTTCTAGATATAAGATCATATCATCTGCAAACAATGACAGTTTTACTTCTTCTTTTCCAATTTGGATGCCTTTTATTTCTTTGTCTTTCCGGATTGCCCTGGCTAGCACTTCCAGCACAGTGTTGAATAACAGTGGTGACAGCGGGCATCCTTGTCTTGTTCCTGATCTTAGAGGGAAGGCTTTCAGTCTCTCACCATGAGAAATATGCTGGCTGTGGGTTTTTCATATATGCTCTTTATCATGTTGAGGAAGTTTCCTTCAATTCCTACGTTTTGAAGTGTTTTTATCAAAAAGGGATGTTGGATTTTGTCACATGCTTTTTCAGCATCTATTGAGATGATCAATTGATTTTTCCCTTTTGACTTGTTAATGTGTTGTAATACATTGATTGATTTTCTTATGTTGAACCATCCTTGCATGCCTGGAATGAACCCCATTTGGTCATGGTGTATGATTTTTTTAATGTGTCTTTGGATTCGATTTGCAAGTATTTTGTTGAGGATTTTTGCATCTATATTCATTAGGGAGATTGGCCGGTAGTTTTCCTTTTTTGTAGCATCTTTGCCTGGTTGTGGTATTAGATTGATGTTAGCTTCATAAAATGAGTTAGGTAGTGTTCCATTTTCTTCAATGTTTTGAAAGAGTTTGAGTAAGATTGGTGTCAGTTCTTTCTGGAAAGTTTGGTAGAATTCCCCTGTGAAGCCATCTGGCCCTGGGCATTTATTTGTGGGAAGCTTTTTGATGACTGATTGGATCTCTTTGCTTGTGATGGGTTGGTTGAAGTCTTCTATTTCTTCTCTGGTCAGTCTAGGTTGTTCATGTTTCCAGGAAATTGTCCATTTCCTCTACATTATCCAGTTTGTTGCCATACAGTTGTTCATAGTATCCTCTTATAATTTTTTTAATTTCTTCAGGATCTGCAGTTATGTCACCTTTTTCATTCATTATTTTGTTTATATGGGTCTTCTCTCTTTTTGATTTTGTCAGTCTAGCTAGGGGCTTGTCAATCTTGTTGATCTTCTCAAAGAACCAACTTTTGGTGATATTTATCCTCTCGATTGTTTTTTTGTTCTCTATGTCATTTATTTCTGCTTTAATCCTTGTTATTTCTTTTCTTGTACTTGGTTTAGGATTGGTTTGCTGTTCATTTTCTAGCTTCTTCAGTTGATCCATTAGTTCTTTGATTTTGGCTCTTTCTTCCTTTTTAATATACGCAGTTAGTGCTATAAATTTCCCCCTTAGCACTGCTTTTGCTGCATGCCATAGGTTTTGGTATGTTGTGTTCTCATTTTCATTCGTCTCTATATATTTAGCAATTTCTCTTGCTATTTCTTCTTTAACCCACTGATTGTTTAGGAGTGTGTTGTTTAACCTCCAGGTATTTGTGAATTTTCTAAGTCTCTGATGGATAATGACTTCTAATTGTATTCCATTGTGGTCAGAGAATGTGCTTTGAGTAATTTCAATCTTTTTAAACTTATTGAGGCTTGTTTTATGTCCCAGCATATGATCTATTCTGGAGAAAGTTCCATGAGCACTAGAAAAGTATGTGTATCCTGGTGATTTGGGATGTAATGTCCTGTATATGTCTGTTAAATCTAATTCATTTATCAGATTGTTTAGGTTTTCAGTTTCCTTATTGGTCTTCTGTCTGGTTGATCTATCTATAGGAGAGAGTGATGTGTTGAAGTCTCCCACAATTATTGTGGAAACATCAATTGCTTCCTTTAGTTTTGCCAGTGTTTCTCTCATGTATTTTGTGGCACCTTGATTGGGTGCATAGACATTTATGATTGTTATTTCTTCTTGTTGAATTGCCCCTTTTATTAGTATGTAGTGGCCTTCTTTGTCTCTCAAAACATCCCTGCATTTGAAGTCTAGTTTATCTGAGATTAATATTGCTACACCTGCTTTCTTTTGGCTGTAGCTTGCATGAAATATTTTTTTCCATCCTTTCACTTTCAGTTTCTTTGTGTCCCTGTGTCTAAGATGAGTCTCTTGTATGCAACATATTGATGGTTCATTTTTTTTGATCCATTCTGCGAATCTATATCTTTTAATTGGGGAGTTTAATCCATTTACATTCAACGTTATAACCGTGAAGGCATTTCTTGAATCAGCCATCTTATCCTTTGGTTTATGTTTGTCATATTTTTCCCCTCTATCTGTTAATATCCTTTATTGTACCCATACCGAATCTCTTTAGTACTGAACCTTTCTCCAAGTCTCTCTGTCCTTTCTTTGTTTCTCTGTCTGTAGGGCTCCCTTTAGTATCTCCAGTAGGGCAGGTCTCTTGTTAGCAAATTCTCTCAGCATTTGTTTGTCTGTGAAAAATTTAAGCTCTCCCTCAAATTTGAAGGAGAGCTTTGCTGGATAAAGTATTCTTGGCTGGAAATTTTTCTCACTCAGAATTTTAAATATATCATGCCACTGCCTTCTTGCCTCCATGGTGGCTGCTGAGTAGTCACTACTTAGTCTTATGCTGTTTCCTTTGTATGTGGTGAATTGCTTTTCTCTTGCTGCTTTCAGAACTTTCTCCTTCTCTTCCGTGTTTGACAGTGTGATCAGAGTAGGTCTCGGAGTGGGTTTATTTGGATTTATTCTATTTGGAGTTCGCTGAGCATTTATGATTTGTGTATTTATGTTGTTTAGAAGATTTGGGAAGTTTTCCCCAACAATTTCTTTGAATACTCTTCCTAGACCTTTACCCTTTTCTTCCCCTTCTGGAACACCAATGAGTCTTATATTCGGACGTTTCATGTCATCTATCATATCCCTGAGGTCCATTTCGATTTTTTCAATTTTTTTCCCCATTCTTTCTTTTATGCTTTCATTTTCCATTCTGTCATCTTCCAGGTCATTGATTCGTTGTTCAACTTCCTCTAGTCTTGTACTATGAGTGTCCAGAATCTTTTTAATTTGGTCAACAGTTTCTTTAATTTCCATAAGATCATCCATTTTTTTATTTAGTCTTGCAATGTCTTCTTTATGCTCTTCTAGGGTCTTCTTGATATCCTTTGTATCCCGTACTATGGTCTCATTGTTCATCTTTAGTTCTTTGAGTAGCTGCTCTATGTGCTGTGTCTCTTCTGGTCTTTTGATTTGGGTGCTTGGGCTTGGGTTATCCATATCGTCTGGTTTTTTCATATGCTTTATAATTTTCTGTTGTTTTTGGCCTCTTGGCATTTGCTGAACTTGATAGGGTTCTTTTAGGATTTGTAGACCAATTGAAGTCCTTATCTCTAATTTATCAGATCTACAGCTTCGTGGAGTACGCTTTCTCTAACTAACCAGCAGGTGGTGTCCACGAGCCACGTGTTCTCCACAAGCCAGTTCTCCCCTGCTTAGCCTTTTTGGTGAGTGGGGGAGTGAGTCTTGTGGGGTCCAATTGGTGTACCAAGCTTGCGTGTGTAGTTGGTGTTGCCTGCCCTGTATATGGGGTGTGTTTCTGGGCAGTCAGGGAGGGGGGGTGGCTGTAACAATCAAGTCTCCCTGGTGATCCTGGAGTTTTAAAGCTGGTGCAATAGTCTAATCCTTCAGTTCAGTCCTGCCACAGTTTGTCTCTGCCACTGACCCACAAGTCCTTGCTATTGGCGTATGGCTCCTGAGACTTGCAAGTGGGCCCCTCTTCCAGGCTGTGCACCCCAGGTCCTCTGTTGAGGGATGACTGTGCTATGTCACAGGTGAGTGCCGTCCCCCCAGGGCAGTTCTGGGCTGCTGGTCTGTGTAAGGAGTCTCCCAGTCTGCTGAAATGATGACTGAATGGGGCTTTGTTAATTTACACTGCTCCACCTTCCCAACTCTGGGAGAGTCAGCTGAGGTTGCAGGGAAGGCTAATGTCCACGCCCAGTTTTGTGGTGTGTGCCTGTTATTTGAAGCACTTCCGTCGCACTGGTTTGTCTGGGGTAGCTCTGGGGTATGAGGCTGGCGATGGGCAGGAGTGTTTCCTGTCCACCAGGATGATGGCTGTGAGCGGACACCCCCCTTTTCTTGGGAAGTTGTGGTGTTTAGTGAATTTTCTCAGCCACTGGATTATTGCCTTTTGTCTCAGAGCTCTCTTAGTTCTGCTCTTGACTTGACCTGCCCAAATTGCAAGTCTTTGAAGCTTTCTGTATTGGGCTTCTTAGAGTAATTGTTTTAGAAAAAGAAAAAAGGATTAGAAAAAGGGCCCTCCTCAGAGATCTAATGGGCTATTGAAATGCTAAGAGACAAAGCAATTAGGGCCATTAAGGAAAGGTCCACAGGGCAGAGAGATCAGCTTTTCTTTGGGATTTGCATATGAGCCTCAGGGCCTGAGCTCTGCCCTTCCCCTTTCTATGTTCACCAGAACTCCAAAAATCCTCCGCTTTTATTTTGGAGTTTTTCGTGTTGTTTTTTTCTATGCCTGTCTCCTCTCTGCTGGGCTGGCTGCTCTCAGATTCTCTGGCGTCTGGTCTCAGTCTATCTATGGTTGGAGTTTGGATCAGTAGAATGAGTTTCTGATAAGGGCTGCCACTGCAGTTCTCCCTTTTCCTTCCCGGAGCTGACAGCCCCTCCTCCCACGGGACTGAGCCTGGCAGGGAGGGGTGCGGGTCCCCTGGCCACAAAAACTTACAGATTTCGTTCGCTGATATCAGCAGTTCCACGTTTTCAGGAGTGTTGTATGAAGTATGCCCAAAGTCAGATTGCTCTGTGGTGTCCAGTCCACGCAGTTCCTGGCTTTCTACCTACTTTCCTGGAGGAGTAACTAAAACATACAGCTCACCAGTCTGCCATCTTGCCCCGCCTCCTGTATTTTCTTTTGAAGTATATAATTTTAGCTTTTTAATTTAGATCTTTGATCCATTTTTTCAAATGCTTTTTCTGCATCAGTTGATATGTATGTTTTCCTTTGTTCTAAACTCATGTATCATTTTTAAAATTTTTATATGTCGAACCACCCTTACAACCCAGGAATACATTCAGTTGGTCATGGTTTATAATCTTTTTAATATGCTGCTGAATTCAGTTCACAAGTATTTTGTGGGTGATTTTTATGTTCATATTCATAAGGGATAATAAACTATAGTTTTCTTTTCTTGTGATGTCTTTGGCTTTGATATCAGGGTAATGCTGGTCTCAAAGAAGAGTTAGAAAGTATTCCCTCCTGTTCAATTATTTGGAAGACTTCGAGAAGGATTGGTATTAATTCTTCTTTAAATGTTTGGTAGAATTCACCAGGGAAGCCATCTGGTCCTGGGCTTTTCTTTGTTGGAAGGTTTTTGATTATTCATTCAATCTACTGATTCATTCTCCGTATTTCTACAGGCCTATTGAGATTTTCTGTTTCTTCTTGAATCAGCTTTGGTAGTTTGTTTCCTTCTAGGAAGTTGCCCATTTCTTCTGGGTTATCTAATATGTTGGTGTACGGTTGTTCATTGTATTCTGTTAAAATCATTTTTATTTCTGTAAAATCAGTAGGAATGTCCCTGGTTTCATTTTGGACGTAAGTAATTTGTGTCATCTCTTTTTTTTTTTAGCTTACTCCATCTAGGTAAATGCTTAACAGTTTTTTTTTTTTTTCATCTTTTCAGTTAATCAACTTTTGATTTCATTGATTTTCACTATTTTTCTGTTCTCTATTTTGTTTATCTCTGCTCTGATCTTTATTATGTCCTTCTTTCTGCTTGCTTTGAGTTTAGTGTGCTCTTTTCATCCTTAAGACATACAGTTAGATTATTGGTTTGAGATCTTCTTTAATGTAGGTGTTTACAGCTGTATGTTTTCCCTCTTAGCATTGCTTTCACTGCATCCCTTAAGTTTTACTCTGTTTTGTTTTTGTTTCATTTGTGTCAGGATATTTTTAAATTTCTCTTTGGGATGTCTTCTTTGACCCATTGATTATTTAAAAGCGTGTTGTTTAATTTCTAAGTATTTTAGAATTTTCCAGTTTTCCTTGTGTTAATTTCATTCCAAGGTGATTGGAAAAGATATTTGGTACTTCAGTATTTTAAAATTTATTGAGTATTTTGTGACCTAACGTTTGGTCTAAACTGCAGAATGTTCCATGTGCACTTGAGAAGAATGTGTATTTTGCTGTTGTTTGGTGGAGTGTTCTGCATATGTCTGTTAGATTTAATTAGTTTATAGTGTTGTCAAGTCCTCTTATTTCTTCATTAATCTTCTGTTAAGATGTTCTGTTACCAATAGTGGGTATTAAAATCCCGAACCATTATTGTAAACTGCCTGTTGTTCCCTTTAGTTCTGTCGATTTTTGCTTCATATACTTTGTCTGATAATGGTTACAGCCACTTCAGCTCTCTCTTGATTAATATTTACATAAAATATCTTTTTCCTTCCTTTTACAAATTTCAACCTCTCTCTTTGTGTTTAAAATGAGTCCCCTTGTAGACACCATAAAGACGGATCATGGTTTTTAAATGCATTCTGCCAATTTCTGATTTTTTATTGAAGAATGCAATTTGTTCACATTTGAAATAATTACTGGTAAAGGAGGATTTACTTCTGTTGTTTACCTATTTTTTTATGTATGTCTTTTATGTTTTTATTTCTCAGTTCCTCCATTACTGCCCTTTTTTGGGTATTTAATTGATTTTTTGCAGTTTACCATTTTGATCTTTCCTTTTCTGTGTGTTTTTTAGTTATTTTCTTATTGGTTACTTTGGGGATTACAGTTTACATCTTAAACTTACAACAGTGGCTTTTAAATAATACCAATTTAGTTTCAGTAGTGTATACATTGTGTACACCCATACATATTTGTCCTTCACCCTTTATATTATCATTGTTTCAGACTACATCTTTTTACGTTCTGTGCCCATTGACATAGATTTATAATTTTTGCTTTATGCATTTGCCTTTTAAGTCACAAAGAAAAAAAGAGTTACAAATCAAATATACAGTAATACTTTTACATTTATGTAATTGTTTTTGCAGTGTTCTTTATATGGCTTTGAGTTACTGTCTAGTCCTTTCTTTTCAGTGTGAAGGGCTCCCTTTAGCATTTCTTTTTTTTTTTTTTATCTTCATTTTATTGAGATATATTCACATACCACGCAGTCATACAAAACAAATCATACATTCGATTGTTCACAGTACCATTACATAGTTGTACATTCATCACCTAAATCAATCCCTGACACCTTCATTAGCACACACACAAAAATAACAAGAATAATAATTAAAGTGAAAAAGAGCAATTGAAGTAAAAAAGAACACTGGGTACCTTTGTCTGTTTGTTTGTTTCCTTCCCCTATTTTTCTACTCATCCATCCATAAACTAGACAGAGTGGAATGTGGTCCTTATGGCTTTCCCAATCCCATTGTCACCCCTCATAAGCTACATTTTTATACAACTGTCTTCGAGATTCCTGGGTTCTGGGTTGTAGTTTGATAGTTTCAGGTATCCACCAGCTACCCCAGTTCTTTAGAACCTAAAAAGGGTTGTCTAAAGTGTGCGTAAGAGTGCCCACCAGAGTGACCTCTCAGCTCCTTTTGGAATCTCTCTGCCACTGAAGTTTATTTCATTTCCTTTCACATCCCCCTTTTGGTCAAGAAGATGTTCTCCATCCCACGATGCCGGGTCTACATTCCTCCCCGGGAGTCATATTCCACGTTGCCAGGGAGATTCACTCCCCTGGGTGTCTGATCCCACGTAGCGGGGAGGGCAGTGATTTCACCTTTCAAGTTGGCTTAGCTAGAGAGAGAGGGCCACATCTGAGCAACAAAGAGGCATTCAGGAAGAGGCTCTTAGGCACAATTATAGGGAGGCCTAGCTTCTCCTTCCTTTAGCATTTCTTATAGGGCAGGACTACTAGCAACAAACTCCCTCCACTTTTATTTCTTTTAATTTTGACATATCTTAACTGTTCTTCATTCTTGAAGGATAGTTTTGCTTGATATAGAATTCCTGGTTGACAATGTTTTTTTTCCTCTCAGCAGTGTAAGTACGTCTTTCCACTGCCTGCTGGTCCCCATGGTTCCTATGAGAAATGAGTTTTTAATCTTATTGAGGATCCCTTGTAAATGATGACTCACTTCTCTTTTGCTATTTTCAAAATTCTTTGTCTTGGGTTTCTGCAGTTTGACTATGTTTCTTAGCTTGGATTGCTTTGAAGTTGATCTCACTTATAGTTCATTGAGCTTCTTGGATGTGTCTGTTTATGTCTTCCATTGGACTTGGGAAGTTTCCTTCTGTTAATTCTTCAAATATTTTTTCTGCCCCTTTCACTCTCTCCTCTCCTTCTGGGACTCCTATGACACATACGTTGGCAAGTTTGATGCTGTCCCACAGGTTTCTCAGGTTCTGTTTATTTTTCGTTTTTTTTCTTTCTGCTTTTCAGTCTGGATAATTTTAATTGCCTCATCTTTAAGTTTGCTTATCCTTTCTTCCTGCTCAAATCTGCTGTTTGAAACCCTCAAGTGAAATTTTCACTTCAGTTGTTAAACTTTTCAGCACTAGGATATTAGTTTGATTCCTTTTTATAATTTCTATCACTTCATTTTGTTAATACATCATTTTACTGATTTATTTTAGTTCTTTGTCCTCTTTTAGCTTATTACAGAGCATATTTAAGACAGTTCATTTAACATCTTTGATTAGCAATTATAATGTCTGGGCACCCTCAGTGATGGTATCTGTCAAATTCTTTTTCTTTCCTGTTAATGGGCCATGTACACCTGGGGTTTTGTTTGTTTGTTTTTGTTTTTTATACTTTGTAGTTCTTTGTTGAAACTGGACATTCTGAGTAATATTATGTTGTACCTATGGGAATCCAATTCTCCCTCTCTGCATGGATTGCTAATATCTGCTGATTGGTTGATAGCTGCAGCCATCTGTGACTTTTCCAAAGTATTTTTCAAAGTGTGTATTCCTTGTGGGTGGTTACTGAAGTTCCTTGTCCATTATCTCTGCAGTCAGCTAGTGACTTGACAAAGATTTCCCCATAATGAGATATTGTTTCTTTCAATAACTACTGGGCAAGAAGCCACTACAGCCCAAGAAGGCCAGATCCAAGGCAGTTACCTGCTCCAGTCCTTCAGGGAATTTCCAGACCATCCAAAATGCACAACTTCAAAGTTTTGGAGGACAAAACTTCTATCTGACTATCTTGTTCAGCCAGCAGCTCTTGAATCACATGTTATTATCCCTACAGCCAGCAGCTCTTGAATCACGTGTTATTATCCCTACAGTGGTGTTGGGGCTGAGGAATAAGGGATGGTAGCCAGTTTGTTCATGCCACTCCCTTAGAGAAGATAGCATCAGCCTTTCCTTTCATCAAGTGTCCGATTGGGTTCCAGAGATCCAAAATACTTGATTCAAATTACTTACCAGCTCAGTGGTTGTTTTGGTGGGGAGACTGACTCCTAGAGCTTCCTACTCTGCCATTTTGCATGACATCCAACTCTTACCTCCTAAATGGGAGTTTTCTTTGAAGAGTATCAGGTACTTTCATACTGTATCACAAAAGTCCAATATTATTTATTGCAAAGGTTTCTGTTAACATGTTTTCATATTTTCAGGCACGTTGCACTATGAAGAATTTCATAGCAAATAATTTGCCCCCTTATTTAGGGTTCTTATGGTGAAATTGGTCTTGTAGAAGGTTGTAGGAAAGTTTGTACATGGGTACTATTTGCTTTATTGCTACAGTTCTCATGATTTTGTTTGCTTTGAGACATATTTGCATTAGATTAAGTTGAAATTCCCAGAGATTCCTTTAGTTGGAATTATCCTTATCTATGTGTAATGATACCATTAGAAGAACTCCAATTTGGGGATATGAGATAGTTTAAGAACATTTTTGTATTTTCCCCTTTAAGAATTCTAGTAAAGCATTTAACATAAAGTTTGCCATCTTCACAATTTCGTAACTAGGTTATTTATGTTTTAGAGAGAGTTTTACATTTGAGCTTCTCAAAAAGAATCCCTTAGGAGGAAAGAATGATTCCTAATCTAGAATACCTAAATTTCCTTGCCAGTTTGCAACTATCATACTAATACCTGTGGGCAAGAATCACAAATGGGTTGCCTAAACCCTGGCTAAAAATTTGTTGAAGAACAGAAGATTCATACAGTCTCAAAGTGTCTTCTCATTTATTAATTACAAAGGGGAAAGAATACAGTGGAGAAAGATGGCTAACAATAATCATGAGAAAACAAGAACTCAAAACTACAAAAAATAATCTGTACTTCAAAAATGGTAATGTCATAAAGGCAAGGCTAATAAATTGTTCTAGATTAAAGGAGATTAAAAAGACATGACAGCTAAATGCAATGAGTGAGCCAAATTAGATCACGGATTAGGAAATGGGTTGCTATAAAAGATATTGGAATAATTCTTGAAATTTAAATATAGATCATATATTTTACTACATAGGTAAAAGTATTTTGTCAGCATCAAATTCCCTAAATTTAACTGTATTATTATGTAAGGACAAGAAAATTGTCTTAGGAGGTAATATGCCTAAGTATTAGTGAAGGGTTATGATCTATGCAACTTACCCCCAAATGGTTCAGAAAAAGGTATATATTTATATGTGTTTGTGTATATATGTGCATATATTCACACAAGAGAAAGATAATGTGGAACACTTAACACTCAAGGAATCTAGATGAAGAATAAATGGGGATTTATCATAGCAATTTTTACAGTTTTTTGGTAGTTGTGAAAATTTTCAAAACAAAAAATAGAGGGAAAAGCAATTTATTTGTGAGAAGAAAACTCATTTCTGTGATAATGCAAGCAGAGTCAAATCAACAGATAGAAGAATAATTTTATAGTTTAACTCTTTATGTTGTGTGTTTTCTTTCCTTTTAAAAATTTTTTTTACTTTGAAATAGTTTCAAACTTGCAGGACAGTTGCAAAAATAATACAAACCCAGGATAGAGAACTCTAAACATATCCCAATTCCCTCAGGTACCCATATCCACCAGTTTCAACTTTTTGCCACCTTTGCTATATCGTTCTATCAATTTACCTCTCATTTTCTGAACATTTAAGAACATGTTGCACAAATCATACTCCTTGAACACAAAATATATGTCCTGTATACAAAGATATTCATTTATGTAATCACCTTAAGTGCAGTTATCAAATTCAAGAAGTTTAACATTGACATAAAACTTTACATTTTATATTCCAATTTGTTCATATGTCCCAATAATGTCCTTTTGAGACTTTCCTCCTCCATTCTTAAATCCTGTCCAGGATCATGTATTGCATTTAATTATTATTGTTTGTTTAGTTGATCTTTTTGTTTGTTTGTTTAATTGTAGGAACATATATACAACATAAACCATCCCATCCCAACCCCTCCCAAGCATACCATGCAGTGGCATTAATCACATTCACCATGCTGCCCTACTCTCAAAACCATCTGTTACTAGGAATTTCCTTTCATCCCAAGCAGAAACCCTACACTCATTTTGCATTAATTCCCCATTGCCTCTGCCCCCCACCTCTGATAATCTGTATTCTTTCTGTCTCTGTGTTTGCATATTCTATGATATTTCTTTGTGGCTACCATGGGGCTTAAATTTAACATATTGAATCTATAATGATGTCATTTCCTTTGATACCAACTAACCTTCAGTAGCCTGCATGAACTATGTTCTTACACTCCCCATGTCAACTGTTGATTTATTATTACATCTTAGGCATTTGCCTTTTAAATCCTGTAGGAAGTAAAAAATGGAGTAATAAAATAAAAAATGCAATAATACTGGAATGTATATTTACCCATGTCATTATCTTTACCAGAGATCTTTATTTCTTTGTGTGGCTTCACTCAGTTGTCTAGTGTCCTTTCCTTTCAACCTGCAGAACTCCCTTTAGCATTTCTTATAGGGCTGGTCCTAGTGGTCACAAAGTCCCTCAGCTTTTGTTTATCTGGGAATGTCCTAATCCTTCCTTCATGTTTGAAAGACAGTTTTGCTGTGTATAGAATTCTTGATTGGCAACGTTTTGCTTTCATCACTTTAAATATGTCTTCCAACTGCTTTCTTGCCTCCATGGTTTCTGAAGAGAAACTAGCACTTGATCTTATCGAGGCTCCCTTGTATATGACTCATTGCTTTTCTTGCAGCTTTCAGAATTTATCTTTGACATTCAGCAGTTTAACTGTAACATGGCACAGTATGGGTCTATTTGGGTTTATCATGTTTGTAGTTTGTTGGGCAACTTGGACGTGTATGTTCATGTCTTTTGTTAAATTTGGGACATTTTTTGCCATTATACCTTTGAATATTCTCTCTGCCCCCTTCTGTCTGTCTCCCAAAATATGTATATTATATACTTGATGGTATCCCACAGATTCCTCAGGCTCTGTTTACTTCATTCTTTTTCCTTTCTGTTTCTCAAACTGTATGATTTCAATGGTCTTACCTTCAGGTTCGTTGATTCTTTCTTCTGCCAGCTCCAGTCTGCTGTTGAGGGAATTTTTTATTTGTCTTCATCTCTATTTGGTTCCTTTCATAAATTCCATCTCTCTGTTGCTATCCTCTTCATATTCATCTCTCATTTTCCTTACTTAGTTCCTTGTCCATATTTTACTTTAGCTCTGTGAGAGCATATTCATACTCTTGTTTGTTTGTTTGTTTTGGTTTTGGTTTTGGTTTTGGTTTTGGTCTGGAAGTCTTTGACCTGTCCCAGGCCTGATCTCTTCATTGATGATTTCCAATGCTTTCATGTTTTCCTTTTTCTGGGCAATTGTTTCCTGCTTCTCTGTATGTTTTATAATCTTTTGTTGAAACTTGGACATTTTGATATTTTAATGTGTTATTGCTGGAATTTAGACTCTGAGGCATCTGTTCCCTAAGCTTGTATCCAGCTTTCCTTGAATACCAGGAGCTAATAAAACAAGAAAGAAGGAAATAAAAGAAAATACCTATCACATAGTCTTTTCAGATTGACCTGTGTGGGTGCTCTCCTTCAGAGCTCATCCATAAATAACTTTAGAGAATAGCTTCAGGTCAAAATATTGAATCCTTCCTGGTCCTTTCTGGGCATGCACATGTGGCCCTAAGAATTCCACTGTTTACATGGATGTAAATATCTTGTCTTTCCTAGGAAACAGTTTCCTCACAGTCCCAGACACCGCACTATATATCCACAGTCAGCAGTCCCTTGCCCCACACCGCCATTAGACTGCTCTCCCACAGAGTTCTGTGAGAGAGTTCTGTGAGCCTCCTTCTACGCAAAGGACAATTTCTGGGACAGTGAGTCCCTCAGGCCACCACCAGGCAGATTGACCAGACATAAACATGCTCCCAGTATGTGCACAAGGGTTATTCTTCTCCCTCTGGGAGTGGAACTGGGGATCTGCACTGGGAGTGTGGGATGTCTCTGTACTGAGCAGGTGAGGGGTTAGGGGAGGAACTAGCAAGGGTGTCATGATTTTGTACTGCTTTTAAGAAGCCTTTTTCTTGATTCAGCACTCGCCCTGATACTGCAATCCTTTATCTGTTTTCTGGAGCTTTGAGAAATATGCTTCTGTCAGTTCTTGCTGATTATTCAAAGCTTCTGTGGAGGGACAGAGCCCTGAAGCTTCTGACTCTGCCATATTGATCAGGGTGGGGCCTACATTACATTATTTATTTTAAAAATTTTGGTCCAATATTGTACAGTCACTTCTTTAATTAACTTGTGTTCTCTCTTCAGAATAAAATAAAAACTATTAGGATAAATTTACTTTAACGAATCCTGGCTGCCTAGGAAGAACACCTCCTGCAAGGAAGCAACATTAAAACAGTTTAAGCGGATTACGATAGAAGTTTTAGAGGTAACCAAAACTGAGAAATGTTGTTTCCAACAGCTGTCATAGTCACTTTATTCTATAAAATTTAATTGCTCAAATTAATATTTCTTTATACACATAGAAATTGTTTTAAAATAGCAAATTATTGTAGCACCTAAATGTTGCAGGTGGTTGGAAAAGTTACTGATTTTATTTTAGGTTTACCTTGTGTACAAATCAGTAAATATATTAAGAAGAAATTATTTAGAACCTTCAAAATCTCACCAGTATCATGTTTAAAAATTTTTGCAATTCCCTTCTTGCTACAGAGTAGTTAAGCATCTTTTCCTCTTCTGTAAATTGCATATTCTGTGACTGCATGTTCCTTTCCTTTGCTCATTATTATAGTGCCTTTTCTTGGTTGATCTGTAGGAGTTCTTTTTATATTTTGGAAATTAATTCTCTACTATTTTATGTACTTGCAAAGAATGCTTCCAGTTTGTTTTCTGTTTTTAACTTTTGTGGTTTTGTCATCATATGGAAGTTTTGATTATTTGGGGGTTTCTTCTGTCCAGGCAGTCTGGTCCATTTTAAGATTTTAAATTTGTCTCTTGTATTTTCTTCTCATAATCTCATTTATGGTTTGTTTCCATTAATGATGTTTAATCTGCCAGGAATTTATTTTTAGTATTATTTGAAGTAGGCATCTTAACTTTTTCCCCCTATGGATTGCCAATTATATCAACACCACTTGGTTAATAGTCTGTCCTTTCCCCGGTTTCTTTAATCATATGCTTATTTTCCAGAGCTGTTTTGGGGGTTTTAACGTTTTCACTATGTTGTTTATCTACAGCTTTGTCAGTTCTACACTTTCTTAACAGTGCTTAATTTTATGTTTTGATGTTTAACAGAGTAAATCTGTTTCCTTTATTCTTTTTCTAGGTTTTCTTGGATATTTTTATTATTTTACTTTAGCTAGTAAGCTTTTTAAATAATAACAATAAACTTGAAATCCTCCCGATTTTAGTTTCCCAGCTGCTAAAACAAATACCGTATAGTAGGTTGGCTTACCAACAGGAATTTATTAGCTCACAGTTTCAGAGACTAGAAGGCTTGCTTCCTTCTGGGGTCAGTGTCTTCTGGTTGACCAACAATCTTTGGGGTTCCTTGACTTTTCTGTCGTGTGGCAATGCATATGGCTGCATCTTCTTTATCTTCTAGGTTCCATTGATTTCCAGCTACTGGCTGTTCCCTGCGGTCTCTTATCTGTATGTCTGAATTTCATTCTGCTTATAAAGACTCCATAATCCAGATTAAAGCCCAGCCCCATTCAGCTGGGTCATACCTTAACTGAAGTAACATCTTGAAGAGATCCTATTTATAATGGATCCACACCCACCAGAATAAGGACCAAGACCAAGAACACAACCAAGGTAGTTCAATCCGTACATACTTCCTTTCCAATTGTCTGCAATCATTTGATATTCTACCACTCTCCCCTCCCCACTCATATGGAATTTCACTTGAGAACTTAAGTAGCTGGGGATATTTAAGCCAGAGGCCAACAAAAAGTTGTAAAATACAGTATTCCCATATACCACCCTATTATTAACACCTTGGGTTGGTGTGGTACATTTGTTACAGTTGATACTAAAATTGATAAAAGCACATTTCTATGATTTTACTATTAACTATAATACATGGTTTAACTTAGGGTCCACTGTAGTGCAAATCCATGGATTTTTTTAAAAATTTTTATTTTAACCATATTCAGATATATATTGCAATGCTGATAATTAACATTCACAATGTTGTGCTACCATTACCACCAACCATTACTGAAACATTTCCCATCATACCAGATAGGAACTCTGTACATTTTAACACTTAATTCCCTATTTTCTGTACCCACCATGTCTTTTTAATTATTTATTTATTTTTGTAAAGAAAGTTTTATTGAAATACAGGCATCACAGTCACTGATTTATGTCTGTGGCTGCTTTCATACTACAATGACAATTAAGTTATTACAACAGAGACTGTATAGCCCACAAAGTATAAAATACTATCTGTATAACCCATTACAGAAAAGTTTTCCAACCCCTAACCTATAACATCTGATAATAATCTTACCTCACTGCATATATTCTACCCTATTTTTTATTCCTGTCTCTCTACCTGGACTTTGTTTTCAGGCCTGTGTTTTCAGGAACCTTATACTTTTCTTTCCTATTTTTTCCACTATGTTGTCTCTAATTAATCTTCTTCAGTGGCTCAGATAAATGAGAATTTAGCATATTTCCTCCCTTGTTCCCTATGGAGTTTGATCATTGTTTTTAGTTCCTTTATTGCAGCATTTGCAAATTGCTGGCCTGCAGGACATATGAAACATACAGACAAGTTTTCTGCCACCCATCCAATACCAACATTTAATACTGGGAAATTTCACACTAAGATCAGGATTTCTGAATGCTCTTAGAAGAGCAAAAATATGACCTTGATGTGCCTGAGTTTCCTTATGGAAGTAATCCGCTGGAGTTGAATATCCGCTGCCCCTTTAAACAGGCAGATGTATTTCTGTTCACCACAAGTTCTTTTACTTTTAACTGCTAGACCCCTATAGACATTTGAGTTTGCAATTCCTGGTATATTTGTTATCTCTGTAACTGTAAAATATTTACACCTTTATTTCTTATTTCATCAACCATTGCCAGTGTCTTGGCTCCCCATTTGTAATATGGGACTATTAATAGTGCTATTCTTATTTAAGCTCTCCTCCTCCTTTGTACCTCACAACTTTTGTCAAGTATACTTTTACATTGTCAGAGGAGTTGACATTTAAATTTATTTCAATAATCATAAAATCATGATTGATTCTTAAAGTTGGAAAATTCAGTGAAAAAAGATACTTTTGAGCTTATGATTATATTTTCTTAATTTGTGATTCTTTTTCTTACTGAAGTTTCTAATTGATTCTCTTTGCCTAAATCATATCCTTCCCCCAGGATAAAGCTGAAGGCTTCCCTTCTGGAGCTCTCATTCTTCCTGCTCCAGTCTGGGCTTTTCGTTCTTTAGACCCATTGCATTTCTGTCTTCCAGAGACTTTCCTTCTCTGCTCTCTTAGGCTGGATCTAACTGTGAACTTTATGTCTTAGTCTTGCTTGGTTTACTCCTTTAGTATTGTGGAACACATCCTTAAGATACTTCTTAAGAAAAATGTTCGGCAGTACACATTCTGAGTTTGCATATTTGAAAATGTCTTTGTTCTTCCTGTACATGTGACTGACAGCTGGGCAGGTGTTCCAGTTTGCTAATGCTGCCTTTTTGCAAAACACCAGAAATGGATTGGCTTTTATGAAGGGGGTTTATTTGGTTACAAAGTTACAGTCTTAAGGCCATAAAGTGTCCAAGGTAAGGGGGTACCTTCACTGAAGGATGGCCATTGGTGTCTGGAAAACCTCTGTTAGCTCAGAAGGCTCGTGGCTGCTGTCCATGTGTTCCCGGGTTACATTTCCAAATGGCCTTCTCCAGAATGTTGCTCTTGGGGCATTTTGTCCTCTTGTAGCTGCAGCTCCTCTTCAAAATGTCATCCCCAGTTGCTCTCAGCTCTCTTGTGTTCTTCTAAGTGTCCCTCATGGCTGTAACAAGCTCATTTCTTCTGTCTGAGCTTATATAGTGCTCTAGTAAACTAATCAAGGCACATGCCGAATGGGCAGGGCCACACCTCCATGGAAACTATCCAATCGGATTTATCACCTACAGTTGGGAAGGTCACATCTCCATGGAAACACTCAATCAAAGAATTACAGTCTAATCAACACTAATATGTCTGCCCACACAAGATTACATCAAAGATAATAGCATTTTAGAGGGACATAATACATTCACATTGGCACAGCAGGGTATAAAATTTTAACTTGAAAATCATTTTCTCTCCTGTCTTCGAAGACACTGCCCCATGCTCATCTATTGCATTCATTGCTGTAAATGAAAAGTATGATTTTAGACAGATCCTTATTTCTTTGAAGAAGGTGTTTTTTTTCCCTCTTTCTCTTTCTCTAGAAGATCCTGGGATTTCTATTTGTCCCTGGTTCTCAAATTTTACAGTGTTGTACATAGTTGTGGGGTACCCAGTTAACCCTTGTTATTCTGCAGACAGATCCTTCAGCTCTACCAAATTCCCTTGTATTATTTCTTGGTTTATTCCTTTATTTCTGTTTACTTTTTCCCTTCTATTTCCTACAGATTGGAAGTTGGACTCCCTGGATTGAGGCTTTATATCACTCATCTTTTCTCTGCTTCTTTGTCTTTTTCTTTATGGAGTAATTTTTATCTTCAAACTCTCATTTTTTATTTTGAAACTGTAGTTTTAATTTCTAGGAGTTCTCACCTGTTCTCTAGATGTTCCTTTTTATAGTGTCCTGTTCTTGTTTTATGGATTAAAATTCCCATCAAGTTTTCTGTAGAGATACAGATAGAAAGATAGGTAGATACGTATAGATTATTCTCTATTCCTGAATTCCTTTTTAACTCCAGGGTGTTTTCCCCCTATTACTATAGCTTAGTTTTTCTCTTTAATCCTGTAGGCTTAATTGAAATATATAATGACCGTTGATTTTGCTTTCATTTTTAAAAATGAAGCCCTAGCAAAAAGATCTCTGTACATGGATAGGATTGGTGACTGGCAGACATTGAGGGCAAGTAGATGGAAAGCTCGCCATTATGATTTGCCACCCGTAACTGCCAGATTATTGAGTGCTTTTCTCTGGGTCACCACAGCTTACATTAGCTTCCTTGGCTCTCCCCATACAGTTCATTTTCTTTAAAGAATACCTGTGAATGTGTATGTGTGCATATGCCTACATATCCAGGCAAAATGTCTACACCCAAGAATTCTGATTGTAGAGTCTATAAACTTTGAATTCTCCTGTTTTCAGTTCTATACTTTTTTAATCTGGACTCTATATTGCCTTGAGTTTTGGTGCCTGGACTGCTTTCTAGGTTGATGGAGCAGATCGCTCCCTCTGTCTACCACCTCAACTGTAGCCTTCTCTTCCAAATGTTGCATTTTCCTTCATTGTCCTCTATCAGTCACTTGTCTTCCATCAGATCCCATTTTCTAGCAGTCTCTTATTTACTGATTGACCCCCTCCCCTAATCTCTTTGTTTTTGGGGATTATGTTCTTTTTTTATTCCTTTACTGTTATTTTACTAACAGTAAAAAGTCTAGAGGAAGGGTTAAATATATGTACTCACATGCTATTTTGAACTAGAATACCTCTGATCTTCAAAATTGTAATTACATGAAGCAGATATTGTTATAGCTCTTAATAACTGTTCATTTTAATTTTGCATTTTTATGTTAATGTAGTTTTTATGAAAGACCAAAGCTAGCCATAAGATTCTGTGTTGCCTATAGTATTATTTTCTTTTTTTTGATATGAAACAGTTGATGATTATCAGCCAGTTCGTCTGTTAAGTAAACCTGGGGAATTGAGAAGAGAATATGAAGAAGAGATAAGCAAGGTAGGTGCTGAATATTCTTTTTTGGAAAAATTCTCTGTGTGTTTTCAGTTTCAGATTTTATGTATAGTTTTATGTGCTTAAATAGAGTATATATTGGAATTTAAATAATTTTAACGTACTTCATAGGTTTCAATTTTTACATATGTTCAAAATAGTTAGAAACTAGCTTTTATTAACTTATGCATAATTGGTGCTCTTCCCATAAGGAGATTTTTTCATTTCCCTGAAGCTTGAAGCTTAACAGATGAAAAAAGGATTATGGGTTTAGATGAGGCAAGCATAAAGGGTTAATTGTGAAGTACCTAAATACTTAAGTGAAGTCTTTGAACTGAAGAGTCCTAGTACTCCTCTGTCCTCCAACTGTCTAAATCAGCACTGTCCAATAGAAGTACAATGTGTGCGCATGTGTAATGTAAATTTTTCTAATGGTCACATTTTTTAAAAAAGGTTAAAAAAAACAGGTGGCATTTATTTTAATATTATATTTTACTTAACCCAATATATCCAAAATGCTATTATTCTACTATGTAATAAATATAACGATTAAAGGATTTTACATTGTTTCTTTCCTGCTGAGTATTCAAAATCTTGTGTATTTTGCAATACATCTCAATTTGGACTAGCCAGATTTCAAGTGCTCATTAGCCACATGTAACTAGCCACTACTATGTATTGGACCATATAGATCTAGAAGAACTCATAATAAGTAATTAAGAGAGCCTATGTAATTGTCAGCTTATTGTCTAAGCAGTGTGCTAAGTAAGAGCTTTACAGGAATTATTTAATCCTCACAATTTAGTGAGAACAGACTCTATTGTATTTGGAAGCTTTTGACTACAAATAAAACCCAACTTAAACTACCATTTTTAAACCAAAAGAAAATTATAACTGGAATTCCAGTGGGATTCTTTGTTGGTTTCAGGCTAATAACAGGATGGCTACAAAGTTCTGAACCTCAGATGCACCCACAACAACATTCAGAGGAAGAAGAAAAGGTCTCTTCCTATGGTTTTCCTTTAAGAGCAAGAAAACAACTCAGAAGTCCTTTAGCAGATGTTCCCTCATGTTTCATTCCCTCAAATTGGATCAAGGGCTTATTCTTGAACCAAATCCTTTGGATTGCTAAAGTGGTTCTTGTTATCATTTCTATCAGGCATTATAGTTTAAATGACTGCTAGCATGGCTTTAGATTCTAGAATCTGGGTCTGCGTTCCAACTCTGCCCTTACTCATCTATCCCTCAGTGTCCTCCTCTGTGAATCAGAGATAATTATAATAGCCATTGGGGTTGTTCCTTCAGCATTTGTTCCACTCTCGCCCACTCTGGGGATTGATCCCAACTCGAGGGATAGTCCCTGATCTAAGGGTGTAAGTCAGTTTTATCATTTACTAGGGTTTGGTTCGGGAACTAGATCTAAGTCAGACAGCATATAGCACTCTGTTAATTGAGGAAGGTGTTAATAAGAAACACCTCCACAAATGTGTGACCATGTAGTAGAAACTGTGATAAGGACTAAGGAAATAAGGTATGAGGCTATGATCAAAATTACATTTTGCTGATCTAGAAAGACTTCTTAAGGAGCCTTTTTGAACTATCCTACAGGATTTACCTCTCCAGATCTATATGTAATTTGAGATGTTTTAATTCCTGCCAGTTTGTTCTCTTTTTTACTTTTCTTTTACTTATCTTTTTATGAAATACTCCAAGTGTAGTAAAAAGTTCAAGGAAGGATTGTGCTTTATTATTTTCCAAGGTGGAAGCAGAGCGACGAGCCAGTGAGGAAGAAGAAAACAAAGCCAGTGAAGAATACATACAAAGATTATTGGCAGAGGAGGAAGAGGAGGAAAAAAGACAAGCAGAAAAAAGGCAAAAAGAGATAGAAGAACAATTGAAAAGTGATGAAGAACTGGCAAGACAACTAAGCATTGATGTAGTAAGTTTTAGGGGAGAATTTTGAAGTATTAACATTTCTGTTGCTTTGACTAAGTGGTTTTCAAAGAACTGAAGAGATGATCATGATAAATACAAGTTCTTTCCAACATTTGTGCTGTACTTCAAGTAACTTAAAACTTTTTTGCATATTGTTATATATTTCCTCTAATCCAAGTTAAAGAAAGAAAACCTTTTTTATACATTGTTAGTAAATTCAACTTATGTAGGAAGGCTATTCAGTGAAAAGTAAAAGCTACCTTTCTTCCCTCTCCCACCTCTCCACTCCCATTCCTGTTCCTTTACATCAGTTTGTTTTCCCAAAGGTAACCACTAGTAACAGTTTTTTCTAGCTTTTTTTCTTGTTCAGCTAAAAAGGATTGTACCAGTCACACTGTTTTGCCCCTTGCATTTTTTCACTTGATATGTCTTAGAGATTTTTTCATATCATTACATACAGTCTATATAATTCTTTTTAAGAATGGTGTAATATTCCATTGTTTGGATGCAAATTACTTTTAACAAGTGAAACATTTTAAGTGCTATAATAAACCTGGATTTTATTATCTTGTTGTAAATTACTGCCTAGGAGTAAAAGAAAGGATAATAAAACCTATACAAAGGATCCAGTGGGACCCATTGGTTTGAAAGAGACTGGCAGAATCACCTTTGGTTTTTTTAAAATACAAATTCTTATACTTGCTCTAAGTCTACTGAATCAGAATTTCTAGGGATGGGACTTAGGGAATACTACCTCCAGAGGCATCTAGGTAAGTCTGATGTACATTTGAGTTGGAGAGCCTATGCAAACTATTCCTCTGCTTTCAAACAACAAATATTTTAAAATATACTTACCAAAAGGAAGCATACCCAGAAAATTGGAATTTTTTTTTAATTTATTTTATTTTTTTTTTTTTGCATTTTTGAGAGTCCTAAAATTCATAATAATAGACCCAAGTTTTGGGTTGTATGCCCTTTTTTATATATCCTTTATTGTTTTTTGTTTTGTTTTTAATTTGAGTAGAAAAGTTTTGGAAAGGCAGTCAGATAATCAGAAAATTAAATTAAAGATGTAACCAATAGATGAACAGATGGAGTAGGAAGAAAATATGTCAAAGAAGAATTTACCTATCTGAAGAATCTAGTGTTCTAATCCTTGTTTTCATTTCAAATTATAATAGTTAGATCTATTGATATTTTAGAATAGTTTTTGGTTAACTTGAAAAAGTTAAGGCCAACTGTATACCACCACCAATTATGAATTTTTCCAGTACTGTAGTAAAAAACTTATAATACTGTTATAGCAAGTAAATATTCATGATACATATTGGTATACTGTTAAGGCCCCAAATTCAGTTATTTTTACGTAAAACCAAGTTTTTACTCCTAGAATATTCATAACTCTTTGAATTTTTCACTATAGAGTAAGGTCGTTATACTTGTATGAAACTATTTATTAGAAAAATTAACATACATGTCATGCCCTTTTTTGTGCTTAATAATGTACAGTAAAAATGCCACTAATTTAAACCACCATGGATGAATTTAATCTTATTTATGCTAATTTTTGCATGTCCATATTCTGCAAATATGTATAGAATTTAAATGTGAGCTTAATCTCTGAAAAATTCTCTCATATATTCTGAATTATTTAGTCAAATTAAGAGCTTATTTTATCATAAAGTTCTCTTTAATAATGTCTGTTTTGCTTTCTTCTGTTGTTGAAGAACAATTTCTATAAAGAAAATATCTTGGCTTCTCCCTTGACTTCCAGAAAATCTGATACCACCACAACCAAGTCACAAAAGAAAAATAAGAATAAACAAAGAAACACTGGAGATATTCAGAAGTAAGTGAACATGACTATCAGTTATTTACTGATCACATACTGTATGTAAACATTATTTGTTCATATGGGCAACTGGATATCAAAGTTTGGTCCATGAGCTCTGCATAAAGCCTCTCCAGATGATCTAAGATGATGTAAATTGAAAAAAAGAGATCTACTTAAATAGCTTATACTCCTGGCTAGCACAAAGAGAGATGTGATGGCAGCCAATTATTTTGGAAGATTTGCATTTTTTTAATATCTTGTTAGCTCAGTGCAGGACTTCCATATAGGGCCCATTTTCTCAAAATGAACCATTTGGATGCCTCTTTCTTTTGTTTGGACTCAACCGAGAAAAGCTGGTCCCATATAAGATCATCCTCATTGAAGGAGTTTACAATTTGACATTTGCATCTAGGTCACTCCCCCATCACCTTTTCCCCAGTCTCTGCACCATATTTGTTCTCTTACCATACAAAAAGCATGAGTCAAGTAGTCAACAGTGAAATGATTTAGTTTCCTCTCAAACCTCTAGGCAGAGTTAGTTGATGGCTTTATAAGCACATAAACTTCCCTGTAGTAGTCTACGTGCAGAAGAGTTTAAGAACCGCCATCTACACTTGAAAACCATGTATAGACTTCTGGTTCAGCCTTCTTCCAAAATTCACTGAAATGATGAGGTTGGAGAGGAGGAAGGTAGGATTAAATGAGGCTGTTGCTATCAAGAGAGAAAACATGTGGCAATATTAATATTATTAATACTAATATTATGCAAAGTAGAAATCAAAACAAAAAACATTAAAAAGAAAAAGATATTCTGTATCGATAAAGTAATATTTTGCCTAAAGGATACAACTGTCATGATATTTCATGTATCGAAGTACACACTTTGAAATATATAAAGATAAAAAATTATTAGGAATATAAGAGTAATCTGACAGATTAAGGAATTTAAAAGCAGAAATTGAGAAACTGGCAGATTAATGTTAAAACAGAAGTTAATCATAAAAATAAACAAATGTTGCCTAAAAAAGAGATAGGCCATTTAGAAAGCCTAATCAAACAGAAAAAGTACATGTAACAGCAGAGGGGAACTGTTAAAATTATAATGCTATTACATAAAATAAAACTAGATAAGTGTGTCCCCAACAAGTGCTATTGACATTTTAGACAGTATAGTTCTTCGATAGCAGAACTGTGCTGTGCATTTCAGAGTTTTACTTAGGATCTCTGGCTTTCACCCACTAAATGTTAGTAACTCTTTCTGTGCCCTTCTATGATGCATAAAAATGCCACCATCTCCTCCTTTCCCCCTGTTTCTCAGTGCTTTTAGGGCTGGGTACCACCCTGATTGAGATTAACTTACCTCGAATTTAAAAAGGGGTTTTCTAGAAAAATAACAAAATTGACATAGAGTAGAAAACTTGAACAGGTACTACTCAAAGAAAAAAATAGATAATTTCAAAAATTCATGTGCAGTTGAGAAGACTGTTTATTCTAATGTTGGGTGGAATACATAGTCATATTGGTTATGTTTTTATTTGTTTTTTAAAATTTTGCTATATTTTTATTTTTAATTGTTTATTTATTATATTTTTTATTTTCTTTTTTTCATATTGGTTATATATGCCAAAGCTATTTCTGGAAAGACACACAAGAAACTAGAAGCAATGGTTTCCTTCTGGTGAGGGTGATAAGGACATTGTGGGCAGGAGAGACATACGTCATACTGTAAAATCTTTGATACTGTTTGAGTATCAAATAAGATATCCAAATATAAGAACAGTCATTAAAAATCGACCCTGCAAAATTGATTTTACAGATGATTTCTGGCAAATCTTCAAGAAACATATTTCTCACTATTTAAACTTATTTCAAAGCAGAGAAAAATATAGAAAGCCTTCCAAATAATTTTGCAAAGCTACCAGAGGTAAAAGTTAAAGAACAGATGTGGCAAATTTACATGCCCACTGTGGTTAGGCATTTCATATAAGTGAGCTTTCTATGCTCAGCTTAGCTTAGCTCTTGACACACATATAGAACATTCCATCCAATAACATCAGAATAAACATTCTTCTCAACTGCACATGAATATTTGGCAGAATAAACCGTATGTTAGGCCACAGAACAAATCTTAATGAATTTTAAAAGACTGGGATCATGCAAAGTATTTTCTTTGACCATATGGGATGATGCTAGAAATCAATCTCAGAAGGAAAACTTAAAAATCCTCAAATATATGGAATTTAAACAAGAGATTCTTGAACCTCTTTGTGTCAAAGATATAGTCACAGGAAGATTGGAAAATATTTCAAGACAAATGAAACAAAAACACACTGTACCAAAACTTATGAGATGGAGCGACATCATTTATAGCTATAAATGCCTACATTCAAAAAAGAAGAAAGACCTCAAATCAGTAATCTTAACTTTATATCTAATAAACTAGAGGAAAAAAGACCTAACTAAACTAACCCAAAGCTAGCAAGGAAATACGAAAGATAACAGCAAAGGTAAATAATGTTGTGAATAGAAAAAGAACGGAGAAAATCAATGAAACCCAAAGTTGGTTCCTAGAAAAGATCAATATACTTGACAAACCTTGAGCTAATCTAAGAAAAAAAGTGAAAAGACACAAATTTACTAAAATCAGTTGTGAAGTGAGTGAGGACATTGCCACCAACCTCATAGAAATAGAAGGATTATAAGAGAGTGCTATGAACAATTGAACACAACAAATAGGATTATAAGAGAGTGCTATGAACAATTGAACACAACAAATAACCTAGAAGTGGACAAGCTTCTAGAAGGATGTGAACTACCAGACTGATTCTCAAACTTATCCAAAAATTCAAAGAGAAGGGAACACTTGCTAACTCTATCAGGTCAGCATTATCCTGATACCAAAGCCTGATGTTTTGGGCTCAGAGCCAAAATACTCATAAACCAAAGACAAGAGGATGTTAAAAGGGTTATACACCATGACCAACTGGGATTTATCCCAACAACGCAAGGCTGATTCAATATACAAAAACCATTCAATGAAGACATCATGTTAATAGAATGAAGGTGGGGTGAGACCACCTGATCATCTCAATTGGTGCAGAAAAAGCATTTGATAAAATCCAACACCCTTTTATGATAAAAATACTCAAAAACTTGGAATAGAAGGGAACTTCCTCGACCTGAGAAATGGCATTTTTAAAAATCCTACTGCTAACTATACTCAATGAAAGACTGAAAGCTCTTCCCCTAAGATTAGGAATGAAACAAGGATGTCCACTTGCTTTTTATGACCCTTATCAATATATAATGGCCTTCTTTATCTCGTGTAACAGTTTTTGACTTGAAGTCCATTTTGTTTGATAGTTTTAATTACCTCAACTCTCTTTTGGTTGCTATTGTTCTAGCAAGAGCAGTTAGGCAAGAAAAATAATAAAAGGCATCAGAAATGGAAAGGAAGAGGTAAAACCATCTCTATTCAGATATGGACACAATCTTAATATATCGTAATAAATACATGTGAATCTTAAAGAATACACACAAAAAACTGGTAGAGAGGTAGTGAATGAATTCAGCAAACTTGCAGGATACAAGATGAACATTCAAAAATCAGTTGTATTTCTGTACACTAGCAATGAGCAATCTAAAAGGAAATTAAAACTATTCCATTTACAGTATTGTGCTGGTTTGAATGTATTATGTCCCCCAAAACACCATTATCTTTGATGCAGTCTTGCCTGGGCAGAGGTATCAATGTTGATTAGATTGTAATTCTTTTGAGTGTTTCCATGGAGATGCGACCCACCCAGCTGAGGGTGATGACTCTAATGGGATAATTTCCATGGAGGTGTGACCCTACCCATTCAGGGTAGGTCTTAATTAGTTCACTAGAGCACTGTATAAGCTCAGACAGAAGGAGCAAGCTTGCTACAGCCAAGAAGGACACTTTGGGGAATGCGCAGGAGCTGAGAGGGAGCTGAAGCTTACAGAGACATTTTGGAGATGGCCTTTGAAAGCAGACTTTTGCTCCGGAGAAGCTAAGAGAGGACGGATGCCCCAAGAGCAACTGAGAGTGACATTTTGAAGAGAAGCTGAAGCCTAGAGAGGAATGGCCTGGGAGAAAGCCATTGTGAAACCCGAACTCTGGCGCAAACGTCAGCTGCGTGCCTTCCCAGCTAACAGAAGTTTTTCAGACGCCATTGGCCATCCTTCAGTGAAGGTACCCCCTTACCTTGGAGACTTTATGGCCTTAAGACTGTAACTTTGTAACCAGATAAACCCCCTTTATAAAAACCAATCCATCTCTGGTGTTTTGCCTTCCGGCAGCATTAGCAAACTAGAACAACTATCATCAAACAGAATAAAATACTTAAGAATAAATTTAACCAAGGTACTGAAAGACTTCTACACTGAAAACTACAAAATATTGCTGAAAGAAATTAAAGACCTAAATAAATGGAAAGACATCCATGTTCAAGGATTGGAAGACTTAGTATTGTTAAGGTGACAATACTACCTGTGATGTTAAGTTCATGTGTCACCTTGGCTAGGTTATGGTGTCCAGTTGTTTGGTCAAGCAAGCACTGGCCTGATAGTTACTCTGAAGATATTCTGTGGATTTAAATCATCAATAAGTTGATTTTGTCTACAGACAGCTAAGGAGATAGCCTTCAACAAGGATAGAAGTCTCATCCAATCATTTGAAGGCCTTAAAAGGAGAACTGACGATTTGAGCAGTCAGTAGGAAGAATTTCTACCTCTAGTCAGCTTCTCCTGGGGAATTCATCTAAAACATCATCGGAGTGCCCAACTTGCAGCCTGCTCTATGGAATTCAGACTCGCCATCCCCACAGTTGGGTGAGCCAACTCCTATAATAAACCTCATAATAATATATATATAATCCTGTGCGTTCTGTTTTCCTGAAGAACCCTGACTAATACAGATTTGTTACTGGGAATGGTTCTTGAGAAACAGAATCTTAAGGATGAGATTTCCGAGTGGTTCTAGGACTTTTGGAGTTGGTTTTCTAATCTGATTAGATTCAAAGGCACTAGTAGCTCTATTTCCAGTGATCAGGATGGCACTGATAGTCGCTGATGTGAATTGGCAATAGAGATATGCAAAATATCACTGTTGTATACTGCTATTCAAATACTTATGAGAGGCAAGGCTCTGGGTGAGAGTCTGTTTGACACCTTAACAGAGTATTGTGGAGTTAAAAAGTTTCATGATCTTGGTGGTTGTTCCTAAATACCCTGAATACAGTTGTTAAATAGAGGGGTGAGCTTCAAGGTTTCAAGTTCCCAGCTTAAGTACTGCATGAAGGACATGAAAGTTTCTGTGTGTGCCCTGAAAGAAGCTCTTCATGTAGCCTCAGACTTGAGACTTCTGAAAACCAGACCCAGAGTCTCATTTTGTGAGTGACTGGATTACAAAGTAAATTGAATCTCCAAACTTGCAGGGTGTCCACTTCTAAAGTGAGGTTGTTGATTGGAAAGGAATGGGATCCTGAAAATTGGAATGGGTACCTAAGGGTTGATGATGAAGGTAGGGACATTGAAAGCCTAGATTCTCCTGGATGGTCTTCATCGGAAAAACTTGTAATAGTGTGCCCTGAGGATTCAGCCACCTAACCTCACCCTGTCCTGTGTCATCAGCCATCCAGCCTCCACCCAAAGAGATTAACCATTCTGTGCCTAATAAACCTGTAACTGCCTCCCCTGAGAAAACAGCCTTCACATACTGAAGAGATTAATCCTGTTTCACCTGATGAAACTGCAATGGAATGCCCTGGGGTAGTTTGCTTGCAAGACACTGCTGATTCCTTTTATGACCCATCCCTACCACCCTTCTTTTCTTCCAGACCTATAACTAGACTAAGTCCCAACAAGCCCCAGAAGGTGAGGTACAAAGTGTGACCCATGAGGAGGTATGCTACAATCCAAAAAGAACTACATGATTTTTCCAATTTATATAGATAGAAATCAGGAATATGTGTAGTACGAGGCATTATTAATGGTGTGGGGTAATAGTGGAAGGAATATAAAGTTGGATCAGACTGAGTTTATTGATATGGGCCCACTAAGTAGAGGTTCAGGATTCAGTGTTAGGGCTTGAGAGGTTAGGAAGGGCTCTGACAGTTTAGGTGGTTGGCTGAAGCAGGGACCAAAAAGTGTCCTACGTTACCTGAAGGCAAAATGCCAGAACTCCTCTGGTATATAATTCCAATACGGAAAGGGTAGCATTTATGGAAAGGGCAGCATTTTGTTCTAATTGGAATAGGCATATACTCTTGATACAGATTTGCTTTCCCTGTGCACAATGATTCTTCCAAAACTACCATCCGTGGACTTAAAGAATTCTTTATCCACCGTCATTGTATCCCATAAGCATTGCATCTGATCACAGCAAGGGAAGTTTAGGAATGGGCACATACTCATGGAATTCACTGGTCCTACTATGTTCCCCATCATTATCCTGAGGCATCTGGATGGACAGAATGGTTGAATGCCCTTTTGAAGACTAAATTATGGATCAACTGGGCGGCAAGACCTTGCAGGGCTGAGACAGTGTCCTCCAGGAGGCTGTGTATGCTCTAAATCAGTGTCCATTCTGGTGCTATTTCTCCCATAACCAGGATCCATGGGTCTAGGAGTCGAGAGATGGAAATGGGAGTGGCACTACTCACAATTACCCCTAGTGATCCACTAGAAAGTTTTTTGCTTCCTGTCTGCACAACCTTTAGTTCTGCTGGTATACAGGTCTTAGTTCCAAAAAGAGGAGTGCTTCCACAAAGAGACACAAAAAATGATTCCATTGAATTAGAAGTTAAGATTGCCCTCTGGCCACTTTGGGTTCCCCGTGCTTCTCAATCAACAGACAAAGAAGGGAATTACTGTATTGGCCTGGGTGACTGGAGGAAATAGGAAATGGAGGTAAAGAAGAGTTTGCCTGGAATATAGGAGAATCCCCTAGGGTATGTCTTAATACTACCTATTCCCTATGATTACAGTCAATGGAAAACTGCAACAACACAATCCAAGCAGGACTTATAAATAAATGGAATAGAATTGAAATTCCAGAAATAAACTCATACATATATAGAGTCATTTGATTTTCTACAAGGGTGCCAAGACCATTGAATGAGGAAACATTAGTCTTTTCAACAAATGGTGCTGGAACAACTGGATATCTTCATGTTAAAGAATGAATTTGGATCCCTCTCTTATGCATGTTGTATGAGATTCCATTTAAATGAAATAACCAACATAGGTTAATCCATACAGAAAACAGATTAGAAGTTGTCAGTGACTAGGGGAAATAAGAATGCGGATTGACTGCTTTATGGGTAAGGGGCCTGCTTTGGGAGTGACAGGAATGTTTTTGAACTGGATAGAGATGATGCACAACTTTTTGAATGTTCCAAGTGCCCTTGAATTCTACACTTTAAAATGGTTAATTTTGTTATGTTAATTTCACTTCAATAAAAAGATCACCAAAATACTTGAAAATTAAGAAAAATGTCTTCTTCATGGGTCAAAAAATATAAAGCTTGATGAAAATATACATTTGAAAATTCTACATACACATCACAATTTGGGGGATGTGGCTAAAGCAATATCTGGAAGGAAATCTGTACCTTTAAACCCATATCAGAAAAGAAAGGCTGAAAATTTATTTAAAACTACAATTCCAGTAAACGTCATTAGCTTACTATTAGAAAATGAGTTATCACAAATCATCCCATTAACAGTTTTAATATGATCAGCATAAGAATAGTAATTCTTAGCAAAGTAGGAATAGAAGAAAACTTCTTTAATCTGTTAAATGATATCTGCTAAAATACTTAAAACAGATACCACACTTCTTGGTTAAACATTTAAATCATTCTCTCTTTAAGGCCAGGAAAACACAGGGGTGGTCAACTACTCACTGCTCCTATTCAGCATTATACTGGAGTCTGCAAAGTACGACCAGAAAAAAAAATTAAAAATATGAGCTGGGAAAGGAAGGAAAAAGAAGCTATCGTTAACTCAGATGTGGTGTAATTAAATCCCAAATGAGTTCAGAGATACAGTTTTGGAATTAAGTGTTTAGCAAGGTTTCTGAATATAAAATTATTGTAAAACAAATTTATTGAAAAAGCTGCAAGACCTTACGGAGAAAACTGTAAAACTCTATTATAATATATTAAAGAAATGTTCAGTGGCTTGAAACAAAGTCATGAACAAGGTTCATGTCTTTGAAGTTGTGTAATATTACAATATTGTTAAATGCCACATCTCTCCAAACTGATCTGTAGATTCAGGGCAATTCCAATCAGAATCTCAACTTTTTTTTATTACATGATGCTGATTTAAAAATGTGTATGTAAGAGAAAAGGCCGTCAGGTATCCTTGATGAGAAAAAAATGTGTGATTGGGGGAGGATGGATGCTTCAGATTTAAAAGTATATGGCATTTGCACACAGTTAGACAAATTGACTGAAGCAACACAATAGCTTCAGTTAATGGAGCCTTTATAATAGTTGGTGTTTTAAAAATATGTCCACAGATTCTTTTATATTCCTCCCTTAAAAAGATGGAAGTCCAATCCCCCTCTCCTTGTGTATAGCCTGGATTTAGTAACTCTCTTCTAAATAGAATAAACGGAAGTAGCAGTATGGATTATGTCCCGGAAAATGCCATTATCTTTGATGCAGTCTTGTGTGGGCAGGAAACATATTAGTTTTGATTGGGGTGGAGACTTTTGATTGGATATTTCTGTGGAGATATGATCACTCAACTGTGGGTGAGATCTTTCATTGGATAATTTCCATGGAGGTGTGGCCCTGCCCATTCAGCATGGGCCTTGATTAGTTTACTGGAGCACTATATAAGCTCAGTCAGAAGGAGCAAGCTTGCTACAGCCAAGAGGGACACTTTGAAGAATGCACAGGAGCTGAAAGAGGAACTGCAGTTTACAGAGATATTTTGGAGATGGATTTGAAAGCAGACTTTTGCTCCAGAGAAGCTAAGAGAATACAAATGCCGCAAGAGCAACTGAGAGTGACGTTTTGGAGAGAAGTTGAAGCCTAGAGAGGAACATCCTGGGAGAAAGCCATTTTGAAAGCAGAACTCCAGAGCAGATGCCAGCCATGTGCCTTCCCAGCTAACAGATGTTTTCCAGACACCACTGGCCATCCTCCAGTGAAGGTACCTGAATGTTGATGCGTTACCTTGGACACTTTGTGGCCTTAAGACTGTAACTGTGTAACCAAATAAACCCCCTTTTATAAAAGCCAATCCTTTTCTGGTGTTTTGCATTCTGGCAGCATTAGCAAACCAGAACAAGAGTCTAGGTCATAAAAGGCGCTGTGTCTTCTCTGTTTTGGATTACTTACTCTTGAAAAGTTAGCTGCCGTGTTGTGAGCAGCCCTGTGGAGAGGCCACATGGGAAGTAACTGAGGCCTTCTGCCAACAGCCAATGAAAGCAAAGACTCCAGAATAGCCTTGCGAGTAAGCTTTTTACAGGTGGATCCTCCAGTCACAGTCCAACCTTCAGATGACTAACATTTTGACTGTGTGAGAGCTCCTGAGCCAGAACCACCCAGCTAACTTGCTTTTGGATTTCTGACCCTCAGAAATTGTGAGATAATGTTTGTTGTTTTAAGCCATTAAGTTTTGGCATACATTGGATAACTAATGCAGTAGTTGCCATTGCTAAATTCATGGCGAAAGGATGAGCTTGTCAATAAATGGTACAGGGGCAATTGATTATATAGGGAAAATGAGATTGGACTTCTCATACTATATATAAAAATTTAGATGAATTTAAGACCAACATTAAAAAAGGCAAAACCATAAAACTTTACAAAGATTAAAAGAAGAACAGAGAGGAATGTTTTAAAGAGCAAAACATAATTAGATTAAGAAGGTCAGAACACCTGCAGAAAATGAAAAGCTGCAAAGTTTGAAAGGGTATTTTAACTCATTTAACTGACAAAAGATTACTATTAAAGATTACCCACACATTAGAAAAAGACCAGTAGAAAAATGAGCAAAAAACTTTTTTACAGGAAATGAAACCTGAAAGCTAATACAAATGTGGAAAGACTTTTAACTTTATTAGTAATCAAGGAATGCAAATTAAAACTACAAAGAGCTACCATTTCCCACTCACCTTATGGCAAAAATTAAATTTCTGACATGGTAGAGGGTATAGTGCACATACACTCTTGATGAGAGTGTAAAAGATTGATACTCTGTGACTCAGCAGTATAAACACTAGAGAAACCCAGGAGACATGTCCTATTCTTAACAACAGAGAGCTGAAAGCACCCCAGATGTCCAAGAGTAGAATGGAATATTCTTTAGCCCTGCAAAAGAATTATAGCTGAGGGTCACATGCATGATTCGGGAAAATATTGGGTGAAATTGTGTATGAATACATGTAGTATGATACCATATATTAAAGCATACTGGCCTAAGTGTACTGCTTGATGAATTTTCACACACACACATACACACACACACACACACACCTTCAGATTATGATATAGAATATTTTGAGTAGGTTTCCTGGTGCCCTTTCCAGTCAGTATCCCAGTTGCCCATGTCTTAGTTTTCTAGGACTGCTGTAACAAAGTATATTAGACTAAATGGCTTTAAACAACAGGCATTTATCCTCTTTTCATTTCTGGAAGCCAAACGTCCCAAATGAAAGTCTCAACAGGCCATGCTTCCTCCTGGGTCTATAGCATTTTGGTGTTGCCTTGCCATAATCCTTGGAGTTCCTTGGCTTGCATCTCTACCTCTTTGATTTCTGACTTCTGGTTTCTACTGACTGACTGCATCCAAATTTCCTTTGCTTATAAGGACTCCTGTTAAATGAATTAAGGCCTATCTTGATTGAATTTGGCCTCATTTAAATAAGATCTTCAAAGATTCTATTCACAAATGAGTCCACACCTTAACTAATAGTATCTTTAAAGGTCCTATTTACAAATGGGTTCATACCGACAGGAACGTAGATCAAGATTTGAATGTGTCTTTTTTAGGGTAAATGTATTAATTCCCAACAATATCTTTTGGGGGAACAATTCAACCTTTAATGCCCTGAAACTATGTATTGTGATTCTTAAATATATTTTACGAATATTCTCTTATGAGCTATTTGTTTCCATGAGGTAGATGTGTACTTTCTTGGAAAAATCATGTCACACAAAGAAGAAATTACAGAAGAATAAATTTGTTTTAAAGAAGAGATGGTGTATACTATATAAAAATTATATTTTTTAAAGATTGGTTATATATGAGGAAGCAAATGGGAATGGGAAAAGATAATGATATGTATTTCCTATATTTCTGTTTACGTTTTTAGAATGAGCATATATTCATTTATTACTTGGTTATTTAAACAAAGATACACAGGACAGTAAAAGAATCTTAGCTGATTCTGTTGAATAAATATCTGATCACATTTCATTTTGTGATTGTTGTGCTATAACGATCCTACCTTGGTGCTAGAATACCTCGTAACTAGTTTGACATTTGCAGAAGAAATTCTTTAGCCCGGAAAACAAAATTAAAATGAGACTAAACTTAGATTCTTGTTTTTTTCTTATCAAAGTGGTTTTTGCTCCCAGAAGTTTGCATAGTAAATTTTTGGATTGATATAACTAAATACGTGGTTTAGGTAGTCTTGTTAATCTATAATGGATATTCATTTGTTCTTTATATGAAATCCTTCTCTAGATTTTCTTTCATTTTTGTATATATATGTTACTGATTGGCACTTTTGACATAATGTAACTTGTGGTTCCACTTATTTGTAATCAGACAATTTTTTTTTTGTTTAATTATAGAAGTAATAGTTGTTCTTTGGAAAATCACTCAAAGTTACTACCACTTGAAGACAGCCAACATTTGGGATGTTTCTGCCATTTTTGTACATAATTTTTTTTGCACGTTTGATTATTTTACAATTTAAAAAATGTCTAACATCTTGTAACCTGCCTTTTTATTCCCACTTCTTTTATAGCATTTTGCATTATATTGCAAACTTCGTATTCTCAGTGGCAAACAGCCTATTAAAGATGTTTAGAAATTTAGGAATGTGCTGTTATACTGATACATTGATATGTCTGTATGTCTCCAAGCAGATCATTGATACCGAATAAAGTCTCCATACTAAAATAGTAAAGAACTAATCATGGATCATTTCCCAACATTAAGGATTTTAAAAATTTGAACAGCCAAAGTTTCTGGCAAAAAAAGAAACTAACATCCTCTCTCCTAACTTAAAAATATCATTTCTATAACTTTTGGAAAGACAATACAGTCTTACATTGTTTTGATGCTACCTACTATTTTTTCCCCAAGAATTAAGAGATGTTTAAATTTGCCTTTTGCTTCTCTTTCTACTGTTTTTCACTAAAATATCGGTACTCTGCCTTTTAAGTTTAACCAGAATACCTCAGGCCAGGAGATGAAATAGGTTCTCATATATACTCTTTCTGACAAATCAGCCAGGTAGCAAACCAGTCAACCTCAGGCAAAAATAGTTAATCTGACTTTTATGATATTGGGTACATACCCCCCCTGTCTTTCAAAGCATTCAAACTTTGATAAACTTTTTTTTTAAGGTATTTGTCACCTAAATCTCAATTTGGATCAGCATCACCATCTGAAGTTGTTCAAAACAGCAGGAAAAACTCCCCATCTAAGGTATGTTGATAATGAAGATGTTCTTAGTTTGGCAAGTTACTAATAAGTTACTAATGCTATAGATTACTAATATCTGTAGTTTCTTTTTTTTTTTTTTTTTTTTAGTCACCATGATAAATGCAACACCCTTTCTTTGCTGTGTTAGGCTCACCTAGAAATCAGCAAGTTCTTCGCTAAAGGGCCAGTTAGTAACTATTTTAGGCCTTGCTGTCTGTATGATCTCAGTAGGAAAGCATCCATGAGCATGATGTAAATAAATGATCATGTCTGTGTTCCAAAAAAAAACTTTATTTACAAAAGCAGTAGCCATTTTGGTCATGGGCCATAGTTTGCTAGTCTCTGACCTAGATAATCAAACTTACAAAAATGGAATAGGCTATACCTAGCACCAGCTTTAGTTAGAAGGATACAGAGTGGTAAACAGTATGCCAGTAGTACAGCTTCAGGCATGTCTGTTCAGCTGGAGTTCTCACAGAGAACCTGGGACAACCTGGGATTGAGATCAAACAGGAGTATGGTAACCACCCTTGTTTAGAAGCCCCATGCTGCATAAGAGTCATTTATCTCTTCTAATAACCTATGGGTTTAGCTTCCATGGTCCTGGTAAGGGACACATCCACTCAAGAGAGTTATACTACACTTTCAAAAGCCAAAGCTATGGCTTCCTGCTAGGTGTTTATAGCTCATTCTTAGTCTTCCTATTTTAGATGTAGTTCACTTACCAGGGGTCCTCTTTACCATAAGCTATGTGGCCTAGTAACACAGGTGACATTCCACTTTTATCAGGTTTCCAGGAAAGTAGAATTAAGGAAGGTGAACCCAAGCCAAGATCAGTTTCCTACATGGAAGGAGAGATTTGGTTAACTTTACTCATAGGTTCCTAAAATTTTCAATTCAGCTAGGTGGTTTTGTAGCACCTAACATTTATTGGACATTTACTATGTGCCAGATATTTTAGGTATGATCTTATTTATTCTTCATCACAATCACTAATTCTAAAAGATATGTATCCTTCCAGACCCCATTACACAGCCTAGAAAACTGAGGCACAGAGAATTTAAGAAACTTGCCCCAAATCCCTCAAGTAGAGGTGGTACAAGAGGTTTAAAACCAGATAGTCTGGCTCATAATAAGGATTGGTTGTTGGACTGTGATATTTTTCCAACCTGGCTGTTCATATTCACAGCAAAACTAGGCAGGCAGCCTAGAATTTGACCAGTCCAAACCACAGTGGTTCATAAGAAATGGAAACAGGAATGATTGCCAAGTAGATAAAACAACAGATATAAGGTCTCCAACAACAAGGAACAATCTTTGTTCTGAGGGAAATTCTAATCGAAGCATTTCTTCTTCCTTTTTTTTTTTTACATCACAACTTTTGTTTATTATGTGAAATTTTACAATACAAACAAAAATAAATAAATACAGAAATGCGATATATGAACACAGCTAAATGCAGATGGTGACTTTTCTTTTCAAGAGGCCATGATTCCCATTTCTAGTAAAATAAAGAGACTGCACATTGGTAGAAACAGGTTGGTCATTAACGTCACAATTTTGCCTAGAAATCGTCTATAAATGCATTTCCCCCTGCCATTTACCAAAAAGGGTAAAAAGGGAGTTAAGGAAAGTTTCCTTATTGGTTCCTACCATATGAAAGATGCTATACCCTAATTTAGCAGGGCCAATATATGGAAAATATCTAAATTAAATGTTATTACAAAAATGAAGCAGTAATGAGATTCTGGCTAAAGAGAGCATGAAATGAGAATAGTATATATTTAAAGAATCCAAAACAAACAAAAAGTTGTTTAAAAAAGCTGTAGGTACAGTGTAAGCATATAGGATCTTTTTCCATGTGTATCTTTAAACAATGGAAATGTCAAAAATTAGGGTCAACTGTGTTAGACTAAATTACATTATTGTATATGCTGCATTGAAAGGAACTTCTGTATTATAATTATCACAGAGAAGCATAGTTTGCATCATACTATGGCAATTTATCCTCTTCTTAAGGCTTTCCTGTGATCAAAACTAATCCTAAGACTTGACTTATCTAAGACCTTAAGTGGGAAGAATTAAAAGCAAGGGTTCTTAACCTAAAGTCTGTGGTTAGAATCCAAGGAGTACGTGAAAACTTGGATGGGAGAAAAAAAGAACATCTTCACTTCTACTGACTTTCAATGATGTATGTAGACAGCAAACCACCGTAGTATTAGCAGTACTTGTAATAACTTTGTTATCAATAGAAATCACAGATCAAGTATTTTCATATCACATTATATTTTTTGCAGATCTCTTAAAATACCATTCATTTATATTCACCCCTACTTTGAAATTATAAGTTATTAGACTTGCCACTAGGTGTAATTATTTAATGTAGTAATAGGTGCACACATTATTACATCACAAATTTGATTTTTTAACATTTTGATAGCTGTTACAATATAAGTTCCCTTTGTAAACCTGTGTGTGTGTGTGTTTCTTAATTTAAAAACATTGCTCTCAGAAGGGGTCTGTAAGCTTCACCAAGATTCCATAAAGGTCCATGGCACAGAAAGATACTCAAAACCCCTTCACTAGGGGAAGTTTTTAAGTGGAAGAAAGGTCAGGTCCTGATGCCAGCTGTTGGCCATGTGTAGAATCTAGTTTGTAGGTTTTCATGAGAGTTAAAAATGAAGTAATGCCTTAATCTAAAGTTGGCAGAATAAAAATACTGGTAATAGAGAATTAATATACCTTATTGGTAATATTAATAATGTAGAGCAGTGACTCAGCTATGGTATCAGTGTAATTAGACATCAGTGGTATCATGGTATTATGGTATCAGTGTAACTTGATGTTGGGTTCACTGTCTTTTTAAATTTTCTACAGGAAATTGACAGTAGTGATGTGAAGAGCCCTACGTGGCAAGACACAGAAATTGAGGATATGCCAACACTTTCTCCACAGATGTGCCTTGGAATTCAAGAACAAGGTGCAAAATCTTTGATAGAATCACCTATGCCTCAATTAAGTGCCTATGGTGCAGAGTGCCTATGCCTTGAAGGAGAAGTCAAAATAAGACCAAGCAATCATGATAAAGAGTTATGTGTTGTAAATCACGAGAGACCTAAAACCAGAGTTCCCTACTCTGTAGAAGCTGCAGTTAAATCTTGTGGTAAAATAACAAATGGGTGCAGTATGTCTGGTATGACACAGATAATTGGGAACAACACCCTTGAGCCAAAAAATGAAGAGACTAGCCTACTGATCAGTAATGCTATTACCAAAAGAAAACCCCAGGAATCTTCTTTGGAAGCAGTAAGGGATTCATGCTTTTCTTCAAAAAGAAGAAAAATATTCCCCAAAGCTTCCTCAGACCAAGAGGAAAGAGAAACCAACTTTACCAAAAAGCTGATGGAATTGGAGCATCTGCTTTTTGAGAGACATAAACAAGAAGAACAGGACAGGTTATTAGCATTACAACTTCAGGAGGAAGTGGATAAAGCACAAATGAAGCCAAATCGGCAAAAAGGATCCCCAGATGAATATCAGTTACGTGCTACATCCTCTTCTCCAGACAAATTGGTAAATGGACAGAGAAAGAATTCCAAAGATAGGAATTTCAAAAGACAGACTGATACAGAGCATTTGAAACCTTGGAGAGGCTCAAGAGATGAAAAGTGGCAGCCTTTTAAGGTCCAGTTGAAGCATTCAATTACTGTTAATGGAAGAAGGATGCCAAATTCTACTAAAGATAATTGTAATGTATCTAAAGGTGCTCATTCCCTACAGCCTAGTAGTTCACAGAAAAGTATTTTTCAGATGTTTCAGAGATACACAAAGTAATGCATGGGTAAAGGAATGCTTTGTAATCTAGTAAAGCTGGATTGTGAAGATGTCTTCCTATTATAGCATCTTTGTAGAAAAATTTTGTGGCTATGCTCTGTGGTTACCCCTATTCTTAATTAAAGGATTGCATGATTATAAGGGAAGGATATACAGGTGTATTTCTGCAAAACTTAGTGATTAGCAAGAGTCCCAATCCTTTCCATTGTTAATAATTATGATGTACTAAGGTTGACAGTCCTTATGGATATAAAAATACCTTTGCCAACTCCAAGAAATTTTCAAATATTATTCTTTTTCCAAAACCATGCATGTTTGAAGACCTCTGCTCACCTTTTGTCATGACTGGTAATCGAAGCAAGATTGTGCTGTGTAGTTAAGGAACCCATACAATGTTTAAAAACTAAGTTTTCTTACAACTTCCAAAACACTAATGTAATCTAATTTTCATGTCCACTGTAAATTTTAAGCATTTTCTTTGATTTTAGAATGGGATAGTATCAGTGTCAAAACAGAAAATCAGAGTTTTCTGGTCAGTTGGAAATTAGTTGAAGAAAGGAAACCAGGCTCTTGATACAAAGGGAGTTAAGAGTCGACATGAGGCTGAGTGGGATAAATTAACAATTTTGGAGCACTGGAACTGAATGGTTGATAAGGGCTGGGGTCTAAAATGGTGTAGCAGGTATAGTTTGTCAGAGAAGTCTTCCTCATCCTTTCTTTGCTGAATGAAACAGAAAACACTTGGGTTTTATAGCTTTTTACACAACAGTAACTGGTTTCAAAATCAAAATTAGTTACTACTCAATTAACCTGAATTTTTTAAAAATCCCACTTCTGTTAATCTGCTATTCCAGAAAAAAAAAAAAAAAGAGGGAATTTTACTATGGGAGAGTTATGTCACAGTATCTAATGTTGTAGAATCTGTGGCATAACCATGTATTTATTTCTTTATATTATCATTTGTTTTGATACTTTATTTTGTGTTTATGGACAGAAATAGAAAGTATGATACTGGGTTTTTGCCCTGTCTTACCCTGAAAGTTAAATCAGAAGGCAGTGATTTCATTTTTCAAAATAACTTGAGACTTAGTGCTTTGTTTCATTAATATGAACAACTTTTAGCAAACAAATAGCAGCATTAACAGTATGTCTGCTGATGTCTACTTATCTAGTCTAGAAATGTAGAAACACAATAAAATGTCGTGGAACTAATCCTAGCTTAAATTTGTCAATATTTTTTTATGTTATTAAGCCCCTTTTTCCCCTTCAAATTTTGTAATTGAAATTCTCTTTATCGTGGCATACTTGATGGCATCTACAGTGTTTGATTGGTCAATTATGGATAGAATTCTAATGCTAATTTAAAGTTTAGTTTGCCCTTTCTCAAAATCAAAGGGACTGCCCTCTGAGTAAAGATTATGATGAATTAAAGTTTAGTCAGAAACTTAACCAAATTTGTCTAAAATAGACAAATCAATATATTCTCACCAACCCAATATTTTTCTAAGAGCAATTTTACTTTGCCTTTTAGGGTAGACAATTGTTGGAACTCCTCAAATTAAAAGTTATCTAATTAAATCCTCCTGGAATGGTCCCTAACCAGGAAGGGGTTAAAATAGCCCAAGGTGTGATATGTTTAGGATTTATATATTTAACCACCTATTTTGTCTGTGAAGAAGTCTTCCTGACTACAATTGGTTTTAGATAAATTTTAATTTCTCATTAGCCTTTCTGCTATTCCTGCCATATATGCCTTATTGTTAGAAACTAAGAAATATTTTGTGTCAATCATTAGACCTGTATTGCTACTTTTTTCTCTTATTTTTGTGATAGGATTATGAGATTGTTTAATTTATCAGGGTGCTAAAGATTAAGTGTATAGATTAAGAAACTGAAAATTAAAATAATTATGAAAAATTAAAATTGACTACATAAAATTAAGAGTTATGCATATCACAGATTACTATAAAAGGAAATTAAAAGACATGGCAAACTGAGGAAGAAATAGTTGCAGTTCATCACAAAAGGCTAATTTCCTTTACATGAAGTGTCTTTAGTCTATATGATTTCCTTTATGTAAATCAATTAAGAAAAAGACCAGTTAATCCAATAGAAAAATTAGAAAAGTGTATGAGCACTTTCCAAGAAAGGAAATATATATATTTAAGAATTGCTCTTAAATTTGTGAAAAGATGCTTAATCTCACTTACACTAATGCTCATGTTTTTCTACCATTAAGATGAATAAAGGTTTTTGTTTTTTGGTCTTTTGTTTTCTTGTTTTTGTGTGTGCTTTAAATTTTTTATCTTAACAACTAAGGAAATAGGCACTTCTGTACATTGTTGGTGTGAATAGAAAATTGAAAATCCCTATGGAGGTAAACTTAGCAATTCTAGAAATTTCTTAAAGCTGTCCTCATATGTATGTAAAATGATATGTACAAAACATTTTTGTTATAGCGTTGTTTGTAAATAGCATGAACTTAGAAATAACCTTAATGTCCATCAATAGATATTAAATAAATGATAGTACAGTGGAGTACTATACAGCAATAAAAAAACAAACCTACTTTACTGATAAAAGAATTATAAATTATAGTTAAGTGAAAAATACAAGATGTAGAATTGTGTATATAGTGTGTAACCATTTGTCCAAAAAAAAGTGTATATACATATATATCTGTATTGCATACAGTATCTCTAGAAGGAGAAACAATTATGTTGCCAGAGGGAGTGGAACTGGGTAGCTGGGAGACGGGAGTAGAAGGATGACTTCATTATGTTTTTTTTTTATTCTTTCTGAATTTTAAATCATGTTGAATATATTATCTAGTCAAAAACTTTTTAGATGGTCTTAAAATATTGCAAGATAAAGGAAACTTATGCATCTCAGTCTGCACCACTGTAGATGGCCCTTTTTGCCTTTAAGTTTGGAGAATTATAATTCAGTAAAGTTTTGTTCTCCATGAAAAGAAAATAATATTGTGCATTTTTTTCTTACTTAGCTTTAATGAACTATTTTTAAATTATTTGGAAAATAGAGTGGCTTGCAGCAGACCCATAATTGCACTGGGAACAATTAGAAAAGCCAGATAAAATTTTTGAATTATCTACTGAACAGCATTAGAAAGCTGAAACAATGAGGACTAAACATGTTAAGATTCTAGAAAAGGGAAGACTTCAGAGAGATGAACTATTTACAACCACTTTCTCCCTGGTGTCATGTACCTACTTTGGGTGCAGGACAAGTGTTAGGACTACTGATGAACAGTAGTCCAGAGAAACTGGCAGAACTCTTGACTGTCATGTGCCGGGGTGACAGTTTTGGTGAGCCCTCAGACACATAGCTGCCTTCCCCATCAAAATAACTGCAGGGTTTTGAAGAGGCTGACCAATGAAGCTAGGCAGGAAACCTCTCAAAAGCAGAGAGGAGTTTCCATCAGGCTTTCAGTGTTGATGAGACGAAAGGTTAGCTTTTGGGACCTACCCAGGAAAAGAACTCTGTTGAACATACTGGAGTCTCAATTGAAAGCCCTAGAGGAGAAGTTGGCAAACTACATCCTGGGAGCCAGTCTGGACTGCCACCTATTTTTATAGGGCCAGTGAGCTAAGAGTGGTAGTAAATGTCTTTTTAATTCCTTGGTTATGGCATGTAATCCATAAGGAATTGAACTGTAAGACTAATTAATTCTTGCATGAGTTTTGAAAAAAGGGCATGTAATGGAGGAGGAAAGAAAGACAATAATTCCCTTCTTAACTTGGCTGCTTCTCTGAACCTCAATTTATAAAATGAGAATCATACCAACTGCTGCTATGAAAGGTTAAGGGAACTAATATACATACAGCACCTGTTACAGCCCCCGAGACAAAAAAAAAAAAAACCCTTAACAAGTGATGGTTCCATCTCCCTAGCTATTCTTCCTGAATACTCCACCAGACCTACTTTTTGGAATAGTTACTTCTTGGAGTCATCTAGTGACTTTGTACTCCCCAGATACGGCATCCAACAGATTGCAATTCTGTCTACTGATGACTCCACTCCTCCTCTGCCAGAGGTATTTGTGGCTCCCTTGTGTCGTAAAAGACCTTGGACCCAGAGAAAACCAGTTCTCTGAAGCACCTTGTGGTTTGCTCAAGTTCCTATGCAAGCTCTACATGTATTTGTTATGCATGAAGATGTATAAAACACAAGCTAAAAACTTTGAGATGTTAAGTCTGGGGAGTTAACCCAGTACTGTGTCTGTTTCCTCATTTCTTCTTCCTGTTTGAAGATCTCAATAAACAACCAAGACTAAATTTTGAGTCTGAATTCTTTTTTTTCTGGAATATTTTCCTTGTCTTAGCAGGATGTGGAACAACATGGACCTTGAGTTCAATGATAGGGGGACCGTTCTCTCCATTTCTCTTCAACTTGGCTTTTGTGGTCCAAGGCTGCTGCGGTTAGGCTCCATCATCAAACTAGTTCAGTTCAGAAGATCCAGTTGGGGATCATAAATTGAGCCAGCTCTAACTGCTCATCTTTTGATCATTCCTCTCTAGCTGGTAATCTTTCTAGTAAAACCCCATTAAAAGCTTGGGTGTCTTTTGTTTTTCACTTTAAGTTAATCTGACTGATCATGGACTCTTCTGAGATCCAGAATCAGGAAGAGAGCCCCATTCCCTCCTCAGTTTATACTAGACAAATAAAGGTTATACTGGGTGCATTGGTCAGACTCCAGTCAAAGAATCAAAAACTACAACAGGTATTTAGACAGGAGATTCAGTATAGAGAATTGGCTACACGAGTATTGGAGCAAAAGGGAATGCTGTACAAAGTGGCTAAGTGGCTACCACTCACAAAGGTGGGAAATGAAGGGTTTTGGTTACTAGAATGTAGGCACTCAAGGGGCTGAGGGTGGTGGGTAGTGGTAGACACTGCAGAGTTGGTGTGCAGACCTCTGAGAAGGAAACCCCAGCTGCTGCCTTTACCTCTGGAAGGTCCCAATGAGGCTAGTTTTAGAAGAGTTGAAAGAATTTGGAGGCAGGAGCCAACAGCCAATGCTAGGGCAACACTGATAAGAAATAGTAAAAAAATAAAAAAGGAAAGAGGCTTCTTTTCCCTCTTGAGTTACCTCTTCTTGGTAAAACTTAATAGGAAGCCAACTGACAGAGAGCCTAGGAAAAATGTTTGTTGTATTACAGAGATTACGGAGCAGAGTTTAGAAGGGCAGTTTTGAAGCTAAGAGATAAGGCAGGAAACGAAGCACACCAGGCATGTTTTCCTATAATGGATTCTGGGACTAAAATGTCTTGAAATGTCTAAGGCAAAAACCTAAAAACTCCTATCCTGACAAGATGGAGTCATTTGTGTGGAAAAATGATGCTTATCCACAATGGTAAAACCTCATTAAAGACCTACGGAATAAAACTGTGGAGAAGCCTTTTCAAGTACCTGTCAAAAGCCCCCCCAGTTGTTCACTCTGTATTGCCCTGACTATATATTCTAGTGTCCCCAGTTATGCCTGTCTATTTTGTTTTTTGTTTTTTGTTTTTTTTTTTTTTTTTTTTTCTACAGAATTTTTTATTCTACTTAATTTTAACAAATAGTTGATAAATCAGTTAATGAATATTTCAGTCTTTCACGTATGAACCAAAAATGTAATTATGGATTTGATTTTACCAACATTTGCTGCCTGCAGTAGTCAGTGATCACAAGTCACATTAAATGAAAGGTGAACCCCATTAAAGTATCTGGAAAATGGAGCTTAATAAGTTTTGTAATTATGGGGCAAATTTATGCAAATTGCAATTTTTATTAGGTAATTTTCCATCTTCATCTAAGCTCTAATAGTCTATTAGACTTGTGGCACTTCAGTGCTTTTTTTTTTTTTTTTTTTTTTTTTTTTTTTAATCATCATTTTATTGAGATATATTCACATACCACGCAGTCATACAAAACAAATTGTACTTTCGATTGTTTACAGTACCATTACATAGTTGTACATTCATCACCTAAATCAATCCCTGACACCTTCATTAGCACACACACAAAAATAACAAGAATAATAATTAGAGTGAAAAAGAGCAATTGAAGTAAAAAAGAACACTGGGTACCTTTGTCTGTTTGTTTCCTTCCCCTACTTTTCTACACATCCATCCATAAACTAGACAAAGTGGTGTTTGGTCCTTATGGCTTTCCCAATCCCATTGTCACCCCTCATAAGCTACATTTTTATACAACTGTCTTCGAGATTCATGGGTTCTGGGTTGTAGTTTGATAGTTTCAGGTATCCACCACCAGCTACCCCAATTCTTTAGAACCTAAAAAGGGTTGTCTAAAGTGTGCATAAGAGTGCCCACCAGAGTGACCTCTCGGCTCCTTTTGGAATCTCTCTGCCACTGAAGCTTATTTCATTTCCTTTCACATCCCCCTTTTGGTCAAGAAGATGTTCTCCGTCCCACGGTGCCAGGTCTACATTCCTCCCTGGGAGTCATATTCCACGTTGCCAGGGAGATTCACTTCCCTGGGTGTCTGATCCCACGTAGGGGGGAGGGCAGTGATTTCACCTTTCAAGTTGGCTTAGCCAGAGAGAGAGGGCCACATCTGAGCAACAAAGAGGCATTCAGGAGGAGACTCTTAGGCACAAATACAGGGAGGCCTAGCCTCTCCTTTGCAGCAACCGTCTTCCCAAGGGTAAAACTTATGGTAGAGATGCCTGTCTATTTTGACCCAAGCTAATAATTCAGGGAGGTTTGTCTGTGCCATCCCATACACAGACTGGAGATACCAATCACCACTGTCCTGAGTCTACAAGCATCCCAATTCCTAATGTACACAGATGCAAAGAATCCCTCTGAAATTTCCTCCATATAAAATTGAGCCCTCAGACCTCACTCACTAAATTCCCAGAGCTCTTAGGAATCAAGCCTGGGTAAGCTTTAGTTTGTGTATCAAAAGGAGGGCATTTGAGTAATTGAAAATAGGTCACAATGAAGTAAGTCTCCAGAGTAAACCTAGATTGCAAAAAGCCGGAAAATAAAGGAATAGTGTAATAAGTCTAGCAGAATCACTGAGGTAGTAAATCAACTTGGGTTTTTTTGTTTTTTGTTTTTTGTTTTTTGTTTTTAATTCAGTTTTATTGAAATATATTCATAAACCATACAGTCATCCATGGTATACAATCAACTGTTCACAGTATGATCATATCATATAGTTATGCATTCATCACCACAATCTATTTCTGAACATTTTCCTTACATCAGAAAGAATCAGAATAAGAATAAAAAACAAAAGTGAAAAGAGAATACCCAAACCATCCCCCCATCCCACCCTATTTGTCATTTAGTTTTTACTCCCATTTTTCTACTGATTTTTTTTCAATTTTTTAACTTTGTTTATCAAAAAATTAAAAACAAACAGGCAAACAACAACCAAAAAAACCCCACAACATTTCAAACAAAGCAATGGATTAAGGAAAACAAATAACCTAAAATAACTACTTTGCTTCCAATATGTTCCTACCATACCCCAAGAAAATTAATAAACCATGTCCAAACAGAGGAGTAAGAAAAACAAATAATCTAAAATACCTACATTGCTTCCAACATGTTCCTACCATACCCCAAGAAAATTAACAACCCCTAAGAAAACAAAGGAATAGGAAAAAAAAAACCTAAAATAACTCTATTGCTTCCAACATGATCTTACTATATCCAAGAAAGTTTACAAACCATAATCATTCCTGAGCATTCCCATAACATTGAGATTACCCTCCATAGTTTATCTGTTCTTATTAGATTATCATTCCCCCTCCACTAATTGGTATCTCTAGGTCCCCTACATTCTACAGTATAAAACATTGTACATTTTTCACAGAATTCACTTTAGTGGTAACATACAATATCTCTCTTTTTGTGCCTGGCTTATTTTGCTCAGCATTATGTCTTTTTTTTTTTTTTTTTTTAATCTTCATTTTATTGAGATATATTCATATACCACGCAGTCATACAAAACAAATCGTACTTTCGATTGTTCACAGTACCATTACATAGTTGTACATTCATCACCCAAATCAATCCCTGACACCTTCATTAGCACACACACAAGAATAACAAGAATAATAATTAGAGTGAAAAAAGAGCAATTGAAGTAAAAAAGAACACTGGGTACCTTTGTCTGTTTGTTTCCTTCCCCTATTTTTCTACTGATTCATCCATAAACTAGACGAAGTGGAGTGTGGTCCTTATGGCTTTCCCAATCCCCTTGTCACCCCTCATAAGCTACATTTTTATACAACTGTCTTCAAGATTCATGGGTTCTGGGTTGTAGCTTGATAGTTTCAGGTATCCACCACCAGCTACCCAAGTTCTTTAGAACCTAAAGAGGGTTGTCTAAAGTGTGCGTAAGAGTGCCCACCAGAGTGACCTCTCGGCTCGTTTTGGAATCTCTCTGCTACTGAAGCTTATTTCATTTCCTTTCACATCCCCCTTTTGGTCAAGAAGATGTTCTCCGTCCCACGATACCGGGTCTACATTCCTCCCCGGGAGTCATATTCCACGTTGCCAGGGAGATTCACTCCCCTGGGTGTCTGATCCCACGTAGAGGGGAGGGCAGTGATTTCACCTTTCAAGTTGGCTTAGCTAGAGAGACAGGGCCGCATCTGAGCAACAGAGGCATTCGGGAGGAGGCTCTTAGGCACAACCATAGGGAGGCCTAGCCTCTCCTTTGCAGCAACCGTCTTCCCAAGGGTAAAACCTGTGGTAGAGGGCTCAACCCATCAAACCACCAGTCCCCTATGTCTGTGGTCATGTTAGCAACCATGGAGGTGGGGTAGGCGAATACCCCTGCATTCTCCACAGGCTCCTCAAGGGGGCACAACATCTTTTTTTTTTCCTTGTTTTTGTTTTTTTTTTTTTTAACTTTCCCTTCTTTTTTAAATCAACTGTATGAAAAAAAAGTTAAAAAGAAAACAAACATACAATAAAAGAACATTTCAAAGAGACCATAACAAGGGAGTAAGAAAAAGACAACTAACCTAAGATATCTGCTTAACTTCCAACATGTTCCTACTTTACCCCAAGAAAGTTACCTAATATAGCAATATTTCTGTGGATTTGCTCCTACTATATCCATCAGAAATTAACAGACCATAGTCATTCCTGGGCATCCCCAGAACGTTAAATAGCTTATCTGTTCTTCTTGGATTATTGTTCCCCCTTCCTTAATTGCTCTCTATTGCTAGTTCCCCTACATTCTACATTATAAGCCATTTGTTTTACATTTTTCAAAGTTCACATTAGTGGTAGCATATAATATTTCTCTTTTTGTGCCTGGCTTATTTCGCTTAGCATTATGTCCTCAAGGTTCATCCATGTTGTCATATGTTTCACCAGATCGTTCCTTCTTACTGCCGCGTAGTATTCCATCGTGTGTATATACCACATTTTATTTATCCACTCATCTGTTGAAGGACATTTGGGTTGTTTCCATCTTTTGGCAATTGTGAATAATGCTGCTATGAACATTGGCGTGCAGATATCTGTTCGTGTCACTGCTTTCCGATCTTCCGGGTATATACCGAGAAGTGCAATCGCTGGATCGAATGGTAACTCTATATCTAGTTTTCTAAGGAACTGCCAGACTGACTTCCAGAGTGGCTGAACCATTATACAGTCCCACCAACAATGAATAAGAGTTCCAGTTTCTCCACATCCCCTCCAGCATTTGTAGTTTCCTGTTTGTTTAATGGCAGCCATTCTAATCGGTGTTAGATGGTATCTCATTGTGGTCTTAATTTGCATCTCTCTAATAGCTAGTGAAGCTGAACATTTTTTCATGTGTTTCTTGGCCATTTGTATTTCCTCTTCAGAGAACTGTCTTTTCATATCTTTTGCCCATTTTATAATTGGGCCGACTGTACTATTGTCATTGAGTTGTAGGATTTCTTTATATATGCAACATATCAGTCTTTTGTCAGATACATGGTTTCCAAAAATTTTTTCCCATTGAGTTGGCTGCCTCTTTACCTTTTTGAGAAATTCCTTTAAGGTGCAGAAACTTCTAAGCTTGAGGAGTTCCCATTTATCTATTTTCTCTTTTGTTGCTTGTGCTTTGGGTGTAAAGTCTAGGAAGTGTCCACCTAATACAAGGTCTTGAAGATGTTTTCCTACATTATCTTCTAGGAGTTTTATGGTACTTTCTTTTATATTGAGATCTTTGGTCCATTTTGAGTTAATTTTTGTGTAGGGGGTGAGGTAGGGGTCCTCTTTCATTCTTTTGGATATGGATATCCAACTCTCCCAGCCCCATTTGTTGAAAAGACCATTATGACTCAGTTCAGTGACTTTGGGGGCCTTATCAAAGATCAGTCGGCCATAGATCTGAGGGTCTGTCTCCGAATTCTCAATTCGATTCCATTGATCTATATGTCTATCTTTGTGCCAGTACCATGCTGTTTTGGCAACTGTGGCTTTATAATAAGCTTCAAAGTCAGGGAGTGTAAGTCCTCCCACTTCGTTTTTCTTTTTTAGAGTGTCTTTAGCAATTCGAGGCATCTTCCCTTTCCAAATAAATTTGATAACTAGCTTTTCCAAGTCTGCAAAGTAGGTTGTTGGAATTTTGATTGGGATTGCATTGAATCTGTAGATGAGTTTGGGTAGAATTGACATCTTAATGACATTTAGTCTTCCTATCCATGAACATGCAATATTTTTCCATCTTTTAAGGTCCCCTTCTATTTCTTTTAGTAGAGTTATGTAGTTTTCTTTGTATAGGTCTTTTACATCTTTGGTTAAGTTGATTCCTAGGTACTTGATTTTTTTAGTTGCTATTGAAAATGGTATCTTTTTCTTGAGTGTCTCTTCAGTTTGTTCATTTCTAGCATATAGAAACATTACTGACTTATGTGCATTAACCTTGTATCCCGCTACTTTGCTAAATTTGTTTATTAGCTCTAGTAGCTGTATTGTCGATTTCTCAGGGTTTTCTAGATATAAGATCATATCATCTGCAAACAATGACAGTTTTACTTCTTCTTTTCCAATTTGGATGCCTTTTATTTCTTTGTCTTGCCGGATTGCCCTGGCTAGCACTTCCAGCACAATGTTGAATAACAGTGGTGATAGCGGGCATCCTTGTCTTGTTCCTGATCTTAGAGGGGAGGCTTTCAGTCTCTCACCATTTAGTACTATGCTGGCTGTGGGTTTTTCATATATGCTCTTTATCATGTTGAGGAAGTTTCCTTCAATTCCTACCTTTTGAAGTGTTTTTATCAAAAATGGATGTTGGATTTTGTCAAATGCTTTTTCAGCATCTATTGAGATGATCAATTGATTTTTCCCTTTTGACTTGTTAATGTGTTGTAATACATTGATTGATTTTCTTATGTTGAACCATCCTTGCATGCCTGGAATAAACCCCACTTGGTCATGGTGTATGATTTTTTTAATGTGTCTTTGGATTCGATTTGCAAGTATTTTGTTGAGGATTTTTGCATCTATATTCATTAGGGAGATTGGCCAGTAGTTTTCCTTTTTTGTAACATCTTTGCCTGGTTTTGGTATTAGATTGATGTTAGCTTCATAAAATGAGTTAGGTAGTGTTCCATTTTCTTCAATGTTTTGAAAGACTTTGAGTAAGATTGGTGTCAGTTCTTTCTGGAAAGTTTGGTAGAATTCCCCTGTGAAGCCATCTGGCCCTGGGCATTTATTTGTGGGAAGAGTTTTGATGACTGATTGGATCTCTTTGCTTGTGATGGGTTGGTTGAGGTCTTCTATTTCTTCTCTGGTCAGTCTAGGTTGTTCATATGTTTCCAGGAAATTGTCCATTTCCTCTACATTATCCAGTTTGTTGCCATACAGTTGTTCATAGTATCCTCTTATAATTTTTTTAATTTCTTCAGGATCTGCAGTTATGTCACCTTTTTCATTCATTATTTTGTTTATATGGGTCTTCTGTCTTTTTGATTTTGTCAGTCTAGCTAGGGGCTTGTCAATCTTGTTGATCTTCTCAAAGAACCAACTTTTGGTGATATTTATCCTCTCTATTGTTTTTTTGTTCTCTATGTCATTTATTTCTGCTTTAATCCTTGTTATTTCTTTTCTTCTACTTGGTTTAGGATTGGTTTGCTGTTCATTTTCTAGCTTCTTCAGTTGATCCATTAGTTCTTTGATTTTGGCTCTTTCTTCCTTTTTAATATATGTGTATAGTGCTATAAATTTCCCCCTTAGCACTGCTTTTGCTGCATCCCATAGGTTTTGGTATGTTGTGTTCTCATTTTCATTCATCTCTATATATTTAGCAATTTCTCTTGCTATTTCTTCTTTAACCCACTGATTGTTTAGGAGTGTGTTGTTTAACCTCCAGGTATTTGTGAATTTTCTAAGTCTCTGATGGTTATTGACTTCTAATTGTATTCCATTGTGGTCAGAGAATGTGCTTTGAATAATTTCAATCTTTTTAAACTTATTGAGGCTTGTTTTATGTCCCAGCATATGATCTATTCTGGAGAAAGTTCCATGAGCACTAGAAAAGTATGTGTATCCTGGTGATTTGGGATGTAATGTCCTGTATATGTCTGTTAAATCTAATTCATTTATCAGATTGTTTAGGTTTTCAATTTCCTTATTGGTCTTCTGTCTGGTTGATCTATCTATAGGAGAGAGTGATGTGTTGAAGTCTCCCACAATTATTGTGGAAACATCAATTGCTTCCTTTAGTTTTGCCAGTGTTTCTCTCATGTATTTTGTGGCACCTTGGTTGGGTGCATAGACATTTACGATTGTTATTTCTTCTTGCTGAATTGCCCCTTTTATTAGTATGTAGTGGCCTTCTTTGTCTCTCAAAACATCCCTGCTTTTGAAGTCTATTTTATCTGAGATTAATATTGCTATACCTGCTTTCTTTTGGCTGTAGCTTGCATGAAATATTTTTTTCCATCCTTTCACTTTCCGTTTCTTTGTGTCCCTGTGTCTAAGATGAGTCTCTTGTATGCAACATATTGATGGTTCATTTTTTTTGATCCATTCTGCGAATCTATATCTTTTAATTGGGGAGTTTAATCCATTTACATTCAACGTTATAACCATGAAGGCATTTCTTGAATCAGCCATCTTATCCTTTGGTTTATGTTTGTCCTATTGTTGCCCTCTGTCTATTAATATCCTTTATTGTACCCATACCGAATCTCTTTAGTACTGAACCTTTCTCCAAGTCTCTCTGTCCTTTCTTTGTTTCTCTGTCTGTAGGGCTCCCTTGAGTATCTCCAGTAGGGCAGGTCTCTTGTTAGCAAATTCTCTCAGCATTTGTTTGTCTGTGAAAAATTTAAGCTCTCCCTCAGATTTGAAGGAGAGCTTTGCTGGATAAAGTATTCTTGGCTGGAAATTTTTCTCACTCAGAATTTTAAATATATCATGCCACTGCCTTTTTGCCTCCATGGTGGCTGCTGAGTAGTCACTACTTAGTCTTATGCTGTTTCCTTTGTATGTGGTGAATTGCTTTTCTCTTGCTGCTTTCAGAACTTGCTCCTTCTCTTCTGTGTTTGACAGTGTGATCAGTATATGTCTCGGATTGGGTTTATTTGGATTTATTCTATTTGGAGTTCGCTGAGCATTTATGATTTGTGTATTTATGTTGTTTAGAAGATTTGGGAAGTTTTCCCCAACAATTTCTTTGAATACTCTTCCTAGACCTTTACCCTTTTCTTCCCCTTCTGGGACACCAATGAGTCTTATATTCAGACGTTTCTTGTTATCTATCATATCCCTGAGGTCCATTTCGATTTTTTCAATTTTTTTCCCCATTCTTTCTTTTATGCTTTCATTTTCCATTCTGTCATCTTCCAGGTCACTGATTCGTTGTTCAACTTCCTCTAGTCTTGTACTATGAGTGTCCAGAATCTTTTTAATTTGGTCAACAGTTTCTTTAATTTCCATAAGATCATCCATTTTTTTATTTAGTCTTGCAATGTCTTCTTTATGCTCTTCTAGGGTCTTCTTGATATCCTTTGTATCCCGTACTATGGTCTCATTGTTCATCTTTAGTTCTTTGAGTAGCTGCTCTATGTGCTGTGTCTCTTCTGGTCTTTTGATTTGGGTGCTTGGGCTTGGGTTATCCATATCGTCTGGTTTTTTCATATGCTTTATAATTTTCTGTTGTTTTTGGCCTCTTGGCATTTGCTGAACTTGATAGGGTTCTTTTAGGATTTGTAGACCTATTGAAGTCCTTATCTCTAATTTATCAGATCTACAGCTTCGTGGAGTACACTTTCTCTAACTAACCAGCAGGTGGCGTCCACGAGCCACCTGTTCTCCACAAGCCAGTTCTCCCCTGCTTAGCCTTTTTGGTGAGTGGGGGAGTGAGTCTTGTGGGGTCCAATTGGTGTACCAAGCTTGCATGTGTAGTTGGTGTTGCCTGCCCTGTATATGGGGCATGTTTCTGGGCAGTCAGGGACGGGGGTTGGCTCTAACAATCAAATCTCCCTGGTGATCCTAGAGTTTTAAAGCTGCTGCAATAGTCTAATCCTTCAGTTCAGTCCTGCCACACTTTGTCTCTGCCAATGACCCACAAGTGCTTGGTATTGGCGTATGGCTCCTGAGACTTGCAAGTGGGCCCCTCTTCCAGGCCGTGCACCCCGGGTCCTCTGTTGAGGGATGACTGTGCTATGTCACAGGTGAGTGCCGTCCCCCCAGGGCAGTTCTGGGCTGCTGGGCTGTGTAGGGAGGCTCCCAGTCTGCTGAAATGATGGCTGAATGGGGCTTTGTTAATTCACACTGCTCTACCTTTCCAACTCTGGGACAATCAGCTGAGGTTGCAGGGAAGGCTAATGTCCACGCCCAGTTTTGTGGTGTGTGCCTGTTATTTGAAGCACTTCCGTCACACTGGGTTGTCTGGGGCAGTTCTCGGCTATGGGGCTGGCGATGGGCAGGAGTGTTTCCTGTCCACCAGGATGATGGCTGTGAGCGGACACCCCCCTTTTCTTGGGAAGTTGTGGTGTTTAGTGAATTTTCTCAGCCACTGGATTATTGCATTTTGTCTCAGAGCTCTCCTAGTTCTGCTCTTGACTTGACCTGCCCAAATAGCAAGTCTTTGAAGCTTTCTGTATTGGGCTTCTTAGAGTAACTGTTTTAGAAAAAGAAAAAAGGATTAAAAAAAAAAAAAAAAAAAATGGGCCCTCCTCAGAGATCTAATGGCTTATTGAAATGCTAAGAGACAAAGCAACCAGGGCCATTATGGAAAGGTCCACTGGGCAGAGAGATCAGCTTTTCTTCAGGATTTGCATATGCACCTCAGGGCCCTTCCCCTTTCTATGTTCACCAGAACTCCAAGAATCCTCCGCTTTTATTTTGGAGTTTTTCGTGTTGTTTTTTTTCTACGCCTGTCTCCTCTCTGCTGGGCTGGCTGCTCTCAGATTCTCTGGTGTCTGGTTTCAGTCTATCTATGGTTGGAGTTTGAATCAGTAGAAGGAGTTTCCGATAAGGGCTGCCACTGCAGTTCTCCCTTCTCCTTCCCGGAGCTGACAGCCCCTCCTCCCCCGGGACTGAGCCTGGCAGGGAGGGGCGCGGGTCCCCTGGCCGCAAAAACTTACAGATTTCGCTGATCTCAGCAGTTCCACGTTTTCATGAGTGTTGTATGAAGTATGCCCAAAGTCAGATTGCTCTGTGGTGTCCAGTCCACGCAGTTCCTGGCTTTCTACCTACTTTCCTGGAGAAGTAACTAAAACATACAGCTCACCAGTCTGCCATCTTCTATGATTAGCTTCAACTTGGTTTTAATGTGTGAGAGAATCTTTCCATCCCTAAAGAGCTAAAAGCACTATAATTCATACAATTGTATTATGTTTATTGAATTAAACTTTAATTTTAATTAAAATTTGAAACTCTCAGGATCTCAAGAATGGTTGTTTGGAAGAGGACTGCAACATCCCCTGGCCTGAGCAAAGCAGGCCTGCAGACCTTGGCACACAACACTGCGTGACCTGGGCAGCTGATGTTAATCCTGGCATCTTTGTAAACCAGTAGAGAGAAAATGCTAAATTAACCTTAAAATGTAACTTTAAAATGTGAAATGGGAAGTAAGCAGGGAGTGAGAACTCTTGGTCTCACAAAGGAGTGAGATGTAAATGTAAAGTCTTACACCCAGATTTGAATAAGCATTCATCTGTGGTCCCCAGACCTCCCAACTTCGAGTGTTAATAGTTTACTTCCTTTTTGATACTCGTGGTTATCTATGGATCACTCCCCCTCCCCACATCACAGGACTCCGTTCCTGTGCTTGCTCCCTTGGAATGTCTTTGTCTCAAACTCTTACAACTGGCTTGCCATCCTCTTTAATTGCACAGTCAACTTCCCTGTGAATGCGGTACCTGCCCAGCGTGAGAGAGCCATTATGATCTCTGTACCCACTTCCCACCGTGGGTAAGCCCTGAATAAAAGCTCATGTCTCAGAACATGTTGGGTGTCTTCTTTGCCCTCTGAACTGGCAAAGCCCCCATGGGCTGCAATAAGGACCTTATATACAAACAAAGGAAAATTAATTTCTTCTTCTATTGTGCATAAAAAACATTTAAGTATTTTGTTTATTTGTATAAAGCTAAAAAACATACTGAACTGGTTTACGTTTAGAAGAATTTAACTGTTTTTAAGCCAATAATTATACTTTTTAAAGCATTGTCTTAAAAACAATTTTTTCTTTGGGATGATAAGAACAGACCACAGGCTAAAAAATAGATGAAAGGACTAATTATCTAAGACCCAGGTCTTTAGGGGATAAAAGTGACAATTTACAGCAAAGCCCCTGATTTCTAAAGCAATCAAAACATGAAACTCTTTGCTTTGGATTAAAAAAAAAAATCATTTATGTATTGTTATGTTTGCCAGAAGCTTCCATAACAAATATCACAAACTGGTTGACTTAGACAACAGGAATTTATTATCTTACAGTTTCGGAGGTTGGAAGTACAAAATAAAGGTGTTAAAGCAGGATCAGGCTTTCTCTGAAGTCGGTAGCATTCTGGGTTGGCTTGCTGGCTTCTTCGCTCCATCACTTGATGATCTGTCTTCTGCCTTCTCTTGCTTCTGCTGACAAATTTCCTGTGCTTATAAGGACTTCAGTTATGTTGAATTAAGGCCCACTCTTTTTTAAGATTCCTCTTTCTGGATATTCAGGTCGAGACACTAGTGTTGGAGTTTCAAATGTTCTCCTGTGGACGCCAGATTTTCTTGGCACATGTGCGCTCTCACACTCTCTCCCTCTCTCTCTCTCTCTCTCTCCCTGACTCTTCCTTCCCCCTTCCTTTACTCCTTCACTGTCTCTACTTTCTCTACCAACTCTTTAATTATGAAACTTTTCAGAGCTCAAATCCTTGGCCCTGGCCCTCTGCTCGTCTCACCCTGATTTCTTTTTTTTTTTTTTTAATGTTTTTTACTACTTCTATTTTTTGAGGCTCTGAATAGATATTTTTAATGCCAAAATAAGATAACTAAAATTGTAATGTATTTCAACTGTCACATGCACAGACACATATAAAACAGTATTTACACACACATATGTACATACATTCATATATAATGCAACAAGTAGTTGCATTTACACAGTTGAATGGTCTGTTATGGAACCAGTTTGGGAAACCTGCCTTCTGCTGATCCCTGTGAATGAGGCTGAGTGTAGCTCTATGATGCATACATAATCCGAAATATTCAAGCTCTGTATTTGAGGCCCTTCATAAATGTGAGAAGTTGGCCAAATGGCCTTCCTGGTCCACTGCCCACTCCCCTCTCTGGGGTTCCCATGACCCAGGCCACAGTGAGGTGTAACTTTTAAGTACAGATACAGAAGAAGAGGTCACCCTGATTTCTTAACAGGCAATTTTATGCCATTCTATGGCTTTGGCTACTCCCTACTTGCTGATGATTCCCAAACCTTTATCCTTGGTCTAAATGTCACCTGATGCCAAAACTGTACCTGCTTTTTGTCTACAATATTTATTGCAAAGCACAGTGATAAGACATGGAATAAAACAAGAAAAAAAGAAAGACATGGTCCCAGCCCCCATGGTGTTTACAGTCAAGTGTATGGTCGTCTGCCAACTAAACAGTTCCATCTAAATGTTCAACCAGCCATTCAAACAAAATGTCTTACATCTGAACACATCCATGCCCCCCAAACCTGCACCTATTCCTCTGTTTAAAATCCTGAAATCTGGGAGTAATTCTAGAATCCTTTCTCTTTCTTATGAATGTGCCTACTGCACCTAATCGCTCATCAACTTCACACCAGTATCTCTCTTTCTCTGCCTCTCTTCACTAGCCCAAGGACTGGCACACTTTCCCACTAAGCTTGAAATCAGAAACTTGGAAGTCATCTTAAATTCCTGCCTCTTCTCTGTCCCATCTAATTGGTCCATATCTCTTGTTCTCTGTAAATATCTCTATCTGTAAATATCTCTTATCTGTAAATATCTGTAAATATCTCTATTTGTAAGTATCTGTAATATCTGTAAATATCTCTATCTGTAAATATCTCGTTTTGTAAATATCTCTTGTTCTCTGTGTTCCTTCCTCTCTATCTTCATTGCCTCTTCCCGCATCAATTCCTTGCCATTTCCCATAGGAGTCTCTGATGGTTTGATGTTCTTTAGTCTAACACTCTGCCCTTTGCTGAGAGCATGCCAAGTGCCCCAAAGATAGGCTCCCACGGCACATAACGTATGTAGTTACATGCAGATCTAAAGCCATTCCATTTCAGTAGCCACACAACTCACTCCTTTGGCATATCTCCTGATCTTTGCCTCTTTTCTGGTCCATCTCTATGCAATCCCTTTGCTGTTAAAGTCTGGTGAATGATTCCTGGCTCTAGATGGTCACCCTTTATCCCAGTCACTTTGTTTCTGTCCTCTACAGCTTGGTAATACCACAGAGGGCCCAACTCTGGGTTGCCTTGGCCTCCAGGACTCAACCCTTCGCAGCATCTTCCTTTATAAGCAAATTGTCAAATCTTCATGGTCAGAACCAAGAAATGACTATTGTCTTTGTCTCAGAGCTCAGCTTCCCTCAATCTCACCCTTTACACTTTCTGTTATCTTTTTAAACACAGTTCTGAATATCACCCCTTTTAAACTCTTAAATAGTAAGATAAGGACTGCTAAGACATGGTCTCTGACTATCTTTTTATCTCCTTTTCAGCTCCAGTTGCAAGTTCTAGCCCTACCAGATTACTTGCGGTTTTCCAAACAAGCCTTGCCTTTGCAAGTACTGAATCCTCTTGTTGCAACAATCTCTCTCTCCTCCTCTCCCTCACTTTTTGGCTTGGTTTAACCACTAGTCATTTTTCAAAACTAATTCAGATATCAGTTTCAGTATTAAACTTGGTGGTTGCCTCACCAACATCTACCCACCCCCAAACCCCCTCACCCCCACCCTGCTCTTGGGCACCCCTCTGACACCAGTTGAGCACCTGTATCTACCTTTACAATAGGGCAGCATATGATTCAGGCTTCACTTACTCACAATTGCATTTTCCAGCCTCAGTTGTAGATTTGGGAATAAAGTATGGTACCCAACTGGGACCATGAGATGTCATGAGGCATTTATTGGAGACTGTAGGGCCTTCGGAAGTGATTTATGGAAAGCTGATCAAGCAGATGGAAGGAAATTGAATCATTCGTAGTATTGTAGAGACACTGAATTAAACCAGACTGTCCTCCCTCTGGACTTCCCAAACACATGGGCCAATAAATTCCCTTCATTGTTTAGGCCAGGTTGAGTTGTGTCTTCCATTCTTTGCAGGCTTCTCTAACCACCCCCATTCCCAAACCGAACTTGGTGCCTCTCCTCTTTGTCCTTCTTGCACCATAGGCATTATTGGTGCTGTTTTGTAATTACTATTTTACTTGTCTGTCTTACCAACTAGACCATGACCATCTTAAGAGCAGAAACTGTCTTGTTCACTCACTTCTATCCCCAGAACATAGCACACTACCTGGCATATAACCCAGTAATAAATATGTGCTGACTGTTGGATAAATGGGTGGATGAGTGGGTGAAAGATTCAAATTTTACTTCTCTAGTCTTGATCTCTCCTATGTATTTCCATCCTACATATCTGCACTGGGGTTTTCCTGTTGAAGGGAACTAAAAGAAATTCTGACTTGTCTGGGGGTATCTGATGCAGTGGTGGAGTTGCTGGACCCACAGGCTTCTATTTTCACTTGCTGACTCACACATGGGTTTGAATATTTTGGCCAAAGGTGAAAGAAAGTATGTGTACAAGCACCTGGGTAGACAGGAGGGGAAGACAATGGAGAGGACAGCATAGTATTTGGTCCCAAACAAGGGCAGGTCTGAGCTGAAGCGAGAGAGGAGGGCAATACTGTGTGGGCCTAAAGGCCATTTTGGTACCTTATTACTTTGCAGCTCTGGAAAGCCTGAAAATAAAGACCAGGAGGTGAAGAATTTTCCCAGAGCATTCATAGCAGTGGACATTCCAGATGCCCTGCAGAGACCTGACAACAGATAATCAATACTTAATAAAGGGGACTTGTTCTGGAACATCTGTGAGAACCCTCTTGGGAGACATTTTTCATGGGCCTGAAGTCCTATGTGAGCATGTGAAGAGTGACCTGCTGACAAAATTCTGGGCAAGTGCTAATGGGACCATGTTTGTACCCACTCAGGTTACACTTCCAAATGTCTTAAGAAAGTACATGGTGGGATAGCAAGAACAGGGTTCTTGAATCAGATAGATGCAGATTCAAATTCTGATTCTAGCTATGTAGCCCTAACCTCTCTGAATATTTCTTTAAGTATAAAACAGAAACAAAAAAATCTTCCTCATGAATTGTTGAGAAGATGAAATAATATAGCATATGTGGCAAATAGAAGTATGTATCCTCTCAAAAGACATGTTCTTAATCTTATATCACATTCTTGTAGTTGTGAAACCATTTGTAAATAAGACCTTTTGCAGATTTATTATCAGTTAAGGTGTGGCCAACTGAATCAGGGTGGATATTAATCCATATCACTAGATGATTTACAAAGGAAGTCACAAGTAAGAGAAAGTCATATAGGAGCCAAAGCTGGAATCCAGTAGAAACCAGAAAAGCAAACACAAGGAGAGAGTTATCACCATGTGACAGGAGGCAGAGATACAAGCCAAGGAACCCCAAAATTGTTGCAAGCCAGCACCAGAAAGCTACAGACTCTGGGAGAACGCATAGCCTTGCTGGCACCTTGATTTTGGATCTGTAGCCTCCAAAAACGTGAGACAACAGATGTTTGTTGTTTGAGCCCATCCACTGTGTGGTATTTGTCATAGCAGCCTGGAAAACTAAGACAGCGTATGTGCGTCGGAATGAGTATTTTGATACTAACCAATGTTTTCCCCTGTCCTTGTATTATTTGGTCTTCCCTCCATTTAGTCAGATGGGCTATTTGACATTTATTACTTCAGGAAAGGATTCACCTAGGAGAAAGAAGTTAGACTTTTTGCAGAGGAAAAAGAAGTTATTTCTAAGCTACTTAGTCTAAAAAACTCAACAGAGGAACAGAGAGAACTTAACAGAAGAAAAATAGATTTGTAAAACTACCTGATGTTGAACAAGACAGGACTTCCTGACCTCAGCGCAAGTAAAGATTCCCTGTCTAGGAAAGGGGGAGAAGAAGGAGGAGAAGTATTATAAGTTCAATATACAATTAGAGAGGGAGACCCTGTACCCCCTACCCCTCCATGTCTCAGAGGAATGTTCCAAAACAACATGGAAACAGTGGAGACAGTCTTAGACAACCTTAGAGGTTCTGTTACCCCAAGGCATGTGTATTAGTTAGGGTTCTCTAGGGAAACAGAATAAACAAGAGATATTTGTAAATATAAGATTTTATAAAAGTGTCTCACGCAACTGTGGGTATGCATGAGTCCAAATTCTGTAGGGCAGGCAGCAAAGTGGCAACTCTAATGAAGATGTTTGATAAACTACTCAGGAAACGAACTGGCAACTTCGATGAACTCCTCAGGAAACACATTGCTGGTTAGACGAAGGAGTGAAGGTCTTCTCCCACTCTTCCTTAAATAAAGTTTCAGTGGCTGAGAGATTTCAAATGGAGTTGAGAGAGTCTCGTGGACATTCTTATGCACTATATAGATAATACCTCTTAGGTTTTAAAGTATTAGAATAGCTAGGAGTAAATACCTGAAACTATCAAACTCCAACCCAGTAGTCTGGACTCCTGAAGACGACTGTATAACTATGTAGATTACAAAGGGTGACAGTGTGATTTTTAGACTCCCTTTATCTAGCATATGGGTGGATGAGTAGAAAAATGGGGACAAAAACTAAATGAAAAATAGGGTGGGATGGGGGGATGGTTTGGGTGTTTTTTTTTACTTTTATTTTTTATTCTTATTCTGATTCTTTCTGATGTAAGGAAAATGTTCAGGAATAGATTGTGGTGATGAATGCATAACTATATGATCGTACTGTGAACAGTTGATTGTACACCATGGATGATTGTATGGTATGTGAATATATTTCAATAAAACTGAATTTAATTAAAAAAAAGTCTTCAACTGATTGGATTAAATCCAGCTGATCAGATTCTCTCATTGTGGAAGACATGCCCTTTATTGATATAATCAGTCACAGCTGCAATCAACTGACTGATGATTTAATAAACAAGCCTTCTGGTTTATTAACCAGCCACAAATGTCCTTGCAGTAATGGTTGGGTCAGTGCTTGCTTGACCAGACACCTGGACACCATCACCTGGCCAAGTTGACACATGAACCTAACCATCACAGGAGCATTACAGACAGATAGCAAAAGACAGGAGAGAGAGGTCTGGAGCACAATATTGGGTGATAGTAGCACAATAATGTAAGTACACCAAACAAACGTGACTGTGAATATAGCTGAAAGAGGAAGGTTAGGGTCATGTAGGACACCAGAAGGAAAGATAGAAGATAAAGATTGGGACTCCATGATTTAGTGAAACCTAGAGTGGTCAATGATTGTGATTAAATGTACAAATATGTTTTTACATGAGGGAGAACAAATGTCAACTTTGCAAGCTGATAAAAATGGGGTGATATTGGGAAAAAACACAATCAATGCAGACTAGAGTCTGTAGTTAACAGTAAAATTGTATTTTGCATCCATTAATTGTAACAAAGGAAATATATCAAAGCTAAATGTCTATAAGAGGGGGATATAAAGGAGGGGTATGGGATTCTTGGCATTGGTAGTGGTGTCTGACTTTTTTATTGTATGCTAATTTAATTTAATTTTTATTTTGTTGCTTTTTAGTTGCCATTTTTTCTTTCTTTTTCTTTTTTCTTTTTACTTTTTTTTCTGCCTCTTCCTCTTTCTTTGTAGAAGAAATGGAAATATCCTTTTATAGATAGTGTTGGTGAATGCATAACTATGTGATTATACAGGGAACCTTTGATTGTTTACTTAGGATGGAATGTATGGTGTGTGAATGAAACCATCCAAAAAATAAACAGAGGGATACAAGTGCTGGAGAAAATGTAGTGAAAGGGATGTACCTAATAATCATTGTTGGGGAACTAGAATGGTGCAGCCCATCTGGAGGGCAGTGTGGTGGTTCCACAGGAAGCTAAGCATGGGGTTGCCATATGTCCTGCAACTTGGTTATTGGGTATATACTTGGAAGAACTAAAAACAGGGACACAAACGGACATTTGCATAGTGGGATTTATGGTGTCAGTATTCGTGATTTGCAGTGGCTGGAGGTGGCCTAAGGGTCCATCAACTGATGAACAGATGGTGTATACATACAATGGAATATTGAGCTGCTACAAGAAGGAATGAAGTTTTGAGGTGAATGGACATTGAGGACAGTATGTTGAGTGAAATAAACCAGAAATAAAAAGAAAAACATTATAATACCTCATGAATATGGACTAACTAAAATGTGCAATCTCTGAGAATTGAGTCTGAGAGCATAGGTTATCAGGGGAAGGCATATTGTAAAGGTTCCTGGATTGTAAGTTCTTACAGCAGTTGCATCTATTACTGAGCTATAGTGGTTATTTCTACATTCTGAGATGCTGAGCTCTTTGTGCATAAGCTGGTGGTCCCTGGAACTTTGGGTAACTGTGACACCTAAGACTCAGAACCAGAGTCTGGCAGCTATGAATGTCAGCATTACCCCATACAGCAAATATTAAGCAGTTTGAAAAAAGAGATCAGACCTCAATTAGAGATATGAATGAAATGGACTTCGTTAGGACTAAGGTAAATCAGACTAAAGGGTAAAGGATGATATTGATGGTGTTTTTAAAACTTAAACTTCTGTGTGAGATCAAAGGAAGAGATGTTTATTAGGTGCCAGATCTATATATTTTTTGTAACATACTACATAATTTAACTTGTATGGTCAGTTTATTCAAACAACGTATTTGCAAAAGACTCCTGAGGGACTGAGGGAAATGTGGAAATATTAAATTTCCCTACCTGGGGAATTAATGATATTCTCACAAGCATTGGGATCTACTAATTTAGAATTCTTGGGACTTGCCCTTATGAAGTTTGTTATTGCAAAGGAGAACCTAAGTCTACTTAAAATTGTGCCTACAAGTCACCCCCAGAAAACCTCTTCCATTGCTCAGATGTGGTCCCTCTCTCTAAGCCAACTCTGCAGGTAAACTCACTGCCCTCCCCGCTACGTGGGACAGGACTCCCAGGGATGTAAATCTCCCCGGCAATGTGGGGCATGACTCACAGGAATGAGCTTGGCTTGGCACTGTGGGATTGAGAAAGCCTTCTTGGACCAAAAGGGGGAAGAAAAAGGAAACAAAATAGAGTTTCAGTGACTAAGAGCTCTCAAATAGACTGGAGAGGTCATTCTGGAGGTTATTCATATGCATTATATAGATATCCATTTTTAGTTTTTAGTGTATTGGAATAGCTAGAAGGAAATGCCTGAAACTGTTGATCTGCAACCCAATAGCCTTGATTCTTTTTTTTTCTTACATTTTATTTTGAAATAAATTCAAAGTTATAGGAACAGTTGCAAAAACAATACAAACCCCATACATGGAACTCCAGCATTCCCTAACCGCCCCCCAATACCCCAATCCACTAACTTTAACATGTTGTCAGACCACTATTTCTTTCCCTCCCTCCCTCCCTCCCTCTCTCCCTATCAATCATCCATCGTCTATTGCTCTGTGTTCTGAACATATGAGAGCTAGCTGCACACATCCTTGAACAAACACTATAATTCACATATACAATTCCCATGAACAAGAACATTCTTTTATGCATTCCCATTAAGAGCAGCTAAGAAGTACATGAGATTCAACATTGATACAAAGCTTACATTCTATATTTCCTTTTCCTTATATCTCAACTGTGTCCCTTTGAGCCTCCTGTCCTCCATCCTCAGATCCCATCCAGGGTCATCCTTGGCATTCAATTGTCATCTATTTAGACCTTTTTTTTTCCTCAATTGTGGAAACATATATACAGCCTAAATCTTCCCATTCCACCCCCTCCCTAGCATTCCATTAGTGGGATTAATTACATTTAGAATGTTGTAATGCTATTGCCTTCCCACCATCCATTATTATAAATTTCCCTTCACCTCAAACAGCAACCCTACACTCATTTCTTAACTCCCCATTGCCCCTTCCCCCGTTTCTCTTAACCCATACTCTACTTTTCATCTCTATGGTCATATTCTCTGATAATTTCTTTGTGTTTACTGTGGGGCTTAAAATTAAACCCTTAAATCCATAAAAATCTTGTTTTTCTTTGACACCAACTTAATTTCAATAGGACACATAAACTATGTACCTATACTCCTCCATTCCCCCACCTTTATATTGTTCTTGTCAAAAATTACATATTTTACATTGAGTTCAAAACCACTGACTTGTCATTATAGTTTGTGTATTTTGTATCATGTAGGAAGTAAATAGTGGAGTTACAATTCAAAAATTACTGACTTCTATTTGTATTCCATTATGGTCAGAGATTGTGCTTTGAATATGTTCAATTTTTTTTTTTTAATTTATTGAGGCTTGTTTTATGTCCCAGCATACAGTCCATTCTGGAGAAAGATCCGTGATCACTAGAGAAAAATGAGTGTCCTGGTGATTTGGGATGTAAGGTTCTATATATGTCTGTTAAAATTCTCTGTATCTCTTTCTCCTTTCTTTGTTTCTCTGTCAGTAGGGCTCCCTTTAGTATCTGAAGTGGGGCAGGTCTTTTATTGGCAAACTCTCTCAGCATTTTTTTGTCTGTGAAAACTTTAAGCTCTCCCTCAAATTTGAAGGAGAGTTTTGCTGGATAAAGTATTCTTGGTTGGAAATTTTTTTCTCTCAGAGTTTTAAATATGTCATGCCACTACCTTCTTGCCTCCCTGGTGGCCGCTGAGTAGTCACAACTTAGTCTTATGTTGTTTCCTTTGTATGTGGTGAATTGTTTTTCTCTTGCTGCTTTCAGAACTTGCTCCTTCTCTTCAGTATTTGAGGGTCTGATCATAATATGCCTCGGAGTGGGTTTATTTGGGTTTATTCTATTTGGAGTTCTGGGCATTTATGCTTTGTGTATTTATATTGTGTAGAAGGTTGGGGAAGTTTTCCCCAACAATTTCTTCGAATACTCCTTGTGCCAGTTTGAATGTATTGTGTCCTCCAAATGCCATTATCTTTGTGGTCTTGTGGGGCAGACGTTTTGGTGCTGGTTAGATTTGCTTGGAATGTGCCCCACCCAGCTGTGGGTGATGATTTTGATGGGGTGTTCCCATGGAGGCATGGCCCCACCCGTTTGGGGTGGGCCTTGATCAGTGGAGCCATATAAACATGCTGACTCAGGGAGATGGAACTCAGTGCAGCTGTGAGTGACGTTTTAAAGAGGAGCAAGCTTGCCAGAGAGGAACGTCCTGGGAGAAAGCCATTTTGAAACCAGTACTTTGGAGCAGATGCCAGCCACGTGCCTTCCCAGCTAACAGAGGTTTTCCGGATGCCATTGGCCATCCTCCAGTGAAGGTACCTGATTACTGATGGACACTTTATGGCCTTAAGACTGTAACTGTGTAGCCAAATAAAACCCCTTTTTATAAAAGCCAATCCATCTCTGGTGTTTTGCATTCTGCAGCATTAGCAAACTAGAACACTCCTTCTAGACCTTTACCCTTCTCTTCCCCTTCTGGGACACCAATGAGTCTTAAACGTGGATGTTTTATTTTATCTATCGTATCCCTGAGATCCTTTTCAATTTTTTCAATTTTTTTCTCCATTCTTTTTTTTGTTCTTTCCTTTTCTGTTCTGTGGACTTCTAGGACACTGAGTCATTGTTCAACTTCCTCTAATCTTGTATTATGAGTATCCAGAGTCTTTTTAATTTGGCCAACAATTTCTTTTATTTCCATAAGATCTTCTATTGTTGTATTTAATCTTTATGCTCTTCTAGAGTCTTCTTTTTGTCCCTTTTATCCTGCTCCATGGTCTTCTTCATGTCTTTTATATCCTGTGCCATGTTTCCGTTCCTCAATTGTGATTGTTTGATTAATTGTGCCAAGTACTGCGTCTCTTCTGATATTTTGATTTGGGTGTTTGGGATCAGGTTCTTCATATCGTCGGGTTTTATCATATGCATTAAGCTTTTCTGTTGTTTTTGGCCTCTTGGCATTTGCTTTGCTTGATAGGGTTCTTTCATGTTGTAAAAAAATAATACCAATCTAATTTTTCAGAAATACAAGTTGGTGGCATACGCTTTCTCCAACTAACCAGCAGATGGCATCTGCGAGTCACCTATACCCCTCAAGTCAGTTCTCCCCAAATCTGTCTCTGTGATGTGTGGGGAAATGATTTTTGTGGGGTTCAGTTGGTGAACTCAGTTTGGGTTGTTGTTGGAGCTGTCCGCCCTGAACGTGGTGCGTGTGTCTGGGTGGTCAGGGAGGCAGGGCCACTTTAATAGTCAAACCTCCTGGGTGTTCCCGGAGATTCAAGGCTGCTGCAAGAGTCTAAGCCTTCATTTCAGTTCTGCCCCAGAACCTCTCTGTCGCTGACCCACAAACCACCGGCATTGATGAGGCATCCCTGGGTTTTCCGAGCGGGCCCCCCTTCTCAGCTGTGATCTTCCAGGACCTCTGCTCAGGGAAGGCTGTGCTACATCACTAGTGCGCGTCGTCCCTCAAGGGAAGCCCCGGGCCACCAGGCCGTGCAGGGGCCCTCTCTGCCTGATGCAAACATTAGTCTATGATTCTTGACTGGTGTAAGTTCTGAATGAAAGGCAGGTAGTAGAGCTGGGCCCCACCCCTTTCCTCTTAGAGAAGATAGATGTCTTAGGGGGAGGTCATTAGCATTTCAGTGGTCTCTCTCTGCCTGTGCCACACCCGTCTGAATCACAGAACTGGGAACTGAAAATGGCCGAGGCTTTCTTCACTGAGTCGAAAAAGAAACAGAGCTAGTCTGAGGTGACCCCCCAGCTCTCCAAGGTCAGTCATCACCCAAAGCCTCTGTCTACCTGTTGGGGATTCGCAGCTTGTAGTTAATTAAAAGCTCGCTAATTAAAACCCCAGTTGGAGCTCAGCTGAGCTATATTCACTTGCTGGGAGAAAGCTTCTCTCTGGCGCCAGAGGAGGCTTTGTAGCTTGGGCTGTGGGGGAGGGGCCTCCCGATTTGGATCCACAGCTCTTACTTACAGGTTTTATGCTGTGATCTTGGGCATTCCTCCCAATTCAGGTTGGTGTATGATGAGTGGATGGTCACGTCTGTCCCCCTGCAGTTATTCCGGATTATTTACTAGTTGTTTCTGTTTTTTTTTCAGTTGTTCCAGGAGGACTACTTAGCTTCCACTCCTCTCTATGCCACCATCTTAGCTCCCCTGCCTTGATTCTTGAAGACGATTATATGGCTATATAGCTTATACTGCGTGACTGAGTGATTGTGAAAACTTTGTGGCTCCCACTCCCTTTATACAGTGGAGGGACAGAAGAATAGAAAATGAGGACAGAAACTAAATGAATAATAGGGAGGGATGGGGGGTATGGGATGTTTTGGGTGTTCTTTTTCACTTGTATTTTTCTTCTTTTTTTTTTTGGAGTAATGAAAATCTTCAAAATTGATTGTGGTAATGGATGCATAACTATAGGATGATGCTATGAACAACTGATTATTGTACAACATGGATGATTGTATGATATGTGAATATATCTCAATAAAATTGAGGGTTTTTTTTTTTAAAGAACATGAACCTTTTCTGTGGTACTGACAGCTTCAATCCATCACGTACCTTAATCTGCTAATTTAAAAATATATGGTGACCTGGATATGTATGGAGAAACTGGGGTTTGGAAGATGAAGCTGGCCCAGGGAAGGAATGTTTAAGGGGCCCTGAGATTGCTGCTAATAGTTTAGGGAAGTATAAATCTCTCTCTCCCTCCCTCTCTCCCCTGTGTGTCTTTCCTGAGGCCTTCCATTATTGGGACTGTTGATCTCTTTAGTACGTTAGCTCCTCACCACAATGCAGCTTTAGCTCCTGCAAAGCTGATCTGTGGAAGGAGGTGTTAGGATAGTCCATCCCACAGAAAACAACTAAAAATGCTGGGTGTAATTTTAAAACAAAGAAACTTCTTGAAACCATCAAAGAACTGACAAGATAATAAGGAATTGTTGGGCCCAAGTCAGAGAATGAGTGAAAGGGCTAAGCACGTGTAGGGAGTTCTAGTCTATGGAGAATCTTTCAGCTCCAGATGCCAGTTGTTTCCTCTTCAGAAACATGAATCCAAATGAACCCAGATTTTTTTTTCTGACAGTAGAATTTGATCATTCAGAGCCTTCACTGAGCTCCCAGCAAAAAGGAATTTTCTTTCCGTGGATGCTAATGGATTCTCTGAGGATGTGCAGGCCCCACAAGGCCCAGAGATGGCTCTTGGTGCCACAATTCTGTCATGTGACATAACCCCCAGGCATAGTCCATCCAGCCAAGGGTGGGCATTAAAGCAAGTTGGGCTAATTTCTGGAAATTCAACCACATGGACACACAGAGACCACCACATTGCTGGAACCACAGTACTTGAACTCGAGGGTTGTGGGTGATAATCTTCCATCCACCATGTGTCCTCAGCAGCCCAGAAGGCCAGTTTGCAAAGAAAGAGTGTAGAAGCAGGCAAACAATCTTTCTGGGATGACACAAAGAAAGGGGGGGGGAGGGGATGGGAGAATAGGAAAGGGGAGTACTGAAGTCTCATTTACTTTAAGGGCATTTGCCAAATCTTGCAAACTTGAGCTACAGTTTTCATAGCCTCTTGGAGCAAGAGATGAAGTAGTCAAAGGCCAAGGTGTGGAGTCTGATATGAAACACTCCCCATTTACCCCAAATGGGTAAATCCCCTGTTAAGGGACAATCAGAAGTAAACCCAGCCCAGCCACCCCTTCCACCATGGGGCTGTGAGGAAGGTTGCCTTGGTGATAGGGGGTGAGGAGAGGCCCTGTTCCTGAGTAGGTGTACACACGGGCCAGCTCTGGCATGTTGATTTGCAGCCTGAATTCACATCACCTGTGTGGTCCAGAAAGCCTCAAGTTATGAATTTAGTTTAAATTGGTCCCAGTATGTTTGCACCCAAATGCTTGGCAGGAGCAAAAGTAAATCCCCTCTAAAGAAACGTGCCTTAGACCTCAGAATTCCCACAAATAAATTTGCAAAGAAAATAAGCAGCTTATAGGAAAAAATATATATTTAAGCAGCTTATAGTAAAATACATATGTATAAATAACTAAGCACATACACACACACACACACACACACACACACACAAACAGGGACCATATATGAGAAGCAGTATGAACTACAGAAGGAACAGATTTGTAATGTCTTCAGACATTGGAATTATCAGACATGGATTATAAAATAATAACACTGAATACTGTGTTTGAAGAAACAAAATTCTAACTTGAAAGAATCTGCAAAAAATAATTTTTTAAGTAAACAAGATTTAAAATATAAATAGAACCAGTAGAAATAAAAATAAAATAATTTAAAACATTTTCAACTATTTCATATAAGAAATTTCAAACATACAGAAAAGTTGAAAGAATGGTACAATGAACACCTTATACTCACTACCTAGATTCCAGAATTGTTAACGTTTTGCCATATTTATTTTATATTTTTTTAATTTGCTGAACCATTTGAAAATAAATTGTAGACAACATATTCCAACCCTAAATATGTCAAAATGCATCTCCTAGACATAAGAACCTTTTCTTCTACCACAATATCATTGTAACATCTAAAAAAGGAATGAAATACTAATATAGGCAACAACATGGATAAATCCCAAATACCTTATGCTAAATGCAATACACCAGACACAAAAGGCTGACAGTTTTTCTCTTTCAGTATCTTAAGTATATCATACCACTGCATTTTCAACTTCATGGTTTCTTTTCTTCTTTTCTTTTTTTTTAATAGCAAACTTTTGTTTTATTTTCACTAAGTTCCTCCTTCCCTGTTAGAAACAAATAATTCCCAGTATAGGACTTAAATTTAAAAAACAAAAAAACAAAATTCATGCAGAGTGTTATTTCTCAACATGGCTATAGAAAAAACTTAACCCATGGAAGTACACTGACTGAGATTTGGAAAACTGAAATAAATACACACTCACCACAACACTGTAATTCAGTCCCAAAGGAGTAAATGACTCTCTACCCAAAATCTAACGAATTTGGGGGGTTGGGGTGGGGATTGATAATTATATTTTATCTTGCTTTTAATATAGGGTGAATAATCAATTCTTTACAAAAATTATCTACATTAAATGTGCTTTAGAAACAAAATTTTACTTAATATTTTGACAAACTCACCTCACATTTCTTAGGTTAATTTCTGTATAAGTATTAGTTTTTACATTACTAATCATTGTACTGCTACAGCTAAAGCAACTAAATATCAGTCTATGCAGTGTTGCGTAAAAGATCTACAAACAAATGTATAGTCCTACGTTTACCAAAAAAAGGAGCTTCTTAAAGTAAAAACAAACTGGAAGAAAGCAATAATGTTCCAGATGAATGGCATTGGGAAAATTACATATAACAAATATTTTACTAGATTAGCAGGTATTCATCAGTTTCTCTCATAAGGGTAAAATGCTTGAGGAAGATCTTGAGACTAGCATCCACTCCCTCTAAACTTTCAGCTTCTACATAGTATCAGATGTTACAACTGGTATAAATGATAAATGCTTTTAGATAAAAATAAAAACTCATCTACAAAGCAAACTAGCAAAATCTGTAGTGACTATTTGTAAAAGGCTCTCTTTGTCAGTGGTAATATCCTTTAACACATATCCAGGATAGACTAAATTGAAACAGAATGTTTCTGTTACAGTAGGGATCCTTGCGTATACTTTTACTATTATAAAATTCCAAAAATACATAAATAATCCTTGTACCATGCATTATGCACCAGTTTGGGGCAGACTGATGAAGTCATGGCTACCACTTTAACAGTTAAACAATGTATCTGAAGAGTTCTGCCATCTATACACAGTGTATGGTGAGGACTCCAGGGAGGTGGCAAAACCACCTCTACATTGAAAAGTTTGGGATGGAATGTCTCCAAATCAGAGGAGAGGGGGATATGGGGAAGGGAAGTAGGCAGGGTAAGAGAATTTTAAAATAATACTGCTTGGGAAAGTATATTTTAAGATAGCTACTATACCTTGTCTATCCTTTATCCTAACCTTGAATAACTGCATGTTCATGTAAAATAAAATTTCTACTTTATAGGAAGAGGAGCAGTCTGTTAAGAAAAAGCATATTCTGTTAGGGACGATGGGATGACATCTCTCTCATAAGTGCCATTTTACTTGCTGAGTCTTTTGGCTACATCATTATATGCTATTTCAACCTCCTTATCTTTGGGACAGGTATTGGTGAACTCATCCCTACTATAAGCATTAGTTAAGTATCTTCAGATGCCTGTCATTCCTTTTGGGATATCAAAATTGCAGTACTTTTTTTTTTTTCTATTAGTTACAGTCTCTAGTTTATGCTGATTGCATCCCTCCCCCAATGCCTCCCCATTTTTAACACCTTGCAAGGTTGACATTTGCTTGTTCTGCCTCGTAAAAGAACATATTTGTACATTTTATTACAATTGTTGAATACTCTAGATTTCACCAAGTTACACAGTCCCAGTCGTTATCTGTCCTCCTTTCTTGTAGTGTCTCACATGCTCCCCATCTTCCTCTCTCAACCGTATTCATAGTTACCTTTGTTCAGTGTACTTACATTGTTGTGCTACCATCTCCCAAAATTGTGTTCCAAACCACACACTCCTGTCTTCTATCACTCTGTAGTGCTCCCTTTAGTATTTCCTGTAGGGCAGGTGTCTTGTTCACAAAGTCTCTCATTGTCTGTTTGTCAGAAAATATTTTGAGCTCTCCCTCATATTTGAAGGACAGCTTTGCTGGATACAGGATTCTTGGTTGGTGGTTTTTCTCTTTCAGTATCTTAAATATATCACACCACTTCCTTCTTGCCTCCATGGTTTCTGCTGAGAGATCTGCACATAGTCTTATTAAGCTTCCTTTTTATGTAATGGATTGCTTTTCTCTTGCTGCTTTCAGGATTCTCTCTTTGTCTTTGACATTTGATAATCTGATTATTAAGTGTCTTGGCGTAGGCCTATTCATATCTCTTCTGTTTGGAGTACGCTGCGCTTCTTGGATCTGTAATTTTATGTCTTTCATAAGAGATGGGAAATTTTCATTAATTATTTCCTCTATTATTGCTTCTGCCCCCTTTCCCTTCTCTTCTCCTTCTGGGACATCAATGATACGTACATTATTGTACTTTGTTTCATCCTTGAGTTCCCGGAGACGTTGCTCATATTTTTTCATTCTTTTCTCCATCTGCTCCTTTGCGTGTAGGCTTTCAGGTGTTTTGTTCTCCAGTTCCTGAGTGTTTTCTTCTGCCTCTTGAGATCTGCTGTTGTATGTTTCCGTTGTGTCTTTCATCTCTTGTGTTGTGCCTTTCATTTCCATAGATTCTACTAGTAGGTTTTTTTTAACTTTTGATTTCTGCCGTATACATGTCCAGTGCTTCCTTTACAGCCTCTATCTCTTTTGCAATATCTTCTCTAAACTTTTTGAATTGATTTAGCATTAGTTGTTTAAATTCCTGTATCTCAGTTGAAATGTACGTTTGTTCCTTTGACTGGGCCATAACTTTGTTTTTCTTAGTGTAGGTTGTAATTTTCTGTTGTCTAGGCATGGTTTCCTTGGTTATCCAAATCAGGTTTTCCCAGACCAGAACAGGTTCAGGTCCCAAAGGGAAGAAATATTCAGTATCTGGTTTCCCTGAGGGTGTGTCTTAGAAAATTGCTCCAGCCTTTGATGCTTCAGTGCGGGACACTGATTACGTGCTTTGACTTGGCGGGCCTGGGCTGGGGGACCTGATCAGCCCCTGGGGAGGGTGGTGGGCACGGGCGACAGCGCCCTCCACAGCCCCCCGGGCCTGGGAAAGTGAGGCCGGAGGCAGGCCCCATTTCCTCACCCAAAATACTACTGTTGGGAGAGGCTTGCCGGAGGGAACCGCCTTTTCCCCACCCCCTTATCTCGCCTGGACACTCCCCGTTGCCAGAGCAACTCCCCCACCGCCAGTGCGCATGCACAGTCACCGGAACTACTCCCGCCCCTTGTCATTCAACCTCCGCGCCCTCTCTGAACCAATCCAAGCCTTTGACCTCTACAGCTACCCCGCCCCCTAAGCGCCCAATATAAGCTGGTGTTCTCCCCTAATAAAGCTCTCTTGGTTTCATCCTCCCTCAAAGAACCGTGTCCCGCCTGCTCCTTCTCGCCGCCCTCCTTGCACGCCTCCGCCGGGGACTAGGGCCCAGTCCCCCGCCTCGCCCTCGCCTCCGGGAAAGAGCCCCCGCCGCCGGTACCCTCTGAGCAATGCCGAGAGCCGAGGGTTCAGCAACCGGCCGCCCCCCCCCACCTCAGACAAATCAACTGCGACCGCAACTGGCGCCCAACGTGGGGCACCTGCACTTGGAAGTCCTCTCCACGCAGCGGTCCAGTGACGCCACTCGCTCGCCCGGACGCCTCTCCAGCTCCCCTTCTCCTCGCCTGCAAGGTAAGGGCCGCCTCTCCCTCGCCGCTCCCGGAGCCGCCTCTCCCTCGCCGCTCCGCGTCAGGGGCCGCCTCTCCCTCGCCGCTCCGCGTCAGGGGCCGCCTCTCCCTCGCCGCTCCGGAGCCGCTCCTCCCTTCCCCACTACCCATTCTTCCGTCTGCCTCTCGTCCTTTTCTTCTATAACCCCCATTCCTCCTAACGCTCTCCCTCTTCCCCTCCATTACTTTGCTGTAGTCCTTTGTGTGTTTCTTTCTTTGTTTGGCGCCGTGTACCTCTTTGCAACTGCCCCCCCAGACTGCTCCAAAATGGCGAACTTCCTCCTTCTTCTTCTACTGAGGGGAGGAAGTGCTCTAGTGATGACGTCAGCCCTAAGCCAGACCGGAAACCGCATGCACTTTACCCCGCCCTTTCACAGGGCGGAGCTAGTCCGCCATCTTATGCCTTAGGCCCCTCCCTTTCACAGGGCGGAGCTAGTCCGCCATCTTATGCCTTAAGCCCCGCCCTTTCGCAGGGCGGAGTTAGTCCGCCATCTTATGCCTTAAACCCCGCCCTTTCGCAGGGCGGAGCTAGTCCGCCATCTTATGCCTTAAGCCCCGCCCTTTCACAGGGCGGAGTTAGTCCACCATCTTATGCCTTAGACCCCGCCCTTTCGCAGGGCGGAGCTAGTCCGCCATCTTGTGCCTTAGACCCCGCCCTTTCCCAGGGCGGGGCTGGTCCGCCATCTTGTGTCTTGGCCACGCCTACCGCGCCGCCATCTTGCGACGCTTGGGGCCTCCCACTTCCGCCTCCCCCTTCGACAAGCTCCCCCTCGGAGCCGCTGCCGGCAGCTGCCGCCGCCCCTCCCACCCCGCCAACTAACAACCCCTGGCTGCCTTCTACACCTCAAGGCAACCCTTGGGGCAACGCTGCCCCTACCCCCACTCCCGTGCCAGGCCCTCTACTTTGAGTGCACCCTGCTAAGAGCCGGCTTAAGAAAATTTGCCCCGTAGTGCGGCTCTAAATCAGCCTAGCTTCAGATCTAGTCACCCTGGCTGTTCATGTATTCGGAGAGCCGCCAGAAAAAATTGTTTGGCCCCTGAACGCAGGCAAAACCCGCCTGCTTATACGTAATAACCTGGACTCTCTTAAAAGGATTTCAGGGGAAATTCAGCTGTCATTATCCTAGCCATCGGCTGTTACAGGGACTCACCAAGCTTCCCTTCCGCAGCCCCTTCCATCCTTTCCCCTCCTCTGCACCCATCCCAGGTGCCACTACCGTCTTCACTGACGCCTCCAAAACCCGTTTTACCTTCCTCTCTTATTCTCAGGACCACCCGGAACCCCGCCTATTCAGTTATGTCAACCTTCATTCAGTCCAAGTGGGGGAAATTCTGGCGGTGTCATACGCGCTAAACGCCCACTGCAACCACCCAGTAAACATTTTCACAGACAGCCTCTACACGTATCAGGTCTGCTGAGTCCTCGCGTTTTCCACCTTTTTCCCGGGAGACTCGGCCATTGATAAAGCACTTTCTAACCTCAAAAGCATCCTAGAGCATCGACGGGATCCTTAGTTCATTAGCCACATTCGTAGTCATTCACGCCTTCCGGGGCCCCTGGCTAATGGCAATCGTATAGTAGACCAAGCGGTCTCAGCTCAGACTACCCAAGCTATGCTAACTCACACGGCTGCCCCTCCGGGGGACGCTGTTAACCAGGCCAAGTTATTGCATTCCAGGTTTCACTTTTCGGCTACGTCATTGCATCATCTATGTGGCCTCCCCCTAGATACCTGTAAACATCTTGTCCGCAATTGTGCAACTTGTGCGCCCTTTGCGCCGCTTGGCCCCCTGCAACCTCAGGGAGTCAACCCACAAGGCCTAAAGCCCAATTCTAGATGGCAAATGGACGTAACTCACGTTCCGTCCTTTGGACGCCTCAAATATGTGCATGTAATAATTAACACCTTCTCGGCCATGTGTTATGCAGTCCCCCTTGCCGGGAAAACGGCCAAACACTGTATCAAGGCCCTGAGACAAAGAATTCTCTTCATGGGAATCCCCTGGGACCTAAAAACGGACAATGGGCCTGCCTATCGCAGTGCCTCCTTTGCGGCCTTTCTTCAATTATATAACATCACCCATCATTTCGGCATCCCCTATAATCCACAGGGGCAAGCCATTGTGGAAGCAGTCCATCGCCGCTTAAAAACACAAATTGAAAAAGAAAGGGCAATGCTCCCCCAGGCAACTCCAGGGGACCTTATCATAGCAGCCCTTATTCACCTTAATCTACTCACATTCAATAAGGAAGGGCTTTCGCCCCTACATAAACATTGGGGGCCCTCATACAGGCCTACCCAGGCCCCGATGGTTTACTGGAAGGACCCAGAGAATAATGCCTGGAAGGGTCCCTCCCCACTCCTCGCCCAGGCGCGCGGGTTTGCTTGTGTTTTCCCAGATGATGCAGCACAACCAATCTGGATCCCAGGAAGGGCAATCCGGCCCGCCACCAGCAACCAAGCGTCTAACGAGACGAGAACGCCGTCGTCTCCGCAACCTAGTGCACCAGATGACAACAGTACACCTGGGCCTGGACCCCAGTCTGAGTGAACCCCCTTTTTCCACAGCCCTCCAGCCGCACCTCAGCTCCAACCAGCCGCACCTCAGCTGCAAACAATGCATCGCCAACACCACCACCCCAACCGTTTCTGCCCCCCTCTCGTTACTCCTCTCCCCTCCTCGACTTTATCCAAGCAGCCTTCACCTCGGTAAATTCCTCCCACCCCTATCTTACCTCCTCTTGTTGGCTTTGCCTCTCTACTTCTTCCCTCCTGTATGAACCAATTGCCTCCAACCTCTCCTTTTCAGAAAACACAGAGAACAGCCCTTCGGAATGCAATTGGAATACCTCTGCCGTCCCTCTAACCTTTCATTCAGTCTCCTTTACAGGAAAGTGCATCCGTCCTCGCTCAAGCAACTCTCCCAGCCTCACAGCTTGTGCCAGCTACTCCTCTCCCAGCAGCTCTGCCAAGTTTCTTATTCCCCATAACTCCTCACAGTAGCTGTGCTCCTCTACAGGACTTACCCCCTGCCTTAATGTGCAAACCCTCAATACCACTAATGAAACTTACCTCCTAATTGTCCTTATTCCTAGGGTCTTATACCACAGCGAGGAAAACTTCTTCCTCCGCCTAGAAAGAACTACAGATCCCGCCCTTCTGCAAAAGCGAGAGCCCATCACCGCCCTCACAATTGCCTCCCTCCTAGGTCTTGCAGGCGCTGGCACCGGAATCGCTGCATTAGCCAGTCAAGGCTCCGCCCTAACTCACCTCCGAGCGGCGGTTAACGAGGACATTCGTCACCTACAAAACGCTATTTCCCATCTTAAAAATTCTGTTAACTCCCTCTCTGAGGTAGTGCTCCAAAACCGCCGGGGTCTCGACCTTCTCCTCCTCAAAGAAGGAGGCCTCTGCGCCGCCCTAGGAGAAGAGTGCTGTGTATATGCCAATTCCACAGGTCTCGCCGAGGACAGCCTAAACAAGGTCCGAGAGGAACTAGAACGACGTAGAAGAGACCGTGAAGCCACCAGCTATTGGTCCCACATCTTTACCCCCCTCCTCCCTTACCTCCTCCCTCTTCTCGGCCCCCTACTAATGATCATTCTAGCTCTCACTTTAGGACCCTGCATTATCCGCAGAATCGTCCAACTTGTAAGAAAACAAACAGATGCTATTTTTTCCTCGTTCGTGCAAATCCAGTACCAGCAACTCGCCACCTCTGACGCTCCCTACTCCAAGATGACAACCAACCCTCCGCAACCTCACTGCCGCCGGTCAACCCGCCGACCGCGAGGCCCTTCTCAATCACCTGAACCTCGTACCAACCTCGAGCTCCAGTTAAACCTTCCACCTTCGCCCATCCCGCTAGCAGCGAGGCCCTTGTCGAGCGCCCGGGCGCCACACCAACGCTGAGCTCCAGCCTCGCTGAGCCACCGTCAACCCTTTTTCCCCTCCCCAACCTTCCCCTTCCCTCATCCCTTAGCGGACCTCTCCGGTAAGCTTCTTCCTTTAATTTGAAAAGAAGGGGGAAATGCGGGACACTGATTACGTGCTTTGACTTGGCGGGCCTGGGCTGGGGGACCTGATCAGCCCCTGGGGAGGGTGGTGGGCACGGGCGACAGCGCCCTCCACAGCCCCCCGGGCCTGGGAAAGTGAGGCCGGAGGCAGGCCCCATTTCCTCACCCAAAATACTACTGTTGGGAGAGGCTTGCCGGAGGGAACCGCCTTTTCCCCACCCCCTTATCTCGCCTGGACACTCCCCGTTGCCAGAGCAACTCCCCCACCGCCAGTGCGCATGCACAGTCACCGGAACTACTCCCGCCCCTTGTCATTCAACCTCCGCGCCCTCTCTGAACCAATCCAAGCCTTTGACCTCTACAGCTACCCCGCCCCCTAAGCGCCCAATATAAGCTGGTGTTCTCCCCTAATAAAGCTCTCTTGGTTTCATCCTCCCTCAAAGAACCGTGTCCCGCCTGCTCCTTCTCGCCGCCCTCCTTGCACGCCTCCGCCGGGGACTAGGGCCCAGTCCCCCGCCTCGCCCTCGCCTCCGGGAAAGAGCCCCCGCCGCCGGTACCCTCTGAGCAATGCCGAGAGCCGAGGGTTCAGCAACCGGCCGCCCCCCCCACCTCAGACAAATCAACTGCGACCGCACTTCAGGTCACTGTGCTTTTCTGCCCAGCAGGTGACGCCTGTTAGCCTGTAATTCTTGACTGGTGTGAGGAGGTGTGGCCGTGTTCCCCCAGGCTCTGGGGTCTGGTTCTGAATGGAAAGGGCCCCACCCCTTTCCTCCTAGAGAAGACAGACCCCTCAGGTGGAGGTCATTAGCATTTCAATGGTCTCGCTCTCTGCTTGTGGTGTCTCCACCCTTCCCAGAGTCACAGCCCTGGAAACTGAATATGACTGGGGCTTTCTCCACTGAGCCAAAAAAGAAACAGATAGTCCCCTTCAGACCCAGTCAAGGCGACCCTCTGGCTCTCCCAGGTCAGTCGTCACCCAAAGCCTCTGTCTGTTTTTTGGGGCTGCGTACCTGTAGTGAGCAGTTCACACTCACTACTTAAAACCCCAGTTGGAGCTCAGCTGAGCCGTATTTGCTTGCTGGGAGAGAGCTGCTCTCTGGCACCACCCGGCTCCGCAGCTTGGGCTATGGGGGAGGGGGGTCTCCCGACCTGGTTCCGCAGGTTTTGCTTACAGATTTTATGCTGTGTTCTCGGGCATTCCTCCCAATTCAGGTTGGTGTATGATGAATGGATGGTCTCGTTTGTCCCCCCGCAGTTATTCTGGATTATTTACTAGTTGTTTCTGGTTTTTTGTAGTTGTTCCAGGGGGACTACTTAGCTTCCACTCCTCTCTATGCCGCCATCTTGACCGAGAAAAATTGCAGTACTTTTTGGCTACCACCTTGACAATGTGCAGTTTGGGCAGCAGGTTGTGATCAGCTAATGTCACTTCATTGCCATCCAGAAATTTATGTGTAGAATATCTAATATCCTCCATACTATTCTCATCAATTTCATCAGGGAGGGGAGAATTCAGATATTCATGCAGTTTCTGCAGTGTTTTCAAGAGACCCCTCTCCAGTGCTTCATTAGCCTCTGGCCTTGAATTCTTGATATATGCAGAGAATTTGGCAAAGATGTCCATTCCAGCAGTATTTGATTCTGGGTGTTTGGGTGAAAGCTTTAAGTACTCAGGATGGCATAAGACTTCTTCAAGAAATTCCTCAATCTTGTTTACATCCATCTGTTTTGACTTTATTGTTGAAAGTTATAAATGGTGGGTGGGTCCCAGGAGCCAAGTTCTGCAGGTCTGCAGGCTTTCTTTCAAGTCAACAGTAGAGACACTAAATACAATGCCTTTGATCCAAAGAATGATGAAAAGCCTCTGGGAAAAGGGGCAGTTTCCTATGCTTTCACCATCACTGCCAGCCTTGACAAAGATCTTGATGATGGGCTCTTTGTCCTCCTCCTTCAGCCCTTTCAGTGGCATGGACAATGCCATGGTCGGCTCAGTGGGCTCAATGGACAGCAGCTGCTGCTGCTCTGGGGCTGTTCTGGAGCTGCTCTGGCTGCGGGCTCCCACCTCGCTGCGCTTCTCTGGAGAGTCTGTGTGTCAAGCTCACAGTGGCCTCAGCTCCACAGCACCACCCCACACTCCACCCACGACTCTCAGGCTGCCACAGTCGGAGCTGCTCAACTCTATTGTTTCTGATGAGAAATTGGTACTTAGTCATATTGAGCAACACTTACATGTAATGAATTGTTTTTCTCTTGCTGCTTTCAAGATTCTATATCTTTGGCATTTGACATTCTGATTAGTACATGTCTCAGAGTAGGTCCATTAAGATTAATCTAAATTCGGGAGTATGGTGCACTTCTTGGACATGTATATTTTTGTCTTTCATAGAAGTTGGTAAATTTTTGGCCATTATATCCTCAGATATTCTTTCTGCCTCTTTTCCTTTCTCTTCTCCTTCTGGAACACCCATGATACATATGTTTGTGCATTTTTTGCTAGCATTCAATTCTCTGAGACCCTATTCAAATTTTTCCTTTCTTTTCTCTATCTATTTTTCTGTCTGTGAGATTTCGAATGTCCTATCTTCTAACTCACTGATTCTCTCTTCTGCCTGTTCAAATCTGCTGTTGTATACCTTTAGTGTATTTTTAATCTTTTTTATTGTGACTTTCATTCTCATAAGTTCTGTTATATTTCTTTTTATACTTTCAAATTCTTCTTTATGCACACCCAATGTCTTCTTAATATCCTTTATCTCTTCAGCCATATTCCTTCATCTCTTTGAATTAATTTAGGAGATTTGTTTGAACATCTTTGATTAATTGTTCCAAAGTCTGCATCGCCTCTGAAGTTTTAATTTGTTCCTTTGATTGGGACATATCTTCCTGTTTCTTGGTATGATTTGTAATTTTTTGCTGATGTCTAGGGATCTGATTAACTTGATGAGTTTACCTTGAAGGTCAGTTTCTCTCTCTTGCGTAGGACTTTATTGTTGGTTGGCTTTTTGTTAAGGTTCTTCTTTGACATGGTTCAACTTATTCTAGACCTTTAGAATTGCCCACGTTTAACTGTTCAATTTTTTCAGCTCTTCTTCATCTGATTTTTGCACTGGGTATGTGGTACAATTTTTAAGACTGCACTATTTGTGCACTTGTTTCATTCCCAGGATAAAGTGTCTTTTCCTCTGTTCCTTCTCTGGGAATCTTGATCTGTTTTTGTTTAGCCTATATAAATAAATAAATATATATATATATATATATTTATATATATATATATGTATATAATTTTATTGAGATTTTTCACATACCATATGATCATCCAAAGTGTACAATCAGTTGTTCATGGTACCATAATATAGTTGTGCATTCATTATCACAATTAATTTTTTTCAATTTTATAACATTTTCATTACTCTAGAAAAGAAATAAAAAAAAAGAAAACTCAGTTGTCCCATACCCCACCCCCCCTCCATTATTGACTCATAGTATTGGTATAGTACATTTGTTACCATTGACGAAAGTATATTAAAATATTACTAACTGTAGTACAGAGTTTGCAATGTGTATTTCCCCCATATACCCCTCTATTATTAACTTCTACTAATAGTGTCATACATTTGTTCTAGTTCATGAAAGAAATTTCTAATATTTGTGCAATTAATCATAGACATTGTCCACCACAAGATTCACCATGTTATACATTCCCATGTTTTAACCTTCAACATTCCTTCTGGTGACATACATGACTCTAAATTCCCATTTCCACCACATTCACACACCATTCAACACTGTTAGTTAGTCTCACAATAATGTGCTACTGTCACCTCTGTCCATTTCCAAATGCTGAAGTTCAACCTAGTTAAACATTCTGCACATATTAAGCAACCACTCCCCATTCTTTAGCCTCATTCTATATCCTGGTAACCAATATTTCATTAATATGAGTTTACAAGTTATAATTAGTTCATATCATGAGATATGAAATTTTTCTTTATACTCTTCTAGGGTCTTCTTCTCATCCTTTATATCCTGAGCCATAATATTGATATTTGTGTGTAATTCTTTGATTAATTGCTCCAAATTTTGTGTCTCTTCCAGCATTTTAATTTGTTTGTTTGACTTGTCCATGTCTTCTATATCCTTCAAGTGCTTTGTGATTTTCTGCTGGCTTCGGGGCATTTGCTTATCTTGATAGGGTTGTTTTGGGAAGAGCAGAGTTAATTGAGCCTTTATATGTAATTTGGTTTGCAGGAGTGCAGTTTCCCTAGCCCACCAGCTGCTGGCACTCTACCACCACCTGCTGGTAGAATTGGGAAACTGCACTCCAGCCAACCAAATTAAATATAAATCCTCAAATAATTCTGCACTTCCCCAAATAACCCTATCAAGACAAGCAAATTCCCTGAAGCCAACAATAAATTATAAAGCATTGAAGGATCTAGAAGCTATGGATAAGCCAAATGAACAAATTAAAAAGCTGCAAGAGACACAAAATTTTGAGCAATTAAAGAAGTACAAACAAATGTCCAGAAGCAAACAAATGTAAGAATCATTGGTGGCCCAGGAGAAGAGAATTGTAAAGGGCTAGGAAGAGTGTTTCAAGACATAGTTGGGGAAAACTTCCCAAACCTTCTAGATGACATAAATATGCAAATCAAAGATGCCCAATGAACTCCAAATAGAACAAATCCAAATAACCTACTCTGAGACATATACTGATTAAATTATCAAATGCTGAAGACAAGGAGAAACTTCTGAAAGCAGCAAGAGAAAAGCAATTCACCACATACAAGGGAAACAACATAAGACTAAGTACTGACTACTCAGTGGCCACCATGGAGGTGAGAAGTTAGTGGTGTGACATATTTAAGATTCTGAAAGAGAAAATTGCCAGCCAAGAATTCTGTATCCAGCAAAGCTCTCCTTCTAAATTGAGAGAGAGCTTAAAATTTTCACAGACAAACAAATGCTGAGAGAATTTGTTAACAAGAGACCTGCCTTGCGAGAAATACTAAAGGGAGCTCTACCAGCTGAGGAAAGAAAAATAGAGAGAGAGGCCTGGAGAAGTGCAAGGAACTGAAGAGTTATTAATAAGGGTAACTTAAAGGAAAAAAAAGAGGGGAAAAATAGATCTAACAACTAAAAACCAAAGGATAAGATGGCTGGGTCAAGAATTCCCTTCACAGTAATAACTTTGAATGTGAATAGATTAAATTCTCCAATTAAAAGATACAGACTGGTAGGATGGATTAAAAAATATGGCCCATTGATATGCTGTTTACAAGAGACTCATCTTAGACCCTGTGACACAAAGTGACTGAAAGTGAAAGGATGGAAAAAAATATTCTATGCAAACATCAATCAAAAGCTGGGGTAGCCATACTAATATCAGAGAAAATAGACTTTAAATGCAAAGATGTCATAAGAGACAAAGAAAGACACTATTTATTAATAAAAGGGATAATTCACCAAGAAGAATAACAATTATAAATGTTTATGCACCCAATCAAGAAGCTCCAAAATACATGAGACATTGTCTAAACTGAAGGGCTCAGCAGAAACATCTACAATAATAGTCTGAGACTTTAATACACCACTCTGTTCTTTAGATAGAAAAACTGGACAGAGGACCAATAAGGAAACTGAGAACCTAAACAACATGTAAATGAATTAGACTTAACAGACATACATAGATTATTACATCCCAAAGTACCAGGATATACATTCTTCTCTACTGCCTATGGAACATTCTGCAGGATAGATCATATGCTGGGACACAAATAAATTTTAAAAGATTGAAATTATTCAAAGCACGTTCTTTGACTACAATGGAATGCAACTAGAAATCAACAACCACCAAAAAACCAGATCTTTCACGAATATATGGAGGTTAAACAACACACTCTTAAACAACCAGTGGGTCAAAGAAGAAATTGCAAAACAAATTGGTAAATATCTAGAGATGAATGAAAATGAGAACACAACATATCGAAACCTGTGGGATGCAGCAAAGGCAGTGCTGAGAGGGAAATTTACAGCTCTAAATGCATATCTCAAAAAGCAAGAAAGAGCTAAAACTGATGATCTAAATGAACAACTGAAGAGGCTAGAGAATGATCAGGAAACTAACCCTAAAGGAAGTAGACAAAAATAAATAACAAAGATTAAAGCAGAAATAAATGAGCTGGAGAAGAAAAAAAACAAATAAAACCAAAAGTAGGCTCTTTGAGAAGATCAACAAGATTGACAGACTCTTACCTAGACAGACAAAGTAAAAAACAGTGAAGACCCAAATAAACAGAATCAGAAATGAGAAGGGGATAATTACTACAGATCCCAAAGAAATTAAAAAAAAAAAACATAAGAGGTTACTATGAACAACTGTATGCCAACAAGCTAGACAATTCAGAGGAAATGGAAAATTTCCTGGAAACACATAAACAACCTAAACTGACCCAAGAATAAATAGAAGACATCAACAAACCAATTACAAACAGAGAGATCCAATCAGTCATCAAAAATCTACCTACACAAAAAATAGATTGGGGTGATGGATGATGGATGCACAACTATATGATGGCACTCTGAACAAATGATTATACCTTTTGGATGATTGTATGGTATGTGAATATATCTCAATAAAATAGAATTTAAAGAAATCTACCTACAAATAAAAGCCCAGGGCCAGATGGCTTCACAGGGGAATTTTACCAAATTTTCCAAAAAGAATTGACATCATTCCTGTTCAAACTCTCTCAAAGAATTGAAGAAAAAGGAACACTACCTAACTTATTTTATAAAGGTAATATCACTCCAATACCAAAACCAGATAAAGACACTACAAAAAAGGAAAACTATAGGCCAATCTCCTTAATGAATACAGATGCAAAAATCCTAAACAAAATACTTGCAAATCAAATCCAAAGGCACTGTACTGGTTTGTATAAATTATGTCCTCAGAAAAAGCCATGTTCTTTGATGCAATCTTGTGGGGCAGACATATCAGTGTCGATTAAGTTGAAACGTTTGGATTTGGTTGTTTCCATGGAGATGTGCCCCACCCAACTGTGGGTGATAACTCAGATTGGATAAATTCCTTGGAGGTGTGGCCCCACCCGTTCAGCGTGGGCCTTGATTAGTTTACTAGAGCACTATATAAGCTCAGACAGAAGGAGTGGGCTTGCTACAGCCAAGAGGGACACTTTGAAGAACGCACGGGAGCTGAGAGAGGAGCTTCAGCTTACAGAGACATTTTGGAGATGGCCTTTGTAAACAGATTTTTGCTCCAGAGAAGCTAAGAGAGGACAAACAACCCAAGAGCAACTAAGAGTGACATTTCTGAGGAGCTGAAGCCTAGGGAGGAATGCCCTGGGAGAAAGCCACTTTGAAACCACAACTTGGAGCAGATGCCAGCCGTGCCTTCCCTGCTAAAAGACATTTTCCGGACACCATTGGCCATCTTCCAGTGAAGGTACCCGATTGTTGATGTGTTACCTTGGACACTTTATGGCCTTAAGACTGTAACTGTGTAACCAAATAAACCCCGTTTTATAAAAGCCAGTCCATTTCTGGTATTTTGCATCCTGGCAGCATTAGCAAACTAGAACAGGTACATTAAAAGAATTAAACGCCATGACCAAGTAGGGTTCATTCCTGGCATGCAAGGGTGGTTCAACATAAGAAAACGAATTAATGTATTTCAACACATTAACAAATCAAAAGGGAAAAATCAAATGATCATCTCGATAGAAGCTGAAAAAGCATTTGACAAAATTCAACATCCCTTTTTCACAAAAACACTTCAAAAGGTAGGAATTGAAGGAACCTTCCTTAACACGATAAAGGGCATATATGAAAAACCTACAGACTGCATTATACTCAATGGTGAGAGGCTGAAAGCTTCCCCCTAAGATTGGGAATGAGACAATGATGCTCACTGTCACCTCTATTATTCCACATTGTGCTAGAAGTTCTAGCCAGAGCAATTTGCCAAGATAAAGATATAAAAGATACCCAAATTGGAAAGGAAGAAGTAAAACTGTCAATATTTGTAGATGATGTGATCTTATATTTGAAAAATCCTGAAAATTTGACCAGAAAGCTACTTGAGCTAAAAAAAAAACAAATTCAGCAGAGTGGCAGGATATAAGACTAATGCACTTAAGTTGGTAATGTTCCTATACACTAGTAATGACCTAAATGAAGAGGCAATCAAAAACAAAATTCCATTCACAATAGCAACTAAAAAAAAAATCAAGTACCTAGGAATAAATTTAAACAAGGATGTAAAAGACCTTTACACAGAAAACTACAAAATTTTACTAAAAGAAATAAAAAAGGACCTAAGTAGGTGGAAAAATATTCCATGCCCATGGATGGGAACACTAAAAATTGTTAAGATGTCAATTCTACCTAAACAGATCTACAGATTCAATGCAATTCCTATCAAAATTCCAACAACCTACCTCGCAGAATTGGAATAGCAAGTTATCAAATTTATTTGGAAGGGAAGGGGGCCTCAAATTGCCAAAAACATCCTAAAAAGGAAGAACGAAGTGGGAAAACTTACACTTCCACACTGTGAAGCCCACTATAAAGCTACAGTGGCTAAGCAGGGGAGAACTGGCTTGTGGAGAACAGGTGGCTCGTGGACGCCACCTGCTGGTTAGTTAGAAAAAGTGTACTCCACGAAGCTGTAGTTCTCATAATTTAGAGATAAGGACTTCAATTGGTCTACAAATCCTAAAAGAACCCAATCAAGTTCAGCAAATGCCAAGAGGCCAAAAACAACAGAAAATTCTAAAGCATATGAAAAAACCAGACGATATAGATAACCCAAGCCCAAGCACCAAAATCAAAAGGTCAGAAGAGACACAGCACCTAGAGCAGCTACTCAAAGAACTAAAGATGAACAATGAGACCATAGTACGGGATACAAAGGATATCAAGAAGACCCTAGAAGAGCATAAAGAAGATATTGCTCCCTATGGTTGTGCCTAAGAGCCTCCTCCCGAATGCCTCTTTGTTGCTCAGATGTGGCCCTCTCTCTCTGGCTAAGCCAACTTGAAAGGTGAAATCACTGCCCTCCCCCCTACGTGGGATCAGACACCCAGGGGAGTGAATCTCCCTGGCAACGTGGAATATGACTCCCAGGGAGGAATGTAGACCTGGCATCGTGGGACGGAGAACATCTTCTTGACCAAAAGGGGGATGTGAAAGGAAATGAAATAAGCTTCAGTGGCAGAGAGATTCCAAAAGGAGCCGAGAGGTCACTTGGGTGGGCACTCTTACGCACACTTTAGACAACCCTTTTTAGGTTCCAAAGAATTGGGGTAGCTGGTGGTGGATACCTGAAACTATCAAACAACAACCCAGAACCCATGAATCTCGAAGACAGTTGTATAAAAATGTAGCTTATGAGGGGTAACAATGGGATTGGGAAAGCCATAAGGACCACACTACACTTTGTCTAGTTTATGGATGGATGAGTAGAAAAATAGGGGAAGGAAACAAACAGACAAAGGTACCCAGTGTTCTTTCTTACTTCAATTGTTCTTTTTCACTCTAATTATTATTCTTGTTATTTTTTTGTGTGTGCTAATGATGGTGTCAGGGATTGATTTAGGTGATGAATGTACAACTATGTAATGGTACTGTGAACAATCGAATGTACGATTTGTTTTGTATGACTCCGTGGTATGTGAATATATCTCAATAAAATGAAGATTTAAAAAAATAAAAAAAAATAAAACAATGCCTTGAATGAGCTCAAAAAAAAAAAAAGACATTGCAAGACTAAATAAAACGATGGATGATCTTATGGAAATTAAAGAAACTGTTGACCAAATTAAAAAGATTCTGGACACTCATAGTACAAGACTAGAGGAAGCTGAACAACGAATCAGTGACCTGGAAGATGACAGAATGGAAAATGAAAGCATAAAAGAAAGAATGGGGAAAAAAATTGAAAAAATCGAAATGGACCTCAGGGATATGAAAGATAATATGAAACGTCTGAATATAAGACTCATTGGTGTTCCAGAAGGGGAAGAAAAGGGTAAAGGTCTAGGAAGAGTATTCAAAGAAATTGTTGGGGAAAACTTCCCAAATCTTCTAAACAACATAAATACACAAATCATAAATGCTCAGCGAACTCCAAATAGAATAAATCCAAATAAACCCAATCTGAGACATATTCTCATCACACAGTCAAACACAGAAGAGAAGGGGCAAGTTCTGAAAGCAGCAAGAGAAAAGCAATTCACCAATACAAAGGAAACAGCATAAGACTAAGTAGTGACTACTCAGCAGCCACCATGGAGGCAAAAAGGCAGTGGCACGATATATTTAAAATTCTGAGTGAGAAAAATTTCCAACCAAGAATACTTTATCCAGCAAAGCTCTCCTTCAAATTTGAGGGAGAGCTTAAATTTTTCACAGACAAACAAATGCTGAGAGAATTTGCTAACAAGAGACCTGCCCTACTGGAGATACTAAAGGAGCCCTACAGACAGAGAAACAAAGAAAGGACAGAGAGACTTGGAGAAAGGCTCAGTACTAAAGAGATTCGGTATGGGTACAATAAAGGATATTAATAGAGAGAGGGGAAAACTATGACAAACATAAACCAAAGGATAAGATGGCTGATTCAAGAAATGCCTTCACGGTTATAACGTTGAATGTAAATGGATTAAACTCCCCAATTAAAAGATATAGATTAGCAGAATGGATCAAAAAAAATGAACCATCAATATGTTGCATACAAGAGACTCATCTTAGACACAGGGACACAAAGAAACGGAAAGTGAAAGGATGGAAAAAAATATTTCATGCAAGCTACAGCCAAAAGAAAGCAGGTGTAGCAATATTAATCTCAGATAAAATAGACTTTAAATGCAGGGATGTTTTGAGAGACAAAGAAGGCCACTACATACTAATAAAAGGGGCAATTCAAGAAGAGGAAATAACAAACGTAAATGTCTATGCACACAATCAAGGTGCCACAAAATACATGAGAGAAACACTGGCAAAACTAAAGGAAGCAATTGATGTTTCCACAATAATTGTGGGAGACTTCAACACATCACTCTCTCCTATAGATAGATCAACCAGACAGAAGACCAATAAGGAAATTGAAAACCTAAACAATCTGATAAATGAATTAGATTTAACAGACATATACAGGACATTACATCCCAAATCACCAGGATACACATACTTTTCTAGTGCTCATGGAACTTTCTCCAGAATAGATCATATGCTGGGACATAAAACAAGCCTCAATAAATTTAAAAAGATTGAAATTATTCAAAGCACATTCTCTGACCACAATGGAATACAATTAGAAGTCAATAACCATCAGAGACTTAGAAAATTCACAAATACCTGGAGGTTAAACAACACACTCCTAAACAATCAGTGGGTTAGAGAAATTGCTAAATATATACAGACGAATGAAAATGAGAACACAACATACCAAAACCTATGGGATGCAGCAAAAGCAGTGCTAAGGGGGAAATTTATAGCACTAAACACATATATTAAAAAGGAAGAAAGAGCCAAAATCAAAGAACTAATGGATCAACTGAAGAAGCTAGAAAATGAACAGCAAACCAATCCTAAACCAAGTACAAGAAAAGAAATAACAAGGATTAAAGCAGAAATAAATGACATAGAGAACAAAAAAAAACAATAGAGAGGATAAATATCACCAAAAGTTGGTTCTTTGAGAAGATCAACAAGATTGACAAGCCCCTAGCTAGACTGACAAAATCAAAAACAGAGAAGACCCATATAAACAAAATAATGAATCAAAAAGGTGACATAACTGCAGATCCTGAAGAAATTAAAAAAAATTATAAGAGGATATTATGAACAACTGTATGGCAACAAACTGGATAATGTAGAAGAAATGGACAATTTCCTGGAAACATATGAACAACCTAGACTGACCAGAGAAGAAATAGAAGACCTCAACCAACCCATCACAAGCAAAGAGATCCAATCAGTCATCAAAAAGCTTCCCACAAATAAATGCCCAGGGCCTGATGGCTTCACAGGGGAATTCTACCAAACTTTCCAGAAAGAACTGACACCAATCTTACTCAAACTCTTTCAAAACATTGAAGAAAATGGAACACTACCTAACTCATTTTATGAAGCTAACATCAATCTAATACCAAAATCAGGCAAAGATGCTACAAAAAAGGAAAACTACCGGCCAATCTTCCTAATGAATATAGATGCAAAAATCCTCAACAAAATACTTGCAAATCGAATCCAAAGACACATTAAAAAAATCATACACCATGACCAAGTGGGGTTCATTCCAGGCATGCAAGGATGGTTCAACATAAGAAAATCAGTCAATGTATTACAACACATTAACAAGTCAAAAGGGAAAAATCAATTGATCATCTCAATACATGCTGAAAAAGCATGTGACAAAATCCAACATCCCTTTTTGATAAAAACACTTCAAAAGGTAGGAATTGAAGGAAACTTCCTCAACATGATAAAGAGCATATATGAAAAACCCACAGCCAGCATAGTACTCAATGGCGAGAGACTGAAAGCCTTCCCTCTAAGATCAGGAACAAGACAAGGATGCCCGCTGTCACCACTGTTATTCAACATTGTGCTGGAAGTGCTAGCCAGGGCAGTCCGGCAAGACAAAGAAATAAAAGGCATCCAAACTGGAAAAGAAGAAGTAAAACTGTCATTGTTTGCAGATGATATGATCTTATATCTAGAAAACCCTGAGAAATCGACGATACAGCTACTAGAGCTAATAAAAAAATTTAGCAAAGTAGCAGGATACAAGATTAATGCACATAAGTCAGGAATGTTTCTATATGCTAGAAATGAACAAACTGAAGAGACACTCAAGAAAAAGATGCCATTTTCAATAGCAACTAAAAAAATCAAGTACCTAGGAATAAACTTAACCAAAGATGTAAAGGACCTATACAAAGAAAACTATGTAACTCTACTAAAAGAAATAGAAGGGGACCTTAAAAGATGGAAAAATATTCCATGTTCATGGATAGGAAGGCTAAATGCATTAAGATGTCAATTCTACCCAAACTCATCTACAGATTCAATGCAATCCCAATCAAAATTCCAACAACCTACTTTGCAGACTTGGAAAAGCTAGTTATCAAATTTATTTGGAAAGGGAAGATGCCTCAAATTGCTAAAGACACTCTAAAAAAGAAAAACGAAGTGGGAGGACTTACACTCCCTGACTTTGAAGCTTATTATAAAGCCACAGTTGCCAAAACAGCATGGTACTGGCACAAAGATAGACATATAGATCAATGGAATCGAATTGAGAATTCAGAGATAGACCCTCAGATCTATGGCCGACTGATCTTTGATAAGGCCCCCAAAGTCACTGAACTGAGTCATAATGGTCTTTTCAACAAATGGGGCTGGGAGAGTTGGATATCCATATCTAAAAGAATGAAAGAGGACCCCTACCTCACACCCTACACAAAAATTAACCCAAAATGGACCAAAGATCTCAATATAAAAGAAAGCACCATAAAACTCCTAGAAGATAATGTAGGAAAACATCTTCAAGACCTTGTATTAGGTGGCCACTTCCTAGACTTTACACCCAAAGCACAAGCAACAAAAGAAAAAATAGATAAATGGGAACTCCTCAAGCTTAGAAGTTTCTGCACCTCAAAGGAATTTCTCAAAAAGGTAAAGAGGCAGCCAACTCAATGGGAAAAAATTTTTGGAAACCATGTATCTGACAGAAGACTGATATCTTGCATATATAAAGAAATCCTACAACTCAATGACAATAGTACAGACAGCCCAATTATAAAATGGGCAAAAGATATGAAAAGACAGTTCTCTGAAGAGGAAATACAAATGGCCAAGAAACACATGAAAAAATGTTCAGCTTCACTAGCTATTAGAGAGATGCAAATTAAGACCACAATGAGATACCATCTCACACCGATTAGAATGGCTGCCATTAAACAAAGAGGAAACTACAAATGCTGGAGGGGATGTGGAGAAATTGGAACTCTTATTCATTGTTGGTGGGACTGTATAATGGTTCAGCCACTCTGGAAGTCAGTCTGGCAGTTCCTTAGAAAACTAGATATAGAGCTACCATTCGATCCAGCGATTGCACGTCTCAGTATATACCCGGAAGATCGGAAAGCAGTGACATGAACAGATATCTGCACACCAATGTTCATAGCAGCATTATTCACAATTGCCAAGAGATGGAAACAACCCAAATGTCCTTCAACAGATGAGTGGATAAATAAAATGTGGTATATACACACGATGGAATACTACGCGGCAGTAAGAAGGAACGATCTCGTGAAACATAGGACAACATGGATGAACCTTGAAGACATAATGCTGAGCGAAATAAGCCAGGCACAAAAAGAGAAATATTATATGCTACCACTAATGTGAACTTTGAAAAATGTAATACAAATGGCTTATAATGTAGAATGTAGGGGAACTAGCAATAGAGAGAAATTAAAGAAGGGGGAACAATAATCCAAGAAGAACAGATAAGCTATTTAACATTCTGGGGATGCCCAGGAATGACTATGGTCTGTTAATTTCTGATGGATATAGTAGGAACAAGTTCACAGAAATGTTGCTGTATTAGGTAACTTTCTTGGGGTAAAGTAGGAACATGTTGGAAGTTAAGCAGTTATCTTAGGTTAGTTGTCTTTTTCTTACTCCCTTGTTATGGTCTCTTTGAAATGTTCTTTTATTGTATGTTTGTTTTCTTTTTAACTTTTTTTTTCATACAGTTGATTTAAAAAAGAAGGGAAAGTTAAAAAAAAAAAAACAAGGACAAAAAGATGTAGTGCCCCCTTGAGGAGCCTGTGGAGAATGCAGGGGTATTGGCCTACCCCACCTCGATGGTTGCTAACATGACCACAGACATAGGGGACTGGTGGTTTGATGGGTTGAGCCCTCTACCATAGGTTTTACCCTTGGGAAGACGGTTGCTGCAAAGGAGAGGCTAGGCCTCCCTATGGTTGTGCCTAAGAGCCTCCTCCCGAATGCCTCTTTGTTGCTCAGATGTGGCCCTCTCTCTCTGGCTAAGCCAACTTGAAAGGCGAAATCACTGCCCTCCCCTCTACGTGGGATCAGACACCCAGGGGAGTGAATCTCCCTGGCAACGTGGAATATGACTCCCTGGGAGGAATGTAGACCTGGCATCGTGGGACGGAGAACATCTTCTTGACCAAAAGAGGGATGTGAAAGGAAATGAAATAAGCTTCAGTGGCAGAGAGATTCCAAAAGGAGCCGAGAGGTCACTCTGGTGGGCACTCTTACGCACACTGTAGACAACCCTTTTTAGGTTCTAAAGAATTGGGGTAGCTGGTGGTGGATACCTGAAACTATCAAACTACAACCCAGAACCCATGAATCTCGAAGACAGTTGTATAAAAATGTAGCTTATGAGGGGTGACAATGGGATTGGGAAAGCCATAAGGACCAAACACCACTTTGTCTAGTTTATGGATGGATGTGTAGAAAAGTAGGGGAAGGAAACAAACAGACAAAGGTACCCAGTGTTCTTTTTTACTTCAATTGCTCTTTTTCACTCTAATTATTATTCTTGTTATTTTTGTGTGTGTGCTAATGAAGGTGTCAGGGATTGATTTAGGTGATGAATGTACAACTATGTAATGGTACTGTAAACAATCGAAAGTACAATTTGTTTTGTAAAAAAAAAAAAAAAAAAAAAAAAAAATAAGTAAAAGAAGTCGGGCACAGAAAATTACATATTGTAATTCCATTTATATGAATTCTCTATAAAAGCAAAATTGTAGAAACATAAAGCAGGTAACTGGTTGCCAGGGGATGGGGGTGGAAGTAAATATTTACTGTGAATGGGCAGGGGAGAACTTTCTAGGGTGAAGGAAGTCTTCTAAAAGTGAATTGTGGGAGGCGGGGCAAGATGGCAGACTGGTGAGCTGTATGTTTTAGTTACTCCTCCAGGAAAGTAGGTAAAAAGCCAGGAACTGCGTGGACTGGACACCACAGAGCAATCTGTCTTTGGGCATACTTCATACAACACTCATGAAAACGTGGAACTGCTGAGATCAGCGAAATCTGTAAGTTTTTGCGGCCAGGGGACCCGCGCCCCTCCCTGCCAGGCTCAGTCCCGGGGGAGGAGGGGCTGTCAGCTCCAGGAAGGAGAAGGGAGAATTGCAGTGGCTGCTCTTACCGGAAACTCATTCTACTGATTCAAACTCCAACCATAGATAGACTGAGGCCAGACACCAGAGACTCTGAGAGCAGCCAGCCCAGCAGAGAGGAGACAGGCATAGAAAAAAAACAACACGAAAAACTCCAAAATAAAAGCAGAGGATTTTTGGAGTTCTGGTGAACACAGAAAGGGGAAGGGAGGAGATCAGGCCTTGAGGCGCATATGCAAATCCCGAAGCAAGGCTGATCTCTCTGCCCTGGGCACCTTTCCTTAATGGCCCTGGTTGCTTTGTCTATTAGCATTTCAATAACCCATTAGATCTCTGAGGAGGGCCGTTTTTTTTTTTTTTTTTTTTTTTTAAATCCTTTTTGCTTTTTCTAAAACAATTACTCTAAGAAGCTCAATACAGAAAGCTTCAAAGAATTGAAATTTCGGCACGTCAAGTCAAGAGCAGAACTAAGAGAGCTCTGAGACAAAAGGCAATAATCCAGTGGCTGAGAAAATTCACTAAACAACACAACTTCCCAAGAAAAGGGGGGTGTCCGCTCACAGCCACCATCCTGGTGGACAGGAAACACTCCTGCCCATCGCCAGCCCCATAGCCCAGAGCTGCCCCAGACAACCCAGTGTGACGGAAGTGCTTCAAATAACAGGCACACACCACAAAACTGGGCGTGGACATTAGCCTTCCCTGCAACCTCAGCTGAATGTCCCAGAGCTGGGAAGGGGGAGCAGTGTGAATTAACAGAGCCCCATTCAGCCATCATTTGAGCAGACTGGGAGCCTCCCAACACAGCCCAGCAGCCCAGAACTGCCCTGGGGGGACGGCACTCACCTGTGACATAGCACAGTCATCCCTCAACAGAGGACCCGGGGTGCACAGCCTGGAAGAGGGGCCCACTTGCAAGTCTCAGGAGCCATACGCCAATACCAAAGACTTGTGGGTCAGTGGCAGAGACAAACTGTGGCAGGACTGAACTGAAGGATTAGACTATTGCAGTAGCTTTAAAACTCTAGGATCATCAGGGAGATTTGATTGTTAGGGCCACCCCCCCCTCCCCGACTGCCCAGAAACACGCCCCACATACAGGGCAGGCAACACCAACTACACACGCAAGCTTGGGACACCAATTGGGCCCCACAAGACTCACTCCCCCACACACCAAAAAGGCTAAGCAGGGGAGATCTGGCTTGTGGAGAACAGGTGGCTCGTGGACGCCACCTGCTGGTTAGTTAGAGAAAGTGTACTCCACGAAGCTGTAGATCTGATAAATTAGAGATAAGGACTTCAACTGGTCTACAAACCCTAAAAGAACCCTATCAAGGTCAGCAAATGCCACGAGGCCAAAAACAACAGAAAATTATAAAGCATATGAAAAAACCAGACGATATGGATAACCCAAGCCCAAGCACCCAAATCAAAAGACCAGAAGAGACACACCTAGAGCAGCTACTCAAAGAACTAAAGATGAACAATGAGACCCTAGTACGGGATATGAAGGAAATCAAGAAGACCCTAGAAGAGCATAAAGAAGACATTGCAAGACTAAATAAAAAAATGGATGATCTTATGGAAATTAAAGAAACTGTTGACCAAATTAAAAAGATTCTGGACACTCATAGTACAAGACTAGAGGAAGTTGAACAACGAATCAGTGACCTGGAAGATGACAGAATGGAAAATGAAAACATAAAAGAAAGAATGGGGAAAAAAATTGAAAAACTCGAAATGGACCTCAGGGATATGATAGATAATATGAAACGTCCGAATATAAGACTCATTGGTGTCCCAGAAGGGGAAGAAAAGGGTAAAGGTCTAGGAAGAGTATTCAAAGAAATTGTTGGGGAAAACTTCCCAAATCTTCTAAACAACATAAATACACAAATCATAAATGCTCAGCGAACTCCAAATAGAATAAATCCAAAAAAACCCACTCCGAGACATATACTGATCACACTGTCAAACATAGAAGAGAAGGAGCAAGTTCTGAAAGCAGCAAGAGAAAAGCAATTCACCACATACAAAGGAAACAGCATAAGACTAAGTAGTGACTACTCAGCAGCCACCATGGAGGCAAGAAGGCAGTGGCACGATATATTTAAAATTCTGAGTGAGAGGAATTTCCAGCCAAGAATACTTTATCCAGCAAAGCTCTCCTTCAAATTTGAGGGAGAGCTTAAATTTTTCACAGACAAAGAAATGCTGAAAGAATTTGCTAACAAGAGACCTGCCCTACTGGAGATACTAAAGGGAGCCCTACAGACAGAGAAACAAAGACAGGACAGAGAGACTTGGAGAAAGGTTCAGTACTAAAGAGATTCGGTATGGGTACAATAAAGGATATTAATAGAGAGAGGGAAAAATATGGCAAACATAATCCAAAGGATAAGATGGCCGATTCAAGAAATGCCTTCACGGTTTTAACGTTGAATGTAAATGGATTAAACTCCCCAATTAAAAGATATAGATTCGCAGAATGGATCAAAAAAAATGAACCATCAATATGTTGCATACAAGAGACTCATCTTAGACACAGGGACACAAAGAAACTGAAAGTGAAAGGATGGAAAAAAATATTTCATGCAAGCTACAGCCAAAAGAAAGTAGGTGTAGCAATATTAATCTCAGATAAAATAGACTTCAAATGCAGGGATGTTTTGAGAGACAAAGAAGGCCACTACATACTAATAAAAGGGGCAATTCAGCAAGAAGAAATAACAATCGTAAATGTCTATGCACCCAATCAAGGTGCCACAAAATACATGAGAGAAACATTGGCAAAACTAAAGGAAGCAATTGATGTTTCCACAATAATTGTGGGAGACTTCAACACATCACTCTCTCCTATAGATAGATCAACCAGACAGAAGACCAATAAGGAAATTGAAAACCTAAACAATCTGATAAATGAATTAGATTTAACAGACATCTACAGGACATTACATCCCAAATCAACAGGATACACATACTTTTCTAGTGCTCACGGAACTTTCTCCAGAATAGATCATATGCTGGGACATAAAACAAGCCTCAATAAATTTAAAAAGATTGAAATTATTCAAAGCACATTCTCTGACCACAATGGAATACAATTAGAAGTCAATAACCATCAGAGACTTAGAAAATTCACAAATACCTGGAGGTTAAACAACACACTCCTAAACAATCAGTGGGTTAAAGAAGAAATAGCAAGAGAAATTGCTAAATATATAGAGACGAATGAAAATGAGAACACAACATACCAAAACCTATGGGATGCAGCAAAAGCAGTGCTAAGGGGGAAATTTATAGCACTAAACGCATATATTAAAAAGGAAGAAAGAGCCAAAATCAAAGAACTAATGGATCAACTGAAGAAGCTAGAAAATGAACAGCAAACCAATCCTAAACCAAGTACAAGAAAAGAAATAACAAGGATTAAAGCAGAAATAAATGACATAGAGAACAAAAAAACAATAGAAAGGATAAATATCACCAAAAGTTGGTTCTTTGAGAAGATCAACAAGATTGACAAGCCCCTAGCTAGACTGACAAAATCAAAAAGAGAGAAGACCCATATCAACAAAATAATGAATGAAAAAGGTGACATAACTGCAGATCCTGAAGAAATTAAAAAAATTATAAGAGGATATTATGAACAACTGTATGGCAACAAACTGGATAATGTAGAAGAAATGGACAATTTCCTGGAAACATATGAACAACCTAGACTGACCCGAGAAGAAATAGAAGACCTCAACCAACCCATCACAAGCAAAGAGATCCAATCAGTCATCAAAAATCTTCCCACAAATAAATGCCCAGGGCCAGATGGCTTCACAGGGGAATTCTACCAAACTTTCCAGAAAGAACTGACACCAATCTTACTCAAACTCTTTCAAAACATTGAAAAAAATGGAACACTACCTAACTCATTTTATGAAGCTAACATCAATCTAATACCAAAACCAGGCAAAGATGCTACAAAAAAGGAAAACTACCGGCCAATCTCCCTAATGAATATAGATGCAAAAATCCTCAACAAAATACTTGCAAATCGAATCCAAAGACACATTAAAAAAATCATACACCATGACCAAGTGGGGTTCATTCCAGGCATGCAAGGATGGTTCAACATAAGAAAAACAATCAATGTATTACAACACATTAAAAACTCGAAAGGGAAAAATCAATTGATCATCTCAATAGATGCTGAAAAAGCATTTGACAAAATCCAACATCCGTTTTTGATAAAAACACTTCAAAAGGTAGGAATTGAAGGAAACTTCCTCAACATGATAAAGAGCATATATGAAAAACCCACAGCCAGCATAGTACTCAATGGTGAGAGACTGAAAGCCTTCCCTCTAAGATCAGGAACAAGACAAGGATGCCCGCTGTCACCACTGTTATTCAACATTGTGCTGGAAGTGCTAGCCAGGGCAATCCGGCAAGACAAAGAAATAAAAGGCATCCAAATTGGAAAAGAAGAAGTAAAACTGTCATTGTTTGCAGATGATATGATCTTATATCTAGAAAACCCTGAGAAATCAACGATACACCTACTAGAGCTAATAAACAAATTTAGCAAAGTAGCGGGATACAAGATTAATGCACATAAGTCAGTAATGTTTCTATATGCTAGAAATGAACAAACTGAAGAGACACTCAAGAAAAAGATACCATTTTCAATAGCAACTAAAAAAATCAAGTACCTAGGAATAAACTTAACCAAAGATGTAAAAGACCTATACAAAGAAAACTACATAACTCTACTAAAAGAAATAGAAGGGGACCTTAAAAGATGGAAAAATATTCCATGTTCATGGATAGGAAGGCTAAATGTCATTAAGATGTCAATTCTACCCAAACTCATCTACAGATTCAATGCAATCCCAATCAAAATTCCAACAACCTACTTTGCAGACTTGGAAAAGCTAGTTATCAATTTATTTGGAAAGGGAAGATGCCTCGAATTGCTAAAGACACTTTAAAAAAGAAAAACGAAGTGGGAGGACTTACACTCCCTGACTTTGAAGCTTATTATAAAGCCACAGTTGCCAAAACAGCATGGTACTGGCACAAAGATAGACATATAGATCAATGGAATCGAATTGAGAATTCAGAGATAGACCCTCAGATCTATGGCCGACTGATCTTTGATAAGGCCCCCAAAGTCACCGAACTGAGCCATAATGGTCTTTTCAACAAATGGGGCTGGGAGAGTTGGATATCCATATCCAAAAGAATGAAAGAGGACCCCTACCTCACCCCCTACACAAAAATTAACTCAAAATGGACCAAAGATCTCAATATAAAAGAAAGTACCATTAAACTCCTAGAAGATAATGTAGGAAAACATCTTCAAGACCTTGTATTAGGAGGCCACTTCCTAGACTTTACACCCAAAGCACAAGCAACAAAAGAGAAAATAGATAAATGGGAACTCCTCAAGCTTAGAAGTTTCTGCACCTCAAAGGAATTTCTCAAAAAGGTAAAGAGGCAGCCAACTCAATGGGAAAAAATTTTTGGAAACCATGTATCTGACAAAAGACTGATATCTTGCATATACAAAGAAATCCTACAACTCAATGACAATAGTACAGACAGCCCAATTATAAAATGGGCAAAAGATATGAAAAGACAGTTCTCTGAAGAGGAAATACAAATGGCCAAGAAACACATGAAAAAATGTTCAGCTTCACTAGCTATTAGAGAGATGCAAATTAAGACCACAATGAGATACCATCTAACACCGGTTAGAATGGCTGCCATTAAACAAACAGGAAACTACAAATGCTGGAGGGGATGTGGAGAAATTGGAACTCTTATTCATTGTTGGTGGGACTGTATAATGGTTCAGCCACTCTGGAAGTCAGTCTGGCAGTTCCTTAGAAAACTAGAGATAGAGCTACCATTCGATCCAGCGATTGCACTTCTTGGGATATACCCGGAAGATCGGAAAGCAGTGACACGAACAGATATCTGCACGCCAATGTTCATAGCAGCATTATTCACAATTGCCAAGAGATGGAAACAACCCAAATGTCCATCAACAGATGAGTGGATAAATAAAATGTGGTATATACACACGATGGAATACTACGCGGCAGTAAGAAGGAACGATCTGGTGAAACATATGACAACATGGATGAACCTTGAAGACATAATGCTGAGCGAAATAAGCCAGGCACAAAAAGAGAAATATTATATGCTACCACTAATGTGAACTTTGAAAAATGTAAAACAAATGGTTTATAATGTAGAATGTAGGGGAACTAGCAGTAGAGAGCAATTAAGGAAGGGGGAACAATAATCCAAGAAGAACAGATAAGCTATTTAACGTTCTGGGGATGCCCAGAAATGACTATGGTCTGTTAATTTCTGATGGATGTAGTAGGAACAAGTTCACTGAAATGTTGCTATAGTATGTAACTTTCTTGGGGTAAAGTAGGAACATGTTGGAAGTTAAGCAGTTATCTTAGGTTAGTTGTCTTTTTCTTACTCCCTTGTTATGGTCTCTTTGAAATGTTCTTTTATTGTATGTTTGTTTTCTTTTTAACTTTTTTTTTCATACAGTTGATTTGAAAAAAGAAGGGAAAGTTAAAAAAAAAAAAAAAAAGAAAAAAGACAAACAAGGAAAAAAAAAAAAAAAAAAAAGATGTAGTGCCCCCTTGAGGAGCCTGTGGAGAATGCAGGGGTATTCGCCTACCCCACCTCCATGGTTGCTAACATGACCACAGACATAGGGGACTGGTGGTTTGATGGGTTGAGCCCTCTACCATAAGTTTTACCCTTGGGAAGACGGTTGCTGCAAAGAAGAGGCTAGGCCTCCCTGTATTTGTGCCTAAGAGTCTCCTCCTGAATGCCTCTTTGTTGCTCAGATGTGGCCCTCTCTCTCTGGCTAAGCCAACTTGAAAGGTGAAATCACTGCCCTCCCCCCTACGTGGGATCAGACACCCAGGGAAGTGAATCTCCCTGGCAACGTGGAATATGACTCCCGGGGAGGAATGTAGACCCGGCATCGTGGGATGGAGAACATCTTCTTGACCAAAAGGGGGATGTGAAAGGAAATGAAATAAGCTTCAGTGGCAGAGAGATTCCAAAACGAGCCGAGAGATCACTCTGGTGGGCACTCTTACGCACACTTTAGACAACCTTTTTTAGGTTCTAAAGAATTGGGGTAGCTGGTGGTGGATACCTGAAACTATTAAACTACAACCCAGAACCCATGAATCTCGAAGACAGTTGTATAAAAATGTAGCTTATGAGGGGTGACAGTGGGATTGGGAATGCCATAAGGACCAAACTCCACTTTGTCTAGTTTATGGATCGATGTGTAGAAAAGTAGGGGAAGCAAACAAACAGACAAAGGTACCTAGTGTTCTTTTTTACTTCAATTGCTCTTTTTCACTCTAATTATTATTCTTGTTATTTTTGTGTGTGTGCTAATGAAGGTGTCAGGGATTGATTTAGGTGATGAATGTACAACTATGTAATGGTACTGTAAACAATCGAAAGTACAATTTGTTTTGTATGACTGCGTGGTATGTGAATATATCTCAATAAAATGATGATTAAAAAAAAAAAAAAAAAAAGTTAAGTAGTTGTACAGGTTTAGGAGGTTACATTTACAATAGCAGGAGGCACTGAAAAATATGCTTGTTATGTGTAGTTTCATTTAAAAATACTAATTAAAAATTATATTCAGAGCATGTATACATTTATATCATATCCTGATTTGATGAAATAATTATATATTACTTTTACTGTCAAATGAAATGAAGGAAAATATAGGATGATTATTATCATCACTCCTTGATTTGACAGGTGAAAGGGAGTAGCTTTCTAAATTCTGACATAAATGATTTTATATTCATTGCATTTAAAACATTCTGAAATGCTGCCATGTAATTTTATGAATGTGAAATTGTTACATTTATTTAAAAACACATAGTAGTTTCATTTGCTTCTGAACATCTGGAGACTTTATGGAGAGGGTTAAAAAAAAATGGTAACCAGTTGGATCAAATGGCTAGCACAGGCCCAAAGTGAATACTGCTGTGTGTTTGAAATAGGTTCTCTTTCTGAATTTTCTGAAATTTAGGCCTGATCTGATTAGGAAGCACCCGAGGTCCTTAGAGTGGAGCGTAATCTTTCACCCAAATTGGCTTCTCCCCCAGGGTTTTGATCTATGACTTGGTAAGAGCTTTAATCCTTCTCTCTGAACTGTAGCTCCCTTAATTCAGTTCCCAGTTCCCAGAAGACCAGTTTTGAGGACGGTTTGATCCTGGTAGATGTGGAGAGGAAGCAAAAGCACTTTGATTTTTGCTAATGTATACCCATAGAACCCACTTCCAGATTTGTCTTTTTTGTCCTTTCCTCCTCTCTCCCTTTCTTCTCTCTGGCTTCCTGTCATTGTCTTCTTGCTCATTATCTGTCCACATCCCCTGTAAGACAGCAAGCAAATCCGTAATCAAAGCTCTTGCCTGATTTAAGCTGTGAGACTTGGTTACATGAGGTCTTTGCCCAAGGGACTTCATATTTAGTGTGTTCATGATTGGATTAATGAAACAGGGAGCAGGTGACAAATTTAGCCTGTGGAAGTCCCATTCAGAAGAGCAAGCATTTGAAAGGGCTGAAAAGACATACCAGGGATTCTAATCAAGCAGGGTGGTTTAGATGAAAGGTCACAAATGAAATTTAATGTGAATTATACTAAGGTAATTTATATTAAGAAAATAATTTATGCATAGTACATTATGTCATCGCTTTACTTTTGCTTTTGGAACCTTTGTGGAGTAGAGGAGGCAATGCTGTTCCTTATAGCAGAGATTTTAATGATTTACAAAAGAAGGAATTAGAACATGAACATTATAAAAGAAAATTTACCATGGTGGAGACCAAAACTGAGGAACAAAAATGTAAAAAGGGAAGCAACAAAGGTAAGATTCTTGTTTCTTCTTCTGTACTTCCCTTTCTCCACATACCTACCCAAGTATTTTCAAAACACTTCTATTTTATACAATATATTCTGATTTAGTGAAACTTCACTGGTAAAAAATTTGATCTGCACTCCCAATATATGTATTTTATTTACAATCTATATATGTATTCTACGTGTTCTTATTTACATTGTATAAAGCACTTAACATAGATATTTTATAGGATGAGATAAAGGTAAAATAAACTCTTTAACATTTAATTTTTTATTAATGGTATAAAAGCCTTTTACTCATTGAGCAATCATTTTTGGTGAGAGCAATGTCATTAAATATGCTTCATTATTTTAACTTAGCTTCTTTGTGATACAGGGATTTGAAGGTTGGTTTCTAAGTTGTTCATTATCTTTTACTTCATTGTTTTTATTGAAATATGATTTGCATGGAATAAACTGCACCTATCTTAAAGTATATAGTTTGATTAGTTTTGACCCAAGTGGTTAATTTTGATAATTAGTTTTAATAGCTGATATCTAATATACAAGAAACAGTTTAGGCACCATTCATTATTAAAGATAATTGATGTAAAATCCAAAAAAAAAAAAAAAAAAAAAAAAAAAAAAAAAAAAAAAAAAAAAAAAAAAAAAAAAAAAAAAAAAAAGTGAATTGTGGTGATGGCTGCACAACCATATGTTACCAAAACTCACTGATATGTACCTTAATATGGGTAAATTTTATGGTGTGTCAATTATACCTCAATAAAACTGTTTAAAAAAAAAAAAAAAAAAAAAAAAAAAAAAAAAAAAAAAAAAATAGGGGAAGGAAACAAACAGACAAAGGTACCCAGTGTTCTTTTTTACTTCAATTGCTCTTTTTCACTTTAATTATTATTCTTGTTATTTTTGTGTGTGTGCTAATGATGGTGTCAGGGATTGATTTAGGTGATGAATGTACAACTATGTAATGGTACTGTAAACAATCGAAAGTACGATTTGTTTTGTATGACTGCGTGGTATATGAATATATCTCAATAAAATGAAGATTAAAAAAAAATCTCAAAGACGGGCTAGTTAGCTCTCTCGGATAGGCTGTAACCTCTGGAGTACGCAGCCAATGGGGAAACTGGGGAGGGACTTGCCGTATTAGGGGTAGGCTATAACTATCGCCATGTTCTTTTTCTGGCATGCCTGCCATGTTTCTGGCTGTGTGTCCATTCTTGCAAGATCATGAATAAATTCTTTTCTCCTCCAAAAAAAAAAAAAGAATATAGTCTTTTCTGGGGTCCAAAACAGATCCAAAACAGCCCAGGGGTATACTGGGCTTTTTTTTTTTTTTTTTTTTAAGCCTGATTCTTACATGGTTGGCTTTAGAATTAAGGCTTTAGAAGAGGCCATACTGTTTCTTACTCTGGCTTTTTCCCCTTTATTTTGCATCTCTGTCTCAAATGGGAACCAGCAGCTTCCCAAGTCCATGACTGGTCTCTTTGCTTCAGCCCATCCAGAGAACTGCAGCATCCAGTCTGGGAGGTAGTGCAAGGACGAGTTTTTGTCTTTTAACTGACAGATGTAAACCATTTACATGTATTGGGATCACTGCTCTATTTGGAATCTTTCTTCCCATCTTACTGCTTTCTATTTGTATTGCTTTTTTCTATTCTCTTTTTTCCTTCTTTAGGATTTTCTTTATTCTCTTCCCCCACTCCCAACCACGGATCAGTGGTTTTCAATGGTTTAACTTTGTATGAAGTTTTTATTGTTACAACGATTATTCAGGGCAGTGTAGTGGTAGCCTGGACATCTTGCAATGTGCAAAATGATCCCTTATGGCAAAATAAAAGGCTGCATCCTGAACAATTTTTGGAAGTCCTGCTAGATATTCATATTAATAAAAATCCTGTTTATAATTTTCTAAGCCCAGAACCTAACCCCATGTTACACTTGAAGTCAAAGTATTTTTTGCATTGATTTAATATATGCTGACATTTGTAGGGATGCGACTACTGTAAACTGGGAAAAGATACCTTGTTTTGTCCTGTACTTATTAAGAATTATTTCACATTATGGAAGATCACATTGCAGATGGCACACCACTCATGGCATCAGCCTGCAGTTGTAGCTGTCACATTTTATGGTAACTCTATGTATATGTACAAGCATCTGACTACTTCACTGCTTTCTGTTAGTAAAATATCTCCAGCATTTATATATTTTATATGTAATACAAATATATTTCATATCAGTTTTATTATACTTATTTCCTTTTAGTTCTCCATTAAATAATAAGAGGGCAATATATGCTTTTTTGGAAATTATGTATGCAGATAGATTATATCATCTATGAATTTTATTTCAGGATAGTTAAGGAAAGGAGTGCTATAAAAATGTATGTAATGGAAAAAGGCCCATTAGATCTCATGTTTGAAAATTAAATCTTGTAAGTATTAATTATCTATTTCTAGGTAACAAATTTTCCCAAAACTAGTAGTTTAAACAATGGTTAACATTTATTATCTTACAGTTTCCCTGGTTCAGGAATTAGGGATCAGCTTGACTAGGCAGTTATACCTCAGGGTCTCTCTTGAGATTGCAGTCATCTGGGACTGGACCTGTAGTCAACTGAAGGCCTGACAGGGGGTCCCTTACATGATTGGCAAGTTTAAACTGGCTGTCGGCGGGAGATTTTGGTTCTGCTCCTTGAAGAGTGCTCCATGTGGTTCATTTTGTTCTTGCTCCATTAGGTTCCTGGTTCATGTGGACACAGTAGTTTGAGTGTCCTCAGCCATTTGGATGGCTTCCTCCAGAGAGTATGATCCAAGACAGTAGGGCAGAAGCCATAGTTCCCTTTATGACCTAGCCTTGGAAGTCATACAGTCACTTCCTCTGCAGTCTTCGAGTCCTACAGACCAATGTTGGAGGAGACTTCTCGTAAGCATAAATTGGAAGGTGAGGATCAGTGGGCACCCTCCTGGAGACTTGCTATCACACTATAGATGATTGATGGTTATACATTTCTCTCCATCCTTTTAGTGATTATTTCTAAATTTTGAAGTGTGTGCATCTCTAAAGGTAATACTTCTACTTTCCTCCTGAACAATATATGGATCTTAGAATGCTTTAATTCCAATTGCCTCCTTCCTGGATTTTATATTATCATCAAGTGTTTTATTACCACCTTGTTTTTATACCTTCTACAGTTACTATGATTATTATTTAATACATTCAAAGTTTGTGTGGATTTACCCATATATTACCAATTTCTTTGTCTACCAGTTCTTCCTTCTGGTTTTAATTTCCTTCTTCAAGAAATATATCCTTTATTCTTTTAGGGAGCTCTGTTTTTTTGGTAATCCCAGTTGTTTGTCTGAAATTTTCTTCATTTTTACCTTTACCCTTAAATGATAATTTACCTGTGCACAGAATCCTAGTTTCACACTTTCGTTCCTCAGCATTTTAAGGCTAATACTCTATTGTCTTTTGCTGCTCTGTTCCGAATTTTTTATCAGACTAATTGCTATTATTTCATAAGAAATTTTCTATTTTATACTTGCTTCTGCCAGTTGTCCTGGGGTTATTATTAGCCCTGGATCATTTTATATTCATTTTCTCCCTTGTGGTTCCTGGACCCTGCAGGAATTGATAATTTGAATCTTAAACCACCTGAGGGCAGGCTCATAGGTAGGAATTCTGAGGGATCTATCTATCTATATCTATCTATCTATCTATCTATCTATCTATCTATCTATCTACCTTAATCTACATCCTTCCTCCAGAAGCTCAGGGGCTGAGAGACAAACCTCATCGTTCCTTCCCATTGCTGAGGGTGGATTTTTCCTATTCTGTGCATTTACATTTTTGCGAGCAAGTTCTTCAAAGTTCCCAGCTTTAAAGTACATGGGACAGGGAGTTCCCATTTAGCCCACTAAATGAAGGTCCAAGGCCTTGTCTCTTGTCCCCTAGTGGCCTTTAACCACACCTAACCAGACTTACAACCTCTTCCTCTCTGCTCCTCAGTCCCGACATCATTGCAAACTCATTGATGAGTGATTGAATTCCCTGTTCATTTTTGGCCCCTGCAGATTTCTCTTTATGATTTATTTATTTATTTATTCATTTGAGATCTCAGCTACAAACTTAAAAGAATGCTTGTTATGATTTGGGCAGCATTTCTTGGCATTTTATTCTCAGGTTTGTGCCTGCTACATTGCCCCATATCCTTTCTTTGCACAGGTTACAGTATTCTTGATTAGAAGTCTGCTTTCTTTTACTCCAATTGTATCTTCCTGAAAGATATGATTTTTCCTATTCTAACCTTGATTTGACTTGGTTATTTCTCAACTTTCTCTAATCGCACATTAACAGACTGTTTCTTAGGATGGGTCAAATCTCCAGATGACCAAAACTGAGGCTCTTTAACTTTATTCTCAGGGTGAGGGGAATCATCAGCTTTGAGTGCATCCCACTCAGATAATAGTATTTAAAAATACTTAATACGAGTAGCAAATATTCTTTATTTAAAAATAAAGGATAAAATAACAAACCCTCATTTTAAAGGTAAGGAAACTAACTGGAATCCTGATGAGAGAAATATGTTGACAAATTTATTGAAAGAAAGCAAGTTGAAAATCGTTTATTCAAACCCCTCGATGTGCCAGACCCTGCACCCATGCTTTCTTGGCTTGAAAGGGTTCTGGTATTTTCCTCCTGCTGGATGGGGTCGCTACACCAGCTGGCTAAGCAATTAATTTACAGATTGGGGAATCGGTATGAGAGTTGCTCCAGTGCCGATAATTTGGATTCTGACAGGAGCTGCAAAATATGAAAAAATTACTGCCATCAGCAGTTGGGTCTACCAATAAAGCTTGTGAACTTGAAAGGCGAGGAACCTGCTACTGCTGAGACCGAAGCTTCCTCCGGAAACCAGAAATCAATACCGCGACTACGAGGTTGGCCTTGGAGCTTGGAAAGGAGGGAACCAGAGGTTGCAAAGTAAGATGCAGCAAGAAGGCAGCAACCGAACAGCCAACCCGGAGAGCTGAGAGAGCTGGGAAAGCTGGGAGAGCGCTCCCGGACTGGCCGCGAACTGCGCGTGCGCGCAGCGGGGCGAGAGGGGCGGAGCATGGGGGCAGTCAATGAGCCTGCGCAAACGGCGCAGCGAGGTGGGGGAGGGCGGTCCGTGTGTGTCTGTGTTGTTGTTCGGCGGCAGCGGCGGCGGCGGTAAGATGGCTGCCCACGGGGGCTCCACGGCGTCCTCGGCGCTGAAGGGGTTAATTCAGCAGTTCACGGCCATCACCGGTAAGAGACGCGGTTACCGGAAGGTGGAAAGTGGGGTCCAGAGCGGGCGGCGGGTCTGCCCCGGGCTTTTCCCTACCTGCATGCATTCCTCCCTCGGGCTTTACCCACAGCTACTGTCTTCCCTCCTGAGGAAGAGGCGACGACGGCGTCGGGGTCTCCGGGTTAGGCGGGAGACAGACCCCCTCCCCCACCCCCCGCTCGTTCTCCGTACCCTTGTTCTCGGTCTCCTTGCAGTGTGGAGGGAGACCCTCTAACCCCCTGCCTGTCCAGTCTAGGCGAATGGGCCGAACCCATCCGCCCCCGCCGGCCCGGAGACCTGGGGGCGGGAGGAGTGGGGGGCCGCACCCGGGCCACCGCCCTCCTCCTCCTCCATCATCTCTTCTCTGTGTAGGATTGGGGTAGAGTGCACCACCTCACCTTTTTTCTTTCTTCCCCGGCCGGGTCATTCGCCCCCCGTCCCTGGCCTGCCCTTCCCCTTTCCCGGCCCCTCGGAGCCATCGCCATAGTCCTGGCGTGTTCGGGCCCTCCCGCCTTAACGGCGATGCTGGTGGGTTCGGCAGCGCCTTTACAGATCCCGGGGATAGGCTGCCAGAAAGGAGCCTGCTGAGGAGTACTTTAGGGCCTAGGGTTTTAAGGGAAGAGTGAGGGGGGAATTCCCCTCCCTCCAAGCTTGATTGTGGAGGTCTGGAGGAATCCTGGGTGCCGTTTCCCACCTCCCCGTAATAAAATTGTAAAGACCGAGTAGATGGCGCCGGGGCCTCCTGCTGCTAAAATAGGGATGGCGGCAGAAACTTCTCGGAGAGAGAATCTGTTTCTGGGTGTCAGTATACCTAAACCCTAGGCGTAGGTTTTTCTTTTCCTTTGGACCCCTGCGAAGGGCACGCAGATCTTCTTACCGCCTGGAGAAAAGCCCTATGCAGTTCTGTGAATTCCCTATGTCTTGTTTCTCTCTGATGGTGCTGAACTTTTTTTGCATGAGTTATTAGAGGGCGGAGCAAATGATGAAGTTCTCTGTGGAGTGATTTGAGAGAAGAGTACTCCATGTGCCTGAGTGTAATTTTGCCGTTCTAGTTTGTCATTTTAGGAGGAGGTCAGAATGTTAGTTCCTTCCTTTAGCAGATGTATACTTAATCTGGTAATTTGTTAGATGCAGGGAATGTTTAATGTTCTTAGAGTTTGTCGTGCAAGATCTGGTTAGATAAAATTTTATATTGCTTTAACCGTTACAGGTTGTTTGGAAATTATCATTTTATAATTAAAACTAGTTTTATGTTTCACTCTGTGGTTAATAACTAGATATTTGATGCATTATCTAGCGTGTGGGCATGAAATACCACATCAAAGTTGGTCAAGTAGAATTTGTAATAAAATTAAAGTGGGAAATGGGATGATACTTTTCATAGTATTTTTAAACTTTTGCGATATATTGAAAATGTAATGCATTTCCCAGTATCTAACTAAATCATTGTTAGAGGGAATATTAGAAAACAACTGTGTATGTAAGTTAACATTGTTGCATTATTTTTATATAGAAAAATCCTTGTAGTGAATCAGCTATGGAAGTGAATATCCATTATTAATCCTTTCTTTAGCGTTACTAGTGGTGATTTGATTTAAAATGCCATTTATTTAATTTCAGTTTATGTTAACTATTACCCCCTCAAGAACTCAGATTGCCTTAACTTTACATTATCTCTTCTAATTCAACGTTTTTGTCAGAGACAAAAGTCAAAGTGTGCCTAGCTGAACTGACTCGATTTAGTTTTTCTGTTTCTGTCTGCTAGTCTTCACTGCTTGTTTCTTGGTCATAGGACTTTCTCTTCCTGAATCAAATTGGAGTCCCTCAGTAGACAGTGTTATCTGGAAATCTACAAAAGGGAAAATACCTTAGGTTGTTCTTAATGTATTGTGAATTTCTATAAATAATTTTTGGAGTTCTTTTTATATGATAGGGATTATCCATTAGAAACACAGGATTGAGCCCCTTCAGGCTTTTTCACATATTTTACAAAGAAATTTTGGTGTTCTCTCTCTTGACATATATTTGAAAGTGTTGTGTTTATGATATAAAGGTGTTTTATTCTTGCTGGATGAATCAGACTGACCTTAGGCACATATGCTCTGATTTCAAAAAGATTTTACTTATTTGGAATTTCATTATTCTGATAAAAGCACTGCATCTTCAAAAATGCTGTCAATCTACCTTTCTTTATGGCATTTAGAAATAGAAGGGAAAATTGAAAGATTTCTTGTGAAGTCTTATTTCTCCCTAAATAGAGCAAATCTTTTTAATACTGGAGTATGAGATAATGAATCTGATTTTTAAAAATTATTAAAAAGATATCATGACAACGTGAAATAACTTTGAAAAGGGGGGTGGGGGATAAATCTCCACTCTCAAAACAGTGGTATTTATCTTGCATGTTAGTTTCCAATTCTTGTTCATATACTTATTTTTACATTGATCCTAGTGTACATAATTTGGAATTCTGAAGTTTTTCACTTAGTATTACATAATAAACATTTTTTCCATGATGAAAGCCTTTAATAAGCAGTCAACAAAACGTTCTCTAAAGTAGTCACATTGAGAAACTATCAACCTCTACCATTGATGCCTTCAGAGTCATTTAAACCAACGTAAGATAATCAGTCCTGTTACTTTATAGTCGTACCACATTTTACAATATTCCATTTGATATATCTTGAGATTCATAATACATGACTTTGAATGACTGTTGGCTCCTTTCAGAAGTCATTTCAGTTCTCAAAACATGAAGAAAGAATTTTTTGCTGGATCTGAAGGTAATTCCAAAAGAACAGTTTTTAAAATATTTTAACCATGGAAGTATCTTATTAACACCAGCTTGGGCTGATACCCAGCCACACACATACAAAATGCACAGATGTGGTCAGATGATTCATGAGGTGGAGGTATATAGAGCATAATAAAATAGGTAAAAATAGGCAATCAGAAGGTAAAGACAGTATGAGGGAATAGAAAGTAGAAAGTGAGACAAGTACAACAGGTTGCTAGTATAGCACTTCTATAGAGCTTTGTGCAAAGGAGGCATTCATATATTTCGTAAAATTATAAAACCTCAGTTGTAGAAGAGACCTTAGTTTAATCTTTTTCTAAAACTGAGTGAATGCATATTCATTAGAAAAATTAGAAATTGATGTGTGTAGTACTTGTTTTTTGTGATGAATTTCGATTCCTATTCTTTTTTATAATATGTTTCTCTTAGATTGGTATTAACATGTGTTTAAGTTCTTTGTGTCAGGAAAGGTTGTCCCAAGTTTTCTAGATATCAAAAGACAACTTTTGGAATTTTAAAAATTATTTCATAAGATTATAATAGTTTGAGCAGAATTTTAAGGGCAGTAATAAATAGAATGAAATCTTAGTAATAAATTCAGTATTTATTATTAAACTACTGTGTGCCCCAGGCATGGTTCAAATCCTGAGGATACTACTATGAGTAAGACATGGTCTCTGTCCTCAAAATGCTTAAAGTTTAATGGGAATACAGACATATAAATAGGGATTGTAATACAGTGGAAGAATGGTAAGGAGGTATTATGGGACCACGAAAGAAGGGAGGTCAAGAAAGGCTTTCCAGAAAAAATAATTTCTTAGCTAAACCCTGGAGAATAATTTATCTGAGAAGCTGTGTTTCTGGCAGGCGGAACGTGTGCGCAGGCCTGGAGAAGAGAGGGATAGACACATACAGGCAAGTGAAAGGAGTGACATAGGTTTAGGGATTGATGATAACTTGAAATGAATATAGCATAGCTAGCGGGAGGTGCATTAAAAGGAGCTGAAGAGATAAGCAGGGGCCAGATCAGGAAGGGCTTCGTAAGCCATGTTAAGAAATCCGGACTTTATTCTGAGTGTAGTAGGGGTCAATGAAGGGTTTTAATTAGGGGAGTGACATAATCTGATTTGGGTTTTTTAGAAGAAACTACACAACTGTAGTGGAGAAGAGGTAGGATGGGAGATAAATAGATGACTTGCATATATTCAAGAAAGAAACTGTTCTGAAAAAAGTAGTGGCAGAGAACTGGACTCTGAAAGATATGGGAAGAAGTTGTAGGAGTCAGAATGAAGTTTAAGATTTGTTTTGATCATTTAGGTATGTAATGGTGCTATTGATGAAGGTATGGGATAGTAGAAGAGGTTTGGGGCGAAGATGATTAGTTCAGTTTGGGGTAAGTTAATTTGCTGCTAATGGGATTTCCAGAAGGAGCTCTTCAATAAACAAATGGGTATTTGGGTCAAGAAAGATAAATGAGATCTGAAGAGTCATACTGATGGCAATTGAAGCTATAAAATTGTCTGGCATCTTGCAGCAGAGAGTAGAGTATAAGAAGAGTCCCAAGGGCATAGAGCTGAAGGAGCATCAATATCTTAGAGAGTGCAGAAGAATAAAGTACAGAGACTAAGAAGAAACCAGAGATGTAGGAGGAAAACCAGGAGTGTGATGATACCTCAAACATTAGGAGTATATTGATACCTCACATATTAGGTAGGCACAATAGAAAATCAGAAATCACTGAATATTCATAGTTTTTTGTTTTTTTTTTAGGGCTGGAAGATATCTTAGAATCCATCTTGACCCATTCCAGAGATATCCAAGTGAAAAATTGGAGGCCCAGAGAAGTGAAATGACTTAGGGTTATATATTCTTCTTAAATTTGTTTGTAGGAAAGGACCGTTTAAAAAGTTTTTTTCCAATCTGCATGGATCAATACATTTGTAAAATATAATAAAATTTAATTACTTGAAAAATGAAATAAAAATTAAAAACCATACAAAATATGAGCCCAAATTCTTTTAAAAATTGAGGTATAATTTTCGTGTAGTAAGATTTTCCCTTCTTAGTGTAGTTATAAGTTTTGTTAAGTGCAGACAATCATGAAAACAACCAAAATCGAGATACAGAACAGTTTTCTCACCCTCAAAAAATCCCTTTTGCCTCTGTAGTTATCCTTTTCCCCCACTGAGGCCTAATTTATTATTTTTTTCATTTTGTCCTTTCCAGAATTTCATATACATGGAATTATGTAATATGTAGTAGCCCTTTGAGTGTGCATTTGAGATTCATCCAAGTTGTTGTATTATTAGTACTTTTAATTGACCAGTAATAGATCATTGTGTACTGTAGTTTGCTTATCCATTCTTCAAATGAAGGACACTTATGCTGTTTCTGGTTTTTAGAGATTATAAATAAAGCTGATGGAACATTCGTGTACAGGTGTGTGAATATAAATTTTCATTTCCTTTGGATGAACACCTAGATTACTGGATCATATGATAGGTGTATGTTTTAATTTTATAAGAAATGGCCAGTTTTCCAAAGTGGCTATAGCATTTTTCATTCCCATCAACAATGTTTGAGAGTTCCAGTTAATTCTGCATTCTTGTCAACAGTTGGTATTGCCAGTTTTTTAAAAAACCATTCTAGTAGATGTATAATGGTATCTCATTTTGGTTTAAACTTGCATTTCCCTGATAACTAATGATACTGGGTATTTTTCACATAATTTTCCATCCATAAATCTTCTTTCAAGCCCCAGTTTTTCATTATTAGATTCAACAGACATAAAATTACTCTTTCAAATTGCTACAGAATTTCCTGAATGCTTACACTGGAATTTCTGTTTTTATCTTGTCATGGACCAGTAATAGATAGCTTATGTGAGGACCATCTTTGGGTAGGCACTGGGTCTAGGTAGTGGAAGAACAGGGACTAGAAGAACCCTGGTGTTTTTACTCCCAGATGTTTCCTGCCATATCACTGTTTCCCCCACTGTAGTTTCTTGTTGATCTAACAAATATTAGCTTGTTAATCCATGCCCCAACTTACTCCTTTCATGCCCCTTGTACTTACTACATTGTTTTCTCGGTGTCAAATTAAAAATTCACCTTATTCATCTCACCCATCTCCTGTTCTCATTTCCTCTGATGGATAGTCTGGCTTACTTTGATATCATTCCTAGGAAATATGTAGAATGGAAAAGTAACTATTATGTCCCTACATTTCTATGCTCCTTCCCTTTGGGGCAGAAGGGTCTATAGAGGAATTTTTTTTGCATTTCTGACTGCTATGCTTGGTTCTTTGAAGGTAGTGAAGAGATTATCTTTTTGACACTGAAAGTAGTGTAGTGACTTGACATAAGGAACTATTAAAGTTTGGAATGTCTCTTTATTCTTCCTTCCAGCTGTGGTGGAGATATGGTCTGCATTATTGGCTTTTGAGCTATTTCCTACCTAGGTCATTAATGGACAGAGGGTGTGAACGTGGTGATAGCAGCAAGGAAATGGCCACTTATGAGTTGTGTGCCATAAACTGGGTTAAGTAATGTCCTTTGGTGCCATTAACAGGCTTAACACAGATGGAAAGAAGTGATAAGGGATAAATACGAAAAAAGGGTGCATGTGATCAGAAAATAAAATGGGATCCTACCATAAATTATAGGTTCCTGGATTAGATTAAGATATCCTGCTGCTACCTATATATTGGTACCTCAAAGTAAGCCCATTTAAACAAGCTTTGCAAATAGTTTAAATTTTCAAATTTGTTTTATTAGCATTTTACCTGTGTTTATATTTAGGTAAAACTTGTAACTTGACTTAAGGTTTATGACTGTTCCTTTCCTTTGTATCATTTAGCCCTCCTTTTCCTCTTTCAGTTAACTTTCACTTCTTCATGTTGCTCTGTCTAGCAAATTGGAAGTGCTATTTGCATTTTGAGTAGGACAGTTTTTTGTTTTGTAGGATTTTTCTATTCACTGCGGAAGGTTTATAACTTGTATTGGTTTCCTGTGACCATTGTATGAAATTGCTAGAAATTGTCTAGCTTAAAACAACACATATTTATTTTCTTACAGTTTTGGAGGCCAGAAGTCTGAATTCAATTTCACTAGGCCTAAATCAATGTGTATTGGCAGGCCACATTCTCACCACGGGCTCTAGAGGAGAATCTGTTCCTTGCCTCTTGCAGCTTCTGGTGCCTGCTGGCATTCCTTGGCTTCTGAACGCATCACTCCAGTCATCAAGGCCAGCAATCTTCAAATCTCACTTCATCTTCACATTGTTTTCTCCTCTGTGTGTCTGTGGTCAAGTCTCCCTCTGCCTCCCTTTCATAAGAATACTTAAGATTACGTTTACGGCTACCAAGATCATTCAGGATAAACGCCTCATCTTTAGCTCTTTAATGTAATCATCTGAAAAGAAAACTCCCCCTACCCCCACCCCCACCCCTTTTTTGGGGGGCCATATAAGATAACATGTACAGGTTCCAGGGATTAGGATGTAGGTATTCTGGGGGGCCATTTATCAGCCTACCACAACATGCCTGGCTTTTATCCACTAAGTGGTGCAGTGGTATCCCTCAACTCCCAGTCATGGAGCACTAAAAAGTATCACATTACTAAATGCCTCTAATATTTCCTGGCATTAAAGAGCCACTGGAACGTTTAATTATCTTTCAGTTATGTTCTGTTTAAAATGATATACCGTAAGTGATATACTAAGAGTAACTGATTACAGAAGCACAGATGGATAAGATATTTTGGCTTTATTTGAGAAAGTGAATGGAATACTTGGCTTCTTGGGCCCCTCTCACACACTACTTACTTCAGTCTTGGCAGCATTTAGCATGTGCTTCCTTTTAAAAAGTCTTCATGTGTAGGGGCATTCTGTTTTTGAAAGCTCTTGCAGATCACTGTTCTGACAAATTCGAGTGATGGAAGTCACTTGTGAATTGTCAACAGAGGTAGAATAGGGCCACATCAGGGATATGCTGGCTTCAGTTTACATTCTAACATTAAATGGTTAAGCAAGGTTCACTAATATGGCAAAGTGGGCTTCCCCATTCTCCCTCTAATTCTTGGCCCTGAGTGTTGGTACCATCTGCCCAAAATATCACAGTTGTTATTTTCTTTATGATAGTTTATTCTTTTTGTCTTCAAGTCTGTCCCTATAGCATCCCTTTTAATCTATTTTAATTTTTAGTTCCATAGACCTATGGACCTTGGAAATTTTGGAGTAATAGCCTGCCTGTAATTTGAGTTTTTTACTGTCTCAGCATCAGCTCTTGCTGCTTCTCCTCATTCACTCTGGAATAGTGCTTAGTTATTACAGATTTTTTTGGAGCAGATCCTTTCATGTGTCATTTTACTCTTTATTCATAACATTCACTTTTTTCTATCATAGTACTTTTTTGCTTTCTTCATTGTATCCCCCCCCCCTTTTTTTAGTGAGTGCATGGCATCAGATAGTAAAATTGTGGTTCTCCATAAGCTATATTGAATATTCACACTTAATGCTTCTAGCATTTTTCATTTATCATTGATGTATAGCTTGACTACTATATAACTTGGGACAGTCTATATTATTATTGGAACAGTCTATATTGTTAGTTAACTATTTTCCAGGAGCTGTGCCTTACCTACAGAAATTAAGTAACTTGCTCAAAGACAACTAATGAATGACAGAACTAGGATTCAAACCCAGATTTATCGGAGTAGCTTACTGGCTCTTCATGTCTGAATATAGAGGGGAACATGACAGATGTTTTCTCTTCTCTTTGTGTGTTTTCTCTTTGCTTTCTCTTCTAATTGTTACTGGGAACAGGACCAAAATTTTGATACATTTGTTTCATCTGCTTGGTGTCCCTATCCCCAGGTACCCTATGTCTTTTTGGTGCCCTAAGTTAGCCACATGAGGCAGTTAATGTAGTCCTTTCTTACCTCTTCCCCCAAGCTTTCCAGCCTCCTATACCTTGAAACAAATAAATTACCATTGTTTAAAAAAAAAAAAAAAAGATTCCGAAGTAATTAAAAAATAGTCATTTAATTTTTATTTTAAAAATGATAGATTGCAATAGACAAAAAGTATAATAATATAATACAGTGTAACTGGGTACAATGTAGAAATATTAGGAAAGATCAGATTGGTGGAGTGAGATGCTTCAGGCCTCTGTCCTCCTACAGAAGCTTTGAACAACCAGCAAGAACTGGCAGACACATCTTTTTCAAGTCTCCAGAAAACTGTTAAAGGACTGTGGTAACAGGGCAAGTGCTGAAGGCACTTGGACTACTATAGCTACTTCCGTCCATGCTTTTCTACTAAATCAATGTCCTTATTCTCTCTGTTACTGGGTTTTAGGAGGAAGCAATATGATTGAATTAATTCACCTTGTGAAATAATTAATATGGCCATAATGTTTCAAAAGTGTCTATATTTTTAAATAGGATGTTTGTTTACCAATAAATTCTTAATTGATAGTGTTTTAGGCAGCATAATAAAGTGAAAAAAAAATGTAGGCAGTTAGGAAAAGACTTTTGGGATAGACAAACTGTATTGTTGACAGACCAGCTTACGAATTCTCTAAATGATTCCTGTGGCAGTGACATTTGAGTTCTGGTAGTTGGAAGAAGATGAAAAGGGTGACAACATCTAGTTGTATGCATTGGTTATTTTTAAGTTAAATTTCCTTATGAACAAATGAATTTCAGAATAAGTGAAAGCAGGAGCAGTGGTAGCTATTAGAGCAGAAGTGAGTTTCGCTCCACCATCAGCATGTTCTTTGTTCTTTTTGTAGTGCTTTAGTGCAGTGTGAGGACCTAGAGAGACAAGAGCCAAAGAAGTATAGTACTGTAAGTTCAGCCGCTTAATTCTCTGAAAAGAAAAAGATTGGTAGGTGTCTTGAGAAGCTAGTTTTAGGGTTCATTAAGAGGCAGAGTAATAGTTCATGCCACTTTCTGCTAGAACAAGCAGCCAGAGTAGTCTACTTTATAGAAACCTTTTAACCCTCACAAACTGCCATGTGGATAAGTATATTAAAATGGCAAGCAAAAGCCATGGGGAGGAGCCAGACCCTGGAAGCATGTGCAGAAAGGATCAGGAAGGCCTTATGCTTTGGCCTGGAGTTATTCTCTAAACTCACTGGGTAAATAAGCCCTGAAGGAGGGCAATCTGCAAAAACTGGGAAAGGTATTTCATATTTCTTAGATTTTTTTTTGGTCAGTTCCTGGCATTCAAGGAAAGCTCTGTCATAACGCTAGCTGATTACAACCTCAGAATTTGAATCCCAGAAATAACACATTAAAATTTCAAAATGTCCATGTTTCAACAGAACATTACAAAATATACCAAGAGACAGGAAGCAATGGCCCAGGCAAAGGAGAAGATTAAATCATTAGAAACCATCAGTGGGGAGGACCAGACCAGGGACATAACAGACAAAGACTTTTAAAAAATGATCCTTCCAATAATGTTCATGATTTTCTTCTGTTTTTTAGAAGAGTTTCATATACTGGGTCACTTTTTAGCCTTTATGATTGTTTCCCATTGTCCAGAAAGTTAGGCAGCCAGTTATCAGACTGTTACGTAGACACCATGTGGGATTCTGTAAGAGAGGCAGTGTCTTTGATTAGAGTTCATCTCTCAAGTTAAATGGTTAACATTTGGTTTTGGAGTTACGGGAGCTGTTTTTCCTACATGTTTTGGGTAAAGAAGATCATGTAAGAAAAACTTGTCAGATTTCATTTAAAAGTAGTTTCATGAGAAATTAATCACTTAAGCATTACCTCAACTAAATTTCCATTTACAGAAAGCTATACAGCAGTAAGGAAGGAGGTATGTGCGATGAGGACATGAGGTATCTATCTTTGCTTCTGTAAATTTTAACATCTTAAATTGAAGATTCTGAAAACCTGTCTTTTTTGGAGAAAAACATTGCTTATAAATCAGGGCCTTCTATCACCAGATTAATAAGCATAATAGTTGTAAATCTACTTGATGCTTTAATAAGCTGAACTGAACTTTTCAAAATAGAAAAGGTCCTAAATATACCCAAAGTTAAAGGAAAATATGAACAAATAATTAAAGGAGGAAATCAGGAAAACGATAGATGAACGTAAAGAGAATATCAATAGAGAGATGGCAGTTAGGAAAAGAAATCAAACAGAACTGTAGCAAAAATTAAAAATTCCCTAGAGGAGTTCCACAGCAGATTGGAGCTGCAAAAGAATGGATTAGTGAACTTGAAGGTAAGACTGTTGAAATTATTCAGTTGAGAAGCAGAAAGAAAAAAGAATGAGGAAAAGTGAACAGAGCCAGAGGAACCTGTGGGGCACCATGAAACGAACCATTGTACACATTGTAAGAGTCCCAGGAGAAAAAAGAAAGGAACAGAGAGAATGTTCAAAGAAATAAGGGTTGAAGACATCCCAAATTTAATGAAAAAAACATGAATATGTACATCCAAGACACTCAGGGAACTCCAAACAGGATAAACCCATATAGACTCACACTGTGGCATATTATAATCAGACTGTTGAATGCTAAAGATAGAAAATTCTGAAAGCTGTAGGAGAGAAGCAATGTGTCACATACAAGGGAAGCTCAATAAGATTAGGTGCCAGTTTCTCATTGGAAACCACGGAGGCAAGAAGGCAGTAGGGAGAGAGGAGCTAAGACAGTGGCATAGAGAGGAGTGGAAGACTGTTAGTCCCCCCCCGGAACAATTCATAAATGACCAAAAAATTAGTAAATACCTGGAATAACCGTGGGGAGACAAACATGACCGTCCACTGATCATCCACCAACCTGAATTGGGAGGAACGCCCGAGATCGCAGCATAAAATCTGTAAGTAAAAACTGCGGACCCGCCCTGAGAGCCAAGAGCCCCTCCCTCACGGAAGCCTCGAGGTGCTAGAGAGCAGTACTCTCTCAGCCCAGCTCCGACTGGGGTTTTAATGCTAACTGCTCAATAAAGGCAGCGAATCCTCAACAAGCAGACAGAGGCTTTTGGTGACAACTGACCTTGGGAGAGTCGGGGGACATATCTGTCTCAGGACGGGGAGCCCAGAGGATTGGGTGCTATCTCTGGCTTACGGGTGAATTTGGGAGCTTTCTGTCCTTTTCTCTCTCTGTGGAGAAAGTCTCAGCCATTTTAAGCCTCCAGCGCTTTTCAGTAAAGACAGCCCCGGCCATTTTAAAATCTAAACACTGTGATCAGCAGAGTCAGAGAAACAAAGAACTTATTGATATGCAGATGACCTCTCTGGAGGGGGCATAGCTCCCCAAGAGGAAAGGGAGGGGCCCAGCTCTACTGCCTGCCTTGCTGGAACCAGACCCCAAAGCCTGGGGGAGGAGAACCACAGGCCACATCCTCTTACACCAGTTGGTGACAGGATGACAGGTGCACCTGCTGGGCAGAAAAGCACAGGTGTATCAATCCTCTAAGAAAAACCATCACGGAAACCAGATACTGAATATTTCCTCCTTCTGTGACCTGAGCCTGTTCTCGTCTGGGAAAACCTGATTGGGGTGGCCTAGGAGGTCAGATGCCTAGACAACAGAAAGGTACAACCTACACTAAGAAAAACGAAGTTATGTCCCAGTCAAAGGAACAAATGTACACTTCAGCTGAGATACAGGAATTTAAACAACTAATTTTAAATCAATTCAAAAAGTTTAGAGAAGATTTTGCAAGAGATAGAGGCTGTAAAGAAAACACTGGGCATACATAAGGCAGAAATCGAAAGTTCAAAAAAATAACTAGTAGAATCTATGGAAATGAAAGGCACAACACGAGACGAAAGACACAATGGAAACATACAACAGCAGATGTCAAGAGGCAGAAGAAAACATTCAAGAACTGGAGAACAAAACACCTGAAAGCCTACACGCAAAGGAGCAGATGGAGAAAAGAATGAAAAAATATGAGCAACGTCTCCGGGAACTTAAGGATGAAACAAAGTACAAGAATGTACGTATCATTGGTGTCCCAGAAGGAGAAGAGAAGGGAAAAGGGGCAGAGGCAATAATAGAGGAAATCAATGAAAATTTCCCATCTCTTATGAAGGACATAAAATTACAGATCCGAGAAGCTCAGTGTGCTCCAAACAGAATAGATGTGAATAGGCCTACGCCAAGACACTTAATCAGATTATCAAATGTCAAAGACAAAGAGTGTGTGCCAGTTTGAATATATTGTGTCCCCCAAACACCATTATCTTTGATGTAATCTTGTGTGGACAGATGTTATCAGTGTTGATTAGATTGTAATTCTTTGAGTGTTTCTTTGGAATGAGCCCCACTCAGCTGTGGGTGATGACTCTGATTGGATAATTTCCATGGAGGTGTTGCTCCGCCCATTCGGGGTGGGTCTAAGTTGAGTCACTGGAGCCATATAAATGAGCTGACGGACCGAGGGAACTTAGTGCAGCTGTGAGGGATGTTTTGAAGAGGAGCTACAGCCAAGAAGGACACTTTGAAGAAAGCACAGGAGCTGCAGATGAGAGACAGTTTGAAGATGGCTGTTGAAAGCAGACTCTTGCTCTGGAGAAGCTGAGAGAGGACAAATACCCCAAGTGCAACTGTGAGTGACATTTTTGAGGAACTGCAGCCTAGAGAGGAACGTCCTGGGAGAAAGCCATTTTGAAACCAGAACCTTGGAGCAGCCGCCAGCCGCATGCCTTCCCAGTTAACAGAGGGTTTCCGGACACCATTGGCCATCCTCCAGTGAAGGTACCCAATTGCTAATGTGTTACCCTGGACACTTTATGGCCTTAAGACTGTAAGTGTGTAACCAGATAAACCCCCTGTTATAAAAGCCAATCCATCTCTGTTGTTTTGCATTCCGGCAGCATTAGCAAACTAGAACAGAGAGAATCCTGAAAGCAGCAAGAGAAAAGCAATCCATCACATACAAAGGAAGCTTAATAAGACTGTGTGTGGATCTCTGAGCAGAAACCATGGAGGCAAGAAGGAAGTGGTGTGATGTAGTTAAGATACTGAAAGAGAAAAACCGCCAACCAAGAATCCTATATCCAGCAAAGCTGTCCTTCATGTGTGAGGGAGAGCTCCAAATATTTTCCGACAAACAGACAATGGGAGACTTTGTGAACAAGACACCTGCGCTACAGGAAATACTAAAGGGAGCACTACAGAGTGATAGGAGAAGACAGGAGTGTGTGGTTTGGAACACAATTTTGGGAGATGGTAGCACAGCAATGTAAGTACATTGAACAAAGATAACTATGAATACAGTTGAGAGAGGAAGGTTGGGAGCATGTGAGACAACAGAAGAAAGGAGGAAATATAAAGACTGGGACTGCATAACTTGCTGAAATCTAGTGTTCAACAATTGTGATAAAATGTACAACTATGTTCTTTTACGAGGGAGAACAAGCAGATGTCAACCTTGCAAGGTGTTAAAAATGGGGAGGCATTGGGGGAGGGATGCAATCAACATAAACCAGAGACTGTAACTAACAGAATTATTGTATTATGCTTCCTTTAAGGTAACAAAGGTGATATACCAAGGTAAATGCAGATAAGAGGCAGGGATAGGGGAGGCATGTTAGACACTTGACATTGGTGGTATTGTCTGACTCTTTACTTTGATTTAAGGTTATTTTTCCTTTTGCTACTTCCTAGCTGTCATTTTTTTTTCCTCTTTCTTGTGCCTCTCTGCCTTCTTTGACTCTCCCTCCTGCCTTGTGGAAGAAATGTAGGTGCCCTTATATAGACAGTGGTGAAGGTGGTGAACACATAAATATGTGACCATACAGAGAACCATCAATTGTTTACTTAGGATGGAATGTATGGGGTATGAACAAAACCATCTTAAAAAAAAAAAATGGGTTGATGACAAAACCTCGAGGGCAATATACTGAGTGAAGTAAGTCAGACACATAAGGACAAATATTGCAGGGTCTCACTGATAAGAACTAATTATAATATGTAAACTCATAGACATGAAATATAAGGTACCAAGATATAGGACGAGGCTTAAGAATGGGGAGCAGTTGCCTAGTATGAGCAGAATGTTCAACTAGAATCAACTTAAATGTTTGGAAATGAACAGGGGTGTTGGTAGCAAGATGTGAGAATAACTAACAGTGCCGAATGGTGTGTGAATGTGGTGGAAAGAGGAAGCTCAGAGTCATATATGTCACCAGAAGAAAAGTTGGAGATCAAAAGATGGGAATGTATAAAACTGCATCCTATGGTGGGCAATGTCCATGATTAACTGTACAAATATTAGAAATCTCTTCCATGAACCAGAACAAATGTATGACAGTACAACTAGAAGTTAATAATAGAGGGGCATATGAGGAAGAAATATATACCTATTGCAAACTATATACTACAGTTAGTAGTATTTCAGCATTCTTTCATAAACAGGAACAAATGTACTATACCAACACTATGAGTCAACAATTGAGAGTTGGTTAGGGATATGGGAGGATTCGAGTTTCCTTTTCCTTTTTTTTTTTTTTCCTTTTTTTTTTCTTTTTTCATCTTTCACTTTATTTCTTGTCTGGAGTAATGAAAAGGTTCTAAAAATAGAACAAAAATTAAGTGCGGTGATGGATGCACAGCTGTATGAGGGTACCAGGGGCAACCGATTGTACACTTTGGATCTTTGGATAATTGTATGGTATCTGAACAATCCCAATAAAAATTTAAAAAAAAAAGGCAGTAGGAAGACGTATTTAAAGTGCGTAAAGCAAAAAAAATTGCCAACCGAGAATTCTGTATCCATTGAAACTGTGTTTCAAACATGAGGGATGGATTAAGACATTCTCAGATCAACAAAAATGGATAGACAGGTAGATAAATAGAATGATATGGCAAGTGTGGCAAAATTGTGAAATTGGTGGATCTGGGTTTCTGGGATGGGGAGTGGTTAAGGGTACATTGGAGTTCTATGTATGGGGTTTGTGTTATATTTATGTAACTGTCTGGAAGTATTTAGTGCTGTGACAGATAATCCATAGAAATAATAGAATAGCACCACAGGAATGGGAGTAGGGAGTTCATTTAGGGAATGTTTAGCACACAAATTGACATAGTAACACTTAGGGTGATTCTTGAAGTGTGAGTATGTGTGAAATATAGGAAAGGAGGAGATGGGGAGGATAAGAGCATTTCAGGCATGTAGTTCAATATGGCTGGGGTGAATTGTGTGGAATGAGAAAGAGGAAAGTTACAGCCAATCAGAGAGATAAACTGAGGCCTGATCACAAAGGACTTTCCAGATCATTAGGACTTTGGAATTTATACTGTATGTGTCATCCATTAAAGAGTTTTAAAACAGGGGGTGATATAACCAGATTTGTTTTTAGAGTGTACCCTCAGCAACAAGATGGAAGATAGAATGATAATCAGTTAGGAATCTATTGTAGTAATCCAAGTAAGAAGTGTTACGCATTTTGTCCAAAGCCCTAGAGCTAGAAGTAAGAAGAGAAAAGAAACATATTAAGAGTAGAGTCACCACCTCTGTTTTTGGCAGTAGGGCTGAACTAGAGAGAGAGCACAAATAACTTTCCTGCTTTTATTAAAAAAAAAGCTGAATAAACGTGTGTGTGTGTTTTTAAGTAAGGAATGCTCAGAGACCAAAAATGAAATGAAATTGAGAATGCAGAGGTTAGCTAGATTTAAAGCATGCCTTCACCCTGGGAAATCTGCCCAATGTATATGGCTTTGAACCCTTTTAATAGCCTCATAGGGGACAGGAAACAAAGCCCAAGTTTTCCTAAGGAGAAGAGTCTGAAAGGAGACTACTCCCTTTCATGAAGTTGAGATTTTCAAGTTTCCACTTTGGTAACAGGCGGGGGTAGGGGTGGAGATGTTTTCACTTAGAATTTATAACAAGGGTCCTCACAGAGTCACATGTCCCATGTAGTCTTGAAAAACCTCAAGTCAGCAATGTATTTAAGTTGCTCCTGTTTGATAGTACTCCCAGGTACCTTACAGAATCTGTCAAATCAGATCCTCTTAGGAGGAATGTATCTTCAACACAGTCTTCAGAGAAAATCTACAGATTAAATTTCCAAGGCACATGAGAGCACAGTAAAAAAAAAAAAGAAAAAAATCACAGCATAACAAAAGCCACAGCACAATGAACAAGAGCCAGCAGAAACAAGTGACCCATAGGGACTGCAGAGAGTTTATGACTATAAAGTAAGGGTCTCTGAAACATGACCAGGAAGATTAGGGAAAAAACCCCAAACAAAACTTAGGAAAACATAATTGAAATTAAAAACTCAGTGACCAGGTAAACAAACAAAAGCAGATTAGGCACAGTTGAAGAGAGAATTTGTGAACTGGAAGATAGCTCTGAAAAAATTACCTGAAATGCAGCATAGAGAGAGACGATAAACATGAAAGTTGAAGCATAAAGGATAGAGCGAAAACTCTAAAATATATCTAATTTAGAATTCCAGAAGGAAATGAGTGTGAATGGAAGGTTGAGACAGTGGTCAAAGGGAAATGACTGAAAGTTTTTCAAAATAGATTTTTAAAAAATATTAATTCTCAGGTCCAGGAAGCCCAGTGAATTTCCAGGAGGATAAATAAAAACAGCCCTACAAGGTAGAGTGAACTGCAGGAGACCGCAGACAGAGGAGATCTTAAAAACAGCCAGAGAGAAATAGATTATTATAAAAATTTTTTAATTTAGTCTGGCAGCTGATTTCCCAGTAGCCATAATGGAAGCCAGAAGATGGTGGAATGATATCTTTAGAGTACTGAGAGAAAATAACTGTCAACATTGAAATGGCATATCCAATAAAACTGTCTTTTAGGAATGACAGCAAAATAAAGTTGTTTTCTGACAAAAATTTAGAATAGCACTTACCACTGAAGGAAATTCTAAAAGACATAATTCTTTTAGAATTATGTAAAAGGAAGATCACCCATACAGAAAGTCTGAGATGTTTTTGAATGGCCACAAAATGTTCCATCAAAGAGATACTACAATTTCCATTCTCTTATTTTTGGACATTTATGTTGTTTCTACTTTTTCAGTATTAACTAAAGCTATGCTGGGCATGTATATGGACATGTTTGTGCATGCAGTATTATATGTAGCTTTATTTCTTTTTGACTAGAGACCCAAATTTCTGGGTCAAAAAGTAATGGATATTTTTATGTTTCTTGATATGTCCTGCAAAGGTATTTTCTTAAAAAGGCCTTACAAATTTACATTGCTTCTATCAGACTATGCTGACTTGACTTTATTTACAAATGGAAGTCTGTGGTAGGGGCGGTTTTAATAATGAAGATTGACATTTCTTGCCAAGTTTTGATTTAGTCATGTCTTAGACAAAAATATCCCATCTCACTTCTTTTCTATTGGTACGAAAAATGCTGTCTTTTTAATAGAGAGAAACACATGCTAAGAGAAATGCTTTATCTTTTCTTTTTAGCTTATTAACAAATATGTACTTGTATTATTTAAAGAAATGGCCAAGGTGCTTTATTTAATTTTTGTTTTATTATGAAGAAAGAATTCTGTTAATGCTGCTACTTTCTCATCTGGCTCTGTGTATTTCAGTTTAAAAGTAAACTAATGGGAAAATAAATATTATTCTAAAAGGGAAAAAATACTGTTAATTTGCTTGGGAATTCTGTATTCTAATATGAGCTGATTGTAAGAAGATGTCTTTTTTTACTTTTTTCCTGTCTTTCTGCTATTTCAGGGGCAAGCGAAAGTGTAGGGAAGCATATGCTTGAAGCCTGCAACAATAATCTGGAGATGGCAGTCACTATGTTTTTGGATGGTGGAGGAATCGCTGAAGAGCCCAGTACCAGTTCAGCAAGTGTCTCCACTGTCAGACCACATGCAGAGTATGAATTTGTTATTTATTATTAGGAATTCCCCCCTGCCTAAATTAAGCAATTGCATTTTTTTTTTTTTTTTTTTTTTTTTTTTTTTTTTTTTAATAAATGAGAATTCTGACTTCCTTTTTTGTATTTTGGTTTTCAGATATTATAAAAGGGATAACAATTTGATGCATAGTTATTAGCATACTTGTTACAGATTTCTGCTGCATACTTCTTTTTTTTTTTTTTTTTTAAATCATCATTTTATTGAGATATATTCACATACCACGCAGTCATACAAAACAAATTGTACTTTCGATTGTTTACAGTACCATTACATAGTTGTACATTCATCACCTAAATCAATCCCTGACACCTTCATTAGCACACACACAAAAATAACAAGAATAATAATTAGAGTGAAAAAGAGCAATTGAAGTAAAAAAGAACACTGGGTACCTTTGTCTGTTTGTTTCCTTCCCCTACTTTTCTACACATCCATCCATAAACTAGACAAAGTGGTGTTTGGTCCTTATGGCTTTCCCAATCCCATTGTCACCCCTCATAAGCTACATTTTTATACAACTGTCTTCGAGATTCATGGGTTCTGGGTTGTAGTTTGATAGTTTCAGGTATCCACCACCAGCTACCCCAATTCTTTAGAACCTAAAAAGGGTTGTCTAAAGTGTGCATAAGAGTGCCCACCAGAGTGACCTCTCGGCTCCTTTTGGAATCTCTCTGCCACTGAAGCTTATTTCATTTCCTTTCACATCCCCCTTTTGGTCAAGAAGATGTTCTCCATCCCACGGTGCCAGGTCTACATTCCTCCCTGGGAGTCATATTCCACGTTGCCAGGGAGATTCACTTCCCTGGGTGTCTGATCCCACGTAGGGGGGAGGGCAGTGATTTCACCTTTCAAGTTGGCTTAGCCAGATAGAGAGGGCCACATCTGAGCAACAAAGAGGCATTCAGGAGGAGACTCTTAGGCACAAATACAGGGAGGCCTAGCCTCTCCTTTGCAGCAACCGTCTTCCCAAGGGTAAAACTTATGGTAGAGGGCTCAACCCATCAAACCACCAGTCCCCTATGTCTGTGGTCATGTTAGCAACCATGGAGGTGGGGTAGGCGAATACCCCTGCATTCTCCACAGGCTCCTCAAGGGGGCACTACATCTTTTTTTTTTTTTTTTTTTCCCCTTGTTTGTCTTTTTTCTTTTTTTTTTTTTTTTTTTTAACTTTCCCTTCTTTTTTCAAATCACCTGTATGAAAAAAAAAGTTAAAAAGAAAACAAACATACAATAAAACAGCATTTCAAAGAGACCATAGCAAGGGAGTAAGAAAAAGACAACTAACCTAAGATAACTGCTTAACTTCCAACATGTTCCTACTTTACCCCAAGAAAGTTACATAATATAGCAACATTTCAGTGAACTTGTTCCTACTACAACCATCAGAAATTAACAGACCATAGTCATTTCTGGGCATCCCCAGAACGTTAAATAGCTTATCTGTTCTTCCTGGATTATTGTTCCCCCTTCCTTAATTGCTCTCTACTGCTAGTTCCCCTACATTCTACATTATAAACCATTTGTTTTACATTTTTCAAAGTTCACATTAGTGGTAGCATATAATATTTCTCTTTTTGTGCCTGGCTTATTTCGCTCAGCATTATGTCTTCAAGGTTCATCCATGTTGTCATATGTTTCACCAGATCGTTCCTTCTTACTGCCGCGTAGTATTCCATCGTGTGTATATACCACATTTTATTTATCCACTCATCTGTTGAAGGACATTTGGGTTGTTTCCATCTCTTGGCAATTGTGAATAATGCTGCTATGAACATTGGCGTGCAGATATCTGTTCGTGTCACTGCTTTCCGATCTTCCGGGTATATACCGAGGAGTGCAATCGCTGGATCGAATGGTAGCTCTATATCTAGTTTTCTAAGGAACTGCCAGACTGACTTCCAGAGTGGCTGAACCATTATACAGTCCCACCAACAATGAATAAGAGTTCCAATTTCTCCACATCCCCTCCAGCATTTGTAGTTTCCTGTTTGTTTAATGGCAGCCATTCTAACCGGTGTTAGATGGTATCTCATTGTGGTCTTAATTTGCATCTCTCTAATAGCTAGTGAAGCTGAACATTTTTCATGTGTTTCTTGGTCATTTGTATTTCCTCTTCAGAGAACTGTCTTTTCATATCTTTTGCCCATTTTATAATTGGGCTGTCTGTACTATTGTCATTGAGTTGTAGGATTTCTTTGTATATGCAAGATATCAGTCTTTTGTCAGATACATGGTTTCCAAAAATTTTTTCCCATTGAGTTGGCTGCCTCTTTACCTTTTTGAGAAATTCCTTTGAGGTGCAGAAACTTCTAAGCTTGAGGAGTTCCCATTTATCTATTTTCTCTTTTGTTGCTTGTGCTTTGGGTGTAAAGTCTAGGAAGTGGCCTCCTAATACAAGGTCTTGAAGATGTTTTCCTACATTATCTTCTAGGAGTTTTATGGTACTTTCTTTTATATTGAGATCTTTGGTCCATTTTGAGTTAATTTTTGTGTAGGGGGTGAGGTAGGGGTCCTCTTTCATTCTTTTGGATATGGATATCCAACTCTCCCAGCCCCATTTGTTGAAAAGACCATTATGGCTCAGTTCGGTGACTTTGGGGGCCTTATCAAAGATCCGTCGGCCATAGATCTGAGGGTCTATCTCTGAATTCTCAATTCGATTCCATTGATCTATATGTCTATCTTTGTGCCAGTACCATGCTGTCTTGGCAACTGTGGCTTTATAATAAGCTTCAAAGTCAGGGAGTGTAAGTCCTCCCACTTCGTTTTTCTTTTTTAGAGTGTCTTTAGCAATTCGAGGCATCTTCCCTTTCCAAATAAATTTGATAACTAGCTTTTCCAAGTCTGCAAAGTAGGTTGTTGGAATTTTGATTGGGATTGCATTGAATCTGTAGATGAGTTTGGGTAGAATTGACATCTTAATGACATTTAGCCTTCCTATCCATGAACATGGAATATTTTTCCATCTTTTAAGGTCCCCTTCTATTTCTTTTAGTAGAGTTATGTAGTTTTCTTTGTATAGGTCTTTTACATCTTTGGTTAAGTTGATTCCTAGGTACTTGATTTTTTTAGTTGCTATTGAAAATGGTATCTTTTTCTTGAGTGTCTCTTCAGTTTGTTCATTTCTAGCATATAGAAACATTACTGACTTATGTGCATTAATCTTGTATCCCGCTACTTTGCTAAATTTGTTTATTAGCTCTAGTAGGTGTATCGTTGATTTCTCAGGGTTTTCTAGATATAAGATCATATCATCTGCAAACAATGACAGTTTTACTTCTTCTTTTCCAATTTGGATGCCTTTTATTTCTTTGTCTTGCCGGATTGCCCTGGCTAGCACTTCCAGCACAATGTTGAATAACAGTGGTGACAGCGGGCATCCTTGTCTTGTTCCTGATCTTAGAGGGAAGGCTTTCAGTCTCTCACCATTGAGTACTATGCTGGCTGTGGGTTTTTCATATATGCTCTTTATCATGTTGAGGAAGTTTCCTTCAATTCCTACCTTTTGAAGTGTTTTTATCAAAAAGGGATGTTGGATTTTGTCAAATGCTTTTTCAGCATCTATTGAGATGATCAATTGATTTTTCCCTTTCGAGTTTTTAATGTGTTGTAATACATTGATTGTTTTTCTGATGTTGAACCATCCTTGCATGCCTGGAATGAACCCCACTTGGTCATGGTGTATGATTTTTTTAATGTGTCTTTGGATTCGATTTGCAAGTATTTTGTTGAGGATTTTGCATCTATATTCATTAGGGAGATTGGCCGGTAGTTTTCCTTTTTTGTAGCATCTTTGCCTGGTTTTGGTATTAGATTGATGTTAGCTTCATAAAATGAGTTAGGTAGTGTTCCATTTTTTTCAATGTTTTGAAAGAGTTTGAGTAAGATTGGTGTCAGTTCTTTCTGGAAAGTTTGGTAGAATTCCCCTGTGAAGCCATCTGGCCCTGGGCATTTATTTGTGGGAAGATTTTTGATGACTGATTGGATCTCTTTGCTTGTGATGGGTTGGTTGAGGTCTTCTATTTCTTCTCTGGTCAGTCTAGGTTGTTCATATGTTTCCAGGAAATTGTCCATTTCTTCTACATTATCCAGTTTGTTGCCATACAGTTGTTCATAATATCCTCTTATAATTTTTTTAATTTCTTCAGGATCTGCAGTTATGTCACCTTTTTCATTCATTATTTTGTTTATATGGGTCTTCTCTCTTTTTGATTTTGTCAGTCTAGCTAGGGGCTTGTCAATCTTGTTGATCTTCTCAAAGAACCAACTTTTGGTGATATTTATCCTTTCTATTGTTTTTTTGTTCTCTATGTCATTTATTTCTGCTTTAATCCTTGTTATTTCTTTTCTTCTACTTGGTTTAGGATTGGTTTGCTGTTCATTTTCTAGCTTCTTCAGTTGATCCATTAGTTCTTTGATTTTGGCTCTTTCTTCCTTTTTAATATATGCGTTTAGTGCTATAAATTTCCCCCTTAGCACTGCTTTTGCTGCATCCCATAGGTTTTGGTATGTTGTGTTCTCATTTTCATTCGTCTCTATATATTTAGCAATTTCTCTTGCTATTTCTTCTTTAACCCACTGATTGTTTAGGAGTGTGTTGTTTAACCTCCAGGTATTTGTGAATTTTCTAAGTCTCTGATGGTTATTGACTTCTAATTGTATTCCATTGTGGTCAGAGAATGTGCTTTGAATAATTTCAATCTTTTTAAATTTATTGAGGCTTGTTTTATGTCCCAGCATATGATCTATTCTGGAGAAAGTTCCGTGAGCACTAGAAAAGTATGTGTATCCTGGTGATTTGGGATGTAATGTCCTGTAGATGTCTGTTAAATCTAATTCATTTATCAGATTGTTTAGGTTTTCAATTTCCTTATTGGTCTTCTGTCTGGTTGATCTATCTATAGGAGAGAGTGATGTGTTGAAGTCTCCCACAATTATTGTGGAAACATCAATTGCTTCCTTTAGTTTTGCCAATGTTTCTCTCATGTATTTTGTGGCACCTTGATTGGGTGCATAGACATTTACGATTGTTATTTCTTCTTGCTGAATTGCCCCTTTTATTAGTATGTAGTGGCCTTCTTTGTCTCTCAAAACATCCCTGCATTTGAAGTCTATTTTATCTGAGATTAATATTGCTACACCTGCTTTCTTTTGGCTGTGGCTTGCATGAAATATTTTTTTCCATCCTTTCACTTTCAGTTTCTTTGTGTCCCTGTGTCTAAGATGAGTCTCTTGTATGCAACATATTGATGGTTCATTTTTTTTGATCCATTCTGCGAATCTATATCTTTTAATTGGGGAGTTTAATCCATTTACATTCAACGTTAAAACCGTGAAGGCATTTCTTGAATCGGCCATCTTATCCTTTGGGTTATGTTTGCCATATTTTTCCCTCTCTCTATTAATATCCTTTATTGTACCCATACCGAATCTCTTTAGTACTGAACCTTTCTCCAAGTCTCTCTGTCCTGTCTTTGTTTCTCTGTCTGTAGGGCTCCCTTGAGTATCTCCAGTAGGGCAGGTCTCTTGTTAGCAAATTCTCTCAGCATTTGTTTGTCTGTGAAAAATTTAAGCTCTCCCTCAAATTTGAAGGAGAGCTTTGCTGGATAAAGTATTCTTGGCTGGAAATTCCTCTCTCTCAGAATTTTAAATATATCGTGCCATTGCCTTCTCGCCTCCATGGTGGCTGCTGAGTAGTCACTACTTAGTCTTATGCTGTTTCCTTTGTATGTGGTGAATTGCTTTTCTCTTGCTGCTTTCAGAACTTGCTCCTTCTCTTCTATGTTTGACAGTGTGATCAGTATATGTCTCGGAGTGGGTTTTTTTGGATTTATTCTATTTGGAGTTCGCTGAGCATTTATGATTTGTGTATTTATGTTGTTTAGAAGATTTGGGAAGTTTTCCCCAACAATTTCTTTGAATACTCTTCCTAGACCTTTACCCTTTTCTTCCCCTTCTGGGACACCAATGAGTCTTATATTCGGACGCTTCATATTATCTATCATATCCCTGAGGTCCATTTCGAGTTTTTCAATTTTTTTCCCCATTCTTTCTTTTATGCTTTCATTTTCCATTCTGTCATCTTCCAGGTCACTGATTCGTTGTTCAACTTCCTCTAGTCTTGTACTATGAGTGTCCAGAATCTTTTTAATTTGGTCAACAGTTTCTTTAATTTCCATAAGATCATCCATTTTTTTATTTAGTCTTGCAATGTCTTCTTTATGCTCTTCTAGGGTCTTCTTGATTTCCTTCATATCCCGTACTAGGGTCTCATTGTTCATCTTTAGTTCTTTGAGTAGCTGCTCTAGGTGTGTCTCTTCTGGTCTTTTGATTTGGGTGCTTGGGCTTGGGTTATCCATATCGTCTGGTTTTTTCATATGCTTTATAATTTTCTGTTGTTTTTGGCCTCGTGGCATTTGCTGTCCTTGATAGGGTTCTTTTAGGGTTTGTAGACCAGTTGAAGTCCTTATCTCTAATTTATCAGATCTACAGCTTCGTGGAGTACACTTTCTCTAACTAACCAGCAGGTGGCGTCCACGAGCCACCTGTTCTCCACAAGCCAGATCTCCCCTGCTTAGCCTTTTTGGTGAGTGGGGGAGTGAGTCTTGTGGAGCCCAATTGGTGTCCCAAGCTTGCGTGTGTAGTTGGTGTTGCCTGCCCTGTATGTGGGGCGTGTTTCTGGGCAGTCGGGGAGGGGGGGTGGCCGTAACAATCAAATCTCCCTGATGATCCTAGAGTTTTAAAGCTACTGCAATAGTCTAATCCTTCAGTTCAGTCCAGCCACAGTTTGTCTCTGCCACTGACCCACAAGTCTTTGGTATTGGCGTATGGCTCCTGAGACTTGCAAGTGGGCCCCTCTTCCAGGCTGTGCACCCCGGGTCCTCTGTTGAGGGATGACTGTGCTATGTCACAGGTGAGTGCCGTCCCCCCAGGGCAGTTCTGGGCTGCTGGGCTGTGTTGGGAGGCTCCCAGTCTGCTCAAATGATGGCTGAATGGGGCTCTGTTAATTCACACTGCTCCCCCTTCCCAGCTCTGGGACATTCAGCTGAGGTTGCAGGGAAGGCTAATGTCCACGCCCAGTTTTGTGGTGTGTGCCTGTTATTTGAAGCACTTCCGTCACACTGGGTTGTCTGGGGCAGCTCTGGGCTATGGGGCTGGCGATGGGCAGGAGTGTTTCCTGTCCACCAGGATGGTGGCTGTGAGCGGACACCCCCCTTTTCTTGGGAAGTTGTGTTGTTTAGTGAATTTTCTCAGCCACTGGATTATTGCCTTTTGTCTCAGAGCTCTCTTATTTCTGCTCTTGACTTGACGTGCCCAAATTTCAATTCTTTGAAGCTTTCTGTATTGAGCTTCTTAGAGTAATTGTTTTAGAAAAAGCAAAAAGGATTTAAAAAAAAAAAAAAAAAAAACAAACAACAAAAAAAAAAAAAAAAAAAAAAAAAAAAACGGCCCTCCTCAGAGATCTAATGGGTTATTGAAATGCTAATAGACAAAGCAACCAGGGCCATTAAGGAAAGGTGCCCTGGGCAGAGAGATCAGCCTTGCTTCGGGATTTGCATATGCGCCTCAAGGCCTGATCTCCGCCCTTCCCCTTTCTGTGTTCACCAGAACTCCAAAAATCCTCTGCTTTTACTTTGGAGCTTCTCGTGTTGTTTTCCTTCTATGCCCGTCTCCTCTCTGCTGGGCTGGCTGCTCTCAGAGTCTCTGGTGTCTGGCCTCAGTCTATCTATGGTTGGAGTTTGAATCAGTAGAATGAGTTTCCGATGAGAGCAGCCACTGCAATTCTCCCTTCTCCTTCCTGGAGCTGACAGCCCCTCCTCCCCCGGGACTGAGCCTGGCAGGGAGGGGCGCGGGTCCCCTGGCCGCAAAAACTTACAGATTTCGCTGATCTCAGCAGTTCCACGTTTTCATGAGTGTTGTATGAAGTATGCCCAAAGACAGATTGCTCTGTGGTGTCCAGTCCACGCAGTTCCTGGCTTTTTACCTACTTTCCTGGAGGAGTAACTAAAACATACAGCTCACCAGTCTGCCATCTTGCCCCGCCTCTCAATTGCATTTTTATTAAACTTAGGTTAATTCTCTGTTTTGGAAAAAATTAAAGGTTGAAAGCACCCAAAAAGAATTAAGTAGAAATTTCTGTACTTAAAGACTTTAAATAGTCTAGAGCACAGTCACATCTGTTACTGATCCTCAAAAGAGTACAGTAGGATGGCATTATTATCCACATTTTACAGATGAGGAAGCAGAGGCCTAGCCATTTTCCCAAGCTACACAGCAAGTAAGTAGCAGATATGGAAGTAAAGTCCAATAAAGTGCAGATTTCCCAATTCTCTGTTGTCCTACATCTTACAGGAAAGTTTTGAGTTGCCATGAATAGTTTTTGAAGAAAAATTCTAGTCCTTTATACCTTAAATTGTCGCATGCAGTTAATCATTAGAAGCACCTTCAGCATATGGAGCTGTAATATATAGTGACTAGTAGTAAATGAAGAGACTTGGTACATTACCCTTTACATTTGATGCCAATGTGAGTTTACCTGTATGGCAAAATTCCAACAATTTTTGGAAAAAATAGATGGACCCTGCTCAAGGGAAAATCATTGATTTTGAAACAAAAGATTTTAAAAGCTCATTTATAACCCTCAGTTTTTAGGATATGAAATACTAAACAAGGTGAAATCCTCCTAAATAGGAATACACAAAAGACCTGAATTTTATTTTTATTCAGTTAGAGATAAATTTAAAAAGCCAAATCATATATAGGACATAATTGCTTCTTTTGTTGATTCTAGAGTTCACATGAAGTGTGAACTTTAGAGATCATTATTAATATTTTATCGAGTTTTTCCTGTTAATAAATTTGTAAATTTCAGAGTACTTAACATGAACAGGAAAGTATGATCTCCTGTTTTCCCCCAACATATAGCTCACATTTTTAATGAAAATTGATATGTAAACATGATTTAGTTTAGAGAAACTTGAATAACATATTCACAGTTGATATCAGGGAGCATATCTTCCTCACTGTATAAAACATGTTAATTGTGTTTAAAAGTAGTTTTGATTAGTTAATGTCTTTTCCTACTGAGTTATTTTATAATTTGACTTAGTTTGAATTGCTAAGTGATTAACATTTGATAGTGGCTCCAAATTCAACTATAATTTCAACTGTTTATATTTCACCTTTTTCTATTCCATCCTTTAATTCTGTCGGGTAGCAAACAGTCTTGGAATAGATATACTGAGATATGTAGTAATCAGGTCTTTCTGTATAGAAATTACTATTTAATCCATTCCTCTAATTGATCTATATTATCAGATTAAAGTTGTTTTTTTTGAGTAATTGTCTTAGATTGAGAAATATATATATTTCACATACACACATAATGTAAAGTGAGGCATAACAACAGTGGAATGATTACTTTAGGTAAAAGATGATGTCTTTTAGATTTTTAGTTTTCTAGAGAATTAATGGGCTTATTTCTCTTTGAAAGAGGATTAACAGCTTCCTTTTACAGGTGTATTACCTCTCCCCTTAGATGACTGAAATTCTGTGTGAGCAGTGACTGATGTCTACTAACAAAGAGTACTTAACATAATTTTGAAATGTACTTTGTCCTTCAGTAATTTGACTTATTGTAGATATCTCTCAGTTGTTCTTTGATGACATGATGTTAGTGATTGTTGACAAATGAATCAGTATTTCTACTTTATTTCTTGTTTTGGAGTTTCAGGTGTTTGGTATCAAAAACAGGGTATTAAGCTCATTTATTACCATTAGAAGCAACTGAATAAGAAGCGTTAGGCCTAACTTAAATTAACATTTATTATAAGCAGGAAGATAATAAGTTTGTAACTTTCAGTTACTTGTTAAGAACATTAATCAGCAGAGTTTAATATTTGAGATAAAAACTGTAAAATAATTATAGTTTTCTAAAGGAACACAAAACCATTTTTATAGTATACCTAAATGAGTATTTTTCACTGGACGAAATGGATTATTAATAGACCCTGTGGAGGTAAATTTTGGCGAGTTTATAGACTTCAAAAGATGAGTAATTATCTTTTCTGTTCTTTGTGTATTTATTTAATAAATAATCCAGGGTAATACCTACGTTAGCCTCCTTCACAAGAAACACAAAATTCACTACCTATTTATTTATTTAAGCTTATTTTAATATATCCGTGTGCTTTAATTATATATTATTTGATGTATTAGTAATGTAATATTGTTTTTATTGAGCCTATATTTTTCTATTCTGTACTTTTCTATATTTTAGCCTGATATTTAAAAATAATTTTTTATTTTTTTATTTTTGGTAAATTCCCTATCATTTTGTTTGAAAGAATTTAGGGTAGAGAAGTTGAGAGGGAAAAGGAAAATATTTTTGATTTTTCTATTTGTTCTCCTTGTTTATTAACCTTTGAGCTATCTGTGCTAGGTGTTTTATTCCAGTTGATCTTGTGTGAAACCCATCTAGAAGTATCATGAAGTCAATAAGTTTGATGTTCATTTTACTTGTCAATTTGAATGCATTCGTAAATAATTACATAGAGAACAGGTAGCAGAAACAGTTTTCATTGTTACATTTTTCCCACTGTTTTTTAAACAGAGAAGAAGTTCGGGCTCCAATTCCTCAAAAGCAGGAAATATTGGTGGAACCAGAACCCTTGTTTGGTGGTAAGTTCACCCTTTTTTTCCTTAGCATTATTTGACTTTCTTGTTGTCTTTAGGGTTTTAATTAAACTATGAAAAGATGTGAAGGCTTGCCCAGGGATCATTACTTCAAGAATAGGGTCAATTTTTTTTTTCTTTTTTTATACTCAGGAAAATTGCAGTTAGTTCTTTCCAAGAAGTGAACCAGATTAAAAAAATTGATACTTTGTTGTAGAAGGCCAAAAGCGGAAAGCTAGCAAACAGAACTGCTGCCTTGTAATGGAATGAATTTATCATGAGATAAAAATCTTGTTATTTTCCATTTTCTGGATACCTATTTGACTGCCATATCCTTACTATCTTGATATGCTTTACCTTTCCTCTTTCTTAATTTCTAGAAATGCTATTCCTATTTTGAACAGAGGAGAAAATAACCCCTAACCCATAGAAAGAATTGTTTTATCAATCTTGGTACAAAGAATAGGGGGTAGAGAATGGAACATTTAGCCAGATTTAAAGGAAATTTATAGTTTTAGTTTAATCAACACTTATTTCCTTTTTGTGAGCCAAATATTTTAGGTATTAGTGGGTTTATAAAAAATGGAAGATAGAGTTGAAATTTGGTTAGGTATAGAGAAACTTAGAAATATATATTGTATGTAACAATGGGGAGAAATAATTTGTTTGAAAGTTGAAAACAAGAGATAAGTTTTGTAGGTAAACCAGAATGAGGATAAGAAGCAACTTGTAAGGAAGGGATGAAGAAAATTATGTAAACCATGTCTTTTGATTTGAAAATGTACCTTAGGTGAGAGTTTTTATAAGATAGACTTTTAACTTGGCAGCATTAGAGTAAAGTGAAATAAAAGAATATGTCCTCTAGATTCAGAAATTAATAAAGATGGGTAAGATCTCGATACCAAAGTTTAATATGTGCTTTCTGGAGTGTTCAGTTTAGCCAGTCATTGTACTGGTGATATACCAGATGTAATAAAGCATTCTTCATAATTTTTTTTCATATAAATGTTATGAATAGATTTTGGAATTGGGAAAGAATGTCCTTGGAAGCTTTATTTTCTCTTTTTTGCAAGGAATAAGACAGGCTCTTTAAGTTGGGAAGACTGCAGAAAATTGATTCTGTGCCATGTTGCTGTTGAGCAGATAGGCAAAGAGCGTTCCATTTGAAACTTCCCTCTCCTTTTATCTCTGGATTGATATACATTAAGGAAGGGGATGAGAATGACTTTATAAAGTTGGTGTAAAATTATGCAGTCCTAACTTTCATTATTAGACCTTATTATAACATGAAAAGGTTGTTGAGAACTACTAGAGTGCTATTGATTTAAAGCAGTGGTTTAAAGTATAGTCAGAATGGAGGTCCCTGATACGCTGTCAGGGAGTCTGCAAGATCAAAATGATTTTCATAATAATTCTAAGATTTTCTTTGCCTTTTTTTTCAGTGTGTTGACATTTGCACTGATGATTCAAAAGCGATGGTGGGTGAAACTGCTGGCATCTTAGTTGAATCGGGGTAGTGGTCCCTAACTGTAGTAGTCATTGAATTCTTTATTGCCGTACTCTTATTTATTTATTTATTTATTTATTTATTTATTTATTTATATTAAAGAAGTTGTAGGTTTCCAGAAAAATCATGCAAAAAATGCAGAGTTCCCATATACCCCTCCTCACACACACACAGTTTTCCCTATTAATATTTTGCTTTAGTGTGGTATCTTTGTTATAAATGATAAAGAGTATTATTATAATTGTACTATTAACTATAGTCCATAGTTTATATTAGGGTTCACTGTGTTGTACAGTCCTCTGGTTTTTGTTTTTAATTTTTAACCACATTGGAATATATAATTCAGTGGTGTTAGTTACAGTGTTGTGCTGCCATCACTACAATCCATTACCAGAGCCTTTCTATCACCCAAATAGAAACTTTGTACCAATTAAGCATTAACTCCCCATTCCCTACTCACTACCCCGGCCCCTGGTAACCTGTGTTTAGTTTCTGACACTATAGATTTGCTTATTCTAATTATTTCATATCAGTGTGATCATACAATCTTTGTCCTTTTGTGTTTGGCTTATTACACTCAACATAATATCTTTAAGGTTCATCCATGCTGTCACATTTATCAGAACTTTGTTCCTTTTTACGACTGAATAACATTCCGCTGTATACTGTAAATATACCACATTTTGTTTATCCATTCATGTCTTAATGGACTCGAGGGTTGCTTCCATCTTTTGACTGTTGTGAATAATGATGCTGTGAACATGGATGTGCAAATATCTGTTCAAGTCCCTGCTTTCAGTTCTTTTAGATATATATCTTGAAGTACTGAGATTGCCAGATCATAGGGTAATTGTGTACTTAACTTTTTGAGGAACTGCCAAACTGTTTTCCACTGTGGCTACATCATTACATTCCTGCCAACTGTAAAAGTGTCCTTATTTCTCTGTATCCTCTCCTACACTTGTTATTTTTTTTTTTAATAGTGAGAGCCAGTATTACTTAATAATGTACTTGATGAAGCAATAAAAAATATTTTATGAATATGACCCTTGAGGATACATCTTTTTAATATTCTGTGTGATGAAATAGTGTATATGCATGAAGCACTTCTGCGTACTGAAATATGGTGGTTGTCTTGAGGAAAAGCACTTGTGCAATAATTTGAGTTGCAAGCTGACCTAGCTGTTTTTTTTTTTCCATGGGTCACCACTTGAACTTGAAAGATTGCTGACAAAGTAGTTATTTAGACTTGGACATTTGGCAGACGTTTCCTTGAAAATGGACAAAGTGAGTCTATTACTTCAAGGCAAACAACTCACAGTATTTGTTGCTTAAAAAAAATGGAGCTTTCAGGCAAGAATTAGAATTTTAGAAAATTTGTATCCACCTTTGTGAACATGACAGCTTCCCAATACTTAAAGACTTTTTGATAACATCAGTAGTGATGTTAACAGATGTGATTTTTTTTAATATTGCATAATGAAAAGGTCAGTATTTAAATTGTTTGCTTAACTCAGTGAACAAATATTTTTAAGTGACTAATTCTTCATACTACAAAATCATACATAATAAGAATGCAAGATAGACTCGATTAGATATCTACTGCTGCCAAAAAAATTGCCCCCCAAATTTAGTAGCCTAAAACATCAAACATTTGTTATATCAAGGTTTCCATGGATCTGGAATACATATGTAGCTTAGCTGAGTGCCTTTGGCTCAGGATTTCTCACAAGGATGTAATCAAGGTGTCAGCCAAGACTTCAGGCACTTCAAAGCTTGATTTGGGGTGGTTCTGCTTCCACGCTCATTCACAGTGCTGTCTGGAGACATCAGTTCCTTACCATAGAGCAAGTGAGGGAGACAGAGCAGCTCAGGATGGAAGCCACAGTCTTTTTATAACTTAATCTTGGAAGTGACATTGTTTCTACTTGTCTCGCTTACCTGTTATGATTTTCAAGTTGACTTTGAATCCCTTAGTTCTTTGTAGCTTAGCCTCTGGCCCTAGTGACCAGCACTTCTATTTTATAAGAATACCGATGTTGCTTATAGCACGTGGTTTGGAAGAGCCAGGCAACCACATATTAAAGATATAGGGAGGAATTAATAGTCCTAGGACTAGAAGTGTTGTGCCTGAGAAGAGGTTCTTGGTTACACTTGGGATAAATGAGAGAGAAACAAATGAAAGCAGAAAGAAAATAATGTAAAAGTAATGCTTGTTGGAAAAAATTCAATACATAGCTAAAAAGTAAGTATTTTTTTTGTACTAATCCCTTTTCTCAGAGATAATAATTGTGATTCTTTAACATAAATACTGATACAGATATAAACATGAATGATAAAATACAGGTATGTTTTAAAGAGACAGAAGTTTTTTACATGTGGTTCTGCAGTTTTTACTTTTGTTTTGTTTTGCTTTTACTAAGTTCTTAGATAAAAACAGTTACCCTTTGTAATTGCAAATGCAGGCTGTTGGGAAAGATGTTTTGACATGGGGTGGGAAACTTTTGTACTCTCTACCTAATCTTGCTCTTCACATCATCATTTATTAACATGGAGCACTGTCTGGTTAGGTGCTGGCCAGGCTTGCCATAAGCCAATTTAGTAACCCTTATCCGTATCGAAAGAATCATTAGAAGTCCTTATTCATTGTAATATACATAAATGTTCTGGTCATTTATTTTTTTTGTTTGTCATATACATATACGAAGATAGGGTTTTGATTATTGTATTCTAGACCTTATGTGTAAAGTACTTAAGGTTTGGGTAATGGACACTATACAGGGGTATGAGAAGACCTTGGTTCTGTTTACTTTTCTGTCACTAAATTGCTATGTCACTAGAATATTTTTTTCTTCAAAAATTAGACGTGTTTTGGTGTTTGTAATTCTACATGTGTATTCAGTCAGTAAGTAGTTCTTAAATCAAGTTTGGTCAAGTCTTTTAAACTGAGCCTTGGTTTTCTCATTTGTAAATGAGATGGTTGGATCTTTTAAGATTTTTTAGTTTTTAAAGAGAGGGTACAATTGTGAATCTATGAGTGTTTTAAAACAAGAAATATTTATAGATAAGGAGTGTTTAGAATTAAGTTTCAAAATTAATGTTTTAAATTTTTCAATCAATTCTCTCTTTCCCCCTAAAGCTCCTAAAAGACGACGGCCTGCACGTTCAATATTTGATGGTTTCCGGGATTTTCAAACTGAAACTAGTAGGTATTAGCTTAATCATATTAATTACAGTAATGCATGCCTAAGGAAGCATTTGGAAGTACAGATTCTAAGACCTTTGTCTTTTTTCATTTGCAGACTTTGACTTTAAAGTGAAATGTAATTTTAAACTTATTAAGTGAGGAACCTTTTCCCTCTCTCCCTCCCTCCCTCCCTTTCTCTATTTAAAAACAAGATAAACCACAGCAGGGGAAAGCACCCATACAGTCCCCTACAGGTCAAGATCCTGATTGTTTGTATATCCAATTACTTTGAGGATTCACCTTTTTAAAAATATGGAATTATGAATATGATCTGTTTTTGATTTTCTTGACTCCCAGTTGAGCTGAATTGTTCCAAATTGTAACTTACTTGAATATCTTGGATCCTGATATCTAACGGTGAAAGGAATGACCACAATGAAAATGATTATTGTAGGGGATTGAAAAAGAATATTATTTTGGCTCAGTTGTTTGGAATAGATTTATATCTTAAACCTGTGGAATAAGTTAGAATGAGAATCTTGGCATTATACTCTTAGAACATGCAGTAGTGATTTGGCAAGGGAATTCTAAAGAAAGGATAGTTATGTTTAGAAAATAAATGAGAAACCATTGGACCATGCTTGATTTATAATGAGTTTATTGAAGCACAGATGGGTCTTAAAACTTTGGGGAATGTTGAGGAAACTAAAATGACTCAGGTCTACTAGGGAATCCTCTGCCCTTTCCAGGAGAGGATGATAGCCGTGATTATATCTCCCACTGCCAGAATCTTAAAAAATTGGGAATATAACTAGAAACAACCAAAGAGGAATTGAGGTCACTTTCAGGAATAGATGAATGGAGATGAAAGTTTTCTCCTATGCTAAAGTTAGTTTTGAATATTTGAAGGAAGTGACTTTTTTAGTTGACTCCCATTTTTAATTAAATTTCTGCTTTTATTCTTACCTTTGGAGATGGAATACCAAATTTTAAGACTCCTCCCCCCCTTGTAATTTTTCCAAAGTTAACATTAAATCTTTGCATTCATATTTGAGGTCAAGAACATTGTAGAGTAATTGCTTCAGTTGACACAAGGTTTATCTTAGGAGATTCGTGAAGTTATTTTATTTTTTGGCTAATTGAACCCTTTTCATCCTCCTGTGTTGCAGTTCGGCAAGAACAGGAATTAAGAAATGGAGGAGCAATAGATAAGAAACTAACTACCCTTGCAGATCTATTCCGGCCACCCATTGACTTGATGCATAAAGGCAGCTTTGAAACAGTAGGTTCCTGGGGATTCTGAGCCTTAACTATGAATCTTTTTGCGTTTTCAATGCTGTGTTTTTCTTTCAAAGAAAAAAAAAACCCTGTCAGCTATCAGCATATTAGGAATTGGCATTGTAAGTATTAACATATGATACATACCTAAAGGTCACATTATTTATGTTTCAACCAGCAGTATGTAAGATTGGTTGTTAGATGAAACCCTTTTATTCACCTTGTGTGGAGTCATTTTAGAATCTGTGCCAGTTCCATAGATTTAAAAAAAAAAAGTAGTTTTTTTGTTTGTTTATATGTCTTTGATCATCACAACAGTGTGTGTTCTTTGGCCATTTGTGAATTGTTATTTTGCAGGGATCTTTTGCCCATCTTTTGGTGAACCTTGTATGCTTTAAAAGAATAGATCTTTAATTGCAGAATACAATTTCCCTCTGGTTCTTGGTTTTATCTTAGCTATAGCCAAAGAAAATCTTTCTAGAGCAGGTTTTTTTGATTTTCTGCTAGATTATAAGCTTAATGAGGGCAGGGGGAATGTGTTTATTTGCATTTTGGTAATCCTTGGGACCCATACTCTAGCATTTTAATAGGAACACTTTGTTAAATGAATGAGTTTAGTTAGGATTTAAATATTCTGTTGAGATGTTCACACAGCTTGCTTTTTTGTTGACTAGCATGCTAATGGTCTTTTGAATCAGAATATCCTTTCCACAGATTTAAATCACTTAAATTTCAGACAAGTCTTATCTGTTAGGCCAAAGAATAACTGTAAAAATGATGTATACCAGTGATATATTTAAAAAGGAATTATAATTATGTTAAAAAACACTTGTCCTTTGACATACTCTTAGATTAGTCTAAATGAAGTATTTAGGATAAGAAACTTCACTGTAAGCTTATTCTTCAGTTTAAATTTCTGAATTGTAAAACCTTGAAGTGTTTGGCTGCATATAACAGAATACTCAAATGATGGAGATTTGACCAAACAAGAGTTTATTTTTCTCATGTAATACATCTGGAATTGTGGGAGTAGTTGATGTGCATTCATCAACTCAAAGGTGTCAGATCAGATGTGTTAGTGCTCTTTATCTTTCCCTCATGGCTTTAACATGGCAGCTACGGTTCCAGGCAATTATGTCTGCCTAACCTTTCTAGGGTCCTGGTGATAACACAACAACGGAGAGACAATAGCAGCAATATGAAACAAAATAGATTTGATTTTGTTTTGACGCTTTGCATTTTCATTAGCTTCTGAGTTGCTCTAGGGCTTAATGCAATAACTCAGCTTGATTTAAGGTGGCCTCACAGTTACTCTACTGCTTATTCTTTGAGGGAAAATTTAAGTGTCTTTTTACATTGTCCTCTGAAGCTTGATTCATTTTGTTAAGTTATTTCACCTTTTTTTCTTTGTATTTCATGACCTGTGTTGTTTGTACAATCTATTCAATTTTTCCTCTGATAATACTAAACTTTACCATCTGTAAGTCTTTAAATGATGTAAACACTCCCAGATAAAGCAGTCATTTCATTGTGATTAAAGCTCTATCCATTAGTTTTACAAAAATTAGGGTACTAATATGCAAAATAAGTTTAGAGAGGTAAATATTAAAAATTAGAGTAGCACCTTCTGGCTGCTCAGTCAGGGGCCCATAGGTTTGGTTACCATATTTGATGTAACGAAAACTGAACCACAAAGAAATGTAGATGTCCTTATATAGATAGTGGTGAGGGTGGTGAACACATAAATATGTGACTGTACAGGGAACAATCGATTGTTTACTTAGGATGGACTGTAATGGAGAGTGAACAAAACCATCTTAAAAAAAAAAAAAAAATGGGTTGATGACGAAACCTTGAGGGCAATATTCTGAGTGAAATAAGCCAGACACATAAGGAAAAATATTGCGAGGTCTCACTGATAGGAACTAGTTGTAATATGTAAACTCATACACATGAAATATAAGTTACCAGAATATAGAATGAGGCTAAGGAATGGGGAGCAGTTGCTTAGTATGAGCAGAATGTTCAACTAGGTTGAATTTAAATGTTTGGAAATGAACAGAGGTGACAGTAGCATGTTGTGAAAATAACTAACAGTGCCGAATGGTGCATGAATGTGGTGGAAAGGGGAAGCTCAGAGTCATATATGCCACCAGAAGGAAAGTTGGAGGTTAAAAGATGGGAATGTATAAAACAGTGAACCTTGTGATAGGCAATGTCCGAGATTAAGTGTACAAATATTAGAAATCTCTTTCATGAACCAGAGCAAATTTATGATACTGCAACTAGAAGTTAATAATTGAGGGGCATATAGGAAAAATATATATACCTATTGTAAACTATATACTACAGTTAGTAGTATTTTAACATTCTTTCATAAACAGTAAGAAATGTATATATACCAATACTATGAGTCAACAATGGAGGGGGGATAGTTAGGGATATGGGAGGATTTGAGTTTTCTTTTCTTTCTTTTTTTTTTTTTTTTTTTTGGTCTTTATTTCTTTTCTGGAGTAATGAAAATATTCTAAAAATCAAAAAAAAATAATTGTGATGCATGCACAGCTATGTGATGGTACTGGGGCAGTTGGTTGTACACTTTGGATAATTGTATGGTATGTGAACAATCACACACACAAAAAAAGTAAATGAGGGGAGGAGGGATATGGGATGTTTTGAGTGTTCTCTTTTATTTTTATTCTTTTTTTCATTTTATTTTTTCGAGTAATGAACATGTTCAAAAATTGTGGTGTTGAATGCACAACTATATGATGAAACTGTGAACAGTTGTACACTTTGGATGATTGTATGGTATGTGAATATTTTTCAGTAAACTTAACATTTAAAAAAAAAACTGAGCCACAATTATACAGGTTTAGAAACTAGATTTTCTTAGTGTATCTAGAAATGGTCATGTTCATGGGGACTGGTTCATGCTAACCAAATTAGAGACTAGTTAATACACTTGTTCATTCAAAAAATACTTTTTGAGTGCTTCATATTGCAAGGCCTTGTTCCAGGCAGTGGGGTAAAGATTTGACTGCATGTGAGACCAGAAACGAATGAACAGTGGCTTAAACAAAGTAGAAGTAGAGTGAGTAGAACACTTAGAATAAATAGTCTAGGCGAGGATATATTTCTTGGGTTTTCTTCTTTCCTCACTAGCGTATAAGCTCTGTGAACACAAGGTCTTTGATTTATTTGCTGTTGTGTATGCATAATATCTAGAACAGTTTCTGGCACCCAGTTGGCCCTCATTTAATCTTTGTTAAGTGACTGGCATAGACTGGAGTACACTGTAAAGAAAAATCAGTGCAAGTACCACAATATTCCTTATTTTCCCACATAAGAAGTGCATGTTTGCTGGGGGGCAAGATGGAAGACTGGTGAGCTGTATGTTTTAGTTACTCCTCCAGGAAAGTAGGTAGAAAGCCAGGAACTGCGTGGACTGGACACCACAGAGCAATCTGTCTTTGGGCATACTTCATACAACACTCATGAAAATGTCGAACTGCTGAGATCAGCGAAATCTGTAAGTTTTTGCGGCCAGGGGACCCGCGCCCCTCCCTGCCAGGCTCAGTCCGGTGGGAGGAGGGGCTGTCAGCTCCGGGAAGGAGAAGGGAGAACTGCAGTGGCTGCTCTTATCGGAAACTCATTCTACTGATCCAGACTCCAACCATAGATAGACAGAGACCAGACACCAGAGAATCTGTGAGCAGCCAGCCCAGCAGAGAGGAGACAGGCATAGAAAAAAAAAAACAACACGAAAAACTCCAAAATAAAAGCAGAGGATTTTTAGAGTTCTGGTGAACACAGAAAGGGGAAGGGCGGAGCTCAGGCCCTAAGGCGCATATGCAAATCCCGAAGAAAAGCCTATCTCTCTGCCCTGTGGACCTTTCCTTAATGGCCCTGGTAGCTTTCTCTCTTAGCATTTCAATAACCCATTAGATCTCTGAGGAGGACCCTTTTTTTTTTTTTTAATCCTTTTTTCTTTTTCTAAAACAATTACTCTAAGAAGCCCAATACAGAAAGCTTCAAAGACTTTCAATTTGGGCACGTCAAGTCAAGAGCAGAACTAAGAGAGCTCTGAGACAAAAGGCAATACTTCAGTGGCTGAGAAAATTCACTAAACACCACAACTTCCCAAGAAAATGGGGGTGTCCGCTCACAGCCACCATCCTGGTGGACAGGAAACACTCCTGCCCATCGCAAGCCCCATAGCCCAGAGCTGCCCCAGACAACCCAGTGTGACGGAAGGGCTTCAAATAACAGGCACACACCACAAAACTGGGCGTGGACATTAGCCTTCCCTGCAACCTCAGCTGATTGTCCCAGAGTTGGGAAGGTGGAGCAGTGTGAATTAACAAAGCCCCATTCAGCCATCATTTGAGCAGACTGGGAGCCTCCCTACACAGCCCAGCAGCCCAGAACTGCCCTGAGGGGACGGCACTCACCTGTGACATAGCACAGGCATCCCTCAACAGAGGACCCGGGGTGCACAGCCTGGAAGAGGGGCCCACTTGCAAGTCTCAGGAGCCATACACCAATACCAAGGACTTGTGGGTCAGTGGCAGAGACAAACTGTGGCAGGACTGAACTGAAGGATTAGACTATTGCAGCAGCTTTAAAACTCTAGGATCACCAGGGAGATTTGATTGTTACGGCCACCCCCCCTCCCCGACTGCCCAGAAACACGCCCCACATACAGGGCAGGCAACACCAACTACACACGCAAGCTTGGTACACCAATTGGGCCCCACAAGACTCACTCCCCCACTCACCAAAAAGGCTAAGCAGGGGAGAACTGGCTTGTGGAGAACAGGTGGCTCGTGGACGCCACCTGCTGGTTAGTTAGAGAAAGTGTACTCCACGAAGCTGTAGATCTGATAAATTAGAGATAAGGAGTTCAATAGGTCTACAAACCCTCAAAGAACCCTATCAAGTTCAGCAAATGCCACGAGGCCAAAAACAACAGAAAATTATAAAGCATATGAAAAAACCAGACGATATGGATAACCCAAGCCCAAGCACCCAAATCAAAAGACCAGAAGAGACACAGCACCTAGAGCAGCTACTCAAAGAACTAAAGATGAACAATGAGACCATAGTACGGGATATGAAGGAAATCAAGAAGACTCTGGAAGAGCATAAAGAAGACATTGCAAGACTAAATAAAAAAATGGATGATCTTATGGAAATCAAAGAAACTGTTGACCAAATTAAAAAGATTCTGGACACTCATAGTACAAGACTAGAGGAAGTTGAACAACGAATCAGTGACCTGGAAGATGACAGAATGGAAAATGAAAGCATAAAAGAAAGAATGGGGAAAAAAATTGAAAAAATCGAAATGGACCTCAGGGATATGATAGATACTATGAAACGTCCAAATATAAGACTCATTGGTGTCCCAGAAGGGGAAGAAAAGGGTAAAGGTCTAGGAAGAGTATTCAAAGAAATTGTTGGGGAAAACTTCCCAAATCTTCTAAACAACATAAATACACAAATCATAAATGCTCAGCAAACTCCAAATAGAATAAATCCAAATAAACCCACTCCAAGACATATACTGATCACACTGTCAAACACAGAAGAGAAGGAGCAAGTTCTGAAAGCAGCAAGAGAAAAGCAATTCACCACATACAAAGGAAACAGCATAAGACTAAGTAGTGACTACTCAGCAGCCACCATGGAGGCGAGAAGGCAGTGGCACGATATATTTAAAATTCTGAGTGAGAAAAATTTCCAGCCAAGAATACTTTATCCAGCAAAGCTCTCCTTCAAATTTGAGGGAGAGCTTAAATTTTTCACAGACAAACAAATGCTGAGAGAATTTGCTAACAAGAGACCTGCCCTACTGGAGATACTAAAGGGAGCCCTACAGACAGAGAAACAAAGACAGGACAGAGAGACTTGGAGAAAGGTTTAGTACTAAAGAGATTCGGTATGGGTACAATAAAGGATATTAATAGAGACAGGGGAAAAATATGGCAAACATAAACCAAAGGATAAGATGGCTGATTCAAGAAATGCCTTCACGGTTATAACGTTGAATGTAAATGGATTAAACTCCCCAATTAAAAGATATAGATTCGCAGAATGGATCAAAAAAAATGAACCATCAATATGTTGCATACAAGAGACTCATCTTAGACACAGGGACACAAAGAAACTGAAAGTGAAAGGATGGAAAAAAATATTTCATGCAAGCTACAGCCAAAAGAAAGCAGGTGTAGCAATATTAATCTCAGATAAAATAGACTTCAAATGCAGGGATGTTTTGAGAGACAAAGAAGGCCACTACATACTAATAAAAGGGGCAATTCAGCAAGAAGAAATAACAATCGTAAATGTCTATGCACCCAACCAAGGTGCCACAAAATACATGAGAGAAACACTGGCAAAACTAAAGGAAGCAATTGATGTTTCCACAATAATTGTGAGAGACTTCAACACATCACTCTCTCCTATAGATAGATCAACCAGACAGAAGACCAATAAGGAAATTGAAAACCTAAACAATCTGATAAATGAATTAGATTTAACAGACATATACAGGACATTACATCCCAAATCACCAGGATACACGTACTTTTCTAGTGCTCACGGAACTTTCTCCAGAATAGATCATATGCTGGGACATAAAACAAGCCTCAATAAATTTAAAAAGATTGAAATTATTCAAAGCACATTCTCTGACCACAATGGAATACAATTAGAAGTCAATAACCATCAGAGACTTAGAAAATTCACAAATACCTGGAGGTGAAACAACACACTCCTAAACAATCAGTGGGTTAAAGAAGAAATAGCAAGAGAAATTGCTAAATATATAGAGACGAACGAAAATGAGAACACAACATACCAAAACCTATGGGATGCAGCAAAAGCAGTGCTAAGGGGGAAATTTATAGCACTAAACGCATATATTAAAAAGGAAGAAAGAGCCAAAATCAAAGAACTAATGGATCAACTGAAGAAGCTAGAAAATGAACAGCAAACCAATCCTAAACCAAGTAGAAGAAAAGAAATAACAAGGATTAAAGCAGAAATAAATGACATAGAGAACAAAAAAACAAGAGAGAGGATAAATATCACCAAAAGTTGGTTCTTTGAGAAGATCAACAAGATTGACAAGCCCCTAGCTAGACTGACAAAATCAAAAAGAGAGAAGACCCATATAAACAAAATAATGAATGAAAAAGGTGACATAACTGCAGATCCTGAAGAAATTAAAAAAATTATAAGAGGATATTATGAACAACTGTATGGCAATAAACTGGACAATGTAGAAGTAATGGACAATTTCCTGGAAACATATGAACAACCTAGACTGACCAGAGAAGAAATAGAAGAACTCAGCCAACCCATCACAAGCAAAGAGATCCAATCAGTCATCAAAAATCTTCCCACAAATAAATGCCCAGGGCCAGATGGCTTCACAGGGGAATTCTACCAAACTTTCCAGAAAGAACTGACACCAATCTTACTCAAAGTCTTTCAAAACATTGAAGAAAATGGAACACTACCTAACTCATTTTATGAAGCTAACATCAATCTAATACCAAAACCAGGCAAAGATGCTACAAAAAAGGGAAACTACCGGCCAATCTCCCTAATGAATATAGATGCAAAAATCCTCAACAAAATACTTGCAAATCGAATCCAAAGACACATGAAAAAAATCATACACCATGACCAAGTGGGGTTCATTCCAGGCATGCAAGGATGGTTCAACATAAGAAAAACAATCAATGTATTACAACACATTAAAAACTCGAAAGGGAAAAATCAATTGATCATCTCAATAGATGCTGAAAAAGCATTTGACAAAATCCAACATCCGTTTTTGATAAAAACACTTCAAAAGGTAGGAATTGAAGGAAACTTCCTCAACATGATAAAGAGCATATATGAAAAACCCACAGCCAGCATAGTACTCAATGGTGAGAGACTGAAAGCCTTCCCTCTAAGATCAGGAACAAGACAAGGATGCCCGCTGTCACCACTGTTATTCAACATTGTGTTGGAAGTGCTAGCCAGGGCAATCCGGCAAGACAAAGAAATAAAAGGCATCCAAATTGGAAAAGAAGAAGTAAAACTGTCATTGTTTGCAGACGATATGATCTTATATTTAGAAAACCCTGAGAAATCAACGATACACCTAGTAGAGCTAATAAACAAATTTAGCAAAGTAGCGGGATACAAGATTAATGCACATAAGTCAGTAATGTTTCTATATGCTAGAAATGAACAAACTGAAGAGACACTCAAGAAAAAGATACCATTTTCAATAGCAACTAAAAAAGTCAAGTACCTAGGAATAAACTTAACCAAAGATGTAAAAGACCTATACAAAGAAAACTACATAACTCTACTAAAAGAAATAGAAGGGGACCTTAAAAGATGGAAAAATATTCCATGTTCATGGATAGGAAGGCTAAATGTCATTAAGATGTCAATTCTACCCAAACGCATCTACAGATTCAATGCAATCCCAATCAAAATTCCAACAACCTACTTTGCAGACTAGGAAAAGCTAGTTATCAAATTTATTTGGAAAGGGAAGATGCCTCGAATTGCTAAAGACACTCTAAAAAAGAAAAACGAAGTGGGAGGACTTACACTCCCTGACTTTGAAGCTTATTATAAAGCCACAGTTGCCAAAACAGCATGGTACTGGCACAAAGGTAGACATATAGATCAATGGAATTGAATTGAGAATTCAGAGATAGACCCTCAGATCTATGGCCGACTGATCTTTGATAAGGCCCCCAAAGTCACTGAACTGAGCCATAATGGTCTTTTCAACAAATGGGGCTGGGAGAGTTGGATATCCATATCCAAGAGAATGAAAGAGGACCCCTACCTCACACCCTACACAAAAATTAACTCAAAATGGACCAAAGATCTCAATATAAAAGAAAGTACCATAAAACTCCTAGAAGATAATGTAGGAAAACATCTTCAAGACCTTGTATTAGGCGGCCACTTCCTAGACTTTACACCCAAAGCACAAGCAACAAAAGAGAAAATAGATAAATGGGAACTCCTCAAGCTTCGAAGTTTCTGCACCTCAAAGGAATTTCTCAAAAAGGTAAAGAGGCAGCCAACTCAATGGGAAAAAATTTTTGGAAACCATGTATCTGACAAAAGACTGATATCTTGCATATACAAAGAAATCCTACAACTTAATGACAATAGTACAGACAGCCCAATTATAAAATGGGCAAAAGATATGAAAAGACAATTCTCTGAAGAGGAAATACAAATGGCCAAGAAACACATGAAAAAATGTTCAGCTTCACTAGCTATTAGAGAGATGCAAATTAAGACCACAATGAGATACCATCTAACACCGGTTAGAATGGCTGCCATTAAACAAACAGGAAACTACAAATGCTGGAGGGGATGTGGAGAAATTGGAACTCTTATTCACTGTTGGTGGGACTGTATAATGGTTCAGCCACTCTGGAAGTCAGTGTGGCAGTTCCTTAGAAAACTAGATATAGAGGTACCATTCGATCCGGCGATTGCACTTCTCGGTATATACCCGGAAGATCGGAAAGCAGTGACACGAACAGATATCAGCACGCCAATGTTCATAGCAGCATTATTCACAATTGCCAAGAGATGGAAACAACCCAAATGTCCTTCAATGGATGAGTGGATAAATAAAATGTGGTATATACACACGATGGAATACTGCGCGTCAGTAAGAAGGAACGATCTCGTGAAACATATGACAACATGGATGAACCTTGAAGACATAATGCTGAGTGAAATAAGCCAGGCACAAAAAGAGAAATATTATATGCTACCACTAATGTGAACTTTGAAAAATGTAAAACAAATGGTTTATAATGTAGAATGTAGGGGAACTAGCAGTAGAGAGTAATTAAGGAAGGGGGAGCAATAATCCAAGAAGAACAGATAAGCTTTTTAATGTTCTGGGGATGCCCAGAAATGACTATGGTCTGTTAATTTCTGATGGATATAGTAGGAACAAGTTCACGGAAATGTTGCTATATTATGTAACTTTCTTGGGGTAAAGTAGGAACATGTTGGAAGTTAAGCAGTTATCTTAGGTTAGTTGTCTTTTTCTTACTCCCTTGTTATGGTCTCTTTGAAATGTTCTTTTATTGTATGTTTGTTTTCTTTTTAACTTTTTTTTTCATACAGTTGATTTAAAAAAGAAGGGAAAGTTAAAAAAAAAAAAAAAAAGAAAGAAAGAAAAACAAGGAAAAAAAAATGATGTAGTGCCCCCTTGAGGAGCCTGTGGAGAATGCAGGGGTATTGGCCTACCCCACCTCGATGGTTGCTAACATGATCACAGACATAGGGGACTGGTGGTTTGATGGGTTGAGCCCTCTACCATAAGTTTTACCCTTGGGAAGACGGTTGCTGCAAAGGAGAGGCTAGGCCTCCCTATTTTTGTGCCTAAGAGTCTCCTCCTGAATGCCTCTTTGTTCCTCAGATGTGGCCCTCTCTCTCTGGCTAAGCCAACTTGAAAGGTGAAATCACTGCCCTCCCCCCTACGTGGGATCAGACACCCAGGGGAGTGAATCTCCCTGGCAACGTGGAATATGACTCCCGGGGAGGAATGTAGACCCGGCATCGTGGGACGGAGAACATCTTCTTGACCAAAAGGGGGATGTGAAAGGAAATGAAATAAGCTTCAGTGGCAGAGAGATTCCAAAACGAGCCGAGAGCTCACTCTGGTGGGCAGTCTTACGCACACTTTAGACAACCCTTTTTAGGTTCTAAAGAATTGGGGTAGCTGGTGGTGGATACCTGAAACTATCAAACTACAACCCAGAACCCATGAATCTCGAAGACAGATGTATAAAAATGTAGCTTATGAGGGGTGACAATGGGATTGGGAAAGCCATAAGGACCACTCTCCACTTTGTCTAGTTTATGGATGGATGAGTAGAAAAATAGGGGAAGGAAACAAACAGACAAAGGTACCCAGTGTTCTTTTTTACTTCAATTGCTCTTTTTCACTGTAATTATTATTCTTGTTATTTTTGTGTGTGTGCTAATGAAGGTGTCAGGGATTGATTTAGGTGGTGAATGTACAACTATGTAATGGTACTGTAAACAATCGAAAGTACGATTTGTTTTGTATGACTGCGTGGTATGTGAATATATCTCAATAAAATGATTAAAAAAAAAAAAGAAGTGCATGTTTATTTTTTGACGTTGTCATTCAATTGCTCATGTTCCTAGTCCTAATGATAAAAATATTTTATTAATTTCAAAAGTAATTAATATTTGACCTGAAAATGTAAAGAGCCTGTTCAACAACAAAATAAATATATAAGATAAAGCTTTTCTAAATAAATATAGCTTACATTCAATTTTATTCCAATTAGACAAATTACCCAAAAAATTGAAACTGATAAGAAAAATATAAAGTAATAATTCCCCTTCCAAAAAAAGTACCATGCATATTTTAATATTTCCTTCTTGACTTTATATTTATGTTTTATTTGAAACATATTGTTCCTCTGCATTCTTATTTTTCTTCCTTTCCTGATCTGTATGGGACCTGCAGAGATGTTAGTCTCCCAGTGCTTCTTCCTTGTCACAGATAACGCTGTCATATACTTCTCTATTTGATATAGCCAAACTTGCCTTTGGGTATCCCTTTAATGGCTTTTGAATAGGGATCCAAACAACCTAATAGACTCCAAAGGAAAGGTTCCTCATTTGTCCTATGGTCCACTCTTAATCTCCAATCTTTGACTCACGTAATTGTTATACACAGAGAGTACTTGTGAGAGTCTTTTATATTCTCTCCCAGATGATGCTGCTTTGTCTGAAAGTTGTGTCTTCTTTGTGGCCTGCCTTCTGGCACAAATTTCTTAACAGTATCTTCAGTGTGGATGGCACCAATTTCCAAGTTTCTTTTGTTGGTATCAGGTTTTCCCACAGTGTAAGCTTATGAGGGCAGGGATGATTGTGCTTTGGTAAATGCTGTAACTCCAGCATTTATAACTGTACCTGAAACACAATAGGTACTCATGAATGAATGAATCTGAATTAATGAAAGAATGAATGTTGAGTCAGTCAATTTTTAAAAACAAAAGCAATGGACTCTTATTTTGTAACTCTGTACTTATATTCATTTTTAGTTTCATACAGTTGTTTCTTGTCAGTGTTGTAGTTGGGGCAGGCGTATATAAAATTACTTTGTTACAGGGATATGTACTGTCCAATCTGTCTCTCTGGAGTGTTGTGTTAATTTTTTTTTCTTGATTCTTAAATATTTTTTCTTCAGTTATAGCAGTTTATTCATTTGTCATCCATTTAATAAAATATCTATGCATGCTAAAAGGAAGGAAGTAAATGGAACACTGTTACTTCCTAAGAGCAAGGAATTATTAAATTTGTATGCTTTAAAATAAGCCTTTCAAAAGTTAAATGCAGGCGGAGCAAGATGGCGACATAGAGATGTGTGGAATTTAGTTAGTCCTCTAGAGCAATTAGTAAATAACCAGGAACAGCTAGTAAATAATCTGTAACAACTGTTGGGAGACATCCATGAATGGACACACATCATACACCAGCCTGGAATGGGTGGAGAGGCTGAGATTGTAGGCCAGAATCATAAGTAAAGCTCCAGAAACCTGGAGCTGAAGCCCCTCCCCACTCAGGCAGGGCAGGCTGAGCTGAAGTACTGCTGTGTGAAGAAAAGAAACAGGTTACAGGGAAAGTAACTCAACCAAGCTCCAGTTGCGGTTTTAATTAACACATTTGGACTACTGAATACAAGCTACAAGCACAGAGCAGGAAGGGAAGCAAATTCCTTCCAGCAGGGAGGAGGCAGGGCTGACAGGAAAAAAATTCATAAATAAATAAAAACAGAGACTTCAGAATACTGGAAGACGGCTGTGTCCCAAGAAAACTGAGGGACTGGGGACTGGCTCTGAAAAGGGGCTTCTGCTCTTTTCTTATTTTTTTCTTTCATTCTAAGCAGCCATTAGAGAAAGCCTCAGGCTTCTTCAGTTCCCTGCTGACCCAGACAAAGGTGGAGTTAACAGAGCCAGAAAGACAAAGGAGGAATTCAGATGGAGAAGGTAACTCCCTTGGAGGGTTATCTTCCCTAAGAAAAGGGGGGAGGGTGGTGGTGGGACCAGCTCAAGTGGCTGTTCTCCCTCAGAAAATTCAGATCCCAGAGCTTGGGGGAAAACAAACAAATAAACCGGAAACAACTTAAGCTTGTCTTCTGACATTCTCAGCCCCTCACCAGGTCAGGGTCCACTGAATTAAAGGGACTGCACCTCTTTACACTGTTGGGGAGCTGTGAGCTGACAAGAGCCACCTGCTAGGCTGAATAGGGAAAGCACAGAGTCTAGAGGCCTCACAGGAAAGTCTGTCAATCTTCTAGGACCCACCATCAGGGAAACCAAATACTGAATACACAGCCTCCTCCTGAGACCTGAGCCCGTCTGGTCTGGAAAAATCTGACAGGGGCATTCAAGGAAATCATATGCCCAGGGAAAAAAAAAATCGCACTAGGGAAAATGAAGATATAGCCCAGTCAAAGGAATAAACTTACCACTTCAGCTGAGATACAGGAATTGAAACAACTAATTATTAATCAAATAAATCTCCTAAATCAATTAAAAAATCAATTCAAAATCAGTTTAATGAGTTGAGGGAAGATAGGGCAAAAGAGATAAAGGATATAAAGAAGACATTGGGCGAACACAAGGAAGAAATTGGAAGTTTGAATAAACAATTAGCAGAACTTATGGGAATGAAAAGCACAATACAAGAGATAAAGGACACAATGGTAACATACAGCAGCAGATTTTAAGAGGCAGAAGAAAAGATTCATGAACTGGAGAACAGGACATCTGAAACCCTAGACACAAAAGAATAGATGGGGAAAAGAACGGAGAGATATGAGCAGCGTCTCAGGGAACTGAGTGACGACATGAAGTGCATCAATGTACATGTCATGGGTGTCCTGGAAGGAGAAGAGAAGGGAAAATGGGCAGAGGCAAGAATGGAGGAAATAGTCACTGAAAATTTCCCATCCCTTATAAAAGACATAAAATTACAGATCCAAGAAGCACAGTGAACTCTAAGTAGAATGGATCCGAATAGACTTATGCCAAGACACTTAATAATCAGATTATAAAATGTCAAAGACAGAGAGAATTCTGGAAGCAGCAGGAGAAAAGCGATCCATCACATACAAGGGAAGATCAATAAGACTATTTGCAGATTTCTCAGTAGAAACCATGGAGGCAAGAAGGCAGTGGTATGATATATTTAAGATACTGAAAGAAAAAAAACCACCAACCAAGAATTTTATATCTGGCAAAACTGTCCTTAGAGGTGAGAGTTTAAAATATTCTCAGACAGACAATGAGAGAGTTTGTGAACAAGATACCTGCTTTATAAGAAATACTAAAGGGAGCACTACAGGCAGATAGACAGGAGAGAGGTTTGGAAAAGAGGGTAGAAACAAAGACTATCAGAGTAAAAAGAAACAAAAAATAAAAATAAGATTACATATAAAATCTGAAAGACAAAATGGAAGACAGTAAACATTACACTGAGTGAAATTAGTCAGAAACAAAGGAACAATACTGTATGGTCTCACTAAGGTGAACTAACATTAATCAACGAACCTTGAAAATTAAAAATTGAGAACCCAGATTTGAGATAGAAAGAGGGTGGAGATCAGGCATCTGATGCTGAAGCAGTACAGAATTTCAACAGGATCGATTGTATAGATCCAGAAATAGCGCAGTATTGTGTGATGGTCCACCTGTCCTCTATCCTCCAATCCCATCCAAGTTCATTCTTGGCATTCAATTGTCATCTATTTAGACTGTCTTTTTTTTTTCTTTTTCAATTGTGGAAACATATATACAGCCTAAATCTTCCCATTCCACCCCCTCCCTAGCCTTCCATTAGTGGGAACAATCACATTTAGAATGTTGTAATGCTCTTTCCCACCATCCATTACTAGAAATTTCCCTTCACCTCAAATAGCAACCCTACACTCATTTCTTAACTCCCCCTTGCCCCTTCCCCCATTTCTCTTAACCCAAACTCTACTTTTCGTCTCTATGGCCATATTCTCTGATAATTTCTTTGTGTTTACTGTGGGGCTTAAAATTAACCTCTTAAATCCATACCAGTCTTGTTTTTCTTTGATACCACCTTCACTTCAATAGGACATATAAACTATGTTCCTATACTACTCTATTCCCCCACCTTTATGTAGTTGTCTAAAATTACATATTTTACATTGAGTTCAAAACCACTGATTTGTCTTTAGAGTTTGTGTATTTTATATCATGTAGGAAGTAAGTAGTGGAGTTACAGTTCAAAAATTATTGACTTCTAATTTGTATTCCATTGTGGTTGGAGAATGTGCTTTGAGTATATTCAATTTTTTTTTTTTTTTTTTTAATTTCTTGAGGCTTGTTTTATGTCCCAGCTTATGGTCCCTTCTGGAGAAAGATCTGTGATCACTAGAGAAAAATGAGTGTCCTGGTGATTTGGGATGTAAGGTTCTATATATGTCTGTTAAAATTCTCTATCTCTCTTTCTCCTTTCTTTGTTTCTCTGTTGGTAGGGCTCCCTTTAGACTCTGAAGTAGGGCAGGTCTTTTATTGGCAAACTCTCTCAGCATTTGTTTGTCTGTGAAAAATTTAAGCTCTCCCTCAGATTTGAAGGAGAGTTTTGCTGGATAAAGTATTCTTGGTTGGAAATTTTTCTTTCTCAGAGTTTTAAATATGTCATGCCACCGCCTTCTCGCCTCCATGGTGGCTGCTGAGTAGTCACAACTTAGTCTTATGTTGTTTCCTTTGTATGTGGTGAATTGCTTTTCTCTTGCTGCTTTCAGAACTTGCTCCTTCTCTTCAGTATTTGAGAGTCTGATCAGAATATGTCTTGGAGTGGGTTTATTTGGATTTATTCTGTTTGGAGTTCGCTGGGCGTTTATGCTTTGTGTATTTATATTGTGTATAAGGTTGGGGAAGTTTTCCCCCACAATTTCTTTGAATACTCTTTCTAGGCCTTTACCCTTCTCTTCCCCTTCTGGGACACCAATGAGTCTTAAGTTTGGGCGTTTTATTTTATCTATCGTATCCTTGAGATCCATTTTGATTTTTTCAATTTTTTTCTCCATTCTTTCTTTTGTTCTTTCATTTTCTGTTCTGTGGACTTTTAGGACACTTGAGATGTTTTTCAGCTTCCTCTAGTCTTGTATTGTGAATATCCAGAGTCTTTTTAATTTGGCCAATAGTTTCTTTTATTTCCATAAGATCTTCTATTTTTTTATTTATTCTTGCAATGTCTTCTTTATGCTCTTCTAGGGTCTTCTTTATGTCGCTTATATCCTGGGCCATGGTCTTCTTGATGTCCTTTAAATCCTTTGCCTTGTTTTCATTCCTCGATTGTAGTTCTTTGATTAATCGTGTGAGGTTACTGTGTCTCTTCTGATATCTTGATTTGTGTGTTTGGGGTTGGATTCTCCGTATTGTCTGGTTTTATCATATGCATTAAGATTTTCTGTTGTTTTTGGCCTCTTGGCATTTGCTTTGCTTGATAGGGTTCTTTCAAGTTGTAAAAAAAATACCTGTCTAATTTTTCAGAAACACAGTTTGGTGGCGTACACTTTCTCTAACCAGCAGATGGCGTCTGTGAGTCACCTATACTCCTCAAGTCAGTTCTCCACCTTGTTCCCGCGGTGTGTGGGGAAATGATTCTTGTGGGGTTCAGTTGGAGAACTCAGTTTGGGTGTGTTGCTGGAGCCATCTGCCCTGAATGTGGGGCATGTGTACGGGTGGCCAGGGAGGAAGGACAGCTTTAATATTCAAATCCCCTAGGTTCCCGGAGATTCAAGGCCACCGCAAGAGTCTAAGCCTTCATTTCGTTTCAGCCCCAGACCCTCTCTCTCTCTGTCCCACAAACCACCGGACTTGGCGTAGTGTCCCTGGGTTCTCCGAGTGGGTCCCCCCCGCCCCTCCGCGATCCTCCAGGACCTCTGCTGAGGGAATGCCGTGCTACGTCACCAGTGCACGCCATCCCTCAAGGGAAGCCCTGGGCCGCTGGGCCGTGCCGGCGTGCTTTCAGCCTGATGCAAAGATGGCTGAACGGGACATCTCAACCCCCCCTCCTTGCACAGTTCCTCCTTCCCAGCTCCGGGACAACAAGCGGGGCTCTGGGCTGTGGGTACGGCCCCGGGCAGGAGTTTATCTAGCCCTCAGGGGAGCCAGCGGCTAGCTGCGGGGTTTCTTTCTGCTTTTGGCTCTCCCCTCCATTCCCCTGGTCCCGAGGGTATCTGCAGCGGGCTATCTTCCAGGCCAGACACCGAGAGGCCGGCCCAGCCCCCTGTTGCTGTGTTTTACTGCGTGGTTTCCACTGTCGCAGCTGCAGCTGCTCCTGGGTTTTTCCCTTTTTTTTTTTAAAGAGCCAGTCTGCCTCCAAATGCCAAACCCTGGCTTCCCCAGACCACCGCGCGGCTGCAGGTCTTCCAGCCAGCTTACTCGTTTCAGAATGCAGACTCCCGGTTTCACCAAGTGTATGGCCCCTGTGGAACTAGCAGACCTCGTCCAGCTGGCATATCACTGTAACCGGTATTCTGGGTCACTTTCTGGTTTTTATCTAGTGTTTTTCACGGAGGTGTTTTTTTGCCCTGTCTCACCTAGCCACCATCTTAGTTTCTCCTCGCAATATGCTTTCTTTAATTGTAACAAGAACAATACACTAAGGCTAAATGCCTATTGGAGGGGAACATAAAGGAGGGGTATGGGGTTCTTGGCATTAGTGTTGTCTGACTTTTTTATGGTATTTTATTTTATTTTAACCTTTTGTGGCTTTTCAGTTGCCATTTTTTTTCTTTTTCTCTTTTGTCTTTATTTCTTTTCTTGGCTCTTTGTCTTTATTTTTGGCTGTATTTTATCTTATTTTTAGTTTTCCTCTTATCCTTTTTATTCTTTTGTTCAGTTCTTTCTCTGAGTAATGAATATATGTAAGTGCTAATTGTGGTGATGAATGTACAACTATATAATACTGTAAACAATTCATTGTACACTGTGAGTGATTGTATGGTATTTGAATATATCCTTATAAAATTGCAGGAAAAGATAAACAGAGGGATACAAGTGCTGGAGAGAACTTGGAGAGAGACATAGGTATTCACTGTTGGTGGGGAAGTAGAATGGTGTAGACTGTCTGGAAGACAGTGTGGTGGTTCCACAAGAAGCTAGCTATGTGGGTGTCACAAGGTCCTGCAACCCCACCATGGGTTATATGCTTGGAAGATCTGAGAGCAGAAACATGAATGGACATTTGCACACTGGTGTTTATGGTGGCAGTATTCATGATTTGCAATGGATGCAGGTTGTCTATGGTGAACTGTGGTGTATGCATGCAATAGAATATTCAGCGGCTACAAGAAGGAGTGACGCTGTGAGACCGCAACTAGGTGAATGGATCTTGAGTACAGCATTTTGAGTGAAGCAGACCAGAAACGGGAGGACAAACATTGTAATTCCTCACTAATGTGGACTAACGACAATGTGTAAATTCTGAGAACTGAATCTTAGGGCACACCTTATCCAGAGAATGCTTATTGTAATGGTCCCTAGATTGTAAGCTCTTAACAGCAGTCACATCTGTTCCTGAGTTGTAATAGGTATCTCTAAATCCTGAGATGCTGAGCTCCTTTTGTATAACCTGACTGATCTCTGGAACTTTGGGTATCTGTGTGACATCCAAGACTTGGAGCTAGAGCTTGGCAGCTATGAATGTCAATATTACTCCATAAGACAACTGTTGAGAGAGCTGAAAAAAGAGTTCAGACTACAATTAGAGATATGAATGAAGTGGATATGCTTAGGACTAAGGCAAATCAGGCCCAAGGGTAAAGGATGATACTGACTGGGTTTAAAACTACACTTTTGTGCCAGACCAAGGGAGGAGATATTTATTTGGTGCGGGATCTGTTTTCTATAGCATACTGGATAATTTAACCTGTATGATCAGTTTGTTTGAACACCATAGGTGTATGGAGCTGTGAAAGGGAAGTGTGACTTGATGAGTTTGTACAGGCTGGGGTGAAATCCCGATACATCCCAGAGTGATGTGAGCAGAGAGTAATAGTGTATTTGCTGGGTCCCCTGAGGAACTGGGGAGAAATGCAGAAATGTTGGACTTCCCCTCCTGGGTTTTTACGAATTTTACTGCAAACTTTGAGGACTGCCAATTTGATGGTCTGAGCCCTCAATCTGAGGGCTCTCCCTTGTGAGGCTAGTTGCTGCAAGGGAGAAGCTAAGCCTACTTATAATTGTGCTAGGAATCCCCCCCAGAGAGCCTCTTTGTTGCTCAGATGCAGCCCCCTCTCTCTCTAAGCCCACTTGTCAGGTGAATTCACTACCCTCCCCACTACATGGGATATAACAGCCAGGGGGGTAAATCCCCTTGGCAACGTAGGAAACTACTCCTGGGGATGAGTCTGGACCCAGCACTGTGAGAGGATCTTCTTGACCAAAGCGGGGAAGAGAGATGAAACGAAATAAGGTTCCAGTGGCTGAGAGATTTCAAATGGAGTCGAGAGGTGCCTCTGGAGGGTATTCTTATACACTATAAAGATATCACCTTTTAGTTTTTAGTGTGTTGGAATAGCTCGAGGGAAATAACTGAAGCTGTCAAACTGCAACCCAGTGACCTTGATTCTTGAAGACGGTTATATAACTTTGTACATTGTACAGTGTGACTGATTGTGAAAACTTTCTGGCTTGCACTCCCTTTATCCAGCATATGCACAGAGTGGGAAAATGGGGACAAATATTAGATGAAGAATAGGGTGGGATGGAGAGGATGGAAAGATCTAGGTGTTCTTTTTTCTTTTATTTTTATCTTGGAGTAAGGAAAAGTTTCAAAAATTGATTCTGGTGAACGCACACAAATGTATGATGGTGCTGTGAATAATCAGTTGTACACTGTGGATGACTTAGGGTGGGTGAATTTATCTCAGTAAAGCTGTATTGAAAAAGTTAATGAAAAATGAGGGGAGGAGAGAAAGGGGAGGTTTTGGAAACTTTATTTTAATTTTAATTTTAGTTTTTGGAGTAATGAAAATGTTCAAAGATTGTGGTGATGAAGCACAACTATGACGATACTGTAAACAATTGATTGCACACTTTGAATGGTTGTATATTACATGAATATATCTGAATTAAAAAAAATGTATTCCTTGAAATATTTTTAAAAAGTGAAATGCACTTCTTTATGTAACTTGGTTTTTCACTTGTGGAGTCAGTAAATGAATATTAGAAAATAATTTTCTCTGGGTGATTCATCAAAAGAAATAGGATAATGGTATCTGTAAGATTGTGTAAACTTTCTTAAAACAGAGGATAGTCTTAGTCTTATATTTTCCACCACCTCCAAAATGATTTGTGTTGTTTGTTACTAAACTGAGTTAATTGAGTATTAAGAGTTTTCTATGTTGAACTGATTTGTAAAAGACTATTGTTCTAGGATAAAGTTATTCAAAACTGTGGCTTTTGTCTCATCCCTATGCAAAGGTGTGAGGAAGTATTTCCTCATTTGCTTTTCTGTTATTCTTTTCCCAGTAAGCAATATTTCTTTGGCGTTTATGGTGGTGAGAAATTGGAGCAAAAAGTATACACTCATGATTGCTGTTGTACTATAAACTGGGGAGTCTTTTGGAGATCATTCTCAAACATCTTTTGATCCCATAATCCCGTTTTTAAAAATCTATTCCTAAGAGAACAACCCTAAGAGAAAAACTCCTCAGCAATGTTTACTGAAATGTTTAGGGTGATTCTATAAAAGAGCACATGCCTAATAATTGAGAAATAATTTGAAAAATGGGGTCACTTTGTATAGAGGCTCTTGAGTACCCATTACCACATGAATATGATATTTTAAAATGTGTATGGAAAATGATTTGGAAGAAAATAAAGCAACCCAAAGTAATATACACATTTTGGTTATATATCTATTTAAAAAGAGAGAAGATATGCATGTTGATAGGAAGTGGAAGAGACAATACTACAGAATTATGTGATTGGTTGACCTTAAGTTTGTGGAAACTTTTTCAGGTAAAGACATTAAAATTTCAGCCATTATAACAAATAACAGTGAATAAAAGAGAAAAGAGTTCATTTGAATTTGAGAAATGCTTTAAAAAGTCTAATTATATATGTATATATAAATTAAATATATGTGTAAATACCTAAAACTCCAGATGTTATACTTCAGAAAAAAGTTAGTATTTATATGAAAAGAGGACAGCTTCTGAATTCTGAAACATGTCGGTCACCAAGTAGAAATTGTTTCTAACAAATGTTATGAAACTTTATTCTTACAGGCCAAAGAGTGTGGCCAGATGCAGAATAAGTGGCTGATGATAAACATTCAAAATGTGCAAGACTTTGCATGCCAGTGCCTCAACCGTGATGTTTGGAGCAATGACGCTGTGAAGAATATTATCCGGGAACATTTCATTTTCTGGCAGGTGGGAGAGAGTTAACCCAAATTTTTGTAGTATTTTACTGGTTGTGTATGGGAGTTTGGGGAGGAATCAGGTTGGAAAATGGAAAAGAAAAACAAAACAGTTAAATATGATGTGTAAAACCACCCATAATGGCTGAAATAGAAAGGGCAAGTGAAAATTAGGGTAGTAATAAAATGCTCCCAAGGGAATGAGGGAGAAAAAGAACCAAGCTATGTATGATTCATGTCCAGAAGAGCTTAAACATCTTAATAGAGTATAGAACTGTACTGTTAAATAGAAATATAATATGTAATTTCAAGTTTTCTAGTAAATTTAGTAGTGATAGCAAAAAGTAAAAAGAAACAGGTGAAATGAATTTTACTAGTATATTTTGTTTAAATCAATATTTATTGATAGAAATTATATTTATGTAAAATATTTCCGAAACATAATTTCATCATGTGATTAATATAAAAATATTAGAGATGTTTTACTATTTTTTTGGTATTGTCTTTAAAATTTTACACTTGCAGCACGTTTCAATTCAGACTAACCAAGTTTCAAGTGCTTTAATAGCCACAGGTGGTTAGTGGCTTCCAAATTGGACAGTGCAGGTATAGAAGATCTTGGAGTAATGGGAAGAATATTTGGCTGAGACTTGGATTCTAGCTTATTTTGATACTGTTTATATTTCGTTTGGCATATCGCTTAGTCTTACTAACTCCAGTTTCCTTTTAAATTATCAAGCTAAGATAAGATGATCTTGTTCCAGTTTATTAAAAATTAATAGAAAACAGGAACTTCTGAGTGAACTTAATTTTTTCCCACTGCAAGATATGCTATTAAAGCCATTAATTTGCCTAGTCATGTTTACAGGCCCCAAATTCAATATGACTTTTTTCTGAATGGTAAAATTCCTTTGATTTTATTCAACACATATTGATTATCTTTTCTGTGCCTAGCACTCTTTTTTATGATCTTAATATAGTTTATTAAGTTGTATGTGTTTGAGAGTCAGGAATGATTTCTTAAGATGGGTCAGGGATTATTTCCTTGGGGAGCTATCATTTGAGCTGGGTTTGAAAGATGAATAGAAGTTTGCCAAGTGGATAAAAAAGGATCGACATTCATGGCAAAGAATCTAGTATATAAAGTTGGAGGCTCAAAATGAAATAGTCGCTTCAGGGCTGTGGAAGTGGTTAAATAGTTTCACTGTTGGAAGACAGGAGGGCCAGATCAATAAGAACCGTGTTGTTAACAACATTGGGTGGCTAGGGAAGTATTTTCGGTAAGAGAAAGAGTGATCAAATTTGGTTGGCAGTGTTGAGAATGGATTGTGAGTAGGTGAGATTGGTGAGAGAAATATTTAACAGAAGGAATTCATAGGACTGCCCAATTTATTTACTGTGTGGAGAAGGAAAGGGTGTATGTGGTGTTACCTCTAACTAAGATGGAAAATACAGGAGGAAGAGCAAGTTTAGGGAACAAGATGATGAACTTGGAAGTTATTCAGTACATCTCCGTGGAGCTACTGCTCTGAACTTAACAGAGCTCTGGACTGTAAATAGGCAATTAGGAATCGTGTGGTCTACAGTTGTGGTTTTAAAGATTGAGAGAGAAGAGAAAGCTGAAAACACTATCCGGGAGTATACCAGTATGGATAGTCAGGAAGGAGAACAAATAAAGGACTTTGAAAAAGAAGGGTTTGAATGGTAGAGGGAAAACCAGGAGTGCATAGTATCATGGAAGCCTGGACTACTTAAAGAAGAGGGAGAAATAATTGATAGTGTCAGCTCCATCAGAGAATTCAAGAAAAATTAAGATTTAAAAATAATGATGGAACTATTGGATAGAAGATTTAAAAATAACGATGGAACTATTGGATAGATAGATTTTGTGAGAGCAGTTTTGCTGGAATGATGGGGACAGAAGCCAAATTAGAGCGGTTTGATGAGGAAATGGTAGACATGGAGACACGAATACTTTCAGCTCTTTCAAGAGCTAGATTGAAATAGGAGAGTTAAAATTAAAGAAGTCATTAGAGGGGAACTCTTTTAAGGAAGGGAGTTGTTTGAGCTTGATTGTAGTCTAACGTGGGGTGGAGTGGCTAGCAGAGAAAGAGGCTGAAGGATAGATGAGCTGCTAGAATGCCTTGAAGGAAATAGGAATAGATGGAATCACTAGCATTAGGTGGACAGATACACTTGAACAGGAAGAGCAACACCTCTTCTGAACTGGCAAAGAGAAGGAATGGATTGTTTATGTTAAGTTTTCAGCAGGGGTAGGGGGGCAGGAGGTTGAGGAGACCTTCCTTTTCTCTTTAACATAGGAGTGAGATCTTAAAAATATACCAAAGGTATATTTGGTGAATTAATTGCTGTCTGTGTATGACAAGTATATAGTTGGCTGACTTTTTTTCAATATCAATGATTTAACAGGTTTATCATGACAGCGAAGAAGGTCAGAGATACATCCAGTTTTATAAGCTAGGAGATTTCCCCTATGTTTCTATCTTGGACCCACGAACAGGTAAGATTATATCAGCTTATAGGCTTTCACCTATGATTTATCTTTCAGTTACTTAAATAATTGATCTTTAATATTTGGCTGTATCTGATTTCAGAATTGTTATAATTTAGGTGAAGGGTACTTCTTCATGTACTTTGTAATTATTTAAACGTCTGTTGGAGTGTATACTTTGTAATTATTTAAACATCTATTGGAGTGTATATTTGGGGAATCTGTTTCTGGCCACTTTGGGAGATAGTGGTAGTTTATATTTGTGCATTTCTGTCATTTTAAAGAATAACTGGTATATTCATTTTTTTCATCATTTTATAAGGGATTCTCTTAGGTTTTTTACCATTAAAATATGAAGATTGTTCATGTACTAGTTACAGTTCCACTAGAGAAGCAGAGGGTAGAGCCAGTCTTATTAAAATTGAGTTTTATATAGATATTGCTTCATCTGAACTCTTTGCTAAATGGCAATAAGTGATAATCAGCAGATAAGGTAGCTGCTCTAAAATTATGGCTGGGAATCTCTTAGGTGGAATGTAATAGATGTATCCCCTAGATTATGAAGTCACTATGTAACTTAAGCTAGTGAGGAATGGAAATATGTGTTCACAGTAAATTTTAATTTGCCAAAAGAAATACTTCATGACATTGTCCAGTTGTCCAGAAAGAGTATTGATTTTTCTTTCCTTTTCTTTTCTTTTCTTTTCTTTCTTTTTTTTTTTTAATGGATCCTGTTTTATCTTTAGGCCAGAAGCTAGTAGAGTGGCATCAGTTAGATGTATCTTCTTTCTTGGACCAAGTGACAGGATTCCTGGGTGAACATGGGCAACTGGATGGACTTTCCAGCAGTCCCCCCAAAAAATGTGCCCGCTCAGTAAGTACACTAGGAAGTGGTGATCGACAGTTAAGCATAATTGTACTCAGGCATCTTGTGTAAAATGTTTGAGGTTTGAGGTTAAGATGGTAAAGATAATAATGTAAGTAGTGGACAGTTATCATTTGTGGTTATGCAACATTTTAGACACCCTCCCTATATTTTGATAATTTCCTACATAAGGGATCCCTCTTCCCAGTGAAATCTGGCACATGTTCCCAGACTTCCTTGCAGTTTAAGGGGCAGGCATGTGACCTAAAACTTAGATTTAGAAGCAATATGAATATATAACAGTAAGCTGGAGGCAAGCCTGGTGGCAGAGGCTTCTACTTTTTCAGAGGCAGCACTGGCAGAGCTTCTGGTATCCAGTTCCAAGCAACAGTGGAAATTGTGTTTTGCTAGAACAACTCTCATGGTGTAGTTGGGCATTATTACTAGTTACATAGCTTTAGGGTGTGGCTCTCTGGGACTCCCAGAGATTATTTAATCTACTTAATTTCTGTAACAAGCTATTACTAAACAGAGCTATTCAATGTTAAGATTAGATTACTGAAAGGAGCTGTTTGGGTTTGAGGGCAGTGAGGATAAAATTACTTTTAGAGGATATGACTTTGGCAGTCCATATCATGCAGTGATGAAACAGTTCCTTAGGTTATTACCTGTAATCATCTGGATTAAAATGCCTAGTTTTTATTTAAGGAAAGGTTTTGGGTACTTACCAAGGAGTGGTATAGAATTCTTTTTTAAGGCATAAAAATACTGAGCTTTTGTAATTGGCCTAAGAGATTTTCTTATCTTTTGCAGTCGTAGGTTAATAATAGTATCAAAAACTAAATACAGAGCCTGAGTCTGTGAGTTATTGAATTACAGTTTAAATTGAATTTGCAGGCTCACCATGTCTCTTAAAACAGTTAAAGTATACTTAGTGGGGAAGAGTGGAAACATATAATTGGGATGATTTCAGTGACTGCTACCTCATCCCCCACTTAATATTTTGTTCAACTGTATGCAAGAGAAATGCCAACAAATAACGGCTTAAACAAGGAAGGGGTGTCAAGAGTTGAGGAGTGCCAAGAGCTGAGCTGCCAGATGTCAAAGTAGTCAATAAAGACAAGCCTTTCATCAGTTACTTACTGCAATAATATAAGGAAGAGCTTAAATAGGAGAAAATGCCAGTTCCCCAAATGATCCATCTCCCCCAAGAGGAATAGAACTGGGTGGGAGTGCAGACATGGGGATCATCTCACTGCCAAGGGAATCCCGAAGAAAAGGTTCTTGTCATTTTAGCAACCTGAAGGCCTGGTGGAGGAAGAGGAAGAACATCCCCAACCTCCTCTTCAAGGAGGTTTCCAAATGAACCTGGGCTAAGATTGCAACTATGCTTAAGAACGTGGTTGACCAGAGGGACCTGAGTCTTTTGACTGCAACTCCTTTGTAGATACTGCAGTGCATTGACTGTGCACCAAGTTTGGTGTGGGGAGGGCAGCTTTCCCCCACAACACCTGCCTTTGTAATTGCCTTTAATTGGGACAGTGAGATTGCACATAAGATTTTATCTAGGAGCCAGACTCCTCAGGGGGTTTGGGGCAGGCAGCCTTCAAGTCCAGGGGCAGGCGGTTCTCAAGTCCAGAAGCAGGCAGTCTAGGCCATCAAGGAGCCAGGTCCTGCTCCCCCTTTCCCCCCTCCATCCTTAACATTGGCTTTTGTCCTCATGGTCATAATGAGATGTTGCATGCCAGGTATCATATCTACATTCCGAGTGTAAATGGGGATGAGGGGGATGGTACCTCTATTACAAAAGTAAATATTCCCAGATAGCTATAGTTGGAGTTCTGTTTAACTGGATACGTTTTCTTACACAAACACAATTGAGGTTCTGTTAATAAGGAAGCAGAGAATGGATGTGAAGTAGGAAACCAGCAATGTCTGTCAAAATGTCGTTCTTTAAAATCTACCTACTTGATAACAGTGTGATTATCTTTAGTCTATCCAAGCCATTACATGTCATGTAGGCACATCTGTTTGCTTTTTTTAATGGTAAATTAGCCTTAAGTTTATTTTATTTTTTAAAATGTTATCAATTTGTTGATATATAATTAATGTACAATAAACTGAACATAGTTAAATTTTATAATTTGGTAAGTTTTGATATATGTACAAACCCATAAAATGAGCACAGTCAAAAGAATGAAAATAGCCATCACCCCCAGATGTTTCCTTATGCCCCTCTGTAACCCATCCCTCTGTGTGGTCCTTCCTCTGCCCCAGTTTTATATAAAAGGCACTGTATGTTATGTGCATTTTTCTGTTTGGCTTCTTTTACTTAGTATAATTATTTTCAGGTTCATCCATGTTGTTGCATGTATCAGTAATTTGCTCATTTTTGTTACTGAGTATCACATTGTATAGATATACCACAATTATCCGTTTTCCTGTTAATGGACATTGAATTGTTTCCAGTTTGGGGCTATTACTAATAAAGTTGCTATGAACATTTGTGTACAAGTCTTTGTGTAGGCAGGTGCTTTGGTTTCTCTAGTGTAAAAAATACTTAGGAGTGGAATGACTGGGGTATGATAGATGATTATTTAGTTTTCTAAGAAACTAATACGTTGTTTTCTGAAGTGGTTGAACCATTTTACATTCCCACCTGCAGTATTTACGAGTTCTGTTTCTTTCACATACTTTACCAATATGGTAAGGTATAGTTGGTTTTCCAATTTTAGACAGTCTAATAGGTGGGTAGTAGTATTTCATTGTGGTTTTAATTTGCATTTGCAAAATGCCTAATGATAACAAATACCTTATCATCACAGTACCATCATATAGTTGTACATTCATCACCATAATCAATTTTTGAACATTTTACTTATACCAAAAAGAACAAAAATAAGAATAAAATAGAAGTAAAAACACCCAAATCATTCCATCCCTCCCATCCCCCTATTTTTCATTTAGTTTTTGTCCCCGTTTTTCTACTCATCCATCCATACACTGGATAAAGGGAGTGTGAGCCACAAAGTTTTCACAATCACATGGTCACACCAATGTAAACTATGTAGTTATACAATCATCTTCAAGAATAAAGGCTACTGGGTTGCAGTTTGGCAGTTTCATCTATTCCAATACAACTAAAACCTAAAAAGGGTTATCTGTATAGTGCATAAGAATGCCCCCCAGAGTGACCTCTCAATTCTATTTGAAATCTCTCATCTACTGAAACTTTATTTTGTTTCATTTTGCTTCCCCTTTTTGGTCAAGAAGATTTTCTCAATTCCACGATGCTGGGTCCAGGCTCATCCCTGGGAGTCATATCCTGCGTTGCCAGGGAGATTTACACCCCTGGGAATCAGGTCCCATGTAGTGGGGAGGGTCGTGAGTTCACCTGCCGAATTGGCTTAGCTAGAGAGAGAGGGCCACATCTGAGCAACAAAGAGGTTCTCTGGGGGAGACTCTTAGGCACATAAATTAATTTTATATATGATGTTAGGGTAGGATCAAGATTCTTTGGGGGGAGGGGATAGTGCATATTATCTTGTTCCGTTTATTGAAAAGATTATCCTTTCTCCCATTGAATTGCCTTTGCACTTTGTCAAAAATAAACTGATCATGTATGTGTGAGTCTGTTTATGGACTCTATTCTGGTCCAATGACTATGCCTTTTTTTCCACCAATATTTCACTTTCTTGATCACTGAATCTTTGAATCTTGAAATAACATGGTATAAGTCCTCCAATTTTGTTCCTTTTTATCAAAGTTGTTTTGGTTATTTGCGGTCCTTTGCATTTCCATGTAAATTTTAGAATCAAATTCTCACTTTCTACAAAAAGCTGTTGGGATTTTAATTGGGGTTGCAGTTGGCTCTGTGGATCATTTTGGAAAGAATTGACATCTTACCAATTTGAGTCACTGATTGATGAACATTGTATATACCTCTCCATTTATTTAAGTTTTTAGTATCTCTCAGCCAGTGATTTGTAGTTTTTAGTGTACAAATCTTTCACATCTTCTTGTCAGATTTATCCCTAATTTTCATATTTTTGTGTTATTGTAAATATGTATTTTTTAAATTTCAATTTGATTGTGTTTTGCTAATATATAGAAATACAATTGAGTTTTGTATCTTGATCTTGTAGCCTGCAACCTTGCTAAACTCACTTATTGATTCTAGTTGCTTTTTTTGTGAATTCCTTAGAATTTTCTATGTAGGTAGTCATGCTAATGTTATTTACCATTTTAGTTCTTCCTTTCCATTCTGTATGCCTTTTCTTTTTCTTACTTGCTAAACTCACTTATTGATTCTAGTTGCTTTTTTTGTGAATTCCTTAGAATTTTCTATGTAGATAGTCATGCTAATGTTATTTACCATTTTCGTTCTTCCTTTCCAATCTGTATGCCTTTTCTTTTTCCAATCTGTATGCTGGGATCTCCAATACAGTGTTCAGTAGATGTAGTGAATTTAGACATCCTTACCTTGTTTCTGATGTTTGGGTGAAAGCATTCAGTCTTTCACCATTAGGTTTCATGTTAGCTATATCTTCTCATAGATCTAGTTTATCATGTTAAGTAAGTGTCCTTGATTCCTAGTTTGTGGAGTTTTTATCATAAGTGAATTTTTCATATGCGTTTCTACATCTATTGAGATGATCATGTGTGTGTGTATGTGTGTGTGTGTATGTATATATATTTGGTGAATTACGTTGGTTGATTTTTGAATATTAAAGTAACCTTGTATTCATGGGCAAATGAGGTTTAATAGATTATTTCTTTCAAGAGACTTGTCCATTTTATCTAAGGTGTTGAGTATATTGGCATAAAGTTCGTTATATTTCTTTAATGACTGTAGGGAATGTAGTGATGTCCCCCCACTCAATCCTGTTACTGGTAATTTGTGGCTTCTCTTTTTTTCCTGATAGTCTGGTTAGAGACTTACCAGTTTTATTAATCTAAAAGAACCAGGTTTTAATTTCACTGAAATTTCTCTATTGTTTTTCTGTTTTTTTAGGTCATTGATTTCTGTCCTTTTTTTCTGCTTAGTTTAGATTTAGGTTTAAATTTCTTTTTCTAGGTGGATATTTTGTTTTTTAAGGTAAAAGCTTACGTCATATTAATACTTAAGATCCTTCTTTTCTAATATGAGCTATTTAATTCTATAATTTCCCTATAAGTACTGCTTTAGCTCTATACCACAATTTTTTCTAGCTGTCAGGATAACTGGTAAATGGAATTTACCAGCTGGACATGCTTTCTTTTGTACATACAAGATTCTATAGGTAAGGAATCGGAGGAGAATGGACATTCAATAGGAAACTAATAGTGCCTGCCATGGAGACAGTCTTTAAATTCAGTCTACATGCTGTGCGATGTCATTTGTTCTAAATCTGTAGTTCTTTCATGTCATGTGTGCATATCTATTTGCCTTTTTTTTTTTGTGGTGGTAAATTAAAAAAATAATACAATTTTTCACCAGATGAGTGAAAGCCTAAAAGAGGTTCCTTTAATTTTTTGTTAGCAACTCATACATTTTTATTATAGAATATTTAAGCATATTCAAAAGGAGAGGGAATTTATTGAAATTTTATTGTTGTATGTGTCTGTTACCTAATTTCAATAATTATCAACATGTGACCAGTCTTATTTCATCTATACTGCATCATTTTGAAGCAAACCTGGAAATCATTGTTTCATTCACAGATACTTTGGCATGTATCTTTAAAAGATAATGGCTCTTTTTTTGTTTTTTAAACGCAATCGGAATACCATCATGCCCTTTAAAAATTGGCAGTTTCTTAGTATCAACAGTATATCCACTGTCAATATTTGGTTGTCTTACAATTTTTTTCTATAGTTTGAGTCAGGGTCTAAATAAAAAGCGTTCCACTGAAGCAACCCATGTTTTTGTGACTCCCTAAGTTTGATGAAATCTGTGACATCAGAACTTTACCAAGGAGAAAACCGTAGAAGTTTGCATTTCTCATAACCACAATAAAAGTCTACATTGTAATTTAAACTGAGGTGAACATAATTGTTGTTTTTTCCCTGTTTTGTATAGTATTTTATTTTGTTTTGAGTGTTAGATATATGACTCTTAGATTTTTTGAGAAATGATAGTTTCTTTGTTCAGTTATTTATTGATATGCGTCTGTGTGCCAGTGATAATGCTAGTTGAGTACAGTGGCCAGCAAGGTAGACATCACTCTCTGTTGTTTTTAGTCATTTTAAATAATACTGTCTTGGCTTTATATTTTAAATATTAGTTCCTGTCTTCTTCTGGGCAAGGAATAGTAGATATACTGTTCTCCTTGATTTTGTTCATTTTGATGCCACAAAAATTACCTACTGCTTGTAGCATCATTGTGCTAGGTGTTATAAAATGTTTTTTGGCGTTTTTTAAATAACCGTTTTAACTTGGCTGTGTAAGAAAAGGTCCTTGCCCTTACATAGCTTAAAATTTAGTAGAAGAGAGATATTCAGCATAAAATTATAATGGCTACCTATTATATTTCTTATGCCCTGATTGACTTGACTAATAATTTTTTGGTTTAACTGTTGTTGCTTGTTTCTTTCCATCTATGTTTTATGGCTGCATCTCACAGGAGAGCCTTATAGATGCTAGTGAAGACAGCCAGCTAGAAGCTGCCATCAGAGCCTCCTTGCAAGAGACACATTTTGATTCAACACAGACAAAACAGGATAGTCGCTCAGATGAAGAATCTGAATCTGAACTTTTTTCTGGCAGTGAGGAGTTTATATCCGTTTGTGGTTCCGATGAAGAAGAGGAGGTAGAGAGTCTTGCCAAGTCCAGAAAGTCTCCCCATAAAGATTTGGGGCATAGAAAAGAGGATAACAGAAGGCTACTGACTGAGTCTCAAGGCAGGACTGAGCCTGGAACAACCACGAACCATCAAGGATTGCCAGGCATGGATTCAGAAATAGTGGAGATGTCACCTGAAAAATCAGATGGAATAGTGGAGGGGATAGATGTAAATGGTGAGTTATATATTAAACTTAACTTTCCTTAAAACTTGAATATTATGGAAGGGATTGCTTTATTTATTTAAATTAGTCTCATACCCTAAGCTCCTGCATCTTTTTTTTTTTTTTTTTTTTTTTTTAATCCTCCCTTTAGGACCAAAAGCACAGCTGATGTTGCGGTATCCAGATGGCAAAAGGGAACAGATCACTCTCCCAGAGCAAGCTAAATTGCTAGTAAGTGTATCTAATTAGTAGCTTTTACTTGAAGCAGAAGACCTAATTAATTAGGCTGAGTCCAGTGAGCCTTACTTGGTAATCCTTAGAAATACCTGTTAGATATTTTGTCTGACCTCTCACTGGAAACTCACCTATGGTGAAGCTTAATTCTAATACTTTATTTCCTTTTTGGATTATCTTAGGTAAGTCGCATAAGATCTTTTCCACTCAAGGTTTTTCTATTCTATGATTTTATGGAATAGAAACGCCACTGAAGTTATTACCTCTGGAAACGAGTTGGGCTATTTGAAACCATAGTAGGGCTCCTGGGTTTCCTAATAGGTGGAACTGCAAAGTGGTTAAGAACCACTATATTTTTCTCATGGGACCCATCTGGTTTGCCCCATGTCATTCTCTGTTTCATACCATTCTCCTTTCTGTATACTGGGAACTTTCATTTACTCCTCATCTTGCATCTCTATCATGGTAACATCTGAAGTCCACAGCTGACAGGTCTTCCTCCGGGTCTTTTAACTCTCAGATAGTTAGATATCACTTAGCCCATGAATGAATCCTCCTTGGATTGGGTCCCCATATCTGGTCATTAGCTGTGGCTGGGCGTGGTTAGGCTGGCTCTTAAATTCTGTGTGACTGGAATGAAATTAGGGTTTGGCCATTGGTGCTGACAACTTAGACTATTTCCTGGGAATATTGAAAGGGAATGGGAGATGAGACAATGGAGAGCATGTATAGATCACTTTTTTTGAGAAGTTTAGTTGTGAAGCTGGAGGTAAGAGTGGGCAATAATCAGAAGGGGAAAGCGATTGAATGAGTATGTTTAAGCCTAATGGAAAATATTTGTAGAGAAGGAGATGTTGAAAATACCTGTAAAAGAGAAGTTAGTCTGCATTGCAGGGTTTCTGACAAGGCAAGAATAGAAGGGATCCCATGCACAGGTGGCAAGATTGGCCATAAGTAGAGATGAAAGACATATCTTTCCTGATCAAAGAAAGGAAGGAAAACTGATAAAAAATGAGGTTAATAATTTTATAAATAGCAGTTGGGTTTGTTTACTGGGGAGATAGGCAATAATAACCCTGTATATTTCAGTAATCATTTAATGGCCCTAAATTATTGGATACATTGTCTTCCCATTCAGAGGCTTATGTTGGCTCTTCCAAAAGGGTAATCTTCAGTTATCTGGAAAAATAAATTTCATATTTCATCTGATAATGATAAAATGAATGTTATATATTTAATTCATTAATATATGCTTTTCTTTTATTTCGGTCTAACAGCTTTGCCTTCTCTTGTTTTTATAGGCTTTGGTGAAGCATGTCCAGTCTAAAGGTTATCCAAATGAACGTTTTGAACTTCTCACCAACTTCCCTCGAAGGAAACTGTCTCACCTGGACTATGATATTACATTACAAGAGGCAGGCCTCTGTCCTCAGGAGACTGTCTTTGTACAGGAAAGAAATTAACACCATGGCCTGACCTCTCTCAGCTTACCCCTTTTTTCCCTTTTCCTGTGAGATACCATGTCACTGGGTATGCATTTTGGCTCAAAGGACCATAGAGCCAAAATTGGGCAAGCAAGTCACCTGCCTTCTCTTTTATTTCTTGCTCTTCTATAATCGGTCTGTTTTTTCTTTCTCCTCCCCCCCCCCTTTCTTTCCTCTCTCTTCTGTTTTCCTCTTTTTCTGGCTTTTCTTTGTTCCTTTCTCTCTTTCTTACCTAATCTGGTGACCAAATGGAAGTATAAAGATAAGATTTCTTCTAGAACTGGCAGCAGAAAATGTGTGTTTCAAGAAATGGTCTCTTGCACAGCACTTTTTGGGGATCAAATAGTATGTTACTCCTCAGACTTCTTTGGCAAAGGAATGGCTAAATTCAGAATAAGAACCGTCTCCCTTTTTCGTGAGTCCCATTTTTAGAAGGAAGAAAACATTCTCTAACACATTTCATTTCGTTCTGTTTTGTTTTTATGTAGGAAGTATCACGTAACAAAGTGTCCAGACTTTTGTTTACATGGACAAAGCTCCCCTTATAAGTATTGCTTATCATATTAAAATACTTTTTACCCCCCAAAGGATTTCCTCCCTTCCAGCTCCAAGATTTCCATGATACGTATTATTGACAAAATGAGTGTTAAATGTAGGGTGAGTAGTATGGGGTAGCTTTCAGTGTCCTAGCCTGAGACAGCTTCCTTCATTATTAACTATAAACTATATTGATCCTGCTAGCCCTGGAATGGACATTTAGTGAGCAAATTGTGGTAACTGGGACAGGAAGGCATTTGCTGTGTTTTTCCAGTACCAAGGCAGTTGTTCAATAATCATGCAGTAAAATAGCTTGTAATTGTAACCTCTGTGGTTATTGATTGTCCTATGTGTTTTTGGGCATACTTATGTATGTCCCAGGGGAAAAAGAAAAAGATGCAGCTGAGAGTTGCTAACCATGTACTTTGGTTAAAAATGATGATTCATTTTGAACCCTGGTTAGAATAGTCTTTAAAAGGCTCTGGTGACTAATGAGCTTTTATCCTCATGCTGTTTTCTTGCAAAAGATATCAAAAACGAAAGACTCCCTAAGGGGAAGACCTTTAAACTCAATTCATAAGACACCATTTAGTAAGTGGGAGGAGGGGATTAGCAGTAATTTTCAGATGTTGTGGGCTTTTTCTGCCAACAAAAGCCACTTTCAAATTGTAGTTGGTGAAAGCTTTTTCAGTGTTATTTAGAAGAGACCATCTTGAATCTGTATAATAGTGTTTGCTTAGCTTCACTATATGCTCAATTCTCATTTAGAACTTCAAACAGAATCTCTAAAGGAATTGTAATGATTCTAGTGGCAAAATCGGAACTTTAACTCATGAAACTGTAATATAGAAAGGACCTATTTTGTCAGTTGGGGAGTTGGATTGATTCTTCTACTTGAGGAACATAAATTGCTCTTGCTCAGAGACCTGTACATTCCCATCTACTCTCTTGGCAATTAGAGGGTTAAAAAGAAGATGTATATCTGTTGCTAGTACACAATTATAGAATATGGTTTCTAATGGTTGGCTTTTGAGGGACCCTCCCTAAAGAATGAGTTATGTATCTCCTCTAGGAAATCATGGAAAATTCTGTTTATTCTTCAGTGAGTCCTTATGAATTAATGTTCTTACCTTTTTCTAAGTCTGTGTAAGTGCTTATGTATAAGTATATAATTGTATAAATATTTATAAATATATTTATATAATTACAATGTCATTTATACCTTGAGTGGAAGTTCTCTCTTTAGATTGGTGACTGGGTAATAGCCCTCAAGGCTTAACTAGAAGCTTCTGATTTATTGAGGAAACATAGATTTTATGGTAATTCTCAGTTGTATCTCTGACCTTGGATAGATACTTGCTTTCTGAAGAATACTATCAGTGGTGCATTAGGGGGTAAAATATTGTTGGTAGTAAACAAAAGCAGGGGTCAGAAATCTAAAAATTCAGGGAGGCACAGGGTAAGAAGGCATATGCTCAGCTTTGGTGCTGTGATAGCACCCATCTCCACTCCCAGCAAAGTCACAGCTAAAGCCCACATCTGTCAAAAATGTGAAGTCAAGAATTTTCCCTATAGGATTCTGTTTCATCTTCTTACCTATTAACTTCTGTTTATAAATATTCAGAGAGCCAGAGACACATGTTGTTTGATGATAGGGTATAGTTCTTTTTGATAAGTTCAGCCCTGGCATATCCATTTATGAGAAACCAAAGTGAATTTTTCAACTTGGATTACTCTGAGATGACCAAGTATATATATGTATGTGTATATATAGAAAGTGATTTAAGCATATAAAAGAGACAGGACATGTGACATTCATCTAACTTAGATATAATGGGGTGTTCATAGTAAAGGGTGTAGAAGATTTTATTTTATTTTGAGGCAGGAGTAAAATTATCCTGAAGTTGATAGAGAAGACCATGTGAGATAGATGTACATGGTAAGAGTGAATAAGGAATACTGCCTTGTTCAAGAACTTAATCCACTTAGAAAAGATTTATCCTAGTTTGTCTCACTCCCGTTTGTCTCACTCCCTTTGCAAGTTCCGTTGCTCTTTGGGAAAGAGGTTTTATTGAATAGTTTGGATGAGATCAGTAAAATTAGTTTTTAAAAAAAGTCCTTATAGGTATTGGGAAAAGCTTGAAAGATCGTTCAAAAAATGGGGAGGGAAAGAACAAGATAGAGATTGAGAATAAATGAAAAGAGACAAAGGGAGATGAAATGAAAACTGGCAGGACAAAAGTGAAGAGAATACTTTTTAAATTTGATTCAGGAAAGAACCAGTGAAGAGAAAGAATGGTGCCAAATAAGGAAAAGAGCAGGGAACTGATCTTGAGTAACTAATACATGCTAGGTACTTCATATGCATTATCTCCTTTAATCTTCCTAAGAACCCTGCAAAATGTGTTTTTCGTATTTTATAGTTAGAAAAGAAAAGTGAGGCTCAGAGAACTTGCTATGGATGTCACAGCTAGTAAGTGAAAGAATCAAAATTGGAATCCAGAGTCCATGCTCTTTTCACTCTGCCATGCTGTATTCTCTTACAGTGGGGGAATAATTTACTCAAAAGGTTATCTTTCCATTGTTTTAGCTCTGTAAATTATCATTTGATTTTATGTATTTAAAGCTAGGGAAAAGTTGAGATAAAGCTTGTGGGATTTACCACATGCCTATAAATTCTTATTTATGCCATTATTTTGAGGGGCTAATTATTAATTGCTTTTTTAAAATGACACGCTGATGAAAATGTGAAAGGGAAATAGCTATATGGCATTATTTGCCAAGAATAAATGGAAAGGATGAAAAAGTTTTTATCAATTTTTGTAACCATTTTTTTCAGAAAAGATAAAACTATCTTCTATATCCCATCTCTACAAGATTATTGAACCCTGTATGTGTATGCTTTTAAATCCTTTATAAAATTCTACTTCCTCGACTCTACAAGTCAACAGTTATTTATTGAGCCCTTATTCAGAGTTGGAAATGTTTTGAAATCTTAAATCTGGTTCTTGCCTGTTATCCAGCTGGGGAAATGTACTACTCATGAGATAATTGGAGGACATATAAATGCTTATCTTTCTGGGGCTGAATTATAATTACAGTAGAAATTTAGAGTGGGGCAAGAATAGTGTGGGTTTTAGTTAGGAAAGTCTTCATCAAGAAATGACTGGAAGGTGGCAGACACTAACTACTAGACTTAACGTAGGCCTTAAGTTGACCAATAAGGCATACCCAGTACCCAAGCAGGAAAGTATTGATCCTAGCACTAAAGATTCTTGCCTACCAAGGATCTCAGTTGGACACAGGGAAGATACCAGTGGGAGCCACTTGCAACTGAAGAAATGAAGGAAAAATTTAATTTCTTTATCCAGCAGCAAACTAAATGTATAGTATATTACATATGATATGTGGAAAGGGCACTATATGTAGGCATAGGTGCACGTAAGTAACAGCACTGCTGCTAATTAATTGTGTTATCTTGGCAGGCCTCTTTTCTTCTGAGTCTCAAGTTCCTCATCTAAAAATGGAAAGAATTGGACTAGATCAGTAGTTTCAGTCCTTTCAAGTAAAAGGACTCAAATTTAAAATTTGCCTGGTGTAGGGTAGAGAATTAATAGAGTCCCTCATGATAGTATTAATCTTATTAATCCCATAAATGGAGAAAATGTAAATGTACATATGGAATTGCAGACCTCTTGCAGTAACTCTAGGGACCCACAGATTGTAAACCACTGAATTGGATTATCTCTGAAATCCTCCACTCTGAAATTTTATTTTTCCTTGTCTCCCCTTTATATATTATCCCTATAGACAATTTGTTTGCCTTTTTTCTGTATTCAGGTATCCTTTGCCCAGTTAACTTGATCTAACCTCACTGTGATGATTGAAATCTCCAAAAAGGAGAATGTGCTAGTTATTTCTAGATCTTTTAAACACAATTCATTAATTTTTAAAACGAACGCTGTGTTCCTAATCAGTATTGAGTATGACTGAAATTTAATTAATGAGAACCAAATATTTCACTGACACCAGAGTTAAATTTTATTCTATAGGTGTGCTTAGAAACAGCATTTTACTGGCTGGGCAGTTGTTGGAAGATTGAAAATATTTCTTATCCTATAGAGTGTATCTCCATTGTATCATCTACCCTCGTCTTTTTTTGGAGGAGGATGTGCCTTTCATTCAGCTGCTCAGTAGCAAATACCGGGATGCAGGTTGATGAATATGAGTAAGGTCTTATATAAAACCAAATGAGAATAGGAGGAACCAACTCTTATGATGAATATGGCAGTTTTCTGATAACGCTAGCCTTGATGAATAGGCTACTTAAAGACAGCTGTGTCTATGAATATTCAGCTTCATCCTTGCTTAGCATTTTATTTATTGTCTTGCTGTGAAAACCTTAATATTACATGGAACATATTTTAGAATATTGGCAACAATGTTCTTTAGTCCTGAAAATAACCAAGGAAGAATATCATACCAATATGTTGATTTCTCCTTTTAAGAAGCGATTTTGGCATTTCAGTGACGATTATTTTGGTCTTTGACTCACCTATGTGTTAATATTACTAGAGAGACAAATTAGAATCAAGAGTGTTTTTCCAGAAATTTTGATAGGTTAGTTAGTTTTCCCATTAACTGAACTCACGTGGTTACATTATTGGATGTGATGAAGACAATCTTATTAGAAAATCTTTTAATCCTACTTTCTCTTCTCATTTCTCTAGTCTCGATCTTTGGCATCCATTCTCTGCAAGTTAATCATTTTTAACATAATTGGCATTTAAGGAATTCCATATTTAAATGTGTACCACATTGCATTTTTTATAAAGTAGTATACAAGGGAAGAATTTGAGGCAAAAAAACACAAAATCTCCTTATAGCTCATTTTCTCTCTTAAGGAGAATTCTCTCATTCCAAATAGAGAATGGCTAGCTCAGTGATACCCCTACCCCTTTTCGATGTACAGAATGCTACTGAATTGCTTAGAATTTCAGTTTTCTTAAAAATCTGTTTTGGTACAAGCCTTTGTTTGCCTGATGATCTCAAAATAAACTTGGGCAATCCAGTGTGAACTGCTTTAATAAAACATGATTTAGCATTTCTGTAATGAGGTATTTCTTGAAAAATGTCCAGATTCACTTAATGGTTAGAGTTGCAAATACCAATGGTAGTATTTTGCCTAAGAATAACCACATATTAATCTATAAATATAAGTTGCTTTGGTTTATTTAATTCTTTGGCAACAAAAAGCAAGTTTTTGTTGTATGTCTGATGATATTTCCTCTAAAGAGATCGAAATCCTCTGAGATTTTTATATCCTATATAAAGTCACTTGGATTTTCAAATAGGAAGAATAGACAAGCTAAGCTGAATTGAACATAAGTAATATTTTATCTCTATCAAAAGAAGTTAATAGTCTAACTGCACTACTATGAAACATTCATATATTAGATGTGATAAAATGGGAAATATTACAAATCATTTGATAAATTCTGGTCTGGAATTACATCCTCCCTTTCTTAAAATCTTTTTATTTTCTTTTTCATAGACCCAATATGGGAGTCTTAACTGTTACAGGAGAGATTGTTGATGTGGAACCATTCCCTGCTATTCTCTTTTTCTCTATCAGGGAAGAAGGCTTTATAGTACATGTTACCAGGATCCATTTCAAGTTAGTATCGTTGGAATGTTGATGCTCAGTTGGATATCTTACTGTTTTAAACAAAATTTTACAGTACATTTTTCTCAAAGCTTCTGTGTTCTTAATGGAAAAGATCAATTAATTGGTGTGATTCAAAATATAAATAGGATTGTGACACTAATCATATGCTCTTAATAGCTTAATAATTTATTGCCCTCATATGGAGTGACTATTGCCACCAGAAAAATCCCTTTTTACCTGCTAACTAGAGTGAAAGTAGTACATGACCTCCACTTTTCAGTTGAGTAGCAAGCTTGTAATAGGGGTTGTTTGTCTTACCGTTTGGGAACTTGTGCCTTGTTACTTTCTTAGGTTTGTCCCTTAAGTTTAGAAAGACTTTATAAAACACAGGAAAACGAGACAGTAAAGCTATGAGTTAATCCCCTAGTCTTAGATGTAAAGAAACGAGTACCAGTTGGTGCTAACATGATATGTATTCTTTGAGGGACTTCCATCCAAGCTTTGACGTGAATCTGTTAGATACAATTCTTTACTCCTTTAAGAATTTTTTGTTTCCAGAATGGTTTTCCGTTTGATTATTAACAAATTCTAAGCATCTGGTGTCTTTTTTTTTTTTTTTTTAAGGAAAAAAAACAGAAAACAAACAAACAAACAAAACTTCAACCTCTTAAGAAGCAAAGTCCTTTTTCCAGTAGGTATTGGCTGTTCCATAGTAATTCACTCACAGGAGTGTTTGTAGACTCTGCATGCTTTGTATGAGTTCAGTTTGAACAACGCGTTTTGAATCATCTGGGATGCCCAGTCCTGGCATGTCTTCACTAATTGTGTTTATAAACACTTACCATGTCATTTTCCAAACCTCACTTCCCATCTTATTCAGAGAGGTTAATCAAGGAATGAAATTTGTTTGGGGATGGGGATGGGGGTGGGATGGGGATTTGAGAGAAGTCAACTTGGGGTGTTTGCTTTTAAAGTGTTTCTCAAGCAGTTCCTAACAGTATTGAGAGATTCCCTGGAATGTTTGTGTACTCAGTTTATTCTGGACAAAGTGGTGGTCTTTCTGAGATTTGCATTCTTAATGCAGGACAGGCTCTAAATTTAATCTGTAGTGCAACTTTAACTGTTATCAAATTCAAGAAGATGATGGACAGAGACAGTGCTCCTATTGTAGTGTTTCTGGCAAGTGTTCCCTAAGATGCACATATAGATCTGTTTTCTGGGCCTTTAATCCCATGGTGCTAGGAGATACTTTTTTTTTTTTAATTCAACTCTTCCCAATATCAGGAAGGCTTTTGGACAAGTAAGTAATGGGTAGTTGGACCATCCACCAAATTCTTTAGTTCAGGACACACAAGAGACTCTCCTTTTGCCCAGTAAGTGATAATAAAGGTGCTAGGGATAGCTTAAATTCAAAGGCATGTGGGGACACTAGAAAATCTGAATTTGTAGGAGGAGAAAAACCTGCCATCAGGTAAAGCAGAGCTGTAACTGCTGGCTAAGACTCAGTGGAACTTCCACTTGCTCTAAAACCAGGGAAATCTTAGATAACTGGGTGTGATATATCTATAGATATGTTTAGTCTATAGGTAAATACTTTCTAAATTGAGGATCTCTTTCTCTGTTGGTGATCCTCTAGTTTTGGCTGTACCAAATTGTGGATATTCTTGCTGTATTGTACCCGGTTGCTTTATACTGATACTGCAACTTGAATTGGGGAGGGAGGGTGGGACAGCTGGGGTGGGGGAGGGAGGGGAGGGAAGGGGGGCGCTAAGTCTTTGAAGACGTCAGCTCACTGTGCTGAGAGAGGGACCAAACTCAAGGAAACCTCTGATCTATAAATTCAACTGCTGCATTTTTTTTATAAATACATGTAAATGTCTTGTTGTAATATTTGATCTTGGAAATAAAAAAAAAAAACTTTTCAGTATTAGTTTTTTGTGTCTTATTGTTTTTTCAATGTAAAAATCTCTGGATATTACTTTCACGAATGCAATTCAGGTGCCAAAAGCTTGCCTTTATTCTTCTGTTTAGGACATTGTTATATTTGTTGATAAAGGTGAGTTCATGTTCCCATTGTTAAGTGTGATATTTGCTAGATTTTTCTATCTGTTCATAGTACTGTAAGTTGAACATTTATAGTAAGCACTTTATAAATGTTGGTTGAATTGCCATGAAAACATTGGGATATGTATGTAGCCTTGCTAGGAAAGTAAGATTATATATTTGACGTGTTTGGGCAATTCAAGCATATAGTCTTTCAGATGAGCGATAATAACTAATGACTAATTAAGGATTAGGCTTCTAAGAAACAAGTGAAGGAAAAAAAGTAATTTTAAATTAAAGGGGAAAAAGCCAGGAAATACATTGTGTAGTAGATAGAAGTTGGGATGCCTGCCCAGCTCACAGTTCCCTCGGTGATGAGTTTTCCTCCTTTTGTGAAACCGTTCTTCCCTGTGCTCTGGCGGCAGCCTATCCTGATCGGACTTACCCTTTGCTTTCAAGACCTTGTCTTCCTAGCTACAGGGATTGGTCAAGGGATGGGCATCCTACCTATACTGGGCCGATAGGGTACCTATCCTGTTCCTCCAGGAACAGACCACATACCTGTAGCCTTAACTACCCTACTACGTGCCGGATATTAGGGATGGGTGGTGAGCAAAACAGATAGCTCCTGCCCTCAAGGAACTTCTAGTTGATACAAACAATAAACAAAAGTGTAAGCAGATTTGATTGAATTTCTGTGAAAAAAATAGATGCCAATAGACAATTCTGCTTTAAATAAGAAGTTGGGAAGTTAATATTTAGGCAGAGACCTGAAGGATGAAAAGAAGGTGGCCATTTTTAAGAGTAGGAGGAAAACTGTTCTGAGCAGAGAAAAATCCAAAGGCCATGAAGAAGGGAAGGTACTGAGAGCAGGCCAATGTCTGGCACGTAGAGTCAAGGGAGTGGTACAAAATGAGTAACAAGCCTTAGACCTCACATACAAGGCCTAGACCCTGATAAGGAGCTTGGATATTGTTTGGAGTGCAATTAGAAGCCAAGACTAGAGTAGTGGCAATAGAACCGAAAATAGTGTATAGATTAGATTTGCATTTTAAAGAAATTACAAGACTCTTTATGGGATTTGGGGAAACGGAGGAAAGAAATGAAGAATGACAAGTTTCTAGCAGATGGGTATGTAGTGGTATTATTACTGAGACGGTTTGGTGGGGGATAATTTTGAATGCATTAACTGGTGCTTTCAAGTGGAGTGTTAGACATGTGCATCTTGGAAGAGACGGAGATTGGAGTTAGAGGTTTTAAAATCATCAGTGGGATTTAATACCATGAGAATGGATGAGGTCACCTAGGGAAAGAATTGAAGAAGACTGTCCAGAACCCAGCTCTGGGGATTACCAGGATTAAGAGGCCCAGTCAAGTAAGTGTAGCCAGTGAGAGGAGGAACACGAGTGGGTGTCAAGGGAGCAAAAAGCAAGAATGTTCAAGGAGTTTGGAGTGGCCAATTCTGTCTAATGCTGCTTAGAGGTGAGGTAAAAAGGACAGTGAAGTGTTCATTAGATTTAGAAAAAAGAAATCATCAGAGACTGAGGTATGGTGGAGATGGAAGCTAATTTGAGCAGGTTAAAGTTTGTAATACTTTCCACTAATTAAAAAAAAAAAAAAAAAAAAAACTTCCTCTTCAGCAGACCGTAAGCTCTTTCAACATCTGTCTTCCTTTTTTCTCCCTCTCTGTCCAATTAAGGGAATGTGCATTCTTGTTCAGTTAGCTGTCAATTGAGATGGTGAGCCCACCCACAAGGAGCCTGATTAGTCTGTCACTCTTAACTGGGGAAGACTAGAAAACAGCTGGCCTGATTAGCTAGCTATATCATCTTTTCCCTTTCCCTCCCACCAGTGAATACCATTTTCTTAACTTCCTTTATTCCTTTTTCACATCCCACCTCCACAGGCCACAGTATCCCTGGAATGGAACTTCTATCTATCCTGTTCTCCCAAGCCTTTCAGCTTTAGGAAGCCTTTTATGGCATTAGGTAAATTATTTCCCCATCCCGGTCCCCACTCTTAATTTGTGCCTTGAAACTCCCATTTGCTTTTCTCGAGACATGTCAGCAATAAAGTGATAACTAGTAGCTGTGTCTCCAATAGAGCCAAATTCTAAGAAAATAACACTTACATCCTGTAAAAAGGTAATATTTTAGTCCTTTTGTGGCAGTGAGCAGGGCTCTGTTACCATCTGGACTACCACAAGGACGTGAACAACTTGACCTGAAGCTGACCTTAGTAAAACTGTTTACTGCAATATATAGGTGTATAAATAGGAGTATCTTTTTTTCTAAGATTGATCATTGAATTAATTGTCACAAATTTACCCTAATGAGCAAAGACCTACAGTTGCCATCACCAACCCCACACTAAGTTTGGCACTTAAAGTGATTAGGGCTAAATTCTTTTGCTTCCTGAGCTCCATTTTTAATTTTTTTTTAATTTTTATTTTTTAATTTTTATTTTTTTAATCTTCATTTTATTGAGATATCTTCACATACCACGCAGTCATACAAAACAAATCGTACATTCGATTGTTCACAGTACCATTACATAGTTGTACATTCATCACCTAAATCAATCCCTGACACCTTCATTAGCACACACACAAAAATAACAAGAATAATAATTAAAATGAAAAAGAGCAATTGAAGTAAACACTGGGTACCTTTGTTTGTTTGTTTGTTTGTTTGTTTCCTTCCCCTATTTTTCTACTCATCCATCCATAAACTAGACAAAGAGGAGTGTGGTCCTTACGCCTGAGCTCCATTTTAATGACATCCATATGATGGTGTCAGCTGTGAGATAAACCACTGGGTTGGGCATAGGAATATTTTCTAAAAGTCTTAGTGGTATCTGGGAATCAGCATCTGACCATTCTAAATGCCTAAGAAATATTCTGACCACTGTGTATAAAATCTCTTTTGCTAAGCTGAGATCCAAGAATAGGAGAGAACTAAGTCACTCAAGGTATTTTAAATCCTATTTAATTTTCATAATAAATTTGTGAGACAGGTAGACATCAATTTATAAATGAAAAAATTTTTTTCAGAGTTAGGCTTAGAGAGAGAAAGTCCACATTTGAGTACAAAGAGGTTCTCTGGAGGTGACTCCTACGTATAATTATAGGTGGGCTTAGCCTCCCCCTTACAACTATAAGTTTCACCAGAGCAAGCCACAAGATCGAGGGCTTGACTTATAAAGTAGGGGGTTCTTAAGTTCACATAGCATGTGTTATATGAATGAAAATGATAAAGTCTCTATTACTGAGGCTCAGTAAACTACCCAAGTTTGCACAGCCAATAGGTATTTATAGCATGTATAGAAATCCAGGTCTCTCAGGTGCCAATGCGTTACAGTGCTGCTTCCAAGAAATAGCTTATGATATTTGGAATCTGGGTTGGGAAAAAAAGTCTCAAGCATCTGTGTGCTGTATTGGAAGGTGTGTACTCAGAAGTGGGGTCTTTTCCCCTCTTCTACTCCAATCACTATGATCTCTTTATTTGCATAATGAGACTAACCTAAGAATTGTTTTACTTGCTTTAAGTGTTTTGTAAGAAGGATCCAATGAGATAATTTGTAAATGTGTTTTACAAAGTTAATAAGTGCTGCTGCTTATAAAGCTTTATGAGTCCTCAGCCTGTTATCTTCATTCAAAATTCAGTACCCTGGGAAGACACAAGAATTTATTTAAGCTCTAATGATTATTCTTTACAATGAAAATGGAAACTGGATCCTATTGAATGAACTTTTCAATATTTGTTTATCAGCTTTAGCATGTGAGGCATGTACATCTGCACACATAGAAATTTAGTTCGTATGCAATGTAAGAGAATTAAACTATAATAGCCACTCAAAATGACCATTTCTCGTATCTGTGCATCAAGGATTTTCTCCGTATTTTTCTTTTGTTTTTATCATTAGACTTAATATTTATGCATGGTGACTGTGTATTACTTCATCTAGTGCATGAATTCATTAATCAAGTGATTCTTGCACTCATATCACATTCCAGGCTCTATGCTAGGTTCTGGGTATACAGAGTAGAGTAAGATACAGCCTGTGCCCTCAAGGATCTCACAGTTGTGGGGGAACAGGCATATAAATAACATAGGTAAATCAACTTGCAGTGGTAAGTGGGCAAAGATTTCTGAAAGAGAACATAAAGAGCACTGACCATAAAAGAAAAGATTGATATATGGGACTTCATTAAAATCAAGAACTTCTCATCATCAAAAGACATCATTAAGAGAGTGACAAGGCAAACCACAAACAGGGAGAAAACATTCATGATAAATATGTCTGACAAAGGTCTCATATCTGGCATTATAAAGAACTCCTACAAACCAATAAGAAAAAGAAAATAACCAATAAAAAGTGGGCAAAAGAACAGGCACTTCTCAAATGAGGATCTCCAAATATGCAATATACATATGAAAAGAGGCTGAACTTCATTATTCATCAGGAAAATGCAAATTAAACCACAATGAAAGACCACTAAACACCCACCAGAGTGCCTCAAATTAAAACTGTTGGTGAGAATGTGGAGCAACCAGAACTCTCATACACTGCTGGCTGGAATGTAAATTGATAGGACCACCTTGGGAAACTGGCAATATCTACAAAAATTAGATATGTACCTACCCTATAACCCAGCAGTCTCACTCCTAGGCATACTCCCTAGAGAAATGAGCATGTAGGTCCTCCAAAAAATGTATGTGAGAATGTTCATAGCAGTATTATTCATAATAGGCAAAAATTGGAAATAATCTAAATGTCCATCAACAGTAGAGTAAATAGTAATATAGTAATGCAACAGAATAATACTCAGCAATAAAAATGAGTGAATTCCCCAACATGATGCATGAATCTCACTGATATAATGTTGAGTAAAGAAAGCCAGATTCAAAAGAGTACACATTATATGATTTCATTTATGTGAAATTCAAGAACAGGTAAAAACTAATCAATGATGATAAAAGCCAAAATGGAAGTTAATGCTGGGGATGAGAATAATTATGGGAGGAGGCAAAAGAGAGCCTTTTGGGAAGTGGGAAATATCCTCTATTTTGATATTTTCATCTGTGTGGTATTTACATGGGTGTATATATAAAAATACATTAAATTGTATAATTAAGATTTGTGCATTGTACTGCAGATATATATAGATTCCCTAAATTAAAAAAAAAAAAAAATTAAGTGCAATGGGAGCATGCCTAACCCTGAGTGAAGAAATATGGGACGACTTCCCTGGGGACATGTTAAGTGGATCTTGACTAGTTTGTCAAAATTGGGGGTGGGAGGTGTCACAGATCTCCCATGCAAAAAGACCAACAAAATGCTCAGCATTTGGGGTGACTGTGGTACAAGATGATGGTAGCCTGGGGCTTGAGGCTAGTGCAGGAACCCTGCAACACAACCAGTCAGCTAAGGGCAAAGTAAGCAGGATGATAAGGAAAATATGGTGTCTGCTCTGCTCAGCACTGTTCTTCCAAAGATCCCAAATTCTACCATCAGTGAAACAGATGAATATGTGGACAGTCGATATGTAGAAAAGTGTTGGTGCTTGGGGAAGTGAGGTGGTTCTCATGGGCGCAGCCTCTGACTCATTACATTTTAGCTCACAGGCCCATGCCTCTTGTTTCCTTCCTTAGAATCACATGAAAATGAGAAGAGGGTAGGTCATCAGGAGAGGGTTCTCTAGGGAGAGGAAGTTCCTTCAATGGAGGCCTGTGGGTAGGGGTGTGGGCATGTGCACACACACACCCTGGGTGACCTCTACATATACAGAGAGCCTCCCTGGCCCTCCTGGAAAGAGTCCTGAAAGAGGAGCGATGGGTCAGGCCTGGCAGGAGTCCTATCTGGAGCTGCAGGAGTGAAGAGCACCTCTGAAGAGGGAGCCCTTCTCCAGGAGCTTTCTCTCCCACCCTGATTCTTGCCACTGGATTCAGGTAAGCAGAGACGAAAAGATCCAGTGAGGTGATAGCCAGGGATAGTGCGGCCTAGCAGTTAAGAGAACAAACTTCCAATTCAAACAAGCCCTGGTTCTGCCACTTAGGAGATATGTGACTTCAGGCAATTCATTTAACTTCTTGCCTCTGTCTCGCTGTCAACTCCAGACCTTTGCATGGATCTATAATACTTTCCCTTCCAGGCTTTGCCTGCCTAATGCCTTGCTGTCAGCCGACTTTTAGCTCCAGGAGGCTTTACCTCATAACGGCAGGACAGGGTTAGGAGTTCCTCCATGTGCTTCCATTACACCTTAAATGGACACCTCTGGTTGGCACACATCACATTTCATTATAATTGCATACAGACTTGCGAGTGTCTCCAGAAAACGTTAAGTCCCTTAAGAGAAAAGGCCATATCTTTTTCACCTTTGTATCCCCAGCCCCTAACACAGCTCCTGGCAGATAGCGGTTGTTTAATAAATATCTGACTGATAAAGGAATGAAAGAAACGGCATGAGCGATGTGTGAGGCTGGTAGGCACACAGAGAAATTGAAGTCTCTTTCCCCATATGCTGTAGCTGATCATTTATATTGTTGCCCAGGCATCTGGCCAATAATTTGTTCACCCAGCTAGGATCTCAGGTCAGAACAGGGCCTCCCCTAAAGTCTGGTTTTAAGGTTTTACTTTAAGATCCTGCTTGTCCCTTCAGATATCAAATTAGCCAACCTCTTTGCTAATCTCCTGGCTCACATTTTTGGAAGCATCTCTCAAAAGTGATGTGAGTTGTAGGGGAGCAGTCAGGGAGAGGAAGTGAAATCCAAACTAAGTCACAACCTTCCTAGATAGAGGAGCATAGCGGTGCTTTTAGCACGAGGGTAATGGGACAGCCAGGAGTCTCTGGATTCCACTTACCTAAAGGCCACACTTGAGTTCTTAGTTTTTCCTCTGCATGTCCATAATTTTTTACTTTCCCTTCTAAGACTCTTCCATGATAAGAAAACTCTCCTATAGAAAAAACTTTCATTGGATTTATTTTGGCCCTCTGTGTCTAGACAGGCCTTACTCATGGGGAGCTGAAAGCCATTCCGCAACAAAAGTGTCTCCCTTTCCCCATGGTATGGAGCATTTGCTTCAAAGTCCTTAGTTTGGCCCCTGGCAAATGTCAGTCAGCTGGGAAGATCTGAGATGGGTTAAGGTCCTCACTTGCCAACATCTTCCATTGGTTACTTTGCCCAACACAGAAACACGCCACGAGCGCCCCGCACTCAGTGCCCGGACGGCTTGGACAGGGAGGCTGCCCAGACACGTACTTGTACAACAGCAGTCCAGGGCGGACTGTGGGCAGAACTGTTTGCCCGTAGGTTCTCTGCCTCCTGACAGCAGGACGAGCTCCTCACTCTGCGGAGGACGCGGCCTGTGGGAAAGGCCTGCTTCAGGAAAAGAGGTCTTCTGGATCCACCAGCCGAGAGGGAAAAGTTCCCACCACCCCTCCTGAGCCCTGAGCCACACCTGCCCTCCAAGCCCTGCTCTTGGGGTAAATGCTGCACCGTTCCTTCATATTTCCCCACCCCAATTGAGAACTGAACTTCTTTTCATCAGGGACAAGTTATTTTGTGGGAGAATATGGCTTACAGAGCAAATACCCCATGGAGACGGCACACGGGGAAGGGAACTCATCACACTAAAATATGAGGACTTACGGCAGGAGGTTTCCTGTTGGTGTTTTGAGGCGAGAAGGAGGAGATAGTCTTGGGCTCCAAGATTAGAGGAAGCCAAGGTCACCAAGGGCTGGGGAACGAGAGAGAGGGGCCAGGCATACCCCCAAACCAATTGGCTTGCTCCATGTGGTATCTGGCACCAGTCTTTTTACCCTAAGCTGCCATCTGGATAAATCCAAAATGCTGGATAAATCAAGTTTAAAAAAAAAAAAGATATAAAAAATAAAAATATAAACAAATATGTTTATTTTATATAAACAAAAAATATAAAAAATAAAAAATGTAAATAAATGTTTATTTTATATAAATAAAAAATATAAAACAGTATTATAAAAACAAAATTTAGTATAGCTATTCCTAGAAAAAGGCCAGGAAGGTGGTAGGATTAGAAAAGGCACACCTGGGGGCTTTGATGATATTATTGGTAATGGCCTAATTTTTTAAACTGGTTGTATTTACATAGGTGTTATTTAATTGATCTACAGACCTTATAAATATGACCATATTATATAAGTTATGTTTAATTATTTGTACTGTGAAATATTTCATTATATATGTGTGTGTATGTACGTGGAGAGAGCCTCTGATACACACACACACACACACACACACACACATATATATATATTTCTGATTATATGCAAGATAGTGTGTCATAGGGGAATGCTGAGGTTCTTGCACTCAGGGAGCTTATGGCCATAAGGGGAAACAATTATATCAGTTGAAAATGTGATAAGGGAGAAAGGGGTATAGGAAAAGGAGTGGAGGAGGCATCTAGTCATGATGGTTTAATTTTTAATTGGCTTTATTAATGTCTAATTAACCTACAATGAAATTCACCAATTTTAGGAGTAGTTTGATGAGTTCAAATACATAGTTGTATATTCAGAATCTAGATCTAGAACATTTCCATCACTTCAAAAAGTTTAAGTTTCCTTGTGCCCTTATATTAATCCCCTGTCCCATTCAAAGCCCCTGGCTACCACTGATCTGCTTTCTGTCACTTTAGGTTTGTCTTTCCTAGAATTTCATATAAACAGACCCATATAGAGAGTAGTCTTTGGTTTCTGGCTTCTTTCACTTAACAAAATGCTTTTGAGATTAATCCTTGTGTCAGTAGTAGCAGTGGTGGTGATGTTGGGTGTTCAATTGTATGGATATACCATAATTTATCTATTTCACCTATTGATGAATATTTGGGTTATTTCTGATTTTTAGTTATTATGAATAAGGCTGCTACAACCATTTGTATATAGTCCTTGTGTGGACATATGTTTTCATTTCTCTTGGAAAAATACCTAGGAGTGAACCTACTGGATTGTTAGGTAAGTGTATGCTTAATTTAATAAGAAACTGCTAAGCTACTTTTCAAAACAGCTGTAGAATGTTTGTATTCCCATCAGTGATGTATAGATATCCAGTTACTCCACATCCTTACCAACACTTGATATGGTCTGACTTTTAGTGGTGACAATTCTACTGGGTGTGCTTTTAAGTTGCATTTCCCTTTGATGAATGGCATTGAACATCTTTTCATGTTCTTAGTTGTCATCACATATCTTCTTTTGTGAGATGACATGAAGTGTTTGTCCAAAGCTCTTGCCCATTTGTTAACCAAGTTGTTTGTCTTCTTATTGTATAGCTTTAAGAGTTCTTTATATATTTTAGACACAAGTCCTTTGTCAGATATATGTATTTTGAATATTTTCTCCAAGTCTGTAGTTTGCCTTTTTCATTTTCTTAATGGTGTCTTTCAAATAGCAAATTTTTAATTTTGATGAAGTCTAATTTATCATTTTTTAATGGATTGTGCTTTTTGTATCTTATCTAACCCACAATCCAAAAGATTTTCTCTTATGGTTTCTTCTGGAATTTAATTGAGTTTAGGTCTATGATTCATTTGAAGTTTATTTTCAAATGTGACTCAACGTAATAGTCAAAGTACATTTTTTTGTGTGTGTTTTGTATATGGGTTATTTCAGCACCATTTGTTGAAGAAACTTTCCTTTTCCCACTGATTTACCATCTTTTTCAAAAAAATCATTTGATCATGTATGTATGGGTCTATTTCTGAACTCTCTCTTCTGTTCAGTGGTCTATGTGTCTTTCTTTACACCACTACTTCACTGTCTTGATTGTAGCTTTCTGAGTCTTGAAATCACATGGTGCAAGTTCTCTGACTTTGATATTCTTTTCCAAAATTGTTTTAGCTAGACTAGGTCTTTGCATTTCTATATAAATTTAGATTCAGCTTGTCAACTTCTACAACAAAACACTGCTAAGATTTTGACTGGGATTGCATTGAATCTATGCATCAGTTTTGGAAGAATTGATATCTTAATATTATTGAGTCTTCTGATTCATGGTATATCTCTCTATTTACTTAGGTCTTCTTTAATTTCTCTCAGCAATGTTTTATGTTTAATGTACAGGTCTTGCACATATTTTGTTACATTTATCCTTAAATATTTTAATTTTTATGCTCTTGTAAATGGTATTTTTATTTCAATTTTCAAATTTGTCATTGCTCATATTAGAAATACAATAGAACTTTTATATATTAATATTTTATCCTATGACCTTGCTAAGCTCACTGTAGATTCCTTAGTATTTTCTATGTAGATGTTATCTGTGAATAATGACAATGTTACTTTTTCCTTTCCAAACTATGACTTTCGCTTCTTTTTCTTTTCTTATTGCACTGGTCAAGACCTCCTGTACAATGTTGAACAGAAAGGGCAGAGTGGACCTGATGAATGCACCTTTAAAATTTTTTATTTCTTTACCAAATAGAAATTATCACTAGTTATAATAGACATATAAACAAAATATGATGGGGTGGGGAGTGTTTTGTGGGAGTGAGGGTTGTCAGAGAATTGAGCAATTAAGCCCAATACATTGGAGGAGGGTTTATGAGGGGCAGAGATTTTAAGAAAGTTTTTTGGCTTTCCTTGATCTGACCCTAGGAGGTGATAGTTCTACAGCCTACTTCCCCCACGCCATCCTCTGTTACTGGAGGTTCCCCTACTCCACGTTCCCAGCAGCAGGGCTACCAAGATTCTCCTTCCATCAGTTCCAGGACACTGTCCTCTCCTTCTGTGATGGCATGCTCATGGACCTGCTCCCGCATCCTGGGGCTGAGCCTGGGGACTGCAGCCGTGTTTGCTGCTGGTGCCAACATGGTGCTCCTCTTTCCTAACTGGGATGTGACCTACCTGTTGAGGGGACTCATTGGCAGGCATGCCATGCTGGGCTCTGGGCTCTGGGGAGGAGGCCTCATGGTAAGTGTCTGGGGTTCCCTGGGTATGGATTACCAAGAGAGGAGGGAACAGGGAGGTGTGGGGGAAGAGTGTTTGAATTCCCTGCAACGAAGTTTGATCAAACAAGATAGTCTTGGGTCCATAGACAATCCAGGGGGTAGGGAACTATGGGAAGACTTGTCAAGGGTTCCTGCATTTTTGCGTGGAGACTAGGCAGGCTGGATGTGGACGTTTTCCATCCACAGAATCAGATCAGGCTAGTCATCCAAAATTGGGTCCTGATGGTCAAAAGCCAAATCCTCTAGGAAATACAGAACAATCGAGTCCATGTGAGGAGTCTAACCACTCTATTTCAATACCTAAATAAGCCTCGGTCTATAGCTAGAAACCTAAATTATCCAATCTCTGCTTAACACTCTTCTCTCTTCTCTCAGGTATTCACTGCAGCTACTCTCATCTCCTTGATGGGCTGGAGATATGGCTGCTTCAGTAAGAGTGGGCCCTGCCAAAGTGTAAGCACCAGGTTCCGCCATTCTAATACCTGGAATGTCCTGCATTCTACTACTCTAGAGGCAGAGTAGTAAAGAGGGAATTTCAGTCTTGGGGTTTGAAGCCAAGTCCTGATGATGCTACTTAACAACACTAAGCTTTGGGGCAAGTTGTTTAAACTTCCTGAGCCTCAGGTCTTCATCTATCAAATGAAAGTTAAAAGGATGAACAAGGGAGTACTTTAGTGAACCATAAACGTCTATACACATGTGAGGAACTCTTATTATTTTTAGTCTGTTGAACAATCTGGACATGTTAAGTGCATTGTAATCATGAATCACTGATACAAAATGTCCTGGCTATTTTATTTCATGTTTTCTTCTAGCTGAAAGATAGTGATCGCTAGTGAATAGATTCTAGTCCAAATACTCCATTTTATAGATGATGAAACTGAGGTCCAGAATAAATTTGCATTTTATTAATGACAGCATCTCCGTAAATTTGAAAAATCTCAGTACATCTATGTATAAGATATATTGCTTACTCAGTATCAGACACATAAATTTGTGGATCCTTTACAGTAACTCTGCAGCCTCCTCCGATATCTGCAGCCCTCATATCAGGAACCCCAATGTTTCAGAGTCATGTATTAAAGAATTAAAGATAAATACCCATGCATTTCATTCACTGTCTGTTCTCATTCATGTCTGGTTTTCCCCTAGGCAGGTGGTTCTCAAACTTTAATGTGCATCAGAATCCCCTGGAAGGTTTGTTAAAACATGGGTTGCTGGGTCCCACCCCCAGAGCTTCTGATTCAGTAGATCTGGGATGGAGCCTGAGAATGTGCATTTCTAACAAGTAACCCGGTGATATGATGCTGCTGGTCCAGGGGCCACATTTTGAGAACCACTGCCATGGGCTTATGGCAGACTAATTCATCTTGACTCTTTTAACTCAGAGTCAAAACTTACTATTCACCTTTCTCTGGCCCCTCCCAAGCTTCAAACAAGCTTGACATCAGTGGGAACATGACTCTATGATTCTATATAAAACCATATGCATGTTTTATTCAAAATTTTAAAATATGTAATTTTTGGAGGGAGAAAAGAAAATCTAGTACCCTAAGAAAGAAGCCAATATGGAAGCAAATTAGAATCCTGCCGAGGAAACAAATTTATTGTTATCTTTTCTGGGGGGGAAGTGGGTGAAGCTCAGGCTAACAAGCAAAGGAACTCTTGACTGGAAAAAGTACAATTATAGACCTGGAGTCATTTCAGGGTTTTACTTAATTTTCCTTCCTTTTTTCCTCCCTCCCTCTCTCCCTCTCTCTCTTTTTCCTTCCTCCCTCCCTCTTTTCCTTCCTTCCTTCTTCTCTCCCTCCTTTTTTTCCTCCTTCCTTCCCTCCATCCATCCTCCTTTTTTTCTTTTTTTTTTCCCTCTTGCTTTCTGTTTGAAAAAAAGAGGAATCAGGGGATAGAAGTTTAGAACTTCCTAGATGAGTCAGAGGTGGGCATACGATAACCAATCTGACCCTTCAACACAGAGGCTGAATTCTGAGTGTGAAGTGCAGTCTGAGATTAAAGATTTCTTATGCCAACCTGCCTGAGAGGTTCAGAAGAGCCCGCCGAGTCAGGGAGATCCTGGTCCAAGTGCCCGTGTGCCCACCTTCTCAGTCCCTTCTCTTTGCTGACTCTACCCAGTGACCCCTCATTAGCCACCCCAACTTGCTTAGGCTTTAAAAGAGGTGCCATGTGTAAGATCATCCTCATGGGATAGGATGGGAGGAAGCCTGAGCACCAGAGAAGTTATACATCCAGATTGCCCCACTGGTCACGATTTCTTCCCTCCCTCTGCAGATGCTTACTTCTCTGTTGTCAAGTGGCCTGGCTTTGCTTGGAGCCTTGATTTGCTTTATCACTTCTGGAGTAGCCCTGAAAGATGGTCCTTTTTGCATGTTCGATGTGTCATCCTTCAATCAGACACAAGCTTGGAAGTATGGTTACCCCTTCAAAGACATGCATAACAGGTAAATGGATGGAAGCTTGGATTTGCAATTTTTTCAGAGAGAGAAAAGAGAGATGAAAGACCCACAGATGGACTACAGCCTCCTTTGGATCACGCATTCTAGCATTTTGCTCCTCTGATGCTCAGAAAATTGTAAGTGCAGTGATACCCGAGAGTCACCCTCAAGAGTCCAAGCCTGTGACCTGAGCTGGGGGAGGGGGCTAAGCTTTCTATTGGGATTGCTGTTCAGCTTTTCTTACTTATCCCCAGCCCACGGTCTCTTTATCTGTTTTAGGAATTACTTGCATGACCAGTCACTCTGGAATTCCGTGTGCCTGGAGCCCTCTAAAGCTGTTGTTTGGCACGTGTCTTTCTTCTCTGTCCTTCTGTGCATCAGCTTCCTCCAGATTCTCCTGGTGGTCATTCATTTCATCAACAGCTTCCTGGGCCTTTTCTGCAGCCTCTGTGTGACGTGAGGTAACCCCCTTTCATGTATGTGTGTTTTCATCATAAGCTGTTGTATTAGTTGGGGTTCTCTAGGGAAACAGAATCAACAAGAGATATCTATAAATATGATTTTATAAAAGTGTCTCACGCAACTGTGGGTATGCATGAGTCCAAATTCCGTAGGGCAGACAGCAGACTGGCCACTCCAATGAAGATGTTCCATGAACTCCTCAGGCAACAAACTGGCAACTTCAATGAATTCCTCAGGAAACGCTTCACTGGTCAGCTGAAGAAGTGAAGGTCCTCTATCTGTCTCGCTTAAAAGTCTTCAACTGATTGGATTAAATCCAGCTGATTGCATTCTTTCATTGTGGAAGACATGCCCTTCTTTGATGTAATCAGTCATGGCTGCAGCCAACTGACTGATGATACAATAAACCAGCCTTCTGGTTTATTCACCAGCCACAAATGTCCTTGCAGTAATGGTTAGGCCAGTGCTTGCTTGATCAGACACCTGGGTACAATCACCTGGCCAAGTTGACACATGAACCTAACCATCACAGCTGTCTTGAATCCTTCCTGCAGGTAGTGGGTGTGAATTATCAATAAACTTCCCTTTTAGGTATTCCTGTAGCAATAATAATAATAATAAATCCTGCACAAATATTGAATGATACAATGCATTTTAAATTATGTCATAAACCGCAAAATGATATACTAATAGAAACGGATGATTAAGTAATTATTATTGTGTAAATTACTATTGTATAGGAACTTATAGTCTATAAAATGCCCTCTAGCCATGATCTCATTTCAGCCTCCTAATAATCTCATAAAATTGGCCACATGCTACAGATTGAGGAGTTGATGCCCTAGAGGATAACATACTTGCTGCCCAAGAACACGCCGCTAGGTCAAAGTGAAGTTAGTGCCCAACCCCCTATCTTGGGAATTCAAGCCCACCAGTTTATTACTGTTCAGTATTGTTCAGCAAATACGTACCGTGCATCCTCCGTGTGTCCCGCACTACCGTGCATACTGCAGATCCAAAGATGACCAAGACGTGGTCCTTGCCCTTGGAACTTACCCTTTGCTTGAGGAGCTCATGGCCAGGTTAGGGAGACAAACACATCTACAGATAATTTGCATGTCATATGGTAAGGACTGGGTTCGAGATTAACACAGGATGCAATAAGAGCTCAGAGGAACAACAAACCTTCAAGAGAGGGTCTATGAGAGCTCAAGGAAGGATTTAGTTGGGTCTAAGCTGATTCTTGAAAGGGCCCACAAAATAGGGAGGAAGGGTTTTCCCAGCAGAGGAAACAGCAAGCACAAAGGCATGGGGAAGAGACACGGGATGGCGCGGGGGGAAGACTGTGATACAATTGCTTATAATGTGGAACCTGGAAAGCCAACGGCTCTCCCTCTCTCCTACATCAGGACTTTTGATCTGGGGATAGTGCTGGATGGCGAGAAGAGTCAGAGATTGGGATGAAAGTAGTGCCGGTAGGAAAGTTTGATGGTTGCAAAAGAGAAAGAAGCAGGCAGAAGCAACATGGGAAGAACTGGGAAGATAGATCTTGGCAAGAGAAGAGGGAGTGGGCAGGTCCAGGAAATGAATTAGAGAACTTCAGGCTCCAGGGCCACAAAGTGAACAAAGCCAGGAAGGGACTGTGGGGGTCCAGGGGCTGTTCTACACACCCTCCCATGGTCCCCTGGACCACACATCTGTCCCAGCACTAGCCCAGGTGAGTGAAGAGCTACTGAGGCACAGGAAGCCTCTAGAACACAGTGGTTCCTCTGTCCCCAGTGCTCAGGAGCAGGGCAGAGGAACATGGTTCTGCCATCTGACAGTCAAACTAGCAGAGCTTGTGGAGGTCAGGTCCCTCTAAACAATATCTCACCCTTTCCTTCCCAGAGCTGCTGGCCCACGAGGTTCACCCAGGATGGGGAAGGTGGATGGATAGAGCTGTCAGGAACAGAAAGAAGCACAGCCTCTTGAGCTGGTAGGGAGTCCTGAAGTCCAGACACCACATTATGTACCCACAAACAGCATCCAGGAAGCATTCCCTAAGTCTCACATTTCCCGGTTGGCTGATTTAGTTTCAGGGTTATGGCTAGGATGTGCCAGATCCACAGAAGCTTCTCCTGCAGTAAAAAGGTACTGACACCTCCAAACAATTAACGGAGAAGTTAAACTTAATTTATATCTAGTTTTGGGCATGTTAGGCACACACTCACATGCACGCGCACACACACACTCCAGGTGCACAATCTGCATCCTGGCTCAGCCCCACTGATGGCTCAGCAGGACACCCAGGTGAGAGAATTCTGTCCTTGGCCCCACAAAGTTGACAGTGGAGAGTTGCCTCTTTCATGCCTGAGCTTCCTCCGTCCTTTGAGGGAACTCAGAATGATGTTATTGTCGAATTTGACAGGACTTCAAAGGACAATGTCGCCAATCACTGCCTCAGCTAGGACCGTTGTTTTCTTTTTCAGTTTCTGTGCATCTTGGGTGGATATTTCTCGTCAGCTGCTGATGCTCCCAGATCTCCAAGGGCACAAGTTCCAGTTTTGAAGTGCAATCCCATTGGGTGAGGGGTACAATGTTCCTGTCTCCTAGAGAGGTCCTTATCTGCTAGAACAGTTCGCTCATCTTCTATTGTCACAATACAGTTTAGGGCTCTGGAAGTGAGGGGAAGAGAGAAGAGCCTTGGAAAGGCAGTGGGGAGAGGAGAGAAAATTCTGCATTCATTCTACCATGAGTCCCAGGCCCTCCATGCCTGGCTGTTGGCTGCCCTCTGTGGGATTCCAGAGGGCACCTGCATCCCCTTTCTTCTACCTACATCCCAGGACCACCCTTACACTTGGAATGGGCTTTCACCTGTTTGTTTTTTTCTACCCAGACAAAATGTACATCTGGCTCCTGGCTTGGCTTCCAACCAGGGTTTTGTGCAGAGGAGCTGATGCTAATCTGTTCATCAGGACAGTGCCGAGTAAATATGTTATTACAAAGGAAAGCTGTTCCTTGTTTTGCATGTGTCTTCTTGAGTATCACCATGAAATGAAGAGGATGTTTCCTTGTTTATAATTCTGCTCAGAAAAAGGAAGGGCTCATCCTTCAAACAGATTGTACTTCAGCTTTCTGTTTGGAGCACAAAGAGCATTTCTCACAGACATAACGTTCAGCAACGTAGTTCAGTGCCCAGGGCTGTCTGTGAAAGCTTATTTCACCAGAATGAAGTTGGACTCCAGCACACCTTACTACACACTGACCTGCTATAAGGCCTGCTCCCCTCCAGCTGCTGTGGGCTGGCTGTGGGAGCTCCCCTTTCCTCCCTACTTGCACTTGGCCATTTTGCATCCCTCCCTCCCCTCTTCCCCAATTGCTTGGTCCTTGGTGCCTGCCTGGCAAAGCCCTCCCCACTCGCCTCACACCAGGTAACACTGTTCCCCTCATCCTAGTCAGAGGGCTTGCCATGACAATATCCACCAACAGGGAGAGGGAGGAGATGCCAACCAGCCCGTGTTTACCCAGCAAATGCACTTGGCAAGCAGAATGCTGGGAACAGGATTCTAGATACAAGTCGCGGTCCCTGCTCACCCGCAGGTACACTTCTATGGCTGTTGCTTCCTCCATCTCTTTCCTCCAAGGCCTGTGTCTTCACCCCTGCTACTTCTGGAGGCCTTTACAGCTTCACTCCCAGGGCACTGGCTCTGTACTCAAGCATCCCGCATAATATTGCTTAGTGAAGAAGGGAGAACTGGGGAAAGGAGTTGGCTTTGCTCTTGAAAAGCAAATGAATCATTGTTGATGTACCTGTGTCTCTGCACATCACCAATGCCAAAATTAAAACTTTTTTTTTCTCTTTGGCATCCAAATGGGGAAAATAAATTAAAAGAAAGGGAAGAATGGCAGGGAGTCCTCCTGGGTGGACAAAGGGATAAGAGGCAAGCTTCCTTATTGAAGAGAGAGGGCACTGGAGCACAAACTCCAAACTTCCTCAAACTTTATGCCTTTTTCCTTGTTTGTACTTTCATCTTCTGTTTCTTCTTGTCATAAGCAGGAAACACTGATGGCCTACTTTGTGCTGAGGAGTGTACTGTTGGCCCTTCCCCTTCTCTTTCTTCATCTCCTCTGTCCCCTGCCATTTCCGCAACAATTCAGCACCAAAGCCATTAGATGGGAACAAATGAAGCAGGAGATAGCTCCAGGAAAGGATGGCCCAGAGCGTGACCAGAGTAAGAAGAGCATCCACGTTGGGGAGGGCACGAGGGACACTGGGGACCAGAGCCGTGCAGGATGAGGGTGGATGTGTACACCCAGGCAGCCCAGCACAGGGGTCTGAAGTCCAAGCAGGGTGATAGGGTGTTCACAGGGTGAGCCAGTGTGGGCCGTCAGAGCCCGAGTGGGGTGAGGAAGGCATCCATGTCAGGGGACAGCCAGGGAATCAATGCCTAAGAGGACTGAGGGAGGTTCGACGTCGGGGGCAGCAGCCATGGCCTAGAGAGGAAGCTGGAGCTCAGAAGTGCTGAGGAGGGCATCCAAACAGAGTGGGGGAGAGCAGTGACAGCAAGGGGAGATTGGTTACAAACAAGGGGATTGATCAGATAAGTAAATATATTGTGGGTAATGGGAGCCAGGCTTCTCACTGTCAGAGAAGGGAGTTACAAATTTGGAAAGGGAGAAAACTAGAATGAATCCTGTGGTGTTAGATTTGATTTGGAGGTATATGTGTGTGTATGTGTGTGTGTGTAAATGAATACAGATGTCAATGTGTATTTACACACACACACACACACCATTTATTCCCTAGCTCACCTAGTGCCTAGATCTTGGTTTCTGTTCTAGTTTGCTAATGCCGCTGGAATGCAAAACACCAGAAATGGACTGGCTTTCATAAAGGGGGTTTATTTGGTTACACAGTTACAGTCTTAAGGTCATAAAGTGTCTAAGGTAACACATCAGAAATCGAGTACCTTCACTGGAGGATGGCCAATGGTGTCCGGAAAACCTCTGTTAGCAGGGAAGACATGTGGCTGGCGTCTGCTCCAAAGTTCTGCTTTCAAAATGGCTTTCTCCCAGGATGTTCCTCTCTAGGCTGCAGTTCCTCAGAAATGTCACTCTTAGTTGCACTTGGGATATCTGTCCTCTCTCAGCTTCTCTGGAGCAAGAGTCTGCTTTCAACGGCCATCTCCAAACTGTCTCTCATCTGCAGCTCTTGTGCTTTCTTCAAAGTGTCCTTCTTGGCTGTAGCTCCTCTTCAAAACATCACTCACAGCTGCAGCTGCACTGAGTTCCTTCTGTTTGCAGCTCATTTATATGGCTCCACTGATCAAGGCCCACTCTGAATGGGTGGGGCCATGACTCCATGGAAATATCTCATCAGAGTTATCACCTACAGTTGGGTGGGGCACATTTCCATGCAAACAACCTAATTCCAACATTCCAACTTAATCCCCACTAATGTGTCTGCCTCACAAGATTGCATCAAAGATAATGGCATTTGGGGGACATAATACATTCAAACTGGCACAGTTTCTAAATATCAGTTTCCACTAAAAGGAACCAGCATTCCTTGGACAAATGGCTCATTTCAGGGCCAGGGCATGAAAAGTATGAGATGAGCCTGGAACATCTTGTGCCAGAAAATAAGGACGTGTTCAAAGAATGATGAGCCCATTTCAAAAGGACAGAAATGCCAGTTTGAAGGGGGTTCCACTGTCCAAATCTGGGACAACGTTATTTATTGTGAACATCAACATATAAGACTATAATTTACTAAATAAAATAGGGATCCATGAGTCCACACTGATTAAATAAATAAATAAATGGAAAGTTTAATGAGGAAAAGGGTATTTACCTAGGCACAAATTACCTCCACATATGGTGGTGGATACCTGAAACTATCAAACTACAACCCAGAACCCATGAATCTCGAAGACAATTGTATAAAAATGCAGCTTATGAGGGGTGACAATGGGATTGGGAAAGCCATAAGGACCACACTCCACTTGGTCTAGTTTATGGATGGATGAGTAGAAAAATAGGGGAAGGAAACAAACAAACAAACAGACAAAGGTACCCAGTGTTCTTTTTTACTTCAATTGCTCTTTTTCACTTTAATTATTATTCTTATTATTTCTGTGTGTGTGCTAATGAAGGTGTCAGGGATTGATTTAGGTGATGAATGTACAACTACGTAATGGTACTGTGAACAATCGAATGTACGATTTGTTTTGTATGACTGCGTGGTATGTGAATATATCTCAATAAAATGAAGATTAAAAAAAAATTACCTCCACATAAAAATACTTATAAAATACAAAGAGGAAAAAGTTACTTTATAGTAGTGAAGTGTGGCAGACACCATCTTAATCAAGTGATCAAAGGGGACATTACCAGTAACGGGACCATATTATGAACCATCTGATAGGATGCAATGAGAAGAACACAGTATAACTCCCGTGATATTCTACCAAAGATAAAGATCTTGAATCTAATCATGATGATACATCAGATAAACCCAAATAGAGGGACACTTCTACAAAACAATCAACTTGTAATTTTCAACCATTTGGAGGTCTTAGGGTCATGAAAGTCAATGAAAGACTGAGGAAGTGTTGTAGATTGAAAGATGGAAGGAGAATTAAAGGGATACAGCTTGATGCAACACATGCTCATGAACTAGGTCCTTGTGCTGTGTGACAATTGGAGAACTCTGAATGGGTCTGAGAAGTAGAGGGTAGTAATGCATCAGTGTTAATTTACTGATTTTGATGGTTGTATTCTTGTTAAGAGAATGTCCTTTGCAGAAAAATGTGTGAAAGTATTGGAGGTGATGAGCTGAGCAACATACTCTCAAATGGTTCAGCAAAAAAAATTTTTTGTACTGTTCTTGTTTTTGTACTTTTCTTTGAATTTGAAAATTGTTTCATAATAATAATAATTTAAAAAGCAGGTCCTGCTTGCTGGAAAATTGCAGGGTTGCACTAGGGTTTTCCAGAGAAACAGAATCAATAGATTTTTACACACACACACACACACACACACACACACACACACACACACTGATTAAAAGGAAATGACTCAAGTTACTATGGGGGTGGGCAAGTCCAGACTCCATAGGGCAGGCTGTAAGCTGGAAACTCCAATAAAGAGGATGTTGAAGTCCTTAGTGCAAATTCCCCAGGGGAAGCTGGGTGGCTGGAAATTCCAGCAAGCACTTATGCTGAAGTTGAGGCCGATTATTCTGACCTCTGAAATCCTCAATTTGGCATTTAGGACCTCCAGCTGATTGGATGAAGGGCCTACTCACATTGCTACAGGCAATATCCTTGGGGGGACATATCCAATAAAAGCAGGCCAATGTTTGACCAAACAAACAACTGGACACTGTAACCTAGTCAAGTTGACACATGAAATTAACCATCACATGGGGTAAATAACTTTTTTTTTTTTAAAGGAACAAACTGCCCTTCATATTTTACTGCAAATGTTAACATTTATAATGACAAATCATAATCACCACACCTATCCACCCACCGCATTCTGATTTGGGTACTCTTAAGACACCTTATAAGCATTATTCTGTCAGCGCTAATCTCACTACCCTGTAATTGTTGTTTCAACAAATGCCTCCTCAGAAGACTTGAAAGCAGGAAGCACAATGACAAAACTAGTAGGCCAGCACCTGACTTGGTGCCTGTAACAGATTAGGTGCACTGCAAATGTGTATAAAGTGAATGTAGGTGTGCTTACTTTAAAGAATTCACAGGACAGGTGAGTGCATGTTTTTTAAAAAATCAAAAAGGGAAAAGTCAGATTTAATTGGAAGAAAAAAAAAATCAGAAGTTGTTTGGAAAAATAAAGGAGCAAACCAGCTGCTGAAAAAGAGTTCTGCATTTTGTGATTACATTTTTTTGGAAGGGCTGCAAAAAATAAAAATGCTATTTAGCTTAAGAACTTGTCTGTTATCTACAACTCATGAAGAATCATTGGTTATTTCTTAATATCAAAATTTACACAGACTTCTTTCTATATCTTCGACATTTAGAGGTGGTAGTACAAAGTCTCCTATTTCAGCCAACTCTCAGTGGGGGGGGGGGGCACTAGTACCACACCATCGCCTCGGACAAAAAGCATCGGAATATTACGTTTTGTTGATTTATATATCTCTTCATGTTTCTTCATCAATTTCTATAGTACTCACAGTTTCTTCCACATCTCTGAATATCATATTTAAATGTTGATAAGCATGTAATCTACCTCGAAGCTCTCGGTCGTTTCTCATTTTCACATAAACTCGCTCATCCAGACTGAGTCTGATGAGACCCAGGGGCTACTCTACGGTATTGGTAGTTTGTTGCTGGTCCACAGCGTCCGCCATGTTTCAAACCCTGCGCCTTTTCTGTGGTAAAGAACTTTTAAACATCAGGGGTTTTGTTATATCTCAACTCTATTTCGTTTGTAAATACCATCACACGATTGTATAATTCAGGTATATAATTCAGTGCTTCCCTTCTGTTTCCATACCACCGAGTACCTTTTGTTACAGCAAGTGGCACTCTAGTTACTAACAGCTTAGTTCAAGGCCTCCCCTCACACCGCCCCAAACCAAACCTGTGAGCTCTTTAGGGCAAAGCCTAACAGGGACAACCAATGCCGGTCCAACTTATTGCGATTGCCCGCCTAACGTCGTGCGCAGGCTCCGGAAAGGGCGGAGAGAGCCTGCTGACCAGGGTGGGGCCGCCTTCCCGAGAGCGCGCGGCAAAGTCACGTGAGGGCTAAGGGCGAGCCCGTCGCCCAGGGAACGGTTTGCCACCTAGGAGCCGCACCCGCCTGCAACCAGCCTGGCCCTTCATCGCGAGCTACACCCGGGCCAAGAAGCCCCGGCCATGTCTGCGTCGGCCGGCGTGTCCTCTTCTGTGGGTGACGGGGTGCCTGAAACTGAGAAGAACGTAGGGGAGCCTGAGAACACCTATATATTGCGGCCCGTTTTCCAGCAAAGGCGGGTAGTAAACGGGATGTGGCTGGAGCGGTCTGCGGGAGTGCCGGCTCGGGGAGGGAAAGCTCGCTGGGAAGCCCTGACGTCAGAGAGCAGCGTGCGGACGCCCGACTGGTGGGGGCGGGGCCTGGCCGGTGGGGGCGGGGCGGAGGCGGGGAGAGATGGCGCTGTCCTAACATCCTGGCTCGTCTCCGGCTTTCAGCTGCAGGGGGCAGCGGAGGACCGCATTCACCCTTAGGGCGCAGGGTGCGTCTTAACTTGGCGCAGTGGGGATGGATGGTTCTAGGAGAAACCGGCTTTGGGCACAGGGGAAACGAGAAGGAGGGAATGGAAACAGGTGGAAAACAATCAGCTTGCGTCGAATGCTATTCAGCCTTGTTCCGAGGGTTACGGTGTCCTCTTACCCTAATGCGGAGCACGGAACTTGTGTGAAGTTCTCCCGAGGTAGTAAGCTGAGGCCATTGGCTCGCCACCCCGTTACCTTTCTAGAATTAAGGCACAAAGTCACTAACTTCATCTTCTCAGGAGAAAAAGATTAAAAAAAAAAAAGACTCCCCAAACCCCTCCTCTATTTGATATCAGATTGTTTGCTGAATCTAACACTTTGGGAGTATTGGAAGCCAGGAACTGGTTACATCATGATAAAATGTCATGCAGCAGTTTTCCCTTAGGTAAAATGGGAATAGATAAAGGTTTGTTCCGTTATCTTGGTGAAAGATCCTGGATGCATAGAATGCTATTCAGCCTGTTTCTGTTGTGAGACAGTGCAGAACAGAATTAACTAAAAATAAATATTATGCAGGAATAATCCTATGAGATGTGTGACTTGTTTGAGGAAAACCTTAACATTTTACTGAGGATAGAAAAGGCTTAAGGAAGGAACCAGATATAGGATGTTTGTTAATAGGAAGACAAGATTTCCTATTAACACATCAAGTATTAGAAATTTGACAATAATTCTAAAGTTCATCTATGAGAATAAGCAGGCAAGAGAGCAAAGAAAATATGTGTTAAAAGATAACGAGCACTTGGGAAGACTTGCTGCAAAGGAGAGGCTAGGCCTGCCTATAAATGTGCCTAAGAGCCTCCTTCCGAATGCCTCTTGGTTGCTCAGATGGGGCCTTCTCTCTCTAACTAAGCCAACTTGGCAGGTGAAATCACTGCCCTCCCCCTTGCGTGGGATCTGACACCCAGGGGTGTAAATACCCCTGGCAACATGGAATATGACTCCCGGGGAGGAATGTGGGCCCGGCATTGTGGGATGGAGAACATCTTCTTGACCAAAAGGGGGATGTGAAAGGAAATGAAATAAGCTTCAGTAGCAGAGAGATTCCAAAAGGAGCCGAGAGGTCACTCTGGTGGGCACTCTTACACACAATGTAGACAACCCTTTTCAGGTTCTAATAAATTGGAATAGCTAGCAGTAAATACCTGAAATTATCAAACTACAACCCAGAACCCTTGAATCTGGAAGACGATTGTATAAAAATGTAGCTTATGAGGGGTGACAATGTGATTGGGAAAGCCATGTGGCTCACACTCCCCTTTGTCCAGTGTATGGATGGATGAGTAGAAAAAAGGGGCCAAAAAAAAAAAAAAAAAGCACCCAGTGATCTTTTTTACCTTAATTGTTCTTTTTCACTTTAATTTTTATCCTTATTACTTTTGTGTGTGTGGTAATGAAAATGTCCAAAAATTCATTTTGGTGATGGACGCACAAATTACATGGTGGTACTGTGAACTCTTGATTGTATGATTTGTATGACTGTATGGTATGTGAATATATCTAAAAAAAATTGAATTATTAAAAAAAAGGTAATGAAGAGACACTAACAAATATTAAACCACATATAAAACTTAAAACATTCTGGTAACCTGCACATGATAGACAAATCAGCTGATGAATATATATTCAGAAAAGGAGCCGAGTGTTGTAGTAAATAAAAATACAGCCAAAATGTTAATGGTATCATTAGGGTGGAGAAATTAGCGGTGGCTTTTTTCCTTTTTCCTGCCTTCCTTTATTCAGTGATCCGTTCATTTAACAAATATTTGTTAAATGTCTGCTCTTTGTTGGGTCCTGTTCTCGGAAATGGGGGTTTCAGCAGTGAACAAAACAAAAATCCTTGTTCTCATGGAGTTTGTGTTCTAGTGGAATAGAAGGACAACAAATACAATAAATACATAAGTTAACTGTATAGTGTAATAAGTGCCAGGAAGGAAGATATGAAGTGCCGATAGTAGGAGGGTGGTTTGAAGGCTTAGGGTAGCCAGGGAAGATGACTTCTGAATAAAGATTTGAAAGACGTGAGGGAGCTAGCCATACATACAGAGAGACGATGAGCATTTCAGGCAGAGGCACTAAGGTTTGCATGTCTGGTATGGTCAAGGAACATAGGGAAGCCCAGTGGGACCTGAGTAGAGAGAACTTGAGGGAAAGAAGTAGTAGAAAATAAGGTCTTCTGTTGTTGGGGGTTGGGGGTGGGATTAATCCTGTTTGACCTTGCAAGTCACAGTGAGAACTCTGGCTTTTATTCTGAGTGAAATGGGAAATTTGGAGTGTTTTGAATAGAGGAGTGTCAAGATTTGACATATATTTGACATATATTTTGGTAGCTATGTTGAGAACAGGATGTGGAGGCAAAGGCAGACACTAAGAGTAACTTGTTAGGAGACCATTGTAATCCAGGAAGGAGGTCATGGTAGCTTGGAGCAAGGTTGTGGTGATGAGGTGGTTAGAAGTGGTTGAGTCTTAGATTAATTTTGAAGGTTAACTGATAGGATTTGCTCATTAATAGATGGGGGCTGTAGGCTGGCACCAGGGTTTTTGGCTTGTGCAACTGGAAGAATGGAGTTGCCATTGATTGAGATAGGGAAAGAGGACTTAGTTTTGGGGAGGAGAATATCAGAAGCTCAATGTTGGATGTGTTTGGTTGGAGTTGCCTAGCAGACATCTATTCTAGTTTGGTAATGCTGCCGGGATGCAAAACACCATAACTGGATTGGTTTTTATAAAGGGGGGTTATTTGGTTACAGAGTTACAGTCTTAAGGCCATAAAGTGTCCAAGGTAACACATCAGCAATTGGGTACCTTCACTGGAGGATGGCCAATGGTGTCCAGAAAACCTCTGTTAGCTGGGAAGGCACGTGGCTGGCATGTGCTCCAAAGTTCTGGTTTCAAAATGGCTTTCTCCCAGGATGTTCCTCTCTAGGCTGCAGTTCCTCAAAAATGTCACTCTCAGTTGCTCTTGGGGTGTTAGCTTCTCCGGAGCAAGAGTCTGCTTTCAATAGCTGTCTTCAAACTGTCTCTATCTGCAGCTACTCTCTCAGCTTCTGTGTATTCTTCAAAGTGTCCCACTTGGCTGTAGCAAGCCCGCTCCCTCTGTCTGAGCTTATATAGTGCTCCAGCAAACTAATCAAGGCCGCTGTATGGGCAGGGCCATACCTCTGTGAAAGTTATCCAATCAGAGTTATCACCCACAGTTGGGTGGGGTGCATTTCCATGGAAACAACCTAATCCAAACGTTCCAACTTAATTCCCACTAATATGTCTGCCCCCACAAGATTGCATCAAAGAACATGGCTTTTTCTGGGGGACATAATATATACAAAGTGGTACAACATCCAAATGGAATATATGTTGGATTATGTGATCTGAAGTTCAAGGGAGTGGTCTAGGCTAGAGATGGAAATTCAGAATATGACTTTTTTTTAAATTTGGTTTTATTACTTTCATAATAAAAAATATGAAAAAGAAGGATTAAATGGTACTAATGACAAAAGACTGGGGGAAATTGAAATGTGGAGGTAAATTGGTTTTGGAGTTACTGATAAGATATTCTCAAATTGTTTAATTTAGGTTCAAACCTTCTCTGGTTAAAGACTGTATCCATGCTGTGCTCAAGGAGGAATTGGCAAATGCTGAATATTCTCCAGAAGAAACACCTCAGCTCACAAAACATTTATCAGAAAACATTAAAGATAAGTTAAAAGGTAATCATGGTGGTAATTGGAAATTACTTGCCTCAAACATTCATTTTCACCCATGTCCCATCCCCATTCTTTAACAAGTGACTTAAGCTGTGCATTCTATTAAAGACAAATTTCTCCTCAATGTCTAGTTTTCTATAATTATTGGTGACTTTTACACATATAGGTTTTTGCAGACTGTGGGACAAAGAAAAAAGATGGGAAAGAAAACATTGTAGGGAACCACTGTCCAAGAAATCATAGTATTGAGAAAGGCCAGGAAGCACAGGAGCTCTTTTCCCCCAATAACTCTTGGCTGTTTTTTTCCCACCAAGCTATCAATCCCTAGGCTGGCATTCAGAACCCACACTGTCTGGCGCTATTCCATCTCTCCAGCGGTATACTTAACTCCTTACCTCACTCAGCCCTTCATTCCTGCAGAGCATATCTTGTGCTTTTCTTACCCTGTTCTCTCTCTCTTGCTCTCTTTTTAATAATGTTACATCATCTGAAAAGTCCTTTCTATCTATCTTTTTTTTAAAGATAAGATTGGGGAGTGGGCAGGAATGTCTTTGTAAAAGTAATACATCCTCATTGTATTAAACTTGGGCAGTGTGTACAGAAAAGTACACATAAAGTTATTTTTAAATTATATAAAATTCTATTACCCAAAGATAGTTTCTATATAATGTTGAGTATTTCCTTCTTTTTTAAATTTGTTTTAACTTTGAGAAATTAAAAAATACAGAAAAGTACAAAGAAGAAAATATCACTCCTATTTGATATTTCCATCACCCAGAATTAACTTGTTTGTATATTAGCATTTTTATTTTCATACTTATTTATTAACATTCACTATTAACATTTTTATAAAAGAAAAGATACATGTGCATGATAAAGAAAAATAAATAAAATTAGATAAATCACCCCAGATGTCACTACCCATAAATAATCATTAATATTAGGTGAATATACCAGATCTTTTTCTATGTATATATATATATATATATATATGAATAAATAAACACTTTAATAAAAATGAGATACTATAGATATACTTCCCATATTCATACAGTATTTATTTGAATTCTAAATAGAATAATTGCTCATCATTTATTCCTTTTACCATGTTATTTCCATGCTGAATTCTTTATTTTGGTTCACTTCTTAACTGATGAGATTTTGTTGTCAGGTTTTTACAGGAAGGGCCTATAAATGCTATATTCCCTGGGTTCTTTCATGTTTGAGAATGTCTGCATTTTGCCTTTCAACTAGAGTACATTTTGGATGATTATGATATTTTGAGGTAATAATTTATTTTCTCACTAACCTTGTAGACTTTGCTTTGTTCTCTTCTGGCATTGATTATTACTGTGAAGAAATCTGAGGCCAGCCTGATGTTCTCTCCTTAAAGAATCCTGTCCTTAACTTTGATGCCCAGTTGCTTTTCTAGGATATGGCTTTGTGTCAAATCTTTAATATCTTTCAATCTGCAGATTTTATTTTTCTCATATCAGGGTAATTTTCTAACATTTCTGAATACATTTCCCGTTCCATTTGTTGGATCCTCTTCTTCAGGAAACCAAATACTGTTATGTTGAATCATCTTTGTCTTCCATTTTATTAGCTTCTCTCTGTCATAATTCCTTTTCCATTGATATTTACTTGTGATTATCTTAAGCCAGTAATTCAATTTTCATTTGTATCTGTTCTGTCTCTTGCCATTTTGAATTTTTTAGTTCTGCGATGAGATTGTGTAGGTATTCAGTTTGTTTCTTAGGACTGTTATTCTTTCTTTTCCTCCCTTTTGTTTTATAATCCAATTTTTGAGATCTTATTTTATTGAATTTATGAGTTTACATTGTTCTATTTTGTGAGTCAGTTGTGAGGAATCTCTGCCTGTTTCTTGGCTTATATTATCTTTTAGGTTGAGTTTTTTTGTCCTTTGCACAATAGTTATCTTTCTTTCTTGTTATTCTTTTTTGCTGTTGCGTCTTCACATGTTGCCATTCAGCTTCTTTCTGTTTTACTCTGCCTTTAATATCAGAATGCTCTGATATTGTGCGGATGTTTTCTTAACTCTCCTCCCACTGTACTTGAGACTATTTTATTTTTCCCTCAGAACTGTGGGGCCTTTACTTTCATCGAAGAGAGTCAGTTCTGTTTCAACTTTGCCCATTTCACATTTTAAAATAAGGAGGCGGGGCAAGATGGCAGACTGGTGAGCTGTAAGTTTTAGTTACTCCTCCAGGAAAGTAGGTAAAAAGCCAGGAACTGCGTGGACTGGACACCACAGAGCAATCTGACTTTGGGCATACTTCATACAACACTCACGAAAATGTCGAACTGCTGAGATCAGCGAAATCTGTAAGTTTTTGCGGCCAGGGGACCCGCGCCCCTCCCTGCCAGGCTCAGTCCCGTGGGAGGAGGGGCTGTCAGCTCCGGGAAGGAGAAGGGAGAACTGCAGTGGTAGCCCTTCTCGGAAACTCATTCTACTGATCCATACTCCAACCATAGATAGACTGAGACCAGACACCAGAGAATCTGAGAGCTGCCAGCCCAGCAGAGAGGAGACAGGCATAGAAAAAAAAAAATAACACGAAAAACTCCAAAATAAAAGCAGAGGATTTTTGGAGTTCTGGCGAACACAGAAAGGGGAAGGGCGGAGCTCAGGCCTTGAGGCGCATATGCAAATCCCGAAGAAAAGCTGATCTCTCTGCCCTGTGGACCTTTCCTTAATGGCCCTGGTTGCTTTGTCTATTAGCATTTCAATAACCCATTAGATCTCTGAGGAGGGCCCTGTTTGTTTGTTTGTTTGTTTGTTTTTAATCCTTTTTTCTTTTTCTAAAACAATTACTCTAAGAAGCCCAATACAGAAAGCTTCAAAGAATTGCAATTTGGGCACGTCAAGTCAAGAGCAGAACTAAGAGAGCTCTGAGACAAAAGGCAATAATCCAGTGGCTGAGAAAATTCACTAAACACCACAACTTCCCAAGAAAAGGGGGGTGTCTGCTCACAGCCACCATCCTGGTGGACAGGAAACACTCCTGCCCATCGCCAGCCCCATAGCCCAGAGCTGCCCCAGACAACCCAGTGTGACGGAAGTGCTTCAAATAACAGGCACACACCACAAAACTGGGCGTGGACATTAGCCTTCCCTGCAACCTCAGCTGATTGTCCCAGAGCTGGGAAGGTGGAGCAGTGTGAATTAACAAAACACCATTCAGCCATCATTTGAGCAGACTGGGAGCCTCCCTACACAGCCCAGCAGCCCAGAACTGCCCTGGGGGGACGGCACTCACCTGTGACATAGCACAGTCATCCCTCAACAGAGGACCCGGGGTGCACAGCCTGGAAGAGGGGCCCACTTGCAAGTCTCAGGAGCCATACGCCAATACCAAAGACTTGTGGGTCAGTGGCAGAGACAAAGTGTGGCAGGACTGAACTGAAGGATTAGACTATTGCAGCAGCTTTAAAACTCTAGGATCATCAGGGAGATTTGATTGTTAGGGCCACCCCCCTCCCCAACTGCCCAGAAACACGCCCCACATACAGGGCAGGCAACACCAACTACACACGCAAGCTTGGTACACCAATTGGGCCCCACAAGACTCACTCCCCCACTCACCAAAAAGGCTAAGCAGGGGAGAACTGGCTTGTGGAGAACAGGTGGCTCGTGGACGCCACCTGCTGGTTAATTAGAGAAAGTGTACTCCACGAAGCTGTAGATCTGATAAATTAGAGATAAGGACTTCAATAGGTCTACAAACCCTCAAAGAACCCTATCAAGTTCAGCAAATGCCACGAGGCCAAAAACAACAGAAAATTATAAAGCATATGAAAAAACCAGACGATATGGATAACCCAAGCCCAAGCACCCAAATCAAAAGACCAGAAGAGACACAGCACCTAGAGCAGCTACTCAAAGAACTAAAGATGAACAATGAGACCATAGTATGGGATATGAAGGAAATCAAGAAGACTCTGGAAGAGCATAAAGAAGACATTGCAAGACTAAATATAAAAATGGATGATCTTATGGAAATTAAAGAAACTGTTGACCAAATTAAAAAGATTCTGGACACTCATAGTACAAGACTAGAGGAAGTTGAACAACGAATCAGTGACCTGGAAGATGACAGAATGGAAAATGAAAGCATAAAAGAAAGAATGGGGAAAAAAATTGAAAAAATCGAAATGGACCTCAGGGATATGATAGATAATATGAAACGTCCGAATATAAGACTCATTGGTGTCCCAGAAGGGGAAGAAAAGGGTAAAAGTCTAGGAAGAGTATTCAAAGAAATTGTTGGGGAAAACTTCCCAAATCTTCTAAACAACATAAATACACAAATCATAAATGCTCAGCGAACTCCAAATAGAATAAATCCAAATAAACCCACTCCAAGACATATTCTGATCACACTGTCAAACACAGAAGAGAAGGAGCAAGTTCTGAAAGCAGCAAGAGAAAAGCAATTCACCACATACAAAGGAAACAGCATAAGACTAAGTAGTGACTACTCAGCAGCCACCATGGAGGCGAGAAGGCAGTGACACGATATATTTAAAATTCTGAGTGAGAGGAATTTCCAGCCAAGAATACTTTATCCAGCAAAGCTCTCCTTCAAATTTGAGGGAGAGCTTAAATTTTTCACAGACAAACAAATGCTGAGAGAATTTGCTAACAAGAGACCTGCCCTACTGGAGATACTAAAGGGAGCCCTACAGACAGAGAAACAAAGAAAGGACAGAGAGACTTGGAGAAAGGTTCAGTACTAAAGAGATTCGGTATGGGTACAATAAAGGATATTAATAGAGAGAGGGAAAAATATGGCAAACATAAACCAAAGGATAAGATGGCCGATTCAAGAAATGCCTTCACAGTTTTAACGTTGAATGTAAATGGATTAAACTCCCCAATTAAAAGATATAGATTCGCAGAATGGATCAAAAAAAATGAACCATCAATATGTTGCATACAAGAGACTCATCTTAGACACAGGGACACAAAGAAACTGAAAGTGAAAGGATGGAAAAAAATATTTCATGCAAGCTACAGCCAAAAGAAAGCAGGTGTAGCAATATTAATCTCAGATAAAATAGACTTCAAATGCAGGGATGTTTTGAGAGACAAAGAAGGCCACTACATACTAATAAAAGGGGCAATTCAGCAAGAAGAAATAACAATCGTAAATGTCTATGCACCCAACCAAGGTGCCACAAAATACATGAGAGAAACACTGGCAAAACTAAAGGAAGCAATTGATGTTTCCACAATAATTGTGGGAGACTTCAACACATCACTCTCTCCTATAGATAGATCAACCAGACAGAAGACCAATAAGGAAACTGAAAACCTGAACAATCTGATAAATGAATTAGATTTAACAGACATATACAGGACATTACATCCCAAATCACCAGGATACACATACTTTTCTAGTGCTCATGGAACTTTCTCCAGAATAGATCATATGCTGGGACATAAAACAAGCCTCAATAAATTTAAAAAGATTGAAATTATTCAAAGCACATTCTCTGACCACAATGGAATACAATTAGAAGTCAATAACCAGCAGAGACTTAGAAAATTCACAAATACCTGGAGGTTAAACAACACACTCCTAAACAATCAGTGGGTTAAAGAAGAAATAGCAAGAGAAATTGCTAAATATATAGAGACGAATGAAAATGAGAACACAACATACCAAAACCTATGGGATGCAGCAAAAGCAGTGCTAAGGGGGAAATTTATAGCACTAAATGCATATATTAAAAAGGAAGAAAGAGCCAAAATCAAAGAACTAATGGATCAACTGAAGAAGCTAGAAAATGAACAGCAAACCAATCCTAAACCAAGTACAAGAAAAGAAATAACAAGGATTAAAGCAGAAATAAATGACATAGAGAACAAAAAAACAATAGAGAGGATAAATATCACCAAAAGTTGGTTCTTTGAGAAGATCAACAAGATTGACAAGCCCCTAGCTAGACTGACAAAATCAAAAACAGAGAAGACCCATATAAACAAAATAATGAATGAAAAAGGTGACATAACTGCAGATCCTGAAGAAATTAAAAAAATTATAAGAGGATATTATGAACAACTGTATGGCAACAAACTGGATAATGTAGAAGAAATGGACAATTTCCTGGAAACATATGAACAACCTAGACTGACCAGAGAAGAAATAGAAGACCTCAACCAACCCATCACAAGCAAAGAGATCCAATCAGTCATCAAAAAGCTTCCCACAAATAAATGCCCAGGGCCAGATGGCTTCACAGGGGAATTCTACCAAACTTTCCAGAAAGAACTGACACCAGTCTTACTCAAACTCTTTGAAAACATTGAAGAAAATGGAACACTACCTAACTCATTTTATGAAGCTAACATCAATCTAATACCAAAACCAGGCAAAGATGCTACGAAAAAGGAAAACTACCGGCCAATCTCCCGAATGAATATAGATGCAAAAATCCTCAACAAAATACTTGCAAATCGAATCCAAAGACACATTAAAAAAATCATACACCACGACCAAGTGGGGTTCATTCCAGGCATGCAAGGATGGTTCAACATAAGAAAATCAATCAATGTATTACAACACATTAACAAGTCAAAAGGGAAAAATCAATTGATCATCTCAATAGATGCTGAAAAAGCATTTGACAAAATCCAACATCGCTTTTTGATAAAAACACTTCAAAAGGTAGGAATTGAAGGAAACTTCCTCAACATGATAAAGAGCATATATGAGAAACCCACAGCCAGCATAGTACTCAATGGTGAGAGACTGAAAGCCTTCCCTCTAAGATCAGGAACAAGACAAGGATGCCCGCTGTCACCACTGTTATTCAACATTGTGCTGGAAGTGCTAGCCAGGGCAATCTGGCAAGACAAAGAAATAAAAGGCATCCAAATTGGAAAAGAAGAAGTAAAACTGTCATTGTTTGCAGATGATATGATCTTATATCTAGAAAACCCTGAAAAATCAACGATACACCTACTAGAGCTAATAAACAAATTTAGCAAAGTAGCAGGATAGAAGATTAATGCACATAAGTCAGTAATGTTTCTATATGCTAGAAGTGAACAAACTGAAGAGACACTCAAGAAAAAGATACCATTTTCAATAGCAACTAAAAAAATCAAGTACCTCGGAGTAAACTTAACCAAAGATGTAAAAGATCTATACAAAGAAAACTACATAACTCTACTAAAAGAAATAGAAGGGGACCTTAAAAGATGGAAAAATATTCCATGTTCATGGATAGGAAGACTAAATGTCATTAAGATGTCAATTCTACCCAAACTCATCTACAGATTCAATGCAATCCCAATCAAAATTCCAACATCCTACTTTGCAGACTTGGAAAAGCTAGTTATCAAATTTATTTGGAAAGGGAAGATGCCTCGAATTGCCAAAGACACTCTAAAAAAGAAAAACAAAGTGGGAGGACTTACACTCCCTGACTTTGAAGCTTATTATAAAGCCACAGTTGCCAAAACAGCATGGTACTGGCACAAAGATAGACATATAGATCAATGGAATCGAATTGAGAATTCAGAGATAGACCCTCAGATCTATGGCCAACTGATCTTTGATAAGGCCCCCAAAGTCACTGAACTGAGCCATAATGGTCTTTTCAACAAATGGGGCTGGGAGAGTTGGATATCCATATCCAAAAGAATGAAAGAGGACCCCTACCTCACCCACTACACAAAAATTAACTCAAAATGAACCAAAGATCTCAATATAAAAGAAAGTACCATAAAACTCCTAGAAGATAATGTAGGAAAACATCTTCAAGACCTTGTATTAGGCGGCCACTTCCTAGACTTTACACCCAAAGCACAAGCAACAAAAGAGAAAATAGATAAATGGGAACTCCTCAAGCTTCGAAGTTTCTGCACCTCAAAGGAATTTCTCAAAAAGGTAAAGAGGCAGCCAACTCAATGGGAAAAAATTTTTGGATACCATGTATCTGACAAAAGACTGATATCTTGCATATACAAAGAAATCCTACAACTCAATGACAATAGTACAGACAGCCCAATTATAAAATGGGCAAAAGATATGAAAAGACAGTTCTCTGAAGAGGAAATACAAATGGCCAAGAAACACATGAAAAATTGTTCAGCTTCACTAGCTATTAGAGAGATGCAAATTAAGACCACAGTGAGATACCATCTAACACCGGTTAGAATGGCTGCCAATAAACAAACAGGAAACTACAAATGCTGGAGGGGATGTGGAGAAATTGGAACTCTTATTCATTGTTGGTGGGACTGTATAATGGTTCAGCCACTCTGGAAGTCAGTCTGGCAGTTCCTTAGAAAACTAGATATAGAGCTACCATTCGATCCAGCGATTGCACTTCTCGGTATATACCCGGAAGATCGGAAAGCAGTGACACGAACAGATATCTGCACGCCAATGTTCATAGCAGCATTATTCACAATTGCCAAGAGATGGAAACAACCCAAAAATGTCCTTCAACAGATGAGTGGATAAATAAAATGTGGTATATACACACGATGGAATACTACGCGGCAGTAAGAAGGAACGATCTGGTGAAACATATGACATGGATGAACCTTGAAGACATAATGCTGAGCGAAATAAGCCAGGCACAAAAAGAGAAATATTATATGCTACCACTAATGTGAACTTTGAAAAATGTAAAACAAATGGTTTATAATGTAGAATGTAGGGGAACTAGCAGTAGAGAGTAATTAAGGAAGGGGGAACAATAATCCAAGAAGAACAGATAAGCTATTTAACGTTCTGGGGATGCCCAGAAATGACTATGGTCTGTTAATTTCTGATGGATATAGTAGGAACAAGTTCACCGAAATGTTGCTATATTATGTAGCTTTCTTGGGGTAAAGTAGGAACATGTTGGAAGTTAAGCAGTTATCTTAGGTTAGTTGTCTTTTTCTTACTCCCTTGTTATGGTCTCTTTGAAATGTTCTTTTATTGTATGTTTGTTTTCTTTTTAACTTTTTTTTTCATACAGTTGATTTAAAAAAGAAGGGAAAGTTTAAAAAAAAAAAAAAAGAAAAACAAGGAAAAAAAAAAAGATGTAGTGCCCCCTTGAGGAGCCTGTGGAGAATGCAGGGGTATTCGCGTTCCCCACCTCCATGGTTGCTAACATGACCACAGACATAGGGGACTGGTGGTTTGATGGGTTGAGCCCTCTACCATAAGTTTTACCCTTGGGAAGACGGTTGCTGCAAAGGAGAGGCTAGGCCTCCCTATATTTGTGCCTAAGAGTCTCCTCCTGAATGCCTCTTTGTTGCTCAGATGTGGCCCTCTCTCTCTGGCTAAGCCAACTTGAAAGGTGAAATCACTGCCCTCCCCCCTACGTGGGATCAGACACCCAGGGAAGTGAATCTCCCTGGCAACGTGGAATATGACTCCCAGGGAGGAATGTAGACCTGGCACCGTGGGACGGAGAACATCTTCTTGACCAAAAGGGGGATGTGAAAGGAAATGAAATAAGCTTCAGTGGCAGAGAGATTCCAAAAGGAGCCGAGAGGTCACTCTGGTGGGCACTCTTATGCACACTTTAGACAACCCTTTTTAGGTTCTAAAGAATTGGGGTAGCTGGTGGTGGATACCTGAAACTATCAAACTACAACCCAGAACCCATGAATCTCGAAGACAGTTGTATAAAAATGTAGCTTATGAGGGGTGACAATGGGATTGGGAAAGCCATAAGGACCAAACACCACTTTGTCTAGTTTATGGATGGATGTGTAGAAAAGTAGGGGAAGGAAACAAGCAGACAAGGGTACCCAGTGTTCTTTTTTGCTTCGATTGCTCTTTTTCACTCTAATTATTATTCTTGTTGTTTTTGTGTGTGTGCTAATGAAGGTGTCAGGGATTGATTTAGGTGATGAATGTACAACTATGTAATGGTACTGTAAACAATCGAAAGTACAATTTGTTTTGTATGACTGCGTGGTATGTGAATATATCTCAATAAAATGATGATTAAAAAAAAAAAAAAAAAAAAAGAAGGGAAAGTTTAAAAAAAAAAAAAAGAAAAACAAGGAAAAAAAAAAAGATGTAGTGCCCCCTTGAGGAGCCTGTGGAGAATGCAGGGGTATTCGCGTTCCCCACCTCCATGGTTGCTAACATGACCACAGACATAGGGGACTGGTGGTTTGATGGGTTGAGCCCTCTACCATAAGTTTTACCCTTGGGAAGACGGTTGCTGCAAAGGAGAGGCTAGGCCTCCCTATATTTGTGCCTAAGAGTCTCCTCCTGAATGCCTCTTTGTTGCTCAGATGTGGCCCTCTCTCTCTGGCTAAGCCAACTTGAAAGGTGAAATCACTGCCCTCCCCCCTACGTGGGATCAGACACCCAGGGGAGTGAATCTCCCTGGCAACGTGGAATATGACTCCCGGGGAGGAATGTAGACCCGGCATCGTGGGACGGAGAACATCTTCTTGACCAAAAGGGGGATGTGAAAGAAAATGAAATAAGCTTCAGTGGCAGAGAGATTCCAAAACGAGCCGAGAGATCACTCTGGTGGGCACTCTTACGCACACTTTAGACAACCCTTTTTAGGTTCTAAAGAATTGGGGTAGCTGGTGGTGGATACCTGAAACTATCAAACTACAACCCAGAACCCATGAATCTCGAAGACAGTTGTATAAAAATGTAGCTTATGAGGGGTGACAAAGGGATTGGGAAAGCCATAAGGACCAAACTCCACTTTGTCTAGTTTATGGATGGATGTGTAGAAAAATAGGGGAAGGAAACAAACAGACAAAGGTACCCAGTGTTCTTTTTTACTTCAATTGCTCTTTTTCACTCTAATTATTATTCTTGTTATTTTTCTGTGTGTGCTAATAAAGGTGTCAGGGATTGATTTAGGTGAATGTACAACTATGTAATGGTACTGTAAACAATCGAAAGTACAATTTGTTTTGTATGACTGCGTGGTATGTGAATATATCTCAATAAAATGATGATTAAAAAAAAAATAAAATAAAATAAAATGTTTCCACTGTGCCCTGGTCAGAAAAGGGAATAGTTCTGTTTTCTTTTCTTGAGATTTGGAATTAAAATTTTCAATTTTTCAATTTGCTGCTTTAGCAGTTAAGTTTCTGGAGCTGAATTGTGCTAGGCCACCCTAGTGAATTCCAGAATCTTGTTTCTTTTTCTTGTCTGCCTTATTGAACAGCTTAGACTTTCCTAAAGATCCCATGCTCTCCTGCCTCTGCACGTGCAATTCCCTTTCCATTGAGTGGAGAGACATCATGACCCTGGTGAATTCACACTTTTCCTTCGAGACTCAGCTCTTTTGTCACATCCTCCATGAAGTCTTCTCTGGTCATTCCTTCTTTCTGCCCCGAAAAAGGGAGGAGCCCCAGCTCAGTACTCTATATTGCATTTCATTTTACTTTTCATATCTGTTTTCCCAACTACTGTCATCTGGTTAAGGCAAGAAGAGTATTTTATTTATTTCTGTCTATCAAGGGCTTAGCTCAGGGCCTGACTTTAGAGTAGAGGATTTTGGAGTAATGAAAATGTTCAAAAAATTGATTGTAGTGATGAATGCACAACTATGTGATGATACTGTGAACAATTGTACTCTTTGGATGATTATATGTTATGTGAATGTATCTCAATAAAATTGCATAAAAAAGAGTAGAGGAGAAAGGAAAGAAGCTAAGGTTTATGGAGAGACTACTATGTATCAGTACTGTTCTGCATGCTTTATATATTACTATATCTTATCTCATTTACTCTCACATCACCCCTGGGAGATAGATAGTGATATTCCCATTTAACAGATGAGGGAGACGTAAACTGAAAAATTAAATAACTTCTGTAAGCTTACACACTTAGTAAGTTTACAGTTAGGATTTGTCCTCCAGTCTCTCTGACTCCCAAAATTATGACCATATACAGTAAGTTCTTGTGGATTGAATGCTTATGTCCATTTCTGGGCAAATTTGCCTTTGGTACATAAGTTTACATATTTACTTATAATTTTCTTATTCTCTCTTTCTAGAAATGGGATTTGACCGATACAAAATGGTGGTGCAAGTAATAATTGGAGAACAAAGAGGTGAAGGTGTATTGTGAGTAGTTGGTTTTTCCTTCTTGTTTTATTCATATATACTTCTTATTAGGTATTCACCCTCTTAACAATGCAGTAAAATCATGTCCTTGCAAAGTGTGAGGAAAGGACAGTGTAACAAAATGCAGCTGTGAACCAAAGGGGTCCTGGTATGAACAGTAAAGTTGACAGGCTGGATGAGCTTCATGGGGTAACTCAGTTTCATACTATCTATAGGCTAATATATCTTTTAGGCTTTATGTACATGTGCTCCCATGGGATTAAGTGTACATGTTTCTTCCCATATTCCTTATGGCTCGGTTTTGGGTCCTGTCACTCTCCTAAATCAGTTTCTTTAATTCTGAGTCCTTGTTGGCAATCTAGTGGCCTTTCTTGCTCTTGTTCTTGGCTATGGCTTCCATTTCTTAAAATTCATTAGTTTCTAAAATTATTATTATTTAACTGTATTCTTTCATTTATTCAACTATTACATATTTTTAAACAACTTTATTGAACTATTATTTATCATCAGATTCGTCCATTTTAAGGATGTGATTCAATGATTTTTAGTAAATTTACTGAGTTTTATAACCATCACTATAATCCAGTTTTAGATTATTTTCAAGATCCTTCATTCTTGTTTACACTTAACCCCTGTTCCCACCCCAGCCCCAGGCAATCACTAATCTACTTCCTCTCTCACAGATTTGCCTTTTCTCTATATTTTATGTAAATAGAACCATAAGTAAATTATTATTTTAATATCATTTATCTCTCTTGTTTTTCCTCCTGCTTTTCTAACTGCTTATTCTCTTTTGTTCACTGTCTCCTCTTTCACTCCTGCATTCCCACCTGTGAACTTTTCTTTTTATAATTTTTTTTATTTAGAGAAGTTGTACATTTGCAGAAAAATCATGCAGAAAATAGAATTCCCGTATTATCACCTTATCTTCCCCATTATTAACACTTTGCATTGGTGTGATACCTATGTCACAATTGATCAAAGAATATTATTATGATTGTACTATTAAAAATAATCCTTTTTTTACATTAGAGTTCACTCCTTGTGTTGTACAGTCCTATGGTTCTTTAAAAAATTTTATACAACCTAAAATTTCCCATTTCAACCACATTCAAATATATAATATAGTGCTGTTTAAATTATATTCACAATTGTGTAGCCATCACCATACTCCATTACCAAAACTTTTCCGTCGCCCCAAACAGAAGTTCTGTACTAATTAAGCGTTGACTCCCCATTCCCATACTCCTTCCGATACCCTGGTAATCTGCATTCTAACTTTTGACTCTATGAATTTGCTTTTTCTAATTATTTCATATCAGTGAGATCATGCAATATTTGTCCTTTATTTCATTCAACATGATGTCTTAAAGGTTCATATGTGTTGTCACATGGATCAGAATGTTATTCCTTTTCAGAACCAAATAATATTTCATTCCATGTCTAAAGTTGCTTCCAACTTTTAAAGATTGTGAATAATGCCACTATAAACACTGGTGTGCAAATATCTGTTCAAGACCCTACTTTCAGTTCTTTTGGGGTGATACCTAGTAGTGGAATTGTGGTTGATATGGTGATTTTATACTACTTTCTGAGGAACTGCTGAACTGTTTTCTACGGTGGCTGCACCATTTTACACTCCCACCAACAATGAATGAGTGTTCCTATTTTTTCCATGTATTCTCCAACCCTTGTTATTTTTTGTTTCTTTAATAGTATTCATTCTAGTGGGTGTAAAATGGTATCTCATTGTGGTTTTAATTTGCATTTCCCTAACAGCTAATGCTGTTGAACATCTTTTCATGTGCTTTTTGAGCATTTGTGTATCTTGTTTGGAGAAATGTCTATTCAAGTCTTTTGCCCATTTTAAAAATTGGGTTATTTGTCTTTTTGTTGTTGAGTTGTATTATTTCTTTATATATTCTGGATATTAAACTGTTTATCAGTTATGTGGTTTCCAAATATTTTCCCCAATTCTGTAGTTTGTCTGTTTCTTTCCTTTGATACATAAAAGTTTTTAATTTTGATAAAGATCCATTTATCTATTTTTTCTTTTGTTGCTTGTGCTTTGGGTGTAGTCTTAAGAAACCATTGCCTAATGTGAGGTCTTAAAGATACTTCCCTATTTTTTTTTCCTAGGAGTTTTATAGTTTTGGTTCTTGTATGTAGGTCTTTGGTCCACTTTGAGTTGATTTTTGTATATGTTGTTAGGTAGGGGTCCTCTTTCATTCTTTTGCATATGGTGTCCAATTTCCTAGCACCATTTGTTAAAGAGATTATTCTTTCCCAATTGAGTGGAGTTGGCACCCTTGTAGGAAATCAATTGGCTGTGGATATGAAGGTCTGTCTCTGAACTCTCAATTCAATTCCGTTGGTCTATATGTCTTAACTTATGCTGCCAGTACTATTGCTGTTTTTGACCACTGTAGCTTTCTAATAAGTTTTAAAATTGGGAGGTGTGAGTCCTCCAACTTTGTCCCTATTTTTCAAGATGGCTTTGGCTATTTGAGGTTCCTTACCCTTGCAAATAAATTTGGTGATTGGCTTTTCTATTTCTGCAAAGGATGTTGAACCATCCTTGCATAACTAGAATAAATCTCACTTGATCATTGTATTAGTTAGGGTTCTCTAGGGAAACAGAATCAACAAGAGTTATCTATAAATATAAGATTTTATAAAAGTGTCTCATGCAACTGTAGGTATGCACAAGTCCAAATTCCATAGGGCAGGCAGCAAACTGGCAACTCCGATGAAGGTGTTCGATGAACTCCTCAGGCAGTGAGCTGGCAACTCTGATGAAGGCGTTTGACGAACTCCTCAGGAAATGCTTTGCTGGTAGCCCAAGAAGAAGTGAAGGTCCAGTCTTCTAACTTTCTCACTTAAAAATCTTCAACTGATTGGATTAAATCCAGCTGATTGAATTCTCTTATTGCAGAAGACATGTTCCTCGTTGATACAGTCAGTCATGGCTGCAGCCAATTGACTGATGATTTAATAAACCAGCCTTCTGGTTTACTAACCAGCCACAAATGTCCTTGCAGTAATGGTTAGGCCATTGCTTCCTTGACCAGACACCTGGACACGATCACCTGGCCAAGTTGACACATGAACCTAACCATCACAGTCATGGTGTGTAATTCGTTTAATGTGCTGTTGGATTCGATTTGCTAGTATTTTGTTGAGGATTTTTGCATCTACATTCATAAGAGATTTTGGTCTGTGATTTTTCTTTTTCTATGGTATCTTTATCTGGTTTTGGTATTAGGGTGATGGCCTCATAGAATGAGTTAGAGAGTGTTCCCACCTCTTCAATATTTTTTGCAAGAGTTTGAGCAGGATTGGTGTTCATTCATCTTGGAATGTTTGGTAAAATTCCCCTGTGAAGCCATCTGGTCCTGGACTTTACTTTGTTGGGCTTTTTTTTTTTTTAAATTATCTGGATTTATTTAGCATACCAATAATAAATTAATATGTACAGTTATCAAAAAATGTTGGGTGCTTTCCAAAGAAAATTTTTCTTTCTGGAGGTGTACACTAAAGTGTATGTGGAACCATTTAAACAGCTGTCTTTATAGTTTTCAAATTCAAAAGTGTGGTAACATCAAGTTTTCTAAGACTAGAGTACCTTTCTCTGTAATTCATGATTTAGACAGTTTTGAGTTTATAAAGGTTTCAGATGCCATATTTGTTCCTGCAAGCTACCAAAACTGACATTATAGAACTGACAGTTCAGAAATCATCTGATCCAATCACCTAATTGTACAGATAAGGAATCCACTGGCATTGTCAGAAATTACAAAAGCTAATGAGAGCAGGGCCTGGACTACAAATTGGTTCTTAGAAAGGCTCCAGAAATGTCCATTGGGCTAAGTAAGGCACATATATCACGTATCTAGTTGTATCTAAAATGACCCTAGTTTTCTTTATGTTTAACACTGGATTGAAATCTGATGGTTCTTGAGTAGTTCACAAACATATTTAGTCATTCTGACTATTGTGGTTGATCACCAATCACTAAAAGCTAGGGCTGTTTATGCTTCTTTTCTCCTGGGATATTTCAACTTAGGCAACTTTTATTCCCATTCTTCTGTCCTCATAACAGACCTATGTCAAGGGTGACTGTTCTTGTCTGAGATTCAGCATCAGCAGAGGGAGCTAACATGGTATCAATATCTACCAAACCATCAACATTTGAGTTTGGAGCACCTCATTTCAGTCAGAGTTATCAGGTATCCTGCTCTGTTCATTTGAACAGTGACTGTTTCTGAGCCCAGCTTTTGCAAAGCAGTTGTGGATTACTTCATGGGTGTCAGTATCCCACATGGCAATGAGATTTCTCAGCACATCAAGAATACGCCATGTAATGCTTCACATAATGTACCATGGTGACTTATGATGTTTCAGCCTAATGGCTGCACATAGCCATGCTGTAAGCAGGCAAAAGTCTATACAATTGTTTTAATTTAAACCCCCAGTGAGTGTGTGTAGCACATTTTATCAATCAGTAATAGAATGTTCAAATTCTAGCAAGCCAGTTTTCTCTTAGGAGCCATTTCCCAAACAACCTGCTGGATATCAGTTCATTTTTTCAACTTTGTATATATGCAGGAAAGTTGCATATATAAAGGGAAATTTTGAATTTCCATATAAGTGATTCTAATTTTGGGCTACTTCTCAGCACTGCAGCAAAGGAAGACTAATGGCCTGTCTTTATATATTTATTTTTCTCCAGGGCAAACATCTCAATAAGAGTACATGTCTGGTTTGGTTGCAGGTGATAGCACATTAGATATGCCCCCATGGGCATATTTATTCAGAATAGACCTCCTGTTTTCAAGCTCATCTTCAGCAAACAGAAGCCATTGTAGAATGTTACGGGTTACAGTTTCACCATTTCAGTTATTTCCTTCTAGCTATTCTAATACCTTAGTAACTAAATCTTTATATATATATGTATATATATAGCAGGTGTCTGGTCAAACAAAAACTGGCCTTATTGTTACTGCAAGGACATTTGTGGCTGGTTAATAAACCAGAAGGCTGGTTTATTAAATCATCAGTCAATTGACTTCATCTGTGGCTGATTGCATCAACAAAGGGCATGTCTTCCACAATGAGAGAATTCAGTCAGCTGGATTTAATCCAATCAGTTGAAGACTTTTAAGGGAGAAGAGAGAGAATCTTCATTTCTTCAGCTAGCCAGCATCTCCTGAGGAATTCATCAGACACCTTCATTGGAGTTTCCAGTTCACTGCCTGCCCTACAGAATTTGGACTCGAGCATCCTGTGCTACAGAATTTGGACTCGTGCATCCCCACAGTTGCGTGAGACACTTTTATAAAATCTTATATTTACAGGTATCTCTTGTTGGTTCTGTTTACCTAGAGGACCCTAACTAATACAGTGCTTTCCTTAGCTCTTATATATTCACAGTGACACTCTGTCATACTGGAGAATATTGATTAGTTTGACACAGAAGAAACCAACATTATTCTCGCTAGTTGAGGGCAGTATCCCCTCAATGTTGCAAAATTATGCACCAAACAATTTAAAACATGAAAACCTCTCTTGGTAGTGGCTGGATTATAGATGAGGATGAGAAAAACCACAGTCTTATGGATGTATTAATAATCTATTTTGAGACATTAAAAGACTGATGCAGACACAATGGTATGAGTTAAGCCTCCCCTCACCCAACTCAGCCCCTAGACTGCCTAGACCCAGATGTGGTTCCTGGTGCCAGAGGAACTCCATGCAGCGGATGGGTTCATGTGAGCTCATTCAATCTACATGGTCAATTATTTTTCTATGAATAATACCACCATATGTGGCTCTAATAACTTGTTGAAGTAGGTATCTGATACTACTTTGCAACCACTGATTTCTCTCTTTGAAGTTGAATACTTCATCCATGAGAAGCAGTAGTGCCCTAAGTGGAATATCGTTATCCACATTATTGTCAAGTCCAGCTGAATCTTGACAATATTTGGGATCTGAATCAGTCTTTAGAATTAAAGGAGGCACCTTGAAAATTGATTGCTTTATATCTTGGCCTAATATTTCTGACATTTTGCCCATGTTTTCTGACATTTTAGTTATTTCTTCTGCCAAGTTCTCAGAAAAGGACTTAACTGCATTTGAAACATTCCTTATAGAATCGTGGAGCAGATTTACAAAGTGTCCATCTTGCGAGCAAAATCTCCTTTCTCTTTACTATAGGCTTTGTTCTCAAAGTCCTACACATAGTGAGCCAAAGCTGGTGATGCTTTCATCATTTCAGAAGTTAATAATAACTGCAAATACACATTTTGATCACTTTTTCTCTTTTCTAAAACATCTCTATCCATCTTATTAAAAGTCTTTTTACTAGGAAGCTTCACTCTGGAATGTGGAATCATGAAGGTCAGTATAATGACGATGGGTTTTCCATATCTCCTCACCTTTCCACATCTCCTCACCTTGTTCTGGTGTACAGTAGTGGCATATAATTCATATATCCTGCCATGATCATCACAAACTCTAGTGTCTGAAATGTAAGCATGAAGTTGAACTGAGTCATCAAAAGATACATTTGAAAGTCATCTAAAGACAGATTCATGCTTTCTCTAGGAGACTCATTAAAAGATTCTCCATCAGTGTCATCTGATCCGTTTGATAATTTTCTTCTCCTTATTTTGTTCAGACAATGTTTTACTAATTTCTTCTAATTCTTTTTATATGGGTTTCCTTAGCTCATTGAACATATTTAAGACAGTTGATTTAAAATCTTTGATTAATGTATGAGCTTCTTCAGGAATGGTTTCTGACAAATTTTTTTCTCAGTGAATGGGCCATACTTTTCTATTTCTTTGCGTGTTTTGTAATTTTTTTTTTGTTGAGAACTGGAAATTCTGAGTATTATGTTGTAACTCTGGAAATCTAGTTCTACTCCTCTGAGATTGCTAGTTTTTTGTTTTTAATGAAATTTTATTGAGATATATTCACACAGGATAGAAACATTTGAAGTATAAAATCACTGGTTCATAGTATCATCCCACAGTTGTGCATACAGCCCCATGGTCAAATTTGGGATTGCTAGGTTTTTGTTGTTGATGTTGAGGGGAGCCATCAATTTGTGACATTTTCAAACAATTTTTGCTCCCTGATGGGGAATGGAAAGAGAAAAGAGAAAACAAGAATCAGTACTGGCTCTTTAAGACTCTTCTGCTGCTTTTGCCTGAGGGGCACTGGAATAGTGACTGCCCTCAGAGCTGCTCCCCCCTCCCCCACCATGATCTGAAGAAGCTGATCAAAAGCAGTGATCAGCAATCATACCACACTCCCTGGGATTTTGGAAGAGGAGGCCTTTATAGCCCACCCTGGCACCAGCAATCTATGTGAGGAGCCTAGGCTGCAGTCCCCACTGCTGCCTGCCCTGAGGCTGGGGGATGGGGTTTGTAGCTGCTGCATGGAGGGTGAAATGCAGCCTCTTTGTCCAGGTCTTCCCTGGATGCTTCACCATGTTTCACTAGACTCCAGAGTTTCAAAATAGTTGATTCAGACAGTTCCTGCTGGTTCAATAGTTGTTTTGGTGGAGAGACCGATTCCTGGAGCTTCCTACTCCACCATTGTTCCATAATCCTCCAATATATACATGTATATATTACATATATATACATGTATATTACATATATATATATATATATACACATATGTATGTATTTATATATATAAATATATATAAATGACATATATAATCATTCTTTCTGGTATGGCCCAGGTTTCTGGTATGACCCAGATGTCCTGGGTTTATCTCATACATTTCCAGCCCTAGAACTGGAATTAACCATTTCTCTAAGGAGCCCTGGTTCCTTTTATTGGGGAATGGTGTAAAAAGACCACAGTGTGAAGACAAAGACTGTGTTTTATGCATCTTTGAATCATTTGCACCTAGCACTTTTCCTAAAACATAATAGATAGTCAACAAATATTTCTTGAAGTTTTTAATATTCGTACTTTCATTTGGTTCAACTCAGGTTAAGTGCCACTTCCTTCCTGGTCTTCTTTGGCTTTTGTTCCTCTCTAAAGTCTCTCAAATTCTGTAGCCCTTCTATGGATTTTATTTAAATATTTCACATCTGGTGGCTTGGACTAGATAGACTTTACAATTCCTTTTAATCCTGATAACCTATAAATACAGCACCACGTATCCATTATCTTTTTTTATGTGTATTAATTTTTTTCACCTGATTAAATTGGGAATTATTTGAGGATAGGGACCAGATTTTAATCTGTCTGGACATACAGTAGTTGCTAGATAAATACTTGTTGATTGATCAATTAAACAGGTTAACTTTATTTCATATTGTTACTGCTGCAGTTTGGAAATAGGTAGAAATGTATTGATTTAAAGATTGTGAAATATTAGATGTGGGGGAAGCTCTTCTATATAAAATTTTTAAAATAACTTTAAAAAATGAACCAATGTAATATGGTATATGTGTATCTTTGTCTGTGGGCTTGAAGCTGAACTGCCTGGATTCAAAGCCAAGCTTTGTCACTTACCAGTTATATGACCTTGGACAAGTTTACTTAATTTCTCTGGCCCTTAGTCTTCATGTTTATTAAATAGGTATAATAATAGTATTTATCTCATAGGATTAAATGAGTTAATGTATGTAAAGCACTTAGATCAATGGCTGGCACAAAGTAAGTACTCAATAAATGGTGATGATGAATCATACATTTAATTAAAAATTTCACTTAACATATTGTGAACATCTTTTCATGTTCTTAAAGTTTTTTTTGTAAAATATCTTTATAATGGCTGCATAGAATTTCATTGCCAGGAAATATCATAATTTTATTTACCGGTCTAGTACTAGTGGGCATTTAAGTAGTTCCCAAGTTTTAATTTGCTTTTCTTTTGACTAACTTTTTTCCTTACCCAAGAATTGGAGAGAAGAGAATGCAAAATGGAGGCAAAGTGTATCAGAGAATGGCCAATTTGAGAACTGAGAGGTTGCATAGCATCCTCTAGAGATAATAGTGGATTTTGAATTAATTAGAAGACTTGATTTCTAGTTCAGAGTTTACCCTTTACTTTTCTTGGACTGTATTAAATGATCAGGTTGGACTACATAATCTCTTAGACCAGCCTTCTCATATCTTTATGCAAGACTCAAGCCCATTTCATTCATAAGTCTTAGGTGTTATTTTCTCCAAAAGTCACACACCAATATCTTAGCTGAAGTAATCTAAGATAGAGCTTCCCATCCAGAGTACCAAAGACTTCAAAGTGTTGAACCCTTCAGCCCGCAGGGCAGCCAGGGAGAGTCCGAGGCTGCTCGAGTCCATGGGCTGGTCACCTCCAGCTTCAAGCAGCCTCATCTGTGACTCCAGTCCCTTCCAGTTTATCCAGTGTACTCTGCTGTGCCAATATGATTTTTCTCAGCATGTCAACCTGTGAAAAAAAATTGGGGAGCACTGTTCTGTAAGATTGTATCAAGGAAAACTTTTGCTCATGGCAGGTATGTGTAGTTAAGATCCTTGTTAATGTTGCTGATAATTCTTTCTTTGACTTTTTAGCATGGCTGCTCGCTGTTTCTGGGATGCTGACACTGATAACTATACTCATGATGTTTTCATGAATGTAAGTTTATTTGGAACTCTTTTTTTCCTTTCTAAGGAAAATGTGCATTTCACATTAAATCAAATTGCTTAATGTTTATTTCTTAAAATGTGAGGACACCTGAGTTTTAGACATTTGTCGTAGACTCTTTCTGGGTGAGATGATTTTAATGTTATTTTCATGTTACTAAAGCAGAAACCTAGTGTGCTGATTATAGACAAGGAGAACCATAGCAGATGATGTAAATCTTTACAGTTTCAAATTTGGGAATAGCATATTGTTAATTTAGTGCTAATAGACATCTGGTACTTTGCTAAGCTACAAACAAATTTGGGTGGCAAGGATTCCATGAGCAAAGGTGATTTTTCTGTCAGTAATACTTTATCTCAAAGCCATTTCTCAAAACTGAGCAAAAATAAAGAGAAATCTTTAAAAAGAGGTTGCATGTAAACATTGGTAAGTTATTGCCACAGGCATTTATATATATTTTAATTATATGTTATTTTATATTTGTTCCCAGAAATGATCCCATCCTCTGTCTAGGTGCTCCTAGGTTGTGAATTAGTAGAATCAGAATTAAAGTAGAACAGAAACTGGATTGAGTGAATTAGGAGAGAGGGGTTCCATTTCCATCTCTGTCACTTTCTAACTGAATGACTATAGGTAAGTCATTGGACTTTTCTGGGTCTCAGAGTGCATCAGTAACATTAGTAAGCTGTAGCAGATCTTCCCAATGACTGGCTCTGTCTGCCTAAGAATAATCTGGAGAATCTCTCAAGTAGATTCTGATCTAATAGGCCAGGACTGAATCAGAGAATTTGAAATTTTAAAGTTTCCCACCTGATTCTACTGAACTGCCAGGTTTAGAAGTTGCTTGTTTAGATAATCTTAACATAACTTTTAGCTCTAAAATTCTGTGGTCCTACCAGTGTTTAGTTTTACGTGCTACTGTAGGAATCAAGGGTTCAACAGTGGGAACTACCATGTATATCTTTCTTTATCAGGTCTCTTTTTGAGGGAAGAGTCAAGCTGAAGTGGTTTTTCTGCTTCTTGGAGTTAAAAATGCTTATTCCCTGAGTTCTTTTACAATAGAATTCATTCATTCAACAAATAATTCTGAGCTCCTATTGTGTGCCAGTTTCTGTATTTAAGATGTTAGGAATAAAATGATGAGTAAGACAGACCTGGTCTCTGCCTTCAGAGAGTTTATAATCCATTGGAAAGCAGACAATACTCAATAAACAGATATGTAATTTAAAATTTTAGTTAATTATTGCTTTAATAAGATTATCAGAATTGGGTTTGGAAGCACAGGATTGGTGAAGGAGGTAGCTAAAAATCATTTTTGAGCCCAAATCAGGTTGCTGGCTTACTCTACTGTGTCTGTAGTTCACTTTGTGGAGTTGGTTATTATTTGGGTTTCATTTCCAGAACTTAATGCACTTTTTTTGGGGAAGGATCCCAGGAAGTGCTAGCAGAGGATGAGGAAATGAGAACAGCAAGGGAAAAGTATGTGCTATTGAGCAGATTATTGCTGTGGGTAACCAGGGCTCCATCTGCTGGAGCACTCTCTATACAAAGTGTGGGCCACAGACCAGTGTCAGTCTGTGAACTGTTTGTTCCACATCCACAGCAAGATAAGTAAATAAACTGAGTGTAAAGGTTTAGAAACTTTTATAGCAATTTGAGAAAGTAATTTTATGTCTGTTGAATCTAATCATAAATTTGGGATATATTTTATATGTTTCTTTTTTCTTTTCATTTTCCTAGTATTTTTTTATTGTATTTTACAAAAGTATTAATCTATGAGGGATTGGAAATTAAAAAACAAAGAAATGGGTCCTTCATCATATATAGCACTGTTGTAGAACACAGCTCAGGGAACTAGGTTAACCATAGATTTTTACTTTCTGTTAATAATAAGGTACTTGAGCTCAGATTGTTTTTCTCCCATTACTACTAAGCTGGAGCAGAGGTTTATGGGTCAGGAGTTGCTGAGGCAGGTGGAATTCTTGTTATTAGTACCTAAAAAGTGTTTTTAACAAATTTAACTGGGATCTGGAAAGCATTTTGAGATTCTGAGCTAAACAATGGACAGATGTATTTTATCAGTTAAGAAAAGATACCCAAAGACCATTTGCCCTTACCCACAGATCATGACAAGGTGCTGTTATTTTTATTTTCAGTGATATTCAGTATAGTTCTTGGGTTGGGTAATGCTTTTGTTCCAAGAAGCTCAAAGTATTTAATGCATTATTTTATTCTAAGATAAGTCAGGAAAAATGGAAATTATTATTTTATGAGTATGCATTAATTAGTTCATTAGTTTACATTTTATTTCTATATTCAGAAAATATAATTCTTTAATTCATCCTACCATTAGCGAGCAATTTTGTAGTTATTCTTAGGCAAACAACTTTATAGTTACACTCTGGAAATCCATTGTTTCTTGAAGAAGGTAAAAAGGTCTTCGTAACTTAAAATTGACAAAGATAAGGGATGGTGTTAATTTCAATTGCTTCTGTTGCCCTTATTACCTCATTAACACTAACATTCTGGATTTTTGTGTGTGTATGTTTTCTGTTTTGTGTTTTTTAGGACAGTTTATTCTGTATTGTTGCAGCATTTGGCAGTTTCTACTATTGAATCTTTGAAAAGCTGGGAAAAGATATGACCATGAAGAAATTTGAACTTTTTTATATTGTTAAATAGCTAGACAAAATAAAGATAAATTGGCAGTTTGACAACTGAGTCTGTTGAGTTTTAGGCCTTATATTTTTAATGTTTTGATTTTGTTATAATTTGTTCTTATTCCATTTGGAAAGTAGAGAAAAAAGTAGGAGAAAATCCATAATTCAATTGCTCAAACTTATTTGACCATAAATATTTTGGTATATTTTATAACAATGCTTTTTTATTTGCAGGATCTAGAAAATATATATGCAATTTTTATCTTGATTTTTCACTTCTCCCAATGTCATAAGCAGTTTTTATGTCAAGCTACTTGCATTATGATTTTCATAAGCATAATTTAAAAGCTGCATTTATCACATTAGGTTATACTATTGGTTATTTTTTTGCCATTTCCTTATTGGGGGACTCATATTTCTAATTTTTCACTATTATCAGTAATACCGAGATGAATTTATTTAGTTGTTTTTTTCCTACGTGTTGAATTGTTGCTTTTATCTCTTATCTCAGTGTTTTTGCTCAGCTATTGTCACCCTATGCCTTACACAGCTCATTAACTTAAATACCCATCCATTTTCTCTAGTGTTTGTCCACAGTGTCAGGGTCTGAGAGTTTCCAAGCTGTGTATGAACTTAGCCCTCCCTTAAGACTGAGATTCTTATGTTGGTTACTATTCAAACTCCCACTAGCCTTGTAGTGACTTCCCTTTACAGTCTCTATTGTTCTCTGTAGCTACCAGACCTTATTTGGGGAACCTCAGGGAAGGGGTCAGATTTAAATCCTTTTTCACCCTCGGGGCTCCTCGGCAGATGTACATGTTTACCCACAGTCTTTCTTCTGAATCACTTTTAAGTTAAACAACTAGACTAAATAAATAAACAAATAAGTAAATAAATAAGTAAATAAGTCTTTTTACATCCTTCTTCCATAACATTGTGTACCTACTTGCCTTACATCTACAGAATCACAAGGGACCCCTCGAAAGGTTCATTCTAGCTAAGTAAAGTTTTCCCTAACCAGACACCCCTGCTACATGTAATTTCCTACAAATGGCCACCCTAGAATCCATCCACTCTTGTTCAACTAGCCCTCAATTGATTCCTAGGGATCTTTTGTGTGTGTGTGAGCCAATATGGGTAAGAAAAAACAGGAAGCAACTGGGTTTGGGTTAGCCACAGGTTTTCACAGGACATGGCTGGCAGACATGAGTTCTCTACATCACCAAGTAGGTAAAAGTTGGCGCCGCGGTAAAGTGTGCCCGGGGGACCTTAGCGAAAGGCGTCTGGGCTCCCTGCGTAGTGAACGCCTCGGTGCGCGTGCCGTCGCTGCGCTAGGCGCTAGGGCTACTGCCTGGAAGGTCCGAGACGGAGAGGTCGGCCTGCGCGGAACCCAGTCCCGGCTGGGCACTACAGGAGAGCCGCCGGGTTAACGCTTCTTGACCGACTGCCAAGGAGCAAGTGTGACAGTTCACAGCCGTATCCCACTACGAAGAGGTGTCTTCACTTTACATTCTGGTTCCAAATTGAAAAGGACCCTTAGCCACTTCTCCTCCTGCCTCGGAAGTTACCTGCTCAACCACTTCATCCTTGGGGCCTTTGGAGGCGGAACTACTGTGTCAGGGATCGTGGTTTTCAGAGACAGGCCGTGGTCGGATTGACGAGAGGGCGGGCAGAGGGCGGGACTTCCGGTCCGCTGTTCGTGAGCTCCCTTTCCCGGGCGTCTCCCCGCAACCTCCTCAACTTCCCTAGTCCGTGACGCGGCGCCGGACAGAAATCCTACGGGGCAGGGGCACCGGCGAGCGTGAGTTGCAGGTGAGGGCCTGAAGTGTTCATATCCTTGCGACTCTGTTTGAGAGGAAAGACTGCGGAGCTGGGACCTCGAGAGTACTGTGACTGGGGGAAGGAAGAGTGGGTCAGTGACAGCGAGGGGAGTATGAGGCACGGACTGTGAGGCTACTGTGACCGAGGGGCAGTGACAGCGAGGGGACTGTGACCGAGGCGTCGTTGCCTGCGAGTGGTCTCCGGCCGACAAGCAGTGAATGCGAGGGGACTCTGACCTCGGAGGGCATGAGGCAGAGCCTGCGAAGGGACTGTGACCGAGGAAGTAAGAGGCAGTGACTGCGAGGGGTCTGTGGCCAGGGACAATGACTTCGAGGAGACTGGTCGATGGATAGTGACTGTAAGGGGACGCCAGCCTAAGGGAATATGAAGCAGCGGCGGCGAGGGGACGCTAACCGAGGGTCAGTGACTTTGAGGGGCTGACTTGGAGAAGAGTGAGGGGTCAGTGACTAGGAATGGTGCTGTGGGATTGTGATGGGGCCTGGGGTGTGATTGAGTGACTGTGACTGGGCAGAGAAGACTTTTAGTGGAAAGAGCACTGGTTTGGGGCTTGACAGACCTGAGTTTAATTTCACAGGCAAACTTCTGGTGGCTGGGAAACTTATCTCACCCGTGAGCTACGGCTTCTTTATTAGCAAATGGGAAATTTGGACCAGATTAATGTTTTCCAATTTATGGCTCCCATCCCATTTCTGGGTTGTAGTATCAGTTTACACACATTGTTGACATGTGACCTTTTGAAAAATGGAGTAGAATAGAAATTATCAGTGTGTTTGCATATTAAGGGTAAGTGTAGTTTCATGAAACTTTTGTTTCAGTTATATTTGTTTGAAATTATCATGTAAAATGGATTTCATACATTTAAAAATGTATGAAGTAAAAATGTAGTAGAAAAGTTTGAAAAACGTTCAACCAGATTATTTCTGAATCTTCTTTCAGGTCTAAAATGTAATGATTCTATGACTAGGAGACTACCTGGGTATACAGAGATTTAATTGGGAAGACTGGGTTTATGCCTGGGACGTGGGCTCTGTTTGATTTAACTGGAGACTGCTTCTTGAACATAACTGAAGTGACTAGTTTTGACTGAGGGATGAAAGTCAAGATCTCTGGTTGGGAGAACCAGAGTTTATTTTGAAATATAGACTGATATGGAGGCAAGAAGGATGTAGGTGTTGTGGTAGGAAGAACTGCTGGAAACAGACATTAACAATGGAGAAGCTTCAAGGAGGGTGGAAGCAAGTCTTGGGAAGGGATCTGAGGACAGAGACAGAAAAGAGTCAAATGAGAGTGGAGAGGAAAACCTTTAAAGATCTTTTCAATTTTGTTCTTGTAAATACAGTGACTATGTAAATACAGAGAATTGCTAGTAAAATGTATTGAGAATGGGATTTGGTACAGTAATAGTGGTAAACAGATGATGACTATCATGGGGAAGAAAGGTGGACAAAGGGATGACTGTGGGGACATTAACAATGGTGACCAGAATGCCACATGGAAGAGGCTTTAATGTATTAAATTATCCAACTCAGTGATTTGTGTCCTGGAGTCCAAGGCAGGCATACTGGGAATACCAAGCTGTGGGTAATTCAAATGATGTTTTAGCTGTTGGGTTTATTTCCTTTCTCATTCTCTTTCATGAGGTTGTTAGCGATGCAGATGAAATGAACTAAAGTGAATTTCATTATTTCTTCCTCTCTGACAGTCATCTGTAGAAGGTGCTACTGATTGTGCCATTGAGAGCTTTTTAAGTAGAACTGATTGGACACAGTTAGGGTCATTTAAACTTACCAGGCACTGTATTAAACTGATAAACTGGTAGTCACCTCCTCTCCCTACACACACGTATATACTTTGTGATAGTCAGAAAGGTCCTTGAAAACAAATGAGTTGGAAATGGCGGGGATAGCCTTTATTTAGCTAAAAATGACCAGTTACACCTATTCTAGAAAATTGTTTACTTGGCTTACATTCTACATAACTGAAACGAATACTCAAGTGGTCCTTTCTAAAACAGGATATATGCTTCAAGGTAAATGACCATATAAGAGAAGACTCTTAGGCCTGGGGATTGCAGCATTACCTCTGGAGTCTTTTGTGTTTATAACTGGAATGATCTTTTTTGACCTAGCCTGTTTTTTTTTTTTTGTTTGTTTGTTTTTGTTTTTTTTTTTGGCTTTTATAAAAGGGGGTTTATTTGGTTACACAGTTAGTCTTAAGGCCATAAAGTGTCCCAGATAACACATCAGCAATCGGGTACCTTCACTGGAGGATGGCCAATGGTGTCCGGAAAACCTCTATTAGCTGGGAAGGCACGTGGCTGGCATCTGCTCCCAAGTTCTGGTTTCAAAATGCCATTTTGAAACCAAAATGACATTTCTCCCATGACCTAGCCTGTTTTTTGAGTTCCCTTCGAAAACCAGTATGATGGCCTGACCCATAAAGAATGGGGCTCTCCCCCCCATAAACAGGTGGGGTTTTATTTTTCTTGGGGACCTTCTCTTTGGATATGTGACCCCTTAAGAGAGGAGTGATCTAGTCAGAGCATTGGATTTAGAAGTCCTAGATCACTTTATCTGATATTATCATTGACTTATTCTGTGACTATGGGAAGAATGATTGCTTTCTCTTGTTTTACATTTTTCTAACCATAATAGAAGTAACTGTTTTTTTGGTTAAGCAGCTCTTTGAAAATCTGCTGTATTTATTTGCATACTTGCCAAATTTTCTGTATAATTTTATGGAGTTTGTAAACCATCCGACGTCAACCATGGATTCCCCTAGGTCTATTTAGTGAGCATAACCTCTCCTAGACATGTTTAAGTGCTGATGAGAAATTATCACAAAAAAAGGCAATAATTTGATATGGTGAATAATGACAAAATGTCTACTAATAGTAATTTTCTTGCACGGGCATCTTGCTTTTTTTTCCCTAGTATTTTCATAACTGATCTGAAGCCAGATCTTCTAACTTTTCTATTAACAGAAATAATTCCCCCTTCTGAATCAAAGAGAAATAAATTTCTCTTGGACCAAAGTTGTATTATGGTGAAATAGATTGGGAAGAATTAATTTTTCAAAAAGTCATTATCTTCTTTTGGATTTGTGCGAGAGAAACCCTGAGGTCAGAGTACCTCCCAGTCCTCTGTGGACTATGAGAATTCCTTTTTGGCCAGGATGTGGCTACTTCTACACCTTGTATATTCACATCAGTAATGTTAGAAAAACAGTATGGCCTAGAGAGGAGAATGTGAGGAAACCAGGGCTCTAGGTTCAGTTTTCCTGCTTTCTGTTGGGTGACTTTAGGCAGTCCTTTGATGTCCTATTTCCTAAGTCTAAACCTTTCTATTCACAGCCTTTCTTTATAATCCTCAACTTCTCTTTTCACAGCATTCCTGTGGTCAAATAGGTACCTGGACATGTGTTTTGAGCGTGATTTGTTTTGTTAATTGCTTTATGATTTGTGGCAAAATTTAAATCCTAAGTCTCTTCTTCTACAGCTCAGTCAGTAAATTCAGGGAATGTACTTTTTTTTTTTTGGTACAAAGTGAATATTTATTTAAAATGAGGAATTACAACAGATTAAAAACTTTAAAATGGTTTTAAATACCTCAGACATCACAGAAGCCAGAAAAGGAACATGCATAGCTTTATTAATTAGCTGCGTGACACATCTCTACAATACTTTTATTCTTACGTTGTTTTGGCTGTGTAAGGGAATATATTTTTTCTACATACTCTATTTTGCGGTACATGCCAGTGCTCCACTCCAGAAGGAAAAAACCTGAGTCTCTAATTTTCATATTTATCTCATTTCATATTTTATTACCCTCATTTTCATATTTTATTTTGTTAATGTAGATAATTGAGTTGCGTTGTTTTTACTATATGCAAAAATATTAGTAGATAGATGTATAGCAAGCTTTTTTGGGGGTTCCCCCCCCCCCCCCCCGCTCTCTTTCTTTTGGTAACCCTCTTGTAATCACAAATTGAAAGTTACATTACTTAGAGGCTTTCTATGTTTAGACTAGGATGACTGCCAATGAGCCTGGGAAACCCATAGATCTGCTAGGCTGGTATATCACATTAACAACTACTTGCAAACCAGTTTTGAAGTGAGGGCTGCTAAAAATAGTGACATATAGTCTTTGCTGTATATTAGAGAACAAAATGAGTATATGACACTTAACAGAAGACAGAGGTAGTTTTTTTATCTACAGAGAATTACCTTAGATAGGATTATGTTTGGTTTTTTTGTTTTAACCCTCAAGCAGAGTTCTTTGGTACTACAGACACCTTTGACAGCATGGTGAAACTAGATTGATTCCCTTTTAGAAATAATGTTTTTGTATGCAGAAAAAAGCCCAAAAGGGCTTTTGTAGTCAAAGGACTAAAGAAAGCACGGGACACTTATGAGACATGAGCTTTTATTATGGGGCTTATCTACAGGGTGGGAAGTCAGAGTCACATTGCCCTGAATTCATGAGCTTCTTCTGAATGGATTCAGGAGCTGCTCTGAATGACAGCGGATTCAGAGCTCAATGTGAAGATATTCTGCAAAAGCAAGAGGTGCCAGGGAGTGGTTTATGAGGGTTAGGACAAAGACATTCAAATGGGTATGAGGGGAGAGGGGTCTTGTGACATAGGGAGGGATGATTGTAGTCAACAAGGAAGAGGGGAGGATTATGGATTATTTTGTAGCCTCAGGGAGTTTCAGGGAGGAGGTAGTTTCAGGTATAGATTACATTTAGTGCCTGATTTTACGAGGAGAGTAGGTCAAAACTGTCCTAGGTCACGCAAGCTGCTGTGTGCAGTCGTCAAGGCACTTGGGGAAGGCCCTGGGGGGATCCCACAATAGAATTATAAAGGAAACCCATCATATTGAAATACAATTATCAAGATAATTTTTTAAATATATGATGGAACATTACATGTACTTTTTGTCAACATAGTATGTGATCTATCAGTAGGTCTTATAACTACAGTAATTTTTAAATGATGGTGGATTTAACCTATATTTCAAGGATATTGCAACAACTAATGTGGTATGAAGATATCCATGATTTCTATTGCTGACAAAGTCATAAGCATTGCTGCTGTTACTGTTGTGGCCTATATTCATAGTTGAAGGAAATCCTAGATTTGTCAGAGATTAGTGAAAATAAAGATAAAATTTTGTCCACCCAAATTCAGAGACTCCCTGAATACTATCCATAAAACTCATCTTAGATATAAGTTCCATAAACCACTCTAGGAATAGCAGAATCTAAACACAGGGTTTACACACTGAATCTTCTAATAGAATAGTGGCAGAGTAAAAGTATTCAACTGTATGAACTATTGTAAGTGTGCTTTGTGATTTTTGGGATAATCTCTTCCCTGAAATATCCTACTCTGTGGCCAGGACAAAGAATGAGCTGTATTTTGCTCCAGTGCCTAACTTTGGGTCTGGCACAGGGCATGTGCCCACTCAGTGATTGTTGAGTAAGGGTTTCTCTGAGAAAATTAGAGGAAAGAGTTCAAGTTCAAAGCTAAGATCTTAGATGTGGCAATTTTCTAGCTTTAAATGTTGAGGAGTAACATTGACTCTGGTTTAAAATACTAATCTGTCAGTGCAGATCATGTTGTGTAATTGATTTTTTACATTTAGAAGTTCTTAAAGTTTCTTCTGACTTATTCTGTATAAGGTGGTGATATATATGAGCTAGTTATATAAACTTCAATAATCCTGTATTAGAAAGTTATGATATAATTTCTTGAAATAATCCTACTCCTGGCACTGTTCCCCTCTGTAGAACCATTTGCATGTTCTGGGTAGGATTTGCCACAAAATTGATAATATTGGTCCTGCCTTCATCTAGGACTGGAGATGACAAACTTTTTCTGTAAAGGGTCAGATAGTAAATATTTTAGGCTTTATAGGTCATATGGTCTCTGTTGCGACTACTTAGCTCTGCTGTCGTAGCACAAAAGCAGTCATAGATAATATGTTAATGAATGGGTGTGACTATGTTCCAGTAAATCTTTATTTACAAAAACAGCCAGTGGGCCGTTTTTGGTCCCTGATTTAGGAGGTCTGTTGGTTCTGGGATCCAATTTCCTCTCTCCCCTTTTTGTCAGCCATCTCCTCCCTCAGACATCAAAGGCCTTTATACAAGGATTGATGTCATGGCACTGCTCTCTATGGAAAGGCCTGGATATACAGCAGGTGACATGATTAATGCCAGAGTATTAGATGCACTTTAACCTTGGAGTTTACAGAGCTTGCCTCTTAGACCTCTGTTTTAAGCTCCACAATGATAGAAGCTGGTAAGGATCCCAAATATGAAGCATGCCTGTTCACTCATCTTTGGAATTGGGCATTGGTGAGCTGGTAGAAGAATACTAAGTATAGGGTTTTACTGAGGAAGATGGGGAAAGCAGGTATAGAATGCAGAGGAAAAATCCATGTCTCCCCTTTTTGCAGATAGTTCCCTGTAGTAATCATACAAGTTTGAATTAGATCTTTGAACCCTGAAGAGTATACATGATTGTAGGTTGCTACTGTTTAGGTTGTTATGTAGCTTAGAAAGAAAATTCTACCTCTTTCTCCCTGGGGTACTTGCTAGATCTGCTAGCAATAAGGAGGTAGAATGGAGAGGAGTGGATGGGAGTCCTTAAAATTGCATTTGTAGGAACCTTTCAACTTTAAGACACAAGCACGTGCATATCAGTGTTCAGATTCTGTCTCTCTTGGGACATTCTTATTGGGAAATACTTGACTAGATTGTTCCTCAGTATACCCTCACCTGACTCCCCATGCATATTTTCCACTTCTTCTCTGTACTTCCTTAGTGGCAACGTTGATGCATACAAGCAGGCATCTACTGGAACATTGACACACAAAGCAAGCAGTGTGTATTGGGAAGTGAGTCAGCAGAAATAGAGCCAGATTTCATGAAACTGACACTGAGTGAAAATCACAGGCAGATATAATATATTCTGATTTTTGAGAGCACTTTGAAGACAATGCACTTAGTAATCAGGCAAGGGTGGTGGTGGTGGTGGTGGTTGTCGTGTAGTGGTAGTCATGGTGGCGTGGGCAGTTATGTTCCTATTTAAAACCCATGCTTAAATGGGGAATTTGAGTAACTAAGATAAGGTGACTTATCTAGGGACTGAATAAGTAGCAGTGTTGAAAAGATCAGGTCTCACAAATGTTGCATTCTGGCTGTCATCTCCCTTTGTCTATCTTTTTTTGGATCCCTTTTGATAAAGAAATTTTCTGGAGGATACACCACTAAGGAAATAGGAAATCTTGGCCCACCCTAGTAGGGTTCATGAGGGAGGCTCTATATTCTGTATTCAAATGATTTTCATTCTGACTCAGCCCAGTTTATAATTAATGGTGTTGTGGCTGGAAGTCAGGATCCATCTGCAAAGCATTAGGAAATGCCTGCCACCTCCTCACACACCCCTCCCCTCCCCACCCTCCATTTTGACTTCCTACTATATTGGCTCTAAGGAGGTGCCATCATTTCCCAACCTCACTGTACACTGGACAGAAATATTAAGTCAGCTTGTGTGTGTGCGTGTGTGTTGTCCCCTTAAATGTGGATATTTAAAGCCACCTTTTCCAGGGCCATCACTGTGCCTTTGCATGAATGGTGTTGGTTGATTGCAAAGGTGCAATATTGTTCTTCTAGTTGGAGGTATACAAATGGTTCTGGGTAATTGTGAAAGTTTAAACGTGGTGTGGTTTTAGGTACTGCTCGGTTTCAGTATAATGAACTAAAAAGCCAACATTATATTAGTATATATTTACTATCCTCAGTATTTCCTCACTCTTCTAACATTCCTTTTCTTTACATTTCTTTAGTAGCAAAGTTGGTAAGTCCAGGCAGACATCTATTGGAGCATTATGGAAACTGGGGGTAATTTTCCATTATTTTAAGTATTAATTATTAAATTATTCTATGTGCTTTGGGGGTGCATAAGTTAGTAGATGTGAGGGAACATGTTAATGATATAAGAGAGCCAGTAACAAATAAAAAAAACTATGGAGACCTTGACGGGAATTGAATCATGTCCCCCACAAAAGACATGTTCAAGTTCTATCTCTAGTCCCATGGATGTGAACCTATTAGTTAAAGGTGTGGACTCATTTGTAAATAGGGTCTTCAGAGATCTTATTTAGATGAGACTAAAATGAATCAGGGTGGGCCTTAATCCACCATGGTTGAAATCCTTATTAACAAAGGAAATTGGACATGAAAGTAGACGCCAGAAATAGGATAAGCTAAAAGTAAGAGAAGCCAAACAGAGAGCTTGTCATGTGACAGAGCATTGCCATCACTAAAACATTACAGACTTTGGAGAAAGCATGGCCTTGCTGACACCTTGATTTTGAACTTCTAACCTTCAAAAACATGAGACAATAAATTCTTGTTGTTTAAGCCAACCAGTATGTATGCAGCCCTGGCAAACTAAGACAGACCTATAAAGCCAAAGTTTAAAAAATTAGTGGTAGGTCTGGAGGAAAGGCATGAGGGATAATCTCTTTGTAATCTCTAATTTTTTTTAGGGTTATTATCTTGGAATGTCTGTGACCTTGGTGTTTTTCCATCTCTACTGGGAGAGTGGATAAGATATAGATAGAATGATTTTACATGAAAACTTCTCCAAAGTATTAGGTGTATTTGTTTTTTGTTTTTTGTTTTTTTTTTTTAATCAGATAAATAGGAACTCTTATTTTATTGTCAGCTTTACATTTTTATCAAGTGGAAGACTGGCCAGCTAAGATATCTATATTCCAATAATGACAAGTAATAACTTCTGCTTGCATCTTTTCTTCCAAGTCTCCATTTCCCCCATGGATCTTCCCCCAAACAATAAAAGTAATACAGTTGCAATTGAGTTTACTATTATCAGTGGCACTCTCATCACAGTTCTTACAGATCGAATAAGGTTCATTAGCTGAGATTTGATTCCTGTGTTGCCTCTACTTCCAAAATGTTTCTCTCCTCCTGATCACAGAATGGCCACTAACATTTCTTAGAACTGTGTTTCCGTATTCAAATCCACAAATAAAGAAGTGATAATCTTTGTCTAAGCATTCCCTTCAGAGGAGTCCTAAGATTTATTCTGGACATATAATTACATATTATTGCCCCTCTCCCTTAAGTCTGTGGCCATGGGAGCCATAGATTAGTTTAGTTTTGGCACATGTGATCTGATGTTAAGGCTGGAAGTGAAGCCTTTGAGTTCTCAAATGAAAACTGGGGCTCTGTTTTCAGAAGCAGAGGCATTGAATAGTGAGAAGGCAAACAACAAATAACTACTACATCAGGGATCTTATACTTTAATTTCTCATTTGATCCTTACTATGATGTATAAGTTAAATGCATTTTATTATAAGTTCCCTTAAACACATAAAGGAACTTACCTTAACCTAGAGTTAAAGTCTGAGGAGGGCTGGAATTAAATTTCTGGTCTAGTGCCCTTTCTTCTCTTCTACTCTCACCCAAATCAAAACAAACTCCTAGAGTTCCTGGGTAATTTGCCAGTGATATGCCCAGTGAGAAGGGAGCCCAGTCTTTATGAAAGATGAAATTAAACTACTGGCACATGGTCAGAGTACAATAGTTTTGATTAAATTAATGTATAGCTATTTTATATACTAGGTAGTATAGTTTTATAGTTAGAAGTGCAGACCCTGGAGCCACATTGTCTGGTTTCAAATTCTATTTTTGCCCTGTGCTAGGTGAGTGGTCTCAGTCAAGTAATTTAACATAGTTGTGCCTCAATTTCCTCATCTGTAAAATAGGATACTAGCATTACCTACTGTTCTAGTTTGCTAGTGCTGCCGGAATGCAAAACACCAGAGATGGATTGGCTTTTATAAAAGGGGGTTTATTTGGTTACAAGTTACAGTCTTAAGTCCATAAAGTGTCCAAGGTAACACATCAGCAATTGAGTACCTTCACTGGAGGATGGCCAGTGGCATTCGGAAAACCTCTGTTAGCTGGGAAGGCACGTGGCTGGCGTCTGCTCCAAAGTTCTGGTTTCAAAATGGCTTTTTCCCAGGACGTTCCTCTCTAGGCTGCAGTTCCTCAAAAATGTCACTCTTAGTTGCACTTGGGGTATTTGTCCTCTCTCAGCTTCTCCGGACAGCCATCTTCAAACTGTCTCTCATCTGCAGCTCCTGTGCTTTCTTCAGAGTGTCTCTCTTGGCTGTAGCTCCTTTTCAAAATGTTACTCACAGCTGCACTGAGTTCCCTCTGCCTGTCCACTCATTTATATGGCTCCACTAATCAAGGCCCACCCTGAATGGGTGGGGCCACACCTCCATGGAAATTATCTCATCAGAGTTATCACCCACAGTTGGGTGGGGCACATTCCATGGAAACACTCAAAGAATTACAATCTAATTAACACTGATGGGTCTGCCCACACAAGATTACATGAAAGATAATGGCGTTTGGGGGACATAATACATTCAAACCAGCACACCTACCTTGTAGGGTTGTTGTGAGGATTAAATGTTTTAATCCATGTAAAATGCTTATAACTTCCTGGCACTATATAAGTGTTAGTTGTAGTTATTATCATCATCACTATTGTCATCATAATCTTTAGGAATGTGATAGAGAAATGTGGGGTGTTTGATAGTATGATGAAATAGATTTACAGCTAGTTGAATACCATAATCATTAGAAATTCTAAATATATTCTAAATTCTGTTTTCTGAAGATAAACTCTATTGTGTTTTACATTGTATTTTACATTATGCTAACCCTAGATTATTGATTAAGGGTGGATATCAATGAAGAGAGAGGGTACTAGTGGTATGTCACATTGGCATGTGGTATGTCCATCTTGGTCAACATTTTCAGGAGTGACTTGGAAGGAGACGTAAAAACCATGCTTTTCTAAACTGTAGATTACATAAAGTTGCGATGAATGGCTAATATGATAGATGGCAGTCAAGATTTGGAATTATTTAAGATTAGAACAAACAAAATCACCAACCAAAATGGATTTAATAGGATCTTGACTAACAAAATGAACTTTAAAAGTAATAAATGTGTAATCCTCAGGTAAATAAATACACAGGGGCATATAGGAGAGATTTAGCTTGGGTAGTTCATTTGGAAAAGACCTAGAAGTTTTAAATAACGATACACTTAATTTGGATCACACTAGTGATTTCTCAATAAACTAGTATAATCTTGAGCCTTTTCAGTGGAAGTCCAGGAATACCTCACCTAGATAAAATATGACCTACATTCAGAGGGTAGGCCAAAATAGATGTCACAAATTGCATTTAATTTTTAGCAGAACCATTCAGGTCTATTTACATTTATTTTGCACATTATATTTTCACTCAACAAACATTTGAGCTCTATTTAAGTACAAGGGCCCGTTCTTGGGATTGGTAAGCACAGCGATGACCCCTGCTTTAGAGGATCTCACAATATAGTAGGGCTGGCACATTTCCAAGAATTTTGTTTTGGTTTCCAAGATCATAGGAAATTAAAAGCTACAAATTGGAAATGAGAAGAGGGACTGCAGTAGGCAGGCAGACCAATTGACAAGTGATGCTTGAGAGCTAGAGAGGAATCACAGAAATGATGGAAAGCTTAATGCAGCTTGAAAGTTCCACCTTACATAACTCAGTAAAGCCATAGAGCCAGAGCTGTCAAGGAAAGATAACTCTGCTAATCAAAGTAGTATCATATACATTTAGAAATATTTCTATCCAAATTCTGAAAGTAAAAAGGTGTTGCTCTTAAAGGTATTTGAATGATTTCAGTCTAAAACAGACCCTTCTTCATTGTTTGGAGATATTTTAGGGTTTGGTATATGATATCCAAATGAGGAGAAAATCTCACTGTACTTTGCTTCTGTTAGACCACATAGAGAACATTGGTTTCACTTCTGGGAACCCCAGGTTAAGAAGAATATGGACCCATTATATATCTAGAAGAGTTTGAAGGATGGTGAGGGAATCACTTGAGCAATAGTACCAAATGAAAATATTTAGCCCATGGAAAGGGAAGACTTGATACATGATAATTATAACTTCATACATCTGAAAGGCAATGATATGAGACAGGGGTAGACTTTTACTCTTTTGCGCCATGGGACAGAACCAGTTCTATTGGATTAAAGCTGCCTGAAGGCAGGTTTCATCCAATTATGATGAATAACTTTTTATAGTCATTGTATTGTCATAATGTTAGCCTCTGTGTCAAATGGGTTTCTTATGAAAGAATGAGCTTCCTATCTCTGAAAATATTTGAATGTACAATTTTTAGTTACTAAGTTCTGAGAAGCTGTAGGTAATAGCTTCTTCAGTCAAACCTCAAACTAACTTTCCTGAACTCTATGATCATTGATAATACTTTCAGATAAAACATCTGAAATAATATCTTTGATATCTTTTAGAAATACCGATGTTCATGATAACTGCCTTCAACTTTGAAACACATAGCTATTTTCTCCCATTCATTTGTCATATGTGTTATCTAGAGCAAAGGGGTTGAGAGAAGAGAACATTTTTTAAAATTGTTCAGCTTTCGTTTCAAGGATTCCCTTTTTGGCTATTGAGACATTTGCCCATTTCTAGTCTCCTTGACTTTTCTTGTCCTCCATGATTTCTCAGAGGTTCAGTGCTGACTCAGACTGTATCATTTGGTTCTTTCAAGGGATCAGTGTGAGGCAGTTTTTGCTCATAAAAGCAAACAATGCAACTGTGGGCTTATCAGGGGACTCTTAACTCGAAATCTAGTTGATTTAGTAACTGGGACCAATACATATTACCACAGATGTTAGTTTATTACAATCTTATGTCTCAGAAGTAGGTCAGAATGCATTTCGACATGTACTGCCTTTTCTTGAGCTTTTTCTGCAGCACAATACTATCCCTAATGAAAACCTCTGCTTGAATGTCCTTGTGTGCCAAAATGCAATGCCTTTTGAGGTAATCCATTACCTTTTCAGATAAGTGTCATTCCTAAAAAGATTTTTATTGTGTTTAGTTAAAATTTGTATGTATCTCGGCATCTTCCTTCAGTGATCCTGTCTAGATTTTCACAGAGTAAGTCTCTGCCCTATCCAACATGATAGGCATTCAGATATTTAGAGATAGTTATCAGGTACCTTTTAGCATAGCATAGGATAGCATTGCATGGCATGGCATAGCATAGCATAGTATGGCCCAGCGGTTAAGGGCATGTACTCTGGGGCCAGTCTGACTGAATTTGATTCCCAGTTCACCACTTACTAGCTATGTGACCTTATTTTCTGTGCTTTAATTTCCTCATCTCTGAAACGATGGTAAAAATAATACAGCTACATCAAAGGGTTGTGAGCATTAAGAGAGTTTTAGTATTTTTGAAGTGCTTTGACATACATGTGTTATAGAAATGTTTGCTGTTATTAGTAATAGTAGTAGCATTGGTTTTTGGGTTTTGCTTTGTTTTTTTTTTTTGGTTCATCATAGCGTAACATCAGGCTCTTGGAGGGTTATTGTTGGAACAGTGATTCTTAATGGGTAGGGGAAGGGAGGAGGGAGATTATGAAAACATTTCATAATTTGCCCTACTTTTACATTAAAAGTATATTTTTTTAATCATGGAAATCATAGGGAAAAAACTCATAAAATCATTTTTTATCTAGGGGGTACACAGAAGACAGGCTTTAAGGCAGATGGTAATTACTGCTACTAAATCATAATAAATATTTATTAAGCATTTACTGTATGCCAAACACTTAGCTAAGGCTTTACAGGGATCTCATTTAAACTTCATTTGATAGATGATGCAGCTGAGGCTTAGAAAAGTTAAGGAATTTGTCTAAGTTCTCAGGGCTAGAAAGTGGTAGAGATGGGATTAATACCTGATTTTAGGGCCAGTCCTCTTAATCACTACACTATACTAGTAGAGTGAGGTTTTAGATTTTTCATTTCTTATAATAGAGCATAGGTTAAAAATATTCAGAGACTCACCTTAGGCATTTGATTAGAGGTGTTTCCATAAGGCAGGAGGAGGGATCTTGTTTAAGAATGTAAGTACTCAACTGAAATACAGGTAAAATATTTTAGTATTACTTTTATTTACAAAAGGGCTTTATAACATGTTAATAATAATAATGGTTGCCCTGATTCTTTTTCACTTTAGCTTCAGATAACTAGACAACTCCTTTCTCTTGTCCTGAGTCCCCATTGTAATACTTAAAAATACATCGTCTTATTTTTACTTAAATGTTGCGGAATAGATCCAATATCACAAGGTCTAGAGATCTCAGATATCATTTGACTTTAAAATATATTTGACAGCCTTTGCTTCTTTCTAATATGATGATATTCACTATGTGTTTAGCTATTGAAGTTGAATCATATGACAGTATGTTACAGTACTTAAAGAATTAAGTAGTTAAAAAGCAAGGCAAAGTCTTGGGATTGGAGGGAGGGATGGATTGCAAAGTGGAATGAGGAAACTTGAGAGTGATGGATGTTCATTATCTTAATTGTGATGATTTCACAGGCATATAAATGTTAAAAGTCATTAAATTGTACATTTTAAATATGTGCAGTTTATTGTATGTATTTAATAAAGCTGAAAAAATATTATAGCATACACACACAAAGCAAAGACTTCTGAGAAGTTCCTATAAACATGTCTTTGGATGTGTTAAGTGTTTTTCTATTAAGCGGTAAGGAATTTTACCTTGAAGTTATGGGAAATAACTGGTCAAAATACAACATGACATTTATTCCCTTGATTAAAACTTTATTATGGGACATAGGTACCCTTAAAGCTCTTTCCCATTGTGAATGAAAAGTACAGGCGTCTTTAAAATACCACCTATTTGTAATGTCAGAATGGGGGAGAGCAGAGATAAAATAATTACTTCTATACTGCTTAAGTTGAAAGCTTATGAGAAAATCCTAGCAAAACCACCTGATAAGAAAGATCAACATCTATCTGTACAGCTGACAAATCCAGCAGTCTCTGAGTCATGCCAATAGCCACGTCAGTTCTATTTGATTGGTCTTAGGACCTTGCTTACCTTTTATCCCACTGTTCAGTTAAGTTGGCCTAGCTTGGTTTGCAAAAACTTAAGGAACCTATGCTTTAGAGAGAATGTATTTTATAGAAGGATGCTGCGGTAATGATGATGATGAGACTTGGCTTCTTTTTAAAAATCTCAGATTTCTCGGAGACAGCAAAGTATAGTGGTAATGACTTTGGAATTGACAAGTCTGAATTTGAATCCTGGTTTTCCCACTTACTAGTTGTATGATCTTTTGGGCAGGTTGTTTAACACCCTAGATCCTCAGTTTTCCCAATTGTAAATTGAGACTAATAATACCTGCCTCTCAGGTTATAAGGGTTAAGTGAGGATAGTGGATATAAAGTGCCCACTTCAGTGCCTGGCACATAGTAACTATTCAAAAAATGGTAGCCATTGCTGTGTCTACTGTTGTTGTTATTGTCTTACTGCCTTGCAAGACTCTTTTTTTTTTCTTTTTAATCTTCATTTTATTGAGATATATTCACATACCACGCAGTCATACAAAACAAATCATACTTTCGATTGTTCACAGTACCATTACATAGTTGTACATTCATCACCTAAATCAATCCCTGACACCTTCATTAGCACACACACAAAAATAACAAGAATAATAATTAGAGTGAAAAAGAGCAATTGAAGTAAAAAAGAACACTGGGTACCTTTGTCTGTTTGTTTCCTTCCCCTATTTTTCTGCTCATCCATCCATAAACTAGACAAAGTGGAGTGTGGTCCTTATGGCTTTCCCAATCCCATTGTCACCCCTCATAAGCTACATTTTTATACAACTGTCTTCGAGATTCATGGGTTCTGGGTTGTAGTTTGATAGTTTCAGGTATCCACCACCAGCTACCCCAATTCTTTAGAACCTAAAAAGGGTTGTCTAAAGTGTGCGTAAGACTGCCCACCAGAGTGACCTCTCGGCTCCTTTTGGAATGTCTCTGCTACTGAAGCTTATTTCATTTCCTTTCACATCCCCCTTTTGGTCAAGAAGATGTTCTCCGTCCCACGATGCCAGGTCTACATTCCTCCCCAGGAATCATATTCCACGTTGCCAGGGAGATTCACTCCCCTGGGTGTCTGATCCCACGTAGGGGGGAGGGCAGTGATTTCACCTTTCAAGTTGGCTTAGCCAGAGAGAGAGGGCCACATCTGAGCAACAAAGAGGCATTCGGGAGGAGGCTCTTAGGCACAACCATAGGGAGGCCTAGCCTCTCCTTTGCAGCAACCGTCTTCCCAAGAGTAAAACCTATGGTAGAGGGCTCAACCCATCAAACCACCAGTCCCCTATGTCTGTGGTCATGTTAGCAACCATCGAGGTGGGGTAGGCCAATACCCCTGCATTCTCCACAGGCTCCTCAAGGGGGCACTACATCTTTTTGTCCTTGTTTTTCTTTTTTTTTTTTTTTTTAACTTTCCCTTCTTTTTTAAATCAACTGTGTGAAAAAAACGTTAAAAAGAAAACAAACATACAGTAAAACAACATTTCAAAGAGACCATATCAAGGGAGTAAGAAAAAGACAACTAACCTAAGATAACTGCTTAACTTCCAACATGTTCCTACTTTACCCCAAGAAAGTTACCTAATACAGCAACATTTCTGTGAACTTGTTCCTACTATATCCATCAGAAATTAACAGACCATAGTCATTTCTGGGCATCCCCAGAACGTTAAATAGCTTATCTGTTCTTCTTGGATTATTGTTCCCCCTTCCTTAATTGCTCTCTACTGCTAGTTCCCCTACATTCTACATTATAAACCATTTGTTTTACATTTTTCAAAGTTCACGTTAGTGGTAGCATATAATATTTCTCTTTTTGTGCCTGGCTTATTTCGCTTAGCATTATGTCTTCAAGGTTCATCCATGTTGTCCTATGTTTCACGAGATCGTTCCTTCTTACTGCCGCGTAGTATTCCATCGTGTGTATATACCACATTTTATTTATCCACTCATCTGTTGAAGGACATTTGGGTTGTTTCCATCTCTTGGCAATTGTGAGTAATGCTGCTATGAACATTGGCGTGCAGATATCTGTTCGTGTCACTGCTTTCCGATCTTCCGGGTATATACCGAAAAGTGCAATCGCTGGATCGAATGGTAACTCTATATCTAGTTTTCTAAGGAACTGCCAGACTGACTTCCAGAGTGGCTGAACCATTATACAGTCCCACCAACAATGAATAAGAGTTCCAATTTCTCCACATCCCCTCCAGCATTTGTAGTTTCCTGTTTGTTTAATGGCAGCCATTCTAACTGGTGTGAGATGGTATCTCATTGTGGTCTTAATTTGCATCTCTCTAATAGCTAGTGAAGCTGAACATTTTTTCATGTGTTTCTTGGCCATTTGTATTTCCTCTTCAGAGAACTGTCTTTTCATATCTTTTGCCCATTTTATAATTGGGCTGTCTGTACTATTGTCATTGAGTTGTAGGATTTCTTTATATATGCAAGATATCAGTCTTTTGTCAGATACCTGGTTTCCAAAAATTTTTTCCCATTGAGTTGGCTGCCTCTTTACCTTTTTGAGAAATTCCTTTGAGGTGCAGAAACTTCGAAGCTTGAGGAGTTCCCATTTATCTATTTTTTTCTTTTGTTGCTTGTGCTTTGGGTGTAAAGTCTAGGAAGTGGCCGCCTAATACAAGGTCTTGAAGATGTTTTCCTACATTATCTTCTAGGAGTTTTATGGTACTTTCTTTTATATTGAGATCTTTGGTCCATTTTGAGTTAATTTTTGTGTAGGGGGTGAGGTAGGGGTCCTCTTTCATTCTTTTGGATATGGATATCCAACTCTCCCAGCCCCATTTGTTGAAAAGACCATTATGACTCAGTTCAGTGACTTTGGGGGCCTTATCAAAGATCAGTCGGCCATAGATCTGAGGGTCTATCTCCGAATTCTCAATTCGATTCCATTGATCTATATGTCTATCTTTGTGCCAGTACCATGCTGTTTTGGCAACTGTGGCTTTATAATAAGCTTCAAAGTCAGGGAGTGTAAGTCCTCCCACTTCGTTTTTCTTTTTTAGAGTGTCTTTAGCAATTCGAGGCATCTTCTCTTCCCAAATAAATTTGATAACTAGCTTTTCCAAGTCTGCAAAGTAGGTTGTTGGAATTTTGATTGGGATTGCATTGAATCTGTAGATGACTTTGGGCAGAATTGACATCTTAATGACATTTAGTCTTCCTATCCATGAACATGGAATATTTTTCCATCTTTTAAGGTCCCCTTCTATTTCTTTTAGTAGAGTTATGTAGTTTTCTTTGTATAGGTCTTTTACATCTTTGGTTAAGTTTATTCCTAGGTACTTGATTTTTTTAGTTGCTATTGAAAATGGTATCTTTTTCTTGAGTGTCTCTTCAGTTTGTTCATTTCTAGCATGTAGAAACATTACTGACTTATGTGCATTAATCTTGTATCCCGCTACTTTGCTAAATTTGTTTATTAGCTCTAGTAGCTGTATCATCGATTTCTCAGGGTTTTCCAGATATAAGATCATATCATCTGCAAACAATGACAGTTTTACTTCTTCTTTTCCAATTTGGATGCCTTTTATTTATTTGTCTTGCTGGATTGCCCTGGCTAGCACTTCCAGCACAATGTTGAATAACAGTGGTGACAGCGGGCATCCTTGTCTTGTTCCTGATCTTAGAGGGAAGGCTTTCAGTCTCTCACCATTGAGTACTATGCTGGCTGTGGGTTTCTCATATATGCTCTTTATCATGTTGAGGAAGTTTCCTTCAATTCCTACCTTTTGAAGTGTTTTTATCAAAAAGGGATGTTGGATTTTGTCAAATGCTTTTTCAGCATCTATTGAGATGATCAATTGATTTTTCCCTTTTGACTTCTTAATGTGTTGTAATACATTGATTGATTTTCTTATGTTGAACCATCCTTGCATGCCTGGAATGAACCCCACTTGGTTGTGGTGTATGATTTTTTTAATGTGTCTTTGGATTCGATTTGCAAGTATTTTGTTGAGGATTTTTGCATCTATATTCATTAGGGAGATTGGCCGGTAGTTTTCCTTTTTCGTAGCATCTTTGCCTGGTTTTGGTATTAGATTGATGTTAGCTTCATAAAATGAGTTAGGTAGTGTTCCATTTTCTTCAACGTTTTGAAAGAGTTTGAGTAATACTGGTGTCAGTTCTTTCTGGAAAGTTTGGTAGAATTCACCTGTGAAGCCATCTGGCCCTGGGCATTTATTTGTGGGAAGCTTTTTGATGACTGATTGGATCTCTTTGCTTGTGATGGGTTGGTTGAGGTCTTCTATTTCTTCTCTGGTCAGTCTAGGTTGTTCATATGTTTCCAGGAAATTGTCCATTTCTTCTACATTATCCAGTTTGTTGCCATACAGTTGTTCATAATATCCTCTTATAATTTTTTTAATTTCTTCAGGATCTGCAGTTATGTCACCTTTTTCATTCATTATTTTGTTTATATGGGTCTTCTGTCTTTTTGATTTTGTCAGTCTAGCTAGGGGCTTGTCAATCTTGTTGATCTTCTCAAAGAACCAACTTTTGGTGATATTTATCCTCTCTATTGTTTTTTTGTTCTCTATGTCATTTATTTCTGCTTTAATCCTTGTTATTTCTTTTCTTGTACTTGGTTTAGGATTGGTTTGCTGTTCATTTTCTAGCTTCTTCAGTTGATCCATTAGTTCTTTGATTTTGGCTCTTTCTTCCTTTTTAATATATGCGTTTAGTGCTATAAATTTCCCCCTTAGCACTGCTTTTGCTGCATCCCATAGGTTTTGGTATGTTGTGTTCTCATTTTCATTCGTCTCTATATATTTAGCAATTTCTCTTGCTATTTCTTCTTTAACCCACTGATTGTTTAGGAGTGTGTTGTTTAACCTCCAGGTATTTGTGAATTTTCTAAGTCTCTGCTGGTTATTGACTTCTAATTGTATTCCATTGTGGTCAGAGAATGTGCTTTGAATAATTTCAATCTTTTTAAATTTATTGAGGCTTGTTTTATGTCCCAGCATATGATCTATTCTGGAGAAAGTTCCATGAGCACTAGAAAAGTATGTGTATCCTGGTGATTTGGGATGTAATGTCCTGTATATGTCTGTTAAATCTAATTCATTTATCAGATTGTTCAGGTTTTCAGTTTCGTTATTGGTCTTCTGTCTGGTTGATCTATCTATAGGAGAGAGTGATGTGTTGAAGTCTCCCACAATTATTGTGGAAACATCAATTGCTTCCTTTAGTTTTTCCAGTGTTTCTCTCATGTATTTTGTGGCACCGTGATTGGGTGCATAGACATTCACGATTGTTATTTCTTCCTGTTGAATTGTCCCTTTTATTAGTATGTAGTGGCCTTCTTTGTCTCTCAAAACATCCCTGCATTTAAAGTCTATTTTATCTGAGATTAATATTGCTACACCTGCTTTCTTTTGGCTGTAGCTTGCATGAAATATTTTTTTCCATCCTTTCACTTTCCATTTCTTTGTGTCCCTGTGTCTAAGATGAGTCTCTTGTATGCAACATATTGATGGTTCATTTTTTTTGATCCATTCTGCGAATCTATATCTTTTAATTGGGGAGTTTAATCCATTTACATTCAACGTTATAACCGTGAAGGCATTTCTTGAATCAGCCATCTTATCCTTTGGTTTATGTTTGTCCTATTTTTCCCCTCTGTCTATTAATATCCTTTATTGTACCCATACCGAATCTCTTTAGTACTGAACCTTTCTCCAAGTCTCTCTGTCCTTTCTTTGTTTCTCTGTCTGTAGGGCTTCCTTTAGTATCTCCAGTAGGGCAGGTCTCTTGTTAGCAAATTCTCTCAGCATTTATTTGTCTGTGAAAAATTTAAGCTCTCCCTCAAATTTGAAGGAGAGCTTTGCTGGATAAAGTATTCTTGGCTGGAAATTTTTCTCACTCAGAATTTTAAATATATCTTGCCACTGCCTTCTCACCTCCATGGTGGCTGCTGAGTAGTCCCTACTTAGTCTTATGCTGTTTCCTTTGTATGTGGTGAATTGCTTTTCTCTTGCTACTTTCAGAACTTGCTCCTTCTCTTCTGTGTTTGACAGTGTGATCAGAGTATGTCTCGGAGTGGGTTTATTTGGATTTATTCTATTTGGAGTTCGCTGAGCATTTATGATTTGTGTATTTATGTTGTTTAGATGATTTGGGAAGTTTTCCCCAATAATTTCTTTGAATACTCTTCCTAGACCTTTACCCTTTTCTTCCCCTTCTGGAACACCAATGAGTCTTATATTTGGACGTTTCATATTATCTATCATATCCCTGAGGTCCATTTCGATTTTTTCAATTTTTTTCCCCATTCTTTCTTTTATGCTTTCATTTTCCATTCTGTCATCTTCCAGGTCACTGATTCGTTGTTCAGCTTCCTCTCGTCTTGTACTATGAGTGTCCAGAATCTTTTTAATTTGGTCAGCAGTTTCTTTAATTTCCATAAGATCATCCATTTTTTTATTTAGTCTTGCAATGTCTTCTTTATGCTCTTCTAGGGTCTTCTTGATATCCTTTGTATCCCGTACTATGGTCTCATTGTTCATCTTTAGTTCTTTGAGTAGCTGCTGTAGGTGCTGTGTCTCTTCTGATCTTGTGATTTGAGTGCTTTGGCTTGGGTTATCCATATCGTCTGGTTGTTTCATATGCTTTATAATTTTCTGTTGTTTTTGGCCTTGTGGCATTTGCTGAACTTGATAGGGTTCTTTTAGGATTTGTAGACCAATTGAAGTCCTTATCTGTAAGTTATCAGATCTACAGCTTCATGGAGTACACTTTCTCTAACTAACCAGCAGGTGGCGTCCACGAGCCACGTGTTCTCCACAAGCCAGTTCTCCCCTGCTTAGCCTTTTTGGTGAGTGGGGGAGTGAGTCTTGTGGGGTCCAATTGGTGTACCAAGCTTGCGTGTGTAGTTGGTGTTGCCTGCCCTGTATATGGGGCGTGTTTCTGGGCAGTCAGAGAGGTGGGGTGGCTCTAACTATCAAATCTCCCTGGTGATCCTAGAGTTTTAAAGCTGCTGCAATAGTCTAATCCTTCATTTCAGTCCTGCCACACTTTGTCTCTGCCACTGACCCACAAGTCCTTGGTATTGGCGTATGGCTCCTGAGACTTGCAAGTGGGCCCCTCTTCCAGGCTGTGCACCCCGGGTCCTCTGTTGAGGGATGACTGTGCTATGTCACAGGTGAGTGCCGTTCCCCCAGGGCAGTTCTGGGCTGCTGGGCTGTGTAGGGAGGCTCCCAGTCTGCTGAAATGATGACTGAATGGGGCTTTGTTAATTCACACTGCTCCACCTTCCCAACTCTGGGACAATCAGCTGAGGTTGCAGGGAAGGCTAATGTCCATGCCCAGTTTTGTGGTGTGTGCCTGTTATTTAAAGCGCTTCCGTCACACTGGGTTGTCTGGGGCAGCTCTGGGCTATGGGGCTGGCAATGGGCAGGAGTGGTTCCTGTCCACCAGGATGATGGCTGTGAGTGGACACCCCCCTTTTCTTGGGAAGTTGTGGTGTTTAGTGAATTTTCTCAGCCACTGGATTATTGCCTTTTGTCTCAGAGCTCTCTTAGTTCTGCTTTTGTCTTGACCTGCCCAAATTGCAAGTCTTTGAAGCTTTCTGTATTGGGCTTCTTAGAGTCATTGTTTTAGAAAAAGAAAAAAGGATTATAAACAAGTGCCCTCCTCAGAGATCTAATGGGCTATTGAAATGCTAAGAGACAAAGCAATTAGGGCCATTAAGGAAAGGTTCACAGGGCAGAGAGATCAGCTTTTCTTCGGGATTTGCATATGAGCCTCAGGGCCTGAGCTCTGCCCTTCCCCTTTCTGTGTTCACCAGAACTCCAAAAATCCTCCGCTTTTATTTTGGAGTTTTTCGTGTTGTTTTTTTCTATGCCTGTCTCCTCTCTGCTGGGCTGGCTGCTCTCAGATTCTCTGGTGTCTGGTCTCAGTCTGTCTATGGTTGGAGTTTGGATCAGTAGAATGAGTTTCTGATAAGGGCTGCCACTGCAGTTCTCCCTTGTCCTTCCCGGAGCTGACAGCCCCTCCTCCCACGGGACTGAGCCTGGCAGGGAGGGGTGCAGGTCCCCTGGCCACAAAAACTTACAGATTTCACTGATCTCAGCAGTTCCACGTTTTCATGAGTGTTGTATGAAGTATGCCCAAAGTCAGATTGCTCTGTGGTGTCCAGTCCACGCAGTTCCTGGCTTTCTACCTACTTTCCTGGAGGAGTAACTAAAACATACAGCTCACCAGTCCGCCATCTTGCCCTGCCTCTTCCTTGCAAGACTCTTGAATTACTAAATCATACTTCTTGGAATATATATATCATGTATACTAATTCACAGAGTAGGAAGGAAAGGAATCAGTTTCTGAAGACCTCAAAAGACAATCTTATACGAGGGCCTATCTGTCTAGGAAATTGTCATAGATTATTTTTTTAATTAAGCTTTTTCTTTTTGAAAAAAAAAAGGAAAACCTTTAGAAAAGTTGTAAGAATATTAAAATGAACTCCCTTATGCTCACTCAGATGCATGCATTGATACCATTTTGCCATATCTGCTTTACCTTTTTTACATAGTACGTAATACACACGTTCCTGCTTTCTTGGGGAGGGGTGGCTGGGAGTAAGTTGCAGAGGTCACAACTGTTTATCCCTAAATACTTAAGCATGTATCTCCTAAAAAGAAGGACAGTCTTTTATGTAACACAGTGTAATTATCAAATTCATTGATGCATATTACTATCTAATATGCAGTCCATATTCAAAGTTTGCTGATTGTCTTAGTAACCTATCTTTTATCACAGTTTCTCCCCCAATCTAGGAGCATGCATTGCATTTTACTTGTCAGATCTCTTTAATCTCCTTTAACCTAGAATAGTCCCTTAGCTTCTTATTGTATTTTATGATTGACATTTTTTTGAAGAGTATGGGCCTGTTGTTTTGTATAATGTCCTTTAATTGGAATTTGTCTGCTTGTTTTCTCATATTTTGAGGTGGGTTCTGCAGTTTGGTGGGTAATGTTGGGTCCTTCTCAGAGCATTATATCAGGAGGCATTATTGATGATGTTACTTAACTTCGATCACTTAGCTTAGAGATTTCCCATTGTAAAGGTAACTCTTTTCCCTTTGTAATTAATAAGTAATCTAAACTAGAAGGGGTAGCAACAGACAAGATGGAATTTAACAAAGGATTATGAATACTGAATCTCTATATAATTTTATTTTTCTTTAGTTGCTAGGGTATTAGAATAGTTAGAAGGAAAGAATTGAAATGGTAGAACTGTAACCCATAGCATCCTTTGAAATTTGTTCTATAGCTACTTGTTAAATTGTAATTTGAAAGCTATACCTTTTTATATATATGTTAGATTTCAAAATAAAGAAATGACTGAAACTATCATACTGTAACTCGTAATAACTTTGGAAATTTCCTATATATCTACTAGTTAAATCATACTTTGAAAGATATTACCTTTTTGTATAACGTTATATTTCGTAATAAGAAATAACTGAAACTGTGTAATTGTAACCTATAATATTCTTTGAAATTTGCTAACTGCTTGTGTTAAATTGCACTTGGAAAGTTATTACTTTTGTGTATATAAGTTATATTCTACAATAAAAAATGATAAAAAAATAAGTAATTTATGAGGAGATAACTTTGAAACTGTATAAATATCTTGTTCCTCAACAAACTTACCCAATGGTTTTAGAATCCTAAAGAACATTTTTATATCATAAAAATTTTTTAAGGTGAGGGCCTGCACGAAATTTCCTCTCCTTGATCGCAGGTTTCTTGTGAAAATAGTTTTTACTTAAAAAATTGTGTTGCAGTACTTGTACATAGTAAGTACTTAATATTACTGACAGCCTAACCTTGCTCTGTCTGATACCAAATTGCTGATTACATTTCTTATAATGGATTTTATCTCCTTATCCTGAAAAGAATTTTACAGTTATTTACAGCAGAATCCCGTGGCATGCAAATTATAGACTGTCACTAATTGGGACTGATTAGACATTCTTAATAGGCCAGTGAGGTGATACTCACCTTGGATATTTTGAAAGAATAATTAGTAAGTGTAGTGAAGAATAGCTACTGATCATCATTGGAAAAACTTAATGTTAAGTGTAGAGTACCAGTCTTCTATTTTAATTTGCATTTGTGGTGAAAGGAGGTTTCTGGGTAGTGTTCACCTTTCACTTTAAACTGACATTTTTTCATGTCAGCTTTATACTTAGCCATGACTCATGGGGTGTCACCTTCAGTCTGTTAAGAATTAGGCTAAGTTTCTTGTAGATCTTACCACATTGCCCTGTGGAATTTGCTAGAGGAAAGAAAGTAAGAGATAATTGCAGTGGTTTAGATGAGCATCTCATTCAGGGGAGCTCATTATAGGCAGTGAGGCAGACAAAAATGTCTTCATTCTGGCATTTGTTTTCCTCCTCTGCTCTGAGGATTTTTTCTTCTGGCTTTCACTCTACCATATCTTGGGCAGAGATGGCAATTGATCATTAATGTTTGCCTATCCCCCAATTTCTGACTGGTGCCTACAATTTCATCATTATCAAGAGATTGATTTATTTGTGCAAATAATGTTTCCCAAGAAAAATGTAAATATCTCTGCTGCAGTTGGAGGGATAACACAGGCCAATATCTAAACATGAACTACGGGATATTCAGAACTTTTCTGTGAGATCTAGTTGCTAGAAGCTTTCTATTAAAAAAGACAGTAATAAGTTTTCCTTGGGGGAAGGAGAAGCCTGAGTGACAATTTTTTTTTTATTTAATTCGGTTTTATTGAAATACATTCACACACCATACAATCATCCATGATATACAATCCACTGTCCACAGTATGATAACATAGTTATGCGTTCATCACCACAGTCTCTCTCTGAACATTTTCCTTACATCAGAAAGAACCAGAACAAGAATAAAAAATAAAAGTGAAAAAAAACACCCAAATCATCCCCCCATCCCACCCCATTTGTCCTTTAGTTTTTATCCCCATTCCTCCACTCATCCATACACTAGATAAAGGGGGTGTGATCCACAAGGTCTTCACAATCACACTGTCACCCCTTGTAATCTACATTATTATATAATTGTCTTCAGGAGTCCAGACTGCTGGGTTGGAGTTTGGTAGTTTCAGGTATTTACTTCTAGCTATTCCAATACATCAAAGCCTAAGAGGTGTTATCTATATAGTGCATAAGAATGTCCACCAGAGTGACCTCTCGACTCCATTTGGAATCTCTCAGCCACTGAAACTATTTCGTCTCATTTTGCATCCCCCTTTTGGTCAAGAAGATACTCTCAGTCCCACATGCCGGGTCCACATTCATCCCCAGGAGTCATACTCTGCGTTGCCAGGGAGATTTACAACCCTGGGAGTCGGGTCCCACGTAGGGGGGAGGGCAGCGAGTTCACCTGTTGAGATGGCTCAGTTAGAGAGAGAGAGGGCCACATCTGAGCAACAAAGAGGTACTCAGGGGGAGACTGAGTGACATTTTAACAGTTGCGGACTCTAAACAAGCTCCAGGGTCTTACCGCCCTGAAAGGAAAAGGGGAAATGAGTACTGAAAAAGGAAGGGAAAGGTCATTTAAAAGATACGCTACATACCACACTAATGCAAAATGTTAATAATAGGAAGAACTGTGTGTATGTGTATGAGGGTGGGTATATGGGAGCTCTGTACTTTATGCATGATTTTTTCTTTAAACCTACAGCTGTGCTAATAAAAAATTACATGTACACATATATACAGATGTGTGTGTGGTGTATATATATATATGTATATATATACACACATGTATAAAAGATATGCTGTACCTACTTCACAGTTTTCATAAGGCTATCCCTGGTGGAGTGGTTGCTGAAATCCATGACTTGACTTCCATGCCTTGTTAAACCAGGAATTGGAGATGGCAAAGGTTATTACCCCTTCCTGGAAGCTGTTAGTTGAGTATTATCAGACATTTTGCAGAGACACATTTGGGGGGTGGGTAACTCAAATTTACCTGATCACAGAATTTAAGAGCATCTGATTCCCTATGCCAGCTTCTTTCTGAACAAGTGGTAGAAAGTTCCCTTTTAAAACATAGCTACCTTGGGTACACAACCTCCCATGCCTAATCAACTAACACTTTCATTATCAATCCCTTAGGGCACATTACTTAATTAAAAAGATGAGATGCAGGTGGGAGGACTAGAAGACATTAAGTAAGAGAGGTACTGCTAAGGGATGGTCCTAGGTGTGCCTTTAATTTTCCTAGGGATAGCTATACCACTCAAAATGTCTTGTGCCTCACCATTAGTATTGTATAGTACTGCTCAAAATTATAATTTAATATTTCTGAAGGAAAAAATAATATTTATAAAGATGGGCAAAGAATAATTTGTCTAATTGTATATGGCACTATGTCAAGAATTATAGGAAGAAAATTACAGCATAATCCCTGCATTTAGGAGTTTACAACTAAGATCTTTAAAGAGCCTTGACCTATGTGAATTTCTGGATTAATTTTTATTTCAGTATATGTGTGCAGTTAGTCATTCAAGCTAATGAGCCGAAAGTATGATGTAATATAATGTTTGCATGTAGTAGATGTTCATTAAATATTATTGGCTTGAAAGTAAAGTGATTGACATTCTAAATTTTAAAAATATCCATCCAGGTTAATTAACTTTCAGTGGTGCTGCACAGTGTTCTAGCCTTAAGATAGTTATCAATATCAAGTCAGAAGAAACAGCACCTCCCTATGGAATAGGCAATTTTTTTTTTCCTTGCCAAAAGTATTTTTATCTTACAAAATTTAGGAATTTAGATAGCAAAGTGCCTTCATTTTCAGATACTTGTCTGTTACAGTGTGTGTGTGTGTCTGACCTACCTGAAAAGGTCAGTATGATACTGAGCACATTAGAGTCAGATCTTTTATTAGTGGCTATAGCCTCTATTTAAATGTGTGTCATTGTCTAATGCACTTGGTGTTGGTTTGGAGCTTTGTTCCCCCTTTACTTGTAATGTTCTTCTTAACTCTATTCTGGGGGATTGATACAAGCTGATCAGTAAATGACAACAAAGACATTTAGATCTGGTATGACTGATGCTGGTGGAGAAAACGAGAAAATGAAATTCAGTCGCTGCATTTTACAGATGGGGATACCAAAGTTACAATTTTTAATAGTTAAGGGGAAAAAGAACTCTTCTGCAGGCACTTAGCATGGTGCTTGACACTTAATAGACAGTAAATATTGAATGAATTAATAGGAGGTGTTTAACATTGAACTTGAATCTGAACTCATTTTTTGCAGTTGTGCTCCTGGATGGCTTGTTGACAACAGGTATCTTAGAGCCAGTCACTTTTTGCCTCATTGTTTGAAGTTGTACTTTGGTGTTTTATTAAAAAAATTTTTTTCCTGTGTGGTGTCCATAAAGTTTTTTTTCTATTCTTTTTTGATGTCTGGGTGATTTATTTTTTATATATTTTTAATCATATTTTAAAATTATGGGATATAACATATATACATATATACATAGAAGTAATATGCAATTTAACAAGTAGTTAAAGAGCAAATTTCAAAGAATGTTATGGGTTACAGTTCCACAGTCTCAGTTATTTCCTTATAGTGAAATATAACATATATGCAAAGAGGTGATATCTTTCAAAGTATGCTTTAACAAGTAGTTATATAGGAAATTTCCAAAAATGTTATAGTTATAGTACTATAGTTTCAGTTATTTCCTTATTGTGAAATATATCATACATACAAAGAGGTGATAACTTTCAAATTACAATTTAACAAGTAGCTATAGAACAAATTTCAAAGGATGCTTTGGGTTACTGTTCCACCATTTCAGTTCTTTCCTTCTAGCTATTCTAATACCCTAGCAACCAAGAAGAAGAAAATTTTACAGAGATTCAGTATTCACAATCCTTTGTTAAATGCCATCTTGTCTGTTGCTACCCCTTTCTCTAGTTTAATTACTTTCTTGATCTTCAGGGATGTCTAGGCAGTCACCACCCTAACTTGTTCAAGTTGAAAAGGGGTGTTGACTTTATGGGAAATGGGGATACATCTGGTTGATGTTCTTGAAGAGGCTATTGCCTCTGGGTTTTAGAACCTAGCTGGCATAGGAGTTCTCTGGAGGATTTAAGTTTCTGAAGAATAAACTTAGTGAGTGGAATTTTTATAGAGTATCAGTTATGGATCTGGATATTCTTTAGGGTTTTTGTGACTCTGTTGACTTGGGCTTATCATACTTTGGTCATTTGGCAAATCTAGCTGAAGCTTGCATAGGAGTAACCTCCAGGACAGGCTCTTGACTCTAATCTGAATTCTCCCAACCACTGAAACCTTATTTTGCTGTCTTTCTTTTCCCCCTTTTGGTCAAAAAGGCATTCTCAACCCCTTGATGCCAGGGTCAGACTCACTCTGGAATCCATGTCCCACATCACTGGGAAGACTCATTCATCTGGGGGATCCTGTCCCACACTGAGGGGAGTGTGATGAGTTTATTGCACTGAAACCTTATTTTGCTGTCTTTCTTTTCCCCCTTTTGGTCAAAAAGGCATTCTCAACCCCTTGATGCCAGGGTCAGACTCACTCTGGAATCCATGTCCCACATCACTGGGAAGACTCATTCATCTGGGGGATCCTGTCCCACACTGGGGGGAGTGTGATGAGTTTATTTGCAGAGTTAAGCTTAGAGGGAGAAAGTCCACATTTGAGCAACAAAAGAGGTTCTGTGGAGGTGACTCATAGGCATAAATATAGGTGGGCTTATCCTCCCCTTCACAACCATAAGTTTCACCAGAGCAAGCCTCAAGATCAAGGGCTTGACGTATAAATAGGGGGTTCCTAAGTTCACATAACATATGTTATATCCATGGTAATCCCTCCATATCTCAGATTATCACAATTTAGTTGTATAATCCTCATTATTCTCCATTTTAAACAATTCTCATGACCCAAAACACCTTATAGCTCTTTTCAGCCCTTAATTATTTGTCCCTAATACCTATGTGGTACTGGTATGGTATTTGTATTAATTATAGTCCCTAGTGTGTAGTAGGTAGATTTTTCCCATATACCTTTCTGTTGTCAACTCTCTGTAATAGTGTCATAACTTAGAAGTATATCATGCCAGCACCTATCTGTATTTGTAACGTTGATCTGTGGGATACATGCCTTTAAACAACCCCTTTCAATCGTATTCGCCTTCAGTACAGCTCTGATGCTTATAATCCCATTAACCATCAGTCATCACCCCGTCCACTCTCATACTTTGAATTCACCATCATTAAAATATATGAACATACTAGATTATCACTCCCTCTCACTAATTCTGTCTATCACTAGGTCCCCAATATTATACATTATATGACATTGATTTTACATTGTTCAGGGAGTTCATAGTACTGGTGCCATAAAATATCTCTTCTTTTGTATCTGACTTATTTCACTAAGCATTATATCTTTAGTGTTCATCCATGTTGCCATATGTTTCAGGATCCTTTTCTTTCTTACTGCTACATAATATTCCGTCATATGTATATACCACATTTTGTTTATCTACTTGTCTGTTGAAGGACACTGGATTGTTGGCAGCTCTTGGCAATTGTGAACAATGCTGCTGTGAACATCGGTGTACAAATATCTGCTAATGTCCCTGCTTTCAGATCTTCTGGGTATATACCGAAAAGTGGAATTACTGGATCGTAGGGTAATTCAATATCTGGTTTTCTGAACTGCCAAACTCTCTTCCACAGTGGCTGTACCTATTATACATTCCCACCAGCAATGAGTAAGAGTTCCAGTTTCTACACAGCCTCTCCAGCATTTTGTTTCCTGTTTGTTTAATGGCAGCCATTCTTAGTGGTGTGAGATGATATCTCATTGTGGTCTTGATTTGCATCTCCCTAATGGCTAGTGAAGATGAACATTTTTTTCATGTGTTTTTTTAGCCATTTGTATTTCCTCTTCAGAGAAATGTCTTTTCATATCTTTTGTCCGTTTTATAATTGGGCTGTTTGTACTATTGTCTTGAGTTGTAGGATTTCTTTATACAGGCAAGATATCAGTCTCTTTTCACATACATGGTTTCCAGTTATTTTTTCCCATTGAGTTGGCTGCCTCTTTACCATTTTGACAAATTCCTTTGAGGTTCAGAAGCTTTTAATTTTGAGGACTTCCCATTTATCTGTTTTTTCTTTCATTGCTTATGCTTTGGGTGTGAGGTCCAAGAAGCGACCTCCTAATACTAGGTCTTGAAGATGTTTCACTACATTATCTTTTAGGAGTTTTATGGTACTTTTATATTGAGGTCTTTGATCCACCTTGAGTTAATTTTTGTATAGGGTGTGAGGTAGGAGTCCTCTTTCATTCTTTTGGATATGACTATGCAGTTCTCCCAACCCCGTTTGTTGAAGAGACTGTTATGTCCCAGTTCAGTGGATTTCGGGGCCTTATAAAAAATCAGTCGTCCATAGATCTGGGGGCCTATTTCCAAATTCTCAATTCAATTCCATTGATCAATATGTCCATCTTTGTGCCAATACCATGCTGTTTTGACTAGTGTGGCTTTATAATAAGCTTCAAAGTCAGGAAGTGTAAGTCCTCTCACTTTGTTTTTCTCTTTTAGAATGTTTTTAGCAATTTGGGGTATCTTTCTCTTCCAAATAAATTTGATAACTAGCTTTTTCAAGTCTGCAAAGTAGGTTGTTGGAATTTTGATTGGAATTGCATTGAATCTGTAGAACAGTTTGGGTAGGATTGATATCTTAATGATGTTTAGCCTTCCTATCCATGAACACAGAATATCTTTCCATCTTTTTAGGTCCCTTTTATTTCTTTTAGTAAAGTTATGTAAGTTTCTGTGTAGTGGTCTTTAACATCCTTGGTTAAGTTTATTCCTAGGTACTTTATTTTTTTAGTTGCTATTGAGAATGAAATCTTTTTCTTGAGTGTCTCTTCAGTTAGATCATTTCTAATGTATATGAACATTACTGACTTACGTGCATTAATCTTGTGTCATGCCACTTTGTTCTGAATTTGTTTATTAGCTCAAGTAGCTGTGTCGTCTATTTCTCATGGTTTCCAAATATCATATCATCTGCAAATAATGACAGTTTTACTTCTTCCTTTCCAATTTGGATGCCTTTTATTTCTTTGTCTTGCTGTATTGCTCTGGCTAGAACTTCTACACAATATTGAATAATAGAGGTGACAGTGGTCATTCTTGTCTTGTTCTTGATCTTAGGGGAAAGGCTTTGAGCCTCTCATCATTGAGTCCTATGCTGGCTGTGGGTTTTTCATATTGAGGAAGGTTCCTTCAGTTCCTAACATTTGAAGTGCTTTGTGTTTTTTTAATCAAAAAAGGATGTTGAATTTTGTCAAATGCTTTTTCAGCATCTATTGAGATGATCATTTGATTTTTCCCTTTTGATTTGTTAATGTGTTGTATTACATTAATTGTTTTTTTTATGTTGAGCCACACTTGTATGCCAGGAATGAACCCCACTTTGTTGTGGTGTATAATTCTTTTAATGTGCCTTGGATTTGATTTACATCCATATTCATTAGGGAGACTGGCCTATAGTTTTCCTTTTTTTGTAGTATCTTTATCTGTTTTTGGTATCAGAGTGATATTAGCTTCATAAAATGAATTAGGTAGTGTTCCTTTTTCTTCAAGTTTCTGAAAGAGTTTGAATAGGAATGGTGTCAATTCTTTTTGGAAAATTTGGTAAAATTCCCCTGTGAAGCTGTCTAGCCCTGGGCTTTTATTTGTAGGTAGATTTTTGATGACTGATTGGATCTCTTTGCTTGTGATTGGTTTGTTGAGGTCTTGTATTTCTTCTTGGGTCAGTTTAGATTGTTCATGTGTTTCTAGGAAATTGTTGGTTTATTCTAAATTGTCTAGCTTTTTGGCATACAATTGTTCATAGTATCCTCTTATGATTTTTTTTGTTTGGGATCTGTAGTAATTATCCTCTTCTCATTTCTGATTCTGTTTATTTGGGTCTTCTCTCTCATTTACTTTGTCAGTCTAGCTAAGGGTCTGTCAATCTTGATCTTGTCAAAGAACCAAATTTTGGTTTTATTATTCTATTGTTTTTTTTTTTTTGTTGTTGTTGTTCTCCTGTTCATTTATTTATGCTTTAATCTTTTTTAAATGCAGTTTTATTGAGATATAGTCACATACCATACAGTCTCCAAAGTGTACATCTAGTATTATCACATAGTTGTGCATTCATCACCACAATCAATTTTTGAACACTTCCATTACTCCAAAAAATAAGAATAAGAATAAAAATAAAAATAAAGGTAAAACAGAACACCCAAAACATCTCATACTCCTGTTTGACCCCTATCATTCATTTATTTTTTGTCCCCCTTTTTTCTACTCATTTGTCCATACACTGGATAAAGAGAGTGCAAGCCACAAGGTTTCCACAATCACACAGTCACACCGTATAAGCAATATAGTTATACGATCGTCTTCAAGAATCAGGGATACTGGATTGCAGCTCAACAGTTTCAGATATTGCCCTCTAGCTATTCTAATACACTGAAAACTAAAAAGGAATATCTATATAATGCATAAGAATAACCTCCAGAATGACCTCTTAATTCCATTTGCAATCTCTCAGCCACTGAAACTTCATTTTGTTTAGTTTCTCTTACCCCTTTTCGTCAGGAAGTCTTTCTCAATCCCAAGATGGTGGGTCCAGGCTCATCCCTGGGAGTCATGTCCACATTGCCAGGGAAATTTATACTCCTGGGAGTCATGTCCCACGTAGTGGGGAGGGCAGTGAGTTTACCTGCTGAGTGGGTTTAGAGAGAGACTTGCCACATCTGAGCAAGGAAAGAGCTTCTCTAGGGGTGACTGTTAGGCACCATTGTAAGTAGGCCTCTCCTTTGTGGTAACAAGCTTCATAAGGGCAAGCCCCAAGATTGAGGACTTTGCCTACCACAGTGGTATTCCCCAATGCTTGCAAAAATATCAGGAATTACCCAGGTGGGGAAGTTTAATGTTTCCACATTTCCCCCCAGGCTCTCAAGGGGGCTTTGCAAATACCTTTTATTCTCTGCCCAAATTACTCTGGGATGCACTGAGGTTTCACACTATCCTGTACAGACCAGCCAGATCTCACCCCCTGTTCCTGTTTGCTAATGCTGCCCTTTTGCTGAACACCAGAAATGGATTGGCTTTTATAAAGGGGGGTTATTTGGTTACACAGTTACAGTCTTAAGGCCATTAAGTGTCCAGGGTAAGGCATCAATAATAGGGTACCTTCATTGAAGAAAGGCCAGTGGCGTCCAGGAAAACCTCTGTAAGCTGGGAAGGCACATGGTTGGCATCTGCTGATCCTCTCTCAGTTCCTTTGCATTCTTTGAAATGATGCTCTTGGGACGTTTGCCCTCTCTTAGCTTCTCTGGAGCAAAAGTCTGCTTTCAATGACCATCTTCCAACTGTCTCTCTAAGTTGCAGCTAGCAGTGAGCTCCTTCTGTCTGAGCGTTTATAGGGCTCCAGTGAGCTAATAAAGGCCCATGCTGAATGGGCATGTCTCCATGGAAATTATCAAATCATTGTTATCACCTACAGTTGGGTGGGTCACCTCTCCATGGAAATAACCTAATCCAAAGGTTCAACCTAATCTTCTGGATTCTTCAAGTGCTTTGCGATTGTTGGCTTTCGGGCATTTGCTTGACTTGATAAGGTTATTTTGGAAAATGCAGGATTATTTGAGCATTTATACATAATTTTGGAGAGCTACAGCTTGCTGGAGTGGTTTTCCTATCCTACAGCAGGTGGCACTCTCAAGCCAGTCTTCCCCAAACTTCTCCTTTGTGCTAGGCAGTGTCCAAACCGGATGGGGAACCAGTCAGTGTACTGGTTCTCTGTGTGCACTGGGGTCTGCCTGCCCTGGGACTGCGACGTGAGCCCTGGGCAGTTAGGCAGGGTCAAGAGCACCATGCAGATCAAATGTCCGCCATTCCCTGCCTGCCCTGCGCCTGTGAGTCTCTGGTGTATGGGAGGGGTTCCTGATGCTGTGGTATGGTGCCCTCTCCTTTTCCTGCCCCTCACCGGTGCACCCCCCCAGACTTCTGTTGTGGCAGAGTAAATTCTTCCTCCGGTTTCCCCATGGGAATTCCCAGCTATCTGGCTGTGGAGGATCATCTTCCAAGCTAACCGCCAAGGTAGGTGCACAGTAGTGGAGAGCTGCTGCTCACTTCCTTGCCTGGAGGTCATCTTGCTACTTCCAGCCCCAGGAGGCAGTCTTGGCCAAAAAAACTCACCCGGTCCCTTCAGTTGCCGTGTCTTGCGTTTTTGTCCACATCCTCTCCACGTACTGTGGAGGACCCTCTATGGCTGTTAATGCCCCAAAACTGCGGTCCAAGGCATCCTCCAGCCTCGCTCTAGTTTCTTTCAAGGAGAAGAAGCCTGTTCCATCTTACCTACTCCACCATCTTCCCGGAAGTCTTATTAAAATACATGCTTTGTCTGATGCTTGGATACCTCAGTACTGTTCTGTAGGCATCTAAGTTATTTTTCTGTTGTTCCATCTTTATAATGACCATAGTTATGTTAGGGTGAGTATCAACTTTGGTGATGGTAAATTAGAGAATTGCCAGGATTGGAAGGAGTGGAGATGAGTAAGACTGAGGGAGGAACCCAGAGCCCAAGAAAGGATAGAGTGACCTGGTGATTGATGTACTCAGAAGAAGGTGAGAGGAGGGTGAAGAGAAGGCTGTGAGGAAAAATGATTTTGGAAGGCAGGAACTATATATTGCATTTCTTTTGTATTGAATGAAGTAACGAGATAGAATAGGAGAAACAAGGGAGAGATACATTAACCACGATTATAGACATCTATTAGTGAATGAATATTTGATTTCTTCTCAACATGTAATAATTTTTCTGTAGCTAAGTATTCCGTATTTGAAAATAGATTTTTATTATGCATGCTCCACAAATCACAGAGCACATATGGGCTTCAGTTAAATCACTGGTTTCTAAATTTGAGAGATTATTTGCAACTCCCTCTTACGTAATATTGCAAATTATTTAGGATTGTTTTGAGCAGTGCTTCTCCATTAGCAAGAATGAGAACTTTTCTTACTTTAAAAATTGACAGGGTAGCATGTTTAAGGGTAAACTGTGAATAATATCACTTTAAAAAAGTGTCTTTTTATCTGTCTGCACCAAGGTCATACTTTTGCATTTCCTTGCCCTTATACCTTCAGGTTTTCCCATGAGTTATATATAGAGGCAGTGGTAAAGTCTGTGTAGCTTTCTTTCTCAGCCAAGTCATCTTTTGCATGCAATCAGGTTGTGAAATTAGCAATTAGTATACAGGCTACATTGTAGGGGGAATAATTTATAAGGTCAGATATTAATTGTGGCTACTGTTCCACAGAGGAGACATTTCAGTGTTTCTGATAGAGCCTGTGTTTTATGAAGCTCTGCTGTTTTTACCAGATGCAATTGGCTCATCGTGGTGAAACGTGTGCTGTGGAGTTGATCTTTTGCTAAGTGCATCAGTGTTAACATCTCTGAAATACTGGTGATAGATTTTTTTTCACACCCCGATGAGAAAGAAATTTTTTTTCACTTTCTATGACCAGTTAAAGGAAGATGGACACACACAGTTCAGCCAAAGTCAATGCAAGAAAGAGGAGGAAAGAGGCACCTGGACCCAATGGGGCAACACAGGAAGATGGAATTCCTTCAAAAGTGCCACGCTCTGCAGTAGTAAGTAAAGAAGAGAATTCTTTGTTGGACACTTAACTTGGTGGAGGGAAGATAGAAACTGATATTAGCATTGATGATACCAGTGTTACAAAGTCTTCTTAAATAATGGAAAGAATGAATAATAAGTATATCGTCACAGTTGTTGGGACTCCTGTGCTTTCTTACCAAATTATGGCTCACAGTTCAGTTGTAGGAGAATTACATCAGAGATTGAAAGAACATGTTAGGAACATTTGGAGTTGTGTGTATTAGGCTAGAGATCAAATTCAAACTAATAAAATAGAGAAATTGGGGCTCTACGCAGCAGACTTAGTATTATCTTATGATGTTTAGTTTTCTCTGTTATTTCTCCCCAGCCCTTCCTCTGCTGTATTGTTGGGTATATCTTAGTTGAGTACCTTTTTCCATTACGGCCTGCCTCATGCTACTTTGTCTCTGGGACATCCTTTTACTTCCTGTCTACAGCCAAGCCTTGGTGAAAGACTGTATCCCAAACTGGCCATCCAATCTCAACTTAATACTCTTTTTAAAGCGTCCCCTAAAAATTCATTTCAGAGGATACGTACACAATTATATGTATCATTGAAACACAATATTATTATGAAATCCATGTCTCAAAATCCCAGTGACAGAATTGTACGTTTCTGTGTTTTCCTTACCCATATTGACCATTAGTGAAATTCTACCAGACTGCCTCCTATAATGTTCGTTCACCATAAAATAGACTTACATTTATAGATGTTTTAAATGCCAGCAGTCTTACATTCCTTGCTGATTTTTTTCTTGCAGTGGCTCATTGCCAAAATAAACCTCATTTTAAGGATATAATTTTATGCCCTCTTACTGATAATCCCCAGAATTATTTTTAAAAAAAATGAAAACAACAATACAATCCCAGTGTAATAATGAGAAAACATCAGACAGCCTAAAGTGAGGGACATTCCAAAAACACCTGTCCAGTATTCTTCAAAACTGTCAAGATCATAGAGAAAAGAGATTAAAAAACTGCCACAGATTGGGGGAAACTAGGAGGCATGACAACTAAATTCAGTATGGTATCCTGGATTAGATCCTAGAACAAAAAAAGGACATTAGTGGAAAAGCTGGTGAACTCTAAATAGAGTCTGGAGTTTAGTTAATAATAATGTACTAGTGTTATTTTCCTAGTTTTGACAAAAGTGCATGGTTATGTAAGATGTTAACTTTAGGAGAAGATAGGTAAAGGGTACAGGGGAACTCTCTGTACTTCCTTTTGCAACCTTTCTGTGAAATGTACAATTATTCAAAATAGAAAAACTATTTTTAAAAACCTCAAAAAGCAAACAAATAAAAACAATACACTGCTTTGCCATCATGAAAGACAGATAGAAGCAATTAGGTCTAGGAATAAGCAGCAGCCACCAGAAATTGATTTTGGAGAGGCACCATGGTATCTATCATTGCCACCCTAGAAAGTTATCATTTCCTTTAGAGATTGGCCACATTCTGCCTGAAATTTTATTTTGCTGTTTCCAATTGTTTATATCCCTTTCCCTTGGTTGGTTTGTTCTGTTCTTTTTCCTTCTTTTCTGGTTTATGGTGGTAATTCTTGAAAAATATCCAGGAAGCAAGTACCATGAATTTCTAGAATAAAAATGGCATAGAATATAATAAGTGAATTGTAAATTTAATCAGTGTTTCTCCAAATTGCGGTAGAGACAAGGTTCTGTGACTGTAGAGGGTAATGTAGGTATTTGTTGGTAAAAGTGGCAATTTCAGATTATCATTAGACCTTCCTGTATTCTTGCTTAACATTTCAGATTTGCTACAGTGTTGAGAGAGAAGTTACAGAGCATAGGAAATTACAGAAACACTTAGTGTTTACAGAATGGAAAAATGTAAATATCTGAAGGTATCCAATAAGGGCTGATATAGCCCTTGTGGTGTTATAAGTTGCATCTGAATTATGGAATTCTATTGTTTAAAAACACTAAAGACAAAACAAATGAAACACTCAAAATAAACAAAAGGGAATTTCTATTAGTGTTTAATATTTCTACCCATATGTATAAAAATAAATTGTTCAATTTATTAAGATAAAACCATTATGAAAATAACTACAAAAAGGTTGTTTACAAATCCCATTAGTCATTCTGTTTTAAGATTTTTATAAGACTTTAAGAATACCATTTTAATGGTTAGCTAAAATTAATATTATTATCAGTTAATTTCATTGAAACCAGTGTCTTGAACTAAAATCTCTCTCTTTTTTTTTTTCCTTTCTTTTATGGTCTTTTTTTTCCAGTGAGATTACCAAATTTTATATTGTATCCATTAATTGTTCTTAAGCAGCTCTGGGAGACTAGTTGGGAATCTTCGCCTTTGTATCCCATTCCTCTTTCTTCCAGTTCTTTTAGGACATAATCACTTTCAACTGCACTGTATAAATGTGGCATGTAGTTGATATTGTTACTTTATACCAATTTATCTTTCATTCATCAATCTCCTTTCAATTAATGCATTTATTACTATTTCTGTATCTTTTTTTTTTTTAAGTCCTATGAAAGGGATTAGTTTTGTATTTTGTAGCTATTGATTTAACTTTACTTTCCACTGGTTAGTTTTGGAGCTTCTTAGGCCAAGGAGAAATACATTTTTACTCTAAGACAGTTATCAACAAACCAGTAATACCCTGTTTTGAGCAATAAACATAACTGGACTACACAGTAAGAGGTGTATCCTATCAGGCCTGACATTGATGATATTAGTGAGGGCAAGTGTGTTAGTTTCCTGTTGCTGCTGTAGCAAATCACCACATATTTTGTTGCTTAAAACAACACAAATATATTATATATTAGTTCTGGAAGTCCAGAGTCCGAAATGGGTCTCACATGGCTAAAATCAAGGTGTTGGCAAGGCTGTTTTCCTTCTGGAAGTTCTAGGGGAGGATCTGTTTCCTTGCCTTTTCCAGCTTTTAGTCTCTGCCCACATTGCTTGCTTGGCTCATGTCCCCAGCCAGCAATCGCATCACTGTGACCTCTGCTTCAGTCATCACACTTCTTTCTCTGACTCTGACTCTCTTGCCTTCTCTCTTTCACTTATAAGGACCCTTGTGATTACATAGAGCCTACTAAGATAATTGAAGATAATCTCTTCATCTCAAAATCCTTAATTTAATCACACCTGCAAATTCCTATTGCCATATAGGTAAGGTATATATATATTCATAGATTCTGGGGATTAGTATATAGACATCTTTAGGGGGCCATTATTCTGTATATCACAGTAAGTAAGCTCAGAAAATGACTCATTAGCAAAACAGGGCATTAGTTTCTGAATGTTTCTTAGAAAATTCAGATCAAAGACATGGTGTTGGGCAGCAATTCAACACTTTCACTTGGAGTAGGGACAGGTTATAGCCAAGTAGGTGATACTTTCAGCTAATCATCATAGCCATGAGTAGAGCAAAGGAGGCCAGTCTTCTTCGTTGAATGGGCTCTGAGAAGACTTAAATTTCTTGTTCCTTAGAATCTGATAAATTTCAATGCTTAAATTCTTTTTCTTCAAATATTCATGTCACAAGTCAGTTCAGTGACCTGCTGCCTATTCCACATTCCTCCCTGGTACAAACTGGCTATTTCACGTGGGCTAGTGGTCAAAATGCACTCACCCAACAGGCTGGACTGACCTTACTGAGGAGTGTCCGCTTAATGAACTTCTCTGTCAACTCCACCCTACATGTGAGCCCCTTTGAATTCTGCAGCAAAAGCAAGCAAGATTTTTTTCTTTTCTTTTTATAGCAGCTGTATTGAGATATAGTCAATATATCATTCAATTCACCCATTTAAAGTGGTCAATGTTTTTTAGTATATTCACGGAGTTGCACAACTGTCACTGCAATCTATTTTAGAACATTTTTTCACTCCCAAAAGAAATTTTGTACCCATTAGCAGTCACTCCTTATCTCCCCCAATCTCCATAGCCCCTAGAAATCTCTAATCTACTCTTGTTTCTATGATTTGCCTAATCTGAACATTTCGTATAAGTGGAACATACAATATGTCGTCTTTTGTGTCTGTCTTCTTTCACTTTGCATGTTTTTAAGAGTCATCCATGTTATAGCATGTAACAGTATTTAATTCTTTTTTATTGCTGAATAACATTCTTTTGTATACCTGTTCTAGTTTGCTAATGCTGCTGGAATGCAAAACACCAGAGATGGATTGGCTTTTATAAAAGGGGGTTTATTTGATTACACAGTTACAGTCTTAAGGCCATGAAGTGTCCAAGGTAACACATCAGCAATTGGGTACCTTCATTGGAGGATGGCGTCTGCTCCAAAGTTCTGGTTTCAAAATGGCTTTCTCCCAGGAAGTTCCTCTCTAGGCTGCAGTTCCTCAAAAATGTCACTCTTAGTTGCACTTGGGATATTTGTCCTCTAGCTTCTCTAGAGCAAGAGTCTGCTTTCAATGGCCGTCTTCAAACTGTCTCCCATCTGTAGCTCCTGTGCTTTCTTCAAAATGTCCCACTTGACTATAGCAGCTTGCTCCTTCTGTCTGATCTTATATCCTACTCCAGTAATTTAATTCAGACGCACCCTCAATGGGTGGGCCAACACCTCCATGGAAATATCCAATCAGAGTCATCACCCACAGTTGGGTGGGGCGCATCTCCATGGAAACACTCAAAGAATTACAATCTAATTAACACTGATAGGTCTGCCTACACAAGATTACATCAAAGATAATGGCATTTGGGGGGACATAATACATTCAAACTGGCACAATACCATATACCACATTCTATTTATCCATTCTTCAGTTGATGGACATTTGGGTTGTACAAACAAGATTTGATTGCATGTTTGTAATGTATCAGCATGGCAGTAGGTGCTAGAGGTGTAAAAATGAAGAAGACCATCTCTCTGAGAAATGTAAGCATAATGTAGAGCTCTGTAGCCCTTGAAGCTCATTAGCTTTAGAAAAGTGCTTTCTTTGTAAGTGGGAAAGGAATAGGAAGGTTCACCACGTATTAAGTAGTTGGGTTGTGGGTTAGGAAAAATGAATAGAAGAGAGAAAAAAAGAGTTAAAGAGGAAAAATTAAGGAATAACTTTATGACTGTAAGTATAAAGCATTTATTGACACAGATGTTTCTAAAGGTAAGGCCAAAGGATCACAAAAATATTTATGAAGAGTAAGACTTTTAACCTATCTTAATATTTATCATAAGTATGAATAAGTCACAAGATACCTAAATTCTGGGGAAAATTGGCCACAGTTCTGTTATGGCTAAGGAGATCTCACAGTCTTATTTCAACCAACATATATTGAGAACCTCTGTGCCAGTGCTGTGGATCAGAGATGCAAAGATGAAAAGATGGTCTTGCTCTTAAGAAGCTCACAGACAAATAGGCTAAAGAGACAAGTAACAGATCTTCCAGGGAAAATGGCAGAGTAGGAAGCTACAGTGTCACTCCTCAAAAACAGCTGGTGGACAGGTGAAAACTGAAACAGCTGTTCTGGGGTTTTGGAGGCCAGGGGAGCACTGTACAGCATCCAGGGAAGAGCAGGATGTAGAGACTGAGAGACTGCGGTAAAAAGCTGTGAGTATGACTGCCAACACCCATCCCCCACTCTTGAGGTGAGTTACCTTGGGTCCAATCACTGGCTGGCTGCTGGAGACTGAGAGGCTCATCAAAGCACACCTCCCCAAGAATAGGGAGGGGCATGGCCTAGTTAGTACTGATCATGGCTTTTGATCATCAAATTTAGACTGCTGAGCGCGGGCTCTGAACTGTGAACCAGGATCAGAAGAAAAAGCAAAGGAATTACCTGAATGGAGTGAAAAAGTGGCTCAGAACATTTTGTCAGGGGCTTCCTGGGTGAGTTGGGGTTTAGTTAAAGGTGCTGAATTTACTGGCAAAGCAAGCCAGAAAGGCGCTTCTAAACTCAGAGAATGAATTCAACCAGAAGAGAAATCAGTGGAGGTCAGTCCAGCCTTGACCAGGGGACTTCACCTAGTGAAGCAGGCCACAGGAGGAGCGGCGAAAGTCAGTCAGTTCCTGGGTTGACAGAGTTTGCAGTGTAGCAAATTGTGTTGGGAAAGAGCTGGCTCCGCACATCAAGAAGCACAGAAGTAAGCTTGTGCCAGAGGCTCTGAAGAGAGACAGGGAAGGGAAGTCACCCCTGGATGGTGCGATGGTCATTGTAGCCAGCAATGTTCAAGAGTTTTCAGCTGTCTGGCAGGGATTGGAATGCGCAGCCAGATGCATTGTTAACAATGTTTCCACAGAAACTGTTCAAACTGTCAGATACAAATATGGACATAATGTGGGAAAAGCTACACACGATGCAGTGGATTCTGCCATCAGTGTCGGCGTGATAGCCTATAATATCAACAACATCGGTATCAAAGCAACGGTGACGACTGCAAAACAAACAGGACATGCACTTCTTGAAGACTATAAAATAGTTGACAGTTCTCAGGGAGAAAATCAAGAGGAAGGGGCTAATGTGCACGCAGTTGGGGAAGAGGAGCCAGGAAAGGATGAGCAGAAGGGAGAACCAGAGAAGAGTGAGGGAAAGAAGAAAAATCCCTGAAGGGACCGCCCCTGTCTTTTGTGTGGGCATGCAGCTTTGCTACATTGGCAAAGGTGGAATATTCCCCACAGATCAGCCAGTATTTTTGAAATGTTTTCATTCCTGCAAAGCAACTGTTTCTTAAATCTTGGGGCATGGATTCAACTTACAAGGAAGAGAATGAATATTCTTGTATCATACCTTTAGAAAGCTATAGTTGTATTCTAAGTATTTTTTTTAAAAACGTGGCTAAAATATTTTTGCAGTTAAAATAATACTAATATGTGCTATAAACCTCATTAAACCTAATGTTAAACTATTTTTGTATCCACTGTCTTTCAGAAAGCAAAGTAGGAAATTATAATATTTACATAAAATTTGGCATTTAGTAACCTTAGTTCTATTTGTCATGCCTTAGGAGGAATGACTTAAAATATTGTTTCCTCTGTTTGCACTACTGTTGATTTTGTTTCTGTGTGCTTCGTTCTCCGAATTTTCAGTGTATAAGCTAAACAAAAACTGTGATCATACACTAATGAAGTTCTCAGATAACATTTTAATAGACTTAGTCAAAAGAGGAAATAGACTGATCATGAAAGATAAGATGAGGTTCTGTAAAATTATTTGCTAGCTTACCTCTTTGTCAGGAAAAATGGAATGGTCTTTTCTATTTCAAATGAATTCAAATGGATTTTTAAGACTTTTGCATATGGACTGGTATCTATTAGGAGTCTAGGAAATTTGGGATATGATTGGTATTGTGTAAAACTTCAAAGTGGTTATTATTAGCTTATTTAGGCAAAAAAGTGCTTAATCATATCTACTTCTGTAGGCTTTTCCAAAAGACCTAAAACTTTATAAGGACTAAAATATAAGCAAATTAAATTCACCGATGGTAAATTTATTTTTATTTTGGGATTTGGTCATTGGAATTTTACATATTAAAAAACCAAGTTATTAGAAAAGAAAGCTTCTAATCATAGTCAAGGCAGAGATATAAAGGATCTTAGTCCTGATCCATGGTGGGTGGGCATTATAGTTTCCACTCCAGCAGAAGACATGATATTCACAGACCTGTATCCTACAAAGAGGTAACTAAGTACCTAATGGCATTTTTGTTAGTTTTGCTGATTTTAAAAGATGGGTATTTTCCACAGTTGTATTTCATTTTAATCATTTCTGAGCCTCTGGTGATTACTTGGTTTATTAGACTTTATTTGAAACTATCTAAAGAATGCACTTTGTGAATAAAAACTCTGAATTACTTGGCCTTAAATGTATTCACAGGCTTATATTTTGCAAAGATACAGAATTGGTGGAGCCTTTTCCTAAGGCCAAGGAGAATGTGCTGGTTGTTAAAGTTGAAATAAAACTGAATTGATAAATTAAAAAAAAAAAGAGGAAAAAAGCTACAAAGACCTAACTGTACACCCGAAAGAAATAGAAAAAGAACAGCAAACTAATCCCAAAGCAAGGAGAATGAAATAAATTACAAAGATTAGATCAGAAATAAATGAAATTGAGAACAACAATAACAAAAAACAATAGAATCAATAAAACCAAAAGTTGGTTCTTTGGGAAGATCAATAAAATTGACAAACCATTAGCTAGACTGACAGAGGAAAAAAGATGCAAATAAAATCAGAAATGAGAGTTTGGGACATTAAATTAAAAAGATCATAAGAGGATACTATGAACAACTATATGCCAACAAATTAAACAACTTAGATTTAATGGACAATTTCCTAGAAACACACAAACAACCTACACTGACTCCAGAAGAAATAGAAGATCTCAACAAAACAATCGCAAGTAAAGAGATTGAGTCAGTCATCAAAAACCTCCCAGGAAAGAAAGGTCCAGGACCAGATGGCTTCACGGATGAATTCTACCAATCATCATTCCAAGAAGATTGAACACCTTTCCTGCTCAAACTCTTCTTAAAAAATTGAAGAAAAGGAAACTCTACCTAACTCATTCTATGATGCCAACATCATCCTAATACCAAACCCACATAAAGATACTACAAGAAAAGAAAATTACAGACCAATCTGGCTAATGAATATAAATGCAAAATTCCTCAAAAAAAAACAAAACAAAAACAAAAACTTGCAAATTGAATCCAACAGCACATTAAAAGAATTATACACCATGGTCAAGTGGGTTTTTATCCCAGGTATGAAAGAGTGGTTCAACTCAAGAAAATTAATGCAGTAACAAATTATAGACACATTAACAAATTAAAGGAGAGAAAAAAATGATAATCTCAATTGACGCAGAAAAAGCATTTGACAAAATCCAGCACCCTTTCTTGATAGAAAACACTTCAAAAGATAGGAATAGAAGGAAATTTCTTCAACATGGTAAAGGGCATATATGAAAAACCCACAGCTAACATCATGCTCAATGGTGAAAGACTGAAAGCTTTCCCTCTAAGATCTGGAAAAAGACAAGGATGCCCACTTTCAGCAGTGTTATTCATCATTGTGCTAGAAATCCTAGCTAGAGCAATTAGGCAAGAAAAAAATAAAAGGCATCCAAATTGGAAAGGAAGAAGTAAAACTTTCCCTATTTGCAAATGACATGATTCTATATGTAGAAAGTCCAAAAAGTCAGCAACAAAGCTACTAGAGCTAATAAATGAACACCATAAAGTGGTGGGGTACAAGATCAACATGCAAAAATCAGCACTGTTTCTATACACTAGTAATGAGCAATCTGAGGAGGAAATGAAGGAAAAAATTCCATTTACAATAGCAACCAAAAGAATCAGATATCTAGGAATAAATTTAACCAAGGATGTAAAGGACCAGTACTCAGAAAACTACAAAACATTGCTAAAATAAATCAAAGAAGACGTAAATAAATGGAAGGACATCCCATGTTCATGGATAGGAAGACTAAATATAGCTACGATGTCGTCTACCTAAATCTATTTACAATACAATCCCAATCAAAATTCTAACAGCCTACTTTGCAAAAATGGAAAAGCCTATTATCAAATTTATTTAGAAGGGTAAGGGGCCTGACAGCCAAACCATCTTGGAAAAGAAGAACATAATTGGAGGACTCACACTTCCTGATTTTAAAGCACATTACAAAGCTACAGTAGTGAAAACAGCATGGTACTGGTATATGATAGGCATATTGACCAATGGAATCAAACTAAGAGTTAAGAAATAGACCTTCATATGTATGGTCAATTAGGTTTTAACATGGCTGCCAAGTCCACTCAACTGATACAGAACAGTCTCCTCAACAAATGGGGCTGGGAGAACTGGATATCCATATCCAAAAGAAAGAAAGAGGACACCTATCTCACACATTATACAAAAAATTAACTCAAAATGAATTAAAGACCTAAATATAAGAGCTAGGACCATAAAACTCCTTGAAGAAAATATAGGGAAGCCTCTTCAAGATCTTGTGTTAGGCACTGATTTCTTAGACTTTACACCCAAAGCACAAGCAACAAAAGAAAAAATAGATAAATGGACCTCTTCAACATTAAAACCTTTTGTTGCTTCAAAGGACTTTGTTTAAAAGGTCAAAAGACAGTCTACTCAATGGGAGAAAATATTTGAAAGCCACATATCTGATAAGGGTTTAGTATCCAGAATATATAAAGAAATCCCACAACTCAGCAATAAAAAGACAAGCAACTCTAAAAGATATGAGCAAAATACTTGAATAGACATTTTTCCAAAGAGGAAATACAAATGGCTGAAAGCACATGAAAAGATACTCAACATCACTAGCAATTAGGGAAATGCAAATCAAAACCACAATGAGATATCATTTCACATCTACTAGAATGGCCACTATTAAAAATATGGAAAACTACAAGTTTTGGAGAGGATGTGGAGAAATAGGAACCCTCATTCACTGCTGATGGCAGTGTAAAAGACGTAGCCTCTGTGGAAGACAGTTTGATGGTTCCTCAGGAAGCTAGGTATAGAATTACCATATAGCAGATCTTGGCAATCCTGCAACTAGGTATATACACAGAAGAACTGAAAGCAGGGACACAGACATTTTCACCCAGATGTTCATAGCAGTATTATTCACAATTGCCAAAAGATGGAAGCAACCGGAGGGTCCATCATCCGATGAATGGATAAACAAAATGTGGTATGTACATATGATGTAATATTATTCAGCTTTGAGAAAGGAATGATGTTGTGATGTAATGCTGCAATATGGATGAACCTTGAGGACATTATGTTGAATGAAATAAGCCAGATCCAAAAGGACAAATATTATATTATCTCACTAATATGACCTCATTATAATAAGCAAAGTCATAGAGTTAGAGTCTACCATATAGATTATCAGGAGATAGAATGAGGGTAGAGAATGGGAAGCTGATGTTTAATTTGTGCAGAATTTTTAATTAGGTTGATTGTAAATGTTTGGAAATGGATAGAGTTGACAGTGGCACATTATAGTGAGTGTAATTAACAGCACTGAATTATGGGTGTGAATGTGGTTGAAAGGGGAAGTTTAGGGTCATGTATGTCACTGGAAAGAAAGAGGGTAAAACATGGGTCTGTGTAACACAGTGAACCCTATGGTGGATGATGACTGTGGTTAATGGAACAAATATAAGAACACTCTTCCATGAACTAGAACAAATGCACATTGCCATTACAAGGTGTTAATAATAGGTGGTATATGGGAACAATAAACCTAGTGCAAACTATCATCGGTGTAATAAATGTATAATACCTATGCTAAGTGTCAATAATAGGGGTTATAAGGGGTGTGGGGTTTTTCTTCTTGGAGTAATGAAAATGTTCTAAAATTTACTGTGGTGATGAATGTACAACTCTGTGATTATATTGAGAGCCATTGATTGTAAAGTTTAGATGGATTGTATATGTGTGAATATATCTCAATGAAATTGCTTAAAAAAAGAGAGAAGCAGCAAGTACAATATGAAAAGTGCTAAATAAAAGGAAATAAGAGGTGCACTGGCTATCTCTAGGAGGAAGTGATTTGACTTGAGGGCGGTGGTTTTGGAAAAGCTTCATGGAAGAGATTATTTCTGAGTTTAATTTGAAGGATAAATAGGAATTTGAGAAATGGCCAAGAGAAAAAGTACAAGTTCAGAAGTGTGAAAGAACAGCAGATTTAGCAAACAGCAAATAATATTGCTGGAAGTTATGGTTCAGGATCTGCGGTCGATGTGGTAAGTAAGAGCTTGATCATGAAGGATCTTGAGTTCTGTGTTAAGGAGTTTGAACTTTATCTGGTGGGTGATGTGGTCAGATTTGCAAACAGAAAGATCATCCTGGAAAGAATAGATTGAAACAGGGTTAGAAAAAAGCCATAGAGACTAGTGGTGAGATTATTGTAATGGCTCAATTTGGAGACCGCTGATGAAGGCTTAAACTGAGATAGTAGACACAGAGAGGATGAGATAAATTTTTTAAGTTTTTAGGAAGTAAATTAAACCAGTCTTTGAGATCACTGGGATGCAGAAAATGAGAGAATGTTATCAAGAAAGTGAAACACAATGTACAGAATGGGAGAAAATATTTGCAAATCATATATCTGATAAAGAGTTAGTATTCAGAATATATGAAGAATTCTTGTAACTGAACAATAAAAAGATAAACCACCCAATTAAAAAATGGGCAAAGGACTTGAATAGACATTTCTCCAAAGAAGATATACAACAAACACATGCAACAAACACATGAACAGATGTTCAACATGATTGGTCATTAAGAAAATGCAAATCAAAACCACAGTGAGATACTGTTTCACACCCACTGGAATGGCTGTAATTTTAAAAAGGGGAAAAGTGTTTGCGAGCATGTGGAGAAATTGGAACCCTGAGACATTGCTGATGGAAATGTAGAGTACAGCTGCCATATGGCCCAGCAATTCCATTCCTAGGTATATACTCAAAAGAATTGAAAAACAGGTACTCACTAAATATTTGTTCAAGAATATTCATAGCAGCACTATTCAAAATAGCCAAAAAGTGGAAACAACTCAAATGTCCATCAGTGGATGAATGGATAAACAAATTGTGGAATATATATATAATGGAATATTATTCAGCCACAAAAAGGAATGAAGTACTGATACATGCAACAACATGGATGAACCTCTAAAACATTACACTAAGTGAAAGAATCCAGACACAAAATGTCACATATTGTATGGTTCCTATTACATGTGATATCCAGAATAGGCAAATCCATAGGGATAGAATGGAGATTAGTGGTCCCAAGGGATGGGAGAAGGCATGATTACTCAGTGGCACAGAATATTCTGAGGTGATAAAGTTTTGAAACTCAAGAGAGATGGTGTGAATGTACTAAATGCTGCTGAATTGTACACTATAAAATGGTTAGTTGTATGTTACATGAATTTCAGCTCAATTAAGAAAAAGATTTGGCAAAGCTAGGTCATAAGTACCTGCTTTTCGTTATACTCTTATATAGGCTTTTACACATGCTTGCAGTATTTCATACTTAAAAAGGACCAATAAATATACCATAACCTTTCTGGGAGCAGCAATTATCAAGGGTTATAAAAATGTACATACCCATTGACTCAGCAATTCCACTTCTAGGTATTTGTCCTGGGGAACAATAGAACAAGTACATAGAATTAGGGTATTGGTGGACACATTGTTTCAATATTGGAAAACTGGAAGCAACTTATTTACCCAAATAATAGAGAGCTGGTTAAATTAATTTTGGTATGTACATTTGTGAGCCATTTAAAATGATGGTATGGATGGAGTTATACCAAATAGATCTTGATGCTCACAGTGCATACTGCAAAAAAGAAGCTTACACAGCAATGTAATCCCTTTTGGGGAAAAGATGTATTTTTATGGAGGGAAAGTCTACAAAGATATAGCCCAAAATGTTAAAAATGTAGTTATTTGGGGTTAATGTGATTATAAATGATTTTTGTTTTTTTTCTGCCTTACCTGTATCTTCTACAGCTTCTGCAAATAGTATATACTTTGTAATAAGAACTAAAAATTAACTCTTTAGGATAATTATAGAGTTATTCATGAAGAGGAAATATAATAATACTTTATTAATGTTTAACATAGGTTAATGCCTAACATTAATTTATTAATTTCATTATCAGCAACACCACCCCAAAATGTAGTCTCCCTGTTCAACAGTTCTCTGTCTTATTGCTCTACCTCCTCTGAACTATTACTCTAATCTCCAGGCTTTCCTCTGTTTTTACCCTCTGGTTGTGCTTTTCTGTTCTGCCTACCTGCCAGGGGTCAGCAAACCATGGCCCTTCTTCTGCCTCCCTCCATTTACCAGAAGTAACCCCAGATATCTTGCAGTTTCTGTTCATTCTTTGTTTCTCTTACTGGGCCTATTAACCTGTCCTTCTAAAATTTAAGTTTCTAGCTTGATCTGAGCCAAATATAATGTTCAATCGTTCTATTCATCATTTTCTGATGCTTTAATACATTTCCCACAAGAGTTATTCTAAATATTTTGTGCTTTCCTCAATCTTTCAGTCTCCTTCTAACCTCCCTATTCCTTACAGGTAACTTCACTTCCTTCTTTACTATACTGAGAAAATGACAGCATCAGATGCAAGTTTCTGTATCTTTCCTCTTTTTCTCCCAACATCTTCATTTTATCACCTTACCTTTCTTCTGCTTTCAGAAAAATGTGATCCTCCTCATTTCTAGGGCTAGCATCTTCCCCCTCCTGTTCTTGAGGCCATTCCTTACCATTCCTCCAGACTCGTGGTTCCTCAACTATCTGTTTTTTTTCCTTCTCCAATATTTTTGATCACTTTGGCTTCTTTTCCTTTCTTGGATATGTATAGATCTCCTCAACTTAAAAAAACAAAACTACAACAACAACAAAAAACTGCCACTTGATCCTTCTATATCCTTTAGCCTTCTTTCTGTTTTTCTTATTACCTTTATGTCCAAGCATCTCTAATGAGGGATTGTTGCTATTCTATTTCCTTGTCTTCCATTATCTTTAAAGACAGTAGTCTTCTGACTTTCCACTACTATATTCTAGAAGGTCACTAATGACTACTGAATCTCCAAATTCAAAGGCTTTTGTCTGTTCTCATTTTCTTTGATCTCCCTGGAACATTTAATAGTGTTCCTTCTTTGAAATTATTCCCTGGTCTCTGTGACAACACCCTAATCAGAGTTCTCAAGCCTCTCAGGCATCTTCTGGCTCCTTCAAACCACTAACATGAACTCTCCTTAGAATTTTTTCTTCAATCCTTTTTTTTTTTTTTTTTTTGGAATAAAAATCTCCTGAAGATTTTAATTTATTTTCGACACTTACCCTTATGTTTATAATGTCAGCACCTATCCTTCTGACATTTCTTCAATGTCCTGATATCTCAAACTTCAAGATGAATTTGTTATCCTGGAATCATCTTTTTTCAAAAAAAAACAAAAACAATTTCTCTTTTCCTGCTAATGATACACCACAATCCTTCTTATCTCCCTAGTTCAAAAATTCAGTTATTGCAGATTCCTCTTTCTCAAGTGACTTTTTTTTTTAACTCAATTCCTCCTATTCTTTGTTTAAAAAATCCTTTATCTGTCACACTTTCTACTCCCACTGTAACATTAATGGAAAAATCCATAAATCCATTCCCTCTTCCCTATAATAACCTCTAAACTGACCTCTTTCCATGTTTGCAACTAACCAGTGGTGTTCTGTTTCTTTAGTGATCCTCTGTCTAGATGTTCTATCCATTGATGAGAGTGGTGTATTGAAGTCTCCAACTATTATTGTAGAGGTGTCTATTTCTCCTTTCAGTGATCGCAGTGTTTGCCTCATGAATTTTGGGGCATTCTGGTTTGGTGCATAAATATTTATGACTGTTATGTTTTCTTGATGAATTGACCCTTTTATTAATATATAGTGTCCTTCTTTGTCTCTTAATTGTTTCGCTTTTGAAGTCTAACTTGTCTGATATTAATATAGCTACTCCCGCTTTTTTCTGGTTGTTGTTTGCATGAAATATCTTTTTCCAACCTTTCACTTTCAGTCTATGTTTGTCCTTGTGTCTAAAGTGAGTTTCTTGTAGACAGCATATAGATGGGTCCTGTTTTTTAATCCATTCTGCCAGTCTGTGTCTTTTTATTGGGGAGTTTAATCCATTTACATTTAGTGTTATTACTGTAAGGGCAGTACTTTCTACTACCATTTTGTTTTTTGGAATTTATATGTCATATCTTATTTTTTCCTCTCCTTTTACCTTTCCTGATAATCTTCATTTCTGCACTCTTCTCCAACTCTCTGTCTCCTGTCTTTTCCTATCAGCCTGTAGCACTCCCTTTAGTATTTCTTGTAGTGCCGGTCTCTTATTCACAAACTCTCTCAGTATCTGTTTGTCTGAAAATGTTTTAATCTCTCCCTCATTTTTGAAGGAAAGTTTTGCTGGATATAGAATTCTTGGTTGGCAGTTTTTCTCTTTCAGAATCTTAAATATATCATGCCACTGTCTTCTTGCCTCCATGGTTTCTGCAGAGAAATCTGTACATAGTCTTATTGACCTTCCCTTGTATGTGATGGATCGCTTTTCTCTTGCTGCTTTCAGAATCCTCTCTTTGTCTTTGACATTGGACAATCTGACCAGTAAGTGTCTTGGAGTAGGTCTATTGGGATCTATTCTATTTGGGGTACATTGTACTTCTTGAATCTCTAATTTTCTGTCTTTTATAAGAGTTGGGAAATTTTCAGTGAATATGTCTTCTATTACTCTTTCTGCCCCTTTTCCCTTCTCTTCTCCTTCTGGGATACCCATAACACATATATTTGTGCGTTTCATGTTGTCACTCGGCTCCCTAAGACCCTGCTCATATTTTTCCATTTTTTTCACCATCTGTTCTTTTGTGTGTATGAATTCGAATGACCTGTCTTCCAGTTCACTGATCCTTTCTTCTGCCTGTTCAAATCTACTGTTGTGTCCCTCCATTGTGTTTTTCATCTCCTCCATTGTGGCCTTCATTCCCATGAGTTCTGCCATTTGTTTTTTTAAGTTTATGAATTCTTCTTTATGGTCAGCCGGTGTCTTCTTTATATCCTTCAGCTCTTTTGCTATATCTTCCTTCATTTCATCAAATTTATTTATCATTAGTTGCCTCCACTCCTGTGTCTCAGCTGAGCTATTAGTTTGTTCCTTTGGCTGGTCCATGTTTTCGTGTTTCCCGGTATGGCTTGTTATCTTAAGTTGTCTAGGCATCTGATTTTCTTGATTAGTTTATTTTGGAGCTTGTTTTCTGTCTTTTACCTATTGGTTTTCTTGTTGGTTGGCTTTGTTCTCTGGCCTCTGTTATTCAGTTCAACTTATTCTAGGCCTCTAACTTAGGTTCTATTTAGTTGATCGGAATTTTTCCCCTCTTGTTTTTTCTGTTTCTTGCTCTGCCTCTATGTAACCTTTTTGTGAGTGGGTCTCCTCAGATATGGTCGACCCTAGTCAGATTTTCCCAGTCTAGTGAGGCCCAGGTCTCATTGGGAGGGTATGGAGTTTTCCTGAGAATGAAACCCTCCTATGAGGCCTTTAGAATTGGTGCTTTTCCTCTCCTGTCCAGCAGGTGGCGCTGGCCAGCCCGCAGCTCCCCCACCAGTGTAAGGAGGTATGTAGACTTTAGTTATCCTGGTGACTCTGATCCTGTCAGGGGCATGGCTGACTGAAGCCGGAATCTGAATTCCAGCCCCTGGGATCTGAATTCCCAGAAGGAGGACTGCCAGTTGAGCTGGACCTCCCTCCACTCTCCCAATCCTCAGAACTCCAGTTGTCTCTCAGGGGCACTGTTCCCTTCTCCCCTTTCCTCTTTGGGGCCTCTCCATGTAGATTCCTTGGTCAGCCTGAGTTGCCAATTAAAGACGGGGGTGGAGGCCTTCAGTAGTGAATACGGAATTCAAAGACACTGTGGGTACTCTGTCTCCCCCAAGCCCAGCCTAGTCCCTCAACCTGGGCTTTCCGATGGAAAATAACCACATATATTACTTTTAGATTTAAAAAAAATATATATATATATAAAAGAAATCAAGAAAAAGAAAAAAGAAAAAAAAAAAAAAAGAGTCTCTTTTAAAAGTCTTTCCGCAGCCTGGAAGTTTTGTCAGTGTCAGAATAGAGCATTTAAAGATATGCTTTGGGCTATTGTCTGATAATTACTCTCCAACCGCTTCGGTTCCACCCCTGCCGGGGGCTATTGAAATACAAAAAGATAAGGGATCAGTGAGAAGCCAGCAGGGACAAAATGTAGGAAAAAAAATGGCTTTTTTGGAGTCTGGGAATGGGTTCCTGCTTTTACGTGCTCCCACTTCTCAGAGCCCAGCCCTTCTTTAGCACCCCAGCTCCCAAAGTTAGTTAATTAATTTGTTAATTAATTCTGCAGTTGAGGCTGGGTTGAGCCTCCCTTCTTGCCCTCAGCAGATTGCTGTTTTTTGTTTTTTTTTCCCCCCCTTTCAGGGAGCCGGCAGCAAGACAGTCTGTGAGGTCTGGGTGGGGAGGGGCGCCAGACCCCTGGTCCGGGGAACTTAGAATGTTCGCTGCGATCTCAGCTTTTCCTCCAATTCCAAACTTGTGTCCAGTGTGTGACTGGTTACTGGAGACCCCAAAAACACTGTTTCATATAGTTCTTGGGTAATTGCCAGCTGCTCTAGGGGAGAGACGAAATTCTGCTCCTCACCACTCCGCCATCTTGCCCCGCCCTCTTCACCAGTGGTGTTCTGATAAAGTGGCTTTTGCGGAGGAGAAACCCTGATATAAAGCATTTTCAGATTTCTGTGACTGATTTCAGGTGACCACTGGTTTCAAAACTGATTCACAAAATTCTTGAATATTTAACAAATCTTTCCAGCACACCATGGAAATTAACTTTCAGAGACACAGTAGGGCTGGTCTTTTATCTATATATACTATTGTTAATAAGCATATATTTTCCTATTTGTTTCTTTTGCTATATATATAACAGCTTTATTGAGATATAATTCACATATCTGTTTAAAGTGTATAATTTGAATAGTTTTTAGTATATTCGCAGCATTATACAACCACAATTTTAGAATGTTTTCATCACCCCATAAAAGAAACGCCATACCCATTAGCACTTGCTACCCATTTCCCCCCAAACTTCCTCACCCCTGAAAATCACTAATCTGCTTTCTGTTTTTATAGATTTGCCTATTCTGGACATTTCATATAAATGGAATCATACATATGTGGTCTTATGTGTCTGGCTTCTTTCACTTAACATGTTTTCAAGGTTTACCCACGTTGTACTCCTTTTTAATTGCTGAATTCCATTTGTTTCTTGAGGTGTAACTCACATACAGTAAAATACACAAACCTTAAGTGTGCAGCTCAATAAATGCTTATGTATGTATCATGCAGGTAATCACCAGTACTCCAGAAAGCTCCCTTGTGCCTCCTCCTAGTCCATATTCTCCCTTCTCAAGTTCTATTAGTTCTCTGATTTCTGTCACCATAGATTAGTTTTGCTTGTTTTTGACCATCATGTGGAGGGACTCATAGAATCTGTATTATTTTGTGAATAAGCATATGTTTTTTAGAAGCACAATTACTGTTAAGCACTCTGAGTACTGGCTTCTAGTAGATAAACAGCTTAGTCTGCAGGGAAATCTCTAAAATGTAAAACTTCACAAAAATTGTACATTTGGGTCCATGCCCTATTGTTATCTCTTTTTAAAAATGTTCTAAAGAAGAATATATATATGTTATATGAAATGATATATATGATATGCTTAGAATTTAAAATTCTGAGACCACAACAGACCCTAAAGAGATTAAAAGGATTATAAGGGAATATTACAAACAACTTCATGCCAACACATTTGACCATTTGGATGAAGTAGACAAATTCCTAGAAAGAGACAAATTACTAAATCTGACCCAGAAAAAAAGAAAATCTGAATAGATCTATATCAAGTAAAAAAATTGACTTTGTCATTAAAAATCTTTCCAAAAGACATGTCCAGGGCCAGATGGTTTCATTGGTAAATTCTATGAAACATTTAAGGAAGAAATAATACCAATCCTACCCAAAAACTTCCAAAAAATGGAGGAGGGAGTACTTCCCAACTTATTTTATGAGACCAGATATCAAAGCCAGACAGAAACATCACAATAATAAAAGACTACATTCCTAAGTCCCTCATAAAATTAGATGCAAAAATCCTTTACAATATATCAGCAAATTGAATCTAACAACATATAAAAAGGTTTATGCAACATGACGAATGGGATTTTGCCCAGGAATGCAAGGTAAGTTTAACATCCTAAAATCAATGAACATAATACACCATAATTAATAAAATAAAGGACTAAGCCATAATATTACTGTTTCAGTAGATGCAGAAAAAGCACTTGACAAAGTCCAACACTCATTCATTATAAAAATTCTCAAAAAACTACAAAAAGAAGGGAGATCCCTCAACTTGATAAAGGGCATCTGTGAAAAACCTATAGCTAACATCATACTTTATGTTGAAAGACTGCATGCTTTTCCCCTAGATTGGGAACAAGGCAAGGATTTCCGCTTCTATTCAGCATTGTATGAGAGAGCCTAGCCAGTACAATAAGGAGGAATAAAAAGAAAATTAAAGGTGTCCAGATTGGAAAGGAAGAAGTAAAAGTGTCCTTATTCACAGATGACATAATGTCATATTTAGGAAATCTTAAGAAAAAGAAAAAAAAAACCTAATAGAATAAGATTAGCAGTCACAGGACATAAGATTGAGGCAAAAAAAATCAGTTGCAATTATGGGCACACACACATCAGTTGCATTTCTATATATTAGCAATGAACAATCCAAAAATAAAATTAAGAAAGTTTCATTCACGATAGCATCAAATAGAATAAAAAATACTTAGCAAAAAATTTAACACAAACCCTTAAGTGAGGCCGTATATGGAGGGAACAGCATACACATTCTTATTTCAGTTTTGCCTCTGAGTAGTGTGTACAATTCATATAACTTCTCTGAGCCTTGTTTTCCTCATCTTTAAATTGAGGATAGTAACTATAGTATATTTGCCTTACAGGTTTATCATGAGTGTTAGAACATATTTACAGTGTAAAGCATTGCACAGTGTTAATTGTACTTAAAAAAGTCCACAGGAGCTGTTAGTGTTTCCAGTCCCATAGTTTAAGTATGAAAATTACTTACAAATCTGGCAATTTCTTCACATGGTAAAGGGCTGACTCTTCTGCCATGCTGTAGAGGAGCCGTTATTCTGGACCAGGTAATAGGGACTCTGCTTAGGCTCTGTCAGATTGCACAATCTTACCTTAAAATCACCAGCCAGACATTTATCTTTCATGCCATGATTTACCCATTTTGTTTAAAGGTTGCAACTTCAACTTAACATTTTTAAATAACCTTTTTTTCCTGATTAACTGATTGTTCTATAAAGTTGCAATTTTTCAAGTATTTCAGTTTGTACCATTGCATTTAACTTTGTTTTCCTTCACTTTCCTCTTTAAGGGCTTACGGCAGCCAGCTCCTTTTTCTGATGAAATTAAAGTTGACTCTAGTAAGCCTTATGTCAGGGTAACTATGGAAGAAGCCTGCAGAGGAACTCCTTGTAAGTAAATGCCTAATTAACTATATTGTTGTTTTATTATTGTTTTCAGCATTAATTATATTTACCAAATACACACTTATTTTCCATATTCTTCTTTCAGTTTACCTGTCAAGGCTAGTGGTGGTGGAAGGGGTATTCCTCCCATCTGTCTTGCTCTTATGTTTGGGAGGGTAATTCTCCATAAATTTTCATTTTTGTTTTATTATTACACTCTTGCTTCCTGGGATATTGTCATAGCTACAAGACACAGTGGAGCAGAGGCAATAAGATATTAAGCCAGGCTGGATTATAATATTGTTTATTTTTACAGAGATCCAAAAAAAAAAAAAAGTCAGTGTTGTCACATTTTTAGTACCTTCAGAATTATCCCAACACTCTTCCCACATTCTATGAGTCAGTACCTTAGCTATGATGCTGCTGATTAATGAAGAACAGAAATATCTGAAGTTGGGAGATGTCCATCACTTAATTTTATCTTTATTGATATAATTTTCCATATTTTTAAAAGACTCATTATTTTCAAAGCCCATATTCTTTCCGTTTTGCTTACTTTACATCATTATTTAGCAATTTTTTAACACATAAATTATTAATATGTGTTCCAGGTACTCTATTTTGGGAAATTGGCTTAAGCCATGAATATGTGTTATGAATGTACAATCCTGGGGGTTAGCTGTCCTTACTTCTCTGTAAATTCTCCAATTCTCCCTTTTTTTTCAATCCCTTTTCATTTCTTCCGATTACTATGGTAAGTCTTCTCTCTACTCTGTAAACGTAAGTCTGGACTTAAAACCAGGTAAGCAGGAGGGAATAAGAGGCAATTGTATAGCCACAAATCCATACATTTCCAGTGTATGGAAAATATTTATGGTTACATTTTAACTGTGTTAATGTGTTTGTTCTCTGTTGTAACTGAGGACTTGTTATATATGAATAGAAATTACTGCTGGACAGTGTGATGCTAGGGATTATAGTTTTGGGGTCCTCAAAAAACAGGCTAATACCAGAGAATGCTTTCCTTTTGCAAAAGAGTTTAGTTAGGTACAGCTCATGTTGATAACAACCCTCCTGATTCATGGTATGATTTTTGGGTTTGGCTCCCCTTACTTGAGTAATAGATAAGCGAATAGGGCAGGATAAAATGACAAGGATAGGCTGAAAACACAGTCTATAAATAAGAGGTCGAAATGGTGGCAGGTCAAATTTCAGAGTGCCAACAGACAGTACAAGGGTCACGTTCAGACATGTGACAGTAGTACCTATTGAAGACAAGAACTTTTTACTTAGTCACTAGTGACATACATTCAGAATTCAGTACCTCGCTCAGATCTGATCAAATTAGTTATATCACCAGCTTGATGCTAATTTAGCCACATGCCATTTATGGTACATAAGTATGTATATTGTTCTCAAGTTTTGAAGCGTATAATTACAAAGCGCTAACTAATAAATTAAAATTTTTTAAATTTTAGAATGGAATTTTACAAGTAAGTCACCTTTGAGATTATCTACTTCATAGTCTCTTCATTCTATACATGAGGTAATTAAGGTCCATAGAGACTAAGAAGTGAAGACTCCCCCACTAAAACAGATAATTAGTTGATAGGATTGGAGCAAAAACCTAGATCTTTCCAGCCCTCTGCTTTTTTCACCTTGGAGTGGTGCGACTCTTTGTAGACATTTGTTATAAATAATAGAAGACAGCTGCAAAATGATTATATTTTAGGTAGAACAAATAGTAAAAAATTAGTGTGTAAAGTTTGTCAGTTTAATTTGATCTCTAGCTTTTCTCCTACACCTCATTCTCTTTGCTCTGTTTTATGTCAAATAACCAAGTAACTGATTGTTCTCATGCCAGTGCAGGACAAGAACTAAACCAACATAGAACTTACACATGTTGTAGTTAATGAATTTTAAACCAGTAACTGTGATAAGGGGGCATACTATCCCCCACCGGCCCACCCAGCTTTTCACTAGGGAGGTTAAAGGAATTAAAGAAGAATTTTATATAATCTAGTAGAAAACTTTCACCCAGAGGAAAAAACAAATATGACTTGAGAAATGAGAAAATCAGCTCTGGGATTCTTTTGGAAAATGAAAACAAAACAAAACAAAATGGCAATATGCGTCACTTGGAGAAAGGAAGAAAAAGGGAGAGACCTGAAGGACAATGGAAATCTGCTAGAGACAAAATGTTTTGGTGATAGGTATTTGGGAGAATGTATTAAAAGAGACAGTAAATGCAAACGAGGTCTGTTCTACCTAAAGTAGGACTTTTGGTTACTTAGCCAGCAGTAGTGTTACCATGTATAAAATCAGGACAATTTTGAGAGTGAAGGGGTTGTTGACATGGGGTTTGGGGGGTGGGGTGCTAATACATGCTGCACCTTGGATGAACCTTGAAAACGTTAAGTTGGGTGAGAGAAGTCAGACATAGGAGGTCACATATTGTATGATTCCTTTTGTAAGGAATACCCAGAATAGGCAAATCCATGGAGACAGAGGGTGGATTGATGGTTGCTGAGGGAAATGAGATATGATTACTTAATGGGTACAGAGTGTTTTTCTGGGGTGGTGAAAAAAAATGTAACATTTTTTATCATCCCTAGGAGTTTCCTTGTGCCCCTTTATTTTTCTGTCTCTATGGATTAGTTTGTATCTTTTGGAATTTAATGTGAATGGACTCATATAATATGTGCCCTTTTTGTCAAGCTTCTTTCACTCAACTAGTTATTTTGAGATTCATCCATGTTGTGGCCTAGGTCAGTAATGCATTCTTTTTTGTCACTATGTAGGATTCCACTGTATGGGTGTGCCACAGTCTGCCCATTGACCTGTTGATGATCATTTGGGTTGTTTTCATTTGGGGACTTTTACAAATGGGGCTGCTATGAACCGTAATGTAAAATAATAATAATAGTAATATGCTGAGACAACAGGTGTAAATCAAGTATGGTCATCTTGACTGTTAGCCACTTGGAAAACGAATGGCTTACTTTATTTTCTCTGTCAGATGTCCTAGTGCAACAGTGGCCCCTTCTGGCCATATGGTTAGTATACAAGGCTGGGTTTGCCAAAGACTTAGGGTTAAATGATAGGAAATTGAGATGTTGGCTTGGAGGGAAGGAGGCTAGGGAAACATTGAAGAAGGCAAGAAGTACATCTGGGATTGGTCAGAGAAAGAGTTTACTAACACACTTGGGCTAGTAGGGAGTGATTAGCTACATTGGCAAACAGTCACTCAATCAACAACATTCTGTGCTGTTACCACCATCCAGGAAATGTGTTTTCTTAGCTAAATCTCCCTCATGTTACTTTGCCCTTACTGTGCACTAATAAAAAAAACAACAGCAAAGTGTTCTTAATTTTGGTATTTTTTCCTTTGTATTTTAGGATCAAATAAAGTGAGATCATAGCCCCTGTGGATTTGTGTAGTAATTATGTAAATGACTTCGTGGATATGATTTCTAGGGTATAGAAGAGGAATTATAGTATTCAGAATTTGTTTTGTTTTATAGATGAGGAAAGTGAGGGTTAAGGAAGTTAAGATCACACAGGGAGGGAGCAGGTTAGCAAGCTTGGATTAAAAACCTTTTGACTCTTTTTTTTTTTTTTTTTTTTAAAGAAATTTGTTTATTGAGGGCCAGAGGATGCAAACGATATAAAAATTAAAAGCTTATCTGGCATTTAATTGACTTTTCTTCCACTACTTGTCAAATGGGAGTTGGATTTCATTTGTACATTTTCTAAGGACAGCTATCTGTTATGAAATTCTTATGCAGACGGAAACTGTAGGGCAGATTCCTTAAGCGACTCTTGGGATAATTTTTATGAGGGTGGGGGGAATTAATTCCTCAATTCTGCCTACTTCTTTCCCTTCTGTTTCATGTGTACTACAAAATAGTCATTGCATGCGATGCCAAGCCCAGCAATTAGCGACAAGAAGCCTTGGAAGCCCACTTTGCCATCTTGACACTGGTCCAGATCCTTCATTATTTTGTCCACAGCAAGAGGGTCTTTTTGATTTTCCAAAAATCCAGGGAACTCCTTCTCCATGAATACTCTCAGGTCCTCCTTTGTTAAGTAGCCTTTATCCCCGGCAAATTTGTGAAATGTAAACATCATAGTTTCCAGGGCGTGTTCCATTTGAGATGGCATTTTCGTGAGGTCTGTTGAAACCTTGGCTGGGAGGCGCGGGAAGGACGCTCGGCGAGCTGGGACGCGTAGCCAGTGAGCCACCTCTTGACTCTTAAATCCATGATACCATCTCTCAGTTTTTCATTATAATCGTGTATTGTATTTATTTCAGTTTTAAATTTTATTTCCTATATTATAAAATTAATAAATTCCCATGATTTAACATTCAAAAAGTACAAAATGAGTATAGAGTGAAATGTCTTCCTCTCACCCTTATCTTACAGCCACCTGGTACCCCACTTAGAGGCAACCAGTATTACCAGTTTCTTGTGGAAAGCCAAGAGAATAGGTTATATGCCCCTCCCCCCTTTAATGGATATATCATGTTGTATTTAACTAGTCTTCATTGAAATATAGGTTGTTTTCAAACTTTTGCTGTTACAAACAATGTTGCAATGAATAATCTTGTAAAATATATTTACAAGTATCTATGTGAAATTTCTGGAATTGGAATTGCTGGATCAGAGAGTATGAACATTTGTCATTTGTCTTTTGTTTTTTTGATAGATAATACATAATTGCCCCTCTTAGGAGTTGTGCTGATTTATATTCCTATCAGCAATATATGACCTCTTGGTTTAAAAGCTACTTTTTTTGTGTGGATAAAGCTATCTGAAAAGAGAAGTCTATAAACTGGTTGAGAACTAGTTTCTTCTTCCTTGATTCACTGCCTTCAGAATAGGAGGGAGATAGATCTTATCTCCACCTTAAGTATGGTGTATCTAATAAGGCTCTGATCCTTTTCTTCCCAGACTGATGTAGCTGCTACTATTGTTATTTTCTGCTGCTACAATGAAATAGCTCTTCCTTTATTTTATGTAGTGGGAATGAATTGCTAGAACTCTTTAGATTTATCATATGAAGCATTATGATCCATTAAATCAATTTAATATATACCCAGGAGATCATTTCCTGGCTTCTGTTTCATATGTCACTACCACTAAAAATTAGGTGACAGTCAGTTCTCTATTATTTTCACTAATGCAGGGGGAGAAAAGGAAAAGCTGTAATGAAAATTCCTAAGGTATTCATTTTTGATTTTCAAATACTTAAGTATATCACCCTCTTCTGTGAAAGCTTAACATCATGCTCACTGTAACGGAGAAATGCTTAAATAAGTTTTGTCTGTTATCATAGAGCAGAAATTGAAGGGTGAATTTATAACTGAGAAGCAACAAGTTGATAACTGGTCCACTTAGCTGCTTCCCTCCCTCTTTTTCAGTCTTACCATACTGGATCACCCCTTACTTTCTGGGCAGTGGTAGGGAGGTTTATGTTCAAAGCAGAGCATTAGTAATCAAGGCAACCTGAAAATGAGAGAGCAAGCAGCCAGATTATAGTAGGAAGTTTAAATATAAGTGAAGGTGAGGATTTTGAAGTTCAGGTCTTATTGTTGCACAGCTCTCCCCTTTCACTTCTAAAATAACTTTAAGGCAAAACAATCATGAAATTCAATTTGGTACAACCAGACTAACAAAAGGGATTAGTGAAGATGATGCCAAGATGGTATTTGTTGTCACGGATGTCTATGATGTTATTCTTCACAATCCCAGTGAATGACCAAATTAGGGTGAATACCCAGAGAACATCTTAAAGAGGACTGTGCAGGAATGGAACAGCCAAACAGTGCCATTTCCATTTGTCATATATGAAGTGTTGAATAAATGTATTTCTGTAATAAATTCTTTCCTTTGGATTTAGATGACCGGCCTGTGAGAGTTTATGCAGATGGAATATTTGACTTATTTCACTCTGGTCATGCCCGGGCTCTGATGCAAGCAAAGAACCTTTTCCCTAATACATATCTCATTGTGGGAGGTAAGAAAACATCTTGGGACTTCAGGAGCAATCCAGAAAAAGATTGTAGCAGTCTTTTTCTCTCTCCTGTCTTTTCTAACCTGAGTATATTGGCCTTTGATTTGGTTTTTAAATGAATGATATGGCACAGCCTCTCTATAACATGAAATATATGAGGCACTAGCAACCTAAACCTGGAAAGTGGTCTCATTGACCTGAGATGTCCAATATTTATCTCACTGCCTTTTAGCTGAGTTTCTCCAGTCATGGGAGCAACACTCACCCCTGTTGCCTAAAGTTAAGTACAGCATTTGCTCTAGATTTCACTTCATTATTTTGGATCAAATGAAGTATAGAGATCTTTCAAGCAAATGTTATGTGGTCCAGTTCAGAATAGGAAAACATTTTAAAAGCTTAATTGCTGCAGAAATGACAGCAGGTTCATTTCAAAGCCGAAGATCTTAGTCCCCTGTTGTAACCTCTCTTCTCCAAAGCGTGAACTTAATATTTATTGAGTGTTGCTCCAGGAGGTGTGCCTTGGATTAGGAAAAGCACTGTTACTTGGTCTGAGCAAAATCCAGAAGATTCTTTTCTGGATGGGGAGAATGGTTGCAGTCCTCAGAAAAGGAAGAAGATGGGAGAGATTGATAACTGGGGAGTGGTTAAGCAAAGGGACCTTGACTTACAACTTTATGATTCTGTGAACTTAGTCTGCAGTGATGAGCTGACGCACAACTTCAAAGGCTTCACGGTGATGAATGAAAATGAGCGCTACGATGCAGTGCAGCATTGCCGCTATGTGGATGAAGTGGTGAGGAATGCCCCCTGGACCCTGACACCCGAGTTCCTGGCAGAACACCGGGTAAGAAACTGGGCCCAATGGCTCCATTTCTTGTTCCATAATATCCTCAATTCTCAAGGCTTCTGGCTCTTGGACTAGTGTTCCACTAGCCCTTTTTCACTTCTGCCTTCTATGTAAGTTTCATAGAGGAGATGTGGTGATATTACTACAATTAATAGTCATCCCTGACATTTATATGGGGTTTGATGGTTTACAAGCACTTTTACATCCGTTGTATTTCATTTGATCCTCACAACAGCCCTGTGGAGTAGTTATTACTGGCACTTTACAACTGAGGAACAAGGCCCAGAGAGACCTAATAACTTGCTCCTGTTCACACTCTAGCAGGGCTAGGAATTGAACTCTTCGGTTATATGATTTTTCCCCACACTATAGTTGTGTCTACTCTCCTAGCATGTAGTCTCTTTAGAATATACATAGCCTCAGTCATGCTCTCTAGGAGTTCACATTCCAGGAGACAAGACAGATAAACACAGACCTTTCTTGAGTTGACTTAAATTTAGTTTGAGGGCTTTTGATTTGGAGGGAGAAGTTGTGTGGGATCAGAAACCAGGGATGTTTCTCACTTATACTTAGTGAGTTAGTATTATAAAACCCATTGTCTCCTTTTAAACCTCCCCTGTGAAAACAACAGACATCCTACAAATGGTGGCTGTAGAAGATGAGAAGGATTAATCAGGCCAGGTTGGAAAGCCTCAAGCTTGAGGAACCAGCAAGCTTATTGTTCTTCACAGGGATGTGTGGAATGTTGCTAAATTGTTCCCTGAGGCAGGAAAGAACAAAGACGGCCAAAGTGCTTTTAGAGAAATATTTGGGTAGGCTCTCGAAGCTAGGAGATACTTGTTATAACTATTTCAGATTAGGACCTAGTATAGTTCTCTAGTTTTTCTACATCAACACTCAGCAGGGAGTGGCCCCAAAGGTGATAAGCAAGATTATTCTCAGCAACACAGCCAGGCAGGTCCCAGGAAGTATGAGGCTGGAGGAACTTCCAGCTTCCCTTTTCTCCTTGTTAACAATATATCCTAAACCAAGAGTCTTGCTTGCTTCCCATTCTTAGTTTCACTTTGCTGTCTGTGGTCCCCTGACATGTTGTTCATGAGTAATTGAGATGAGTAGTTGAGTTCATGAGTAGTTGAGAGTCTCTGACAGTCCTGATGAGTGTAGTTCACACCATAGTGGCTTCTGAGAGTTGGGTATGGTGGTGTTAGCAGTTATAGTAGTAAAAGACCTCTGGCCTATTCAGGAAGTAGTAAATTAGTGATGTTTCAGCATGTCTTTCAGAAAGATTATTGATTCCAGTGCCATATCATTTCTTCTGATTCGTGTAAGAGATATTGCCAGTAATTAAAAGATAGATCCTGAAACCTGAAGGTCTTTTATGGCTTTGGGTTTTGTATTTCTCAGGAGTATAGATGTATCCATTCTAGTAAAAGGGCTGTCAGTTGCAACCAACTGAACAAAGAATTGAGCTCTTTTTCACACTTTTGGAAACTCTTATTTGACCAATCCTTATAGGTACAAAAGGGTGGGGAGATTTTCTGTCTTCTTTCCTAGGCCCTGCCCTCTATCTAGTTCACAAGCAAATTCTCTAGCCCTATTAACCACAGCATGGTGACTGGAATATAGTGTGAGGGGATCACTTCCACCAGACCAGGAGAAATAGCCAAAAAAACCTAACTGGCTAACTTCTAATGTATGATTCTTAAGAACCAGGTTGGGTGATTTGTGCATTAATCGTGGAATTTACAGGTAAAACAAAGGGAGGTAGAGAGGGGAAAGAAAGTCTGGGGCCTGGCCTTTGCTTATTTTCCTTTTTCTGGGACTGGGTATATCCATTGGTTCTTTTTGAATGACAATTATACTGGATTTTAAATGATGTTTCCTTACTTTCAGATTGATTTTGTAGCCCATGATGACATCCCTTATTCTTCTGCTGGGAGTGATGATGTTTATAAGCACATCAAGGAAGCAGGTGAGTCAGTTGGTGTGTATATCATCACTTTATGGGTCTTAGAGGCAGCTACAGAGATTAAACCATATTACTACTTTACAGAGGAAAATTTGTACTGAGAAATTCAGTTTCTTCTTTGAGGTGATATTTTTGATAAGTAGTAAATCTGAGCATAGCACAGATATCTGCCAACACTATCTAAGCACTTACTCTTTTTTTTCAACCAATAATGAAATATTTTATTTGACATACTGATTTCAATCTCACATGTATTTGCATAAAATTAATTTTTTTCTAATGAGTAACTATTCAGAATTACATGTTAGTTCCATTAATCCACTTTTCATTTTCCATTTACAATCTAAGCCTCACACTGTCCTTTCATAATCAAAGTTGTTAGCACCAGGAAGAAAACAGCTGCTGGTCCCTTTCCTTACAGCAACATAGGGATTGTGTGTACATAAAACATGTTGGGCAGGTTCATGTTTAAATCATTATTTCTATGGCAACATTTGGTTTATTAAATATATATAATGAAAAGGGTGCCATTATAGAAGAAACATGAATATATTCAGTGGCCCAGGTTGTTTAACCTGGCTGTTTTAGTAACCAGGTGCTTTATCTGCCTTACAGCTGCAATGTGCCAGAATTTACAATTTGAGTGTGGGAAGGCACCTCAGATACATCAGTCCAACCCCTTCCCTTCCATTTTACAGATGATGAAAGGTGTTCAGGGAACAAAGGTGAATGGCAAAACTGGGACAAAAACACAAATAAATATATTTATTACAATATATTCATTTATCCCCATAGACTGTCAAACTGTATTTGAATAAAATTGCCCTCTATAAGTCAAATTTTTTTCAGTCTGAGGTAAGTACGTGCTCTTGATATCTCTCTTAATTTTCTACCCCAGTCTCATTTTTTTCTTAATATTAGGGCCTTGTAGCTACTCCTTTCACTAACCTCTGGCCTTTGGTCTAATCCTCCTGTATATCATGTTAGTAGCTCCAGACTTCAGTTAGTAATAGCAGATTCTGTTTTTTTGAGGAAAGGAAGGGAATGTTGTTTCCACTTGATATCTAGTCCTACTGCCTGAGCTAACCAGAATTTCACAGTGTTTGTCCATATGTGTGTGTGTTCTTGGGTTAGGCATGTTTGCTCCAACACAGAGGACAGAAGGTATCTCCACATCAGACATCATCACCCGAATTGTCCGGGACTATGATGTGTATGCGAGACGAAACCTACAGAGAGGCTACACAGCTAAGGAGCTCAATGTCAGCTTTATCAATGTGAGTTCCACCTCTCATCACAGAATTCTCTGGCCCTACCTTACCTCCCATTCCATCTGAGCTGAGCTGTCTTTTCAGTCTGCTATAATTATCATTCCCAATTCTCAATAAATTTGTCTTGCTGATTACACTGTGCTAAAAGGTCTTTACAAAGAGAATAAAACAGAGGTAGTTTCTGCCCTTGTGGACTAGTATCAAAATATTGATATAAGGACACATAACCAATTAAATAAATAAGAATGTGTAACTTACGTAGTTCAGTATTCATATCAAATATATCTAAAACAGAGATTCTTAATCTTTTTTGATTGGGTGGTCTTTTGAAATTCTGATGAAAGCTCTGGATCCTTTCCCTGTGTGTATAGCTTCACACAACATTTTGCATGCATTTTCTCAGGGTACATGGATCTAAGCTTTTTAATTTTGATTTATGAAAGCAAAGTTTATCAGTTTATCTTAGGTTGATATTACCCTTTAAACAACCACTATACATTTTTTATGTAAATTATACCTTAATAAAGTTGATTTAAAGTGGAAAAACTGCTTACTATGTTTTCTAAATAAATAGTTTATTGGGCTTCCTCCCCTGCTCCTATCTCTGTGAATTATGCTATAAGAATAAGTAAAATGGTTTCATCTAAATATGAGTTATCTCTGCAGATAAACCCTAGCCGTTGTTATCACCTACTACAGATCTTTATTTCCCCATAAGACTCAGATATTTAAAAGTCTTAAAACTATTCCCCTTCCTCTTTATGACCTGGAAATTATGAGACTGCTTTTCATTTGGCTAAACATTTCTCCACAGAGGGTTCATATGATTTTCCCTTATCTGTAGGAAAGTTGGTAGGGCCAAAGAGTATCATCTTCATTTTGCTAACGAGAACATGACCTCCAAATACTAAAAATATAAAACAAGAAATTCTTCTAAAATCATAGAATAAGCCAGTGATAGAGGAAAAAATATGGTACAATAAATTAATTAAATGAGTAATTTTAAAATATGGTACTTCCACTTTCAAACTGTTATAGCTCACTTCTTCTTGGCAGTATTATGTAACAATCTCATTGCTGCCTATGTCTCTCCATCTAGAATGGGGTTTGGGTCATGTTGGACATGCTTCCGTTTCACATTTATATTTTGTCTTAAAAGAACTGACATCATTTTGGCTACATGCCTGTCTGTTATTGAACCTACCCTATAAATTTAGTTTAGTCCTGGGCTTCCACAATATTAGTCTTATCACACTTTTGTGTAAGATACCATCCAGAGCATACTGTATCTGTTATTTTGCTAAAGTGTAGGGTAGCTTAAAGCAAGCTGAAATTAGGAAGACTGGAAATAGTATCAACAGAGCACTTGAGCCATGTTTTTTCTTTCCCTTTTGTTGAGAAGATCAAGATGACTATTATTTCTCAAAATGGTTATCTCGTTACATAGGAGAAGAAATACCATTTGCAGGAGCGGGTTGACAAAGTAAAGAAGAAAGTGAAAGACGTGGAAGAAAGGTCAAAAGAATTTGTTCAGAAGGTAGAGGAAAAAAGCATTGACCTCATTCAAAAATGGGAGGAGAAATCCCGAGAATTCATTGGAAGTTTCCTGGAAATGTTTGGTCCTGAAGGAGCACTGGTATGTTCTTTCCCACTGGACAATTCAGGGAATTTCCATGCTGTGGAAAGAATCATAGAATCCTTCACCAGTAGGGGACATCAACATCAGGGAGTTATCTAATCTGTACCCCATATCTGGACAGAACTATATTTCAATTATCTCCAAAATTTTCCTTAAAATCTTTACAGAAAGAGGTTGCACATTCTTCCTAATAATTTTGCCAGCTCTCTATCAATTTCTGTATCTGGTGATAAGACAAGCAAGTAGCCTTTCCCAGCTTGCTTTTATTTAGATTAAAGGAAAATGAAGAATAAGGAATAGTAAAAAGAAAGCTCTCTCCACTACCAAAAGCTGCTGCAGGATCCCTGGCTAAGGTGGGAATTCTGTGCTTAAGGAGTAGCTGAGTCTTTTCAAACCAATTGCTGCATAAATGTGTAGCTATTCAGCAAGTGAGCCGTAGTTGAGATATTAGGAAGGATCTGACTATGAGGATGTTTGGATACTAGAATAGATTATTCAGGGAGAACACAGAATTTCCTTTTCAGAGAACTTTAAAACTGGGGTTTGCCCTTTTGTCTGAGTTAGTTCCTTTGTTTTTGCCTGGAGCCTGGACTACAGACTGAGTAGTCTTCTGAAAATTCCTTCAACATCGAAGTCAAGGATTTGGTGACTGCAGATAGCAGGTAGTAACCCTTAAATAAGTAGTGTAGCATAGACCACTTTAGGGAGAAATTGCTTAGAGTTATAGCTATGTCCCTCCTCTGGCTTATTGGGCCACTTTCAACATTACAGAAGGTATTTATGATAATTTGAAATTTCATATCCTTCAGTGGTAAATTAGTAGGATTCATAGGTTTCTTCTAATTCTTCCTTTTGGTCTCCTCAGAAACATATGCTGAAAGAAGGAAAAGGCCGGATGCTGCAGGCCATCAGTCCAAAGCAGAGTCCCAGCAGCAGCCCTACTCGTGAACGTTCCCCTTCCCCTTTTCGATGGCCCTTCTCTGGCAAGACTTCCCCACCTTCCTCTCCAGCAAACCTCTCCAGGCACAAGGCTGCAGCCTATGATATCAGTGAGGATGAAGAGGACTAATTTGCCATTCCTCCTTCCCTTTCCCCTTCCTCTGGCCTATCACTTTCAGAGGCTCTCTGTTGAATTCCAAATTGTGATCCCAACACTAAACCCAAGGACAACTACAAAGGAGAGTTTTGGGGCAAGAGGATCTGGGATGGGGGAACCAAACAGCCCATCCTCCAAGAGGTATCAATCGCCCACACCAAGGAGGAGGCTGACTACACCTTAGAAGCCTGTTCTGCATCCCTCTACCCTCTCCAAGGACTTTGCTTTACTGTTTGTATTCATGTGATCTTGACAGGGAAATTGTCATTTTTATTAATTTAAAGAAAATTAGTCTTTCAAATGGAGTAAGTAGAACTAATATTTTGCCCCTGAAGAGTGGGCAGAAGAAGGAAGTGGTGTATCTACCCAGAGGCCTTTTCTTCACACTATAGTGTTTGCCTTCTGTTCTGAAGCAAACTGACTTGCCAAGTCCTTTAAGCAATGGGCCATGTTGATGGGTGATTTGGGGGCCATGGTTGGGAAGGGGGTTATCGTAATTTTGATTTCCTTTAAAAAAAGCTAAAAGCTGAATAATTCAGTCAGACACACCCTAAATGTATTGCTGGCACATGTGCCAATGTGGGAAGAAGGAGCTCTGAGCCTAACTTTTCTTACTCCTTGAGGAGTTTCTTGCTGGACCCAGTGGGATCCATGAAAACACTGATGGGGATGGCACCAGACCACATGGCATCATCTGTAGTCTTTCTGCCATGCTCTTCTCAGAAAACTCTTACCCAGTTATTTGAGAGCCCTTGGCAATCTCTTTACTACAGTGTACCTTTAAAAAAAAGGAGTACTTTGGGGGTTGCTATGATTGAGGAAGGAGGACTATACTCAGTCCAATACAAACTCAGTTTAGATTAATTTCCTGCTGGGAGTAAGTCCCTGGCCCTATTACCCTAATTTCAATGATATTACCTAGCTTTTTACAAAGAATACTTTACAGATGTCTGCAGTTTGAACATGGTCTGTTAATTCATGTTGCTCAGAGCCATATTAAGTATTTAGAGAGGTTTGCACAGAACATAGAGGCAACAGCATAAGGAAACCCCTCCCTTTCTAAAGCAACAGCCTTATCTTGACCTCTTCCCCTCTTAAGAATGCTCTTAACTGGAGCCAGTGCTCCACAGAGTGTTTCTTTCCCTTTGAGATCTGCAGCTGGAAGGGACTTCCTCCCCTGCCCCTCAGCAGGCCACAAAGCATGGGTTCACATTGTAGAAGTAGGTAGCTTCACTTCCTGGCATTTGCTCCCATGTGCCTGGTGGTTATGGTCCCACCACTCCTGTTAGGTTGCTCAGGGGGACTCACCACTTAAACTGTACATCAAAGAATGCTGACACTTCACACTGTGCTGCTGAGCATGAGCTGATTTTTAAACCTGCAGCATCCTGTCTCCTCAGCTACATGACCTAGCAGATCAACCACCAGTAATCGTGTAGCTGGATTCAGGAGAAAATTGCCTATTCCAGGCCCCACCCCCTGTTACTCATAAACACCCCTTCTTAGGGTGGAGTTTTAGTGTTTTCAGCCAAGAAACCCACATTTCATATTTTTCTTGTCCCTCTGCTAATGCTGTGATCCTCCCACAGTCCCTTCCTTGAACACTTTCTGGTGAAACTGGCTCTTCTGCCTGAGAGTCAGAGGCTGGAATCATTGCCTGCCTGCACAGCAGAACTACCTAGGTTCTTAAAACCCAGATCACCCAGAGAGGCAGAGCATGGCAAAGTAAAGGAACAAAGAGGGGGAAACCTCTTGTTATCCTAATGGCCTATGAAAACTGCACTTCAAATTCTTCTCATCAAGTGCTATTTCTACTGTCAAATCTGATTCACACAAGCTTTGGCTTAGGATCTTTTTTTTGAAACAATTGAAGTTAATGTTTTCCCATATTACCCAGCTTCATATGATCACATATTTTAACTTTTCTGCATCAGGTTTCTGTCTTTGGGAATTTTGCCTATTTCTGTCTGGCTTATTCTCTCTGGTACTTGTTCCCTCGAAGCACATTTTACCCAAGGGTATTTGGAAAGGGACATGCTCAGAATGTGGTTTTCCCCCCTGCAGTCATTCCTCTCAGGTATGTTGTCTGGGCCCCAAATGCTTGAGTCTTCCTCCTCCGCTCTTTCAGTGGGCTTCTTTTAGCATTTCCTTTACCTGGAATATGAGCTCCAGGCTAATCACCTGTGAGACTGCTAGGGCCAGCATGTGTACAAGTTCTTGGAAGATTCTCCCACCCCTTTTGGTGAGCTACTGCCTCAGTCTCTAACACTAGAAAATTTTCAAATAATTTTGACTGAAGGCAAAAACTTTTATGGCAGATATAGAGATTAAACCATATTAAATACCTTGGGATAAATGTGATCCAAGGTGCTGGGCAAGGGTGGGTAGATGGAAGAAGCTGTTGGAATTGATGCATTATTTGATCGCTGACCTAATTAAATAAGGTTAGTTTGCATACCACAGACACGCCTGTAATCCATAAGTCTTCAAATATTAATGTTTGAGGCTATGGAGCTATTTCCCTGAGTTCTATACACAAGGAAACAGTCCTATACACAAGAGAACTTTAAAAGTTGGTTGGTCTCAGAGCTTCTGTCTGCAAGATAGAAGGTGGCTGGAGATAAAAGCCCCATAGCCAATCTGAGGATGTGCTATTTCAGCAATTACCTTGTGGTGACCTGGGCAGAAAGTTTGCTCTTTTCATACACTAGACTCAGGAGTACTGCAGTATTGAAGTTGAATCTTTAGAGGAATAGAAATGGATCATTTGTGCTGCTGCAGTTGCCTCTGGGAGCTAGATCCAAAGACCATCATTTTTACGAAGCTTAGGTAAGAAGGTTAGGGATGAGTGGAGGTTAAAACTCCTGAAGAGGAGAAAAAATATTATAACTTTTTTTTACCTTTTCCATTGCTGATGACTTCTGAGGCAGCACCCAAGTTACGTTTTTATTTTACTTGTGACCAGACAGGGTGTAAAGCAATCTCTGGATATTCACTTCACAATGGATCTTCACAGTGCTTTTGATACTCTATTTCTGCATTATCTTGGCTTGTGGATAACTTTTCTGGAGCTTATTGCCTTTTTAATCCTATTCCAGATCTCTTTTCTGAAATCTTTCCAAATCAATTATATTTTGCTGCTTTACTTTAATTCCCTAAAAGCCATAGCTTCTAAATTTTCTGTTAGCATACCTCTCACCAGAAGTTGAACCAGTAATACAGGTAGAAAAAAAATTCCCTTAACAATGTTTTTAACAGTATTTTTTTTAAAGCTTATCAATATAAGTATTTTTAAAGGTAATATTTTTCAAAGTCATAACAATGATTGTTTTTGTTTTCTCTCATACAACATATTGTCATGGGATAAAGAGTGGTCCCTAGCTTCTATTTTTCCAAATAAATAAGTAGAACATGTTCTTGGGATTGTGTTATTAAATATTTCCTTAAAAATAAAAAAGAAAAGATTTTCTGTTGCCAAAGTTTTATGTTAGTGTTCAGATTGAGGTAGAAAACAGAAGCAACACATTTAACATTAAATATTGGGTTACGATGACTCAGGTTGTGTTCCTTTAGATTTGAAGTGGGCCTTCCCACCCTTCTTCAGGAGGCATTGAATGTTTGGAACACAGAGACTTGATTTATTGGATTGTTTTGTAATGAGGATCCTGAAAAGAAAAAAGTGTCTTAGAAAGAAATGCTGGCCTTAGCATGAGTGTTAGCCAGAGTCCACAGAAAAGTTTTCCTCAATTGGTGTTCAGTATATTATTTTCCTGTCTGAGTGTTATTAGTTTGTTCAGAGTTATTTTGGCTCTTGTCATTTAGCCAAATAAAGGCAGAGTGTTTTACCCAATGTTCCTTTCCTGTGTTTTTGACCTGGCATACATGTGTATGATACATCTTACATATTTGGGGCTTTTACCTGTGTTCCCAATTCCCTTGTTTAGTATCCTAATTTCTCTTCTCAAAATCATGCTCATTGACCATATTATCATGGGACTCCTTTTGCAGCTTGGTGCAGAGGATTCAAAATACATTGCCCTGCAAAGAGATGCTAAGTCAGATCGCCCAGGCCTAATGTCACCATACCCTAAAGACACATCTATAAGAGCAAGAACACCTTTCCATCTATTCTCCAGAAATCTGATTTCAAGTTTTGAGCTTGTACTATTTTGCCTGGCTGAGTTCTACTCCTGTTCTTATACCAGACACTACTATATACTCTTACCCATTTTACTTGCTTTGGGAAAGTTCAGAGTGACCTTTCTATACACAAGTTTTAAGGGCTAAGGGTGGCACCCACAGAGGCAATGTACAGATTTAGAGTTTCAGATTCCATCCTGTTTGTTTATTACAAAACTTAAAATACCTTCCCCAAGCAAGATCCAAAACATTTTCATCCTATTGAATAATTCACCTTCATCTCTGTAGTCAAATGTAATCTGCCAGTTTGTGCTGACAACAGGAATCCTTCTCCAGTTGGTCAACGTTGAGGGACAGTAAAGAAATCTTATGCTCTCCTAATGAGTACAGTGTCTCTTCCATATTCCATGCCATCCACTTCAGGCTTTGCAGTTCAAATCCAGGTCTCGAGAAGGGAAAGGTTCATACCCAACCTTGTCGTCTTTCCTTCGATAGTACATTCGTGTCAACACAGTCATCAGAAAAGTCTCCACTATGAGGAGGTGGCAATTCATCACTGCAGTGTGGGAGGAAATATAATACAGGTTATGCTAAGTTAAGGAGGTGGTATCCCACCAGCAGCCCTGGCATATGATGAATTTCTCCAATTCATCCCCAAACCTAGAGATAAAATTGTAATTATACAGCAAGTTAGTGGTCGAGCCAGAATTAGAATCCAACTCTCCATCTTCTGAGATCTGAGGCCAGCATTAAAGCCCATTTCTTAGGTGTGTTTTATGTTAATAACCCTCCCCTTCCTAACTGCACCCATTCCTCTCCCAGGAGCTGAGGGCTGAGCCTGTGGCTTCCTGGGTGGGCCATCAAGGCTGCTTTCAAGCTCTGGGGTTGCAGCTCTCTGGACTATCTGATCTGAGAGGTGGAGTCAGTTTTCTTTAAGCTTCTGCTCCAGTTTTGCAGGGATCCCCTTTTTGAATATTGTGAGCAAGTCACAGTGGTCTAAGGCCCAACCTCTGGTCTAAGGCCCTCTTCCCTGAACATTCCCCCATCCTTCCCACCCCAGAATGAGATGGGAGCTCCGCTCCTATGTGCTCACCTTGAGACCTGACTTTAGAGGAAAAAGGAGGTGAACATGCAATCTGCGCGCTATTGGCCAAGACTGAGAAGATGGAGGGCTGCAGGGCAGACAGGATGAGGAGCACCTGCAGAACAGAAAAGAGAGGGGCAGGCAGGGTGGGACCATCCAGTTGCTGTGCCTTGTCCTTTTCACTGTGGAGATTTGGCCAACCTTTAGATATGTGCAGTGACACAGAGGGTTGAGACTCACACTTGATTAAACAATTACGGATTTTTAATCTTGAGTCAAATTACAATGCCATCTTCTACTTAATATTTTGTTTATATTAGAGTTGCTGACAAGAAACAGTAAGAACTGACGGTTTATTTTTATTTCCCTACCTCAGCCATGACTATAAGCACTTAAATGGATGGGAAAGGTGGATGATCAGAGAAGAGTAATTCCATCTAGCTTAAGTATCTGAAGTCCCTGCTCCTAGAATAACGGACAATTACCATTAACGTGCCCTTTTAAAATTATCTGTTCAGAGGCCCCAGGAGCATCATTTATCTTAGTACTGTTCTCTCTGAATACACTTTCCTGAAACATCAGCCTCTTCAAGGCAGACTTAGCTTGTCTAGACTTCCCTGCGGTAACCATGGGCAGCCTCAGCAATCAAATGACTTTTGCCCTTTGGGCCTGACCCTGAGTTCTTCTAGGACCCAAATCCTTTTTGCCACTTCAGTCCCTGATTCCATTTCAGGGATTTCTCTTCTCCCTTCTTATAGCCCTTGCAAGTTTACCTATTATGTACCTGAAAATTCACATTTGGGAGGCATCTTCTTAGATCAAACAAGAATGTATGTGAAATCACTTTGTTAACTATGAAGCAATCATTTTGTCTTGGAGGTAAGAGAAGGGCCTTAAAGAGACAGGAAAAATGGAGGGAGAAGGAAAATGAGGTTTGGTTAGAAGCCATTGCATTTGGTAGAAGGGTCATCTTTGGGCTTAGAGAATGGAAAATACAGAAACTTTAAAAAAGTGCCTTTGGGAGAATTTTCAGAAAAGTGAAGATGAAGAGGCAGTGTGATAAGGAGAAGGGACTTTGGTTTGGGAGTTAGGCAGACATGGGTTTACATTCTAGCCCCATTACTTCTGTGTTTTTGTGCAAGCCCTATAATAACATCTCTGAGTCTCAGTTTCTTCATTTGTAAAATAGGAATAGTAATGACTCCCAGAATTATTGTGAAAATTTAAATGTAATGTATGAAAAATGCCTGGCACATGATATAGCTATGATAATGCTGATGCTGTTAGTGGTGGTAGATTATAAGCTTTTAGGGTTTGAGGAAATAATGAGTATAAAAGAAAAAGTTAAAGAAAAAATAGAAGAACTTAAAGTGCATGGAAAGACAAAAACTGGGAAAGGGCAAGCAGGGAATAATTTTCTAAAATCTCATTGGAAACCTGAAGCTTAAGAAGAAGATTCCTAGATCCATTTTTAGCCTTTATTAGTCTCATTTCCCAACCCCATCATTTGTAGCTCTGTTAACCATCCATTTTTACCCAGGGTATAGTTAGTTACCTGGAACAGCACAAATTTGGCTCCTATGTTCTGTTCACCCAGATGCAGCTTGGCTTGGCGTAAAAGGATGCCCAGGCTCCAGAGGGCCAACAGGGTGGACACACCGAGGAAAGTGTTGATCCATAGAGCTGTGCTCGTCTCAGAAATCTGGTGGCAGGCCAGAAAGCAGTTAGGGAGGGAGGGAAGCCCTTCCTCCTTTTTTTTACTTCTCTGCTGTGGTGGGAAAGGTAATAGACAAGCCCCAAAGCCTTGGCCTATTCCAGTGTCCTCCCCACCTGAGCTCTACCATTCCATGGCTCCTCTGTCCCTGGCCCTGTGTAAGGGAATATTGGGTCCAGCTATTACTTCTAGAACTCAACGGTACTAAATGAGTCTTGGACTTTGCTGCCCCTTGCTCCTGGCTTACATCTGCTGGGTCATAGATGCCATCAGGGATGAGAAACAGGCCCACCAGGACCAGCGTTATCTTGAGGAAGGCATACTGGAATGGGCCAAACATCAGCAGCCGAAGCTTCTTCCTGAGCAGGGAAGAGGGTTAAGAACATGGACCCACAAACCACCCACTCCAAGACCTTACAGCCCCTTCATTGGGCTCCTAGGCTGAGGCTTGGCTGCCATCATAGTCACTAAAATGGTTAAATGGATGGAGACACAGGGAGAAACCAGAATATTGAGCTCATTGGGAGCCTTCCTCCTTGCCTTCCCTTCACCCTCAGGCCAGTATACTTCCCTTTGAGAAAGAACGATCAGTGTTGATCTCAATCTCATTAACCAAAATGGGCAGATGGGATTAGTAAGTGACTCAAAGTCCAGTTTGCTCTGTGTGGCTAAGGTTTGCAGGGTGCAGTGAGCTTAAGTGATGGGAACTTCAGAGGTCTCCTTCCTCTGCTCCCATCTTCCCTTGTGGTTGGGTACCCATCAATGCAGAAATTCAGAGGGAGGGTCCTGACCCTGGTATGCCCACCCTTTCATTATTGACTTTGTTCCTTATAAGTCCAATTCCTATAGCCTCGAAGCAGGACTTAGAGCATGGGAGGAGGTTCTTGGGAGAGTGCAGGAAGAAGCTGACCTGTTCCCTCCCTCCCGCCTTACCTGGTGAGCATAAGGGGGGGACAACAGGGACAACAGCAGCAGCAGGGGCCTGTGTGGGTTCTCACTGGGGTGTCCTTCAGTGTCCTCAGTACTGCCTCCTTCCCACCAAAACCTTCCACTATGACCAGCATCAACAGGTAAAAGCATACTGAATAAAACCTGGGGTGGAGAGAAGTGGGACCAGGAATACATAGAGGGGTAGGTGGCAGCCAGTGGCGGGGACACCCCTTTGCTGCCAAAGAGAGTTGGACTGCAAAGGGAGTTGGGCTTACTAAGGGGAAGATAGTAGGGACTAGGCATTCTGAATGTGTGAACCCAGAGGAGTGAGAGAGAGGGCAGAGGGAGGGGAATTTCATGTGGAAACACAGAGGTAACTGAGGAATGTGCCCAAATGAGGCATTCCCTGAACAGAACCAGAAGTTCAAGAGACCCCAATTAGCAAAAGCTGGGAAGGGCTAGATTCATGATCAATTGGCTGGCAAGGATTTACAGAAGGGATAGGGTTTGGAAATAAATGCCAACTCTGAGTCCAGGGTGAGTGGGGAGCAGCAGGGGACCCCAGAGGGATACGCAGCGGACAGATAGGGGTTGGGCAGGACACTTACGAGGTGATGGCCATGTCTACAAGCGTGAGGGAACGAGGGATCCAGAGACCAAAGCAGGAGAACACAGACACTACCTGTTTGGAGAGGAGCAAGAAACCAGTCAGGGAAGGGACGGAGACTTTGTGCTCACCCTCTCGAACCTTTTGTGGTAAGGATCCAAAGAAGTAAAACCTAAACATTTGCAGGCGCCATTACTTAAACGTTGCCAGCTGGGTGGACTTAAATAAATCAATTTTATTTAAAAATGTTCTTAAAATTCAGCTTTCAATTCCTTTTATGTCTAAGGTTGGAAATGGCAAATCACCTTGAGTCAGGCTCTTAGGTAGGCTCACCCTGTACCCCTGGTAGGAGTAGGTAAATTCATCCCTCAGAGTAAATGAATCAAGATCCAATCCCTTCCTTTTATAATGTCCCATGTGTTATTAAAACATCTTTGATGGACTGAGTGGCTCAAGGCAGATGTCCAGCAGGAAAGGACCTCAAGGGCTCCACTCTCTACCCCAAACAGACACAGAACTCATCAACAGAAGTCCAGTTTTATAGACTAGGAGCAAACCAGAGAACATAATGGCTGTGTGAGCGAGTTTAAAAGGACTACAGCTTAAAAGTAGGGCTGAGTATGACCCTTTGGGGGAAAAATTCTTTCCCTCCTACACCCTGAGGAACCATTATCTGCCTGTACAGATGGAGGCTTGCTTTTAAAAGCAATTCTGTGGCCAAGGAGGGGGAGGAAGAGAAGGGGGTGGGGCTGCTAGTGGGCTGAGCAGGTTCTCCAACAACCACTGTGGGCTCTTAGTTTCTCCAGCAGTCTCTGCAGGCCCCTAGAATTGGAACACTCCATCCAGCTGCCTGTTGGAGGTCTAAATTTGGAGTCCTAATTGCAAATGAATATTAGATCACAAACCTCCCTGCCACCCCTGCTTCCCAGTGGAAGAGACAGGCAGCCCTTCGCTGACATGAGTTGTTAAATTCAGAGGAGTTATCAACATGGCCCTTGCCTCCTCTCCAATCCCTCCCATGGGATAGCTACAAGGGCACTCACCGTAGGTGCAGAGCTACTCCAGAGCAGCGTCCTCCTCTTGATGGGACAACAGGTGTTCTTATACAGGTAGACTGCATCCTCCAGGTAGATGGCGACCGAGCCCAGGGTAAGCATGGTCAGGATGCCTGTGAGAGCAGATTCCAAGGGGCCCAGGGCTGGAATACAAGGAGAGGGCAGAATCCAGTGAGCCAAAGGCCAGGATTGAGGGGGAGAAGATGTGGGCTTCCTCGTCACCTCCACTTGGACCTAAATTGCCTTAATCATAGCTAGAATTATCTGGTGTTGGCTTCAATCCATGCAAAGGAATGGCTATCTCTTAGATGTAGAGTATTCAACATGTGGCTTGTAGGCCAAGTAGAGCCTACTGAACCACAGTGAGCCTTGAGGGGTTTTTTGTTGTTGTTAGTTTGTTTTTGGTTTTTATGCCAAATGAGTCTTTGCATAATTAGCAAAATTTTCAAGGGTCAGAGGGGCTTATTCACTTGTCTGCCTTCAGTGCCAGGTGTTGGGCATGGACCCATTAACAATTTTAATTGCAGCAGAACATAATTAATGGTGGACTCAAGAACTGTCTCAGTTTGATTCCACCAAAACTGAGACATCAGGAAGGTACTTTAACAAAAGAGAAATGGATACACATAAAGATTCCAAGTTGTTGGAATCATGCTTGGCCTCATTAAACATAATCCAGAGGCTCTCCAACTTCATTGTTTATTTCAATCCTTTGGGGAGTTGTTGAAAAGCAGCTGTCCAGACCCCTCCTTCAGAGATCCTGCTTCAAGAGATCTCGGATGGGCCTAGTATCTGGCATTTTTAAAAAGCTCCCCTGATAATGCTGATGTTCAGAGGATAACACTTTGACAAACACCGGTGAAGTGCCTCTAGCCTCCCCATTGCTTACAGGAAAAAATCAATATGTTCGCACAGTATGTGCTTCTGAACATGTAATCCACAAACTTAATTAGTTTTTAACAGAGGGTTCTGTCTTAGTGAGGAAACCCCTTGACTCATTTCTCTAAATCTTTCCCCTGGACCTCAAACTTTCTCCTTGACAACTCCTAATTTGTGAGATGAGAGGAAGAAGGGGGAGAAGATTGTCAGAATCCAGTCCATTGTCCTGATGCACTGGGGGTGAAGAATGAGGAAGGTACTGGCCAGCTTGTTCCATGTTTGGGTGATCGAGGAATGTGAGGGAAGCTCAGGCAGAAAGTTATTACTGCTGAAACCAAAATAGATAGAAAAGAGAGCATACAACAGTAAAGACTGCGTTGCTTTCATCTGGGTCAGTCATACCTGGTGGCACCACGGGGAGCAACCAGGACAGATGTGAATCTGTCAAAATATCACATTTATTCCGGTTGCTCTTATTTCAGGGCATGCTTTTTTTTTCTGTGTTTCTGTTTGTTTTGTTCGAGGGAGGCCCTTTACCTCTGACCACAGGTCTGGTGACCAATCCAGAGGACCCACCAAGGGATTCCAGCCTCCCCCATTTGCTAGTGGACTTGACTCTGTCCTCATCAGCCTACTAAGAGCAGAAACTTCCCTTCCACAAGCCATCAAAGCCAAAGCCTTTCCTGGTCTTTCTTTTCCTTGACAACTCCCTCCTCCTTGAAAATCTCCCTTCTCTTGACTCCCTGAGGGACACTCCTTTGGTTCCCCTCTGAATCTCTGAGCCCTCAGTGGTCTCCACTGAGTCCTGCTCCTCTACTACACCCTGTGTTCTCAAACTCAATCCCTGCTGCTCAGCTGTTCTGGTTATCAAGATTTAGGATTTCCCGACCACCTTCATCCTCCTAACGACCAGGAAGAGCTGCTCCCACCTCCAGGACCTTATACTTGGCCTCTGCCACAAAAGCTTTTCTCCCTGAGCTCCGCATACCTGGCTCCTTCTCATTACAGAGTTCTGTGCTCAAATGCCACCTCCCCAGCCAACTTTCCCTGGATACCCTGTTCGATGTTGCCCCCCCTCTGCTCACACATCGCAGCAGGGTATTGATACATTTATTTACTTGTTTATAGTCTTTCCCCCACTAAAATGTAAGCTCCACAAAGACGGGGACTTTGTCAGTCTTGTTCTGTTTCATCTTCAAGTACCTGGAACAGTAACTGCTCTCTAACTGTTGTTAAATGAAACAAATAATCCTATGAGATTTCCAGGTATCATCCCCATTATACAGGCTTTTTCAAGAAACTAGGCTTAGTTAAGCACCTTGCCCAAGGTCACACAGCCTGGAAGCTGCATAGGATTTAAACCCTTTCCTGATGCAAAGCCCATATTCTTGACCATTACACACTCTGACTCTCATGATGTGTGTTCATATAGCTATGGAAGGAAATGTGGGGTGATATAAACTACCAAATGCAATCCTGAAAGAGGTTGTTTAAGGTTATAAAGGGGTTGGGGAAGATATTCTGACTGTTCAACATAGAGAAGCCTTTGCAGTTTCTCATAACTACTGGCTTTGGTACTCTACTCTTTCTCCTACTTGCAGTATCTTGTATCCACTTCCACAGTGCAAAAGTTAAGAAAGGGAGAGAAAGATTCCATTTACAGCCTGACACCACCACTCAACATCTAACCCATTTATTATCTTAGAAGATTGCCCTCTCCTTTATTTTTTCTGGTCTAACCCAATTTTTCCCAAAGTACATACTTTTTTAAAATTATTTTTTCCAAACACTCCTCCTTCCCCTCTCCCCCCGTATCTCCAATTCCCCCAGTAACCTCTAATCTGCTTTCCATCTCTGCAAATTTGCTATTTCTAGTCATCTCTTGTAGGTGATATATAATTTCTGACCTTATGTGCCTTGCTTATTTCAACTGAACATATGTTTTCAAGGTTCTTCCATGTTGCAGCAGGTCTCAGAACTTCATTTTTTCTTATGGTTGAATAATATTCCATTATATGTATGGAACACATTTTGTTTATCCATTCCTCAGCTGATGGACACTTGAGTAGTTTCTACCTTCTGGCTATTGTGAATTATGCTGCTGTAAACATTGGTGTGCTAGTATCTGTTTGAGACTCTTTTCACTCCCTTTGGGTACATACCTAGAAGTGGGATTGCCAGATAATATGGTAATTCTATATTTAACCTTCTGAGGAACTGCCATACTGCTTTTCACAGTGACAGCACCATTTTACATTCCTACCAACAATGCACTACAGTTCCAATTTCTCTGTATCCTCTCCAGTACTTGTTATTTTCCATTTTTAAAATAATAGCCATCCTTGTGGGTATGCAATGATATCTCATTGTGGTTTGATTTGCATTTCCCTAATGGCTAATGATGTTGAACATTTTTCATGTGTTTATTGGCCATTAGTATATCTTCTTTGGAGAAATTCAAGTCATTTGCTCATTTTTAAATTGAGTTGTCTTTTTGTTGTTGCATTTTAAAAGTTTTTTTAAAAATATAATCTGTATATTAAGCCCTTTTCCAACATGTGCCTTGCAACTATTTTCTCCCATTCTTCAGGTTGTCTTCTTACTTTCTTCATAATTTTCTTCAACGCACAAAAGTTTTTTTTAAATTTTGATTAAATCACATTTATCTGTTGTTTCTTTTGTTGTTCATACTCTTGGTATCATAATAGTGCATTTTAATATAGATATCATGAGAGAAAGATTTCTATGATCAAAGGATTTTTGGAAATGACTTAAACATGTTTCTTCCCAGCAGAACCTACTGAAGTCTTTAATCTTCTAATTTATACCATGAATTTCCAAAAGGAGATTATAGAACACAACTTGTCAAAACTTATTTTTTTATAGACCTCTGTTTTCATGAAGTACTACTTGGGAGTAATATTCCAAGGAACAAACTTTGGGAAATGCTTGTCTGACTATTTGAATACAACCATACCTTTAGCAACTAGCAAATTTCCCAATGTCTCTGGAATAGCAAAGATTACTTTTTAAAATAATAAAAACAAAGTAAGAACATTAAGATTTTGAATAAACAATAAAATATCACCCATAATGTCAGCTTTCTAACCAAAGATTATTTCCATTTTTGCATAATTGCTTCCATGGAGGTTAAGAGTCAGGAACACCTGAGTTCAAAGCAAAGTGCTGTTTACTGCTTGCTCTATGACCTTGAAAATGTTACTTAGCCTCCCATTAAAGCTCTTAACGCAGCACCTGGTACATAGTATATGCTCAATAAAAAGTAGCTTTAAAAACCATCCAGGATGAATCTGGACCCAGCATCATAGGATGGAGAACATCTTCTTGATCAAAAGGGGGATGCTAAGTGAAACGAAATAGTTTCACTGGCTGAGAGATTTCAAATGGAGTTGAGAGGTCACTCTGGTGGGCACTCTTACGCATTATATTGATAACCTTTTGTAGGTTCTAATGTATTGGAATAACTAGAATTAAATACCTGAAACTATCAAACTCCAACCCAGTAGCCTTGACTCTTTAAGACGACTGTATAACAATGTAGCTTACAAGGGGTGACAGGGTGATTGTGCAAACCTTGTGGATCGCACTCCCTTTATTCAGTGTATGGATGGATGAGTAGAAAAATGGGGAAAAAACTAAAGGAAAAATAGGGTGGGATGGGGAGGATGATTTGGGAGTTCTTTTTTACTTTTATTTTTAATTCTTATTCTTCCTGGTGTAAGGAAAATGTTCAAAAATAGATTGGGGTGATGAATGCACAACTATATGAAGCAACTGTGAACAGTTGATTGTACACCATGAATGACTGCATGATATGTGAATATATCTCAATAAAACTGAATTAAAAAAACAAAACAAAACAGAAAAACATACAGGAGCATGTCCTGGAGTCGCGGGCAACCGTGGCCGGGAGCTGGCAGCTTTGCCCTGCCCTCTGGGCCATGAGCCGTGGCGCGCCTTCGGGGTGCGGTCCCAGGAGATCCCAGTATTTTGCAGAGTCGCAGAGTCGGGTGGTGGCGGCGGAGGCCCCGGGGACTCGGCTTCCGGCCCAGGCGGCAGCGGCGGCGGGAAGGCGTCCGTCGGGGCCATAAGTGGGGGCTGGGGACCTCGTGCTCCGGTGGTGGCTCCACCGCCAGCGGTGGATCAAGCAGCCGCGACCCTGGCGAGCATCAGCTTTCCACCGCCGGGAGTGCATCTGGGCGGTGACAGCGGGAAGGTGACTACAGCGGTAGCCACCCTAGGCCAGAGCCCAGATCATTCCCAGGAGGTGGCTTACTCAGACATCAAGGCTCTTTCCGGGCCATGTACCACACACGACTATCCAAGACCTGGGAGCTGGTGGCCATTAAGAAGATTCTCCAGGACAGGAGATTCAAGAGCCGAGAGCTGCAGATTATGCCTAAACTGAACCACTGCAATATCGTGGCTAAGGTACTTCTTTTTCTAGTCCGGTGGGGAGAAGCTCTACATGTTCCAGCTCTTCCGGAGCTTGGCCTACATCCACTTCCAGGGCGAGTGTCACAGTGACATCAAGCCCCAAAACCTACTGGTGGACTCAGGCACCGCTATCCTCACCCTCTGAGATTTGGGCAGTGCAAAGCAGCTGGTCGGGGCAAGCCCAACGTCTCCTACATCTGTTCTGGCTATTACCAGGTCCCCGAACTCATCTTCGGAGCCACTGATTACACCCTGCCCTTAGATGTGTGGTCAGCTGGCTGCGTCCTGGCCAACTCCTCCTGGACCATCCCAGGAACAGTGGGATGGACCAGCTGGTGGAGATCATCAAGGGGCTGGGAACACCAATCCGGCAGCAGATCTGAGAGATGAACTCTAACTACAGAGTTCAAATCCCCCCAGATTAAAGCCCACCCCCGGGCAAAGGTGTTCAAATCTTGAACGTCTCCAGAGGCCGTCGCGTTCTGCTCTAGTGTGCTACAGTATGCCCCCTCCCCAGGCTCTCCCCACTGGAAACCTGCGCCCACAGCTTCTTTGGTGGACTCCGATGCCCCTAAACCTAGCCTCCCAACAACGCTCCCTCCCCACTCCCATTCAGTTTCAGTCCTGGTAAACTCTCCATTCAGCCATCTCTCAACGCCACACTCATCCCTTCTCTCTTGATGTCCTCGGCGGGCTCTATGGCTTCACCCCGTTAGGGTTGAGCCTCCGCTGGGCTCAGACTAGTAGCCGCCCCATGCCACAGCTACCCTCATTAACTCTTCCTGAGAGCGCCATCCACTACCCTTCCATCTGGGAGCCCCAAGGAGGGCTGGGAAGTCATAGCCCACCGTGCTCCTTCCCCGGCTGGACGTCTAGATTGGGGGCTGGGGTGAATGAATCCCTGCCCCCACCTCCAGGCCCTCCTATGTCAGCCCCACCTGTGTGGTGGGCTTTTTAAGAAGATTGTAACTGGTTGTGGGGAGGAAGAGAAAGAACTAAGGACAAGGGTTGGGGGCATGATGACCTCCCACCTCCTTGGTTCCCTCCTCTCCCCTCTCTTGGTCCCCCCCTCCCCAAGGTCTCCCCCTCCTCCAACCACTTTCCCTCCTGTGTCCCTTGCACATGGAACGAGCCGAGCCCCTGCCTCCTCCTCCCTTCCCTGGCCCCCAGAAGTAAATAGATTGTTATGATTTTTTTCTTAAAGAGAACATCAATTTGCCCAGTCCAACCTGGTCCCCTCTCCCTCCTAAGCTGTGTCTCCCCTCTACCCCTAAGGTCTTCTCCCTTCTCTCCCCACCGTGGAAGACCAGGGGTATGGAGAGAGTTCCCGAACTCTTAGTTCCCACAGTAAGGTTTGCCTGTGTACAGACCTCCAGGTTCAATACATTATCTGCATGAAACAAAACAAAACAAAACAAAACCATCATCCTGGTTAGAATGTATACCTGGTTAAACTGCAATCATACTGTTTATAAAATTTTATATTCTGTTTTTCACCCAACATTTCATCATAGCCTTTCCAAATTACTTTTTATAACTAGTTTTTAAATTACAAAATATTTCAAAAATAGAATAAGATAGTGAATATTAACATACCCAGAATCCATTTTAGTGCATTAGCATATTGCCAATTTGGTTTCAAAAATTATTTTTATTAAAATAAAGCCTTAACAGATACAGGAATAAAGCTCCTGGGTACACCTCCAGGATCCTTTTCCCTTCACTACCTCACCCCCTGCCCCAGGGGTAACTACTATTCTGAAGTTGGTATATATCTTTCCCATTCATGTTTTAATATTTGCACAGCATATGTATATATCCAATATATAGTATTGCCTTGCATTTTTTAAAAATCTATGGGAGAGAACCTAAGATGGCGGCTAGGTGAGACAGGGCAAAAAAACACCTCTATGAAAAACACTAGATAAAAACCAGAAAGTGACCGAGAATACTGGTTACAGCGATGCACCAGCTGGACAAGGTCTCCTAGTACCACAGGGGCCATATACTTGGTGAAACCAGGAGTCTGCATTCTGAAACGAGTGAGTAAGCTGGCTGGAAGACCCTCAGCCACGCGACATTGTGGGGAAGCCAGGGCTTGGCGTTTGGAGACCGACTGGCTCTTTAAAGAAAAAAAAAAAAGAGAGAAAAACCCAGGAGCGGCTGCAGTTGCGGGAGTGGGAACCACACAGTAAAACACAAAAAGAGGGGGCTGGGCTGGCCTTTCGGTGTCTGACCTGGAGGATAGTCCGCTGCAGATAACCTCGGGGCCGGGGGAATGGAGGGGAGAGCCGGAAGCTGAAAGAAACCCCACGGCTAGCAGCTGGCTCCCCGGAGGGTTGTATAAACTCCTGCCCGGGGCTGTGCCCACAGCCCAGAGCCCTGCCAGTTGTCCCAGAGCTAGGAAGGAGAAACTGTGCCAGGAGGGCTATCTTTGCATCAGTTGAGAGCGCTGCTGCACGGCCCGGTGGCCCGGGGCTTCCCTTGAGGGACGGTGCGCACTTGTGACGTAGCACGGCATTCCCTCGGCAGAGGTCCTGGAGAATTGCGGCTGGGAGGGGGGACCTGCTCAGAGAACCCAGGGACACTACACCAAGTCCAGTGGTTTGTGAGACAGCAAGGGAGAGGGTCTGAGGCTGAAATGAAATGAAGGCTTAGACTCTTGTGGTGGCCTTGAATCTCCAGGAACCTGGGGGATTTGAATATTAAACCTGCCCTTCCTCCCTGGCCACCCGTACACATGCCCCACATTCAGGGTGGATGGCTCCAGCAACACACCCAATCTGAGTTCTCCAACTGAACCCCACAAGAATCATTTCCCCACACACCATGGGAACAAGGTTGAGAACTGACTTGAGGGGTATAGGTGACTCACAGACACCATCTGCTGGTTAGTTAGAAAAAGTGTATGTCACCAAACTGTGTTTCTGAAACATTAGATTGGTACCTTTGTTTTTACAACTTGAAAGAACCCTATAAAGCAAAGCAAATGCCAAGAGGCCAAAAACAACAGAAAATATTAATGCATATGATAAAACCAGATGATATGGAGACTCCAGCTCCAAACACACAAATCAAGTTATCAGAAGAGACTCAGTACTTGGCAGAATTAATCAAAGAACTACAATCGAGGAATGAAAACATGGCAAAGGATTTAAAGGACATCTAGAAGACCATGGCCCAGGATATAAGTGACATAAAGAAGACCCTAGAAGAGCATAAAGAAGACATTACAGGAGTAAATAAAAAAATAGGAGAACTTATGGAAATAAAAGAAACTGTTGGCCAAATTAAAAAGACTCTGGATATTCACAATACAAGATTAGAGGAAGCTGAACAACGTTTCAGTGTCCTAGAAGTCCACAGAACAGAAAATGAAAGAACAAAAGAAAGAATGGAGAAAAAAATCAAAAAAATTGAAACGGATCTCAGGGATACGATAGATAAAATAAAACGTCCAAACTTAAGACTCACTGGTGTCCCAGAAGGGAAAGAGAAGGGTAAAGGTCTAGAAGGAGTATTCAAAGAAATTGTGGGGGAAAACTTCCCCAACCTTCTACACAATATAAATACACAAAGCATAAATGCCCAGTGAACTCCAAATAGAATAAATCCAAATAAACCCACTCCAAGACATATTCTGATCAGACTCTCAAATACTGAAGAGAAGGAGCAAGTTCTGAAAGTAGCAAGAGAAAAGCAATTCACCACATACAAAGGAAACAACTTAAGACTAAGTTGTGACTACTCAGCAGCCACTATGGAGGCGAGAAGACAGTGGCATGACATATTTAAAATTCTGAGAGAGAAAAATTTCCAACCAAGAATACTTTATCCAGCAAAACTCTCTGTTCTAGTTTGCTGATGCTATCAGAATGCAAAACACCAGAAATGGATCGGCTTTTATAAAAGGGGGTTTATTTGGTTACACAGCAAGCTTCTCACAATTCTTCCGGAATCATCCCCTTATCCATTTAAAAAGCCATTCCAACATGTTTGGCATTTGCAAACTCAGCAGCAAAAGCACCCCACGTCTCTGGTACCAAAATCTGTTCTAGTTTGCTAATGCTGCGAAATGCAAAACACCAGAAATGGATTGGCTTTTATAAAAGGGGGTTTATTTGGCTACACAGTTACAGTCTTAAGGCCATAAAATGTCCAAGGTAACACATCAGCAATTGGGTACCTTCACTAGAGGATGGCCAGTGGTGTCCGGAAAATCTCTGTTAGCTGGGAAGGCACGTGGCTGGCGTCTGCTCCAAAGTTCTGGTTTCAAAATGGCTTTCTCCCAGGATGTTCCTCTCTAGGCTGCAGTTCCTCAAAAATGTCACTCTTAGTTGCACTTGAGATATTTGTCCTCTCTCATCTTCTCTGGAGCAAGAGTCTGCTTTCAATGGCCATCTTCAAACTGTCTCTTATCTGCAGCTCCTGTGCTTTCTTCAACGTGTCCCTCTTGGCTGTAGCTCCTCTTCAAAACGTCACTCACAGCTGCACCGAGTTCTCTCTGCCTGTCAGCTCATTTAACAGCTCCAGTTACTCAACTTAGACCCACCCCGAATGGGTGGAGCAACACCTCCATGGAAATTATCCAATCAGAGTCATCACCCACAGTTGGGTGGGGCACATCTCCATGGAAACACTCAAAGAATTACAATCTGATTAACACTGATAGGTCTGCCCACACAAGATTACATCAAAGATAATGGCATTTGGGGGGACGTAATACATTCAAACTGGCACACTCTCCTTCAAATTTGAGGGAGACTGCCAATAAAAGACCTGCCCTACTTCAGATTCTAAAGGGAGCCCTACCAACAGAGAAACAAAGAAAGGAGAAAGAGATATAGAGAATTTTAACAGACATATATAGTACCTTACATCCCAAATCACCAGGACACTCATTTTTCTCTAGTGATCACAGATCTTTCTCCAGAAGGGACCATAAGCTGGGACATAAAACAAGCCTCAATAAATAAATAAATAAAAATTTTGAATATACTCAAAGCACATCCTCCAACCACAATGGAATACAAATAGAAGTCAATAATTTTTGAACTGTAACTCCACTATTTACTTCCTACATTATATAAAATACACAAACTCTAATGACAAATCAGTGGTTTTGAACTCAACATAAAATATGTAATTTTAGAAAACTATATAAAGGTGGGCGAATGGAGGAGTATAGGAACATAGTTTATGTATCCTATTGAAATGAAGATGGTCTCAAAGAAAAACAAGATTGTTATGGATTTAAGAGGTTAATTTTAAGCCCCACAGTAAACACAAAGAAATTATCAGAGAATATAACCATAGAGATGAAAAGTAGAGTATGGGTTAAGAGAAATGGGGGAAGGGGCAATGGGGAGTTAAGAAATGAGTGTAGGGTTGCTATTTGAGGTGAAGGGAAATTTCTAGTAATGGATGATGGGAAAGAACATTACAACATTCTAAATGTGATTAATCCCACTAATGGAAGGCTAGGGAGGGGATGGAATGGGAAAATTTAGCCTGTATATATGTTTCCACAATTGAAGGAAAAAAAGTCTAAATAGATGACAATTGAATGCCAAGGATGAGCCTGGATGGGTTTGGAGGATGGAGGACAGGAGGCTCAAAGGGACACAGTTGAGATATAAGGAAAAGGAAATATAGAATGTAAGCTTTGTATCATTGTTGAATCTCTTGTACTTCTTAGCTGTGCTTAATGGGATTGCATAAAAGAATGTTCTTATTCATGGGAAGTGTATATGTGAATTAAAGTGTTTGTTCAAGGGTGCGTGCGGCTAGCTCTCTCTCGTATGTTCAGAAGACACAGCAATAGATGATGGATGATAGGGAGGGAGGGAGGGAGGGAAAGAAATAGCGATGTGACAGTGTCCTAGTTTGCTAATGCTGCAGAATGCAAAACACCAGAGATGGATAGGCTTTTATAAAACGGGGGTTTATTTCACTACACAGTTACAGTCTTAAGGCCACAAAGCATCCAAGGTAACACCTCAGCAATCGGGTACTTTCACCGGAGGATGGCCAATGGAGTCCAGAAAACCTCTGCTAGCTAGGAAGGCAGCTGGCATCTGCTCCAAAGCTCCGGCCTCAAAACGGCTTTCTCCCAGGACGTTCCTTTCTAGCAAGCTTGCTTCTCTTCAAAACATCACTCCCAGCTGCACTCTCTTTTCTCCCCCCAAGTTAGCTCATTTATATAGCTCCACCGATCAAGGCCCACCCCAAATGGGCGGGGCCACGCCTCCATGGGAACATCTCATCAGAATCATCTCCCACAGCTGGGTGGGGCACATTCCAAGCAAATCCAACCAGCACCAAAACTTCTGCCCCACACAAGACTACAAAGATAATGGCATTTGGGGGACACAATACACTCAAACTGGCACAGACAGGATGTTAAATTTGGTGGATTGGGCTATCGGGGGAGGGGGTCAGGGTATGATGGAGTTCTGTGTATGGGGTCAGTATTGTTTTTGCAACTGTCCCTATAACTTTGAATTTATTTTAAAAAAAATCTATGTAAGTGGCATCATCCTGCAAAATGCTTTTTCCACTCATTGTTTTAGTGATTTTTATTATTTTCATTATGACAAACAGATGCTGCAATAAACATTCTGAACATGTCTCCTTGACACATATAAGAGAGTACCCCTAAGGTATAGATGTAGAATTAGAATTGCTGGGTTGTACGGGGAGGAATGTAGACCCGGCATCGTGGGATGGAGAACATCTTCTTGACCAAAAGGGGGATGTGAAAGGAAATGAAATAAGCTTCAGTGGCAGAGAGATTCCAAAACGAGCCGAGAGATCACTCTGGTGGGCACTCTTACGCACACTTTAGACAACCTTTATTAGGTTCTAAAGAATTGGGGTAGCTGGTGGTGGATACCTGAAACTATTAAACTACAACCCAGAACCCATGAATCTCGAAGACAGTTGTATAAAAATGTAGCTTATGAGGGGTGACAGTGGGATTGGGAATGCCATAAGGACCAAACTCCACTTTGTCTAGTTTATGGATGGATGTGTAGAAAAGTAGGGGAAGCAAACAAACAGACAAAGGTACCCAGTGTTCTTTTTTACTTCAATTGCTCTTTTTCACTCTAATTATTATTCTTGTTATTTTTGTGTGTGTGCTAATGAAGGTGTCAGGGATTGATTTAGGTGATGAATGTACAACTATGTAATGGTACTGTAAACAATCGAAAGTACAATTTGTTTTGTATGACTGCGTGGTATGTGAATATATCTCAATAAAATGATGATAAAAAAAAAAAGAAAAGACTAAAAAAAAAAAAAAGAATTGCTGGGTTGTAGGACACGAAAGTCTTCAGTTTCATAGATAGTATCTAATTACTCTTCAAAGTAGTTATCCCAATTTATACACCCATCAGCAGTCTGTGAGCATTCATATTTCATCACAAGTTCACTAGCATTTGGTATTATCACACTTTTAATTTTTGCTAATATGTTAGTAGTGAAATTAGTTACTACCAATTTTTACCCTGATTCTTAGCAAAATAGAGCATCTTTTTGAATAGTTATTGGACATTTAGATTTCCTCGTCTATGAATTGTCTGTTTGTATATTTTATCCAGTTTTCCTTGGGAAATTTTTCTTGTACTGGCTACTAATCCTTTGTTGTTTAGAGGTTTGAAAATATCGTCTCCCAGGTTTCAGTTTGGCTTTTTAGCTTTGTTTGCAGTGTTTCTAGTTGTACATATAGAAGTATTTTTTTTATGTAGTCAAATCTTTTCCATGATCATTTGTGTTTTCTTCTGTTTTGTTTAAGAAATTGTTCTTTATTCCCAATCATGAAGATATCCCCCTATATCTTATTTTGTAAAAATGCTTGCTGTTTACATTTAGGAACTTAATCTAGCTGGATTAAAGCTACTTTGGAGGTATTTTCATGTTTATTTATTTGTCATAGGGACAGTCAGTTGTCTGGCATCACTTTTTAGATAGTCCATCCTGCCCCAATGATGTGTATAGCGTCTTTTTCATATAGCAAGTTCCCAAGTAGGCATGACTCTATTTCCGAACCTTCTACTCAGTTCCATTTTTCTATTTGTCAGGACACTGCCTTTATCACTACACTGCTCTAATTACTAGAACCTTAATGTAAGTCTTAATTTCTGGTAGAGTAGGTTCCCTTCTTATACTTTTCAAAATTTTCTTGATCCTTCAGTCCTCCAAGTAAATTTTGGATCAATCCATTAAAAAAAAGTCCTGCAGAGATTTTTATTGCAATCACGCCGTAGGTATTTCAAAAACTGGCTATTGAGAGGCTCAATCATTCTTCCAGAATAGCTCTTTCCTAAATAACATTTAATTTAAGGAGCAACAGAGTTTACAAATGAAGAGAGGAAGGGGTTTCACCACATCCTCCAGTGGGCTCCCCTTCCTGATTCTCCCATTTCTATCAGTGTCATCACCATTGCCCAATCTCATCATTAACAGCCCCTTTTCCTTCACCTAGCATTCTAGAAATTTACCAAACCCTATCTCCTCTTTCTTTGGATTGCCTATGTTTTCTTCTTTCTTTCTTTCTTTTTCTTTTCTTTTTTGAGGATACAATTGTACTATTTTATTCTGAACAATATAAATCCAAAAGACTAAAGCGACAGGGTCTGTTTGTAGCTGCAATTGAGAGCTAAGCCCCTCTGCTTTTTTTAAAATTACAGTTTTATTGAGATATAGTCACATACCCTAAAATCATCCACAGTTTACAATCGTCTATGCACAGTACCATCATATAGTTTGTGCATTCATCACCCGAATCACTTTTTGAACATTTTTCTTACTCAAAATAAAATAAAATAAAATAAAAATAAAAGTAAAAAAGAACACCCAAACTGTTCCATCCCCCCCCCATCACACCCTATTTTTCTTTTAGTTTTTGTCTCCATTTTTCTACTCATATTTCCATACACTGGACAAAGGGAGTGTGAGCCACAAGGTTTTCACAATCACACAGTCATACCATGTAAGCTACATAGTTATATAATCATATTCAAGAATCAAGGCTACTAAGTTGCAGTTCAACAGCTTCAGGTATTTCCTTCTAGCTACTCCAATACACTAAAAACTAAAAAGAGATATCTATATAGTGCATAAGAATACCCTCCCGAGCGACCTCTCGACTCCATTTGAAATCTCTCAGCCACTGAAACTTTGTTTTGTTTCATTTCTCTTTCCCCTTTTGGTCAAGAAGATTTTCTCAATCCCACAATGCCAGATCCAGGTTCATCCCAGAGTCATGTCCCACATTGCCAGGGAGACTTACACCCCTGGGAGTCAAGTCCCATGTAGGGGGGAGGACAGTGAGTTCACCTGCCATATGGGTGCCTATGTTTTCTAACCCTTCCTTTCCTTTCCCTGTCCTGACTCAGCCTTTTGTCCCTCATCCTGGATTGGGCAATTACCTCTATTTTATATCCCTGCTTCTCAAGTTTCTTCTTCCCTGCAGTCCATCCTTGTTACTGATTACTTTCATCCAGCCACTCCCAATCTCAAAACCCCCATGGCTCCTTCCCTCTGCGGGATAAAGTACAACTCCTCTACTTGACTCTCATCAGGCCCCGCCTTACCTGCCTCTCAACTGTGCCCTGTTGTCCCACCAGTAACCTTGAATCTGGACAGATCTAGACCCTCGTTGTCTGGGGTACCTGCCTGGTCATTCTATCTCCTTCCCCCGTCAGGAATGCCCACCTCCCTAGACTCCAACCTCCAAAGCCTATCCGCCCTCACGTTTCCACCCAAAACAAGGCACCTTGCCAAACTACAAGTCCAATAATGGTCTCCACATTTTGAACATACTTGGCACTTTTATTGGCACATTTTGCAGCAAAGCAATGTGGGAGCCATTTCCAACCTTTCTCAACCTTGGCACAATTAGCACTCCGGCTCAGATAATTCTTGTTGTGGGGAGCTGTCCTGTGCACTGTAGGATATTTAGCAGCACCCTGGGGTGCTAACCATAAATGCCAATAGTACCCTCCCAGTTGTGGCATTCAAAACCATCTCCAGATGTTGCCAAATGTCCCCTGGGAGAAGAATCTGCCCCTGGTTGAGAATCACGGGTGTAAGGGAAGATTTGTCCCACCAGCTGAATTCTCAGGAGGAGGTTCCTGGAGCTGGATGAAGCAGCTATATATTGGCACTATCCATGGAGAGGCCATGAGGCATCTCTGGACACTCTCTGACAGGTGACAATTGCTCTGGTTCGGAGCATCTGAAATGAGGCTGAACATAACTTGAGAACATGCCTGTATCTGCCTCTTAATGCACCCTGTTCCCATTCTGTTGCTCAGAGAGACTCTATTCCACATGGTCACAACATCAGGAAGGAGGCAGGGAAAAGCATTAGGACACCACTGAGATACGGACTCATTAACATCTCTGTAGTAGTTACTCATGCAGTTGGAAAACAAAATAAAATTTGGATGTGAGCCACCTTTCCTATAAAGAGTCTAGGGCCATTTGATTGTTAATGCTTTAGATGTCCAGGAATAGAGACTCATCTTGTGCCTTTCACTGCAGAAAACAACTTAAACAAAAGCCATTCAGTAATGGGATCTAGTTGGCCAACGCTGTAAGAACATCTTCAGAGCTTCGCCTAAGTTTTAAGATCATTATTAATAATAATATCATCTCTCTGGAATGATATAGTCCCTTTCCCAAGAAGGCTGTTGTGGAGCTCTCCACCCCACATCCCCCTGCACCAGGAGATCCTGTGGGGCTTGGATTATCTGGATACCACCTTGAGATGTGATTTTAGTCCCTGAATGGCTCTGGGTCTGAAAAATGCTCCAGACTGCAGTGTCCCCATCTTGAAGGAGCTTTGAGGCTAGGATTCATGGAGGCCCAATGTACAGTCTTTGTCTCCTGGGTCAGGTTATCATGTCCCCCCTTTCACTCACTGACTTCTTAAGGAGTTGCTTTTCTCCAGGGCCTTACCCATGATGGACACCGGGCCAGCCGTCCTCCCAGGGCTCCCCAGGTTGGCCAATCTCAGGGCCTCTCTTCAACAATCCTTGACTGTCCTGACTTCCCTCTGGGATGCACATCTCCTCTGGAGAGTGTCCCTGACTCACCACTCAGGAGTTGGGCTGCAGTGGGAGGGTAAGAGAAGCAGGCAGAAGGGATGCTGTAATTGGTCTTCAGGATCTCCAGAAGATCAGCCGTATACCTGGAGGGACACCAGCCTTCGTTCAGGACTATGGGGATTTGGGGGTGTGATGGCAGAAGGGACACCAGTTATTAACACTCTCCGGTACTCATGGGTTCATGGAGCTTGTCCATTTCCCTTCAGGGCCTTGTTTCTTAGAGACATGCTGGGACAGAGGGAGTGGAGAGTTGGCCCAAGCCAATGGGCTGCCACCCAGGCCCGGGGCAGGTCTGGCTCTGGTGCCCAAAGAGTCCACAGTCAATTTTCTCCACTCTCACTGGGGCAGCAGCCCAGGGACTGGTGGGGAAGAAGGGGTGGGGTCCCAGAGCCAGGCTTCCACCTTTGTGGGCCCTTAGCAACAGGGATGGGTCCCCAGCTGGGGCTCTGTGCTTGGCCTGGCAGCTATGGGAAGGCTCCCTCTGGGAAATCCCTCAACAGCCCCCATCGCTGGGATTGTTCTCCCCCCAGGGTGGCAAAGCTGAGGCCCTGAGGTATCACACATTGTCCCAATCCCAGGGGACAGCCAGACCATTTCAGTCGTCTCACTGAAACAAAGCCCTCTCTGGGTGCTGAAAAATAGAGGATTTGTGGAGGGAGGAGGGGACTGGCCAGAGCAACAGGGCCCGTCATTGCCCAGCACTCGCTCCTGTCGGGAGACTCAGCCGCTCCCACTCACCTGGGGTCAAGCTTTATCTGGGTCCTGCCTGGCTCCATCTTCTCCTCCCTCTCCGGCACTGAAAGGGACAGGAGGGGCGGGCAGGGCAGGCAGCTGGGGGCTGAGGGAGGCACTCCCGCCAGGTCTTTCCGCTAGGACAGGTGGAGTGGCCGCGTCTTCCCCTCTGGTTCTCTCCCTCTTTGGGCCTCCTAGCTGACAAGTTCCAGTCTCAGAGTTCACCTTAGAGGAATTTGATCCTCTCAGCTGGCTGAGTTCCTCGATTCCTGACTCCTCCCCGTCCCTAGGTGCCTGTCCCTCCCACCTCCCTCAGGAAAATTCCTTTGGCCACCCCTTGTCCTCGCCCCCATCCTACATTACCCCCTCCACGCCCCCCACCCCCACCCCAAGTTGCCTTCCGGGGCCAGCTGGACCCAAAACAAAACTCCTCCTACCCAGGGTCAGAGTGGGATTAGGTCTTCCTTCCTTCCTGCAGTGCCCCCTGGTCAGCAATTCCCACAGAGCCTGGCTGGAACCCAGCCTCCGGCCCCCGGGAAAGGGGACACTCCACCACGGCCTTGGCTGTGCCTGGTGCTGTTGGCTTGGCATATGGAAAAGCCGGGCAAAGCCCCCGTGGGTTTCCCCAAGCCCAGCCCTCACCAGGTTCACCCAGCCAGAGAGTTGGACCTGAAGATGCAGCAAAGGGGAAGCTGTATTTAGGAGCATCTTGACAGATTTTTAAAAACTGTACCATGTTATATGCTTATGAACTATTTCGTTGGTTGGTGGTTTCACTTTTCTCTCCAAGTAGATTTGAACTTCTTTGAGGCCAAACACAGTATCTTGTACTACAACACCACCAGGTTCCTGGCATGGGGCCCGACACATACTGAGTGCTCCTTAGCATGTGGTTGCCTGATTGATAAAACCCTGAAAGCCCAGCAACAGCAGCAGCTTTCGTCTATTGAACATTTATGTGTGCCAGGTGCTATAGGAAATTCTGGACATTCCTTAACTCATTTAAACCATACAACTACTCTGAAGTAAGTTCTAGATTCCCATTTTACAGACGAGGAAACTGAGGCTCAGGTTAAGAAACCAGGTTAGATAGACAGCCAGTGGGGTGGAGAGAGAGGCAAAAGGAACCTGGGCTAGGGGCTCTGTTGAGGTTGGGGTAAAGATTTTGGAGAGTATTAAAGGAGTCCATTGGAGCACCGAGAGAGTCGATTCTGGGAAGTCAGAGGAGGCTCCCTGGTCTGGCCTGGTGAGTAGCTATAAGCAGAGGAAGTGGTTACTGTTGTGCTACCAGGAAGACTACCTACTCCTGCCCCCAAACACTCGAAATACCTCCTGGAGGATCAAGCAGAGTCCTCTCCCTGGTTTTCCCTCCTCTTAAAATACAGATTCTCTCAGGACAGGACGAGGCAGTGATCCAGGAGTCTCAGGGCCCCAATTGCAGCCCCCATGCAAGGCGGGTCATGGGGAAGGTGGGGCTGGCGGGATGCCCGAGGCAGAGCTAGGGCAACAAAAGAAAGGCCAGGGCACTGACCCGGGGGCCATTTGCCTCGGCCCCACTCTGACAGAGACGCAGGCTGACTCATCTTCCTCAAACCATTTCCACAGGAATATCCCCTGGGTCATTCATCTTTAATTGCCCAAAGCCCTGAACTTTAAACTTCCCTAAAGCAGATAAGAGGTGTTGAGGATATTCTCTGAAACTTCCTCAGGACAGAACTGGAGGATGGGGAGGGAAGGGAGGAAGGGTGAAGAGTGGGAGGAGGGCAAAAGAGGACAGCAGCTGGGCTGAGGCTCAGTGCAGCGGGGACTGGGGGGCCCCAGGGGAGGCTGGACAGTCCTTTGGATGGACACCACTGCGGGAGGAAGAAATGGCCTTGTGTGGGTGGGAAGGAGAGACTTAGCACTGATGGGGCATTTCTGCCGCACACACAGCCCCCAAGTGGCTGTGTTGTGTGTGGTGTGACACGGCACTGCCCATGGTTTGGACTGGGTGACCCCCTGACTCAAGACCAGCCCTCCATAGCTAAGACGAGGCAAGATTCTCCACTGGGCGATTTTGGAACTGGGAGACAGCTAGCTGTCAAGCACTACCTTTTAGAAGCAAGAAGAATAAATCTAGTGTTATTATTTTGGCCTAATTTTCCCCACAAAACTATATGGTAACATAATACATCTATCACTTTGGTTTTCACTTTCTCAGTATTAGGGTCATATCTGAAAGTCAAAAAACAAAAATCAGGAGTTTCATCTTTTTTTCCCAGGTGGTTTCAATCATTTTGATATTCTTATTGAGATAAAATTCATGAAACATAAAGGTCACCATTGACCACTGTGGGGATATAAGCAGAGGAAGTGGTTACTGTTGTGCTACCAGGTTTCGTCTGTTGAGCATTTGTGTGTGCCAGGTGCTACAGGAAATGCCGGACATTCCTTATCTCCCCTCCCCTCCACAGTGATTTCACATAACAGCCTACTTTTCCTCCCCCCAGGGGAGGAAAAATATATTGAAAACAAAGCATTGAAACTCTCCTCCCTGATCACTGTTGACAACAAATGTCCACACCCTTGTGTCACAAGACCCTGCCCAAACTCTGTTTTCACACCCTCCTTGTCCCAACCCTTATAACCACCGTCTTTCCCAGCCAGCCACCACCATGGAACCATATCTCCTTTAAGTAAGTCCTAGTAAACTCATGTCTAACTCCGTACCTAGTGTGTTCTTCAGTCCTGGAGCTAAACTGGGTTGAAACAATTGATGAGCACAGCCAGGAGACTGAAGAGCTGCCGGCTGCAGCAGGCATGAATACCAGGAAGGGAGAATCCATGGGGGGATACCGAATTGGCCCATATCGTCCATGTGGGAGGGGTGGCTGTCCTTTTGGACAAATGGGGACCTCTGTGAGAATATGGAGATGCCCTGAAAACTCTGGTGGGGTTGCTAAGTATTTTGCAACAGACAGCAGGACAACTAGACTTGAGTGAGAAGAAAAAGGACCACCAAACAGTGGCAACCATGGCATGGCCCCCGTTAGGAGACTCGAGGATGGCTGCCAATGCATAACAAGTGGTGAAAGCTACTGAACACTGTGTAGAAGAGAAAGTAAAACTAGAAAGAGATACACACCTTGCCCAGGCAGAAATGAAGGACCCTTTGACTGATCACCTGCTCCAAGTGGACGATCAGTTAGAGATCAGACATGCAGATATGCACTAGTCAAAGGCCATACGTTGCCTTGGGCTCAGTCTGGAGAATTTTAGCTACTCTGGGATAGGACCCCAAAGCGTGGGGCCCATAGACTCCTCCTCGGAAGAGGAAGAGGAGGAAGAATGGGAACCTTTTGACTGAATTTTAAAAATTGGAAAGATTTTAGTTATGAGCCTATGAGAAAAAAAGTTGATTTCTGTAACACAATCTGGCCTCAATATGATTTAAAATCAGGAGAGAAATGGCTCTCTGGAAAGCACACTATTATAATTAAAATTGTTCTGAAAAAGGGTAAAAATAGGATGAGAAAACATGTATTCAATCCTGTATTTTCCCCTCTCAAAAGTACTTCTGTGTTTCTGTTTCTTGACTAACTTTCTATTTGTGTCTTGTCTGCCTGTTCAATGTATATTCTTATACCTTCAGATGGTAATAACAAATTAACAAAAATTCTTAAAGAGCTCCATTTGAATTGCTTAAAAATAAATAAGCATGTATACATACATACATACCTACATTAGTATTCCTGGAGTTCCAAAAGAAAAAAGAAAAAAAGAAACCCTTTTTGCAGCAGGGTTCAAAGCCTTAGTTCTGTAATTATTGTAAACAAACCTGGACATGAGAAAAAACTGCCCCTGGGAATTCCCTAAGGCAGCAGAAGGCTGCCAGAGAGCTGCCTCTAGAAAAGGCAAAGACCTTTCCCAATTGTCCAGATCACAACTTTAAGTGAATAGATCTAATTGGAAATAATTAAAAGGGCAAAGAAACTCCCAAATCTCGCCACCCTGATTGAAAACTTTTAATTCCAAGTTCAACAAGATAAGCCCCTTTCTTTTTGTCTCACCCATCCCTGCCCCCAAGCCTGAGCACCTAAGGCAGCTATGAGGGAAGGGCTGGATGCAGAAAGACGGGGGAGGTATAGTTAGTTTTTTGTTGTTGTTGTTACCTGGCCTGGAAATTAAAAATGGTAGGCATAGAAAAAATGCTGCAAAATAGGCCATGTTTGTTAAAATTATTTTTAAATGGTATGTATTTCCCCTATATCGGAATATATTTTAGGAATTGATCTTCTACAGAATGCCACGTTGCAGCCCATTATAGGGGAATTTCACCTCCAGTGTGGAGTGATCAAAGAGGTCATAAGGGGCATTCCCTGTAAAAGTACCCTCTCCTCGGAGGGTCATGGCTAGAAAACAATATAAATGTCCAGGAGGGCACCAAAAAATCTCAGCCACTATCAAAGAGTTGGAGGTGGGGCTAATAATAGCCATCCATAGCCCTTCAATAGTCCTGTATGGCCAAAATGTAGCACATGACAGTTGATTATTGTGACTTATACAAGGTAACACCACCATTGTATGCCGCAGTCCTGAACATCGCTGGTTTAGTACAAGAAATTAGTAACCAATTGTGTGTATATCATTTTGTATTGGATCTTGCTAATGCTTTCTTTAATATTTCCCTAGGATAATCAAGCCAGGCTGCATTTGCCTTCTCCTGTGGAGGACAACAATAGACTTGTGTGTGTGTGTGTGTGTGTGTGTGTGTGTGTGTGTGTGTGTGAGATTGCTCACATACCATACAATTATCCAAAGATCCAAAGTATACAATCAATTGCCCCTGGTACCCTCATACAGCTGTGCGTCCATCACCACAATTAATTTTTGTTCAATTTTTAGAACATTTTCATTACTCCAGATAAGAAATAAAGACAAAGAAGAGAAGAAAAAAAAAAAAAAAAAGAAAAGGAAACTCAAATCCTCCCATATCCCTAACCAACCCCCCTCCATTGTTGACTCGTAGTATTGGCATAGTATATTTGTTACTGTTTATGAAAGAATGTCAAAATACTACTAAGTGTAGTATATAGTTTGCAAAAGGTATATTTTTGCTCTCTATATGCCCCTTTATTATTAACTTCTAGTTGTAGTGTCATACATTTGTTCTGGTTCATGAAAGAAATTTCTAATATTTGTACAGTTAATCACGGACATTGCCCATCACAGGATTCAGTTTTATACATTGCCATCTTTTGTCCTCCAACTTTCCTTCTGGGGACATACTTGACTCTTAGCTTCCCCTTTCAACCACATTCACGCACCATTCAGCACTGTTAGTTATTCTTACAACGTGCTACCATCACCTCTGTTCATTTCCAAACATTTAAGTTCATCCTAAGCAACTGCTTCCCATTCTTTAGCTTCATTCTATATCTTGGTAACTTATATTTCATGTCTATGAGTTTACATATTATAATTTAGTTCCTATCCATGAGAACCTGCCATATTTGTTCTTATGTGTCTGACTTATTTCACTCAGTATATTGCCCTCAAGTTTTCGTTATCACCCCCTTTTTTTAAATGGTTTTGCCATACATTCCATCCTAAGTAAACAGTTGATTGTTCCCTGTATAGTCACATATTTATGTGTTCACTACCCTCACCACTATCTATAGAAGGACATCTACATTTCTTCTACAAAGCAGGAGGAAGAGTCAAAGAAGGTAGAGGAGCAAAAGAAAAAGAAAAAAGAAAGCAGGGAAAAAAAAACATGACAGCTAGGAATCACAAAAGGAAAGATAACCTTAAATCAAAGTAGAATAAAGAGTCCTACAACACCACCAATGCCAAGTGTCTCATACCTCTCCCCTCTGCCCCCCTCTTATCTGCGTTTACCTTGGTATATTGCCTTTGTTACATTAAAGGAAGCATAATACAATGATTCTCTAGTTTATGTTGATTGTATTTTCCCCCAATGCCTCCATATTTTTAACACCTTGCAACGTTGGCATACATTTGTTCTCCCTTGTGAAAAAAAACATATTTGTACATTTTAAAACAATTGTTGAACACTCTAGGTTTCACTGAGTTACACAGTCCTAGCCTTTATCTTTCCTCTTTTCTTCTGGTGTCCCACATGCTCCTAACCTTCCTCTTTCAACCTTATTCATAGTTATCTTTGTTCAGTGTACTTACATTGCTGTGTTACCATCACCCAAAATTGTGTTCCAAACCTTTCACTCCTGTCTTCTCCTATCACTCTGTAGTGCTCCCTTTAGTATTTCCTGTAGGGCAGGTGTCTTGTTCACAAAGTCTCTCATTGCCTGTTTGTCAGAGAATATTTTGAACTCTCCCTCATATTTGAAGGACAGTTTTGCTGGATATAGGATTGTTGGCTGGTAGTTTTTCTCTTTCAGTATCTTAAATATATTACACCACTTCTTTCTTGCCTCCATGGTTTCTGCTTTCTTTGTATGTGATGGATCGCTTCTCTCTTGCTGCCTTCAGGATTCTCTCTTTGTCTTTGATGTTTGATAATCTGAATATTAAGTGTCTTGGCATAGGCCTATTAAGATCTATTCTGTTTAGAGTATGCTGTGCTTCTTGGATCTGTAATTTTATGTATTTCATAAGAGATGGGAAATTTTCATTGATTATTTCCTCTATTATTGCTTCTGCCTCTTTTCCCTTCTCTTTTCCTTCTGGGACAACAATGATATGTATATTCTTGTATATCATTTTGTCCTTAAGTTCTGGAGATGTTGCTCATATTTTTCCATTCTTTTCTCTATCTGTTCTTTTGTGTGTAGGCTTTCAGGTGTTTTGTTCTCCAGTTCCTGAATGTTTTCTTCTGCCTCTTGAGCTCTGCCATTGTATGTTTCCATTGTGTCTTTCATCTCTTGTGGTGTGCCTTTCATTTTCACAATTCTGCCTGTTGTTTTTTGAACTTTTGATTTCTACCTTACTATGCCAAGGTTTTCTTTATAGCCTTTATCTCTTTTGCCATATCTTCTCTAAACTTTTTGAATTGATTTAGCATTAGTTGTTTAAATCCTGTATCTCAGTTGAAGTGTAAGTTTGTTCCTCTGCCTGGGCCATAACTTTGTTTTTCTTGGTGTAGGTTGTAGTTTTCTGTTGTCTAGGCATCTGACTTCCTAGGCCACCCCAATCAGGTTTTCCCAGATGAGAACAAGTTCAAGTCCCAGAAGGAGGAAATATTCAGTATCTAGTTTCCCTGATATTGTTTCTTTGAGGATTGACACACCCTGTGCTTTTCTGCCCAGCAGGTGGTGCCTGTCAGCCTGTCATGGGCTGGTGTAAGGAGGTGTTGCCCGTGGCTCTCCTCCCCCAGGCTCTGGGGTCTGGTTCTGAATGTAAGGCAGGTAGTAGAGGTGGGCCTCTCCTTTTTCCTCTTGGGAAGCTATGCCCCCTAGAGAGAGGCCATTTTCATATAAATAGACCCTTTGTTTCTCTGACTCTGCTATCTCCACCTTTGTCTGGGTCAGAGTGCTGCAACTTTAAAATGGCTGAAGCTTTCTCTACTGCAGAACACTGCGAGCTGAAAACAGCTGAGGCTTTCTCCACTGAGCTGCCCAGTTTGACAGAGAGAGAAAGAGACAGAAATTCTGCAGATTCACCCACTGGCCAGAGATAGCACAGCTATGTCCCCTGAGTCTCCCAAGGTCAGTTGTCACCAAAATCCTCTGTCTGCTTGTTGGGGATTTGCTGCCTATATTGAGCAGTTAACATTAAAACCCCAGTTGGAGCTGGGTTCAGGTATATTCACTCGTTCAGAGAGTGCTGCTCTCTAGCGCCATGAGGCTTCCATGAGGGAGGGGCTCTCTGCTCAGATCTGCAGTCTTTACTTACAGATTTTATGCTGCAATCTCAGGCATTCCTCCCAATTCAGGTTAGTGTATGATGAGTGGACAGTCACATTTGTCTCCCCGCAGTTATTTTTCTGTTGTTTATGAATTGTTCCAGGGGGACTAACTGGCTTCCACTCCTCTCTATGCCACCATCTTAGCTCCTCTCCCAACAACAAACTTTTACTGTGTTTCCCCAGGGCTATATACAAAGCCTGACCATCTGTCACAGTCTTGTGGCAAAGGACTTGCCTAAGTGGAAAAATCCTGCAAGTGTAACTCTATTTCACTAACTAATAACTCTCTTTAAGGTGCAATGTTTCCCCATGCTGCAAATGCCAAAGCAACTAATGGCTCTCTTGGGGTTGTTGGGTTATTGGAGACCTTCACTCTTCACTTAGCCCAAATATTAAAATCTTTGTATGTCTTGATTAGGAAAGGCTATCCCTGGGAATGGAACACCTCCCAATGGGCTGTGTTTAAAAAGGCAAAAAAGGAGAATAATACAGGGAAAAGCACTGTATGTATGTGGTGGTGGTGGTGGTGGTGTCATAGATCTAGACCTGCCCTGTGAATTGGATGTAGTCAGCATTAATATTGGCTTTGGGTGGTGTTACGGTTTGCTGATGCTGCCATTATGCAAAATACCAGAAATGGATTGACTTTTATAAAGGGGGTTTATTTGGTTACAAAGATACAGTCTTAAGGCCATAAAGTTTCCAAGGTAAGGCATCAACAATTGGGTGCCTTCACTGGAGAAGGGCCTTTGGCATCCAGAAAGCCTCTGTTAGCTTGGAAGGCAAATGGCTGGCATCTGCTTGTTCCCAGGTTGCATTTCAAAATGGCATTCTCTAAAGTGTTGCTCTTGGGGCATTTTGTCCGCTCTTAGCTGCAGATGCTCTTCAAAATGTTACTCTCAGTTGCTCTGAGGTCCTTTATAAGACCCCAGTGATCTAGTTAACACTGAATGGGCAGGGTAACACCTCCATGGAAATTATCCAAACATTTCACTCAATTGATTGATTCACTTCTCCATAGAAACACTCAATCAAAGAATTCCAATCTAATCAATGCTAATACATTTGTCCCCACAAGATTGCTTCAAAGAACATGGCATTTTGGGGGATATAATACATCCAAACTGGCACATTCCACCTCCTGGACCCCAAAATGACATGATCTTCCCGTATACAAAATATATTCATCCTGTCACCATATCACAAAAACTTAGATCATTTCAGTAACAATAGGTAAGTACAAGATCCTATCAAAATCAGTTACAGGCATGGTCTGTCCTAAGGCATAATTCCCCTTCTAGCTGTGGACTTGTGAAACTTAGAACAAGTTATCTGCTTCCAATATAGAAAGGAGGGATAGTCATAGGATAAACATTCCCATTGCCATAAGGATAAACTGAAAGGAAAACCAGGTTTAAGGGACCAAAACAGTTCCTAAAGCCAGCAGGGCACACTCCATTAGATTTCAAGTCTGTTCTTGAGATATGCTTTTCCTGCTGTGGACACAGCTACAGGACTTTTGTTAGCCTCCCCGGTGGGGAAGGCAAGCCAGTGTGCCACCATCAGCTGTTTGGAAAGGGTGTGCACTCTGTATGGCACACCTACACAAATAGTGATCAGGGTACCCTTTCACTGAACAAATAACCCAAGCATGGTTATGGGCTATGGACTATAAAATCTCTACAACAAAAAGGTTTTATCAGACCCTAACCTGCCTGAATTCCACACCAAGAACTGTAGGCCCAGCTCCTGTTGAAATGTTAACAGCAGGGCAATGCAAGCATTGAGAATCCAAGTTAAAGGGCCAGCCACTTTGCAGCCTAAATGGGGAAATAGTAATAATTTGTTGTTGTCCGTGCCTCAGACCATACAAAATGGGGGAAACAAGGTCAATTGGCCTTGGTGCTGGCCTATGCATCCATGTTGGTTAGGAATCCTAAGTCCCTGGGAAATAGGAGTTACCAAAATATTGTAATAAAACCTCAGTTTATACAGAAAATGCCTGTGAAAATCTTTTATCACCAACCCAGGGCCTCCTATTCCCACAGGATGCATAACTATGTAGACTCTTCTCATGCCCAGATTAACAATTGATGTAATGGTAGAAAACTCTCAAGATTTGCAGAGGGAGAATATCTGGTATTTAAAATCTCCCCATAATGTTCTTCTGCCTGGTAGCTTGTTGTCAACTAGTGGAACTCTAGCATGTACATTGGTAGAGCAGCAGGAATTTCCCTTAACTGTTCCCCATAAGCATCTCCCTTTTTGCCCATGGTGCCTGTAGTGGGCCTCAGCATTAGCTCATGCCCACAATTGAACCCAATGTTAGGTTTGCACCAACTTGCCAACTTTAGGTGCTACTGGCCTTTCTTGGACTGTGATCCCTGTAAATTGGACTATGTGGACTACCCTGCTGGCCTGGAAGAGTCCAACAATTATTAGTAAACCCCTTGTTTAATTCCTTTTCCATCTCTTTGTGAAACTTCTAGTGTTCTGGAAGACAACTAGTGTTCTGTTGCCTATGGATGTAATGTCTGTCCTATGTTCAACATAGTCTGCTGTGTGTGGGTGGATTGTGGGGGATCCAGGGCCTGGGCCCCTCTTCCCTCCATAGTGATTTCATGTAGCCACCTACTTGACTGGGGCAGAGGTTAAATGTCATCAGACCTCCTCAGGGAAGGAAAAAATGTATTATAAACAAAGCATTGAAACTCCTCTCCCCTGAACACTGTTGATAACAAATCTCCACACCCTTGTGTCACAAGACCCTGTCAAAACTCTGTTTTCACACCCTCCTTGTCCCAACCCTTATAAACCAACCCCTGGAACCCCTGCTATTGCAGAGTGCTAACTTCCATCTTTCCCAGCCAGCCGCCACCATGGAAACATATCTCCTGTCAGTAAGTCCTATTAAACTCATGTCTAACTCTGTGCCTGGCCTGTTCTTTGGTCTTGGGGCTAGGCTGGGTTGAAAAAACCACTATTTAAAAGTGGTCAATTCAGTAGTTTTATTATATCAAAGTGTTGTGTACCCATCACTACTGTCTAATTCTAGAATATTTTTCATCATCCAAAAAAGAAACCCTGTACCTCCCAACTAACACTACCTTCTGGTAACCACTAATCTGATTTCTGACTCTATAAATGTGCCTCTGCTGAACATTTAATATAAATGGAATCACACAATATGTAGCCTTTTGTGACCAACTCTTTCAGTTAGCATGATGTTTTCAAGGTTCATCCATGTTGTAGCAGGTATCCAAACTTCATTCCTTTTGTGGCTGAATAATGTCCCTTTGTATGTATATACCACATTGTGTTTAATCATTCATCCATTAATCATTTGGATTGCTTCCATTTTATGGCTGCTATGAATAATGTTTTGCTATGAATATTTGTATACAAGTTTTTGTGTGACCATATGTTTTCAATTTTCTTGGGTATATACCTAGGAGTGAAATTGCTGGGTCATATGGTAACTCTATGTTTAAAATTTTGAGAGCTGCAAAAAGCTATTTTCCACAGTTGTTACACCATTTCACATTCCCATCAGCAATGCATGAGGCTTCCAGTTACTCCACATCTCCACCAAAACTTATTTTCTTTTAAAAAAAAATAGCTGTCCTAGTGGGTGTGAAATGGTATCTCACTGTGGTGTTGATTTGCATTTCTCTAAGGACTATTGATGATAAGCATATTTTCATGTGCTTATTGGCCAGCTATATGTCTTCTTTGGAGAAATGTCTATTCAAATACATTGTCCATTTTTCATTCTTATTTGTCTTTTTATTGTTGAGTTGTAGGAATTCTTCATATATTCTGTATACTAGGCCCTTATCAGATTTATGATTTGCAAAGATTTTCCCATTCTGTGGGATCTCTTTTCACTTTCTTGATAGTGTCCTCAGATGAAAAAAATTTTTAATTTTTATTACATCCAACTTGCCTGATTTTTCTTTTGTTGTTTTTGCTTTTGGTGTTGTTTTTAAGAAACTGTTGCCTAATCCAAGATCATGAAAATTTACTCCTATGTTTCCTCCTAAGAAATCTTGTAGTTTTAACTCTTACCTTTAGGTCTTTTTTGAGTCAATTTTTGTATATGGTGTGAGGTATGGGGTCCAAATTCATTCCTTTGCATATGAATATTCATTTGTCCCAGCACCATTTGTTGAAAAGACTATTCTTTCCCTATTGAATGGTCTTGGCATCCTTGTTGAAGATCAGTTAACCATAGATGTACAGGGCCATTTCTGGACTCTCGATCTATCGCATTTATCTATATGTCTGTCCTTATGCCAGCATCACACAGTCTTGATGACCATAGCTTTGTAGTAAATTTTGAAATTGGAAAATGTGAGTCCTCCAACTTTGGTCTTCTTTTCCAAGATTGTTTTGGCTATGATGAGTCCCTTGAATTTCCATATGAATTTTAGGATCCATTTCTGCAAGAAAAAAGACAGTTGGAATTTTGATAGGGATTGTACTGAATCTTTAGGTCAATTTGGGGGAGTAGTGCCATCTTAATGTTATGTCTTCTAAACCATGAACATGAGATATCTTTCCATCTGTTTAGATCTTCTTTCAACAATGTTTTAAGTTTTCAGTGTACAGTTCTTGCACTTCCTTGGTTAAATTTATTCCTATATGTATTATTTTGATGCTGTTGTAAATGGAATTGTTTTCTTAATTTCCTTTTTGGATTGTTCATTGCTAATGTATAGAAATACAACTGATTATTGTATGTTGATCCTGTATCCTGCAATTTTGCAGAGTTTGGTTATTAACTCTAACAGTTTTTTGTGCAGATTCCTTATGGTTTTCTGTATACAAGATCATGTCATCTCCAGCTAGAGATAATTTTGCTCTTTTTTCCCAACATAGATGGCTTTTATTTCTTTTTCTTGCCTAGTTGTCCTGGCTAGGACTTCCAGTACAATGTTGAAAAGAAGTTACAAGAATAGAGCTCCTTGTTTTGTTCCTGATCTTAGAGGGAAAGCTTTCAGTCTTTTCATCCTTGACTCTTCCATCAAACTATTAGTTGTAGGTTTTTCATAGATGCCTTTTATCAGATTAAGGATGTTGCATTCTATTCTTAGTTTCTTGGGTGTTTATACCACGAAAGGGCAATAGATTTCATCAGTCTTTTTCTGTTCCTTTGAAATGATAATATGGTTTTCTTCCTTTATTAGTATTGGTTGATTTTTCATATCTTGAGTCAAACTTGCATTCCTGGGATAAATCCCACTAGTTCTTGGTGTATAATCCTCCTAATATGCTGCTGGGTTGGATTTGCTAGTATTTTATTGAGGATTTCTGCACCTACATTCATAATGGATATTGGTCTGTAGTTTCGTTTTCTTGTGTTTGTCTGGCTTTGGTATAAGAGTAATAATGGCCTCAAAGAATGAACTAGCAAGTGTTCCCTCCTGTTCTATTTTTTGGAAGAGGTTGAGAAGAATTGGTATTAATTCTTCTTTAAATGTTTGGTAGCCCCTTGTGGTCTTCATGTCCTTCACCAGTGAAGACATACAATATTCTTTTTTGAAGAGACTACCATGTTGTCAACCTTGTTTATTTTCTCTTCTTCAACTGTTAAATGTTGTAGACTAGATCTTTATTTGTTGGTGTTTTGGGTGATTTAAAAAGTATTCTAATATCACTTTTATCAATGTCATAAGATTTTGCATTAAATGTCATATTCACTTTGCAATAAATGTTCATTGTACTTGCAATTAGCAAGTTTTACATTGTAGCTAGAAGGGGAAAGGTAGGAGCTAGTTTTAAGTGAAAGAAGATATTTGAGTGGGGACTCATTTATTAAGAGAGTTCATTAACAAATATTTTTGTGCTATGACATTTTTGTTTTCTATGTAACATCATAACTTCACAGATTCAGATGATAACTAGGAATACAAAAGAAACAAACAAACCCTGAGTTCTAAAACTAAAATAATTAATAGATTAAAGGAAAAATATCCAGAAACAAACTATTGCAGGTTAGGTTCCCCAGCAGGAAGACTCTGGAGATTAGCATGCAGGATGTTCATTAGGAAATGATTTTCGGATCAACCTTTGGAAGGTAGAGGAAGTAGCGTGAATGTTTACCAAGTACAGTACTGTGGTTAGAATAAGCAAAATTTAACCCCAAATCCCTTTTTATAGGACAGGTGTAATTTTCCAAAGCTTAAACTTTTGTAAAAGCAATTCTCTGAATTCAAATTATTAAGGCATCATTTTTAAGTTTTCCTGAAAATTAATTAGCTTGTAAAATTTTCCATATTAAAGCTCACAATGGTAGCATGCTTGGATTCTGATGGGACTGCTCCATGCAAGAAAGTATTTAGAAAAAGTTAGTCTCTTGATCTTTAAAATTGGATCATTTCATATATTTTGGATCAATAGGTCAATCGGGGAAAAATTTATGTATAAAAAAATAATGAAGGAAGTCTGACCTTGTCAGAGCCATGGTCATAGCCTGCAAAATTGAAATGGAGATGGCACAAAAAGCACAAAGAATTTATTGTATGCTCATCAGAAAATAAAATATTAGAAACCACATCAACAATATTTTGAGCAAACAACCCAATCAGATTTCTCTCATCTGGGTCACTCAGTCAAGTGTCGTGAATTCTCATTCGGCCAACCCTGGCTCAGCAGTCCATGTCACGAAGATATCTGTTTCTGGATAATACAGTCCTGGAGTTCTGAGTGTCAGGGCCCCTGGACAGTGTGGTGTCTACTCTGGTGGCTCTTGTTTGAAGCAACAGAAGACCCTGGCTAGTTAAGCAGAAAAAGAGTTTATTTAACGGATACTGAAGTAGCTCATAGCATAGTTGAGAGAGCTGGAGACCAGGTTTGAGGCTAAGCTTCTAGGAACACATCCCAAACTGATCTGGCGAGGAAAACACCGCCACCACCAAGGACCCAGAGCCCTAGCTGCCTCAGGGGACACTGTGGTGCAGGAAATTGAGTGCAGCAGTGTGCCTCCCTCCTGCCCTAAAGCCACTTTTGCACCAGGACTCAACCTTTCAACCATCCTACAGCTTCTACCAGAAAGAGACCCTCCCTCTTACATCCTAGTCTTAGACAAGGTTCAGCATGGATTTCTCTGATGGGTGGTGCCTGGATCACTGCCTGTGCACCACCTGCAGGAGAGGCTGGGAGCTGGCATGTTCAGCTCCAACCGGGATGGGGAAATGGTCTTTGCCCCTCATCAAGATTTATGATGTGGGGAATCCTCCAAAGCCAGAGGGATGCAGATGCTTAATGGCCAAAACAAATGACAAATGTCAGTAACAGTATCAGAAGACTTATTTTCTGACATAATAAGCAGCTCAGAGGTAGGCAGTTCAGGGCGGGGCAGCAACTCAACTATGCCATCAGGTTCTGTTGGTTAGCATCTGAGGGGACCAAGGTGACACCCCCAGCCAGCATGTCTAGGTTCAAGACAGGAAGGAGGGGGCAGAGCCGTGCCAACTGCATCTTGTCCCCTTGTGTCAAGAAAGTGAAAACTTTTATAGAAACCTCAATGGACATCCACTATTACCCAGAATTGTGTTATGAAGCCAACTCTGGAAATGAGGAACCTGGGAAATTATTTAGCCAAGCAGATTGATGTCCCCTCCCCTAAAGTGGGATTTTGTAACAAGGAAAAGGAGAAAATGGAGATGGAGTGGGCAATGAGCACCGTTTGCTTCAATTAACACTGGGCCTGAAGGGGGAACTGGAATCACCAACCTTCTCTCCATGTGTTTCTCTAATCTCAGTCCCCAGCATGTGTGGGTTTGCTGGTGGAAGTGACGGTCACCTGAAGCATCCAGAGCAGGCTGCTGACAGCTCTCTGAGGACCCCCCAGTCTGCATTCTCCTCTGCCTCTGTGATGTCACACTGGGGCTTCTTCCCTTCCGCCCTGGGCTGTGGCTTCTGAGGCTGCTGTAGCCATGGTGCTCTGGGAGCCAGCCAGGGGCAGGGAGACTTGGAGTGGCCCTGTCCTCCCTCGGGGGCACAGGAGGCCCAGCTATGCCGCTCTCAAGGGATGCCATGCCCTTCATGAAGGAGACCCGGCCCCCACCACAGGTCCCATTTCCTTGGCTGCTTCCCAGCCTGTTCGCTGCCTTCAATGTAGTGCTGCTGGTCATTTTCAGTGGCCTCTTCTTCGCATTCCCGTGAGTCTCTCACACAAGCTGTCAGGTTTCTTAGAGACAGAAAGGAAAACAGATCATTATAGTACGGGCACGCGTGGGTGGTGGGGGGCGTGGAATGGAGAAGAGGAATCAGGGAAGGGAGGATAGTGTAGGCAGAGGGAACAGAACGTGCAAAGGTACAGAGGTATGGAAGGCATGGCACATTTGGGGAGCTGCAGGTGGCTGGTGATGCTGGTGCCACAGTGACATTTGGTGGGGTTTCTATGGCTCTGCCGTTAGCCTGGTTGTGGTTCCTGCTCCAGCTGGACTGGGTCCTGGGGGAGGTTTGAGCAGCCCCAGATCAAGTCTGATTCAGGCTCTGGTCTCAGCTGCAGGTGGCTGGCCCAGAACGGGGAGTGGGCCTTTCCCATCATCACAGGCCTCCTTTTTGTCCTCACCTTCTTCAGTCTGGTTTCACTCAACTTCTCAGACCCAGGCATCTTGCATCGAGGTGAGCCTTCAGCCCCCTGGGAGAAGGGGTCACACCCGCAGGAATGATTCCTGAAGTACTCCCCTCACCACTCCACAGCCTCATTTGTTCTGGCCCTACTACTGGTACTTCCTTTACCAAGTCATTGAGGTGTGAAAGAAACAGAACTCTTCAAGTTTTCTCCAGCTTCCTTGGAGGGGAGGACTGGGGTAGACAGGGAGGGAAGCCAGAGAGGACTTCATAACCACCCAGTTCTCTCAGTGGGGACTAGGGATTTCCTGGCCTGGCTCCTCCCTACCCTTCCTGGGTCCAGGAATGCTGCGTGGCTGCCTCCACATGGCACAGTGTGTGATCACAGGGCACCTGCTGCCCCTCCCCACCCTCTGCCCATGCCAGGCTCCGACGAGCATGGTCCCACGATGGTGCATGTGGTGTGGGTGAACCACAGGGCCTTCCGCCTGCAGTGGTGCCAAAAGTGCTGTTTCCACCGCCCTCCCCGGACCTACCACTGCCCTTGGTGCAACATCTGTGTGGAGGTGAGTCCCCTCCCACCTGCCCACCTGGCCAGGACCAGGATCCCCACTCACAGTGGGGCCAGGGGCAGGCGTGGAACCATCTTCAGGGACTACTACAGCCAAGGGTAGCATCACTCCCAGCCACTCTTGGTCACCTGTGTTGGCAAGTGCCTTGGGGCCTGCCCACACCTGTCCTGGCAGGCTGGCCCTTGCACCCACAGGTGCCGACACACACAGGGAGCATCACATCTGGCTTGGGCCTGGTCAGCCTAGGGGGAGGAAAGGCAGCCCCTGCCCCTCTCCCGGGCTCCTGACCCTAGACACCCCAGTTCCTCAGGGGAGGCACTGGCTGCAGGCCCCGCCTAGGGAGCTTTCTGGCTCCTCTTCAGATTTAAAGACTAGAGGGTTTCCTGGTTCTGAGTGCTCCTTCCACCCGTGTGCAGAGCCTGCAAAGGTTTACCAGTGTGCTGTCTTATCTGGTCCTAACCATCCTGAGAGGCTGGCTGGGCAGCTGAGGGTATTATTATTATTCTCATCTAAAGGCTGAAACAACCCAGGACCAGAAATGTTCTAGGTCCTGCCCAAAGTTATCCCAGGCTGCATCTCACAGAAGACCCTGCTGGCCTTGCCTCTGAAGGCCTGCTGGGCGACACCGGGAGCCACAGAGCCCTAAAGATGCTCTAAACCAAGGAAATGCCAGCGTTGGTGACTTTGTGGCTCAGCTTCTCCCTGCCTTGTGGGAACCAGTGTGTATGGGTGGGTGGGGGGCAAGGGCAGGTTTGGGGTAGCCTCGGGGGAAGGCCTCAGGATTTGGGGGTCGATGGGGGCGGGGCCAGAGGATGTGTCCTCAAGGCCTGCCCCCTCTACCGCTCGCCCAGGACTTTGACCACCACTGCAAGTGGGTCAATAACTGCATCGGCCACCGCAACTTCCGCTTCTTCATGCTGCTCGTTCTGTCCCTGTGCCTCTACTCCGGCGCCGTCCTGGTCACTTGCCTGGTCTTCCTGGTGCGCACGACCCACTTGCCTTTCTCCCTGGACAAGGCCATGGCGTATCCACCCAGTACCGCAGGGTCCACGTGGGGAGCCACAGACGGTCCGAGGTTCAGCGAGAAGTTAGGAGCGGGGTTGGGGGCGGGACCTCTGTGGGCGGGGCTCGTGGTGGGCGGGGCTCGTGGTGGGCGGGGCTAGGGAGAGGAGCCGCTTAGGAGGACCAGGGTGGGAGGGGGCGAGGGTGAATGGGGTCAGGGGGATGGGCGGTGATAGCCGGGAGGAGGAACCGCGAAGAATTGAGAACCTAACAGGATCCGGGAGGGGGTTCTAAAGGCGGAACGGGGACCTGGACCGGCGGGCGACAGCACGATGGGGTGAGGTTTACGCGTGGGAGGGCTGGATTAATGCTGGAGCGCTGAGAGCGGATGGACAAGTCTGATTGGGGGCGGGATTTGGAGTCCCGGCTCAATTTGGGGCGGGAGAGGCCGGGACCCGCGGCGCAGCTCCTTAGCCCGCGCGCAGCATCGTGGTGGCTGTACCCGCCACCGGCTTCCTGGTGCCGCTCTTCCTGCTGCTGCTGATCCAGGCGATGTCCGTGAGCGCGGCCGAGCGCTCCTACGAGGGCAAGGTACGCGGGGCCGAGCGGGGGCGCCGCGACACCGGGCTGTGGGTAGTCCACCTTCGCCTTCCCGACCTCTGCCCCTTCCGCTTCTTCTCCACAAACCCTGTCCCTGATGGCCTGACCCCTCTCGAAGGTGCCTCACTAGTCCTTCCAGACCCATCTCTTAAGATTCCGCTGAAATGTCGCCGCCTCCCGGAGGTCATTGGTCTCTCCTTCCTCCTTGCGCTCCATCGCACCCGCTGCTCCCTCCCTCGAGAGCTCTGCGTAGGGTGACTAAGGTGTCCTAGGCGGTGTGTATGTTATTTTCGGGGAGTAGGGCTACATCTTGCACTTGTGTGGATAAGGAACCTGAAATCAGAATGACACCTGTCAGGCACCTGTGCATACTGAGAGGCGACTCTGATGATTTGTGGAGCATTGAATCACAGGCGAAGGAATTGACAGTTCATTGAGGACCGCGGTGTAGAGGTAGGACGTGCCACCTAGTGGTTGTTAAGGGGCAGAAAACAGAAGAGAGGGCGCTGCAGGCGAGGCGCATGGCTTGCAAAAACGCACGGCGGTCTGAAAGACTGTTGATTGTTAACGGGATGAGGAAGAAACTTCTAATTGGAGCAGAAGGTGGCTGTGGGAAATCAAGTTGACTGCCTGGTATTGCCCCAATTTTTTTAAAACCTTGAAAGTCAGGCTTAGAATTTAGTCTTGATGCAGTGTAAACCTGGAAGCCATAGTAGGATTTTTTTAAAGTTGGGATTTAGAGGTATAATTTAAGTGCAGTAAAATTCACCGTTTTATAGTGCATGGTTCTGTGGATTTTGACAAATGTATAGAGTCCTGCAACCACTACCACAATCAAGATTTAGAACAGTTCCTTCACTCCAAAAAATTCTCTCCTGCCCCTTTGACTAACTCCTTCTCTCCTACCAGCGGTCCTTGATAACCACAAATCTGTTTTCTGTCCAGATGGTTTTTCCTTTTCTAGAATGTCATATAAACGGAATCATAGCCTTTTGATCCTGGCTGTTTTTCACTTAACATAATACATTTGAGATTCATCCATGCTGTCACTGTTATTGTTAGTTCATTCTTTTTTATTGCTGAATAGTATCGCATTATATAGATGTACCACAGTTTCTTTATCCATTCACCAATTGAAGGATATTTGGGTTGTTTCCAGTTTTTTTTTTTTCCCAATTATAGACAAAGCTGCTATAAATGTTCATGTGCAGGCATGTGAACATAAGTTTTCATTTCTCTTTAATGAATACCTAGAAGTGGCATTGCTGGGTTTTTTGGTGTTTTTTTTTGTTTGTTTGTTTGTCTTTTTGTTTTTTGTCTTTGGAAGCCCATCTTTATCGGAAAGTAAATAGAGTCAAATAGGTGTATCAACCAACATCTGCAGTTTCAGGAGCAGGAGGAAGGAGTCTGATTTCCTGAGAACTTGAAGTCCATAAGAAACTGCCAAATTGTCTTCCAGAACAGCTGTACCATCTTGCATGCCACCAGCCATGTATGTGGATTCCAGTTGCTCTGCATCCTCACAAACACTTAGCATTGTCTGGTTTTATTGTTTGTTTGAGTTTTTGTTTTGTGTTGGCCATTCTAATAGATGTGTAGTAGTAGCATGTGGTTTTAATTTGTATTTTCACAACAGCTAGTGGTGTTGAATATATCTTCATCTTCTTATTTGCTATCTATATATCTTTTGTGATGTCTGTTCCAATCTTTTGCCCATTAAAAAAATTAGGTTCTTGTCCTGTTATAGAGTTTTAAAGTTCTTTATATATTCTAGATACAGATATGCATTTTGAAAACTTTTTCTTCCACTCTGTGTAGCTTGTCATTTCATTTTCTTAACAGTGTCCTCCAAAGAGAAGATTTTTAAAATTTTGATGAAGTTTAATTCATCAATTTTCTTTTCTTTTATGGATCATGCTGTTGGTATTATAACTAAAAAATCTTTGCATAAACCAAGGTCAGCAAGATTTTCTCCTATTTTCTTCTAGAAGTTCTATAGTTTTAGATTTTATATTTAGGTATATGATTCATTTTGGGTTATATTTTATATATGGCATGAAGTATGGTTTGAGATTCTTTTTTGTTTGTTTTTTCATATGGATTTGTTCTGGTACTATTTGTTGAGAAGACTATTCCTGCTCCATTGAGTTGCCCCTGCATTTTTATCAAATATCAATTGACCATATATATGTGGGTCTATTTCTAGGCTCTCTATTCTTTTGCAGTACCACACTGTCTTGATTACTATAGCCTTATTGGAAGGCTGAAGTCAGGTAATGTGAGTTCTCCAATTTGTTCTTCTTTTTCAAAGTTCTTTGGGCTATTCAAGTTCCTTTTTTTTTCTATATATATATTAAAATAAGCTTATCAATCTCTAAAAAAAAATCTACTGAGGTTTTCATTGGATTGTGTTGTGCTTATAGGTTAGTTTGGGGAGATTTGACATTTTTAACAATACTGAGTTTTCAAATCCATGAACATGGTATATATACCTCTCCATTTATCTAAGTCATCTTCGATTTCTTTCGTCATCATATTTTGTAATTTTCAGGATATAGATCTTGCACATTTAAAAAAGATTTATATCTAAGTTTTCATTAGATTTATATCTTAAGTTTTTCATGGTTTTTATGCTATTGTAAATTTCTTCTTAAATTTTGAATTCCATTTGTCCATTCTTATAAGAAAAGTGGATATTTGTACACTGACCTTGAATCCTGCAGTCTGGAAAAACCCCCTTATTAATTCTAGTAGCTTCTTTGTTGATTCTTTGGAATTTTCTAAATAGACAATTGTGTCATCTGTGAATCAGAACAGTTTCACTTCTTCCTTTACAATCTCTATGGCTTTATTTATTTTTCTTTTCTTATTGCATTCTCTTGGCCTTCCAAGGATTGGTGAGAATGGGGTTCTTTGAGCAGGATACTGACTTGACAAAAGGCTGTTTTACAAAGACCATGGTGGGCAGCATGGAGGAAAGAGGGGCTGGAGACATTGAGGCAGCTGAAAGGGCAGAGGAGCCCTCTCTGCCTGCCATCTTCCATCTTTCCAGCCATCATGCAACCATTCCACATGCCCATCTTTTGTCCCCAGCCCGCCTGTGACTCTTGCTCAGCCCCTACTCATCAGCCCCTTGTGGTCTGTGTGTCCTTCTCTCTCCAGCCTCATTGCATCATTGCAGCCTCTCCTGCACAGCATTCCCCCTTCCCACATCCTGTTGTTCTTCTAACCCCAGGTCATGCCATAGGCCCAGCCTCCAGTCACTGCTCAGAATGGTGCCCTCCCAATCCAGAATCTCCAGCCTCGAGGGACCTAAATGTGGTCTGCATCTGTGATTCCTTAGGCAGGATGCTTTCCCATTATCTGCAACACCCATTTCAGGCATTCTTCCCCCTCTACCCCTCGCCACCCCCACCATTCCCATCTGTCCCTCCCTCTCCTGATCTCAACTCCTGCTGAGGCCACAAATTTGGGGAGGACTTGACCTTTGACTCTGACTGCACTGTGTGTTCGGGGCCTTCAGCTCAGATTTTCCAGGGCTGTCTGATATTGGTTTCAGAATTGTGAGCAGGCCCCCAGACAACTGCTCTTCCAGATAACAAAATTCAGTGAAGGCACAAATTTAGGGGAAAAACAAACAAAACCAAGAAATAAGAGGTGGCAAAGTGGAGAGCGAAGGGTGTGTGGAACTGTCTGAATTGGGGGGCAGGTGGCAGGAGGTTGCATGTATCTAATGGAGATGGAGATGGGGAGGATATGTCAGAGGAGGGTACAAGATGATGTACCCTCAGGGGGAGGGGGTCCCTGAGAAGGTAGGAGAGTGGGTGCAGCATCAGCATTCACCTGGGGCTAGCAGCTCAGAAGTGGGTTGGAGGAGGCCTCTCTGCCTGGGAGCCTGGAAACAGAGGAGCCCTCGGCTCACTCTCACGGCTTCCTTGCCTGGGGAGTTTTGCCACCCCCAGAGACTTACTGCAGTCATAGACTGAGCCCTGACCAAGCTTATGGGTACAGAGGAGGCCAGTGGGAGGTGGCCTGCCCACTCCTGCTGGCTGAGCCCCTTTTCCCACCTTCTCCCCCTTCCAGTGCCAACACCTACAGGGATACAATCCCTTTGACCAGGGCTGTGCCAGCAACTGGTATTTAACAATTTGTGCACCATTGGAACCCAAGTGAGTTGGCAAAACAGGGCCCCAAGCAGGGAACCTGGGGCTGGTGGGTTGGGGTGAGGCTGGGTCTCCCCTTGCCACTCCACTCACTGTTCATGCTCCTTTAGGGTTTTCTCCAGGGTACTCTGGGAACCTCCTGGAGCTTTCCTATTTCCTTGCCTCTGTGGGTCTTTGATCCCAAGAAATGGGGTGGAGGGGTGCTGCAGCCTAGATGAGACTGGCCTTAGCTCCCTGCGCGGTGAGCCCCAGGCTGTGTGTTCCCCCAGCTGAGGGGTCCATGGGGACCAGGCCAGGGAGGGCTACAACTCCTTGCATCTGGCCCATTGCTCCCCAGGTACATGGCCAAAGCTGTGCGGCTGCAGAGAGTGGTGGGGCCCCACTGGGTGCCTATGCAGACCCTGCACTCCCCGATGTGCTCCTCTGCTCTCGTCTCGCCAGCACTCCCTGGGTATGGGCCTGGCACCCAGCTCCAACCTCCAAGTCTCTACAAACCAGGGGAGGGTCCCCCAGGGAGTGGAGAAGCCGCTGGTCTCCAAGAGGTGAGAAGTGCGTGTGTGTGTGTGTGTGTGTGTGTGTGTGTGTGTGTGTGTGCGCGCGCGCGCACGTGTGTGTGCTGGGAGAGGGGCGTCTGTGGATTGTACAGGTGTGGGAGAAGCCCCCACAAGTTGGGCTGCCCCTGAAGCTGGAGCACTCAGACCTGGAGGGTGCTGGAGCCGGGTCATGCGTCTCTAGAGCATGCCCGGGGTCCCTGAAGACACAAAGGAAACAGGCTGTGCCACACCCTCTCGGGGCCTCAGTTTCCTCAGCTAGACTAGTCCAGTGGTTTATAATTTGGGGGAGAGGGATTCCTTTGTTTAAAGGAAATTTTTACTCTGAATCCCGATATATGGAGTAGATGGAAGTGAAACATTTGGAGTGGGGTGGGAGTGGGTAACCTGCAGCCTCCCTCACCCAGGGCCTCACACTGACGTCCTGTGGTGCCAGCCCACTCCCTTTCCTCTGCTGGGAGGAAGGGTGAGGCGCGACGGAGACTTGGGCAGTTTGGAGCTTCCCTGTGAGTGGGCTGTGAGCTGTGGGGCAGGGGCTTGGGAGAGCCTCCTTCCCCCGAGTGTGTTTAGCTCGATGCCTGCCCAGGGCTGTCCCTGCCGCGGGAGGCTCCCGGGCGAGGCTCTGCCTTCCACCGCCCCGGCCAGGAACACCTGCACCTCAATCTCATCTGTTGACCCCCGCGAGGAGGGCTCTGAGCCCTGTCCTGGCCCACTCCCCTGGTGGGAGCTGAGACCCCGAATGCCCATTAACCACCTGTTGCCTGCGCCCCCGCCCCCGCGTCCCCCGTGTGTTCTGTCCTGGGTGCGAGGGAGCACGGGGGTTGTCGGCAGCCTCAGAGCGGCTGAAAGGGAAGCGCCCGGGACGCTTGGGTTCAGGCCCCAACACGGGCAGGCTCTGTGGCCTTGGGCCAGTCACTTAACCTTTCTCTTTGTTCTTCAAATGGGGCTACAGTAATAACCACGCTGCTTTGCCTGCCCGCCTCCCAGCAATGGCTGGAGATGACCGGCCATAGTGCGCACCCACCTCTAGCCCTGCCGCACCCGAGGCTGGCTCCAGGGGGCGCCCGCTGTCCGGAAATTTGCCGCGCCGGGCCGGGCCCAGCCCTGCTGCGCGGGAGCGTCCTGGGCGGGAGCGGGCAGGCGCCCTCTGGGGAAGTGGAGGGGCGGGTTCTCCACCGCGTCTAAGCTTGTTCTTTCCTAATCGTCCTAATCGCGTGTCTCCCTGCTTCCCCTCTCCTTTTGGGGTGTCAGATGCTGGTTCTGGTCGGTCCCAGGCGCGGTGGCTGCCTGAGTCTGCGGCCCAGGGGTGGGAGTAAACGGTGGTTCTGCTGGTGGCCAGTGTGTGATCTTGTGAATGGGAATAATGTCATCTTCCTGGAAGGCTGTCAGAGGATGAAACGAGGTGGTTGGTGCAAGGCCCCAGGCGCACAGTAAGCACACAATGAATGCAGCAAGTATGATTACGATTTTCCCCAGCACGCAGCTGGAGACCATCTAGTGTTTCTCCAAGGACGGCGGGCTCAGAATTACCTGGGCTGACCCCAGACCACTCAATCAATCTTGGGGTCGGAGGGAGGGCAGGAATATGAATTTTTATCACATGCCCCATGTGATTCTGTCAGCCAGAAGTTTCAGAACTGTTGCCTTAGGAAGTCAGGCTGGGTGCAAACCACACAGTTTGCTCCCCACCACCGCCACCATTGTATCCAGGTAAAAGCAGGGTGTGTGAAGAAGGTGTCAAGGGAGGGATGTCACCCAAGGGTTCAGCTGACTGTCCCCTGGGGGGCCGTGGAATGTGCTTCTGTGTGTGAGCGGGTGCGTCTGTGTTGGGGGGATTGAGCTCTTCCTGGGTCCAGGGGTGGGGTCATCCCAGTCCCTTATCAAATCCCTCCCAGCACTCCCCACCCAGCTTTGTGGGGTAGGTGACCTAAGATGCAGGGACCTCTCTCCAGTTCTCAATTCCTGAGCCTTGCCATGAGGCTCCTCTCATCTCCTCCCCTCCTACCGCCCGTTGTCTCCGAGGCCTCAGGGGCCCCCATCCCTGGTCCAGGCCTGGCCTCACACACTCTCTGACTCTGACTTTCTGGGCTTCTAGCTAAGTTCTTCATTCAACCCGGGACTCCAACTCTTTCCTGCTCCCCTTTATCCTGGTCCCAGCATCTCCCATCCCAAGCCCCTTGGGGTTCCAGCTCTATGTCAACCCTATCCCTGCTTAACTCAGAAACCCTTGAGTCCTGGGCTGGGGTTCAGGGTACTTATTTGCATACAAAAAGGCAGTTGGTTTTGGCCTTGCTGTAAATGGCTTCAGTGGCTATATTTAAAATACACAGGACCCCACATTTACACATAACGCTGACACAACCTCCATCTGTCTGACAACGTGGGGGTAATGGTTCTTTGGCATGTATGTGAGCCTATGGATCTGTGAGGCTTGGCGATGGGAGTGGGCTGCCCACAGGACTCTCAGGCCCGCTCCCTAACCGGAATCCTCCTGGCAGCCTGGGCCTGGAGTAGAGGAAAAGGGGACGCAGGAACCTGGGCCCAGGCCTGGATGCGAGTCATTGATTGGGTGGGCCGGGGGTTGAGGGGTAGCACCTGCCTGGAGTCCCAGCTCCGTGGGGGACTAAGGAGGCCAGGCCCTAAGCCTGCCCTGCCCTGCTCTGCCTGGGTCATCAGGGCTGCTTTTACTGGGGCTCTGCCTCCAGGTATGCAGAAAACTCTCTCCGACTCGGGCAGTGACTGTCCAAGTCCTAAACCAGGTGCGAGTCATCTCCCTCTGACCCCTGGTTTGCCCCTTGGATGAAGACAAAGCTTTCCTCAGATTGTCAGAGGAGGTCACCACCCTTTCAAAGGCAGAAAACTCCTGCTCTAGGATGTAGCTTCTGGGCCTCGCCAGTCCTTCCCAGCCTGGGATGTCTAGGCTTTCTAGAGCCTCTTGGATCAGGCTCTATGCTCCTCAAGGGGTAAGGGGGAGTAGCCCATGCCTTTCTTTGATTATCCACTCCCCACACACATACACCCCCCACACCTCCACACCCCCCCACACTGCCATCCCTAAGCCTTGGCCACCCTTCCTTCCTGCCAGGCTAGGAGGCCTAAATTGAACTGCAACCGCCATCCCTTTCCACCCCCTCCCTGTTTCTGCTGAACCTACCCTTGATTCTCAGAGCACCCCACCCAGTCCCTGGCTCACTGATAAGGAGAAGCATGTTATCAACCCAGTTATGGGACCTGCTCTCCTCTTACCCAGGAAGCCCTGCTCTTCTTCAGTGCCCACAGATCTGGAGCCCCTCCAAGGGTTCCCAGTTGGCTCCTAGAGCCTGATGGAGTGGGCTGGACCAGGGATGGAGAGCTAAGCAGCAGCCCCCCATCTCCAGACCTTCCCTCCGTGGACCTTCTAGAAGGGCAGGATGTGTGGGTGGGAAGAGCTGAGAGTCAGGAGCCCCAGATGTCAGTCTCAGCTCTGCTACCAGCTAGCATATGACCGAGCAAGTCACTTCCCTCTGCTTGGCCTCAGTTTCCCTACCTGTAAACAGCAGTGAAAATCCTCTCTATATCACAGGATCCTAACTTTTTAGAGCTGGAAGGGATTCAGGGATCACCTCATCCAACTTCCCCTCTACCACCAGTTTCACAGATGGGGAAACTGAAGCCCAGAGTGGAAAGCAATAGCTTAGGATGGCACAGTGTGACATGTCTAGCGGGCATGCTTCTCCTTCCCCAGGCTGTATCTCCCCGGAAGGGCTTGGGCAGTGACCACGGGCCCCTGGCTCTCCCACCCACATCAGTCAGAGCCTGGCAGTGCATTTCAGCACAGGTCCTGGGGAGCTGATAACAAGTCTGGGCTTAACTGTGTCTGCAGCCCTGTGTGGGGGGTGATAATGCCGCCCTACTTTAGCCTGCTCAGCCCTGCCCTGCCCTGCCCTGCCCACCCCACCCAAGGTGGCTGTGGGGTTGGGTGCGGGTGGCGTGTGCTACCCAGCGTGGGATCAGGGGCCCAGAATCCTAACACCCCACAAAGCACAGGTGTCAGGAGATGCCCCTTCAGAGCCGGAATCCCTTCTCTTTAATTCTTAGCATGTAGTGTGGGTGAATGCAGGCCCAGGGGCTGCTTGTTTGCTGGGGAGAGTCAACCCTCACCTGTACTGAGTAACAAAACCTTTATTGAGCACTGGCCAGGCCAGGCCTGTGCTGACTGATTCATATTATCTCATTTAATCCTCACGACAAGCCTATGAAGTTGTTTCTTGTATTATTCTCATTTTAAAAATGAGAAAACCAGCACTGAGCAAACAAGTAACTTCACCAAGGTCACACCGCTTCTGAATGGTGGAGCCAGAACCCTTTAGCCCTTTACGCAGTGCACTTGTCATATTTTATTTCAATATAATGTGGGGGTTAAGACTCTGGCTCTGAAGCCAGATTCCATTTTCGCCACAGTAAAACGAGATTTATTATAGTATCTCCTTGTGTTGTAATAAGGATTGATTGTACAAGGCATATATAAAAGAGCTTGGCACAAGGACTAGCACACAGTAGATGCTTAGTCAATAGTGATTATCATTACATTATAAATAAATTGGTGTGTGAGATGCTAGTTACCATGACAACAGCTGCCTGCTCCTGCCCAGTTTGGTGTGGGTTCCCTTGTGGCCAGGTGGCAAAAGCGAAGGGTGCTGCCTCTTGCGGGAGGTTTGGTGTTATCATTTTAAAGAAAATCAACCAACTTTGGGGTCTCGAGGCCAAGTGAGATCAGGGGTCCTGGGTGAGGTTCTTCAAGAGAGAATTAAGATGATCACCCAACGGCTCTGCCCTCCAACATGGGTGAGAGAGTTTCTTGTTAAGAAAGCACCTTTTTGCTTCTGTTTTGTGGCCAGGCAGAGTGTCTCAGGCTGAAGGAAGTCGAAAGCTGCGCTGATTCTGAGCCCAGTGTGGGGGCAGCTGCTCCACCTCTCAGCCCTCCTGGCCCCCTCAGGGCTCCCCTCTTCCTGTAGCTTCTCTCTGTCCCATCCCAGCATGTCTGTTCCTTTCCCTACTCTGTGTCCGTCTCTGGCCTCACCTCTCCTTACCTTTCCACTTGCCCTCTTCCCTCTTCTCCGTCCTTCCTCTTCCTCCTCTTTTCCCTTTCATTCTCCTGCTCTCTCTGTACCGCCCCCCCCACTCCCCCACCCTGACCTTTTCCTGGACTACAGCTTCCAAGAATGCAAAATAAACGGACAACTTTCAAGTAATAACTTTCAATTATGATTCTTGGAAGCCCCTGAATCTGGGGGTGGAAACACAGCATTTTCAGCCGGGATGGAGGCAAGTCTGCACAGGGCACCTTTGTCTGCCTCGTCCTCCCAGCCAGGAGCCCACTTTCACGGCTGCTTTCTGGTTGGGGCAGTCTCGCTGCTGAAATAGACGATTCCCAGACAGGAAGGGGCTCTACTGAGTGTCTAGCCACTTCCCTTATTTCTCAATAGGAAGAAATCCAAGGCCCGGTATACTTCAGCCCCCAGGGTCACACAGAGGCCGGATCCCAGATCTCCTGACTCCTCAGAACCAGTGCCCTTTCCATAACCCCCCCGTGACGTAACAGATCAGTCAAAGCCTCGACTGGCAACAGGGAGGGCCCTGGGCAGTTCTTGGGCCTCCATCGCCCTGTCTGCAAGAAGAGGGTTTCCTGGAGGGCCCTCAGGTCTGCCCTGCCCTCCTGGGAGTCCCTGATGTGACAGGGAGGAGGGTCAGCACCACGGAAAGGCTTATTCCTTGGCCCACAGGGCCCTTTGCCTGAACTTGAGTCACACTGAACCTCCTCATCTGTGCCTTGGTAGCCGGGGCGCATACGGCCACCCTGCAAGGGTACTCTCTCTTCCACAGCCCAGTAGGTGATGATACGTGTTCTTCAACCAGTGACAGAAATGGAAAGATGCCTCCTGCCTGCCCTTTGCCTGGCCAGTGAAAGGCCGTGAGAGAGCACAGACTGGGCGTGAGGGGACCTGGGCTGGAGAGCATGTTCTGTGGTTTCCTAGCCCTCCCTGCACCAGCCCCTTACGCTCTCAGAGCCACTGTTTACTTCAGCTGCAAAATGGGAACTAAAACCCATGCCGGCCCACTTTAGTGCAGTTGTGGGATCAGGTAGTGCACGGTGGGAAGATGCTTTGCGAGTTCTCGTTTCTGGGCACGTACTGGGACCTGGGGATGCGGAGGTTGTTGCAAAGGGAGCAGTGGGAGGATCAGGGGAACATCAGGCACGGGAGCCTGGTAGAAGTAACTCCTCTTTTGTCTCTATTTCCCCTCCTTGGGCCCTGACCATTTTCCAGACTCAGGATTTAGATCTGTTTTCCACTTGGAAATGGCCAGGACTGAGGATGGACCACCTCATTTTAAACCTAAGCCTGGATCTCTTTCCCTGGGTGATGATCTCAGTTCCCTCCTTTCCCACCAAGCATCTATCCCTTGGAGAGAGAACTGGCTGGACTTGGGCTGGGGGCAGGGATTGGGGCCCCTCTGCTCCTAGCTGGCAGCATCATCCATCAGCACCCCCCTCCAGCCCCAGCCTTGGGGTGCCCTGGGGCAGACGGAGGCCCCTGGAGGCTTCAAGGTCTGGTTGCGCCCAGCTCACTCTGAGCCTTCGGAGGGACTTGGGCTGCTGGCCCAGCTCAGCCAGGAGGCTCTGGCTGCCTTGGGCCTGGTCCAGATCAGAGTAAAGGAGGTTTGTCTCTGAAGGAGAGACCAGAAGCAGCCACACAGAGGGCTCTTTGCTTTGGAGTTGAACCTTGTAAAGACTTGTTTTCATTTAAATATCCTGCCACAGGAAAGAGAAGCCAAAATCAAACATTCTTGAAACGTGGATTTCAGGTGTCTTTAAAGGAGCAATTTATCTGGTTTCCGCCCCACCCTGTTTCTGCTCACTGGGGTCTTGGGCATTTGTCCCTGGGGTTTGGTGGAAGGTCCACACACACCCTTTCAGGCTCTGCTCTCCTCACCCCATCCAGCCTCCCTGGGAGGTTTCCCCAGCACCAGATGCAGACGGAGGCCTCTCGTCACAGGCCTGGCCCCAAGCATGGTCCCAGGGGAGGGTGCGGCCTGCCAACCTCAAGAAGCAGGGGTTGCTTTTCCTTGATCCTCAGCTGCACTGGCGCTGTCGACTACACCCTCAGGGATCAGATGTACTCCTGCCTTTCCTCCACCCCCTCAGATGCTTTCTGATGGTCTGTCTCAGCTCCTACTGAGGAAGTCTTCCAGGTCCCCTGCTTGGAGTGCCCACCTCTGGGGAGCTCACTCGTTCTCTTGCCTTCAGCAGTGCTGGGCCCTGCCAAGCCTCATCTCCAGGCCCTCAGGCCCTGCCTGTCCCCCAGGCTCTGTGCCTATATTTTCTATGATTGAATTCTCCTCTTGGAGTTTCTCAAGAAGCTCAGGGGCATTCCGAGACCCAGCACTGGTGGGAAAGGAAGGAAAAGGCAGGAGTGAAAACAGCCCTGAGTAGGAGGAGCATTTGCCAACGATTTGTCAAGAGTGTGAGGGAGCAGCTAAGCAGGGCACCAGGGGCTGGATCCAGAGCAGTGGGAGGCAGGGGGGTAGGGGAATGGGAAGTTTGATGCCCAGAAGAATCCAAAGGGTGTCTCAAAGCTAGCCTTGACCGAGAGGCTAGGCCTCCCTATAATTGTGCCTAAGAGCCTCCTCCCGAATGCCTCTTTGTTGCTCAGATGTGGCCCTCTCTCTCTAGCTAAGCCAACTTGGCAGGTGAAATCACTGCCCTCCCCACTACGTGGGATCTGACACCCAGGGGAGTGAATCTCCCTGGCAACGTGGAATATGACTCCTGGGGAGGAATGTAGACCTGGCATCGTGGGATGGAGAACATCTTCTTGCCCAAAAGGGGGATGTGAAAGGAAATGAAATAAGCTTCAGTAGCAGAGAGATTCCAAAAGGAGCCGAGAGGTCACTCTGGTGGGCACTCTTATGCACACTTTAGACAACCCTTTTTAGGTTCTAATGAATTGGGGTAGCTGGTGGTGGATACCTGAAACTATCAAACTACAACTCAGAACCCCTGAATCTTGAAGACAATTGTATAAAAATGTGGCTTATGAGGGAGGACAGTGGGATTGGGGGGGCCATAGGGATCACACTCACGTTTGTCTAGTTTGTGGATGGATGAGTGGAAAGGTGGGGGAAGGAAACAAACAAGCAAACAAACAGACAAGGGCGCCCAGTGTTCTTTTTTACTTTAGTTGCTCCTTTTCACTTTAATTATTATTCTGGTTATTTTTGTGTGTGTGGTAATGAGGGTGTTGGGGATTGACTTTGGTGATGAATGTACAACTACGTAATGGTACTGTGAACAATCAAATGTACGATTTGTTTTGTATGACTGCATGGTATGTGAATATATCTCAATAAAATGAATTAAAAAAAAAAAAAGAAAAAGCTAGCCTTGACCAAGAGGGGAACAGGAACTAGAGGAACCTTCTGAGCAGCCTCGGATGCCCTCCTTGCCCCTTGGTCCCTGCCACAGTGGCCGTGGTAGGACTGGGGGAGGCTGGGGAGGGGAGGTACTGGGTGAAGGGGCATCTGGACATGGGGGAACTGATCAAGAGCCTAATGCTGTCATCCAGGGAGCAACCAACAAAAAGCCTGAGGCTTGAACTGGGATTGTGGGAATAAGAAGTGATTCATTCAATAAACATGGAATAACTACAATGTATCCAGGAGATAATGAAATAAATGTTTAAGAACAATATATTCATGCACAGTGTAATTAAGCATTAATTTGAGAGTACACACATGTATTTTCAAAAGACTGGAAGCAAATTGATCAAACGTTAATGGTGGTAGAGCAAGTGCTTTCTAATTAGCACACCTGATTCCTAGGCCCAGCTCTTCCCCTGCCTGGGGAAAGCCCTTCCCCTCTCTGGGCCTTTTTCCTCATCTGGCTCTTCCCAGCTCTGATGAGAAATGAGAACTCTCAGGACTAGGGGTTTATGGGCAGTTTCAGTGGCATGGCCGGGGCTGCTCTCCTTTGCCCTGGGGAGCTGTGCCCGCCCTGCTGCAGGCCTTCGGCAGTCCCTTTGCCAGTCAGGCCCTTGGTACAACCACAGCCCCTCGTCTGGCAGGCTCCAGTGACAGGAGGGAGCGACCACCTGCAGCCCCACCAGCTGTCAGGCCCTGATTTCAAATTAGAATCACGCCTCCGAATCACGAAAAGCCTCCTCCACCCTCCAGCTGCATCCTCAAGGCCAGGGACAAAGTGGACTGTGGCCAGAGCTTGCAGCCTCCATAGCCTTGGGTGGCCCTGTAGCCTCAATCAGGGGAAGTGAGCAAACCAACCAGGTGGGGGAGTAACATGTGTGAGCCCCCCATGCACCAGGTGCTGCCTTTGTGGGTGACTTTCTACACATTAGCCCATTCATTCTTCACCCTGGGTGGGAAGTGTGGGCTTCATCTCTGTCTCATGGAGGGGAGGAAGCTGAGGCCCAGAGAGGTGAAGTAGCTTGCCCAGCCACACAGCTAGTAAGTGGTGGCTCCACAATTGGAACTAGCTGTCTCTGCAGCGGAGTTGAAAGCAGCCACTGCCCCACCTGCTCACCTGCCAATCACAGCCAGGTCAGACCCCTCTCTCCCTCCTACCACCAGAATTTTGTATGTGGCTGCAGGGGTGTCAATTTATTTCCACTTTTACCCACTGGAAACACATTTCTCTAGAAAATCTTGTCTGGCAGAATCACTTCTCCTTTCCTTCTCCAGCCTTGGAGTCCCCCTGATTCCTCAGTGGGTAGCAGGTCCAGTAACTTCTGGGACCTGGGCCTCTCGCTCAGGGCAGAACTTAGGTCCCTGACCACACTGTCATGTCTAGCTGGCTCCCGGGAACCTGCTTCTTCTATCACAGCTTTCCTATTTACTCAGCTATTTCTGTGCTTTTTTCTCCAGTCTGCTGCCCACGGGGCGCTACCTCCACCACACACCACATTTCTTATATTTAAATTCTAAAACAGGAGGGTGGGAGAGAATTTATGTACATTCTTCCAACTGGCCTCAGATTTTAAGGTAGGCGTTCAAGATAAATTAACTGCTTATCAAATGCCATTGCTTTAGATATTTTGACTACTGGCATTGCAGTAGTATTTTTCCCTAATGTTCATTGCACATATTCAAGAATTCTGTAGCATATTGTGTTAATTGAGCCTCCTCGGACTAGCTTTGGAACTTAAATATAGTTGTACCATCGTTTCAGTGGGAAAATGTGTTCTGACTACATATGGGAATATAACCTATTTGGAAGTTGGGGGCAGCCTGTAATCCTTAACAAATTTAAATCTGCTATTTTGGGCAGTTTTTGTAACCTTGCTTATTTGACTGCTAGGACATAGCTCCTAAGATTAAATGAGATAACATGGGAATATGCAGCACATAGGAGGTGCTGGTAAACATCCCCACACTGGCTCCCACCCAATACTGTCCTGGGGGTTCATGTCAGCCCCTCTGAACCCCAGTTTCCTCACCTGTGAGCTGGGGTGACACTCCTGGAGTTGCCATGCCTACCTCATAGTGTGGCTGTGAGGTACCAAGCAGAAGGCAAAAGCACTTCCTGTGCTGAAGGCACAAAGCACAGTTAAGGGTTCATTATTTACAGACCTCATTGCACAGCTTAATTGACCTGTTTTTGAAGAAGTAAAACTCCAGTCCCTAAATCCACAAATCCTGGTCAGGACAGACTGCTCCAAGCTCACAGTGTGGGGCCTTGCCATCCACATCACTCTAGAGCCCTGAGCTGTAATGAAGAGCAAATCGGCTCTCCCAGAGGTCCCTGCCACCCTCTAAGGTTCCCGTCTGGCTCTCTGGCCTCCAGTAGTTCCCCCAGAGCAGCGGTTTCCCCACCGCCCATAGCCAACACATGCCTGCATCAGGTGGGCACAGGCTGGCGACTGCCCGTTTGTAACCCACGGCACACTGCAACAGCCTGGCAGGCTCTTTGTGTTTTGATAGTTATATACCTAAATTCATGAGTATTAGAAAAGAAACAGCTAGCTCAAAAGAAGCTTGGCCTGACCAAGAATGGAAGGATTTGGAGACAGAAGTTTTAAAAACGGATCAGTTAAAAATAATGCTTTATGTATTATTAATCTGTGGCATGTGCTCTGTGTTCCTTAGCAAAATACTTTTTTACAAAGTGAGATGAAAAAGTAGATTTAGTGATATGGCAAAAACTCAGACAGGAGATTGAATGACTGAAGTTTGGGAAATGCTGCCCTTTCTCATTTAATGAATGCTCATAACAGCCTTCTGAGAGTAGGTGTCATTGTCTCCTGTTACAGAGGCGCAAACAGGCTCAGAGAGGTGAGGAAAGTTGTCCAAAGTCACACAGTAAGAGAGTCCAGGAGCCAATCCATGGCACTGATGACCCTCAGTGGGGTGGTGGGGCCTGGAGAGAGGGTGCCTTGGGCCACTGAGCCAGGTGGCCATGGAGCCCTGGGCTGACACCAGTTTGTGTCTCCTCTGCTGGTGAGCTGTGCCAGGCAGGGGCTTGACTCAGACCAGTAACGGTTGCATCAGACTGCCTGGCCTGACGCCTGTGGCAGTGCAGATAGTGAGACCCACTAGGAATTAGGGAGGGGGAGAAAAGAAGGAGAACCAGGCAGATACAGAAGACAGGCAGAAGCCTGCCAGGCCAGCCAGCAGAGTTCTAGAACTTGTAGGAAGAACTTAATTCACACCCTGGGTTTCATTTAACCACGGGTCTGGCCTGGCATGGGTCTCCAACAGGCCTCTACCACCACATCTGGTGGTAGGTAACAAGGATTTGAGTCAAAGGAAAAGTTATAGACCCTACAAATAACACCCACTCCCACCCATACAGACCTTGCTACAGCCTCTTGCTCCCCCTGTGAGTGAGAGCGTGCCAGGGGACCTTCCTCCTCACAGATCTTTTGCCCTTGTACCTCACTTTTAAAAGCCCTGGGGTGTGTTTTTCACCTTTGGAATCATCTGTTGTTGACCTATCGCTCTGCCTTTGCTCTATAAAGTATAATAACTGTGTTTCCTGGCCTTTGTTGCCAGAGACGTAACACCCGGTTCAAATAAAAACTCACAAACAAATGAGCACGTTATGAGCAACCTCTGTGCTAGGTGTGGATGGGGGGGGGGGGTGAGAGGAGGGGCAAAAGGAAGGGGAGGGGGCAAAAGATGAATGAGGTGGCCTTGGCCTCGAGGAGCTCAGAGCCCCCCTGAGGGGGGTGAGGGGGCTTGTGAAAGGGCCAGCAGATTTCAGTGGCACTTCCAGGCCACAGACCATGGAGGGGTGGCCACAGTGACAGGCCACTCCGGGTGGCCACGGCCCCCCTTGAGGTGGAAGGGTGGGTGTCAGGAGGGTTCTTCCTCCCCAGGGGGCTGGCGCCAACTGAGGAACATTAGGTTTTTATGGTGGAGGCTTTGTGCACAGGTCACAAAGCCCATTTACATCCCTACTCAAATTAGGCCTTTACCACAGCCCCTGGGGCTGGCTGGGGCCGGGCTCATCAGCTTGGCCAGACAGGCCAGGAAACTGAGGCTCAGGGGGCAGGTAAGCTGCCCAGGAAATGATGGATAGCATCCAGATCCCTGGAAGAGAAGGCCTGGGCATTGGGGAGGGGGCCTCTCCTTGGGCCTGCAGGAAAGGAACAAAGGGAATAAAATATGGTCTCTGGTCCAGAAAAGCATCTGTGGGAGAAAGCCAGCCAGCTTCTAAAGCCCTGGGCTCAGAAAACTCACATCTGAGAGGAAGGCGGAGGGGGCTGTGCAGGAGGGGAGGGAGAGGGCCCCTTTGTTGGAGGGGGGCACAGATGGTGGTTACAGCTGGTCGAAAGATAAAGGTTTCTCATACCCAGCAAGAGAAACCTCAAAAACCTGTCATTCCCGAAACTGGCTTTCTGCTTCAGAGATTACTCAACTCTTAAAAATTAAGCCTGACTTTTCCTTAGTCAATTCTATTCTTTTAAATACCCTGTAGCTAAGACAGGGAGGAAATAGCTATTATACACCCCGTCTTTATTGTGCCATGAGAACACTGCTCAGAACCACCTATGTTGGCTTCTTGAATCTCTCAACCACCTTGGGAGGCTTCTACAATTATCTCCATATTACAGTCGGGAACACTGAGGCACCAGGAGGTTAAGTAAATAGCCCCAGGCCACTTAGCAAACTAGAGGTAGAGCTAAGACTTGACCCAGGCCTATTTGGCTCCACTGTACTGTGCAAGAGCCCAGAGACGTAGAGATTGTCTTATTTTGAAATAAACAGGCTTTTATTTTTTTTCCTGATTACAAAAGTAAAACATGTATTTTGGAAATTTCAAAAAAGTACAGGAAACACACACACACACACACACACACACACACACACACACGCAGGAAGAAAACAAAAATCCTCTGTAAACCCACAACCCAGAAACAGTAACATTTTGGGGAACATCTGTTCAGTCCTTCTTCTTTCTGTTTCTATCAACATGCTTATGTAATAAAAATTGCCACTCCACTGTTTTGTCATTTTTAACAGCTTTATTGAAATATGATTGACATACAATACCAGTGCAACAGCCACCACAATGAAGATACTGAGCATATCCATCTCCCCCAAATGCTTCCTCAAGCCCCTTTGATATCCCCCTTCCTCCTCCTGGGGCTGACATCCTGGAACTCCCTGACTGTGATCACAGGCCCCAGGAGGGGGCATTTGATTCTGTTGGCTTCCGCCGGCAGTGGCATTGTCTCCGCTCTCAGGAGTGGCTAAGCCCCGCTTTGGGCTTCGCAGCTCCTGCTCTCAGTCCTGACCACACAGCCTGGCTTCCTTGGATCTGACTCTTCCAGCTCACTGCATGGGGCTGGGCTCCCCACTCCCTGGGTTCTGTGGCTGTGTCTGGGGCGGTTGCTGGGGTGCCAGAGCCGGCAGGGGTCGGGGGGCTGGTCTGGAAGGATGGGCACAGGAGGCTCCCCGGCAGCACCCAGACTTGCTCTTGGCTGCATTTGACAGACCACTTTCTGAATCTCGATGCTCACCACTGTGATGAGCAGGATTTCCTGAGTGTAATTTAATCTTTCCTCCATGACTCAGGGCCATATTTGGAACGACGGTTGCTAACGTAAGGTGCTAGATGGAGCGTGCAGTGTGGGTTGAGGGGAGACAAACCACGGCAGTTTTACTGGAAGCCGCCTTCTTGTAAAGGTCACCCATGTCAGCTTGTCTTTGTGCCGTGTCCTCCAGCCTCAGAAGGGGAATGGAGATTGTGTTTCTGGCAGTGGAACATGCTACACATTTGTTAACAAGTGGAGGGCCAAAGTGGCCTTCTCTCAAATAGTTTTCTCATCCTCCATTAAATTAGCATCATATATCCCCTTATTTGTACATTGTTTTACAGCTCTCACTGTCCTTTCACATTCGCGTTCTCATCTAACCTTCACAAAAACCCTGTGAGAAAAGCAGGGCAGGGGCTCCTTCCCATTTGAGACTGCTACCTCACAGCAGTCTTAAAAAAAATCAATTCCAGGGCCATTTGATAAGCAGAATACAAACCCTGTAGAAGGGGGTTTAGGAAAGTGTCTCTATGACCTTGGGGTACAAAGAATTTCTTAAATAAAACATAGAACGCACTAGGTGTTAAAAAAAAGATTAATAAACTCTACTGTTCTATGATATACTATGAAATGCTATTAAAAACTTCTGCTCATCAAATGATACTTTAAAAAAAAACAAAAAGTCTCAGAATAGGAGAAGATCCTTGCAACACATATAGCCAATGCAGGGTTAGAATGCAAACTATGTAAAGAATTCCTAGAACTAAATATGAAAAAATGCCGAGTCTATGAAATTGAGTATTTTTGCAAAACAGGAAACATACATGGCCAATACACATAGAATAAGATGCTTAACTTCATTAAAAATCAGGAAGATGCAAATTAAAGTCACAAAGAAATACCATTTACACCCGCCCCATAGGCAAAACTAAAAAAAAGACAAGAATGTTGGGCAGAGGGAACTCGCATTGCCTGCTGGCACGAGTACAAATGAGTACCGCCCCTCTGTATCACAGTTAGCATCATCTTGCCCTGTAAATTATTGCCCTGAACACTGCTACTCAGTTAGGACTTGCATTTGCCCTCTTAACCCGAGCCACCAGTTCCCTTACTAGGGTACACCATGCCAGGAGGGTCCGGGCAGCGCCATTCGCAATGTCAAAAACAAAAATACAAGAAACAACAACCAAAAAACCAGAAACAAAGCCGTCAACAAGCCATACAGCTTTTCAAAGTGAAATGGACAAGTAAGTTGTGCTATATCACATAGGACAACATGCCAAAGAAAATGAATAACCTCAGCTTCATTCATTAGCAAATGAATTTCAAGAGTATGGTATTAAACAAACAAGCAAGCAAAACCAAGTAGCAGAATCTATCATGTGAAATCATTTATTTAAAGTTTAGAGATACACAAAGACTTAAAAGTTTAACAAAAGGGGAGGGAATGAAAAAACACAGAGTTGCCAGTAGTAGTTACCCTTGGGTGGAGGGGTGTGACTGACTGTTAAGTGCAAAGTTTCTTTTATTAATCTTTATAGCGTAAAATGTATGATATGTTATTTTTATTTAAGAAATAATTCACGGTAAGTGCAGATTAAAGAAGAATCGGAGCAGTGGAATTAAAGACAAGTGGAGACAATGCTTCGGTGGAGTTTTGCTGTAGGGAGTGGGGGGCGGGGTGTGGGGTAATGGCTGGCAAGGGATGAGAGAAGTCTTCGTCTTACATATGAAGAGCTGAGTTCAGAGAGGTTAAGCGACTCACCCGGGTTCCCACAACCAGCCTGGCTTAGCCCACAGTGGCACCCTGGGTCCCCAGACCTCCCCCAAAGCTGCTCTCTCTTTCCCAGGGCAAGCCTGGGTCAAGTGCAGACCAGTGACCCCCATGCCCACTCACTGAGGGGCTTGCCCAAGTTGCATGTCTGCAGCCTGGTTTTCTGAGTTTCCTGTAGGGTCAGAGCTGCTGCCTTGGAGAGATTTTACTGGCTTCTCCTGAGCTCCAGGATGTGGACTCGAGTGGGAGCTGCTCAGGCTGAGTCCAAAAATGACCTCAACTGACCCCACAGCTGTTCTGGAACCTGGCACAAGGTCAGTGAGCTGGAGGATTTGCTCTGGGCTGTGCTCGGTCTGCCCATCAAGAAAAGGATTATCATACTCCCTTGTGTACCTCATTTTCCTTTCCTGTAATGTGAAAGGGTTGGATGAGGCAACTGCTAAGTCCCTTCTGGCAAGAGAGGTTATGAACTTTTTGTATGATTTCATTTGAAACCTGCAAAGTTTGCCCATGCAGACACAGAGGCCCTGTTTCACTTCACTTAAATTCCAGAGCATTGCGTTTCCCAGCACCTGAGGGAGGCAAATCAAGCAAAAGTCATGAAAATAGCAAAAGGAGAGAAAGTCTGGGCCCTTGTGAGTGCTGGAAGGGACAGGCTCAGAGAACTGGGTGAAATGTAACCCCATGAACAAAAACAGGGTCATCAAGGGAAGACCCAATTGGTATGCAGCACGGACCTTGAAAATATTTATAGCCTTTGACCCAGTAACTTTGCTTCTGGGAAATTATTCTAAGGAAATGATCAGAAATGTGGATAACAACATATTCATGAGGATGCACATTACAGCATTGTTTGAAATATTGAAAAACTTTAAACAACCTAAATACTCAGAAATAGGAGACTAATTGAATAAATTAGGTTATGTCCATATGACCAAATGCCAGCCATTAAAAATCGTGTTATAGGAGATTTTGGAAAACAGTTATAATATGTTAAGTGAAAAAGCAGGATATATAACAGATTCTATTGAATGATGTCAATTACAGGTACATGGATGATGGATGGATGGATGGATGGATGGATGTACACACACATATACATTCAAACTACTGAAGGAAATACATCATTTTATTTGCAGCAGTTGTCTCTGGGTAGTGGGATTCTGGGTAATTTTATTTATTTCTTTATGAGTTTCTATATGATCTACATTTTCTCCCATCTTTACCTCTCTAGATTTTTCTATATATTTGAGATTTTAAATAAATATTTCTTTTATACTCAGAAAAACAACCCAAACATCATTTTAAAAAGCGGTCCGGCCAAGCTGACATTCTGCCCACACTCTCTGAGCCCCAGATACTGATTCCTGGGCTCAGTGCAAAGGGGGTCCACAGAGGTTCGTTACAAAGTCCCGGCCTCCCTGGAGCTGTGGACCAGGACTGAGCCCTGCCCTGGCTGTGAGCCATCCCTCAGGACCCCATAGGAAGGACCCGGCTGCAGGTCCTTACTCAGTCCAAAGGAAGAGCCTCGGGAGAAGACCTCAGCACCCAGAGCTGGAGGAGGAGGTTTTGTACTTGCCCTGTAAGTGTGGGCATGGAGGGGCTTGCATTCAGCCTGGCTTGTGCAGCAGAGTTAGCCATGACTGCCGGGTGAATCCTGCTCCATGACGAAACGTCTTGCTGGCCTGTTCTTGGAGCTGAAGCTGGAGGGGTGGGGCAGGTTGCCCCCACACGCAGCTGCTCCCAAATGGGGGTGCACAAAAATGGGGGTTCCCAGCTCTGCAGGGGCATTGGCAGGAATCTGTCCTTGGGATCTGAGGGAGCCTAGCTGAAAGGTTAAAAATAAGTTCTAAGCGGGCAGTGGAGGAGTAAGCCGGGACAGGAATGGCAGCTGTGTGCATCACCAGACAGTCCTACGAGCTGGCCTCCCAAACACTGATGCCCCAGTGATGCTCCTCCTCACAAAGTATTTGCTTTGAAATAGCTGGAGGCAGGGGGGCGGGCCTTGTTGATCTCAGGAAGGCTGGACCAGCCCTAGGATGTCACTAGACACCTCACTTTTATACTGATGCTTACTGTAAATATTTATATTTGCATCATAGTTTATTGTTTGTCCTATTTTGGTTCCTGTCCCTGGCGTCTGTCTCTGAGACCAGAAGGCAGGGGCTGGGTCCCTGGAACTTCCTTTATTTGGGAATATTTGCAAACGGTGGCTCCTGTCCCTTTTCCCTGCCTCTGAGTCTTCGGCTTGTGGTTTGTGGTGAGGCAGGAGACACAGTGAGGGTCAGGCCATTTCCCAAAGCCCTGGGACCACTCAAGTCAGCTCTGTCTTGGGCCAGGGAAATTAGCCATCCACCCCATGTTGTGGAAAACACAGTCACCTCCCAGTGGCTGTCACCAGACAGAAATGACTCTCCTCAGGCACAAGTGGGGAGCCGTGACTCACCGTCACCAGCTTGGAGGAGCCTGCTGGCCGGCCTTTCCCAGGGCCTGCCCCATGCTCACATCTTCCAGGGCCAGAACCTGCTCTCCCTGCAGGACCTGGGTGCCTGGGAGAGGTTGTGGAAGGGCCGAGCCCAGGGCCGGCTTCATGACCTGCAGCCTGTGTCACTGCACACGGCCCCAAATGCAGAAGGGCTCCGCACCTGGTTCACTGCTCTGCTGTCTCTGAAATTCTTAATTTTTCACCAGAGGCCCTGCAAATTACGTAGCCAGTCCTTACAGCACTGCTCACATAGCAGCCCTGGAGGTCCACTCTCTGCAGAAGGAATGACAAGACCACGTCACACCCCAATGGCCTCAGTCACCTCTGAAGTCCCAGCATTCTGACTGTATCACCCCACCTCTCTCACTGCACCCTGCCTTGTTTTAAGGCTGTTTTCTGTATATGCCATTCTGCAACTCAACTGTAAACTCCCAGAGGGCAGGGGCTGGCTTCCCACTTGGTAGGGACTTAACAAATGTTAGTTAAAGTACTTACTGAAGCCTTTAAGTCAAGTCACGCTTTTTTTTAATGGCAAAGCAAAGCAAAACAATCACTCCTGATCAGAGAGTGATGGGTTTTATCAGAAAAATGAGTGAGAAATACTGTGATCTTGAGTTATTCAAAACCAGGGCTGGTCCCTACCTGAAATCCCCCATTTGTTACATCTCTAGAAAGGGACTGATATGTATCAGACCACCTACTGGTTCCAGGCCCTTGTGCTGGGCTCTTTAATCATTATCTCCTATTTAATCCTACAACAACCTCTCCAGGAGGTCTTATGTCTGTTTTGGAGGCCACTCATTGACCAACAGAAGAATGGGGATGGAACCCAGCGCTGTCTGACTTCAAAGGCTTCCTTACTGGTATTTTGATCCTGGGAAAGGGCCAGAGATGTAACTGATTGAAGGGTGGGATGGGACAGCTTCCTATAAGGAGCAGCCACAACGTTGAGGACCAGCAAGTGAGGAGCATGTGGATTAGAGCCTGTGAAATCTTGACCTGCATGTGTTCCTGCAAAGTGTGATGTGGTGGAAGGAGAGGATGCTGCAGACAGAGCACCCCGCTGCCCCTCGCTGCCCGTGGGTCCTTGGCCAGGTGTGTCAACTTGTCTGAGACTCTCCTTTCTCATCTGCAGAGTAGGAAAAATAATAGAGTCTACCTCATAGGGTTGCTGTGAAGATTAATTGAAGAATTAAGGGAAGTTAATTGAGATGATGGCGTCAAGGGGCCAGGACCCCAACTTTGAGGCCTAGTGATCTTTGGAGATTTTCAGCTCAACTTTGGGATATCATCTTAATTGTGCAGATAAGAACATTTTTAGCCTTTACCAAAAATGATTGCCACCCAGGGTCCTAACCCCTGGGGCTTTGTGGTTCCCGATATCCATCTCCCTTTCATCTTTACTAACAGAATCCTGATTTTGCTCAGGCAACAGAGCCGCCAGCCTGGCCTAAGACATGAATCACGGCAGCCCTTGAACTGCTGGGTTCCTGACCCGTCCTGGCCAATGGGGCCTAAACGGAAGGGGTGCTCCTGGGTCAGGCTGCCTGGCACAGCTGCCTTCCCTTTCTGCCTATTTTCCAAGGGTACCTGATATTTGAAACTGCAGCAACATGATTCCACAGGGAAAGCCAAGAGAACTCTAGAGATGCCAGCCCTGAAAGTGCTGAGCACCAGCCCCTGCCCTCTTCCAGGTTTTTTTTTTCATGTGAGACAAGGAAACCAGTATTTGTTGAAGCGCCTGCAAATCAGGTTTCCTGTTACTTGCAACCGTATTTATTCCTGACAGATAGCGTCCCTTCCTTCGGTGCCCTCAGGCTCTGGAGGTCCGTGGGCCCCCTGTGCCACAGGGCTCCTCTCCTCTCCTGATTCAGACCTCTTTTCTCACATCCGTGCGGCCTGGAGGACATCCTTGTCTTTCTGTGACCAGCCACGGTTTGCTCCCATTCTTCAGTTCTTGGTCCATTTGAGCCCCGATTTCCCATTTCCTTTGGCTAATTCCCTCCCCCAAGAACACTTCCCATTCACACACACTGAGTCAGCGTCTACTCGCCTGTCACATGGCACACAAACAGCTTAGACACACACACAGGCAAACACCCAAAACACATCATAACACCCAGCCCCTTTGTCTTTTATTTTTGTCTTTTGTGATATATGGAGAGTCACGGATCTGAAAGCCAGCATCCTGATTATGTTTCTGCTCAGTTCCATCTGCTCTTGTCAGATGGAGGGTTCTCAGTCCCCGTCAGCTCACAGGTAGCCTGCCCTTTCTCCGCTCAGCTGGCCTGCCCGAGGGGACGTGCCAAGGAGGGCCTGAGAAGGGAGCCTCTCCAGGATTCCCTGTGGCAGTGTCTGGCCTCCAGAGGCCAGGGCTCCCAGCTATTTTGGGACACCTCCTCAGGCCCCACCCCTACACTAGCAGGCCCAAGGCTGGCCCCAGTGGCTGATGATAACTGAGGGAATCAACTGTTGGATTCTCTCTGTTTCTCCCCAGGCTGCACTTCCGGCTGAGTTGCCCTGACCCATGTGGGAAGCCCTCAGATAGAAGGGCTCAGCCTCTCCCCAGGTTGGGGGGGTGGGCTGTAGCTTTGCCACTGAAGGGGGTGAGCTATTAGGTGACCCTTGGGGACATGGGTCACTGCAGGGCTCCCCTCCCTGTGTAACTGCTCTCTCCACAGCAGCTGCCACCCTGCCTGGGTGACAGCACTGTCCCTATGGGTTGGTTAGGTAACCGGTGGCTGCAGAGAGTGCTCCAGCTGTGTGGGCCTGCCCAGGGATCAGCGGCTCTGGCTCTTTGAGTGCCTGTAGGGAAGGGGATCCTAAACCACCCCCTGCATGGCTCCCCACACCACCTCACCCCTCCACAGAAGGTCTGAAAGCTTTCCTGGCTTCCCCTAATTGAGGCTCTCTCCTGGGCACTGATGGCTTAGGTGGGCTCATTCTGCCATCTGCCGAGTCAGCACCTGCAGGGTGAGGCTAAGGATCCAGAAAGAAGGAGAGGGTGCCCTCCTTTAAAGGTTTTGAGCCTGGGGACCCCAGACCTCACTAAAAGGACCCCCTATGTATGTTTTGGAAAGACGCCTAGTTCTGGTGTCAGAAGTTTTGAGTTGAGACCTGGTTGTGTGACCTTGGATAAGTTGCTTTACTGCCCAGAATCTCCATTTTCTTATGTGTAGAACAGGGGAGATTACACCCGCCCTTTGGAAGTGCTCAGTGAGCCTCTAAGGATCTATGGAAATCAGCAAACACCACCAATAATGTAGTATTGATTCATAATTCCCACCCCCATCCCAAATGATCTACCAGCAAACCACTGGTGTAGGGATTAGGATATTGTTTTGCTTTTCCGAATCTCCCCGAGTGATTCTACTATGCAGCCACTGATCTGGAAGACATTCTTTTGGAGGCTTCAGTTCTTCAAAGATGGGCAAAGGGGCTAAGAGCCCAGAAGGAGTCTCCAGCAGGGCCTATGGCTCAAGAGGAACCCTGAGCCCATCCCAGGAGGAGAATAAGGAACGCCTACAAGAGGTGCTCCCTGCCTCCAACCTCAGGGGTGCTTGGGTGTTGCTTGTTCCTGGTGTGCCCTAATTTAGATCAAGGCCCTAGTCTAAAAAGAGTTTAGTTTTGTATGTTTGTGTGTTTCACTTACTTTGGACTTTTTTTTATTGTTCCCCTGTTGCCATTTTATTCAGTGACCTTTAGCCTATTTATTGTGTTTATTTTGCCTCTCTTTCATCTTCCACTGTTAATAGGGCTTGCAGCTGGAAGCCCTGCAGGGAGCAGAGGTGTGGGGGGCTGGCTCAGCCGGGAGGGGCTGGGTCACGGTGCTCCCAGAGCTCTGCTGGGCCCTTCCTGCTCCCGGGGCAGGCAGCCTGGGGAAGTCCTTGATCTTGAACCCAGACGGCCAGGGCCTGCGGGTGGCCCCACCTTCAAAGTGACAGTTCATGGGGCTAAGGCCTCTCCAGCAGAGGAAGGCCCGGAGGCTTCCTGAAAGCCAGCCGAGAGACTCCTCACCAAAGCTCGGACAGGCAGTATCAAATGGGGCAAGAGAATGGCTGATCAGCAGCGCGAGGATAATCCAAGCCTGGCACTATCCGTGAGGGAAGACAGCAGACTGAAGGAGCAAACCCGATTTATGTGTTTCAGCGAGAACTCATAAAACATGTCGTAGAGTAAAAATATGCTGGTGGCCAAACCATGTGTAGCCCATGATGTCATTTATGTGAAAAGGCTCACACCAAAACAATGCAATATATTTTGTGTAGGTTTATATATAAATAAAGGAATGTAAAGGTCTATAATCGTTAAAGTTCTTAGTTTGCCAGGGTTGGTGCAATAAAGTACCACAAAGAGTTGGCTTAAATAACAGGAATATGTTGCCTCACAGTCTTGGAAGCCAGACGTCTAAAATCAAGGTGTGGGCAGAGCCGTGCTTTCTCTGAAGTCTGTAGCATTTCTGGGGGTGGCTTGCTGGCGATCCCTAACAATCTCTGCAGCTGTCTCCCTGGGCCCAAATTTAGCCCACTTACGAGGTCTCTGGTCATATTGGATGAAAGTCCACCCTAATTCAATTTGGCCTCACTTTAAATAATAACATCTTTAAAGATCCTATTTACAAATAGGTTCACATCCAACAGGGGGCTTGGGGCTGGGACCTGAACATGTCTTTGTCGGGGATGTAATTCAATCCACAGCCTCACACAGTGTACACATCAAACCCATAAACAGTAGTTACCACTAGGAGGTGGAGCACGGACAAGGATTGGAAGTGATGGACAAAGAAACCTTAGATTTATATCTAATTTTGTAAAGAAAATTTAACTTTGTAACTAAAGATATTTTTAAAACCTAAATTTTTGTGAATGGGTGAAGGAAATGCCCGGCTTGGAGTTAGGAGTTATGGCCCTTGAACTCCAAGCCCTGGCCCCACCCCTCACAATTGCTTGGCCTTAGACTGTTATCTAACTGCATATCAGTTACCTTCTGGGGAAGAGGAGGATAATAAAAATAGTGTCTTGAGGGGGCTTTCTAAAGAGCTAAGTGGCCTAGTGAAAAAGATACATAAATATGCTAGTCATAACTAGCATTTTTTAAATGTAATTTTATTGAAATATATTCACATACCATACAATCATCCAAAGTGTACAATTGTTCACAGTTTCGTTATATAGTTGTGCATTCAACACCACAATCAATTTTTGGATGTTTTCATCACTCCAAAAAATAAAAATGAAAATAAGAATAAAAATAAAAGTAAAAGAGAACACTCAATTGTATGGTATGTGAATATATTTCAATTAAAAAATTTTTTTAAAAAAGTAAATGGGGGAGAGGAGGGTTATGGGATGCTTTGAGTATTTTGTTTTTAAGAACAATTTAGAGTCTCAATAAAAGAGGGCTTAGAAAAAGAGGCGATGGGGAAAGAGCCACCTTGAGTTTCCTACAAGTGGGCTGCATCAGACTCTCATCACCTCCCATGTTCACAGAAGGGAAGGGAAAGAAGCAAACAAGTATTACACCTTCCCTGGGCTCCAGGCTCTGTGCTGAGCGTGTTCAGAGCTCACACACCCTAAGAGTTAGATTTCTTGTTTTATAGATTCGGAAGCTGAGGTTCAGTGATGATAAGAAACTGGCCTCTGGGCTAAGTTGAGGATCTGGACTCAGATCCACTTGACCCCGTCCCCAAGCAACAAGCAGCAGCAGCGGAAAGGAAAGGACAGCCACAACAGCCACTGCTATCTCTGGGCTAAGCACTTTCCAAGTGTGATGCCGTTTAATCTTCAGAAGGATGACAGGTTTTATTATTCATGCTTTCCAGGTGAAGAAACTAGAATTCAAGAGAGGCTCAGTAACTTAGCCCAAAGTTACACAGGTCTGCCTTGTTCCATCGCCAAGGCTCCTAACCATGCCACTTGATGACCTCCCTCCTCGACCTGCCTTCCTCCCCACCCTTGGAGGGTCCAGCCTCCTCCCTCCTCATGGCGGTGGGGGGTGGGGATGCTGTCAGAATCTCTGAAAATGGAAAGGGAGGGGCAGACACATACAGCTCTCATGGCAACCACTGCCCCACATTAGGTTAGTAGATGAGGTTGACAGATACATGGGATTAGGAAGGGCATGTCCATAGCCATCTGGATTTCAGCAAGGTTCTGACAGGGATGCTCATCAGAGCCTGGAGGTCAAGATGTAGACATAGGGGAAGAAAAATGATACGGCTTGGTTGCTCCACAGCTGATTGGGCAATCACATCCAGAAGGTGCCAATTAGTGTCAACATGTCACATTTACTTGGGTGGTAGTTGAGAAGTCTTTATGCTTGGCCCTGTCCTAATTTATTTTACTGTCCTCTTGGGTGAAGAGAGAGAGTAGGTCTGCCAATCAGATCAGTGGATTCTGTAAAACCTTGAGAGATGGTTAGTAGACTGAAAAGAGGATCAATACTCAAAAACACCTCAATGAACTCCAACAATGGACCAAACTTTTTAAATTGAAAATTTAACAAGGATGGAGTCCTTTATTTAGGTTCAAAAACCCAGTTGCATGAATGTGGGATAGGGAATCCCTGTTTGGTAACAGCTCACATAATAAATGATGTTGGCTGCAAGCTGACGATGACCCAACAATGCACTGCAATCACTGAAAAAGCTAGTGCATCCTTAAGGTGCACCACTGCCCAGGAGAAATCTGGTGAGCTGTCCCTTGGCCTCTGGGCCAGTCAGGCCATGCCTGGAGCTTTATTCAGCTCTGGACACCAAATTTTATACCACATTTTGACAGTACTTGACATCCAGGGAAAGAGAGCCAAGGAAGATGAGAAGACATGGGAACATGGGAGGTGTCTTTAAATATTGAAGGGCTCCCATGAAGCAGAGGGAATGGGCCAATTATGTAGTGTCCTAAGAGAATTATGTAGTGCCCTAGTGTCCAAGGCCAATTATGTAGTGTCCTAGTGGTTCCTACACTGATGATGGCAAGCAGCATTTCAGTCCTCAGGCACAGGGACAACCGCTGGTTTTGCAGCATCTGTTTTCCCTTTTTCTAACAACAGCATCCAGATAGTCCTTCATGAAACCACATATGATTCAAGTTTAGCCAATCAGAATGCTCTATCTTTTTGGCCAATCTCTTCAGGGATAATCATGTGACTCAAGCTAGATCAATGAGTATCTATCCCAGCAATTCTGTTGCAACTATTAGACAGAAGCACTCTTCTTCCATTAGGATCACTAAATTGGAAGTATATAAGCTTAGAGCTGCTGGAGGCCATCTTGCCAAGGTATGAGGAGAGGATGCTGGAGAATGAAGTCAACGCAGAGTTTTGAAATAGAACCAAGAAATCAAGACAGAAAGATCTCTGCTGGTATATATGAATACCTGGATCCAGCCATACCTGAAGCTGGTGTCTTTGAACCTCTTTGTGGCATGACCCAATACAATCCCCTTTTATGTTTTCACCAGTTTGAGTTGAGTTTTTGTCACTTGCAATCAAGAGTGCTAAAACATTACATCCACTTGTAATTACATATCAATCTGTCTAAAGAAGACTTCATTCAGTACGGATTGTAGTGGTTCACATTTATTGAGTAACTTGTGCACATAGAAACTGTAGTAAATTTTTATTTTGGTTTTAATTTTTAAAAGAGTTATACTTGCACATCGTTTAGAGAGCTAAATAGTTCTGCAAGACTTGTTACAAGAAACACTGTCCCTTGCAACCAAGGCCCCATTTCCAACTCCTCAGAGGCAACTCCCTTCAACTTTTTCAGCTGATTCTTTATCTACTGATTTTTTTCACTGTGGAAGATTAGAACTTAGTTCATTTCCACTCTCTCTGTCCCTACCACATAGCATACTTTTCATTCCCCCTTCCTCCCAATTATGTTAGAATTTTGTTTAAATCAATTTTCATCATTATTATTTTTGTGACTTTGTAAGTTCTGTTTACAGGTGATGTAATATACAATGATTGCTCTTTCCTGCGCAACATTTTGTTTTTCTTGAGTTAATAATTGTCTTATTGTTTTTGTTTGCTTAGTATTCTATATATTTGTTACTAATTCAATCCCAAACTCTGTCATTTGTGTTAACCTCTAGTTAATATGTTCAAAACACTGTGTGTTCTACTAGTTCAGTCTTCCTGAACAAATGTGGTGAGCCTTGGGCTCTGCCCCAGTCTGGAAAGTTGCCCTCTAGGCCTGGGCCCCAGCGGTTATCTTGGGATCTCCTTTGCCCTTCAGCCAGAGAGTCCCTTTGCTCCTTGCTCTATTGGTTCTTGTTTCCTGGTTCCCATTTCTCCTTCTTTCTTGGTTTGCACCCTCATTTTGGCACAGCACCTCCTCCAGCGGCTTCCTGAGAAAATGGGTGCATGAGAATGAAATTTTTGAGATCATCTCTGGAAAGTTTCACACTCAGCCTCAGTTGCTGTAAGTGGGTATCATTTTCCCACAGGATTCTGAAGGTATTGCACAATGGTCCTCTGGCTGCCAGAGCTGCTGTTGAGAAAGCGGATGCTTTTCTGATTCTTAATCCTTTGTATGAAACTTGGTTTGTTTGTTTTTCAGTATGGTAAAATATACATTACATAAACTATGCCATTTTAACTATTTTTAAGTGTGTGATACAGTGGTGTTAATTACAGTCTCAATGTTATGCAAGCATAAAAAATTTATTTCCAAAATTTTTTGTAAACACCAAGTAGTAACTCCCTATTTTAGTTTGCTAGGGTGTCAAAATGCAATATACCAGAAATGGGTTGGTTTTTAACAATGAGAATTTATTAGTTTACAAGCTTACAGTTCTGAGGCCATGAAAATGTCTAAATCAAGACATCATTAGGATGATACGTTCTTCTTGAAGGCCAGGTGCTGGTGATCCTGGGCTCCTCTGTCACATGGCAAGGCACATGGCGGCATCTGCTTGTTTCTCTCTTCTCTCCTAGGTTTCATTAGTTCAGTTTCTTCCTTCCGTGGTTTTCTCTCTCAGTTTCTGAGGCTTTCTGTGTCTATGGCTTTCTCTTTTTATCTGAATTTTGTCCTCTTCTTAAGGATTCTAGTAAGGATGAAGACCCACCCTGAATGAGGAAGGTCACATCTTAATTTAAGACCCTACTCACCAAAAGATCCTACTTACAAAGGGTCCACACCCACAGGGATGGATAAGCTTTAAGAACATGATTTTCTGAGGTACATATAGTTTCAAACCATCACATCCCCCGTTTCCCCTCACTCCGGTCCCTGATAACCTCAAATCTACTTTCTCTGTGAATTTGCCTATTCTAGGTATTTCATATAAGTGGAATTTTTGTCTTTTTGTATCTGGCTTACTTCATTCAGCACAATGTTTTTAAAGTTCATCCATGTTGTAACATGGATCAGAACTTCATTTCTTTTTGTGGCTGAATACTATTCCATTGTATGCATATACCACATTTGTTTATCCATTCATCTGTTGATGAACACTTGGGTTGCTTCCACTTTTTGACTGTTGGGAATAACGCTACTGTGAAAATTGATGTTCAAGTATTTTTCTGAGTTCCTGTTTTCAGTTCTCTAGGAGAGCAATTAATGGATCACATGGTAATTCTACGTTTAACTTTTTGAGGAAATGCCAAACTGCTTCTATAGCCATTGTACTGTTTTGCATCTCCATCAGCAATGTATAAGTGTTCTAATTTCTCCACATCCTTTCCAGTACTTATTTTTCCTTAAAAAAACACTTTTTTTTAATTATACACAAGCTAGTAGGTGTGAAGTGGTATCTCATTGTAGTTGTTGTTTTGGGTTTGCTTCCTAAAAGCTTGTGAGATCTTCTCATTGCCCCCAGTGTTATGATATTTCATGATGGTGTTCCATGGTGTGGGTCTGATTTTTCAACCTGGAAACTCTGTCCTTTAATTCTTGGACATTTTCTTAAATTATTTTAATGATGATTTCTTCACCTCTGTTTTTTTGTTTTTTTTTTTTCAATTTTCAATTGCTGGGACTCATATTAATCAGATGGTTCTCTCATTTTCTCATCTTTTATCTCCCATTTTCCATTTCTCTTTTTACTCTTTTTTTTCTGGGGAAACTTTTGAACTTTATATTTCAACCCTTTAACTGAAGTGTTTTTTTTTTTTAAATTTCTGCCATCGTATTTTTTATTGGTTCTCATAATCTTCTTTTTTTTCCCATAGTGTCCTGTTCTTCTTTCAGGAACATATTTTCTTATCTTTACATTTTGTAGCCAGCTCTGAACTTACATCCTACTGGCTGAGCTGCCCCAGCAGATCTAGAGATGAATAAATAAGCCATAGTCTCCTAAAAGCACCAAGGTCAGTGAAGACAGATGCATTATTTGTCTATTGTTGTGTAACAAATTACCCCAAAACTTAGAGGCTTAAAACGAGAAGCGTTCATTATCTCACAGTTTCTGTGGATCAGGAATCTGGGCACAGCTTAGCTGGCTCCTCCTGACTCAGGGTATCTTACAAGAAGCCGCAGTCAAGGTGAAGGCGGGGGCTGTAGACATCTCGAGGCTCTACCGGGGGAGGCTCTGCTCACAAGCTCACTCTTGTGGCAGCATCCAGCCTCAAATCCTTACTGGCTCTGGCTAGAAACATTGGCCCCTTGCCCCGTGGGCTTCTCCATGGGATTACTCCAACATGGCAGCTGGTTTCCTCCAGAGTGAGGACCCCGAGAGCTCGAGGGAGAGAAGGTACTCAAGTCAGAAGCCTCGGTCTTTTTGTAACCCAATCTCAGAAGGGACATCCCTTGGCCTCTGCAGTATTCTAGTTATTAGAAGTGAATCAGTCAGTCTACACTCAACCGGAGGGGATTACACAAGGGGAAACAGGAGCGGGGTCATCCGGGGCCATCTCAGAGCAGATGGGCGATTAGCGCACAGGTGATAAGTGCCAAGAGAGAGGCAAGAGCAGGCTGTCCCGGGTTGGTCGTGGAAGAAATGCGATCAAGGAAGGCTTCCCAGGAGAAGAAGCTTTGGGCTGAGACTTCAGAGACAAGCAGGAGATATCCCAAGTGGATGAGGAAGGTATTAGAGCAGTCTAGGCAAAGAAAATGCATGCACAAAATCCAGAGGTGTGGACAAGCTTGGTGGGGGCTGGCAGCAGCACAGCCAGAGTGTGGGGCAGAGGGAAGACAGGAGAGGCTGGAGTGGGCAAGGCAAGCTCCTGAAGGATGCACACGTTCTCCTGAGGAGTTGGTGCTTTATCTTGGAGGCAGCACAGAGCCGTGACTAGCTTCAAGGGAGTGCGGTGACCAGATCTGTGTTTCAGTGCACTCCCTAGTTGCTGGCTAAGCAGAGGAGGGCTGGGGGAGCAGAGATGGGGGGCAGAGGGACAGTGAGGAGGCTGCGGCAGGTTTCCAGGTGGGTGTTGGGGGCCTGATATGGGGCAGCAGGAGCAGGGAGAGGAGGGGGAAGGAAAGAGGAGAAAAGCGGGAGGTAGACATGACCAAAGGAGTTTCTTCAGCGTCAGTGGGAAGGAATTCAGCTGATCTGTGAATGCAGTGAACAGGGTGGTGGGAGGAAGGGAGGAGAAAACCGACCCGCGTGGAGGGGTTGCTGCACAGCACTGAGCAGGCTCCCTGGATGCCTGCTGACCAGCTAGGCAAATGGTAAGGGGGCAGGTCTTTCTCCTTGCACTGTGGGGAAGCTGGCAGGGTTGGGTGGTAACTTTTGGAGCCTGAGAAGAAAGGTCAGGGCAGAGATGTCAGCTGCGACTTTGGGTCCCAGGTTTGGCCCCGGGAGGTCCATCCCTGTGTCCTGTTGATTTGTTTTCTTCCACACTGCTTGGATGCCTTCCTCTGGCTTAGAGCCATGGCTCACCCCCAGACCAGGGTTTAGAACTCCACGGGGGCTTCTCGAACCCTCCCTCAGATTCACCCCAGAAGCCTCCAGAGCTAGACCCACCCTCACCCTTCTGAATCCTGTAGAAGACATGAAGGCCTTGAACTAACAGTTTGTCCCTGACCTACCAGCCTCACCTCCCCCTCCCTCTCCCTGGGACCCTGGGCAAGTGAGTCTTCTCTGGGTTTCAGTCTTCCAATCTCTAAAATGAGGAAGTTGGACTAGCTCCTTCCGGTAGTCCCTGCCAGCCCCAGCTTGCTGGGGTTCCATTTCCCACCCACTTCTCCAGGATCTATGGGCTCCAGGCTATTTCCGCAACATCCATTCCAGCCATTCTGACAGCCGCCTGCATATCCTCCCACCTTGTGCACAGGAGGGATGCGCTGGAGCCTGGGATGAGCTCAGCCCCTCATCTCAGTTCTGCAAACGTTTCTTGAGGTTTGATCTACTCCCAGCTGAGCCCTCAGATCCTAGGGGCTGAAGCTGATAGCTGAGGGCCTCCTGGCTTTTAGTCTGCCCACTGCATCATGAATCATCAATTGGACAGGGCCTTCCAGAGGTCATAGAGCCCATCCTCCTGTTCCAGGCAGGACTGCTTCTACTTATCAGAGATAACTAATCATTCAATATGTATGAAGGGAAACTTCAGATCTTCAGAGTAACACGTTCATATTTTGCAGATCTTCAAAGGTGAGGTTGTTTCTTTGATGTAGCCTAGATCCTCTAGAAGCCTCAAAACAGAACACAGCTACGGTCTAAGTGCTCCTGGATGGAGGAATCATGCTGGGCCCTGTCACCCTCAGCTTTCCCTCTCCAGAAGTGGGAGTCCGCGCCTGCAAGCTGGACCCAACCCTTTGCCTCCTGCCCTCCTGGCTAGGCCCAGCCTACACCTGCCTCAGGCCAGAGCTGCAGTTGCCCTTGGCATAACGTAAATGGTCTTGGCCAGACATTCTGGTTCTGCAGGTACAGCCTGCAAGTTCAAAATTGTTCTAAAAAATGCAGGGCAGCTGTCTAAACACAGGCTGGAGGAGGAGGCTGAGGGACAGAGGACAGTCAGTAGAGAGATGTGCAGTCCACAGGGACTTTGGGCCAAGCACTCTGACTCCAAGAGAGCCATCAAACCTGGGGACAAGTGGCACACACCTGCTCCCAAGAAAAGGTTCTGTGGCCTAACACTTTCTTAGGCGTTTACTTTAGACCCAACCCAGTCTCCCGCTGCCTTCTCTCCTTTCCAGCCCTCCTGCGAGAAAGCTCTCTGACAACCCCCACCCCATCCTTGAAATTCTCAGTTCTGTCCGGTCTTCACCTATGTCTGCACTGGGTCTTTTGGGTTTTTTTTTTAATGTCTTGTTCCATTTCTATACTTCTAGTCACCTGTAACTTCCCCCTACTTCTTTTTTCTTACCCCCTTTTTTCTTTTCCTCCTTTTATACCACTTGCGTCCACTCTCCTCTACTCACTAACTAATGCGAGTGGTAGTTCCTTTCTCCCCTGCCCTTACGCTAAGCCCCTGGTAATTGCCCTGGTCGGGGAAGGCAGCGCCTGATCTCTCCATCTTTTATCTTGGGAAAGACCTTTCACCCCTGTGGGCCGCGATGACACGGGGAAAATAAATAACATGAATAAAATCTATTTTATTCTCTGCCTCACAAAATGGCTGTGAAAATCCCTAGTTTATGGTTTCTCAGGTGAGTCGGTTCCCCGAGTGGGAAACCAGGGTATCCGCGAGCGAGAGCTGAGGGCGGCGGGGACGGGGCGGGGCAGGCAAGAGGCGCTCGGGGCAGAGCTGAGCGGGGCGCGGTGGAGCCGCCGGGCGCGCCGCGGGCGAGGTGCGGAGGCAGCACGAGGGCATCTTGCTACGGCTTCTAGACCGGGTCTGCCACGCACATCCATTTCTAGACCCGCCAGCAATTGAAAGCTTTTGATGGATTATTTTTAAAAGTCGTAAAAAGCATCGCAGTATCGCTAATCAGTTCTTCATATGAGGCTCCCCCCTTCCAGATAGGCTATTTATAGGCTATTTTGCTCACAGATTAGCCTTTTCCTATTTGTTTTATCTAGAGAATCATTTTAAAGGCAGGCTTAAGTTTTCAACTTTGTGCTTGGTGTGCATGTAAATAAAAAATAGGGTTTGTTTCTTTAAATGTTGGTGGGATATTCTGATGTTTATGAAGCAGTTACTAAGTTTTACTACCTGGAAACTTAAAGTTATGCTCTAAGAAATGAGCAGTAAAAATGAAAAGCAAAAAAACCTAATGCCTCCAATCTTGATGATTTTCATATATAGAGAGAGATATATACATATATGTATATATGTATATACATATATATACGTATATACATATACATACATATATATACACACGTATATATCTCTCTATATATTTTTTAATGTTAGAAGGGTCTTTTAGGAACCATAACCTGAAATTCAGCAATTCCTTCACTGTACTTAAGTTTATCTTTTTTTTCTTCTAAGTTTAACATAAAGTAAAAATGAGTATCTATGATTTTAAGATAATAATGGTGATTTTGCTTTTCATTCAGCAGTATTGGAGTAACCAGGCACTGTTAGTGGCCCTGGGGGAAAAGCAGTGAACAAAGCAGACAAAACCTTCCCTAATGGGGTTTACATTCCAGTTGGGGAGGAATTATTTCCTCTAATTTCCAAATTTTCTACCCTGTTCAAGTCCTAACCCTGCGAATTTGAGCTTATTTGTAAATAGGGTCTTTGAAGATGTTATTAGTTAAGATGAGGCCTAATCCGATGGGGCTGATGTCCTTATCAGGAGAGGAAATTTGGACACAGGCAGAGAGACACAGAGAGAGACCTGTGACGGAGGCACAGGCTGAGTTATCCTGCCACAAGCCAAGGAACACATGGCTGGCCGGTCGCCTCCAGAAGCCAGGGCAGAGGCAGGGAACGGCTTCTCCCCTCCAAGAGGAAGGACGGCCTTGCCAATGTCTTGATTTTGGATTCCCAGCCTCTAGAACCACGGCACAATACATTTCTGTTGTTTACGCCAACGAGTCTGTGGTGATCTATTGCAGCAGCCCTGGTAAACTGAAACATACCATGGACATGTACTACTTTTATAATTTTTTACTGAGATATATTCACATACCATACAATCATCCACAGTGTACAATCAACTGTTCACAGTGCCGTCATAGAGCTGTGCATTCATCACCACAATCAATTTTTGAACATTTCATTACTCCAATAAAAAATAAAATAAGAATAAAAATAAAAGTAAAAAAGAACAGCCCAAAGTCCCATTCCCCCATCCTCCCTATTATTCATTATAATTTTTTAAATGTCATTTTGAAAAAGAAAAATAACAAAAATTTAAAGACTGGAGAAAAAGCTTGCAGCAAATATGACAAAGAATTAGGTTCACAAATAGCTAATCAAGAGTGATAATGAGCAAGGAATATGAACTAAATTTCATTCAAGAGAAACTTAAACAGTAAAAAAAAAAAACAAACCAACCCTACACTATACCAGATTAAGCTAACACCCTTCAACCATATTGCCAACAACACAAAAGCCCTCTGCAGAGTCGGTGACAGTGGGCTCACACCCTGCTAGAAAAGTGTAAATGTTAAACTCTGGACAGCAACATAGCTATAAAGAATTAAAAAGCTACCTACAAGTGTATGTTTATCTTTAGCAGAAAAAGAAGAAAACTAAATATCCAGTGATAGGGTAGTGAATAAATAAATGATGGTACATCAATTTATGTTAAGATCAGGTTGCCGTTAAAAATTCTGTTTACAAAGACTATGGGATTATGAAGGGACATTTATAATGAAAGTATCAATTGACATGCAAAATATAAACTAGTTTCCTATAACTGTAGCTATATAAAAAATGTATGCTTTTGGACAAAAAGGAAGGACTAGACAGAAAATACCATTGTTGGGCTACAATGCTGGAGTCGTCAAGATTTACTTTTCTTTTAAAATTTCCCTTAATGTCTTTATATTGATTTTACAGTAATTCTTTTTAAAGAGAAGTCAGGATGTGGGTAAGACTTTGGATAAATGTGGAAAATATGCCTGTAAGCCATCCCCTCCCTCCCTGGAAGTCTGAGCCCAGGCCTCCAGCCTCCTGCCCGGGCCCTCGCTGCCCACAGCCAGAGTTCTGAAGGGAGCCGGGGGGCTCCGGGAGTGCCCCCACCACACTCTCAGGTCCACACATCCACTCCATTTCCATTAGCCTGGGCACTCCTGGAACAGCTGGGCTGACTGCTCCCCTTTTTTGAGTCTGGCTGCCTACCAGGCTCTTTACATACTTTATCTCATCTAATCCTCACACAACTCAAGTGAGGAAGGTGCTATGGTCTCCATGTACCAGATTTGAAAACTGGTTCCTGGAGGGTTAGGTAACTTGCCCAAGATCCTACAGCAGGTAAACAGCAGAGCCAGATTCAATCCTGTGCCCTTAACCACTGTGCTCCGCTGGTCTGGTGGGTTCTCTGATCAGCCTGGCCACGTGGCTTGCTGTGCAGTGGCGCGAGCTCTTAACCTCTCCGTTCTCCTACTTATTCTTTGGTAACATGGTGGAGGGGCACTGGGAAGCAGCCTGTCGCCTGGGATCTGGACTCAGAGTTCCACATGGGTCTGAACAGTGCAGAGGACAGTGGAACCATCTCCTCCATTGGCCCACTCATTCATTCATTCATTCATTCAACATATGTCTACTCTCTATGTCCCTGGCACTGTGTTACCTCTAGAGATATGGGTGTTAAATAAATGTAGTGGGCCCAAGATCCTAATTCTTGTAAAATGTATGGGTCTCCCAGAACCTGAAACCTGAGGACAAACAGTCATAACTCGCTAGCTCCCTTTTCCTTACGTAGTCTAGCTCCTCTAACTCAAGGCAAAGACAAATAAGGAAACTATTCTGTACTTACTAATAAGATTATTTTCTTTAAGACTTCTTTCTTTCTGCCTATATAAGCTTTCTCTCGCTTTTCAGAGCCCCCCTCCATTTTACAGATTGGATGCTGTTCCATTCATGAATTGTATAATAATACTGTGAGATCCTAAAAAATAACTTCCTTAAAAAATTTTTTTAAACACAATAATAAGATGTGGTCCCAGTCTAACAAAGAGAGGAAGACGTACCAACAGAGTAATATAATGAAATGCTTGCTCCATTCAAACATCTACTCCTCAGAGAGGACTTGCTGGACTATGTTATCTGTAAGACATCTCTCCGATGTCCCATCACCCTATTTTTTCTCCATGTAATTTATCAGTTTGAAATTCTCTTGGTTATTTAGAAGTTCCAGGAGGCTGGGGGCTCTGTCCCACTCAGTTCTCTATTCCTCAGGGCTGGTCACAGTGGAAGCACTTTGCAGATGTTTACTGAATTATCTGAATGAAAGAAAGTGCCGTAGGCACCGGGAGAGACCCCTGAAGAGCTGGGCAGAGCAGGGCCCCACAGCAACGGCTTCAGAAGGGGAAGGGGTGGGGAGAAATCACACATGTGACATTTTGGGGAAGGGAGAGAAATGTACTTTTCTTGGCAAGAGGCTGTGAACACACTGACCGAAACCTAGAAGAAGGGTGACTGGGCGATGGGACAAAATCACAGGATTCAGAGCCAGAGATCCTTGCTCAGCCCTGACTCCACGGAGAAACCGGGTCAGCGGGTCCGAGCTGCAGGGGCCTCCGAGCTCATCTGGCCGACATTTAGCATCCTTAGCTTCTGGCCTCAGCGGGAGAGAAAGACGGTGAGCGGCTCATCCCTGGAGAATTCACCTGTTTTAATGAGACACACTTAAAAAGATTGTATTCCCTTCAAACTGGCAATTTATCTCCTGTAATTCGGCCTAAGAAAATAACGAAGAGATGAATGCAAAGATGAGTACAAGCATGTTATCACAGTATTGTTTATATGTCAAAAACCCGGGAAAAGCCCTGTCCAACCATAGGGGAGATGGTTAAATAATGATTTATTCATATGATGGGATAGTTTATGCTCATTAGCATGCATATGCAGCCTTGAAAACATACTCATGGTGTATATTTCATGAAAAACTGTGTTCTCAGTGTGTTTGATATTATTAAATTTTGACAAATTTATATATATGTACATGACAAAAATATATCAGTTACATCTCTGGTGGGCCTACAGGTGATTCCTCCTCATTTTTTTGCTTATTTTTTTCTACAATAAATATAAATTACTTGTATAACAAAAATGAAAACTAAAATAAAAAAAATAAAATCTAGGATCTACTTTGAAGATGTGAGTTAGGCAGTAGATCTGGCAGGTGTGTCAAATAAAGAGAAAGCACGTGCAATTCCAGGGAGAAATATCCCCAGGAAAAAAAACTCAGTCACTCAACCCTTTTTAGGTTCTAAAGAATTGGGGTAGCTGGTGGTGGATACCTGAAACTATCAAACTACAACCCAGAACCCATGAATCTCGAAGACAGTTGTATAAAAATGTAGCTTATGAGGGGTGACAATGGGATTGGGAAAGCCATAAGGACCAAACACCACTTTGTCTAGTTTATGGATGGATGTGTAGAAAAGTAGGGGAAGGAAACAAACAGACAAAGGTACCCAGTGTTCTTTTTTACTTCAATTGCTCTTTTTCACTCTAATTATTATTCTTGTTATTTTTGTGTGTGTGCTAATGAAGGTGTCAGGGATTGATTTAGGTGATGAATGTACAACTATGTAATGGTACTGTAAACAATCGAAAGTACAATTTGTTTTGTATGACTGCATGGTATGTGAATATATCTCAATAAAATGATGATTTAAAAAAAAAAAAAAAAAAAAAAAAAAAAAAAATCAGTCACCATCCACCCTTGTAGGAAACAAAAACCTCCCCTAACAAGGAAGTTATTGAAACGCAATCAACTAACTCTAATCAGCTTAGCGTTCATTCAGTACACCTCAGGGTCGAATCTGCCAGGGGTGGGGATAACGGGATTAGAAACCCCGAATTGATTTCAGGGCCACAAGGTCTGTTTTAGAGGTGGCAGAACAGGGTGGAGATCATCTGCTCTTTCCCAGGCCTCCAAGCAAATGCCACCCCTTCTGGGCTCTGGGGTGTCTGTCCCCACAAGGACAGAGGGGTAGGAGAGCCTCCTTCCTGATGATCCCTTTCCTGTAGTTTTTTCTTTCTCTTTTCATTTTTTTTTTTTTTTTAAATTAGAGCAATTGTAGCTTTATAGAAAAATCATGCAGAAGGTATGGAGTTCCCATATATCCCCTGCTCACACACACAGTTTTCCCTATTATTAACATTTTGCATAATTGTGGTGCTTTTGTTGCAATTGATGAAAGAATATTGTTAAAATTATTAACTCTAGCCCACTGTTTATGTTAGGGTTCACTCTTTGTGTTGTACAGTTTTATGGATTTTTTGTGTGTAGTAATTTATATGCAAACTAAAATTTCCCTTTATATCCCCTTTCAAATATACAATTTGGTGGTGCCTCCATCACCAGCATTGATTGCCAAAAGTTTTCCATCAACCCAAACAGAAACTCCATACAAATTAGCATTGACTTTCCACCCTCCTTCCCCACCTGGCCCATGGTGACCTGTATTCTAGTTTCTGACTTATGAATATGCATATTCTGCTTATTTCATATATGTGAGATCATACAGTGTTTGACCTTTCATGTCTAGTTTATTTTACTCAACATGTCTTCAAGGTTCATCCATGTTCATTCATCATGACTTCTTTCCTTTTTATGGATGAATAATATTCCATTGAATGTATATACCATATTTTGTTTATTCCTTCTTCTGTTGATGGACAATTAGGTCATTTCCACCTTTTAGTTATTGTGAAAAATGCCACTGTGAACAATTGGGATGCAAATATCTGTTTAAGTCCTTGCATTCAATTCTTCTGTGTACATATCGAGTAGTGAGATTGGGCTCATATGGTAATTCTATACCTAACTTTCTGAGGAATTGCCAAATTGTTTTCCAGAGCAGTGGCACTATTTTACATTCCCACAACAATGTATGAGGGTTCCTATTTTTCCACATCCTCTCTAACATTTGCTATTTTCCCTTTTTTAAATAGTAGCCATTCTAGTGGGTGTGAAGTGATAACTGATTGTGGTTTTCTTAAATGCATTTTTATTGTGAACTTTAACATATATACATAACAATGATAACCTTCAAAGTATGATTTAACAAGTAATTAGAGAGAAAATTTCAAAGAATGACATGGGTCACAGTTCCACAACTTCAGCTATTTCCATTATTGTGAAATATAACATACATACATAAAGGTGTTACCGTTCAATGTACAGCTCAACAAGCAGTTCTATAAGTAATGGGCTACAGTTCCGCAGTTTCAGTTCTTTCCTTATTGTGCAATAGAGGGTATATACAGAAAGGTGAAGACTTTCAGAGCACAATTCAACGAGTAGCTATAAACCAAATTTCAAAGGATGTCATAGGTTACAGGTCCACCATGTCATTTACCTCCTTCCAGATATTCCAACACCCCAGCATCTAATCTAAATATATATATATGTTTATAGAAAGTTTCAGTATTCATAGACCTTTGTTAAATATTCTCTTCTTTGTTGCTACCCCTCCTTCTCACTTAATATCTTTCTCCATCTTCAGGGATGTCTAGGCAGTGAGCACTCTAACTTGTTCATATTGAAAGGGGTTGACAACATAATTGGGAAGGGAGCTGCACCTGATTGTTGATCTTAAGGAGGCTGTTTCCTCTGGGTTTTAGGACTCATCTGGCATAGGAACACTCTGGTGGATTTAAGTTTCTGAGATAAAACTTAATGAGTGAATCTTTTATAGAATCTCAGGTAGGGACCTAGGTATTCAGAGACTACTTTTGGTAAGGGCATGGCATACTGTGGCCATTTGGGATGTCTAGCTGGAGCTTGCATAAGAGAAACCTCCAGGATAGCCTCTCAATTCTATTTGGGATCTCTCAGCTACAGTGATCTCAGCTTGTTGCCTTTCTTTTTTCCCTCTTTTGGTCATGTAGGCATTTTCAATCCCTCACTGCCAGGGCCAGGCTCATTCCTGGGAGTCATGTCTCACATCGCCAGGGAGAATCATTCCCCTGGGAATCATGTTCCTTGTCGGGGGGAGGTTAATGAATTTATTTGCTGAGTTGGGCTTAGAGAGAGAAAGGCCACATCTGAGCAACAAAATAGGTTCCCCGGAGATGCCTCGTAGGCATCATTATAGGAGGGCTCAGCCTCCCATTTACAACCCTGTTTCACAAGAGCACATCTCAAGTTGAGGGCTCAATTTATTAAGTCGTGGTTCCTAATTTCACTTAATATATGTTCTATCTCAAGATAAATGGTCAGTTTCTTACATTATCTTCACTTAGTTGTACAATCATCATCACTCTCAACTTTAAACAATCATCATAACATAATACATCCCAGAGCCCTTATCAGCTGCTAATTACTCACCTAGTATTAGTGTAGTGTTGGTAAGATATTCCTGTTAAATACAGTCATTAATACATAATGGGTAGCTTTTACATATACCATTCTATTGTTAACCTTCTGCACCAGTGTCATACCTTATCAGCGTATCATGTTAACACTTATTTAGGTTTGTGGTGCTACTCTGTAGGTTGCTTGCCTTTAAACAACCATTTACAAACATGTTTACCTTCAGTTCATCACTGATACTTGTAATCCCATTAATGAACCGTAGTGATACCTCATCATCCCCATACCATTAAGTTCACCCTCATTATCGTATCTGTACAGATTAGATTATCATTCCCACTTTACTAGCTTCTATCTCTAGGTCCCTTCTATTCTACATTATATAAGACACTTAGTTTACATTTTTCATGGAGTTCACATTAGTGGTAACTTACAATATCTCTCCTTTTGTGTCTGGCTTATTTCACTCAGCATTATGTCCTCAAGGTAGGATTCCACCTCCATTCTTTTGCATATGGATATCCAGTTCTCCTAGCACTGTTTTTGAGGAGACTATTCTTTCCTAATTGAGAGGACTTGGTGCACACTTGAAAAAGATCAACCGACCAAAGGGGTCAGGGTTTGCTTCTGAACTCTCTCAATTCTTTTCCATTGGTCTATATGTCTGTCCTTGTGCCAGTACCATGCTATTTTCACTATAGCAGCTTTGTAATAAGTTTTAAGATCAGGAAATGTAAGTCCTCCAACTTTGCTCTTCTTTTTCAAGATGGTTTGGCTATTGGGGACGGCTTACCCTGCCATACGAATTTGATGATTGGCTTTTTCATTTCTGAGAAGTCTGTTAGAATTTGGATTGAAATTGCATTGAATCTATACATTGCTTTGGGTAGAATCGACATCTTAACAATGTTTAGTCTTCCAACCCATGAACATGGAAAGTCCTTCCATTTATTTAGGGCTTCTTTGATTTCCTTCAGCAATGTTTTATAGCTTCCATGTGCAAGTTCTTTATATCCTTGGTTAAATTTATTCCTAAATATTTGATTCTTTTAGTTGTTATTGTAAACGGAATTTTTTCTTGATTTCCTCTTCAGATTGTTCATTAATAGTGTATAGAAACAAAACTAATTTTTGTATGTTGATGTTTTACCCTGCCATTTTGCTGAATTTATTAGTTCTAGTAGTTTTGTTGTGGATTTGTCAGATTCTCTATGTATAGGATCGTGTCATCTGCAAGTAGGGACAGTTTTCCTTCTTCCTTTCCAAATTAGATGCCTTTTATTCCTTTTTCTTACCTAATTTCTCTGCATAGAACCTCTAGTACAGTGTAGAATAACAATGGGCATCCTTGTCTTGTTCCTGGGCTTAGGGGAAAAGGTTTCAGTCTTTCACCATTGAGTATGATGTTAGCTGTGGGTTTTTCCTATATGCTGTTTATCATGTTAAGGCTGTTTCCTTATATTCCTAGTTTCTAAGTGTTTTTAACAGGAAGAGGCACTGAATTTTGTTGAATGTCTTTTCTGCAGCAATTGAGATGATTCTGGTTTTTTTTCTTTTGTTTTATTAATGTGGTATTTCTCATTAATTGATTTTCTTATGTTTTCTGTAGTTCTTCCTTATGCCAAATTTAATTTTATGCTGTTATAGTTATTGTGCTAGTTTGAAGCTGTTATGTATCTCAGAAAGTGCCATGTTCTTTTTTTTTTTTTTTTTTTGAGGAGTGGTGCAGTCTTTTATTTTATTTTTTTATATTTATTTTATTGAGATATATTCACATACCACACAGTCATACAAAACAAATTGTACATTCGATTGTCCACAGTACCATTACATAGTTGTACATTCATCACCTAAATCAATCCCTGACACCTTCATTACCACACACACACAAATAACAAGAATAATAATTACAGTGAAAAAGAGCATTTAAAGTAAAAAAGAACAATGGGTGCCTTTGTCTGTCTGTTTGTTTCCTTCCCTCATTTTTCTACTCATCCATCCATAAACTAGACAATGGGGAGTGTGGTCCATATGGCTTTCCCAATCCCATTGTCACCCCTCATAAACTACATTTTTATACAATCGTCTTCAAGATTCATGGGTTGTGCCATGTTCTTTTAATCCATTTCTGTGGGTGTAGATCTATTGTGGGTGAGACCTTTTGATTAGTTTATTCCAATGGAGATGTGACCAGCCTCATTCAGAGTGGTCTTAATCTCCTTACTGGTGTCCTTTATAAGAGGATAGAGGACACACAGAAAAAGCCCAGAGAGCTCAGAAAAGCCCTGGAGAAGCCAAGAAAAAAAGCTCTCTGCAGTATGCCCCAAAGAGCTCCAAATACAGGACCCCAAAGAAGTCCACACCCTAATCCCTGGAATTTGGGAATATGTTACATTAGATGAAAAAAGAGGCTTTGCAGATGGAATTACAGTTATGTACCTTGAGAGGGGGTGGATATCCTGGATTAACCAGGTGAATCACATCTAATCACATGAGCCCTCAAAAGCAGAGAACTTCTTCTGGCTAAAGGCAGAAGAGAATTAAGGCAAAAGGGGGAGGTGGGAGAGATTCAAAGCATGAGAAGGACTCAGTAGTCGTTACTGGCTTTGAAGATGCAGAAATGGGGCCACAAGCTAAGGGATGCAGCAGCCTCTAAAAACTGAGAATAGCCCCCCTCCCCTGTCCCCCACCTGACACCGAGCAAGGAAACAAGAACCACATGAGACTAAATCCTGCCAGTGTGCTTGGAAGCAGATTCGGCTCCTGAGCTTCCAGAAAGGAATGCAGCTCTGCCTAGACTTTGAAACCCAGAGCAGAGACCCAGCTGAGCCATGCTGTGCCTGGACTTTTGACCTACAGAACTACAAAATAATAAATATATGTTGCTTTAAGTAACTAAATTTGCAGTGGTTCTGGCCCTCCAGCCTCCGCTGCTGCTTTCTCAGTTAGGAGAGTCCCCAGGTGCCACCTCTGGAACCCCGCCTTTTGCCTTACCCTCCCTCCCTGCCTGCTCTGTCCTGCAGGGTGAGGCTGGGTGGGGAAGGAGGTGGTTGTTGAGTCTACCTGGAGCATGTGTGTGTGTGTGTGTGTGTGTGTAGGGCAGCCCCCAGCTGCCAGCATGAGCAGAAGAGTCGGGGACTCTTGCTGGGCCTCCTGCGTAAGGGAGAACAGTGTTAAGAGCAGGACCCCCAACTTCCTCAGGCAGGAAGTGGGCAGTGGACAATGGTGCCTCTTCCCAGCTCCTGTGGGAAGGGCCAGGCAAGTGGTTGAGAGGGAAAGAGGTCAGGACCCCATTGCCTGTCCCCACAGCCCCCAGATGCACAACTCCAGCCCACTGGGAAGCACCTTCGGCCAAGTTAGAAAGAAACTTTGAGGCCATCTAGCCCAACCTCCTTGTCATACACTTTGGGAAACTGAGGCCCAAAGAGGGTAGGGACCCTGCATCACACAAGCAGTCGCTATGATGGCGGTGGAGAGACCTCAGACCTCATCCCTCACCACAGCTCACACGTCATGCCGCCAACAAGCTGCACAAAAAGCAAAGTCAAGTTTTCCCTGGGCCTCGAAATCAGCCTGGATCTTTTAGGTTTTGGACAGGGGCCAGGCCATCCTGTTTACGCTTAGTCAGACAGGGGCTTTATCGCAAATGTAACCAAATTCTCCCAAGATTAAATACAAACAGCCACACTTCCAGATATTCATCCATTTATTTATTATTTATACCACACCTACTTCCAAAAAGTGTTTGAGGTGGCGCACAATAAAAGCCACACATACAACAAAATTATTCAAACATCTAGTCAAACCTTTCAGGATTTTCAGACTGTGGGAGGGAATTTTTTTTGGCCTCAGGAATTTGAGAGGGTGAACTCTGCAGAGTGGACATTTAAAGGTTTCTGGTCAGGTTGAGTAGTTAGAACTGGAGTGTCTGATAGAGGGCAAGGGCAAGGGAGAAGGGGGTCAACAGCAAGTGCAGGAGCCCACACCCAGGAATTCATTCGTCATCTATTTAAGCAGCTTCACTGGGAACATCTTACTTGCCAAGCTCTCTATGGAGAGGAACAGGACATTATCCCTGCCTTGAGGAGCCATGAAGTGAGGGTGTTGGGGTGGACACCAAGGATTGTTGACTGGATGGTGCGTATGGAACGCACCTCCTCAAATTCCCTTGGCCTCACCTGTCCCCAGGGCCCTCGGCTACATGCCGTATCTGCCACCATCTTATTTACTAAAACCGTGGCTGTTACAGCCCAGCTCTGGATGAGTACATCTGGGGCTAGGTATATTGTCACTGAACAGAGTAAGGGAATAGATGCTGGAGAGCTTCTGGGAAAGATTTTCCTTCTGAAAAAAAAAAGTCACACTTCTTGAGTACAAGTTCCTTTTTCCCACCCTGTTTCTCCTTCTTGCATGGGAGTGAGGATGTGATACTTGGAGCTGTAGCCACTATCTTGTGGCTATGAGGCAAGACACTCCTAGCATGCTAAGGATGACAGAAGGAAAGTGGCCTTGGTGCTTGATGACAGAGTCAAGCTGCTGAACCAGCCCCAGAAGAGCCTATCTTCAGTTGTTTTGGAAAGAGTTATATGTTTCTGTTGCTTAAGCCACTATTAGGAGTTCTTTACTTGCAGCTGAAGGCACCCAAACTGCTTAAAAAAATGCCAAACCACTCTGAAAACATTGCAATCAGGATCAGTAGTAGCGCAAAGAAAGGATGACCCACTTTATTCAGATGGATAATAAAAGGGGTCTCAGAAAACACCACTGCAGGGGATCTTGAAAGATGAGTTGGAGTCTGCTAGGCAGGCAAGGGGAGGGGGGCGTGCCAAGCAGTGGGATAGCAGACAAGAAGGCACAGAGGCAAGGAGGAGGAGGTGGTGAGAGAGGACACTTGGAGAGAGGGTTGAGAGGTGAGAAGGCATCTGGAGAGGTAAGCAGAACACAAGGGACCCTGGAGGCATGACTAGAAGTGTGGACTTTGTGGAGTGGACAGCGGGGAGCCAGTGAGTGAGTTTAAGGGTCTTGAAGTCGGGGCTGGAGGAAGGCAAGCAGGCTAAGTACTGAGGTGATCGGGCCACATGAGGCAGAATGAGCAGATGGGAGCAAGTGGAAGGGACCCAGAGCCACCAAGACACAGCTTCATCAGGATCAAGACTTGGTCACTGAAGAATGCCCACCTTTGTTTGGGGCTTCTCTAGGGATGCCTTGTTTTGTAGGAACCAGTCACCCTGATGGTGAGAACAAGAGTTCATCAAGCAGATCAACTCTATCGAGAAAATCCTGTCAGAGATGAGGGGCCTTCAGCGAGAACGTGCTGTGTGCTAGAACTTCAGAGGATCTAGCCAGACCTTTCATGGTACAGATGAGGAAACTGAGGGATGCGGCCTCAGCAGACCACACAACCAGCTGGAGGCAGAGCAAGACTAGAGCCCAGTCATCTGGATCCTTGGACTGGCATTCAGAGACCCCCTACCCCTCAGCTCCCTCAGAAACCACAAGTGGCCATGGACCAAACAGAGAACAAACTGAGAACCCCCAGAACAGGATGGCACGACCAATTTCCCCTCAAACAAAGAGAAGCACATTAATAAGGCCTGTCCGCCAGAGTGAGGAAGTTAACAGTAAAATTCCTTAGGCCCAGAGTGATTACTTTAAACAGAATTCCCAAGAAACTGAACTTCTATTTAAAAATAAGTAAATAAAAATAAGCTTTGAAGTTGTTTGAAGATAAAATATATTTTATGGGCCAAGTTTGGCAAGAGGAAGGTTTACAGGTATTCTTAAACAAACTGTGAAGACCCAATTTGAAAGGGTTCTGATCATAGATCCCAGATGTATTTGCCAGCACCTAGCTGAGACATCACACCAGCCTTGGAGTGTTATGGGGCAGCACACATTGCAGGGCCATCGTGTACAGAACGACCTGGGAGTGTTAAGAGCAGCTACTCTGGAGCCAGATGGCTTGGGTTCGAATCCTAGCTCCATCACTTAACAGCTGTTGGCAAGTTATCTTGCCTGTCTGTGTTTTGGTTTCCTCACCTGTAAAATAGGGATAATAATAGTCACCAACAGCAACCATCACCCAGGAGATGCTAAGGCTGAAGCTAAGGCCCCACCACAAATCTACTGAAACAGACTGTTCATTTTAACAATATGTCCAGGGAATTCCAGTGAACATTAAAGTTTGAGAAACACTAGAAAAGACCACTGAAATGAGCACCAAGTGGAGAGGCTTTGGCCCCTCGGAGGCCACCTCACCTCCCTTTGCAGCCAGGACCCCGAGAGCCCCCCTGGGCCTGAGGCCAGGGCTTCTGGAGATGCTTGCGGTCTAGGGGTCACTGCCATTTCCCTATCCCTGGTTCGCGAATGACGGGGAAGGAGGCAGATGGCGGACCCTGGCCTTGCCTGGAGTTCATCTGGAACAGGGAAATGGTGGTGCTTCTTTTATGGATCTACCAGCTTTGCTCCACGGTGACCTGATACAGATCCCTCTGGCATAGGGAGCCAGAGGCAACTTCCCCAGGAACTTTCCAAAGGCCAGCCCTCCAGGCGGAGGACAGTCATGGGACTGGCTGTGGGGATGACTAATGCTCAGCACCAGGTTCTGCAAGAGTGGGGGGTCAGCCAAAAACCCTCCACACAGCAGAGTGGGGGACCATCCACCCCTTAATTCTCCTGAGTAACATTTATTTTTTTAATAGGTGACACTCCTTTACTTAACTAGCTCAAATGGTTCTACCTGCTCCGGGAATCAGGACGGTATTGGTGTTGCCTCAGGCAAGTCACTTTCCATCTCTGGGTTCATGTGAAATTAGATGCAAATGAGAGTAGTTCTCTTTAGTCCCTTCTCTCTGTACAGGAATAAACACAAATATTCCTGAATCAGTAAGTGGAGGTCAGGTTCAGAGGGACCTGGAATGCCCAGCTGTGAATGTCCACTCTGAATTGAGACGAGCTCTAAGCAACACAGATTTTGAAGACTTCTTATGAAAGAAAAAGAATGTAAAATGTCTCATTCACAATTTTATATTGATTACACATTGAAATGATAATATTTTGGATATGTTGGGTGAAATAACATACATTATTAAAAATAATTTTACCTGCTCTTGTTTTGTTTTGTTAAAATGTGACTACTAGAAGATTTAAAATTACATATGTGGCTTGCATTAAACTTCTACTGAATAACACTGCTCTAGCATTAGCTAGCTACTGGGAAAAGAGGGACAGAACTAATGGTTAGTTTATCCTTGAGTAGTGCCCTGTGGGAATCACTTTCAAATATAAACATCAAGGAAAGAATCAACTGGGAACAATATAAGGGATAATTCTACAGTTATTCTAATGAAACTTCCAGATTTTGCCTGCACTTCCTCAAAATGTCAATGTTTGAATGTGTAACCTATTGTTCTGACTTTGGGACATGATCTGGTGCTTGCTTTAAGCCCAGTGGGTTGAATACCAGGCACAGGTCTCTGGGTGACTGTCTGGCAACAAGGTAAATAAAGAGCAAAAGTAAAGAAATGTGTTGATGCTGAGCAGGTGTTGCAATAAATTTTCCTGATACAGCAAAATTTTCCTTTGGCACAGAAGGCTGTGCTCGTGTGGCTTGGTCAAAGACTGAAAGAGCAGCAGAATGTTACCAAAGGCTCATAGGAAGGAAGATTACCAACCTGTGTCTCTGTGGATCAACTTCCTCTCATGAAATTCCCCTCAGAAGCCCTGCGCTGTCTGCTGTGTGGATTTTGGGAAGTGCTCTGTATGCTGAGGCCTTCCCTTCGGGACCCCTGGCCTGGCTCCCTGTCCGCTGCCATGTGGGTGACCCGGCCCCGGTGGCCCTGCCCTTCCCCTGCATGTCTGACCCTTGCAGTGCTGGGGGCCTGCCTGGGCAGGGGGCCAAGGGAGCAGTGAGAGCCAGGGCTGCCAGGGGACAAGAGTGGGAGACCATTTGCTTGCACTTTGGCTCTGGGCTGCCCTCGGTCCCAGCTGAAGCCCCATGCCCAGTGGACAGAGGGCGGCCCCATGCCCAGGTTCTGCCAGCATGAGAGTGGGGCAGTGTGTATAGGGCCCCTGTCCCCACCCCTGGGAACCAAGCCCCTGGCCACCTCCCACGGGGCTGGGGCAGCATGGGTCAGAGTCACTTGGCCGTTTTCAATAAGCCCATTTTTCCCTCAGTGTTTTGGAAGGAACCCAAACTCCTCGACCTATGCACTCATTACGCAAACAAACGGATCCTCACAGACCCTAGAACCAACGGGGCATGGTGACTGCACTTTGGGAATAAAACATTATAATGCAGGATCTGATAAGAACAGACTTATTTAGGGTGTGAATGGGGCACAGTATTTGAAATGGGGGCTGTGGCGGCTCATTCCATGGAGGCCATTTGCTCCAGCCTCCACAGAGAACGGCCCTCACCCAGCCACAGAGCGCCACACCTTTTATTCAAAGGCTGCAGAGCGGGTGACTCCTGGCTCCACAGTCCCTGCAGGGAGGGGGCATTTCTGATTCTAGTCCTTCCATGGAGATGTGCCCTGGAGCCCGGGGCTTCCCCACCTGGCCTGAACCTGACAGAAGCAGACGTGAGGATTGAAACCAGCCTCTTTCTTCTCTCTCTCTCTCTCTCTCTCTCTCTCTCTCTCTCTCTCTCTCTCTCTCCTGGTCAGCCTTGTTTTTGTATTTTTATCTTACTTGACATTCGTAAGTATAATTTTGAACAAAGCAGACAATTTAAGAATGGGCCAATAATTTGGGGGAATTTCTCTCAGAAGCTAAAGCTGTTGAGAGTCAAGAGTTCCTGGTTTCAGTGTGGCTGAGTCAGGGCCTGGTGAGTTTTAAAGTTAGTTTCTTTTATTTAAAAACCTAAGGTGGTTATTTACCACTAAGGGGTATTTTCGCTGACAATAAAGCCTCACAGCCTCAGGGATGGACGATCCACCCAGGAAAGTGTCTTAATTGAGATGGTTTATCCTCCCAGTCTTTCACCCCCAGAATCCAGCCTGAGGCTGTGTTGTCTGGAGTAAACAGCTCCTGACTCAGAGAGAGCGAGTGGGGAGAGCAGGAGAAACAACTTGGAAGTGCACGTCATGGGCTATGGAAGGGGCAGCCCATCGAGCACGTTTAAGGTCCATCTAGCAAGACTAACAAGACCTGCCGGCCCCCTCCACAGCGAAGGCCACCTCACTCCAGCCTCGTTTGCTGGGAGCAATCCTGTTTTAGGTCACGGAGAGTTCAAGGGGTTGAGTTTGACTCTGATCCTGCTTTGACACTATCATTTATTTATGGTTATAATCATTAACCATTTGTTGGGCTCTTGCCATGTGCCAGACCCTTGGCAAGGTGCTTTTTACATGTACTATCATTTAAAACTCTCCAAAGTCCTCCGAGGAAGGAACTGTTTTATCTGTATTTATAACATAACCAACTGAGCTTAGAGAGATTCAGTAATTTAAGTCACAGGCAGGTTCACCCGGGGTCCATTACAGCTCCAAATCTGTATTTCGTCTGTCTCGTTTTTTCTTTTACTGTAAAATGTATTTTCAAAACAGTATATATAGCAATATAAACCATTTAAAGAATAATTATATATATATTTGGTATACAAATTGTTTGTTGCTTATGCATGTTAGAAAAAAACTTGTTGTCTGTTTTTTACTTTCTTTATGGAATTTTTTAGTAAATACAAATTCTTAATTTTAATGGAGTAAAAGTTATCCATCTTTTCTTGTATGGTTTGTACTTTTAATATCTTATTTAAAAGATTATTTCCTATTTCTAAGTCATAAAGATATTCACTTAAATTGTTTTCTAAAAGTTTTATGGCTTGGCATTCCACGTTTACATTTTTAAGCTAAGTCAAATTTTTTAAAATAAAAAAATATTTTCAGTGTGATGTAGAATATTTGTTCTTCCTACTATACCAATTTAAGGCAATGTCTATGGTCTCTCAACTTACACAGGTACTACACAAACAAGGCTTACTTCTTTCAATTCAGTTCTGTAAGCTTTGACTCAGTGTCTATTATTGGCCCATCGAGAAGTTGTATGGAAGAAGAAAAAAAGGAAATTATGGATTGCTAAAGTTTTGAATCCTTAATTAAGAAATTTCCAGTAAAGACAACATCGCATATTTTCTAGCTTCCTGATTCATTATTTTCACATATGAAGAGAAGTTTTTATGAGTTCTGTGGGCCATTGGGGATTCCCAAACTCACTTCTTTTGAAATGAGTTTGGTGAACACTGTTGTGGTGTGACAAGTCTCCAGTTCTTGTCTACATCTATTTTCTTACTTTTTTTTCCACAGAGATATGGCTATGGTCCAGAGCTTTTTCTTAAGGTCCTACAATCATCCTCTAGTTTTTCACAAGTAAAGAGAGGTGATGAAGGGTAAGCATGGTACCCATGCAGCTAAATGCTTCAAAAACTAGTTATGAACATGGTTAAAATCAGCTGGGCCAGGCTTTGGTTATTAGAGCCAAACATTTGGCTTACCATAAGCCTACCATTGCCATGCAGTCCATCATGTTTGATTTTGTAGAACAGAGGTAGTTAGGGGCGTTCTTTGTCATTCAATATGAAAAATTCTTTTTACTTTTAAGTCACTTTTACCTGGGCTGAAGCAGAGGCAGGGGCTCCTGGAAGGCCTTTCCAGCTTTAGGGGAGCCAGATCCCCAGTTGCAACAGAAACGGCGCTATATACACACACATGTACACATACACACATACACTCACACACACACAAACACACACCCAAAGGGGAAGAAGAAATCTCAAATACTACAGAAAACTATAAAATGAAAAGCAAAAATTTCTCCCCCCCAGGGATGCCTACCCTGGCCTACTCCCTAGAGTTAATCACTCTTAATAATTTCTTATGTCCTTTCAAAAATTATTTTAAACATATAGAAGCAAAAATATTAATATTTCCTCTTCATATTTCCACACAAATTGAATCATATTAAATATGCAATTTTGCAGATTATTTTCTTTTATCATGGTATAATTTACATACAGTAAAACTCACCATTCTTAATTGCTGACTTCAGTGTGTTTTGACTATTGAACATTCCTGTGTAATTACCACTCAAAACAATATATAGAACACTTCTTCCCCCAGAAAGTTCCCTCATGCCCCCTTCCAGTCCACTCCCATCCCCTGTCCCAAGTTTGCTTTTTCAACTTAACATAGCTTGGAAGTTCTTTGCTTTCAATGTGTAGAGTTGTACCTGGTTCCTTTATGGTGTTGTATAGTGTTAATGGTATGAATGTACCACAGTTCCTTATAGATAGACATTAAGGATGTCACCATATTTTTAAAAATTACAGACAATATAATATAGTGGATTAAATTCCAAGTTAAAACCAGGCAGTCTTTCAATATTTAGCCCCTGGATTTTCTACCTCAGCCTGGATCTCTGGTCTTGTTCTTTCTTGTGTTGTGTTTACCAACCTTTGCTCTGTTTGGTTAAATTCCAAGTCTCATTTTATCTGTGTAAGATGATGTGCTATTAAAAATTATAAGAAGATGAGCAACAAAAGAAACAATAGATAAGTTGTACTTCATCAAAATTAAAAGCTTTTGTGCATCAAAGGTTAGAAAGAAAGTGAAAAGACAGCCAACAGAATGGGAGAAAATATTTGGAAACCATATATCTGATAAGGGTTTAATAGCCAGAATATGTAATGAACTTCTACAACTCAACAACAAAAAGACAAACAAACCAATTTTACAAATGGTCAAAGGACCAGAATAGACATTTCTCCAAAGAATATATGCAAATGACCAATAAACATGAAAAGATGCTCAACATCACTAGCCATTAGGGAAATGCAAATTAAAACCACAATGAGACACTACCCCACATCCACTAGAGTAGTTATTATTTAAAATCAGAAAATAAAAAGTGCTGGTGAGAATGTGGAGACACAGGAACCCTTGTACATTGTTGGTGAGAATGTAAAATGGTATAGTCACTGTGGAAAACAGTTTGGTGATTCCTCAAAAATTAAATGTAGAACTGCCATGTGACTTGGCAACCTCACTTCTAGGTATATACCTGAAAGAATTGAAAGCAAGGATTTGGACAGATATTTTTACACCAGTGATCATAGCAGCATTATTCACAATAGCCAAAAGGTGAAAACAACCCACATATCAGTTAGCAGATGAATGGATAAACAAACTGTGCCATAAACATACAATGGAATGTAAGCCTTAAAAAGGAATGAAATCCTGATACATGCCACTACATGGATGGACCTTGAAGACTTTATGTTCAGTGAAATAAGTCAGACACAAACCATATTGTAGGTTCCACTCATGTGAAATAGCAAGAATATGCAAACTCACAGAGGCAGAATGTGTACAGTTTGCCAGGGGAGCAGCGGGAAGGGGGAGTTAATGCATAATGGGTATAGGTTTCTGCTTGGGGGTGATAGGAAAGTTCTGGTAATGGGTGGTGGTGATGTGATTAATTCCAATGAAAGATATGCTTGGGAGTAAATGAGATGGAAAATTTTATGTTGTAGATAAGTCTCTATAATTAAAAAAAGAGAGAAACTAAAGAGACAATGACAATTAAATGCAATACATGATCCAGGATCTAATAATGGAGAAAATGCCCAAAAGCATATTATTGGGACAGTGAAAAAGTTGGAATAGAGAACGTATGCCTTATACGAATGTTCAATTTCTTGAATTTGATGACTCTACTTTAAGTGGTTATGTAAGTGAATATCCTTGTTCCTAGGAAAATGTACATGGAAGTATTATGTATTCAAGGAGCATGATGTATATTGCATACTCTCAAATGTTCAGAAAATAGATAGCTACCTATAGATAGATGATGGATTGATACATAGATAAATAGAAGGAATGATATGGGAAATGTGGCAAAATGTTAACATTGGTGGATCTAGTTATCTGGGGGGGAGGTATATTGGAGTTCTATGTATAGGTTTTGTATTATTTTTGCAATGGTCCTGTAAGTTTGAAGTATTTCAAAGTAAAAAAAAAAATTAAATCTTAGTAAGAAAAAAAAGTAGACACTGCTAATACCGTATTTCTAAAATCCTTTACCGGCAATTTCCCTCTTCAGAGGGGCCTCTGGGCCTTGATTTGTGCCTCTGCCCATTATAGGAAGGGATGAGATAGTCTCTTGAAAAAGTCCTTGAAAAAGAAAGCCTGTTTTGATATTTAATAAAGTACATAGTGCAGAAGACTGGCTTACGATATCTAATAAAGTATATAATCTACTTAAGTAGTAAGAACATTCTAGAAGCATATTCAAGAAAAGTGAACAAGTGTGAGAATCTGGTGGGAATTGAAGCACATAATAAAATTGTTACAGCAAAATAAAGCCAATGTGATCTTGGTAACAAGAGTATTTTAGGTGTGAAATGGCATTAATCGTGCATGGTGTCAGTTGCAAATCCAGAACACTTCTCATCTGACAATAAATGGTCATAACTGTTTAGTCAGTAGACCTAAGATGAGGTTCCTTTAAACCTAAATAAAGATAAAGTGGGCCATGTAGATTGGAGGACTGTAAGCCATTTACACTGAGAAATAAAGAGACCCAAAGAGCTTCTCTCATCTGCTCCTCCACTTACCAGCACCCACTCTGCACCCCAGTAAAATACTGGACAAAAGTTTACCCAGGTAAATTACTATTATTATGATGATGGCCAAAAACTGTGTTTTAAAAGGTGCATTTAAAGACACAGTCACATTGTGTGTGTACAATATAAACTGTGCAGGAATCTCTGAGGATCTCTTTAGAAATCTAGAATGGTTGTCCCTGTGTCCCACAAGGTTTCCTGCTAACTAGCCCCTCTCCTCCCCTGAACTAGTAAAGACGCATTCTTTTTAATAGCTATGGCAGTATCAGTGACCTGAAAGTCACCCAGGAGAACAGTCATTCGTTCACATAGTATTTCCTGAGGGTCAAGTTCATCTCGCAAGGTAGAATTGGCCACGTCTGTGTATGTTCCCTCTCTGCTCAAATCCCTGCAGTTAGAGCTCCATTAAGGAACTCATCATTTTTCATTTCATTTTGATAAGCCTTGAAGATTTTTGCAACTTTTCTTACCGAGAGCAAACAGTGGGTGTGATAGTCTGAAGCTGTATGTACCCCAGAAAACAGCATGTTCTTTTAATCATGTGAAAAGTTACAGGGTGTGTGTGTAGACCTATTGTGTGTGGGACCTTTTGATTAAGTTATTTCAACGGAGATATGACCTCATTTAAGATGGATCTTAGTCCTCCTACTGAGTCCTTCATAAGAGGATAAAAAGACAGAGAAGACACAGAAAAAAGCCCCAGATAAACTGAGAAAGGAAGCCACTGAAGCAAGAAGCTGGGAATAAGGAAAACTGGGAGAGAAGTGAGAGACTAACAGGTGTCGCCATGTGCCTGCCATGCGACAGGAGCTGAGGATCGCAGTGGCTGGTCTTCTTTGAGAAGATATCATCTTGTAGATGCCTTGATTTGGACATTTTCACAGCTTCAGAATGGTAAACTTGTAAGTTAATAAATCCCCATTGTAAAAGTCAACCCGTTTCTGGTATATTGCGTTTTGTCGGCTCTAGCAAACTAAAACAGTGTCTTGAGTTTTTTGTTTCCCCTCCTTAAATCTCAAGTTAAGCAGAGGGGAAAAAGACACTGTTTCAGTTTGCTAATATATATTAAAGAATATTTCAGAAGGATCAAGTTCAAGACCAAGGACTTCTGAGAAGTATGATTTGCCTTGCTCTGTTTATTGGATTGTGGAATAATTTTGTAATTTCTTTCATTTGGGGAGGAGTGGAGGAGGAGGTAAGGGTGGGGAACTATAATGTGCAGGAAACATTAGGATTTCTCTGTTTTCTCCCTGTCTCCAACTTTGATCAGTTCCTACAAATACCAGGTGTAGACATGCCCCTGGGGAGACTATCCTGTCAAGGGAACCAGAAGGTATAACCCGCTCTGGAGACAAACACTGACAAAATCTATCAGAGATGGGGCCATTTAATAAGCAAACCTTACAAACACCGAAGGTCGGCTGTCTGGGAAACAGAGGACAGGGAGTGTTGCACACAGGAAGTTTATTAAAGATGACTTCAGGACTGATGTCTGTGGAGGGTGGTGGGAGGCAGGATTGGGGGAGGCTGGCCCGAGATGCAGCTGCGATGAAGGCCTCAGCCGATCCGCAGGGAGAGCTCTGGAGCTGGGATGGCCCTTTTGGACGGGTGCAGGCTGCCCCTGGGGATGACATGACCTTGGAAGAGGCAGTCCTCTTCAGCCTTGGCAATCCCCAGAGAGGAACTCACCTTGTCCAAAGTCCTTTCTACCAAGCACCCTTCTGATTACACTTTGGTTTCCTCTGTGTTTGTCTAACAGAAAAAGAATGTACAACACAAGTGCATGGGAAAGCCTGGGCTACCTAAGAGTTTTATTTTTATATTTGTTTTTGTTTTTTTTTTAACCTCTGTGTCATTCCAGAAGAGGATTTGAGGTGGCTGATGGAGATTTAAAAAACAACGTTTCAATTATTATACTACATTATTTATTCCTGAGTTGGGACTGCTCTGCTGTAGGCCATGTCCTGGGCTAATTGTTTTTTATTACTTTATTAATCCACAGAAAAATCCCATGAGATAGATATTTGATAAGGAAATAGGCTAAAAGAGGTGAAGTATCTTGCCAAGGCCATACAGTTGGTGAGTAGCAAAGCAGAAGGTCAGAGTGATTGCAAGTCTGTTGTTTTAACTTCTCTGTCGGATTGAGGATGACAGAAAAATAAGATGAAACGAGGTGGATGGGGGTCCATCTCAAAACACTTACCCTGAAGTCCTGCACAGCTGCTGGAATGGGACCCCAGAAGTGACTCCGAGCTTCCTGGGGCTACAGCAGAGAAAGAAACATGATCAAGAACGAGATTCGCAGCAGTGCCGCTACAGTAAAAGTCCACTCTACATACCTGTGCAATAGAACGATGGTATTGACTGGCAGGGACAAAAAGGAGGCTTCCAGGGGTCGGCAATGTTCTTCATTGTGATTCAGGAGGTGGTTACACAGGAGTAAACATGTGTGACCATCTAAAAAGCTGTGCACTTAAGGTTTGTGCCCTTTAGTATTGTGTGTTATACTTCAACTAAAAACAAAGGTTATTAAAATTGAATCAAAAAATAAAGGAACCCAGTTGATCAACAGAAGCTTAGCTTTGTTTGGTGCTGAAACCCTGGAAAAATCCCCAGCAAGCTTCACGAGAGAGACACTGTGTGTGACGTGTGGTGATCTCCATTTTCCATCTTCCATAAAACTCCTGCAGTAAGTTCAATATTGAGTTTCATGTAACTTTCTCAATGAAGGTAGATAGCACGATGCAAAAGAAGAATTTAATGGAGGCTCGAGATGTCAACAGTGTGGTCCAAGGAGAAAGCTCTGTGTTCTTTCTCATTATCATTAAATTGGCATTCAGCCATGCTGACGAGGGTTCCTGAGTTGGGACTGCTCTCTCGTGGCAGTTCTGTGGGGCTGCCCTGGGTCTCCGGCTCAGACCCATTGCCACATGGAAGCCGTTGGCACGTGTGTGTGTGCAGGCGCCTTTGGTGAGTGAGGTAACGTGGTGGTTGGGAAACCTGGGTTCACCCGTTCTGCCCAAGCTTAGACCACCTGAGGCTGCAGCCCCTCTGTTCCCTCTCTTTCTCGCAGACAATGCTGCAGCCTCAGACCGCTGCAATTGCACCACTCCAGGGGGCAACACTCACAAATGTGAATGTTGTACAATGCAGTTACTGTCTGTCAGCAACGGCCTCATTTCCCCTCATTTTCTCTTCTTTTGAAGAAGGGGGCTCATTGCTGAGGAGGTAAGGCTCCACCCAGACCTCTGACTTGGGCAGTGGTTGGACCCTGAGGAGAACGAGAAAGTCCCAAAAGGGCTGTGGCCTTTGAGGTTGCCAGACAGGGACCTTCGGGACCTGCTAACCGTCTCTTCTGCCATCACTCTGAACCTGGAGTATCAACCGTACACCAGCCAGCCTTCCAGGCTGCAGATTTCCACCTATGCCAGCACAGGCCAACACAGGCTCTGGAGTAGATTAGCCCGGGTTCTAATTCTGACCACACCCCTTACCCACTGGGCAAGATCCTAGTCACCCTAAGTTTCCTTAGCTGTAAAATGGACATGGTGACCTTGCTGGGTTGTCATGTGAATTGAATGACATAATACATATACAGTGTGTGTCACAGTGTATATGCTCAGTATGGTTGACCATTTTGCACTCCTATCGGCAATGAATGAGACTTCCTGTACACCATGACAGAGGACCTCTGGGCTAAAATGACCCAGAATCTAAATTTATGGTCTTCTGCTGATCTTGCTTTGTACTGCTCTGTTGAATCCAATGTCATGGGAAACTTCAGGAAAATAAGGGTGTACCCGGAAAGGAGATATGGACTCTTTGATTAATTTTTATCGGTCTCCTGGCCAGTGGCTAACATTACACACACTAGCACTGAAATAAAACCCAAGGACATCCAATTTTCTGCTGACAGCAAAAGGCTGTTGTCACAGGGAGGAAGGGGCCCTTCCTCACAAAACTGATAATGCTGGCCTTTCATTTGAAATTCCCCCAGGCAATGCATATTTCGTACACCTTCCCAATAATCCAGATAGTGCAATGCTATAAGGCACCATCAATATCATATGATTTTGTCATTTGGAAACATGTACATTTGGGTTCAAGTGCCACAGGATAAGAAGGCCCCTTCCTCATTAATCTGAATTTCAGTTGGATGTGAATCGTAAGATATAGCCATGATGGAACAAATAAATGCGGCATTGGGTGTGCTGGCTTTAAAAGACCCAGGGGGACTACAGGAGTTAGAACTCTGTGAGGAAAGGGGATCCAGAAGCCACAGCCAGGGACTTGGAGAGACAGAAAAGAATAAGAGCCCATCTGAGGAAGAGGGACGGGGAGAGTGGCAGGGGAGGGGGAGATCCCCAAGGGACCAGATGGAGAGATGGAGCGGGTGGAGAAGGGGCAAGATGCAGAGACGGGAGAGCAAGTGCAGTCTGTCCTGAACGGGAGCCGAGGCTGAGACTTGGGGAAATAAAATGAGGACCGTGGTTAGCTTCGGAATCATTCTGACCTGAAGCTTTCACCTGTTGCTAAGGACAGCAGCAGCAGCCACAGCAAACAGGTTTTTGAGCCCTTCCATGGTGCTGAGCGCCAAGGTGCTAAACGCTTTACACGCATTATCTCATTTAAACTGCCTCATGTTTAAACCTGTGAGGAGAGTATTATAATTCCCATTTAACAGATATGAGATAATTGAAGCATAGAGAGCTTAAGCTACTTAGAGATATGTATCTCTCAGGTACTTAGAGAGCTTAGGCTGACAGTCCATGTAGGCTTATTTGGTTCCAAAGCTGCCTTCTTGGGTTTGTGTGCTCTTCTGACCGCCTTCTGGGCCCTAGCGGTGGGGTGGGAAAGTGCTTGCAGCCCACCCAGATCTTACCTCCTGGACCACCAGGGTCTCCTTTCTTCCAGGGGCCTCCCCCTCCATTTCCTTGGTCTCAGTGTTCCCTCCTTGGAACTCCCAGCAGTCCTTGTCTCACTGCACCCTGAGCCTTGAGTTTCAGGCTGGAATGTAGTATGCAACTCCTGGGCTTTTTTTTTTTTTTTTTATAAATACAGTTTTATTGAGATGTATTCACATACCCTACCATCATCCACAGTGTACAATCAACTATTCACAGTACCATCATATAGCTGTGCATTCATTACCAGAATGAACTTTTGAACATTTTTCTTACTCCAAACATAAAATAAAATAAAATAAAATAAAATAAAATAAAAAAATAAAATAAAGTAAAATAAAAAAGAACACCCAAAACATACCATATCCCTCATCCCACCCTATTTTTCATTTATTTTTTGTCCCCATTTTTCTACTCTTCTGTCCATATACTGGATAAAGGGAGTGTGAACCACGAGGTTTTCACAATCACACAGTCACACCCTGTAAGCTACATAGTTATGCAATTGTCTCCAAGAATCGAGGCTACTGGCAACTCCTGAGCTTTTAACAATTTTTAACTTTTCACTTCTCGCTTTTTCATTTTGATTTTTTCTTTTGATAAATTCCTTAAGGGCAGGAACCATGCCTTATCCTTTAAATTTATTTTCAGTTATACATTGTACATGCATATATTCTCATTTAAATATTAAACAGAAAGATGAAGCTAGTCTTGTTTCTGAATTTCAGTTCCGACAAATACCCCGTGTCGTTGATGTGATGTGTCTCCCTCTTGGTCATTTTCTGTACACGTATATACATGTCAGTGTGTCTCTAGAAATGCAGAATTTTGTGTGTTGAGTCTTAGCCTCCCCCTCAGAGCTTAGCTGGGTGCTCCACAGACAGAAACCATCACTCAATACAAGCCAAGGGGTGTGAGCCTGGCCACGCTGGAGCCCTTGCTCTTCCCCCAGCAGAACAGGGATCTGAGCTGATGTGCTGAGGTCCTGACCCAGGATGTGTCCATATCTCAGTTCTTTCCCTGTGGAAACCTGGGACTTCCCCCAAGAGTAAGTTCTGATTTAAAAAAAAAAAAAAAAAAGTAGCTGCTAGAATCCCAGCTTTGTGATTATTTCTAAGTCAGGGCAGCTCGTTTAGAGAAGTTATTTCCCAGTAAATGAGTTGGTTTCATCTGAGTCTCAGCACCAACTGATGCCAAAGGAGCTCCATCCTATGAAGCTACTACTAGGTGGCTAGGGGGTGAGTGCCCAGGACTGTCAGAGCTGCCCCCCAAATCTGTGAAGTGCGGAGTCTTGGAGGCAGGGAACACAGGAGGTGGGGGCACCAGCGCTGGGGAGGAAGATGCTGAGTTCTCTTGGGGACAGGTTGGATTTGAGGTGGCCATGCAGGAGGAGGTGTCTGCAGACACCTGAGAATAAAGATCTGGCATTTGGAGAGAGAAGGACACAAGTTGGTAGTGGCACAAATGAGCAGAAGGAGAAAGGGCCAGAGCGATCCCACCGGTGTTACAGCAGATGGGAGCTGTGGGTACCTCGTCACATCCTGCCTGTTTCAGTTCGCTGGGCTACTGAAGCAAATACCATGAAATGGGTTGGGTTAAGCAGTGGGAATTAATTCACTCACAGTTTTGAGGCCAGGAAAATATCCAAACAAGGCATCCTCAAGGCGAGGCTTTCTCCCCAAAGACTGTGGCATTTAGGGCTGGCCCCCAGTTATCCTTGGCTTCTTTGTCCCATGGCAAGGTGCATGACATCTCCTGGGCTCTTCCTTCTCTTCTGGGTTCTGTTTCAACTTATGGCTTCCTGAGGCTTTCTCTCCCTCATGTCTGAATTCATTCCATTTATTAAGGACTCCAGTAACAGGATTAAGAGCCATTCTGATTGAGGTGGGCCACACTTTACTAAAGTAGCCTCATCGAAAGGTCCTACTTACATTGGATTCACACCCAGAGGGATGGATTAAGTTTAAGCACATGTTTTTCTCAGGTACACACAGCTCCAAACCACCACACTGTCTCCGGTTGTTCATGGCATTTGAACGTCTACAAGAATTCACAAAAATTCTTGGAAATAGCTAATGATGGGACTACTTTTACAGACCCTCTGTGCTGGTGATTTATCTTGGTTTAAGTGATATTGAAATATGAAGCAAGGATGCTTCTTTTAGTGTTTAAAAGACTTTTGATGCTGTAGAAGTGGAACTGCAGGCTCCTGGAAGACCCTTTCCCTGTGGGGCACCTGACGGCTGAGTCATCAGAAAGAGCCCAAGGGAAGGCTTCTGAGGCGGCTCCTTATCACCAGCGTTCAATACAGTGTCGGGCACAGAGCAGGGACCTGGTAAATGTTTGCCAGGAAGGAGGTGAGAAGACTGGGAACATGAGCTTGGGAACGGTTGGGGTCTCTCTATTCTGTGAACTGGGTAGAAAATCAGAGCTGCCCCTCAGGCAGGAAGTAGGGATGGATGGATGGCCCCAAAGCCAGCTCAGGATTGAGAGAAGGGTGAAGTAATGCAAGCTTTCTGGCAGCGGAAGCTGAGGCCATGCAGACAGCCTAGAAACCAACCAAGTTTAGGCCATTCATAACCCAGCCCACTGACTGTGCTTCAGCTGTGGGTCAGGGGCAAAGGTTGGCCTTCCAGAGATGCCCATACAGACTGAGTCTGCAGGCTCAGTGCGGAGGGGCTGGGGGCCCGGAGAGGTATCTGTGGGCCCTGTGGGTCAGCACCACCCTCATCCGAGGCTCTAACTCTCCAGGAGGGCCTGGGTGGGCTAAAGAAGCTACAGGGCTCCCAGGGCAGAAAGCATGACCTTGGGATCCCCTTTCTCAGGCAAAAGGTGACAATGTCACCTGTATTGGGCCAGCCCCCACCCTCCTCACACGTGCCAGGGGTAGGTGTCCTTGTCCAGAAGTCCTCCTCCCTCATTCCTCTGGACAGATGGAGAAGAGGAAGCAGATCAAAGCTGGTGCCCCATTCAAGCCCACCCTTAACTAGACATCAAAATTAGGTTTCCAAATGCACATATTTTGTGAGTGTGTGAGTTGGGTTAGGGGCGGGGAGTGAGTAGTGATTTAGTCATTTGTTTCTCTATAGCTTCTCAGTGAGAGGGGTTTGTTTTGCTCTGCTTCTTAGTGGTGTTTGCTTTTGAAAAATTCCACCTGGTCCCAGCCCTGGCCCCCCTGCAGGAGAGGCTCCCGAGCGGGGTCTGCAGGGGACTGGCTGTTCAGCTGGTGTGTCCAGGGCCCTGGGTGAAGTTCGCAATGGGTCTAGGTTGCTCCTCTGTTTCACAGTTTCAGAAACTCAATTTTATCAGTTTACCCGGGTCATCAGGTAATCTGCTACCCAAGGAATCAAAACACAGATTCCTGAGGTCTGTTTATTAATTTGTATGGATAAAGAAAATGGCTAGCTAGGCCCAATTTTCATGTCAGGGTCTAGTGTATTTTCGAGAGGGAAAATCCTCTCATGAGTTAGGATGAGTGGATGTTTGGCAGTTGAGGAACCCCAGCCTAGGAGCTAAATCATCTTAAGGGTATTTTACTTAAGTGGCAACAGCCTCGGGAATTGCCCCTGTTCACTGAGAAGCTTTGTAGACTAATAGACCACCAGAGCTCTATAAAAATAGCTGCCAAGCAGACAACACTTTCCCACCAGCTGGCCACTCAGTGTGCCCTCTCCGATGGGGAGTGCAGAGAAACCGCTAATAAAAACTCCTCCTTCCTCTAAAATCTGCTTACCCATGCTCTGAAGACCAGCAGCAGGGGCATCACCTGGGAGCTTATTAGAAATGCAGAATCCCAGGCCTCCACCCAAACCTCTGGATCAGAATCTGCATGTTAACAAAACTCCAGGTGACTCCTCTGGACATTAAAATTTAAGAAGTACTGGGCTAGAGTCTAGGCTCCCTGTGGATTACAAAACCCACTTCATCTTGATTCATCCCAACACCTGTAGGGAGTCCTGCCTGTTCCTTAAAAAAACTAAGGTCAGATCTTGACCATGGTCAGGAGTCTCACGACATGAGGAGGGCACTGGGCCCAGCAGGACTGGCTCCTGTCCCCAGAATACTCTTCCCTTTTGCCTGCCTTTGAGTCCTGGGTTGGACTTAATGACAGAAGACAGTGGGTCTCTTCAAATTCTCCCCTTCCTCACTTGAACCCAATTTCAGAAGCTGTAACCTCATGCAGGTTGGCAAATTGGTTTATCATGATTACATTTTAGGCTGACCACTTTCTGATGGCCTGGTTGGGGCTGTGGACCTCCATCTTATCAGTTAAGCAAATTCCAAATCTCACTCTAGGATAGGTTAGATTACTTCTAGAAAGCATTTTGGGGGACAGTTTCCTAGCAATATTGCACGCTGTGATCTTGTCTTTTTTGTGGTCCTTTTTGTGTGTGCATGCATGTGGCATCAAATTCCACTACAGATGGAATTCAAACCTTCCTAAGATGGAGATAGTTAGGAGGTCCAGTTGGAGTGTTGTGGCAGTAAGCCACTCTCCTTGAGCACAAACTCTAACCATGTGCCTTCTGGAAAAGGATTTCAGTATTTCCATACCTGAAAGCTAATGAAAGATGGTTTTGAGACAGGAGATCTCATAGATCTGAAGTTAGGCTCTGCCATTTACAAGATGCACCACACCGAGGCAATCATTTTGTGCTCTTTGTGCGTCCAGTTCTTCAACTATAAAATGGATATGATACATATTTTACAGAATTGTTAGGAGGTCAAAAGGAGAGACTCAAAGAGAAGCATCAGTACTTGTGTTTGACTCAAGCACGAGACCAGCACTGGGCAGTGTGGGAGCTCAGTGAATGTTGGCTGACTCGGACGCCTGCAAACCCCAGCCCTGGGTTCCTTTCCCTCCTACCTTTCTGAGAATGTGTTAGATGAGCCAGGGGAAGCCAGGCCAGCCCTCACAGAGGAAACCACCATACAGTTGCCTCCTTGACCACATTTCCATGTATGAGAAATAAAACTTTTGGCAGACTCATTTTCCAAACCAAGGGAAAACTTGTCTACTCTGCATATTAGACTGAAGAAATCAAAAAATTTCTGATGATAAGGTATTTTTCCTGAACACTGGACTCATTGTCTTGGGATTTAGGTTTAATGGTCTGTTTGCAAATGTTTTCTTTATACATTTGTTCATTTTCCCCATTTACATTAGCAGTCACACAGCAGCTCACAGTGTTCTTTTCAAAGACTTCTGTTTTTAGTTTTCAATTTTGGGCAGCATTTGGTCACATGGCACACAGGCCCACACTTTATCAGAAGTACTGTTATATAAGATGCCAAATATTACACCACAGAGAAAAGGAAACTCAGATACCAGCAAAGTGTTGCAAATTACAGATATTGAAAGGAGGAAGAAGAAAATAAGAAACACCGTACTGACTCACTGATAATATTTTGGAAAAAGGGTTAATATGACTCTTTTTATTCAGTAACTCTCCTTATGAAAGGTAGGTGTACATTCTGAGATCAGCTATCTTGTAGGGACAATATGAACATACCACAATCCTGTCAAATATGTGCCTAAGTGTCCGGAACATCAGTTATCCTACAAAATCTTATTTTTAGAATTATCTGAGATTTTTTTCCCAACATGAATATGAATCCCCCAATTTAAAAAATTGTTAGTATAGAACAGTGTACATTATTTTGTATTTATGTAAAAAAAGAAAGAAAGAAAGAAAGAAAGAAAGAAAGAAAGAAAGAAAGAAAGAAAGAAAATGGCTTGCCACTTTGTGATTTTTGGAGAAAGAAATGGAGAGAAAAAGTGGGGAGAAAGGGAAAGGGGGTAGGAGAGGCTGGAGAGAGAAAGGAAAATAGGGAGTACAGTAAGGGTGGAGTGGAAGGGAGGTATGGAGAGATGTGGGAAGAAGAAAGAGGAGGTAGGGAAGGAGAGTTAAATAGGGAGAGTGAGAGGTAGAGGGAGAAGGTGGGAAACAGAAAGAATCAGCAGCAAGAGAGAAAGGAGGAGAAAGGGGTCTTTTCTCCAAAGAGAAGCAGGGAGGGTGTGGGAGAGAGAAAAGCTGAGATATGGAGAAAAGCCTGTGTGTGGCAAAGAGAGAGAGAATTTCTAAAGAGACTAGAAATTCATTTTGAATTCATTTTTAAATGAAATTAAATCCTAAATGAAAAATATATGGATCCCCAAATTCTGAATCTTCTTAAATTGTCTCAGTTGGATGGTCCCTGAACCTCTTCAATGGAAATTCTGCCTTGGAGATAAGTATACAGAGCTGTGTATGTAGTTCAGTCAGTGAGGGTTATGGTTATATTTACAAAGAGGCAGGATAGTGGAGTTATCTAGGGCCAGGTTCAGATCTAGAATGCTAGGTTTGAATTCTGGTTGTCATGACTTACTAGCTGTGTCATCTAACTTAAAGTGACTTAACTTTTGTACAGTGTCCGTTTCCATACCTGGCAAATGGAAATAATGTTAGTCCTTATTTTTAAGAATTGTTATGAGGATTACATGAACTGAAACATGCAAAGGGCTTAGAATGGGTGACCAGCACATAGTAGAAGCTAAATAAATGTTAACTATTGTTATTTGGCCGTAACATGGCAAGGATGTTCCCAAACAAATAGATTGGACTCTTCATCTTTAGCTAACTAGACCAGTGATAACTTGGGACAGATAGTCTGTGTGGTAGATTGGATTATGCTCCCTAACAAAACATGTTCTTAATCTACATTGTGTTTCTGTGGGTATAAACACATGTGTAAATAGGACCTTTGAAGATGTTATTTCTGGTTAAGGTGTGACTGACTGAATCAGGCTGTCTTAATCCATATTACTAGGGGCTTTATAAAAAGAAGAAAGTGGGTTCCAGAAGTCAGACAAGGCCACACAAGAAGCAGCTGGAAGTCAGCAGAAACTGGAAGAGCAGATGAAAGGAGAGGACATCGCCATGTGATGTGAGGCAGAGGTACAAGGCAAGGAACCCCAAGGATTGCCAGCTGCCAGCACCACTATGCTAAGGACTCCAAAAGAAAACAAGCTTTGCTGATAGCTTGATTTTGAACACGTGGCTCAAAACTGAGCCAGTACATCCCTGTGGTTAAGCCAAAATTGGTTTGTGGTATTTGTGATAGCAGCTCTGCAACCCTATGTACAGTATATCAGACAACGATAATATCTGGATGTCACATTATCCATGGAAAAGACAGAAATATGGAATACGAGTACAATTAGCTAGTACATGGGAAACCTAGATTTTGAACCCAGGACTCTCTGCCTTGGGAACTGATAGATTCTCACCTATATTGAGCTGAATTCTCTCTCTCTCTACTTGCTATAAGTTGGTTATTGTTTGAAGACTGCAATCGTGTCCTCAGGTACCTTCTTCAGGTTAACTGTCCCTGGTCCCTTCTAAGGGCCACCACGTGGCACAAGTCCACTTCTCCCTCATTGGAAGGGAAGAGGAGAAGCCAGACAACCACTTGATGGGATGAAGTAGAGGGATTTTGTTCGGTTAATTCAGTATAAATTTATCAAGCCCCTATTATAGGCCAGAGATGATACATGAATTCAAGTTCCTTTCAAGCCTGGAATTCTATTACAAAGCTAATATCATTTTGCCCAGGCAGAACTAGATAGACCCTCATGTCTTGCTCAGAACTCCAACTAAGACCATCCTTGCAGTTAATATTCTCCTTTCTCTGAGTAATCTTTGTCCCTTGCTATAAAGTGGGGACAAACACCTCCCTGTTAACCTGGATATTGCTCCTGTTCCATGGTGTGAGCTTCCTTTGAGCACTGGAGAGAAAAAAACTAATTTAGTCAGCGGTATAAGGACAGGAAGCTGAAGGTTTCCAAGTACATTTCTATTTAAAAAAGAAATGCAAAATAAAATGGAAAATAGCACCAACCTCAAATATATGAGCTGTCAGCCCACAAACCATTCTCTGGAATGCATCATGTTCCAATACAGCAGAATTCCACATTCCCATTTTACGATTCTGGTCCTGAAGTGATTCCTTAGGCTTAGGATTCCACGGTGAAGAAAATGGACCCACATGTGGTCACAGCTCAGTGTAGGGTAGAGTGTTTCCTGCAGTGGTTGCTATGAGGACCTATTGTGTGACAAGAAGACAGTCCGGCTGTCACTGACCAAAGTGTAATGTAACTCTTTGGGAGCATTTGAAAAGACTGTTTATCTAGGTTTTCTAACTCTGCCTCCCAACTCATAAAACCTCAGTCAATATTTGCTGAAATGTAGAGTGGTAGGACCCGTGGGAGTTGAAATTTAACTTTGAGCAAGACATTTATCCTAGTCACTAAAAAGACGTGCTCTGAGGAAGGAGATGGCCTAGGACTCTGATTTTCAAACACAAGTCACAGCCCATTGGGAAATAAATTTATTGCTTGGAAATCAGCATTTTAAAAAATAAGTAGAATATTCCAGAGTTCATTGCATCTGGCAAAGATATTATTTTATGAAACATTTGTTTCCATTTTATCTGAATACACACACACACACACACACACACACACACACACATACATACACATATTCCTACATGCACACATTCATACAACATACCTATGAGTGTACGGAGTTACAAAGTGAAATGGATGTTTTTACTATAGGGTGCAGTTAACAATGTTTGAGAAATGCTGACCTAAGAGACCTCCATCTACCATTTGGGCCCCAGATAAGACTTCAGAAAGAACAAATGATTTTGAATCCTGTATTATTGAGATGAAGGATTGATGCTTTTAAATGTAAGGGACAAGGTACTAAATGCATTCCTTTTCTCCACTTGCTCTTAACTTGTAGGTTTGGCTTACGAATCCTCCATGCCCTCCTTTTTTTTTTTTTTTTTCCTTTTAGGTTCTTGTTCTGTAACTAAGGTAAGAGGTACATGTTTTGACTTTGTACTTGTAACTGGGTTTGAGAGGAGAATCTGTTTTCATTTTTGCAGTTTTTACATTTAAAAATTACCTTATTTTAAAAAAACAGGTAAGCATAAAGATTAACTAGAATCTAAATAAGCATGGAATTTGTCATGTTTTTTTCCCAAAATTTTTCCATTGTCCCAAATAGAAACTGTACATTTTAAGCCTTGCCTCCCTATTCCCTACCACTCCATCTCCTAGCAATCTATATTCTAGATTATTCTAATTATTTCATATCAGTGAGATCATACAATATTTGTCCTTTTATGTGTGGTTTATTTCACCCAATATGATGTCTTCAATATTCATCCATGTTATCACATGTATCAGAACTTCATTACGTTTTACGGTGGATAATATTCCATTATATGCATATACCATATTTTGTTTATCCATTCATCTGTTGATAATACTTGGGTTGCTTCCTTTTCTTGGCAATTGTGCATAATGCTGTTATGAACATCAGTGTGAAAATATCTGTTCGAGTCCCTGCTTCAAATTACCTAGAAGTGGCATGGCAGGTTCATATGTTGATTCTATACTTAACTTTCCAAGAACTGCCAAATTGTCTTCCACAGTGGCTATACCATTTAACTTTCCCAGCAGTAATGAATAAGTGTTCCTATTTGTCCACATACTCTTCAACACTTGTAATTTTCTGTTTTATAAAAAAAAATAGTAACCATTCTAGTGGGTGTGAAACGATATATCACTGTGATTTTGATTTGCATTTCCCTAAGGGCTAATGATGTTCAGTATCTTTACATGTGCTTTTTAGCCATTTGTATATCCTCTTTGGAGAGATGTATATTCAAGTTTTTTGCCCATTTTTAAATTGGGTTGTTTGTCTTTTTGTTGTTGAGTTGAAGGATTTCTTTATATTTTATGGATATTAAACATTTATCAGATATGTGGTTTTGAAATATTTTCTCCCATTGTTTATGTTGTTGTTTTACTTTAATGAGGAAGTACTTTAAGGTAGAAAAGTTAATTTTGATGAAGTCCCATTTATCTATTTTTTCTTTTGTTGCTTGTGCCTTGAATGTAAAGTCTAAGAAAACATTGCCTATCACAAGATCCCAAAGATGCTTCTTACATTTTCTTTTAGGAGTTTTATAGTTTTGGTTCTTGTATTTAGGTCTTTGTTCCATTTTGAGTTGATTTTGGTATACCGTGTGAAATAGAGCATTCACCTTCATTGTTTTGCATATGGACATCCAGTGTTCCCAGCTCCATTTTAGACTATTCTTTCCCAATTGTCCAATACCAGTCGGCTATAGATGTAAGAGTTGATTTCAGAGTTCTCAATTTGATTCCATTGGTTTATATGCCTGTCTTTGGACCAGTACTGTGCTGTTTTGATTATGGAGGTTTTGTAATAAGTTTTAAAACAGGGAAGATTGAGTCCTAAAACTTCGTCTTTCTTTTTCAAGATGGCTTTGACTATTGGAGGTCCCTTCCCCTTCCAAATAAATTTTGTGATTGTTTTTTTCATTTCTGTAAAGAAGGCTGTAGAAATTTTGTTGGGATTGTGTTGAATCTAAAAATTGCTTTGGATGGTATTGACATCTTAATGATATTAATTCTTCCAGTCCATGAGCAAAGAATATCTTCCCATTTATTTAGGTCTTCTTTAGTTTCTTTCAGTAATGCTTTGTAGTTTACTGTCTACAACTCCTTTACATCCTTGGTTAAACTTATTCCTAGAAATTTATTCTATTTGTTGCTATTGCAAATGGAATTGTTTTCTTGATTTCCTTTTCAGATTGTTCTTCAAGGGCTTTTGAGTACCCTGATTCCAGAGTGTCTCAGTCATTAATAACAGCTAAAGACCAGAAGAAAAGGTAGTTAACTTAATATTATTTAACAGATTAACATTTATTGAGTAATATTGTGTGCCAAGCAAAGATAAGTAAAAAGATAGGAAGCAAATGTATAACCCTGAAATGACAAACAATGTAGCTAAGGAAAGAGAATTTATACATAAAGGACAAATTACGTGGATGCAAATGTTAACTACAAAGCAAAAATAGAAGCAAGCCAGAGCCTGTAATGTGCCAGATGCCCATATCTGAAAAGATAGGTAGGGTTTTTATGTGCTCACCAAGATGCCCTTGTAGTGCTCTAAATCTTGCTCCAAATTATTTGCCTATTTACCAACATGAAAAAGAGCATGTATGAAAGACCCACAGCTAACATTCTACTTAATGGTGAAAGACTGAAAACTTTCCCACTAAGATCAGGAAGAAGAAAAGGATGCCCACTGTCACCGCTGTTATTCGACATTGTACTGGAAGTTCTAGCCAGAGAAATTAGGCAAGAAAAAGAAATAAAGTTCATCCAAATTTGAAAGGGAGAAGTAAAACTTTTCCTATTTGCAGATGACATGATCCTGTATACAGAAAATCCTGTAAAATCCACAACAAAGCTACTAGAGCTAATAAATGAATTCAGCAAACTGGCAGGGTACGAGATCGACCTGCAAAAATCAGTAGTGTTTCTATTCACTGGTGATGAACAATCTGGAGAAAAATCAAGAAAAAATTCCACTTATAATAGTATTGAAAAAGACTAAAATATTTAGGAATAAATCTAATCAAGGATGTAAAGGACTTGTACACGGAAAACTACTAAACATTGCTAAAGGAAATCAAAGAAGACCTAAATAAATGGAATGACATTGTTTGTTCATGGATTGGAAGACTAAATATTGGTATGATATCAACTGTACCCAAAGTGATTTATTGATTCAGTGCTGGCAATCCCACTTCTAGGTATATACCCAAGAGAACTGAAAGCAAGGACTCAGACAGATAGTTGTATGCTCATGTTCGTAGCAGCATTATTTACAACTGACAAAAGGTGGAAGCAACACAAATGTCCATCAACAGATGAAAGGATAAATAAAACATGGTATTGAATATTACTCAGCCTTAAATAGGAATGAAGTTCTAATACATGTCACTACATGGATGAACCTCGAAGATATGTTGGGTAAAATAAGTCAGATACAAAGGGATAGATATTGTATGATTACACATATATGAAATCATTAAAATGTGCAAATTCATAAAGACAGAAAGTTGAACACAGGTGTTTCAGTTTGCTAATGCTGCTGGAATGCAAAACGCCAGAAATGGATTGGCTTTTATAAAGGGAGTTTATTTGGTACAAAGTTACAGTTTTAAGGCCATAAAGTGTCCAAGGTAAGGCATATATAATAGGGTACCTTCACTGGAGAAAGGCCATTGGCGTCCAGAAAACCTCTGTTAGCTCGGAAGGCACATGGCTGGCGTCTGCTTGCTCCCAGGTTGCATTTCAAATTGGCATTCTCCAAAATGTTGCTCTTGGGGTGTTTTGTCCTCTTTTAGCTGCAGCTCCTCTTCAAAATGTCATTCTCAGTTGCTCTCCAAAATGTCACTCACAGCTGTTCTGTTCCTTCTGTATGTGAACTCCTTTATATGACTCCAGTGATCCAGTTAACACCCACACTGAATGGACGGGGTAACACCTCAATGGAAATCATCCAATCAAATGTTTCACTCACAGTTGATTGAGTCACATCTCCATGGAAATACTCAAAGGATTCCAATCTAATCAACAATAATACATCTGTCCCCATAAAACTGCATCAAAGATAATGGCATTTTGGGGGACATAATATATCCAAACTGGCACAACAGTTTATGAGGTTGGGGAAAGGGAAATGGGAGTTAATGCATAATGTGTGCAGGATTTCTGTTTGGGGTGATGGAAAAGCTTCGGTAATGAATAGTGGTGAGGGTAGCACAACATTGTGAATATGATTAATCTCACTGACTTACATGTTTGGGAGTGGTTGAGTTGGTAAAATTTTATATTGTATATATGTTTTCACAATTTGAAAGAAAAAGAGAGAGGTTAAAGAGACAATGATGATTAAATGCAGTACATGATTCTGGTCTGGATGTCATAAAGGAGGAGAAAATGCCCAAAGGACATTATTGGGGCAAAATCAAAGAAAATGGAATATAGACTATATGCTTTATATCAGTGTTAAATTTCTTGAATTTGATAACTGTACTCAGTGAAGTTACATAGGTGAATATCCCTCTTAGGAAATATACATGAAAGTATTAAGTTTTCAAGACGCCTGATATATGCAACCTACTTGTAAATGTTTAGAAAATAGACAGATAGAGGATACAAATAGATAGATATAGATATAGGTGGATAGGTAGATGGAATGATATAACAAATGTGGCAAAATGTTAAAAGTTGGTAATTCTGGGTATGTGGGCATGGGTAGGGGTATATTGGAGTTCTCTGTATTGGTTTGTGTATTATTTTTACAAATATCCTGTAAGTTTGAAGTTATTTCAAAACAAAAAGTTTAAAGAAAGCCTTTAATGACAACTTTCAATTTTCCTTTTCTTAAGCAACAACCTCATTTCTAGCTGTTTAGAACTTTTCAATTTCCATGCTTCTCCCCATCACTGCCAGTTCCTACTTAGACTGAGCTCTCATATTTGTATAGCTGTTGTTTAAGGAGTTTCTGACTTTTTAATTCACTTTTTAAAATTCAATTTTATTGAGATATATTCACATACCATACAGTCATACAAGGTTATAATCAATTGTTCAGAGTACCATCATATAGTTGTGCATTCATTACCCCAATCTATTTTTTTTGACTCCCAAGTTATCTGTTTATTTATCTATGTTCTGTTCATTATTACTCTGTACATACTTGTTAACAGTATATAAGAATTATGACAGATCATCTTTTGTTGTACATTTGTCAGTTAACATTTAAAGATATTTTCTGATTTAACTTAGTCATCATAATTATGTTTAGAGTTCTATGAAAAAATAGAAGTTGAAAATTACAATTTTCGGTCAGTTTTTACCTCATAAATATGTGCATGTGCTTATCAGTTGAAAAGAACTCTGATTTCCCTGCCTACAACTCATTACAAAAGTCTGCATTCAACAGTTCCAGATCACCTCACAATCCTACATTTTATTTTTCATTAATATGTCAAAAGGAAAATCTCTGAATTCATGTCTGAATTTTGTTGTAAAGCATTCTTGATCGTTATTTTTCCCAATCTGATATTCCTGGTGTGAATTCCAGCTGAACACTTTTTCACATCGATTTTAGTGTTGATGTTTCCTCAGTACGAGAAATTTAGCATTGATGGGTAAATTGAAAACACCAAAGACTTTTCTTCATTCTATATATACATAGAATGTATTATACAATGTGAACCTTCTCATGTATTCTACACATTGCTTTGTAAGTAAAGAATTTCTCACATTTTTTCATTCAGTAGCCACTCCATCAAATGTTATATCTTGTTCTCCTAGAATATCCTCCGCCTAGTAAGGATATTTCTGTCAATTGTTACGGTTTAGGAGTTATTCCTAATCTGAGCTATACTTGTAAACTGAAGGATGGAGCTAAGCTGAAATTTATTATAGGTAATTACAAACTTTGAGTTCATCCTAAAATAGAAAAATTGTGTTATTTAAAGATAGATTATAAATAAAAGCATTTACCCATTTATTACATTGAGAGATATTTATTACACTCCTGTGTGAATTCTTTTATTTTAAATGTTAGAGCTGTGGCTGAAGACTCTTCCATAAGAAAAACATATTTAATGAGTTCTCTGATGTCCAATAGCAGAATAATGTCTAAGGTTTTCCTACTTAGATGGGAGAAATGTTTTCTCCCCACTGTTAATTACCTTATGTCACCTGAGACTATCAGTGAAACATTTCCCACATACATGGCAGGTGTATAGTTTCTTCTTCTTTTTTTTTTTTTTAATTAAATTCAGTTTTATTGAAATATATTAACATATAGTATAGTATAGTTTCTTCTTACTGGGTTCTTTCATGTAACCTAAGTTTACCACATAAATGGAAGGATTTCCCACATAGATGGCAGACTTATAGTTTCTCCCCAGTGTGAGTTCTCTCATGTTGCCAAACTTTTCCATGTAGAAGGAAGGATTGCCCACATGGATGGCCAATTTTTGGTTTTCCCCAGTGTGAGTTTTCTCATGTTGCCTAAGTTTATCATGTACACAGAAGGATTTCCCTCATAGATGGCCAACACGTGGTTGCTGTGCAGTGTGAATTCTTTCATGTCGCCTAAGGCTACTACAACGACTGAAGTATTTCCCACATATATTGCAGGTATTGGGCTTCTCTCCAGTGTGAATTCTTTCATGTTGCCTAAGGGTACCACAATGACTGAAGGATTTCCCACATATACTGCAGATATTGGGTTTCTCCCCAGTGTGAATTCTTTCATGTTGCCTAAGGGTACCACAATGACTGAAGGATTTCCCACATATATTGCAGATATTGGGTTTCTCTCCAGTGTGAATTTTTTCATGTCATCTAAGGTTACCACAATTACTGAAGGATTTCCCACATATGTTGCAGACATTGGGTTTCTCTCCAGTGTGAATTCTTTCATGTTGCCTAAGGTTACCACAATCACTGAAGGATTTCCCACTTATATTGGATATTGGGTTTCTCTCCACTGTGAATTCTTTCATGTTTCCTAAGGGTATCACAATGATTGAAGGATTTCCCACACATGCTACAGACATATGGTTTCTCCCCAGTGTGAATTCTTTCATGTTGCCTCAGGGTACCACAATGACTGAAGGATTTCCCACACATATTGCAGAGATATGGTTTCTCCCCAGTGTGAGTTCTCTCATGCTGTCTTAGTATGGAAATATCAGTGAAGTCTTTCCCACATACATGGCAGACATATGCTTTTACTTCAGTATGACTTCTCTCAGATTGTCTGAGGGTGGTAATATCCATGAAATCTTTCCCACATCTGTGGCAGGCATATAGTTTCTCCACATTGTGAATTCTTTCATGTTGTCTAAGGTTAAAACTTTGACTGAAGGAATTCCCACATAGATGGCAGATATATGGATCCTCCACAGTGTGAATTCTTTCATGTTGTCTGAGGGTATAACTACCAATGAAGTCTTTCCCACATAGATGGTAGCCATATGGCTTTTCTCCAGTGTGTATTTTCTCAAGTTGTCTAAGGCCAGAAATGGCTCTGAAGACTTTTCCACACAGATGGCAATTATATGACTTACATTCAGTTTGAATTTTCTTATTTTGACCAATGAATGAATGATAATTGATTATTCTTTGAAATTGTTCATTTAGGTTGGGTTTCTTTCCCATGTCAGTCATTGTGGAGTGAGTGAAGTATTCTCCCAAATCATTACTTTCAAGGGGATCCTCTTCAGTGTGAGAAATCTTTGGTTGGTAGATGTGTCCTTCTTAGAGATATGTTGCATGGTTGTAATTTCTTCTTTTTTATGGTACTTGGAGAAAACTTAATCCTTCTCTCCACAGTTCTCCTTGTTCTGACTGTGAAAGCACTTCTGATAAGCAGACCTGATACCCCATGAACATCAGGTGATTGATATTCTCCAGCATAATATCTCTGAACATCTTTCTCTGGTTTGTGTCCAGCATGACCCACTCTTCCTTGGTAAAGTTGATAGTTACATCATTGAGGGTCACTGATTCCACTGGTTTCATTGTCAGTAGTTCTGCCACCAACTATCTTCCTCTGGGTTTTCACTCTCAGACAGTCCAAGCACTAAACATCCAAGCTCAGGGGTACAGGAGCCCACTAAGCAGCATGTCATTCGGATGTTTTCATCCCTTCATGGTCACCAAACTGAAGAAGGGGCACTTCCCAAATATGGGTCTGTTGATTGATGCAGCTAGTAGAAGTCACACTGAACCCAGCTGAAGAGGAAAGATGGTTTATTATGCTGAAAGAAAGCAGGGGAATTTTTCCCATATCTTCTTCCCTGAATTGTTTCTCCAATTTGGTTTTATACCCAGGTGCAGAGACAAAGAGAGATAATTATTCAGCTAACAGGCAACAAGAATGATCCCAATCTATTTTTTGAACATTTTCCTTGTACCAGAAAAAGTGAAAATAAGAATAAAAAATAAAAGTAAAGAACACCCTAAACACTCCCCCAACTCTATTTTTCATTTAGCTTTTTGTCGCCATTTTTCTACTCATCCATCCATACACTGGATAAAGGGAGTGTGATCCACAAGGTTTTCACAGTCACACTGTCACCCCTTGTAAGCTACATTGCTATACAATCATCTTCAAGGGTCAAGGCTACTGGGTTGCAGTTTGGTAGTTTCAGATATTTACTTCTATCTACTCCAATGCATTAAAACCTAAAAAGGGATATCTATATAGTGTGTAAGAATGCCCACCAGAGTGACCTCTTGACTCCATTTGAAATCTCTTAGCCACTGAAACTTTATTTTGTTTCATTTTGCATCCCCCTTTTGGTCAAGAAGATGTTCTCAGTCCCATGATGTCGGGTCCAAATTCATCCCCTGGAGACATATCCTGTGTTGCCAGGGAGATTTACACCCCTGGGAATCAGATTTAATTCACTTTTGAAGGAAATGAATTAAGGGATGCCATCTGCATGTAGCTCATAGGGAAAGTTAGGCATAGAGCCATTAAGCCTCAGGTTCTGCAGCACAGTCGCTGACAGATCTGAAGCCAGTTGCTGATTTCTAGTCTGGGGCTCTTTCCTCTACATCTGTGGCTTCTCTAGTTTGTTTTCCCTGCCATTCCTCCTTCACAAAATAGCAGATGCCTGCTTTCATCTCCAGGTGAAGAAAAAAAGAAGAGGGAGAATTTTGCAGCCGTGATCTTCATACACACTCCTTCCTCAGTAATTCCCCTGAAGTGGCTGTCATATCTCTGTAGAGTAGGATTTTCACACACTCATTCTCACTTCAGAGGCTTCACTGCAGGCTGGTACTCTGAACAATTGACTGTAACCTTGGATGAGTGTTTGGTAACTACTATCTTCTTCCTCATCAACCCCAAACCTACACCAGCTTGCATTCCCCTCTTCCATGCCCCTTTCCCTGTCTAACTCTACTATATCCCACCCAGATTCTGACCCAATTTATGTTGATCTAGAGTCTACTATGTGACAATCATTGTTTTTAGGAGATTTTGCTTGCTTTATCTCATTTAAACTTATGGAAAACCTGTGAGGCAGGTATTTTTAATCACCCATTTTAGAGATGATACAACCCAGGCTCAAGAAAGTTGAGAATTTCTGTTCCCTGACTCTGCACATTTAGTACTCTTCCACCACAAGGAATTTGTGTGTGTGTGTTTGTGTGTGTGTTTAATTTGATTTGTGTGTGTATTTTTTAATTCATTTTTATTGAGATATATTCACATACCATGCAGTCATACAAAACAAAGTGTACATTCAATTGTTTACAGTACCATTATATAGTTGTGCATTTATCACCAAAATTAATTTTTGACATTTTCATTACCACTGGGTGTATGTTTTTTAAATTTGACTGTGGAAATATATATACACATAACATTTCCCATTTTAACCACTTTGATGTAAACGATTGAGTGGTGTTAATTACATTCACAATGCTGTGTGGTGTTCTAGTTTGCTAATGCTGAGGAATGCAAAACACCGGAGATGGATTGGCTTTCATAAAAGGGGGTTTATTTGGTTACAAAGTTATAGTCCAAAGGCCATATAATGTCTTACACACTATATAGATATCCCTTTTTAGGTTTTAATGCATTGGAGTAGATAGAAGTAAATATCAGCACTCTGGTACCTTCACTGGAGGATGGCCAATGGCGTCCAGAAAACCTCTGTTAGCTGGGAAGGCACGTGGCTGGCATCTGCTCCAAAGTTCTGGTTTCAAAATGGCTTTCTCCGAGGACGTTCCTCTCTAGCAAGCTTGCTCCTCTTCAAAACGTTACTCACAGCTGCACTTAGTTCCTTCTCTTTGAGTCAGCTCATTTATATGGCTCCACTGATCAAGGCCGTCCCTGAATGGGTGGGGCCATGCCTCCATGGGAATATCTCATGAGAGTCATCACCCACAGCTGGGTGGGGCACATTCCAAGCAAATCTAATCAGCAGCAAAACATCTGCCCCACAAGACTACATCAAAGATAATGGTGTTTGGGGGACACAATACATTCAAACCGGCACGTGGGATTTTTTTTCTTAGCACATTGTACAGTAATTCCTCTTCAACCTCCAGTTTCCTTCATACAAAATTCTAGAAAACATTATTTTATTTCTGTTCACCTTTTAGAAGAATTTTGGTTCCAGTGTAGGGTAAGTCTTAAGTAACAGTTTATGGAAGGTTAGAGATTGAATAATACCAATTCAGTTATGCTGGATAGTTTAAATAAAGGTTACCAAAGCCTTATTTCATTGCAAGCATCCAAGCTAGGGGGTTCAGAAGTGGGAGCTAATGCTATATAATAATGATATGTAATAACAACAATAACAAAAATCGGAGAAAAAAATAAAATCTTTGAACCTTTGTATGGAGTGTAAGGCAAAAAAAGGTTTCCTCAGTTGTATCCCAATATGTTGTATCTCAGTATATATAGTGTGCAACAAAGCAAAACAAATTTATATAAATCTACTTGAAATTGCATGCTATGCAAAGCTTCTAGAGAGGAAGGAATGGTAAAAGGGAATTTATTGTATAGTATCCATTATTACAAATAAAAGCAGGAAAAAATATATTTGACATCCTAAGTTATGCACTTTATTATTTCGTTTTAGTGAATGAAAATTTTTTTTGTTTAATTTGGATTTTTATAGGTTCAGTCCTGTCCTCCATCTCCTAAACCCATTTTCTCCATGAAGTTAGAAGATTTTCACCTAGGAATACTAACATTGTTTCTTTGGAAACAGGAAAGTGGGGCGGAGACTCAGCGTATTGTCTGATTTTCAAGGCGGCCCTTTCCATAGCTAATCTGTATCCATCCCATGCTTTTCTTAACCATCTCTTGTGTAGATCCACTAAGGTGCAGCGATAACATTTTACAATATTTCTCTTTGGGAAGAGATTTTGGGGAGCGAGGATAAAGGGAAGGGCTGTCGTCAGTTTTCCTCGTACTTCCTCTATCTTAGAGCAGAATAAAGGGAAGATCAGGAGCCTGAGGCCCGGAAACGGATTTGCATTTTACTTAAAGGACTGTCCGGCATCCCTAAGGGCTCTGGTCTCAATAGCATTTTATCTGCAACTCTTTTATGGCCCTGATCGTTTTCTCGTTTTCTCGCTTTGTAGCTATCTGTGAACTTGTCTTATCTCTCTCAACAGAGTGTAGGTTACAGACCAGAGGGAGGAAGAGTGTGTGGATGTTTGGAAAGCGTTTAAAAAGTGACAAGAATCCACTCTTATTTATTTGCTATGCATTGCGCAATCCCATACTCAACCCTAACGGAAATGAAGATGGAAGTTCACCGACAATTTTAACACCCTAACAAATCACTTGTTTCTATTTTCCCTTCCATTCCCTCACATATCAAACATGATGCAAAGCGCTGTGCCAGTCTTGGTTCATATGCAGCTTTTACACATCCTAAATGCAAACTTGCATTCTGCCTTTAATTTTTTCCCATTTTGCTTATCCCAAGTGTTTCTGAGACTGCAAAATATATATTCATAATATGGCTTTAGTGGCTACATAATATCCCGTCAAGGACAAACCCTTGCATATATAAAATTATTTCAGCGTGTCCAAAATTTCTTGGTACATGTTAGCACCATTTGAGACTGCACCGCAGGGCCCGGAAGGCGGTCAAGGTTAGGTCGAGGGCTCCTGGGCATCAGGGCTGCACCGGCAGAGAAAGGCGCGCGGAGGAATCCCGTGCGCGAATCACGCAGCTCCTGCAGGCACCTGCCGCCTTGGCGCCCTTTCCCTCCGGTCTGGTCTCGCGCGCCCTAGCTAGGAAACCCGGTCTGGGTGTACGCACATGCCTGGCCCCAGGGGGCCCATTTCCGGCGTCACGTATACGTAAGTGACGCACGTTCGGGGGCGGGAGGAGGAGAAGCCGGACTATAAACCTCCGGTTGGTGGTGGTTATCCGCTTGAAGAAGATCGGCCGGTGGCGGTTTGGGCTGCGGCGATTAGAGGAGGCGAACCCTGAGTGAGTGACACACTGCTGCTGGAGCTCCGCCGATCCTCCTTTCCTCCCCTCGGCTTGCGGGGCTGGCCCCAGCCGTCTCCTGTCCGGCCCATCTCGGTGCTGTCCAGCAGCCATTGGGATCCTCAGGAGAGCGGGAAGGCTGCGGCGCCTCGGGGCGGGCGGGGAAGGGGACTGAAGGTGCCGCGGTGTGGGGAGAGGGTCTGTCTTCCCTTGTTGTCCCGTCCCTTCTTTTCCCTTCCTTCCCCTTCTAGCTCGCCTTGGTCGCGGAGCAGCGAATGGCTTCTCTGGTAGGGCTCTGAGGGCGAGACGAGGAGTACCCACGGTCGCTCTCCGACCCGCCATTCTGCTTTCAGCTCTGCATGCCCCGCCGCTGACTTTTCCTCGGTAGCTCTTCCTTCAGAAATGCAGACCGTCCTGGAAGAGCTCTAGAGTGCAGGTTCGGGAGCGAGGCGGCAGTCGCGCGGGGGCCAGCCACGCTGCGGCAGCACTGGCCTTGCCTGTTCCGCGGCGAGCACATGGCTCCCCAGGAAGTCGCCCCAGGGAACGGCTGTCGGGGTTCGTGGGTGACCTTGAGCTCGTAACCGTGGGCTGAGTCGGTTTTGAGTGTGTCAGGCGCAATTAGGTGGGGTTTTCTGCGAACTGTATATTCGAACTGTGGTATCCCTCGGCTTTTCTTGCCAGGCTGTTGGCCTTGTGTGCAGGTTCTCAGTTTTCCCAAGGCGGAATCCGACTGAACGCCGCTGTTGATATTCTCACGTTAAGGATATTCAGATTGCTAGGCAGCCCCCGCTACAAGATGGAAAACAATATGATTGAGATTTCTGTTTTGTGAGACCTATAGTCTTAGCTTCCTCCTTCACTAAACTAGCAGTATTCCTAACGGCCTGTACTGTATTTATAAACGCATTAGAGGCCTATTGTGTCTTGTTTCTGGTAGCTCTCTAAGGTGATGGGAGAGGTGGGTAAGAAAATATCTTGTGACTTAACTCTACGGTTAACACTTTCCCTCTGCCCTCCTTGGATATGTCACTTATCCAGGGAACTTGATTGCTTCCTCCACACCCACCCACCCACCCCCCACTTTGGTAAGAGAATTGAAGGAGTAAATATTGTCACAGAAGTAATTGGGTACCTGATACCTTCATTCTAGGCTTAGGCATGAATTTGGAATACTAGGTGCAGATTCATTTGTCTCTGAGCTGAAGAGTTTGACCTCCTTAACAAAGACATTTAAGCTGATTTTCAGAGGTTGTTATCTACTGTAAAAATAAAGTCTAGGCCATCTGAAATGCTGGCCAACCCTGCTGGGTTTTTTCCTCAGTTTTGGACTGTAATAAATTCAGTATGTTTCACAAGAACATCCACAGTTTAAAACTTCTTGTCATTGATGTGAGATGTTTTCCAAAAGGCTATATAGCACCCTTTAACTTTTCTTTGGTGGGGTGTTCTTGCAGGTAGCTGTGGACCTAGGCTGTGCTGAAAATTGTTGGATAGAGAAGAGTACTGCAGGCTAGGTCTTCCCTAAGGCGAGGCAGTTAATTGCCTCTGATAATGTATTTCTCTATAATGGAGCAAGGTCCCCAGATAAACCTGAATTAGAGGACAGTGAAATCCAGTTAAAAATGATCCTCTGAAGCCTGTTGGAACACTTTTTTGTTTGTGCCTTTCTGTTTGCTCTCCCCAAATGAGCACTACATAAATAGACTGCAATGGCTTCATGTCATCCTGAGCTCTGAGATGGACATTCTCTTTTCAGAAAGCTATATGGGAATGAAGATCCATCCTACTTGTTACCTTTTCTTTCCTCTACTACACTTTCATTTTAGGCCAATAAAGTTAGACTCTTAAATGTAGTAAAGACCTTGATCATCTTTTGTCTAGTCATTATAAGTATGTACAGGTACATAAGAGTTCTGAGGGCACTGCAGAAATTTGTAGGTTCATGAGATCCTTTCTTTTTCACCTGGCAAATGCACAGCTGTCTAAGGAAATAGTTTACATAATGGTTTTCTACAACCATTTGCTTGAAATCTTGGGCTCTGCCAGGTAAACTTTAAAGTTTTTCTATTTTTAAAATCACCATACCGTCCAAGCTTTGCCCAGTAATTTTAGGATAAACCAGAATAGTTGCAGGGATGGGACAAGATTCCAGGCCCAAGGTTTTCATTATATTCTGTTTCATATCATTTGGAACTTCATGTGCATCAAGTATGCCCCAGTATTGTTAAGAAATAAAATCTCTTCACTCCCTTTTAATTACTACATAATTCAATACCAAATATTATAGGATAGGGAAATTGGTGAGAGCTAGCAGTCAGAGAAGGCTTCACAGAGGTGGCTCTTGAACTGAGCCTGGAAGATATGAGTAGAACCTCAAGAAGCAGAGGAGGAATGTTAAAGTATAAAGGCAGCGACTGGTCTCATGTTGGAGAAAATAGAGAGCCGTGAAAGTATTAGGTAGTGAAGACTGCTAGAAAAAAGCCTCAAAAGCAAGCAGAGATGCTTCATTTCCTGTGAGCTCCAAGGACTCGAAGCAGTGGCCTGTTTTCTAAATTGAAGTAAGCTTGTCAGTAATCAAATAAGTGGCTTATTCTCAATTCAAGGAAAATGGAGTAGCAGCTTTGAGTGTGTTATAGAGAAAGTGTATATTGGTACCTGATCCCCTGGCTCCTTAACTGTATGTTGTATACAAATTCCTGGTTTTTAGACACCCCAGAGTAGCCTAAGACTTCAAGAAAATTCTTTTAAAAATTAAACAGATACTAACATCATATTTCAAGAAAGTAGAAATAAGATAATTGAGTTTTAGAGAAGTTTGGGATGGTAGTCTAGCAGTTTCTTGCCCTACCCCTTATCTTCCACCCCCATGACTCAAAGACATTTCAGATTCTTCTTCCATTTTATGGTTCAAAAAATGTGCAAACAGAAAGGCACAAACAAAAAAGCGTTCCAACAGGCTTCAGAATGTGTGTGTGTATGTGTTTAGCTACCATTGAGAACACCTAAGATATACAAGGTGCTAACATGAATAAAAATTAAGGTGATGTTTGGTTTGTCTCTCATGATTATCAGCATTAATGGTGACATCTTGAAATAAGCCAGATAAGTGATGTTTGGCATTTTGATATTGTCTTTTATCAGAATTACCTGTTTATTGATGGGATGGTGTTATTACAACTGGTATGAGAAGTTCTTCTCCCATGCTTTTAAAGCACATAAATTAGAGTGATTTGAGTTGGAAGGAAATTCATTAAATTTTGAACAGAAAGCTTCTTTACTATGTGTGAGATCATTTTGAAAGAATCACTCAAATTTGTTATATATAAAGCCTTAGAAGTACTTTGATGGATATCATGGAAATTTTATGGTCTTCACAGACATAGAGTTAAACGAGGTTAAAATGGGAATTGCCTAAGTCAGTTTTTTCCCTCTAATGTGATTTCTTTTGTTTTAGTCTTAATTTTGTGTCTGGGAGTTGAAATAAAAGTAAAATATCTGTTTTCTCAATTTAAAAATGTACTTAGATTTTAATTATACAAAATCATAATTACATATTATATTAATATTAGCCTGTTCATACAGACCCACAACCACTCAATCTCCTCATGATTTATTTGTAAATTCTTCATTTAAATAATTATTAAATAATTGAAATATAGTTATTGTTACTTTAGTCTTAAATTAATTTAAATCTATAAAACTTGAGGAACGGCTGATTCAGATAAGTATTAAACATTTACGTGTTTTTTCCTAGAAAAAGGTGGTTAAAATTGGTACAGGGTGGAGCCTTCTAGTTCTGGCTCTAGCGATTGGGTTGGTACAGTTCTGGTGCAGTGGTAGTGATAAGGTTTTGTACCAGAAGGGATAAGAGATTGTGTTTCTAAGAATGTGATCTATTGCTTATTGGCTCTGGTCTTTAAAGCTTGGGTATTTAAAGAAACATTTTGCTTATAGGTTTTAGATAGGAGACTTTTTCTAATGCCAGATTACAGAATGTCCTTCATTTTACAATCTGCATATATCTCAGCTTGCTTTGGACCATGTGGTTATTTAATGCGTTGTAAGTGTACTTAAATGGGAAAAAGTTAAAATTGATACTATGCAAAAAATGTCCATTTTCTAAATCTCAAATAATACGACTTTTAAGCAGCTAGATGTATTCAAACCAAATTAATTAGGAAGTCCAGATTTTAGTTAATAGCTGTACTTTAACTTAAGACTCACTGTTGGTTACAGAGGTGCATTTTTCTTTGAATAAAATGAATCATTTCTTAAATTTCTGGAAATGAGAGCACAATTTCTGTAACCCAATAACCTGTTGAATTTTATTTTTAGATTATCCCCTTTTGGCCTTTCAGATAATTGGCTGCTTCATCTGTAAAATAGCATAATCTGTGTTTTTCTTTTATCTATTCTTTTTGGTTCAAAAAGCTACTAAATCATTTGTCATAACTGTTCATTTAATCATAAGAATCAGGATTTCTCCCCTTTTATTTTGGAGATGCTTTATTATTGGTCTTTGTAGCATGACCAGTCTTGACTTAATTCTGCTTTATTCCCCTCCCCCCCCCATAATTGTCTACTATCTTTATTATTTGTTCCTTTTCCTTGACTACTAAATTTGATTACTTAAATCTACCTACCATGGATGATATTTTAACTAGTTTTCCCTATATTTTTAATTTTGAAAAATGTTAAGCCTACAGAAAAATTGAAATAATAGTACAGTGAATTCCATGTACCCTTTATCTAGATTCACCAGTTAACACTTTGCCACATTTGCTTTATTTCTTATATACTTTTTTTAGTAAACTATTTAAAAGTTAAGTTACAGACATCATGATACTTCATCCTTAAATTCTTTAGCATTAATATCAAGTATCAAGATGTTCTCCTCCCCCAAAAAGAAAACTATTAACATACCCCCAAAATCTGTTACCAATGTAATACTGTTATCTGGTATATAGTCCATATTCTAATTTCATATTTGTCCCAATAATGTCCTTCCCAGCTGTCCCATCTCCCAATTCAGGATCACATTAAATTTAGTTGTCATGCAAACTAAATATTTTTGTTAAAGAGCCTTTCTAGAAAGGTGATGATGTATTTATAATAATTAATCTAGCTTAGGAATGAAGAGCTTCCCTCACTGATCTGGTATAGTACTATCTATATCCTTATATTAACTCTCTGTTCTAATTCTAGATTACTCTGTGTGGCAGTTCAGAATGATGGATCAAGCCAGATCAGCATTCTCTACTTTGGTAAGATCTTCTAAGTTGTATTTCTGTGTCACCAGTTTGCAAGGATATGAAATACATAAGTAGTAAGCATGAAATTATATGCAAAGCTACCATTGGATATTCATGTACATTTGAACTCATGGTCTTGAGCCATAATCAATCCTGTAAAGGAAGGTTATTCTCAATCTTGAGTAGGATTAATTATGGAAAAGCTTATAAGAAGTTTCAGGGTAGTTTGGGTGTGATGGAAGGGGACAGCCAAGTAGAAAAGATAAACTAAAGAAAGCACTGATCAAGATGTATAGTAGTATAATACATATCAGAAACTCAGAATGAAAAGGCTGAATGAGATAACATAGACAGAACTGGGCACAAAAGAATGTTGGTTTGAAAGGAGAACTTCTTTTTCTTTAAAGAATGTATAATAAACCATAGTAAAGGTATGTAAAAGTATAGCACCTGACTAAACTTTTCATAAATGTTCCTGTTCCCTTAATCTTCTCCTCCATAATGCTTGCTTTCTGTCTTTTTAAAATCTCAGTTTGGTGGAGAGCCATTGTCGTATACCCGGTTTAGTCTGGCTCGACAGGTAGATGGTGATAACAGTCATGTGGAGATGAAACTGGCTGCAGATGAAGAAGAAAATGGTGACAGTAACATGGGGGGTAATCATGCCAACGTCACAAAACCAAGAAGGTTTGGTGGAACTATCTGCTATGGAATTATTGCTATCATCATCTTTTTCTTGATTGGTAAGAATTGCCATTCATGACTGTAATAAACTCTGGGAAGTCTGTTAATTCAGCTCAGCAAACATTTATTTTGTATTTTTTAAGTGCCACTGTGTTAGGCACTAGGGATAGAAAGATGACTTAAGATTCTATATCTGCCATTGAACTTAGAATTGTGGGAGAAGAGAGACACATGAATCATTTCAATGTAATGTCTAAATGTTATCCTAGAAATATGCTTATAATATTTGTAACATACAAATCCAGCCTAGGGGATCAAGGTTAGATATCTATGCTTTAAACAGGTAACGTTTAAAATAATGATACTAGGTAATTTATTGCACTGAATGGTTTAAAATACATAAATTTAAAATGCATTATTTACTTTCAAACTGCTTAGAATTTACTTAAAATGAGCATTTTCAAGGCTTAGCTTAAGTAATTCCTATAGTAATATATCATAAATGAAATTCCATGTGTTAAGCTCTGAAACATTTTATCTTTAGGATTTATGATTGGCTACTTGGGCTATTGTAAACGTGCAGAAGCAAAAACTAAGTGTGAGAAACCGGCAGTAACAGAATCTTCAGACACAGAAGAGACAGAGAACTCAGAGGCAGAAGAGTATTTCCCTGAAACACCTCACTTATTTTGGGGAGATCTCAAAACAATGTTGTCACAGAAACTGGATCCCGCAGCGTTCACCAGCACCATCAAGTAAGCTTGAGCTACTTCCCAAGTTCAACCGTAATATTTTAACACATACTTACTGATTATTAAATGCAGTAAAACAAATCAAGGGTGACAGTCTCAAGGAAAAGGTTTTTAAAGTAAGGGAGATTTTCCAGGTTTAGTTACAGAGTAAGGGATCAGTATAGCATATAAATTATGTTGATAGGGAGAAAAGTTGGTAGAACAGTTATTCTGGGGACTCTCCTTTTTCTTAAAATAATTCCCAGATCCTTGAACTTTTGGCCATCTGGTTCTTTGTAGCTTGTTGCTTGCTGTCAGGCTTCTTCTGCTCTGATTTTCCATCTTACCCCCTTGCAACATTATACTAAGCTCTGCTACTCTCCAGAAGGTCATCAGTAGCCTTTTCCATCCTCCGCATCTCGACAGACTTGACTGCCAACTTCGTATGTCTTGAGTATTCCTTGATTTCTTCTGGTTCTTACCTACTAATCCTTACTGTAAGAAGTGTCCTTAAGGCTCCTGTCAGATTTTTTAATATCTTCTTTAGACACACATCTAACTGTGTGTGTGTGTGTGTGTGTAAAGAACAAATACATCTTTTACCTTTTACCAGCTTCCTACAATGTCAATGGTACTATAATTCTTTTAGTCTTAAAATAGAAATCTTGGCATTTTTGCTTCATCTAGTCAATACTTTTACATGTTCTGTACATAAGACATATGGATTTGAAGTCAGAGAATAGCCTACAAAAAACAGATCAAATAACTAATATATTGAGAATCTTTACAAAGAACCTGGGAGCTCAGAACAAAGAGCTGCTTTGCTTCCAGAGGTCTCAGAATGCTTCAAGGTAGGGGAAAATGGAAGCTACAAATCTTGAGATGACCAATTGAATAACCAAATTTCATTCTGATTACACAGATCTTTTGGAAGCCACTCACTTTAAAACTACCCTACCCAGATATATTTTATTAGGATGAGACTCTTGAAGGATTGTCTTAAAATGGATAAAGAGGTTTTAACAATTTTGAAGATATAAGTAACTTCAGATATTGGGCACAATTTATTTTTCTTCCAAGTTTGTCTATTTGGTCAACCCAGAAATTTCAAGTCACAGTTAATTTATATTAATATTGAATTATTTTAAACAATTTGCTTTATCCTTGAGTTAAATGTTTATTTTAAGTTAAACTTCGCTTCTTTTAACATTGATGTTTTTCCCTCCAGGAAGCTGAATGAAAATCTATATATCCCTCGAGAAGCTGGATCTCAAAAAGAAGAAAATCTTGCATTTTTTATTGAAAATAAATTCCGTGAATATAAACTCAGCAAAGCCTGGCATGATGAACATTTTGTTAAGATTCAGGTCAAAGGCAGGTATGTTGAAAGATGGTAAACTGTTTTATAGAGAAGTAGCTATTTTCAAGTATGCTAAATATAGCAAGGACTTTCAAAAGTAAAAATCAGGGCTAAGATTCAGAGTTAAATTTCCTCAAGTTGAATAATGCAAGTGGAATGCTAAATGTATTAAAAACCATTTAATTTTTTTTTTTTCCAGGATGGTCTTAGCTTCACTTTAACTTATTCTTTTTCAGTGCTGATCAAAACTCGGTGTCCGTGATGAGTGTAGACGGTAACTCGTTCTCCCTGGTGGAGAATCCTGAGGGCTATGTGGCCTATAGTAAAGCTACGACAGTTACTGTAAGTAAGGCAGAATAGTGCACTCAACTTTTTTCCCTGTTGAGTAGCTTAAACTATTCTTTATCTCTACTGTTTTTAGGAATTATAGTATAAATTTACTTGTGAAATGCAACTGATCATGAGATTTTTCTTGTTCTCAACCCTCCAGTGCCTTCCCACTAGAGTTATAATAAAATCTAAAATCCTCACCTTGGTCTGCAGGGCCCTAAATAGTCCTAATGCTTTCCTCCTCGCTGACTCTGCTCTGGCCACCCTGACCCCCTTGCTGTTCCTCAAACACTCAAACTCAAGTATGCTCCCAGTTTGAGATCTCTGTATCTGCCTTCCCTCTGCCTGGACCACTCTTCCCCTAAGTATCAACATGGCTTGTTCCCCGACTTTGTGCAGATATCTTCTCTGACATTATCTCATTGGGGAAGTCTTACCTGATTACCTTTTCTAAAATGCCTTCTCTCTAATTCCTTTCTCCTTATCCAGCTTTATGTTTTTTAATAGCACTTGACAGCATTTGACATTATCTATTCATTTGTCTCCACACTAGAATATAAGCTACACAGATGGGTAGGAGTTGGTTTCATTTACCAACACATCCCCAGAGCCTTGGACATGCCCAACACATGGTACTGTTTGCTGAATGAATGCATATATCAGATACCCCCTTACATGGGGACAAATATAAATAATCATCTTGGCTGGGGTATAGTCTTCGCTTGATTCTTTAATGCTTGGTATTTTCAAAATTTGGGCAAATATGTTCAAACTAGTACAGAAATAGAAAACAGCCAGATGGAACAGATCATTTTCAGGTTAAACACCACAAATTTGATTATCAGGGGTATATCTAGTGGGTGCCTTCTGAGCTAGACGAAGTTTTATGGTCATTCTCTGCCTTTCTGGTTACCTAAGTTGAATTACTTTTCCTGTCTTCCTACAAGCAAGGGGTTTGGAGGTGAGTAGATTGTTCTGTTAAAGAACATTGAGGGTTTTAGTTCCCTAGCAAACATCTATATTCAGATATTTGGTTGTTAGTGTCAGTTTATAGCTATTTATCTAAACGCTAATAGAGTTTAGGTACATTATGATGACAACTTGTATAAACATTTAAAATTTGGTCTGTGTAAAATTCACTTTTTTGTAATAGAAGTGTTTAACAATTTTGAGCAGATTCATTATCAGACCTTTCAGTTACAGCCTATTCCTCTCTATGTTCTCTACTGTCTTGGGTTCAGGTGTGGGAACGATGTATAATTGGTGCTGCCATGGGTAGCCTACAATATTTATATTGGTATTTGTTGCCGTTTAACACATTCTGTTACCCTTTCTCTCCCCACAAAATATCTGAAGTAATGTAAAATACCCTTTAGATTAAAGGCAGCGTGGGATAATGAAAGACATGAATATATGAGGCTAGAAATCTTGATTTAATTCCTAAAAACCCTGACAGGTTTTGACTTTAGAACTCTTATATATCCTTTCTGGGCCTTAGCCTCCTTTTTCCCCTCTTTTTGTTTCCTCTCTCAGGCCTGATCTGTAAAGACCCTTCTGTCTCAGATTCTATGACTGTTCTAACACCACAATACTCATTAATTCTAATGTCTTTGTTCCAGGGTAAACTGGTCCATGTTAATTTTGGCACTAAAAATGACTTTGAGAAGTCAGATTCTTCTGTGAATGGATCTTTAGTGATTGTTAGAGCTGGGAAGATCACTTTTGCAGAAAAGGTGAGCATGGGTTATTAAATATTTTGGTATTTCAATCCTCAGTTCAGTGATACTTCTTGTTAATTTTCTTAAGTTATGAAAACCAGCAGTCTTGAATTCTCATACCTGATAATATAATTTAATTTATTAAAGTGCTTAACAAGTCAATAAAGTTCCAGTTATCTAAACTTACAGGATACTTCAAAACTATAGCATATTTATACGCTGTAGTTTTACATATTTTAGTATTTTGGTATTTTGCAGCCATCATCTTTCAGTGAAAATGAAGTAATCAGAAATGATTAAGTGGAAGCAGATTAAATTGCATTGCTGTAACTGAGTTTTATGTGGTTATAGAATTCATTTATAATAACTAAGTTTTATAAAAAGAAAAATAAAAGGCCAAACCTACACAGGAAATAGAATGGAACATATCAAAAGAAAGTAGTTGACTTGGATGGGTTTTTATTATTTCTCTTATCTTCCAAACTCTCCTTAATGATAGTTTTAAGGGAAATACTTTTTCCTAAATGTATAAGCTATTTGAAACATTCGGGAGTATCTGTCTAGTCCCCTGCCTTGTCAGGTAACCATTTGTCCTGTAGTATAAAGTCCCATATGTATTCTTTCCATTTTGTATGATCAGCTCTTTGTTTTCTGAGCTTTTCTTGTTTTTCTTTAGGTTGCAAATGCTGAAAGCTTTAATGCAGCTGGTGTTTTGATATACATGGACCATGCTATGTTTCCCATTGTTAAGGCAGACCTTCCACTCTTTGGGCATGTGAGTTCTTATTTTTTGAGTAAATGAGTTTTTTGGGTTCTCCAGATTGTTGCTGGATTCCATTTACCACAGTAGAAATAAATAGAATTTAAATACTTTTAAATATTTTTTTTTCTTGTGAGAGGAAGAAGATGGTCACTTTGTGACCTGGTTATTACTTTTTGCTAAAAGTACTTTATCAATAGTGTCTTGAATTGAGAATTTAGCATATGCCATATAAAAAAAAAAGTCACATGTTGTAGAGCCATGCATACTTTCAGACTTGTAAGGCTAAACTAAACTTGGCTTGTAGCCTCATAATAAATCTGAATATTATAGGGCAATTCTTAAATAAGTGCCTGGTGGAGCTAATTACTCTTGTTTTAACAGGCTCATCTGGGAACAGGTGACCCTTATACACCTGGATTCCCTTCCTTTAATCACACTCAGTTTCCACCATCTCAGTCATCAGGATTGCCTAACATACCTGTCCAAACTATTTCCAGAGCTGGTGCAGAAAAGCTGTTTGGGTAAGTTTTTATTTGAACACTGTCTTGCACGATGAAGTTTTATGATTAGGGAAGAATGATAATCTGTTTAAGTTGATTTGAGAAGATCTTAAAACAATTGGCTATACTTTTCCACCTTTGGGAATTTGCAAGTCTTTCCCAACTTTGAAGCCAGCCTATCTTATCTGTGTGTAATGGGGGTAATAATGTTTTAATGTTTATATATATATATAAGAGAGCCCCTTTGGAGGAGTCATTGTTTGGATAACATATGAGAAGCAGGGGAATATATATGACTACCAGCAACATGGGAATATTCTTTTCAAAATGAAATGAGAATTGTATACTGTCCTTGTTAGTGGAGAGGGTTAGGAAACATGAGAATATATTAATGGTCTTACATACAGCTTTCATTTTGAGTTCATCCTGGCATGTATTTCAAATGTAAACTATAGCTATGTCTCTGGCAGAAAGGCATACATGGTATGAAAAGAGATAGAGAAAGTTTAACAAAACATTGATTAAACTAGGAAGTAACTTATGGTTTTCAAATGACTGCCTACAGATCAGAGTAAGACAGATGTTTGACCACTAGGAAATAAATTTTATATGTTCTTTTACCTAGTAGAAAACTTTACTGGACAGAAAGTAGGACTGATTTTGTCAAACGTGGAGGAAGTAACGATAACTCAGAACTCTGATCCCTGTTTTGTACTTCTAGATATATGGAAGGAGACTGTCCTTCTATTTGGAAAACAGACTCTTCCTGCAAATTGCTATCCTTAGAAAATAAGAATGTGAAGCTCACTGTGAAAAATGTGCTGAAAGAGACAAAAATTTTTAACATCTTTGGTGTTATCAAAGGCTTTGAAGAACCAGGTAAAGACCTTTGTCTTGTATTTCCATTATTTCTGTGCCCTTGCTCTTCTAAGAATGTGGCTAGAGAAGGAGGGAGTGCAGGGATGCTGTTTTAGCTTGGTTTCATGAGGTGCTAAATCTTGTCTGTGACTATTGAAGTGTTGGCTTTATTGGGAGGTAATAGGGCCCTAGGAAATGGACTTGTTAAAATCTGACCATTATGACTGGAATATCTATTTTAAATTATTGAATAAACCAGTGACATGCAAACTTCTTAAAGGGGTGGACAATAAACATTTTGCAGGCCCTATGGTCTCTGTTGAAACTACTCAACTCTGTTCTTGTATGAAAGCAGCTGACAATTCATAAATGAATGGGCATGCAGGCTGTAGTTTACCAATCCCTGGAATGGAAACTCTATCCATTTAAAGCAGTCAAACAGTTGTATTTTTTAGTAAGGAAAGCTCTTGGACATAAGTTGCTTCTTAAACAATTAGTGACCACAAATAAGTAGTTACTGAGTTAAATTAGTCATAATGTAGAAAAAGAATAGCAATACTAATAAGGAAAAAGGGTATTAGTGTTGTCATGTGAAATTTTAATCCTCTGGATCCTAAGTCATATCTAAAGTAAGGTTCTTTTAACTTTAATACATATGCTGCATTTTTACAATTATATTAGCTTGCTTATGCTAGACCTCAATGTTAGAAAACAGTAAAAAAAAAAAAAAAAAGATTACATTATTTATCGTCTTCTTTTTTATTTTTAAGACCGGTATGTTGTGGTAGGGGCCCAGAGAGATGCCTGGGGTTCTGGAGCTGCAAAATCCAGTGTAGGAACAGCTCTTCTCTTGGAACTTGCCCGGATATTCTCAGATATGGTCTTAAAAGGTAGAGTACAAGTTTTGAGGCTTTAAATATCTATATACTACAAAAGTTCTAAATATTATTATATGCTTTATTTACTTTTGCCTCTGTTCTTAGGGTTCTCTCATTAATGCTAGATCCTTAGTTCTTTAACACAAGACAAATTCTTTTGTTGTACCTGCCATTTGACTTTAAAACAGCTTTCCATGCATTGCACTGGGAATCATCAATTTCTTTGACACATTGGTAGTGTGTTACATTGGGCCCTAATTCTTAGTTTGACATATCCAGAATGATATAGCAAATCTAACTTGGTCCCTAAGGAATCCATTTGAAATCAGCGGCAAACTTCTATATTAATGTACTAAGGTCTTAACAATTATTATAATTTCATTCTGTTTACTTTCAAGCCTTTCTCTCATGGTACTTGCCACTCCCCTACACTTGCCACATACATATGCAAACCCCCATTATGTTTTGAATCTTTGGGTCATTGGGTAAGTTGCAGTGCTTAATTTTTATACAAAATATTTAATGTAGAAAAACATGTATGCAGGGAATGGGGTGGGATGGGGGACAATGGCACATGTAGTCCCAAAGAAGTTATCACAAACGTAATTTCTCTAAAAACTCTTCCCATAACTTAAATTTGTGACTTTTCATTCTATTTGTAATTGTTTTAGAAATAGTTCAATATTTTAAGTGACTTATCTCTAAGCAAATTGTTTTCAAAGAAGATACTTACACCATACTTATACTATGATTTTATATATCTCTTGTGTTTCCGATATTTCTTGGCCCAGAAGTTAAAGGACTGAAGGAATGGAGTTGTACAGGGTGACTACCAGTAAGCTGACCCTACTATGTACTTGAAATCTTACTTGCTAATGATTCCCTATCCTGTTTTTGTAGGTTTCTTTTAAAATCTATTCCTATTCCTTTATTGTCCTTTCCTCAAGAAGAAAGGAAATATTTTTTAATCTGCTGTCTTGAATTAGAGTCTGCTGGTTCATCTTAAGTTGGTTGCCTCTATAATATTTCCCCGAGGTAAAACTAACTTTTTGTCCTCTTTCAGGTGGGTTTAAACCCAAAAGAAGCATTGTCTTTGCCAGCTGGAGTGCTGGAGAATTTGGAGCTGTTGGTGCCACTGAATGGCTAGAGGTATTATCTATACATCATCCATACCTGGAATGGACAGCTGAACTTAATTGGCTTAAGCTGTCTTCCAGAAACCATGCTCTTTTGGGTTTGGTTATACCATCTTTCTTTTTGTATATTTAGTCTCAATAGAACCCAATATAAAAATAAATGCCTAATAGTAGCTACTCTATAGGATAAATAGATAAATAAATATTAGTACATTAATATTTTCCCTTCTCTTCTAGGGATACCTTTCCACTTTGCATTTAAAGGCTTTTACGTACATTAATCTGGATAAAGCTGTTCTTGGTAAGTGTCCTTTTCATTAGCTGCTTAAGAATTCAGGTAAACTTCTTATAAAACAGCAGACGAAAGCTTTCTAAAGCAGCACTTGTTATTTTTTAGAATTTATATTTCCCAGAATCAGATCGAAAGATTGACTTAGCTTTCACTTAAATAGTACAAGTTAAAGAATGGGCACAGATTGCCTTGTCTAGAGAGTGGTTCTCAGTGTGGTTTCCAGACCAGTATCATCAGGATCATCTGGGAACTGTTAGAAATACAAATTCTCTGGCCCTACTCCAGACCTTTCGAGTCAGAACTGGAGCTTGGGTCTAGCGAACTGCATTGTAAGAAGCAGTCCAGGTGATTCTAATGTACTGAAGTTTGAGAACCACTGGTCTGGACTATATTTTAGATCAGAAGACCTAAAGCATACCATATAGAATGGTACTTGTAGAGACTAATTCACATCCTGCTCAGTTATGGCATCACTGAGAGAAATACTGGATAATCAAACTTCTAAGAGTTTGAATATTATTAAAGGGCATATGTAGCCAGTGCATGAACTGAAAATAGTGAAATGTCTACACTGGGAAGAAAAAGGAAGGAGTTACAATTAAACTAAATCCTTAATAGTTTAGTAGGTATTTCCCTGATTTACTTATGCAGCAGAACATATTTATAGCATGCTTACTATAGCTAGCAGATGACTGCCCCAAGTTGGGTGAACCAAAAAGCTACCAAAAGAATCACCAGCATCAGAGTATGCAAATTTAAGTAGTAAGAGCTTCAGTTCAGTCAAGTTAAGGTTAGCATAGTTACTAAAGAACTTGATTCCTAAATCACTTATTCTTCTGTTTCATTAGGATAGTTGTTGTGTAGACCACTGATCTAGGTTACTGCCTTCCTGTTTGTTAAGCACTTGTAGAAATAGAAATATCAGTGTGGAAGTTGCTTGACTGGAGAAGGGGCAATATTAATCTCTTTGCAGGTACCGGCAACCTCAAGGTTTCTGCAAGCCCACTGTTGTATTCACTTATTGAGAAAACGATGCAAGATGTGAGTATATTCCTAATTACAAAGAAGTATAACTTAATTTTTGTCTATAATTTATATAAGATGAAAAACATATATATTTAAACCATTGTATGTGTCTTAGTTTGCCAGAGCTGCCATGACAAACACCACACAGTGGGTGTCTTAAAATTTATTGGCTCTCAGTTTTAGAAGCCATAAGTCCCCAGTCCAAGTGTCAGCTAGGCTGTGCTTTATCTGATTATGTGGTGTTCCAATGATGGCAATCCACCTTCATAATGGCAGTGTCCTTGGTTTCCTCCTATAGCTTTTTCTCTTTATAAGGCCTCCAGTAATATGGTTTAAGGCCCACACTGATTCAGTTTGGTCACACCTAAATAGGATTTTAGAAGATCCCATTCCTGAATGAGTCCACACCTTAACTGATAATACACCTTCAAAGGGTCCTGTTTATAAATGGGTTCACACCCGCAAGAATGCAGATTAAGATTAAGAACATGTCTTTTGTTGAGGTATATGATTCAATCTATCACAATAAGTAACCAATAACAGGAATTTAGAATAACTTCTATAACAGCATTAATTCAGGCTCTTGGCTTTATTGGGACCTCATCCTAGCGAATCATGTAAGGTGAAGGAAGTGGTATATGAAGAGCTCTGATTTCAAAAAATATGTAGTGTATTTAGGAATATATAATAAGATGCCATGAGGCCTGAGCTGTACTATAGATGCTCTCAGAGATTGTCTGTAGAGTCAGAATGTTAAGGAAGGTTTCAATGAACTTGAGCTATACCTAAACTTAAATAAGAAGGCCATATGAAATATTCATTGAATAAAGACAGCCATGTGAATGACTGTAATTTTGAAAGAGAATGAATATGTGAAGATATTTGCCTAGTGAGGTGAGAGGCTATATATTGGAGTGATTAAAGTTGCAGGTAAAGAAGGGTCAGATAGTAGCCCTTGGCCTTGATACCATGGGAAACTCGGGATTACTACAGGGTTTCAAACAAGGCAGTAATGTGTTAATATGTTAGGCTGGCCGAGGTATAATATGTTCTAGAAGGGAGAAGCCAGAAACAAGATAGGCATACTGCGAATGCTAGAGAGGGCCTTTAAATGGGTAAGCCACCTTTAAAATGCCTAATTAGGTGACAGTGCCTAATAGGAAGAGCTTAAGAAATTTGATATTGTTATAACTGTCTTAATTTTTTTTCAAGGAGTTAATGTAAAAATTAAATATTTTTCAAAAACATTTATGGAGAAAAACATTTTAGTGACTAGTCTGATTAAGCAAGTTCATAAAGGTTTAGTTTTAACGGTAAATTAATTTTTTATTTTACAGGTGAAACATCCAATTACTGGACAGACTATATACTGGGATAGCAACTGGACCAACAACGTGTACGTTGAGAAAAATTAATGAATAAACTAGTAGAAAATTAGAATTACCAAGTTATACTTACTATGTTAGGTAGAGATGCGAACGTAACTTTGCAATGAGCTTACCTTCCTTAGAAAGGTTCAATTTAAGAATTTATTTGGGGGTAGGTGATGGGTTGCATGGTAACACAGACTGTTTTTTAGAAAACTTTGTAAAGGCACATTCTCGCTTTCCTTGCAGTGAGAAACTTTCTATTGATAATGCTGCTTTCCCTTTCCTTGCGTATTCTGGAATCCCAGCAGTTTCTTTCCGTTTTGGTGAGGTAAGTCTGAAGTACTCTAAAGCATTATATCTTAGATATTCTTATATCAACTTTGAGACCAAGTTACATATAGTACTTAAAACGTTTTAAGAAGTTGTACACATGCAGTTATCATGTTCTTCCTTATTTTCAGTCTTAAGATAACATAGCATTGAGGCTCACTTACCTTAATTAATTTGGGTTTATTGCTAAAACTTCTTCAATTAAGTATGGTGAGGCTTAATTTCCTGAATGATAGAATAGTTAGTGGCTACCTTTTGGGCAGTGCAGGTATAGAATATTGCCATCATAACAAAATTCTTTTGGACAGAGCTGTTCTAGATACCTTCTGAATTATGTTCTAAATGTTAGTCCAGAGTTGTTAGTCTTTTAAAAGCAGGGGTTATAGATAAAAGCACGAAAACCAAATGGATGTAGGGTTGTCATGAGAAAAAATTTTGAACCAACAAAGTTGTAGGAAAACAAGATGAGCTTGGTATATTAGCCAATTACGAGGCACTGAAAGCCAGGGAGAGTAAACAGAATGATGAAGGCTTCTGTGCTGAGGTAATAGCATTGGAAAACTGGCTCTGTAATGAGGTCTTCTAAGGGGTGAAAAGATCCTAGAATTAGCAGAGGGGGTAGGGGGATAGGGTAGAAGCCATTGATGTTGGCATCAAATTATCAATCCATTAGAGACCAGATCCTTACTGGATTTTTTATCACTGGGTTTTTTAGCCTAGGACTAGGAGAGGGGCAGTCTGGCGTGAGGAAGAAACAAAAGATCTGGATTTGGACCTTCTGCTAGAGCAGCAGTATGATTGGTATTGAAATAGCTGGTCATGATACCTATTTAGTACATGAAAAGGACGGGGTGGCAGGTCCTATGATTGAAGAAATTATTTATGAATGATTTCTATTGACTTTCAGAAGTCATGTTTTTTAAAAACTTTAAACATAGTCTGAGATTTCAAAAGCCTCTGGTTCAGCTCTCAATTCGATTCCACCGGTCTGTGTGTCTGTTATTGTGCAGGTACCATGCTGTTTTTACCACTGTAGTGTTGTAGAAGTATGTTTTAAAGTCAGGAAATGTGAGTCCTCCAACATCATTCTTATTTTTTCAAGATGTTTTTGGCTAATCAGGGCACTTAAACTTTTCAAATAAATTTCATAATTGGAATACTCATTCATGGGAATGTAAAATGAAATAGAAACACTCATTCATAAGAATGTAAAATGGGACAGGCACTGTGGAAGAGTTTAGCAGTTCCTCAGGAAGCTAAGTATAGAATTACCATATGAATTAGCAATCCCACTACTAGATGTATACCCAGAATAATTGAAAGCAGGGTCTCAAACAGATATTTGCACACCAATGTACATAGCAACATTATTCATAATTGCCAAAAGATGGAAGCAACCCAAATGTCCATCAGCAGATGAATGGATAAGCAATATGTGGGGTATACATCCAATAGAATAAGAAAGAACGAAGTCCTAGTGCATGCAACAACATGTATGAACCTTGAGGACATTATGCTGAGTGAAATAAGCCAGATACAAAAGGACAAAAATACTGTATGAGCTCACTGATATGAATTAATTATAATAAGCAAACTCACAGAGTAAAAACCTAGAATATAGGTTACCAGGGGCTAGAATGGGGGTAAGGAATGGGGAGTTAATGCTTAAATTTTACAGTTTTTCTGTTTGAGTTGATTTTAAAGTTTTGGTAATAGATGGTGGTGACGATAGGACAACACAGTGAATGTAATTAACAGCAGGGAATTATATATCTGAACGTAGTTAAAAGGGGCAATTTTAGGTTGAATATATCTTACTAGAAGAAAAAAATTTTTAAATGGACTGTACACCACAGGGAACACTTTTAAAAAAAGAAATAAATAGAAATAGCAAGAACAACAAAAAAGAATGAAGGAAGGAATGTGAAGAATGCAAAGACACCATCAGTGACCACTTTACCTTTGGCCTCTTCTTGACCATCCAGGGAAAATTCCATCAATTCATCTGTAATCTCCTCTGCCTGGTCTTCTACTTGTTCTGGATTTTTATCCAATTTTGGAACTGTAGTAATGGGACTTCCCAGGTCTTTCATTTCACTTTCCATGAAATTTCCATTGTCCTATCAAATATATTGGTAATATTAAAAACCTCCAGTAGTTTAAAAAAAAAAAAAAAGCCTCTGGTTCAGAGGTAAAGGTAACAGAGGAATATACAGCCTGAAAGTACTAATTGAGGTCAGACGAAAGGATTGTCAATGAGATTGTCATCAAGGACAGTGGTAGAGAATAGAGTTGAAGAATAAGAAATAGTGACTAAAGTTATCTAATGAAGGTAGAGAGAAGTTCTTGAGAGCATCAGACATTCTTGTTAAAAAGGTAATTTGTATGAATAGATAGCGCTGCGTGATTAGGAAGAAGGTACATTTTAGTATAAGAATAACACTTTATATTGAAGGTGCTTTTTATGCATGTTCTCTTTTCCCATGAACATGGGCCAAACTTCCCAGAGAGAAGAGACCAAGGGATACTGCCTGAAGGAATTTGGCTAGAAATCTGTCCAAGACATATGGTATGATAGAAGAGGGATTCCGTAGTACCTAGAAAAAAGCAGATTTCTAGGAGTAGATTAAATTCAGGGGAAGTAGAAGAGTTTAGAGTAGTAGATACATGAGATAAAATTGGGGTAGGAATATATTAGAAGCAAGGGAAGAAAGAGTCGCAGTTACTGTTACCTTGATGGTGAAGCCTGAACGTGAGGCTCCAACTCTTATAGTCCACATGAGTACAATAGCCTATCTTGGTTTTCCAGGACACAGATTATCCTTATTTGGGCACTACCATGGATACCTATGAAGTTCTGAGTCAGAAAATTCCTCAGTTGAACAAAATGGCATGTGCAGCAGCAGAAGTGGCTGGCCAGCTCATAATTAAACTTATCCATGACATTGAATTGAACTTGGACTATGAGAAGTATAATGACAAATTACTTTTATTTTTGAAGGATATTAAAGAATTCAAAGCAAACATAAAGGTAAGTACTAATTAAAACTAGGTATGCTTGAAGTATTAAGCATTTTGAAGTAAGATGTTTAGCTGTTTCTGGGAAAGGACATGATTGATAGCTAAATTTAATATATTTAAAAATAAACTGAGGTATAATTTTGCTTGGAATCTGAAACTTATTCTGAAAGGGAAGTTGGGAGGTTGTGGATTGATCTAGGATAGACCACAGCAAGTGTTTCAGAATCTAGAGTTGTGTTAAGCCTTCTGTCATTCTCCAGGTATTCTAGGCAGCCCATAAATACATTACGTTCAAGGACTGAGGGTAGGAACCAGAGGATATAAAGATCTTAACTATGAGTTGGAACCTATGAATTTGAGCCATGTACCTTTCAGATATGACATGGATGGAGAGAGAACATAGCCAGCGTTACAGTCTTATTTAGGTGTTGATCCTGTGTGTCTAGCATTCAAATATTTGATAAGATGGCATTAATATTACTAAGTGGTATCCCTAAATTGAAGTAAATCACTGATAACAAAATCTTATTTATTAGGGTTTTCTTAAAACTTGAAACTAATTGTAATGATCAAAAAAATGGGCTTTACCAGCTGGAAATAACTAACTTCTGAAGTTTCTTGAACCAAAATGTTGAGATTTCCCCTCCTAGGGAAACTGAACAGGAACCAGTGTACCACATAGCATTCTATTCTAAGGATGGTTTTCTTATGAGGTTAATAATGGATACTTGTACTATCTTCTAGTCTCAGATATGAGTATTATTACAGTCCATAGAGCTTGAAATCTTTTGTACGAGTGCTTAAGTCTAGCTTCCCCTGGGTCTTGAACTTGTCTGTGAGTCATCTCCTTTAACCAAAATCTTCTAAATTAGAAATACAACTTCAAATAGTGAATTTCATATCTTTCTGCTTCAGGAGATGAATCTGACTCTGCAGTGGCTGTATTCTGCACGTGGAGACTTTTTCCGTGCTGTTTCGAAACTAACAACCGATTTCAGGAATGCCGAGAAAGCAGACAAATTTGTCATGAGGGAAATTAATAACCGTATCATGAAAGTAAGTAAACTCTTAGAAAAGAGAGGTATGTTAATTTTTAATTGGTTAATCTTGCATTTCCAAAAAGTGGAATAATTCCAGAAACCTAGAATCCTTTGCTGCTCTAGAATGCTGCACAGATTTTAACTCTTAGTAAGATCTATAATTAACATACCCAAACAAAAATACTAGTGACATTAGAACTAGTATTGATTTGTTTTTAAGCCAAGAAGTGCATTTTTTAGAAGGGACCATTAATGATGTTTAGCTGTCCTTTTCCCTGTGTTTCTGTTGTCTAACTCATACCTTAATTACTTTTTCCTAGTCTGCTTGGAAGAAGCAGAGAGACTTTCTTACAGTGGAAACTTCTTGTAAACCTTCCATGTACTCCAACTTAAAAAAAAAAAAAAAGCCCTCTACAGTTAAATTGAGTTTGCTTTAGAATTGTAATCTTAGAAATTAGTAGCCTGGTTCTTAATGTTCTTAAATTCAAGGAAACTCAACATTTGAAGTTAGAGAATGATACATAATTATTTTATTCTGTCAAGTCCTTTCCCCTACAGCAAAAGTCATAGTACTGCATAAGCTGTCATGTATGTTTTGTTTTTGTAGGTGGAATATCACTTCCTCTCACCTTATGTATCTCCAAGGGATTCTCCCTTCCGACATATCTTCTGGGGCTCTGGCTCTCACACTCTGTCAGCTTTACTAGAGAACTTGAAGCTGCGTCAGAAAAATAGCAATGCTTTTAATGAAACACTCCTGAGAAACCAATTGGCTCTAATTACTTGGACTATTCAGGGTGCTGCAAATGCCCTCTCTGGTGACATTTGGGACATTGACAATGAGTTTTAGAATGTGATGCCCATAGCCTATTCTAAGAATGGAAGGGCAGTCTGGTTTCTAGACTTGTGCTGGTTTTGATAAATTTTCAGTAGGGCAACAAAACCTAATGTTAAAATTCTACCCAATTATCTTGGTACTTCTAGATATCTTTAGGCAGCAGCTTAATACAAGGTAGGTACCTGTACACTTCAAGTTAAAGTGAATAACCTCTTAAGAATGTTCAAGATAATATATTTTCTCTGATTATCTCTAGAATTCTAGGTGCTTTGTAATGGTAACTGCCTCTTTGCTGTTACAGTTATGAAAAAGTCAGAACCAGTTACATGAACTATTGCTTTAAATCCTAAGGACGTGAGCTGGTATCTTTTGAGGTGGGAGGAGGAAGGTGGTATATACTAAAGGCTAAAAGTGGTAGGTTAATGTAATCCTCCATTTTTATTTGATGCTAGATAGGAGATACCAGGTTGTAAGACCTTATTCTCCAAATGAAATAGAGGCCTCTCCATAAGGATTTAGCTGGTTTTCATCCACATGCCTGTATGAACAGTTAACTTTTAGAAGAGATGGGACTTGTTTTCCAGCCAACAAGATGTGAAATAGAGGTCCTTCAGGTGGATAAAATGAGGTTCAACTGTTTATCACGGAAGTAAGGCCTTAATGTGTTAACCTCAAGGTTATTTATGAAAAGAGGATACCAGAAGCCAAAGACTTAGTATATTTTCTTTTCTTCTGTCCCCAGCCCCATAAGCTTTTGTTTAGTGTTCTATTTTTGTTTTTTTTCCCCAAAGTATTTCAAAAAAAGAGAACCAGTTTTAGGTGTTTGATTTCAGACTCAGTTTGTCAGACTCTAAAGAACACATTGCCAAATTTTGGCCAAAGTGTTCATCTTGTGGGAAAGTTTCTATCATTTTGGCACTGAGATATTTATTGTTTATTTATCAGTGACAGAGTTCACTATAAATGGTGTTTTTTTAAAATAGAAGATAATTATCGGAAGCAGTGCCTTCCATAATTATGACAGTTATACTGTCGGTTTTTTTTTTAAATAAAAGCAGCATCTGCTAATAAAACCCAACAGATACTGGAAGTTTTGCATTTATGGTCAATGCTTGGGGGTTTTAGAAAACAGCCACATAAAATAAAAATAAGCCAAATAAATTATAACACTAAATATTAGGAAAGAATGAAATTTAACTAGAATTGCTAGTCAAGTTGGACTTCTATTTAGCTGAGCAGATAAAAATGATAGTTTTCCTAAATGCAATGAATTTTATTATGTTGTAAATAAATGTCACTTAAAGGCTGTGGTAATACTTTTATGTGCAAAATTTTACAGCTCAGTTTGTCCAAGGTGTAACTTTAATTCCAATTTTGCAAAATTTCCAGTACCTTTGTCACAAATCTAATTCACATTATCGGAAGCAGTGTCTTCCATAATGTATAAAGAACAAGGTAGTTTTTGCCTACCACAGTGTCTATATCGGAGACAGTGATCTCCATATGTTACACTAAGGGTGTACGTAATTATCGGGAACAGTGTTTCCCATAATTTTCTTCATGCAATGACATCTTCAAAGCTTGAAGATCGTTAGTATCTAACATGTAATCCCAACTCCCTATAATTCTCTATCTTTTACTTTTAGTTGCAGAAACATTTTGTGGTCATTAAGCATTTGGTGGGTAAATTCAACCACTGTAAAATGAAATTACTTCAAGATTCTTTTTTTTAAAAAAAACCTAATGTAGGTGTTATGTTTGTGGTGTCTCGGGGTCTTTGTTTAGTGGGATAGTAGCATACATTTATAATGTTTGCTGTTGACAAATGAATTTAACTTTTCCCTTATTTGCATGTATTGCCTATAAACTTAGTTCAGACAGGTTTGAGTCTAGACTGACCTTTTGGCTTAAAGCAGGGGAAACTTGTATAGGAGGTTGGGTGGGCGAGTAAAGGATGTGGGGAGGTGAAGCTTGCAAAAGGGTCTTTGATCATGTCTCCTACCCATTAGTATATGGTGGTCATACTTAAATGTAGTATATTGAACAAATAAGGTTGAGGCTACATGAGTATAGGCTTTATTTTCTAGTCAGCCACCATTGTAAACTTGATAAACAGCTTTCATTGTAGACCAGTTCAGAACTTCCAACTAAGGAAAAGTCTATAGGTTCTTAAACTTAGTGTTACCTAAAATAGAGTCTAGATTATTACAGCCTCACTGAATTGTTTCACTATTCACAGTCTCTTTAATCTTCACAGTGTTCTATCTTGGACTGATGTTTATTGTAGCTAAGTAAAAAAAGGTCATAGCTGGGACTCCTGGGTTTAGGTATCATGATACATACTTTAATGAAAGCTCAGTAACTTTAAGGAATAGTAAGAATAAAGGACACACTTTAGAACAGTAACTGTTTTTTTTTTTTTTTTTAAACAAAGAAGCAAACAACCAACCTTTTCTATGGTTAAGGTTTAGTTATTTCCAATCAAACAAGCCAGTAAGAATCTTAATATTACTGGATGAAATGTGTTTCTGACTAATGACAACCTGCTAGTCTTCAGATTTTTTCTGGCTAAAGATCATATCTGAATTTTGAAAGTAAAGGATAAAATGAGTGAGTGCTCTCATGATTCACTATTCTAGGCCTTGCATGACCTTTACTGTCCAGTGCTTGTTCTTTGAATGTTCTTGAATGTTTTAGTTGGCTAAAGATGGCTTGTCAGACTTTCCAACCTATTGCTCAGCAATATCTTTTTAAACAAGTGATATGCCCTTAATTGTATACAAGCTGGAATGTGCAACAACGTGGAGATTCCTTATCTTACTTAATAAAATGCTTGAACACTGAGTTGTCATTGTTTTTTGTTACGAATACTCTAGCAGAGCTGTCCAAGAAAATATATTGTGAGCTACATTTGTAATTTCAATGTCCTAGTAGCCACATTAAAAAAGTAACATACAGGTGAAATTAATGTTTAATATATTTTAACTAATATCCAAAATACTATCATTTTAACATGTAATCAATATTAAAAATTGTTTCTGAGATGCATTATATTCCTTTTTTTATACCCATTCTTCAAATCCAGTGTACTTATGGCACATCTCAGTTGGGATTAGCCACATTTCAAGAGCTCAACAGCCACGTGTAGTTAGTGGACACTGAAGCTCTATAGCAAAAGGCATAATTGATAAGTTTTCTCTTGCAGGTTTTCTACAGTGCAATTACCAAAAAGACCAGTATATAATATCTCATTCTTTCAAGTGCCAGCCACCATCCTTCAGTAGTTGGAGGAATTGCAGCCACTGGAATTGGGAAACCTTTGAATTGTCTCAACCATGTTCCCACTATTCCCCTGTCAGGATTAGTAGCTGCTTTTGTAGCCTGGAGGAGAAGCAAGACAGCTGTATTCTTCAGGAGAAAGTGCCTATGTGAAAGAAGGTGATGGGCCAGAGGACAGCCCTAATCAAATATTTGAATACATCTGGTTATTTACCAGATAACTTCACTTGGAATTAACACTAGTATCACTAATTTAATATTAGTATCAGATACTGTCTTCCTTGTGGCTATCAATGGGCTTGCCTACCTAGGTGCTTGAGTTAAAACCTTTGCAATTTGAGACACATGCCCTATAAAACGCATAGTGCTTAGTCCATCCCAGATAGACTGATTTGTCTAGTTGTTAATGCCATTTTTTAAAATGTCCACATAGTGATGGTCAAAGTGTAGAATGGCCTGTATTTGAAAAGTAAGTCTTTTTCCTCTTGGTCCCCCGGTTTCCTTCCCTCTAAATACCCATGACTACCAATTTCTTATGTACACTTCCAGAATAGTCTGTGTACAAGCAAGAATATCCATGAACTCTACATCAAAGCACAGGCGGTTCTGGTTCCACTGTGACAATGTAAGCCCCCTGCAATCTGTCCCTCCCATTGCTTACTACTATAAACTCTGAATAAAATAGAGGGAAAATTACTTTGAGGGCTTTGATAAGCAAACAAAGGCAGGCAGACTAGAGATGAAGAAAAACTTGGAGAAGCAATTTCTGAAAAGGGAGACAGAATTGGCAAGAACAAAAAACAGGACAAACAACTAATAAAATTACAAAATAATAAAATGGTAGACCAAAATCCAAACTTATCAATTATTTTAAATGCTAACACTCCAATTAAAAGATTGACAGAGTGGATAAAAAAAATCAAGACTTGTTATATGGTGCCTACAAGGAACACTTCAAGGACACAGATGAGTTGAAAGTCAAAAGATGGAAAAAAAAAATGCAAACTAAGCATAAGAAGACTGGAGTGGCTATACAAATAACAGATAAAATAGACTTCAAGACAAAGTATTAACCAGAGATAGAAAAGAGGGACATTTCATAATGATAAAAGGAACAATTCATCAAGAAGATATTTACAATTATAAAGATGTATGTGTCTAATAGCCTTAAATACATGAATAAAAAATTTACAGAATTAAAGGGAGAAATAGGCAATTCTGTCATAGCAGGAGATTTTAACACCCCTCTGTAAGCAATTGTTCGAACGTTATCAGGCACTTTGGTCTCACTGACATTTATAGAGAACTACATCCAACTACTGCAGAATACACTTTTTTTCAGGTGTGCATGGTATATCTATCAAGGTAGACCTATGCTGTGCCATAAAACAAATCTCAGTAAATTTAAAAGAATTGAAATCAAACTGAATTTTCTGACCACAGTGGACTTAATCTAGAAATCATTAACAAGATAGTCCAGAAAATCCCCAAATATCTGGAAATTAAATAGCACACTTCTAAATTATTTGTGGGTCAAAAGTGAAATCATGAGGGAAATTAGAAAATATTTTGAGTTAAATGATAAATACAACATAAAATTTGTGGATGCAGGTAAAACAGTGTTAAAGCTGCACTATTCAACACAGCCACCAGCCATATGTGACTATTTAAATTAATTAAAATAAAAAATTGAGTTCCTCAGATACACTAGTCACAATTTCAGGTTCTCAGTAGCCACATGTGGCTAGAGGCTACTGTATTAGGCTTCCTGAAACAGAATATTTCCATTACAGCAGAAAGTTTTATTGGACACAACTGGCTTATAGGAAAATTTGTAGCTTTTAATATTTACATTAGAAAAAAGAAAAACCTAAAATCAATGACCTGTTTCCACTGTAAGCTAGAGAAGGAAGAGCAGGGTAAATCCAAATTAAGGAGAAGAAAGGAAATTAAGATCAATGAAATGGAAACAAGACAATAGAGAAAATTAACAAAGCCAAAACAGATTCTCTGAAAAGAACAACAAAAGTGATAACCCCCCACCTAGACTGACAAAGAAAAAATCATAAATCACCAATATCAGGAATGAAAAAGGTTATCACGATAGATCCTACGGACATTAAAAGAATAATAAGGGTATACAATATACTACTTTATGCCAACAAATTAGAGAATTCTGGTGAAATAGGCAAATTTATTGCAAAAATAGACACAAGAAAGATCAGGAAAACTGAATAGCCCTATATCTAGTAAACTGATTTTATAAAAAAATTTTTATAAAAAAATCCTCTAGGCCCAGAGAGATTCACAGCTGTATTCTATCAAACGTTCAGGGAAATGACACCAATCTTACACAAACTTTCAGAAAATGAAGCAGGAGGGAGTATTGTCCAGCTTGTTAAGAGGCCAACATATCAAAACCTAACATTTTTTTTTTAATCCCCATCTTCTCATCAAATTAACACACAACACTTGCACTCACCCTGTCCTGTCCTCCTGTTACAAAGGAAGAAATGTCCTAAAACAAACTTCTTCATTTTACTTGGGATTCTTCTAATTCCACTTTATTATCCCACTCTGCTAGATCATTCTGCTCACTCTAGTTTCTATAAAAGGAAAACAAAACCAAAAAATTTCCCTAGCCCCACACTTCATCCTTACTACTGCTCTAATTATCTTCCTATCAAAATTAAATTTCATAAGAGCAAATTGTAAACACTGCTTCCATTTCCTCAACCTTAATTCTGTCTTCAGTAGATACCATTACAATTCTTGCACCCACCAACCAATTGAAAATAATCTTGACAAGAGCAACAGTGATTTCACTGCAACTAAATCATATGGAAAATTATTAGTCCTCACTTAACTTGACTTTTCAGTAATACACTATGCCAGGAATCAGCAAACTATGATTGGCCATGTATTTTTGTAAATAAAGTTTTATTGGAACACAACCATGCTCATTCATTTGCACAATGTCTATGGCTGCTTTCATTCAAAAATGGCAGAGTAGCCTCTCCTTGAATCACTCTCTTCTCTTAGTTTCTCTGACACCAGCCTCCTGTTTTCCTTTTGCTTCCATGGCCTCTCTTTTTTCTGGCTCTTCCTTTTCTACTGAATTTCTAATGTTGGAATTACACAGCTCAATCCTGGATTTTTTTCTTATCACACTCTACCCTTAATTGGCTTCATCCATTCCTGTGGCTAAAAATAGCTTCTCTATCTTAACAATCTACAAATGATCATCACTGAGACCTCTCCTTTGTGCTCCACAATCATTCAGCCAACTATATGTGATACCTTTCACTGGCTTCTTAAACTTAAAAGTCCAGTCCTGCACTCTTATTATCCACCCCATGTCTACTAAATTTGTTCCTCATGAAGAGTTCCCCCTGTAAGTTCATGGAACTTCCATAGACGTATGAACTCATTCTAGAAACCTGGGAGTCACCCTGGATGACTTCTTCCTCAAGTCAGTGCTGTCAATTCCACTGTTAGGATATGTCTTGAAACTATTGACTTCTTTATGTCGCTGTCTCATTGCTGCAAGCTACTATGCTGTCTCCCCTAGACTATCGTAAATAGATTCCCTATCTCCTATTTCTAGGCTCTGTCTAAATCATCCTTTACAAATCTGGCCCATGTTTCTCATTGAAGGATTCTGTATAATCTGACCCCTGTCCACCCCTCCTCCATATCGTGACACTGCTCTTGTCCGTTATGCACCCCCCAAAATGACCTTCTTGAGCATCATAGAAGATACTAAGTTACTTCCTATTTTAAAGACTTTTCACTCCTCCCTGCCTTTCTCCAACTGGCTAACTCCGACACATCCATCACTTCTCAGCTTAAATATCACTCCCTCAATGAGATCTTTCTGATCACTCAGTGGAAGCATGGGTTATAACCTCTCATTACACTCACCTTTTAACTTAATAGTGTATGACGTATGCCTCATACTCCATAAAAAGAGATGTTCAAGGTTTGTTATATTTCTTTGTTTGAATGAAATAAAATTTATTTCCCTCTTATTCACTCTTATGCAAATGGGAAATTCAACTTCATGTATGGGGTTATGCCCTACATGAGGACAATTGCACATTGTCAAGAAGTCTCTCTGGTCACTGACCCCTGTCCACACAGCTTAGTGTTGATATGGTTCAGCTTTCTAGTTCCAGAGACTGCTGCTGCTTTGCCATGCTGAGGCCCCAAATCTCTAGAAGTACCACACCTTCCTAGCAGTACCAGCCAGCCATTTTTCTAAGAATTTGCCATTTCCTCAAGGTCTGAACATTCCAGGGCCCATAAACTCTCTTCCCTTCCAAGTCAGGAATCTAACTTCTCTGTCTCATTGCTTCTCAAAATACTCTCCCTTCCCTCTCGCCATTTAGATCACCTATCTAATCCCAAACTTTATTATCTAGTACTTGCTGGAGGAAGTAATCTATCCAGCTTGACTGAATATCCTTTAAGCTCTTGTACGTAAAGCTTAGGTTGGTTCTCGATGGTTAGCAATCCACCATGCTTCTCTATTATATATTTTTCCCTGTTGTTCAAAGTAATTCTTTCATATCTTCTTTTATTTATTTATTTATTTTTAATCTTCATTTTATTGAGATATATTCACATACTACGCAGTCATACAAAACAAATCGTACATTCGATTGTTCACAGTACCATTACATAGTTGCACATTCATCACCTAAATCAATCCCTGACACCTTCATTAGCACACACCCAAAAATAACAAGAATAATAATTAAAGTGAAAAAGAGCAATTGAAGTAAAAAAGAACACTGGGTACCTTTGTTTGTTTGTTTGTTTCCTTCTCCTATTTTTCTATTCATCCATCCATAAACTAGACAAAGTGGAGTGTGGTCCTTATGGCTTTCCCAATCCCATTGTCACCCCTCATAAGCTACATTTTTATACAATTGTCTTCAAGATTCATGGGTTCTGGGTTGTAGTTTGATAGTGTCAGGTATCCACCACCCCCTACCCCAATTCTTTAGAACCTAAAATGGATTGTCTAAAGTGTGCGTAAGAGTGCCCACCAGAGTGACCTCTCGGCTCCTTTTGGAATCTCTCTGCCACTGAAGCTTATTTCATTTCCTTTCACATCCCCCTTTTGGTCAAGAAGATGTTCTCCGTCCCACAATGCCAGGTCTACACTCCTCCCCGGGAGTCATATTCCATGTTGCCAGGGAGATTCACTCCCCTGGGTGTCTGATCCCACGTAGTGGGGAGGGCAGTGATTTCACCTTTCAAGTTGGCTTAGCTAGAGAGAGAGGGCCACATCCGAGCAACAAAGAGGCATTCGGGAGGAGGCTCTTAGGCACAATTACAGGGAGGCCTAGCCTCTCCTTTGCAGCAACCGTCTTCCCAAGGGTAAAACCTATGATAGAGGGCTCAACCCATCAAACCACCAGTCCCCTATGTCTGTGGTCATGTTAGCAACCATCGAGGTGGGGTAGGCCAATACCCCTGCATTCTCCACAGGCCCCAGTGTACCCAGTGTTCTTTTTTACTTCAATTGCTCTGTTTCACTTTAATTATTATTCTTGTTATTTTTGTGTGTGTGCTAATGAAGGTGTCAGGGATTGATTTAGGTGATGAATGTACAACTATGTAATGGTACTGTGAACAATCGAATGTATGATTTGTTTTGTATGACTGCGTGGTATGTGAATATATCTCAATAAAATGAAGATTAAGAAAACAAATTATAGACAGATATTCTCATGAATATAGAAGCAAAATTTCTTAAATGCAAGCATATTGAATCCAACAACATATAAAAGATTAATATATCATGATCAAGTAGAAATTACTCCAGAAATTCAAGATTGGATTAACATTCAAGGATCATCAACGTGCCCAGCAACTCCACTTCTACATATATACCTGAGAGAAATGAAAAGATATGTCCACAGAAAACTTACACATGAATATCCATAGAACATTACTCATAATAGACAAAAAGTGGAAACAACCCAAATGTCAGTCAGTTGGTGGATGAATTTTTAAAAAAAGTGTTATATCCATACAGTGGAATATTACTCAACAATAAAAAAGAAATGAAGTACTGTTACATGCTACAACATGATGAACCTTGAAAACATGGTGCTAAGTGAAAGAAGCCGTTCATAAAGGGACAAAATGGTATTATGTGAAGTGTCCACAACAGGCAAATCTGTGAGACAGAAGTAGATTAGTGATTGCCAGGGGCTGGGGGAGGAGGGAATGGGGAGTGGTGTCTTATCAGTACAGAGGTTTCTTTTGGGGGTGATGAAATATTCTAAAATTACATAGGAATGATGGTTGCACAACTCTGTGCATATATTAAAAGGCATTGAATTGTACACTTCAAAACAGTTAATTTTATATTATGTGAATATCTCAAAAGTTGCTATTAAAGACTGTGTAATTCACCATATTAACAGAACAAAGGAGAAAAAACATTTCAGTTGTTTCAATTGAACAATTGAATGATTCAACAATCATTTCAATTGGTGTGTAAAAAACATTTGACAAAATTTACACCCTTCTATGTTAAAAACTCTCAGAAAACAATAGTAGGGATATTCCTCAAACTGGAAAAAGACATTGTTTTAGTTCACTAAAGCTGGTGAAATGCAATATACCAGAAATGGGTTGGCTTTACAATGGGGATTTATTAACTTACAAGCTTACAGTTCTGAAGCCGTGAAAATGTCCAAATCAAGGCATCAACAGGCCATGCTTTCTCACTAAAGACCAGCTAGCAGCGATCCTCAGCTCCTCTGTCACGTGCCCAGGCACATGGCGACATCTGCTGGTCTCTCGCTTCTCCCGGGTTTCGTTGCTTCCAGCTTCTGGCTTCAGTGGCTTCCTCTGTTTTCTGTGTGTCCTCTCTGAGCTTCTCTGGCTTTTCTCTCTGAGCTTCTGTGTCTTTTCTCTCTCAGCTTCTCTGTGTTTCTCTTTTAGCTTCTGTCTGAGTCCTCTCTCAGCTTCTTTTAAAGGACTCCAGTAAGAGGATGAAGACCCACCTGGGGCATGCCTCAACTGAAATAATCAAAAGGTCCCACCTACAATAGGTCTGCACTCACAGGAATGGATTTGCTTTAAGAACATGGGTCTTTTCTGGGGTCCATTCAACTTCAAACTACCACAAGCATTGTATTAGTTAGGGTTCTCTAGGGAAACAGAATCAATGAGAGGTATCTATGAGTATAAGATTTATAAAAGTGACTCACACAACTGTGGGTACACACGAGTCCAAATTCTGTAGATGAGTCAGCAAACTCTCAACTCCAACGAAGATGTCCGATGAACTCCTCAGGAAATGAACCAGCAACTTCGATGAACTACTCAGGAAATGAACTGGGATCTTCGACGAACGTGTTTGATGATCTCCTCAGGAAACGAACTGGCAACTTCAACAAACTCCTCAGGAAACGCTTCACTATGAGCCGAAGAAGAAGTGAAGGTCCTCTATCTGTCTTGCTTATAAGTCTTCAACTGATTAATTGGATTAAATCCAGCTAACTGCATTCTCTCATTGTGGAAGACATGCCCTTTGGTGAGTCATAAGTCACAGCTGCAGCCAATTGACTGATGGTTTAATAAACCAGCCTGTTGGTTTATTAACCAGCCAAAAACGTCCTCACAGCAATCGTTAGGCCAGTGCTTGCTTGACCAGACAGCTGGGTACTGTCACCTGGCCAAGTTGACACATGAACCTAACCATCACAGGCATCTATGAAAAAACCTACAGCTGGCATCATATTTAATGGCAAAAGACTGAATTGTTCATCCCTAAAATTGGGAACAAGGAAAGGATGCCCATTTTTGTTACTTCTATTGAAAATTTTACTGGAGGTCCTAGCCAGTGAAAAAAAGACAAGAAAAAGAAATAAAAAGCACAAATATCAGAAAGAAGGAAAGTTGTTTCCAAAAAAGTATGATTTTTATGTAGAAAATCCCAGGGAATTTACAGAATAACCTCTAGAACGAATAATTGAATTTATCAAGGTTGCAGATGCAAGGTTAATATACATGTCTTAGTTTGCCAGGCTGCTATGACAAATACCACACAGTGGGTTGGCTTAAACAACAGGAATTTATTGGCTCACAGTTTTGAGGCTAGAAGAAGTCCAAAATCAAGATATCAGCCAGACTTGCTTTCTTTTGGAGTCTGTAGTGTTCTGGTGCTGGCAGCTAGTAATCATGGGGGTCCTTGGCTTATTTCCCTGCCCCCCATCACATGGCGAACTCTTTAGCCTGTGTCTGCTGACTTCCTGCTTCTCCCAGTGGTCTTCTCTCTGACTCTGGCTTCTGATTTCTTCTCTTTCCAAGGCCTCCAGTAATATGGATTAAAACCCCCTGATTCAGTTGGTCACATCTTCACTGAAAGCCACATTTCCAAAGGTCCTACAGGTATACCTCATTTTATTGTGGCAACCTTGCATTGAGCAATTCTATCGGCACCATTTTTCAAACAGCATGTACTCACCTTGTATCTCTGTCACATTTTAATTAAGGTATATACATTGCTTTTTTTTTTTTCAGACATGCTATTGCACACTTAACAGACTACACTATAGTGTAAAACTTTTTATATGCACTGGGAAAACAAAAAAATTGTGTGACTTGCTTTATTGTGATACTCACTTAATTGTGGTGGTCTGGAACTGAACCTGCAATATACCTTGGGTATGCCTGTGTTTATGATGGGTTCACACCCACAGGGATGTAGACTAATATTAAGAACAGTTTGTTGGAGTACATAATTCAACCTACCACAATACTGAAATACATTATATTCTTATATATTCCCAACAAACAACTGTAAAATTAAAATTTTTAAAAAATCCATTTATAACAGTGCCAAAAATGTTGACTACATAGGAGAAAATCTAACAATGGTTGCCCAAGATTTCAATACTGGAAAAGTACAAAATGTTGCTGAGGAAACATAAAGACTTAAATGTAGAAATATACCTTGTTTATGGATTGGGGAAGAGTAAATATTAAGATGTCAGTTCTACCCAAAGTGATTAGTGATTCAATGCAATTCCAATAAAAATTACGGCAGACTTCTTTGCAGAAATGAAAAAGCCAGTCATCAATCATATGGAAAGGGGAAAAAAAAAAAGAAAAAAATTCACATGGAAGGGTAATGGGATCCAAATAATAAAAAAACCATCTTGAAAATGAAGAAAGTTGGAGGAATCTCACTTCCTGATTTTAAAACTTATTACAAAACTGCAGTAATCAAAACAGCTTGGTAGTAACACAGGGATAAACATATAGACCAGTGAAATAGAATTTAGAATTCAAAAGTAAACCCTCACATCTATAACCAATTGATTTTTGACAAAGGTGCCAAGTCTACTCAGAGGGGAAATAATAGTCTCTTCAACAAATGGTGCTGGGAAAACTGGATATCCACATGCAAAAAAATGAAGGTGGAAACTTACCTCATACCATATACATAAAATAACTCAAAATGGATCAAAGACTAAATTTAAGAACTAAAACTATAAAACTCCTAAAATAAAAAATAAGGAAACCTTATATTAGATTTCAGGACCTTCAGGACCTCATATAAGGCAGTAGTTTTTTAGACTTTATGCCAAAAGTATGAGCAACAAAAGAAAATAATAGACAAATGGGGCATCATCTAAATTTAAAACTTTAAAGTTTCAAAGGACATTATCAAGAAAGTGAAAAGATGACAAGCACAATGGGAAAAATATTTGGAAACCACATATCCAACTAGGTTTTAGTAAACAGAATATAAATAACTCCTACAACTCAACAACAAAAAGACAAACAACCCAATTAAAGAATGGGTAATTCTGCTACTCAGTACATAACCAGAAGATCTGAAAGCAGGGTCACAAACAGACATTTGCACACCAATGTTCATACTGGCATTATTCACAATTGCCAAAAGATGGAAACAACCCAAGTGTCCATCAACTGCTGAATAAACAAAATGTGGTGTATACATACAATGGAATATTACTCAGCAGGAAGAAGGAATGAAGTCCTGAAGCACACAACAACACAGATGAAACCTGAGGACATAATGCTGAGTGAAGTAAGTCAGACACAAAAGCACAAACATTGTATGATTTCACTAACATGAGCTAATTATAATATGAAAACTCATATTCATAAAGTTTAGAATATAGGTTACCAAGAGATAGGATAAGGCTAGGGAATGGGGAGTGGTTGCCTAATATGTAAAGAATTTTTAATGACGTTGAACTTAAATGTTTGGAAATGGATAGAGATGATGGCAGCTTGTTACTGGGATTATAAGTAATAGTGCTGAATTGTCTGTGAATATGGTTGAAAGGGGTTATTTAGAATCATGTATGTCACCAGAAGGAAAGCCAGAGATTAAAATATGGAATGTATAATGCAGTGACTCTTGTGGTGGACAATGTCTGTGATTAACACTGCAAATATAAATAAGTTCTTTCATGAACTTAAACAAATGTACAACACTTCCTCAGTTAATAATAGAGTGGTATATGGGAGAAAAGTACGTTTTACAAACCATGGACTATAGTTAGCAGTAATATCTTAATATTCTTTCATCAACAGTAACAAATGTACCACAGCAATACTACCGGTCAACAATAGGGGGAATAAGGGTTATGAGGTGTTTTGGGTTTTCTTTTTTATGTCCATTTGTTATTTTTCTTTTTGGAGTAATGAAGATGTTCTAAAATTGACTGTGGTGATGATTGCACAACTAGGTGATAATATTGTCAGCCATTGGTTGTATACTTTGGATGCATTATATGGTGTGTGAATAGATCTCAATAAAATTGGCAGAAAAAAAAGAATGGGCAAAGGACTTGTATTATTCAGGGTTCTCTAGGGAAACAGAACTGACAGGATATATATATATGTATTCATGAATATAATGTAAATAATATGAGATTTATTGTAGGAATTGGCTCACATCACTGTGGGGACAAGCAAGTCTAAATTCTGAAGGGCAGGCCACAGACTGGAAACTCTGACGAAGATTTTCAGTACATTCCCCTGGAGAAGCTGGTTGGCTGAAGTAGGGATGGAAATTCTTCCTCCTGATTGCTGAAATCATCACTCCTCCATTTAAGGCCTTCAACTAATTGGATGAGACTTCTCTCATTTTTGAAGGTAATCTCTTCATTGATTGTAGATGTAGTCAGCCATAGATTCAGTCATATTTAAAGCCATGAAATATCCTCACAGTAACAATCAAGCCAGTGCTTACTTAACCAAACAGCTGGATTCTGTAACCTAGCCAGGTTGACACATGAACTTAACCATCACACTTGAATAGACATTTCTACAAAGAAGATACACAAAATGACCAATATGCACATAAAAAGATACTCAACTTCATTAGCTATTATGGGAATACAAATCAAAGCACAAGATACCATTTCATACCCACTAGAATAGCTACTGTTTTAAAAAGAGAAAATAAGTGTTGGGCAAGGAAATGGAGACATAAGGAACCCTCATATATTGTCGGTGGAAATGTAAAATGGTACAGCTGCTATGTAAAAACAGTTTGGCCATCCCTCAAAAGTTAAACATGGAGTTACCATATGACCTGGCAATCCCACTTCTAGGTATCTACCCCCAAAGAACTGAAAACAGGGACTCAAACAGGTATTTGCACACATGTTCATAGTGGCATTCTTCACAATTGCCAAAAGGTAGAAGCCACCCAAGTGTCCATCACTGATGAATGGATAAACAAAATGCGGTATATACGTACAATGGAATATTATTCAGCCATAAGAAGGAATGAAGTTCTGATACATGCTACAACATGGATGAACCTTGAAGACATAATGTTGAGTGAAATAAACCAGACACAAAAGGACAAATATTGTATGATATCACTTATATGAAATAATAAAAGTATTTAAATTTATAGAGTCAGAAACTAGAATACAGATTACCAGGGGCCAGGATTGGGGTAGGGAATGGGGAGTTAATGCTTAAATGGTACAGAGTTTCTGTTTGAGGTGATGGAAAAGTTTTGTTAATGGATTGTAGCACAACATTGTGAATGTAATTAACACCACTGAATTGTATATCTGAATGTGGTTAAAAGGGGAAATTTTAAACTGTATATATGTTACTAGGATACTAATTTTAAAAAAACCAACAAAGTTTCTAGAAGAAATCAAGAAAAATTCCCATTCATGGATTTATCTAGGAAAAAAAGTCTCACCAAGGATTTAAAGGACTTGTACACAGAAAACTACAAAACATTGCAAAAAGAAATCAAAGGCCTAAATAAATGGAAGAACATTGGTGTTCAGGGATTGGAAGACTATGTAGATTAAGATGTCAATTCTATCCAAAGCGATTTACAGATTCAATGCAATCCCAATCAAAATCCTAACAACCTTCCTTGCAGAAATGGAAAAGTCAATCATCAAATTTATCTGGAGGGGTAAGGAGCCCTGAATAGCTAAAGCCATCTTGAGAAAGAAGAATGAAGTTGGAGGACTCAATCTTCTCAATCTTAACATTATTACAAAGACACGGTAATCAAAACATCATGGTACTGGCACAAGGACAGACATATAGACCAATGGAAAAGAATTCAAAGTTCAGAAATAAGTCCTCACATTTATGGCCATCTGATTTTTGAGAAGGATGCCAAGTCCACTCAATTGGGAAAGAATAGTCTCAAAAATGGTGCTTGGGGTCAGACTTCCAGGAAGATGGTTTATTAGGAGAGGCAGAGCAAAATTCTACTCCATGAAAAAGACTAGATAAAGGACAGAGAGCTCTCTGGAAGAGCAGTTCCAGGGTGCCACCAGCCAGGCAGAGACTTCTACACCACATGGTGAGGATCTAGCTGCAGAGGCAGACAGACTGTGTTTGTAAGGACCAGTGAGTGTATTTGGCCAGGACTGCCACTGGGGATGGGCAGTTGGAGCCAGGTGACAAGCGCAGGAGGGAGTAGATTTCCACACCCTGTGCATCCTTCATGGCAGTTGGCTGGGGACATAACCCTTTACAGCCCCACGGCTGACAGCTCCCTTGCTGGGCACTGGTAGCTAGAGCTGGCAGACAAGTGCAGAAGGGAGCAACTTTCCACACCCCATGCACCCATCTCAGCAGTTTGCTGGAGAGGTAATCCTTCACAGCCCTGCAGCCAAGAGCTCCCATGCCAGAGACTGGTGGCTAGAGCTGGCCACTGAGCACGGAGTGAGCAGCATTCTAAGAACTGTGTACCCATCTCAGCAACTGACTGGGGAGATTACCCTTTGCAACCCTATCTCTGAGAGCTCCCATGAGGGAACGTGGGATTTGGCAGACTTGTGGTGACTGCACTCACTCTTCCTCCATGGAAGCCCACAGTGTGCACAGCCAAGAGGCAAGTGTGCCACATGGAAGTTCCAGGTGCCCCTCCCCAATCCAAGGGACTCGCAGGTGCACAGCAGTCAGAGACTGCAGTGCATTTGAGCTGCAAGGTGAGATATGCAGCTCCACAGCCCCAGACTGGTCCATTCACAGTCCCAGGAATTGCCGGGACCACTGTGCCCTGGAGCAGACTCCGTACCAAACTGCGCAGGACCCGCCCCACTCCCACAGGGCTGACAATCCCAAGTGCACATGGAAAACTGCTGCACTGAGTGGATTTCCACCTGGTTTAGACCCTGTCCAGAGCACAAAGTTGGGGAAGAGCTGGCTTGAGGGTGAGAGGTGGCAAAAGAGTGCCATCTGCTGGTAGGACAGGGAAAGTGCACTCCACCAAGCTGTAGCTCTGCCAAACTATAGATAAAAGCTCAAACAATCTTGCATTTGCCAAAATAATCTTACCAAGATAAGCAAATGCCCTGAAGCCAACAGAAAATCATAATATACCTGAAGAACCAAAAAGATACGGTTCTCTGGAAGAGACACAATTTGGAGCAATTAAGTAAAGAAGTACACACAAATCTCCAAAACAACTTTAACAAGATGGCTAAAGACATAAAGGACATCAAGAAAACCCAAGAAGAGCATAAAGAAGAATTTGAAAGAGTAAATTTAAAAATAGCAGATCTTAGGGAAATAAAAGAAACTGTTGATCAAATTAAAAATATACTAGAAACACCTAACAGCAGATTTGAAGGGGCAGAAGAAAGGATACGTGAATTAGAAGACAGAGCAATGGAATGTGAATACACAAAAGAACAAATGATGAAAAAAAAAAAAAATTGAAATGGAGCTCAGGGAAATGATGGACAACAAGAAGTGTACAAATATAAGAATCACTGGTGTCCCAGAAGGAGAAGAGAAGAGTAAAGGGCTGAGAAGAGTGTTTCAAGACATAGCTGGGGGAAAATTCTCACCCCTTCTAAATGACATAAATATGCAAATCAAAGATGCCCAACTCCAGATAGAATAAATCCAAATAAACCCACTCTGAGTCATATAATGATTAGATTGCCAAATGCTGAAGAGAAGGAGAATGTTCTGAAAACAGCAAGAGAAAAGCAATTCACCACATACAAGGGAAACAACATAAGACTAAGGACTAACTACTCAGCAGGCAGCATGGAGGTGAGAAAGCAGTGGTATGACATATTTAAAATTCCGAAAGCGAAAAATTGCCAGCCAAGAATCCTTTATCCAGCAAAGTCACCTTCAAAATTGAGGGAGAGTTTAAAATTTTCACAGACAAACAAATGCTGAGAGAATTGGTTAACAAGAGACCTGCCCTACAAGAAATACTGAAGGGAGCACTACTGGCTGAGAAAAAAAGAGGGGAGAGAGGCCTGGAGGAGGGCACAGAACTGAAGAGTATTAGTAAGGGTGACTTAAAGGATATAAAGAGAGACAGGGAAAAAATAGATCTGACAAATAAAAATGAAAGGATGAGGTCTTTGTCAAGAGGCGGGGCAAGATGGTGGACTGGTGAGCTGTATGTTTTAGTTACTCCTCCAGGAAAGTAGGTAGAAAGCCAGGAACTGCGTGGACTGGACACCACAGAGCAATCTGACTTTGGGCATACTTCATACAACCCTCATGAACATGTCGAACTGCTGAGATCAGTGAAATCTGTAAGTTTTTGTGGCCAGGGGACCCGCACCCCTCCCTTCCAGGCTCAGTCCCATGGGAGGAGGGGCTGTCAGCTCTGGGAAGAAGAAGGGAGAACTGCAGTGGCAGCCCTTATCAGAAACTCATTCTACTGATCCAAACTCCAACCATAGACAGACTGAGACCAGACACCAGAGAATCTGAGAGCAGCCAGCCCAGCAGAGAGGAGAAAGACACAGGAAAAAACAGCACGAAAAACTCCAAAATAAAAGCAGAGGACTTTTGGAGTTCTGGTGAACATAGAAAGGGGAAGGGCAGAGCTCAGGCCCTGAGGCTCATATGCAAATCCCGAAGAAAAGCTGATCTCTCTGCCCTGTGGACCTTTCCTTAATGGCCCTAATTGCTTTGTCTCTTAGCATTTCAATAACCCATTAGATCTGTGAGGAGGGCCCTTTTTTTTTTAATTCCTTTTTTCTTTTTCTAAAACAATTACTCTAAGAAGCCCAATACAGAAAGCTTCAAAGACTTGCAATTTGGGCAGGTCAAGTCAAGAGCAGAACTAAGAGAGCTCTGAGACAAAAGGCAATAATCCAGTGGCTGAGAAAATTCACTAAACACCACAACTTCCCAAGAAAAGGGGGGTGTCCGCTCACAGCCATCGTGCTGGTGGACAGGAAACACTCCTGCCCATCACCAGCCCCATAGTCCAGAGCTGCCCCAGACAACCAAGTGTGATGGAAGTGCTTCAAATAACAGGCACACACCACAAAACTGGGCATGGACATTAGCCTTCCCTGCAACCTCAGCTGATTGTCCCAGAGTTGGGAAGGTGGAGCAGTGTGAATTAACAAAGCCCCATTCAGCCATCATTTCAGCAGACTGGGAGCCTCCCTACACAGCCCAGCAGCCCAGAACCGCCCTGGGGGGACGGCAGTCACCTGTGACATAGCACAGTCATCCCTCAACAGAGGACCAGGGGGTGCATGGCCTGGAAGAGGGACCCACTTGCAAGTCTCAGGAGCCATACGCCAATACCAAGGACTTGTGGGTCAGTGGCAGAGACAAAGTGTGGCAGGACTGAACTGAAGGATTAGACTATTGCACCAGCTTTAAAACTCTAGGATCACCAGGGAGATTTGATTGTTAGAGCCACCCCCCCTCCCTGACTGCCCAGAAACACGCCCCATATACAGGGCGGGCAACACCAACTACACACGCAAGCTTGGTACACCAATTGGACCCCACAAGACTCACTCCCCCACTCACCACAAAGGCAAAGCAGGGGAGAACTGGCTTGTGGAGAATGGGTGGCTCGTGGACGCCACCTGCTGGTTAGTTAGAGAAAGTGTACTCCACGAAGCTGTAGATCTGATAAATTAGAGATAAGGATTTCAATTGGTCTACAAATCCTAAAAGAACCCTATCAAGTTCAGCAAATGCCAAGAGGCCAAAAACAACAGAAAATTATAAAGCATATAAAAAAACCAGACGATATGGATAACCCAAGCCCAAGCACCCAAATCAAAAGATCAGAAGAGACACAGCACCTAGAGCATCTACTCAAAGAACTAAAGATGAACAATGAGACCATAGTATGAGATACAAAGGATATCAAGAAGACCCTAGAAGAGCATAAAGAGGACATTGCAAGACTAAATAAAAAAACAGATGATCTTCTGGAAATTAAAGAAACTGTTGACCAAATTAAAGATTCTGGACACTCATAGTACAAGACTAGAGGAAGTTGAACAACGAATCAGTGACCTGGAAGATGACAGAATGGAAAATGAAAGCATAAAAGAAAGAACGGGGAAAAAAATTGAAAAAATTGAAACGGACCTCAGGGATATGATAGATAATATAAAACGTCCGAATATAAGACTCATTGGTGTTCCAGAAGGGGAAGAAAAGGGTAAAGGTCTAGGAAGAGTATTCAAAGAAATTGTTGGGGAAAACTTCCCAAATCTTCTAAACAACATAAATACACAAATCATAAATGCTCAGCAAACTCCAAATAGAATAAATCCAAATAAACCCACTCCAAGACATATTCTGAACACACTGTCAAACACGGAAGAGAAGGAGCAAGTTCTGAAAGCAGCAAGAGAAAAGCAATTCACCACATACAAAGGAAACAGCATAAGACTAAGTAGTGACTACTCAGCAGCCACCATGGAGGTGAGAAGGCAGTGGCACGATATATTTAAAATTCTGAGTGAGAAAAATTTCCAACCAAGAATACTTTATCCAGCAAAGCTCTCCTTCAAATTTGAGGGAGAGCTTACATTTTTCACAGACAAACAAATGCTGAGAGAATCTGCTAACAAGAGACCTGCCCTACTGGAGATACTAAAGAGAGCCCTATAGACAGAGAAACAAAGAAAGGACAGAGAGAATTGGAGAAAGGTTCAGTACCAAAGAGATTCAGTATGGGTACAATAAAGGATATTAATAGAGAGAGGGGAAAAATATATATGACACACATAAACCAAAGGATAAGATGGCTGATTCAAGAAATGCCTTCACGGTTATAAGGTTGAATGTAAATGGATTAAACTCCCCAATTAAAAGATATAGATTCACAGAATGGATCAAAAAAAATGAACCATCAATATGTTGCATACAAGAGACTCATCTTAGACACAGGGACACAAAGAAATGGAAAGTGAAAGGATGGAAAAAAAATATTTCATGCAAGCTACAGCCAAAAGAAAGCAGGTGTAGCAATATTAATCTCAGATAAAATAGACTTTAAATGCAGAGATGTTTTGAGAGACAAAGAAGGCCACTACATACTAATAAAAGGGGCAATTCAACAAGAAGAAATAACAATCATAAATGTCTATGCACCCAATCAAGGTGCCACAAAATACATGAGAGAAACACTGGCAAAACTAAAGGAAGCAATTGATGTTTCCACAATAATTGTGGGAGACTTCAACACATCACTCTCTCCTATAGATAGATCAACCAGACAGAAGACCAATAAGGAAACTGAAAACCTAAACAATCTGATAAATGAATTAGATTTAACAGACATATACAGAACATTACATCCCAAATCACCAGGATACACATAATTTTCTAGTGCTCACGGAACTTTCTCCAGAATAGATCATATGCTGGGACATAAAACAAGCCTCAATAAATTTAAAAAGATTGAAATTATTCAAAGCACATTCTCTGACCACAATGGAATACAATTAGAAGTCAATAACCCTCAGAGACTTAGAAAATTCACAAATACCTGGAGGTTAAACAACACACTCCTAAACAATCAGTGGGTTAAAGAAGAAATAGTAAGAGAAATTGCTAAATATATAGAGACGAATGAAAATGAGAACACAACATACCAAAACCTATAGGATGCAGCAAAAGCCGTGCTGAGGGGGAAATTTATAGCACTAAATGCATATATTAAAAAGGAAGAAAGAGCCAAAATCAAAGAACTAATGGATCAACTGAAGAAGCTAGAAAATGAACAGCAAACCAATCCTAAACCAAGTAGAAGAAAAGAAATAACAAGGATTAAAGCAGAAATAAATGACATAGAGAACAAAAAAACAATAGAGAGGATAAATATCACCAAAAGTTGGTTCTTTGAGAAGATCAACAAGATTGACAAGCCCCTAGCTAGACTGACAAAATCAAAAGGAGAGAAGACCCATGTAAACAAAATAATGAATGAAAAAGGTGACATAACTGCAGATCCTGAAGAAATTTAAAAAATTATAAGAGGATACTATGAACAACTGTATGGCAACAAACTGGATAATGTAGAGGAAATGGACAATTTCCTGGAAACATATGAACAACATAGACTGACCAGAGAAGAAACAGAAGACCTCAACCAACCCATCACAAGCAAAGAGATCCAATCAGTTATCAAAAATCTTCCCATAAATAAATGCCCAGGGCCAGATGGCTTCACAGGGGAATTCTACCAAACTTTCCAGAAAGAACTGACACCAATCTTACTCAAACTCTTTCTAAACACTGAAGAAAATGGAACACTACCTAACTCATTTTATGAAGCTAACATCAATCTACTACCGAAACCAGGCAAAGATGCTACAAAAAAGGAAAACTACCGGCCAATCTCCCTAATGAATATAGATGCAAAAATCCTCAACAAAATACTTGCAAATCGAATCCAAAGACACATTAAAAAAAATCATACACCATGACCAAGTGGGATTCATTCCAGGCATGCAAGGATGGTTCAACATAAGAAAATCAATCAATGTATTACAACACATTAACAAGTCAAAAGGGAAAAATCAATTGATCATCTCAATAGATGCTGAAAAAGCATTTGACAAAATCCAACATCCCTTTTTGATAAAAACACTTCAAAAGGTAGGAATTGAAGGAAACTTCCTCAACATGATAAAGAGCATATATGAAAAACCCACAGCCAGCATAGTACTCAATGGCGAGAGACTGAAAGCCTTCCCTCTAAGATCAGGAACAAGACAAGGATGCCCGCTGTCACCACTGTTATTCAACATTGTGCTGGAAGTGCTAGCCAGGGCAATCCGGCAAGACAAAGAAATAAAAGGCATCCAAATTGGAAAAGAAGAAGTAAAACTGTCATTGTTTGCAGATGATATGATCTTATATCTGGATAACCCTGAGAAATCGACGATACAGCTACTAGAGCTAATAAACAAATTTAGCAAAGTAGCGGGATACAAGATTAATGCACATAAGTCAGTAATGTTTCTATATGCTAGAAATGAACAAACTGAAGAGACACTCAAGAAAAAGATACCATTTTCAATAGCAACTAAAAAAATCAAGTACCTAGGAATAAACTTAACCAAGGAACTGTACAGAGAAAACTACCTAACTTTATGAAAAGAAATCAAAGGAGACTTAAAGAGGTGGAAAGATATTCCATGTTCATGCAAAGGAAGGCTAAATGTCATTAAGATGTCAATTCTACCCAAACTGATTTACAGATTCAATGCAATTCCAATAAAAATTCCAAAAACATACTTTGCAGACTTGGAAAAGCTAGTTATCAAATTTATTGAAGGGAAAAGGGCCTTGAATTGCTAAAAACATTCTAAAAAAGAATAAAGTGGGAGGGCTTACACTTCCTGACTTTGAGGCCTACTATAAAGCCACAGCAGTCATAACAGCATGGTATTGGCACAAAGATAGACATATTGATCAATGGAATCAAACTGAGGGTGTGGAAATATCTCCAGATCTACAGTGGACTGATTTTTTATAAGGCCCCCAAATACACTGAACTGGGACATAACCATCTCTCAACAAATAGGGCTGGGAGAGCGGGATAGCCATATCCAAAAGAATGAAAGAGGACCACTATGCCACACCCTATACAAAAATTAACTCAAAGTAGATCAAAGATCTCAATATAAGAGATTGTGCCATAAAACTCTTAGAAGATAATAGAGGAAAACATTTCAAGACCTAGTATTAGGTGGTTGCTTCCTAGACCTTACATCCAAAGCACAAGCAACAAAAGAAAAGATAGATAAATGGAGACTCCTCAAAATAAAAAGCTTCTGTAACTTGAAGGACTGTCAAAAAGGTGAAAAGGCAGCCAATGCAATGAGAGAAAGTATTTGGAAGGCATGTATCTCATAAGAGACTGATATCCTGCATACATAAAGAAATCCTATAACTCAATGACAATAATACAAACAGCCCAATTATAAAATGGGCAAAAGATATGAGAAGATATTTTTCCAAAGAGGAAAGACAAATGGCTAAAAAACAAATGAAAAAATGTTCATCTTCACTAGCTGTCAGGGAAATGTAAATCAAGACCACAATGATACATCACACACCAATAAGAATAGCTGCCATTAAGCAAACAGAAAACAATAAATGCTGGAGAGGATGTGGAGAAACTGGAACTCTTATTCATTGCTGGTGGGAATGTATAATGACACAGCTGCTGTGGAAGACATTTTGGTGGTTCCTCAGAAAACTAAATATTGAGTTACCCTATGATCTGGCAATTTCACTTCTTGGTATATATCCAGAAGATCTGAGAGCAGCGACACCAACAAACATTTGCACACTGATGTTCATAGTGGCAGTGTTCACAGTTGTCAAGAGATGGAAACAATCCAAGTGTCCTTCAACAGATGAGTGGATAAACAAAATGTGGTATATATATATGATGGAATACTAAGCAGCAGTAAGAAGGAACAAGGTCCTGAAATATATGACAACATGGATGAACCTTGAAGACATAATGCTGAGTGAAATAAGCCAGATGCAAAAGGAGAGATATTATATATTACCACTAATGTGAAATCCCTGAATGATGTAAAATCAGTGTCTTATAATGTAGAATATTGGGGACCTAGAGAGAGACAGAAGCTAGTAAAGGGGGAATGATAACCTAATATGCAGAGACATGATAATGAGGGTTAACTTAAAGGCATGGGAATGGATAGGGGTGACGATGGTTCATTAATGAGAGTGTATCAGTGTCACATTAAAGGCAAACATGATAGCAAGTGGTTGTTTAAAGGCCTGCAACACCGAGAGTAGCACTACAAACATAAATAGATGTGTCTGCATGATATACTTCTAAGTTATGACACTAGTACAAAGAGTTAACAACAGAGTGACATATGGAAAAACTACCCATTACATATTATAGACTATATTTAATAGGAATTTCTTACCAGCACTACAGTAGTACTAGGGATGAATAATTAGGGGCTGATAAGAGCTCTGGGATGTTTTGTGTTATGAAAATTGTTTAAAATTGAGAATGATGATGATTGTACAACTAAGTGAAGATAATATGATATACTGATTGTTTATCTTGGGCAGAATATATGTTGTGTGAAATTAGGAACCCCCTACTTAATAAGTCAAGCCCTGGATCTTGAAGCTTTCTCTTGTGAAATCTATAGCTGTAAAAGGGAGTTAAGTGAGAGTCTCCCCCTGAGTATCTCTTTGTTGCTCAGATGTGGCCCTTTCTCTCTAGCTAAGCCAACTTGGCAGGTGAATTCCTGCCCTCCCCACTATGTGGGATCTGACTCCCAGGGGTGTAAATCTCCCTGGCAACATGGGATATGACTAAGGGATGAATCTGGAGCCAACATCATGGAATTGAGAACATCTTCTCAACCAAAAGGGGGATGCAAAGTGACACAAAATAAAGTTTCAGTGGCTGAGAGATTCCAAATGGAGTTGAGAGGTCACTCTGGTGGGCATTCTTATGCACTATATAGATAACCCTTTTTAGATTTTAATGCATTGGAATGGCTAGAAGTAAATATCTGAAACTACCAAACTGCAACCCAGTAGCCTTGACCCTTGAAGATGATTGTATAGCAATGTAGCTTAAGAGGGGTGACAGTGTGATTGTGAAAGCCTTGTGGATCACACTCCCTTTATCCAGTGTATGGATGGATGAGTAGAAAAATGGAAACAAAAAACTAAATGAAAAATAGGGTGGGATAGGGGGGATGATTTGGGTGTTCTTTTTTACTTTTATTTCTTATTCTTATTTCTACTTTTTCTGGTACAAGGAAAATGTTCAAAAATAGATTGGGGTGATGAATGCACAACTATATGATGGCACTGCGAACAATTGATTGTACACTGTGGATGATTGTATGGTATGTGAATATATCTCATAAAATTGAATTTTTTAAAAGAGGGAGATTAAGCCTTCCTATAATTATGCCTAAGAGGCACCTCCAGAGAGCATCTTTTGTTGCTCATATGTGGCCTTTCTCTCTCTTAGCCCAAATTGGCAAATAAATTCATTAATCCCCCCTCCCCCATGTGGGACATGACTCCCAGGGGAGTGAATCTCCCTGGCAATGTGTGACACAACTTCCAGGAATGAGACTGACCCTGGCATTGAGGGATTGAAAAATACCTTCTTGACCAAAAGTGGGAAAAGAAAGGTAACAAAATAAGGTTACAGTGGCTAAGAGGTTTCAAATAGAGTCAAGAGGCTACCTGGAGGTCTCTGTTATGCAAGCTCCAGCTGTATATCCCAGATGGCCACAGAATGCCATGCTCTAACCAACTCCATAATGCCCTGCCCTAACCAAAATACCTAGGTCCCTATCTGAGATTCTATAAAAGTTTCACTCACTACGTTTATCTCCCAGAAACTTAAACCCACCAGAGTGTTCCTATGCCAGACGAGGTCTAAAACATGGAGGCAACAGCCTCTTTGAGAATGACAATCAAATGCAGCCCCCTTCCCCATAATGTTGACACCCATTTTCAACATGAACAGGTTAGGGTGGTCACTGCCTAGACACCCCTGAAGATCGAGAAAGTGATTAAATCAGAGGAATGGGGTAGCAACAAACAAGATAGGTTTAACAAAGGATTACAAATACTGAATCTTTATATAATAATTTTTTTAGATGTTAGGATATTAGAATAGCTAGGAGAAAATAACTGAAAAGGTGGAACTGTAACCCATAACATTCTTTGGAATTTGCTCCATAGCTAATCATTAAATTGTACTTTGAAAGTTATCACCTTTCTGTATATATGTTATATATCACAATAAGGAAATAACTGAACCTATGGAACTACAACCCATAAAATTCTTTGAAATTACATACATAACTACTTGTTAAGTTGTACTTCGAAAGTCATCACCTGCTTGTGTACATGTTATATTTCACAATAAAGAAATAACTGAAACTGTGGAACTGTAACCCATAACATTCTTTGAAATTTGCTCTCTAACTACTACTTAAATCATACTTTGCAAGTTATGACTGTGCTGCATATATGTTAAATTTTACAATAAAAATGTATAAAAAAACAAAAACAAAAACAGAAAAAAATGGTGCTGGGGAAACTGACTATCCATATGCAAAAAAATGAAGGTGGAACCCTTCCTCACACCATATTCAAAAATTAATTCAAAATGGATCAAAGAGCTAAATATAAGAACCCAAACTATAAAACTCCTAGAAAAAAAAAGAGGGAATCATCTTTAGGACCTTGTATTAGGCAATGGTTTCTTAGATTTTGTACCAAAAGCACAAGCAACAAAAGAAAAAATAGATAAATAGGACTTAATCAAAATTCAAATTTTTGCATATCCTATGGATGACTGTAGGGTGCGTGACTATATCTCAATAAAACTGTATTTTAAAAAAACATAAATGAACCAATGGGGGGAGGGGGATGGGATGTTTTGGATGTTCTTTTTTTATTTTTTGGATGGATGAAAATGTTCAAAGATCAATTGTGGTGATGAGTGCACAACTATATTGACGACACTGTGAACAACTGTACACTTTGAATGATTGCATGTTATGTGATTATATCTCAATAAAATTGCAATAAAAAACTTTTGTGCATTAAAGGACTTTATCATGAAAGGAAAAAGACAATCTACATAATGGGAGAAAATATCTGGAAACAATATATCTGAGAAGATAAAAAGAATATATAAAGAAATCACATAACTCAATAACAAAAAGACAGACAATGCAATTTAAAAAAGGGAAAAAGAGTGAATAGAGATTTCTCCAAAGAAGATAAACAAATGACAATAGCACATAAAAAGATGCTCAACATGCTTGCTATTAGGGAAATGCAAATCAAAATCACAATGAGATACTGCTTCACACCCACTGGATGGCTACTATTAAAAATTGGAAATAACAAGTGTTAGAGAGGATGTGGAGAACCAGGAACACTCATTGCTGGTGGGAATGTAAAATGTAGTGGAAAACAGTTTGGTCATTCTCCAGAAAGTTAAGTGTAGAAATACCAAATGACCCAGCAATTCCACTTCTATGTATATATCCAAAAGAATTGAAAGCAGGGACTTGAACAGATATTTGCACATCAATATTCATAGTGGCATTATTCACAATTGCCAAAAGGTAGATGCAACCCAAGTGTCTATCAACTAATGAATGGATAAACAAAATATGGTATATACATGCAAGGGAATAGTATTCAGTCTTAAAAAGAAGTTCTGGCACATGCTACAGTATGGATGAACCTAGAAGATGTCATGTTGAGTGAAATAAGCCAGATACAAAGGACAAACATTGTATAGTCCCACTTATATGGAATAAGTAGAATATATAAATTCATAGAGTCAGAAACTAGAATACAGGTTTCTAGGGGTGGGGAATGGGGAGTTAATACTTAACTGGTACAGAGTTTCTATTTAGGGGGATGGAAAGGTTTTGTTAATGGATGATGATGGCGGTAGCACAACATTATAAACGTTATATTTAACACCATCAAATTACATTTGGAAGAGGTTTAAAGGGGGAATTCTAGGTTGAAAATATGTTTTCAGAATAAACATTTTTTAAAATCATAGAACTGTACAACCCTAACAGTTAACCATAATGTAGAGTATGGACAACATCAAATATTATAATTATAATAATATTGTTTCATCAATTGTAACAAAAGTACCACACTAATGCAAAGTGTTAACAATGGGGAAAACTCTGCATGGGAACTCTGTACTTTCTGCGTGATTTTTCAGTAAAAGTACTACTTCTATAATAAAAAAGTGTTATTGCATGATATAACATTTAAAAAGAATACCATATATTAATGGTTATAAACAACTGGTTATTAAATGGGATGGATTCAGAGTGCAGGCAGAAGCAGCTTTAATTCATCACTTGTGTCCTTTCCTGTCTATGGCAAATTTCCATCATTTGCCTTAGTGTATCTTGGATAGATCCCAAAGCCTTTCCAGGCACTTTCAGTTATCAGCAAATATTGTGGTCTTATTTCATAGTTTCTAAGTCCAATGTAATAACAAAATTTCAATCCCTCATTGCCAAGGCATAGTTGGCATCTTCATTTGTCCCCACCTTACTCTTTTCTCTTACTCACTTTGCTGTTTCTGGCTCCCTCAGGGAATGGGAGGAGGAGAGAAAAGGGGCAAAAATCTTATTTAATTAGTGCAGTTGTAATGTGACTTTACAGATATCCAAATGCCAACAGTCTTTCATGGAGGGTGTGATGGTTAGGTTCATGTGTCAAGTTGGCCAGGTGATGATGTCCAAGTGTTTTTTTAGGCTAGCACTGACCTAACCATTACTTCAAGGATATTTGTGGCTGGTTAGTAAATCAGAAGGCTGGTTTATTAAATCATCAGTCAATTGATTGCATCTGTGACCGATTACATCAATGAAGGGAATGTCTTCTGCACTGAGAATTCAATCAGCTGGATTTAATCCAATCAGTTGAAGACTTTTAAGGGAGAAGAGAGAGAACTTTCACTTCTTCAGCAGGCAGCCTCTCCATTGAAGACTCTCATTGGAGTTGCCAGCTCACAGCCTACCCTATGGAATTTCTCTTCTTCAGCCAGCCAGCCTCTCCTGAGGAGTTCATCAAAAACCTTCATCAGATTTGAAGCCTGCTCTATGGAATTTGGACTTGGATATCCCCACAGTTGTGTGAGACCCTTTTACAAAATCTCATATTTACACGTATCTCCTGTTGGTTCTGTTTCCCTAGAGAACCCTGACTAATACAGAGGTGCATTTGCAGATTCCTTGAAGATCATCCCTGCTGGAGACTTTTGACTGCAGCTCCCTGATGCAGTCAATGCCTACTCTTTAGTCCCTGGATTCCATCAGCCTTCCTGCTTCTGGTCTTCTTGGAGGAGGCACCATTCAAAACAACTCAAGTTTGGCTCCCTTTGATAGGGACTACTTCTGTCCTTCTGGCCATTTCCTTTGTCTGCTATTAGACTTCAAGTGTGAGTCAGGTACCAGACCCCAAAATTCTTGTGATCATAGGATAATTTGTCTAAGCTTCCAGAAGGGAGTAGAAAATGAACTTAGCACCATTGGAATTTGTCTTCTCAAAACTGTTTTTATAAAACTATATCTTGATACAAGAAGTGGGACAAGATGGTGGCATAGGGAGGTATGGAATTTAGTTAGTCCCCTAGAATAACTAGTAAATAGCCAGGAATAACTAGTAAATAATCTGGAACAAATGTTAGGGGGAATTCTGTGACTGGACAACATTGTACACCAGTCTGGAATGAATGGAATGGCTGAGATCACAGCATAGAACTGTAAGTAAAGTTCCCCAAACTGTGGAATGGTGCCCCTCCCCCACTGGCATGGCAGGCCAATTTGGAACATGTGGATAAAAGAAGCAGTCCCCCCCAGAAGCAAGGTAATATAGCTCAACCAAGCTCCAATTGTGGCTTTAGTTAACAAATTTGGACTACTGAATACATGCTATGAGCACAGATAAACCTGGAGCAAGCAGGAAAGAAACCTGGAGGTTTCTCCTGGCAGAGAAGATGCAGGACTAATGGAAAAAAAGAAAAATAAATGGAAACAGAGACTTTGGGAGTTGACTGAGCTCAGAATACTGGAAAAGGGCTGTGTCCCAAGGAAAGGGGCACACAAAACCAGGTACTAACTCTGGTTCTTGCTTGCTTAACTGGAGGGCTAGGGACTGGCTCTGAAAAGGGGACTTCTTTCTTTTTTCTTTTCTTTTTTTTCTCTCATTTGAAGTAGCTTATTAGAAAAAGCCTCAGGCATTTTCAATTTTTAGCACTGACCCCGGCAAGAGTGGAGTTAAGATAGTCAGAGAATCAAAGGAAAAACTCAAGTATAGGAGATAACTCCTTAAAGGGATTATTTTCTCTAAGAAAAAGGGTGTGGGGCCCAGCTCAAGTGGCAGTCCTCTCTCAGAGAACTCAGACTCCAGGGTCTGGGTCAAAAAAACAAAAAAACAAAAAAACAGGAACAGCTTAAGCTTGGCTTCTGACACCCTTGGCCCCTGGCTGGGACAGGGCCCACTGGAAATTAAAGGCACTATACTTCTTTATGCCAGTGGGAAGCTGCAGGCTGACAAGCACCACCTGCTGGGCAGGATAGGAAAAGCACAGAGTCTAGAGGCCTCACAGTAAAGTCTGACAATTTGCTGGGTCTCATCCTCAGGAAAACCTGATACAGATTACACCCTTCTGAGACCAGGGCCTATCTGGTCTGGGAAAATCTGATTGGGTAATCAAGGAAACCAGATGCCTAGACAACAAAGAGTTACAAATCACACCAGGAAAAATGAAGATATGGCCCAGTCAAAGGAACAAACTTATACTTCAAATGAGATACAAGAGTTGAAACAACTAATTAAAGATCTTCAAACAAATATGCTAAATCAATTAAAAAATCAAATCAACGAGTTGAAGGAAGATATGGCAAAAGAGATGAAGGATATAAGGAAGACATTGGGCAAACATGAGGAAGAACCTGAAAGTTTGAAAAAACAATCGGCAGAACTTACAGGTATGAAAGGCACAATAGAAGAGATGAAAAACACAATGGAGACATAAAACAGCAGATTTGAAGAGGCAGAAGAAAGAATTCATGAACCAGAGGACAGACCATCTGAAATTCTACACACAAAAGAACAGATAGGGAAAAGAATGGAAAAATATGAGCAGGATCTCAGGGAATTGAATGACAACATGAAGTACATGAATATATGTGTCATGGTGTCAAAGAATAAGAGAAGGGAAAAGGGGCAGAAAGAATAATGGAGTAAATAATCACTGAAAATTTCCTATCTCTTATGAAAGTCATAAAATTACAGATCCAAGAAGTGCAGCATACTCCAAACAGAATATATCTGAGTAGACTGACTCCAAGACACTTAATAATCAAACTATCAAATATCAAAGACAAAGAGGGAATTCTGAAAGCAGCAAGAGAAAAGTGATCCAACACATACAAAGGAAGCTTGATATGACTACATGCAGATTTCTCAGTAGAAACCATGGAGGCAAGAAGGCAGACATTAAGTTGAGTGAAATTAGCCAGAAATAAAAGGACAGATACTGTATGATCTCACTAAGATGAACTAATATTGATGAGTGAAATTTGAGAGTTGAGTTCACAAGTTATCAGGAGATAAAGAGAGGTTAGAGAGTGGGCATTTGATGCTGAAGGAGTACAGAAGGTTCCACAGGATTGACTGTATAGATCCAGAAATAGAATGGATAGCATAATAGTGTGTGATGGTAGCACAATATTGTAAGTACTCTGAACAAAGATGAGTATGAGTATGGTTGAAAGAGGAAGGCTAGAAGCATGTATGATATCAGAAGGAAAGATAGGAGACAAAGACTGGGATTGTATAACTTAGCAAAACCTAGAGTGGTCAGTGATGGTGATTAAATGAACAAATATAAGAATGTTTTTAAATGAGGGAGAACAAATGAATGTCAACATTGCAAGGTGTTGAGAATTGGATGCTATAGGGGAAAAATACAATCAATGCAAACTAGAGTCTATAGTTAATGGTAACATGGGACATGACTCCCAGGGATGAGCCTGGACCCAGCATCAAGGGATTGAGAAAGCCTTCCTGACAAAAAGGGGGAAGAGAAATTAAACAAAATAAAGTTTCAGTGGCTGAGAGATTTCAGATGGAGTCGAGGAGTCATTCTGGAGGTTATTCTTATGTGCTGTATAGACATCCCTTTCTAGTTTTTAGAGTATTCAAATAGCTAGAAGGAAATACCTGAAACTGTTGAACTGTAATCCAGTATCTCTGACTCTTGAAGGCGATCGTATAACTATATAGCTTATATGGTGTGACTGTGTAATTGTGAAAACCTTGTGGCTCATACTCCCTTTTTCCAGTGTATGGACAGATTAGTAGAAAAAAGGGGGACAAAAAGTAAATGAATAATAAGGGCAAAAAGGAGTATGGAGATGTTTGGCTGTTCTTTTCTACTTTTATTTTAATTTTTATTCTTATTTTTATTTTTATTTATTGGAGTAATGAAAAGACTCCAAAAATTTATTGTGGTGATGAATGCACAACTATATGATGATACTGTGAACAACTGATTGTACACTTTGGGTGACTGTATGGTATGTGAATATATCTCAATAAAATTGCATAAAAAACAAACAAAAACATACGACAGATGTTGAAAAAAAAACTATATCTTTCTATCTAACTGACCTTTGCTATTGTATATCCTATCTATCTATCTATCCATCCAGCCTTCTATGAACAGAGAGATCTCTGGAATTATGTTTACTTAATGTTAATGGTAGTTATTTCAAGGTAAAGATAGTTGTTTTGTTTTCATAATTAATTTTACTTTTATCAAAATAAAACTTAATGCATGGTTTCAAAAAAAAGTAAAATATTTCTTAAAAGCTCATGACAAAACACAGCTCCAATGTCCCCCAGTCCTCAGAGGACATGTTCAACCCTTTGAACAGTTTCTCGGGTATTTCTAAATAACATGCTTACAGTGTTAATCTTGATTTTTCAGTTTTAGATATATCTATTGACTTCCTATTAGAAAGTGTGTCTTTATATCTTATACCAGCTCCCTCTCTCTCTCCCTTGCTCTCTCTCTCACACACGCACACATATTTTCTCTCCCCCATTCTTCCAATATAGTCATTGATAAAATCGACAGGGTTTACATTATTGAATTATATAAACATTATTCACAGATGAGACATGCAATGAACTGTGATTACACGTCCTTTCTTGTAAAAGTCTTTGTTTTCTCTACAGGTAACAATGCATACTTTTTTAGTTTGTTTTGTTTCCTATATACCTTTCACTATTTCAATCCCAAATTCTTTGATAGAACCATTAGTCTCCCATCAATACATTCAAATACATAAGCTAATTGAGCAGTTCCAAGTTTATTCCTGTGGTCATCTCTTTAGAAGCTTCCACCTCTTGATCTAATGTTGACTGGTGGTTTTTTGGACCTGCTACACAACTATTGTCCTGTTTCCGACATCCCTCATCTTTCTACTCTTTTGGTTTCTTCTCTTATTTTGGTGGAGCACATCCTACAGTAGCTTCCTAGGAAAGGATGCACAGGGTGTCATGTCATCAACATGATGTCTTCAAGGTTCATCCGTGTTGTCACATGTATCAAGGCTTCATTCCTTTTTACAGCTGAATAATATTCTATTGTATGTATATACCACATTTTATTTATCCATTCATTGGTTGATAGACACTTGGGTTGCTTCCATCTTTTGGCAATTATGAATAAGGTCACTATAAACATCAGTGTGCTTTCAATTCTTTTGAGTATATATCTAGTAATAGATTGTCAGGCCACATGGTAGTTCTATAGTTAGCTTTCTGAGGAACCACCAACCTGTCTTCCTTAGTGGCTGCACCATTTGCATGGCCATCAGCAATGAATGAGTGTTCCTATTTTCTTTGCATCCTCTCCAACCCTTGTTATTTTCTGTTTTTTATTTTAATAGCAGCAATTCTAATGGGTTTGAGACTGTGTACCCTAGAAAACTATGTTTTTAAGGTTGGTCCATTCCTATGGGTATGAACCTATTGTGGTGGGGCTTTTTGATTTGCTTACTTCAATTAAGCTAATTAAGCTAATCCAGGGTGGATCTGAATCCTCCTACTTGAGTCCTTTATAAATGGGATGAATAGCGAGAGACAGAAGCTGAGATAGAAAGCCATGGAAGCCAGAAGCTGAAAGCAATGAAACCCAGAAGAGAAGGGAGAGACCAGCAGACACTGCCATGTGTCTTGCCATGTGACAGAGGAGTCCAAGATTGCCAGCAGTCTGTCTTCTGGAAGAAGGTATTGTCTTGCTAATGCATAGATTTGGACATTTTCATGGCCTTAGAGCTGTAAGCTTGTAAACTAATAAATTCCCACTGTTAAAAGCCAGTCCATTTTATGGTATCTGCATTTTGGCACTTTAGCAAACCGGAATGCATCTCTGTCCACCCACCATTTTTTTTTTTTTTTTACCTGTTACCACTTATATCTTGTTAGATTGTATGTCCAAAAACACAGATTTATCATTACTTTTTATGCATTTACATTTTAGCACCCAAAGAAGGTAAGAAGTGGAGTTACATACCAAACAATACACTACAATATAAATACTGGCATTTATAAATACCCAAATGGTTACTTTTTCTATAGGTCTTCATTTCTTTATGCTGCTTTGAACCACTGTCTAATGTCTTTTCTTTTCAATCTGAAGAAGTCCCTTCAGCATTGCTTGTAGGGAGGTCTGGTGGTGGTGAACTCCTTCAGCTTTTGTTTATCTGAGAATGTTTTAATTCCTCTCTCATTTTTGAAAGAAAGTTTCACCAGATATAAAACTCTTGGCTGACAATATTTTTTTCAGCACTTTAAATACTTCAACCCACTGCCTTCTTGCTTCCACAGTTTCTGAAGAGAAGTCAGCACTCCTTCTAATTGGGACTCCTTTGAACCAAACACATTGCTTTTCTCTTGCATCTTTCAGAACACTCCCCTTGTCCTTTGCATTATACAGTGATCAATATATGATGTATTTTTCTTCATGTTTATCCTGTTTGGTGTTCTATGAGCTTCTTGGATGTGCACATTCACACTTTTTGCTAGGTTTGGGAAGGTCTCTGCCATTATTTCTTTGAATATTCCTTCTGCCCCTTTTCTCATTCTTCTCTTTCTGGGATCCCCATAATGATATATGGGTGCACTTCATGATGTCCCAGAGGTGTCTTAGCTATTTTTGCTTTTAGTATTTCTTTTTTCTTTTTGCTTCTCAGCCTGACTCATTTCAGTTGTCCTGTCTTCAAGTTAACTGTATCTTTCTTCTGCCGGCTCCAATCTGCTCTTTTTTTGTTTGTTTTTTTTGTTTTCCTTTTTAATTTTTATTAGGATTGTTCAGATACCATACAATTATCCAAAGATCCAAAGTGTACAATCACTTGCCCCTGGGTACCTGTGCATCCATCACCACACTTAATTTTTGTTCAATTTTTAGAAACTTTTCATTACTCCAGACAAGAAATAAAGTGAAAGATGAAAAAAGAAAAAAAGAAAAGGAAACTCAAATCCTCCCATATCCCTAACCAACCCCCCTCAATTGTTGACTTGTAGTGTTGGTATAGTACTTTTGTTACTGTTTATGAAAAAATGTTGAAATATTACTAACTGTAGTACATAGTTTGCAATAGGTATATATTTCTTCCCTATATGCCCCTCTATTATTAACTTCTAATTGTATTGTCATACATTTGTTCTGGTTCATGGAAGCGATTTCTAGTCTTTGTACAGTTGATCATGGACATTGCCCACCATAGGATTCAGTTTTATACATTCCCATCTTTTGACCTCCAACTTTCCTTCTCGTGACATATATGACTCTGAGCTTCCCCTTTCCACCTCATTCACACGCCATTCGGCACTGTTAGTTATTCTCACATCTTGCTACCGACACGTCTGCTCATTTCCAAACATTTAAGTTCATCCTAGTTGAACATTCTGCTCATATTAAGCAACCACTCCCCATTCTTAAGCCTCGTCCTATATCTTGGTACCTTATATTTCATGTCTATGAGTTTACATATTATAATTAGTTCCTATCAGTGAGACCCTGCAATAATTGTCCTTATGTGTCTGGCTTATTTCACTCAGTATATTGCCCTCGAGATTTTGTCATCAACCCATTTTTTTTTTTTAACATGGTTTTGTTCACTCACCATACATTCCATCCTAAGTAAATAATCAATGGTTCTCTGTATGGTCATGTATTTATGTGTTCACCACCTTCACCATTATCTATATAAGGGCATCTACATTTCTTCCACAAGGCAGGAGGGAGAGTCAAAGAAGGTAGAGAGGCAAAAGAAAGAGGAAAAAAAAATGACAGCTAGGAAGCAGCAAGAGGAAAAATAACCTTAAATCAAAGTAGAGTAAAGAGTCAGACAACACCATTAATGTCAAGTGTCTAACATTCCTCCCCTATCCCCTCCTTTTATCTGCATTTACCTTGGTATATCACCTTTTGTTACATTAAAGGAAGAATAATACAATGATTCTATTAGTTACAGTCTCTAGTTTATGTTGATCGCATCCCTGCCCAATGCCTCCCCATTTTTAACACCTTGCAAGGTTGACATTTGCTTGGTCTCCCTCATAGAAGAACATATTTGTACATTTTATCACAATTGTTGAATACTCTGGATTTCACCAAGTTACACAGTCCCAGTCGTTATCTTTCCTCTTTTCTTCTGGTGTCTCACATGCTCCCAACCTTCCTCTCTCAACCGTATTCATAGTTATCTTTGTTCAGAGTAGTTCCATTGTTGTGCTACCATCTCCCAAAATTGTGTTCCAAACCACGCACTCCTGTCATCTATCACTCTGTAGTGCTCCCTTTAGTATTTCCTGTAGGGTGGGTGTCTTGTTCACAAAGTCTCTCATTGTCTGTTTGTCAGAAAATATTTTGAGCTCTCCCTCATATTTGGAGGACAGCTTTGCTGGATATAGGATTCTTGGTTGGCAGTTTTTCTCTTTCGGTATCTTAAATATATCACACCACTTCCTTCTTGCCTCCATGGTTTCTGCTGAGAGATCTGCACATAGTCTTATTAAGCTTCCTTTGTATGTAATGGACCGCTTTTCTCTTGCTGCTTTCAGGATTCTCTCTTTGTCTTTGACATTTGATAATCTGATTATTAAGTGTCTTGGCGTAGGCCTATTCAGATCTCTTCTGTTTGGAGTACGCTATGCTTCTTGGATCTGTAATTGTATGTCTTTCATAAGAGATGGGAAATTTTCATTAATTATTTCCTCTATTATTGCTTCTGCCCCCTTTCCCTTCTCTTCTCCTTCTGGGACACCAATGATATGTTCATTTTTGTAGTTTGTTTCATCCTTAAGTTCCTGGAGATGTTGCTCATATTTTTTCATTCTTTTCTCCATCTGCTCCTTTGCATGTAGGCTTTCAGGTGTTTTGTTCTCCAGTTGCTGAGTGTTTTCTTCTGCCTCTTGAGATCTGCTGTTGTATGTTTCCATTGTGTCCTTCATCTCTTGTGTTGTGCCTTTCATTTCCGTAGATTCTACTAGTTGTTTTTTTGAACTTTCAATTTTTGCCTTATGTATGCCCAGTGTTTTCTTTACAGCCTCTATCTCTTTTGCAATATCTTCTCTAAACTTTTTGAATTGATTTAGCATTAGTTGTTTAAATTCCTGTATCTCAGTTGAAGTGTACGTTTGTTTGTTCCTTTGACTGGGCCATAACTTTGTTTTTCTTAGTGTAGGTTGTAATTTTCTGTTGTCTAGGCATGGTTTCCTTGGTTATCCAAATCAGGTTTTCCCAGACCAGAACAGGCTCAGGTCCCAGAGGGAAGAAATATTGGTTTCCCTGAGGGTGTGTCTTAGAAAATTGCTCCACCCTGTGATGCCTCAGGTCACTGTGCTTTTCTGCCCAGCAGGTGATACCTGTTAGCCTATAATTCTTGGCTGGTGTGAGGAGGTATGGCCATGTTCCCCCAGGCTCTGGGGTCTGGTTCTGAATGGAAATGGTCCCACCCCTTTCCTCTTAGAGAAGATCAACCCCCTAGGGTGAGTAATTAGCATTTCAATGGTCTCTCTCTCTGCTTGTGCTGTCTCCACCCTTCTCTGAGACACAGCCCTGGAAACTGAAAATGACTGGGGTTTTCTCCACTGAGCCAAAAAATAAACAGATAGTCCCTTTCAGACCTAGTCCAAGGCAACCCTCCGGTTCTCCAAGGTCAGTCGTCACCCAAAGCCTCTGTCTGTTTTTTGGGGATGCGTACCTGTAGTGAGCAGTTCACACTCGCTACTTAAAACTCCAGTTGGAGCTCAGCTGAGCTATATTCGCTTGCTGGGAGAGAGCTTCTCTCTGGCACCACGAGGCTTTGAAGCTCGGGCTATGGGGGAGGGGGTCTCGTGACTTGGATCCGCAGGTTTTACTTACAGATTTTATGCTGTGATCTTGGGCATTCCTCCCAATTCAGGTTGGTGTATGATGTGTGGACGGTCTCGTTTGTCCCCCCGCAGTTATTCTGGATTATTTGCTAGTTGTTTCTGTTTTTTTTTAGCTGTTCCAGGGGGACTACTTAGCTTCTACTCCTTTCTATACCACCATCTTGATCACCCCTCCAATCTGCTCTTGAAACCCTCCTGGGCATTTTTCATTTCAGTTACTGTGTTCTTCAACTCCAGTAGTTCTGTTTAGTTCCTTTTGAAAACTTCTGACTCTTTACTAAGACTCTCATATTGCTATTCATTGTTTTCCTGGTATCCTTTAGTTCTTTCTCTGTATTTTCCTTCATCTCTTTGAGCCTTTTTAAGATCATTTTTTAAAAGGCTTTGTTCAGTAAGTCCTCATTCTGGTCTTCATTGGTGTTTTCTGAACTTTTATCCTCTTCCTTTGGATGGGCCAACATTTCCTGTTTCTCTGTTTGTCTTGTAATCTTTTGTTGCACACTGTACATTTTAATGTTTTAAAATGGCAACTCTGGGATTTATTCCCTAAGGTGTCTGTTTTTTGGTTTTGTAATCAGCTGGTGATATGACAGAGATTTTGCTGAACATCAGCCCTCCTATCAGGAAGGTCTGCCCAAGGGAAGTGTAGTATGTAGGGTTTTCCCTGTCTTTTTGGGCTCTGTCTTGTCCTGGGCCTTTGCTTGTTAGTGTTTTGGAGTTCCCCTGCATGCAGGTGTTTGGTTGTCCCCTCTATATCCCAGGAGACAGACCTCCTTCTCTCAGGTGTTTGGAGCTAGCAGGCCTTTATCCCCGAGTGTCCACCTCTATAGTTTCTCACATTTCTTTCATTGTCTCAAGCTGCTTTTTCTTGGAGGGCAAAACTGGAATGAGGGGTATGATGGAGAGGTCTTTCCCAAGTCACTCTTTCCCAGCCAAAATAGGACCAGGGGCCCACGAAGAGGGCACAAGACCTGCTTCAAAGTGCCCTGGAAAGGGGATCAGGAAGTGTGCCAAGAGCTTCTCTGATGGCTCCTGTGCCAGTTTGAATGTATTATGTCCCCCAAATGCCATTATCTTTGATGTAATCTTGTATGGGCAGACCTACCAGTGTTGATTAGATTGGAATTCTTTGAGTGTTTCCATGGAGATGTGCCCCACCCAACTGTGGGTGATAACTCTGATGAGATATTTCCATGGAGGCGTGGCTCCACCCATTCAGGGTAGGCCTTGATCAGCGGAGCCACATAAATGAGCTGAGGGGCAGAGGGAACGCAGTGCAGTGCAGCTGAGAGTAACACTTTGAAAAGGAGCTATAACCTAGAGGGACACTTTGAAGAAAGCACAGGAGCTGCAGATGAGAGACAGTTTAAAGACGGCCATTGAAAGCAGACTTTTAAGAGAGGACAAACACCCCAAGAGCAATTGAGAGTGACATTTTGAAGAGGAGCTGCGGCCTAGAGAGGAATGTCCTGGGAGAAAGCCATTTTGAAACCAGAACTTGGACAGACGTGTCTTCCCAGCTAACAGAGGTTTTCCGGACACCATTGGCCATACTCCAGTGAAGGTACCCGATTGTTGATGCATTACCTTGGACACTTTATGGAAGACTGTAACTTTGTAACCAGGTAACCCCCCTTTATAAAAGCCAATCCATTTCTGGTGTTTTGCATTCTGGCAGCATTAGCTAACTAGAACAGCTCCCCAAAGCTGAGCTTCCCTGGCCTGCCCCACAAATGCAGCCCTTCAACTAACTATTCCCTGCAGCCCTGAGGAAGCCCTGCATCTTTAAGTTTTCACCACACTGCCCGTTTCCAGGGAGCGTTGAAACAATGACTACCCTCAGAGCCAGGCCCCTAGCAATCTGAATTCACTAATCCAAAGTCCGTGAGCAGTGATCAGCCATGCCCACCCCTGGTTATGGGGAATAGGATTTTTATGTCCCTTTCTGTCACCAGTGAGCAAGCCAGGGGCTGGACCCCATGGTGGACTGCCACAAGAGGGTGTCAGTAGCCAATGCACGGAGAGAGCAATTTATTGTTCTTTAGCAAAGTTTATCAGCCTGTTCCACTTGCTCCTCCCTGGATGCTGTACAGTGTTCTTCTGGCCTCTAGAGTTTCAAAATAGTTGTTTCAGGCAGTACCTGCCTGTTTAATAGTTATTCTGGTGGAAGGACTGAGTCCTGGAGCTCCCTACTCCACCATCTTCCCACTATCCTCCATCTCTTTAATTTTTTGATCTACGTTCTGAGAGATTTCCTCAACATTATTTTCTAACCTTTCCTCTGAAAAGTTATGCTATTGTATATTTTTAAATTTCGAGAACTTCTTTTTCTCCAAGTATTTCTTTTTATAGCCTTCTGGACTTGTTTCACGGATTCAATATCATTTCATCTGACAATATTAGTGTTCTTTTGACTTCTTCTTCTGCTCCCATTGTTTCTGTATCTTTGAGTATTTTCTTTTTCTTGTTAGTATGTCTTTCATGTTGAAGCTTACCCCAAGTATGTGGTGTGGTGTTTGGTAGTGTTTGGCGAGAGAGAGAGAAAGTCAATGCTGCATGTGTATGGTATGGGTGGCATTTGTGAACTGGTGAACCTTCAGCAGAGTCACCATGTGGTGTTTGGGATTGAATTATGTACCCCAGAAAAACATGTTCCTAATCTTAATCCATTCGCATGAGTATGAACTTGTAAATAGGACCTTGTGATGAGGTTATTTTTAGTTAAAGTGTGGCCAACGGAATCAGGTTGTGTCTTAATCCTGTTACTCGTGGCCTTACAGAGAAGGCCACAGAGAGAAGCAGCCAGAAGTCAATGGAACCCAGAAGAGAAGGGAGAAAATATCACCATGTGCATTGCCATTTGATGGAAAAGCCAAGGAACTCCAAAGATTGCTGGCAAGCCAGAAGATATCAACCTGGGGAGGATGCAAGTCTTTAGCCTCTGATACTGTGAGCCAATAAATTCCTGTTGTTATGCCAACCTATTGTATGGTATCTGTTTTAGTAGCCGGAAATCTAAAATTGGTGGAGACCCTTACATTTCACTGAGGCATCACCCAAGGGTTAATATTTATAGGTATTTTTTCCTGGATTGATCTATTTCCCTCAAAAGGAGTTCCTGGAGGAAGACATTTTTTATCTGGGGAATTATAAACCTGGTTCCTAATATTCTGGATTTCAGGGAGAGAAGTTGCTGGGGCATGACCATTTAGTCTGCAGACTTTCCCACAATGCTTTAGATATGGTGCCTCACTCTCCCACGCAGGTGTGCTTGGTGTCCTCTCTTTCAACCCCTCTGGAGAGTAAATCTCTTGTCTTCTGCCTGGGTAGGGAGGGATAGTTGCCTGATTAGGTGGATTGGGGAAGTGAATGGCAATCTAAGGGTTCTTGATAAAGAGTTTCCACCAATCTAGGTGTCCTGGATTTGGTCTTTCCCCATTCGAGTTCATTCCTTTGTTCTTTAATACTACACAAACCTCAGTGTGGCTTCTGGTTTCCAGCAACCATGGTGCTATCTCCTCTCTGCAGTGGTTAAAAGTGCTTCTGACTGTTCCTAATCCTAAAACAAAATAGAGCTGATAATAGCTGTCTAGAAAAATATTATAAAAATTGGATTCCTACTTCAATTCCCACATCAAAATAAATTCCATATGAATTAAAGATTCAAAATTTAAAAAAGAAACCATAAAAGTTCTAGAGACAAATACAGGAGAATTCTAAAATAATCTTGGAGGCAGGAAAGGCTATTCAAAGCATGAAAAAAAAAAAAAAAAAGAAAGAAAAAAACCAGATGCTACACGGGAAAAGATTGATAAACTGATTACATCCAAATTACAGTTGCATGGTGAGAAAAAATAGCATAAACCAAATCATAAAGTAATTGACAAACTGATAAAAATATTTTTTTCCACATAGGAAGGGCTAATTCCCTTAATAACTAAAGAGATTGTATAAGACCTTTTTTGGTGCCCCATTATTGCCATGGCCCCTTCCTTTTCCTGTATTCTCATTGTCTTATATTTGAATGAATATAAGAGGCTTTTAGCTTGACTTGTTTCTAGTGTACTTGCTACCCTTCTTCCTATTCCTCTCCCCTGCAAAAAGGAAATCCATCCTACATAAGTGTTAACACCAGGACCAGGACCTCATCAGCTCAAGTATGTTTGACTGTTACCCACAGATGCTGCTGGTATACAAGAAAAAAGTGTGGGCATGTGTGCATGCATGTGTGCTCAGGGAGTGACAAGGTGGCCTCATGATCTTACATATCCCTGTGCTAGCCTCAGTCCCAGCCTTCCTTCATACTCAGCTGGTCCCTACAACCATTGCCTTCAGGTGCTTTTCCATCACTTCTAACCAATCAGAGACTGGACCATATATAACCCCTATATGTAAACTCCCACAGTTCATAAAAATATTTTTACTCTCTTCTCTGTTTTTGCAGCTCAGCTTTGGCTTAGCATATATGTGTGTGTTAGAGGGATTAGGGAGTTGGGTAAGGGAAAAATAGTAGAGTAGGAGCCCTGGATTTGTATCAGGGTCATGGAGAGTCTAATTCAAGTTTGGTCACTACCTTTGAATTGCTAGTGTCCTGGGGTAATGTACTATACTTCCCAGAATCTCAGTTACTCCATTGCTAAAGGAGGGCTTTAGATCTAATGTTCTCCAGCCCTGTCCCAAGATGCCTTCCCTCTGAGAATATACTTTCCCTTCTTCAAACTCGGATTCAATTCTATCCTTTTAAGGTACCTTCACAATCCTTTCTTCTGCATCCTAATCACACAGATGTGCTATTGATGAGACTGAAATAATCTGTATTTATTTTATAGACATTGTTTGGGTACTTGTGCAGGTACTCTGGGTTTCCCAGCTAATGCTCCTCTTGCTCTAAACATCTGAATGCCTTCTTTGAGGCTATTAATGTTGAGGTCTCTCAGATGACTAAAGCTAATGTTCCAGGAATTTGCCATTTTACTATGGACAGACCCACCACTGCAGGAGTTATAGATTAGTATCCTTGCTAATGGTGACATATATCTGCTGTTCCAACTGCTGCCCTGATTTCTGATTTCTGAAACAGGATTTCTTTGAGTTCTAACCCACAGATGTATCTTGACTTATAGTTTCTGCTGCTTGGCCCTTCTAGGCCCAATTTCCCACCCTGTTATTATGCCTCCTATAGACCTGCTGTGATCTGCAAAAGACCTAGGGAAAACTAGGGGTAATTTTAAGTTCTTAAGTAAGGAATTGGCATGATGAAATCGATGTTTGAGGAAGATAAATGCGGAATTAACATGGAGGCACAGAGACTGAAGTCAGCAAGGTCATCTAAAGAACGTTTACAATCAAGATGTAAATATCAAAGTGTTACCAGACAAAGGTGATGGATTATTTGCCCAAAATGCTCAAATGACCAATTCCTGAGACACCAGGGTTTCAAAAGGAGAAAGAGTGTATTGCTAGGCACGAAGCAGATCAGATGGCCTATTGGCCCAAAAATCCGTCTCCCTGAACTGCAGTAATTCTGATAGTTTTACAGAATCAAAAGATGAACGGACTTTAGGATAATGAGCACGATGGCTCCAGATTATGTAATTAGAGGTGATCTAGTGATTGAGCATGCACAGATCGATTACATGCTTAGTCACATACGTAAGAAAATGGCAGCCTTAATATGATCATGGGTATGAATTTTAGTATTATAATGAAGTATAGGTGGCTTATAGTTTAAAGTCTAAGTGTGGGAGCCCTGGGCCCAGGGCCTTCCCCAAGTGCCTTGAAGATTGCACACAGCAGTTTGCTTGACCTAGGACAGTTAAAGTTTGACCTATCCTCCTTGTAAAATCAGGCCTCAGGTGCTAAATGTAATCTATAACTACCTCCACCCTAAAACTCCCTGAGATACTGTTACCTACAAGACAACCTATAATCCTCCCCTCCTCCCCGCTGATTACAATCAACCCTTCCCTACATTGTAAGACCCCCACTCCTGCCTTATGCTCTCATACCTATTGGACTATTGAGCCAAGTCCTTATAACCAGATTATTCAAACTACCCCCCCAAAAAAGTGTGAAGTATCTTCACGTTGAGCTCTGAACTCTCTGTCATTCAGAGCAGCTCCTGAATCCATTCAGAGAAGTTCCTGAATTCAGGGCAACATGACTCAACTTCCCACCCTGTAGGTAAGCCCCATAATAAAAGCTAATTTCTCAGAATGTGTCTGGTGCTTTCTTTAGTCCTTTGGCTACAAAAGCCCTCTGGGCTGTGACAATTGGTGTGCCAGGCTGGAGACTAAAGAAATCCCAAGCACTGATGACATCAACTTGGGGAAGGGTAAGGGGAAGTCCCTGGGTGGGATACCAGGGTGGCCTGTGACATCTAAGTGGAGAGGAGTGGCTACCCTTCTAGATGAATGGAGTCTACTGAGGGAGTATGGAGATGCACATAATTCCCTGGCTGGACTAATAACCCTCCTGCAACTGGCCACAGGACTACTAGAATTTCATGAGAAAAAGGAAAGCCATCAGGCTGCTGCAGCAGTATCCTGTCCACTCTTGGAGGCTGTGTGTGCAGCAACAAAAAAAGGCCTTAACACCTGATGCAGTAATCTGCCACTTAGAAGAAGAATTGAAGTTAGGGATATGCAGTTGACCCAAGCAGGATTCAAAGATGCTCTGGATAAAAGTTTAGAAACATTGGCATGCCAGTGCACTAGAGTAAGATGGCATAAGCTGCCCAAAGGGCAAGTTAGGCATATCCTAGCTTCCCCTGACTGGAACCCTAAAGTGTGGGACCCTGTTGACTCCTCATCAAAAGATGATGAGCCCCTGTCTGACTGGGAAATTAAAACTAAGGCAAGTAAGCATGTGCGTCCTTGGTCCAACAAAAGGTGACTTCCCCCAGATGTACTGTGATAATATATCAGTATAAATTACCAGGGTCATTTAATAGCCCTGTCTGGCCAATGAAAAAAACTAATAGTACCTGGCAAATGACTGTTAGTTATATTGAACTTAATTTAGTAACTACTTTGTTCGTAGCTGTGTTGAATATAGCTACCTTGTTGCAGGATATGAGTACTTAATTAAGCCAATTTCACTTTGTGTTAAACCTTGCTAAAGCTTATTTGAGTATCTTAGATTCCTCCAGCCAGACTGTGTCCACCTTCATGTGGGAAAACCAACAATGATCATTTGCTGTGTTTCCACAGGATACCTCCACAGTCCCACCATCTGCCATGGACTGGTAGCAAAAGATTTAAAGAAAAGGCACTATAATGATGATGTCATGCTAACCAGTAATTCTTTTCCAGAACTAGGAATTGCTGCTAGCACAGTGGTGACCCACCTTAAAAGTTGAGGATGGGCAATAAAGCAAAGCAAATTACAAGGGCCTGGACATGCCATCAAGTTCGTAGGTATTGTCTGGTTGGGTAAAACTAAGGTTATTCCTTCAGCTGTTCTTAAAATACAAAGTTATCCTACACTGCTAACTCCTAAACAATTAATAGCTTCTCTTGGTGTATTAGGTTATTGAAAAGTGTTTATACTCTACTTAGTACAAATTTTAAAACCTTTGTACACCCTAATTAGAAAAGGAAAAGCCTGGGAATGGGATTTTCCATGGCAGGCTGTGGTTATGAAAGCTAAGCAAACTATCATGCAAGCACAGGTGTGAGGAAGGGTGGACCCCGATATACGCTGTGAATGGATGTGGCCAGTGCCAATATTGGCCTTGGGTGGAGTTTGTGGCAAAGGCAACTGGCTAAATGTGTAACTATGAGATTCTGGTCCCAACCATGGAAGGGCACAGAACTCAGATATAGCCCTTTGGAAAAGCAATTGGGTGCAGCTTATAATGCTCTCTTACAAGTGGAAGGTCTAACTCAAAGGTTCCCAGTGACCTTATGGATGGCTATACCCATACAGGGGTAGTTACAGGAGATTATAAATAAGCCCCATTCAGGGAGTGCTCAGCTAAGCACACTGACAAAATGGAAAGCCTATGTCCTACAATGCTGCATTTTTAACAGCAGCCCTTTGAGTGCAGAGATGCATGAAATTTTAGGGCTGGTCTCCCACGTGGAAGAGCAGCATGCCCCGCCTCCTGTTGATCCTCCTGAAGTGGCTCCTCCCATACCCACCATTGATGTGCAAGGGAGTATACATGACTCTGCATGATATATTGATGGATTGGCACTTGGGCAACATGCTACCTGGATGGCAGTGGCTGTCCACCCAAGTACTGACACCATCTGGTGGGAGACTGGAACTTTGCAAAGCAGCCAGTGGGTTGAGCAGTGGCAGTACAGATGGTAATTGTCCATGAACCAGGAGATACCTTGACTGCCCAGATAATTGAGCCATATATCGAGGTCTAACAGTATGGATGGCCACATGGAACTAGGAGCAATGGAAAGTGGTTGACCATCCCCATGGGAGAAGGAACTCTGGGAAGACATCTGGATGGCCTGCCAGAGATGTAAGGTAACTGCTTTCCATATTTCTGCCCATAATGTTAACTCATTGCCAGGTAATGCAGAAGCAGATGCCCTAGTGAAATTCCACAGCCTAATACCAACGATGCATGAGATGACTGAATGGCTGCATCAGAAAACCAGGCACCAAGGGTACCAGACCCCATGGAAGCCGGTGCAGCAGTTTCAGCTGCCTATCACCTGACCACATTGGCTGAGACCAGATCCCTTTCACCTGATGGCAATAGACTATATTGGCCCCTTCCTCTGTCGAAAGCGGCAAATTATGCCTTCACCACCGTCAATATGGCTACAGGACTGCTGCTGGCTTTCCCAGTGGGCAAGGCCAACTAATGAACTACCATATGTAGCTTAGAAAAATTGAGTGCCTTTTTTCAGGGTCCCCATACATGTGGACAGTGATAGGGGGACCCTGGTTGAGAATCCTAAGCCCGTGGGGTATTATGCCAAAGGTTATTTGCATTCCCCATCTGGGATCCCCATACCTCAGGGAACTGTATGTGTGACTTTGCAACCCCAAATTAACTGTAGATCTGACCCCGAAGGGCTCCCCACAGGGGAAGAAAATACGGCATTTTAAAAACCTCCTCACCTGGAACTCTTCTATTCACTAATGAAAATTCAGCTTATATATTGTTCCTACATGTACTATCAATTCTTGTTAAAAAATTGTATATTACTGTTTCAATAATGCATTAACTAAAGGGTTTTAAGTATTTAGCATTATTCTAAGAAGTTTTAATGTCAGCGGTAATTGTATGCTGTAGAATGTTTGCTTGAAAATGGTTTCCAAAATTATTTTGGTAACTTAAGCATAAGAGGTATAAAGGATGTTTTGTATTAAAAGGAAAAGGAAAGTAGTTTTGTCCTAAATGCTTGTTTCAGAATGAAGAAAAGGAGAAAATGTAGGACAGAAACTGTATGGATATAGCAAGTTGCAGAAAGTTTGTGAAAAGAGAAATTTATTTCTGTGGACAAAGTTAAGAAATGGTGAAAAACTAGATATAGCATAAAGCAGACTGCCTGGTAGTTTTATCCTTTAGCTATTTTAGCCCCAGGTGTACCTGTGCTTTAATTAATATTCAATTTGTGTATATGTACCTGACAACTCACAGACTGTAACACAAGCTCTTAATCACATGCCAGATCATACACAAAATATTGAACATTTATCTGATGATCCTGTGTCTAAATGGTTTAATTCTTTAACTTGTCCATGGTGCCACTTGAATAGGATTACTGTCATATGTACTGGTTTACTCATACTCTGTTGTTCACTGCATTGCTGCTGTAAATTGTGGATGTAATGTCTTTCCTATGGTCAATGCACATTGCTGTGTGGGGCTGGACTGTGGGAGCCCCGGGCCCAGGGCCTTCCCCAAGTGCCTTGAAGACTGCACACAGCAGTTTCCTTGACCTAGGACAGTTAATGTTTGACCTATTCTCCTTGTAAAATCAGGCTTCAGGTGCTAAATGTAATCTATAACTACCTCCTCCCTGAAACTCCCTGAGATTCTGTTATCTACAAGATAATCTATAATCTTTCCCTGCTCCCTGTTGATTACAATCAATCTTTCCCTACGTGGTAAGAGCCCCACTCCCGTGTTATGCTCTCATATCCATTGGACTGTTGAGCCAAGCCCTTATAACCAGCTTATTCAGCTCCCCCCATCAAAGTGCGAAGTGTCTTCACGTTGAGCTCTAAACCCACTGCCATTCAGAGCAGCTCCTGAATCCATTCAGAGAAGCTCCTGAATTCAGTGCAATGTGACTCAACTCCCCACCCTGTAGGTAAGCCCCATAATAAAAGCTCATTTCTCAGAATGTGTCCGTTGCTTTCTTTATTCCTTTGGCTACAAAAGCCCTCTTGGGCCATGACACTAAGCTACTGCACATATCAGGTGGGCCCATTTTAATTAGATCCAGCTTATCCAGCTTATCCAAAGTTATCAAGATAACTTTGGACTTGGGGTGGGTTAGCTTTGGGCTGGCCCAAGACCCTTCATTAATAAACATCAGGGGCTGTCTTTACTGATCCTAAGACTAACATTGAAAAACTAGACAAATGGGTACAAGTGAAAGTTCAGTTACAAGGTTTTTAGAATCACAAGAGCACAGGATAAAGGCTTTACAATCATTATCAGAGATCAAGGCAGTTGAATTACAATTCAGAGATTTCAAGTATTTCCCTCTGTCTATTCTAATATACCAGAAAGTAAAAAGCATTAACTATATAATGATTCAGTAATCAAAATCATCCCTCAAATCCTAACTTCTTGATTACAACAGCACTGTCTTGTCTAATCCTATTTTCTCCCTGTGAGGGGACTGGACAGGAAGCAAATTCATAGTTAGGTGTCTGGCATTTCAAAGGTAGCATTATCATTTGATTGAAAAAATGAAGGTGGTGAAACTAGGACTTGGACTCAAGAACCAAGATGGTAGCTGAGAGGGACAGCAGGGAAGTGAATGAGATGATGAGACAGAAGATGGAACCCTGCAATATTTGGGGCCTGAGTAGAGGGCTGAAGATGGAGATGGATAAACAATGCTGTCAAGAAGCCATGAGTCTGGTTTCCGGGCCAATGAGAGCCAGGGAGAGTAGTGGAGAGAGTTGGGGAGGGCTGAGTTTGGATTCTGTTGCCCACTCCTCAGGTCAGTGTGAACAAACAGAAGTGTCTGGTGCTTAACTGAATGCAAGAGGGTAGCTGCAAATGGAGGGGGCTCTACACATGTGGACCTAATTAACTCAGATACAGGGGTGGGGGTCAGGGTGTGAGTGGAAATGAGCTTCCCAAGCTGGAGAGGATGACCAAAAAAGCAGAAGGTATGGCTGTGCCAGGACAGTCATCATTGGAGCAGAGGGAGGAAGGAGCAGACAAGGATTGTAGGGTGTCTACCTACAGATGGGAGGGATTTAAGCAAAGAAGGAGAGAGGAGCAGCAGAAGGTATAAAAAGTGAAAAAATACCTTGTCATTTAAAGGTAAGCCCTGATGGCTCCTCATTGGATTTCAGTGGCTTAAGGAAGGAGTAGATGAAGAACAAAGGAGCCAGTACATCATGTTTAGTCTTGTCTCTCCAACTAGGTTGAAAGTTGTATGTATTAGGCCATGTCTTGAATGATTGTGCCTGACGGGGCCCAGTGAGTATCTGAACCCATTGATGAATTTGTTGGTTGCCAATGCTAACCCTAGGTGTCCACCAGGGGGCGTGAGAAATCCAGGACTCCACGATGCTCCATTTGGAAAAAGCCAATTGTGACCCCAGGGCTTGTCACCTCTCAGCTCATTTGGCACTCACATCTAGGCCTTTTCTTTTGGCTGGACAGAGAGGGCAGACGTGGGAGCATCTGGCAGCGTGTCCTCCAAACACCCCAGAAGATTCCGAAAACTAATTTGCTTGGGAACGCTGACTTGAGTGATAGGGTGAAGGCACAGTCTGTTCCCAGTCCTGGGAGGACATGGCCGGGGTTAGCAGATACCCGCTCATGCCCAAGAATTCCTTCCTCAATCCCTCCCTTCACCTCCACTAAGAACTCTGACCTTTGTCAACTCAGATCATTTACTCAGGGACCAGCCCAGACCTCAGGCCTCACCAGACCCCTGCTTTGGCCTGGGCTTTGTTCTAGGCACTGATGGTAGAGAGACAAAGACCAAAATCTCTGCTCGCACAGAGTTTACATTCTAGCCAAGCCCTTCCCAATTCTGGCTGCACACTGGAATCACCTGGGGAGCTTTAAAAAGATACAGGTGCCGAGCCCCTCCCCAGAGATGCTGAGCTAATTGTTCTGGGCATAAGTATTTTTAAAAGTTTCCCATGTGATTCTTATGTGCAACAGTATTAAGAACCTCTGGGTCCAAGGCCTTGCTATTCCAAGTGTGGTCCCCTGAGCACCACCCCTTCTGCTCCCCACTCCCTTGCTGAATCAAATCTGAATTTCAACAAGCTCCTCATCCTCAGGTGATCCAGATGCATACTGAAGTTTGAGAAGCATTGATCTACTTAGCATATTGTTTTGCTTCACCCATGCTCATTTCCCTGGCCAGATTCACAACTTCCAATATTTTCTCAAACTATTGGCAGTGGCTTTTAGAACTTTTTGACTGTGACCTCCAGACACAGAACATACACACACACACACAATAAAACAAAAATGTAACAAAACAATATCTTTACTGCCTGTGATGCACTCCATGCATTCAATGGATGTTGCTGGCACATACTATATGTCAGGCATTGTTCTAGGTGCCTGTGATAGTACAGACAAAAACCCCTGTCGTTAATGGAGTTTACATGTGTGTGTGTGTGTGTGGGGGGGTTCATAAAGTTCAAAATAAACCATGACAATGGAGGGCATGTTGGAATATTAATATAATAAAATTTCTTTCAAAAATTATATTTCGCAGAGGGCTCCTGGGGTGCTAGTTATGTTCTGTTTCTCGTTCTGGGTGCTGGATATATTCACTTTGTAATATATATTACATACTTACATATGTAAACATATGTTAGCTTTTGCACTTCTCTGATGTATGCTATGTTTCAATAAAAAGTTCAAAAAATTACATTCTGATATTTTCCATTCTATTAGATTCTCTTTCATTAAGAAAAATACAGCTAGTCAAATTCCAGTAAATTCATTTGACCCCTTACTGGGGTGGTGACAGTAGTTTTAAAAACATGGCTGTATTTTAGAAAACAAAACGAAAAAACCTTCAGCCCAATCACTCTGTGACATGCCCCACTGTTGGTTGAGCACCCCGCTTGCTGGTGGAGTGACCAGGCTGCTTGTCACTCTGAAGTTGTCTTCCTTGCCCTCTGGCTTACCCTACAGTGCAACCATCTCATGGTTGAGGTTCTTACGGGCACCACCAAAAGCCTCCCTCAAGCACCTCGGTCTGCCTCCGCTCAGAACTAGACTTGACAAGTCCTTCTCCTGGCAGAGTCACTGTGCTGTGGGCAGCTCTCCTAAAGTTCCAGATCTGGGAAGAGACTGGCACAGGCACGTTCGAGGGATGGGTTACCCCCACGTGGGGCCACCTCTCAAACCTCCTGAGCCTTATGCTACCAGTCTGTCTCATTTCCTCCATCACGCTGCCAGCTCCCTTGGTGTCTCTCTGGCCATGAGTACCAGAGCCACAGAACCAAGTAGACATGGAGACAGCCTCAGAGACATCTCCCCAGTGCTCACCACGGCGCTGGGGACAGTTGGTGAAGAACAGAACAGGAGAGGGAAGGGAGCCGGAGACCTCTCTCCCTCCAGCCTAAAACTCCAGATAACCCTGCAGTCGGGGTGTGTGAGAGCCATGGATCTGGCTGTTGAGGGAAACTGAAGGGAAGGCAGGTGAATGCGGAACCGGGCTCCCCTAAGAGAATTGCCTAGAAGGACCGACCAGGATGGAGGTGTTTTGACCCCTAGCTTTATTTAATTTGGAGCTTGACTTACCAAATCAGTTGTTTGCATCTATTGACTCCAAAAATGTAGTTAGTCCTGATGCTTCCCGAAGCCAGGCTCCTGGGTTTGAGGTTGCTTTGTTGTGCCTTAGTGGTTCAGAGGACAGACTTTGCAGTCAGAAAACTGTATTTGAATCCTGGCTTCACTACTCCCAGCTCTGTGACCCTGAGCAAGTTCCTTAACGATGTAGAGCCTCAGTTCTATCATCTGTAAAATGAGAATGATATGCGTATATCATTGGGTTGTTGGGGAAGGTGAATGAGAATAAATGCAAAGGGCAGCTCCTTACCCACAGGTCAGCCCCATAAATGTTAGCAATTATCATTACCGACGTAGTGTGAGAGAGGATGGGCAGAGGACTGGTGTTCTCCAGACTTTCTCCCTTGAGGTCAGGCAATAAGGGGGAAGACTTTGGCCTGACTGTGCTCAGAGGTGGGGTTGGGGTCCTGCCTGCCACAGACCCTCCCTTGGTCAAGGTAGGGTGCATTCATCCACATGCTTGGCAGCCTGGGCTCTATGGGGAAGGGCAGCGTGACACACACTGTTACCAAAGAATTTTGCAGAATTTTGTAGAAAGCTGCCCTATCCACCTCGCATGGCAAGGTGCCACCACCGAAAACCACACAGACCAGGCCCTCTTTAAGATATCTGGAATTCATCCCCTTCATGGTGTCCTGCTACCTACCCTCTGGTCATGACCTTTGGACGCAATGCCCGCCACAAAGACTGTAGAAAGAGCCACCCTACTCAGTTCCAATGGAGGAGCACCAGGGGGGAGGTCTCCGATTCTAAGAAGCAATTCTGCTGCTGCTGATTTACCATGTAAAAAAAGTCACTTACACCTGGCCTCAGCTGCTTCATTTCCAAACTAAAGAAGTTGGACTGGAAGGTTTCCAAGGGCACATCCAGTTGTTTGTAGTGTGGGACTCTAATCCCAATGTCTCTGCAGTCCCAGAGGCCTAGGACTGGGTGTCATCCACCCTTTTCCTGGGGCCAATGGAGGGTACTTGGATGAAGGGCAGCTGGTCTCAGGACTGTGGCGTTTCCCACCAGGAAAGAGGAACCCTCCTCTTTCCTGCAGTGCTCGCAGGAAGTGGGGTAAGTGAGAACTCTTACCCCACTTCTCAGAAGAGGAAACTGAAGTAATCTGCACCTCACCTCCCAGGCAAAGAAAGAGAAAATTCAGAGATCTGAGTCCCAATGACAATGCAGCTACAGACCTGATCCTAGCCCAGCGGGAAGCAGCCCTGGGCAGTGGAGCTTAGAATCAAAGGCTCAGGGCCAACTGGCACTGTTATGCCTCTACACCGTCTGTAAAATGGGTACAACATAATTGGTTGACCAAATGGTCTCGATCTGATCTCCCTACCTTCTGCTTCATCTCTCCTACCTATGTCAACACAGGACTGCTCAAGCGGGACGGGTGGGGGGAGGGGGAAGAGAAAGATGGCTGTGTGGGGGGATTGTAAACAGAACCTGGCCCTTTAAGGGGGCGGGCCGATCCCCGCCAGGCCCCGCCCCCCAGGCGGCGCAGGCGCACGCGGGGTGCAGGAACCAGGCGGGAGGGTAGGCGCTCGCTGGCTCGCCGGCCGGCTTGCGGGGCCGCAGCATCTGCAGGGGCCGGCGCGGGGCGCGGCGCCCGAGGGCCGACCTCGACGTCCAGAGGCGGGGGTGGGACCCCACAGCCCTCCACCCCCGGTGGACGGCGCGGAAGGAGCCGGGCGGGGGGTGGTGTGAGCGGGCACGGAGGGCAGCACCATCTGGAGGGGCGGGACCGCGCGGCCTCTGGGGGGCAAGCGAGTGCGCTGGGCCGAGCCAGTGGTCGGCCCCCAGCCGGGCGCTCAGCGGGATCGCGGCGGGCTTAAACCCGCGCTGCCGGAGCAACAGCCGCAGCGGGTCGGGGTGCTCAGCTGGGGCCCGCAGCAGCTCCGCGGGCTGAAGCTCGGCGTGGAGGAGCAAGGGGGGGTGGGTCCGGCGGTGCAGGAGGAGGGCGGGGTGGGCCTGGTGGTGCAGGAACGGGGCGGCCGCGGCCACGAGCCCAGCCTGGGGGTGGTGTGGGGGCCGCCCGACGGCGCGGACTGGAGGCGCCCGCCGTGGTGGACCGGCTCCGCGAGCTGGCCTGTGGTGCAGGAGGAGGGGCTGGGGCCCCGCAAGCAGCACCAGGAGAAGTGGGGAGACAGGCCCGCAGTGCAGGAACGTGGAGAGGCCCGCGCCGGGGTGCAGGAGCGGGGGGAGGGGAGCCCCCGCAAGCTGCTGCAGCAGTCGGAGCAGTTTGCGGACGGCTCCTGGGAACGCAGGGAGAGGCTCGAAAGTTCTGGGGAACCGGGAGACGGGTATTGGGAGAGCTGCGGGCACCTCGGACGGGAGGCGGTGGTCCTGGGAGAGTCACTGACGCGCCCGGAGAGACCGGAGCTGGTGGGGAGAGCCCGGCTCGTGGGGCCCCAAGGTCCTGAGGGGGAGGGGCGCCTGGGGGTGCAGGAAGTAAATTGGCTGCCCGGGGTACAGGAGGGACAGGTGGTGCGGGCTGTCCAGGAAACATACCTGGAGGAGAAGGAGTCCCAGGAGAGAGAGGGGCCCCCGGAGGAGCACAGGATCCGAAGGCGTAGACGGAGGAGGAGGTGGTAACCCGCAAGCTGTCTGCCTTGCACCAGGAAGAGGGGAGCGCAGGATGTAGGGGTGGGGGGAGCACATGAGCGCGGTGAACCTGGAAGAGTTGAGAGCCACTGACCGAAGGCAGGCCTGCAGGATCGTCTTTTGCCATCTCACTCTGGGCATCTTCGAAGCCGCGTCTGCCGGGAGGCAGCAGAAGGCAGCAGGTGAGGAAACACAATTCTGGTCTCAGTTGGACGTTGGTGTGAATGTTTAGAAGCAGGAGACTGATGTTACCTCAGGAGAGGATGGTCTCCAAAACTGCCGATGTACTCTCGCCTGTTTTTCAACCTGGGAAGGGAGGAGGCAGAGCAATTTTCAGTAGCAAGGTAGGACACCACTCCCTTTCCCCCTGTACCAGTAAATGCTAACTGGAGTGATGGGGCATCCTCTTAGAGGCTGGACTGGAGGTGCGACCGTCTGGATGGCTGCCAGGCATGGGCAGAGGGAAGGGAAGGGTAACCCATGGCTGGAGATGTAGGAGAGGGGGTTGCCCTGTCACCTGTCTACTCACGGAGATAGGGTTGCCTCCATGTCACAGCTGAGATGGTGTGATTGGCACAGGTTTCCGCAAGTGATCAAAACATTCCAGAAAAGGGAAGTGGGCAGTGGCATTTAACAGAACTTAGTCTTTATCGTGTAACCCCATTGGCCCCGTGAGCTGAGATGTGAGTGTGGTAGCGGTGGCTGGGACACGAGCCTGACCTGCTCCTGCTACGCCTTCTTATCATAGTTGATTTAATGCTGAGGGCCCTGAGCCAAGGCAGATGGGGAGAGCTGCTGGGGAGGCCTTCTGTCTCCACGTAGGACTTTCGACCCCAACCTAAAGGGATGAGTGGGGAGGGGGTATCTATGCCATCAGACTCTGGGCCTTTTCTGTGGTGTGGGCCCTGACCTCTGTCCCGCCCTGGTCAGCCAGAGCCAGCCCTGAGCCCAGCCTAGAGGTGGGCTAGATTTGGCTTCCTGTTGACTACCTCATGGCCTGGATACCAGGCCCACCCCTCATTCTTGGCCCAGGAGGGCTTGGTGGGCCATCTTATGGGGCTGCTCACCTCTTCTGTGGCACTGTCTGGGTTCTTGTTTCCCTAGCTCTGGGATGGGGGGTGGGGTACATAGTTGCTGCCTGCCTCAGGGCCCTAGCTGGGACCCATCTCTGCCCTCAGCCCAGGTGTGGCTCTGAGTCAGATGGCCCCCACACCCCTACCCCAACCAGCCTGTGTGGGGAGAGTGAGCACTTCCCCTTGGGAGCAGGGGGAGTAGTCATGGCGTCCTAGGCAGGCAATTGCTTGGACCTTGCTGGAGGAGCCGGTTAGCCTGCTCTTCATGCAAACCCAAAGCAAACCTGTCTGTCAGCTTCGTCCCACGCCTGTCATGCTGCCACCCCAAACACTTGTACGCTGGAAGTTCAGCTGCTGTGCCCATGGCCTGGTGCCTGGGCCTTTTGGAATGGCCAAAGTGGTTCTGTCTTCCTGGCTTAAGTGGAGAGACTTGTCTGTTCTAAACACATACACACAGACACACACTTCATCCACTTTTTCCTGGTTGACTTTTTTTAATTTGTGGTAGATGAAGGGATGGAGAAACGCTTTGGCATCAGACAGATCTGGGTTGAGCTCTGGTTTTACTTCGTACTAGCTGTATAATCTCGTTGGTCAAGATAATGTCTCTGGGCCTCAGTTTCTTTGTGAAATGGGGAAATACTGGTACCTATTGCACAGGGCTGTTGTGAGGACTGTTGCATGCAAAGCCCTTGGCACCATGCCTGGCACATGGCAGGTGCTCAGCAGATAATTCCTTTTATTACCATCTCTGGGGCTAGACTCAGAGCTAGGGAAGGCTGTCTCCAAAGCGCCGTGGGCCAGGGCTTTTCCTAGTGTTCTGAGCACAGAGGGGTCAGTCCCTTGTTCCCCAGTCTGGTGCCTACCTCCGTGGGTGTCCTGGCTGGCAGATGTTGGGATGGAGAGGTCAGTGCTCCCAGACCTTGTTCTCTGGCCCCTAAGCCCCTGATTATCTGCCTGCAAGTTTTTGAAGGTACATACACTTTTGTATCTCTTGGGTAAATCTCTAGGACTGGGGTGACTGGATCATATGGTAGGTATACATTTAATATTTTAAGAAACTGCCAGACTTTTCCTAAGTGGTTGTACCATTTTACATACTCACGAGCAGTGTATGGGAGTTCTGGTTGCACCACATTCTTGTCAATACTTGGTAGGGTCAATGTCTTTAATTTTAGACATTCTAATAGGTCTATAGTGGTATCTCATTGTAGTTTTTATTTGCATTTTCCTAATAACTAATGTTGTTGAGCATCTTTTCATGTCCTTATTTGCTATCTGTATGTCTTCTTTGGTGAAGTATCTTCAAATTATTTACTCATTTTTTAATTGAATGGCTTGCTTTTTTATATTAAATTTGAGATGTCTTTATATATTCTGGATACAAGTCTTTTATGAGATATTTGATTTGCAAATGTTTTCTGCTGGCTGTGGCTTGCCTTTTTATTCTCCTAACGGTGCCTTCTGAAGAGCAGAAGTTTTAAATTTTAATGAAGTCCACTTTACCAGTTTGTTCTTTTATGGATTGTGCTTTTGGTGTTGCAGTCTAAGAAATCTTTGCCTAACCCGGAGTCACAACTGTTTTCTCTTATGTTGTCTTCTAGAACAGTTTTGGGTTGTACATTTAGATCTATAATCCATTCTGGGTTACTTTTTGTATATGGTGCGAGTTATGAATTAAAGTTCTTTTTTTTTTTGTTCATGGGCATCCAGTTATTTTAGCACCATTTGTGGAAAAGATTGTTGTTTCTTCACTGAATTGCTTTGTTGAAAATCACTTGTCCATATATGCATGGGTCTGTTTCTGGAATCTATTGTGCTCCATTGATCAATTTGTCTGTCTTTATGCCAATACCATACTGTCTCAAGTACTGTAAGTTTATAGTAAGTCTTAAAATCAGGGTAAGATCTCCAACTTCGTTCTTCCTTTTCAAAATTGGCCAGACTTTTTCTAGGTTTTTTGCATTTCCATATGCTTTTTAGAATCAATTTCTACCAAAATAAAAAAAAATAAAAAAAAAAAGACCTGCAGGGATTTTGGTTGAAATTACATTGAATCTATAGATAAATTTGAGGAGAATTGACAACAATATTGGCTCTTCTTGATCCAAGAGCAAGGTATCTCTCTCTATTGAGGTGTTCATTAATTTCTCTCAGCAGTGATTTGTAGTTTTCAGTTTACAGGTCTTTCACATTTTTGTCAAATATGTCCTTAGGCATTTCATATTTTTTGAGGCTAGTAGAAATATGTTTTTATGGTGGTGTTTTAAAAATTTCCATTTCCAATTGTTGGTCATATTGCTCGTGAATCCTACAACCTTGTTAACTGACTTGTTGCTTCTGGTAGCCTTTCTGTAGCTTCCATTGTATTTTCTGCATAGAACATCATGTCATGTGCTAATAAATACAATTTTGCTTCTTCCTTTGTGATCTTTATTTATGCCTGTTATGTATTTCTTTCTTTCTTTCTTTTTTCTCTCTCTTTTTTGCCTTATGGCAGTGACTAGACCAACTGGTGTAATGTTGAATAGAAGAACAATTGCCCTGGTCCTGATATTTGGGGGAAAACATTCAGTCTTTCACCATTAAGTATGATATTAGCTGTAGAGTTTGATAGTTCTAGTTTTTATATTTAGGTCTTCGATCCATTTTGAGTTGATTTTTGTATATGGTGTGAGGTAGGGGTCCTCCTTTTTTGCAAATGGAGATCCAGTTTGTTGAAGAGACTGTTCTTTCCCAATTGAGTGGTCTCTGCCATCCTGTCAGTAACCAGTTGTCCATAAATTTGAGGATTGATTTCTGGACTCTCAGTTCAATTCCATTGGGCTATATGTCTGTCCTTGTACCAGTACCATGATGTTTTTATTACTGTTGCTTTGTAATAAGTTTTACGATCAGGAAGTATGAGTCCTCCAACTTCATTCTTCCTTTTCAAGATAGCTTTAGCTATTCGGGGCCTCTGAACCTTCCATATAAATTTCATAATTGGTTTTACATTTCTGCAAAGAAGGTTGTTGGAATTTTGATTGGGATTGCATTGATTCTATAAATTGTTTTGGGTAGTATTGATATCTTAGTGATATCTAGTCTTCCAATCCATGAACACGGGATGTCCTTTCATTTATTTAGGTCTTCTTTGATTCCTTTAACAATGTTTTGCAGTTTTCTGTGTACAAATCCTTTACATCCTTGGTTCGATTTATTCCTAGATATTTGATTCTTTAAGTTGCTATAGTAAATAGAATTTTATTCTTGATTTTTTCTTCCAGATGTTCATGGCATGTGTATAGAAATGCTACTAATTTTTGAGTGTTGATCTTCTACCCTGTCACTTTGCTTAATTCGTTTATTAGGTTTAGGAGCTTTGTTGTGGATTTTTCAAGATTTTCTGTATTTGGGATCATGTCATCTGCAAATAGGGAAAGTTTTACTTCTTTCTTTCCAATTTGGATGCCTTTTATTTCTCTTGCTTGCCTAATTGCTCTGGCAAGAACTTCCAGTACAATGTTGAATAAAAGTGGTGAAAGTAGGAATCCTTATCTTCTTCCTGATCTTAGGGGAAAGCTTTCAGTCTTTCATCATTAAGTATGATGTTAGCTGTAGGGTTTTCATATATGCTTTTTATCATGTTGAGTAAGTTTCCTTTTATTCCTAGTGTTCTACGTGCTTTTATCAAGAAAGGGTGCTAGATTTTGTCAGATGCCTTTACTGCATAAATTGAGACAATCGTGTGGGTTTTTTCCTTCATTCTGTTAATGTAGTCTGTTACATTAATTGATTTTCTTATGTTGAACCAACCTTGCATACTGGGGATAAATCCCAGTTGATCATGCTGTATAATTCTTTTAATGTGCTGTTGGATTTGGTTTGATAGTATTTTGTTGAGGATTTTTGCATCTATATTTATAAGCAATATTGGCCTGTAGTTTTCTTGTGGTATCTTTATCTGGCTTTTGTATGAGGATGATGTTGGCCTTGTGGAATGATATAGGTAGTGTTCCCTCCTCTTTAATTTTTTGGAAGAGTTTGAGCAAAATTGGAGTTAAGCCTTCTTGAAATGTTTGGTAGAATTGCCCTGTGAAGCCATCTGCTCCTGGGCTTTTCTTTTTTGGGAGGTTTTAGTTACTGAGTCAGTCTCTTTACTAGTAATGGGTTTATTAAGGTCTTCTGTCTCTTCTTGAGTTAATGTGGGTAGTTTGTGTGTTTCTAAGAATTTGTCCATTTCATCTAGGTTATCTAATTTATTGATAGACAGTTGTTCATAGATTTCCTTTTATAGTCTTTTTTATTTCAGTGGTGTTGGTAGTAATGCCCCCTTTTCATTTCTGATTTTAGTTATTTGTATACTCTCTTTTTTTCCTTATCTGTCTACCTAAATAAAGGGTTGTCAATTTTATTGATCTCTTCCATGACCCAACTTTTGGTTTTGTTGATTCTGTTTTTGGTTTGTTTGTTTGCTTTCTGTTTCATGTATCGCTGCTCAAATATTTGTTATTTCCTTCCTTCTGTTTACTGTGGGTTTAGTTTGCTTGTCTTTTCCAAATTCTTCCAGTTTTGAAGTTAGGTGTCAGGTATGAAGTTTTTCATCTTTTTTATTGTAAGCATTTAGAGCTGTAAATTTTCCTCCTGCACTGCCTTTGCTGCATCCCGTAAGTGTTGGTATGTTATATTTTCATTTTCATTCACCTCAAGATATTTCCTAATTTCACTTCTGATTTCCTCTTTAACCCATTGGTTGTTTAAGAGTGTGTTGTTTAATTTCCATATGTTTGTGAGTTTTCCATTTTTCCCTTTGTTATTGATTTCCAGCTTCATTCTGTTTTGGTCTGAGAATATACATTGTATGATTTCAATATTTTCTAATTCATTGAGACTTTCTTGTGACCCAACCATTGGTCTATCACGGAGAATGATCCATGTGCGCTTGAGAGAAATGTGTATTCTGTTTTTGTTGGGTGAAGTGTTCTATATATGTCTGTTAGCTCTAGCTGGTTTAGACAGTATCATTCAAGTCTTGTACATCCTTACTGATCTTCTGACTACATGTTCTATCTATTGTTGAGAGCGGCATAATGAAGTCTTCTACTGTTAATCTAGAACCATCAGTTTATCCCTTCATATCTGTCAGTATTTGCTTCATATATTTTGGGGCTCTGCTGTTAGGTGAATTTATATTTATAATTGTTACATCTTTCTATTGAATTGACCCCTTTATCAGTATACAATGACCATCTTTGGCCCTCCTAACATTTTTGACTTAAAGTCTATTTTATCTGATATTAGTATAGCTACCCCAGCTTTCTTTTGGTTACTACTTGCATGGTATATTTTTTCCATCCTTTCACTCAGCCTGCTTGTATCTCTGAATTTAAGGTGAGTTTCTTGCAGACAGCATATAGTTGGGTCATAATTTTTTATCCATTCTGCCAACCTCTGCCTTTTGACTGGAGAGTTTTAATCCATTTGCATTTAAAGTCATTACTGATTATACAGGACTTTCTACTGCCATTTTCTATTTAGCCTTGTAAGTCTTATACCTTTTTTTGTCCCTCTCTTCCATTAATACCTACTTTTATATTTATTTGATTTTTTTGTGTGTTGTACCATATTGAGTGCCTTCTCATTTCTATCTGGATATATTTTTCATCTATTTTCTTTGTGGTTACCATTGGGGTTAAAATTTAACACACTAAATATATAATAGTCATATTTTATTTGATACCAACATAACTTCAGTAACATGCACATATACTTTTCCTGTATCCCTCTTTCCACCCACCATTTATTTTTTACTTGTTACTGCTTACATCTTGGTAGATTGTATGTTCAAATAACATAGATTTATCATTACTTTTTATGCATTTGCATTTTAGCACCTGTAGGAAGTAAGAAGTGGGGTTACATACCAAGCAATACACTACAATATAAATACTGGCATTTATAATTACCCAAATGGTTACCTTTACCACAGGTCTTTATTTCTTTTTGCCACTCTGAACCTCTTCTACGTCCTTTCCTTTCAGTCTGAAGAACTCCTTTTAGCTTGCTTATAGGGCAGGTCCCTCAGCTTTTGTTTGTCTGAGAATGTCTTAATCTCTCCCTCATTTTTGAAAGAAGGTCTCACTGGATATAAAACCCTGCTGGCGGTTGTTTTCTTTCAGCATTTTAAATATTGCCACCTACTGCCATCTCGTATCCATGATTTCTGATGAGAAATCAGCCCTCCATCTAATTGGGGCTCCCTTGTACGTACCACATTTGCTCTTCTCTTGCAGCTTTCAGAACTCTCTCATTGTCCTTTGCATTTGACAGTGTGATCAACATATGGCAGGGTGTATTTTTCTTCGTGTTTATCCTGTTTGGTGTTCTCTGGGCTTCTTGGATGTGCACATTCATGCCTTTTAAGTTTGGGATGTTCTTTCTCATTATTTCTTTAAATATTCCTTCTGCCCCTTTCTCCCTTTCTTCCTGTATGTAACATGCCCCCCCTTGCTACTTTTTAAAAAGATTTTCTCTTTATCACTAATTTTGAGCAATTTGATTATGATTTGCCTTGGTGTAGTTTTCTTCATATTCCTTGTGCTTGGGGTTCCCAGAGCTTCTTGGATCTGTGTGTTTATAGTTTCCATCAAATTTGGAAAAAATTCAGCCATTATTTCTTCAATATTTATCTATCCCCAACATTTCTCCTTTCTTCATGTTATATGTATACTAGGCCACTTAAAGTTGTCCCATAGCTCATTCATTCATTTTTTTATTGACTCATTTTTTTAAAAATTTCTCATTTTTCTGTGTGTTTCATTTTGGATAGTTTTCTATTGCTGTTTCTTTAAGTTCACCAAGTTTTCTTCTGTGATCTCTAATATGCTCTCATTGCCATCCAGTGTATATTTTCAGGTCACATTTGTAGTTTTCATTCTAGAAGCTGTATTGGAGTCTTTCAAAACAGTATGTTCTTTGTCGTTAACTTTAGAGCATATGACATATAGTTTATAGTACTGTTTTGCTGCGTTTGGTCTACATGATTCTAATACATGTGTCCATTTTGGGTTGGTTTCAATAGATTTATCTTCTTCTGGGTTGCCTGCCTCTGCACATATGGTAGTGGTTTTTTTTGTTTGTTTGTTTGTTTTTTTTGGGTGCCAGACAGTGTAAAATTTTACCTTGTTCAGTGCTATATATTTTTGTACTACTACAAATATATGAATACTCTTGAGGCTTTTTATTTCTGAGATGCACTTAAGGAACTTGGAAACAAATTCGATCCTTTTCGGTCTTATTTTAAGTTTGTTAGGTGGGACCAGAGCAGTGCTCAATCTAGGGCTAATTATTCCCACTACTGAGGTAAGACCCTTCTGTGTATTCACACCCAGCCTAGCTTTTCCTGTCTGACTGATGGGAACAGGTACTTCCCCAGCCCTGGGTGGCACTGGGCTTGGTTATTTCTAATCCTCTTAGGTTGTTCTTTTCCCCAGCATATACTCTCCTCACATGCATGTGATGATTGGTACCCAGCTGAATATTGAAGGGGGGACCCTTTGCAGATCTCTGAGGTGCTCTTTCCTCTGTGATACTCCTTTCTGCAAACTCGAGCCACAGGTCCTCTCAAGGGAGTCCATTGGCCTCTGACTGGGAGGTTCTCCCTGGGCCGTGGCCTGGAAACTCTCAGCAGTAGGATTCACCTTCTTTGTTTCCTCTCTTAGGTATCTCTTACAGCATTTCCTTCATTGCCTGATGTCTTGTATCTTGAAAACAATTTTGTGTATTTTGTTGATGTTTTTTTTTTGTTTCAGGCAGGAGGATAAATCTGGTCCTTGTTATTCCATCTTGGCCAAAGATGAGGATTTAAGTTCCATTCCCTGTTGCCACCTTTCCCATCTCTCAGTCTACCCACTATAGATGTATCTTATTTTTTCTTCAATCTGTTGTCTTGGGTTTATGTTGTTATGATATAAACTGAAGACATTTCCTTCCCCCCCACAACTTTTTGTTCTCCTTGGAGTTGCTTTTTTTGTGGGCTTAGTTTTCTGTATACTTTTCACTTAGTCAAACTCTCAAGTAGTTGCCTAAATTTCCAAAATGTCCGTTTCAATAGGTATTCTGTCACATTCATCTTTCTGAAGTCTCCTCCAGTCTTGTACCCTGCAGCAGCAGGGACTGGCTGCTCTTTACCACTTAGCCTTCCTCCTGGAGTCTCCCTCCAGCATCCAGGGCTTTCCCCTGGAGGATTGAGGGGGGAGGTCTACGACGCTGGTTGGCCATGTGGACTGTGTGTTGTGACCAGATGGGCCATTTATTGGTAACTTCCAGTGTCTGTATCTTTACCTTCTTGGACTGGTCAGGTCCCCAGAAAAGAAACCTCTCATCTCTTACCAGGAGATGGAGACCTGCTCCGTGTCCTGAGAGCAAGCAGAGAAGGGGACTGGGATCGGCATCTATGCCGCATGCTTTCCTTTAATCCCCTTGTTTGGGATGTGGCACCCCATCCTCAGCTGAGCCTGTTGTGCCACTGTCCAGAGACTTCAGTTGATCCTCTCTAGGGAAATCCCTGGCTTCTGCTGGGATTTTGCCCTTTGACTTAGTGTTGAGGAGGGATTGTGGAGGTCTTATTGCTTCTTAAACAGTTTTTCACTAATCCTCTGCATTGTAGCATTTCCTTTCCATCACCTCTTCTTTTTCCAGAGGTTCTAGGGCTGCTGGTTCCTAGGCCTTTTGAGGATTTGGTGGGGTAAATGATCAAGAACTTCTCCTTAGAGTGTGTGATTTTTCTTAAGCCTGTTGTCAGTTGTCACTGGCCCATTTGCTTTCCACCTTCCAAAGTTTTGTTGTGGTTGTCTCCTCTTTAGGGATGTGTGCCATTTACAAAAAATTTTCTTTTTTATTGTAATTTTGTTCTGAGAAGGAGTGAAATTATATGCATGTGAGCAATCTATCATCTTTTCCTGGAAACTTTTTTCCTTCATTAAACTTCCTCACAGAATCCATGAATTCATCCAGCATTCAGGATACATTTAGAGTCTGGTATGGGATATAAGACCACAACCCCACCCTCCAGAGGCCCACATCATTGAGCCAAGCAGTTCAGTGTATAGTCATATATGGACCGAATCCTGGCTATAAGTCTTACTCTCTGGGTGATCCTGGCCACCTCTTCAGAGCCTCAGTTTCTTCATCTGCAAAATGGGAATTATCTAGAATAGTAAAGAGGGTTTTTAACCCATTAGTGAAGAGAACTTTTTAGTAAAAGGCCTGGTACCTAGTGTCTCTGTAAGGCCCTGACCATGACTTCTGCTCCTTCATATTCCTCCAGACCGCTAACCCAGGCTGAGCACATGGTAGGTATATGGTGAGTGGCTGCAGAGAGGGATGGGGTCTGTCCCTGCAGCAGCCGTGCCTCCTGGGAGCCCCGGGCTCTTCCTGCCTCTGTCTCTGCTTGTCTCCTAATGAGGTGACGGCCCCTCCCTGGGCCCCTGACCATCCCCAGTCCCTGACCTTGGCAAGGCTGCCCAACCTTGTCCAGAAGAGAATCCTCCTGGCCCTGAACGGTTGATCTCCCCCAACTCCTAGTATCCATTCCCCATGACAGCTTCTTGAGTGCCTCAGACCAGGTAAGTCCCTTCTCCTTCCAGGGTCTCAGTTTCCTCATCAGTGAAACGGGTGGGCAGGATACAGTGGGATTTAAGTTGTATATCTTGAAGTCCCTGATCTTTTTCTTACTCCTAGATCTGGACCTTTCCCCTCCTGGGCCCTCCAGCCTACCCTGGGTAGAATGTTCCCAGCTCCTGGGGTTCTGGTGGAGACATGGGTCCAAGGGGATGAGCAGTCCCTTCTGCAGAGTAAATGCTCTGCAGTTCACAGCTCTGGCTTCTCCTTACCATGCTTCCTTTCTCCCCCCACCTCCAGCACCCAACAATAGGCCCCTTCAGTTCTGTGCTCTTGCTGAGGGGGTGGGGTGAGGCCCGAGCCGGCGGACAGGGTGACCAGCTGGGCGGCCTCTACTCGGCCACCGGAAGGGCTCGGGAATGGTGGCTGCTGGGAGCTGGCCTGCCTCCTTCCTCCCGCCCGCCGTCCTCTGTTCCCAGGAGTCACTGCTGGCCTTGGCACTGCGGCAGTGCCTGGGAGGGACGACTGCATTGCAGCCCTGGCACCCCAGTGTATGGCGTGTGTGTGCACTGAGACCCAGACAATGGCAGGAATTTACCTTCTGTGGTACACAAGTGGTGTTTGTGTGGGGGGGAGGGATGCTCCAGGAATGTGTTGGGGCTCTCAGTGTCCTGCCTCTTAGGTGTCAGGGCTGGCATGCCAATCTTTAGCTGGTTGTCTTAGTTTGCCAGGGCCACTATGACAAATACCACAGGCTGGTTGGCTTAAACAACAGGAATTTATTGTTTCCTTTTTGGAAGCTATGAACCCAAAATCAAGGTATCAGCAGGACATGCTTTCTCTGGGAGCCTGCAGCATTCTGGTGGTAGCTTGCCAGCAATCCTTGGTGCTCCTTGACTTGTAAATGCATCCCCTGCCTCCATTGCATGGTGATATATGTCTTCTCTGGCTTCCACTGGTTGTGGCTGAATTTCCTCTGCTTTTAAGGACTTTAGCCATATTATATTAAGGCCCACCCTTGTCCAGTTTGGCCACACTTTAACAGCATATTCAAAGACCCTATTTACAGATGTGTTCACTCCCATAGGACCGGGGATTAGGACTTGAACATGTCTTTTGTGGAGAATGTGATTCAATTTCCAATATTTGGTGGAGATGAAAAAGCTTCAAATGCTTTCAGAACCAGCTTGGTACATATGGGGAGGAATTGAGTTCAGTGTCGGTGTCTGTGTCATGGTGTTTAGTGAGAACCTTTCCTCTCTAAAAGGAACACCTCCTTCTTAGTTGAGGGTTGGAGGGGATGAAGCATCAGAGGGTCCCAGTATCTGGTGTGTCTGCCCCTCCTGCACTCAGCCTTCCCACCCTGTTGCAGCTCTCCTGCCCCCTCCTCTCTCATGGGGAGGCTGGGCTGCCTGACAAACCCGGGCCTCCTTCCCTTTAACCCCTGTGGCATCCTGTACCCTAATTCTCCCACCAGAGTTTTCACAGAGAACGCCCATTCAGGTCTTGCCCTCTGCCTGAGGGACCAGCTGAGTTGTTATGGGGTTGGAAAAAGCTTTGTGAGCGCAAAGTAGCTTGGTGGGTTTTGGACAGAAGTGGCTCTGGTGAGACTGACAGCCCCTCTTCCCCTTGAAGGTGCTGGCTTTTCTGGAGTATAAGTAATGGCGAGGGGCAAAGCCAGGGCTGGTGGACGACAACCAGGCTTATTCCTGGAATCCACTGGGAAAGTAAGGTGGCAGCAGCTTAGGGGAAAAAAGGTAGGCTTCCCTTTCTCCAGTGTCTGTCACCAAGGCTTGATGTCCTTTTCAGCAAAGCTTCTCAACCAGGTTTCTTGCCAGGTTCTGCCTTCAAGGTGACAGATACAAACAGATGGTTACTATACAATGCATAAACCACACAGAGGTGAGTGCAAAGGGCTTCCTTGACAGAATTATGTTTTGATACAAATGTTACAGGAGTATTGGCCCTTTAAGGATTGGCGCATGATGGATAAATTTTTAAATTTTGTTCTTTTGGTTCTTTGCCACATGTAGTATTACATGTTTATACTACTCCTGTTTTCAAATTTCACTTTAACCAAACATCATAGGAGCATGGCAAAAAGAACAATTGGAGGTAAGGAATTGGGGATTTACAGCGGAAATGAGGGGTGTATGCAAGTTCATCTTGTAAACAAAGATGAGGAATGTCACAGACAGATTAAAGAACAAGGTATGTTTAAAGCAGGGCAAGTATTTGATGTGGTTGCGACATAGAGACATTTGAAGGGAGTAGTAAGGGGGAGGTGGAAAAATAGGCAAGGAGTGGATCTTGAAGGGCCTTGTATACCAGTAGAGAGTTTAGCTCTGTAAGTTTCAGAAGGATGTAAGCAGGGGAGGGACATCAGGTCTGTGTTCAGATGATGATCATAACTGGAGATGACTGTGTGCCAGTTGCTGTGCTCAGTGTGTTATTCATTATCTCATTGAATCTTCACAGCAGCCCTAAGAAGCAGGTACTATTTATCTCCTTTTTACAGATGAGGAAACTGAGGCTTAGAGGTTGTCATTTGCCCAAAGTTTGCCCAACTAGAAAGTGACAGAGCTAAGATTTTAGCCCAACTCTGACTCCTGATTCCGAGGTTATTGATGGGAGGAATAATCAGGAGGTAGAAATGACTTTGTGGCCTTCCCAGGTGGAGAGGAAGAGGAAGGAAGAGGACTCATGGCTCGGGGACCAGGGGTGAGGTTTCTAGCCTTGGTGGCTAGTGAGTTTGTGATGTTTTCAGTCAAGATATGGGAGCATGGATTAGCAAGTTTCAAGGAGGTGATGAAGAGCTGAGTTTGAACGAGTTTGTGGTACCTGTGCGGCCTCCTGGGTCTAGAGCTGCAGGAGTGCAGGAATGGAGACAGACTTTTGGGAGTGGCCAGTACATGGTGGTACTTGGAACCCTGGGAGGAGAGGAGGTCACCCCCAGGGAGCGGAGCATTCACAAAGAAGAGAAGGAAGGGCGAGTTCAAAAATCTTAGGAAATACCAACAGTTAAGGAGAAGGTTGAAGAAACTTCAGGGCTGGACTCTAGACCTGTGGGCCCAGCACTGCCAGCAACACAGCCTCAGCCTTGCCTGCCCTCAGGACATCCTCTGGGAGGGAGTGGGCCCCTTGTGTGCTGGAGATGGAGAGGGTGTGGACAGCCATGGTGCATGTCTGAATCACCCCCTTCTTCCTTGGCCCCTGGCCAGCCGCCTCCTCAGACCAGCGTGATGTCAGACCTGGCCTGACCTGGAGGTTGCCCAGTGTATTCCACAGTTCCCTCTGGGATGTGGTTCCAAGAGGACCCAGCCTGGCCTTGTTTCAGAAGCTTGGGTCCTGCGCAGAGAGGGGTGAGTTAAGGGTGACAGGCTTGGTGGGGCTGGATAAAGAAGGCCAGGTAAGGCTCTAGTTGGAGGAGGAGCTGTAAGCAAGTCACCCCTCAACCCCACTGGGCTGTTTTTCATCTTGGGCTTGGAGAAGAGGCAGACAGAGGTGGGAGAGGGCCAGCTTGGAGGTGGGGTTAGCATATATTCCTGAGAATACGGTAGCTTGTTTTGGAAAAATCTCTTGGCCGGAAATTGCATGTCATGTCTGCTCCTCAGTGTGGATTTGTCACTTCACTGATGCTGTTGGGGAGCCTGGGGAGGGGGGAGTTACAATGGAGGTAGGCTGGTTGCCAACCCCTTCCGGCACCCTCTAGCTAGGTGGCATGAAGAGATAAGGGGGCAAGCTGTAGACCAGAGGGGGTTGTACATGTGGGGGTGGATGCCCCAAATCCTAGAGGTAGGTGCACCCTGTGGGTGTGTCACAGCTGGGTAGTATTAGAAGGCAGAGAGAGCAGGAAGGAGGAATGGTTTGGATCAGACCCTGCAACCCACCAAGGGAAGGGACCCACTTTTTCAGCTTTGCTTTCTCCACAGCCCCCTGACTTTGGGTCCTTGAAGCTGCTCTCCAAACCAGTTTCTGCCACACGTGCAGTAAGATGCGGAGGAGCTTCTGCCTAGAATAGACCCAGGCATCCTGGACCTCCTACCTGGCGGGGTCAGTCCCCCACCCCAGGAAGGGGCTGTGTGAGGAATGTGAGCCTTTTGGGAACTCCCCCAGTGCCCTCCCGGGGTCTCTTTCTCAGCCTTGAGGCTGAGTGGGGGGTCTCAGCATCTCCCCCTCATCAGCCTCAGTCTGGAAGGGGTGAAGGTGTCCAGATCTCTGCCCTAAATACCTGGTGCTAAGCAGTCAGTGGATGCTTCAGATGCCAATGGAATGAGAGGGTGTTCGTGTGGTACCTTGGGGCTCTGGGGGCTGGGGGAGGTGCCTCTCTGCAGCGGGGCTTCCTCTGCTGGCAGTAGCCCCACTTCAGTGCTGGGTTCGGGGGATCGCTTGGAGGTGACGCGAGCCCTCGGTGGGTACGGGTTGGAGCAGCTTCTGCAGGGAGCCCAGCACTCGAGTCACTCCTCCGAGGCCACGGAGGTCAGCCCGGGTACCCTGGCCCTGCCCTGCGCCCGCCCCCAGGCACACAGCCTTTGCTGTCTTTTGGGCGTGTGGGGGTGGGCAGGCAGGGAGGTGTCAAGGCCGGACGTAGCTGAGGCACTGGGCCAGGGACGGGCCTCGCCGGGTGAGGGAGGCGTGGTCTCCGCGGGAGCCGGAGTGCGGGGCTGCCGTGAGGGGGCTGCCGCCAGGGTGCGGCCGGGAGCCCGGCAGGGGGCCTTCCAAGTGGAAGCTGGGGCAGGTGGAGGGCTAGGCTTCAGTCCCCTGCATGTCAGGAAGGACGGAACTCAGGAACTCGAGTCAGGACGGAGGTTTCTCTTCGGTGGGCTTCTGGGATGGACCTCCTTATCGTGGAATCTGGGGAAGGGGCGGACCTGATTGGCGGCTGTGGGGGCTCTGGGGTCCTGAGGCGGGCCGAGGGGCCCGGGGGAGCTGTGACTCTGGTCGGCGGAGTGGAGCCCCCAGCACCTGGCTCTCTCTGGGGGTACATTCCGCGGCTCGCACGGCTCGGGGAGACTGGATGGGAGCAGCGCTGCAGAGAGGCCGGCGGCTCGTTTGAATGGAGGCTGGGGTGGGGTTGGGGGAGGGGATGGCCGCAGGCCCAGGCGGAGGAGAGACCGCGACCACCCGGGCTTGGCCAGCGAGTGGCCGGATGTGAGGCTGGAAGGTGAGGAGGTGGGGGTTGGGGAGCAGGGACCGGGGACCTCCTCCCAGGTCGAGGCGCTTTAGCAGCCGCTACCCTCTTTCTAGAGAGGATGCTCGAGGCCCAGCCCCCCAGGACGCAGGGCAGTGACGCTACCGGTGCTGCTGGAGGGGCGGGGGCTGCGGCCGCAGCGGTGTCCGTGCTCTGCTTCCCTCCCTGGCCCTGGCTCCGGCCCCGGGAGTTTCGGCTCCATGGGGGAAAGATCTGCTTACCAGCGCCTGGGCAGGAGCGAGGAGGGCCAGCAGGTAATGGGGAGAGGCTGGATGGATCGCCAGGTGCCGGCCCCATCCCCGTCTACTGTCGGAGCCAGCCCTGCTCTATGGGGACAAGATCCTACAGCTGTGAGGCTGGGTAAAGGGTGGTGTGTGCTGGGGGGAGGGGATGTCAGTGGTGGTGAATCACTGACGTTAGCTTCTGTGTCAGTGTCCACAGGTCCCCAGTGATCTAAAACCTCTGGGACCCAGATAGGCTGCTGGGTGGGCTTTCCCCCACATCCCCCAGGAGGCACTGCCAGGATTTGGGTTTAGAGTCTTTTATGGGTACTAAGTCCTTGTGCTTTGGAAGTTCCCCCATACTGGCCTTTCAAATAGGCACATCCAACCAAATCTGCCTGTTTGCTTTGGAAAATGTGGTCACTCGATTTATGGGGTCACTGTCTCTCCCGTTGGGCACCAAGCACTTTCTCTCCTGGCCGGCAGAGGGCAGTAGCTGACAGGAGAAAGGGAAGCAGGGGCAGGAGGGTTGAGGCAGAAAGCGGGGGTGGTGGTACTCTATTCTCCTGGGCTGGGAGATGAAGTCCTGGACCTGGGCCTGAGCTCTGACCCCCACCCTCCACCCCTGCTTTTCTGCATCTCACAACTTCCCAAGGCTAGATTGCTGGGCAAGCTTCTAAGGTTGGTTTTTATGGCACATACAAGGGAAGGGTCAGGCATTGAATCTGGTGGATTGGGGGCACATCTTTCTGGGGGTAGCTAGATATTCATCTGGCCAGTGTGACCCAGTATACCCCGTCTTGTGGTAGAGGGGGTAGCCCTGCTTAAATTGTCCCCCTGAAGCCAGGCCTCTGATTCTCCTTCAGGGTAGTACCTGGTGGGGGGTAGGCTGTAGGCTTCTCTGAGCTGTGGTCATGGTCTGCCATGGTTTGGGGCAAAGTGAACTCCAGTGTGACCTTGGCTTGACCTCACTTTGTCCATTAGCTCTAACACTGGCCTGCAGATTGGTGATTCACTTGGACTGAGGGGAGGTTGCACCTGGCTGGCTCCACAAGCATTAGGTGGTAGGTGACAGGGGCTGGTTGCTAGAGGTGTTCCCCCACCCCCACCCCCAGACCAAGAAATGGCTGTCCCTTCAGGCACTGCCAAGGAGGTCAAACACTGAGAGAGGCCCTGGAAAGAGAGCCTGGGATGCTGACTCCCCAAACCTCTGCCACTCCAGCTGCCTACCCCACCAGCCAGCTGAGTCCCCCTGGCCAGCTGGACAGGGACAAGAGAGCAGTGTGCAAGAAACAGGGGCTCCCAGGGCAAGGGTGGGGGGTGCTGGGGGAGTCAGAGAGGACTTCCTGCAGCTGTCAGGTGTGTCTGGGGGCCATAGCAAGGAGGGGGGGATGTAAGAGCAGCTGGTGCCCTTTTGAGGAGGGGCAGAAGGATCATTTGTCAGCTCTAGGAACGTGGGGGGCCCATGGAGGCTTGATGGAGTGTCTCCAGGCCTCTTAAGCTGGGATTGTTGTCTCTGTGTGGGGTGACATAGAAGAGCCATCTTACAGCCTGGGTTCCTCCAGCTCTGGGGTGGGGACATTCTAGCAGTGGGTTAGGGGCATGTTTGTTTGTTTGGAGGGGGTTTGGGACTTTGGCTAGCTGGACTGGGGAGGAGGCACCCTGAGTGTTGTAGGCAGCAGACAAGGCCATCCCAGGGGAGGGGGTGGAGAGCCTTCACCCCCACCCCACCCTCTTGGCTGGTCTGCCCCACTCTGGCAGGCTGCCGGCCTCCTATTTCCGTCGGGCACCAGGGTAACAGGGCCACATTAGGGTCTGAGCCAGGAGACGCCCAGCCAAGGCTGGGACTGGGGGAGGGGGAGGGTCTCCCCTGCAGAGTCCAGGGAGGACATTTTAGAGTCCAGGTCCCCAACTCAGGCTGTGTTCTAGCCCCCCTCTGTCCCAGATGAGCCTGTCGGGGGGCCTGCAGCCCTTTTGTACATTGCTGCCCCTTCTTGTACATTGCTGCTCCATTGACATAGCCCCCACTCCCAAATCCCAGGAGTTGTCTGCAACTGTGGGGGCTGGGGTGGAAGCCAGAGACAGGGGGCCTTGTGTATGGGGCGGCAGGGGGGCAGCGCGGGTGGTTGGGAGGAAGAGTCCCCCCGTTCCCGCTGCTCTCTTGGCAGTGATTCAGAAAGGTCCTTTTTCAGCCAGTGTCAGGGCTGCTCGGCTGGGGAGGGAGGGAGGCAGGAGGGAGGACGGGCAGGCGGGTGGGGGAGCCAGGGAGGAGGGCTGGAGCTGTGACCACTGCACTGGAGAGAAGACAGAGAAACGGGACAGAGACTTGGGCTGGAGAAGAGCTAGCCTGCTCCCTGCCAGACCAGCTGTGAAAACTCCACCAGGCTTGCAGCAGAGAAGGGCACCTACCCTGTTCTTCTGCCCCCTTCCCCACCCCCAGTGTGGGATTTGGGGGGCTCCTGGGGCAGACCCCTGGCCAGCTTCCCCTTTGGGCAAGCCTGAAGCGCTGCTCCTCCACTTTCTGGGGCCAGAGCCCCAGGGGACCCATTGGGGTCCAGCTCCGTGGAGATGCCGGCGGCCTGTCGGTTCCCTGGCCTGGAGCTCTCCTTCCCTCTCCTGGCCAGACTGCGGCGACACCTGTACACAGTGAGTAGGGGGCTGGGGGCGGGCGGTGGCTCCTCAGAGCTGGCACTCTGCTGAGGGGCAGAGGGCAGGACTGAGAATGCCCAAGGGACACCTCCAGCCAGGGCTTGTCGGGGGTGGCTTTGGGCCGAGCGGCCTCACCTCTCCGCTGCTGCCTTCTTGCTGGCAAGTCAGAAAAAGTGTGCAGCGGCGCAGGTCAGGTGTGTGCTTGTGCACGCCAGCCACGAGAGCCACATGTGTCAGACACGGGTGCGGAGTCCGTCCTGTCCTGGGGCCAGGCACACGCAGAATTGAAGACCAAGCAGGGTGGGGGCTGCGGGCAGGAGCTGCAGCAGTGCGCTGTGCTTCACAAAGACGCGGTGGGGGAGGGGAGGGGACTTGTCCAGGGTCATCCTGGGCTTAGTGGCGGTAAAGTTATACATGACCTAGGATCCTGAGTCCCTTCTCACTGGGATCCCAGTGTTCTTTCCAGGCTTCCCCCATAAACCCCCACACAGAGCAGCCCTGTGCTGGGGGTTGGGGAGCAGGGGAGGGAGCGTCCTGCTGGCTGAGCGGGCGGACGAGGTTTGCTAGCTGGCGTTGCAGGGGGAGAGCTGGACTTTCTAAGTAGCCTCAGGCGAGGGGCCTCTGGGTCTCCCCCAGCCCTGAGCAGCCAGGGCTCAGCTTTAAGCTGTTCCCAGGGGCTGCCTCCTACCCCAGGGGAGGGCCGGGGTGGGGAGCCTGGAGTCCCTGGACTTTGGGGATGGGGAAGAGGAGGAGGGGGCCCACAGACCTCTTGCCCTGGTGGGGGCTGGGAACCCCTCTTGAGTCTGAACTGTGTAGGGGGTGGGGTCACTGCTTGACTGCCTAGCAGAGTAGTTTTCACAGTGTACCTGTGGGGTTTTCTTCTGGAGAGCAGTGGCACCCACCCTCTAAAACATCACACCCTCTTTTTTTGGTGACATGGTTTTGTTGAGGATAAACAAGTTAATATGTAAGTGCTTAGAACTGTACTTGGCATATAGGATGAGCAGTAGAAGTGCTAGTTGTTTTTATTGTTAACCATTCTTAAATGAAATTGAGATATAACCTGATTACTGTGTGTTGTGTATGTGTGTGTATAGTAAAAAAAAAATCAGTATGATGCCAAATGTGACGTAAAGAAATGCCAGATTGACACCTTTTTATGTATTCTACTTTGTCAGTACTTCGGTATGACTACATGAGGTGTAACAAAGTAGTCAGTTGCTAAGACCTCAGGTAGAACTGCTACAAAGGGGACATCTGCAAAAGCTGACTGAGAAGGGTTTTTAAAATAATACAGGTGGGTTGCAACCTTCAGTGAGGTTTTCCAAAATAGTGAACAGGTTGTGCTATGTTCTGAACAAAGCAAAGTCCTGTTTTCCTCAGTTTCCACACTAGTTCCATTCCAGGAAAACTGCTAAAGTACTTTCTTATTGGTGTGTAAAATAGAATTAGGTTATAGGCTTAGATGATAATAAACGGGCTTTTCCTTTGAATTAATTGAAAGTTGTGTAGGATTTGGGGCCATGTGTGAGACTGCTGTGTTCATTTCCAGATAGTTCTTGTTCCCCACTAAATGACACTCATGCCAACCCCCCCCCCAACATTGTGACAACCTAAAATGCCCCTTAGGGGGTGTGTAGCCCTTGTGAGAGCCATCAGAGTAAAGGGTTGCAGCTTAAAGTTTGAAAACCACCCATCTGCTCCAGCCCCGTTGGTGAAAGAGCCAGGGCTTGAACTGAGGCCTTCTCATTCCCATTTGTCACTCTTTGTACTGCCCTGAACTGCCTGGGAAAGTCTGAACTTCTGGCACTGTGTTGGCAAGACGCTGGGAACTGTGGGGGCAGGAGGCTCACGCCGGGCCCGGGCTGTGAGTGCAGCTTCTCTTAGTATAATGCATGGTGAAAGCTGGGGCAAGGCCACCTCTGCGATGGGGAGGCAGGGGTCGCCTTGCCCCTGCAGGGCAGCTGGCCCTTTCCCTGCTGCCCTCTTCCTCGGAGGGATCGAGCTTGGGTCAGGGACTGGCCTGGTTAAAATGCTCAGCTCTGAGGATAGGGGTGGGCTTGGCATCTGGTGGGCCAGGCTGCTCAGCTTTGAGGGTGCCACTGGCCTCTTTGTGCCAAAGAGAATGCAGCTCGGAGGCTGCTCGCTGGTGGCCCATTGGCTGACTGTGGCTGGCAGAGGTGTTTTGTTCGGTCTGCACACTGTGTGTGTGTGTGTGTGTGTGTGTGTGTGTGTGTATTTCAAACTTGACTTAGTTGACAGCATTGAAAATCAGAAAGATATAATGTTCAGTGAAAACAAGGAACAGAACAAAGGGGATAATATGTAAATATTTGTGTGGAGGGAAAGCAGAGCCTGGAAGGACACATAAAAGACACTGATGGCAGCTGGCTTTGGGCAGGGGCGCTGGGTGGTTGTACAGTAGGGGAGGGAACGAGACTTGAGACCGTAGGCTCCTGTGTGCCTTTTGAATTTTTTACCATGTGCATATGTTACCTTAAAAAAAAAAAAAAAAAAAAAACTAATGGCAAGATTTCATACATAAATCCAGATTTCCATTTCTTGAAAAACGGGGAAGCTTTGATAACGCTGGGCTACAGTCCTCCGGGACAACCACTGTCAGGAGCTGCCTCGTTTAGAGGGTGTCCACAGGCCCACCCAGTACCCGCCTCTCCCTCTTACTGTGTGCCTGCTCTGGCACTGTGGTAGTCCTGTGGAGTGTAGGGTTTGTCCAGGAATGTTAGGCGTTGGGAGGAACCCAGCTTAGTGCTCATCTGGTCCTCCTGAGGTCTTTCCCTGGGGCCCATCAGTTCTGGGGAGCCCATGATGGGTCTCAGGGGATACTGCACCCCCAAAAAATTTTTTATTAAAACTTCATTGGTGAGAATATGTGCATTTTTCTGGAGAGACAACAGCTGTCATCAGATTCTCAAAGGGCTTGTGACCCCAGGCGAGTTTTAAGAACAGATGAGAGAACTGAGCACAGTGATACGTATCTCAGGACACTCGGCTTACAGATTGCAGGGCTTGGGAGAAAAACCACACTCCTGACTCCCAGGCCAGGGCTGTATACCAGCCACCCAATTTCTACCCTTGTTGTTGGCAGGAAGCGGGGAGGTGGGTTCCAGGGTTCAAAATGTGGGTGGGCCTGCAACTCTCAGGGGTAGAGTCCCCTCCAAGCTCCCTGTGTGCCTTGGTCCCTGAGCGCTCTCCCCCTCCCCGCAGAGGCTGGGGAGTAGCAGCATGCAGCCCGAGGAGGGCACCGGCTGGCTCCTGGAGCTGCTGTCCGAGGTGCAGCTACAGCAGTACTTCCTGCGGCTCCGCGACGACCTCAACGTCACCCGCCTGTCCCACTTTGAGTACGTCAAGAATGAGGACCTGGAGAAGATTGGCATGGGCCGGCCTGGTAGGTGGGGACATTGCGCTTGCTTGTCCTCTCCCCACCAACCCTTCATATCCCTTACCCTCAAGACTGTGTGAGGAGCCCTTTCCCGCTTTGTCCTGAGAACTCTTGCTGCCTGTGCCAGAAGCCCCTGAGGTGGGCTGGGAGTAGGTGCACTGAGAACAATTTGTATTTGTAAAGAAGGAAATCTGGCTTGCTTAAAGGTCTGGCAAGTCAGGGTTAACTACAACCCCCTTTTTGTTTGTTTAGACATTTGTAGACCTTGCCTCGATTTCCTTTGTAAGTGTAAAATTGAATCTGTTCTGTTCACTATTCTAAACATAAGGGGTCAATGTCCAGAGATTTGTGTAGAGAAAGGGAGATTACAACTCAGCGTGTTAAATTTCTCTTAGTCTCTTGTCTGTCTCCTTCCCTTTCTCATGCACAAAGATCTGTATAAGTTTAATTCATCTACCTTTGTATTTATTCTAAAAGTAGTGGTTGCAGCACTTAGAAGTCTTTGTAGAATATTAGAAACTTAGTGCATTCATCTGAAAGTAGCTAAATAGGTAATAATGTGCTAAATTAGACACTGACGTTTGTCATTTTTTGGCCTGGATAGTTGGTGCCTGATACAGTCAGCTTAAGAAAATTTTATGGGAGAAAAACTCAAAATTGAGTAAAGTCTATCTATTACCTTATTTTTTCTGAGAGTCAGGCGAAGACCACTACTGTTCAGTTTGGGTGGTTAAACGCCTCCATCCAGTTTGAGAGCCACTGCCTAGGAGTAGAACGTAGCGACCACCTGGTTCACTGAGGCCCCTGGTTGCTTTCCCTGGTGTCACGGTGCTGGGCAGTGTCTAGTGGGGCGCCCACCCCAGGGGTCCGAGGAAGCCTGCAAGATAGGAAGCAGAGTTTCGGGGTGGGAGGGAGCATGGGCTGCCTCGGCAGCACTGGGTTCTCGTCTCTCCCTGCAGGCCAGCGGCGGCTGTGGGAGGCTGTGAAGAGGAGAAAGGCCATGTGCAAGCGCAAGTCTTGGATGAGCAAGGTGAGGGGGCAGGGAGCGGGGTGCTGGGGGAGGCCTTCTCTGATGCCCGTCCTAGGAAACGTCCCCGCATGTCGCGCTGGGTTCCCTCCTCCTGACAGGGTACTTGTAGAGCTGCCTGGCAAGTGCCTGCCTCTGCTGGAAACAGACTGGGGGCGGGAGGGGGGGCAGCCTGTGTGCTTTCTCTACATCCCCTCCCGGTGTCTGGCATTGCTATACATGGAGCTCACAGACAAGTGCACCTTAACTTGAGCCTTTGCCCTGAGTGTCGGGGGCTGCGCCCAGTGTGGGGAGGTGGGGACATGGCTTCCTTCCCCCCCCACCTCTATCCTGTAGAGGATTTCTCTGGTCATCTGGCCCTGTTGACAGCTTTCTTCCCCACAGCCTGCGACCCCCTCCCCCCTTGCCCTAATTTGGAGCTGTGGTGTAGTGAGTCCCAGCTCTGACTCAGTGGAACTTTGCCCATTGTCTGGAAGACAATGAGGGAGGAAGTGAACCAGCCAGGGCCTTCCCTCCCTGCTTCTGGCCTCTGGGCTTGGGAGGGGGAAGGAAACAGGGCAGAACAGCTGGACTGGGATTGGGCAACAGAGATTTCCTGGCTGAGATCCGGGCAAAGGGGCTGCCTCTTGGGATCCTGTGGCCTCTTCTGGGGACACCGTTCTAGCTCTTTGCCCAGGTTTTAAGGAAGAATAAGTGTGTCGGGACTTGCGGATCTGCTACTGACAGGCTTAGGTCCCTCTTCAACTTCAGTCACAGCTTCTGTAAAATGGTGCCGGCCCTACTTGCCGGCTCACCTCACGGAGCTCTGGGGGGGATCCCCCGAGTTGATTGTTGAACCTTGCTTGTAGACATGAGGGATTCCACTTAGTGGGAGGAAGGACAAGGAGGAGAGCCAGAAGAGGCCCTCAGATTTGAAAGACCCCATAACCCATAAAGAGAAGGCTCTGCCAACCTTGGGGGTGGAAGAGGCCAAACTGGGCAGCCTGAAGCCAAAACTCTAGGTGCCTTAGTGGAGGTAGCCAAGCCACACTGACCAGGCCAGTTCTGACCCTCAGGGCCTCCCCCTCCAGTCCCTTGACTTTGGGCCCCCTGTTCCAGCCCAGGCCTCAGAGTCCCCTCCAGTTTCCCTTCATTCTCAGCCCTAAGTTCTGAGTATCCATCTAGAAGCCTAGTTGTCTTCCCAGGTCCTTCCTCAGCAAGAACCAGCTTTGTGTGCACAACACACACACACACACACAGTTGAACCTCAGACTAAAATTATCCTCTCCCCTGGGCAGGATGAAGGGCAGCCGACTCCCCGGGGAGGGTGCAGACAGACAGCGCCAACTGGTCAACCCAGAGCAGGGGCCAGGGCTAAAAATGGACAGGGAGGTGTTTGTGGAGGGTCCTTCAGGCTCCTGCCCCTTCTCCTTGGGTTAGGGGCTGGAGTCTGTGCTGGGCCGGGGGTCCAGGGAGGGGTGGGCAGAAGGACTGGAAGGAGATTCAGACTGTAGCTTCCTCAGGGGCGGATGGTTCCTGGAGCAGCTTTGAGCTATCCCTGACCCCACAGCTGGGTGTGAGGCCACAGCAGCCCCAGGCTGCCTATCTGTCCGTCTGTGTCTGGCACACACCCTGAGGCCACGCTGAGACTGTGGGTTTAGTTTGGGGGTGTGGCCTGGGGGGAGTTTGGGTCCCAGCCAGGCTGCCCCTGGCAGTTTGGCAACACCAGAACCAGTCTGGAAGCCTAGCGGGGTCCACCAGGTAGACTGTGGGGCAGGACCGGGTGACTGGCCCTGGAGCCTCAGGCTCCCGTCTGGCCCCGGCTGCCTTCAAACAGGTGTTCAGTGGAAAGCGGCCGGAGGCCGAGTTCCCTCCTCATCACTCCCAGAGCACCTTCCGAAAGACCTCGCCCACCCCAGGGGGCCCGGCGGGGGAGGGTCCTCTGCAGAGCCTCACCTGCCTCATCGGGGAGAAGGACCTGCGCCTCTTGGAGAAGCTGGGGGATGGCTCCTTCGGCGTGGTGCGCAGGGGCGAGTGGGACGCCCCCTCGGGGAAGACGGTGAGCCCCCTCGTCCTGTGGGCAGGGCGGAGGGAGGGCCCCCAAGAGCTGTGTCGGGCCCTCTCCACCCTGGGAGGCAGGGCTGCCCTCTGCTGGATTTAAATGGGATGGGGGCAGGTTCACAGGGTGCTCAGATTTAACTGGATGTCTCCTTTTTTGCAATTACAAAGGTAGTATAATCATTGGAAAAATTTGGAAACTACTTGAATTAAAAAAAAGTGCAAATCACCTGTAATCCCACCACTTTAACATTTCTGCCCTTTTTTTCCCAGTTATTTTGTTGAGTTTAATTAAGATCATACCCTGGATATATATAACTTTCTAAATCTTACCCTTTTCTCTTGGCACTATGTTTTTAAATTTTTCCTCTGAGGAATAACTTACGTGCAATGAAGAGTACAATTCTGAAGTGTACATATGGCTCCATGAAAACTTACTTGTGTACAGACCCAGGTACCCACTACCCAGATCAAGACACAGAGCATTTCCCTCGGCCCAGGAACCCCCACCCCCCATGGCCTCTTCCAGGCAGTATCCCCATCATCCAAGAAAAACCACTCTTCTAACTCTGATCAGCATAGATTAGTTTTCTGGCATTAAATTTAAAGCATTTTAATTCTCTATGAAAATTGTTTTTAATATTCCATTTTATGATAATATTTAATACCTCATCATCCTATTGCTCCTCTCTTACCTTACTGTTGATAATTAGCCTGGGGAGTCCCCTGCAAAGGGGAGGCTCAGCTGACAGCCCTGGGGTCAGCCAGCTGCCTCCCCCACCCAGGCTGCATGCACACCTGGGCCCTTCAAAATGGGCATATCTGAGGCGGAGATGGTTGCGCCAGCTGGGGAGGAGGAGCAGGTCGGCTCAGAGTGGCCGGGGACGGGGCATGTTGTGACTCTGGCACTCGCCACTCTGGGCAGGTGAGTGTGGCTGTGAAGTGCCTGAAGCCCGATGTGCTGAGCCAGCCAGAGGCCATGGATGACTTCATCCGGGAGGTCAATGCCATGCACTCACTGGACCACCGCAACCTCATCCGCCTCTATGGGGTGGTGCTCACGCCACCCATGAAGATGGTGAGGGCTGCTGGGTGTGGGGGATGTGTCGGGGGCCATGGTCTCAGGGCCCCCAGGTCTGCCCCTCCTCCTGCCTGTGCTCACGTCCTCCATCCTGAAACAAGTCAGAGCCCCCGGATCCTGCTCTGGTCTTCCATCCTGGCTGTGTCTGCCAGAGCCCAGGTCCCGCTCTGGATTTTGCTTGTGCTCATAGGCAGAGAGTCGTACCCATTGGAGGGGCTGGCCCTTGAGTGTAGTTTTTGGAATTTTAGCCTGAGCCTCTCTGGGCTGCTTCTCCTTGGGCTTTGGTTTCCCTCTCTGACAGGAGGGAGAGGCCTGGGAAGCTGTAGGATTCCTGGAGGAAGGGACATGGAACATGGCTCTGGCCAGCCTCCAGGAAGGAATGGGCACCGGGCATGGGGAGCTGAGGGAGGGCTGGGGCTGATCCAGGCTTATTCCTCCCACTTCCACCGTGGCCTCAGGTGACAGAGCTGGCGCCTCTGGGCTCGTTGTTGGACCGGCTTCGCAAGCACCAGGGCCACTTCCTCCTGGGGACGCTGAGCCGCTACGCTGTGCAGGTGGCCGAGGGCATGGGCTACCTGGAGTCCAAGCGCTTTATTCACCGCGACCTGGCCGCCCGCAATCTGTTGCTGGCCACCCGGGACCTGGTCAAGATTGGGGACTTCGGGCTGATGCGAGCACTGCCCCAGAACGATGACCACTATGTCATGCAGGAGCATCGCAAGGTGCCCTTTGCCTGGTGAGGGGCAGGTGCTGCCGGCTCACGGGGTCTGGACCCTGCCCTGGTCACAGCAGACCTGGGCCTCAGAGCTCCTGGGACCTTTTGTACCCACTACATCTCCTGGCTCGTCCTGGGCCTGCCCACGCCTGTGCTGGGTCTGAGGTGCCCTTCTTGTGCCCCATCCATTCTCCTACCCACCCAGGGAATCTCGAGGCCCCTGTACCAGCGACTGGAGCACTGGGAGGCGCAGGGATAAGTGCCATGGCAACTCCTCAGGGGGCGCGTTGCTCAGTGGAGTATTAGGAAAGACTTCCTGGAGGACTTGGTATGGATGCTAAAACCTGAAAGATGAAGGACAGATAGCCAGACAAAGACTGGTCGGTAAGCGTGTTTCAGGCAGAGCTAGCAGCAGGCAGGGCCAGTCCACACAGCCTTGTAGACTGTCGGGGCTGCTCACCTGAGCCCCGGGGAGCGCCCCAGCCCTCTCTGGCTCCTGCCCGGGCTTCTCCTGTGCTGAGACCATCATGGTCCTCTATTACCACTGACCAGAGTGTGGGCTCCCTGTTTTGGAGTCAGAAGGGTTGGTCCAGTTCTGCTTGCCAAAGCTGTGGCTGTGGGACACCCCGATAGTCAAGGATGTGTGATCATCTGGTTAGTCAATACCTGGGGTGACCATACATCCCAGACACTGCCTGTTAGCTTTTAGTGATTAACACTACCGCTTTTCATACTCACATCCTGGTTTGGATGGTAAATTATTAAACCATCTATTTTATGAGTCCCTTAAAATAATGCTGGGAAGTGGACAGGGTATAGTCAGTTTGATGCATGGAGAGATAGAGGCTTAAAGGTCTTGAGGGACTGTCCCTGCGTCCCTCTTCCTCTGGGTGGCAGGGCCAGCTCTTGAGGCACACGAGAGATCCTTGGATTCAATGTCCAGGGCACCTTCCTACCTGTTCTGCACTCCAGCCCCTCGAGAAGACCCCTTTTCCAGCTTCACTGCAGTGGCATTTTCCTTCACCTGGGGAGTATGGCGGTGTTTGGGTGAAGCCAGAGTGGTTGTTTCCATCCATTTTGGTTCTTCCCCAGGCCCTGTCCAAATTTCCCTCCCACACCTTCCTGTAGAAATGATCCAAATCCCAGGATCCTGCCTAAAAGCTGGAAGCTGTCATCTTCCCACCACCCCCGACTAGAAAACAGCCTGAGCCCTTGTTCCCCCACCCCCACCCTACCCACGCCCACCCTGCAGCCTCCTGACCTTCTTTTCCCTGCTTCCCCAAGCCTGGGAAACTTCACCCTCCTCTTGTCACCCCGGGCTGCATTTGAATAAAAGACCTGGGTAGGGATGACTTGCTCCCCGCCTGTGCACCCCTGAGGTCAAGACGTCCCTCCATGGCCTCTGTGACTGCGGTGGGGCCTGGCGTGTGGTGGGGGCAACAGCACATGCTTGTCAAAGGAATATTTCTGTCCATCGGGGCCGATGCAGGTGGGGGTGCTCTGGGTACTCTGAGGAGCCTTCTGTCTGATCCCTGCCTCTGCCAGGTGTGCCCCGGAGAGCCTGAAAACACGCACCTTCTCCCATGCCAGTGACACTTGGATGTTTGGGGTGACGCTGTGGGAGATGTTCACCTATGGCCAGGAGCCCTGGATTGGCCTCAATGGCAGCCAGGTGAGGGGCGGGGGGCTTGCCCCACCGCGGGGTGGCCCCTGGCTCCCAGCTTGGCCTTGTTGGAGTTGGCCCTTACCTGATGGACGCCCTCCCCACCCCTTTGCCTGCGTGACCTCTCAGGGACTGCCCCAGTGGGTCAAGGAGGGAAGAGTTGGGTTTGCTCTCATTCTCCAGGTCTTGCAGTATGCATCTGTTTCTGCGGCTTAGACCTGGGAGTCAGGGTTGGAGGCCCTGGGGACGGGGCCTTCCCCGGAGGGCAGGCCTCTTCCCCGGAGGGCATGCCTGGCAGCCAGCAGCTGCAGTCCTGAGGCAAGCTGGATGGAAAGTGGGCTGTGAAGAGCTTGGGTGTGCTCTTGTTCTCAGACTCTGCACCCCCTGCCCCACTTCCAGATCCTGCATAAGATCGACAAGGAGGGGGAGCGCCTGCCCCGGCCCGAGGACTGCCCCCAGGACATCTACAATGTCATGGTCCAGTGCTGGGCTCACAAACCAGAGGACAGACCCACCTTTGTGGCCCTGCGGGACTTCCTGCTGGAGGTGAGGGGCAGGTGTGCCCATGGGGGTGGGGCTGTCCCAGCGGGGGGGTGGCTTGCATCCGTGCTGGCTGCACAGGGCTCCATCCCCTCCCTGGGTGGGAAGTGACCCGTTGTGCCTACAGGCCCAGCCCACGGACATGCGGGCCCTTCAGGACTTTGAGGAACCAGACAAGCTGCACATCCAAGTGAATGATGTCATCACAGTCATCGAGGGAAGGTAGGCATTGTAGGGCTGGACCTGCTCTGGAATGCCTTGAGGGGCACAGGGAGGACGGGGCCATGGGGCAGAGGTCTTTTTTGCCTCCAGGGTTCCCATGGCAACAGACAGGGATGGCTCCTGGGCTGGAGCCCTGCAGCCTGAGGGCAGGACAGGCCTGGGGCAGGCTCCTTCCTGGGTGCTGGGGTTTGTTACACAGACACCGCTGCTCTGAGGGGAGTTTTCTCTGCCTAACCCTGCCTCCTCCATTACCCCGTTCCCACTCAGCTCTGGCTCTGGCCCTGTGGGTAAAGGGCCAAACTGCCATTAGCGTGAGGAATAGGAGACGGCTCAGCCATGACGTTCCCCTCTGACCTTGCCTGCCCTTCCCTCCCTGCCTCTTCGCAGCACCCCTTTCTGCTCCCCACCTGGGTGCCTTTGAGTACCCGGAAGCAGCCTGGTCCCTGCCCACCCACCCTTCAGCTTTCCATCCTTCCATCCTTCCCACCAAGCCTCCTCCATTGCTCCTTCCTGGCCTTCCCATCTGCCTCCCGCGACCCCCTGCCCAGACCCCACACCCTCACCCCTTTCTTCCTGGTCTCCCCTGCAGGGCCCTCTCTGTTCCTGATCCCGGTGGTGGCGTCCGCCTCGCCCCCTCCCACCCACCTCTTGCACGCATGTGCGCGTGTGCACACACACATGTGTCTTAGCCTGCAGGCGGCCTCTCCTGAGTCACTGGCTCCTGCTGCAGCCCCCGCAGTTCAAGCCCTGGAGGCCCCGCCCTCCTCTCACCCCACTTTCTGTTATCTGATCCCCAGGGTGTGTGAGGAACTGGTTGGGGCAGGGACTGGTTTGAGGTGTCTTTTGGGGTAGAGAGGAGCATTGAGGACGAGGAAGAAGAGAGGTAGAGGAAATTCCCTGTGCTCCCCGGGTCCTCTGACCCAGAGCCTGGAAGGACTGGGGGAGGGGGCTGCATCCCACCAAGCCTTTTCTACCTGGACTTTGGCTTTGGGGCCCAGGGGGCCTGCCCTACCGCCTCACAGGAGGGTTGGTGAGAGAGGAGAGCCTCTGGGTCTGAGAGTGATAGGGTGACCCCCCAACCCAGGCCGGTGACGTAGGAACGTGGCCTGAACCTGCTGTGGCTCTAGTACCTCTTCCCGAGGCCAGGGCTCCCCTCACCTTTGGGCCTGAGTACCTGGAGCAAGAACGACATGCCAGCAGATTGCAGGAGAGTGTGGTTAGAGCTTCTAGGAGAGGCACCTGGGGGGACAGGAAGGAACAATCTGTGGGTTTGGAGCTGAAGGTCCAAGGAAGGGGCTGTGGGCATTGGCAGTCTGAGGGGGTCCAAGAGAGCAAGATACACAGTAATAGAAACTTGAAGGATAGGGGCGCTCAGTGGTGGTGCATGGCGGTGTTGTAAGCCAGAAGTCTGGACCTCCAATCAAGGTGGCTTCTTCCTGGCCCACAGTGAGCCTCAGCCGTTCCCAACTCCGGAAGAACTTGACCTGTCCTCGGCTCCCCTAGTCCCCAAAGCTTTACTGCCCCACCCCCATTTCTTGCTCCCAGTGGGAGCCCGTGTGCCGGGCCCAGTGTCCCTGAGGGGGTGACTCAGGCACTTCATGTGTGTCTGGAGCTGATGCCCCGGGTCACTGCCAGAGCGAGGCGGGCAGCGGGCGGGGGTCAGGGAGTGCCCCTCCCAGGAGGTCGTCGTGGGCGCACCCTGCCCCGCCCTTCTGCCCCAGGCTCCCGTGGGCCCCAGCTGCTGGCTCTGCCACCGCCTGCTGACAGTGTGGGCTCCCTGGCTCCTCCTTGGGGGCCCCGAGCCCTGACTTGGAGCGCAGCGGCTGCCCTTGGTCCCAGAGCGGCCCAGGAGGTGGGAGGTGAGGGGCAAGCGGCCACGACAGCCGGTGAGGCTTTGGGAGTGGGCCTGTGTGTCGGTGGCACGGAGCTTTAACGCTTCCCCCTTTTTTCCTCTGTCCCCGAATACCTCGGTGTTTGTTTGCTGAGTCTCCATGTCTCCGGGTGGATGGGCTTTCTGTTTGTGTGTGTGTCTCTTTGGGTCTGGATTTCTATAGCTGTGTGTCTGTTTCCTTCTCCCTCTTAGCCTGGTTCTCAGCTCTCCCCATATCATGTTCTGTTCAGCCTTGGATCCCTTCTTGTTGAATCTGTCTCCAATACTTCTGTTTTCCTAGACCGGAGTCCAGGACACTGCTTTCCTCGGCTCTGACTGAGTCTGTGGGCACAGTGCTGCTCCAGGTCCCAGGCAGTGGGCAGAGAGAAGACACCTCGATGCTTTGTGAGCTGAGCTTGTGAGGCTGTCTAGGCTCTCGGGGACAAATGGAAGACTTTTTTTCCCCAGGAATCTGAGTTGTCCCTTGAGGCCAGGGGCTGTTTGAGACCCCCAGAGGGAAGGTGGCATGGTATTTTGAGCACAATTTGTAAGTAACATTTGCTCAGCCTTTCCTGGTCCACCTTAGGCCAGGACTGGGACAAGGTGCTAAGATTTCCAGAGACTGGTCTCCCGCAGAGCTGAGTAGCCTTAGGCAGTTCTCAGCTTGATCCTGGGTTTCCCATTTTGCAGAAGCTTCCTTTTATCTTGTCTGTCATCCCAGGATGCCAGGGTGGGGAAGGCTGAGGGCAGCAGGAAATAGAACTTTCAGGCTGGCAGTGCTGGGCCCTTTTCTTATTCCTGCAAGGACCTCCTGTCTGTGTTTGCATCAGTAACTCAGGGATTCTGGCTTGTTGGTGGAGAGGGAGACGAGAGCAGGCAGGGGGAGAAGAGCTGGCTTCAGTCCTGTCTGGGCTGCTGGCACCTCAGCCCTTGAGCCTCAAAGAGGGGAGATGGGCAGTGAGATGGAGCGTGGGCAACCTTGGGCGTTAGGTTTGAGCCTCATTGCGGGGACTGCTGCTTCTGCGTGTGCTTGAGAGCAGTTCCTGGGGTCTCTGTTCCTTTTACATTCTCTGCATTCTGGCTCCCCCTCTCATGGTGAGAAGCATGTTTTTGAAAAGTGGTGCCAGGCTTGACCACACCTGCAATAAAGGGGGGTGGGCTTGGTGTCCTCCTACCCCCAGAGGTGGCTCCAGAAAGAAGCCTCTTGAGGCATTGTCTGTTACCAAGGTTGTTGTAGAGAGAAGGGAAAAGGGTGCAAAAGTGACCTCCTACCAGACCCCCCTTGCTCAGGGGCCGTGTGTCTGGGAGAATGCAAAGAAGGCTTGGCCCTGGTGGACCTGGCCGTGGAGGCGAATCCATTCAACTTGACGTAGCGCTTCCCCCAAGGGCACTAGCTCCTCTGGGGAGGTGTGGAGAGCAGGGCCCACTGTCAGGCCCTGGGTGGGTGTCTGGGACAGGAGGGGAGGGGCTGCCTGGTGGAGGGGCCTGTGGAGCCCAGGGAGATGAAGAGGGGAGCATCAGCAATGGGTTCCTCCCCACTGTGGCCTTCTTGGGGGGGATACTTGACCTCAGCAGGCCCTGTGTGCGCCCTGGGCTGCCGCTTCTCTCTGGAATGGTCCTATTTTTGGTTGGGCTTTGTCCCTCCTGGGGCGTTGTCCTCTCTTCTTCCTTCCTTCCCTGCCCTTCCCACCCTGAGGGCAGGGTGGTAATCACAGGGTGGCCGTGTCTGGTGGTGGGGTCCTGCCCACGGCCTTGCCACAGGGAGGCAGGGCTCCCACCCCTCCCCAGCCCCACCTCTCGTTCCCGAGGACTGCTGGGCGCAGGGGGTTTGGCTTTTGGTCTTAGGGAACAGGCTGCTTTGGAGGGCACTCTGCCCCAGCGGGGCCACGTCACCTGCGACGTGGTGGGCCCAGGTTTGGGGGCATCCCTGCCGCCTCCATTCTCCAACACCTCCCCAGCACCTCCCCGAACGGCTGCCTTTCAGAGGTGGTCTCTAATTATTCCTCCAGCTCTGGGACAAGTTGAAGTAGGGGTTGGGAGTGACAATGGTGTGGGGAGCTCATGTCCCATGTGTCCACTCCTGCAGCATGTAGCTGTTGTCACATCTTCTTTAGACCATATTCTGCTCACATCCATCAGGTGTGAGTGTTTCCAGTGGCATGCCCAGGAGCCTCACAGCCTGCAGAGCTTTATGGCATTGGATGTGTCCAAGGCGGGGCTCTGCTCTTACTCACCTGTCCCCCACCCCCGTCCTATCAAATAGGGTTCACATTTGAGGCCAGAGTGAGGGGCTGACCATCCTGCAGTCCAGCCACACTGGGAGTAGCAGGCTCCCTTCTGGAGGATAGAGGGGTAAGGGTGGGCCTGCTGGAAAGCACTGGAGAGAGGGAGACTGGTGAAGAGAGGGCTTGGGTTGCCCCAGAGTTTCCTAACACTCGAAGGTCTGAATGCAGGAAACCGCTATTAGTTGGAGGGCTTGGCCCAAAGCCCAGGGCTAAGGCCCTTGGTGCTCCATTGGGTCCCCGCATCTCTTACAGCTTCTGGGACTGGGCCCGAGAGTGAAGGCAGGTCCTGCGCCCAGGAGGTTGGGGGTCCTGGCCTTGCAGGGGAATGGGAGGCCTGGTGGTGTTGAGAAGGGCGCTGGGTTTGCAGTCAAAATAATGGGGTTTGAACCTTGGATCTGCTCTGGTCTTTTTGTTAACCGTAAGCAAGTCCTGTCATTTGTTTGAACCTGTTTCCTTATTTGTAAACTGCGGGAAAAACCATCTGACTCACGTAGCTAGCTCAGAGTAAGGCTGTTTGCAAACAGCAGGACACTGTTCTGAGGGAGTGGCAGGTCACGGTGCTACGGGGAGGAGGCTGACGGCAGAGCCCCTGGTCCTGGGGCCTTGGCCCTTGCCTTCCCCTTCTGCTGAGGGGGGTGGTCTCGTGTGTAAAGGGTCCTGCTCCCTGGGGCTGTGCCCCCACACCCTGGTGTTCACGGTGCCGTCTCTGTCGGGCAGGGCTGAGAATTACTGGTGGCGTGGGCAGAACACGCGGACGCTGTGTGTGGGGCCCTTCCCGCGCAACGTGGTGACCTCTGTGGCCGGCCTGTCAGCCCAGGACATCAGCCAGCCCCTGCAGAACAGCTTCATCCACACGGGCCATGGTGACAGCAACCCCCGCCACTGCTGGGGCTTCCCCGACAAGATCGACGAGTGAGTACCTGGCCAGGTCCCCTGGTGGAGGAGGAGCTCGTCCTGACTGGCTTCAAAGCTCTCACACACACACACTCCAGCCTCCTCCTGCCCCAAGCCGAGGTGGACACAGACCCCCACCACACACACACACACACACACACGCACGCACATGTGATTCTCCACTTCCCAGGCTGCTCTCCCTCTCTGGCTACCAGCCTCAGAGGCACAGGTGGCACAGTCCTCCCAGGCCACAGACGCCGAGCCCTCCGGGGCCCTTGCTCCCATGTGACCGTTCTCCCCAACAAGGGGCAGCTTTGGTTCTTTTCTCCCCGTTTCTCATGCTGTTGTGTTTTTCTGCTGTCTTCATTTGAGTCGTACGCCTCTCCCAGTGTGCTCCCTGCTCTAGTGTGGTTGGACAGGGTGGGTTATTGGTGCTTGCAGCGGGAGGAGGTGGCGGGGAACTCCCTGGCAGGCAGCATCAGCGCTTTTGCTCTGGAAGAGAGGTCTCTAGGTATCGGTGACCGATGAATAAGCACAGGCGCCTCTGTTTTCTCTTTCTTGCTTGTCCTTCAGTGCCCGCCTGTATGTTCCCCGCCTCACCATGGTGCCCCAGCCCCACACTCATCTCATGTCTTCCCTCTCCCCTTGGCTTCCATTCCTGAAGCCCGCGTGCTAGAACAGGATGTGGAGGCAGCGTGGGGTGAGAGGTGTCGGTGCCAGGCGGGGGGGCCTCAAGTTGGGTGCTGGTTTTCAGGGCTGGGGGTGGGAGGTGGCTGGGCCCTCCTTCATGGGCTTCCGGCTCCCTCTTTCCCCTGGCACTTCCCCTGCTGTCCGTTCCAGAGTCTCGGAGTTGTGTGCCTGCCGGGCCAGGCCCAGGGTGGGAGTGAGTTTGAGTTCCCCAGAGCCAGGGGCCCCTGTGAGCGAACTCCCTGCAGCAAAGCTTCAGAGTGGGTATGTTAGGTCCCAGCTTGGCCACCTCTCCCTCCCGCGTATCACCCCACAGAGCCCACTCTTTGTACCCGGGCAGGAGGCTTGTAGTCTCCTTTCAGTAAAAGGATGAGGTCACCGGGGAGCATCTGGGAAGGACACAGAGAAGAATTAGTCACTTCCTGGATGCCCCTCCCCAGGGAGCATCCAGGCAGCTCCTCAAGCCTGGGGGTCCTGGAGGAGGGCTCCCACTGCACCTGCCTCTTGGGGCAGAAATGGACGTCAGAAGAGGTCAGCAGGAGAAAGGACTGCCAGAGGATGGAGTGGGAGGGCCTGTGTCTCTCGCCCTGCAAGACCCAGGCGAGAGCCTGAGAGAGCTGGGGCCAGAGAGTGCAGACATCCTCCATAGGACAGCCCGGTGCCCTCTGCCCCACTCCTGGTGTGCTGTGGCCAGCCCAGCCCCATTCCTCCCGGCTTTAATCAGCCCAGTGACTAAGTCCCAGATACAGACAGTTGATGCAGGGTTGGTGGAGAGGAAGCGCCCTCTGCCCCCGGCCCACCCGCACTGGGCAGTGTGCCCCAGTGCCTCTGTCGGCAGGCCCTCCCAGTGGGGCCTGGGGGGCAGAGCAGAGCGTGCCAGCCAGTGGATGACTGGAGAGAATCCCTGAACCAGCCTCCTGGAGACTGGGGAGAACAAGCTCTGTCTTTGGGGGATGTTCTTGGAGCCCCTGAAATCCTAGGCCCTTCAGCCTGGGATCAGTGTTCTTTTTCTCTGTGATACCCTCCCCCGGTTGCAACTTAGATCAGCAGTGGAGATGTGGATGTGAGGGGTCAGAAGCCCCGTGCTCCACACCCGAGCCCACCACTCAGCTTCCTCTAAGATAGGTGCTTTGATGGATGATCTTCTGGACACATCGGATTCCTATCCCAGGGCCAGGCCCAGCATCTCCGCCAGAGGTGTCCTCAGTGCCACCAGCCCAGCCGTCCTCCTCCCTCTGACCCACTTCTCTCCCCACAGGCTGTATCTGGGAAACCCCATGGATCCTCCTGACCTGCTAAGCGTGGAACTGAGCACCTCCCGACCCAGCCAGCTCCTAGGAAGGGCGAAAAGTAAGAGCCCTCCCACCTCCCAGAGTCCCGCAGCCCAACAGCTACCCAGGAAGGGACTCTCTTCTCAGCCGCCCACAGCTGGCTCTTCTGACCCTGGCGACGGTTGAATAAGAGTAGTGGGGGGTGAGTGGGGGACAGCTGTGCCCCTGGCTCCTGCCAGGCAGTGGGGGAAGACGAGAGGCAGCTGTATCCGCTGAGGTGGGCCTCCTCGGCCAGCCCTGCGTTAGCCCCGCCACTCAGCCTCCCTCTTTCCCATCGTCACTGGCCGTGCTCGGATCCTGGCTTTCCTCTTCCCCCTAATCCTGCCTTTCTCTCCTGAGCCAAAACTACCCCACGGGCTTCATCCCAGCCAGGAGCCTCATGCCATCTCCCAGATCCTGTGCCTGCCACACCGGAACACAGTTTCCCCATCCTGCCGCCCCATCGCCTGCCATTTGCTATTGGGTGTGGACATTCGCCTGCCTGTATTCACTGCTCTCTTTCTCTCTCCCCCCCTCAACTCTGCCCTTGCGCTCTTGTCTGGCTCTCTCCCCTCCCCGCCTTCTGTGTCTCCTGCACTGTCACGCTCTTCTTTCCGCATGGCCTTTCTTGCAGGGGAGCCTCCACCTCGCCCTCCTCAGCCTGCCATCTTCACTCAGAGTAAGTGGGGTGGCTCTCGATGCCTTGGCCCTTGCCCCCGCCCCTTCTCTGCTCTCATTCCTCTCCTCCTGGAAGGTACAGGGCCCAGGCCACCAGCTGGGAGGGGACGTGGGTGTGTGCTGTGAGCTTCTGCCGCTGGCCTGGCCCAGCATACCTGCCCCCCCACCACCACCACCACACCGCCAAAAGCCAGGACTTCGGGAATGAGCACGTGGTCCTGGCGCCCACCTCCACCTCTCTCTGGTGGTCCTGCCACATGCCCTTTTGGACCTGCAGAGGCTGTGTCTGGACTTCGTGGTGGTTGACCACAGCTCTGTCCACTTCAGGGATGGCTCGTGTTGCCCTTCATGGTGGGGGGTTGCCCGTCGCCCTGTGCCTGCACTAACGGTGTGCTCTGACGGGTGGAGCTAGAGGGTTACTAACCAGGCCCAGGAGGTGGGGTGTTTGGAGTCTGCATCGATGGAGAGAGTGTCAGAGATGGGCAAGCATGGGGCATGGCCTGCTCTAGCTGAGATGGCAGCCGGAGAGTTACCCACAGGGGCCTGACAGCCTCCAGAGCAGATTCTGCTCTCCTGTGTGGATGGGATTGGGTATGCGTTGAGGGTTCTGGCGGCTGGGGGCTGACCTCTGGGGGCATTTGGAGTAGGGAGTTGTGGGGGATACTTGGCTTTCTTCTCCCCACAACCGGCCCCTGCCTGACATGCCTCCCTGTTGGGGTCTCTCCTTCCATTACAGAACCCGCCTATGACCCTGTGAGTGAGGACCAAGACCCCTTGTCCAGTGACTTCAAGAGGCTGGGCCTGCGGAAGCCCAGCCTGCCCCGAGGGCTGTGGCTAGCGAAGCCCTCAGCCTGGGTACCCGGCACCAAGGCCGGCCACGGCGGCGGGGGCGAGGTCACGCTCATAGACTTCGGCGAGGAGCCTGTGGCCCCAGGCCCACGGCCCTGTGCTCCCTCCCTGGCCCAGCTGGCCATGGACGCCTGCTCCTTGTTGGACAAGACCCCGCCACAGAGCCCCACGCAGGCCCTGCCCCGGCCCCTGCACCCCACGCCAGTGGTGGACTGGGACGCACGCCCTCTGCCCCCGCCACCCGCCTACGATGACGTGGCCCAGGATGAGGACGACTTTGAGGTCTGCTCCATCAATAGCACGCTGGTGGGCATGCGGGTCCCCACCGGGCCCAGGCAGGGTGAGACCAATTACGCCTTCGTGCCTGAGCAGGCGCGGCCACTGCCTCCCCTGGAGGACAACCTGTTCCTCCTGCCCCAGGGCGGGAGCAAGCCGCCCAGCTCAGCCCAGACCACGGAGATCTTCCAGGAGCTGCAGCAGGAGTGCATGCGGCAGCTGCGCGTCCCAGCCGGCTCGCTGGCCTCCTCCCCGAGCCCAGCCAGCGACGACAAGCCCCAGGTGCCCCCCCGGGTGCCGATCCCCCCGCGACCTGTGCGCCCGTGCGGCGGGCTGTCTCCAGCCACCCCAGGCGAGGAAGAGATGGGGCGATGGCCTGGACCTGCCTCTCCTCCCCGGGTGCCTCCCCGGGAGCCCCTGTCCCCGCAAGGCTCGCGGACGCCCAGCCCCCTCGCACCACCTGGCAGCTCCCCACTGCCACCCCGGCTCTCAAGCTCCCCCGGGAAGGCCATGCCCACCACCCAGAGTTTTGCCTCCGACCCCAAGTATGCCACACCCCAGGTGATCCAGGCACCTGGCCCGCGGGCTGGCCCCTGCATTCTGCCCATCGTCCGAGATGGCAAGAAGGTTAGCAGCACCCACTACTACCTGCTGCCCGAGCGCCCGCCCTACTTGGAGCGCTACCAGCGCTTCCTGCGTGAGTCCCAGAGCCCTGAAGAGCCGGCCCCCCTGCCCGTGCCCCTGCTGCTGCCCCCACCCAACACCCCGGCCCCCGCTGCCCCGACGGCTACTGTTCGACCGATGCCCCAGGCTGCCCCGGACCCCAAGGCCAACTTTTCCAGCAACAACAGCAACCCAGGGACCCGGCCCCCAGCCCTGAGGGCTGCTGCTCGGCTGCTGCAGAGGGGCTGCCCCGGGGATGGGCTAGAGGCTGGCCGGCCAGTGGACAAGGTCCAGATGGTGAGTACCAGGCCTGGCCGTGGGGCAAGGTGGGGGCAGGGGCCCGAGCGGTGCTGACGGGTGGGCGGGTGTAACCAGCTGCAGGCCCTGGTGCATGGGGTGACCACAGAGGAGTGCCAGGCCGCCCTGCAGAGCCACGGCTGGAGTGTGCAGAGAGCTGCCCAGTATCTGAAGGTACCACCAGCTCCTGCCTGCTCGGGCTGCTGCCAACCCCACCCCATGCCCTGGCTCTGGCTCTCCTCTGCCCTCCCCACCTGTACCCCTCAGGTTCTGTGCCCCTCAGTCCCAGCGTGTCCCATGCACCTCCCTCCGCCCCTCAGGTGGAGCAGCTCTTTGGGCTGGGTCTGCGGCCACGGGGCGAGTGCCACAAAGTGCTGGAGATGTTCGACTGGAACCTGGAGCAGGCCGGCTGCCACCTCCTGGGCTCGTGCGGCCCTGCCCACCACAAGTGAGTGAGCCCTGCAGCTTGCCCGCCTTCCGGTCCCAGAAGGGCAGCGCTCTGGCTGCACTGCACAAGGCAGAATCCGGACATATGCAGTTTGGGTTGAAAGCAGTTTCTCCTAAAGGAATCTGTCTAGAACAGTAGTTGTCAAACTTCCTAAGCACTTGGTTTAGGTGAACTCGGGAGTAAAACAGAATTGGAGTTTCCTGGCCTGAAGGCGGCCTGCTTCACTAGCTCCCCCTAGTGACCCCAGGAGGCCGCAGGGAGCAGCAGGTTAAACCCCGAGGATGTAAACGAATCTCTCTCATTCAGTTTAAATTCAGTTAAATTCAGTTAAATTAATTTAAATTTAATTGAAATTTAAATTTTAATTCAGTTAATTCATTTAAATTCATTCAGTTTAAAGTAGCATATACCGTTTTAATGCCTTTTTAAAGGAACGTCCAACCCCCCAAAATCCATGATCTTTTTCCTGTAAAAAGTTTAAAAAATGTATATATAACACATACAAGAATATATAGTATAAATATATATGTGGAAGTTTTACCAAGTCCCAAAGTGGTGAAACACGGTCCAATAGGCGCGGTCAGTCGTGTGTCCCCGAGCGAGGCGCTGGGAGGCTGTGGGCCTGAGGGGTGGTAGTTGTGAAGCCAAGGTGCCTGCGTCAGACCCCAGCCCCTGCTGCTCGCGACGGGGTGACCTTGCGTGTGTTTCCAGATCTCTCAGCAGCTCAGACGCCTCATCTGTGAAATGTGTATAAATAATAGTGCCTGCCTTGTATGCGTGACTGAAAGGATAATGAGAGAGGCATCTGTCGGACAGCACACCATGTGTCTGCACACAGCATGCCATCACTAAATGTTAGATTTTATCTCATAGTTATTATTCCTAAGTTGCATCTAGATATGTTTAGGCTTTCTTGGCCTGTTATCCTTGGCTACTCTAATAGACAGCAGTGCCACCTCTTAGTTTATTCATAACTTATTAAAGTAAAGAAAAAAAAAAAGGCATCCAGCATAGTAAGTTCCAAAATTATTGCCTAGAACTACCAGTTTCAGCCAATCTGCCTGGCATTTTTGGGGTGTTCTGTGCCCACCCACACTGGATATTCCATAATCTGTTTACCAGCCCCTGTTGATGGAGGGACTTTTTGGTGGTTTTTCCATCTTTTAGGCGCTGAGATATGTCTGGAGAGTCAGAGGATCTGCCCTGAAGGAATCACTTGAGCCCACCCCTCTGATATGGGTGGGGAGCTGCCCCTGCTGGCCTGGAGGACCTGCTGCCACCTGCTGCTCCCAGTGGGCAGAGCGAGGCCAAAGGAGCAGGAGGCTGGGAGCCCTGCCTTGCCATCCCTCCTCACCCAGCGCTGTCCCTGCACACTTCGGTTCAGCCCTTGGCGCCCTAGCCCTCATGCAGGTGGGCGCCCTGTGAAGGCAGGTCTGGGGCTGCCTCAGGAGGCCATGAGGCCCACCTGCCTCTGGCTCCAGGCTTCGGCTGTGCTGTGGCTGCAGAGGGGCCCCGGGCCCTGGCCAGGGGACCAGACTGAGTGGAAGCCAGGCCTGGCCTGGGAAGGGAGGATGTAGTGGCCACACAGAAAGGAGGACCAGCACCCCATCAGGCCCCCCCACCCCCAAGGCCAGGCCTTTTTCCAGGGAGCCCCTAGGGGGGCATTTGGGGTGTCGAACAGAGTGTGGCTTGTGGCCTGGCCATGGACATGGTACAGGACTTGGCTGGTCTTGTGCCTGGAAATAGCCCCAGGTGGCTCAGGAAGCAGAGAAAGGGTGCCAGACTGCTCTCTGGCAGGGACCAGGGCCCCAGGCCCCAGGATTGGAGGGGGACCAAGGGAGGCAGTTGCCCTGGGGGGACACCAGTGCTTCCCTGTGACCCAGCCCTTCCCCTTGTGCGGCTCCTTGTTTTCCCACCAGCCTCTGTTGCCAAAGTTGCTGCCCCAGCTATCAATACCTGCTTCTTCCAGAGAAATAAAGTTTAGTTTCTATTTTATATTAGTTATTGGCACCTGCCTGTTTCTTTGCATCTTGTTCAGCCACTGGAAGCCCAGAGGCTCTTCAAGCCACTGCCGCCTGCCCAGGGCAGCAGGCCTTGTAGCACCACCTGTAGGCAGAGAGTGGAAGTGCAGGTCTGGGAGGCCCTGAGGGGTCTCTCCTTTTCCAGGGTGGGCATAGGGGCCAGAGTCCCCACTTACTCTAGACACTGACTCTCACAACTCTCACATGCTTTATGTTTTTGCTCTATAGATTTCCACAAAGCGGAGTATACTGTAGGAAAGAGTACATAACTCAGTTAACTAGATACTAAAGAGTATGCAGTGAAAAGTCGCCCACCTCAGCTGTCCCTTCCCCTCCCCAGAGGCTGCTGTGTCATCAGTTTCCTGGGTTTAGTCACTTCTGTTGAGGTGTTCCATAGCAATACTGAAAGACCTTCCCCATTTTTGTTTAGGGTTGCATGGATACCCTCATATGGATGTACCATAACGTATTTAACCAGGGCCCTTTCGAGGAAGGGATATTTTAGTTTGTAATCCTTTACAGTTACAATCATTGATGTGATAAATCATGGGTTATTGTTCACTTGCAAATAAATCTGAAGATTCCCACAGTGGAATCCCTGGGTCAAATAGTATGTACAGAAATGATGCATATTGCTGAATTGCTCTCCACAGAGGAGGAAGCTCTGGTTTTCACTCCCACCAGTGAGTGAGAACTTGTGTTACAAAGCACGTTATGAAACTTTCTGATCTTTGCCAGTCTGACGGGTGAAAAATGGTGTCTGTCGTTTTAATTTGTGTTTTTCTTATGAATGAGCAATTTTTAAAGCTGAGCCATTCTTTTGAGTTACCTATTAATATTCTTGGCCCATTTAAAAAAATTAGATTATCCATCTGTTTATTACTGGGTTTTAGGAGATTTTTATGCATCAAGGAAATGAGCCCTTTGAGCTTTACATATTTTCATCTGAACTTTAGGAAAAGAGGTAAATCATAAGAAAATAAGCTGATAGTCTGGGTTTATTAAAAACAAAACAAAGGCCATTCAGGCGTGAGACCTGGGCCTGGGCCAGCCTCCGTTCTGTGTCTGTGGCCCCAGGCTGGCCTGGGTGGTGGACCCTGAAATCCAGAAGCTCGGAGGCCTGGGAGGTCTGGAGCCTTCAGATCCAAAGAAGTTCTGTGTACTCTAATTACTAAGGCAGAGTTAAGTTATTTTAAAAATCTGCAATTAAAATTATTTATATATGATACCATAAAAGAAGGAATCATCAATATTAAGTAAGCTTAGACATTGCTATCAGGCCTGGGTTCCATTCTCAGTTCTGTTTGACCTTGGAAAAGTTGCTTTATCTCTCTGAGCCTGTAAACTGGGGAAGAGTAATTTCTGCTTTATAGAATGTTTGTAAGGATTAAATGAGGTCATGCAGGTAAAGCCTTTTGCTTAGTGCGTGGGCCATAAGTACCCAATAAATTGTGATCATTATAAATTTTATTTCTTCATGTTTCTCCCTGTCTCTAGCAATAGTAGCTTACGTTATTATACACAGATCACAGTTCTGTGCATACAATTGTGTTCTACTTTCCCTGTCTTCCCCCCAACTTTTTTTTTTGGGGGGGGAATAACAGTTTATGGTTTGCTACATAATAATCCTGTTTAAAGATCATGGATGGTTTTGTCTCCATAAAAAATAAAAAGTCATATTTCTGTAAATTATGACAAATTTGTAAATTGACAAATTTTGCAAATTACGGCAAAAGCAGACTTTTGTCCACTTTACAGTACTTAAGAATCCATTGCAGAGCTAATGCATTTCACAAAGATTTTTGGCAATGTGGGGGGAGGGGACAGCGCTGAAGAAGGTGGGGATTTCTCAGGGATGCAAGATACCCCATGCACTCTTGTTGCAGAACACACCACAGTTCCCCAAGCCCAAGGGTTTCCTGCTGTTTCTCTCCTAATTCAGCCTGCCAGCTTTTGCTGACATCTCCTGGGTTTGTGGAAAAGAGCTTAAGGGAGGATGTTGAAAAGGCTGCCCAGGGTGTGTTTGCCAATGGAGAATCAATAATTCAGTGAGGATTTGTTGGGCACTTACTCCGCATCCAGCCCTGAGAGGGGAAACAAGCTGCACAGACACGGTCTGTGCCCCAGTCTTCCGGGGACTGTGACATCATCGAGGTGGCTTCCCAGAGGAGGTGACATTGTACTGAGTTGATGGATAAGAGCAGGCGTCTGCCAGGAAGATGAGACAATGGAGGCGTTCTAGGGGGAGGGCCTGCAGGGGCCAGGGGATGGAGGCATGGCTGGCCTATTCAAGTCCTGAAGGTTGGCAAGGCTGGAGCCCATCCTTTTGTTGGGTTTGGGGTGGGTAGGATGTGGATTTCCAGTGACGCTGCAAAGAGGTGGGCCTGGGTCGCGAAGCCCCTGGTGTGAAGTGCTGAGAAGTTCTGGCTGCACACGGAGGGAGACAGCAGAGAAGGGACACGGTCAGAGCTGTGCTTTTAGCAAGGTGCAGCGGCAAGTGGGGGAAAGATGAAGCGCATGCGTCTCACTTCACACTGGGAACACGATGGCGCTTGTAATTTGAAGCAAATTAATTTTCACGGAAATTTGAACTTGGGGACTGGAGGGGCCTCCAACTCCTGGGATCCTTGGCTACAGCAGCGGTTCCCAAAGGCCGGGCCACGCCCAGAGCTGGTCTAGGGACAAGTTTTTGCTGGTCTGAGGTGAAATAATAAAAATAAGAATGAGCTAACTGAGGTTTTTATAAAATGGAATGTATTGAATTTCAAGGACTATTCTTTATCTTGAGAATGTCATCTTCATACGTTTTTGGAAATGAAATGGGCTACTCTTGTGTGGTGATGGTAGACGGTTAATTTGTCCCCTGTGTCCTTAGGTCCCGGTGCTTTGTCATCACGCCCCTCTAGCAATTATTATTATTGTTATTTTTAATGATTTCTGAAATTAATCTTGAGAACCCCCAAACAAGAGTGCTTTTTGTGTTGGGCAGCACCACCTCTTGGCAAAATGTGGCATTGCAGCCACTCCGGTTAAATTTCAGATAGGAGGGAGGGATAAGATTGTGTGAAGTCATTGCCTAATAAATCAATTAAGTCCAAAAATATCGGCCCAGGTTTATGGGTGCTTAAAGGGACTCAGCCCAAACCAGCTAGGAGGGACAAGGGACAGATTCTCCCACCGTCCGGAGCCAAATGGGAGCCCGTCAGGCTCTAATACCAGGAAAAGGGAGAGGGCCGGGAGCACTGAGGGAGGCTGTGACTACACCTGGGAAAGAAACCTTTGGCCGCTGGGCTACCTGGGCAGATGAGAAGGGCTCAAGGGCAGAGGTGTGATCGCACTCTGGGGTCTCTGGCGAGAAGTCCTGGGGTGGCACAAGCTCCACTGCAAAGCCCTTGCCTCATATTTTTTTAATGTTGTTTCTATGATTCCCACCCTTGCTCATTGTTGAATTGAAACAGTCAGAAAAGCCCAGTGAGAAAATTTTAATTACCCAGAAAACCACTTGACATTTTGATATATTTTCTTCTAGTTTTTTTGTGTATGTGCATGCACATGTATGTTGTATTATAATTTAATAAAAATAAAGCCATCTGGCATGTTATTTTGCAATCTGCTTTGTTCACTTAAAATTTTCACCTCAAACAGTTTTCTATGTCTTTAAATTCATCTTCTCAAAGAATATTTATAGGGCTGCATACTTTTCAGTCTATGGGTAAACTCTTTAGTTATTCAACACATTATTTTGTTAACATTTTTATTTGGTAAGAAATTATTTTAACAAATATTGCTAAATGGCTTTCTGGAAAGATCTGGAAAAGTGTGAAAAGCACTGAACTAAAGCACCTTCATCTAACCCCAAGAACTGATGGGCCTTGGGTGGCCCTGCCTGACCTCTTGAAGGAGCCTTTGTGCTCCCTGCCCTGCCCTCCCAGATGACCCCTTGCCCCATTCCAACTGCCCCTCAGGCTGAATCTCATGATACTGCAGCCTCATCTCTCACCAGCTGGCTTTGCAGGCCCTAGAAATCCTGGTTTCTGTCTGTCCCCTCTCCAGCCTGTGGCATAGACCCAGCTCCCCCTCCACACACAGCACATTCTGTCCTGGCTGTCCTTCTCTTCGGGGTATTATTAGCTTGTTCCTGGAGGAACTGAGACTTGCATGCGATTCCTGCCATCCCCCACCCAACCTGGGCTGTAAACCTGTCTGGCAGTGGCTTGCTGTCCTTCTGAGGCCTCCAGCCCTCGTGAAATGCCACCTTCCCTCGGCCTTCACAGCCCCTCCAGCCCAGGCTGCCTCTCCCGTGAGCCAGTGGCCATGGCCCTTGTGCCGTGTCTGGCAGTGCTTGTGTCTAGCTGTGAGTCACCCCTGGGAACAGTTGCTAGGCTCTTCCTGGCTCAGTGGGGGAGATGGAAGCACACTGAGATCCTTATAAGATGCTGAGCCAGGAGCTCTGATGGGGGCAGAGAAAAGGAGCCCTGGCAGCACAATCTAAGAGTTAAGGACCTTGAAGGGTGAGAAGTTAATCAGGCAAAGAAGGGGGAGGTTAGAAGGGATGGCATGAGCAAAGATCTGGAATCGTGGATGCCCTCATGCAGTGGGTTATGGGGCAGGAGTGCAGGGAGGTAGGGGAGATCCTAGAGGAAGAGTTGGAAAGGGTTGGTTTTGTCTCCATGAGTAGGATTTTAAGTTCTAGAGAAAACACAGCACGCCATGCAGCGCACATTAGCCACGGAATGCTAAGATCAGGGATGGTCATGAGGGAGAGAGTGGGACTAAGTGCCTTGATTGTGGTTTCCGTGGGAAGCTTGTAAGGGTGAGGCAAGCATGTGCTAAAGTGGAATTGGTTGGCTATATTTGAATATGGCACACCTGCAAGTTTGGGGTGCTTCGCTTGTATGCAGGCTGGGGTCAGAATTATCTAAGAGTAACAGATAAACAGGTGGGGCTTGGTCCCCTGGGAGCATCTATAAATGTTAACTCATCAATTTACAGAAGCTAGAAAACATGTTTAATAAAACGTGCAGAAAAGCAACATCCAGCCCTAAACTGAATTTTGGGCAGAAAGGCTACAGGCATCTTCTTTCACACGTCCAAGTTGGAGTCCTGGGCAGCGCTGTTCTGGAGAAGTGACTTGGCTGTCAGAAGATCTGGGGTTGTGAGCACTTTGTCATGACTGACGATTATGATCCATTTAAACAAAGCCTAATCCACAGATGGGAGTGCTAACAGCTTCCTCTAAGGTGCCTTTGTTTTTCTTTGTCTTAGTTACATAGTTCCATTCTTCAGTAATTCTAATTCCCTTTTTCCTCTAGTACTTTTAAATTTCAAGTAACAAATTTCCAAATATGTCATTCATTCATTTATCAACAAACATTTCCTGCATTCCTATTGTGGGCTGTGCTAAGAGCAGGAAATATAGTCAGGAGCAAAATTGAAATGGGTTCCCAGGCATGAAGATTTCTTAAAGTCAGACAGACTGTTCCAGATAGTCCCCTCACCAAAATAAAAGACTAGCTTCTTTTTATTTTCTCCAAATAAAGTTTCCTTCTCTGCCAGAAGAACATCCTCATTATATAGCTTTGGAATATAGAAAAATAAAATCGTCAAACTCACCCATAGTTTTAACACTTGAATGCAACTGCTATTTAACATTTTGATATTTCTGGTTTTTGTCTCTTTTTTAGTCTGTGTTTATTATAGATTTATAAACATAGTCCATTGAGTGCATGAGACAAACGTGCTTAATCATTCTCCTTTAGTCAATTATAGAGGTATTCCCATTTTCATTCTATTATAAGTATTGCAAAGTTAATTGTGCTAAATCTATTACTATTTAATCAACTCCTCTCAGTATTTAGGATTTAATCTGGTATCTTCCTTGAAAAAAACAATTACCCATCATGCTAGTTTAGCAAAATATTTATTAAACAAATCTAAATATAGGAACCCTCCTTTTTTGAATTGTACACATTTTGGTAAAAATGATATTCTTAATAAAGCTTCTAAAAGCCTGTTTTGTACTTTATTTTATTCAAATATAGGAAGTTCAGGTAAGCAAGTATTTCTGCCACTGGTTATATGACCTTTGGCAAGTCCTTATCCTTCTCTGAGCCTCATTTTCACAGACTGTAACAGAGGCCTTTACCAGCCCTACCAGCTCTGATGTTCTGTGTTCTGTCCCAGCGAGGGGAAGGCTGATGAGGAGGGTGATCTCATCACTGCTCACACCTGCCATCCTCCATCCACACTCCTCTCTCTTGTCTCTCTGATCTTCCCTATCTAAAGGTCCTTGGGTTACAGACAGAATCCCTGGTTTGAGTTCCAGCTCTACTACTCATGTGCAACCTCATTCTAGTCTGTTAACCTCTCAAGGGCATCGATTTGCTCGTTGTGAAATGGGGTTTAGTAATTGTGAGGAAGTCAATGTGTTAGGGCTTCCAGCTGTAAGATCTTATTACGTATTAACTTCCATGTCTCTCCTGCAACCCAAGTTGGAGGTGGGCCCTCAGTTTTTCAGAACTCCTTTTGTGCCACCTGCTGTATGCAGATTGTTATGAAGAGAGAGAAAAACCACCAGGTCCCGTTTTATGGAGAGCTTAAATCTGGGTGGGGGAGCTTCACAGAAGAGACAGTTAAGCAGAGGCATGATGGTGGGCTAGAGGGCAAGTGCAGCCAGGTTCTGAAGTGGGGAGCAAGTGTGGCTGGGCTGGGCAAGGTTGGCTGACTTGTACATGGGTGTGCCTTAGCAGCAGCAGCACCAAAGAATCTAGGACCAAAGCCACTTGGTTTGGTGCTGGCCTTAGTACCCCCTTATCCTAGCCCTCTGTTCCAGTTTGCTAATGCTGCCATTATGCAAAATTCCAGAAATGGATTGGCTTTTATAAAGGGGGTTTATTTGGTTACAAAGTTACAGTCTTAAAGCCATAAAGGTGTACAAGCTATGGCATCAACAATAGGGTATCACCACTGAAGTATGGCCAATGGCATCCAGAAAACCTCTGTTAGCTGGGAAGGCCCATGGCTGGCATCTGCCTGCTCCCAGGTTGCATTTCAAAATGGCATTCTTCAAAATGTCAGTGTCAGCTTTCAATGGCTGTCTTCAAAATGTGTCCCGGCTGCAGCACTAAGAGCCTTCTGTTTGTCAGCTCTTTTATATGGCTTCAGTGATTTAATTAAGACCCACCCTGAATGGGTTGGGTAACACCTCCATGGGAATTATCCAATCAAAGTTCTTGCGCACAGTTGATTGAGTCACATCTCCATGGAAACACTCAATTAAAATTTCCAACCTAATCAACACTAATACATCTGCCCCCACAAGATTGCATCAAAACATGGTGTCAAAACATGTGCCAAACTGGTACACCCTGAGAAGCCCTAGGGTCTGCTGGTGGAGCTCCGTGGTCTCCAGCCCATTCTAATATTGAGGCCATCTGGTGAATTTTTATTTTGGTTATTGTACTTTTCAGTTATTAGATTTCCATTTAGTTCTTTTTTATATTTTATTTCTCTGCTGAGACTATCTTTCTATTCATTTCAATAGAATTTGTTCTTACTTCTTGAAGCACAGTTATAGTAGCTGCTTTAAAGTTTTTGTCTGATCATTCAATCATCTGTCCCATCTCAGAATTGGCATCTGTTTATTGCCTTATTCCTTGTTAGAGGTTGAGATTTTTCTGATTCTTCATATAGTGAATAAATTTGTATTATGTCCTGGACATTGTGAATGTTATATTATGAGGCTCTAGATCTTGTTTAAAGCCTATGGAGAATGTTGTTTTTGTTTCTTTGTTTTAGCAGGTAATTGACCTAGCCAGGTTGTGTCCACAAGTTTCTACCTGCCTTCTGTGGGTTGTTATTCCAATGTCAGTTCAGTTTTCAAGTCTGACAGTGCTCTTCAGATCTGTCCCATGTGTGTACCACCTAGTGGCCAGTTTGGAACCTGGGTAATAGCCTACACCATAGTTCAATTCTCAAAGCCTTTGGCAAGCTGTTTAGGGTAAGATGCATCCATGTGCAGTTCTGGGATGAGTCCAGTAGTTCATATACAATTCTATGGATTGATTTCTTGAACCCCCTCTGTGCTGGTTTGATGTATTCTGTCCCCAAAAATGCCATGTTCTTTGATGCAATCTTGTGGGGGCAGATGTATTAGTGTTGATTAGGTTGGAATCCTTTGATTGAGTGTTTCCATGGTGATGTGACTCAATCAACTGTGGGGGAGAACTTTGGATAATTTCCATGGAGGTGTTACCCCACCCATTCAGGGTGGGTCTTAATTGAATCACTGGAGCCCTATAAAAGTGTTCACAGACAGAAGGAGGTGCTGTAGCCAAGAGAGACACTTTGAAGAACACGCAGGAGCTGAGAGAGGAGCTGGAACACAACCTGAGATTAGCAGACGCCAGCCACGTGCCTTCCCAGCTACCAGGGGTTTTCCAGATGCCATTGGCCTTCCTTCAGTGAAGGTATACTTGTGTTGATGCCTTCATTTGGACATTTTCATGGCCTTCAGACTGTAACTTTGTAACCAAATTAACCCTCTTTATAAAAGCCAATCCTTTCACCCTCCTCTTCAAAATCTTGATACTCTCTGGCTTCCAGGACTCCCTTCTCCCCAGTTTCTCGGCTTCTGGCTTGAAAGCCAGAGCTTTACTTTCCCTCCTGTACCCCACACTTCTCATGACACAGATTGTCTCTGCAATCAAGCAAAGAGAGGATAGAGAGAGAAAAAAAGGAATGCCCCCTCCCCATACTTTTGAGATCACAGATCCTTTGGTCAGAGAGAAGAGTTTTCAGTGCCTGTTCAGCTGTTGCTGCCACCACTGCTGTGGGATTTCCTATGGATGGGTGGTAAAGAAAGAGAAAAATAGTAGGGGATTTCCTCCACTCACTCGGACCCAAAGAAGCCCCCTCTAATTGTTCTTTCACCAGAAATAGGGGCTTATCATGGAGATCTTTCTGTCTGCACATATACCACAATTCTGGTTTTGAGATACCTTTGAATCCAGGCTGGGAGACGCTAGAGGGGAAAAAAAGAAGAAAGAGTAAAACTCACTGCCAGTTCAGTGTTGTTTCAGGTTCTGGTTTCCTTCCCCAATCTACCTGCAACCATTTAATTTTCAGTCTCAGATAGCTTCCCCATGTGTTCTGAAAATGGTTTTTAATTGTATTCAGTGGCAGGACAGGGTGGAGGGTGCTCACTCCATCTTGACTGGAATTGGAAAGCAGCAATTATGAAATCATTTTGCCCATAATAAATCTGAGACCCAGAGAGATGGGACCACAGCTGATAAATGGGGGTAATCAAGATTTTAAGAAACACTCTTCCCATTTAGTTGAACTACATAATTTCACTGCAAGGAAAACAGGTCCAGAGATGGAAGTGGTTTATCCAAAGTCGCAGGGTGAGGTGGGGGCAGGTCTCAGACTGTAACAGGAAGCCACAGGCCAAGCAAAGGTTTACCCCGCCTAGAAAACTCAATTAATATCATCCTGAAGATCTCAGTCCCACCCACCCACAATTCCCACCTCAGAGGCTAATACTAACTTTATTGAACACCTACTAAATGGAGGCATTTTCATGGACTTTGTCTCATGTAATCTTCACAATAATCCCATAAACTAGGTTTTACTATTCCTATTTTACAGACAAGGAAATGAGGCTCAGAAAGGTTTGGTGACTTTCCCAAAACCACAGAGAGAGATGGCAATGGAATCCAAATTCAGATCTGGGTGATTCCAGTTCCCAAATGTTGGGGATTGAATCATGTCCCCCACAAAAAGCATGTTTAGGTCCTAACCCCTCGTCCTATGGGTATGAATCCATTTTTTTAAGATTCAGTTTTATCAAGATGTATTCACATACCATACAGTCGTCCATGGTGTACAATCAACTAGTTACAGTGCCATCATATAGTTGTGTATTCATCACCCCAATCTATTTTTGAATATTTTTCTTACACCAGAAAGAATAAGAATAAAAAATGAAAGTAAAAAAGAACACCCAAATCATCCCCCGAATCCCACCCTATTTTTCATTCAGTTTTTGTCCCCATTTTTCTACTCATCCATCCATACACTGGATAAAGGGAGTGTGATCCATGAAGTTTTCACAATCACACTGTCTCCCCTTGTAAGTTACATTGTTATACAATGGTCTTCAAGAGTCAAGGCTACTGGGTTGCAGTTTGATAGTTTCAGGTATTTACTCCTAGCTATTTCAATACATTAAAACCTAAAAAATGTTATCTATTAGTGCGTAAGAATGCCCACCAGAGTGACCTCTCGACTCCATTTGAAATCTCCCAGTCACTGAAACTTATATTTTGTTTCATTTCACATCCCCCTTTTAGTCAAGAAGATATTCTCAATCCCGCAAAGTCGGGTCCAGATTCATTCTCAGGAGTCATATGCTGCATTGCCAGTGAGATTTACACCCCTGGGAGTCAGGTCCCAAGTAGAGGGGAGAGCAGTGAGTTCACCTGCCAAGTTGGCTTAGCTAGAGAGAGAGGGCCACATCTGAGCAACAAAGAGGCACTCAGGGGGACTCTTAGGCACAATTATAAGTAGTTTAGCCTCTCCTTTGCAGTAACGAGCTTCATGAGGGCAAGCCCCAAGATAGAGGGCTCAGCATACCAAACTGCCAGTCCTCAATGTTTGTGAGAACATAAGCAACAATCCAGGTGAGGAAGTCCAACACCTCTGCATTTTCCCCCAGCTCCTCAGGGAGGCCCTGCATACGCATTTTTATTCTCTGCCCAAATTATTTTGGGATGTGTCACTATTTAACTCTAACCTATACAAAGATCTCACTTCCTATTCGAAGTTCCAGGTAATTATGATGTTTGAACAAACTGCACAAGTTAAATTGTTTAGAAAATGCAGATCCTGCACCAAATATGAACCCATTTGTAAATAGAACTTTTAAAGATGTTATCAGTTAAGGTGTGCCCGAACCAAATGAGGGTGGCCTTAATCCAATATGGCTGAGTCTTTATAAGCAAAGGAAATTGGACAAGGAAAGGAAGCTATGAGGAGCATCCAGAAGCTGGAAGCCAATGGAATCCAGGAGAGAAAGGAAAAGATGCCATCATGAACATTGCCATATGATAGAAAAGCCAAAAACCAAGGATCACTGACAGCCAGCCCCAGAATGCCACACTCTGAGGAGAAAGCATCACCTGGCCAATGCCTCAATTTTGGACTTCTAGTGTCAAAATTGTGAGCCAATAAATTCCCGTTGTTTAAACCAGCCATTGTATAGTCTTCATTTTATCAGCGGAGAAATTAAAACACCACCTATGCTGCCTGATAGCTGAACAACCGACATGGTTGCCAAATTGGATCCTATGAACCCAGCCATGAAGAGAGCTAGAGGACAGCTGAAGAAACCACATGACTTCTGGGAACCTCTCCTGGTGCCCAGAGCTGACCTGAGGGGCAAGCCTGTGCATTCTGGCCGATAGCCAACCCCAGCCCTTGAGCCTTGAGCTCTAGGCAATCTCCTGAGAGAGTCCTTCCCCTGACTCTGCCTCCACCGAGCATGCCTCCTGTTTCTCCAGCACATTCCCAATGATGCTCATTGCTCCTGTGATTGCTAATAGCACCCCTTTTTGCTCTAGGAAGTGTCCCAGTATGGGCCCTTATCGATCATATAGTCACTCTCCCACTGCAGGGATGCTTAGCCACCCCTTTGGCTACATGCTCAGCCTTATTCTTAGGTCAGGACAGGCGCTAGCCCCTCTGCTTAAAACTTCACATGGACCAGAAGATGTTTCCTGAATTTTTCTTCTGCCTCTTCCCCAACCTGAAGAATCCTCGAAGTGCTTCTGGCAGACTGCATGCTGCCATGGAAAGGGCCTGAGCTTTGGAACCCACAGATCTGGGTTCTCTACTTGCCATCTCTGGCAAGCTCTTAAGTCTCTTTGAGACTTAGTTTCTTCATCTGTAAAATGGGCATAATAAATATATTTTTAAATGGTTGTAAGGAATCAACGAGATGAATGTAAAGCACTTGGCACAACCCTTAGTTTCTCTTTTGCTGGGTTGGAGAAACTGGAGAACAGGGAGGCAGAAGGGGATCTGTGAGGGGTGGGATTCACTACTGTGGTGGAGAGGGCCTGATCCAGTCCTAATCAGAAGGTTTTTTCCCCCTCAACTTAGCCATGGTTGTCTGTGGGTTATTAAATTGTGGATGATTTGTATTTCTTAATAAAAATATTTTATTTTAAATTAAATATTAAAACACTAATATTTTTAAAAATATTTTACTTAATATTTTATTTTTCCAACTTTCTATAATTGTGTGTGTGTGCATGTAATTTTGTATTCAGAGAAAATCAAACATTATAGAAATACGTCTATTGTAATAACTGTGGTTATTTGTGAGTTAGAAAATTATTTTGGGTTGATGAATCCCAGTTCTCAGGTCAGTATGGAGCCTGGATGGAAACACAAGCTTCTGGATTCCCAGCCAGAGAAATACAGAAAAGTGTGTGCACCTCTATTTGCACAGAAAGAGGCTGGCTGCGCTCATCCACGTGGGCCCCTACCTGTCCCTCCTGGGGTTGAAGGGGAGAGTGCCCCACGCAGGGTGAGCCTTGGAACCTGGAGAAGGTGAGACTGCTGTGGAAGGGCTCTCTGGGCCTCCCACCGGGTACCTGCCCTTCCTTTCCCTGCGTGGCCCTTGTCTCTGCATCTCTCTCCCGAAAATGAGTCAGTGAAGGCCTAGGTGCAAGGCGACTGGTGGGGAAGCAGCCTCAGGGGTGAAAGGGGCCCAGTGGGGGCTCTGGATCCCCTCTTGGAAATGGCTAACCCAGTTTCATCAGAGAGGGCTGTTTCCTAATCTCCCAAACTCACCTGGGCTGACAGCCTAGTCCCGTCTCCCCACCTTCCCTGGGGCTTGACCTACTAGGAACTGCCCCATCACTGAGAGGGTCTGAACACCCCTATTTCCTGGCCCAGCCCCTGTGCATTTCTGTCAACCCAGGGCTAAAATTGCAAACGGAATCCATCCTGACCTGTGTGGGGGCTTTGCGAAGGCAATGAGTGGTGACCTCTAAATAGTCCTAGCACCCTAACAACAGCTGTGCAAAATCTCTGTGGGGACACTGAAAAAGTGGGAAGAGATTTTGGAGGGATTTAATGGTCACCATCTTATCATTATTGTTTCTTTTCAAAGTTTGTTTGTTTAGGTTAAACAAATTCTCCAGCTGTGAATAGTGTATGTGATCTAGAGCTGTTTCCTTCTTTACAAGGAGAGTGAGTAGAAAGGGGCATGGGCTGAGTTATTCATTTTTGTTTCTCAGTGCCTTTGGGTTCAGGCATTCAGTAAGGATCTAAGGAGGGAAGGAATGAAGGAGGGAGGGATGGAGGGAAGGGAGGATGGAAGGAAGGGGAAAAGAATTATTAAATCTTCCAGAGTCAGAGCAGAGTCCCAGGAGAAGTTTTCCACCATATATGGATTTAAGACCTCATGGGTTTGACAGCTGATGTTCTGGTTTGCTAGATCTGCCGTTATACAAAATACCAGAAACAGATTGGCTTTTATAAAGGTGATTTATTAGGTTACAAACTTACAGTTCTAGGGCAATAAAAGTGTCCCAACTAAGGCATCAACAAGAGGATACCTTCACTGAAGAAAGGCCAATGGCGTCTGGAACACCTCTGTCAGCTGGGAAGGCACATGGCTGGCGTCTGCTGGTCCTTTGCTCCTGGGTTGTGTTTCAAAATGGCTTTTCCAAAATGTCTCTGGGCTTCTGTCTTCAAACCTCTCTCTCAGCTCCTGTGCATTCTTGCTTCTTTCTCCCAGAGTGTTTCTCTCTAAGTATCAGGGGGTTCTCTCTTAGCATCTCCAGGGCAAACTCTTTTAGCTTAACATCTCAAAACATCCTTCTGTCTGCATCTCCAAGCATCAGTGTCTGTGTCGGCTTTTGAGCTCTCTTTACTCTAGTGAACTAGTCAAGACCCACCCTGAATGGGCAGGCCACACCTCCATGGAAACAATCAATCGAAAATGTCTCGCCCACAGTTGGGTGAGACATATCTCTATGGAAACACTCAATCAAAAGTTTCCACCCTAATCAAAAGGCTAATAAGTCTGTGCCCACAAGATTGCATTAAAGAACATGGCTTTTCTGGGGGACACAATATATCCAAACTGGCACAGTTGGATATAGTAGAAGATGGAATTTGTAAACTCAAAATAGGTCGATAAAGATTATCCAAACTGAAGTACAGAGAAGAAAAAAAAATGATCTGAGGAACAAAAGGGGGAAGAAATGATATTTGAAAAGATAATTGCTGAGAATTTTCCAAAACTGATAGAGGGTATCAACCACAGAGTCAGTCTGTCCAAGGTAACTTGTCCATGTGATCCAGCCCCAGCCCTGTCACTAGCCTGACCTGCTACAGCCCAAGGGAGAGGACAAGTGACTGGAGACTTTGGGTTAGTCCCTGTGATACATTTCTTGCCAGTGTTTGGACAGAGAGGGAATACAGAAGTCCAGGCCCTAGACACCTTCTGTTGTTGGCCACTGGAGGCAGGTCTTCAGGGAGGAACCTGGTTTTGAGTGTCTGGTAAATGACTCTTTTGTTATGTTTGGGGAATTCCCCATCAGGAGACAGAGTTGAAACTTGCTTTCCCAGCCTCCCTTGCAGCTAGAGCTCGGCCACTTTCTTTAAGCAGACACTTCTTCTCCTGAGTTAGAATGGAAAACCATTAAGGCAAGAAGCAAGACTCACAGGGACTCCACTCTGCAAGCAGCACAGCAGAGGCCACAGCTACAGCCACTTCCCAGAAGCAGTGTCCAAGGGCGGCATCTGTGCCCAGTGGTGGTGGAAGAGGTGTCTTTTGGCCCCACACATGATTTAGGGCATGGTTGCATATTAGTAGCTGGGACTTCTTGCCCTCTTTGAGGTTCTGTGAGCTGCCTGACATCCTGTAATCCATTCCTTTTCTGCCTAAGGTAGATAGAGAGTTTCTATCACTGGCATCTGAGAACCTCGGCTGAGGGAGGAGATGAAGCTGAAGGGACAGGGGTCTGCTAAATGCAGAAGTCCTGGAGGTAGTGAGATGAGAGGAGAGGCTTTTACTGTTAACAACATGCCCATCGATTGGCTCCAGGTGAGAGATGCGTGATGGGTCAACCAGAGGGCGGACTCAGGCCTAAATCCAAAAACTGTGAGCACATTCTGCAAACCCTGCCACCTCCACCTCCACGAAGACAGGGACCTTTGTTGCTTTGTTCAGTGATGTCTCCAAAGTGCCTAAAACAGTGCCTGGCACACAGTAAACACCCCGCAAATATTTGTTGAATTTGGTAAACTATTATTTCCACTAATAGATGCGTCTACCATTTACTATGTGCTTATTCCAGTGGTTCTAAGTCTATCAAACTCAATGCTTTTGAAATGACAAAGATTTTGAAACATTCTTTTTACTAGCCTGAAATGAAATTTCATAGGTAATATAACCTGCCCACACATAAAATCTTAAAAATCGGGATACTGCCTGGAGTGGAGTTGGGGGGTGGGGCACCTAGATCCCACTCCAGGACTGAGGCCGTCACTACTCCAGCTGCAGGAGTTGTCAGCTCAGGGCTGAGTCCCTGCCCAAGAATTGTCAGAGTCTGGAGCCAAAGGAAGCCAAAGCCCTGCCCCCAGGGGAGGAGGGGAGCCTATGAGCAGAGGCTGTGGATGTGGTCCCAGCCCTGCCCCTCTAGCTTCAATCTGGGACCTCTCTGAAGGGCCACCCCCAGTCCACAGCTCCCTAAGGATCAACCGAAGCCTCTGCTGTGTCTGCTTCGCAGTTTGACTTCTTCCTCTGCCCAATCCTGGGACATCCTGGGTGTTTCTGAGAACACACCCCAGTAGATCACCTGTGCATCTCTTTCTCTGTCTCTCTCTCCATCTCTCTCAGAGTCTGCTGCCTGGGGAACTCCACCCAAGATAATGCCCTGGCATATGAAGGAGAAATAAAAGTGGGCTTTATAATAAAATGTGTTCTCTGTATATCACTGTCCACCCTGGCGGGACTGCACTAGGCCCCTCAGCCTTGGCATCTCCTGGGGGCTTGTGAGAACTGCAGAATCCCACCTCAGATCTACAGATGGGATATTGCACTTTAACAAGATTCCTGCAGGGATTCATGTGCACATGTGTGAGATACTGCGAGGGGTCAGATGTTCGTCCCTGAATGACCGAGATGCCACGAATGTGGATGACACGGGGTGTCACACTGGCCACTCACTAGTGGCAATGCTGTCAGTGATAAGACTTCCCAAAACGGCAAACAACTCATGGTAAAGCGTCAAATAAAACAGATTATGAAATTCCCTTGATTTATGCATCAGCTGCACTCCTGGAAAATTCAATTGTCTTAAAGTTGTGTAAAAAATACTTTGCCATGTAGAAAACAGGACATTTCCTCATTGGGCAGTAGCTTCTGGTATGGTTTAAACATAAATTGGAAACACCCCCCAGAACTTCCCAAACTGTCCCCTAGAGGTCATCACTGTCCTTGTTGAGAACCACTGGTCTGGAGTAAACCCTGTGCTGGAAAATTACATGCTGTTATTCACCTAATCCTCCCAGGAAGCTTAAAAGGTAAATGTTATTATTCTCTCTGTTTAGCTAAGAAAATCAAGTTCAGAGAAGTTCAGTAATTTCTCCAAGGTCAGGCACACAACCAATAGGTGGGGGAGCAAGATTAGACCCCAGGCCTGCCTGTTGCCAAAGCCCATGTTTCCCCCATGGGTTGCCTTGCAGCTGTTGGTAGTTTATCATGAGTTGCATGGTCACCAGGCTTTGGCCAGATTTCTTTGTAACAGAAAAGAATAAAGCTTGTTTTGGGCCCACCCTTTGTTGTGGACACAGGGTACCTGGAGAAATGGGGGACATGCCTGCACCTGCCTGTGATCTTGAACAAGTTTCTCAGCTTTCTGGGGCCTCAGTTTTCTCATCCATATTATGGACACGACAAGAGCATTTGCCTCAGAGGACTGTGGCAATGAGAAGTAGAGTGCTTAGCAAGCAATGGTGGCTCAGTAAACATTAGCTATTGTTATATTAGCCAAGTCTGTATCATCTGTAAGGGTGTGAAGATACATTATTCTGCAAAGCAATCTTCCTAAAAAGCAGTCAAATATTTCCATAAAAATCAAATATTGCCATGTTTAGAGCTGCCCATTGGTCCATACAAAGTCCCTGCTCCTCACCCCATGGTGGGGACATCAGGCACTCTTTCTGCTCTGACTCCCCACCTTCCCCCTGATCCATCAGGTCTTACAGGGCTTTCTGTCTACCAGGTCTCGGTTCTATCGGATTTTCCTCTTTCTGGAGGGGACTTCAGGAGCTGTATAGGAGGCAGAGAAGATGAAGAAAACAGCCCTCCATGTCCAGCCTCAGAAAGGAACATTCCCTAAAGCAGCAAACCTTTCTCTTGTGAAGACTGACGGCCTCACAACTTGGGTACAGTATTATGCCAAGAGCATTCCTAGTTTTTTTTTTCTCCATTTTCCTGAAGAACCCCTCCCAGGCAGCGTATGGGGTGGGTGAGCAGGAGGGTCGGTCACATTGCTGGTAGATTAGTAGGAGAAACGCCTGGGCAGGGCAGGTTGCCGTCACCCGGGAGGCCAGAGCGAGGTGCTGTGCAGGTTGTTTCGCGGGAAAGGAGCACCACCACGGGAGGGTTGTGAGAAGGTTAAGGTGGTGGTGGGTGAGGGGAGAACCAGAGTGGGGGCGTCTGAGGAGGTGAGCAGCGAGGGGCCTTTGCATGATCCCAGGGAGCGGGACCTGAGGGCTTGGACTAAGCACCAAGCAGGAAGTACGTTGGTCTGTGACAGTCTTGAAGGGGAGGGAAGAGTCTGTTTAGGACTTGACACCCCAGGACACCCAGTACTTCTGTCCGTGTAAGGGCAGATCAGGAGAGTCACCGTTGGAAGCCCACACCCAGTACCAGCCTCAACTAGAGCCGTTGCTGGTCTGTGCTTTTCCCACCCTCTGGCACTGGCTTGGCCTTGATTTCTCCAGAACAGCCCAGAGGCTGCGGGACCCTGGGCCGAGTCCCTGCTCTGCAGCCCAGGCCTCCTCCCTGCCCTCCTGGTGACCCCATCACCTCTGCTGTCCCCCCCTGAGCTGAGTGACTAATGCACAGAAACCTTTCCAGGAAGAGCAGAGACCAAGGCCCAACTCTGAAATGGAAACCAAGCCCAAGCGGTGTGGTTGGCAACCCGGGCAGCTGGACGTCATTGTCTATGGGTGCCAGGAGGGAGGTCTGAGGCCCAGAGGGAGGAAAAAAAAGACCAAGAGTGAGAAAAGGGCAGGTGGGGAGAGTGAGCCAGAGAGGGATGGGAGGAGATTTCCACTAGACTGGAAGCTCCAAGACTTAGGAGCTGGGTTTGTTTCATGCACCCGGGGCCTGGCAAGTAACAGGCACATAGTAAGCCCTCAATGGATGTTTGCTAATTGATTAAGTGACTGATTTCAAGCAAACTTACCTAGAGGGGGTTGCACAAAGGGTAGGGATAGGAGGAGCTAACACATCTGGAGAAAAGTGACAAAGGAGTCCTTTTCCACCCCAGAATAATAGCCTTTTTGAGATGTCCAAGCAGGGCCATAGGAGAAATCTAGATGGAGCAATTCAGTGAGGGACCTCCACCTGCCGCAGGGCCAGTCACCAATGTCCCGTGGAGCATTCGAGGGGAAAGATGACTAAGGACATGGAGGATGCTTCTCCCGTGCTCACATGTTCTTCAGGGTGGATGACTGCCTGGGCCAATATGGTAGCTGCCAGCAGCATGTGGCTACTGAGCACTTGAAATAAGGCTAGACAAAATTGAGATGTGCAGCAAGTATACAATACACCCTGGATTTCAAAGACAGAATGAGAAAAAAATGCAAAATATCTCATAAATAATTTTCATATTGATTATATGTTAAAAATATATTTTTGATATAGTGGGTTAAATAAAATATATTATTGAAATTAATTTCATCTGTTTCTTTTTACTTTTTAAAATTTTGTTATCAGAAAATTTAAAATTGGACTGTGGCTTGCACTGTATTTCCACTGGACAGCACTGAGGATGCTTGCTTTTTTCACATAATATATTGTGGAAATGGTCCCAGGTCAATACATATGGAGCTGTCTCATTCTTTTTAGTGGCTGCCGTGTAAAGATTCTATAATGAGATTTAGACGTGGTGAGTTTGCAGTGATTACAGAATCCCTAAGTATTCATTGCGAAGAACCATGAGTCTTTCATCACAGAGTTTGAAGGGACAAAGGGAATTCCAAGAGGACCTTCCTGGTTTTAGGTTCATGGGAGGATTTGGGGTCAAATAGGGTGGCCCAGATGCCATTGAAGGAATGCTTCATGTGCAAAGCAGAAAACTTGAGAACCAGATACTGGGGAAAGCCCACAATTGGGAGGGGAAGGAAGATGAAGAGGAAGAGGAAGCAGGAAGTCAACAGACAAAGGGCCAGTGAGAATGGGAGAAGAACCAGGATGGCTCAGGGCTACAGAGGTTAAAGGGGAAGAGTCTGCTGGAGCAGGAGGAAGGAAGTCCAGCACAGCAGGCATCACGGTGAGAGGAGGCCTTTAACTTCTGCAAAGGTCCTCAGATTTGTAACTTTATTATTTTTTATCATCATGTGATCTTTTTTTAAAGCCATTTTCACATTAAACATAGTCATTTAACATATAGTTATTGAGCTCCTTCTATGCACCACAGCCTGTTCTAGACCTGGGAGTTCAGAAATAAATGAGACCATCAAGGTTCTTGCCTTCAGGAGCTTATATATATATATATATATTATATATATATATATTTAATGTTCATTTTATTGAGATATATTCACATACCACGCAGTCATACAAAACAAATCGTACATTTGATTGTTCACAGTACCATTACGTAGTTGTACATTCATCACCAAAATCAATCCCCCACACCCTCATTACCACACACACAAAAATAACCAGAATAATAATTCAAGTGAAAAAGAGCAACTAAAGTAAAAACACTGGGCGCCCTTGTCTGTTTCTTTGTTTGTTTGTTTCCTTCCCCCACCTTTCCACTCATCCATCCACAAACTAGACAAAGGGGAGTGTGATCCCTATGGCCCCCCCAATCCCACTGTCCCCCCTCATAAGCCACATTGTTATACAACCGTCTTCAAGATTCATGGGTTCTGGGTTGTAGTTTGATAGTTTCAGGTATCTACCACCAGCTACCCCAAATCATTAGAACCTAAAAAGAGTTGTCTAAATTGTGCATAAGAGTGCCCACCAAAGTGACCTCTCGGCTACTTTTGGAATCTCTCTGCCACTGAAGCTTATTTCATTTCCTTTCACATCCCCCTTTTGGGTCAAGAAGATGTTCTCCGTCCCACGATGCTGGGTCTATATTTCTCCCCGGGGAGTCATATTCCACGTTGCCAGGGAGATTCGCTACCCTGGGTGTCTGATCCCACGTAGAGGGGAGGGCAGTGAGGAGCTTATGTTTTTAGTGGAGGGAATATGTAATAAGCAAGCAAATGATTTGGTAAGGTTCTAGACAGTTGAGTGCGAGAAATGAAATGTGGTGGGGTGGGTGGTGGCATGGCAGCATCAAGGACAGTCCCTTTGTGGGGGAGACACTGATGTTTGAGCAGAGAGTTCAGCCGAGTGACCACCTGAGGGAGGGGCAAATATGAGGGTGCAACTAAGTGTTCCAGCTGCCATGGGGAGGCCCATGTGGGGTCTATTCCCATTTGGAGGGTGGAGACGAGATCAAGAACTTCAGAGAGGAAGTGGCCACTGAAGTGAGCCTGGACAGATGAATTCATACGTGTCTGGGGGATGGAGCTTGGCTGGTTTAGGGAAGTCACAGCTCAGTGGGCTGTAAGATTCAAAATGAGGCTGCGAGCCAAGCAAGGCACATGTCCTGAGGGATTTATAAGCCATGCTGAGGAATTTAGACTTTATCCTGAGGGCAATAAGCTGAATAGAGACACAATCAGCTTTGAAAATAAGAAAGATTTCTCCTACAATGCTGTAGAGAATGGATGGAGGGGTCAGGACTGGAGGCAGGGTGACAGTTTAGGGGCTTGGGGAGTCGTCCAGGTGAGAGAGAAAGGTATCCTCAACTAGAATAGGATCTGTGAGGATAGAGGAGAGAGAGGAGGATGGGGAGGAGAGATGTAGAAAGGGTATAGAACTGACAGACTTCCATCTTGTCCGAGTCAAAGGTGAATGAGAAAGAATGGTCAAGGAAGATGTTCCAATTTTTAGCTTGTAACTATGGATGAAGTCAGTAGATATGGAAGACAGGAGCAAGAGCAGGTTGGGATAAACAATTTGTAGTATATCCATACAGTGGAATATTATTCAGCCATAAAAAGGATGAACCTTGTAAACAAAGAAAGGAAGCCTGACACAAAAGACAGAATATTGTATGACTCCGTTTAAATATAATGTCCAGAATAGACAAATCCATAGAGACAGAAAGTAGATTTGTAGATTGCCGGGGCTTTGGTGTAGGAGGGAATGGGGAGTGACTGCTAATGGGTACGTGGTTTCTTTGGGGGGTGATGAAAATGTTCAGGAACCAGCTGGTGGTGATGGTTGCACAACATTGTGAATACACTAAGAACCACTGAGTTATACACTTTCAAATGGTTAAAATGGTGAATTTTATGTTATGTGAATAATGTCCAGGCAAAAAAAGTTTAATTTTTTTACAAAAGAGCAGATTTGAGGTCCAATGATGAGTTTGGTTTGGGAGATGTGAGTTGTCCATCGCAGTGGCACTGCCCAGAAGGTGGTGGCATGTTGCACATGACCTCAGGAAAGAGGCCGGGGTGGAGTTACCCACACAGAGAACCACAGAGATGCCGCCTGGGCCTCGAGGCACTCCCTCCTGCTGGCCCACCCCACTTCTGGAGCCCGGTGGGCTTCATTTCCAGCCCCCTAAGTCTGCGAAAGGCAAACTGGAGTTGAGTTTGCAGATAACAGCATTTTATTCGGGACACCAAAGTTTTGCTGCAGCAAAGAAAGCCAGAATGGAAGTAGTTTGGGGGTTCTAAGGATGGCAACGGATTTTTATAGACTTAGAAAGGAAATTAGCTTGATTCCTATTGATTGGACCAGGGTTTGTCCACCTTATAGGGGTGGGTTTAGGGCAGGTGGACTTTATTTTGTATTGAGTTAAAGGTAATGAGGAAACTCCAGATGGCATGGTTTTTTGTTTTGTTTTGTTTTGTTTGTTTTTGTTTTTTGGCTCCGACAGGGTCCAGGTCTTTCTCTACACAATTTTGCCACATCTATGCTTACAGAGACAAGGTCAGGTTACCATTTTGCATTAAATTTTAGTGTTCTTTGTGATAGGAAAACAAACTTTTCATGCAATTTAGGATCTCTCAGGTTTATTGAGCGATTCATGAATTGGGCAGCACCCCACTCAGAAAGTAGAAGAAAGCTCCACCAAGGGGGTGGAAAGGAGAAGCTCATGTAGAGCAAATGCAAAAACAAGTGGGGAAATGTTCTGACTGGCTGACATTCAGTTTCCATTTTACTTGGCGGGGTGGGTGTCTTACAAAGTGGGGAGCAGGTAGTTTCTTAGGAATGAGGAGGTTAGCTGGCATAAGAATGAGGAAGTTAACTGGGAATAACTGATCCACTGTAGTTAAATTTGGTTTTCTAGGCAACCCAGGCATTTACAGGAAATAGAAACTAGTTTAAGTTTTTGGTTTTGCTGAAGTAGGGCTTAGCATGGGTGCCTCCATGTTGGGCCTACTAGATTTTATTTAACATTTGCAATGTAGATTTTTGCACATTCACGTAAGAAGTAAAGGAAAAGCTAAGACGAAAGGTTTCCCAAATTCATCTGTTTGTTTAGTGTACATATAACATCACAAAAATAGCTAGCAAGGCAGAACCAACCCACCAGGACTTACGATTTTTGTTACAGGCCCAACCTCAGCGAGATTTCCATGGGACTACAGATCCTGAATTTTCTCATCGTCAACATCTGAGTTACTCACTGTGTTCTAGTTTGATAATGCTGCAGAATGCAAAACACCAGAGACAGACTGGCTTTTATAAAAAGGGGGTTTATTTGGCTATACAGTTACAGTCTTAAGGCCATAAAGTGTCCAAGGTAACACATCAGTAATCAGGTACCTTCACTGGAGGATGGCAAATGGCATTCGGAAAACCTCTGTTAGCTGGGAAGGCACATGGCTGGCATCTGCTCCAAAGTTCTGGTTTCAAGCTGGCTTTCTCCCAGGACATTCCTCTCTAGCAAGCTTGCTCTTCTTCAAAACGTCACTCACAGCTGCGCTCCGTTTTCTCTCCTTGAGCCAGCTCATTTATATGGCTCCACTGATCAAGACCCACCCTGAATGGGCAGGGACATGCCTCCATGGGAGTATCTCACCAGAGTCACCACCCACAGCTGGGTGGGGCACATTTCCATGCAAACAACCTAATTCAAATGTTCCAACTTAATCCCCGCTATTCTGTCTGCCCCACAAGATTGCATCAAAGAATATGGCTTTTTCTGGGGGACATAATACATTCAAACCGGCACACACTGGTTGATTTCTCTGGGGTCAAATTAAAGCCAAAGTCCACCCGACGGTCTTTCATTTTCCTTGTCATCACCAGGAGTGTTTCTATTTTTACTTTTTTGATAACTTATGAACCAAGTTTCTTTTCCGCATTTCACATCTTCACTTACAATTCTCTCCCCTCACCACATGGAACAAAAGGTCCACACAGTAAGTCAATTAGTCACTTACCACATATTTGAAAGCACAGTAAATGCAAACATCTGACCTTTCCATGTTACTAGTGGGTAAAATGCCTACTAGTCTTTCCTTCTCCTGAGTTTTACCTTTTGACCTTTTTGAAAGAATTAATTACTTTCTGGTTTCTCTTTAGCATTTATTGGGTTGCGTGTATGTTGATAAATGTTCTGCTAGGTTGTGAACTTCTTGAGGGACAGCGCTCCTTGGTATCCTGTAACATGAGTACCAGTCAAGGGCCTGGCAAGGTGGGTCCCCCAGTGGGGCCACAGAATTGCCCTGAATCGCCTTGGGCTTTATCCTACACCCAGGGTCTCATGCATAATTTTCTTCCTCCTTCCCCCTTCAACTTCCTGAGTCCACACAAAGGATCCGCACCCCCCACCCCCAACTATTGCTTGCTCACTTTTTTTTCCTTCATAATCTTGTCCTACTGGCTCTGGTGGCCATTCAGAGCTCAGGGTGGGAGGCCCTTCCTAAGGCTTGGATAGGGAAGAGTCAAGAGACAGACATGGAAACCAGCCCAGGACTCAGGACCAGATAGTCAAATCTTCATTCTTCCCTGTAATAGCAGAGTGACCTCGGGCAGTTTACTTAAACCAATGCTTCTCAATTTATTGGTGAAGGATCAGGCTCCTTTTTTAAATTTTTATTTCATCATAGATCAATGTATTTAATAAAATACAATGCCTTTTGGAAAAGGCAAATTTATAGTGACAGTAATAATGAACAGTAATAGTGGTTACCAGGGCAATGGGGGAAGGAGAAGAGTTGAATAGTTGAAGCACAGGGAATTTTTTTCAGGCAGTTAAACTATTCTGTATGATTCTGTAATGGTGGATATGTGACACATTGCATTTGTCAAAATCCACAGAACTTTATAGTACAAAAATTAAGGTATGCAAATTTGAAAAAATCATTTAGGAAGTCGGGGAACTCCAGGATGGAGTGCAGAATGTGATGAAACAATCTAACTATATTACAAATGTATGAAACCACCAGACTAAAGGAGGTAAGGGAAAATAGTGCTGACCTAAGTAACTCTGGAAATGGGTGGAGCCTGTAAGACTAAAGGCAAAAGAAACTGTGCATAAGCATGTTACTATAGTTGATAAGTTCGTTTCCCATGGGGGTACAGGTTAACAATTCTGGTACTGTTATAGGACCAAGGCAGTGTTTTCTTTGCCTGATGCATTCAAATGAGCAATTCCTGAGACACCAGGGTTTCCAAGAGAGAAAGGGTTTATTGCTAGGCGCGAAGCAGGAGAGCAGATGGCTTATTGGTCCAAAATCTGTCTCTCCCAACTGCAGTAACTCTGATAGTTTTATAGCATCAAAAGATGGGCAGGTTTTAGGATGATGAGCACTGTGATTCCAGATAATGTAACTAGAGGTGATCTAATTATTGAGCATGTGCAGATTGATTACATGCTTAAACACAGAACATACGCAAGAAAATGGTGGCCTTAATATGATGGGTGTGATTTTTAGTATTCTAATGAGGTATAGCTCACTTATAGGTTAAAGTCTGAGTTATTGTGCATGTCAGGCGGGCCAATTTTGGTTAGATCCAGCTCTGTCAAGCAAGATAGTTTTGGGATTGGGAAGAGTTAGTTCTGGGCTGACTCCTAGCCCTACATTAATAAACAATAGGGGCTGTCTTCAGTGATCATAAGACTTTAAAGTTGAAAATTTGGATAATAAGGGTACAAATGAGGGTCAGTCACAAGGTTTTTACAATCATAAGGGTACAAGATTAAAGCTATACTATCATTATCAGAGATCAAGGCAGATGGATTACAGAGATTACATACAATATCTCTCCTTTTGTGTCTGACTTATTTCACTCAGAATTAGATCTTCAAGGTTCATCCATTTGCCTTCTTTTTCAGGACCTTGTTTCTTCTTACTGCTGCATAATATATTCACTCATCTGTTGAAGGACACTTGGATTGTTTCCATCTCTTGGCAATTGTGAACAATGCTGCTCTGAACACTGGTATACAAATGTCGTTTGTGTCACTGCTTTCAAATCTTCTGGGTATATAACAAGAAGTGGAATTGCCAGATCGTGGGTAATTCAATATGTAGTTTTCTGAGAAACCACAAAACTGTCTTCCACTATTATACATTTCTACCAGCAATGAATAAGAGTTCCAATTTCTCCACATCCTCTCCTGCATTTATTGTTTCCTGTTTGTTTAAAGGCAGCCATTCTTATTGGTGTGAGATGATATCTCATTGTGGTTTTGATTTGCATTTCCCTAATAGCTAGTGAAGATGAACATTTTTTTTCATGTGTTTTTTAGCCATTTGTATTTCCTCATATCTTTTACCCGTTTGATAATTGGGCTGTTTGTACTACTGTTATTGAGCTATAGGATTCCTTTATATAAGGAGGATATGAGTCTCTTATCAGATATATGGTTTCCAAATATTTTCTCCCATTGAGTTGGTTGCCTCTTCACCTTTTTGACAAAGTTTTTTGAGGCACAGAAGCTTTTGATTTTGAGGAGTTCTCGTTTATTTATTTTTTCTTAAGTTGCTTGTGCTTTGGGTGTAAGGTCTAAGAAGTGACCTCCTAATACTAGGTTCTTGAAGATGTTTCCCTACATTATCTTCTAGGAGTTTTATGGTACTGTCTCATATGGAGGTCTTTGATCTGCTTTGAGTTAATTTTTGTATAGGGTGTGAGGTAGGGATCCTCTTTCATTCTTTTGGAAATGACTATCCAGTTCTCCCAGCCCCATTTGTTGAAGAGACTGTTCTGTCCCAGTTCAGTAAATTTGGGGGCCCAATCAACAATCTATCGACCATATATCTGGGGGTCTATTTCTGAACTCTCAATTCTATTCCACTGATCAATATGTCTATCTTTATGCCAATGCCATGCTGTTTTGACCACTGTAGCTTTATAGTAGCCTTCAAAGTCTGGAAGTGTAAGTCCTCCCACTTCATTCTTCTTTTTTAGGATTTTTTTTGGCAATTTGAGGCCCTTTCCCTTCCAAATAAATTTGATAACTAGCTTTTCCAAGTCTGCAAAATAGGTTGGAATTTTGACTAGAATTGCATTGAATCTGTAGATCAGTTTGGGTAGAACTGACATCTTAACAATGTTCAGTCTTCCTATCCATGAGCATGGAATATTTTTCCACTATTTAGGCCCTATTTTATTTCTTTTGGTGAAATTTTGTAATTTTCTGTGAACAGGTCTTTTGCGTCCTTGGTTAAGTTTATTCCTAGGCACTTGATTTTTTTAGTTGCTATTGTGAATGGAATTTTTTTTTTAATTGCCTCTTCAGTTAGGTCATTACTAGTGTATAGGAACATTACTGATTTATGTGCATTAATCTTATTTCCTGCCACTCTGCTGACTTTATTAGCTCTAGTAGCTTTGTGGTCAAATTCTTAGGATTTTCCAAATATAAGAACACATCATCTGCAAATAATGACAGTTTTACTTCTTCTTTTCCAATCTGTTTTGGCAAATTGCTCTGGCTAGAACTTCTAGCACAATGCTGAATAAAAGAGGTGACAGTGAGCATCCTTGTCTCATTCCCAATCTTAGGGGAAAGGATTTCAACCCCTCACCATTGAGTACTATGCTGGCTGTGGGTTTTTCATATATGCCCTTTATCATATTGAGGAAGATTCCCTCAAGTTCTGCCTTTTGAAGTGTTTTTATCAAAAAGGGATGTTGAAGTTTGTCAAATGCAATTTCAGCATCTATCAAGATGATCATTTGATTTTTCCCTTTTGATTTATTAATGTGTTGTATTACATTAACTGATTTCATTATGTTGAGCCACACTTGCATGCCAGGAATGAACCCCACTTGGTTGTGGTGTATAATTCTTTTAATGTGCCTTTGGATTCAATTTGCAAGTATTTTGTTGAGAATTTTTGCATCTATATTCATTAGGGAGCTTGGCCTATAGTTTTCCTTTTTATAGTATCCTTATCTGGTTTCAGTATCAGAGTAATAATAGCTTCGTAAAATGAATTAGGTAGTGTTTCTTTATCTTCAATTTTTTTTGAAAGAATTTGAGCAGGAATGGTGTCAATTCTTTTTGGAAAGTTTGGTAAAAGTCTCCTGTGAAGCCATCTGGCCCTGAGCTTTTATTTGTAGGTAGGTTTTTGATGACTGATTGGATCTCTTTGCTTGTGATTGGTTTGTTGAGGTCTTCTATTTCTTCTTTGTTCAGTCTAGGTTGTTCACGTGTTTCTGGGAAGTTGTCTATTTCCTCTAAATTCTCTATCTTATTGACATACAGTTGTTCATAGTATCCTGGTATGATTTTTTTTATTTCTTCGGGATCTGTAGTAATTATCCCCTTTTCATTTCTGATTCTGTTTATTTGCATCTTCTCTCTTTTTGACTTTGTCAGTCTAGCTAAGAGTCTGTTAATCTTGTTGATCTTCTCAAAGAACCAACTTTTGGTTTTATTTATTCTCTCTATTGTTTTTTTGTTCTTTTGCTAAGTGAAAGAAGCCAGTCTGAAAAGGCTACATCCTTTGTGATTCCAACTATATGATATTTTGGAGAAGGTAAAACTATGGAGAAGGCAAGAAGATTGGTTCTTGCCAGCGGTTCAGGGGGAGGGAGGGAGGCATGAATTGGTGGGGTCCAGGTCATTTTTAGGGCAGTGAAACTATTCTGTATGATTCCATGATGGCAGATACATGGCATTATGCATTTGTCAAAAGCCATAGAACTGTACAACATAGAGAGTGAACCCTAATGTAAATGATGGACTTTGGTTATCAATATTGGTTCATCAATTGTAACAAATGTACCACATGAACACAAGACATTAATAATAGGGAAAACTGTGTGATAGGGGAAAGGGATATATGAGAACTCTCTGTACTTTTGGTGCAATTTTCTACTAACCTAAAATTGCTCTAAAAAAATATACTTAAAAATTAAAAAAAATAAATTATAGTGTAATTAGACACCCTTCATTTAACTTTTTATTTATCTAGTTCATTTATATACAGCAGAGGTTGGCAACCTTTTTCCAAAACAGAGTCATATGGTCTCTGTTATTACTGCTCAACTCTTCCATTGTAGCTCAAAAGCCGTTATTGACAATATGTAAAATGAATGGATGTGGCATTCCAATAAAACTTTATTTACAAAAGCAGACAGCTGCCAGATTTGGCCTATGGGCTGGGCTATAGTTTGCCAGCCCTTCATATAGAAGATCATCGTAGCCAAACATTTGTGAGACTAATCAATTTGCCCAAGAGTATGTTGATTTTAAGATCATTATTTTATGAAGCAAACTACTCATTTTTTTTCTTGTGAAATTTCTGTTTTTCAATTTTTTTTTTTTTTTGTTTGTTTCCAGTGAATATTTATCGATGGGCCCTACAAAATGGAAGTGTTTCTAACCATATTAGGAAGCAAAATAAACATCCCAGGAGATACGGTCATTAAACAGAGAGAGATGATGTTTCGGGGGTTCCATATATGATTTCATTTAGAACCAGTGTTTCAGCATTATTAAATCCCCATTTAATTCCATGAATTTTTTTCTGGATTTTCTCCTTGCAATGATCGATTTACTAATTCTTGGCTAAACTATACTTTCAGTTACTTTCATTTTACATTTTGATGTAAATCGGTTGAGACAAGTGCCCTCAACTTGTTCAAATTTCTCCCTATGAACCTGAGAATCAAATTTTCAAGCTCCAAAAATAACATTGGCATTTTTATTCTAATCACAAGATGACTATAAGGAGAATTAATATCTTTAGACTATTAAAATATTGCATCTGGGAACACGATGTCTTTCAATACATTCAGGATTTAAGTTCTTAATATTAACAATTTAAAGTTTTCTTCACATGATTTTTCCACAGTTCTTTTTAAGTTTATTCCTAATTATTTTATGCCAAATGTTTATTATAAGAAATGAGAGACTTAAAACTTCTCTATCAAATTGCTAAGAATGTTTCCAACACCTTATCTTGATTCCTATGTTTATTTCACGGTGGACTGGCATAGGTCCAGGGGCTATGCTTTGTGAAGCACTGACCTGGACTACTCTGAGCCTCAGTTTCCTTTTCTGTAATGTAAGGTAGCAACACTACCTTCCTGTAGGATTGCTCTGAGTCAGTGTTAAATGAGGTGCTTTTCTTAGTTTCCTAGGGCCACTTTAACAAATTACCACAAACTTGGTGCCTTAGAACAGAAATTTATTCCCTCTCAGCTGTGGATGCTCGGCATCTGAAATTGAGGTGTCAGCCAAGGGCCATCCTCTCTTTGAAACCTGTAGGGAAGACTCCTTCCTTGCCTCTTGTAACTTCTGTTATTTGCCAGCAATCCTTGGCATTCTGCAGTTTATAGATGCATCACTCCAGTCCCTGCCTCTGTCCCTACATGGCCTTCTTCTTTGTCTCCATCTTCATGTGGAGTCTTCTGTCATGTCTGTCTGTCTCCCCCATTCTTATAAGGATGCCAGTCATATAGGATTAAGGGCCCACCCTGCTCCAGGATGACCTTGTTTTAGCTTAACTAATTCCATCTGCATCAACCCTATTTCTAACTAAGGTCACAGTCACAGGTACCAGGAATTAGGACTTGAACACTTAAGTTAGGACTTCCCTCCCTCCAGCCTCCTTTCCCACTTTATGGCCTGACTTTCCCAGTTTTCAGAGTGAAGCCCTCAGCTTTCTCTTTTCAAATGGCTTTGCATTCCACAGAGCCCTCACTTCCTTCACACCAGCCTCCTGCTGTGAGCAGACGGGATTTGAAAGCCCCTCACCCACAGTTGACACCCTCCTTTGCCCTCTTGCTGTAGCAATGCAGTTTTAATTCCAAAATGACTCTGATCCAGTCATGCCCAGATGCCTGCTGACCCACATCCCTGTAGATGTGATGTGACACCAAGAAATTTGTCATAGAAGCTTCCAGACAACTACCCTATTTTCTAAAACCTACCAAAACCCTTCACTTGTTCAATGTTTTCCACTGTGTCCTGTCTACTTCTTTTCCACCCCTTTCTGCCCCTTTTGCCACCTGTTACTCAGGCTGTGCTCTCTCTTCTCCTCCTGTTACACCCGTTGTATCAGTTAGGGTTCTCTAGGGGAACAGAATCAATGAGAGGTATCTATAAATATAAGATTTATAAAAGTGTCTCATGCAACTGTGGGTATGCATGAGTCCAAATTCCATAGGGCAGGCAGCAAACTAGCAACTCCAAGGAAGATGTTCAATGAACTCCTCAGTAAAATGAACTGGCAACTTCAATGAACTCCTCAGGAAACGCTTCATTGGTCAGCCGAAGAAGAAGTGAACATCCTCTATCTTTCTCACTTAAAAGTCTTCAACTGATTGGATTAAATCCAGCTGACTGCATTCTCTCCTTGTGGAAGACACACCCTTTGTTGATGTCATCAGTCACAGCTGCAGCCAATTGACTGATGATTTAATAAACCAGCCTACTGGTTTATTAACCAGCCACAAACATCCTCACGGCAATGGTTAGGCCAGTGCTTGCTTGACCAGACAGCTGGGTACCATCACCTGGCCAAGCTGACACATGAACCTAACCATCACACCTCCTTCCCTCCCTCATACTCTTTTTTCAATTTTTAATTTTTTCATGGTAAAATATATATAATATATACTTTGCCATTTTAACCATTTTTAAATGTACAATTCAATGGCATTAATTACACTTACAACCATCACCACTATCTATTTCCAAAACTTTTTCATCCCCCCAAACAGAAATTGTACCCATAAAGCAGTAACTTTCCCTCCCTCCAGCCCCTGGTAAACTCTAATTTGTTTTCTGCTTTATACATTGGCCTATTCTAGCTATTTCATAAGTAGAATCACACAATATCTGTCCTTTTGTGTCTGGCTTCTTTCACTCAGCATAATGTTTTCAAGGGTCAACCACATTATAGCATGCATCAGCACTTCATTCTTTTTTATTGGTAAATAACTATCCATTGTATGTATTTACCATATTTTGTTTATCAGTTTGTCTGCTAGTGAATATTTGAATTGTTTCTACGTTGGAGCAACTGCTATGAATAATGTTGCTATACACATTGGTTTGAGTCCCTGTTTTCAATTCTTTGGGGTTCATATCTAGGATCAGAATTGACAGGTCAGTCGGCAATTCTGTGTTTAACTTTTTGAGGAATCCCCCTCCTACACTTAAGTCGTCTTTAATTGCTACTTGTCACCCTAGGGACTTTGGAAGAGTCAACACAGTGTTTACCCTTCCATTCCCTGACCATTTTGGTCCCTACCAGTAGAGACCAAGTGCTACCACCAGCCTTAGCCTGCCCCTCCCAGTCCTGGCACCACCTCCATCATTTGCAGCAAGACTTGATCTACTCAACTCAACTTCCTAGCTGTTTCTGGATCTTCCTCTGCACTTGTGTCCCTTTCCCTGCCAGGCTCGGCGTGCCCCTCAGACCTCACTCTTGGCCTTGCTTCTCTGGCTCTGAGCATCTGCTTCACACACTCCTGCTGCTTGTGCTATGATCACTCACCCTCTAGCTGCCCTCCCTGGAACTCACACTCCTCTAGGACTGAGGTTCACGATGCTGGCTTCCTTCACATGGCCTCCACTAAAATGTTCCAAAACCTTGTTTGGTCTTGACAGGGGAAATTATGCTTCACCAAATCAGAAGATGTCTTGACTGAAAACTGCCTTAAAGATTCTTGTATCGCCTTGCATCATCATATTCTGTGATTTAGTTCAGTTCAGGGATTGCTAAATTACTGGTCTCTTCTAGCACGGCCGGATGCTGGGAATGCAAAGGTGAGTAATACATGTTCCTACCCTCAGGTCATCACCGGTTGGTTGGGAAGGTGGAGTTGCCAGTTGGCTATTTTCAACCCTCACATCTCTATAACGTGTGTCTCATGTTATATGCTAATTTCATTGAAAGATACAATAAAATCCCTGTAAACAATCCTGTGAAATCAGCTTCCTTTCACGGCTAGTACACTTTCTCCTTTAAAAAGATACACTAACCCATTTATGGGATTTGGCAGGTCACTATATGCCCTTGGATGCCACTGCCAAGGGTTTGGCCAGGCTACCTTAGGTTTTGAAGAGCACTACTAAGAGGTTAGCAAACTCCAGAAGACTTACTTCCTCAGATAGTTTGATCATATCATTTGTTTCTTTTGGTTGTGGTTAGTACCAAGGGCAAAGCCAGAATTTTCCACATCTAGCTAGAGAAGAAAGAAAATTTTTGTCCCAGTTACTCTCGCCAAAACAAAACAAAGCCGTTCTCCATTGTCCACAGCTAGTTCATCTGTCTGTCTTTCTGGACCTTTTTGGAACCCTGCTCTCACCCTCTTCCTCACAAAGCCCAGGGTGTCTTCATCCTTGGCTGAGCTGCTAACTCTAACCCTGTGATCCAGTGGCTCTCATCTGTTCCAGGGCTATTGCTGTTTCTGTTTCAATTCTTTTGCTTTTTCTGTCTATGTTGTCCATTAGCTAAAGTGGAAAGAAACACAAAATTTCCTCTGTGATTTATCTTGATTCTTTTCTTGACAGTTTCTTTTAAATCTGTTTTTGATGGCCCCACAAAATTTTAACATTTTAAAAAGAGATGATAAAGGAAAAGAACAAACTATTGGGAAAATGTTTGTATTAAATATGACAAATTGTCAGTACAATCAGTGTTGTTAATTACATTCACAATGCTGTGCTACCATCACCACCATCCATTACCAAAATTTTCCCCAAACAGAAATTTTGTACCAATTAAACATTAATTCCCATTCCCTACTCCACCCAAGCCCCTGGTAACCTATATTCTAAGTTTCTGACTATGAATTTGCTTATTCTAATTATTTCACATCAGTGAGATCATGCAATATTGGTCCTTTTGTGTCTGACACTTCACTCAACATTATGTCTCCAAGATTCATCTACGTTGTTGCATTTGTCATTCCTTTTTATGACTGAATAGTATTCCATTGTATGCATATACCACATTTTGTCTATCCATTCATCTGTTGATGGACATGAGTTTCTTGCATCTTTTGGCTATTGTGAATAGTGCTACTCTAAACGTCAGTGTACAAATATCTGTTCAAGTCCTGTTTTCAATTATTTTGGGTATATATCTAGAAGTGGGATTGCCAGATCATATGGTACTTTTATATTAACATTCTGAGGAACTGCCAAAGTGTTTTCCACAGTGCTACACCATTTCACGTTGCCATCAGCAACGAGCGAGTGTTCCTATTTCTCCATATCCTCTCCAACACTTGTTATCTTCTGTTTTTTTTCAATAGCAGCCATTCTACTAGGTATGAAATGATATTTCATTGTGGTTTTGAATTGCATTTCCCTAACGGCTTTTGGTTATTTGTATATCTTCTTTGGAGAGATGTCTATTTAAGTCTTTGGCCCATTTTTTAATTGGGTTGTCTGTCTTTTTCTTATTGAGCTATAGGATTTCTTTATATATTCTGGATAATAAATCCTTATTGGATATATGGTTTCCAAATATTTGCTCACATTATGTATGTTGTCTTTTTACTTTCAAGATGAAGTCCTTTGATGCACAAAAGTTTAAAATTTTGATGAAGTTCCATCTATCTCTATTTTCTTTCATTGCTGATGCTTTGGGTATAAAATCTAAAAAATCATTGCCTAAACAAGGTTCTGAAGATGATTCCCTACATTTTCTTCTAGAAGTTTTAAAGTCCTGGTTATTGTATTTAGGTCTTTGATCCATTTTGAGTTAACCTTTGCATATGGTATGAGGTATGGTTCCACCTTTTCTTTCTTTCTCATATGGACACGCAGTTCTCCCAGCACCATTTATTGGGAAGACTATTCCTTCCCAATTGAGTGTAGTTGGGACCCATGTCAAAAATCAATTGGTCTTAGGTTTGAGGGGCTTTTTCTGTACTTTCAAATCATTTTTATTGGTCTATATATCTGTCATTGTGCCAGTACTATGCTGTTTTGATTGCTGTACTTTTTAATAAGCTTTAAAATCCAGACATGTGAATGCTTTCCATTTGTTCTTGTTTTTCAAGTGATTTTGGATATTTGGAGCCACACACCCTTTCAAATAAATTTGATGATTGGCTTTGCCATTTCTGCAAATAAGGCTGCTAGAATTTTGATTGAGATTGTGTTGAATCTGCAAATTGTTTTGGATACAAGTGACATTTTGACCCTATTTAGTCTTTCAACTTATAAACACAAAACATCCTTCTATTTATTTAGTTCTTTGATTTCTTTCAGCAATGTTTTGTAGTTTTCTGTGTATATGTCCTTTACATCCTTAGATTTATTCCTAGATATTTGATTCTTTAATTTGCTATTGTAAACAGAATTTTTTTCTTAATTTCTTCTTCCAATTGTTCACTGCTTGTGTATAGAAACACTATTGACTTTTTTAATTCATTTTCATTGAGATATATTCACATACTGTACAATCATCCAAAGTGTGCAATCAATTGTTCACAGCACCATCATATAGTTGTGCATTCATCACCCCAATTTATTTTTTGAACATTTTCCTTGAACCAGAAGAAGTGAAAAAAAGAATAAAAAATAAAAGTAAAACAGAACACCCAAATCACTCCCCCCACCCTATTTTTCATTTCATTTTTTGTCGCCATTTTTCTACTCATCCATACACTGGATAAAGGGAGTCCAATCCACAAGGCTTTCACAATCACACTGTCACCTCTTGTAATCTGTATTGCTATACAATCGTCTTCAAGAGTCACGGCTACTGGGTTGGAGTTTGATAGTTTCAGGTATTTACTTCTAGCTGTTTCACTGCACTAAAACCTAAAAAGGTTTATCCATATAGCGCATAAGAATGTCCACCAGAGTGACCTCTCGACTCCATTTGGAATCTCTCAGCCACAGAAACTTTGTTTCGTTTCATATCACATCCCCCTTTTGGTTAAGAAGATGTTCTCAATCCCACGGTGTCAGGTCCAGATTCATCCCCAGGAGTTATATCCTGCATTGCCAGGGAGATTTACACCTCTGGGAGTCAGGTCCCAAGTTGAGGGGAGGGCAGTGAGTTCACCTGCTGAGTTGGCTTAGCTAGAGAGAGAGGGCCACATCCGAGCAACTAAGAGGTACTCAGGGGGAGACCCTTAGGCACAATTATAAGCAGGTTTAGCCTCTCCTTTGCAGTAACAAGCTTCATAAGGGCAAGCCCCAAGACAGAGGGCTCAGCATGCCAAGCCATCAATCTGTTGGGAGGTTTTTGGTCACCGATTCAATCTTTTTCTAGTAATTGGTTTGTTGAGATCTTCTATTTCTTCTTGAGTCAGTGTAGGTAGTTTGTTTCTAACAATTTGCCCATTTCATCTAGGTTATCTAATTTATTGGTGTACACTTGTTCATAGTATCTTCTTATAGTCCTTTTTTATTTCACTGGGATAAGTAGTAATGTACCCCTTTTCATTTCTGATTTCACTGTTTGTATCCTCTCTCTTTTTTCTTTGTCAGTCTAGCAAATAGTTGATCTATTTCATTAATCTTTTCAATGAGTCAACTTTTGGTTTTGTTGGTTCTCTTTATTGTTTTTTAATTCTCTATTTCATTCATTTCTGCTTTAATCTTTGTTATTTCCTTCCTCTTTCTCTCTTTCACTTTCGTTTGCCGTTCTTTTCATAGATTCTCCAGTTGTGACATTAGGTCTCTGATTTGAAATCTTTCTTCTTTTTGAATGTAAGTATTTAGAGCTATAAATTTCCTCCTCGGCATTGTTTTGCTGCACCCTATAAGTTCTGTACATTGAATTTCATTTTCATTCACCTCAAGATATTTCCTAATTTCCCTCATGATTTCATCTTTGATCCATTGGTTGTTTAATAGTGTATTGCCTGATTTCCACGTTTGTGAATTTTCCTGTCCTCCCTCTCTTTGGTTTCTAGCTTCATTCCATTTTGGCTAGAAGACACATTGTGTAAATTTCAATCTTTTTAAACTTACTGAGATTTGTTTTGTGATCTAGCATATGGTCTATCCTGAAGAATGATCCATGTGTACTAGAGAAGAATGTATATTCTGCTGCTGTTGGACAAAGTGTTCTATATATGTCTGTTAGTCCTAATTGTTTTATACTATCATTCAAGTCTATTTCCTTACTGATCATCTGTCTAGATGTTTCATCCATTATCGAAATTGGTGTATTAAAATCTCCTACTATTAATGTTGAACTGCCTATTTCTCCCCTCAAATCTGACAATATTTGCATCAATGTTTTGGGGCTCTGCTATTAGGTGAATTTATAATTTTGTTGTCTTGTGTTGGTTGACTGAGTCCTTTATCAGTATGTACTGAATTTCTTTGTCTCTTCTAACAGTTTTTGACTTAAAGTTTATCTGTTTTCTACAGATCTCCCAGCTCTCCCTTGTTATTATTTGCATAGAATTTTTTTCCATCATTTCAATCTGCTTTTGTCTTTGAATTTAAGGTGTATCTCATTTAAACTGCATATAGTTGGGTCCTGATTTTTTATGCATTCTACCTATCTCTACATTTTGACTGAAGAGTTTAACCCATTTATATTTGAAATAACTATTGATAATATAAGATTTTCTTCTGCCATTTTGCTACTTGGTCTTTGTAAGTCTTTCACCTTTTCTGTCCATCAAATCTTCCATTAATGCCTACTTTCATATTCATTTGACTTTTGTATTGTACCATTTTGAGCCCCTACTCATATCTTTCTGTATATATTTTTTCATAAATTTTCTTTGTGGCTACCATGGGGCTAAAATTTAACACCTTAAATCTATAACAATCATGTTTTACTTGATACCAACTTTACATTACTAGGATATACATACACTATTCCTATCCCTCACCATCCCCCACCTTTTTGTTGTACTTGATACAAATTATATCTTTATGCATTGTATGTCCCAGACCATAAATTTATCATTACTTTTTTTTTTTTTTTCTTAATTTTTTTTTCCATTTTTATTGAGATTGTTCAGATACCATACAATTATCCAAAGATCCAAAGTGTACAATCACTTGCCCCCGGGTACCCTCATACAGCTGTGCATCCATCACACTTAATTTTTGTTCAATTTTTAGAAACTTTTCATTACTCCAGACAAGAAATAAAGTGAAAGATGAAAAAAGAAAAAAAGAAAAGGAAACTCTAAACCTCCCCTATCCCTAACCAACCCCCCTCAATTGTTGACTCCTAGTATTGATATAGTACGTTTGTTACTGTTTATGAAAAAATGTTGAAATACTACTAACTGTAGTATATAGTTTGTAATAGGTATATAGTTCTTCCCTATATGCCTCTCTATTATTAACTTCTAATTGTATTGTCATACATTTGTTCTGGTTCATGAAGTGATTTCTAGTATTTGTACAGTTGATCATGGACATTGCCCACCACAGGATTCAGTTTTATACATTTCCATCTTTTGACCTCCAACTTTCCTTCTGGTGACATATATGACTCTGAGCTTCCCCTTTCCACCTCATTCACACACCATTCGGCACTGTTAGTTATTCTCACATCTTGCTACCAACACCCCTGTTCATTTCCAAACATTTAAGTTCATCCTAATTGAACATTCTGCTCATACTAAGCAAGAGCATCTACATTTCTTCCACAAGGCAGGAGGGAGAGTCAAAGAAGGTAGAGGCAAAAGAAAGAGGAAACAAAAAAATGACAGCTAGGAAGCAGCAAAAGGAAAAATAACCTTAAATCAAAGTAGAATAAAGAATCAGACAATACCACCAATGTCAAGTGTCTAACATGCCTCCCCTATCCCCCTCTCTTATCTGCACTCACCTTGGTATATCACCTTTGTTACATTAAAGGAAGCACAATACAATGATTCTATTAGTTACAGTCTCTAGTTTATGCTGATTGCATCCCTCCCCCAATGCCTCCCCATTTTTAACACCTTGCAAGGTTGACATTTGCTTGCTCTCCCTCGTAAAAGAACATATTTGTACATTTTATCACAATTGTTGAATACTCTAGATTTCACCAAGTTACACAGTCCCAGTCATTATCTTTCCTCCTTTCTTGTGGTGTCTCACATGCTCCCCATCTTCCTCTCAACCGTATTCATAGTTACCTTTGTTCAGTGTACTTACATTGTTGTGCTACCATCTCCCAAAATTGTGTTCCAAACCACACACTCCTGTCTTCTATCACCCTGTAGTGCTCCCTTTGGTATTTCCTGTAGGGCAGGTGTCTTGTTCACAAAGTCTCTCATTGTCTGTTTGTCAGAAAATATTTTGAGCTCTCCCTCATATTTGAAGGACAGCTTTGCTGGATACAGGATTCTTGGTTGGTGGTTTTTCTCTTTCAGTATCTTAAATATATCACACCACTTCCTTCTTGCCTCCATGGTTTCTGCTGAGAGATCCGCACATAGTCTTATTAAGCTTCCTTTGTATGTAATGGATCGCTTTTCTCTTGCTGCTTTCAGGATTCTCTCTTTGTCTTTGATATTTGATAATCTGATTATTAAGTGTCTTGGCGTAGGCCTATTCAGATCTCTTCTGTTTGGAGTACGCTGTGCTTCTTGGATCTGTAATTTTATGTCTTTCATAAGAGATGGGAAATTTTCATTAATTATTTCCTCTATTATTGCTTCTGCCCCCTTTCCCTTCTCTTCTCCTTCTGGGACACCAATGATACGTACATTATTGTACTTTGTTTCATCCTTGAGTTCCCGGAGACGTTGCTCATATTTTTTCATTCTTTTCTCCATCTGCTCCTTTGCGTGTAGGCTTTCAGGTGCTTTGTTCTTCAGTTCCTGGGTGTTTTCTTCTGCCTCTTGAGATCTGCTGTTGTATGTTTCCATTGTGTCCTTCATCTCTTGTGTTGTGCCTTTCATTTCCATAGCTTCTAGTTGTTTTTTTGAACTTTTGATTTCTGCCGTATACATGTCCAGTGCTTCCTTTACAGCCTCTATCTCTTTTGCAATATCTTCTCTAAACTTTTTGATTTGATTTAGCATTAGTTGTTTAAATTCCTGTATCTCAGTTGAAGTGTACGTTTGTTCCTTTGACTGGGCCATAACTTTGTTTTTCTTAGTGTAGATTGTAATTTTCTGTTGTCTAGGCATGGTTTCCTTGGTTATCCAAATCAGGTTTTCCCAGACCAGAACAGGCTCAGGTCCCAGAGGGAAGAAATATTCAGTATCTGGTTTCCCTGTGGGTGTGTCTTAGAAAATTGCTCCACCCTTTGATGCCTCAGGTCACTGTGCTTTTCTGCCCAGCAGGTGACGCCTGTTAGCCTGTAATTCTTGACTGGTGTGAGGAGGTGTGGCCGTGTTCCCCCAGGCTCTGGGGTCTGGTTCTGAATGGAAAGGGCCCCACCCCTTTCCTCCTAGAGAAGACAGACCCCTCAGGTGGGGGTCATTAGCATTTCAATGGTCTCACTCTCTGCTTGTGGTGTCTCCACCCTTCCCGGAGTCACAGCCCTGGAAACTGAAAATGAGTGGGGCTTTCTCCACTGAGCCGAAAAAGAAACAGATAGTCCCCTTCAGACTCGGTCCAAGGAGACCCTCCGGCTCTCCCAGGTCAGTCGTCACCCAAAGTCTCTGTCTGTTTTTTGGGGCTGCGTACCTGTAGTGAGCAGTTCACACTCGCTACTTAAAACCCCAGTTGGAGCTCAGCTGAGCTGTATTCGCTTGCTGGGAGAGAGCTTCTCTCTGGCACCACGAGGCTCCGCAGCTCGGGCTATGGGGGAGGGGGTCTCCCGACCTGGTTCCGCAGGTTTTACTTACAGATTTTATGCTGTGTTCTCGGGCATTCCTCCCAATTCAGGTTGGTGTATGATGAATGGATGTTCTTGTTTGTCCCCCCACAGTTATTCTGGATTATTTACTAGTTGTTTCTGTTTTTTTGTAGTTGTTCCAGGGGAACTACTTAGCTTCCACTCCTCTCTATGCCGCCATCTTGCCCGAGTCTCTATCATTACTTTTTATGCATTTGCATTTTAGAGCCTGTTAGAAATAACAATTGTAGTATAACAGTAAATACAATACAATTTTCTTAGCAGATATAATTACCCATATGGTTACATTTACTGGAGATCTTTATTTCCTTATGTTGCTTCAGTCCACTGTCTAGTGTCCTTTCCTTTCGGTCTGAAGAATTACCTTTAGCATTGCTTATAGGGCAGGTGTAGTAATGCTGACAAACTTCTTCAACATTTGTTTATCTAGGAATGTCTTAATGTCTCCCACATTTTTTAAAATCAGCATTGCCAGATATAAAATTTTTGATTGGCAACAGCTTTCTTTCAGCATTTAATTTTTTTTTCCCACTGCCTTCATGCTTCCTTGGTTTCTGATGAGAAATTGGAACTTAATCTTATTGGGACTCCCTTATACATAACACATTGCTTTTCTCTCACAGCTTTCAGGACTCTCTCCTTGTCTTTGCATTCAACAGTTTGACTACTGTGTGTCTAGGCATGGTTGTCTTTGAGTTTATTCTGTTGGTGGTTCACTGGGATTCTGGAGTGTGCACGTTTTAGTTTCCCAGGCTGCTCAAGCAAATACCATGAAATGGGTTGGGTTAAAAATGAGGATTTATTTGCTTGTGGTTTGAGGCTGAGGAAAAGTCCAGATCAATGGATCATCAAGAACACGTTTTCTTCCCTAAGACTGTGGTGTTCTGGGGCTGGCTGCTGGCAATTACTTTGTTCTTAGCTTGTCACATGACAAGGCACATGGAAGTGCCTCCTGGTCTCTCTCTTCTCTTTCAGCTTCCACTGAAGTTGAGCTTTTTGCTTTCTGTGGCTTTATCTCTCTGTGTCTAAATTTCTTTCTCTTATAAAGGACCCCAGTAATAAGATTAAGACCCATCCTGGACCACACCTTAACTGAAGTAGCCTCATCAAAAGGTCTACTTTCAGGGGGAGCATACCCATGGGAATACATTAAGTTTAAGAACATGTTTTTCTGGGGTGGCACTTCCAAACCACCCCCATGCATATTCATGTCTTTCATTAAAGTTGCGATGTTTTCAGCCATTATTTCTTTGAATATTCTTCTGCCCCTTTCTCTCTTTTTTCTCCTTCTGGACTCCCATAATGCATATATTGGTATGGTTGGTGGTGTTTCACAGGTTTCTTAGATTCTGTTCACTTCTTAAATTCATTTTCTTCCTGCTCCTTGGCCCAAATCAATTCAATCATCTTATCTTAAAGTTCATGGATTCTTTTTTCTGCTAGCTCCAATCTGCTGTTGAAGCTCTCTGGAGGGGAGTGGGGTTATTTCAGTTATTGGTTCTTCAACTCTAGTATTTCTTCATGGTACCTTTTAAAATTGTCTATCTCTTTTTTTGAGATTCTTGTATTGTTAATTCACTATTTTCCTGATATTCTTTGTTCTTTCTCTGTGTTTTCCTTTATCTCCTTGTGCATATTGAGGATCATTTTTTTTAAAGTTTTGTCCATTATGTCCAAAGTCTGATATTCTTCATTGATGGTTTCTGGATTTTTATCTTGTCCCTTTGAATGGGCCATCTTTTCCTGTTTCTTTGTTTGTCTTATAGTCTTTTGTTTCACACTATACATTGTAATATTTCAAAGTGCTAACTCTGGAAATTTTTCCCTGAGCTGTCTGTTCCTTAAGTTTGTATCCAGATAGAGATACATCAGAGATTTTCTTGAGTGCCAGGAACTAACAAAATACAATGAAAAAAAACAAAAAACAAAAAACAAAAAAACACCTTTCACACAGTCTTTGCTAATTGGCTGTATGTTGGTTGGCGCTCTTCTTCAGAGTTTAGACCTCCTGTCAACAAGATCAGCCTGAGATAAATGCAAAGTTCAGGGTCTTCTCCATCTTTTCTGAGCCTGTGTCTTGTCCTGGGCTATGTTTGCTTGTGGTCTTAGGAATTCCCCTGTTAACAGGAAGTCCAATTCCTCCTTTCCTCTTTATTAAAATAAACTCCTTCCTCCTGGGTGCTCTATGACTTAAAGCAGGTAATATTTTGCCCCAGGCTGTTTTAACTCAATTGTTTCTTCCACTGCTTTAGCTGTGTCCAAGCTACTTCTGCCTGCACGGCAAGTTCTGGGAGGGCAAGCCTGAGACAAATTTCCTGGTACAGGCTTTCAGGACACCACCCAACAGATTGTCACTGAAATACAGGCACCCCAGTATATACATAGGAGTTAGTCTCCTCCTTCTGGAACAGGGCCAGGGACCCACAATGGGAGTGCAGGCTGGGAAGGGGGTAGGAATGGCAGCAAGGGCACCACAAGCTTCTCTTACCATTTTTAAAAGTTATGCTTTCTTGATTCATCACTATCCTAGTTACTGCAACCCTTTAACTGTTTTCTGGAGTTTTGAGGAATATGACTCTGCTAGTTTTTGCTAGTTGATCAAAGATTGTGTTTGGGAATGGCACCCTGGAGCACTTTACACTGCCATGTTTGTCAAGCAGAATATTCTTTTGATAGTAACTGGGTTGCCAGTTAATTATGCTTCCTGCAGTAGGAGATCTGACTTTCTGGAGAGAGGGAGAGAGAGTAGGAGAGAGAGAAAAAGAGAGAGAGAGAAAGGACACCTTCTAGTTGCAAGTATTTTGGACACTGTCTGGATGGTGAATATGTCCCAGTGGTACTTCCTTCCCTCCTGCCCCCTCCACCCAATCCTGCAATCCTGTCTTCACTATATGGACTCTGGGCCCATTTCCTTCCCAGAAAGGAGGTGAGTAGGCACCAAGAAGTAGCCCCTGAAAGGGAGGGAATTCTTGTGCCAGCTGTCCTTCTACCCACCACTGGCTCTGTCTTCCACCTACCATCCTTCTATGCTGGCTCACATCCAAGGACTTGATTAATTAGCCAGAGTCTCCTCTCCCGCTGGGAATCCAAAGAGGCAGGGATCCAAGGTTAGGCTCAGAATTTTCCTAGAACCTTAGCATCCAACCAACTGACTGCCAGTGATTAACAGTTCACTGAGGGCTGACTGGGGCCACCCAGAGGCCCAGATCTCTCCCCCACCACTGGGGTAGAGAGAGGAGACTTCTTGATATTTGAATATGCTTCTCCCTCTGCCTGATAGCCCTCTTTTTTCTTTGCCTGGATAATTTCTGCAGTCTTTAAAGACTCAGTCAAGATATCACCTCCTTCAGGAAGACTTCCTTGATACCCACTTCCCTGCCAGGCTGGCTCATGCTGGGAATGCCATGAGGTCAGAGACACTGTCTTCCTGGGCCTACACAGAGTTGAAGCTAGAAAATATCTGTTGACTGAATAGAAAATTACTTGCCTATGATTTACTTGGCCAGTGGTCTTACTTCTTCTCTGGACTCACAATCCCCTCCAACATACAAATTATCTTTTGAAGAACAGCATCTTTGGTTAAATTCATATGACAGCTGTGAAAAACGACCACTCACAACCCATGCTGCAGGGAGCATAATTGACTGACACCACAGCTTGCTGCTTCTCTGCATCTAAAACCACCTTTGCATAAAGACCATGCTTTCTTGGACTGCTACCAGCCAATGATCAAGCATGGTAAGTTTATAATGCAGGTATAGTCTAAGAAGATAAGGGACCCCTCCAATGGGTGACTGTAGCTTTTGGACTCCCTATTGGCCTAGAATAAATTTTACTAGATTGCACTGCAGTCTAAGAGTCTTCCTACCCAATTATTCTTCCTTCCCCCTTTCCCTCACAAAGATCAGACCTACATTGTGTTCTGAAGGTTCTTTTCACTTTCTCTGGCTCCTTCTTTGTAGTAGCCAGCTTCCAAAATGCCTCTCCCAAGATCCCAAACTCCTGGTATTCATGCCTAGTCCTACCTTGTAACAGGGTTGGTCTATGTGACTAATGGAATATGACACAAGTTAGGTTATAAAAGACACTGGGGCTTCCATCTTGGTTGTACTCTCCTCTCAAATCCCTCACTCTAGGGAAAGCCAGCTGTCATGTCCTTGAGCAGCCTTATTTAGAGCCTCATATAGTGAGGAACTGACACCACAACCAGCAGCCACATGAGTGAGCTTGGGCACTTTTAATAGACTGTATCCCATCTGACAGCGTAACTACAACTTCTTGAGAGAACCTTATTCAGAACTACCTAGCTTAGATGCTCCTGGATTCCTGAGCCACAGAAGCTGTGTAAAATAATAATATGAGTTTTGTTTAAGCCACAGCATTAGGTAACTAATACACTCCCATTTTTCCTTCAGAGTCATTTCCTCCTATAAATCTTTTGCATGTCTAATCCTGTCTTGGCATATGTTTCTCAGAGTACTGAAATATCACAGGTATAAACAGATATAATAAAACTAGCCAACCTTTATCATATATCTAGCTGTGACAGACACTTATATCATTTTAGTTAATCCTCACAACAATCCTATGAGATACTATTGTTGTCCTCATTTTATAGACGAGGAAATTGAGAGACAGAGATGTTAACTCTTTTGAATGTGGAGACAGAATCTAGAACAGCAAACAGAGCTGAGGTTACTGTAGGGGGTTCTAGTTCTGGCTCTGCCATATGTCCTTGGACAAATCATTTGCCCATCTGGTCCTCTGTTTCTTCATCTTTACAATGAGGTATTGAAATAATTGGTCTCTAGTGATGACAAGGATAACAATAAGGTACCCTTAGGACTCTGAGAGTTAGACTAGTAAAACTAATATGTAATGGGTAAGATCATACACACATTTGTAACATGTTATATATACTAATATGTATTTCCCAGTGTGAACTGGAATCATCCTTTCCTTGAAGTCTGGAGATAAGATTGGATCAAGCCCCTGTCCACATCCTTGGGCAATTCCAGTGCTTTCCCCTAGACACTGAGAACCCCTGGTAGGAGGTACTCTAGTGCAACCCCCAGCTCCAGTCTCCTGCCTTGTGGCTTCTGAGGCTCTACGCTCCCCAAGCAGCTCTGCTTTTTCCTCTGCCCCTCTGTGTGCCAGTTTGTATGTATTATATCCCCCAAAATGCCATGTTCTTTGGTGCAATCTTGTGGGGGCCTAGCTATTAGTGTTGATTAAGTTGGAATCTTTGGATTAAGTTGTTTCCTTGGGGATGTGACCACCCAACTGTAGGTGATAACTCTGATTGAATTATTTCCATGGAGGTGTGGCCCCACCCATTCAGGGTGGTCTTGATTGATTTGCTGGATTACTTTCAAAAGAGCCACACAGGCCCAGACGCTGCTGCAGCCAAGAGAGACATTTTGAAGATGGCTACTGAAAGTAGACTTTTGCTAGTCCAGAGTTTGCCTGGAGAAACTAAGAGAACACCCCCAGATGCCTAGAGAGAAACATCCTGGGAGAAAGCCATTTTGAAATATAACCTGGGAGCAAAGGAAGAAGATACCAGCCACGTGCCTTCCCAGACAACAGAGGTGTTCCAGATGCCATTGGCCACTCTTCTGTGAAGGTACCCTACTGCTGACGCCTTAGCTTGGATACGTTTATGGCCTTAAGACTGTAACTTTGTTATTGAAGGTAATCTCAATTTTATGGGAATGCTCAGGAATGATTATGGTTTGTAAGTTTTCTTGGGTATGGTAGAAACATGTTGGAAGCAATGTAGCTATTTTAGGTTACTTGTTTTTCTTATTCCTTTGTTTTATTAGGGTTTGTTAATTTTCTTGGAGTATAGTAGGGACATGTTGGAAGCAAAGTAGTTATTTTAGGTTATTTGTTTTTCTTAATCCTTTGTTTTGTTTGAAATGCCTTGGTTTTTTGTTGTTTTTGTTAATTTTTTGATAAATAAAGTTGAAAAGAAAAAGAAAAAGACTGTAATGTTGTAACCAAATAAACCCCCTTTATAAAAGCCAGTCCATTTCTGGTGTTTTGCATAATGGCAGCATCAGCAAACCAGAACACCGTGTGAACCCGAATGTGAGATTTGGCCCTTTCTCTCCTCGATCCCTGTCTCCCCCACCCCACGAGGCGTCCGCCTGGCTGAGGTCTGCAGGTCACTGGCCACACTGCATAGCAAACAGCTACCTGCCCAGGGCTCCTGCAACCCCAGCACCCTGTCTTCCCAGCTTTGCTGGTTTCCCTTGAGACCACATAAGTTGCCAGATAAAATACAGGATGCTAAACTTGGATTTCAAAACAAAACAACAAATAATTTTTTGTATATATATGTTCCAAATATTGCATGAGGCATATACTAAAAAAATTATTCATTATTTATCTGAAATTCAAATTGAACTGGACGTTCTGTATTTTTATTTGTTGAATCTGGCTTCCTCTCCTTTCCCAAGGCTTCTCCTTGCCCTCCCTCCTAGATCACCCCTGACACTCCAGAGTCTATTCACTGTGTAATTCAGACCTCACCCAAAAACCATGCCTGCATTTCAGAATCCCTCAAGGACATCTGCTCCTTTATTAGCACAGGGCACCCACAGCTTATGGGTTTTTCTTTAATTCCTTCACCTTGTTCTTCTAAATAGCAGTTGTGCTCCCCACTTCCTATTGCTAGTACAGAGATCTCCTTAAACACAAAAAGGCTCCCCAAGCTGACTTCAGGGTGTAGAAGGCCTGTCAGTGTCTAGCCAACACAAATACCATGGCTAAAGAAAGCAAAACTTTGTCAGCAGAGGCTTGTCAACAGGGAGAACAAGAAAAGGGGCCTAAGAAGCTAACCTGGGCAGGGCAGCCTGGTGGGAGGAGACAGGCCCTGGGCTCAGGGACACCAGCTCTCCACTCACCAGAGAGTGTTCTTGGCCAGGAGGCCTGGGAAACCAGTCCTGGCAATAGCCCAGGGTTATCAGTTGGGTAGCATTAGGAGTGTGAGGGGAACAGTCCCATGGAAAATAAATTTGAATAACTTCTTGTGAAATTGTGTTCCTTTCAGAGTCTTGATCAAGTCAATTCACATTGTGAATTTCCGGGAGGTGGTAACAGAAGGAGCATTTTCTGAACTTATTTGGCCACTGAGTCCTTTTTTTTTTTTTGGAAACTGTCTTGTGGAAGAGTGTTCTGCTTTAAGAAATGTGGCTTTACTCTCCCTCCTCCCCTAATTCTGGTTCCAGGCTCACCAAGCTCCTTACTTTGACTGTTCAGATACCCAGAAGCTGGGAAGAGGCTGCCCAGTCATCAGAAACAGCATTCTGCTCCTTACAGAGGGACAGCCCCCACTGAAGATTAATAAACCATGTTGGAGAGAGTGACTCAATAGGCAAATGCAAGCATCCAGCCATTTGGGGAGTTCCGTTTTATATTTTCAGTGAATAAACTGATTTATATACCATCTGTCCTGTGGATTTGGTTAGCAGGAATCATTTCCCAAGAGGCTGTCATCTCTGGGGTGCTAGCAAGACTTCACCCCTGGCCTACTGGGCTGAAAGGACAGGCCCAGCCAAAGGTACCAGCAGGCTCCCTGTCCCCTCCCCCAGAGAACCTTCCAGCTCTAGAATTATGAGGACTTACAAAATGTGGATCTTTCATAAATGCTGAATTTGCTGAGCGTGAAAGAGGTCAGGTGGGTTTGTCATCTTAGCCATGGGCAAAAGGTCAGCACTGCCCAAAGGTGCAGAGGAGAGAAGTGAGAAGGGGAAGCATGACAAGGAAGGGGAACCATGAGTCAGGGAGGCAAGAGTTCACACCTGGATGGGAGCTGCTGTAGATGCCAGACCTGGAGGCCCATGGAGGGGAGGAAGGCTGTGGGAAACAGGGAGGTCTAAGGAACTAGCCAAGAGGAGATGCATGGCCCGGAGCCCAGGAGAGATGGGAGATTGCTCTGGCCCTGCCACAGCTAGAATGGGATTTTGCAGGGGAGGTCAGAGCATAGGAAACTTCCAGAACTGAGGCCATCCTTGGGGGAGGCACATGCTCTGAGCTCTCAGTTGGGAAGAAGGGGCCATGTTCTGGACAGAGGCAAGAAATTTGTGGGAACTGCATTCTCAAGGCCTCCTGTGCCCGTCTTCTCATCTGCACATCCCTTGCATCAGCCACTCTCCTGGTCCTGCTCCTCTGGCCTGTCCCGATTGTGAGGGGAGAAGTTGCTCCCCGTGGGCCTGCAATGGGGAGAGACGTGCTCCCCAGAGGTCTATGCCTCTGCCACGAGGTCCATGGTGACTGATCCTAATCCTTCTGCCCAGCCTGGAGCCTGGGCTTGCAGCCCTGTGCTTTCCTCCCCAGACGACTGGACAGGGGTGGGCCCGTCACTTACCCTACACCATCAGGGTACGTTCCCCACCCAGTTCTCAGAGCAGCCTGGAACTGAAACTGTTTTTGAAACATCCCCTTACTTCCTTATTCCTCTTGGCACCCAAACCACCACGGCCCCAGCCCCGGACGTTGGTTGTGGCAGCACTCTCTGGGATCACAGACCCACCCACCCAGGTGAGCTCAGAGTCTGACAGTGTCAGAGCTGGAAGGGCCTGTGGAGATGGACTAATCCAACCTCATTTCACAGACAGGAAACGGAGACGCAGTGCATGGGGGGGTGTCGCTGCCCAAGGTAACACAGCGGTGAGGCCATTCAGGTTCGTGATCTCCGTGCCCTCTTGAACCAAAGCAGTGCCCACAGGGAGAACCCCTGGGCTGAAAATCCAGAGGTGCTTTCCCCAGCCTCCTGTCTCCAAGGCGTTGAGGAAACAGGGTTGCTGCTGTCTCATAACCAGCCTCCTTGGCCAGCCATCGGCAAGCCCAGCCTGGCTCCTCCCTGCCCCCAGCGCCCCAGCACGTTTTCCTGATTCAATATAGGCCATCACCTGGCTGAGCCTCAACGTTTTCACTGAGGAAAGGAGGAGAACAGTCCCAGTAGATTCTTCTTCCTCACAGTGGTATTCCGAAGCCAAAGGGAGGCTCAGAGGCTAAAGCACTTTGGGAGGGGACAGGGGAGGCCTCTGTAAGGTAATGGGGGAAGGAAATCTGCATTGCCGACATTTGGCTCCTGTATTAGTTAGGGTTCTCTAGGGAAACACAATCAATGAGAGGTGTATCTAAGAATATAAGATTTATAAAAGTGACATGCAACTGTGGGTATGCATGAGCCCAAATTCTGTAGGGCAGTCAGCAAACTGTCAACTCCAAGGAAGATGTCCGATGAACTCCTCAGGAAACGAACCAGCAACTTCGACAAACTACTCAGGAAATGAATTGGGATCTTCGATGAATGTGTTCGATGAACTCCTCAGGAAACGAACCAGCAACTTCGACGAACTCCTCAGGAAATGCTTTGCTAGTCAGCCAAAGAAGTGAAGGTCCTCCATCTGTCTCACTTATAAGTCTTCAACTGGTTAATTGGGTTAAATCCAGCCAATTGCATTTTCTCATTGTGGAAAACGCACCCTTCATTGATGTCCAGTCACAGCTGCAGCCAATTGACTGATGATATAATAAACCAGCCTGTTGGTTTATTAACCAGGCACAAATGTCCTTGCAGGAATGGTTAGGCCAGTGCTTGCTTGACCAGACAGCTGGGTACCATCACCTGGCCAAGTTGACATAGGAACCTAACCATCACAGCTCTGGTCAGGCCTGTCGGCTACGGCCCCCTTGCCCCACCCACCTTTGAGCCACGCAGACTCTGGCTTGGTGGAGACCCTTCCCTTGTCTGGAGGACCCTCCCTCCTGCCCTCGGTGCACCCATCAAGGGTCCAGCTTCCTTTCAGGCAAGAGACAGCATCTCTCTGGGTTTGGAATCAGGTGGAGCTGGGTTCAAATCCTGGCTATGTGTGGCCCCACTGCATGACTTTCAATGGCTTCCCCTCCTCTGAGTCCCAAATCCTTCAAGTAGCTAATAAGACCCTACATTTCTTGAAGTGTCATCCTCAGCCCACCTGCCTCAGCATCACTTAGGGAAACAGTTAACAGTGCTGGTTTTCTGGTCCTTCCCAAATCTGCAGGCTGAGGCTCAGTGAAGGGCAGGAAATCAGTTCCCCCAGGAGATTCATAGGCCCAGAGAGTTTGAAACACTGAAGGATCTGACCCCCACCCAGCTCTCCAGCCTCACTGCTGTTCTCAGCCCCCATGAGTTCCAATCCCTCTGGGTCTTCTTTCAGACTCTTGAACAGGCACAGTTTCTGCCCACCCCAGGGCCTTAGCACATGCCATTTCTGTTCCACACAGCCGTCTTGCTGCCCTCTGCCTGGCTGACTCATGTAGCTCCTTTAGCCCCAGTGGAAGCAGCCCTCTGCCTGCCACTATGTCCTGCCGCCATCACCAACTAAAATAAATGCCCCGTTGAATGTCCCTAGAATGCAATTTTTACTTCATAAGCACTTATCACAATTATAATGATTTGCTTGTCTTTCTGTTTAATTCTTCTTCCAGACAGCTCCCTACTACCTTTATCTCTGCTTCTAGCCCCATATCTGGCACAGATAGGTGCTCAATAGACATCGTTTGAACAGAAATCTAACCTCTTGTTCAATTTTCCCATCTGTCAAACAGGATGATGGCACTTACTTCAAAAAGTCCCAAAGTTTAGAGACAATATATCAAAACACCTAAAACATAGTGATGTTCAATAAATGGTGGCTTAAAAACAAAACAAAAAAAGAACATGATGGGACAAATGAGGTGACCAGCATGAAAGGCCCAGCACGCGGCTTGACAGTTAGTACAAGTCAATTCCCTTGGGTGGATGGTTCTGCTTTATTCTCCCTCCTCTGAGGTTACCCTCAGGAGCCATCAGCAGCTTCTAGGTGGGGGCAGGTGAGGGTGCAGAAGTCAGTGTGGCCCTGGGCTGCTGACTGGAGAGACACACCTGGTCCAGGAGTCAGCCAAGGCCAGAGGAGCTCAAGGGTAGGGGCAGGGGTACCCAGGCAGAGGCCACAGCGCAAAGGCTGGCCTCTCTCTGCTCAAGCGAAGGTGCTACCACAGGCTGCAGACTGGTGAACGTGTCCCACCCGCCCTCAGCCTGCCCTCGAGGATGCACATGGCTTAGTCATGATGAAGACCAGCCCGTGCCAACTTGTCTCACCCCACCAGACTGGGGGCTCTGCAGGGGCAGATGGCTGGGCCTTTCTTAGTCTCTGGGTGTCTCCCCTGCACCCAGCACAGTGCCAGACACACAGCAGGCACTCAGTTACTGATCATTGAATGAATCTATGGATTAATGAATGAGCAAAATGGCCTGGCATGTTGCCCTTCGTCCTGGGAGTCATGCTTTAATAGGGACCCAGTGGCTGGCTGGGAGAGAGAACTCACAAGAGGCCATGGAGGGCAGGGGCCTCAAAACCTGGGGCAGAGGGTGGTTAAGGAGCTGGGTAGCAATGGGAGGAGGCAGGCCTGGCCTTGGGGGTGCCATGGTGTCTGCCTTTGAACATCTGAAGGGCCACCCTGGGGAGGAGGGAGTGGGTTGCTCCAGAAAGCAGAAATCAGATCAGTGGCCGGACGTGATGTGGAGCCAGAGCTTGTTAAATATATATAAATTAAAAATGCCTAACATTTTGTTCTGGGGGAAAAAACACAACAAAAATAGTGAGTTCCCTGTCACTAGAAGGGCTTAGCCAGGGCTGGGGAACATTTGTTGATGATACCATAGAGCAGTATTTCTCAAGCTTCTTTTCTTTAATCACAGCCCACATAAAAATACAGTCAAGCCTCTTTATTCATGGAAGTTATGTTTCATAAAGTCATCGTGAACACTGAGTGAGTGAATGTTAAATCATTGCTCCTAAAGGAAATACAGGTTTGGGTTCTTGTGAGCCTCTGGTCACAAGATTTTCACCAACCAATTAATATATAACCTTGTTTCATGTATGTTTCTGTTTAAAAACACCTTATTGAATACATATTGTTGACTCACTAACGTTGAAATCAGGGACAACAGCAGTGTAGCACATGCCTGAATGAGGCTGATCTAACCCACACATGTCCTCTGCCAGGCACATCACAGACTTAGGAACACTGGACAGCATTTCAGCACATGCTTGGGGCCATTTTAAACAGTGAAACCACCAACAAAAAGTGCAAAAATGCAAAAAGCATGGCACTGAATATACCGTGGAAAAGACACTTGTTTATAGCATGAGAGCTGAAGTAAGAAGGCAGAGCATCCCCATGCTAAATCTCAGCTGGAAGTGTGTATATTGGATGACGCAAATTTTTTGCTGCTCTGTGCATGTTCATGAATGACCACAAAAGTGCCATGAGTATTGATCTTGGAGTTACAAAGAAATGTTGGGGAGTAGGCAAATTCATAAATACAGAATTCAGAATACAGAATGAAGATGGACTGTACATTTCTTATTGCAATCATCTACACGCACACAATTTTTTAACTGCTGGTCTTAATCAACTACACTGATTTGAGGCCACACAACTGGGTGCTCATCATGAACCTCGGAAAGGGCACTGCCCTAGTAGGTGCCAAGTCCCTTCAGCCCTAGGATTCTGTGATGGCCTCACCTCCAGACCTGCCACTCCTGCCTGACTTTCCTTTTGCCCCTCTGCCAGAAATGGGTGTCTTCTCAAGGAATTCAAATTCCTGTTAATAATAACTTGAGAAAAGCTCATTTAGAAAGATAAATCTTCATTTTAAAAATACATGAACCTTTTACTTTTTAATTATACAATAAATACTTACTGTTGAAATACCAACAAGCAAAAAGAATAAAGTGAAAGTTACTGTTCCAGTTTGCTAATGCTGCCACTTTGAAAAACACCAAAAATGGATTAGCTTTTATAAAGGAGGTTTATTTGGTTACAGAATTATAGTCTTAAGGCCATAAATTGTCCAGCAACAGGGTACCTTCACTGAAGGATGGCCATTGACATCCAGAAAACATCTGTTAACTTGGAAGGCACATGCTGGAGTCTGCTTGCTCCCAGGTTGCGTTTCAAGGTGGCGTTCCCCAAAGTGTTGCTCTTGGGGCATTTTGTCCTCTCTTAGTTGCAGCTGCTCTTCAGAATGTCACTCTCAGTTATTCCAAGTTCCTTCTGTTTGTCAGCTTTTTATATGGCTCCAGTGATTTAATTAAGACCCAGCCTGAATGGGAGGGGTAACACCTCCATGGAAATTATCCAATTAGAGGTCTTGCCCACAGTTGATTGAGTCACATCTCCATGGGAACACTCAGTCAATGAATTCCAATCTAATCAACACTAATACATCTGCCCCACAAGATTGCATCAAAGAACATGGTGTTTTCTGGGGGACATAATATATACAAACTGATGCAGTTACTCATAACCTCACTACTCAGAGAATGCTGACATTAGCATTTTGTTATATTTCATCACAGACATTTTTCATATTACATAGCTCCTTAAAAACAAAAATTAAAAAAAAATTTGTGATCATATAAGCCATTTCAAAAACAGTAGCATTACAAACCCAAAATACAATAGTATGGGCACTTATATTTACCCATGTTTTACCCTCACTGAAGATCTTTATTTGTTCATGCAGCTTTGATCTGTTGTCTATTATCCTTTCCTTTCAACCTGCAGAACTCTCTTTAGCATCTCTTGTAGGACAGACCTAATGGTGATGAAGTCCCTCAGCTTTTGTTTATCTGGGAATATCTGAATCTCTCCCTCATTTTTGAGAGACAGCTTTGTTGGATATAGAATTTTTGGCTGGCAATTTTTTCCTCTCAGCACTTTAAATATGTCATCCCAATGTCTTCTTCCCTCCATGGATTCCAATGAGAGATCAGCATTTAATTTTATTGAAGCTCCCTTGTACGTGATGTGAGGCTTCTCTCTTGTGGCTCACAGAGCTCTCTCTTTATCTTTGGAATTTGAGAGTTTGATTATAATATACTACAGCATGGGTCTATTTGAGTTTATCCTGTTTGGAGTTTGTTGAGTGTCTTGGATGTGTATATTCATGTCTTTTGTTTAACTTGGGACGCTTTCAGCCATTATTTCTTTGAATACTTTCTCTGCCCCTTTCTCTCTTTCTCCTCCTTCTGGGGTCCAACAACATATATATAGGTACACTGGATGGTGTCTTTTCCAGTTTGCTAATGCTACCATTTGCAAAATACCAGAGATGGGTTGGCTTTTATAAAGGGAGTTTATTTGGTTACACAGTTACAGTCTTAAGGCCATAAAGTGTCCAAGGTAAGGCATAAGCAATAGGGTACCTTCACTTGAGAAAGGCCAATGGCATCCAGAAAACCTGTGTTAGTTAGGAAGGCATGTGTTTGGCATCTGCTTGTTTCAGCTCCTCTCTCAGTTCCTGTGCGTTCAGTCCCTCGTGGCTACAGCAGCAAGCTCCTTCTGTCTGAGCTCTTAAATAGTGCTCTAGTAAACTAATTAAGGCCCATGCTGAATGGGCGGGGCCACTCTTCCATGGAAATTATCTAATCAGAGTTATCACCTACAGCTGGGTGGGTCACATCTCCATGGAAACAACCTAATCCAAAGGTTCCAACCTAATCAATACTAATACATCTGCCTCTACAAGATTGCATCAAAGAACATGGCTTTTTCTGGGGGACATAATATATACAAACCAATACAGTGTTCCACAGTTTCCTTAGTTCTGTTCACTTTTCTTCATCCTTTCTTCTTTCTGCTCCTCAGACTGAATGATTTCAACTGTCTTATCTTCAAGTTCTCTGCTTCTCTCTTCTACCAGGTCCAATCTGCATGACAGATACTGTGCTCCCCCCAGAACCAGGACCACAGATCCACACTGGAAGTGTGGGCAGGCTCCACACTGAGCTGGTGAGGTAGAGGAGGGGCCAGCCAAGGCACAATGAGGTCCTACTGCTTTTAAGTAACTTTTTTGTTGATTGGTTTCTCACCATGTTAATACTTGCCTTTAACTGTTTTCCATAGCTTGGAGAAAGAGGTTTCTGCCACTACTCGCTGGTTGTTCAAAGCTTCTGTGGGTGGACAGAACCCTGAAGCATCTCACTCTGCCATCTTGAATGGGCCACATGATCATTTTTAATGAATGCATTATATTCCATTGTTCTAAAGCATTATAATATACTTAACCAAACTGCAGTAGTTAGCCACCAGGTAACTGAGAAGATAGGATTTAACAAATGATTATGATTACTGAACCAATATAGATATTTCTTCTTACTTTCTAGTATATTAAATAGCCAGAGGAAAATACCTGAAATTTCTGAACTGTAATCCAGCTGCCTTGATCTCTGATAATGACTGTATAACTACATAGCCTTTATCTTGTGATTGTATAAACCTTGTGACTGACCCCCACTTGTACCCCCCTTACCCTGTTTTTCAACTTTAGAGTCTTATGATCACTAAAGATAGACCCTAATGTTTATTAATGAAGGGCCAGAGTCTGCCCAGAACTAACTCACCCTAATTCCAAAACTATCTTTTCTGGACAGAACTGGATCTAACCAAAATGGGCCTGCCTGACAAGTGCAATAGCTTAAACTTCAACCTATAAGTGACCTATACCTCATTACAATACTAAAAATCACACCCATCATCATATTAAGGCCACCATTTCCTTAAGTACATTCTGTGACTAGGCATGTAATCAGTCTGCACATGCTCAATAATTACATTATCTCTAGTCCTGTAATCTGGAGCCATTGTGCTCATTATCCTAAAACCTACACATCTTTTGATACTATAAAACTATCAGAGTTTAGGGAGACAGATTTTTAGGCTGATAGGCCATCTGATCTCCTGCTTCACACTTATCAATAAACTCTTTCTCTCTTTGAAACCCCAGTGTCTTGGGAATTGGTCATTTGCATGCATCAGGCAGAGAACACACTACTTCTGATTGGTTTTAATCAGAGTTTCCAATTTTTGCTACATATATACATATTTGTACACTTGACCTGTGATTTCCTTTGGATGAAGTCCTAGAAATGAATTTTGAAGATTAGAAGAAAATTCTCAAGACTCATATGTTTACAAAATATTTTCTAGAAATGTATCAATTTATAATCCCAAGAGCAATTATAATGTCCATTTTTCCCATATGCTCATCAATCCTGGGTGTTGTTATTTATTTCAAATCTTTACAAATTTTATTTTAAAAATCTTATTTTGATTGTATTTCTTTAAATGCAAATGGGATTGAAATCTTCTGTAAACTTCTTTCTGTGTGAATTGTTTATTCATGTCTGTGCTCGTTTGAATCTATTATGTACCCTATAAAAGCCATGTTCTTTTAATCCAATCTTGTGGGGGCAGACCCATTGTGAGTGGGACCTTTTTATCCATGGAGATGTGACCCCGCCCATTCAAGGTTGAGTCTTAATTAATTTACTGGCATCCTCTATGAAAGGATAAAAGGCAGAGATGCATACAGAGAAAATGCCCAGAGACATTTTGGAGACAGCCATTGAAACCAGACCAGGAGAGAAGCTAAGAGATAAAATTCAGAGTCTGCCCTAAAGAAGTTAAGAGAGGACCCCCAGATGCTTAGAGAGAAAAACCCTGGTAAAAACAAGCAAGGATGCACAGGAGCTGAGAGAGAGAAGCTAAGACAGAAGCCCAGAGGAGTTTTGAAGAAAGCAACAGAAATGAGAAGCTAACCCTGGAAGAGGCCCACCGGACTCCACCATGTGCCTTCTCATGTGACGGACAAACCCAAGATGCCATTGGCCTTTCTTCAGAGAAGGTATCTTCCTATTGATGCCTTAATTGGGACATTTTTATGGCCTTAGAACTGTAAATTGTGAACTAATAAACACCTATTTTAAAAGCCAATCCATTTCTGGTATATGGCATTTCCAGCAGCTTTCTCAAACCAGGACAATGTCCTTGCTCATTTTTATTTTAAAGTGTAGATATCATTATTGTTTTATAAGGGCTCTTTATATATTAAGGATATCAGCTCTTTCAAATGTGTTGCAAATAATTTTCTTAATTTTTCAAAATTGTCTTTTAGGTTAACACGACTTTTTTTTATTGACATTTAAGCTTCTTTCAAAATATTGCCAAATGCATCCAAAAGCTGAAAATGATAATGTTTGGAATTTTCATGTAATTCTTCCCTTCTTCACACTGTCCCCTTTGCTTTTTCCCTCCTCACCATGCACAATTCTTAAGCAAATAAGTGAGTTTGTTCTGAAAACCGCAGCAATGCTGATGATTCTGCCCTGACCCTCCTTCCTCATGGATATAACCTGGCATCCTAGCCCTCGGCAGTGTGGGACAGAGGAGGATTGCAGTTCTGGGCAAATCTCCCTCCTGGCCTCTACTACTTCTGAAGCCCTCACCCACATCCCAGCCATGGAGGAGCCTCTCAGAAAGGTTCCAGGGTGGAAAGACCCCTCAAGACCCTGCCTCTTGGGCCCCAGCACAGCCCTTCCCCCTCTTAGATTGGTCTTCTCACAAGTCCTCTATCCCCACCTGCCTTCCTTGCACTGACCTCTCTACTGGCACAGCCTCTTTCACTTTGTGAAAAAACTACACATTCTTTTTGCCTTTGAGGGAGCTTGTATAGTAAAAGGGGGAAAGTTTTGGAAAAATACAGATTCTGCATTCTAATTCTGGTTCTGCTCCTGTTAGCTGTATAATCCTGGGCTAGTTATTTAAGTTCTGAGATACTCAGAGACATGTAGGTCATTAACCTCATGCAAATAATTAACTCATATATATAAGAAAGATGTGTTAGGCTGTTGTCAGTGAAAAAAGGAAAAACAAGTTTCAAAAAAAGGCAAGAGCCCCAGGGATATAAATCTCCCTGGCAAAGCAGAATATGACTCCTGGGGATGAATCTGGACCCAACATTGTGGGATTGAGAACATCTTCTTGACCAAAAGAGGGAAGTGGAATGAAACAAAATAAAGTTTCAGTGGCTGAGAGATTCCAAATGGAGTTGAGAGGTCACTCTGGTGGACATTCTTGAGCACTATATAGATAACACTTTTTAGGTTTTAATGTATTGGAATAGCTAGAAGTAAATACCTGAAACTATCAAACTCCAATCCAGTAGCCTTGACTCTTGGAGATGATTGTATAACAGTATAGCTTTCAAGGGGTGACAGTGTGATTGTGAAAGCCTTCTGGATCATACTCCCTTTATCCAGTGTATGGGTGGATGAGTAGAAAAATGGGGACAAAAACTAAAGAAAAAATAGGGTGGGAGGTGGGGATGATTTGGGTGTTCTTTTTTACTTTTATTTTTTATTCTTATTTTTACTTTTTCTTATATAAGGAAAATGTTCAAAAATAGATTGGGGTGATGAATGCACAACTATATGATGTGTGCCGGTTTGAATGTATTGTGTCCCCCAAATGCCATTATCTTTGTGGTCTTGTGTGGGGCAGACGTTTTTGGTGCTGGTTGGATTTGCTTGGAATGTGCCCCACTCAGCTGTGGGTAATGATCATTTCGATGAGATGTTCGCATGGAGGCATGGCCCCACCCATTCGGGGTGGGCCTTGATCAGTGGAGCTATATAAATGAGCTGACTCAGAGAGAGGAAACTAACGGAGTACAGCTGGGAGTGATGTTTTGAAGAGGAGCAAGCTTGCTAGAGAGGAATGTCCTGGGAGAAAGCCGTTTTGAGGCCGGAGCTTTGGAGCAGACGCTGGCTGCCTTCTCAGCTAACAGAGGTTTTCCAGATGCCATTGGCCATCCTCCGGTGAAGGTGCCCGGTTGCTGATGTGTTGTCTTGGACGCTTTGTGGCCTTAAGACTGTAACTGTGTAGTGAAATAAACCCCCGTTTTATAAACGCTTATCCATCTCTGGTGTTTTGCATTCTGCAGCATTAGCAAACTAGGATATGATGGTACCGTGAACAGTTCATTGTACACCACGGAAGATTGTATGATATGTGAATATATCTCAATAAAACTGCATTTAAAGAAAAAAAAGAGGGGAGAGGAAAAAAAGTAGACAGTCTGATAATTTCAAAATCTTTGCCATATCTGTTTGGTTCCGATGCTTGCATTGCCTCCTTAGACTGTGTTTTGCCTTTTAGCATGCCTTGTAATTTTTTGCTGAAACCCAGAAATCCCAGAAACAATATATCAGTATGGTTGTTTGAAACTGTATGTACTCCAGAAAAATATGTTTTTAAACTCCATCCATTCCTGTGGGTATAAAACATTTGTAAGGAGGACTTTTTGATGAGGTACTTCAGTTACGGCATGTCCCACCTCAATCAGGATGGGTCTTTTTTTTTTTTCGTCCTAAGGATGGGTCTTAATCCTGTTACTGGAGTCCTTTATAGGTGGAATGAAATTCAGACAGAGTGTGAAAACACCATAGGAACTAAGAAGCTGAAATTGATGTATCTGTTAGAGAAGGGAAAGAGCAGAGACACGATCATGTGACTTGCCATGTGACAGAGGAGACAAGGATCACCAGCAGCAGCCCCAGAATGCCAGTCTTCAGGAAGAAAGCACTGCCTTGATGATGCCTTGATTTGGACTGTTTTTTTAGCCTCAAAACCATAAGCTAATAAAGTCCCATTGTTTAAGCTGACCCATTTCCTGGAATTTGCTTGAGCAGCCTAGGAAACTAAAACAGCCAGGTGAAAGGAACTGAGGTTAATAGGACGTTTTGTTTATCTAGCTAGGAGTTAGAGTGTGTTTACTGTTTCCTATAACTGTGGCTGTTGGAGGCTAATTTTTTCTCTGGTGTACTTATTTTGTCTGTGTGCCAGTTTGAATGTATTGTGTCCCCCAGAAAAAGCCATATTCTGTGATGCAATCTTGTGGGACAGACATTTTAGTGCTGATTAGATTGGAATCCTTTGAGTATTTCCATGGAGATGTGACACACTCAAATGTAGGTGATAACTCTGATGAGATAATTTCCATGGAGGAGTGGCCCTACCCTTTCAGTGTGGGCCTTGATTACTGGAGCAGAATATAAGCTCAGATAGAAGAAGTGAGCTTGCTACAGCCAAGAGGGACACTTTGAAGAATGCACTGGAACTGAGAGAGGAGATTCAGCTTACAGAGACATTTTGGAGATGGCCTTTGAAAGCAGACTTCTGCTCTGGAGAAGCTAAGAGAGGACAAACACCCCAAGGGCAACTGAGAGTGATATTTTGGAGAGAAGCTGAAGCCTAGAGAAGAACGTCCTGGGAGAAAGCCATTTTGAAACCAGAACTCTAGAGCAGACGCCAGTCACGTGCCTTCCCAGCTAACAGAGGTTTTCTGGACACAATTGGCCATCCTCCAGTGAAGGTACCCAATTGTTGATGCATTACCCTGGACAGTTTATGGCCTTAAGACTGTAACTGTGTAACCAAATAAACCCCCTTTTATAAAAGCCAATCCATTTCTGGTGTTTTGCATTCGGCAGCATTGGCAAGCTAGTACCGTCTACCTTGGTGTCTTTGGGTTTCCCTGGAGACTCCTTCTTAAATGAGGTATGAACTTTGACATTCTTTCAGCTGCAGTGCCTATTACTATCCAGGAGCTCTGTGAAGTGTGGGAGAGGGGAAGCCTATAATCCTAAGATTATGCCTCAGTCTTTTAGTGAGCCTGTGCCCCTGGGCTGTGACCTTCACCAGTGCTTCTTGTTTTTCCCTCAGGTGAGACAGGAAGGCTAGGGGGGTCTGGAGTTGAGTATTTCCCTGTCCCCCCACATCAGTGAGTCTCTGGTAAAATAGTTTCCCTTGGGGGAAATCGGTCATTACAGAGAACAGAATGCTCTGGTTGTACTTCACGGTGGTGACTTTTCTCCTCCCCCTACCAGAAGCACAAAATTTTTCTCTGATCTTCACCCTGAGAATCTGGTGGTGTTCTGGAAATAAAACTCAGGAAAAGGTGGGAGGCCCCTTAAAGCTGAGCCCCTAGGAATTTTTAGCTCTGAAGCTAGTTCACACTCGGTCTCCAGCAATGTGGCAATCACTAGTAAAGTACCTGATGCTGGCTCCAACTGTGGTTTCTGCTCCCCTTAAGCTGTGATTCTCTGTAGCCACCTGTCTCTCCAGTTTTCAGGGCACCTGTTTGCCCTGAGACCTCAATTCTCTGATGGATCTAAGAACTGTTGATTTTCAGTTTGTTCAGTTTTTTTTTTTTTTTTATCTTGTTATGAGCGTGGGCATGATGTCTTTCAATCTCTACACGTTGAACCAGAAACTGCTAGACAGTCTAGAAAAAGTGATTTTTTAAAAACATTTTTTGGGTAAACTGATGGTGAGCAGCTGACCAAGGGGCCCACTTGGCAATCTGTCCCAAGCAAGCTGACTGGTGCCATCAAAGACAGCAATTTAGTTATTTAGAGATTCTCTGGGCAGCCTTGAATTTAGCCATGTAGTGTATAGGACAGACAGTCTCTGTGTAATGGATGAGTGGGTCCTTTCAGTAGCCATGTCACCTCATTTAGGTGGGGTCCGTACAACTTTCCTCATCAGCATCACTCACAGTAACTGTCTAATGGGTTGTTACTGTGAAGGCTATATGTGTCAATACACATACGTGTTAGAATAGTATACTCCTGCTATAATGCTTATTTCAAAACACAAATTTGTCCCAACAAGATTGATTAATTAGGGGACAATTTGAGCATAATGTGAATTTTGCATTTGCTTATGAGTGATTTCATCCATGAGAAATGCTAGTTGAGTACAGACAACCATCCCCACTAAACTGAGCCATGCAGGAATACCAAAAAAATGCACACACCCCAAATAGCGACCGGCTACCTTTGTTCACCAAGTGTGTCATGAGCTACACCCATCCACGTCTGGAATCAGATAACCCTCCTTCTACCACTTCACAGCAACACAAAGTTGCCTCCTTTTAGACAGCTTAGTCTTTCTTGAGGTAAGGTACCATATTTATTGTGGCAATTATGTATTTCTTAACCATTTAGTGTGTACCATTTTATTAGGTTTCTATTTTTTTTAATGTGTCAAGACGAAGTTTTTGAGTATTGTCTACCAATCCCATTTTTTCCCCATAAATCATGAGTTTTTTACTGTTTGATTTTGCAGACCAGTAAGGAAAGCATATGTAATGGTATAGCCAAGACTGGCTACATAATTTGTGGGGCCCAGTGCAAAGTAAAAATGTGGTGCCCCTTGTTAAAAAATATTAAGAATTTCAAGATAGTGACAGCAGAGCATTAAACTAAGCAGAGTGTCCTTTTAAGCTGGAAGTCTCTGGCCAAGGCTATTCTGCAGAAAGCTCCCTCTCATGGAGATGACGACTTTCACATTCTGGTTCCACCCACCTTGGATTACCCTCTCTCTCTCTTATTCTCCCTGAATGAACTCAAAGTCCCCCTACCAGCCTCCATCCCAGTTAGAAAACAGAGACTCCCGAGGAACCCCCCAAACATAAGAGCCTTCTGCACAAAGCTGCTCACCACCTCCCAGCACAGCAAGATGGGAGATGTTGCTTCCAACAAAGAGGGCCCCTGGGATGCCCCCTCGGGCCCCCCAGGCTCTTCTCTGCCATTTTCCTACTTTCTGAGGCCACCCCAGCAGGCATTCTAGATCCCAGACAGGTACCCAAAGGATTTTACCCACATTCCAGGGAATTTTGGTGAGTCAGACACCGATACGTCTCACATTTCTCCTAGTGCCACACAGGTTGGAAGCATGAAACAACTGACAAACACCCCCGAAGAGTCCGTGGCTTCCCTGTCCACTGATTCCTCTTACCCTCCTTCCATCTCAAGCCTGGGTTGAGTGCACAGCTGTAGAGCCCTGATCCTCCTCGAGCAGAACGATTGTCTTCCGTGTCCATTCAGGAGGTTAGGGGCTGCTCTTTAAGCCTGATTGAGCCTGTGAATTCACACAGCACTGCCCCTCCCGGCCTCCCCCATTTTTTCCTTGCCTCCTCAAATCTCTGTATTCATCTGATGAAAGACCAGACTGGAGGATCTGAGAAGGCCAAAACAAGTCATTGGTGTATTTAAAATGCATTGATCATTTATGCAGAAACTCAGAGGTGGATAAAAACACAAGTGAATTTTAGGTTTGCTGCTCATTCCTGCTAAGGGTTGGTGGGGGAGAAGCAGCAGCTCCATCCAAAGAACAAAGTTTGGGTCTCCTGTTCTCAATATTTAGGCAAAGGACAGTGGTTTCTGTTCTGATGGGGGTTGGGGGTCTGAGGTGGGGGTGTCTTCAGGGCAGCCAGGGTCCTCAGAAAGCCAGGTCCTTGCAGGTTGAGGATGAGCATCCTGTTGCTTTGGAGAGCTGGCCTTCAGGCCCTGAGGCAGGTAGGGTCAGCTGGGACAGGGCCGGACTCCTGGAGGGAGGGTCCAAACTGAGGGCATGTCACCGGACCAAGGCGGTGGATTCTTTTGCCCAATGTGCTCAAATGACCAATTCTTGAGACATTGGGGTTTCAAAGAGAGAGTTTTATTGCTAGGTGAGAAGCAGGAGAGCAGATGGCCTATTGGTCCAAAATCTGTCTCCCCAAACTGCAATAATTCTGATAGTTTGATAGCATCAAAAGATGGGCAGGTTTTAGGATAATGAGTACAGTGTCCCCAGATTATGTAATTAGAGGTGATTTAATTTTTGTGCATGCACAGATTGATTACATGCTTAGTTACAGAAGGTATGTAAGAAAATGGCAGCCATAATATGATGATGGGCATGATTTTTAGTATTATAATGAGGTATAGGTGACTTGTAGGTAAAAGTCTAAGCTACCGCACATGTCAGGTGGGCCCATTTTGGTTAGATCCAGCTTTGGTTATCAAGATAATTTTGGACTTGGAGTGGGTTAGTTCTGGGCTGACCCAAGATCCTTCATTAATAAACATTAGGGGCTGTCTTCAGTGACCATACGACTTTAAAATCAAAAAACTGGATAAATGCATATAAGTGAATGTTAGTCACAAGGGAAGATAAGGCTATACAATCATTATCAGAGATCAAGGCAGCTGGAGTACAGTTCAGGTTTCAAGTATTTCCCTGTTTGCTCTAATATACCGGACAGTAAAAAGGAATATCCATATATTGAGTCAGTAGTCATAATCAGTCCTTAAATCCTAACTTCCCAGTTACAGGCAGGTGGCCCAACTGTAACAGGGTGACCAGGGCCCTGGGGCTTGACTGCCCAAGCACCTGAAAGAGGACCAGACACTTAGGGGCTCCCCAGGCAAAGCAGCTTATGAAAATTTTTAAAGCCTTTTAAGAAAGCCAGTCTCACACTTAAATTAGGCTAGTATATAACAAAATGATATTATCCATAATGTATCATGATATATGAATTATCAGATAAAATATAAGTATATATTTACTTTTCTAATACAGATATCATGAGCCTAAATGTGAGTTCGCGACAAATAGTCAGGTTGCCTCTAGGGCCTGCAGGTTTTAACTACTCTGGAAGATAGTCTAGTTCAGAATGAAAAAAGCCTTCAAACCAAAAATGCCCCAGGGACCCTTGCAGGATCCCATACCCCTACTCTCTTCCTTGCCCTTGTATGTCATAGTGTTCAGTAGGTTGATTCAATCCTATTGCTTCTGAGTCTTAAAACCTCATTTCCAAAGTGGTCCCTCAGTCCCATTCCCCAAACCACAGTCCTTAATGACTTGCATCCTGGCATTAAACAAGCTCATCTGCATATGAGTGACGCCAGCTCACCCGACCCAGCCAGCCTGCCCTCCCCTAGTTTACCAGGACCTCAGTGGGGCCAGCAGCCTAGAGTCCTATAGCTATACCCACTCTCCTCCACCACCCTGTCTCCCTTCTAGAATTTTTCCCTCCCCCTCACTTCCATGAGCTGGCCCCTCCACCCGGAACAACCCCAGACTCTCCTTTCAAACAACTTTTTGTCTCTTTTTCTGTGTCCACCTTCCCCAGCCGGACTAACATTTGCTGAGAACCTACTATATGCTAAACTAATAGGGATTATTATTATTAATCTCATAGTGCAGATGGGGAGACAGGGTCAGCAACTTGCTCACTGTGACTCCAAAGCCCTTCTCCTGGAAACTTACTTCACCTTCTAGGGCTCCCCAGTGCCCCCCACACCCTCCTTCCCCAGAAGGGGCAGAGGCCAGGGGCTGCTCCTCCCAGGCTCCTCTCCCGGATGGCTCGCCTGGTCCTGGGCAGCTCATTCCAGAGCTGGTATCTAGTGGTATCTGGGCAGCTCATTCTAGAGCTCGTATCTCTGACTCATTCTGACAAGACCCCGAAGCTGAACTTTCATTTCTGCAAAAACTTGATCTGCATCCACATGGGGCACAGGTTTATTGAACATAATCCTCACCTCCTCCTTCTGCCCATATCCTAGCCCTCCGAGAGCTCCAGGGAGTGGGGGTAGAACAGGGGATCGGGGAGAGAGGACATTCCAAGCACACCTGAAGAAGCAATTTCAAGAAGTCATGCAAGGTGAGACATCACATTTTCCAATAAAGGGAGCGTCCGGGGCTGTGTAGACTAAAGGGAAGGTGTCCCAATCTTGGACAGCCAGTGGGTGGCGGTCCCATGGGGGTGTTGGGGCTCTCACGCCCCGCTGTGGAATGCCTGGGGCCTGGGTGGGACTTTTATTTATTTGTTTGTAACATACTATCCTGTTCCTCTCTCCCTGCCCACCCTTGCTCTCTTCTGTGAGCTCAGAAAGAAACCAGGAAGTACATGTTCACTCAACTGTAGCAAGTCCACCTTTGAGAAACAGGGCTGAGATCACCAATCACGGGGATGGGGTGTGTGTGGGGGGGAGGGTGTCAGCTCCACATCTCAGGCCCGAGGCCCAGGACCCTCCATCCTGACCCGCTTTCCCCACTGCTCTTTAGCCCTCCTGGAAATTGGAGGGGGAGGTCTCAACCTGTACTTAATGGGGCAGGGCCAGGGCCTCCTGGAACTGCTGCTGTCATTTCCCACCCCCGGGAAGTTTGATCAAGGATTAGTCTGGCAGTTTCCCTTGGTCACCCGGCCTGCCTTGTGACTCAGTGGGGACAAGGGAGGTGCTCAGGGATTCCTGGGGCCTGCCCCTCATAGGTAGTCATTTGGCAAGAATTGTCCATTGCAACTTTTTTTCAAGCTCTTAGATGGACCTCAATTTGGAGTTTCCCCCATTGCCCAACACACACCTGTACCCCAGGGCCACAGAGCCAGAAGTCCTGTCGCTAAATGCCCTTCCCGTGCCTATAATCCTTTAGGCTGTGACCCTGTGAAGTCAGGGCCAGGTCTTGCTTATTTCAGCATCCCCTGTGTTGAACACAGCACCTGGCACACAGGTTCACCCAGTAACTTTGCTGTTGGATTGCCAGGCTGGCCCCTGAGCTCTGTCACCCACACTGTGACCAGGGGAATGGGGCCCACTGGGATTTGCTGGCACTGGCTCTGTTCCCCTTGCAACCCTTTGACTTTCTCCTCCAGCTTCACCCGAACCCTACCGCCCAGGACAAGGGGAGGAAGGAGGGAGCTTCACTCCTCAGCTAGGTTTTCCTCCAGGACCATTTCCATTTTCTTCTGCTCTACCCCTCTGCCTAAGTCGCTTTTCTGTTTCCTTGGGATCACTTTCTCTAGAAAATTCACCTGGGCTATGTATCAAGGTTCAGGCATTCAAATGAGAGGCCTGAGGATTGGTCATGGATCGTGGCCTGGAAGGACTGCACCTGCACCCCAGCCACGATTCCCAGCCAGAATCCTTAACCCACAGGTCATTTTTAGCTCACCTGAGTATTATTATCTCATACTGTTACCTCGTTTTACTGTTGCTTTTGCCCCCACTATTAGACCGTCAACATTTAGAGATTTAATGGACTCAAGCATCTGAGAATATACCCCACACCCTTAGACGTAGCTAGTTCATGTTCATTGACTTCCTGCTGTAGGAGAAGGAAGGTCAGAGCAGCTGAGAAAACATACCAGTCCTGATTCTATCTTAAGGAAATGAGCCTAAATAAAGAACGAGCTTTAGGCACAAAGTCTCTCATCTCTGCATTACTTCTAATAGGAACACTGAGAAATAACCCAAATGTCCAACTTAGTGAAATGAGTTATGGTGGCGGTCCACCCGACGGAATACTGTGCAGTCTTTGAAAATATGTGCCTGAAGTATTTATAGTAACAGGAAGAAATCTTTAGGTTTAAATATTAGGTGCGATCACAGGAACCACAATTACATCTATATGATAGATTTAAAATTATGTATATGAGCTGTTCATGGGGAAAAGGCCAGAAATCTATCAATGTATTAATTGTGGTTGTCCTTGGGTGGTGAAACATTGATGATGTTTTTCTTCTCTGCTTTTTTTAAGTATTATCCGTATCTGCTATAATGTGCATATATTACTCATATAATGGAAAACACACACACAAACACACACATACAGCTGGTAGACTTTATTTTAAAAGATGACTTTAGGCTTGGGTTGGGTTCTCCGTCAGAACCCTGCTGTTGGAGATCTCTGTGAGCCTGTCCCGAGAGCACCATCCATTAGTCGTTCAGTCCACTGACGACATTTATTGAGTATTCCCTCTGGTGAAGATATAAACTAGGAGCATTGATTCTAACTGGGGTGTTAGGAGGATGCAAAGCCAATTTAATAAACATGGGAGGCCACGCGGCAAAGCAGAGAGCCCTAGAGACCTGGGTTCACAGCCTGGGTCTGCCCCTCACCGGCTGATGAACTGGGACCTGCCCTCCTCTCTGGGCCTCAGCTGCCTCCTTTGCGGAGTGAGGAGTTGGGCTACACGGTTGCCCAGGTCTCTTCCAGTTCTAAACTTATGTTGAGATTATTTTCTTCTTTCGGGGTTTAAAAAGGGAAACCCAACCATAGGAGACAGATCTGGGGCCTGGATACTGGTTTTTGATTTAGCACTATTTGCTAACTTCCTGGCTTTCATTTTCTTCTCCTTGAGGTTAAGATTACAGTTCCTACAAATGGAGTAAATTTAGACTCCCGGGCCTCAAGCCAGCAGCGCCCACCCCCACTCCCCACCCCTGTGCACGCAGGATGGCCCCTCCTTCACGGAGACCCCATGCCTAGAAGGTGTTGTGTGGTAGGCTTTATGTCCCCCTGTGTCTCACAGGTAATGTAAGAAGGGAAATGAGCTAATTGGTGTTAAAATGCTTGGCACTTTGAGAGAAAGGGGCTGAGAAACCCAATCCTGGGAGAATGACAGGGCTTTGTGTGGCCTAAACGCCAGGTCCCTTGTCTTCACCAAGGCCTGGGGGCTCCTTTTGGGAGCCCCAGCCTCAGAAAAGGAGGCAGGGGGGCAGGGAGGTGTGGGAATGGGGAGGTTCCCCTTCATCACCTCAGCTCCCTCTTTGGTGGCCCCAACACCAACACACGCCTGCTGAGGGATGCAACCAACCACTGGGTCATCAGTGTCATCACTTTGGTCTTCGTCTTTTGCAACCTGGGGGTCTTGTCTTCTTAAGCAGAATACATGCTTCTTGCAGGCAGGGACCAGGCCTAGCAGGCTGCCAGGCCCACCCGGCCCACGAACCGCCTTGCTGAGCTATTGGGTGTGGTGCAGTGGAAAGAGGACAGGCTTTGGAGTTGTGCAGAAAAAGGTGTGAGTCCCAGCTCAGAGTGTCAGCTTCTGTATCTGTATAATGGTCATCAGCCTTTAAATGAGTGTCTCAGGATGGGTCCTCTTAAAAGCAAACACTGAGATGGGGTTAGGAATGGAAAGATTTGTAGGGGAGGAACACCTGTGAAAGGAAGAGGCAGGATGAAGCAGATCTGACAAAATTGCAAAGTCTCTGCTAGCCCCATGGGGTGCTCTGGGCACAGACCACCTGTGCCAAGAGGCCCGCAGAGGTGGAAATGGCCACATCCTTGCACCACTGCCTTCCTTGGTCTTTGGCCCAAGGGTCACTTCCCAGAACAGCATGATCTGGATCTTGGCTTGAAATCTGAGGTGCACCCATCAGGCACTAACAGCTGGAGGCTGACAACTAACCACTCTCCTTGCAGCTGGGCAGCCAGTCCTTTCTGGAAGGTGTGCATCTCCATGCTGCCACTGGCATATGGTAAACACTCAGACAATGTTAATTCCCTTCCTGTATTTTGGAGCCAGGCAGACCTGGGCTCAGAGGGCATTGTGGCTTGCTGTGTGACCTGGGCCGAGAGTGACTAGCGGAGTTAGTGTTCTCCAGCTTCGCTTGATTGCCCAGCCTGGTCTATGACTCAGGTGTTTATTTCCCTGAACCTCAGTTTCCGTATGTGTGAGGTGTGAAGAGTGTTTTGTACCTCCCAGGATTATGGGCAAAATGCACAGAGCCTGGCATTCCAGTCTTACTAAAGACTTAAATACCTGACTTCCTGCCCTATCTCAGTCTAGGTGGCTTAACCTTATTAGAAGCATGGGGTTCTACAAGGTCATAAATTACATGGAGGTAAGCCATTTAGAGTGGTTCTCCAAAACTAGGGCCTCTCACTTTGGGTATTATGGGAGTGAAATCTCCCTTTAAGTTCCTGACTTTGCTGCCCAGGACCCAAATTGACTCCATTCAAGCCAAATCTGCCTTTTCCTTCCATGTGAGAAGCTCATAATCTTCTCCTTGTTCCACCATTTACTCCAAATTCAGACTGAGCTCTCTTTGCATATCAACTTAAACTTGGAATCAGATTCCTGCCTCCAGGGAAAACCCAGCAGTCTGTAGACCTAGGAGGTCTCTACCCAGGCTCTGAAAAAAATCTCAGAATCTACTCATTTCTTCTCCTCTTACCCCTACGTCTCTATCCTCATCAGAAGCTTTGGGAGGGGAGAAGAAAGGATAGACAACTATCCCACCACCTTCTGCTCCAGATAAAGGGAGAGGCATTTATCACAGAGAACTAGAAACATCCCAACCCTTGAATATGGACAAGCAGAGAAGGAGCTGAGCTCAAATGGAGAACAAGAGGGGAACCAGAGGTGAGCAAGGAGAGGGTGAATTAGCATTGAGCATGTTCAAAGTATCTTAAAATTCCAAGGGACACACCAAAGCCCTTTGAAGGCAGATGGACCTGGGAATGAGTCCCGACTGCCCCTTTTCCTAGCTGACTCTGAGCAGGTTACTTAACCTCTTGGAGCCTCATTGTGTCTACCTCAGAGATGATGTCAGGTGGAAATGAGGAGTCTTAACACTTAAAAAAACAGGTGTCTTATCACTTAAAAAAACACTTTGAAATTCGTCAGCTCATTTCAGCTTAATGACCTTTGTGGATAAGTGTTATTATCCCCATTTTATAGATGAGGAAAACTCAGGTCACACAGGAAAGCCCAGGTTTCCTAACTGCCACCTTGTGCCTTGGCCACCACTGCAGCCTCTGGAGAACGCTCTGTGCCTCTGGCCTTCCTTGCCTTGGGAAATGGAAGGTTAGCTGTGTTAGGTCAACAAGATGTCCGGCTCTTACTTTGGTCTAACCTGGAATGCTTTTCTCTCCTCTGTAGATGGGAAACCGTCATCCAGAGAGTCACCAAACAAAACATATAGCAAGTCAGGAGGGAGAAGCCATCAGGAAGGCCAGGTTGGGCCTTGGAGTCTGTAGAAATTCTCTTCATTGATATCCTCCCCCTATCTCATCCAGATGCTCCGTGCTTGAAGTCCCTCTTTACCTTTCTGATTTCCTGCCCTCAGGAAAGTATGGGATTCACCTGTCCACGCAGAAGAGGAGATACTATACGACTTCTCGGTAGAACCTGTGTTATAACCAGAAGGTCCAGCCTCTGGGTATTGGTCATCATTGGACTTTTAGCTTCAGAAAGTGAGTGGCCAACAGGGTAGAGTGTTACTAAGTGATGGGACCTTCATGGCCCTCTGAGCTGGCTCCAGTGTCAGCCCTCTACTCCCCCTAGCAGGGCCGGCTCTGCTTGGGATGTGGAAATGATATTCCATATCCTGGGCTCCGTGGTCTCAGGGACCAATCACTCCACACACACCTGCACTAAGGGACTCAAGTCCTGAGGAACAGAGGCAGGGATTCACGCTGGGGCAAAGGGTGGGGAGAATCTCTGTTGTTTTCCTTTGCAGAGCTATACCAACTAACTTCCCTCACCTTCAGAACCCCACTTGGCACTCCCCATCCGGGGTTCCCTTCCCTGCTTGGTTGTGCCGGTGAGTCTCTAGAGGTCAATATGGGGTGTCCTGAGCCCCGAGGTGTCCAGGAGCAGTCCCTACGTTCTCCCAGGCCACAGTTGCTCACTGCCATACCGGTTCTACTCTTAACCCCACTACCCATCCCCAGTCCCGAAAGCTACTTTCTCAGCTTGCCTCGGGCTCTCTGGACCCCAGACCAGTGTTTCCTCTGCTGGGAGAAAGGAATTTGCCATTTGGGGAGGCTCTACCATGTGCCCGGCACTGAGCAGATATTCTAAGCCCACCACCCCGTTTGGGAGAGACCCCATGCAGGGCATTTCCGATGCTACTCCTCACCCTCCACCCCCACCCTGTCTCCCCACTCCCCATGTCCTCAGGAGAAGAGAGTCTCTCAAATCTCACTCCCTTTCCCGTCTTCATGCAGCCCCAAGCTCACTCCCTCTCAGCCCCTTTCTTCTTCATTCATCCCCGTTCCTTCCTCCTGAAATGACCCGGCTTCTCCCCACCGCAGCAGCCCAAAGCTCCGGCAGGGCAGGGGCAGTCCCGGGGAGGGAGGGAAGCAGACCCAGGACGCAGGCGGGAGGGTGGCTCCCTGCTTTGCTGTGTGGGCTGGTTTCCAGCCCCAGTGCGCCCCTCCTAGACCCCCTCCCCCGCCGCACGCAGGCTGACTGGGAGCAGAGCAGTGGGTGTACCGGTGTGTTCTTTCCTGGTGGGGGAGGGGGTGGAGACTGAGGAAAGAAAAGATGGGGCAAGGATGATTGGCACGGGGCCCCGCCTTCTTTTGTCCTCCTCCCCTGGTACTCTGGGCCCTTTGGGGAAATACACCTGTTTCAGGCCAGCAGCCGGTGGGGACAGGTTCACCTCGGCTGGCTCCTCGCAGGCCGCTTCTTTGCTGAGAAGCTTCTGGCAGGGAGGGGGACTGAGGGATTCTCTCTGGAGCCATGAGGAGGGCCCGCTGGAGGAGGGCCCCCTGGCTGTTCCTGAGCTGTGTATGTTCCCGCCTCCTGTGGCCAGTGGTCCTGGGTAAGTGGAGCCCCTGGGAGCAGCAGTCTGGGCGCAGGGGTTGGCTGAGCCCCTGGAGAGAGCTGGGGTCTGTCAGGCAGAGAGAGGGGAGGGTGAAAGGGCCAAGGTGAGATGAGAGGGAGAACACCATACACACAGAGGAAAGGGAAGGGACAGATGAGAGGAGCAGAATGTTCTGGATATAGGGTTGGCCTGGTTTGGGGAACTCGTTAGAGGAGACAGGGCTTGTTTTGTGGAGAGAAGGGGACAGATGGGCAGAGCTGGAGAGGAGGGAGCAAGAAAGTTGGGGAAAGAGACTGAGACAGAGAAAAACAGGAAAGCTGAGTGTCAGAAACAGAAGAAACATGCATATAAAGATATAGAGCCAGAAAGGACAAGTGAGAAATAAAAACATCAAGAAAAATGGATACAGAGAAGGAGAAATCAGAAGGAATGGGTGAGGGGCACCCGAGATGCTGGGGACTGTTGGTTTCTTGCCACCAACCTTGGGCTGAAAGCCTCTTCTCGGGTATAGCCCTGGTATTGGCTTGGCCTCCTTCCATGCCCCCAGTTCCCTTCCAGGTACAGAGCTGAGGGGTGAAGTGGTGGGAGCAAGGCCTGTTGGAGAAGTGATCCTCTAGGGCCCCCAGTCCTCTCCCCAGCACCTTCCCAGCTTCACCTCTGACTCCAGAACAAGGTTTCATTCAGTATTTCTGGGTGTCTGAGTCTTCTGGGTGGGGGTGGGGCCTGGGGACAGGTGGGACCATTCCTGGGGAGCCCAAATCAAAGATAGGCTCTCAGCCCCCTCTCCTGCAGAGGCGCTCACTGAAGGAAGGGCTTCTTGGGGAGTGGGTCAAATGAGCGTGCCTCTCACAGATAGTAAGTGGTGAAGTGGAATAGTCTACCTTCCCTGAAAATTTTAAGGACTTGTCTAAGAGCAAATGAAATAGCTACTAGTTAAATCATACTTTGAGAGATATTACCTTTTTGTATATACGTTATATTTCATAATAAGGAAATAACTGAAACCGTGGAACTGTAACCTATAATATTCTTTGAAATTTGCTCTCTACTTGTTAAATTGCACTTGGAAAGTTATCACTTTTATGTATATATGTTATATTCTACAATTTTAAAAAGATAGAAAAAAATAAAAAAAAAAAAAGAGTGAATGAAACAAACACCACCTCCCCATCCCTCCAACATTCCCACCACACACTTACTCATCACATGGTGGGGACATAGGCCAGGAGGAGCCTGTGGAGCCTGTAGTGGCCTGCCGCTGAGGGTCTTGTCTTTTTGGGGGAGGGGACAGGGAGCTGAATGGAGGGATGTAGAGGAAGCTGTTTCCGTGGGAATTATCACCCCTAGGAAAGTGGAAGAGAAGGTGACTTGGATTTTGGAGCCCTGGGGCTGGGCCCGGCTGTGCCACTGACTGATCTGGTGCCTGGGAATGAGACCTGTTGATCCCCTTGGGTCCCAGCTTCCCTTCTGTAAAAAGTGGGTACAGTGAATGGCATGACCTCCTGATCTCTAAGTTCCTGCATTCTGTGATTTAAAGTCGCCCCCAAAATGTCAGGTATCAACTCCACACTTGGCCCCAGGTAAGGTCATCAAGTCAAGGGGAGCCAGGAAACAGGTGTGTGGAGGGGACCCCAAAGGGGAAAGAACTGGGGTGGGAGGTAGCAGGGAAAGCAAGAGGGGAGTGATGGGGTATGACCTAGACATGGAGTGAAGGACGAAGGACAATCAGTGTGGAAGGGGGTCCCCACAATGACCCTGAAGAAGGGTAGTGATGTTAAAGGAAACAAAATGGAAAGGGGGTGGAGAAGGAGAAGTGAGAGTGGGACGGGAGATGGCTGGTTTTTGTCCCCAGTTCCTGGGGAAGTAACATCCTTGGAATTTGCCCCTATTAGAGTGCTTTGTGTTTATTCATGGTGGGCCCCAGACCTCCTCAGATGGTTCATATGCTAATCAGATGACAGGGTGGAGTCAGCTGCAGGGTTGTCTTGGGGCCTGGGGGTGAAACTGGCCCCACCAGAAGGGGCTTTGAGCCAAGCCATGTCAGCCCCAACCTTTGGGAAGGGAGAGTGGCTGCTGATTGAGTTCCCCTACGTGGGCACTGATCCCCTCAATAACTCCTCTGTAATGAAACCCCATATAATTCGGGATACTTGAAGCTCGCATGAGCTTTCCACGACTGATGAGATGCGACGCTGTGCTGGGAGGGTGCTGCATTCTGACTCCAAGTAGCCAGGACACCAAAACGTGTGTTTGAGACTCCACCAGACTCCGCCCTTAGCGTCTCTTCTTTTGGTTTCTTCTCATACCTCCTTTTACTCTAATAAAACTATAAGCGTAAGTACAGCGCTTTTAGTGAGCTCTGAGTCATTCCAGAGAATTATTGAACCTGAGGAGGGGGAATCTCTGAATTTGCAGCTAGCTGGTCAGAAGTGTGGGTGGCCTGGTGCCTGAAGTCAGTCTCGTGGAGGACAGCCCATAACCTGTGGAGTAATTCTGGGTAGTTAGAATTGAGTTGAATAGAGTCACTGCAGTATTGGCAGTTGGTGTCAGATGTTGTCGGAGTTTTTGCAGTCTTTTTAGGGCATCAGATTGGAACAGACATCCAGAGGACCTTGGTGGGAAAAGCAGTCACAAAAGGATGGGGAGTTGCCCCCACCCCATCTCTGCCCCCAACCCAGCCAGCAGAGCTTCTGGGTGAGTGGAAGCTGGTCAGTCCTCTCTCCTTGCCTCCTTGATGGGGGCTGACGGGTGACCTGCCTATCTGTAAGTTTGGAGTCTTTTTCCACACTTGCTGGCAGGACTCTCCCCAGGTATCGGAACCACCTCTGCCCCAGGCCAGAGGCAGAAGCCTCGGAGTTCTCAAAAAGGAGCTGCAGTGGTAAGGGTTTCCTTAAGGAAAAGCTCTGGACCTCAAGGGTAAAGAGTAGGAAGGAGGAGAGGATGGAGCTGGGCCAGACAAAGAGCAAATGAAACTGATGGCTCTTGGTGACTCCAGGCAGGAAGGAATCAGAAGCAAGCCTGTCAGCCTTGATTCCACACCTCATGGTGAGGAAACTGTGTCAAAATAAGCTTCTGTCTCCACTCTTATCAGGGGCCCAGTAACCAAGGGGTCACTGCCCCGAGCAGTCACTTGATGGTAACAGGGCCACAGCCAGTGCAGGGGAAGGGAGGAGACCCCCAGCCACTGAGGCCCAGAGGGAAGCATCACCTGCTCCCCCTCTCTTAGAACCCCCAATCTCCCTGGGTGAGGCCTCTCCAGACCTGCCATCGAGGGCACCAAAACCCTCCACAGGCCCATCTGCACCCCCAGGAAACCCTCACTGTGTCTGGGGACACACAAAAGGAGAGGATCCTGGATGAGAGAACCTGAGAAGAAAATCAATCAAATTTAAGCCAGTGGCTCAGCAAGATGTACAGCAAAAAGCAGGAACTTAAAATCAGAAGACCAGCTGAGGGAACGTGGTCCAGAGTCCCTTTAGCTCTGGAATCTCAGTGTCTTCATCTGTAAAATGAATCGTGTGGGAAGAGACTACTTAAGGGCTACTGGGAGACTAAAATGAGACAGCACCTGGTATAAAGTGGGGAGCCACCATACTTGTTTGAGAGAGAGACCTCTCCCTTTTTAGACCAGTTGGGGAAGGGCAGGGGGTGGTGAGGGTGATGGTGCCAGGAACAGAACGGGTGCCTCTGTTGGCTCAGGGGCACTTCCATTCATCCAAGGCTCCTCGTACCCCTAAAAAGCCACCCTGTGCTTCCCGTGGGCTTGCACGGCTGGCTTGGCTTATTTGGAATGTGGCTTCTCACATAAACTAACTGTCCCTGAATGCCAGCCTCTGCCATTGAGCAGAAGCACCACTTGAGCTGACATCACTGTTTCACGGTTCCTTGCCTGGCAATCTCCACCACGCCCTGGATTTTTGCGCTTGGCTCCCGAGGCAGAGGTTGGCTTGGCAGGGTTGATGTGAGAGTGATTTGTGTCCGTTGCCAGGAGAGGCTGAAAAACTGTTGGCCTTTGTGTGGTCAACAAGTGGCTTTGCTACCGGGTCTGTTCTCTTTCTTGTTCACAGCTCCGAAAGGCTTCAAATAGGCACATAATGTAGCTCATGGAGCCACTTCTCTGAAGACCGTATAGGCCAACTCTCCTAGTCCCAACCTTTCACCTTGAATGTACATTTTGCCTTCTATGGGGACTGAGTTCATTGCAAGTAAGCACTTAGTCATTGTTGGACCCCAGGGCCCAGAAAGGTGCTGAGGAACTGAATGGAAATGAGCTGAATCTGTTGGCACTTTATCAAGGTTTAAATACTCAACGTTTTCCTTGTGACTTTGAAAAGGCCCCAGGGACTGGGCATCTGTGTTTGCAAATGAGGCCTCCACGATAGCGATTGCACTCAGATGGAGGGTCCTGGCCCCAAGTTGCGGGAAAACCCGTTTTCCACATGTGCAATCTTTGGATGACATAGACATCTTCTCTGTAGGCAGACACTCCACCATTTACATTGTGATTTGGGTTCCAAAAGCCCAGTTGACAGTGGGCTTTGGAGATTTCAGAATAGGAAAGAGAACAGACATTGTAGTTTTTCATTTCACTTGTTGAACTCCTACTTGTGCCAGGTGCTCTGGACACTTAAGACGAATGAGTCATGGTTCCTGCCCTCTAAAGCTCTCTCTCAAGCTGGGTGACTTGTTCAAGGTCACACAGCTCACAAGTGAGGCAGCTGGGACCAGAAGCCATGTCCCCTGACTCCTTGTTAACTGTAGCAAACAACCTTTTACAAACCAACCCCCAAACCAGCCCAGCCTGTCAATGGAGGGAAGAGCAGAAGAACTCACAACCCCTGGTGAGAAACTGGTTCATTCTTTCACTTATTCATACATGTATTAATTCAACAAAGATTTAATGCATGCTTGTCATGAGCCTGGCACTGTGTGTGTGTGTGTGTGTGTTTGTGTGTGTGTGTGTGTGCGTGTGTGTGTATGCAGTGAAGAATGGAACAGATATGACCCAGCTTCCTACAGCAAGATCTAGTGCACAGGTAGACATTAAATAATTGCAGAAAAACTCCTGGCTACAAATGTGCTGTGTTGATAAAGTACAGGGCGTGATGAGAGGAAAATGGGGAGGTGGAGGGTTCATTTAGATTAGGAAGCCCAGAAAGATCTCTCCGAGAAAGTGCTGTATGTGTGAGCTGAGACCCAAAGGCCAAGTCCTAAGCCAGGTGGAGAGTGCGGGGTTGAAACATGAGCCATACAGGAGGAAGAGCATGTGGTGGGTCAGGAGAGAGCCTGACCTTGGAGGTCTTGAAAGAAGGAAGCAGGTGCTAGATCGTGCAGGGCCTTGAAAACCACAGAATAGATGGTGGATTTTAAGTGACTATAATGAGCAGATAATTCGGGAGGTTTCAGGTAAAGGAGTGATATGATCAGATTTGAACTTCGGAATAATCATGCTGAACATGGTGAGGAAAATGGATTGGAAGTGGGCAAGAATGAAATGGGAGACCAGTTAGGATCTCCTGCTGCAGGAGTCCAGGCAGAGGGTGCTGTCTGTGGTTTGGCCCAGGTGGCAGCAGTAGAGGTCTGGGAAAGGGAATGGACGAGTATAAAAACAACAGCAAGCAGAGGCTCTGCCCCAGTAAGGACCTAGTTATGGGACCGTTGCCTTTGCTAGATCTCAGAACTTGTGTAGAGACAAAGATAATGGGCCATGTCAAGTGCCATTTATCGAGCCAAAGTATGGAGCTAAGCACTTTACATAGATGACCTCATTTAACCCATGCAACCACCTGTGAGTGCAGCATTATTACCACCTACTTCACCCCGGTTATATAGAGAAGGACCCCAGGCCTCAGAGAGGTCAAGCAACGTACCCAGATCACACGAGTGCCGGTCAGTCTGACTCCAGAACCCACACTTTTAACCACTCCACAGCCTCACCAGATTCTGCTATTACTCGTCCATGTCAGGCTCAAAAAGACCTTTGTTAGGGAGTATTAGAAGCACCATGTCTGGCTATAATCATGGTAAAAACAAGCAAACAAACACCAAATCACAACAGTTACTACCATATTGCCTTCCCACTTGATTCCCAAGTCAAGGAGCAGCTAATCTGTGTTCTGAGGAAACTGGGGCATCCGAAAGTGCACGGGCATCATCATCCCATCTTTCCCAAGCCCTCCTTTCTTTCTCTCCTCAGTAAATAGAGCCACCTCCTCTGGGCCGACCTCAAAACCCTAGGTCAATAACACCACGGAAAATAATTTATCATCTACCCTCCACAGCAGGCATCAAGGCAGGAAACTAATCTCTTCTTTCAAACTGTACCTGCTGAAGTCTCACCCCAAACAATGCCTGTCAGTCAGCGTTTCTTCGTGTTGGACATTGCCACAGGTCATTTGACCTCACTTCTCCCCAGCAGCTGGTGCAGCAACACCAAGACTACTCTAGTGATAGCCCCGGAAGGTCAAGCCAAGAAGTCTGAAAACCCAGCTTTGACCATGTACAGCAGCATAGCTCCAACTTCTTTCCCCTATGCCTTAGCCCTAACCCTCCTCAGAAGTTTGATCTCCCACCTGCAGGTCACCCCCAGGAGCTTGGCTACCTTCTGCTGCCATGGTGGCCACAGCTCTCAGGCAGAAGCCATCACCTGGGCCTCTTCCTGGCCCCGGGGCCCCTGCAAGGGCCACAGAAGAAACGGGTACAACCTCAGCCTCCCTCCAACTTCAGCTGAAGGAATCAAGGACCAGGGGATGGAGACAGAGAGTTCAATTCACTGAACAACAGTTTGTGAAGCAATTGCTGGATGCCGGGCACCACTCTAGGTGCTGAAGATACCACGAGATCAGTCCCCCTCAGAGCGTTTTGAATTAGTATCTTCCCTCGCCTTGAATTCTAGGAACTGTGGAGGAAGGGCACCCAGCTAACACAACACTAGTCACGGTTTCTGTTTCCTCTAAGAGAACAGCGGGCACATGATCCAGGGTTGCTGCCTCCATTGTCACCTGTGTCGCGTCGCAGTCCCTGCAGCAGCGGCTCATCTCACACGAATCCATCTTCCCCAAGAGGCAGCTCTGGGAACTGGCTGCCCCCAAGCCCTGACCACGGGGTGGGCAGAAGCCTGAAGTCCCACAGCCCAAGAACAGTCAGAAAGTTCAGTCCCTGGTCACCAAGAATGCCCGAGGGAGCAACAGAGTCCTAATGCTCTATCCTGGGATTCCCAGAGAAGCTCAGACCCCTCTGTGTGTGAACCACGGTTTCCCCAACCTGCTTCCTCCTTTACCAGAGGAGCCGGGGTCTCCTGGGGACCCACGTCCTGAAGCACAGCTCCTGTGGTGAGCCTGGGGGGTGGTCTGGTGCCGTGCTGACGTGGGCCGTGTTGATTCTGACGCTGACACACACAAACAGGCCCGGGCTCCCCACGCGGGGTGACGAGGCTGGTGGCTCTGCCTCCCTCCCCAGCCCTCTTCCCTCCTCGGGCTGTCCTCGCAGGTACAGAGGCCAGGAAGGAGATTTGTGCCTCAGGGTGTTTTCTCTAGACTCTTACACTGTCTTAGGCACAGCTTGGCCAACTGCCCCACCGATCAGGAAATAACAGCAGAAAAGTAAAACTTTGTGGGTGATATGGTTTACACATTCCTCACCTCCAGTTCCAGGAATAACTCAAGACAAACAAACCAGGTGCTATGAATAGGCCTCAACCCACAACCCACGCACCCAGGCACACAGGCACCTAAGGCACAGGCTTTGTTTTCTCCTCAGGGTGTGACCTCCCCACTCTGTGGGAATGTTATCTGCCACCATCATCACCACTTCTGCCATCACTCCTTCCCCCGGAGCAACAACACGCCCGTCATCTCCTCATACCTGCTGAGTCACTGGAGGGCCACGGCAGAGACCATGCCTGTCAACACCATCATCCTGCCATCCCTGCAGCCCTGAGGGGAGTAGGACACAACTGCTAGACATATCCCACCTGACAGCTCCAAGGGAGAAAGCACTGCCTCTGCTGAGAGAGCTCTAGCTGACTGAAGTGCTGGCAGGGAAGCCCATAGAGGGTTCCAGCTGTGAGGAAATCCCCACCTCAGTGCTGGCGCTGGTGCCCTCCCATCCCTGGGTGAAAGCTCCTCCTCTGAAAGAACTTAAAACTATGCATTTTAAGCGATATCACATACATGCTGTCTGATAGCAGTCTTGTCACTCCAAGGGGTCAACAGCCATCACATCATACTCTGACACCATCACAAAAAAGGAGACACCAGGAGAATGGACAGAAAAATCCTGGGGTCACATCAATTGCCCCTGAAAATGTACCAGCCTTGTCCCAAGCCGAGACACCTTTGCGTCTGACAGACAAGCACACAGGGCAGGCCAGTCACCATTTCTCCGTCCCTTACTTGCAGCTCTCCTGAGGTAGGACTAGAAGAGCCCAAACTGTGGGTAGGGCATCCACTTGGTGACAGTCCCACAGCTGAGCAATAGCTCATCTTTTCAGAGCCTTGGTGGTTATCTTTGAGCCCCAGCTCTGCCACTTACAAGGAATGTGATGTTGGGCATTAGCTTCTCCAATTTCAGTTTTCTCACCTGTGAAATAGGGGCACTATTAAATACATTAAGCTATAAGGCACTATACAAGTATGAGGTTTTAGCAGTTTTGTTACTCATAGAGTCTAAAGGTGCCCACTGTGAGAGGTACAAAAGAAACCCCTATTCCCAGCTCTATATAGGGGTCAGTTAATCATGAAAGTCAGCTGACATTCAAGAACTTAAAGTGAAGACAGGCTGTAGGATTAAAACCACCCCTAGGGTAGAAACGCCTCAGTAGGTGTCATTCCTTATAACAGAAACCATCCTACAGTGCAGACAAACCCATTGACAATTATTGGAGACCTCTCTTGGCAGCCATAATCAGAATAAGACCAGCCTCACCGGTCGGCCTCCTCTGCTGAGATGCACTTTAGGGCCCTGGCTCCTGGCATCCTTATCACAGTTGTGAGGGAGTGACAGGACCATTCCAGTCACTGGTCCCAATGGCTCTGATAAGACAACTAGACCCATGTCCTCAGGACCCAAGCAGCTGCCTTCCAGAGCAGGTAGTACAGGCCATTCCTCCACAGGGAGACAATAGGAATTACTCTCCATTCACAGCTGAAGATCAGTCCAGCAGTGGTGTGATGGAGGCTAATTCAGAGTGACAGTGGGGGGACAGGAATCAGGAGGGACACAAAGGTGAACAGGAGGCCATGATGGGGAAATAATTTGGAGGAATAATAGTCGGTGCCCAGCTGTGATGCTGGGAAGAAGGAAGAGAAGGGAATCAAAGATGAGTTGGAGGTTTCTGGCCTGGATGTCTGGGGGACTGGCATTAACAATTAACACAGGGAAGGAAGATAGAAGAAACAGTTCAAGGAAAGGTACGATTCGGACAAACAGCATTTGACTGGCTGGTGGGAGACCCAGCTAGGACTTCCCAGGAAATTTCTGGAAAGCTGAGTCTGAACTATAGATGGGAAGTCAGGGTAGAATTGTAGATATGTAAGACATGAGAGTAGATGCAATTCACCCGGGGAGAGAGTGTAGAAGGAGTTCTAGGAAAAAGGGTGGCAGATGACACCTGAAATGTTAACTTCATTTGGAGGTTGAGGGGAGAAGAGATGCAGCAAAGAGCACGGAAGGATCAGTAATAGTGTTGGGAGATGAATAAGAATCATCAGCTTCAAGGAGAGCAATACAGTGAAAATATCAAGGGGAGACTGGTCAAAGAGAGACTATGGAGGTAGGCACTCAATAAATATTTGTGGAATGAATGAATGACACCAAGTTTTACAGAGACCAATGAGGATGGGGCAAAGGGAAAAACTGGTTTTGGTGATTAGGAAGGAGGCTTTTGGTAACTTTTGAGGAAAGCAGTTGCAGTGAAGTGATTGAGGTGGAGAGCAGAATGGAAGGAGGAAGTGATCAAGAAGAGGTGGAGAGTGCAGACCGCTCTTTCAAGAAGCTTGAGAGTGGAACAAATGATAGGGACAAGGAGGACAAAAAGTGGATGAAAGACTTATTTTAGACATAGAGAGACCTAAACATGATTGTCTGCGAAAGAGAAAATGAAGAAGGAAAGGGTGCAGAAATAGACACTCACACAGAAATGACAGACTCAGCCATCCAAGGAGGGTGGCAGGGAACAGACCAGGGCAATGGGGGAAGAGTACAGCCTTTCAATGGAGATTTAGTCTCTCTTCAGAGACAGGATAAGGTGCCTGGTGCAGGCAGAGACGTTTCCTGGTGGAGAGCATTCTGGAGCATCGAAGGAGATCAAATTAGATGGCTTCACTGGTCTTCGTTGGTCTTTTCAATGAAGTAGAAGATGGAGTGTCATGGGGAGAGGAAAGGACAGGAAAAGAGAGGGAGAACATACTGCTCTTCTCAAATATCAACCCTTCACACTCAAATCTCCTAGTTCTCTGCTCTGCAAATGTGCTGTGTTGGTGGTAAGAACAACACGCATCAGCTGTCTGTCAGTCTAATGGAACTTGATGAGCCTGACTTGCATTCTGACGAAAGACAAGGCTAGCTCATTCCAAGAAAGGCTGAGCAGTAGGAACAAGGCTGGGGATATTCTTTAGAACAAAGCTTGATCAAGACCCTAAACTTCTGTGCCTTACAACTTCAGTAAGATGGTTTTAGCTTGCAAAAATTTTTAAGACCAGGTGCTATTGCTTTATTTTAAGGCCACTGTTTCTTAAAATGGGACCCATGGGCCACCCGTATCATAATCACCCTGGGCACGTAGAAAAATGCAGATCCCCGGACCCCACCCCAGACAAAGGGAATCAAACTCTGGTGGTGGGCCCAAGAATCTACATTTTCACAAGCTTCCCAGGGATTATGACACACCCAATCTTTAAGAACAGCGTTCTTACTGAAAAGAACTCTATAGCCCATCTGTACTCACCCCACCCCGGATTTCTTAAGAATAACCTACCCAATTTTGGTAGATTGAGATATCTGCAAACTGTTTTTCTAAATAGTTGAATAATCTGTTGAAGGAGTGGTTTAAGATTTATTGTTTAAATGGTGTTGAAAATCAATCAATGTAGTTTTAATGCAATTGCTAATCTCTTCCTTATTACAACAACAAACCTAACAGATTTAGAGACTTGTTTAGACTGCACCGACTCCCCTAGACAATAAAGCATGCCGTGAACAGGAAGGAGTCCATTTGCCTTCCTATTGGCTGTAGCAGGAGAGTAATCAACTCAGCCCAAGATTTATAGCAACTTTTTAAGTAAATATTTAAAAGGAAGAATAACAGGACACAGCCCTGTTTGACAACATTTAAAATCCGTACTGCAAAGCACAGATTTTTTTCAAAGGGAGAGGGTGTTGGGAAACAGGCACCATCTCATATATTGCTAATGGGACTGTAAATTGGCACAACCTTTCTGCAGAGAAAGTTGGCATTATGTATTAATAACATGGAAAGTTTTATGACAGCAATAAGCAGCCACTTACAGAAATTTTTCTTAAGTAAATGAGCTGAAATAGCAAAACAGAACAAAACATGCACTAAGATAGTCCCCAAAGCTTTGTTTATAATAGCAACACACTGGAAACAGCCTAAGTGTCCAACAGTAAGTGAATTTTGGATATCACTAAGATGGAATGTTAATTACTGTTTAAAGGCTATGTCCAATGTCTCATAAGGGGCATGAATACACACACACGGAAACACACTCAACCACACATATATTCTAGCAACACATGGAACAAGCACAAAGTAAGGTTTTTTGAAGAAAGCTTCCGAGAAGTAGTAGAGTGCACATGATCCCCTGAACTATTAGCTCGCAGAGAGGTGGGCACAGCTGGACACACTGAGGGAACTGCCCCAGGACAGGGACTGGCCCCTAAGCTCCTGTTCCTATATAGGGAAACGGGAAGGTGTGGTAATGATGAAAGTTCTCAGGCTGGGGAAATAGCTCAGCTAGAAAGGCAGGTGGGGGAGAGGGGTCCTCCAGGGCTTAGCTAAGGGAGCTTACAATGCACCCCCTCACCCCACCCCACCCCCCCGCCATGAGATCTTGCTGCTGGGCTGAGCTGGCCCAAGCCCTGTGAACCAATTCTCTGCTAGGCTCCAAAAAGGGGAAGGAAAAGAACTACTATCCAAGATGAAAGGTTTGTCTTTAATAAAGTGAAGAAATGCCCATGATACCAGGTAAATTTATTAATATATCCTTTTATATGCTGTTTTTAATACATATTTTAAAGTATGGAAAAAAATCCTAGAAGGGAGCATAAAATTGTGGTTGTCTGGGTAGTGGGATTATGGGGTTTTTCAACTAAATTTATTTTCCAAAATTGATGTAGTGAGTATGTCTTTAATATATTTCAATAAAGTTGCATAGTTTTGTAGCATAAAGGTTAAGCACATCTTTCGTTAGATATTTTCCTTAGGTACTTTATATTTTTTGTCACCATCATGAACAGTATCTTTTAAAAAGTTATATTTTATAGGAATATTGTTATTTAAAAAGTTTTAATCTTTGTGGAACATTGCTAATGATTTCTAAGTTTTATGGGGCTTTCTATGTAAATAATGACATCACCTTCAAATAATGACAGGTTTGTTTCTTCCTTTCCCAACCAAAAAGAACTTCTCCATACCCTCATCTCTTTTATTTTATTTATTTTTTGTCTTATTGCACTGGCTGGGACCTCCATCATATTGCGAAATAGAAGCGATGATCACTGGCATCCTAGTTTATTCCTTATTTTAAAGGAAATGTCTCCAATGTTTCATCTCTAAATATGATGTTTACTACTAGTTTTACTGATAGCATTTATCAGGTTAAGGGATTTCACATCTATTTTTGGTTTACTAGGAATTTTAACATGAATGAGTGTTGAATTTTATGACATGCTTTTCCTGAATCTGTTGAGGTGGTCATGTTAATCTCTCCATTAGGTTTACAAAGCAATTAATATTAATAGAGTTTTATATTTATCTTGCATTTCTAGTTTAAACTCGATCATGATGACTTCTTAAAAATCCAATACTTGCTGATAATTTGTTTGCAATAGTTTCATCTATGTAGTTAGTAAGATTTATTGATCTATAGTCTTCCTTTCTTAGATGTCCTTGTCTGGTTTTGGTATTAAAGTTATTCCAACCAAATAAAATTAGTTGTAGAGCATTCCCTCTTTTTCTAAACTCTGGAAAAGTCTTCATGAAATTGGAATTACCTATTTCTTGATTGTCTGCTAGAAGTGGCCTGTAAAATCATCTTGGTCTATCTTTTGGCAGGGGAGGGGTGAAGGGTTAATAAATTCTTTTTTTAAAGCTAATTCAATTTTAGATAGTTTATGAACAAATTTTCTATTTTTTCTCAATTCATTTTTGTTGTTATATTTTTCTAGGAAACTGTACAAACCATCTAAGTTTTCACATTTTTTGACATAAATGTCAGTTTTCTCTCTAATTTTTTTTGTTTCTAAAATTATGTCCCCCTTTTCATTCCTAATATTCTTTATTTCTGTTATTGTCTTTCGTTTTTCCCCCTTAATAATCTTGCCAGGAGTTCATCTGTTTTACCTGAAAGGACCAACTTTTGGCTTTATTGATTCTATTTTCAGTTGTTTCTCTATCATTAAGTTCTATTCTTTTTTTTTTTGCCACACAATTCTGCATAAAGTTTATTAAATAATATGTACAGCAAATATAGTAGTAATTCAACACATCTATTTATCAAATCAATCCACTGCAATAAAGAAAATTAACAGAAAAATCTGTCTGAATAGGACATGTTATCAGTGTGTAATTTAAATGGCAATACTTCAAATTAACTGGTTATATATAATGTCAGTGATTTTTCCTTCAAAATATAATCTTTCTTGCGGGAACCTATTCTAGCAATAGGACTTAATACTACTGCAAATAAGTAGGACAGCAAAAACAAAACCAAGAAAAAACAAAAACACACACACAAAACCAAAACCATAACTGAGATTACATTTACTGTCTCTCCCAGAAAGAACAAGTATTTAAAATTTTAACACTTTACAATGGCTATTTTGGTGCTAAAAATCTGTAGGTGAGTTATTTGGAATTCCTTCATTTAAATAGAAATGCAAAAGACATCATGACTTCCTTATTTTACCCCCTTCCACTGAAATTTTAAAAACTATTTTTCCATACAAGGTAGGTACATGGGCTATACAAAGTTAGATATTCATACATACAATCCCAATTCTTAAGCATACAATTTTTCTTTCACTGATCCCAGAGAGACTGCAAAAGATAAGTAATTTGGGGCTTGCCTTTACCCAGAGCATGGCTAATATATCAAAATCTGTTGTAAGGCATGCCGCCAGTTAGTTGCACTCGCTATTAATAAACCTGGATAAACATTTCAGCATAGAAGTAGGTTATTTTACATCATTAAATGTCTGAAGACAAAAGAGAGATTGGAGACCTTTGTTTCTTGTTTGGTCACACATAGAAAGCTGAAGTTTGATCAAATTTTAACATGTGATTTGTTAAAGATGACCATATTGGTGAGGCAGACTTAGGTTTCCGGAGATAGACAAATGCGTGAGGCCGGCCTCATACGCAAATATGACTTTACAAATTCGTTTTATTTTCTAGCTATACTTAAAGAGGTGTTCAAAATTCCTACTTAATCAAGAAGCGCCCCTCAAAAAACTGTTAGATAAGATTATGTTATTAATGGTTTGAATCTAAGAAAGATTCAGGAAACACATTAGCCAATACAGGAATTATATTCCAAAATGTGTGAAATGCAGCCATGCCAAATGCATCTGCACATGCACTTTTATTTGTTACTATGTTCCTTCAGAGAGAGAGACAAAAAAACTCAGTACTCTTGGATGGCAGAGTGGAACTTCCAAATCAATGGATTTTACAGTCTTACTGTTACTGGGTCCTAAGGTGTAACAAGCAGGCCCTTTCTGCCCTGTAATTCCCCACTCTCTTTCCCCTATCACTAGTTCCATGGCTTTTTCCCTTAGGATTAAAAGGCTCTGGCCTAGCAAAAACAAATGTCTTTGGGAAGAGGTGATGCATTCCTCCTTTTAGTCATTCAGTCTTTAGTGTACGAGTTGGTGGCAATTGCTTTCCTGAGAGCAAGATTTGAAAGAAGGATAGGGAGAGAGTGAGGGTACTATGGCTGTCTGGTGGGGGGTGGGAAGCTGGCAGGCTGCCAGATGGGTGGTGAGGACAGTAGCTGAGGCAGAGGCACTGAAGACAAACTGTGCCTACTTTTAAAGACTCCAGACTTTGGGTCATTGGTCCGGGGGAGTCCTGAGTTATGTGCAGAGTTGGGAGTTCCTATACACACCTTGACCACCCAGAATTGCTACTACTCCTATTTGTGACCTTGGATGTGTATCTGTAGGAGGGATGAGAGTTTGGAGACACTGGAAACAGTGCCAGGTATCTTCACCACAAACTATTCAGATAAAGGTTATTCCCAGCAGGCTAGTTGCTCGAAGGTAAATTAATAGAGGCAGAAATATGACAATGCTTCCTAGGAGCCCTCCAGGAAAAATTCACCTCTTCCTCATCGCACCCTTCTTAGCACATATCGCAGTCTCTCTTGATTTAGTTTTTTTCTGTCTCCCTAGTCACCTCTCAGATTCCGGAGGGCAGGGAATGGGTTATTTCCATCTTTGTCTCCGTAAGGGGTTTAAGGGAGAGGCTCCTACACTTCCTGGAATTGGACAGAGCTGTGACTGAGCGTCCCAGGGCACTCCAGGGCCTCTCTCCTCAGATCTGGTCCCCATGAAGGACAGGCCTCCTGGTCGCCACTGGTAGTGGATGAAACACAGCCACACAGCCTCACAGCTGCACACCAGGGGCCACCGCACTTCGAGAAGTTCTGTTCTTATCTTTATCATATCCTTCATTCTGCTGTCTTTCTCTCTCTCTTTTTTCTTTCTTTCTGATTTTTCTAGTCCACCTTTTCACTGAGGGTCCCACCTTTATGCAGGGGACACTCAGTTCACAGTGTCCTGATCTAAGAACGAGTCTCCTTTCCCCATTCAGCCGTTAAAACCCAAGGCTGTAGAGCCCAGCAATCAGCAATTCCCTGAGGGCATTCATTCGCCACTTTAATTTTCCACTTCTTCACTCCTGAGGGTTTCTCTTTCTTTCTTTTGATCTTGACTCTGCATTCAGGAAGCGTTTGTTACACATTATTTGGCATTTTAGGTTTTGTAGTAAGAGGCTTATCTCCTCTGCCCATATTGCCAGAATTGGAACTGCATCACTTTATAAACAAACACAAAATCTTTATTAAAAAAAAAATTAGACTGTCCTATTATGAAACTTGTGCTGCCAACATTGATTTCAGCAGAGATGATGCAGGCACTGAAAAGACTTAATTGGGGAGTGTTCCGGTTTACTGATACTGCCCATTATGCAAAGTATCAGAAATGGATTTGCTTTTATAAAGGGGGTTTATTTGGTTACAAAGCTACAGTCTTAAGGCCATAAAGTGTCCAAGGTAAGATATCAACAATAGGGTTCCTTCACTGAAGGAAGGCCAATGGCGTCCAGAAAACCCGTTAGCTGGGAAGGCACATGGCTGGCGTCTGCTTGCTCCCAAGTTGCATTTCAAAATAGTGTTCTCCAAAATGTCAGCATCACCTTTCAGTGGCAGTCTTCAAAATGTCTCTTTAAGCTGCAGCAGCGAACTCCTTCTGTCTGAGCTGATATAGTGCTCTAGTAAACTAATCAAGGCCCACACTGAATGGGCAGGGCCATGCCTCCATGGAAATTATGCAATCAGAGTTATCACCTACAATTGGGTGGGTCGCATCTCCATGGAAACACGTAATCCATAGATTCCAACCTAATCAACACTAATACCTCTGCCCCTACAAGACTGCATGAAAGAATATGGCATTTTGGGGGCATAATACATCCAAACCAGCACAGGGAGTATCTACAGATTCAGAAAGTTTGGCATGTTGACTCAAAGCCAAGCCTGAGGAGAAAGCAGTGCCCTTATGTTCTTAGGAAAATGAAATTAAGGTTAACAATGAGTGTATAGAGAATGGTTTTCAATCTAAACCTTATTTGGAGAAACTAAGTTCTGCAATTTTAATGAGGAGAAAGGATGCATAGATAGTGGTGTCCTGTAAACAAATCTACTCATAATTCTGGATGAAAGAAGAGCCCTTTTAAAGTTGGAGCAGAGTCATTTGGGTAAAGGAAGGGCCCAAGGACCTCTGAGCACAGCTCTGTGGCTCAGCCATGGATTAGTCCACATCAGCTGAAAAGTGGGCAACCAGTAATTAATTACTATTAATAAAGTATAGCAGCTTGCAAGTCAGTTCCTTATTTGTTAATAAATTAGAGCTGATTCATAAACTTGTTACTGGACCAAGGTGGTGGATTCTTCGCCCAATGTGCTCAAATGACCAATTCCTTACACACCGGGGTTTCAAAGAGATAAAGAGTTTATTGCTAGATGCGAAGCAGGAGAGCAGATGGCCTTTCAGCCCAAAATCTGTCTCCCTGAACTACAGTAATTTTGATAGTTTTATAGTATCAAAGATGGGCAGCTTTTAGGGTAATAAGCACAATGGCTCCAGATGATGTAATTAGAGATGATTTAATTATTGAGCATGAGCAGATTGACTACATGCTTAGTCACAGAATGTATGAAAGAAAATGGTGGCCTTGATATAATGATGGGCATGATTTTTAGTATTATAATGAGGTATAGGTCACTTTTAGTTTAAAGTCTAAGCTACTGTGCACGTCAGGTGGGCCCATTTTGGTTAGATCCAGCTTTAGTTATCAAGATAACTTTGGGCTTGGGGTGGGTTAGTTCTGGGCTGACCCAAGATCCTTCATTAACAAACAACAGGGGCTGTCTTTAGTGGTCATAAGACTTTAAAGTCGAAAAACTGAATAAATGGGTACAACTGAAGGTTAGTCATAAGGTTTTTACAATCACAGGGGCACAAGATAAAGGCTATACAATCATCATCAGAGATCAAGGCAGCCGGATTGCAGTTCAGGTTTCAAGTATTTCCTTCTGTCTACTGTAATATACCAGAAAGTAAAAAAGAATATCTATGTGATGATTCAGCAATCATAATCAGCCCTTAAATCTTAACTTTCTGGTTATACTCTCACTCACTCAAAAGTCTAAATTATTCTTTAAGAAGGAGAGAACAGGGTAGAATTACAGTCAACTCCAGGGGCTGCACTCAAATCTAAATTATTCCTTGGGAATTTCTCTTGTCTTCCTTCCAACTGTACTTGTGAGCACTGAGGTAAAAAAAAAAAAAAAAAAAAAAAAGTTTGAGACTAGCTAGGCTGCTAATGAAAACCAGAAAGAACAGATCCCTAAGAAACAGACTGACTGGTTTAGAAGACAAGGTCCTCTGAAAGAATGTTCAGGAGGATGGTAAGCTCTAGCGGCTGACTAAGGCTTTGTCTGTAGCTAGTGTAGGTGCAGTCCTATATTATGAACAAAATGGGTTGGCATTTAAACATTCTGCCTGGGAATTAAAGTGGAAAAAAAAAGGCACAAGCAATTAGATTAAATTATCATCACATAATGATTTGACCAGGGCAAGGGTATGCACACTCACTCCATAGGGTTTTGCTAGATTGGGGAAAACGTTTAAAATAAGGGGGAAATAAAGGTAGAAATTTAATATACTAAATTATTAAAAGATAGTATTAAGGCTATAATTTAGGCAGAAAAATATTAAGGCTATATTAAAATATTAATGCTATAATTTGGGTGGAAAGGACTTAGCACAGTTTGTAGTCTGATTACAACCTAGTCTAACCTTGCTTTCTTCCTCATGACGAAGACAGCAGTGATTTCAGAAGAGGCATGCCTGTTGTATATTTGGGATTTTTTTTTAGCAATTGGCATCAGCCCTGATCACTTGCCTTCCTCTGTGGAAACCTTGCACCCCCATCCCTTATTCATTGTCGCACAATTTCCCCTCTAAGCTTCCCTCCTAGACAAGTTTCTAAGTGTGGAGCAGGTTTTGTTGGCCAGAACTTACTCCAGAGCTCATTTAGCCCCAGCCCTCTCTGGCTTCCCAGAGATCCACACTGTGCTGCGGAACTGAACGTTTTCCTTATCTACAGGTACTATTCTCCATAGAGAGGGAATTTGTCTCCATTTTTTGTACCTCTCAGAGCTTTTAAAAAGGGAGGAATGATTGGCAATGTTAGCAAGAATGTCTGGCCACTTCAAATCAAATCAAATCTATTAAAATTCTATTTTACTTCTAAATTCCTTGAAAAAAACTGATGATACTTTTTTTTGTTTGAAAATGCATTCTCATTATAGGATTTTTAATTAAAAGCTAGATTACGTGGTTGACATTTACTTTTGAGGCTCTGAATGCATGTATATTGGAGCCCTCAGCCCCTGGAGAAGTATTTCCTTCTAAATATTCACCATATGAATGCTCTGAGCATTTTAAAGGCTAGTTATGAGAAATCTGCTTCTTCTGATGAAGTATTTAAAAACTGGCTACTGTCCTTGGAAAGAAGAGCTCTCTTAGAAGAAATAGTGTCTTAGGCTTGATGTTCATATTTCTTAAGGGAACAACATTTCTTGATAGATGGAAAAGGGGTTTTGATAAAGAATCAAATGCTCCAAATTTGTTAAAACTGGATTCATCATTGTATCTCAATAACTGAGTGGTAAAAAATTTTACTGTCAACATAAGGGTTAAATCAGAAAGAAGTTAGCTTTGTGGTTTTTAAAATAAAATCTTACTTTTATGGAAGCCAAAGATAGTTTTTTGGGGAAAAAAATCATCGCAAGCTGTCCAAGCTAATGCAAAATGTAGAATGAAATAAGGGAGCGTTTACTCATGTGCAGGGCGGTCATGCACGTGCCGGGCGTTTTGCCCCCCACAGGGATATAGACACTCGCGCGCTTACCTGAACACCACGATCGAGCTGTCGGATTCCTCTAATTTTCTGGGCGCAGCCTAGCTGACACCCGCGGAGAGATGTCCGGTCTGCCCGCAGAGAGCAGGGCCCCACAGCCGGGCGAGGCGAATGGCGGCAGCGACGTCCCGCCAGCGGAGGTAGGCGACGGGAAGCTGGAGCCGGCCCCGGCTCAGCCGGAGGAGGCCAGGAAAGGCCCGATGGCGGCGGCCAGGGGAGCCGGGTTGGCAGAGGTCGCCCGGTTGTTGGAGGCTGCGGAGGGAGAGGGTCCTGGGAGCAACCCCAGGCCCAGCAACGACCGAGGCTGGCTGCACTGCCGTATCTTCGCCTCCGTCATCAGCTTATTGTCTTGGGAATTAATTCCCAGCATTTCATCCGCCGCTATCTGGAAAACTACCCCGTTGCCCCGGGCAGAATAGAGGCGCTTGAAGGACGCCGCAGGCAATTGATGGAAGCCCGCAGAGCTAGGGAAGCAGCGTTTGATGCCGAATATCAGCGGAATCCTTAGGAGATGGATTTTGATAGTTTAACAGTTTCCATATCTCTGACTGCATCTGAAGTTATCTATCCTCTGATAGAAGCACTTGGTTGTGATGAGATTATCAATAGAGAATAGTTAGGTGAGAACTTCAAGAGAACTTCTGCATTCAGGACAGTCTTATGACAATCCAGTAAGTTGATATTTTAAAAACCGAAGTATATAAGAGTAAGGCATTGCTCAGCTGACAACAGAAGCATAGGAAACATCGTCAAAAAGCTTATTGTTTATAAAATTGACTTTAAAAAAATTCGAAACAATAAAGCTTATTAAAAAAATCAGACAAGAAATGGAAAAAAAAGTAAAAAAGTGTTATAAGACTTCTCTATTACTCTGTGACTTTGTGACTGAACCACCCTGCATTATGGAAAATGTCTTTCAAAATTGCTTTACCAAAAAGTAAAGGCTACTTTGGTAAAATTGAGACTTGAAGAAAAATTGCCAATACTAGACCCCATTTGATGAAGGAAATTATCAAACAACAATAATAAGCATAAGGAGTTGTCACTGAATTATTAGGACTGGAAGGCTCTGGAACGAACTTGAAATACTCAGAATACGTGCTCTCTTCGTGTCAGTTCAAAACAAGTTTTTAGTGTAAGACTGGTTTTGTGTTTTCTGAAGCATTTCAAATGACAAAGTACAAAATTGTATAATATGATAAACCATGTTTCCGAGAATAAAAAAAATGAAATAAGGTTGTCATCAATGAACTTCTGCCATTATACCTATCTTTTTATCTGTGTGTCTGCACTTTTGCTGAGCCCATCTGGTAACAGGGCTGTATTATAACTTTCATGAGCCCTAGGCTCTTCTGCCTTCCTGGGTCGCTTCCTCTGAAAAAAAAAAAAAAATATATATATATATATATATGTATGTATAATATGTATACATTATACATATATTATATATAATTTATGACTGCGTTAGTATAAAGATGAATGCAATCTTGGCTGCATTCATTATTATGTACTCATTATTATGTTCATTTTTTCTTCTGACTTTAAAAGAAATTAAAATGAATACATGTTTGTGAGATCCTAAAGGGACCTCGGGCCCCAGCCTGTGGACTTTATGTCTGGTGACCAGCCAGCCACCCTGGCAATCCTGACATGGGGGCATCTCGGGAAGCAGCTCACTGAGGTGTCCTGAGCTCAGCCACAACTCTCCCCACATGATTTTAAAGACCCCAACAGAATTCAGTCTCACTCCCAGTTTAAAAACAAAAGCGAGGTAGGAGGAGGAAGCTCTGTATTCTAAGTCGAAGGAGCCAACAGATGGCAGAGGGGTTCACAGGGACTGTCGACGGGGAAAGTGTGATGAAATAAAGATAATTGTATATCTGAATATAAAGCAAGTCCCCTAAAAACATTGTTCCAGAGAAGAGGGTGTCACCTCTTCAAGTGTGGGTCCTTATAAAGTCTCTCATATGATGAGGTGCTCTCTCAATTACTTTATACTGAATGAATTCGTTTGAGCAATGTCAACAGTACATGTGCTCAGGCAAGGAGAGTATTTACAAGTTCACAGTATTTTCCCTTTCCTTGTCCTCCTGGGGAGGTCCTACTGGAACAGCGAGTTTCTTGGGCTTTTCAGATGGATAGTCAAAATGAGGGAGGCAAAGAGGATCACAATTTCTTCCTGGAGTGAGGGCTGAAGGATTTGGGGGAAATGCAGCTGGGGCTGAGGTGAGAACAACTGATAGATGCAAGCACTGGATTAAGAGAAAGAAAAGGGGGCTATGAAAAGGGAAGAGAGCTATTCATCTATTTCATGGTGTTTAAGAAATAAGTGGGTAGGACATGTGGCATATGGAAATTTTTTGATGGCCTGAAACATTTGTGTATTTTTAACTAAGACACTTGAGAGACTGAAGCCATGGCTTTATAAGCTTGACATGGGGCAAGTAGGGGAGGCCCAGAACTCCATTTCTGGTCATCTATTTTCGCGAAATCATCTGTAATTATGACAAAGTACTTAGCACATTTTTTCACTGCAGTACTATTTATAAGTAGGTGCCTGCCCTGTGTTGGCAGAATCCTTAGCCATGGTTAAATAAATAAATCCCTTCAGCCATTCATTCTGAAGTATCATGAGGATAGGGTGGTACATGTGCAAAATATTTGGGTCTTAAAACCTCCAATTACACCAAGATGACTCCATGTGGCTCACATAGTCCTTGTATCTTATATTTAAAGCTGTATCCTCCAAATTTGGAAAAGAAATGTCGAGCATTTTGTGAGATTTAGTAACAGACGTAGTCAGAAACAAAGTTGAAAACAATAAAATGTTCAGCAATAAGCAATTGGTTAAATTATGATATGACCATTCACTCGAATTTTATGAAATCATTAATCATTAAAAATTGTGATTTCAAATAATTAATGATATGGGGAAATGCTCATGGTATAATTTAAATAATTTAAAAAGCTAAACACAAAACTGACCAACAGTTTGATAACTTTGTAAAAAGAAATTTTGCATGGATGTGCAAATGTAGGTTATGCATAAAAAATCATAATAGTATTCATCACTAGGTAACTGGATTACAGATTGCTCTAGTTTGCTAATGCTGCAGAATGCAAAACACCAGAGATGGATTGGCTTTTATAAAAAGGGGGTTTATTTGGCTACACAGTTACAGTCTTAAGGCCATAAAGTGTCCAAGGTAACACATCAGCAATCGGGTACCTTCACTGGAGGATGGCCGATGGCGTCCAGAAAACCTCTGTTAGCTGGGAAGGCACGTGGCTGGCATCTGCTCCAAAGTTCTGGTTTCAAAATGGCTTTCTCCCAGGACATTCCTCTCCAGCAAGCGTGCTCCTCTTCAAAATGTCACTCACAGCTGCACTGAGTTCCTTCCGTTATGTCAGCTCATTTATATGGCTCCACTAATCAACTTAAACCCACCCTGGATGGGTGGAGCAACACCTCCATGGAAACCATCCAACCAGAGTCATCACCCACAGCTGGGTGGGGCGCATTCCAAAGAAACACTCAAAGAGTTAGAATCTGATCAACCCTGATAACGCCGACCCATACAAGATTACATCAAAGATAATGATAATGGCGTTTGGGGGACATAATAAGTTCAAACTGGCACACGGATATTTGCTTTTCCTTTATATTTTCTGGATTTAAAGAAATGAATGTAATGAGTTCATTTTCCTTTTTAAATCACACTAGACATTTGAAATCCTTTTTGGAGTATGACTGAGAGAAATACATGCTTATAATGCTTATAAACATATATGTACAATTAGAAAAAGGATTTTTATAAAACACATTTCTTCCAAAAGACGCAACCTTGTCCCCTATTGATAAAATCAAAGAGATGAGGCCACCTTTTGCAATTCAAAATGCCATGACCCATAACTACCTCTGCAAAAGCAGAGCACATGGGGTCATGATTCATGGTTCATGTTTTCATGGAGCTCATTTGCTTTTTACAGGTTCAGCCATAACAACTACTTCAGCAAAATGTAATGGTACTACAGGAATAACTATGGAGACGTCAACTATACTGCCAAACACACAAACAACAACCCAGATAGGAACGCCAAACTTGGCCACAGTGTCAACAAAAGGACCGCTTGCGGTCACTTCTGGCCCCCTGAGCGATGTGACCTCTCACTTTTCTACAATGCAGTCCACAAGTGGAGAAGTTCTCCCAGCAAGCACAAGCTTTTCAGACATCCGTGACCACGCGACCACAGCTCACCCTGCAGGATCTGAGGGTGTCTCGTTGACAGAAACCACACAGGTTCCATCTTCCTCTGTGGGCATCTCAGATGAACCCACCACTGGCCGTCCTGTAGCTGTCCAATCAGTAGCTTCTGCCACCAACAGCACTACATCACCAACCTATGTGAGTCCTACCAGTAACCCTACTGGAACAGCTGGAACCACACTTACTCGATCAGATGAACCCACATTTCATTCATCACCCAGGCCCTCTCCCATGACCACTCCAGACACCAGCACTTCCCCACCAACCACAACCTACACCTTCACTCCCACACCTACCCTTGCAGTGTCCCCGTCTGGTGATGCTGACACAGCAACAGCATTGTGGTCTAGCCCCATCAGCCCAGTCACCACCCAAGGAAAACTCAGAGACATCTCACCTACTGTCAGTGGCAGCAGCACCTCGAATGCCTCTACAACCGCAGAATCCACGAGGCAGTCAACACCGTTATCCACCAACACTTCTCCTGTGGAGACGGGAACTGTTTCTCAGATGACTCACACTCAAGGCGCACAGGCCACCCAACAGCCCCGAACCTCGAGATCAGCTTTCCCCAACACCGACACCATCGGGACAGTCACAGCTACAGCTCCTTCACCCTATCCAAGTGGACACTCATCCTCAGAAAGTCTTCCTCTGGATACAGCCACCACAGATGCAGTGACAGTCTCCACCTCAGTGCCCTCTGGGATGAGTCACACAACCCAGGCTCCAACAGTAGAAGAGTGGGCCTCACCAACGAGCCTTGACACCACCCTGGGAATGTCAGGAGACACATCTCTTTCCCCAACCAGCACCATTGCCCAGGTACCCTCCGTATCCTCAGTCTCAGGGGGCCCAGGTGGACAAGCCACGTCGTCCTCCTCTGCCACCTCGCCTGACGCGACATCAGCGATTTCCCTGACTCAAGAAAGTCGAGGCCGAGAGACCACTGCAGTTCCTCACACCAGCAAATCAGCTTCTTTGTTGACTGACAAGGCCTGGGTGGGCACAACTGCCACTTCTTCATCCACCATAACCAGCCAGACATCTTCAGGGAGTCCTCCGCCAGAAGGATTCACCTCAGGTAAGACTGTAGCCTTTAAACCAACTCTCTCCAGTGACAGCCACACAACCCCTTCAACCACTGAATTGTTTTCCGACGCAAACATTCTTCACGCTACCCAGGGAACCAAGGGAAACGTGTCTCCTACTTTCCGTAGCGACATCTCTCCCACCATCTCTGAGGCCTCAACAACCGGGAGGCCAACAGGAGAGTCCATCTCCACTTCTTTCAGCACCTCGTCCCAGGAGACCCCATCCGTTTCCCAGGAGGCTCAGACTGAAGGCGTAGGAACCATCAGCAGATCAGAAACCATCAGTTCAGTCTCCCGGGTGGCTGATAGCTTCCCAACAGCCATAGCCTCACCTCCTTCATCCACACCAAATGGGCACAGCTCTCCAGAATCCATGGGGCAAACTCTGTCACCCTCAAGCCCCATTGCAACATTTTCCTCATCACCAGACAGGGAGAGCCACACACCCCAGACAGCAACGTCAGTCTTCCCCACCGGCTCAACTGAAGGACCGCCTGTGGTCAGCTCTGGGATCGTGAGCGATGTGCCTTCTCATTCTCCTGCTACAATGTGGTCCACAAGTGGAGAAGTTCTCCCAAGAAGCACAAGCTTTTCAGACACCCGTGCCAATGTGACCGCAGTTCATCCTGTAGGTTCTGAGAGTGTCTCCTTGACAGAAACCGCACAAGTTCCGTCTTCCTCGGTGGGCGTCTCACGCAAAACCGCCACTCGCCATCCTGTCACTGTCCAATCAGTAGCCCCCGCCACCGACCCCATTACATCACCAACCTATGTGAGTTCCACCAGTCACCCTATCAGCACAGCTGGATCCACACACACTTCATCAGATGAAACCGCCTCTCACTCATCTCCCAGGACCACTGTGATGACCGCTTCAGGCACCAGCACTTCGCAACCAACCACAAGCCACGCCGTCACTCTCACACCTTCTTCTGCCGTGTCTTCATCCAGTGTTACTGACGCAGCAACAGAACTGGGGTCTAGCCCACTAAGCCCAGTCACCACCCAAGGCAATGGTGGAGACGTCTCACCTACCGTCAGTGGCCGCAGCACCTCTGATGCCTCTGCAACTGCAGAACCCACAAGGCAGTCAACAGCATCATCCGCCAGCACTTCTCCTGCGGAACCAGCAGCTGTCACCCAGATGAGTAACACTCAAGGTGCACACGCCACCCAAGAATCCCAAACCTCGAGATCAGGTTTCCCCAGCACCAACACGATCAGGACAGTCACAGCTCCAACTCCTTTACCGTATCCAAGTGGACAGTCGGCCTCAGAAAGTGTTCCTCTGAATACACCGACAGCCTCCAGCCCAACGCCCTCTGGGAGGAGCCACGCAACCTGGGCTTCAACAACAGAAGAGGGGGCCCCACCCATGAGTCCCGACACCACCCTGGGGATCTCGGGAGATGCATCACTTTCCCCAACCGGCACCATTGCTCAGGTCACCTCCGTAGTCTCCGATTCAGTGGGCTCGGGCAGAGAGGCAACGTCGCCTTCCTCCGGCACCTCACCTGACGCAAAGTCAGCCGTTTCCCAGACTCACCAACCTCAAGGCACGGAGACCACTGGCGCTCCTCACACCGGCAAATGGGCTTCTTTGTTGCCTGAGACGACCTGGGAGGGCACAAGGGCACCCTCTTCCTTCACCATACTTAGGCAAGCATCCTCAGGAAGCCCTCCACCAGAAAAATTCACCTCAGGTGAGACGGCACCCTTAACAACAACTCTCTCCGGTGACAGCCACACAACTCCTACAACCGCTGAATTGTTGTCCAGTGCTACCACTCTTGACACTACCCCAGAAACCATTTTCCCTAAAGGCACGACTCCCACCATCTCTGAGGCCTCAACAACTGGTAGGCCAACAGGACAGTCCATCTCCACTTCTTTCAGCACACCGTCACAGGAAAGCCCATCCATTTCCCAGATAACTCAGACTAAAGGTACGGGAACCATCAGCGGATCTGAAACCGTCAGTTCAGTCTCCCGGGTGACTGACACCTTCCCAACAGCCATATCCTCACCTCCTTCATCTGCACCAAATGTGTACACCTCTCCACAAGCCATGGGGCACACTCTGTCTCCCTCAACCCCAGTCAGCGACGGCCACACACCTCAGACAGGAATGCCAAACTTGGCCACTGGGTCAACTGAAGGACCGCCTGCGGTCACTTCTGGCCCCCTGAGCGATGTGACCTCTCACTTTTCTACAATGCAGTCCACAAGTGGAGAAGTTCTCCCAGCAAGCACAAGCTTTTCAGACATCCGTGACCATGTGACCACAGCTCACCCTGTAGGATCTGAGGGTGTCTCGTTGACAGAAACCGCACAGGTTCCATCTTCCTCTGTGGGCATCTCAGATGAACCCACCACTGGCCGTCCTGTAGCTGTCCGATCAGTAGCTTCTGCCACCAACCCCACCACATCACCAACCTATGTGAGTCCTACCAGTAACCCTACTGGAACAGCTGGAACCACACTTACTCGATCAGATGAACCCACATTTCATTCATCACCCAGGCCCTCTCCCATGACCACTCCAGACACCAGCACTTCACCACCAACCACAACCTACACCTTCACTCCCACACCTACCCTTGCAGTGTCCCCATCTGGCGATGCTGACACAGCAACAGCATTGTGGTCTAGCCCCATCAGCCCAGTCACCACCCAAGGAAAACTCAGAGACATCTCACCTACTGTCAGTGGCAGCAGCACCTCGAATGCCTCTACAACCGCAGAATCCACGAGGCAGTCAACACCGTTATCCACCAACACTTCTCCTGTGGAGACGGGAACTGTTTCTCAGATGACTCACACTCAAGGCGCACAGGCCACCCAACAGCCCCGAACCTCGAGATCAGCTTTCCCCAACACCGACACCATCGGGACAGTCACAGCTACAGCTCCTTCACCCTATCCAAGTGGACACTCATCCTCAGAAAGTCTTCCTCTGGATACAGCCACCACAGATGCAGTGACAGTCTCCACCTCAGTGCCCTCTGGGATGAGTCACACAACCCAGGCTCCAACAGTAGAAGAGTGGGCCTCACCAACGAGCCTTGACACCACCCTGGGAATGTCAGGAGACACATCTCTTTCCCCAACCAGCACCATTGCCCAGGTACCCTCCGTATCCTCAGTCTCAGGGGGCCCAGGTGGACAAGCCACGTCGTCCTCCTCTGCCACCTCGCCTGACGCGACATCAGCGATTTCCCTGACTCAAGAAAGTCGAGGCCGAGAGACCACTGCAGTTCCTCACACCAGCAAATCAGCTTCTTTGTTGACTGACAAGGCCTGGGTGGGCACAACTGCCACTTCTTCATCCACCATAACCAGCCAGACATCTTCAGGGAGTCCTCTGCCAGAAGGATTCACCTCAGGTAAGACTGTAGCCTTTAAACCAACTCTCTCCAGTGACAGCCACACAACCCCTTCAACCACTGAATTGTTTTCCGACGCAAACATTCTTCACGCTACCCAGGGAACCAAGGGAAACGTGTCTCCTACTTTCCGTAGCGACATCTCTCCCACCATCTCTGAGGCCTCAACAACCGGGAGGCCAACAGGAGAGTCCATCTCCACTTCTTTCAGCACCTCGTCCCAGGAGACCCCATCCGTTTCCCAGGAGGCTCAGACTGAAGGCGTAGGAACCATCAGCAGATCAGAAACCATCAGTTCAGTCTCCCGGGTGGCTGATAGCTTCCCAACAGCCATAGCCTCACCTCCTTCATCCACACCAAATGGGCACAGCTCTCCAGAATCCATGGGGCAAGCTCTGTCACCCTCAACCCCCATTGCAACATTTTCCTCATCACCAGACAGGGAGGGCCACACACCCCAGACAGCAACGTCAGTCTTCCCCACCGGCTCAACTGAAGGACCGCCTGTGGTCAGCTCTGGGATTGTGAGCGATGTGCCTTCTCATTCTCCTGCTACAATGTGGTCCACAAGTGGAGAAGTTCTCCCAAGAAGCACAAGCTTTTCAGACACCCGTGCCAATGTGACCGCAGTTCATCCTGTAGGTTCTGAGAGTGTCTCCTTGACAGAAACCGCACAAGTTCCGTCTTCCTCGGTGGGCGTCTCACGCAAAACCGCCACTCGCCATCCTGTCACTGTCCAATCAGTAGCCCCCCGCCACCGACCCCATTACATCACCAACCTATGTGAGTTCCACCAGTCACCCTATCAGCACAGCTGGATCCACACACACTTCATCAGATGAAACCGCCTCTCACTCATCTCCCAGGACCACTGTGATGACCGCTTCAGGCACCAGCACTTCGCAACCAACCACAAGCCACGCCTTCACTCTCACACCTTCTTCTGCCGTGTCTTCATCCAGTGTTACTGACGCAGCAACAGAACTGGGGTCTAGCCCACTAAGCCCAGTCACCACCCAAGGCAATGGTGGAGACGTCTCACCTACCGTCAGTGGCCGCAGCACCTCTGATGCCTCTGCAACTGCAGAACCCACAAGGCAGTCAACAGCATCATCCGCCAGCACTTCTCCTGCGGAACCAGCAGCTGTCACCCAGATGAGTAACACTCAAGGTGCACACGCCACCCAAGAATCCCAAACCTCGAGATCAGGTTTCCCCAGCACCAACACGATCAGGACAGTCACAGCTCCAACTCCTTTACCGTATCCAAGTGGACAGTCGGCCTCAGAAAGTGTTCCTCTGAATACACCGACAGCCTCCAGCCCAACGCCCTCTGGGAGGAGCCACGCAACCTGGGCTTCAACAACAGAAGAGGGGGCCCCACCCATGAGTCCCGACACCACCCTGGGGATCTCGGGAGATGCATCACTTTCCCCAACCGGCACCATTGCTCAGGTCACCTCCGTAGTCTCCGATTCAGTGGGCTCGGGCAGAGAGGCAACGTCGCCTTCCTCCGGCACCTCACCTGACGCAAAGTCAGCCGTTTCCCAGACTCACCAACCTCAAGGCACGGAGACCACTGGCGCTCCTCACACCGGCAAATGGGCTTCTTTGTTGCCTGAGACGACCTGGGAGGGCACAAGGGCACCCTCTTCCTTCACCATACTTAGGCAAGCATCCTCAGGAAGCCCTCCACCAGAAAAATTCACCTCAGGTGAGACGGCACCCTTAACAACAACTCTCTCCGGTGACAGCCACACAACTCCTACAACCGCTGAATTGTTGTCCAGTGCTACCACTCTTGACACTACCCCAGAAACCATTTTCCCTAAAGGCACGACTCCCACCATCTCTGAGGCCTCAACAACTGGTAGGCCAACAGGACAGTCCATCTCCACTTCTTTCAGCACACCGTCACAGGAAAGCCCATCCATTTCCCAGATAACTCAGACTAAAGGTACGGGAACCATCAGCGGATCTGAAACCGTCAGTTCAGTCTCCCGGGTGACTGACACCTTCCCAACAGCCATATCCTCACCTCCTTCATCTGCACCAAATGTGTACACCTCTCCACAAGCCATGGGGCACACTCTGTCTCCCTCAACCCCAGTCAGCGACGGCCACACACCTCAGACAGGAATGCCAAACGTGGCCACTGGGTCAACTGAAGGACCGCCTGCGGTCACTTCTGGCCCCCTGAGCGATGTGACCTCTCACTTTTCTACAATGCAGTCCACAAGTGGAGAAGTTCTCCCAGCAAGCACAAGCTTTTCAGACATCCGTGACCATGTGACCACAGCTCACCCTGTAGGATCTGAGGGTGTCTCGTTGACAGAAACCGCACAGGTTCCATCTTCCTCTGTGGGCATCTCAGATGAACCCACCACTGGCCGTCCTGTAGCTGTCCGATCAGTAGCTTCTGCCACCAACCCCACCACATCACCAACCTATGTGAGTCCTACCAGTAACCCTACTGGAACAGCTGGAACCACACTTACTCGATCAGATGAACCCACATTTCATTCATCACCCAGGCCCTCTCCCATGACCACTCCAGACACCAGCACTTCACCACCAACCACAACCTACACCTTCACTCCCACACCTACCCTTGCAGTGTCCCCATCTGGCGATGCTGACACAGCAACAGCATTGTGGTCTAGCCCCATCAGCCCAGTCACCACCCAAGGAAAACTCAGAGACATCTCACCTACTGTCAGTGGCAGCAGCACCTCGAATGCCTCTACAACCGCAGAATCCACGAGGCAGTCAACACCGTTATCCACCAACACTTCTCCTGTGGAGACGGGAACTGTTTCTCAGATGACTCACACTCAAGGCGCACAGGCCACCCAACAGCCCCGAACCTCGAGATCAGCTTTCCCCAACACCGACACCATCGGGACAGTCACAGCTACAGCTCCTTCACCCTATCCAAGTGGACACTCATCCTCAGAAAGTCTTCCTCTGGATACAGCCACCACAGATGCAGTGACAGTCTCCACCTCAGTGCCCTCTGGGATGAGTCACACAACCCAGGCTCCAACAGTAGAAGAGTGGGCCTCACCAACGAGCCTTGACACCACCCTGGGAATGTCAGGAGACACATCTCTTTCCCCAACCAGCACCATTGCCCAGGTACCCTCCATATCCTCAGTCTCAGGGGGCCCAGGTGGACAAGCCACGTCGTCCTCCTCTGCCACCTCGCCTGACGCGACATCAGCGATTTCCCTGACTCAAGAAAGTCGAGGCCGAGAGACCACTGCAGTTCCTCACACCAGCAAATCAGCTTCTTTGTTGACTGACAAGGCCTGGGTGGGCACAACTGCCACTTCTTCATCCACCATAACCAGCCAGACATCTTCAGGGAGTCCTCTGCCAGAAGGATTCACCTCAGGTAAGACTGTAGCCTTTAAACCAACTCTCTCCAGTGACAGCCACACAACCCCTTCAACCACTGAATTGTTTTCCGACGCAAACATTCTTCACGCTACCCAGGGAACCAAGGGAAACGTGTCTCCTACTTTCCGTAGCGACATCTCTCCCACCATCTCTGAGGCCTCAACAACCGGGAGGCCAACAGGAGAGTCCATCTCCACTTCTTTCAGCACCTCGTCCCAGGAGACCCCATCCGTTTCCCAGGAGGCTCAGACTGAAGGCGTAGGAACCATCAGCAGATCAGAAACCATCAGTTCAGTCTCCCGGGTGGCTGATAGCTTCCCAACAGCCATAGCCTCACCTCCTTCATCCACACCAAATGGGCACAGCTCTCCAGAATCCATGGGGCAAGCTCTGTCACCCTCAACCCCCATTGCAACATTTTCCTCATCACCAGACAGGGAGGGCCACACACCCCAGACAGCAACGTCAGTCTTCCCCACCGGCTCAACTGAAGGACCGCCTGTGGTCAGCTCTGGGATCGTGAGCGATGTGCCTTCTCATTCTCCTGCTACAATGTGGTCCACAAGTGGAGAAGTTCTCCCAAGAAGCACAAGCTTTTCAGACACCCGTGCCAATGTGACCGCAGTTCATCCTGTAGGTTCTGAGAGTGTCTCCTTGACAGAAACCGCACAAGTTCCGTCTTCCTCGGTGGGCGTCTCACGCAAAACCGCCACTCGCCATCCTGTCACTGTCCAATCAGTAGCCCCCGCCACCGACCCCATTACATCACCAACCTATGTGAGTTCCACCAGTCACCCTATCAGCACAGCTGGATCCACACACACTTCATCAGATGAAACCGCCTCTCACTCATCTCCCAGGACCACTGTGATGACCGCTTCAGGCACCAGCACTTCGCAACCAACCACAAGCCACGCCTTCACTCTCACACCTTCTTCTGCCGTGTCTTCATCCAGTGTTACTGACGCAGCAACAGAACTGGGGTCTAGCCCACTAAGCCCAGTCACCACCCAAGGCAATGGTGGAGACGTCTCACCTACCGTCAGTGGCCGCAGCACCTCTGATGCCTCTGCAACTGCAGAACCCACAAGGCAGTCAACACCATCATCCGCCAGCACTTCTCCTGCGGAACCAGCAGCTGTCACCCAGATGAGTAACACTCAAGGTGCACACGCCACCCAAGAATCCCAAACCTCGAGATCAGGTTTCCCCAGCACCAACACGATCAGGACAGTCACAGCTCCAACTCCTTTACCGTATCCAAGTGGACAGTCGGCCTCAGAAAGTGTTCCTCTGAATACACCGACAGCCTCCAGCCCAACGCCCTCTGGGAGGAGCCACGCAACCTGGGCTTCAACAACAGAAGAGGGGGCCCCACCCATGAGTCCCAACACCACCCTGGGGATCTCGGGAGATGCATCACTTTCCCCAACCGGCACCATTGCTCAGGTCACCTCCGTAGTCTCCGATTCAGTGGGCTCGGGCAGAGAGGCAACGTCGCCTTCCTCCGGCACCTCACCTGACGCAAAGTCAGCCGTTTCCCAGACTCACCAACCTCAAGGCACGGAGACCACTGGCGCTCCTCACACCGGCAAATGGGCTTCTTTGTTGCCTGAGACGACCTGGGAGGGCACAAGGGCACCCTCTTCCTTCACCATACTTAGGCAAGCATCCTCAGGAAGCCCTCCACCAGAAAAATTCACCTCAGGTGAGACGGCACCCTTAACAACAACTCTCTCCGGTGACAGCCACACAACTCCTACAACCGCTGAATTGTTGTCCAGTGCTACCACTCTTGACACTACCCCAGAAACCATTTTCCCTAAAGGCACGACTCCCACCATCTCTGAGGCCTCAACAACTGGTAGGCCAACAGGACAGTCCATCTCCACTTCTTTCAGCACACCGTCACAGGAAAGCCCATCCATTTCCCAGATAACTCAGACTAAAGGTACGGGAACCATCAGCGGATCTGAAACCGTCAGTTCAGTCTCCCGGGTGACTGACACCTTCCCAACAGCCATATCCTCACCTCCTTCATCTGCACCAAATGTGTACACCTCTCCACAAGCCATGGGGCACACTCTGTCTCCCTCAACCCCAGTCAGCGATGGCCACACACCTCAGACAGGAATGCCAAACTTGGCCACTGGGTCAACTGAAGGACCGCCTGCGGTCACTTCTGGCCCCCTGAGCGATGTGACCTCTCACTTTTCTACAATGCAGTCCACAAGTGGAGAAGTTCTCCCAGCAAGCACAAGCTTTTCAGACATCCGTGACCATGTGACCACAGCTCACCCTGTAGGATCTGAGGGTGTCTCGTTGACAGAAACCGCACAGGTTCCATCTTCCTCTGTGGGCATCTCAGATGAACCCACCACTGGCCGTCCTGTAGCTGTCCGATCAGTAGCTTCTGCCACCAACCCCACTACATCACCAACCTATGTGAGTCCTACCAGTAACCCTACTGGAACAGCTGGAACCACACTTACTCTGTCAGATGAACCCACATTTCATTCATCACCCAGGCCCTCTCCCATGACCACTCCAGACACCAGCACTTCACCACCAACCACAACCTACACCTTCACTCCCACACCTACCCTTGCAGTGTCCCCATCTGGCGATGCTGACACAGCAACAGCATTGTGGTCTAGCCCCATCAGCCCAGTCACCACCCAAGGAAAACTCAGAGACATCTCACCTACTGTCAGTGGCAGCAGCACCTCGAATGCCTCTACAACCGCAGAATCCACGAGGCAGTCAACACCGTTATCCACCAACACTTCTCCTGTGGAGACGGGAACTGTTTCTCAGATGACTCACACTCAAGGCGCACAGGCCACCCAACAGCCCCGAACCTCGAGATCAGCTTTCCCCAACACCGACACCATCGGGACAGTCACAGCTACAGCTCCTTCACCCTATCCAAGTGGACACTCATCCTCAGAAAGTCTTCCTCTGGATACAGCCACCACAGATGCAGTGACAGTCTCCACCTCAGTGCCCTCTGGGATGAGTCACACAACCCAGGCTCCAACAGTAGAAGAGTGGGCCTCACCAACGAGCCTTGACACCACCCTGGGAATGTCAGGAGACACATCTCTTTCCCCAACCAGCACCATTGCCCAGGTACCCTCCGTATCCTCAGTCTCAGGGGGCCCAGGTGGACAAGCCACGTCGTCCTCCTCTGCCACCCTCGCCTGACGCGACATCAGCGATTTCCCTGACTCAAGAAAGTCGAGGCCGAGAGACCACTGCAGTTCCTCACACCAGCAAATCAGCTTCTTTGTTGACTGACAAGGCCTGGGTGGGCACAACTGCCACTTCTTCATCCACCATAACCAGCCAGACATCTTCAGGGAGTCCTCTGCCAGAAGGATTCACCTCAGGTAAGACTGTAGCCTTTAAACCAACTCTCTCCAGTGACAGCCACACAACCCCTTCAACCACTGAATTGTTTTCCGACGCAAACATTCTTCACGCTACCCAGGGAACCAAGGGAAACGTGTCTCCTACTTTCCGTAGCGACATCTCTCCCACCATCTCTGAGGCCTCAACAACCGGGAGGCCAACAGGAGAGTCCATCTCCACTTCTTTCAGCACCTCGTCCCAGGAGACCCCATCCGTTTCCCAGGAGGCTCAGACTGAAGGCGTAGGAACCATCAGCAGATCAGAAACCATCAGTTCAGTCTCCCGGGTGGCTGATAGCTTCCCAACAGCCATAGCCTCACCTCCTTCATCCACACCAAATGGGCACAGCTCTCCAGAATCCATGGGGCAAACTCTGTCACCCTCAAGCCCCATTGCAACATTTTCCTCATCACCAGACAGGGAGAGCCACACACCCCAGACAGCAACGTCAGTCTTCCCCACCGGCTCAACTGAAGGACCGCCTGTGGTCAGCTCTGGGATCGTGAGCGATGTGCCTTCTCATTCTCCTGCTACAATGTGGTCCACAAGTGGAGAAGTTCTCCCAAGAAGCACAAGCTTTTCAGACACCCGTGCCAATGTGACCGCAGTTCATCCTGTAGGTTCTGAGAGTGTCTCCTTGACAGAAACCGCACAAGTTCCGTCTTCCTCGGTGGGCGTCTCACGCAAAACCGCCACTCGCCATCCTGTCACTGTCCAATCAGTAGCCCCCGCCACCGACCCCATTACATCACCAACCTATGTGAGTTCCACCAGTCACCCTATCAGCACAGCTGGATCCACACACACTTCATCAGATGAAACCGCCTCTCACTCATCTCCCAGGACCACTGTGATGACCGCTTCAGGCACCAGCACTTCGCAACCAACCACAAGCCACGCCGTCACTCTCACACCTTCTTCTGCCGTGTCTTCATCCAGTGTTACTGACGCAGCAACAGAACTGGGGTCTAGCCCACTAAGCCCAGTCACCACCCAAGGCAATGGTGGAGACGTCTCACCTACCGTCAGTGGCCGCAGCACCTCTGATGCCTCTGCAACTGCAGAACCCACAAGGCAGTCAACACCATCATCCGCCAGCACTTCTCCTGCGGAACCAGCAGCTGTCACCCAGATGAGTAACACTCAAGGTGCACACGCCACCCAAGAATCCCAAACCTCGAGATCAGGTTTCCCCAGCACCAACACGATCAGGACAGTCACAGCTCCAACTCCTTTACCGTATCCAAGTGGACAGTCGGCCTCAGAAAGTGTTCCTCTGAATACACCGACAGCCTCCAGCCCAACGCCCTCTGGGAGGAGCCACGCAACCTGGGCTTCAACAACAGAAGAGGGGGCCCCACCCATGAGTCCCGACACCACCCTGGGGATCTCGGGAGATGCATCACTTTCCCCAACCGGCACCATTGCTCAGGTCACCTCCGTAGTCTCCGATTCAGTGGGCTCGGGCAGAGAGGCAACGTCGCCTTCCTCCGGCACCTCACCTGACGCAAAGTCAGCCGTTTCCCAGACTCACCAACCTCAAGGCACGGAGACCACTGGCGCTCCTCACACCGGCAAATGGGCTTCTTTGTTGCCTGAGACGACCTGGGAGGGCACAAGGGCACCCTCTTCCTTCACCATACTTAGGCAAGCATCCTCAGGAAGCCCTCCACCAGAAAAATTCACCTCAGGTGAGACGGCACCCTTAACAACAACTCTCTCCGGTGACAGCCACACAACTCCTACAACCGCTGAATTGTTGTCCAGTGCTACCACTCTTGACACTACCCCAGAAACCATTTTCCCTAAAGGCACGACTCCCACCATCTCTGAGGCCTCAACAACTGGTAGGCCAACAGGACAGTCCATCTCCACTTCTTTCAGCACACCGTCACAGGAAAGCCCATCCATTTCCCAGATAACTCAGACTAAAGGTACGGGAACCATCAGCGGATCTGAAACCGTCAGTTCAGTCTCCCGGGTGACTGACACCTTCCCAACAGCCATATCCTCACCTCCTTCATCTGCACCAAATGTGTACACCTCTCCACAAGCCATGGGGCACACTCTGTCTCCCTCAACCCCAGTCAGCGATGGCCACACACCTCAGACAGGAATGCCAAACTTGGCCACTGGGTCAACTGAAGGACCGCCTGCGGTCACTTCTGGCCCCCTGAGCGATGTGACCTCTCACTTTTCTACAATGCAGTCCACAAGTGGAGAAGTTCTCCCAGCAAGCACAAGCTTTTCAGACATCCGTGACCATGTGACCACAGCTCACCCTGTAGGATCTGAGGGTGTCTCGTTGACAGAAACCGCACAGGTTCCATCTTCCTCTGTGGGCATCTCAGATGAACCCACCACTGGCCGTCCTGTAGCTGTCCGATCAGTAGCTTCTGCCACCAACCCCACTACATCACCAACCTATGTGAGTCCTACCAGTAACCCTACTGGAACAGCTGGAACCACACTTACTCTGTCAGATGAACCCACATTTCATTCATCACCCAGGCCCTCTCCCATGACCACTCCAGACACCAGCACTTCACCACCAACCACAACCTACACCTTCACTCCCACACCTACCCTTGCAGTGTCCCCATCTGGCGATGCTGACACAGCAACAGCATTGTGGTCTAGCCCCATCAGCCCAGTCACCACCCAAGGAAAACTCAGAGACATCTCACCTACTGTCAGTGGCAGCAGCACCTCGAATGCCTCTACAACCGCAGAATCCACGAGGCAGTCAACACCGTTATCCACCAACACTTCTCCTGTGGAGACGGGAACTGTTTCTCAGATGACTCACACTCAAGGCGCACAGGCCACCCAACAGCCCCGAACCTCGAGATCAGCTTTCCCCAACACCGACACCATCGGGACAGTCACAGCTACAGCTCCTTCACCCTATCCAAGTGGACACTCATCCTCAGAAAGTCTTCCTCTGGATACAGCCACCACAGATGCAGTGACAGTCTCCACCTCAGTGCCCTCTGGGATGAGTCACACAACCCAGGCTCCAACAGTAGAAGAGTGGGCCTCACCAACGAGCCTTGACACCACCCTGGGAATGTCAGGAGACACATCTCTTTCCCCAACCAGCACCATTGCCCAGGTACCCTCCGTATCCTCAGTCTCAGGGGGCCCAGGTGGACAAGCCACGTCGTCCTCCTCTGCCACCTCGCCTGACGCGACATCAGCGATTTCCCTGACTCAAGAAAGTCGAGGCCGAGAGACCACTGCAGTTCCTCACACCAGCAAATCAGCTTCTTTGTTGACTGACAAGGCCTGGGTGGGCACAACTGCCACTTCTTCATCCACCATAACCAGCCAGACATCTTCAGGGAGTCCTCTGCCAGAAGGATTCACCTCAGGTAAGACTGTAGCCTTTAAACCAACTCTCTCCAGTGACAGCCACACAACCCCTTCAACCACTGAATTGTTTTCCGACGCAAACATTCTTCACGCTACCCAGGGAACCAAGGGAAACGTGTCTCCTACTTTCCGTAGCGACATCTCTCCCACCATCTCTGAGGCCTCAACAACCGGGAGGCCAACAGGAGAGTCCATCTCCACTTCTTTCAGCACCTCGTCCCAGGAGACCCCATCCGTTTCCCAGGAGGCTCAGACTGAAGGCGTAGGAACCATCAGCAGATCAGAAACCATCAGTTCAGTCTCCCGGGTGGCTGATAGCTTCCCAACAGCCATAGCCTCACCTCCTTCATCCACACCAAATGGGCACAGCTCTCCAGAATCCATGGGGCAAACTCTGTCACCCTCAAGCCCCATTGCAACATTTTCCTCATCACCAGACAGGGAGAGCCACACACCCCAGACAGCAACGTCAGTCTTCCCCACCGGCTCAACTGAAGGACCGCCTGTGGTCAGCTCTGGGATCGTGAGCGATGTGCCTTCTCATTCTCCTGCTACAATGTGGTCCACAAGTGGAGAAGTTCTCCCAAGAAGCACAAGCTTTTCAGACACCCGTGCCAATGTGACCGCAGTTCATCCTGTAGGTTCTGAGAGTGTCTCCTTGACAGAAACCGCACAAGTTCCGTCTTCCTCGGTGGGCGTCTCACGCAAAACCGCCACTCGCCATCCTGTCACTGTCCAATCAGTAGCCCCCGCCACCGACCCCATTACATCACCAACCTATGTGAGTTCCACCAGTCACCCTATCAGCACAGCTGGATCCACACACACTTCATCAGATGAAACCGCCTCTCACTCATCTCCCAGGACCACTGTGATGACCGCTTCAGGCACCAGCACTTCGCAACCAACCACAAGCCACGCCGTCACTCTCACACCTTCTTCTGCCGTGTCTTCATCCAGTGTTACTGACGCAGCAACAGAACTGGGGTCTAGCCCACTAAGCCCAGTCACCACCCAAGGCAATGGTGGAGACGTCTCACCTACCGTCAGTGGCCGCAGCACCTCTGATGCCTCTGCAACTGCAGAACCCACAAGGCAGTCAACACCATCATCCGCCAGCACTTCTCCTGCGGAACCAGCAGCTGTCACCCAGATGAGTAACACTCAAGGTGCACACGCCACCCAAGAATCCCAAACCTCGAGATCAGGTTTCCCCAGCACCAACACGATCAGGACAGTCACAGCTCCAACTCCTTTACCGTATCCAAGTGGACAGTCGGCCTCAGAAAGTGTTCCTCTGAATACACCGACAGCCTCCAGCCCAACGCCCTCTGGGAGGAGCCACGCAACCTGGGCTTCAACAACAGAAGAGGGGGCCCCACCCATGAGTCCCAACACCACCCTGGGGATCTCGGGAGATGCATCACTTTCCCCAACCGGCACCATTGCTCAGGTCACCTCCGTAGTCTCCGATTCAGTGGGCTCGGGCAGAGAGGCAACGTCGCCTTCCTCCGGCACCTCACCTGACGCAAAGTCAGCCGTTTCCCAGACTCACCAACCTCAAGGCACGGAGACCACTGGCGCTCCTCACACCGGCAAATGGGCTTCTTTGTTGCCTGAGACGACCTGGGAGGGCACAAGGGCACCCTCTTCCTTCACCATACTTAGGCAAGCATCCTCAGGAAGCCCTCCACCAGAAAAATTCACCTCAGGTGAGACGGCACCCTTAACAACAACTCTCTCCGGTGACAGCCACACAACTCCTACAACCGCTGAATTGTTGTCCAGTGCTACCACTCTTGACACTACCCCAGAAACCATTTTCCCTAAAGGCACGACTCCCACCATCTCTGAGGCCTCAACAACTGGTAGGCCAACAGGACAGTCCATCTCCACTTCTTTCAGCACACCGTCACAGGAAAGCCCATCCATTTCCCAGATAACTCAGACTAAAGGTACGGGAACCATCAGCGGATCTGAAACCGTCAGTTCAGTCTCCCGGGTGACTGACACCTTCCCAACAGCCATATCCTCACCTCCTTCATCTGCACCAAATGTGTACACCTCTCCACAAGCCATGGGGCACACTCTGTCTCCCTCAACCCCAGTCAGCGACGGCCACACACCTCAGACAGGAATGCCAAACTTGGCCACTGGGTCAACTGAAGGACCGCCTGCGGTCACTTCTGGCCCCCTGAGCGATGTGACCTCTCACTTTTCTACAATGCAGTCCACAAGTGGAGAAGTTCTCCCAGCAAGCACAAGCTTTTCAGACATCCGTGACCATGTGACCACAGCTCACCCTGTAGGATCTGAGGGTGTCTCGTTGACAGAAACCGCACAGGTTCCATCTTCCTCTGTGGGCATCTCAGATGAACCCACCACTGGCCGTCCTGTAGCTGTCCGATCAGTAGCTTCTGCCACCAACCCCACCACATCACCAACCTATGTGAGTCCTACCAGTAACCCTACTGGAACAGCTGGAACCACACTTACTCGATCAGATGAACCCACATTTCATTCATCACCCAGGCCCTCTCCCATGACCACTCCAGACACCAGCACTTCACCACCAACCACAACCTACACCTTCACTCCCACACCTACCCTTGCAGTGTCCCCATCTGGCGATGCTGACACAGCAACAGCATTGTGGTCTAGCCCCATCAGCCCAGTCACCACCCAAGGAAAACTCAGAGACATCTCACCTACTGTCAGTGGCAGCAGCACCTCGAATGCCTCTACAACCGCAGAATCCACGAGGCAGTCAACACCGTTATCCACCAACACTTCTCCTGTGGAGACGGGAACTGTTTCTCAGATGACTCACACTCAAGGCTCACAGGCCACCCAACAGCCCCGAACCTCGAGATCAGCTTTCCCCAACACCGACACCATCGGGACAGTCACAGCTACAGCTCCTTCACCCTATCCAAGTGGACACTCATCCTCAGAAAGTCTTCCTCTGGATACAGCCACCACAGATGCAGTGACAGTCTCCACCTCAGTGCCCTCTGGGATGAGTCACACAACCCAGGCTCCAACAGTAGAAGAGTGGGCCTCACCAACGAGCCTTGACACCACCCTGGGAATGTCAGGAGACACATCTCTTTCCCCAACCAGCACCATTGCCCAGGTACCCTCCGTATCCTCAGTCTCAGGGGGCCCAGGTGGACAAGCCACGTCGTCCTCCTCTGCCACCTCGCCTGACGCGACATCAGCGATTTCCCTGACTCAAGAAAGTCGAGGCCGAGAGACCACTGCAGTTCCTCACACCAGCAAATCAGCTTCTTTGTTGACTGACAAGGCCTGGGTGGGCACAACTGCCACTTCTTCATCCACCATAACCAGCCAGACATCTTCAGGGAGTCCTCTGCCAGAAGGATTCACCTCAGGTAAGACTGTAGCCTTTAAACCAACTCTCTCCAGTGACAGCCACACAACCCCTTCAACCACTGAATTGTTTTCCGACGCAAACATTCTTCACGCTACCCAGGGAACCAAGGGAAACGTGTCTCCTACTTTCCGTAGCGACATCTCTCCCACCATCTCTGAGGCCTCAACAACCGGGAGGCCAACAGGAGAGTCCATCTCCACTTCTTTCAGCACCTCGACCCAGGAGACCACATCCGTTTCCCAGGAGGCTCAGACTGAAGGCGTAGGAACCATCAGCAGATCAGAAACCATCAGTTCAGTCTCCCGGGTGGCTGATAGCTTCCCAACAGCCATAGCCTCACCTCCTTCATCCACACCAAATGGGCACAGCTCTCCAGAATCCATGGGGCAAGCTCTGTCACCCTCAAGCCCCATTGCAACATTTTCCTCATCACCAGACAGGGAGAGCCACACACCCCAGACAGCAACGTCAGTCTTCCCCACCGGCTCAACTGAAGGACCGCCTGTGGTCAGCTCTGGGATCGTGAGCGATGTGCCTTCTCATTCTCCTGCTACAATGTGGTCCACAAGTGGAGAAGTTCTCCCAAGAAGCACAAGCTTTTCAGACACCCGTGCCAATGTGACCGCAGTTCATCCTGTAGGTTCTGAGAGTGTCTCCTTGACAGAAACCGCACAAGTTCCGTCTTCCTCGGTGGGCGTCTCACGCAAAACCGCCACTCGCCATCCTGTCACTGTCCAATCAGTAGCCCCCGCCACCGACCCCCATTACATCACCAACCTATGTGAGTTCCACCAGTCACCCTATCAGCACAGCTGGATCCACACACACTTCATCAGATGAAACCGCCTCTCACTCATCTCCCAGGACCACTGTGATGACCGCTTCAGGCACCAGCACTTCGCAACCAACCACAAGCCACGCCTTCACTCTCACACCTTCTTCTGCCGTGTCTTCATCCAGTGTTACTGACGCAGCAACAGAACTGGGGTCTAGCCCACTAAGCCCAGTCACCACCCAAGGCAATGGTGGAGACGTCTCACCTACCGTCAGTGGCCGCAGCACCTCTGATGCCTCTGCAACTGCAGAACCCACAAGGCAGTCAACAGCATCATCCGCCAGCACTTCTCCTGCGGAACCAGCAGCTGTCACCCAGATGAGTAACACTCAAGGTGCACACGCCACCCAAGAATCCCAAACCTCGAGATCAGGTTTCCCCAGCACCAACACGATCAGGACAGTCACAGCTCCAACTCCTTTACCGTATCCAAGTGGACAGTCGGCCTCAGAAAGTGTTCCTCTGAATACACCGACAGCCTCCAGCCCAACGCCCTCTGGGAGGAGCCACGCAACCTGGGCTTCAACAACAGAAGAGGGGGCCCCACCCATGAGTCCCGACACCACCCTGGGGATCTCGGGAGATGCATCACTTTCCCCAACCGGCACCATTGCTCAGGTCACCTCCGTAGTCTCCGATTCAGTGGGCTCGGGCAGAGAGGCAACATCGCCTTCCTCCGGCACCTCACCTGACGCAAAGTCAGCCGTTTCCCAGACTCACCAACCTCAAGGCACGGAGACCACTGGCGCTCCTCACACCGGCAAATGGGCTTCTTTGTTGCCTGAGACGACCTGGGAGGCCACAAGTGCACCCTCTTCCTTCACCATACTTAGGCAAGCATCCTCAGGAAGCCCTCCACCAGAAAAATTCACCTCAGGTGAGACGGCACCCTTAACAACAACTCTCTCCGGTGACAGCCACACAACTCCTACAACCGCTGAATTGTTGTCCAGTGCTACCACTCTTGACACTACCCCAGAAACCATTTTCCCTAAAGGCACGACTCCCACCATCTCTGAGGCCTCAACAACTGGTAGGCCAACAGGACAGTCCATCTCCACTTCTTTCAGCACACCGTCACAGGAAAGCCCATCCATTTCCCAGATAACTCAGACTAAAGGTACGGGAACCATCAGCGGATCTGAAACCGTCAGTTCAGTCTCCCGGGTGACTGACACCTTCCCAACAGCCATATCCTCACCTCCTTCATCTGCACCAAATGTGTACACCTCTCCACAAGCCATGGGGCACACTCTGTCTCCCTCAACCCCAGTCAGCGACGGCCACACACCTCAGACAGGAATGCCAAACTTGGCCACTGGGTCAACTGAAGGACCGCCTGCGGTCACTTCTGGCCCCCTGAGCGATGTGACCTCTCACTTTTCTACAATGCAGTCCACAAGTGGAGAAGTTCTCCCAGCAAGCACAAGCTTTTCAGACATCCGTGACCATGTGACCACAGCTCACCCTGTAGGATCTGAGGGTGTCTCGTTGACAGAAACCGCACAGGTTCCATCTTCCTCTGTGGGCATCTCAGATGAACCCACCACTGGCCGTCCTGTAGCTGTCCGATCAGTAGCTTCTGCCACCAACCCCACCACATCACCAACCTATGTGAGTCCTACCAGTAACCCTACTGGAACAGCTGGAACCACACTTACTCGATCAGATGAACCCACATTTCATTCATCACCCAGGCCCTCTCCCATGACCACTCCAGACACCAGCACTTCACCACCAACCACAACCTACACCTTCACTCCCACACCTACCCTTGTAGTGTCCCCATCTGGCGATGCTGACACAGCAACAGCATTGTGGTCTAGCCCCATCAGCCCAGTCACCACCCAAGGAAAACTCAGAGACATCTCACCTACTGTCAGTGGCAGCAGCACCTCGAATGCCTCTACAACCGCAGAATCCACGAGGCAGTCAACACCGTTATCCACCAACATTTCTCCTGTGGAGACGGGAACTGTTTCTCAGATGACTCACACTCAAGGCGCACAGGCCACCCAACAGCCCCGAACCTCGAGATCAGCTTTCCCCAACACCGACACCATCGGGACAGTCACAGCTACAGCTCCTTCACCCTATCCAAGTGGACACTCATCCTCAGAAAGTCTTCCTCTGGATACAGCCACCACAGATGCAGTGACAGTCTCCACCTCAGTGCCCTCTGGGATGAGTCACACAACCCAGGCTCCGACAGTAGAAGAGTGGGCCTCACCAACGAGCCTTGACACCACCCTGGGAATGTCAGGAGACACATCTCTTTCCCCAGCCAGCACCATTGTTGCGGTCACTGCTGTAGTCTCAGTCTCAGGAGACCCACTTCAACAAGCAACGTTTACTTCCCCCCGCACCTCACCTGCCGCAACTTCAGAAATTTCCCAGACTCACCAAAGTGAAGGCATAGAAACCACTGCAGGGCACACCAGCAAATTGGCTTCTTTTCTTTCTGACATTACCTGGACAGGCACAACTCCAGCTTCATCCACCATATTCAGCCAATCATCTTTAGGAAGTCCTCCATCAGAAACATTCACCTCCAGTGAGTCTGCAGCCTTTACACCAACTCTCTCCAATGACAGCCACAAAACTCCTTCAACCACTGAATTGCTGTCCATCAGTAACCCTATTGGTACAGCTGGATCCATACATACTTCATTGGATGAACCCAACTCTCACTCATCTTCCAGGACCACTCTCATGACTGCTGCAGAGAATAGCACTTCACAACCAACCACAATCTGTGCCTTAACCCCCACGCCTTACTTTGCACTGTCCCTAACCAATGATGCTGATACAGCAACAGAATTGTGGTCTAGCCCTATTAACCCTGTCACCACCCAAGAGAATTCTGTAGAAATCACACCTACTGTCAGTGGCAACAGCACCTCGGATGCACCTGCAACCACAGAACCCATAAGGGAGACAACACCACTAGTTACCAGGATGTTTACTGATGAACAAGCAGCTGTTCCTCAGATAACTCACATTCAAGGTGCACAGACCACCCAAGAACCCCAAACTTCAAGATCAGGTCTCCCCAGACCCGACACAATCAGAACAATCACGACTGTAACTTCTTCATCCTATTCAAATGGACCCTCAGCTTCAGAAATTGTTCCTCTGGATACATCCACCACAGGTATAATGACAACCTTTACCCCAGTGCCCTCTGGGATGAGTCACACAACCCAGCCTTCAACCACAGAACATTGGGCAACACCTGCGATCCCTGACAACATCCTAGGTACCTCAGGAGACACATCACTTTCGCCAACCAGCAGCATTGCTTTGGCTGTCTCTGTAGTTTCTGTCAGGGGACCCAGGGAGACAAGCAACATTACTTTCCTCCAGCACCTCCCCTGATGCGACATCAGCCATTTCCCAGACTCATCAAACACAGGGCACCTGCTGAATCCATACTGCCTTTGGCCTCTCCACCTACGTCCTACTCATTTAACAGGCCCACTCCTGGTAACTCTGTAGTATCTAATTATTCTGAAAGTGCTTTTCCTACTCTACTACCACCATATACTGTGTTTCCTCTGACTTTTCTTTCTATAGTAATGTTACCAAGCTGTGAACATCAGTCTTTTATACTCCAGCCATTAAATCTTCATGTCTCTGTTAGTGCCTGGTTCTTCAGTCTCCTGGAGTTCCACTACCTCATTCACAGTTCCCAGCACTTTTCTTCCTTAGCACTTTCCCACTACCCACAGCATCCTCAGTCCATATTTTGAATATGGAGACAACATATAGGTTGGAACTCTATAGTGTCTCCATCCTATAGTGTCATTTGTGCTCAATCAGCCAAGAGGAGTGCTTTAGAAAGGACAATAAACTAGTTCCAGGTTAGGATTGAGAGTCGGTGGTTCAGAAAAAGAGGATGAAGTGTGTTAGGGCACTGTTGGTTGGCTTTTAATCCTTTATGTTCCAGCAGAAAATTGCTTATCTTTAGGTAGTATTTTGGGAGTGACCTTGAGTTCATACAAGATCCATTTTCCCAAGATGACATTCAATAGAATTTACAGCTTTCTCTTCCAACTCCTGAAATCTATACCATAAGACCCACTCCTATCTTCTCTCCCTACATGTCCAGGAATGATCACAGCCTCACTGAGGACAGACAGTAAGAGAAGCACAGCAGCACCACTACCACTAACAGCCTCCGGGACCCTTAAAACTTCCACTCCCAGCACATCCACCTTCACCCACTCAAAAGATCCCCCAGTCCCTATCAAGCCTGAGAAAGGTAAGTGATGCCATAGATCTGGGCCCTCTCCACTCTGGGATTGATCTAATTGTGGGGTTATAGTTGTGGCAGTTGGAGCCATGAAACTAGATTTGGATCTACCAATGGGATCCCATGTGGGAGCATTAAGGGGGTGGGGCTAGTCCTGTAACTTCTGGGTGTTTCCACTTTGCAATATGAATCATGGAAAGTCTAGCTGCTTCCTTTCTCCCCTTTATAGAGGAGCATTTGTGTAACTGAATGCTCAGTCTCTGCCTGCTGCCAACAGGCTCTATTCTCCAAGGTCAACAGGACCTTACAGGAGGCCGTAAGACAGACCCCTGGTAGGTGCAGTGAGAGGGATCAGCCCAGGGTAATAACTGCACACAAGGGAAGGTGGGGTGTACTTTAGGGGTAGAGTTAAAAAGAATGGGAGGCTTTCAAGCAAATGCAAATAGGAGCTGGGGGAGAGGAAGCACTCCAGGCAGGGAGGAGGGCTTGGACCGTGGTGACAAGGTATGGAAGTGAAAATTAATCCCACAGCACTGCAGACGGAAGAGATCCCCAAAGCATTTGGAGTTACTGGAAATAAGTTAGAGGGTGATGAAGTTGCAGCATGAGGGAGCCCGTAGGTGATGGGAACCAGGGAGGACATGGTTAGATTTGCATTTTATGGATCGTACTATGGGGGCTGGTATGGAGAATGAAGTTGTACTGGGCAAGTGAGAAAGGGGGTAGAGCAAGGTGATGACGGCTATGATAGTCCAATAAGACTAGGGAAGGGTCTGTATGGGTTACTGGAGACAGGTATGGAGTGGGGAGATCCATTTCAGAAATATTTAGACCAATATTTCTCACATTGGAGCCTCCAAATTTCTAAGGGATCCTAGGACAAATTCTAGGGAGTCTTCAAGTTCATCTAGGTAACCCTATCTTAGGAAACAAATCTCATTCTATAAAAAGTTCTTTCAATTACTAATTTTCACTGTATCAGAGAAGCTTTGTCTTTTAACCCTTACAAAAATTATGAGTACCATATCAGATGCAGAATAATTATTGGTTTCCTACAGCAGGACCTGTTATTCTCTGAACTGGAGTTGGAAGTTTTTAAGGATTATTAAGAAGTTCTTGAAGATAAGAGTGCCAAATTAAGGGTTCTATTAATTTCCTAGGGCTGCCATAAAAAGAACCACAAAACAACAGGAATTTATTCTCTCACAGCTCTGGAGACTTAAAGTCCAAAATCAAGGTGTTGGTAGACCCATGCTCCCTCCACAGCTTCTAGGGAAAGATCCATCCTTATCTCTTCTAACATTCCTTGGCTTGTGGCAGTATAACTCCAGTCTTTACCTCTGTCTTCACATGACCATCTGCCCTGTGTGTCTCTGTGCCTAAATTTCATTATTCTTACAAAGACACCAGTCATATTGGATTTAGTGCCTGCCCTAATCTAGTATGATCTAATCTTTACTAATTACATTTGCAGACACCCTATTTCCAAATAAGGTCACATTCATGGTTCCAGGTAGACATTAATTTTGGGGGACACTATTCAACCCAGTACAGGAAGTGAAATGAGGAGATGGGTTAAACGTGAGTGGTGAGGGAGAGAGAGGAGTTCTCCATGGTTACCGATTATGGCCTGTTGGGGCTGCTAAGGGAATAGAGGTGGAGGAGGGGCTTGGAAGATGCTCTCTGGGGATCTCTTTCAGTCCTAAAGAAGATCAAGGCCCATGGAGACTTGTTACTCCTGTTTGTACTGCCCAGGTGTTTCCCTCTTCCCCTTCGGGTCAAGAGTTGGTGACCATGAGCTTGTCAAGAGGATTGTTGACTTTACCTCGCCACTCTTCAAGCCCCAGATTGGCTTCCCCTTCGGCTTCTCTCTCCGGGAGTCCCTCTACGTGAGTCCTTGGCCGTAACTAAAGCTCAGGACCCATGGCCTGTGCTCCCTGGGCCTTGCTTCTCTTTCTAGCACAGGCAGCACTTACAGAAGGTCCCATGATCAAGAGGAAGGGAGAATGGATGCAAATGTATTAGGCATCTATTGTGTCCCTGCCACTGGCTTGATTGACATTTACATTTTCTATAATGTCAGGGCTCTAGCTGAGTAAGACAGGGGTTGCTGCCCATGTGGACAAATGTATTTTTACCCCAGGAAAAAGGGACCCCAGGGCCCAGTAAGCTCTCCACTGTTTCATGAGGGCTTTTTTTTGAGAAGGATGCTATACTTCTTAAACTTGACCATTTCATGCTGTTTATGTTTTTTGTAATTATTTTCTGGTTCCCTGGTCCAAGTACCCCATGTGTCTTGGAGTAGGGTTGAAATGACAATCCTAGCCCCTGAGGCTCTCAGCAAGGGGTGGCTTGGTCAGGATGTACTAGGAGAGAGGGCTAAAGAGCAATGGGGGTGACAGTGTGGTGCAAGCTTCAAGATGAGGCCCAGGGCATTTACTAAGAGGGGTTGACTCTGTGAGGGCAGGTCTGCTGTAGTCTGGGGTGGGGGCTCTGCTGCTGGAGCAGGGCAAAACTTTCAACCTTAGGAAGACTTGGGAGGAGAGGAATGTCATGAGGGTGAAGGTATTTGTGTGACATCACTATGCAAAGAGGGCTCTCCCAAGAGGCAGGGAGATGGATGAGATGACCTTCCAAGGATCATTGGCATCTCTGACCCTTGGGGGCCACAATTCTAAGGAGCAGGCCCAAGGCTGGAAAGTTCCTTCCCTGCCTCCCTCCCCAAATACTAACTGGAAGAACCTTTGTGTTCAGTTCACAGATAACGGCCAGATCATTTTCCCTGAATCAGACTACAAGATTTTCTCCTACCCCAATCCACCCCTTAGTGGCTTCACAGGCTGGGACCCTGTGGCCCTGGTGGCTCCATTTTGGGATGATGCTGATTTCTCAAGCCATCAGGGAACCATATTTTACCAGGTGGGCCTTTCAAATCCTGGCACTTGGACTCTCCCAGAAGTCTGCAAGGAGAGACAAAAGGGCTGGGTGGAGGGTGTGCTGAGTGTTACTGCTGCCAGAGCCTGGGCTCAGGGTGGGCACAGGATTACTGCTTTAAATATGGGGGGAAGGAAGAGCTAGATTTAGTGTTGTAGAGCACTGAGAGGAAGTAGCTAAGGAGCATTAAACTGTCACAGACTCAGGAGAAGGCCTGTAGGTGGTGATGGGGTGGGCGGACAATTTGGTATTTGATTGTGAAATAAGGTTGTAGGTTGTAGGGGGTACAGCCTGACAAGGATAAGTCAAGTCAGGACCTCTGCCTACACTCCTAGATAAGGTTACTATTTCCAGGCAGTGGAACTATGTAATGAAAGCTACTGCATGCAAATGTAAATTGTGTTTCTGTTGTGGACAAGGCATAGTAGAGAGTCCAAAGGTATAGAAATATGGTGCCTCTCCTTAAGATGCCTCCAGTCAAACATGCAGAGGTAAATGTGCACAAGGGGCTATGGAATCCAAGCCAGTCTGTGCTACGAGATGCATGAGTGGTAGGCCCGAAATGTTTCAATTCAGAGGAGCACACACATCCTTGCTGATGGTTATTTCAGGGCCTGACCTTCCACTCCACACACCCCTAGGCTTCCCTGCAGCCAAAATTTGAACTGATCTTAAGGTCAGAGGTACTATCTGTGAAAATGCAAGCCTGAGAGAGGGAAGGATGGATGGTGTGGGTTGACTTGAGTTGAGTGGGATCACCATGCAGAAAGTGGGGATCTCTTGGGGTGCTGAAGCAGGGCGCGGTTCCTTTGTCCCTATCTGCCTTCCTTTCTTAGGAATACAAGACGCTCCATGATGACTACCACCCGCTAGTCCAGCAGGTGGAGTCTTGGATTGTAAAGGTCACAGACGCCAGGCACTACAAGGCCAGGTGGACCCTAAAGGTCACGTGGGTCAAAGCCCCTGCCTATCCCGCCCGCTGGACCTTTGGGGTAAGTACACCAATGAGTACCACCGGGAAGCCAGCCACCCTAGACTCCTCAGCAGGGGTCACTCTTCTATGTCCTCTCTGACCCAAGAAGAGATTGCCAATGACAATACCACCACCACCACCGCTGTTTGCTAAGCACTCCCCATGGGCCAGGCCTGCCTCAGCCCTTTACTTACATTATCTCCCAGCAGCCCAGTGCAATAGGCTATTGAGGTTGAAACATAGGGAATGGAATTTTTGTGGGTCAAAAATGGTTGACTATTAACCATTCAATATGGTTCAACCTGATATTATTAGGCACATTTTAGAGATGAGGAAGGTGATGGTAAGAGGTTAGGCAACTTGCTGAAGGTCACCCAGCTGGTAAATGGCAAAGCCAGGTCTATAACTTGAGGTTTTTCTGACTCCAAACTCTTGCCTCCTAACCACAGTGCCATCCAGTGGAAAGGCGGCATGCCCCACAATCTCTCTAGTGTTCCCTCTGGAGACTCAGAGCTCTTACAGTTATGAACTTCTTCCCCACGTCTAGTTTAAGTTACTCATTTCATCAACAAAAATTCATTGATTACCTACTCTGTACAAAGCACAGTGCTGGGCACCTAGTTGGGTCCTACCTTCTGAGAAGCTCCAGCCTCACCAGCCGCTGGTCCTCCCACACTATTCTGGCTAAGGGGTCATTTGCACAATATCCTTAAATCTCCCCAAGGAAGCTAATTTAGCCTCTCTCAGTTCTCTGGTGTCCTGGTTAATCTCCCAGTTTCCTTTAATTTTCTCTTACAAACCCCCTTCTAACTCAATTGTTACCCAGGGCCCTTTATCTCTCCTCCCCGAAATAGTCACAAAGAAGGCAAACTCACCATGGGAGGTGCTTTGGTACCTAGGTGAAAGCTGCCCTACACAGTCCCAAGTTTGCCAGCATTTTAAGCCCTGCCCTTGCTCTGAGTAGACCAGGAACAAGTGATGTGTGTGTCAGGGCAGGAGCATGGGGTGAGTGATGGGACCTCAGGGAGGAGGCTGCAGATCTCTCAGGAGCAACCCTATGCTTGTCTCCAACCAACCCCTAGACCAACACGTACCAGGCCATCCTCTCCACGGACGGGAGCAAGTCCTACGCCCTGTTTCTCTACCAAAGCGGTGGTATGCAGTGGGATATGACCCAGCATCCAAGCAACTCAGTTCTCATGGGCTTCTCCAGGTAGGATGGGAAGGGCTGTCAACACCGATCAGATAATAATAAGTGGTGCAGAGCAGGGTTTTCACTGCACCCACCCCACATCCTCCTGGATGAGGCTTGAAACCTCTTTGCTGATGCCTTGCTGTTTCATTCTCTTTCCTATCCCCATCCCTGTGCATTGTAATAATTATCAGAGCTTTGACTTTCCTGATTTCCACTGACATTAGTTGTCTTCTCTTGACATATCAGATATCCTAATAATAACAGTCAACATTTGCTATGCTAAGTATTTTTTTTCTTAATTCAACTTTATTGAGATATATTCACATACAATCATCCACGATGTACAGTTATTCACAGTACCATTATATAGTTGTGCATTCATCACCACAATCAATTTTTGAACATTTTCATTACACAAAAAAGAATAAGAATTAAAGTTACAGTTAAAAAGAATACCCCAAACATCTCATATCCCCCATCCCTACCTATTATTCATTTACTTTTTGTCCAGATTTTTCCATTCATCTGTCCATACACTGGATAAAAGGAGTGGGAGCCACAAGGTTTTCACAATCACACAGTCACACAGTGTAAGCTATATAGTTATACAATCATCTTCAAGAATCAAGGCTACTGGGTTGCAGTTCAACAGTTTCAGGTATTTCCCTCCAGCTATTCCAATACACTAAAAAATAAAAAGGGATATCTATATAGTGCATAAGAATAACCTCCAGAATGGCCTCGTGACTCCATTTGAAATCTCTCAGCCACTGAAATTTTATTTTGTTTCATTTCTCTTTCCCTTTTTGGTCCACGATACCAGGGCCATATGCTACGTATTTTATGACACTATTTCATTTTATTATCCCAACAAACCCATGCGGTAGATACTATTTATTATCCTCACTTTACAAATAAGGAAACTGAGGTATAAATAGGTAAGTAATTTGCCCAAACTAGGAAATGGCCAAGCAAGGACTTTCAGTCAGTCTGAGAATTAACCACTCACCCACCCAGAGGCACTCACCAGCCTATGTGGGGTTGGTGGTGAAGGGGAGAGTAGAGGGATGAGGCTGTGGACCGACGAAATGTGGAGGTGCTCCAGTCTCCCAACTGCAGTGTTGTTCTCAACTACGGTGTTTCCCTATGTTGGTGTGAAGCAATCAATTGTGACAGAGTCTCATGTAATTTGTTACATGTAATTGCTGCAAGTGATTTTCCCTTAGGCAAATGGGTGTTTTCAGGATCAGCCCTATAATTACATTGCTTTTACTTGCTTTTTGATGTGCTATGGGAGAGAAAGGAGTGGAATTATCCAAGAAGCTAGGAATTTCACACCCTCCTCGGTGCACCGGTGCACCCCAGGGAGGTGTCACGTAACTCTCCTGTGTCAGAGAGCAGAAAAGATTGGCTTCTTGCTGCTGGGGACAGGTGCCCAGAGAGAGGCTGCAGGCTGCTGCTCCGGGCTCTCCTCCTCCCTAGTGCAGCACTGGGAACCCCACGACTGGGGATGATGGTGGTAGCTCCCGTTGTACTGGGTCCTCACTCAGTTCTGAGGAATTTACAAATGTTACTGCATTTAATCCTCGATACTGCTACCATAATCCCTTTTACACAGATATGAAAACTAGGAGCTAGACAGGCTAAGTAACTTGCCCATGGTCACCAAGCTAGTGAGTGCTGGAATCAGGAGTTGAATCCATGACCTGCTAACTCCAAAGGCCTGCTCTTAGCCATCGCAACATATTGGTCTCCTCAGTTCCCCATCCCCACCCCCTCCAATCCTCCAAGTTTAAGGGAAACCAATGGGAAGGAGACCAGAACTCTGTTGTTTTCACAGCCCTGTCTCATGACAAAGTGGACATGCCAGTTTCTTGCAGTTAAAGACCAGACATGGAGTAAGTTAGAGCCTCTCCATCCCTACTCCATCCGTCTCTTCTTTCCTGCTTTGTACTGGGCCCCAGTGATTCTGGCTGGGTGACCAGCCAACAAACTGACTGGGTGGCTGGCTGACTAATTGAATAATTGAGTGATTAGCAGGACAGAGTGAGTAACTGGCTGACTAGCTGACTGACTGGCTGAATGAATGAATAACTAGTCAACTGAGAAGAAAGTCAGAGGCCTAAGATTCTTTCCCTTGCTTGCAGTGGAGATGGATATTTCCAAAACAGCCCACTGACGTTCCAGCCAGTGTGGAAGAAGTATCGTCCAGACCAATTCCTGGATTCCAACTCAGGTAAAAGCGCACTTTCTCAAACTTGAGCTGGTCTCAAGTCTCCTTAGTTCTGTACAATGGTAACTCCCCCAGCCCTAAAGGTGTCACCAGTACCATATGACCGCCTAAAGGTGTAATCAGGTCTTGACACTGCCCAGGGGCAGCTGTTACCTTCTGTACCCTCAGACACATTTATCTGGGGCTACATCTCCTCTCCAAGATGAGCCAAACCCATGCAGTCCCTCAGTGGGGGCCCAGACCCTGAAGTGATGATGGGGGTTTTGCAGGAGGTAGGGATATGGATGGCCAGTTAGGACAGTACTCCCAGTGTCCTGTCCCATAACTGGAATGAGAACCCAGATGAGACCCCTCAAGGGAATCAACCAAGGAGGAGCTCCAGCGGCCTGACTTTCATTCATTCAACATTTATTGAGCCCTTGCTGTGTGCTAGACACTGTGCTATGAGCCAGGAATATGAAAAAAAAAGGAAAAAGAGCTCATGCTCTGGTGAGAAGGACAATACTTTAGCATCTTCCGTGACTCATTGCAATGTCCCGAGGTCCCAAAGGGAATTAAGTTATTGTTTCCAAAATATGGAACAAAGGACATTTTAGCATTGGACATCAGCCATGTAAATTGTGACGCTAAAGTCCAGTTCTATTTGTTCTCTGGCAAAATTTATGGTAATCAGAAATATACATTAAGTCAAATCATGGTGCCATCTTGTGGAGAGAGCAGCTGTGTCTGATTAGGGCCCTTCTTTCAGGATGCATCTGCTTGTAACCGAGGGGATGCACGAGGCTCTATGTGTGTGTGTGCACACGTGCGTATGTGGGGGGAGAGAGTTTGATGTATTTCCCCTGATACCATACTATTATAGAGAAATAGTATGAATACATAATTATAAACTATGTTTATTTTACTCAAAACCTTAACAAATTGTAGCTATCTGGATAATTTATTCAATTGTGTGGGTACAAAATGTAATGCACTGTATCTTACTCAGGGCTCTGGAGGCCCCCTTCTCATCTGAGGTAGCTGAGGTGGCCATTGAAAGTTCTATTTAAAGTTCAAACCCCATCAGGGTTACTTCTTCTGGTTTCTTTTCTCCTTCAAAGATGGTGTCTGGGCAGAGGGGAAGCTTACTCAGCTTGGTGAGGATGGAGCAGGCCTCTGCTTCACATGCCCCACCTTCTCTGTGGCGCCCAGTGACCCCAGATGGCTTCTGGGCATCTGCCTCCTTGGCTCCTGAAGTGTTGGTGCTGGGGGAGAGGACGGGTGAAGGATGAAGGCCAAGTGTCTGGCGGGGCTGACTGGATGGATAGTGGTGTCACTGACTGAGAAGAGGGTGCATGAAGAGGAAGTGATTTGTGGGACTGGAAGGTGTTGGAGTTAGAGTGACAAGAGGGAAGGTTGGAGGATGGGTGGGCTGAGGGCCTGTGCCAGGTTTTGGCTCTGAGTTGAGTACAGGGATGGCCTCTCTGCCCACACTTGTCCCAGGATCTTGTCCTAAGATCTGAGCTCTGAGGGCTTTGGGAGCTCACATCAAAGGGGCTTCTGGGAGGAAATCACTGCCCATCTGTATGAGGTCAAACCATCCCTGGAAGCAGTCCAGAGGGGGAAAGTGGGATGTTGGGTTGCATTTCTGAGTTTGGGTTGCCTCTAAATCTAAAGCAGAGTCTGTCGCCCCAGAGCCTGTGATAACTCTTTCTTCTCTTGCTGCCCCAGGTCTCCGGGGGCTACAGATCTATAAGCTACATGGGGAAGAAAAGCCCAACTACCGTCTCAAGTGCCTGCAGTGGTTGGAGAGGCAGCCTCAGTGGCCCAGCTGGGGCTGGAGCCAGATCTTCTGCCCTTGCTCCTGGCAGCAGGGACAATGGGACTTGCGATTCCAGCCCATCAGCCTAGGTGACACCTTCTTCCTTCTCTTGGGGCATCTCCACTGCCCTCCACAAGCCCACCCACCACCACCCATCCCATTCCTCCCCAGGAATCTCCCATACTCCCACTCTGCTCCCTGTTCCCACCCCACCACAGGCATCCCCGTGCCTGGGCCTGAGTCTGTCTGGACCTGTTGCAGGCTGGTGGGGCCTCAGCAGCAGGCAGCTGTGCAGCTTCTCCTCCCGGCGAGGGGGCGTGTGCTGCAGCTACGGGCCCTGGGGAGAGCTTCGCGAAGGCTGGAGAATGCAGAGTCTTCGGCAGTTTGGTAAGTACTTGTGTTCACAGAGACCTCAACCCTTCATTACCAGCCAGACACCGGCCTGGGGTCCCATACCAAGCTGTGGGACCCTCGAGAATGAGGCTTCCTGTCCCCATTCTTCCCAGCTCTGGGCCTCAGTTTCTCGATCTGTAAAGTCAGGAGGCTTCCAGCTGACATTCTGGGAGTTTATAACTGAGAGTCCTCTTGCCTCATCTCCACTTGGCCCCAAAGCTCCAGCCCAGAGCAGGGGGCATCGTTCCAGGGAAGGGGAGAGGCCTGGTCTGTCCCCCATTCCTCTACTCAGATTAGCAGGCTGTTTGAGGGAAGACTTAGAGACAGCCCCTCCCGGAGAACTAGAGAGCACAGAGCTGTGTGCGTGGGGGCAGGGTTCTGTGTGTCCTCCCGCCCACTACCCTGTGCCGTTGCAGCCATCACAGTCCCCAGGCCACTTACCGACACCCTTGCCACTGCGAGCACTTCATCCCACCCTTCAATAATGGAAGTTCCTTTAACTCCCACCATGTGCCAGGCTCCCTCCCAGGGCCTTTACTGCACAGTGGCTAGTCCAACAAGCCTGCCGGGAAGACAGGAACTGGATACGTCAATTGCCCAAGGTCACTGGGCAGTGCAGGACTGGGACTGAGGTGTGCCTGAGTCTAAAGCCATGCTCTTGCCACAACGTCATCCTGCCCTACCAAACCTTCCAGCTGGGTCCTCGAGCTCCCCACAACACGCTGCGTTGCTCTTCCTCACAGACCAGGAACTGGAGCCGCAGAACTGGTGCTGCCGCTGGAACGACAAGCCCTTCTTCTGTGCCCTGTACCTGCAGAGGCAGCCACGCATCGGCTGCTCTGGCTACAGGCCCCCACACTCCGGTGAGGCTGCCAGGGCCAGACCCCGGATAAAGGCTGAAGGGGAGCATCTCGGGTTGGGGGGCCTGTTGGCTTCTGGGATATGGAGGCTGAACCAGGGAAGGACCAGCTTCCTGGGGCAGACTTGTAGCCACAAGGGAAGGTGGAGATGTTTCCAGTGTGGTGCCAATGGCAAGCGGAGGGGCCTTGTATGTGGGGCTAGGGAAGGGGTGAGAAGGGTGAGGTGAGGAGATAAAAAGTAGATGTGGACAGGGTGGAGGGCCCAGAAGGACAAGGGGGCTTCCAGGGAGGACTCTGTGCCCCGTGAACATCTCCCCAGCCTTGCGTCTACCAGGACAAATGCCTGCCTGGGGCACAGTGGGAAATCTCAGCTCTTTCTCCTGGTTAGCCATGCCAACGTGGTATCACCTTTTTGTCTAGCCTGGCTGTTTGGGGACCCCCACATCACCACCTTGGATGGGGCCAATTTCACCTTCAATGGGCTGGGGGACTTCCTGCTGGTCCGGGCCTGGGACAGAGACTCCTCCTTCCTGCTGCAGGGCCGCACCGCCCAGACCAGCTCGGCCAAGGCCACCAACTTCATTGCCTTTGCCGCACTGTACAACTCCAGCAGCCTGGGCCCTGTCACAGTGAGTGAGGGGGAGCCCAGGATGTCCCTGCACCAGCCCCATAGAGGGTCCCTTAGGAGCTTCAGTTGGAAATCAAGGCCCAAGAGGAAGAGGATAGGGGGGAGGAGAAGGGAAAGGGAGGAAGGAGGGAGGACACCACCAGCTGGTGTAGTGGCTCATGAGCAAACCCTAAAGATAGCAGGATTAGGGTCCTGGCTCCCCCATTTACTAGCTACGTGACTTTGAAGAAGTTACTTAATTTCTAGTGCCTTCTCTGTTTCCTTACAGTAAAGTGGGGATAATAATATTGTCCACCTCACAGGGCTGTTGTGAGATTTAAATGAGATAATCAAAGAAATGAGCCTAGCACAGAGCCTGGCACATGCTAAACCCTCCACAGACATTGGCTTTCATAACTTCATTGTCACATGCTCCATCACCTTCATCTTCACCCGGGCTCAGGTTCTAGCCCTGAGCATGGCTCTCTGGTACCTCCTTTCTGGGACTCTGGGCCCATTTGCAGGTCAGGATTAGACCTCCTCCAATTTCCTTCCAGGTTCAATGGTTCCTTGAACCCAATGACACAATTCGTATTCTGTTCAACAACCACACTGTGACATTTGAGACCAGCCATGGAGATGCAGAAGGTAGGCTGGGGACAGCCATCGCTGCCTCTCTTGCTTCCCTGGGTCAGGGTTCAGCGGGGTGCCCAGCTGCCCTGGGAGCAGTGTGTGTGGGGCCTGGAGGCAGCAGCAGGGCAGGAGGACAGTGCTAGCTACCCCTGCCGCCTCTTCAGCAGCTTCTTCATCCTAGGAGCAGAGTATTAAACCTTCTCTCCTCACTTCTCTCTTTCCTTATAGTACTGTGAGTCCTCCCCTTTGAGAACCCCTGTCTTCAATCCCCAGTTTGGAGGAGGTAGTGCAGGCCATGGGGGTCTCCTATGTGCTTGGTTTAGGGCCATTAGAGAAGACACCTCAGGATGTCCCAGAGCTTTTCTCAGAGTCTCCTCTGTTAACCTTTACTACTGCCAAGTCTGTTGTCTCCAGAGGGTTCCAGTGCTGGTTCTATCCTCATCTGTCTCCCAATGTCCTAGGCCAGGAGACATTCAACACCACCGGAGTCATCCTGACCCGCAATGGCTCCTTGGTCTCGGCCAGCTTCGATGGGATGGCGACTATCTCAGTGATGGCTCTCTCCAACATCCTCCATGCTTCCTCCAGCCTCCCAGAGGAGTATCGAAACCACACAGAGGGCCTCCTGGGTAAGGAGCTGGTCAGGACCCTGCCTCTGAGGCAGAAGCTGCAGCAGGAACTCAGACCCCCAGAGGGAAGGAACTTCCTCTCCCACTGGCCTGTGGTCATCCCAGGCTGAGTTTCCCCCAGCCTCCATGGAACAGAACCTTCAGGGCACACAACAGGCCAGGGAGGTAGGAGGTGTGTTTTAGTTTCCTTGTTGCTAAAACAAATACCATGCAATGGGTTGGCTTCAACAATGGGAATTTATTGGCTCATGATGTTGACGCTAGCTTCATCCAGACAATGCTTCCTTCCCTAAGATGGCATTCCGGGCTGATGGCTGGCAACCTTCGGTTCTTGGCTCCTAGGTCACAGGGCAATGCACTTGGGAACCTCTCCTGGCAGCTTCCTTCTTTTTAGGGTTCCATTGACTTTCAGCTTCTGACTGCTCCCTCTGGCTTTTTTCTCTCTGTTACTTTCCCTATAAGGCCTTCAGTAATAGGATTAAGACCCATCCTGGGCCATAATTTATCTGAAGTAACCTCACCATAAGGTCCTATTTACAAGGGTTCACACCCACAGGAATGGATTAAGTTTAACAACATGTTTTTTCTGGGGTACATAGCTCCAAACTACCAAAAGGGGCTTCTCCCAACTACTTTTGAGGTTCACTTCCTATCCATCTCCTAAAGCTTCCCAGTTGCTGGACTGGCAGGGGAGTATCAAGAATGGTCTCTGAAATTTAAGCCCTATGGTAACCACAAAGAAAAGATACACAGCATTGTTCTGGTTTGCTAATGCTGCCATTGTGCAAAATACCAGAAATGGATTGGCTTTTACTAAGGGGATTTATTAGGTTACAAATTTACAGTTCTAAGGCCATAAAAGCATCCAAACTAAGACATCAACAAGAGGATACCTTCTCTGAAGAAAGGCTGATGGTGTCCGGAACACCCCCGCCAGCTGGGAAGGCACATGACTGGCATCTGCTGGTTTGCTCTTGGGTTCTGGTTTCAAAATGGCTTTCTCCAAAATATCTCCAGGCTTCTGTCTCTCTTAGCTTCTCTCTTTCAGCTCTTGTGCATCCTTGCTTGTTCTCCCAGGGCATTTCTCTCCAAGCATCTGGGGGTCCTCTCTTAGCTTCTCTAGGGCAAACTCTGGGTTTCATCTCTTAGCTTAGCATCTCCAAACTCCTTCTGACTGCATCTCCAAGCATCAATGTCTATGTCAGCTCTTGAGCTCTTTTAAGTACTCCAGTGAACTACTCAAGATCCACCCTGAATGGGCATGTTCCATACCTCCATGGAAATAATTCAATCAAAGTTCTCACCTACAGTTGGATGAGTCACATCTCCATGGGAACACTCAATTAAAAGGTTCCACCCAACAAGATTGGAGCACAAGATCATGGTTCTTCTGGGTTCACAGCAGTCTCAAACCGGCACACTCCCCAAAGTGGAGGGCAGGGTATGAGGTCGTGGTCCTCTCCCCTGATCCTGGAGGACAGATGCAACAGAAAGAGGTTTCCCAAGGACCATCCTACCCCTCTCCCCATCTTTAATATGACATGTTGGATGCTTCCCAGAGAAGGGGAGAACTACAATCCCAGAGAAGGGTGGCTGAACTCCTACTCTCTCCCACAGGGGTCTGGAATGACAATCCAGAAGATGACTTCAGGATGCCTAATGGTTCCGTCATTCCCCATGGGAGCTCTGAGGAGACACTTTTTCACTATGGAATGACCTGTAAGTCTAGGCCTCAGTTCCTCAAGGCAGATGGGGCAGGGCCAGGATGAGGGGAATGGGAGACTCTCAGGATTTTCATGCCACCCCATGTCAACTGCTTCTCTCTACCTGGAAGACAGAACAGGGAAATGGATGGCCCTTTACCCATTGGTATGGGGCTCTCTGGACCAGAAGCCAGAAACCATTCTGTCCCTCCACACCCTCCTCCCCCTCCCCAAGCCATATAAAGTGAGAGGTAAGGGGTGGACATGGCAGAAATGTAACTAGAACCCCATCACCATCACACCTCATATGTTATAGGGGAAATCAACGGAACAAGCCTTCTTGGCAAGAGGAACGACCATCTGCCTTCCAACTTCACCCCTGTCTTCCTTTCCCAACTGTTGACAAACAACTCCTCTGATGAAAATTTGGTATCTGGGTGTAACAACAATACACAATGCATCTATGACACCTTGGTTACAAGAAACAGAAGCACTGGACTGCACACTAGGACACTCTTTAGAAGATACCAGTTGATGAACGCCACTCTCAGTAAGTGTCATGTGGCCCAGGGAGGCATTTCCAGAGTTGGGGAGCAGATGAGACACCCCCCCCCCCCCGCCTTCTACAACACTCCTATAAACTACTGTTTCTTCCCATTCATTTAACAGATTCTTTGGCTCACGTTACTCCTCTACTCAAAACTCTCCAAGTCATTGGAGAGTTAGTCCTTAAGATGACCTTCAAGGCCCTGTTCAGGCTTGACCCCATCGCCTCTCTGAACTCTTCTAGTAACCCCCACTTCACTCTTTCCATTCCATCTCCACTCGCTCCTTTGTGTTCTTCAAACTCTCACTCTCAGCTCTGAGCCTTTGCACATGTTGTCTTCTCTGCCTGGAATGCCCTTTCCCCAGACAGCCACAGTCTCTCTCCTTCACCTCCTTCAGGTCTTTATTCAAATGTCACCTTCTCAGTGGGAACTTTCTTGGTTACCCTATCTAAAATTTTAGTCACTCTTACTTCCTATTCACCTCTCCTGCTTTGTTTTTATTCCTTAGCATTTATAACTAACATTTTATAGTTTTCATATGTATCTTTCCTATTCTTTTCCCCCCGCAAGACTATAAACTCCACAAGGGCAGAAATTTTTGTCTGTTTTGTTTATTGGTTTATCATCACTACCTAGTGGCATAATGGGTACTCAGTTAAGTATTTGCCAAATGATTGACTGACTGACTGACTGACTGAATGAATGAATAATGAAAAGGAAATAGCAAGGCTCCAAAAAAATTTTTATTTATTTATTTATTTATTTATTTATTTTCATTTTTATTGAGATTGTTCAGATACCATACAATTATCCAAAGATCCAAAGTGTACAATCACTTGCCCCTGGGTACCCTCATACAATTGTGCATCCATCACCACACTTAATTTTTGTTCAATTTTTAGAAACTTTTCATTACTCCAGACAAGAAATAAAGTGAAAGATGAAAAAAGAAAAAAAGAAAAGGAAACTCTAATCCTCCCCTATCCCTAACCAACCCCCCTCAATTGTTGACTCGTAGTGTTGGTATAGTACATTTGTTACTGTTTATGAAAAAATGTTGAAATACTACTAACTGTAGTCTATAGTTTGCAATAGGTATATATGTCTTCCCTATATGCCCCTCTACTATTAACTTCTAATTGTATTGCATACATTTGTTCTGGTTCGTGGAAGCGATTTCTAGTATTTGTACAGTTGATCATGGACATTGCCCACCATAGGATTCAGTTTTATACATTCCCATCTTTTGATCTCCAGCTTTCCTTCTGGTGACATATATGACTCTGAACCCCTTTCCACCTCATTCACACACCATTTAGTGCTGTTAGTTATTCTCACATCTTGCTACCGACACCCCTGTTCATTTCCAAACATTTAAGTTCATCCTAATTGAACATTCTGCTCATACTAAGCAACCACTCCCCATTCTTAAGCCTCGTCCTATATCTTGGTACCTTATATTTCATGTCTATGAGTTTGCATATTATAATTAGTTCCTATCAGTGAGACCCTGCAATAATTGTCCTTATGTGTCTGGCTTATTTCACTCAGTATATTGCCCTCGAGGTTTTGTCATCAACCCATCTTTTTTTTTTTTAATATGGTTTTGTTCACTCACCATACATTCCATCCCAAGTAGATAATCAATGGTTCTCTGCATGGTCATACATTTATGTGTTCACTACCTTCACCACTGTCTGTATAAGGGCATCTACATTTCTTCCACAAGGCAGGAGGGAGAGTCAAAGAAGGCAGAGAGGCAAAAGAAAGAGGAAAAAAAATGACAGCTAGGAAGCAGCAAAAGGAAAAATAACCCCAAATCAAAGTAGAATAAAGAATCAGACAATACCACCAATGTGAAGTGTCCAACATGCCTCCCCTATCCCCTCCTCTTATCTGCATTTACCTTGGTATATCACCTTTGTTACATTAAAGGAAGCATAATACAATGATTCTATTAGTTATAGTCTCTAGTTTATGCTGATTGCATCCCTCACCCAATGCCTCCCCATTTTTAACACCTTGCAAGTTTGACATTTGCTTGTTCTCCCTCGTAAAAGAACATATTTGTACATTTTATCACAATTGTTGAATACTCTAGATTTCACCAAGTTACACAGTCCCAGTCTTTATCTTTCCTCCTTTCCTGTGGTGTCTCACATGCTCCCCACCTTCCTCTCTCAACCATATTCATAGTTATCTTTGTTCAGTGTACTTACATTGTTGTGCTACCATCTCCCAAAATTGTGTTCCAAACCATGCACTCCTGTCTTCTATCACTCTGCAGTGCTCTCTTTAGTATTTCCTGTAGGGCGGGTGTCTTGTTCACAAAGTCTCTCATTGTCTGTTTGTCAGAAAATATTTTGAGGTCTCCCTCATATTTGAAGGACAGCTTTGCTGGATATAGGATTCTTGGTTGGCGGTTTTTCTCTTTCAGTATCTTAAATATATCACACCACTTCCTTCTTGCCTCCATGGTTTCTGCTGAGAGATCTGCACATAGTCTTATTAAGCTTCCTTTATATGTAATGGATCGCTTTTCTCTTGCTGCTTTCAGGATTCTCTCTTTGTCTTTGACATTTGATAATCTGATTATTAAGTGTCTTGGAGTAGGCCTATTCAGATCTCTTCTGCTTGGAGTACGCTGTGCTTCTTGGATCTGTAATTTTATGTCTTTCATAAGAGATGGGAAATTTTCATTAATTATTTCCTCTATTATTGCTTCTGCAATAATATTATTGCTTCTGAAGTTAAAAAATTTTAGCTTCCTCTTCAATTCCTGTCCAATGCAATGCCCGTGTAGATATTACCTTCATGGTTTTTAGCTCATCCAAGGATAAGGCTCTGTGATGGTCTGAACGATGCCGTTCTCTGATTCACTTTGTGCCATGCCCTGAATTGCACTCTATTCAGGAAGAGCAGGTTAGAGAAAGAGAGGCTAGATTTGGCCAGATGGGCAACATCACCACAACCTGCCCTGCATAGGAATGAGAGCAGGCACACAGAATAATTCTTGCTTCTGGAGGTGGTTCACCACCCTGGGAATGCCTCCCACAGCCACAGGAAGGGAGAAAGAGAGAGGAGGCTGGCAAGCCAGAGAGAGCCCTGCCTCAGACCCAAAATCTCTCTTTGTGTTTCAGATCAGTACCCACCCTCTATCGAGGGTCAGCATGTGGTTGAAGCCTACAAAGGGCAGACCAAGTGGATTCAGTACACCAGCAACTCAAAGAATGTCACGTTCACTCTTGGAAACAGCTCTGATGACTTCACACTCTTTGGTAAGAACGCTTGGCTGGGGATGAGGTAAAAGTCAAGCTTAAGGTAACTTTGCATCCCTATGCCCTGTGCCAACTTACTGCCACTTTTACATTTGAGTATCCAGAGCCAGCATTTCTTAGGAATGATACCTGTAACTCAAGTAGGTGCCCCAGTGAATAATAGTGACAGATATATAGCAATCCAGCCAGTAGCTAGACTGCTCTGGGCATGGACAACTAGTTCAAAGAGCATTTCATCTCAATATAATAGCAGGCTCTTTATGTAATCACCTAATTGTTAGAATAATCAAGTACAACAGTGAACAAATGCTAATTTAAAACATTTCCGTACCTATTAAAAGAAGGATTTAATGAGGAACAAGATTTAAAGAAATATAAATGCCTTTGTTTGATACCTTTCTCAGCATTTTTATGTGTTTGTTAACTATGCATACCTAGCCCTGCCTCTCTTCATCTGATTTTCTGTGCTGGGACCAAGCAAACGTCTCCCTCTTAGTTGTGGTGTCAGAGCTCCCCAGGCCTGCACCTGTGACCTGGATCAAAGGGTCAGAGTACAAGAGATGCAGTTTTCCTTCTGGTGCCAGCATTAATTGTACTGATGACTCTTCTCTGCTAAACCAAAGCCCATAAGTAACCTTATTCTGAACTCTGATCACCTCTCTGCCTCATTTTCTTTATCTGTGCACAAGAATGGGGTGCTATATTTATCTGTGCACAATAATAGGGTGCTTTCTTATCTGTGCACAAGAAGGGGTACTTTTTGTTCCACGTGGCATCCTCTCAGGTGCAAGAGAAAGATCCAAGCCAGAGTGACAACAAGGGCATCAGGAGATTTTCTTCTCCACTGGATTCCTCTGCTGAAGAGTGATGGCTTTGAGGTTACTCTCATCTATTCCCTCCATCAGCTCCTTTCAACTTCCTGTTTTAAGAAGGCTTTTCCTATTTTTTGAAAGATATAAGACAAGTTTAAGCAGAAGCGTCTGTGTAGATATATATCAGTGTTTCACTGCAGTCTGATGTCTGAAGAGGTGGCTGGTCAAAGGTCCAGGAAGCAAGAGAGATAGGAAAGAAATTAGGGCAAGGGAACGGGCTGCTGTAAAGGTGAAGGGTTGGAAGGATCCTGGCCTTTATCCGTAATGTCCCCAGGATTCCCTAGAGGGTCTTTGCCCTTTAGGGTCTCTTAGGAGGAAACCGCCTTCCCCTCTGTGGAGTTCCATCTTACAATCTATAAGTTGGGCTGGTGCAACCTCCAGTTTGGAGCATGGCCAGGATGCCTTACTCAAGGAAACAACCAACGAGATGTGGAGGGTGGTCTGAGAGGGGTGGGACAGAGTCTGGCATCAGCAATCAGGGTGTTGGATACCATTAAACCAGCTCCAGGATGTATCAGACGGCAGAGCAGAGGAGCCTCCCAGCTCTCAATGATCTTGTCTTCCCCTGGACAGAGAACGGAACATTGCTATGGACCCCAAAGTCACTGGAACCATTCACTCTGGAGATTCTAGCAAGAAATGCCAAGGACGGCCTGTCGTCTGTACTCCAGCCTAAGACTGTGGTCTGCAATTGCACGGCAGAGAGCCAGTGTTTATTCAACCAGACCAGCCGGGTGGGCAATTCCTCCCTTGAGGTGAGTTTGGGAGGAGCATGGGGGGTGGGCGGATGGGGTTCAATGTCCAGGGGAAAAGAAGCGGGAATTGAAGGGATGTTTTAATGGGTGATGCCCATGTTGGAAGGTGAGGTGGGACTGTGGTAGGTGAGCAGAGATGTCGATCTCCAGCCACAAGCTCACGTATGTGAAAAATATGTCTTCATTGCTTCTAGCTCAACCAAATTTTTATATCTATGTTCCCATTGTGTCAGGCTGGCAGGAAACTTCCACCTCAGCCTTCTTAGAGTTTCCCGGGGTCTCCCAGTGCTACAGTTCTAGATGCAAGGCATTGAGGTGTAGGGCAGGAGGGTGTCCAGGTGGTCTCTGGGCACGAGTCCACATAGGCTTCCATCACCAACTCTGCCCAGCCCCTTCGGGCCCAGGGAGGTGCTCTGTGGCTTCTGGGCCTTGCTCGGACATGGGAAACCTTTTATAAAAGGCTGCTTCAGTCCATCTGCCTGGAAGCACCACACAGCTTCTCATCATCATGGTTTCAGGATGAGACCTGCAGGGCCCCTCTGAGTTGGGACCCCAAGACTCCTTCATTCTCTTTCCTTTTTCCCTCCAGCTAAAAGTGACGTCTCTTTTTCTGTTTAAGAGAAAATCCTTCTCCATTCTATTTTCTGGCCAAGACATTTGGCCTAAGTCCATGAATCTTGCCCCACCTTCTCTTTTTCATGGAAAAGGGGAAGCCAGGAAGGAAAGTGTTTGGCTGGCAACACCCCACCACTCCCTCCACTAATTATATCAGTGCACACATGTGTGCACGTGCACACACACATACACCATTCCCTGATGCTCAGCAGAAAATTACTACTTAAAAGGGTAGACTTGGGGTGGGGTGGGGTGGGGTGCAGATATGGGGCAGAAAAGGAAAAGGCACAAAGTGGCAAAAACAGAGATCAAAATCAGTATATTATTCTCAAGATCTCCAAATATCCTTTCTCAGATTACAAAGCTAAGTACTGGAGGTTTTCATTTTCGAGAGATTTCCAGAGTCAGTTCTGGTGGGGAGTCAGAACAGAGAGACCTGGGAACTTGATGAGCTTTCTGGAACCATTAACGTTTCCTGTGTCATTATTTTGTTTTTTGCCTGCTTTCACACTGCACTGACCTGTGAAGCTCTTCATTATTGGCTCTGGGGTCAGTAAGAGGATGCGGAGTGAGGAAACTGCAACCCTTTTTGGGATTCAGTTTTCTAGAGAGAGTAGGATATTCAAGTGTGTGCATGTGTGTGTATTTAGATCCTATCTTACTCTAGAAAGGATTTCAGACTAAAAGATATGGTGTGAATGGGGTTATGAAAAAGAGAGATGACGGAAATCTTGGTGCAAACGCCAGCAGAGGGGGTCTGGGTACACAAATGGCCCAGGGGAGCTGAACGGGCAGGAGGACTGTGTGCCCTTTGAGGCAGGGACGTGCAGGCCCAGGGGATGCTGTCGGAATTAAGACGAGGACTCAGGGTCTGTGGGTTCTCAGACCAGAGAGCTCAGCAACCCTTAATGGTTGTGCCTCCTGGCTGCCCAGTGATCAGCTCCCCATTCCAGGTGGCTGCCTGCCGGTGTGATGGGGACAGCTATGGCCTCAACTGTGAACACTCCAAGAACCTCTGTGAGGAGCCGTGCTACCCGAATGTGAAGTGCAATCCGGGGAAGGGCTGCGAGGCCTGCCCCCCGAACATGACCGGGGATGGGCGTCACTGTGCACGTGAGCTGGAAACAGGGCGTGGTGGGAGGGGACAGGTAGCACCCTGAGGAATTAGGACAGTCAAAGCAAACGTTTCTCTTCCTTTTCCAGCAAGTGTTTAGAATGCTCAATATAGGTGGGTGTTGGTAGGAGGGCTTGGAAAGAGGGTGGTGGATGGTGTGGGGCTGGGGAGAAGAGGCTTTACAGGCATGGAGGAGGCCCAGAGAAGAGCAGCCTTGAGGCACTGATGAGGAAAACTCAGGACAAAAGACAAGGAGGAGGCTTCCAGCAGCGGCCACGGAACCAGAAGCAAGCTGGGGCCATTGGGCTTCTCGGGATCTTCATTTCCCAGGGTCTCTGCATCTCACAACTCAAAACATCTGGAGGGGCTGCCATGGGGTTTCATGGCAAAGCTCCTCATTTCCCCTTTGTTCCTCCTCCCAGCCCTCTGTTCCTCCACCTCCAAGCCACAGGAGGCCTGATGATGAGGGGGATCACAGTGAGGTCCCACCAAGCCCCGCAGGCACCCAACTAAAATCTAGAGACTACTCTGTCTTCTGAGCAGAGGCCAGAGTGGGCAGAATCACAATCTCATTGAGGCTGTAAAGGAGATGGAAGTGAGGGAGTGAGTGAGAGAGGGAAAGAGCAAGGAAAACAGGATAGTGGGCTCTTTTCCCACAGGTTCTGGGTCCTTTCCTGATGCCCAAGTTCTGATAAACACCCTACTCCCTCTGCAGAAGTGGGACATTACCTACCTGGCAGAGGAAAAAGGGGTGCAAGGCAGAGAAAGACCTGGAGAAAGGGGGAAGGATAGTTTTGGGTTCAGAGTGGCCACAAGCAGAATGCAGATTGAGGAAGCATTGGGGAAAAGAAGCCAAGTCTTTCCTAGGAGCAGTTTCCAGGGGTTGGATGCTCCATCTTCCCTGCTGCCTCAACGTGGCATTGCCAACCTCCCTGCTCCTTCTGCAGCTCTGGAGAACTTTGTCGTCTGTCAGAACAAGTCCTGCCCAGTGAATTACTGCTACAACCACGGCCACTGCTACATCTCCCAGACTCTGGGCTGCAAGCCCACCTGCACATGCCCCCCAGCCTTCACCGACACCCGCTGCCTCCTGGCTGGGAACAACTTCACTCCAACTGCCATTCGAGGTACAATCAGATGTGCCCACCACCTCCATACTCCTCTCACCTTTGGTCTGGGCTACAGGGCTAAGTTACTCTAACTCATAGAACAGAACTCCAAATTTCTCTTGGGTGACAGTCAGTTGTAGATTATGGGAGCTGATGGTGGCAGCAGTCACAGCATGAACCACAGACTGCCCAGTTTGCTGAGAAAAGACTGAAGGAATCTCACAGCTCAGCAAGATGAGGGTCAGGAACCCCTGACCATATAGAATGAACATGAGAGTGCAAGTCAGGAGACCTGGCCATTTCTCCTGGTTCCTCCTGTGACTTTCTGTAGAATGCAGTGGTCTCCCTGGGTAAGGTTGGGTAAACCTATGAGGTGATAAACCTACTATGAATTTGCTTTTCCCATCTCCAGAGCTTCCCTCAAGAGTCATCCAGCTCTTGCTCAGTGAAGAAGAAAATGCCTCCATTGTGGAGGTCAACGCCTCGGTCAGTGCTGCAGGCCAGGCTCTGGGTGGGGGAGGCAGGTGGGCAGATTCAGGGAGAGGGTTTTATCTATCACTTATGTGTCCTGAGAATCAATCTCCATCTGGATTCAATTGCCAGGAAAGGCCAGAGCCTCCTGCCCCGGGGGGGCTGGGAAAGGGGGGTTAGGAAGCCCCAGGACGGGGACCTCAGAAAGGATTGGAAGGACCAAATCACCTTGAGCAGAGTCAAAGGTGGCAAAGTCATCCAGCCCCTCCCTATGCACGTCCCTCAAGACCTGCACTTCTTGGATATTATAAATAAGAAACACGAGAGGGGGTGCCACCTCCGGGAAGCCTTCCCTGACTTCTCAGAGAACTGGGGGCTTCCTCTTCGTGGCTCCCATGCCCTTGTGTATACCTCAGTCACAGGCAAAGTAGCACAGTTGTGGAGGGTGTAGGCTATAAAATCCTGAACACCTGATTCAAATCCCTGCTCTACGTCTTACTGGAGTTGTGACCTTAGACAAATTTTTTAATGTCTCATCCATAAAAATAGAGATAATAACAGTACTTGTGTCAATGGGTTGTGTTTTGGTTTAAATGATAATATAAGTACTTAGTACAGTGCCTGAAACACAATAAGTATTGAAAAAAAATACTACTATTATATTTATTGCTCTAGCACTCAATACTCTGTGTGGTAAAATCTGTTGACATTTGTCTATTGCACCTGACGGTGAGTACAGACAGTTCCTAAGTCATCCTGACATCCCCAGCACTCGGCCATCCCCTAGGTTTAGTCAAACATAATAGATATTCAATAAACATGAGGTGAGGGAATGAATGGGTAAGTCAGGGGTCAGAAGCAAGTGAGTGGCCATTGTATTAGGGTCTCCCCTTGCTATATAAGGCAAGGGGGTTGGGGAAGAACATTATGGCCTTTGCTCCTCAACATATTATTAAGCAGGGACCCATGCCAGTCACTGGCCTGGGCTAGAGAGAGTAGAAACACCCTGGGGGTCCTGGGGCTCACGTTCCAAGAAGGAAGCAAACAGGGATGAATAAATGCTTTAAAGCAGGAGGTGTCTGTTCTCTGGACAGCCTCACACCCACCCACCCATCCACCATCCCTCCACCCTCTACCCCAGGTGGCATACAGACTGGGGACCCTGGACATACGGGCCTTTCTGTGGAACAGCCTGGTGGAACCAATGTAAGTGGGACATCCCCCCGGGGTCTCCCCTAGGTCTCCCCCCAACCCCAGCCCCGCAACCCTTAACCCTTCACTGTCCCCTTCTGCGCAGAGGTCCCCCCACCTCAGCCTCAGGAAGGTCCCTTCAACGCTGGAAAGTCATCTCTGAGTTCCAGTACCGCCCTCAGGGCCCCGTCATCGACTTCCTGAACAACAGGCTGCTGGACGCCGTGGTGGAGGAATTCTTACTCCAGGCCCCGCAGAGGACGCGGAGTGCAGGGCCCAGGAACAACGTGGCCTTCCAGCCCATCTCAAGGGCAGAAGTGCGCAGTGAGAAGGCTCGTGAGTACAGGGATAACCGGAGGGAGGGGGTGAGCAGAGGGAGTCTATCCCAGGTCTTCAGCCCACGGAAAAATGTACTGTTGAGGTCCGCAAACAAGTAAGATGCAAGTTTATTTAGTTCTTCTATTTGTAATTTTTGAAAGAAATTTTAAACATTTTACCCACCAGCTTTTCAGATTCAGGAGCAGGAGCACAAAAGTTGCTTGATGAGTCAAAATGTAGTTTCAAAGAGCAATTACTCCAAATGAAAGGCTTTCCTAAACTATTGCTGCTAATGGTTCTCTTTCCCTTAGTAAGATTGCTAATGCTTTTCTTAAAATGCACTTGCATTTTATAACCATAACCAGGGGCATCCTCTCGGCCTCTGCCCTCCAGCTAGAGGATATCAAGTTGAAGGCTGGGGATCTGGCCGAGGAGCAGAGATAACACCCTCACTGCAAAGGTGTGACCCTGCACCTGCCTCCTCCCAGGCCAGGCCTCAACATCCCCATCTGGGGATGGGAGATGGGGTTTCTGAGGTCCCTTTTGGTTCTGACAGTCCCTGATTCTCCTGGCATGGGAATGAGATAAAGCGGCAGACTTGCCAGAGAGAAAAAGGAATAGCCCACCCAGTTTTCTGGAATGGCACCAACCATTCCAAACACAGCAGAAGTTGCTGTTTTACTCTGGTCCAGGACCAAGCAAGGGCTTCTTCTAGAATCCAGGTAAAGCCTTGCCCTCCTGAGGGCAAAAATGTGAAATCCCTCATGAATACTATGGGTGTGGGAGTTGGGGGTGGGGGGTGGGAGGGTGAGGGAACAACTACTCCAGCCTTATGTCTTTTTTTAAAAAAACAAACTAAAAAAACCCCACAATTTTTATTATATAAGTGCAATATGCTTATTGCAAAAACTTTAGGAAACACAAATTTAAGACAGAAAAAAAATCACCTGTAATCCCAATCCCCAGAGACAACTCTATTTTGTACATATCCTTCTGATCTTTTAATTTGTGCACAGGGACCTTCAAAAACATTAATTTTTTTAAGAGTTCAAGTCGTCCCTAATATTTGAAGACCTGTTTGTTAAACAATTGTGAACATATTACCTTGTATATTATGTATGTATCTCCATTTGATATACTATTTTATCATGATATGTTGAATATAATGTATTGTAGTATATTTTAAATATGCTATAATTATGGCTAACTTTTTTTTATTCATTTTTATTGAGATATATTCACATACCATAGTTATCCACAGTGTATAATCAACTGTTCACAGTACCGTCATATAGTTGTGCATTCATCACCCCAATCTATTTTTGAACATTTTCCTTTTACCAGAAAGAATTAGAATAAGAATAAAAAATAAAAATAAAAAGGGACACCCAAATCATCTCCCCCATCCCACCCTATTTTTCATTTAGTTTTTGTCCCCATTTACCTACTCATCCATCCATGTACTAGATAAAGGGAACGTGATCCATAAGGTTTTCACAAATACACTGTCACCCCTTGTAATCTACATTGTTGTACAATCGTCTTCCAGAGTGCAGGGTTGGGGTTTGGTAGTTTCAGGTATTAACTTCTAGCTATTTCAATACATTAAAACCTAAAAAGTGTTATCTATGTAGTGTGTAAGAATGCCCACCAGAGTGACCTCTTGGCTCCATTTGAAATCTCTCAGCCACTGAAGTTTTATTTTGTTTCATTTCGCATCCCCCTTTTGGTCAAGAAGATGTTCTCAATCCCATGACGCTGGGTCCAGATTCATCCCCAGGAGTCATATCCTATGTTGCCAGGGGATTTACACCCCTGGGAGTCAGGTCCCACATAAGGGGGAGGGCAGTGAGATCACCTATGGCTAACATTTTTTAGTGTCAGACACTGTACTGAGTATTCTCTATATATTATTTAAATTTCACAGCAAAGTTGTTGCTATTATTATTATTTCCTTTTAAAAATAAGGAAACTGAGGCTGAAAGAGTTAAGAAATTTTCCTCAAATCATACAACTAGTAAGTAGAAGAGTGTAAATTTCAACTCAGGTCTGGCTAACTTTAACACATGTGCTTTAACCAATATGTTTTCTATTCCATCACATTTACTGGTCATACAATATTCCTTTCAAACACATATAAAGTAACTTATTTAAGAAGACCCCCACCTGTTAAACATTAAGGTTATTCTCTCCCCTCTTTTTTTATTGAAAAAAAATTTTTTTTTTTTTGCTATTATAAACCATGCTGATCTGGACATCCACCAACATATGTATTTGTTCATGTTTCCAATTATTTCTCAGGATAAACCCCTGAAAATGGACTTCTTTATTTAATTGATATTGATTTGGTGTAAACTGATTTCCATGTTAATGTGTGTCCTACCTGGCAGTGAACGTGAGCACGCTGGAAACTTACTTCAGATGCAATGGCTACACGGGCTACCGCCTGGTCTACAGTCCCCAGCACGGCCTCACGTGCATGTCCCCGTGCAGTGCCGGCTTCTGTGAGCACGGAGGCCAGTGCCAGCACCTGCCGGATGGACCCCGTTGCAGGTGAGGCGGCGCGGTCAGGAGGCGTGAGGACAGTGCTGGGGAATCTAAGATGGGTAAAATACTGCAAGGGGCCAGGAATGCCACGGTACTCATGGTATGTGAAAAATAGGATGGTTCCCTTTGTAACTGAGAGAGAACAGGAATCAGAGAAAAACGGATAATGGGAAAGATGGTTTGTTAGTGCCTGCTCTGAATTCTCTGCTATGTTACCTTGAAACGCAAGCCCTGCCCCTCTTTAAGAGTACTCGGCTAGAGGAGGCCCTCTCAAACTGGCGCCCTAGTCCATTCCTTCATTAACAGTCTGAGGGTCTCCCCTGAGGGCAGTGCAGGAAACTGCAAGTCTGCTGGGGAGGACGAGGGCAACGCCACCCCAGCCCCCTCATACATCAGTGACGCCCTGCCCGGGCCAGGGTCCGGGTGCAGCCCCCCTCAGACTACCCCGTCCCCACTGCAGTCCCAGATCGCCCTCCCCTAACCCCCCAATTCCCTGCCCCCATACTCCCGCAGCCAGGAAAAGGAGGAGACGGGCTGGAGTCCAAGCTCAGAGCTCCGGTGGGGGCGGGACTCGGCAGCCAGACATAGGGCTGGGCTTGTGACTGCGCATGCTCATCTGCAGTCTACTCCCATGCCTGCTGTCCAGGCGCACCTGGGCTTCAACGTGCACTTCATACCTATGTTTCTAAGTCCCACGCCTGCAGCCGTTGCTCAGTGGCCTTCCTTCAGCTCGGCTTCAGGGCTGACTCTGGCCTCTCCCTCTAGTTAGTGAGGGAGCCCAGCCTGTCATGGAGAATCGCCTCTGGCTCCAGGAGGGGAGGGAGGTGGGGAGGCTGAGCTCCTGCCTCCTCGCTCCTGACCGCGTCCCCTCTCTCTGTCCCCAGTTGCATGCCCTTCTCCATCTACACGCCCTGGGGCGAGCACTGTGAGCACCTGAGCATGAAACTCGGCGCGTTCTTCGGGATCCTCTTCGGAGCGCTGGGCGCCCTCCTGCTGCTGGGGACTGGGGCCTTTGTGGCCCTGCGCTTCCTTAGCTCCTCCGGCACCCGCTACTCTTACCCGCTGGACTCGGAGAGCTGAGGCCTCGCCCCGAAGGGGCACTTGTGGCCTAGGATACCTCAGAACCCACCTCATCCTCAACCACACACTTCCAGGCACAATGCCTTGGAAAAACTGAAAAAGGGAAGAAGACGATTGAAGACAATTCAACATTCTTCAGGAGAGTGAATAAAGACTAGACCACACCCCCAGGAGATGGAGGTGCACAGGAAGAGGCCACAAGGACCTATGACACAAAGGCAGGCTTAACACACACACACACACACACACACACACACACACACACACACACACACACAGAGTCAGAAATCACACCAGGGTTAATAATGGAGCGATGGCTCTAAGTTAAAAGCCAAAATGCTTTTTGCACACAAAATGCTCGTTTACTTCTAATTAAAATCTATTTAAATAAAGCCCCTCTGACTTTTTTGTGTCTCCAAAGCCATGAATTCCATTCATGAATTTCCTGTGGTGGCTGAAGGGCTAAGCACAGGGCTTCTCCCAATCATCAGAAAGCACAGGGTGAGGAGATTAAGTGTTGGGCGTGTGACAGGGTTTGCAGGATCCAGTCCCACCCAGCCCTCAGTTACTCCATGCTGAGAAGACTCCATTTCCCCAGCCCTAACATGGGCCCTTGCCACAGCCTTCACCTCAACTTTCTCCTCCCCCACCCCAGCACACACCAAAGCCTCTGAAGAGGAGGGCAGAGATAGCCCCATATGAGTTGTTCCAGACTTTCTCTCTCAGGACCCTTCCCTGCTTTGCTGATCTCTGTTCATCAGTTTCACCAAAATGACAAAGGAATGAATGTAACATCGTGCCTTTTCCTGTTCCAGCTCCTGAACCCCTTCTTTAGGTCTGGAGAACCCAATCCCTGGCTCATGTTCTTTGTCCTTTCCTGGGCCCCAGAATGACTCTTCTGAGGTTCCCTCCTCCACCCCACAGTCCCACAGCCACTTTCTGTCTCTGCTGGTTCCTAGCAACCTGATCCGTTTTCTCTCAGCAGGCAGGACTTGTACACCTATCTGTTCATAACTGGCCCACAACTGCATCTACAGCACCTCAATTCCAGCTATATGCAGAAACAAGGTAGCTGCCACTTGGTCCCAAATCCAAGAGAGATGGATTTGTCCCAAAGAGAGAATCTGATTGGTTCAACTTATGTCCAATCAAATGTGGCCATAGGAGGGATGGGAGGTCACATGATTCATACCTGGAGGCCCAGGCTCCCTCCTGTGGGTGGTTAAGTGGTGGTGTGGGAAACTCTCAGGAAAGATGATCTCTGATCTGAGCAGACTCTCCAAAATGTCTGCTTTACATAGAGAATGACTTCTTCCAGCAGATTATACCACCTCCTGTGCACAAGGCTGTGGTTCTACCCTCATAGGCCCCAAAGTGTAATCAGGTTTCAACAGAAAACCACAGTCAGAACATTCACTTATCAAGAACACATGTGCACATGTGCACTGGGGTGAGGCGGGAAGGAGGGTACACTGTCCAGCAGTTACCAAGAAGGGAATGCAGAACAAAGAGGGGGACAATGCAAATGTGGGGACCTAGTGGGACTGCTCTTGCCCCTGACCTTTGCAGACCCAAGGCTAAGTTGTACAATGGCAACTTCGTAATGTGACTCAAGGTCCTTTTAGCATAAAGTCCAAAAGTTACACTGGTTTAAATCTTATTCTAAGCCCAGTGAGAACTCCTGGCAAGAAATTAACCCATGCTGTGTAAGACATGATTTTTACATATACTGTGGGTCAACACATGTGGGGAAGAGAAACCAGAAAGAACTAAAGCAAGGTGGCAAGTGGGGAGCAAGGCTACACCAAACCTGAAGTTCGTTCTCCTTCCTAAGTTTCCTCTCTCTGCACTGAGCAACGGAGGGTGGATGGAACGACAGTATCTTTGTGACAGACAAACCATGCCAGAGGCAGTGGAGATGTCCCAAACCTACAAGAATGTCGAAGGCCTACTACAATTGCAAGAAAGCCACTGACTGGGGGCACTGGTGGGGAAGGAGGCATCAAAAGGATGGTCATGTGGATGAAACAAAGACATCTTATTGAGTGAAATAAGCCAGATATCAAAGGACAAATATATGATCTCACTGATATGAAATAATTACAATAGCAAATTCACAGGGTTGGAAACTAGAATACAGGTTACTAGGGGCCGGGGTGGGGGTGGAACAGGGACTTAAAGCTTAAATGGTACAGAGTTTCTGTTTGTGGGGAGGCAAAAGTTTTGGTAATCGATGGTGGTGATGGTAGCACAGCATTGTGAATGTAACCAACACCCCTGAATTATATCTTTGAATGTGATTAAAAGGGAAACTTTTGGTTGTATATATGTTACTAGAATAAAAAGTTTTAAAACCTATAGGAATATACAACCCAAAAGTTACCCCTAATGTGAACTGTGGATTATAGTTAATAGTAGAATTATAATATTGCTTAACCAATTGTAACAAAGGTACCACACTAATGCAAAGTGTTAATATTAGGGAATAAAAAAACAAAAACAAAAAACAAACACAAGACGCCCAGTTAAATCTGAATTTCAGATAAACAACAAATAATTTTTTAGTATAAAGGTGTCCCTAGTATTTTAAATTCAGATTTAACTGGGTGTCCTGTATTATATCCAGCAACCCTAGTTAAAAGGGCTGAAGTACTGGGCGTGTAGGAGAAGGGGGTGTCATGAGAAAGGAAGTGGTCTATGGGGGGACACTCTGGCTGGGCAGGAGATGCCTCCTCACAAATGGTGCAGTTAGATCCAGGATACAACTCCAAATTCCCATCAGCTCATACCCTGGCTCTGTATGGTTGTGATTCTGTCACTTGGGCACCTGGAATAGAGAACTAACTGGCCTTTCCTCAGGGTGCATGTGCCCCACCTGCCCCACCCTCCATTGATGGAAATCAGGTGAGACTCCCTCAGTGGGCACTGGGGAGGCAAAGGGAGCTCACTGGAGGGCTGCTTGGCCAGGATGTAGATTCCTGTGCCCACCCTTCCCTGCCCTCAGAGGAGCCTTCTGGAAACTCCCCATGAGCCTGAGGTAAAGAGCTTAATGACCAGGATGACAAATAATAGACAACTGCCATGATTTTCCAATTTAAGCATTTATTGATACCAAGAAACAGTGTCCACTCATTTAAATGTGGGGCACACCCATGGAATTAGTTAACCTCATTTACCTCACTGCTTTCCACAAATTGGTGGCCAATCCCTCCCACAAGGGATGAAGGAAGGGCTGATAGAAGTGGTAGAAGCTTCAGTTGAGGTCCCTTGTCAGAAAAGTTCCACCTTTTCTCATCATGGCCTCACATTTTTGCCTTCTCAGAGTTAGTCACAGGTAACTTTAGACAGGCTCTCGTGTTTAGGGCCACACCCACCCTTGTCTTAATGAAATATCTTCACCTCACATACACACCACTTTAGAATCTTAAATAACAGGTGAATTTTATCCAGCTACTTCTGGTTCTTGCTGGTTTGGTGGCAGAACTTCCGCTAACTTTAGTTAACTCCGGTAATTCATGTACACACTCTTGTACACACACACACTCACATAAAAGCAAATTATATACTTTAATTCCCAAATGCTTCTGGATGGTGTATCCCATATTTTATGATATTTTGGATTCCAATATAACAGTAATCAGCATGTGTGCATTTGTGTGCGTGTCCTTAATGAAGATGAAATCACCCACTGTATTAGGTTTCACTGATTTGAAATACAGAGCAAGAAAGGAAAAACTAAGAATTGGGTTCATATAACAGTGTTACAGTCATTTATGCAAACTGCCCTCTATTGATCGTGCAGCACAGTAACAATTACATCAGGTTACATTTTACATTTTGTTTGGTAACCCTGAATGCCATTTTCTTAACTTTCAGAACTCAGTGCCCATTTTTCATGGCTGTCTGCTCACAGTCCATCATCTCAGCCATTCGGCAAACATTTGTCTTCCTCTGTGCTGGGTTCTGTAGCTACAGAGATGAATAATTCATGGTGTGTGTCCTGAAGCATTTGCAGTTTAGCAAACTTGTAAATAAATAAATTATAATATTGCATGTTAAGTGCTGTAACAAAAATGTAAGCCAAGTGTTAGAGGAGCACAGGAGACCGAGAAACCAGTCCCTCTCAAGGGAGTTGAGGAAAGTCGCCAAGAGGAGGGGCCATGTGAACTGGGCTTCTAAGAATGAATAGGAGTTCCTGGTAAAGGAACGGGGGAGGGAGAATGTTCCAGGAGAAAAATCGTGATGTGCAAACATTCCAGATCAAAGCAGGTATGACTGTGTAGTGGTAAGAAGTTTCCTGTGGAAGGAATGTAGGATATGGGAGATGAGGCACTAGGACACAGAGCTGAGAAAATTGGCCAAGGACATATCAGGAAGACCCTTATATACCAAGTTAGGAATTCTACCCTGTATGTAAAATTTAGGGGAGAAGAGTTCTGGAAGCAGTGGGAAAGGTGGTTTGGAGTGAAAAAGACCATTCCATCTTAAAAAAATAAGAAAGAACAAAATATTATTTCTTGAACTTTTTTCCATTTTAATAAATATGCTTCTCAACAACACTTCTATAGACTGTATAAAATAACATTATATTTAATCAAACTGCTATGTTGGGACATCTTAGGTGTGCTGGTTTGTATCTATTATGTCACCCACAAAAGCCATGTTCTTTAATGCAATCTTGTCGGGGCTGACTTATAAATCTTTTGATTAGGGTGAGACCTTTTGATTAGATCAGTTTCATGGAGGCGTGACCCTGCCCATTCTGGGTGGGTCTTAATTAGATCACTTTAAGAACTCATGGAGAAAAGGAGCTCAGAGAGACTGAGTGAGACATTTTGGAGAGAAGCTAAGATATGTAATTCAGAGTTTGCCCCAGGGAGAAGCTAAGAGCTGACACAGACGCATCTTGGAGACGCTGGGTGATGCAGACAGACGACATTTGGATGTGCTAAGCTAAGAGATGAAGCCCAGAGTTTGCCCTGAGTAGCTAAGAGAGGACCCCCAGATGATTAGAGAGACATGCCCCAGGAGAACCAAGCAGAGAGCTAAGAGGGGCTACAAGAGACAGGAGCCCAGAGACATTTCGGAGAAAGCCATTTTGAAACACAACCCGAGAGCAAAGGACAAGCAGACGCCAGCCACGTGCCCTCCCAGCTAACAGAGGTGTTCCAGAAGCCATTGGCTGTTCTTCAGTGAAGGTATCCTCTTGTTGATGCCTTTGTTTGGACACTTTTATGGCCTTAGGACTGTAAATTTGTATTTACAAATTTATAAAAGCCAATCCATTTCTGGTATTTTATATAATGGCAGCTTTAGCAAACTGGAGCATTAGGTTATTCCTTTTTTTTTTTTTTTCCTTCACTTAGCTGTTACAAATAGTTCTACATTGAATATATTTATATTGGTCTTTGGCAGATCCTTAATTATTTCCTTAAGATAAATTCCTAGGAATAGGGTTAAAGGGATGCACACTTTTAAGGTTTTAGATATCAAACTGTCTTCCAGAAAGGTGTTACCAATTTCCATTCACACTAGAAATTTTTAAGATTGCCCTTTTTCCTATACCTTCATCAATACAGAATATTATAATTTTAAAAAATCTTTAACTATTTGACATGCAATAAGTAATGTCTCACTGTATTAACTTACTTTTTTTGCTGATGAAATCAAACTTTCTTTTTTCATGTGGGTAGGGATGGAGAATTTGTATTCCTTCTCTGTGGATTGCCTGCCCTTGCCATTTGTTAATTTATCTGCTGGTATGTTTGTCCACTTATTGTCATGTAAAAGCTCTCTGTATATTAAGGACACATCAGTTTTGCCATATATGGTGTAAATATGTTCTTTCAGGTTGTTTCTGTACATGGCTAACCTCTCCACTAGATGTAATCCCCGCGGGGAGAGATGTGTCTCAGTCACCTTTGAATCCCCTGCAGCTCATAACCTAACCTCTTTCACATTGTAAGTGTTCAATGAATATGCCAGGATGAATGTTTGGATTATTTTTGTCCAGCCTACTTTGTAAAAGTCATTCTGTCCCACTCTGTAAGAGGAAGGGGGTCAGGTGAACATACATATTTCCGTTATTCAGAGCAGTGCCCAAGTCGTTTCATTGTTTCCTCTATTCATTCAGCAAATATTTGTTGAGCATTTTTTGTGTGCCACTCACTGTTCTAGGCACTAGGGAAACAGCAAAGGGGAAGAGTTTCCATTCTAGTTGGGAGAGACAGTTAAACATGATAAATAAATAAGCATTATGTTTGGTTGTGACCAGTTATATGAAGCAAAGAGCAGGGGGGGGGGGTTGCTGCATTTTTAAATAGGTGGTCAGGGAAGGCGGCAGTTCAGCAGAGGGGAAGGAGGTGGGGGGTTCGCCATGTGGACACCTGGAGGAGAAGCATTCTAGGCAGACTGAACAAGCTGGACAAGGTCCCTAGACAGGAGCAGGCCTGATGCTTTCAAGGAACAGCCAGGAGTCTAACATGCAGGGCAGCGAGCAAGTTCAAGAGGCTTAGGGGAGGGGGCTGCAGAACCTGCATAACTTTGCAAGACTTTGTATGAACTTTGCTTTTTCTCTGAAATAGATGGGTTTGGAGCAAACTCACAGAAGTGGTATGATCTGTCTTATGCTAAAAAAAAAAAAAAACAGTAAGAAAAGAAAGAGAAAAAAGACAGCTCTGACTGATACATTGGGACTAGATCAGGGTGGGGTGATGGTGGAAGAAGGGAGAACTGTTAGGAAGAAATTGTAATCCAGGTAAGAGATGATGGCAGCTTGGACCAGGATGACAGCAGGTAGCAGTGGAAATTGTAAGGAGGGGTCAGATTTGGGGCATATTTTGATGGTAGTAGAGCCAGCAGAATTTCTTGCTGACTTGGATGTAGAATGTGAGAGAAACAGAGAAAGAGAGAGGGAGAGAGGAAAGAAGGAAGGAGGGAAGGGAAGGGAAGGGAAGGGAGTCAAGGAATTTGACGTGAGCAACTGAAAGATGGAGTTGACATTAACTGAGATGGGAACACACAGAGCAGATGTAAAGGTAAAGTCAGGACTTGGATTTGACATGCTAAGTGTGAGGTATCTCTTAGACATCCAAGTGGAGAGGTTGAGTAAGCAATTAAATATATGTTAACAATAGCTATATAAAAGAGGTGAGTGGCATTTGAGAAATTTTTTTCTTCCCCTCCTCTCTATCTGCTTGGTCTTTTCACATTTTTCAAAATTTTAAAATCATAAGCAAGTTTTACTTGTACAATAGGGAAAAACAATAAGCCATGTTTAATTTTTAATCAACAGTAACATGTGAGTTGTGAGCTATGGAAGGAATGTTGAATATTGTACACTTTTCTTTTAAATCTGCTTGTGTCCAGAATTTGAAATTCAAGTCAATTCAACCAACATTCTCAGTGATCCTACAACAGGCTGGGTTCCCTGCCAGGTTCAGGGGATACACAGATGAATAAATAATGGTCCCTGCCCTGAAGGTGACCACAGTTCAACAGGCCCCAAGGCCAACCTCAGTAAGTGCAGCAATCAAGGTCCAAACCAAGGAATATGGCTGGTAGAAGTGAGGATGCACAAAATCCCTACACCATAAAAATGTCAAGACAACAAGTCAAATAGATAACCTCCTGGCCACACTGAGTATAATTTTAATGCAGGAAGCACACAGCAGATGACAGATGGGTGATCAGGTCATCCTTTACACATGTGACAAGGGGAGTCCAGGGACACCTCTGGGAACAGAGGACCCCAGTCTCACACACACACTCAGGCATATATGAGCCAGGTCCCAGTGCCAAGCAGGGGGTGAGGGGTCTGGGGCAGCTGATCACTGCAGGAACTTTCCAGGCACTTCTCAGGACAGTGAAATGGCTCGAGTCTGTTGGTGGGGTCCCAGGCCACAAACAGCACTGCCCTCCTTTGGACACACAGACAACACCTGACTGCAGTTGATGTGCCTTACACCTGCCTGACGTGCAGCAAGGAGACTTGAATGGGAGGCAGGTGGGCATGCAGTTCACGCCGGAGCTGAAAGGCAAAAGGAGCCAGGGGTACTTCCAGCCCACCTGGGCCATGAGCTCACCATAGGCCAAGGACAGGAAGAGACATTAGGGGGGAATGTATGAGGAGGGCAGCAGAACTTCTGTGTGCTGGGCACAGCATGGGTGCTTCATGTACAATATGTCATTTAAACTCACAGCAACCTTATGAAGTCAGTATTATTATCCCCATCTTATAAGGGAGGAAAGCAGTATGAAATAACTTGCCCAAGATGATGCAGCTGGGAAGTGGGGGAACTAAAATTCACACCCACATCTATCTGGCGTCAAAGCTCACTGTTTGTCTGATCCCTGAGCCCTATACCAGGGGCAGCACCCAACAAGACTTGATGCCTGTCATCCTTGTGGCGTGGTTCCTGAACTTCAGCTGTCTGACCTGCTTCTGATCTCCCTGGTTTCTGATCCGTGAAATCGTTTCCTATTTGGGAGCTCGGATCTGACCCTCAACCCTGGCTTCCCTCTTTGACAAGGATTTGCACTTACTTGATTATCATGTGCTGTTGGGGTTTTTCATGTATTTGGCTATCCCATATCAAAATCATCCCAACCCATGTTTAGGGAATTCCTCATTGTGGGAGTCCTGATGGGCCTCCCTTCCACTAAGAGAACTTCAAAGCTTTCAGATCTAATGGTGACAGCAGCCAGCAAGAGTGAGTGTCCTAGCCAGAATGTCCCCACTGCCTAGTCCCCAAATCCCCTGGATTCCTTCTGCCCTTCCTCCTGCCTGTTTTACAAGCCTGCTCCTCTGGCATTCCTTTGATTCTATGCACCCTTGCACCTTGCAACAAACCCCTCTTTCAATTGCCACAGTCAGAGTTGTTTTCTTTTGCCTGCAACAAGGATCCTACTTGCAATGAACACATCCCGCCTCCATCTGCCAAGTGTGACCACCTCACCTCTCCAGCCTGACTCCAGGACCCCACCCCTGGCATAAAACCCCGGGAAGTACCTCTGTCAGGTTTATCCTTACAAGGGGTGATGCCAAGCCAAGGCCCCTGGCAAGATGTGTGGCATCCATGGACCGTGAGAGGTGCTGGATGCAAGCTTGAGGGGGTCACAGGGACACACTACAAAAAGGGCAGTCCCCATTAGACTGTGCACAGAGTTTTCTCTGATCACACTCTGTGAGTGGAGCCCAGAACATCCCACTGCATCATGCTCCATCTCCTGTTCTGAGTTGACCCATTCTTACCTTCCAGTGATTCACAACATCTTCAAAAGCCCTGACCCCAAAATTCCACTACTGGAAGTTCTGTCCAGTAATCTGGGTTTTAGGAGAATTTTCCCAACTTGCACAAATACATCCCAATATTAGTCCTTATGTAGAGTGTACATGCATGGATTTTTTTTTCCTGTCCAGCACCTCTGTTTCCTTTGGGGTATGTCCTTTCCATTCCATGCGGTCCATGTGGTTAGTCATGGGGGCCCTTGCAGGCCAGTGGGACCAGTCCTTCCCTGGCATGATGTGCAGATTTTAGGAGAAGAACGAGCCTTTCTTGGCTGAGATTGCTAAGAGGGAAGCTTGTGAATCCAGGGCCCTCACAGACTTTCCTTACATGTGGAAAGACTCTGTAGAAGGAAGGGAGTAAAGCTAAGAGAGGAAGTGAAAGAGAAAATCCTGGTGGTCATGTCTGAGCTCCTGGATCCAGCCACATTTGAAGCTTCAAGAGCCACTTCTGTCTTTACTGTGTACGCTACTATGAGTTTGGGTTTCTGTTACTTGCAACCAAGAGTCTTGCTTACCTCTCCACATGTATCATTGACTTGAGGAAATTAGGGATGGGGCAAATAATTTTTTATATTGCAAAGAAGGGGAATTAAGTGTGAGCAGCCACCTTCCGGATTTGGCCTAGTAGACAAGCTGCAGCCTGCCCTTGAGTTCCCCCCGCCCATCGAGTGGTGCCAAGATGGCGCCCACATCCTGCTTCCGGCTTCTGATGTATGTAACCACCCGCTGTATTCACCAATCATGCTTGTGTGCGTGGCGTTAGCCCATTGGATACACGCAAGGTTTATAAGAAAGTTCCCGGGCAAAGCTCGGAGAGACAGCCCACAAGGAGCCGTACCTGACGGCCGCATCGAGGTTGTTCTCCCCCGAGGTGTCTCGCCCCGGGTGGAACCTGTAAAGATGATGATTGCCTAGTCCCATTAAAAGTTTATCTGCTTTACCACCGCGAGTCCTGAGTGATCACAAGTGCTCCGGGTAAGACGTTGTCCGCACCCTCTCTCCCCTTATCTCTCTGGTCCCCATCGCCGGCCGACCGAGGACTCGAGGCGGGGCGGAGAAGCGCCGGACAATTAAGAACTCAGAAAAGACAAGCAGAAGCAATGCCAGGCAGGGATCCTTAGTTTTAGCTTCTGATACCATAAAAATTAGACCCTCTTCCCAAGTGTAAGTTGCTCTTCTACATCCTGCAGACCTTCCCCTGGAGTCTACAAGGACCTCTCACTCTTCTCTACTCCTCTGGTGCAGAAAATGTCCACTCACCTGCCTCATCAGCCTCTCTGCCACCCTGGGGTCACTGAGGTCTTCCTGGGTGGCCACACTCAGCCTTAGGAGGAGGAAGCCTTCATCCTCACCTGAAAATTGGATACAGCAAGAAGACGAAAATACAGCCAAACAGATTTAGGAATCAAGACATGTACTGTACTGCCTTGCCACTGCCTCTCTTCCCCCACCCACATCCACGTGTGCACACTCATGTGTGTCTTTGTTCACATGGGATCTATGTTAACTTGCTGCTACAGAAAAGAGGATTCTCTCCCAGATAACTGGGCCCACTATAGTATCGCCCCAACAAGAGTGAAGGAAATGATGGCTAAAGGTACCACCCCCATTTGGAGAAGTCAAAAGGATACTGTGAAGAAGGAGAAATGGAATTGGATATAGAATATTCTCACGGCCCGGAGGTCCTGCATGGGGCTGGTGGGAAAGGGTGGCTCTCTGAGGGGATGCCCTCACCCAATTTCTTCCAGCTCTAAGTTGGCGGGAGCTGAAAAGGTCTATGAACCCACAGCCTTCCTGGTTTAGCTGCTCTGTAAGAAATTTCCTTCTTTTGTTGAACCCTAATCTGCTTGCCTCTGCCTGACAACCTGTAGTCATTTCTTCCTATCAGAATATTATTAGAATTGACCCAGCCCTTCTAGGAATTTATCCTACAAATAATAACATACATGTGAGAAATGTGCTCTTTACTTCAGCACTGTTTATCCCTGTTTTATCATAACAAAATATTGGAGAAAACCTAAATGTCCATCCATAGGAGGTTGGTTAAATAAATTATGATGAAACAAAATGTAATGCTGATCAGCCATAAAAAATAATTTAAAAGAATAGCTTTATCTCAGAGATCTGTGTTTACTATATGATCCACTTGCATAAAAAGGACAAAAGAGAATATAAATATGTATATATGCTTCCATATGCATATTATATGTCCACAAGGATATATACAAGGGTATATATGCATATTATATATACAAGGATATATATGCATATTATATGTCCAGAAGGATATATACGAGCCCAGGTAAACCCAGGTACCTGGGTTGAGGAGAATTGGGTGGCTGGGGGACACAATTGGAAAAAAACATTTCATAGCATACCCTTTTGTACCTTTTGAGTTTTAAATTACATGACCATTATCCAATCAACAAATAATAAGGAAAAGGATTTTAAAATAAAAGCATAATAATAAGTTGAACTTTAAAAAAAAAAGCACAGCACAATGAAAAGAATTTAAGTTTTGGGATCAGACTTTCATTTGAATTCCACTGCTATCTTTCTAGGACACTTTAGTCACCATCTTTAAATCTGTTTACCTATCTGTTAGAAGGGGTTAGTAATACCACCTCATAAGGTAGTTTTGAAGGTTAAATTAGAAGAGATAACATCTGAAAAACTCATGACACACTGCCGGGCATCAGAGAGAACATTCAGCTAGTGCCTATGCTTACTGGTTGTGAAATATTTTTAGATCATCCCTGCCTGAAACACAAAGAAATTCAGTAAGGCTGGGGTGATTACTGTAACAATTATTTCATCTCCTCAGAAAGGAAGGGCAGGCTGAGGAAACCACAGGGATGAGGCACAAGCAAAGAGTGAAGGGAGGTAGAGGATGAGGTTTCCGGGCTCCGAGAGGTGGTAGAGCTGGGCTGCCCAAGCAGCCTCTGACAAGCAACATCTTCACTGACAAGTATCTATTGTCTCAGAGATATAACTTTAACCTCCTGAACCTCCACCCAATCTTTGTTTGTTTTTTTAAGTCATTATCTATGGTACCAACTCCAGAAAGTACATCCAGGGAAGCCCACTTTCATGGGGGCAGTCACTTGGACTGGACGCTCACATGCTGCCCTTTTGTTTGGCTGTGGTTGGACCATAGGCTTCTACGAGGACCCTGTCTTTTAAATAAAATTTGGGGCCTTGCCTAATGCACAGTGGTTAGTCAACGGTTAACTTCATAGGAGGTCAGATCTGGAAAGAACTTTAGTGTTCATCCAATGCAATCTCTTCCAACAACAGGTGGAGAAACTGAGGCCCAGAAAGAGAGAGAGGGATTTGTCCAGGGTTTCTTAATGTTGCTGAGAGCAGAGGCAGAATCCAGAGCATTTTTCCAGACTTCCAGCCCAGCATTCTTTCCATGTGCCACCCTAACTCTGCTGATTTCTGATTTTGGCAAGAACCACTAGAATATAATGAAGAGATGATGTCAGCGATGGCCTGGAATAGGCCCCCTGATCCTCTCTTCCTCCCTAGTCCTTAAGTACATAGACACCCTGGAGACACTAAACCCCAAATCCCCAAAGATCACACATGGGACAGCCACTTACCTGCAGTAATTCTTGTGGTCTGCCTTGTCCAAGCAGTGGTGTGCGAGGCCGTCGGAGGCTTCCCTCTGGCCGTGTTGGCTGCCATCAGGGTCTTTGCCGAGGCTGTGGTCTTGGCTAAGGTGATGCTTGTTCCTTGGCTGCTGTAGGCTGTCGTCAAATGGACAGAAGGCAGAGGGCCCTTGCTGATGGGGAAGGGTGCATTGGTTGTGCTGTCTGTGGTAAAAGTCTCTGAAGAGGTGGAGTTCTTGATAGTGGCTACTTCTGAGGGGCTGACTAAAGCTGAGGACCCGGCAGGAGAAGTGGCTTTGCCCATTGTTGACCCAGCCTCTGTGGAGATTGTAAGTGCTCCTGCAACCTTGACATGACTTGCTGCCTCAACAGAGAGGGCTGAGGTTTCTTCCAAGGGCTGGAGGTGAACTGTCCCCACACTGCCATTGGGGGTAGGGGCCTTGGCTGTCATTTCTCTTCCTGTGGTGCTACTGGTGGTGAGTGGGGTCTCAGCTGTGGTATCAGGTGAGGTTGACTCCATGGTGCTGGCTGTTACAAAGGTCTCAACAGAAGTTGTCATCTTGGTGATGTGTGATGTGGCTTCAGCAGAGTCTGGCAAAACTAGTGCCTCAGCGGTAGACAAGTCCTCCACTCCTTCTGTGGGGCTGTGAGCTGTGCCTGGGGTCCCAGATACGAAGGCGGTTGTTTCTATTTCCGTAATGCTGCAGTTGGTAAGCTCCACGTTGGTGATGCTGTAGGCAACCAAGGCTTTAGCTGGAGCAATGATCTCGGGTGTCTGGGCTTGTGAGGTGCCAATGGCTGGAACTGGGGTGTCAGGGGAGGTACTACCCTCCAAGGCCAGGGCCTCGGCTTCTATGGAGGTGTGAGCCAAGGTCAAGATGTCGATTGTGATCACCTGTGCCTCTTCAGAGCTGCTCTCAGTACACAGGGCATTGAAGATGGCTTCTGTGAGATTTCTGCCTGTAACAGTCTCAACCATGGACATTTCAGTTACTGCGGCGCTGCCACTTGAGGCTGACATCTCTGTAGGGGTGGAGATCACAACCATGAACTTGGAAGGTATTATTTTTGTGAGAACCTCTGCCTTTGTTTCAAGGGAAATGGACTTGGTTTTCCTGTTCTCTGCTTCTGAAATGGTGCTGGCCAGGGTTTGGGTCCTAGTAGAGGTCTCCGTGCTCAGCATTCAAGTTCCCAAAGGGGTATGGCCTGGGGCTGAAGTCTCAGTGAGGTCAGTGGTCTGGAAGACTCTCTCTGAGTGTGTCCTGACCCCTGGAGGCCTGGCAGGCATTTCTATGTGGCTCATGATCACCAAAGGGTCTGATCTGCTGGCACTGGGGCCTACATTGGGTAAGACCAACTCTGTAAGCCATGAGTCCCAGTGGGCTGACTCCACACCTGCTCTTGCATTTATGCCCTGGGCACCACTGGGAGGAAGGTAGGGAGGGGGAATTGTTTACCCCATTTTTTATCTATTTAAACAAGGAAGAAGGAAGCAGTATTGGGAAGGCCAGTCCTCTGGGGTGCCCATGGAACTGGGGTTGCCCTGGTGGATGTCCTTGGAAACCCAGATGACCCATTGGAGGTGAACTAGTTGATTATCAATTTGCAGCCCATCAGAGGGAATATGTGTGGCCAGGATTCAGTTTCAAGAATAGCAAAGAAGGTAGCAGAGCAGGCACCAGGACTCTCAGAACTTTCTGAATGAATCTTTGTCACTTTCCCAACAATACTTTTCTCATCCAACCAATGTTTCCCCATGGAAGTAAAAACTGTTATGTTAAAACATAAGAGAGAGGAGAGGAAGAAGATTGTGGCATAGAGAGGAGTGGAAGTCAGTTAGCCCCCCCAGAGCAACTAATAAACAACCAGGAATGACTAGGAAATGATCTGGAATAACTGCTGGGTAACAACCGTGATTGTCCACGCGTCATGCACCAACCTGGATTGGGAAGAATGCCTAAGATCACAGCGTGGAATCTGTAAGTAAAAACTGCAGACCTGAGCTGGGAACCTCTCCCCCATGGCAGCCCGAACTGCAAAGCCTCACTGTGGTAGAGAGAGAGCAGCACTCTTTGAACAAGCGAATATACCTCAGTCCAGCTCCAACTGGGGTTTTAATTGGTAAATGTGAACTGCTCAATACAAGCTACAAATTCCCAACAAGCAGACAGAGGCTTTTAGTGATGACTCACCTTGAAGAGCCAGGGGACTTCTCTGTCTTGGAAGGGGGAGCCCAGAAGACTGGGTGCTATCTCTGGCTGATGGGTGAAACTGTGGGCTGTGGACTGACCCTGAAAGGGGGCTTTCTGTCCCTTTTCCTCTCTCTCAACCTGAGCAGCTCAGTGGAGAAAACCTCAGCCAATTTCAGTTCGCAGCACTCAGACCCAGACAAGGGTGGAGATAGCAGAGTCAGAGAGACTATTCAAATGCAGATGATCTCTCCCTAGGGAGTGTATCTTCCCCAAGAGGAAGGAGGTGGTGCCAAGCTCTACTATCCACCTTCCATTCAGAATCAGACCCAGAGCCTGGGGGAAAGCAGCTATGGGTCACACCTCCTCACACCAGTTGGGAATGACAGGCTGACAGGTACCACCTGCTGGGCAGAAAAGCACAGTGACTTGAAGCCTCACAGGGTGTCAATCTTCTAAGACACACCCTCAAGGAAACCTGATACTATTTCTTCCTTCTGAGACCTGAGCCCATTCTGGTCTGAGAAAACCTGATTAGGATAACCAAGGAAATCAGATGCCTAGACAACAGAAAACTACAACCTACACTAAGAAAAATGAAGTTATGGCCCAGTGAAAGGAAAAAAACTTACACTTCAACTGAGATACAGGAATTGAAACAACTAATGCTAAATCAATTCAAAAAGTTAAGGGAAGGTATAGCAAAAGAGATGAAGTGTATGATGAAAACACTGGGCGAACATAAGGTAGAAATTGAAAGTTCAAAAAAACAACTGGCAGAATCTACGGAAATGAAAGGCACAACATGAGATGAAAGACACAATGGAGACACATAACAACAGATCTCAAGAAGAGGAAGAAAACACTCAGGAACTGGAGAACAAGATACCTGAAATCCCTCACACAAAAGAACAGATAGGGAAAAGAATGGAAAAATATGAGCAAAGTCTCAGGGAATTGAAAGACAACATGAAATGCTTGAATGTATGTGTCATAGGTGTCCCAGAAGGAGAAAAGAAGGGAAAAGGGGCAGAAGCAATAACAGAGGAAATAATCAATGAAAATTTCCCATTTCTTATGAAAGACATAAAATTACAGATTCAAGAAGCATGGCATACCCCAAACAGAATAGATCTGAATAGGCCTATGCCAAGACACTTAATAATCAAATTATCAAACTTCAAAGACAGAGAGAATCCTGAAAGCAGCAAGAGAAAAGCAATCCATCACATACAAAGGAAGCTTGATAAGACTATGTGCAGATTTCTCAGCAGAAACCATGGAGGCAAGAAGGAAGTGGGGTAATATATTTAAGACACTGAAAGAGAAAACTACCAACCAAGAATCCTATATCTGGCAAAACTGTCCTTCAAATATGAGGGACAGCTTAAAATATTCTTGGACAAACAGACAATGAGAGAGTTTGTGAACAAGATACCTGTTCTACAGGAAACACTAAAGAAAGCACTGCAGACAGAAAGGAAAAGACAGGAGTGAGAGGTTTGGAACACAATTTTGGGTGATGGTAGCACAGCAATGTAAGTACACTGAACAAAGATGACTGTGAGTATAGTTGAAAGAGGAAGGTTAGGAGCATGTGGGACACCAGAAGGAAAGGGGAAAGATAAAGACTGGGACAGTATACCTCAGTGAAACCTAGAGTGCTCAACAATTGTGATAAAATGTACAAATATATTTTTTTCATGAGGGAGAGCAAATGAATGTCAACCTTGCAAAGTGTTAAAAATAGGGAGGTATTGGGGGAAAATACAATCAATGCAAACTAGAGACTATAATTAACAGAAATATTGTATTATGCTTCCTTTGATGTAACAGAGGCACTATACCAAAGCTAAATGCATATAGGAGGGGGACATGAGGGAGGGGTATGGCACTGGTAATGTTGTCTGACTCTCTATTCTACTTTAGTTTAATGCTGTCTTTCCTTTTGTTGCTTCCCAACTGTCATGGGGTTTTTTCCTGTCTTTTTTTTGTCTCTCTACCTTCTTTGTGGAAGAAATGGAGATGTCCTTCTATAGATAGTGATGATGGTGGTGAGTACATAAATACATGACTATACAGGGAAATATCAATTGTTTAATTAGGAAGGAATGTATGGTGTGTGAACAAAACTTTCTTAAAAAAATGGGTTGATGAAGAAACCTTGAAGGCACTATATTGAGTGAAATAAGTCAGACACATAAGACAAGTATTGCAGGGTCTCACTGATAGGAACTAATTATAATATGTAAACTCATAGACATGAAATATGTTACCAGGATATAGAATGAGGCTAAAGAATGGGGAGCAGTTGCTTATTATGAGCAGAATGTTCAACTAGTTTGAACTTAAATGTTTAGAAATAGACAGAGATGATGGTAGCACATTGTGAGAATAACTAACAGTGCTGAATGGTGCATGAATGTGGTGGAAAGGGGAAGCTCAGAGTCATATATGTCACCAGAAGGAAAGTTGGAAGTTAAAAGAAGGGAATGTATAAAACAGTGAACCTTATGGTGAGTAATGTCCGTGATTAACTGTACAAATATTAGAAATCTCTTTCATGAACCAGAACAAATGTATGACACTATAACTAGATGTTAATAATAGAGGGGCATATAGGGAAAAAATATACCTATTACAAACTATATACTACAGTTAGTAGTATTTTAACATTCATTCATCAACAGTAACAAATGTACTATACCAATACTATGAGTCAACAATGGAGGGGGGATGGTTAGGGGTATGGGAGAATTTGAGTTTCCTTTTTTTGTCTTTATTTCTTTTCTGGAGTAATGAAAATGTTCTAAAAATTGAAGAAAAAATTTAATTGTAGTGATGGATGCACAGCTGTATGATGGTACCAGGGGCAATTGATTGTACACATTAGATCTTTGGATAATTGTACGGTACATGAACAATCTCAATTAAAAAAAAAAAATCCTGAAGAATTAAAAAAAAAAAAAAAAACCCACCATAAGAGAGACCCATGGTTTTATCTTTAGAGGTAACTAGGAGGTTTGGGGGAGAGGAACCTCCAGAGACAGTGTGGCTGGTGACTGCTTCAAAAGGGAGGGAAGCAGGCAGAGTCCTTGGGGCTCTAGCAAGGAAAAGAGGAGAGCTTCCCGTCCCTGCCCACGTGAGAACTATAGGGATGGAACCCCAGAACTGCAGAAACGATGTACCAGGCAATTGCCACATGTAATAGGGAGCCAGCTGAGGCAAAATGTAATGTTTTTAAGAGAGGAGCTGCTAGAACTTCTCTATTCACTTGACTGACCCTCTGAGGTTGTGTGAGTAGAGGGCCAGCAGGCAATCATTAGCCAGGGAACACTACAGCAGAATCCTTGATGGCCTGCGAAAGGGTACCTCTCCTAAGACAGCTTTTGTAGAGGGAGAGGGGAGTCTCTCTGTAAGTGGGCCAAGGAGCCTCTTGGGTAGGCTTGCCAGATTTAGCAAATAAAAATACAGAATGCCCAGTTAAAGCTGAATGTCAGGTAAATGTTGCTTACCTGAAATTCAACTTTAACTGGGCACCCGGTATTCTACCTGGTTACCCTACTCTTGGGAGGAAAAGGATCAAGATATGACCCCTCTTTTCTGGGGTTCTGATGGTTTGAAATGGTCTTTACTGAGATTCACTAATCAAAAAAGTAGCCCAAGGACCCAAAAGAGAAGTCACCAAGAGGCAGGGAAGCCTGGCCCCAAGACTTAGGCCCAGCTCCAGACCTGGGGCTTAGGGTAAGGGGCACAGTATGTTCCAAGTCAAGAAGCTCCTTGGGGTCCAGCCACCCAGGAAAGAGTTATGCACCAGGGGCATTGGTTTAGCATGTGAGGGTAAAATAGGGAAGCATGAATGACATCAGGAGCCCAATTATGCCAGCATCTGGCCAGCAAGGGTGTCACCTCTGCTGCCATCAACAAGCATCAAAAGTTTTGGGGCCAGTTTCTGTAGCAGCAGGAGCAAAGGCAGCTAAAAACTAGGGCCTGCTGATGTCCTAATTAGATTCACCAGCTCTTTCTCTGCTTCACTTTGGAAGCAGCAGGGACTCCTTTGGGAGTAACTGAACTCAAGGTCTTCAGACAACTAGTGGGAGCCTGGCACTTGGCATTGGGAAGATGTCTGTTGGGAAGGAGATTCTAGATTTCTTGTTAGCAAGACTTTCAGGTGCTTGAACAACTAAACTGGAAAAAATAAGAGAGATGTGACCACATTTGCATGCCAGCCAGGTGAAGCCACTTATGTATATACATATTTAATCCTTCACCAATATCCTCAGTCCCAGAGCCTAAGACATGGCAAAAAAAAATCACTGAATGACTGATAAACCAACCTTCACCATAGATGTGGAAACTGAGACTCAGAGAGGTTAACTGAGTTGTCCAAGGTCACACAGCTAATAGGAATGATAGCCAGGAGCTGACTGACCCCAAAGCCTGTGACCACATGGGCAGAATCTCTGGGGGTGGGACCCAGACATCAATATTTTGAAAATTCCTCAGGCGAATCCAATGTGAGGCCAAGGTGAGAGCCACTCGGGCACAGGGAAAACAGGCCTTGCTCTCCCTGCACAGGTGCGGGCCTCCTGGGCAACTACTGCCTCACACTGTCACTGGATAGCACAGGACAGGGCTAACACTGGTGGTGGCTGGTACAAGGAGTCCAGCCTGCAGGATGGTTTTGTTTGGATAGTATTTTTTAAATGTTAAAGCAAAGGCCTAAGACCTTCAACCATAGTTCCTGCCACCCTCTGTATTTTCTTGCATCTGATCACTTCACTTCCCTGCCTTGCTCCTGAAGTCACTTGAGTTTGTGGGCCTGGCAGAATGGGCTAGAACTGAGATTTGGAGCGGGTTGCACAGCCTGAGTTCAGCTGTTAGCACTCCCACTTCCTAACTGTGTAAACTTGAGCAATTTGCTTAAAGTCTCTGGGCTTCACTTTCCTCATCTGTAAAATGTGGCAACCAGCCCCACCTCTCAGGACTGGGAGGTTTAGGTGAGGTAGTTTATGTTAGCCCAGGCTCTGACTCACAGGAAATGCTCAATATTTTTTTTTCTTTAAAGTTTACATAGCACATTCCCTTGATTTCATTTGAGCCTCAAAACAGCCCTTTGGGATAGAGACATGTCATCCTATACCCATCAAAGAGATAGTGTTGAGTAGAGGAAAAGCAGAGGCTTTAGAGTCAGCCAGGCCTGAGTTTGTATTTGGCCCCATTACTTGCTACCCATGACTTCTGGAGAAAGATTTTTAGCCTACTTGATCCTCTTTTTCCCAAAGGGTAATAATACCTATTTCGCAGGGTTGTTGTGAGAATTAAACAAGTTAATGTATGTAGAAATCCCCTAGCCCAGAACCAGAGGGTCAGTCCCAATCAGAGATCCAGGACCCCAATGGTAGACAGGGATCCTCTTGGGGTTGCATGAGATACTTTAGTTACTGTGCAAAAGAGCTTTGATCAGGCAGGTTTCTGGAAAAATTGAGTGCAATTTAAGTTTTGGCAAGAAAGGATAGAAAGAGTATTCTGGATGGAGGCTTTAGCCCAGGCAAGAGAAGGATAAAACAGGCCCATACTGGGTAGACAAGACATTTATCGGGGTTAATATAGGAGAGGTCAGTCCTGGCTGTGTTCAGCAGGGAGCACAGCTGTTTGCTGGAGGGGATGCTGAACTGGAGGCTATGGAGCTCCGGGCCTCCTCTGCAGTCCTACCTGGATGAGAGATCTCTTTGCTCCCAGCAGTGAGTGAGCAGGCGGATGGGCCACAGACCAGTAAGTGAATGCACATGTTCCATTCTGAAATACAGAGGTCCTTGGCACGTAAGGATGGGCTATCTCCTGAGTAATGTAAGTGGTACCGAGCAGTTGTCTGTTCCCCTCCTATCCCCAAGGCTTGACAGTTGGTGAGTGGTAGACCCCAAACTTCATCTCTTTTCACAACACTCCCTGCCCTAAATCTGCCCCACTTCCCCATCCTTCAGTGGAAGGGGTCTGGCAAGCTGCCCTGCTGCCATGCATTCTGCTGCCCCTCAGCCGGCCTGGGACAAGGCAGTGTGTGGTGAGCAACCCAGCCTGGGGCCTTCCTCAGCCTTCAGGAACTACTTCAGGCTGGCTCTGGTCTGTCTCAAATGGAAGCCCTGGCCCCTCACATCCGGACGGCAGAGGACAGGGAAGGAGCACCTGTTACCTGCCCTGGTATCTGGCCATCTCAGCAGCACCTCCCCCGCCCGGGGCTCTGACCCAGGCTTTTCCCCCTGCCTCCTGCTTGGCTCCTGCCTTGATCCCTCTGCTGGATCCCCTCCCCTCAGTCTAGGCTGGGTTTGGCCTCACCTCATACAGCACATAGAGCCATCAAGCTGACCAAGGACTGGGAGCTCCCTACCTCCCTTCCCAGCCTGCTACAGGTATTTGAAGAGGGGCCCTGGGAAAACCCAAACTTATTGGTCTGTCTGGCCACTTCTACCCAGAACATCAGAACTGGACCCCAGGTCCTCTCTGTGTATCCCACTAAATGATGAAAAGAGCACTGGACCAGGAGTCAAAATGCAGGTCTATCTCCCACTAGCTCTGGAGTCTGGACTCTTTCAAATCCTAACTCTGCCTCCTACCAGCCAGGCAAGTCAGCCTCCATTTCCTTACCTGTGAAAAGAGGGTACCTGCCTTGCCACGATGGGGGAGAACAAAGGACAAGGTGAATGGGAAAACACTACGATACTAAACACCCCTCCCCCATCGTATCCTCTCAAGGATCCACCCTAAGGCGCACAGCATATTTCAATACTGTGAGAAAGTCAGGCTGTAACACACAGGCGTACTAAGTGGTCATGGGCACAGGCTTTCATTATCGTTCAGTACCGTCTAACTGCACGCAAGGATCTGGCTTTTATCTCGATTGCTAGTTCGCATTCAAATATGCTTTCTTTTCCCCCACATCAAAGACTGAGATACTTGTCTGAGCCTCCTTGGTCCCACACAGTAGAAGCTGAGCCTTTCTGCTTCAGCCCACACGGTCTTCCTTCCGGTGATCCTCTCAGAGTCTGACCACTGGCCTCTCCTGAGCCTTTTTCTTCTTTCTCCAGGAGCCCCGTGGTGGTGTCCCTGCTCCGAAGGCCCCTCAGCTTCCTAAGCCGATAGCCTCTGCATCTCCCGGCTTCTCACAAGCTCCACCCAAGCCTCTTACTTCCCAGGGTCTATGGATTCCCTGGGTCTCCTCCAACAGAGCAAAGCCCAGCCCTCTCTACAGCGCTCGACTTCCGGCTCTCCGCTGCGTGCCTCCTGTCAGACGTGAGTACTGGTGGAGCGGATAGTGTAGATTTCGGGCCCTGAGTATGCCTGCCTGCGGGGCTGATTGCTAGCCTTGTGAACTCGGGCAAGCCTGCCGTTTCCACAGCTGCACTTTCTCATCTCTAAAATGGAGCTGGTGGTACTTATTCCATGGGGTTTGTGAATATTAAATTAAATTAAACGTAAAATGTCCGGGAGGAGCCTGGTAAATTGTAGGTGCTGGCAGGAGGCAGTGTCATCCAGTGGTTAGGCATGTGTGGAACCAAATTCTGGCTCTCCACACCAGCGACTTAAACCCCGTAAGCCTCAGTCTCCTTGCCTTTAAAGGGGAGGGTGAGGACAGTGTCTCTCTCATAGGGTTATTGTGAAGATTAAACAGATGATGCCTGCAACCAGCTTGGCACAGTTCCTACTCGTGACAGATCATGCTAGTCACCCTGCCTCTCTCCAAACCTGCCCTTCTCAAGTAGTTTATGACAGTCAGACTTCACACATAAAAACTATATTCTATATTTTGAAGGAAATCTTTGTTAGGAAATAATCCTGGAGAGTTAGGATCTTAGTAAGCCACATTCTTCTGCTTGAGGAAGAATTGCCACCAGCCTGTACCTCTCTCTATCTCTCTCTCTCTCTCTCTCTCTCTCTCTCTCTCTCTCTCTCTACCACCCCACTTATACTTCCACATGCATATAGACAAACCCACAGGGACCCTACGATGATGTTCATTTGTGTGTACCTCACTGTCATACATGCTTGTATCAACACACTGCTATGTGCACACTCAACCAACAATAATATTTCACAGTTTTATAGGCTTACAGTTAATCGTAATTAACTCAAGAGGGCCTAGCCTCACCTTCAGATGGCTGCCCACCCGGAAACTCTCACCCAGACCCCTGCCAGGAAAGAAACCCTCAGGCCCTCCTCTGGCTTCCTTACCTGAAGAGCTCCTGGAGCCCCTTGCCTCCAAGTAGCAGAAGAAAAGGGGTAGAGCCAAGCCCCAGAGAGAGCCCATCCTGGCTGCCTGGCACAACTGCCTGCTGCCTCTCACTGCCACCTTTTCCTGCTTCCTCAACCCAAGGAGGAGGGGCGGGCCCCCGCCTGGGTGTGACCGGGCAGTTTCCAGCATGCAGCCAGGTGATCACAAATGCACAGGCCGAGTGCCGCCAGGCCGGGCATCCAGGGCTCTCAGCCACGCTGACACCCCCTGCCCCACCTTGCCCCATGACCTCTCCTCGCTGGAATTTGGTTTGGAGATATGGAATCATTTCCGTGGTGGTAATTACCCCCAGACCTGCAGCCTGAGAGGCCACAAAAGATGGTACTTCACCTCCCCCCACTACTCCCCAGGACAGAGGGCTGGGTTTCATCTGGACCCTGGACCTTATCAGCTCTCTGATCTGTGGCAAATCATAGAACATTTCTGATCCTACTTCCTGATTGGTAAAATGGGCATAATCCCTACCTTACTGGGCTTTACATTAGATAGTAAAACTCTCACACAGTGTCTGCTACATAGTTGGTGCTCATCAAAAATACATCCATCTTAGGTGCCCAATAAATGGGTGAGTGAGGGCTCTTATGTCCACCCCATCCTCAAGCAATAGAGAGAGGACCAGCCCCCCTGAGGCCTTGAAGAGATGGCTCCCAATGCAGGAGCAGGACATTGCTCTCTAACGTCCTCGCATCTTCAGCATCCGGGGATTCTGCATCCCAATCAGAGCCAGGCTGGAGGGTCTGGGATGCAGATGGGAGAGAACTAGCTGGGGGAAGGGAAAGGGTCATTAAGGTCATAGGCAGGGCCTGGACTGAAGTGAAGTAGAAGATGATGACTTAAAGAAGCTTAGGGGAGTTGGGCCATGGGGAAGGGGATGGAGCTGTCGAATATATTTCCAAAAGCCCTAGAGAAGAATCTTACCCCCTCAAGGGGCCAAGGTCATGAGTGACTGTACCTAGAGCCAGTGACCAGAGAAGGCACCTGGGAGATTTTAGGGCAAGAGCTTTGTGATGAAAGCAGCTCTGGTGTTGAGGAAAGCATGCTGGGCTGGCATTATAGAATCACAGAATCTCAGGAAGGTCCTGGTTCCATTCCAGCTTTGCTCTGAATAGTGTCCCAAGAGCTGTGTGGTGTTGGACAAGGCATTGCCCTCTCCAAGCCTCAGGTCCTGGCTCTGGCAGTCTGGGGTTCTGGGTTGGCCTCCCATGTGAGTGGCTCCCCAGGGGCAGAGGTGTGTGACACTGGCTTCTAGAACTTCATCCTGCATCGGGATAGAGGGCTGCACTGCCTGGAAGAAGGAGGGAGGCCTTGGTTGGGGAAGAGCTGCCAGGAGAGCTTGAGAAGGGAGTCTATGTCAGGCACACTTGAGGACTTGAGGTCGGTATCTTGGGCTCCAGTTTCACCCACACCATTAATCTGGAGAGTACTCTTGATAGGCTATGTCTCTTCCCATACTCCGATTCAACCTCAGTTCTTCAATTTCTAAAATGGAAGAATGGATTTCTCCTTTGGAGGTTTTGGGTGGGGAGAGAGACCAGGTCCACAGCAGTGACTCGAATTCTGTTCAACCCTGTGTAATGGTATGTGAGCCTTACCCCTAAAGAAGATGGAGCAGGAAACCAGCAAGAATGCAGCTCCAGCTGGGAGAGGAACTTCCTCATTCCGGGGGCAGGTGAGTCCCTAGACCAGGGCTTAATCTACAGACAGGTATTCAAGGTGCCTTTTTCACCCCCACTGGGGACTGCCTCTCTCCATTTCCTTTTTCTTTTTATCATTTAAATGATCAACAGTCACACTTCAGCCTTGGGGAGGTTGCAGATGAGGGGATGGGGAACCTGCTCAGAGGGAAGTCTGGCTGAATGCTTCACTGGGTTTGCTGAATTTTGTCTGGGCCATCTTCCTCCGAATATGGGGGGATTTCCAAGCCTGGGTAGATGACTTGGTCCTGGGGGCCATAACAACTTGATCCAGAAAGATCCAGAAACTTTTCAGCCAAGTTCAGCCTGCATGAGCAAAGGAGGCCAGTTTTATTAATTTAACAAATATATATTGAGCACGTGCTCTACACCAGACACTGTTCTAGCACTTGGACTACATCCCTGCCCTCATGGAACTTTCTTCCTAGTGAAGAGAGATGGCAAACAGCAAACAGCAAATAAGTGAATTATTTAGAGGTGAATGCTATGGGAAAAAGAAAAAGAGAAAGAGGTAAGAGGAATCAGGAGTGCTGGCCTGGGTGTGCAGTATTTAGATTGCAGTATTACACTCCAGGAAGAAAGTTTGCCGAGTGGATCCCTGGGGGAAGAGCCTTCCAGGGAGCAGCAACTGCCTGAGAAAGACCCAGGGACCTAAGGCAGGAGCAAGTGTGATCGGTTCAGAGGCCAGTGAGGCTGGAGGCCGGTGAGGGGGCAGAGTGGTGGGAGAGGTTGGCAAAGCCACGAGGGGTGAGGGTGGGGGGCAGATGGTAAGGGCCTTGTGGGCCTGGGAGGGGGGCGGCGCTGGACAGTTTGAGTAGAGGAGTGGTGAGGTCTGACAGGTTTTAGAAGGATCATCTGGGCTACTGTGTTGCAAATAGGGTAGAAACAGGAAGTGAGGAGGCTTTTGCCCTAGGCCAGGTGAGAGATGAGTGTGGCTGTGAGCACAGGGGTGGCAGAAGAGGGTCACATATTTTGAAAGTTGAACTGACATAATTTCCTACCAGATTGATGCAGATGGTGAGAGAGAGAGAGGAGTCAAGAATAACTACAAACTATTCAGCCTGAACACCTGGAAGGATGGAGTTGCCTTCAGTGACGTTTGGGTCAGGCTCTCCCAGTAGGGTATTTAGAGAACCCTTCCCCTTCCCTCCAATTAAACTAGGACATATTGTACAGAGGACTCTGACTCTGGACAAGGACAGTGAGTAAAGCCCAGAGTGCTGGCCTGCCAAGGGCCTGATAAAAGAGTTAACTATGTAAAATATCCTTGAAATACAAGGTTGTAGAGCTGCTAGGCCGCTGAGCTGTATCCTAGCTTTCCACTGGCCACAGCAAAGTTGTTTTGGGTTCAGAGTGCTGCGTATGCACAGATTCTGTGGACAAGACACTGCCAAGCAGGGTTACTGCAGGAGAGGTGGCAGAAGCATCTAGGATGGCAAGGCTCTGGGAACCATCCCCTCCCACCCCGACCCCCATTTCCTCAGGTTGTAGAATAGGAAACTCCAAGGAGCCTTTTTTTATTATTCATTCACTTATTTTATTGAGGTATAACCTACATACAGTAAACCATGCCAGTCTTAGTTTAGAGCTTAATGGATATTTTTTACATCTGTATGTCACTCAGATCAAGAGATAAAACATTTTCAGCACCTCAACAGACTCCCTTTAATTCCCTTTCAGTTAATATCCCCCCAAATTCTTACTTCTATCATCATAGATTAGTTCTTCTTATTTTTAAACTTCATATTAATGGAATTATTCATATATACTCTTGTGTCTGTATTTCTCTCAACATTATGTTTGCAAGACTCACCATGCATGTAATAGTATTTCAGTCTTTTTGTTGTTGTTGGGTAGTATTCCATTGTGTAAATATATCAAAATTTATTTATCCACTTTCCTGTTGATGAATATTTGGGTTGTTTCCAGTTTTTCACTATTCTGTATAAAGCATCTATGAACATTCTTATATATGTTTTAGGTGGATATATCCAGGAGTAGAATTGCTGGGTCATTGGGTATACATGTGTTTAGCTTTACTATATAGTATCAACCAGTTTTCCAGATCAGTTGTACCAGTTTACACTATACCAGGCCTGTGTGGGAGTTCCAGTTGCTCCACAACCTCATCAACACTTGGTTTTGTCAGTCCTTTTAATTTTAGACATTCTTGTGGATATGGGATTCTTATTTTAGTTTTAACTTGCATTTCAGAAAGCCCTCTGTTTTCCTAGGAGTTTTCTCGGGTGGTATGCTGCTGCCAGGAAAATTACTTTCATAGGGAAAGTGCTTGGGGGACATAGGGAGGGTAGACAGAAGACCAGGTAGAAATAAAACATTCACAAATAAGTGCACACACAAGTATACTTACCTAGAGAGGAACCGCTGCCAGAATTGGAATATCTTGGAAGATGCCTCTTCAGCTTAGAGAAGCCTAATTATGGGGATCCTGACTAGGGTCGAGGAGGGATATAGGAGAGACAAGAGAAGGAGATGGAGTTTTTAGGCATGTGGAAGGAGAACGAGCACTGAGCCAAGAGACAACAAAAAGCCCACAAATTAGCATCTGCCTTCTGTGAGAACTACAGGATGGGAAGGCCACATGCCACAGAGCCTCACCTGAAAGTTCCTCCTTGGAACATGAGCAGGGCTGGCCCTACCACAGACTGGCAAGGAAGGAAGATCTCAGGCTCTGGATGTATGAGGGGGACTCTCTCAAAAGAGACCAGGGTGTCTCTCCTCCAGGCTTCTCTGTCCCTGGGCAGGAAAAGAAACCTGCAGGTGGAAGAACTGAAGGAATGAAGCACACGTTCTTGAAAGCCAGCAGGGAGAACACGTGTTGTGCTACCCTAGTATGGGAGGGCAGCAGATCCTCTCTCCTCTCTCCTGCTTAGCATCACTCAAATCTGCCCTTGTTCTAGCCCTAACCTAAATCGACTTCCTCCACCCTCCCTCCAATCATCCTGCCCATCCCAGGAGGACTGTCTTCCAAGGAAGGGAAATTGTTAGGTGGCAGATTTCAACCGAAGGGAGGGAGGAACTTTCTACCACTTGGAGTTTGACTCAGAGACACAGGGGCTCTGAGTTACAAATGTTTTTGGCCTTGCTTTTTCTGCTATAGTGACCAGTTTCATAGGTGCAACCAGGCAGAGCCTTGCCATGTGCCATCTGCTCTCTGCCCCAGGGTTTCTCTGATGCCGAGGCCTGGGGTGCTTCTGGGAACATCTCAGCAATTCACACATGAGCAACAAGGAACTGTAGGCAAGTTAGCAACCTGTGGAGCAACCCATAAACCATGGGGAATGAGGGCTGATGGACAGATGCCTCCCCATTTCATCCCCAGAGAGATGGTTCTCAGACAGATTTCATAAGGCTTCTTAGAAGGTCCCACAGGCTCAACGAACCAGACAGACATAGCAAGGGCCAACTGGATAATGATAATGCATCTCTGTACTGGTTCTCACTTCTTCCCTGTTTCAGTTCCCCTTCCCCTCACCCATACTCCTTGGGATTATGATCTGAAATAAATTATTCAGGCTTCTGCTTTCAGAGTAATTGAGACAAAGGCAGACCCAGTAACCAATAACTGGGAACTGTACTGACAAGGCCTCCTATGCTACAATAATTTACTCAGAAACCAGTGTTCTAATTAGCAGAGGCCAAGAGCAAGGCGTGGATGGGGATAGTGGGTCATTTCACTCAGCTGGAACATAGGAGTGGGAGAAAGGGACTAGCAGGAGATAAGACCAGAAATGTGTATCAAGGGCCATGTTGCAAAGGACTTGGCTTGCAGTGCTCAGGATTCCAGCCTTTATTCTGTGGAGAAGTAGTGAGAGTTTTTGAGCAAGGAACTGGCAATACCTGAGCTCTATCTGGACAGAGACCAGTTAGAGGAGAGTTGGGGGCCAGAGCCAGTTAAGAGGCTGAACCTAGGACTCCAGCAGTGGAAATGTAAAGGGGATGGATGGGCACCGTACTGTGACGTAGAACAAGAAAGACTCAGCAACTTGAAGGGAAGGCCAGGGGCACGGAGATGTAAAAGGTGACTCTGAGGTTTGGAGTCCAGGAGGCTGGAGGATAGGGGAAGCAGTTCTGAGAAGGAAGGTGATGGGTTCATCAGACCTCAAAACCCCTAACATCACCTTCCCAGAGCTTTGAAATCCTGCACGTGTGGAAATCCCCAAGAGACCAGTTCTAGCCCTCCAAGGAAGGTCCTCTGCTTCTTCCTCTGCCTGGGAAGAGAGGGGGGTGGGCATGAGGTCTGGGCTACAGAGCTCAGACCGAGATATTCTGGGACTTACAGGAAGGAATATTGAAGAGAGAGGCACAAATTACTTAGCTAAAGGGTACTAGTATCTTATTTCAAGAAATTTTTCCTGTATTCACTGTAACCATCACAAAGCAAGGAACACCAGGAGCCAAAATCATATTTTGTAATTTGTATTGTTGATTCTATGTACATTTAAATGTGTTTACTATAATTGCGTATTTTAATTTTCCTCTGGTTAAACCAGTGTGGAAGCAGATAGGATGGCAGCCAAGAGATGAGCACTTCTGGGCCCAGGAACAAATGGTCCCCAACAAGCCAGAGTGGTGAGGGTGATTTCCGTTCCATGGGCCCTGCTGGTCCTGGGTGTGGGGAGGAGCTCCAGGGTGGTGTCACACTCTCTTCTTGATTCCCTTCACGGAGATGGAAAGGGGCATTCCTGGGAGGCTGGTTTGGAGGAGCTGCTGCGCCTAAAGTGAGCAGTGAGAGAAAGCCTGTTACCACTTCAGCCGGTACACATGTCCCTGAAGGATGGCTGCCTCGTGTTGTACACCCATCAAGAACCAGGCCCTTTCCATACTTTATCTCAACTAATTCTCAGAACAGCCCTACAAGTTAAGCTCTAGGACAGAGATGAGGAAATGGAGGCCCAGGAAAGCTAAGGGAGTTGCCTTAGACCACCCAGGTAGTTAGAGGTAGAGCCAGGATTTGAACCCAGGTCTCTCTGACTCCCAAGCCCATGCTCTTTCCATTGTACTCTGTTGCCTTTCTTTCTGCCCAAAGCCATAATATGCTAGGTTGGGGGCCACAGCCTCTCCTCCAGTGCCGGGCCAAGAACTCTGGACAGTTCACAACTGGAGCCAGGGCACAGAAGGAAAAGAAGGGAATGGAGGATGATTCAGGGCAGAGGCTGGCAAACTACAGTGCATAGGTCAAATCCAGCCTGCTGTCTGGTTTTGTATGGCTCACAAGCTAAGCATGTTTTTCACATTTTTAAATGGCTGGGGAAAAAAATGAAAAGGAGAAGAAAATCATACGAAATTCAAATTCCAGTGTCAATAGGCAGCAATTCTGACTCCTACATCAAAATGGTCATTGCAATAGAGCTCTGTCTCCCTTTTCTTTGTATACAGAATACATAATTGTTCTTGCTCCTGACTTTGGGAACTGGAAAGCCAGAGAGGCAGGAGCAGGCTGCTTCCCACCCCCGCTGGGAGAATCCCTAGGGCACTTACCATGCCCTGCATCCAGTCTACATTGCTTCTGGCAGGGCTCGGTGAGTTCTCCACCCTCAGCACCATCTGCAGCACCATCTTTGGAGCCTGAGAAGCTGATAGACACAGGATGAAAGCTCCTGTCCTTGTCCCTACTTCTCACCCTCCTTGCCACTGCCCAACACTCCAAGTATCTCTCTGAGGCCCCCATCTGCCCTCAAAAGTCCATGTGGGACAAACTAAAAGGCATCCACACCGAAAGAGAAACTAGGGCAGTTAGGTGGAATCCAACCACCCCATTCCTCCACCCTGATCCCCAACCACCAACAACTTAACCTCTCCCTGTGGAACATGGAAAATTGGCCCAGAGGGGAGCAGCAGGTGGCAAGAAGCATTGGGAAAACAAAGCTGGGAGGAGCATGTAGGCACTTTTGACATGAAATGGACAGAATGCAAGGATATCAGGATTGTCACAAGCTATGCAGTCCACATCCTGGTCTTGGCCTAAAGTACATGCTATGATCTTGCCTTTGTCAGTCACCATATCCAGCTCTGCCAGGGGTGGAAATGATCCTGCCCCTGAGCTACCAGGGTTGCAGAAAGCACTGTGGTCTGAGCAGCAGTCTGCTACCGCATGGCAGAATTCATCACAGTAGCAGCTTCCTCTTTTGCAGTGGTAATCTGTTCCAAGGCAGCAGAGGGGCTGGGGTTGGGAACAGCTTCCTGGAGAAAGAGGGAGATGAAAAAGAGACATTTTCAGCATTTGGTGGCAGGACCACAGTATATCCACATTCAAAAGGACATTAAAAAGAGTTGTATTCAGCATATGGCCTTGAGACAACAGAATATCCACATTCAGAAGAATGAAGTTTGATCCCTACCTCACACCATACACAAAAATTAACTTAAATATGAGCTAAATCTATAAAACTCTTAGAAGAAAACATAGGTGTAAATGATCATGACCTTGTGTTAAATAATTGTTTCTTGGATATGACATTAAAAGGACAAGTGACAAAACAAAATATAAGAAAATTGGACTCCATCAAAATTAAAAACATCTGTGCATCAAAGGATACCATCAAGAAAATGAAAAGACAACTTATGAGATAGGAGAAAATACTTGCAAATCATTTATCTGATAAGGGACTTGTATACAGACTATTTAAAGAACTCTTTTTTTAATCTTTTTTTTAATATTCAATTTATTGAGATATATTCACATACCACACAGTCATACAAAACAAATCGTACATTCGATTGTTCACAGTACCATTACATAGTTGTACATTCATCACCAAAATCAATCCCTGACACCCTCATTACCATACACACAAAAATAACCAGAATAATAATTCAAGTGAAAAAGAGCAACTAAAGTAAAAAAGAACACTGGGTGCCCTTGTCTGTTTGTTTGTTTGTTTCCTTCCCCCACCTTTCCACTCATCCATCCACAAACTAGACAAACAGGAGTGTGATCCCCATGGCCCCCCCCAATCCCACTGTCCCCCCTCATAAGCCACATTTTTATACAATTGTCTTCAAGATTCATGGGTTCTGCAATGCATATCTCTGAGACACCTGAAACTCAGAGCTAGAGCTCGGCAGATATGAATGTCAGTATTAGTGCATACAGCCACTGTTAAAAAAAAAAAAAAAAGCTGAAAAAGAGCCCAGACTTCAAGTAGTGATATGAATGAAGCAGGTCTGGTTAAGACCAGGGCAAGCCAGGCCAAAGGGTAAAGATTGAAACTGATTGTGTTTTAAAACTTCAACTTCCATATGAGACCAAGGGAAGAGATATCTATTTGGTACAGGATCTAAATTTTCTAAACGGTACAACTCTACAGTCGATTTGTTCAAACACCACAATTGCATGGAACTTTGAACAGGAAGTGAGATACGGTAGGTTAGTATAGGCTGGAGTGAAATAGTGACACATCCCAGAGTAATTTGGGCAGATAATAAAAAATATATTTACAGCCTCCCCCTCCCCAGCCCCGAAGATCTGGGGGAAGGTGCGGATGTGTTGGACATCCTCACCTGGACTGGTGCTGATGTTGTCACAAACATTGGGACTGGCGGTTTGATGTGCTGAGCCCTCGATCATGGGACTTGCCCTTATGAAGCTCATTACTGCAAAGGAGAGTCTAAACTTGCATATAATTGTGCCTAAGAGTCTCCCCCTGAGTGCCTCTTTGTTGCTCAGATGTGGCCCTCTCTCTCTCTAACTGAGCCATCTTGACAGGTGAACTCGCTGCCCTCCTCCCTACGTGGGACCCGACTCCCAGGGGTGTAAATCTCCCTGGCAATGCAGAATATGACTCCCAGGGATGAATGTGGACCTGGCATCGTGGGACTGAGAGTATCTTCTTGACCAAAAGGAGGATGCAAAATGAGACAAAATAGTTTCAGTGGCTAAGAGATTTCATATGGAGTTGAGAGGTCACTCTGGTGGATATTCTTATGCACTATGTAGATAACACGTCTTAGGTTTTAATGTATTGGAATAGCTAGAAGTAAATACCTGAAACTACCAAACTGCAACCCAGCAGTCTGGACTCCTGAAGACAATTATATAATAATGTAGATTACAAGGGGTGACAGTGTGATTGTGAAGACCTTGTAGATCACACCCCCTTTATCTAATGTATGGGTGAGTAGAAAAATAGGGATAAAAACTAAATGACAAATGGGGTGGGATGGGGGGATGATTTGGGTGTTCTTTTTTCACTTTTATTTTTTATTCTTGTTCTGGTTCTTTCTGATGTAAGGAAAATGTTCAGAGATAGATTGTGGTGATGAACGCATAACTATGTTATCATACTGTGGACAGCTGATTGTATACCATGGATGATTGTATGGTGTGTGAATGTATTTCAGTAAAACTGAATTTAATAAAAAATAAAAAAAAAGATTCATGGGTTCTGGGTTGTAGTTTGATAGTTTCAGGTATCTACCACCAGCTACCCCAATTCATTAGAACCTAAAAAGGGTTGTCTATATTGTGCATAAGAGTGCCCACCAGAGTGTCTCGGAGGCGGGGCAAGATGGCAGACTGGTGAGCTGTATGTTTTAGTTACTCCTCCAGGAAAGTAGGTAAAAAGCCAGGAACTGCGTGGACTGGACACCACAGAGCAATCTGTCTTTGGGCATACTTCATACAACACTCATGAAAACGTGGAACTGCTGAGATCAGCGAAATCTGTAAGTTTTTGCGGCCAGGGGACCCGCGCCCCTCCCTGCCAGGCTCAGTCCCGGGGGAGGAGGGGCTGTCAGCTCCAGGAAGGAGAAGGGAGAATTGCAGTGGCTGCTCTCATCGGAAACTCATTCTACTGATTCAAACTCCAAACATAGATAGACTGAGGACAGACACCAGAGACTCTGAGAGCAGCCAGCCCAGCAGAGAGGAGACGGGCATAGAAGGAAAACAACACGAGAAGCTCCAAAGTAAAAGCAGAGGATTTTTGGAGTTCTGGTGAACACAGAAAGGGGAAGGGCGGAGATCAGGCCTTGAGGCGCATATGCAAATCCCGAAGCAAGGCTGATCTCTCTGCCCAGGGCACCTTTCCTTAATGGCCCTGGTTGCTTTGTCTATTAGCATTTCAATAACCCATTAGATCTCTGAGGCGGGCCGTTTTTTTTTTTTTTTTTTTTTTTTTTTTTTTTTTTTTTTAAATCCTTTTTGCTTTTTCTAAAACAATTACTCTAAGAAGCTCAATACAGAAAGCTTCAAAGAATTGAAATTTGGGCACGTCAAGTCAAGAGCAGAAATAAGAGAGCTCTGAGACAAAAGGCAATAATCCAGTGGCTGAGAAAATTCACTAAACAACACAACTTCCCAAGAAAAGGGGGGTGTCCGCTCACAGCCACCATCCTGGTGGACAGGAAACACTCCTGCCCATCGCCAGCCCCATAGCCCAGAGCTGCCCCAGACAACCCAGTGTGACGGAAGTGCTTCAAATAACAGGCACACACCACAAAACTGGGCGTGGACATTAGCCTTCCCTGCAACCTCAGCTGAATGTCCCAGAGCTGGGAAGGGGGAGCAGTGTGAATTAACAGAGCCCCATTCAGCCATCATTTGAGCAGACTGGGAGCCTCCCAACACAGCCCAGCAGCCCAGAACTGCCCTGGGGGGACGGCACTCACCTGTGACATAGCACAGTCATCCCTCAACAGAGGACCCGGGGTGCACAGCCTGGAAGAGGGGCCCACTTGCAAGTCTCAGGAGCCATACGCCAATACCAAAGACTTGTGGGTCAGTGGCAGAGACAAACTGTGGCAGGACTGAACTGAAGGATTAGACTATTGCAGTAGCTTTAAAACTCTAGGATCATCAGGGAGATTTGATTGTTAGGGCCACCCCCCCTCCCCGACTGCCCAGAAACACGCCCCACATACAGGGCAGGCAACACCAACTACACACGCAAGCTTGGGACACCAATTGGGCCCCACAAGACTCACTCCCCCACTCACCAAAAAGGCTAAGCAGGGGAGATCTGGCTTGTGGAGAACAGGTGGCTCGTGGACGCCACCTGCTGGTTAGTTAGAGAAAGTGTACTCCACGAAGCTGTAGATCTGATAAACTAGAGATAAGGACTTCAACTGGTCTACAAACCCTAAAAGAACCCTATCAAGGACAGCAAATGCCACGAGGCCAAAAACAACAGAAAATTATAAAGCATATGAAAAAACCAGACGATATGGATAACCCAAGCCCAAGCACCCAAATCAAAAGACCAGAAGAGACACACCTAGAGCAGCTACTCAAAGAACTAAAGATGAACAATGAGACCCTAGTACGGGATATGAAGGAAATCAAGAAGACCCTAGAAGAGCATAAAGAAGACATTGCAAGACTAAATAAAAAAATGGATGATCTTATGGAAATTAAAGAAACTGTTGACCAAATTAAAAAGATTCTGGACACTCATAGTACAAGACTAGAGGAAGTTGAACAACGAATCAGTGACCTGGAAGATGACAGAATGGAAAATGAAAGCATAAAAGAAAGAATGGGGAAAAAAATTGAAAAACTCGAAATGGACCTCAGGGATATGATAGATAATATGAAGCGTCCGAATATAAGACTCATTGGTGTCCCAGAAGGGGAAGAAAAGGGTAAAGGTCTAGGAAGAGTATTCAAAGAAATTGTTGGGGAAAACTTCCCAAATCTTCTAAACAACATAAATACACAAATCATAAATGCTCAGCGAACTCCAAATAGAATAAATCCAAAAAAACCCACTCCGAGACATATACTGATCACACTGTCAAACATAGAAGAGAAGGAGCAAGTTCTGAAAGCAGCAAGAGAAAAGCAATTCACCACATACAAAGGAAACAGCATAAGACTAAGTAGTGACTACTCAGCAGCCACCATGGAGGCGAGAAGGCAATGGCACGATATATTTAAAATTCTGAGAGAGAGGAATTTCCAGCCAAGAATACTTTATCCAGCAAAGCTCTCCTTCAAATTTGAGGGAGACAAAGGGACACAAAGAAATTGAAAGTGAAAGGATGGAAAAAAATATTTCATGCAAGCTACAGCCAAAAGAAAGCAGGTGTAGCAATATTAATCTCAGATAAAATAGACTTCAAATGCAGGGATGTTTTGAGAGACAAAGAAGGCCACTACATACTAATAAAAGGGGCAATTCAGCAAGAAGAAATAACAATCGTAAATGTCTATGCACCCAATCAAGGTGCCACAAAATACATGAGAGAAACATTGGCAAAACTAAAGGAAGCAATTGATGTTTCCACAATAATTGTGGGAGACTTCAACACATCACTCTCTCCTATAGATAGATCAACCAGACAGAAGACCAATAAGGAAATTGAAAACCTAAACAATCTGATAAATGAATTAGATTTAACAGACATCTACAGGACATTACATCCCAAATCACCAGGATACACATACTTTTCTAGTGCTCACGGAACTTTCTCCAGAATAGATCATATGCTGGGACATAAAACAAGCCTCAATAAATTTAAAAAGATTGAAATTATTCAAAGCACATTCTCTGACCACAATGGAATACAATTAGAAGTCAATAACCATCAGAGACTTAGAAAATTCACAAATACCTGGAGGTTAAACAACACACTCCTAAACAATCAGTGGGTTAAAGAAGAAATAGCAAGAGAAATTGCTAAATATATAGAGACGAATGAAAATGAGAACACAACATACCAAAACCTATGGGATGCAGCAAAAGCAGTGCTAAGGGGGAAATTTATAGCACTAAACGCATATATTAAAAAGGAAGAAAGAGCCAAAATCAAAGAACTAATGGATCAACTGAAGAAGCTAGAAAATGAACAGCAAACCAATCCTAAACCAAGTAGAAGAAAAGAAATAACAAGGATTAAAGCAGAAATAAATGACATAGAGAACAAAAAAACAATAGAAAGGATAAATATCACCAAAAGTTGGTTCTTTGAGAAGATCAACAAGATTGACAAGCCCCTAGCTAGACTGACAAAATCAAAAAGAGAGAAGACCCATATAAACAAAATAATGAATGAAAAAGGTGACATAACTGCAGATCCGGAAGAAATTAAAAAAATTATAAGAGGATATTATGAACAACTGTATGGCAACAAACTGGATAATGTAGAAGAAATGGACAATTTCCTGGAAACATATGAACAACCTAGACTGACCAGAGAAGAAATAGAAGACCTCAACCAACCCATCACAAGCAAAGAGATCCAATCAGTCATCAAAAATCTTCCCACAAATAAATGCCCAGGGCCAGATGGCTTCACAGGGGAATTCTACCAAACTTTCCAGAAAGAACTGACACCAATCTTACTCAAACTCTTTCAAAACATTGAAAAAAATGGAACACTACCTAACTCATTTTATGAAGCTAACATCAATCTAATACCAAAACCAGGCAAAGATGCTACAAAAAAGGAAAACTACCGGCCAATCTCCCTAATGAATATAGATGCAAAAATCCTCAACAAAATACTTGCAAATCGAATCCAAAGACACATTAAAAAAATCATACACCATGACCAAGTGGGGTTCATTCCAGGCATGCAAGGATGGTTCAACATAAGAAAAACAATCAATGTATTACAACACATTAAAAACTCGAAAGGGAAAAATCAATTGATCATCTCAATAGATGCTGAAAAAGCATTTGACAAAATCCAACATCCCTTTTTGATAAAAACACTTCAAAAGGTAGGAATTGAAGGAAACTTCCTCAACATGATAAAGAGCATATATGAAAAACCCACAGCCAGCATAGTACTCAATGGTGAGAGACTGAAAGCCTTCCCTCTAAGATCAGGAACAAGACAAGGATGCCCGCTGTCACCACTGTTATTCAACATTGTGCTGGAAGTGCTAGCCAGGGCAATCCGGCAAGACAAAGAAATAAAAGGCATCCAAATTGGAAAAGAAGAAGTAAAACTGTCATTGTTTGCAGATGATATGATCTTATATCTAGAAAACCCTGAGAAATCAACGATACACCTACTAGAGCTAATAAACAAATTTAGCAAAGTAGCGGGATACAAGATTAATGCACATAAGTCAGTAATGTTTCTATATGCTAGAAATGAACAAACTGAAGAGACACTCAAGAAAAAGATACCATTTTCAATAGCAACTAAAAAAATCAAGTACCTAGGAATCAACTTAACCAAAGATGTAAAAGACCTATACAAAGAAAACTACATAACTCTACTAAAAGAAATAGAAGGGGACCTTAAAAGATGGAAAAATATTCCATGTTCATGGATAGGAAGGCTAAATGTCATTAAGATGTCAATTCTACCCAAACTCATCTACAGATTCAATGCAATCCCAATCAAAATTCCAACAACCTACTTTGCAGACTTGGAAAAACTAGTTATCAAATTTATTTGGAAAGGGAAGATGCCTCGAATTGCTAAAGACACTCTAAAAAAGAAAAACGAAGTGGGAGGACTTACACTCCCTGACTTTGAAGCTTATTATAAAGCCACAGTTGCCAAGACAGCATGGTACTGGCACAAAGATAGACATATAGATCAATGGAATCGAATTGAGAATTCAGAGATAGACCCTCAGATCTATGGCCGACTGATCTTTGATAAGGCCCCCAAAGTCACCGAACTGAGCCATAATGGTCTTTTCAACAAATGGGGCTGGGAGAGTTGGATATCCATATCCAAAAGAATGAAAGAGGACCCCTACCTCACCCCCTACACAAAAATTAACTCAAAATGGACCAAAGATCTCAATATAAAAGAAAGTACCATAAAACTCCTAGAAGATAATGTAGGAAAACATCTTCAAGACCTTGTATTAGGAGGCCACTTCCTAGACTTTACACCCAAAGCACAAGCAACAAAAGAGAAAATAGATAAATGGGAACTCCTCAAGCTTAGAAGTTTCTGCACCTCAAAGGAATTTCTCAAAAAGGTAAAGAGGCAGCCAACTCAATGGGAAAAAATTTTTGGAAACCATGTATCTGACAAAAGACTGATATCTTGCATATACAAAGAAATCCTACAACTCAATGACAATAGTACAGACAGCCCAATTATAAAATGGGCAAAAGATATGAAAAGACAGTTCTCTGAAGAGGAAATACAAATGACCAAGAAACACATGAAAAAATGTTCAGCTTCACTAGCTATTAGAGAGATGCAAATTAAGACCACAATGAGATACCATCTAACACCGGTTAGAATGGCTGCCATTAAACAAACAGGAAACTACAAATGCTGGAGGGGATGTGGAGAAATTGGAACTCTTATTCATTGTTGGTGGGACTGTATAATGGTTCAGCCACTCTGGAAGTCAGTCTGGCAGTTCCTTAGAAAACTAGATATAGAGCTACCATTCGATCCAGCGATTGCACTCCTCGGTATATACCCGGAAGATCGGAAAGCAGTGACACGAACAGATATCTGCACGCCAATGTTCATAGCAGCATTATTCACAATTGCCAAGAGATGGAAACAACCCAAATGTCCTTCAACAGATGAGTGGATAAATAAAATGTGGTATATACACACGATGGAATACTACGCGGCAGTAAGAAGGAACGATCTGGTGAAACATATGACAACATGGATGAACCTTGAAGACATAATGCTGAGCGAAATAAGCCAGGCACAAAAAGAGAAATATTATATGCTACCACTAATGTGAACTTTGAAAAATGTAAAACAAATGGTTTATAATGTAGAATGTAGGGGAACTAGCAGTAGAGAGCAATTAAGGAAGGGGGAACAATAATCCAGGAAGAACAGATAAGCTATTTAACGTTCTGGGGATGCCCAGAAATGACTATGGTCTGTTAATTTCTGATGGTTGTAGTAGGAACAAGTTCACTGAAATGTTGCTATATTATGTAACTTTCTTGGGGTAAAGTAGGAACATGTTGGAAGTTAAGCAGTTATCTTAGGTTAGTTGTCTTTTTCTTACTCCCTTGCTATGGTCTCTTTGAAATGCTCTTTTATTGTATGTTTGTTTTCTTTTTAACTTTTTTTTTTCATACAGGTGATTTAAAAAAGAAGGGAAAGTTAAAAAAAAAAAAAAAAAAAAAAAAAAAAAAGAAAAAAGACAAACAAGGGGAAAAAAAAAAAAAAAAGATGTAGTGCCCCCTTGAGGAGCCTGTGGAGAATGCAGGGGTATTCGCCTACCCCACCTCCATGGTTGCTAACATGACCACAGACATAGGGGACTGGTGGTTTGATGGGTTGAGCCCTCTACCATAAGTTTTACCCTTGGGAAGACGGTTGCTGCAAAGGAGAGGCTAGGCCTCCCTGTATTTGTGCCTAAGAGTCTCCTCCTGAATGCCTCTTTGTTGCTCAGATGTGGCCCTCTCTCTCTGGCTAAGCCAACTTGAAAGGTGAAATCACTGCCCTCCCCCCTACGTGGGATCAGACACCCAGGGAAGTGAATCTCCCTGGCAACGTGGAATATGACTCCCAGGGAGGAATGTAGACCTGGCACCGTGGGACGGAGAACATCTTCTTGACCAAAAGGGGGATGTGAAAGGAAATGAAATAAGCTTCAGTGGCAGAGAGATTCCAAAAGGAGCCGAGAGGTCACTCTGGTGGGCACTCTTATGCACACTTTAGACAACCCTTTTTAGGTTCTAAAGAATTGGGGTAGCTGGTGGTGGATACCTGAAACTATCAAACTACAACCCAGAACCCATGAATCTCGAAGACAGTTGTATAAAAATGTAGCTTATGAGGGGTGACAATGGGATTGGGAAAGCCATAAGGACCAAACACCACTTTGTCTAGTTTATGGATGGATGTGTAGAAAAGTAGGGGAAGGAAACAAACAGACAAAGGTACCCAGTGTTCTTTTTTACTTCAATTGCTCTTTTTCACTCTAATTATTATTCTTGTTATTTTTGTGTGTGTGCTAATGAAGGTGTCAGGGATTGATTTAGGTGATGAATGTACAACTATGTAATGGTACTGTAACAATCGAAAGTACAATTTGTTTTGTATGACTGCGTGGTATGTGAATATATCTCAATAAAATGATGATTTAAAAAAAAAAAAACAAAAAAAAAAAACAAAAAAAAACAAAGAGTGCCCACCAGAGTGACCTCTCGGCTCCTTTTGGAATCTCTCTGCCACTGAAGCTTATTTCATTTCCTTTCACATCCCCCATCCCCCTTTTGGTCGAGAAGATGTTTTCCATCCCACGATGCCAGGTCTACATTCCTCCCTGGGAGTCATATTCCACGTTGCCAGGAAGATTCACTCCCCTGGGTGTCTGATCCCACATAGGGGGGAGGGCAGTGATTTCACCTTTCAAGTTGGCTTAGCTAGAGAGAGAGGGCCACATCTGAGCAACAAAGAGGCATTCGGGAGGAGGCTCTTAGGCACAATTATAGGGAGGCCTAGCCTTTCCTTTGCAGCAACAGTCTTCCCAAGGGCAAATCCCATGGTAGAGGGCTCAATCCATCAAACCACCAGTCCTCTATGTCTGTGGGCATGTTAGTAACCATCGAGGTAGGGCAGGCCAATACCACTGCATTCTCCACCAGCTCCTCAAGGGGGCTCTGCATATTTTTTTCCTTGTTTTTTTTTTAAACTTTTTTTTTCTAAATCAACTGTATGAAAAATAAAAAAATTAAAAAAAAATTTAAGAAAACATACAATAAAAGAACATTTCAAAGAGACCATAACAAGGGAGTAAAAAAAAGACAACTAACCTAAGATAACTACTTTACTTCCAACATGTTCCTACTCTACCCCAAGAAAGTAACCTAATATAGCAACATTTCTGTGAACTTGTTCCTACTATACCCATCAGAAATTAGCAGACCATAGTCTTTGCTGGGCATTCCCAGAACATTAAATTTACCCATGATAGCTTATCTGTTCTTCTTGGATTATTGTTCCCCCTTCCTTAATTGCTATCTATCGCTAGTTCCCCTACATTCTACATTATAAACCATTTGTTTTACATTTTTCAAAGTTCACATTAGTGGTAGCATATAATATTTGTCTTTTTGTGCCTGGCTTATTTCGCTCAGCATTATGTCTTCAAGGTTCATCCATGTTGTCATATGTTTCACGAGATAGTTCCTTCTTACTGCCGTGTAGTATTCCATCGTCTGTATATACCACATTTTATTTATCCACTCATCTGTTGAAGGACATTTGGGTTGTTTCTATCTCTTGGCAATTGTGAATAATGCTGCTATGAACATTGGCATGCAGATATCTGTTCGTGTCACTGCTTTCCGATCTTCTGGGTATATACCGAGAAGTGCAATCGCTGAATCAAAGGGTATCTCTATATCTAGTTTTCTAAGGAACTGACAGACTGACTTCCAGAGTGGCTGAACCATTATACAGCCCACCAACAATGAATAAGAGTTCCAATTTCTCCACATCCCCTCCAGCATTTGTAGTTTCCTGTTTAATGGCAGCCATTCTAATCTGTGTGAGATGGTATCTCATTGTGGTCTTAATTTGCATCTCTCTAATAGCTAGTGAAGCTGAACATTTTTTCATGTGTTTCTTGGCCATTTGTATTTCCTCTTCAGAGAACTGTCTTTTCATATCTTTTGCCCATTTTATAATTGGGCTGTCTGTACTATCATCATTGAGTTGTAGGATTTCTTTATATATGCAAGATATCAGTCTCAAGATATCAGTCTTTTGTCAGATACATGGTTTCTGAAAATTTTTTCCCATTAAGTTGGCTGCCTCTTTACCTTTTTGACAAATTCCTTTGAGGTACAGAAACTTCTAAGCTTGAGGAGTTCCCATGTATCTATTTTTTCTTTTGTTGCTTGTGTTTTGGGTGTAAAGTCTAGGAAGTGTCCGCCTAATACCAGGTCTTGAAGATGTTTTCCTACATTATCTTCTAGGAGTTTTATGGTACTTTCTTTTATATTGAGATCTTTCGTCCATTTTGAGTTAATTTTTGTGTAGGGTGTGAGGTAGGGGTCCTCTTTCATTCTTTTGGATATGGATATCCAACTCTCCCAGCCCCATTTGTTGAAAAGACCATTATGACCCAGTTCAGTGACTTTGGGGGCTTTAAAGAACTCTTATAACTCAACAATAAAAAGACAAATAACCCAATTTAAAAACAGGCAAAGGATTTGAATAGATATTTCTCCAAAGAAGATAAACAGATTGCCAATAAGCACATGAAAAAATATTCAACATCATTAGTCTTTAGGGAAATGCAAATCAAAACCACAATGAATAACACTTTATACCCGCTAGGTTGGCTAAAATGAATAAAGATACACAATAATAAGTATTGGTGAGGATGTGTAGAAATTGAAACCTCATACATTGCTGACTGGGTTGTAAAATAGTTCAGTCACTTTGGAAAACATTTCATCAGTTTCTCAAAATGTTAAATCTATAGTTATTATAAGACCCAAAAATGCCACTGCTAGTTATAAATCATACAGAATTTAAAATAGCTCTACACAAAAACCTGCACATGAATGTTCATGGCAGCATTGTTTATAACAGCCCCAAAGTGGAAATAACCAAATGTCCATTAACTGATGAATGGTTAAACAAATAAGGTATATCCATACAGTGGGATATTAGTTGGCTATAAAAAGGAATGGGCATTGTAAATGTAATTAACAGCACTGAATTATATATTTGGATGTGGTTAAAAGGGGAAATTTTAGGTTATATATATGTTACTGGAGTAAAACTCAAAAAAAAAAAAAAAACAACCCATAGGACTGTACAACACAGTGCACCCTAATGTAAAAGGTAGACTAGAGTCAATAGTAAAATTATAAAAATGTTCTTTCCTGAATTACAACAAATGTACCATACTAATGCAAGGTGTTAATAGTAGGGTGGTATATGGGTAATCTGCATTTTATGCACAATTTTTCTGTAAATTTACAACTTCTCTAATAAGAAAAATAAAAATTAAAAAAAAAGGGAATGGAATATGATACTTGCTGCAACAGGGATAAACCTTGAAAAAAATGCTAAGCAAAAGAAGCCAGTCACAAAAAACCACAGAATAGACAAATCCATAGAAACAGAAAGTAGATTAGGGGTTGCCAGAGACTGAGGGTAGGGGAAATGGGGAGCGACTGCTGATGGGCATGAGGTTCCTTCTGGGGTGATGAAACGTTCTAAAATTAGATAGTGATGATGGTTGTAGAACTTTGTGAATCTACAAAAAACCATCGAATTGTATCCTTAAAAAGGGTGAATTTTATGGCATGTGGATTATATCACAATAAAGCTGTTATTATAAAAGAGAGACAGAGTGAGACAGATGGGAGAGAGAGACTGACAGAAAAGGGAGGCCAGAAAGGAGGGAGACAAGGGAGTGACTGTAAGGAGGAGAGAGAGGTGAGAGAGAAACTGACGTTCAAGAGAACAGAGTGTGGTAAGAGGGACAGAGAAAACCCCACAAAGGTAGAGGAAGATCTCCACGGTCCCCATTCACAAAACATCTTTGCCAGCCCCACCTCTCACCATTTCCCAACGTACTCAACTGAATTATTATCTGATCATTGCCTGTCCACTACAAGACCAGGGGATTCATCTTCTTTTACAGATGAGGAAAGCAAGGCACTGGGCAGGTAGGGGCCACGGCCCAGGATACCTGGTGAGTCAGCCTGTGGCCCAGGTGGGAAGGGGCCCAGGTATCCTCCCCCCTTGGACTCTCAATGCCGTTCACCCTCTATGCTTACCTTGACCTTCCCAGTTGCCTCCGGTTAGGTTAGCACCTGCCTCAGGCTCTGTTTAGAGACAAACTTGAAGGCCCTCCAAAGTTGACAACATCAACAAGAAGCAGGCCTTTGGGAGGATGTGGAGTTGGGTGTGGCCGGCCCAACCTGTTGTGTAAACAGGGGTGCAGGTGTCTGATGAAGGGGGTAGTGGCCTGGGAGGCCAGACCTCTCAAGGTTAGGAGGGGGTGGGCTGTGGAAGTAGCCTCTGAATTTGGCCTGGCTGTTGTACCACATTCACTTCTGCATATGGTCAATTTCCCTTTTCACGTTGTCCCTCTTTCAAAGCCCCTGATCCAGCTTTGGGTCATTACCAGGGATCAATCAGAGAGGCTGCAGCTGGAAAAGAGCCCCAGGCATCATCCAAACTAGGGTTCTAGGCCACTGGTGAGTCAGAGATCAATTCAGTGTCATGACCAGCATTGATTTTAATAGTTGGAATGGACAAGAAAATATTCCCATACATTGCATGTGGTAGGAGTAAGGCTTTGTCTTTATCTTTGAAATTTTTGTTGGTTTTTATATACATGTATGTATGTACTGACTCACAGTGTAAAAGGTATTTACAAATATGGATTGTGGCCAGAAAAGTCTGAACGCCACTGATCTAAAGCAACCCCTTCATTTTAGAGATTGGGCAGCTGACACCCAGAAGGGAAAAGTGATTTGCCCAAGGTGATACTTGAGTTAGTGACAGAGCTGGAAGTAGAACCAACAGTCCTGACTTCTTCACTGCTTTCCCCACCATTTCATGTTCAGGCTTCTCACTCAAAACCCTCTTGTTGCACATGCCACGGATCTCCCTGCCATTCTCTGAACACTCGGAATTCTCTCACCCCAGAGAGAAAACTTTGCTTCAGTTTTCCTCTGCCTGGAAGACCCACCACTCCCATATCCACTAAAAGAAACCATCCTTATCCTTCAAGGCCACAATTAAATCCCACCCTCTCAGGATTGCTAAGACAATGATAAACAAAAAAAATGAATCAAATACTTATCCAGTCTTTCTATACAAACCAAACTGTTGATGGAGAAAAGATCTACTTTATAAAAGAATTCCAGCTAATAAATGCAGAAGGAATGCAGAAGGCAATCTTAATGAAAAAATTGATCTAAGCAACAATCATCAGTGGGACCTAAAACCATTAGAGAAAGGTTGATGGAGAACTTTTATAATGGACTTACAATGGATGAATCTGACTGATCAGAAGCAGTCAGAAAAGGTGGGACAACTAGACATTATGTGTCCCCTTTGGGATGCAGGAGGAAGTACACAGTTCACCTCTGGAGTATTCCTGCTAAAAGAAGCAAGCCGATTTCGATCTGGACCTTAACTACCAGGTTTTAGGAAATACAGGGAACAGAGGGATACATTAAAGGATTTGAACAGTCAAGTCCAGAATGCTACAGGATAAATAACCCTGTTTCTTAAACAAACAAACAGCATGAAAAAAGGGAGAGATTATCTGATAACAGACTTAAAAAGACTTAAGATATGTATCAATTAATTAATGTGTGGACTTGTTTGGATCTTGACTCAAATAGGCCAATTTGGACAATTGGGGAGATTTGCACACAGGTATTAAATGATAGTAAGTAATTACTGTTAATTATTTTAGCTCTGATAAAGTACTGTGATTATATTTTTTTAAATACAGGGTATAAGAGCTTGGGCAACATGCCAATAATTTTGAAACTGGCCAATATTTACATAGGGTTCATTTAACTATTCTATTTTTGTGTATGTTTGAAAATTTCCATTAAAAACTTTTAAAAAAGAAATCAGTCTATTTGGAGAGGCCTTTGTAGATCCTCTCAGTTGGGATTCATCTTTTCCTCTTACTCTTAAAACCTATTATTTTTAACTTCTAACACAGCATTCATCCTGCCTCCCTTATGGTTTCAGCTTTCTCTCTGTGGATGTGGTTAGTCTTGCTTGCCAACTCCCTGAAGGCAAGAAGTGTATCTCTGTATTTCTGGTGCCAAATAATTTTTATTTAATTTAAGGAAAAAGATCTGAATTGAATTTGGACCAGAAGAGAGTTACCTTTCTTAATAGTCCTATACTGTACCAGCAGAAAAACGACAGCACGAGAAGGAAAGGAAGGCCACCCCCATGGCGACCAAGCACCCATACTCATTCACTCATTCATTCATTTTATTCTATTGAGTGACTGAGCCAAGTGCCATGGGGGATAATGGAGATGTAGTTTGCGCACACACACACACACACACACACACACACACACACGATAAATACCCCCCAGGAGCTCACAGTTCAGTGGAGTAAGCTACAAGTAAACCAAACATTCTCACACTATGGGATGAATGCCCAGCTTGAGGTAAGAGGAGAGAGCTCTGGAATTCAGTGGAGGGGAAGTGAGTCCATCAGGAGGGCTTCCTGGTGGAGGGGATGCCTCAAGTGATTCCCTTATGTCTGTCCCATTGACTTCAGACCAAGAGGCTAATAGATGTCTAGGCTGGGGCTGGACACAAAAAGACTCCGGGGGTTTCAGGACTATAAATGCTTTCCATCAACTTAGCACATCTCTTAAATTCATTCATTTACTCAACAATATTATTTGAACATCTACTCTAAGCCAACTCTTATACTACAACACCCAGCCCTAAACAGGGCTGGGTGAAGAACCCAAGGTTCATGGTTTGGCGCCCCTCCAGAGCAATACTCTTTAGGTATGTTTGACAATTTTATAGAGACTATATAGAATATGTTTGATAATTTTGTAGAGAATATGCTTGACAATTTTATAGAGAATATGTCTGACAATTTTATAGAGAAGAGGGTGAGCGCTGTGTGGAGAGAATGAGAAAGCCCCCCCTCTCCTCTATGGTCCCCAGAAATCCTGCTCCAGCCCCAAACTTGCAAACCCCCACAACAAAACTGAAGCCCTGCTCTTATCCAGAAGTCCTTTTTACAAAGCAATTTAATAATGTAAGTGTTGCTACATAAACATGCCCCTTGAGGCTCCCACAAGAAATGTTCCTACCAATGGTATAGCGTTCTCTCCTCCAAGAGTTCTGCATCTCCAGGGATGTTTTAGCAAATTGAATGGACTGGTACCTGGCAGTTGTCTAGTGAGTCTGCCTATTAATCTGAATCTGGGCTTGCCACACTCACCTTCCCCCCCCACCTCAGAGCCCACTTTCCAGAGCCCCATGCTGGCCACCCCCTCCCCAGCCCCCACTCCACAGGAATCTCCTCTGGACACTCCACATCTCCCCAACCAAAGCGGCATCCTCCCAAGCTAATTACCCAAGAATGTCTTGTAAAAATGAAGGTGGACACACAAAGAAGCCACAGTAAGCACACTGTAGGGACTTAGTAACTGCCTGAATAAACAAATTATTTAATTAATGAATTAATGAAAATACTAGCCCTCAGAAGACGGATCCTACTGGAGACAAAAAAGAATGATCAACTGGATGAATGAATGAAAGAGACTAGAGGCTGGGATCCCTTTGACCTCTAGCCCAGGGGCTAGCTTGGCTCCTCACCTGTCTCCCAATTTGGGGCCGCAGGGCTCAGCCACAGCAGGAGGAGAACCAGCCACATGGCTGCAGGCATCCAGCAAGGACAGAAGTGTTTCAGGGACCCATGTCCAGGCTTTTCATATCAACCATCCCAGTGAGCTCACCTGGCATTAGCACCTCTGGGGAGGAGCCACCTGAAACCTAAGCAGCCACTGGCAGAAGGCAAGGGTGTGGCCCAAGGCAGCTGTTTGGAATCAGATGCTTGGCTCACCCCAACAAAGGTAATCACGATTTCTGCATCTCCTGGGGGATTCCAGGGCTGTGGAAGGACCGAATCAGAAAATCCAGAGTGACAGAGCTGGCAGGGACCTTGGAGATCATCTAGTATGACCCTCCCATTTACCAGATAAGGACACTGAGGCCCAGGGAAGACAAGGAGCACCCTGGATGTTTTAGTTTCCCAGGCTGCTCAAAGCAAATAATGGGTCAGCTTACACATGGGGATTTATTCACTCACAGTTTGAGGCTGCGAAAAAGTTCATATCAGGGTGTCATCAAGGCAATGCTTTCTCCCTGAAGACTGGCTGCTGGTGATCCTTAGTTCCTCCGTCACATGGCAAGACACATTTGGTGTCTGCTGTTCTCTCCCTTATCTTCCGGGTTTCATTGATTTCAGCTTCTTGCTTCTGTGGCTTTTTCTCTCTGTGTCTGAATTTCATTCTCTTAAAAGGATTCCAGTAAGAGGATTAAGACATTAAGATCCATCCTGAATAAGATGGGTCACACTTTACCTGAAGTAGCCTCATCAAAAGGTCCTACTTACAATGGGTTCACAGGAATAGATTAAGATTAAAAACATGTTTTTCTGAGGTACATATAGCTCCAGGCTCATACAGCTTGGATATTGAAGAGCTGAGGTGAGAACTCCAATTTCCTGGCTCCCACTCCAGACTTCTTTCAACCAAATTGCAGCGGAGATGCTCAGAGAGGCCCCCAGGAGGTGCTCATCAGCCAGGAAAATGAGCAAGGCCACTCTATTTCCCCTCGGGGTTGGCATGAGTTGTCTACACCACAGGACTGTTGAACTGCTGACAGAGTAGGAGTGAGTTGAAGGGTTGTGGTTTGGGGGGAAAGTGAGGTCTCACATCTAAAACATCTCCCATAGGAAAATGTGAAAGTAAGGTGACTTCTTTGTCCACTTGGGAAATGCCTAACCACTGTCTGGGAAGGTTACACCCTTGGCCCATCCAGACTCTTGTTCAATCCCCAGATGTGGGCAGAGGTTCTGCTTTAAAGGAGACAGAGAGTGTCTGAAGCAGACAGTAGCCATTCCTAACCACTTCCTGTCACCTTCCACTATAGATAGTGGAAAAATTAATTCTTACTTTCCCAGCCTCTCTTCACATGGAGACTCATGACATAGTTCTGGCCAGTGAAACATCGGTGGAAATATGCTGGAGAACTTCGGGAATTTCGCTTTCTTAGAAAAGGGGCAGACAGAAGAAGAGAATTTGCTGGTGCTCCCTCTTCTCCTTTCTGTCTTTAATAAAATGGGATTCCCAGGGCTGTGGCAGCCATCCTGCAATTGTGAAGCAACAAGCACAAGGATGTAAAGGCAATATGCTGAAGCTGGCAGAACAGAAGAATAGAAAGATCCTGGGCTCGAAGTCACCGTTAAGCAGCTGAACCAGAACCAGAAACTGCCTACCTTGGGGCCTCTTGATGTGCGAGGGAAATACACCTCCATTCGTTTGTTTCTGTTAATTGGGATTTCTGTAATGTGCAACTGAAAGTATAATCACATAGTGATAATCTCTGGAAGTGTTTAGGCCGGGCTGGAAAATCAGCTCTCAGGGAACTGAGATGGAGACTGCGCTCAGTGGGAGGTTGAATGCAATGACCTGCTGAGGTACCTTTCAGCTCAGAGATTCTGAGATGCTGCAAGATGGGAAATACGCATTCTCTTTCTAACTACCTCTGAATGGTTGCTGCAGGGAACACAAAAAGACTCAGGGGGTTTCAGGACTATAAATGCTTTCCATCAACTTGGCACATCCCTTAAATTCATTCATTTACTCAACAATATTATTTGAGCACCTACCTACTCTAAGCCAACTCTGATACTATAACGATGAACAAGACAGACACAGTTCTGCATCCATGGAGTTTCAGTCTAGTGGTAAAACAGACACAAAAAACTGATCATTGCAATATGACATGATGTTGACTATGGGAGGGAGAGACAGAGGCGGGGGACTTAAGAAGGCCTGGGAGGTGGGGGCGAAGTATGTGGGCTGGAAAGACTTTCTAGAAGTAAACTGCTTATACCAAGACTTGAAAAGGAGAACTTAGCCAAATGGAGCACTGGGTGGGAAAATGTTCTAAGATGAGAGAACAACATTTAGAAGTTCCCATGCCCATACATTTAATTCTATATCGTTCATTTTAATTACTTCATCATATTATATTATAAGAGTATTCAACAATTTATTCAGTCATCCTTTTGTTGATAGGCATTTGGATTAGTTCCAGTTTTTCACAATTATAATAATAATGCTATAAACATTGTTATACCTTTCCCTTCTTATATGTATTCATCAGTTTTTCTAGGGCATTTATCTAGGAATGGAATTGCTCAGTCATAGGGCATATATGCCTTCAATTCCTAGATATGGTCAAATTGCTTTTTATTTTACTTTTAAGTGATCCATTTTGAGTTAATTTTTGCATAGATGTAAGACTTAGGTCAAGGTTCTTTTTTTTCCCTCGTATTGATGTTCAATTGCCCCAGTGCCATTTGTTGAAAAGACTATCTTTCTTCCATTGCATTGCCCTTGCACCTTTGTCAAAAATCAGGTAGACATACGTGGGTCTAATTCTGGGTTCTCTATTCTGTTCCATTGATCTATATGTATACCATGGCCCTCCATCAATACCAAACAGTCTTGATTATAGTAGCTATATAATAGGTCTTGAAATTGGAGTAGACTGATTCTTCCTACTTTATTTTTCTTTTTCACAGCTGTTTTAGCTATTCTAGTTTCTTTGCCTTTTCATAGAAATTTTACACTAATCTTATCCATATCTATAAAAAGTCTTGATGGGATTTTGAGATGAATCACACTTAACCTATGTATCAATTTTGGGAAAATTAACACCTTTAACATCTTGAGTCTTTCAATTCATGAAAATGATATGTCTCTCCATTTATTTAGATCTGTGATTTCTTTCATCAGCAATTTGTATATTTCAGCATACAAGTCCTGAACATGTTTTATTTGATTTATGCTTAAGTATGTCTTCTTCTTTTTTTTTTTTCAGTGATTCTGAATGGTACTGTATTTTACATTTTGGTGTCCATGTATTCATTACTGGTATACAGACATGCAATTGATTTTTTTGTATGTTTATCTCATATTCTGCTATCATGCTGATATTATTAGTTCTAGGAGCTTTTTTCTTTCTTTTGTAGTTTCCTTCGGATTGTCTATGTAGGTAATCTGCAAATAGGGGCAGTTTTATTTCCTCTTTTCTGATCTATATGACTTTTATTTCCTTTTCTTATCTTATTGCACCAGCTAGAACTTGCAGCACTATGTTGAAAAAGTGTGGCAAGAGCAGACATTCTTTCCTTGTTCCTGATCTTAGGAGGAAACCATTCAATCTTTCACAATTAAATATAATTTTAGCTTAGGTGTAACATTAATTTTATAGTGCATTCATCTTCAACAGGAATTATTTACTATGAGAGTCCCTTAGGCCATGGACTGTGGTGGACTGTGGAGATTTGTATGGGGGTGGTTTTATGTTTGCCTCTGCCAGAGTCCTATGGATGTCCTCTTGCTACCTTCAGCTTGGGTTTTACACACAGTAGAAGCACAGGATGAGAATTCCAACTTCTCTCAGGTGACTCTCCATACAAAGCCCAGGACTCTTGGCCCATGTCTATACCACCACGTTAGTGTCCTTTCCTGTAGTTTCCTTGTTCTTCTTTTTATTACATAAAGTATCCCCCCAGTATCTAAACTAATTTGGCATGGGTTTCTGTCACCTGCAACCTAAAGAGTCGTGACTATTATGTAACAGGTGATTGCTGATAGCTTTTCCTTCCTTCCTTCCTTCCCTCTTTCCTTCCTTCCTTCCTTTCTCTTTTTGTAAGGAAACCTCTAAGAGGAAAAACAATTGTATCTTGTTTGGAGAGGTGAGAACAGCTGCTAAATTAAGTGTATAAACAGATCCCTTAGCCTGCAGGACACCTTCAGATTTAGTATGCCTGGAAGTAAAACAGTGCCTGGTGGTCAAGCAAGTGAAGAATTTCAGTATGGCCTAAGGGTAGAGTTCAGGAGAGCAGAAGTGAGGGAGGACTGTGGAAAGGAAAACAGGGCTAGAAGGCGAAGGGTCTTGTCGGCCATGTCAAGGAGCATCAGGGAGTACCTGAAGGGTCTTCAATAGGTCAAATGGCATTTATGAAAAAATTTCCTCCAGCTATTGTGTAGAGAATGAATTGGAGGTGGGAAAAGAAAATGACCCCAGTTAGATGAGCGCAATAATTCAAGTGATAGATGATCATGATCTAAAATAGGGTAATGGCTGTCAATATAGAGAAAAAAAGTAGACTTAAGAGATATTTAGAAAATTGCATTTATAGTCTTTGGTGATGATTTCCCCATGAGCAGAAAGGGGGAGAGAGAAAGAAGGTGGGTGGACAGTCATGGGACATTGGCAGAGGGACGGGCTTGGGAGGGAAAAGAAATAGATCAGATTGGGACACACTGAGTTTGAGAGCCTGGGTGAGATGGCCTCATGAATATGTCGTATATTGGCCTTGCAAGTCTGAATGAGGTATAGAATTTGGTAGTCATCCATATGTAGATGGAGCCAGAATCATGGGAGGAACTGAGATCTCCCAGAGAGAGTGTGTAGAGTGAGAAGAGAAAACAGCCCAAGACAGAAACACAAGAAATGGCAATATTTAAGGGACAGACTGAACAGGAGGAGGAGCTACCAGAGATGGGGTAAGGCCGGAAGGGTAAAGCATCATGGAATCAAGGAGAAGAGTGTTGCAAGAAGACTGGAGTCAGGGTGTTTCAAACACTGCTAAGAAGTTAAGGAAGATATGTATTGAGAAGAGTCCTCTGGAGTTACCAGTCTGCATGTCACAGGGAACCTCTTTGGCTGAAGTAAAACCATTGAAGTGGGAACAGAAGTTAAACCACAGTGGGATGAGGAGTGTTTAGGAGTTTACAGAAATTGTGGTCAACTTTTTCAAGAAGTTTAGCTGTGAAGAGGAAGAGACATAGGGCTGGAGAGGGAAGATGGACTTAGGTTGTGGATTTTTAAGATGGTGAAAAGTTGAGCCTGTTTTATTTTTATTTTTTATTTTTTTTTTTTTATTTTTTAATCATCATTTTATTGAGATATATTCACATACCACGCAGTCATACAAAACAAATTGTACTTTCGATTGTTTACAGTACCATTATATAGTTGTACATTCATCACCTAAATCAATCCCTGACACCTTCATTAGCACACACACAAAAATAACAAGAATAATAATTAGAGTGAAAAAGAGCAATTGAAGTAAAAAAGAACACTAGGTACCTTTGTCTGTTTGTTTGCTTCCCCTACTTTTCTACACATCGACCCATAAACTAGACAAAGTGGAGTTTGGTCCTTATGGCATTCCCAATCCCACTGTCACCCCTCATAAGCTACATTTTTATACAACTGTCTTCGAGATTCATGGGTTCTGGGTTGTAGTTTAATAGTTTCAGGTATCCACCACCAGCTACCCCAATTCTTTAGAACCTAAAAAAGGTTGTCTAAAGTGTGCGTAAGAGTGCCCACCAGAGTGATCTCTCGGCTCGTTTTGGAATCTCTCTGCCACTGAAGCTTATTTCATTTCCTTTCACATCCCCCTTTTGGTCAAGAAGATGTTCTCCATCCCACGATGCCGGGTCTACATTCCTCCCCGGGAGTCATATTCCACGTTGTCAGGGAGATTCACTTCCCTGGGTGTCTGATCCCACGTAGGGGGGAGGGCAGTGATTTCACCTTTCAAGTTGGCTTAGCCAGAGAGAGAGGGCCACATCTGAGCAACAAAGAGGCATTCAGGAGGAGACTCTTAGGCACAAATACAGGGAGGCCTAGCCTCTCCTTTGCAGCAACCGTCTTCCCAAGGGTAAAACTTATGGTAGAGGGCTCAACCCATCAAACCACCAGTCCCCTATGTCTGTGGTCATGTTAGCAACCATGGAGGTGGGGTAGGCGAATACCCCTGCATTCTCCACAGGCTCCTCAAGGGGGCACTACATCGTTTTTTTTTTTTTTGTTTTTTTTTTTTCCTTGTTTGTCTTTTTTCTTTTTTTCTTTTTTTTAACTTTCCCTTCTTTTTTCAAATCAACTGTATGAAAAAAAAAGTTAAAAAGAAAACAAACATACAATAAAAGAACATTTCAAAGAGACCATAGCAAGGGAGTAAGAACAAGACAACTAACCTAAGATAACTGCTTAACTTCCAACATGTTCCTACTTTACCCCAAGAAAGTTACATACTATAGCAACATTTCAGTGAACTTGTTCCTACTACATCCATCAGAAATTAACAGACCATAGTCATTTCTGGGCATCCCCAGAACGTTAAATAGCTTATCTGTTCTTCTTGGATTATTGTTCCCCCTTCCTTAATTGCTCTCTACTGCTAGTTCCCCTACATTCTACATTATAAACCATTTGTTTTACATTTTTCAAAGTTCACATTAGTGGTAGCATATAATATTTCTCTTTTTGTGCCTGGCTTATTTCGCTCAGCATTATGTCTTCAAGGTTCATCCATGTTGTCATATGTTTCACCAGATCGTTCCTTCTTACTGCCGCGTAGTATTCCATCGTGTGTATATACCACATTTTATTTATCCACTCATCTGTTGATGGACATTTGGGTTGTTTCCATCTCTTGGCAATTGTGAATAATGCTGCTATGAACATTGGCGTGCAGATATCTGTTCGTGTCACTGCTTTCCGATCTTCCGGGTATATCCCGAGAAGTGCAATCGCTGGATCGAATGGTAGCTCTATCTCTAGTTTTCTAAGGAACTGCCAGACTGACTTCCAGAGTGGCTGAACCATTATACAGTCCCACCAACAATGAATAAGAGTTCCAATTTCTCCACATCCCCTCCAGCATTTGTAGTTTCCTGTTTGTTTAATGGCAGCCATTCTAACCGGTGTTAGATGGTATCTCATTGTGGTCTTAATTTGCATCTCTCTAATAGCTAGTGAAGCTGAACATTTTTTCATGTGTTTCTTGGCCATTTGTATTTCCTCTTCAGAGAACTGTCTTTTCATATCTTTTGCCCATTTTATAATTGGGCTGTCTGTACTATTGTCATTGAGTTGTAGGATTTCTTTGTATATGCAAGATATCAGTCTTTTGTCAGATACATGGTTTCCAAAAATTTTTTCCCATTGAGTTGGCTGCCTCTTTACCTTTTTGAGAAATTCCTTTGAGGTGCAGAAACTTCTAAGCTTGAGGAGTTCCCATTTATCTATTTTCTCTTTTGTTGCTTGTGCTTTGGGTGTAAAGTCTAGGAAGTGGCCTCCTAATACAAGGTCTTGAAGATGTTTTCCTACATTATCTTCTAGGAGTTTAATGGTACTTTCTTTTATATTGAGATCTTTGGTCCATTTTGAGTTAATTTTTGTGTAGGGGGTGAGGTAGGGGTCCTCTTTCATTCTTTTGGATATGGATATCCAACTCTCCCAGCCCCATTTGTTGAAAAGACCATTATGGCTCAGTTCGGTGACTTTGGGGGCCTTATCAAAGATCAGTCGGCCATAGATCTGAGGGTCTATCTCTGAATTCTCAATTCGATTCCATTGATCTATATGTCTATCTTTGTGCCAGTACCATGCTGTTTTGGCAACTGTGGCTTTATAATAAGCTTCAAAGTCAGGGAGTGTAAGTCCTCCCACTTCGTTTTTCTTTTTTAGAGCCTGTTTTAAATGCTCTATCGATTATGCCTCTACTCACTTTGCCTTCAGGGAGAGATTAAACATACAGAAGAATAGAAACATAACTGATAGAGCCAGGACCCCAGCAACGTCTTTCATTATAGCTTCGGTAAGGAAGAAAAGGATATTCGTGGGTGTGGATACATGTTGAGGTTTGTTGTAAGGCACTGAAGGAGTTCCCTTCTGATGGTTTCTATTTCCTCTGAGAAGTAGGGAATGTGCTCAATACTGAGAGGAAGGGGGAGTCGGGCAAGATGGCGGCATACAGAGGAGTGGAAGCTAAGTAGTCCCCCTGGAACAACTACAAAAAACCAGAAACAACTAGTAAATAATCCAGAATAACTGCTGGGGGACAAACAAGGCCATCCATTCATCATACACCAGCCTGAATTGGGAGGAATGCCCGAGAACACAGCATAAAATCTGTGAGTAAAACCTGTGGAACCAGGTCGGGAGACCCCCTCCCCCATAGCCCGAGCTGCGGAGCCGGGTGGTGCCAGAGAGAAGCTCTCTCCCAGCAAGCGAATACAGCTCAGCTGAGCTCCAACTGGGGTTTTAAGTAGCGAGTGTGAACTGCTCACTACAGGTACGCAGCCCCAAAAAACAGACAGAGGCTTTGGGTGACGACTGACCTGGGAGAGCCTGAGGGTTGCCTTGGACTGGGTCTGAAGGGGACCATCTGTTTCTTTTTTGGCTCAGTGGAGAAAGCCCCAGTCATTTTCAGTTTCCAGGGCTGTGACTCTGGGAAGGGTGGAGACACCACAAGCAGAGAGCGAGACCATTGAAATGCTAATGACCTCCACCTGGGGGGTCCGGTCGTCTCTAGGAGGAAAGGGGTGGGGCCCTTTCCATTCAGAACCAGACCCCAGAGCCTGGGGGAACACGGCCATACCTCCTCACACCAGTCAAGAATTATAGGCTAACCGGCATCACCTTCTGGGCAGAAAAGCACAATGACCTGAGGCATCACAGGGTGGAGCAATTTTCTAAGACACACCCACAGGGAAACCAGATACTGAATATTTCTTCCCTCTGGGACCTGAGCCTGTTCTGGTCTGAGAAAACCTGATTTGGATAACCAAGGAAACCATGCCTAGACAACAGAAAATTACAACCTACACTAAGAAAAACAAAGTTATGGCCCAGTCAAAGGAACAAACGTACACTTCAACTGAGATACAGGAATTTAAACAACTAATGCTAAATCAGTTCAAAAAGTTTAAGAAGATATTGCAAAAGAGATAGAGGTTGTAAAGGAAGAACTGGACATGTATACAGCAGAAATCAAAAGTTCAAAAAACCTACTAGTAGAATCTATGGAAATGAAAAGCACAACACAAGAGATGAAAGACACAATGTAAACATACAATAGCAGATCTCAAGAGGCAGAAGAAAACACTCAGGAACTGGAGAACAAAACACCTGAAAGCCTACACGCAAAGGAGCAGATGGAGAAAAGAATGAAAAAATATGAGCAACGTCTCTGGGAACTCAAGGATGAAACAAAGTATAATAATGTACGTATCATTGGTGTCCCAGAAGGAGAAGAGAAGGGAAAGGGGGCAGAAGCAATAATAGAGGAAATAATTAATGAAAATTTCCCATCTCTTATGAAAGACATAAAATTACAGATTCAAGAAGCGCAGCGTACTCCAAACAGAAGAGATATGAAGAGGCCTACGCCAAGACACTTAATAATCAGATTATCAAATGTCAAAGACAAAGAGAGAATCCTGAAAGCAGCAAGAGAAAAGCAATCCATTACATACAAAGGAAGCTTAATAAGACTATGTGTGGATCTCTCAGCAGAAACCATGGAGGCAAGAAGGAAGTGGTGTGATATATTTAAGATACTGAAAGAGAAAAACCACCAGCCAAGAATCCTGTATCCAGCAAAGCTGTCCTTCAAATATGAGGGAGAGCTCAAAATATTTTCTGACAAACAGACAATGAGAGACTTTGTGAACAAGACACCTGCCCTACAGGAAATACTAAAGGGAGCACTACAGGGTGATAGAAGACAGGAGTGTGTGGTTTGGAACACAATTTTGGGAGATGGTAGCACAACAATGTAAGTACACTGAACAAAGGTAACTATGAATACGGTTGAGAGAGGAAGATGGGGAGCATGTGAGACACCACAAGAAAGGAGGAAAGATAACGACTGGGACTGTGTAACTTGGTGAAATCTAGAGTATTCAACAATTGTGATAAAATGTACAAATATGTTGTTTTACAAGGGAGAACAAGCAAATGTCAACTTTGCAAGGTGTTAAAAATGGGGAGGCATTGGGGGAGGGATGCAATCAGCATAAATTAGAGACTGTAACTAATACAATCATTGTATTATGCTTCCTTTAATGTAACAAAGGTGATATACCAAGGTGAATGCAGATAAGAGAGGGGGATAGGGGAAGCATGTTAGCCACTTGACATTGGTGGTATTGTCTGATTCTTTATTCTACTTTGATTTAAGGTTATTTTTCCTTTTGCTGCTTCCTAGCTGTCATTTTTTTTTCCTCTTTCTTTTGCCTCTCTACCTTCTTTGACTCTCCCTCCTGCCTTGTGGAAGAAATGTAGATGCTCTTGCTTAGTATGAGCAGAATGTTCAATTAGGATGAACTTAAATGTTTGGAAATGAACAGGGGTGTTGGTAGCAAGATGTGAGAATAACTAACAGTGCCGAATGGTGTGTGAATGAGGTGGAAAGGGGAAGCTCAGAGTCATATATGTCACCAGAAGGAAAGGTGGAGGTCAAAAGATGGAAATGTATAAAACTGAATCCTATGGTGGGCAATGTCCATGATCAACTGTACAAATACTAGAAATCACTTCATGAACCAGAACAAATGTATGACAATACAATTAGAAGTTAAGAATAGAGGGGCATATAGGGAGGAATTATATACCTATTACAAACTATATACTACAGTTAGTAGTATTTCAACATTTTTTCATAAAGAGTAACAAACGTACTATATAAATACTAGGAGTCAACAATTGAGGGGGGTTGGTTAGAGATAGGGGAGGTTTAGAGTTTCCTTTTCTTTTTTTATTTTTTCATCTTTCACTTTATTTCTTGTCTGGAGTAATGAAAAGTTTCTAAAAATTGAACAAAAATTAAATGTGATGGATGCACAGCTGTATGAGGGTACCCAGGGGCAAGTGATTGTACACTTTGGATCTTTGGATAATTGTATGGTATCTGAACAATCTCAATAAAAATGGAAAAAAAAAAAAAATACTGAGAGGAAGGGGCAGTGATAGGGTTAGAGATTTGGGGCAAGGGAGAAGGTTGGAAATAGTCCAAGTGGCCAATGGGAAAGTGGGCTGTCTGGGGAAACACAGCATTCCCTCACCGAGGCCTGAAGCCTACCAGAGGTTGGAGAACATGTCTTTACAGTGAACTAATCTGTGCTTCCGTGCATCTTTCTCCAGTATCCAGGTGTAGTACATGGTTGGGGGTTTCCTGGTAGGACTGATAAAGGTATAATGCAGGAAGGGGGTTAAGGATAATGGCAAGTGAGTGATTGTTAGGACAGAGCATGCAAAGAGCTGGATGGAAAAGGTTCAGGAGGTGTTGAATGATAACTATGGATGTATTTTAGCGTCCGGCCCTCGCAGGAGGCGGAGCAGTGGGCAGGGCACAGCTGGCACCCTGGGAGCGCTCCCCCAGGCGGCGGGACTGTGCAGTGCTGAGAGGGCGCGCGGGCGTCTCTGCGGAGCGGTGGCGGGGTCCACTCTGATTGCAGCAGCCTCTGGGGGTGTCTGGGAGCTTGGTACATTTCTGAAGGAAAGAAGGGAGGCACGGGGGCGTCAGGCCGGCATCGGTGCCCTCCCGGGACCCTGAACGCCTCTACCCTGGTCTTCGCAACCTGGGCTCTCGTGTGCCCATCGGGCCCCCTCTCCCCGGCGCGATGTCCCCCAGGGCCGCTGTCTCCGCACCGTGTATCTGAGAGATCCCAGGTGCGTAACTAGAAGAATGGGAGCAAAATTTTGGATCCAAATTAAAAAAAAAAAAACAGTGATGAAAGTTTCCAATGGCAAGGTAAAAGTGCTATAACATGGTTAAAATTCAGGTGCAGGAGAATGGTGGAACGTGACCCAATCGGTTTACGTCTACTTATTTATAATCCCCCCCAAAATGTCTGAGGAAGTGACAGTGTTCAGTGTTGTGGGTTTTTTTGTTTTTTTGTTTTTTTTGTTTTTTCCCTTTCTCTCCTTGAAACCCTATCTCCTTTTCCTGTACTTCCCTCTTTCCCGTTCTTTCCCCCTTTCCTCCACCCTTATTAATATTTCCCTCAATTCCACAACCAACCATAATACACCCATGGGAATCACCCTAGACTTCCCCACCTCCACCCCCAGGCAGTCTCCAAATTCTGCTCACTTCCTAGATTTTTGTTTGTTTTGTCTTATTTCTTATCCCTACTTTCATTGCCTTACATCAGACCTTTGCCGGAATCCCCTTTTTACCTCTTTCTTTTGGTTTATTTTCATCTACTAACTAATAATCCTGTAAGATTCAGCACAAAGTTCTCCTTCCAGGAGTGTTACAGAACCCAAGGTGGGGCCAAGGGCCACTTTACTGGCCTCTCAGAGCAGACTCTGTCTGTTCTACACTTATCCCTCCCCAGATTATATGTAAATTAGAGGCCGCTTTAAATCATATTTGGGACAAGGCAGGGTAGAGGTAAATAAAAAAATACCAAAGTAACCATATTATTAGGCAATTACAATGTATGGATGTTATTAGATTTTTTATACAGCTGTAAAAAAGAGAATTGAAAAGTTTAAACATTACCTATTAAGAAATTATTATTGATTTTTTAGATGCAATAATGGCAGTCTAGTTACATTTTTTTATAAGGAGCCCTTATAAAATGTATTTGCAGGGTCCCCCTGAGGAACTGGAGAAAAATGTGGAAATATTAAACTTCCCCATCTGGGTTATTACTGATGTTCTTGCAAGCATTGAGGACTACCAATCTGGTAGGCCGAGCCCTAAATCTTGGGCCTTGCCTTTATGAAGTTTGTTACTGCAAGGGAGAGGCTAAGCCTACTTATAATTGTGCCTTAGAGTCTCCCCTAGAGAACCTCTTTTGTTACTCAGATGTGGCCTCTCTCTCTAGTTAAGCCAACTTGGCAGGTAAACCCACTGCCCTCCGCACATAGTGGGACTTGACTCCCGGGGATGAGTTTGGACCTGGGATCGTGGGATTGAGAAAATCTTCTCAACCAAACAGGGGAAGCAAAATGAAACAAAATAAAGTTTCAGTGGCTGAGAGATTTCAAATGGAGTTGAGAGGTCACTCTGGAGGGTATTCTTATGCATTATATAGATATCCCTTTTTAGACTTTAGTGTATTGGAATAGCTAGAAGGAAACACCTGAAACTGTCAAACTGCAACCCAGTAACCTTGATCTTGAAGACAGTTGTATAACTGTGTAGCTTACATTGTGTAACCTTGTGATTGTGGAAACCTGTGGCTCACACTCCCTTTATCCAATGTATGGACAGATGAGGAGAAAAATGGGGACAAAAATTAAATGAAAAATAGGGTGGGATGGGGGATGGAATGTTTTAGTGTTTTTTTTTATTTTTTTTAATATTCATTTTATTGAGATATATTCACATACCATGAAGTCCATACAAAACAAATTGTACATTCGATTGTTCACAGTACCATTACATAGTTGTGTATTCATCACCAAAATCAATCCCTGACATTTGGGTGTTCTTTTATACTCTTATTTTTATTCTTATTTTTATCTTTTTTTTTTTTTTGGAACAGTGAAAATGTTATGAATTGATTGTGGTGATGAATGCACAAGTATATGATAGTACTTGAATAATTGATCATACAGTGTGAATGATTGGTATGTGAATATCTCTCAATAAAACTGAGTTTAAAAAATGAAAAAAATTATATGTAACTTTTTAAAGCAAAAAAAATATTGTTCTTGATATTCTCTAACCTTCTGCAATTTAAATCTTCATATCTTTTTAATAGTTATCTTATTGTTAGTTTTTTTTGTTTGTTTTGCTTCATTTCTAGAGAAAAAATAGTGGGAAAAAAAGGAAGAGGAAAATGTCTCTACCCAAGTGGCCACTGCCATAATTTCCATTATCGTTTCCATCACTACCAAAAGTTCCTTTGTGTCTCCCCCTTCCAGTTAATTCCAACTTTCCATAGGTAACCACTGTTTTCATTTTTGTCACCATAGATTAGTTTTGCCTGATATTGAAGGCCTCATAAATGGGATTATATGGTATGTACTCTTTTCTGACTTACTTCTTTAGTTCAAAATAATATTTATGAGATTCATCCATGTTGTTGTGTCTACTGATATTTTGTTCTTTCTATATTGCTTAGAGTTCTGTTGTACGAATACACCACAATTTCTTAATCCTGTTGTTGGTAATGTTAAGTTGTTTGCAGTTTGAAGCTATTATGAATAAAGTTGCTATGAGCACTGCTGTATATATGTGTACATATATATATATATATATATATATATGCCCTTATCTTTTAGAGATATATACTGAAATATGTACAAATAAAGCAATATGATGTCAAAGAGCTGCTTCAAAATAATCTTGGAAGGCGAAATGGGTGGAGTTATAGATGCAACAAAATTGGATGCAAGTTGATAGTTGCTGAAGCTGGATAATGAGTACATGGGGTTCAGTGTAAGATTCTCAAAATCTTCGTATATATTTACAATTTTACATAACAAAAATTTTCCCTGTGAAAGCTGCAGGGGCTCTCATCGCGAGGTAAAGTTATAGTCATCAGCCTGGTGTTCAAGGCCCCTAACTATCCAACTGCTCCTCGAACCCCTTCCAAAGGGCCTCTCTATGTGTTTTATAGTCCTTGAAACACAAGTTTCCAATTTCCAATTCCAGCTCTGTGCTTTTGCTCCAGCTGTACTGTCCCTACCCTCTGGCCCAAGGTGCCCTTCTTCCTCCTCTCAACTGATCTAAATCACATCCAAACTCTGAGAATCAGCTCCAAAACCAGGGGACCCTTAAGGCTTCCTGTGATCACTCTGGCCGCATTGGTCTCCCCCTTCTCTTCCTTCTAGACTGTATCATTCATTCTGGCTTAACAAAGAGTGGAGTTTTTGGAGCCAAACTGCCTGTATTTGGATCCAGGCCATATTATGTACTAGCTGTGTCATTTGGGCAAGTTACTAAAACTCTGTGCTATAGTTTCTTCTTCTATAAAATGGAGATTATAATGGTTTCTACCTCATTGGGAGGATTAAATGGCTAATATGTGTAAAGAACTTAGAATAGTCCTGGCACGTAGTAAATACTCTAGACCTAATGAATTCATTTGTGTGGTTCTTTCTGACAACTAAATTGTAAAGAGGCAGGAACTGTATCCAAGCCCTGTGTTAAACACATGGTAAATGAAAAGAATCACATGCCCTTGACTTGGATCAGTTCATCAGACAAGAAAATCAGTATTTGATTGGATAATTTGTGGATTATTTTGCCTGTTCACTGCATATACCAGGGTTCTTTGTTTGCCAACAATAGAACCTCCAGCTAACTAAAGCAGGAAAAGGAATGCACTAAAAATGCTTAAGGTAGCCTTAGATTTGAAGGGAAGTCTGAAGAACTAGGCTCAAAACAGGACAAAAAAACAAGCAGCCCCTGCGTCTAGGAAACCCCTCTTTCTTTCTTTTTCTTCCTTCCTTCCTTCCTTCCTTCCTTCCTTCCTTCCTCTCTCTCCCTCCCTCCCTCCCTCTCTCTTTCTCTCTCTCTCTCTCTCTCTCTCTCTCTCTCTCTCTCTCTCTCTCTCTCTCTCTCTCTCTCTCTCTCTCTCTCTCTCCCCTTTCTTTCCTTTCTTTCTTGTCATTGCCATATTTGTTCAAGGTTCAAAGCCAAGGGAAAGAGTTCAAGCAATCAAACTTGAGCCATGTACCCACCCCTTGGCCAGGGTTTTTTAAAAAAAAGAAACTCGTTTCTGGTAGTTTTTGTGGGTAAAGATGTTAATCAAAGGCTAAAAAGAAGTCTTCCTCTTTCTCTTCTCTGGAGCTCATGAGTTGACTGTACACATTGCAAAAGAAGGCAGGCTGGATAAATATTTGTCTTGTAAACTCTTTGTCTTTAGTTGCGGGACTTTACTTCTTCTTGGGTCCCAAGAGGGATATGATAAGGACAAGTAAGTGCTAATGAAAGCATGGTTTCTGCTCACAGGAGCTTGTGATGGGAGCTCCATTCCAGAGTCAAATTATGCCATTCATACTCTGGGATATCTGGAGTCTGGGAAGCCAAATGATTGCCTTTGGCAAACTGTTTAGATGGCCATTGCCTTGACCTTGCACTCAATCTGGCAGTTGAGAGGACTTTTCCTGAGTCCCACTGGCCTGTCTCTGCTCCCCCTCCTGCCCCAGCCATCCCAGAGACCCGCATTAGCTTGAGCCCATCCCAGAAGCCAAAATTCTTCCAGGACTGAGGTAATGGTGAGAACTCTACAAACTACCAAGGATGAAAACCAAAGTTCGTAAGCCTGGATGTGCACATAGTTCGTAGAAGGACCAATGGTGTCCTGGCCCTGTGTGCTCTCAGGGCAAAGGGGCTGGACAGGGGCACCAGTTCTCAGAGGAAGTGGGCATGAGACAGGGGTGATCAGGAAGGGAGGAGTGCTGGATACTTTCTTGGTCAACTTGGGTCTGTTTGTCTTCTGCAGAAGAATGTTTTGGGGGTATTTTAAAGCACAGCTGTCTTGACTACCCTTCAAAACTTACACACTTTTGTACATTCTCTCTGCATTTTATGGGCAAGAATTTTTTTTCTTAAAACAAAACAAAAAAAAACTCCAAAAGTTAACTCTTTACATTATAAAATTAATATAACTACAGATGTTTTGGTAAACAGATAAAAAGGGGGAAAAATTGTTCCATAATCCCATGGCTAAACAAACAAACAAACAAACCCTACATAGTTATTTTTATACATTTCCTTCAGGATTTTTCTTTCCAGTTGTATTTTTCCATAATTGTAATCGTGGTGTACATATATTTTTATATATGTAAGCTTTTTATTTTGGAATAAATTAAGGTTTACAGAAAAGTTGCAAAGAGAGTTCTCACGTTCCACTCACCCATTATCAGTTTTCCATAATGTTACCATTTTCCGTAATGAAAAATATTACCATGGTATATTTTTCAATGGGCGGGGTTACATATATTGTTTGGAATTCCTCTGTGAGGAAGATTTGTGTTTTCCCCTATGTATTTGTTTATTCATTCATTTATTTATATCAATATGGGCTCATGTATCTTCAACATATACTTTTCACTCCTTTTTTCCACTTAACACTGTGTCACTAGTTTTTTTTTTCCATGTTACTATTATGGTGGTTATAGCCATCATTTTAATGGTTGCATCTATTTGTGGATATTTTCAGTTATTAATTTATTACTCTCATAAATTTTGCTGCAGTAGACATCTTTTGAAACAATGTCCTATGAGTCTTTCTCAGCTCTGGCATGGTGTCTGGAAGACAGAAACACAGTAGGTGTTTAATAGATGTTTATCTGGGATGAATGAATGAATGCTGGACTGGCCATGTAACCCAGTGGCCCTTTGTTCCTGTTGAACAGTCTTCTCACTCTTTGTCTATGAACATCTCAAGTTCAAGTTAAATGTCACTAAGATAAGCTTGAGAACTTGCTGGAAATCAAGCTTTGGCTTCCAGCAAACCACACCTATTTTATAACAATAAACAAAGGGACTTAGGACAAAGTAAAGATTCTGTACTGCAAGCTGTCTTCCTGTCTTTGCTTGGAAAACATTGGACAGTTTATCAGTGTCAGCTGTCTATCACATGACTTTATCATTCTGTCAGCTCAAATTGTAGACATGAAGTTTTTTTTAATATCTAGGGTGTTTTAAGGGAATATAAATATCATCATATCTCCTAGTTAAGTCCCAGGCAAGAAATATGCTGGCAGTTTAATAATAGAGTGAGTGAAGGACATTTGGAATGTACCTTCTCAGATAATGACTCCTAAACAAAACAAAACTGAAGAAACAGTTGCAGACGGAGTAGCTGAGGGAAGAGAGTGAAGGAAAGGAGGTACTGAAGGAGAAGGGAGATGAGGACATGTTCATCACTTCACGATTTGGGAAAGTAACCACTGCAGAGATTTCGTGGCAAGAAAAGAAAGCTCAGAGGGGAGGTAGTCAGAGGTCAGAACAACCCTTTCCCTTGTGCCACAATGTAATTCTGATCATTCTTGTTCCCATTGAGAGGCAGGGAGGAGAAAGCATATTACAAGAACAGAATGTTTCCCAAGTGGTTCTCTCCTTCTTCCCCAGGGAGAATAATGTCTGTTTGTATAGAGAGGTTATCAATTGTTGAACCCACATAGACTCTGAGTGGGTGGGCACACATAGAGTTTGTCTATTAGAATCCCTTTTGGATCCTTGATCTGGCGGAAAATAGCAGAAACATTTAAAAGGCATCATGCAACCAGACTGGAGATTCCCAGGGTCAGGCTGCTTCACACTCATTCCAAATTTGGGTGAGCCTGTTTTACTTAGGCTCTTTTGGTTGGAAGAAATCAGACCTGTTGAAGCAGGTAGTGATAAGGTAAGGGCAATTATTGCAAAGATCCATGTAACAAAGAGGAAAACTGACCAGATTAACCTGACTGCAGGACCTGAGTGACTATGAAACTGAGGCAGCCGGCAAGAGCATGTGTGACCCTCTCAGGGCCTCCACCCTGCCTAAAGCCTCAGCATGGGTCCTTCCCGCTTAATCTGGAAGGGCTGGTACTAGATCTTTGGGGATGTTGTTGGGTTTTTGCAGAGGGAGGGCTGCTGAGTGTAGGATGATTAAAGAGGACAGTGGTGAGTGGGTGCCATTGCAACCGCAAAGGCAGTCCTTGGCAGGAAGTGCCCTCAAGAGGTCATTTCATCTATCCACCAGCCCCCACATAGGACACGCAGCTCCTGACATTTGAATAGCTACCTGGCAATTCATCCACTCATTCCACTCATTCACTTTGTCATTCTATTAGGGAAAACAATAAATAAATAATAATGTAAGAAGTGCTGTAACAGGAGGTTTGGATGAATGCCAAGGGCTCACAAAGGATGGGTAGAGTAGAATGCAGCCAGGAAAAGCTCAGGTATAGCCAAGTTAGCTCTTAAAGGAGGAAAGATCAAGGTCTATTTGGGAAACTTTTAGTAGTTGAGGAAATGGCAGGAAATGAGGCTAGGAAGCTAAAGTGTGGCTATATATTGAAGGTCCTTTATGTGCCAAACTTTATCTTATAGGGGAGAGAACTGTTGATGAGTTTTAGGCAGGGGAGTTTGACCCCACAGTAATGCTTTCCGTCCTTACCATTGCTCTAGCCTCCTTTCGTCCACCATAGTGGGCAATATTTATCAAAATTACAAATGTGCATGATTTCTGTGCCAGCTATTCCACTTTGGAGAATTTATCCTACAAATATACTTGAACTCATGTGAAATGATCTATAGACAAGATTTTTCATTGCAGTATTGTTTGTATTAATAAAATGTTGAAAACGACTTTAGTGTTCATCAGTAGGGGACCAGTTATGTAAATTATGATTCAGTCATACAATGGAAAATATTCAGCTATAAAAAAGAATAAGGAAACATTTCATGTACTGATATAAAAATGTCCTTAAGATATAGTGTTAAAAGAAAAAAAAGCAAGGCACAGAACAGAAACACATATATAGTATGGGGGCAGAATAAGAATATATATTTTTATTTGCTTGCATGCATAAAGAAACTCTGGGAAGATGAACAGAAAAGTAATAATACCTTTGGCAGTGGCTATTTTAGGGGCTAGATAGAAATTGGGCAGATGGGATACAGGAATGGGAGGGAGACTTTCCCTTGTATACCTTTTAGTGGCATTTAAGCACATGACTGTATTAGAAAGTTAAATTTAAATATTAAATAATTAAAAGGGAGAGGGGTGAAAAAAGCTCTTTTTATTCCTTTTTTCCTCTGCAAACTTCATTCCTGCTTTTCAGCTTGTCAGGACTTTAAGTTGGATCTACAGTTGTAGGATTTTCAGTGGTTAAGCAGGAAGAGAATGAGTTTGGGTTTTCTTTTTTCTTCCTTGAAATACTTAATCTTCCTTTAGTCATTCATGTGGAAAGATCCACTGTTGGCATCTAGGTTGAATTTCTTTCCTCTAGGTTCCAAGTAGAAAAAAAGGCTTGGGGATAGGGTAGGGGGGCAAAGGAGAGAAAGATGCCTTTTACCTCCTTGTTTACCCCTAACTGCTGCTAGTACTAAAGGATTAGTCTATGCTTGCAGTGGAAACTGAAGCCTGAGGGAGAAGCTGGGAGGCTGGCTTCTGTTCCTGCAGTGGGTCAGTTGGGAGCTAAAGCCAGCTGGGAACTACAGATGTCACTGTTTGAAAGGAAAACTGGAGAGAAATTCCTGGGCCTGTGAGAGAAAAGGAAAGGACTTATCTGGGGCTTGCTGCCTAGATTTTACCAGGTCATCTGTGCCTCAATGTTTGAGATTTGTATCTTATCTGGCACTGGTCTGCTGTGGCCTCTCAGAGGGTGGGTCACTAAAACTCCCACCTAGATCAATACCTCGGTGCACTACTGTCCAGCTCACAGTTCCCCTTTCTTTGGAGTAGGTTCAAAGTTCCCACCATAGCCATAACTGTACTCGAGCAGCAGGCTCAAGAGGTCTGCAGATTCTGCAGCCGAGATTTGCAGAGCTGCCCTGGTTCCTGCCCTGAGACTTCGTAGTTAATTTTCGTTGGCTTCTCTAATTTTTTCCAGATCTTTCAACATCCTGCGCACGCCTCTCCCCCATTTTGTTCCTTGCTTAAACATATCAGAGTCGGAACAGAACATTTGGACCTTATCTTGATTTTAGAGGTTTTGGGCTAATAAGGGGACAGTAATGACAATGGCATACTGCACCCTAGTGTAAAACAACTTAATTCCTCCTCTGAACCACTGCAGCTGTCTCCCTAGAAGCACGTCCCGTTGCTTCTATTCTTGTTTTATTATACTCATTCCCTGCAAACTGGACACCAATGCACTTAAATTTTAAGCTGATGAGCCAGTCCTCTGATCAAAGCTCTTCAATGGCTGTCCAGTGTTCTTAGCATAAAATCTACAGTCCCTTTTCAGTTCTGTGCCTAAACTCCTCGTTTTACGAACTTCACATGTGCTATTGCTTGTCTGGCACCCTTTTCTCCCTACTCTGAGCATGGCTAATTTTTTACTCATTCTTTAGGTCATGGGTGAAATACCACTTTCTCAGAGCAAGTAAGCTCCTGCTCCAATCTAAATCAGGTCTCCCTGTTACTCTTTTTTAAGGCATCTGCTCTTTACCTTCATAGCTCTTATTACATCTTGTAATGACATTTATTTCGGCAACTTCATGTAATGTCTATCTCCCCCACAAGACTCCAAGGTTAGCACAGAAACTAGCATATATTATGTACTAAAATATTTGATGAGCGAGTGAATAGGAGATTGGCATGACTGGAGATAGTTGACGTGAGATAAGAGCCTGAATTGGGGTGCTGGTGGTAGAAAAAGAACATGATAGATCTAAGGAGAAGAATCAACAGAACTTGATGACAAGTAGTGGGAAAGAGATAATGCCTTTAAGAGTCAGACATGCCACCTGATTCAGAGAGGAAGGAGTCAACGTAACTAAATTTTCAAACCTGGGTGTCTAAAAGGTTAGGTTTGGAGAACATATACTTATGTTGGTGTTAGACATATTGGTTGGAGATGACAAAGGGACATCCAAGGGGAAATGGTAGTAAAGTTACAGGGTGGAGCTGGAGTTCCAATGGCCAGGGAGCATAAGAGAGGAAGACAGAGTCAGATGTTTACAGAAGTGGAAACTGAATCATCTAAGATAGTTCAGATACTGTAGAGAGGATGAGTACTTCTTCATTTTTAAAAGTGATAGTCATACAAAGGGGGGGATGGGTAGGGGGGAACATCCTGTGTGTTGGAAAGGTCTATCTGCCACATAGTCTAATCGTGTCATTTTACACCCAAAGAAACAGACACCTGATGATGTGAAATGACTTACTTCAAGTCATAGCAAGTCAGTGACAACCCACTTTTCCTGAACTCTTAAAGCCCAGTTTTCTTGGTATTATAACATGGACATCTTTGCATTTTCAAATGCATGAAATTGAAAAATTGTAACACCATTTCTTCATAGTCAAGGCAGGTAAACAAAAGGCAGAATTTTATTTCCTTAGTTTATTAAAGACGTGATGAACTGTTAGGCTGTGCAAGAACTACAGCAAGTAGAAATCCAGTTCAGAACATGAGTTGTACATTCACAAAACATCTCTATTTAGACTCTTGCTCCTTTTACATGAATTCAACAAAAGCTCTAAAGCCTTGGCAGAGAAAGTCAATAACAGCCTCATTAAGTGGAAAATATTTGCCTTCCACTCTTCTGCTGTCTTGAATCTTGACCTTGTAAGAAAACTGGTTTATTTATTTTTCCCTTTATTTACAGAAAAGAACACGTCTTCCCTCTCATTTCATTCAGAAGGAACTCTCTTCAGTGCATTCCAAAGCTTGTCCCCACAAGAGCAGGGGATTTTTGCAAAGTGCTTTTAAAACATCCTATCCTCTGCCCTCTCTCCCCATCTCTCAAATAAATAAATTAAAGGGTATTTGGACAGTGATGACAGCCTAGCATCAGGGTCACTAAAACAGATACACAATCTAACGGGATGGGGTGGGACAGGTGGAGAAAAATAAGTGAAAAACCAGGAGCATAAAAGATTGCTGATCTCAGCTTTAGAAACTGTTTCAGCACTTTCTATCCTTGACTCTACGCTAATATGAAATGGGCAGGACAGTAAGAGAATACATCTCTCCTCCAGTGTAGTGACTTGGAGAATAAGGGGATGGATTTGTAATTTCAACAAAAACTTGAAATAGAGCTCACCATTTTTACAAAACCCTCGAGTCTGAACCTAGAGTCTAACTCTTAGTGCGACTTGGGTTTGTGGGGAATGGGAGCTTCCTGTCAGCCCTTCAAAGACTGAGCTGGGCTCGAGGCCTTGGCTTTTACAGCCTCACCATGAACTGAAGTGCGAACAGCCTCAGGGTCTTCCAGCCTGATATAGCCTTCAGATCCCAAGTGTGAGGCAGAGGAACCAACCGCATGGGCTAATTCCTACATGTTCCCTCTTGCTATGGTGGAGCCTCAGCTCTGTTCATTACCTTAAAGCCCCTTCTACTTCCTTGTGAGACTCCTTGTTACTTCCAGCTCAGGCATTCATCAGCTTCCACCAACCATGTGCAACTTTCTGTTCAGCTTCTGAAGACAGTGCCCAAGCCAAAATTTTTCTACTAGAAACCAACTATGGGAAGACAGGTACACAGGAAGAAGCCAGTCCCAGAACAAAAATGCCCTGGGTTTTAGTTCACAGAACTGCTGGCTCTCAGAGCAGCAACCTTGACCCTGTGTTAGGTCTAGAGATTAGAAGCTAAAGCAACTTAAAGAATACTGCAAACATACATGGCCCCATCCAAAAACTTTCCCATTAAAACATCCATTAAAAAGGGTGTGGGGGTGGGGAGAGGCAATAAAATTAGTAATATAAAAAGGATGACTTAACATATGAATATCACTAGGCTAGATAAAGAGTTAAGTGCATAATTGACATTGGCATAAATGCTCTTATTATTCCAAGAACGCAGGAATATTCACACTCACATCCACAAACTGTCAAGTTCTATAACACCATTAATAGTAGGAAGCTTTTTCTTCAACTTTGAGAAAAGAAGCTAAGGCAAGAGATAAGCCCATCAGGGAGGGTCCCAGCTCTGTTTCAGGAAGGGGAGAAACAGAGTTTAGTTGGACCATCCTTTTATTCAGAGCCACAGTGACCATCTGAAAGATCAGGGTAGAGTAAAGGACCCACTAATAAGGTGGTGTTTAGGGTTTCTGTCCTCAACCTAGGATGGCCTCAGGGACTTGCTTGACCTTGAAAGATCACAGCTGTATGAAAGAGCTAAGTTGACTAAAGGGAGTCTTAACACCTAACAGGCCAACTGCTCCTCTGATGAATAAATGCTCTTTAAAGTAACAGAGTTGTTGCTTGACTTATGCCTGCTGTGTAAGGCTACAGATGGGCCTGGTCTAAGCATCAGCTCTGTCCTTTGTGCCAAGCCCACCAGGGTACATAAAGAAAGTCAGTTTGTGGCATCTTCAGTGCCTAGAATATCTCAATGATGGAAGTCATAGCTGCCTCCTTGAGGCCTCTGAGGGTTCCAGAGTAGTAGTGATGCTGTTTCTTGGCCCCCAAAAGACCAAAATGAGCTGGTCCAGAATGCCCATGATGTAATCCTGTTCTCTGCTGCTTCTCCTCAGGGCACAGTCTGACCTTATTCCAGGATTTCGAAGAGAAAAAATTCTACCCACCCGTTTCAGCAGCAAAGGAGAAGGGAGTTTGTTGAAAAAGGCCTGGCTCAGAAAGTCCAACATTAAAAGAAAATAAACCAGAAATGATACTTTAGATGTAGCTGAAAGCAGATCTGCACCTATTAGAGAAGACCATGGATGTCAGAAGAATTGAGTCTGGCAGTCCATAACCCTAACAGAGGTACTAGAAGCTTCAGTTAGGGACCGAAGTGTTAGTTCTGAAGGAAAAACCTGGTGCCTACAAATCATCTGTCCAGCAGACTGGATCTCACCAACCCAAAAAGGCCAGACAGGTTGACTACACATGGATGTCAGACAAGTCATTAAAAAAATAACAATAATAATTAAAAAAAAAAAGCCCCCATGGGGAAAGTCCTTTAAAGGGTGGCTCAGTTGTGCATTAGGTGTGAGTCTAGCCCCTAGATAGGCTGGGCTAAACAGTCTTTCCTCAGGTGGTCTCCAGAATGGTGGCTTCCAGGGCCAAGGCTTCGTTGGGTTCCTCCTCGTAGTCTGACATGTAGGACTCCAGGCTCTGCTTGGCCAGCAGTTCCCGCCGGGCCTGCAACCGCTCACACCGGGGACAGCTTCCAGATTTGAAGCAAGCTTTATGGTAGCATGCTTTACACTCTATTTAGGTTGGGAAGGTGAGAGAGAGAGAAAGGAGAATCATTTGTATTATCTCAAGCTAAAGTCACATAGCCCTTCTCACCATCATGGCTCTGCTCCTGTGCTGAAACACAGGAATCAAACCAAACTCTTGCCAACAGGGGTGACTGAAGGGAAAACAATTAACTTGTGTTCAGTCTTGTTTGCCCCACTTCTAGCCCCACACCTCACCTTCACAGGTCCGGCATTTATAAAGCTCAAAAGGAAAGATGATGTCATCCTCATTCTGACAAAACTCACAGATGAAGCCCTTGGCTTGGCAGAGCTGGGAGGAAAGAGACAGGCAGCAAAATTAGGGCAGCACATTAGGAACTGGCCCAAGAGGGTGAATACAGGGAGGGGAGGGGATGGAATATATAAAAACTGAGTGGAAAACTGGAAATCCACATGCAAAAAATGAGTGTGAACCCCTGCCTCTCCTCACCACATACAGAAATTAATTCAAAATGGATCAAAGACCTAAATATAACAGTCAATACTATAAAGCTCTTACAAGAAAACATAGGGAAGTATCTTCAGGACCTTGTAGTAGGCAATGGATTTTTAGGTTTTACAAAAAAAGCATGAGCAACAAAAGAAAATATAGATAAAATGGACTTCCTCAAAAACTTTTGTGGATAATAGGACACTATCAAGAAAGTGAAAAAATCTATAGAATGGGAGAAAATATTTGGAAACCATATATCCAATAAGGGTTTAATATCCAGAATATATAAAGAACTCCAACCATTCAACAACAAAAGGATAAACTATCCATTTAAAAAATAGGTTAAAGACGTGAATAGACATTTCTCCAAAGAAGATATACAAATGGCCAAAAAGCACATGAAAAGATGCTCGACATCATTAAAATGCAATTTAAAATTACAATGAGATACTACTTCATACTAAAAAACTGAAAATAAGTGTTGGTGAGGATATAGAGAAATAGAAACCCTCATACATTGCTAGTGGCTATATAAAATGGTGTAGCCACTGTGGAAGACAGTTTGGCGGTTCCTCAGAAAGTTAAGCATAGAATTATCATATAACCCGGCAATCCCATTTCTGGGTACATACCCCAAAGAACTGAAAACAGGAACTTGGTCAGATATGTGTACACCAGTTTGTACTAGTTCATGCTACAATATGGATGAACCTTGAATATATCATGTTGTGTGAAGTAAGCCAGACACAAAAGGACAAATATTGTATAATTTCTTTTAAATGAAATACTTAGAATAAGCAAATTCATAGAGATGGAAAGCAGAATAGTTGTTACCAGGAGTTGGGGGAGGAGGGAATGGAGAGTTATTGCTAAATGAATATGAGTTTTGGTTTGGGGTGATGAAAATAGGCTGGAAATAGATAGTGATAAAAGTTTTACACAATATCATCAATGTACCTAATGGCAAAGAATTGTCCCCTTAAAATGGCTAAAACTATTTCTATGTTATGTATTTTACCTCAACTAGAAATAAATTATTAAAAAACAAAACAAAACAAAACAAAACTGAGTGGCCTCTGAGGGGTTTTACCACCTGCAGGGAAGAGGCCAAACTAGGGCCAAGACTGGGTAGTGTTAGACAAAGCTTTAAGGTGGAGAAAAGAGAGGCACAAGTTCAAAAAACCTCTACCCCCAGAAGAAAGGAAAAGAAGCAAGGAATGGTGCCTAAAGTCAATATTCCAGACTGGATAATGATTTTACTTTGAAATAGAAACCACAGCCAAATGAGGTAAAATGTGAAGGGTAAGGGTGTTCCTCCAAAATAATACCCAGCCTTGAGTCAGTTTATAGTGAAATCTTTCCAGTTCCCACAGCCAAATAGTATTCTCTACAGACATGCCATTTAAGTGCTAATCCTGGGACAGTCACAGGAACACAAACTGGGCTATTCTAAGATGGGAAGTTCTAAAAAAGGAATTTCTGAATTCTGGCAGGTTGAGTGTATCAAGAACAATAACAACTCACATTTGTAGAATATTTGAAGTTTATGAAATACTTTCATATAAGTCATTTTGTCATTCCTCAAAAATACTGAAGGTTCAGTAGGTATTATTTATTATCTTCAGTTTAGACACAAGAAAATTGAGGTTTACCTCAGAGAGGACAAAAATATTTCTTTTGGTAACAGTGATTGAAACTGATAAAGCCAAGACCCACTCTCTCTCCAGATCCTAGTCCAGGATTTCTCCTACCCCATCATGACAACTCTTTTGTGAAGACCTACTCAGGCATGCCCTGAGCTACTCAGGGGCAATGCCAGGACCAAATCCTCTTCCAATTCTAGGTTCTCTAGGTCTGATGATTTAGCTGTTCACCAACCCAAGGAATAACAGTCCTGTCCCATTTCTCGCACAGTCTTGAAAGTCTATTTCAACTTCCTGGAGCTAAATGGCAAGAACCCTGAGTCCACTCCATTTCCCCAAATTCCTAAGCAAGGGCCCAGCTGCATACTTGAACAAGAATTTCTCACCACACATCGCTCTACATGGGCAGCCCCTGCCCTGGTGAGCTCAGCAAGCCGGGGCCCCAGCTCCCCCTTCTTGGTTAGAGTCAGGTCATTCAGTGAGTACAGGTGTAGATCCTCTGTCAGGTGGCCTGGAACTGTGTCAAAGGAATCCAGGAGCCTATAGGAAATGAAGGGAAGAGGTGGAGGCAGGGAACGAACACTTTGTATGGTATATCATAGTAGAAGGATTCCTATTAAGAAACAGGAGAGATAAGGGTCCCAGCAGAAGAAATAAGGGTGAGCAACACCAGGGGCAGCCTTGGAGCTTCAGGCTGGCCTGGGTGTTTCAGGCCACACCACCATTCCCACACTGCTGCGTGTCTGGATGGCAGAAGTGACTTTTATAATTTCCAGCCATGTGATCCGTGCCAGCTTGTGAAGAGCACTGGGCCCACCCTGGATAAAATAACCATGGATTTAGCCTTTTATAGAAAAGGACACTGACATAGTCACTGCTGTGGTTTCTCATGTACCATTTTTGGATTTTTCTCCAAGATGACTCTCCTTCACATACCAAGGGCCAATTTCTGGTTCCTGGCCTCCATAAAATTTGGACTTACTCTTTGGCCAGTCGGCACGTCTTGAACATGTTCTTCATGTGATATAGCTGGATCCGCAGAAGCTGAAGAAGTGGGGAGAAAGCACTGTTAGAATTTAAGAAAGACCTGTGCCTTTAAACATTCAGAGTCTAGATGCTTTGCATGCAGCAGACAGAGCTAGACTGTCCTCTAACCCAACAACTTACTCCAATGTGGTCTCCAGTCAGGGAAGGCCCCTTAGCAAGGCAGACTAGACAGACTAGTGGGCTGATGAGTCTGTCCAAATCACGACATACCCAGCTGGGAGCAGCTAGGAAGAGAACTCCAGAATTTTAGTTTCCCACCTGATACACAATTCTCTAGTCAACAATATTTTAGTGAAGGGAGAAATCTTGACTTTGCCATCAAGCACTATCTATAGCTTCACAGCTGCCATTACCAGGTTTGAGACTCTAGCTAGCTAGATATCTCAGAAATGGGAAGAGATTAAGAAAGTACATACAGAGAGCATGAAGGATGAGATTGTCATAGTTATGATATCGTGAAAAAAATAAATATGATGATCTTGAGAAAGCCTGTTATGAACAGAGGGAGGCAGTGAGAATGGCTTTTCCATGGCCTTACCCGGACTTGATTGAGTAGCTTGACCTTCCTATAGAGGGAGCTGTTGATGTCTTGCACATTGAAGAGAGGATCATTCCAGATCTTACTAAGCAGGTCCTTGGAGAAATTGCTGATATAATACTTGCTGAAGTCCCACTTGCGTAGAACCCGGCTTGGGATGACCATCTGGGCATTTTCATGGCAGCACTGACAGAAGTACTTGCCCAAGTACTCACAATACCGTAGCCGCTTGATATAATCTGGAAAAATAGGAAAGCCAAAAGGCTAATGTCACTTTCGCATCTACAAGCTGGTGAGGCAGCACTGCTATTCCCACCTCTGTTTGAACTCTTCAAAGCTGGAAGAAACTTAAATAGTGGGGCCTGTGTTTTCTGTGCCCACTCTGGAAGCCACTGAGTAAACAACCCTGCCAGAGTTGGTAAGACTCAGCCTCCAAGAATCTGGCTGAAGTGACCCAATTTTTCTCCAGTATACAATCCCAGTAACGTGTTCCCAGAAACCATTTCCCTCTGACTGCTGGTAGTCTTGCCTAGTCCTACCCCTTCCCCTCTAGTTCCCTTTTCTCTCTTTCCCAAATGCTGCCCTGCCACCTCTTCTTACTACCTCTCTGATCAGCCCCCTTTCTCCCAAATGTGGGAGAAGGTAAAACCCTTGAGGCAGTATGAGGGTAGGAGAAGATACTCACCAGGGTCAGTCCGGATGCCACATCCTGCACAGCGGTAATTCTGCTTGGCCACAGCAATTTTCCTCCTGAAGAAAGGGGAAGAAGAGGGGACTGATAGATACCAGCTACACAAGGCCTGAGGTATAAAGGATGAAGATACAAACAAGGGCTCTTATTAAGTGTGAGAAGAGAGGGGGATTCACCTATTATTTTTAGTGTTGGCCAAAATGAACTTGTGATGGTTTAAGTTCATGTGTCAAGTTGGCCAGGTGATGGTGTCCAGTTGTATGGTCAAGCAAGCACTGGCCTGATCATTACAGTGACGACAGTTCATGGATTTAAATCATCAGTAAGTGATTGCACCTTACTGAGGAGACTGTTTCATCCAATCAGTTGAAGGCCTTAAAAGAAGAAGTGATGAGTTCAGCAGTCAGAAGGATGACTTTCCATCTCTATTTCACCCAGCCAGCTTCTCTTGGGGAATTCACAGAAAACCTCCATTGGCATTCCCAGCTTGTGGCCTGCCTTACAGCATTTGGACTAGTCCATGTACACAATCACATGAGCCAATTCCTATTAAAAAAATCTCATAATATTTACCTACTATATATACACATATATATATCTCCTGTTGGTTCTGTTTCCCTAGAGAACCCTGACAAATACAGAACCTATCGGAGTACGGGTTCAAACAGAGTGCAAAAGCTTAGAATTTAGGTCTGGCCAGGTCTCTCTATAGTGAACCGCACATTCTGTACAAATACAAGGGATGAGAAATACGAAAAGGGAGAGAACGATAAGGGAGAAAGGCATCCATCTTCAACAGAAAAGGTAAAAATAGTAAATTCACAAAACTATTGGGAGGAAGCTAACAGGACGGGAATGCTAGCACTAAAAGATATTATTTCCAGTTAGCTTTGGTAATGGAGGGGAGGACTGAGAGTAAGACTTGAGGAGAAGATGAATAATCCTCTCCCTCTGCCTTTAAAGACGAACAGAACTGCATGAGAGGTATATGTAAGTGGAGGAAGAGACAAGAGCATGAAGAGACAACCCTGACAATCCAAAGAGGATGTGTCTATTTCACAAAAGACATAGCCATTGGCTACTCACGTTGGGGCTGGATGAACATTAAAAATTATCTGAGGCCGAGGTGGGGCCCACTCCAGGTTCCCACGAACACGAATACGCAGCTTGTAGATGTCAGCATGCTGCCCATCATCTGGTGAGATGGGCAGTGAATCAGGGATGGGCAGGAGCTGCAGGAGAAAAGGAAAAGGGTGATCTAACTTGGACAGTCTAGGGAAACACAAATGCTTGACCTTTCTGGCCATGACAGAAGCACAGTTAGTGAAATGCATTTTAGGAAGACCATTACATTGGTAAGGACTTCTGAGAACTTTGGTCCTCGAAACATCAATAAGGCACCAAGGGACTAGAAGTGAGGGCATCCAAAAAGCAAAAGGAACAGAAACAGCATTCCAAAGTGGTGGCACCCATTGCTGATGCTGTCTCTGCCCTTACCTCCAGGACCCCTGATATGCCAGGGTGCTTCATGCCTGACAGACTCAACTGCAGAGCAAAAAAAGAATATGAATAATTTGCCTTTTCATAGCATCTCAATGGTGGTCACAGCTTAGGAGTTCCACCTCTAGGTCTATGAGCAGTCATATGGAATAAGGACAGTGAAGAAGCCAATCTCCTATTTTGACCGTTGCTAGGGAAACCCAGGCAAGAATGTATTCATTCAACAGATAGGTAATGAGTTGCTTCTGAGTAAGGAAGTAATTGTACAGGCCCATGACAGACTGGAAACATATGACAAAGGAGAACAAGGTCAGAAAGGCTCATAGCCTACTGGGGTTGGACAGTGGATGGAGAAGAAGGGCTAAAGAACCCCTACCTTCTGAGGAGCATCATGCTCTGGGACTAGCCACTCTAGCTCTGAGGCGGCTGGGAGCTGCATCCCTTCAAACTGCTTCAGAAGTCCCATGGCCACTGCTTCAGCAGATGTAGAGTTAAGGAAGCAGTGGGAGCTGTAAAGAAGAAAATCAAGGAAGGCTGAGCATAGGGAAAAGAGGAAGATGGGAGCCTATGTTTCAGGATCTGATACCATATTCAGTAACTTCTGGGCTGACAGAACACTTGTAGCACCCCCAGCCTGCTCACCTTCTTTTCTCATCCTCTTTAGAGACATGTGGTATAGTGCAACAAGAATAAATACTGGTCTTATAGTTCTAAGACCTCGGCTCAAATCCCACTTAGCTCTGTGACCATTACATGGCCCTTCTAGGCAAGGACTTATGTCACTTTCCTTTAAGTTTCTTTAACTGCAAAATGGGGAGTATGATGCCTGTTACAAAATAAAGTGAGGAAAACTGTTTTGTAGACTATAAAATACTATTATTTTTCCTAAATGAGCTATTATTTCCTCTAACTGGTTCCATCCGGTGAACTCTGTTCAATCTCATTTCATAATCAAATATCATGATCACTGATCCCTCTTTTGAGACCTCATCTTCTGGGGGAGGGGGGTTCTGGTATGATCAGATTACAGCAGAGAAGGAACAGTCCACACCAAGAGTGTTGCCTCTAACAGAGCCCACCCAGTTTGGACCAAAGCTCTTTCAGCTCTTTCCTTGGGTTCGCCACCATCAGGCAGGTCTGTGATTTTAGCCTTGCCTCTTTGTGAATTTGGACCCTTTATCCAAGGTTTTTCCACATGCCCCAAGGTTTTATAAAAAGTACTCACAAGGACTGGGAGGAAATAAAGGATTTGCTGCTTGAGGCTGTGCTCCTTCTGATGTCAGCATCTAAATGGAAACCAGAGATGAGAAGAGTAGGAAATAGAAAGAGAGGAGGTAAGGACAAGGAAAACTGTTATGAGGTATTGCCAGCTAAGCACTTGGGATAGCAGCTAGGAGCTGCATTCCACACAGGATGAGCAGAGTCCAGGTGGAGACAACTTAGTGAAGCACTAACCACAATTTATAACTTGACTCTATTCAAATCACAACCAGCTGAATTAGTGACATCATGCACAGCATGGAGGTCAGAGTGGTTACAAATTCAGATGGAAACACAAAGTCAGATTTGATGCAAAACAGTGAACAAGAAAAGGAAGCATCCTAAGACACACAGAGACACGTCCCCTAGCAAGTAGAAACACAAAATAAATGACCTCAATCTCGTGCGCATTCTCTAAATCTGTCTAGCTTTTTTTTTCTTTTAAATATCAGAATCAGTACCTAATGCAGAGCTTAGATGATAGAGGTTACACACTAAATGTATGTGGAATGTAGAAATCATCTATATCTTCAAAAAAGCTTCATGTTAAGATTTCCTTCCTGTCTGGTGGCTCAGGAAGGAAAAGAACTTTTCTCTGGCTTGGAAACTCCTGGGAGAGAGAGGAGATCTCATCCTTCATAAAGAAGTCCAAGAAGGTTGCCTTCCAACTGGAAGTCAACATCATAATAAAACCTTTTTTAAAATCAATTCTTTGTACAAAAACAAATACCCTTTTTCCTAAGAGAATTGAATTCAAATGCTTCTGATGCTTTAGAAAGGATAAGCCTATTATTACTGACTGAAAAACATTTTGAAAAAAAATCAGTGACATCTTACAAGGAAAAGAACTTGCTGCATGCCCAGACACTGGTATTGGAATGATAAGGGAAGAATTGGTTAAAACCTGGGACCCTTGTGTTTTAGTTTCCTTGGCTGCTCAAGCAAATACCATACAATGGTTGGCCTAAACATGGGAATTTATTAGCTCATGGTTTTGAGGCTAGGAGAGGTCCAAATTAAGGCATCATCAAGGCGATGCTTTCTTCCCGAAGACTGGGGTTCTGGGACTGACTGCTGGTTATCCTTGGTCTTGGGCTCCTCTGTCACATGGCAATGTACATGCAGCCTTTCCTGACCTCTCCCTTCTCTTCTGGGTTCCACTGACCTTTAGGTTCTTGCTTCCTGTGACTTTCTCTGTCTGAATTTCATTCTGCTTATAAAAGACTCCAGTAATAGGATTAAGACCCATTCTGACTGAGTTGGGCCACCTCTTAACTAAATTAACCTCAGCCAAAGATCCTACTTACAATGAGTTCACACCCACAGGAAGAGATTAAGTTTACATGTTTTTCTGGGGTATATAACTCCAAACCACCACTCCTAACAAAACCTCTACATTTTTAAACAAAATAAGTAATGCATAGGAAGATAGTCAACTTCAGAATTTACTGGCTGGTGTGATGTTGGTTTCCATCCGGCATTCATTCTAGCAGATAAGGTGATACCCAACACAACTGGGAATCCAACTCTAATGAATCTTCTGCAACTGATAATTCAAGAGGAAATACTATAAAATGGAGAACCACAATCACTCTTGTTTTAAAAGGAGAAAAAGAATGATTAAAAAAAGGGGGTGGGGAGAAGCAACTGATTACCTTGTATTAGGTACAATTAAAAATTTTGTCAGAAAACATGGTTCATGAACTTTTCCTCTATATAACTGTACCAGTTATCAATTCATTGCTTTTCAGATACAAATCTGCTTTTCTTTGTCTGCTCTGTGATAATGGAGTTTTAAAAAAAGGAATTTCTGAATTCTGGTCAGGTGGCATGACATTAAGGTTTGTCAACAGAGGGCACTGGAGGGACACTGGAGGAGGAAAAGATTTCTCTTCCTGGTTCCAATGTGCTATCCTAAGGCAGACTCCTATAGTGCACGTGGCTCTCTCCTGAGGGAAGCATGCCTCCAGGTGGCTTTGCAGCAGAGTGCCACTAGTGGTACCTCCCATAAATGGCTTCCCTTGGCACCTCCTCAGAAAGCTTCATATTAAGTGCCACAGTCCTGGCACCTCTCCAAGAACTGCTTCCTCTAGTAACCCTTTTGTTCCAGGGTGTGGCATCTCCCTGTAGGCTGCTAAGCCTGATGCCCCAGAGAATGGTTTCCCAGCAAGTGCTGCTGGCATGGTATTTCCCCATGGACAGTATCCCCAGACACTTGCTTAGGCAGCTTTGCAGCCTCAGAGAACTTCTCCACCATCCAGTAAGCCAGGAAGGAGGTCTGGCTCTCAGCCTTGGGGGTGTGACCCTCTTTTACATTTGTTCCTTCTTCAGGAGCTCTATTTCAGTCTTAGGGGATAGTAACTACTCCCTGTATCTCCTCTTCCCATATTCTTTAGAGTTCTCTTTACTTCTTATGAGCGAATCTTTCATTAGGCCAATATCCATTATAGTTAACAGTTTTTTATATTAAACTTTCCCTATTTGATTTCTCTGTGTGATTTCTGTCTCCTGATTGGACTCTGACTAGAAATATCTATAGTACAGAAGACTGAAACTCTAGAAGAATCTACAAAGGAAAATAAGGAAGACTTGATGAAACTGTAAGAGAAGAGGATGAAGGGGAAACAATGGCAACAAAAACCACAACAATAAACCCCTAAAAACAAAGAAGCTGAAAAGACTCTGGAATTAGAAGCTTATGAATGATATAAATTTGGTAGACATCATTATGAGAAATAGATGGAGTAAACAAAGCTGGACATAAAAGATCACATATTGTATGATTCCTTGTATATGAACTATCCAAAAAAAGCAAATCTGTAGAGACAGAAAGTAGACTGGGGTTTTGAATAGGGATCAACTGCAAATGGGCACAAGAATCTTTTGATGAAAATGTTCTAAAATTAGATAATGGTGATGATTGTACAACTCAGTAAATTTACTAAAATCATTGAATTGTATAATTGAAATGCATGAATTTTGTGAGATGTAAATTATACCTTAGTAAAATTGTTTTAAAAAAAGAAATAGATGTTGATAAATATAGAGCTTTCTATGACAAAGAAAAGTTATGATCACAAGAGTTATATTCAGTTTATTGCTAGGAGGAAATAACTTTCAAATCTACTTTCTTCATAAACACTTATGGTCTTTCTGGCCTACTTGCCGAATCAGGATCTAAGAAAAGTGATTACATTAAGCTATGTGTATACAGAGTATTTATCATAGATCATGCCCATAAAAGGATGCTTAAGCACCTTAAGTTTTTCAAGGGTGTTATGGACTCTGATCAACTTCCTCTGACAGTATCCCAAGAGACTCTTCAATATCATAAATCACTTAAGGTGATCAAAAGGAAACATGTCTTTAAAACTCTGGACATAATCAAGAAGATTGTTAATGAGAAGTATAATGATACCATTTAGAAAGAATTTGATATCAGTAACAAACTTAATGTGATTAAAGACTACAAACAGATGAAAAGCAGAAAACAACAAAGAAATTTCCAGTACAGAAAGATGAATTTTATATTTTCATAATTGGGAAACTGTGTGTAGAAAGAAAATAATATTTAAGTCATTACCTTTGAGAGAGAATTATTTTGATTCCTCCCTCCCCCTACTACAATATTTTATTTTATTGGGTCACAAGAAAGAGTAGTTTCTCAGTTTAAAATTTTTTTCATATTCATGGTATAAAACTGTAAAGTGTATAAAAACTTTAAAGTTCCCAAATTAGATAAAGAAAGGATTCTAGGAATACTAAATAAAGGTTTGCCTTATGATTGAAGCAGATTGACTGTGCCCTGATAGAGAAGTGGGTGATAGGCAAGAATTGTACCAGCAAAGATTGTGGTTGTAAACACATTAAAAATCAGTTAAAGGGTCCTGCCTTGATCAGTTTGGCAGAGTGAGATGCTTCAGGACTCCATCTCCCTACAGAAACTTTGAACAACCAGGAAAAACTGGTGGAAACAGCTTTTTCAAAGCTCCAGAAAAGTTACAGGATTACAGTAATAGGGTGAGCACTGAATGAATAAAAAGGTCACTTAAAAGCAGTATAGCATCCCAAAGTAATTTGGGCAGAAAATAAAAACGTATTTGCAAAGCCCCCATGAAGGACTGGGGAAAAATGTGGAAATATTAAACTTCCCCACCTGGGGAAATACTGATGTGCTCACAAGTGTTGGGGACTACCAATTTAAAAGGCCGAGCCCTCGATCTTGGGGCTTGCCCTTATGAAGCTTGTAACTGCAAAGGAGAGGCTAAGCCTACTTATAATTGTGCCTAAGAATCTCCCCCAGAGTACCTCTTTTATTGCTCAGATGTGGCCTCTCTCTCTCTAAGCCCATTCAGCAGGTAAACTCACTGCCCTCCCCCTACGTGGGACATGGCTCAGGGGTGTAAATCTCCCTGGCAACATGGGACATGACCTGGTAATGAGCCTAGACCTGGCATCATGGGATTGAGAAAGTCTTGTTGATCAAAAGGGGGAAGAGAAATGAAACAAAATAAAGTTTCAGTAGCTCAGAGATTTCAAATGGACTTGAGAGGTGATTCTGGAAGTTATTCTTATGTGTTATACAGATACCCCTTTTTAGTTTTTAGTGTATTGAAATAGATAAAATGAAATACCTGAAACTGTTGAACTGCAACCCATTAGCCTTGAGTCTTGAAGACGATTGCATAACTATGTAGCTTATATGGTGTGTGACCATGTGATTGTGAAAACCTTGTGGCTCACATTCCCTCTATCCAGTGTATGGACAGATGGGTAGAAAAATGGGAACAAAAATTAAATGAATAATAGGGGGGATGGGGAGATGGGATGTTTTGGGTGTTCTTCTTTACTTGTATTTTTATTCTAATTTTATTTTTATTTTTTGGAGTAATGAAAATGTTCAAAAATTGATTTTGGTGATGAAAGCACAATTATATGATGGTACTATGAACTGACTGTACACTGTGGATGACTGTACGGTATGTGAATATATCTCAATAAAACTGAATTGGGGAAAAAAAAAAAGCAATATGGTCTCCTGGCACACTGGCTGGCCCCCGCCTCACCCTTCACCAGCTCAGCATGGAACTAGCCTGTGTTCCCTGTGCAGATCCTTGGTTCCAGTTCTGGAGGGAGCAGAGTAACCCTTGTGCACATACTGAGAGCATGTATTTCTGGGCCAATCTGCCTGATGGTGACTTGAGGAACTTGCCATCCCAGAACTTGCCCTGCATGTAGAAGGCAGCTCACCAAGCTCTCCTACAGAACACTGCCCGGAAAAATGATCACTGGCTGTACAGTGCAGTATCTGGGGCTGTGAGAAAACTGTTTCCAACAGAAGAGAGAACATTTGTTTCTGTGTAAACAGGTAAATTCTTTGTGTCCAAGACAAGAGGCATGTGCAGAAAGGATCAGGGAGGCCCCTATGCTATGGCTTGGAGCTATTTTCCACTCTTATTGTATGAATAAGCCCTGAAGGAGAGCACTCACACAGGTCAAAGACTGAGAAAGGTGTTTCATTTTTTTCCCTTCTTTTGGTTAAGAAAAGCTCTGTCATACTACTACCTGGATACAACTTTAAGGAACAGATTCTAAATTCCAGCAATAACACACTAAAATATCAAAATGTCCAGGTTTCACCAAAATATTAGAAATCATCAATGAAGATCAGTCCTAGGACATTCCGTACAAAGACTTTTAAAAACTGTCCTAAACATGCTCAAAGAGCTAAAAGAAAAAGTTGACAAAGAACTAAAGGAAATCAGGAAAAAGATCACAAAGATAATATCAACAGAGAGATGGAAATTATGAAAAAGAAACAAATAGAGCTGAAGTCCACAGTAACAGAAATTAAAAATGTACTAGAGGGGTTTAACAGCAGATTGGAGCTGGCAGAAGAAAGAATCAGGAAACTTAAAGACAAGACTATTGAAATCATCCAGTCTGAGAAGCAGAAAGAAGAAAGAATGAAGAAAAATGAACAGAGCCTGAAAAACCTGTGGGACACCATCAAGTATACCAATATACATACGGTGGGAGTCCCAGAAGGAGAAAAAGAGAGAAGGAGCAGACAGAATATTCAAAGAAATAATGGCTGAAAACTCCCCAAATTTAACAAAAGACATGAATATACACATCCAAGACACTCAACAAACTCCAAAAAGGATAAACCCAAATAGACCCACACCATGGCATATAACCAAACTGTAGAATGCCAAGATAAAGAGAGAATTCTGAAAGTTGCAAAAGAGAAGCAAGCATGTGTCACATACAAGGAAGCCTCGGTAAGATTAAATGCTGATTTCTTGTTGGAAACCACGGAGGCAAGAAGGCTGTTGGAAGACATATTTGAAGGGCTGAGAGCAAAAAATCGCCAACCAAGAATTCTATATCTGGCAAAACTGTCTTTCAAAAATGCAGGAGGAATGAAGATATTCCCAAATAAAGAAAAGCTGAGGGAGTTTGTCATCACTAGATCGGTCGTACAAGAAATGCTAAAGGAAGTTCTTCAGGTTGAAAGGAAAGGACACTAGACAATTGGCTGAAGCCACATGAAGAAATAAAGATTTCTGGTAAAGATAATGACATGAGTATACAACATACCAGTACTACTGTATTTTTATTTGTTGCCCCACTTTTTTCTCCCTATGAGATCCAAAAGGCAAATGCATAAAATGTAATGAAAAATCAATAATCTGGGGCTTGGAATGTACATATATATATATATATATATATATATATATATATATATATATATATAATTTGTGACAAGAATTACATAAAGGTGGGGAAATGGAGGAGTACAGGAACATAGTTTATGTATGCTATTGAAGTTAAGTTGGTATCAAATTAAATGAGATTGCTATAGATTCAGGATGTTAAATTTAAGCCCCATGATAACCACAAAGAAAAGATCAGAGAATATGCAAACTCATAAAGACACAGAATACAGGTTAAAGATTACCAGGAGTGGGAGAACGGACACTGGGGCGTTAATGCAAAATGAGTGTAGGATTTCTGTTTGAAGTGAAGGAAAGTTATAGTAATGGATGGTGGTAAGGATACTGCAACATGTGAACTGATTAACCCCACTGAACGGTATGCTTGGGAGGGGCTGAGATGGGAAGATTTATATTGTATATATGTTTCAACAATTAAAAAGAAAGAGAAACTAAAGAGATAATGACAATTAAATGCAATGCATGATACTAGATGGGAATTAAGAATGGAGAAAAGGACATTATTAGGATATGAGAAAAATTGGAATACAGACTGTAATCTTTATATCAGTGTTAAATTTCTTGAACTGGATAACTGCGCTTGCACTTAAGGTGGTTTCAAAAGTGAATATCCTTGGGGGAGGAACCTAAGATGGCGGCTAGGTGAGACAGGGCAAAAAAACAACTCTGTGAAAAATAATAGAAAAAAAACAGAAAGTGACCCAGAACACCAGTTCCAGTGATGTACCAGCTGGACAAGTTCTGCTAAATCCACAGGGACCATGCATTTGGTGAAACCGGGAGTCTGTGTTCTGAAACAAGTGAGTGAGCCGGCTGAAAGTCCAGTGACCACGCTGCGATGTGGGGAAACCATGGGCTGGCGTTTGGAGACAGACTAGTTCTTCTTAAAAAAAAAAAAAAACAACAACCCAGGAGTGGCTGCAGATACCACGGAGAGAACCGCGCAGTGAAGCACAGCAGAAGCAGGCTGTACCAATGCCTCAGTGTCTGGCATGGAGGATAGCCTTTCCCACACCCGCTGCTGATTGTCTCGGTCCAGGGGGACAGAGGGGAGCCAAAAGGAGAAAGAAACCATGCCCGCCGCAGCCATCTCCCCTGTGGCCTGGGGACACTCCTGCCTGGGGCCAGACCCACAGCCCAGAGCTGCGCCAAGAAACCCAGTGCAATGGTGAGTGTTTCCCGCAGTACTGTGCACATGCCACTATCGGTTGTTGACAGTGGCCTTTAGTGCACCCACAGCTAATTATCCTGGAGCTGGGAAGGCGGAGCTGTGTGAAAAGGGGGAAATTAACACGCCCCATTTAACCATCTTTACATCAGGCTGGGAACACTCCTGCATAGCCCGGTGGCCCAGGGCTTCCCTGGAGGGCCGGTGCGCACTTGTGACGTGGCACAAACTTCCCTCAGCAGAGGTCCTGGAAGAGCACGGCTGAGAAGGGGGACCCACTCGGAAATCCCAGGGACCCTACGCCAATACCAAGGACTTGTGGGTCAGCAGCAGAGACAACCTGTGGCAAGACTGAAATGACGGTTTAGACTCTTGCAACAGCCTTAAATCTCCGGGAACACCTGGGAGGTTTGATTATTAAAGCTGCCCTGCCTCCCTAACCACCCAGACACATGCCCCACATTCAGGGCGGACAGCACCAACAACACACCCAAACTTAGTGCACCAATTGGACCCCACAAGAACCAGAGCCCCACACACCACAAAGACAAAGTTGGGGAGAACTGACGTGAGGGGAATAGGTGACTCGCAGATGCCATCTGCTGGTTAGTTAGAGAAAGTGTATGCCACCAAGCTGTAGATCTGACAATTAGAGATTGGTATTTTTTATAACCTGAAAGAACCCTATCAAGTAAAGCAAATGCCAAGAGGCCAAAAACAACAGAAAATCTTAAAGCATATGATAAAACCAGACAATATGGAGAACCCAAACCCAAACCCAAGCACCCAAATCAAAAGATCAGAAGAGACACAGTACGTGGCGCAATTTATCAAAGAACTAAAGACAAACAATGAGAGCATGGCACAGGATATAAAGGACATGAAGAAGAGCATGGCACAGGATATAAAAGACATAAAAAAGACCTTAGAAGAGCATAAAGAAGAACTTGCAAGAGTAAATAAAAAATAGAAGATCTTATGGAAATAAAAGAAACTGTTGGCCAAATTAAAAAGACTCTGGATACTCATAATACAAGATTAGAGGAAGTTGAACAATGACTCAGGGTCCTCGAGGAACACAGAACGGAAAATGAAAGAACAAAAGAAAGAATGGGGAAAAAATCGAAAAAATCAAAATGGATCTCAGGGATACGATACATAAAATAAAATGTCCAAATTTAAGACTCTTTGGTGTCCCAGAAGGGGAAGAGAAGGGTAAAGGTCTAGAAAGAGTATTCAAAGAAATTGTTGGGGAAAACTTCCCAAACCTACACAATATAAATACACAGAGCATAAATGCCCAGCAAACTCCAAATAGAATAAATCCAAATAAACCCACTCCAAGACATATTCTGATCAGACTGTCAAATACTGAAGAGAAGGAGCAAGTTTTGAAAGCAGCAAGAGAAAAGCAATTCACCACATACAAAGGAAACAACATAAGACTAAGTAGTGACTACTCAGCGGCCACCATGGAGACGAGAAGGCAGTGGCATGACATATTTAAAATTCTGAGAGAGAAAAATTTCCAACCAAGAATACTTTATCCAGCAAAGCTCTCCTTCAAATTTGAGGAAGAGCTTAAATTTTTCACAGACAAACAAATGCTGAGAGACTTTGCTAATAAAAGACCTGCCCTACTTCAGATACTAAAGGGAACCCTAATACAGAGAAATAAAGAAAGTTTTGTTGTTTGTGTGTTTTAAAGCCATTTTGAGTAGAAAACTGCTATTTTCTTTTAGTTAATGCTACCTATAGAACTCCTCCTTGTTTGGATCACAGTGATTATTAAGGTAAACACTGGTAGTAGTAAATCCTAATTGTATACAAAGTACCTAAAAGAGATGGCTTTTTGAAAGTTGGCTCTGCAAATTCAAAACTCTAAAGAGATACCACAAAGCTTCATACCATTCTATTCTACTTTCGCTGTCTGAATGTGTGGCAGTACCTTAGCTGTAAGTTTGAACTAACGTTCTTCATTTGACCATTCTTTTCTAAACTGTCCCCTATTGCCATTAGCCATTTGACTACTTAAACCTGAAATTATCACTGTAGCAAAGAATCAACAAGGATAAACTCAGTAAGGAGGATTTTTTGGGTCATACGAGGAAGAAGAAAATGAGTATCTGAATTGTTTCCTGCACTGTTAATGGACTTAAGTAAAGTTTTTATCAACTAATTTTCCAAACTCTTTAGTTCTATAACCTTAACAGGTGCCACATAATCAAATATTCAAATATGTACAAAAACTGGTATAAACATACATACACATGCACATATGAGCACACTCACACTTCCAACACAAGCTACCTGAAAACATCGAAGCCATTGACATTGAGAGTCCATTCTCTGACATGTGAGTCAGGTTAGATCCTTCGCTACCATCTGTGTAATAATGATTACAAAAAGGGGCCCTTTAGTATTCAGCCAGGAAGAAAAGCAATGAGAATGACAGTCCTATACCACATGTTCCTAGAATCAGGACTTAACTTCTGCTCCAAAAGATGAAATGGCTTAGGAACTTACATCCACGATAAGTCCGACTATAGCTTGGGAGACAGTTATTGCTACTTCCCAAACCAGTGTAGCCCTGAAGACCTCCTAAGGCAGTGGGGATATTTGGCAATGTCTAGAGACATTTTTCACTGTCAAGAAGGGGATGGGGGACAGCAGTGCTACAGGCTTCTAGTAGGTCAAGGTCAGGGATGATGCTAAATATCCTGCAGTGTACAGGACAGTCTCTAATTACAAAGAATTAAAGAATTATCTGGCCTAGAGGTTGAGAAACCCTGCCCTCAGTTCTTTTCCTTTAAGGAACCCTGAACTGAACTGTCTGGAGAGTCAGTTGATTAAACATCTCCTCTGGGCCTATCACTGCAGCAACAGTTTCCAACAGGATTACATTTCTTGCTGCTCTCTAGGGGAGCTTATGCCCCACAACTGGCTTTGGTTCCTTCGCTGATGGAAACTTGAAGAAATCTATGATTCCCTCTAGGAAGTCTATTTTAAATAAGAGTCCTTCCAGACTTAGTAGTCACGTAGACTGCTCTAACCCAGTGAAGTAACATGCTCTGAATTTAAATTAATATTACCCTCATGAAATTCTGATTGCTGATTCAGAGAAGGCAGAACCCTCTTATTTTCTTCTAATCAAGATAATCACAAAGAAGAAAAAAAATGGAGTTTTAAGAGACTACCTATTTATTGTCATGAATAGAAATCCAAAATAAGGAGAACACAGAAGGAAGACTCCCTGGAGACCTGGAAAAATATGTGTAAAAACTGAATTTCTGAATGGGGAAGAAATCCAGCTACCAAAGCTAGAGGTCTGCACAGGTGATGGGTTCTCTAGAATGTGGTAGACAGGAAAACAGGGCTGCATGCATTAAAAGATTTATTTTTTGTCACATTACAATTGAGAATTATAGATATAAGTCACCTCTGTGAGGAAATGACTCTTGGTTTTACCCATGGGGGAAGAGCTGATGCCCCACAACTGGCTTTGGTTCCTTCGCTGATGGAAACTTGAAGAAATCTATGATTTGCAGAAATGGGGCATTACACTGATTTAACACAATGGCCTTCCCAGGCCCATCTCTTCTCTCTGCAGATGCTTACAGCAACAACAGCAGCAGCAGCAACAGCAACAACAACAGAAGAGTGTGTAGTTCTGGGACCAAGTTAGCACCGGTAGGGCGGAAAATAAAGCTTTATCTCGTAAACTTGATTTTTCTCCTGTTTTGCTTTTTGTCCCCCCACAGTGACTCTTTTTGTCCTTTTCTTCTTAGGAGTATAATAAAGATTCTTTTGAAAACTTCAAAATAATTTCAGTTGTGTTATGGAACTCAAGAGAATAGGATTCTAATTTCATGTAGATATCATTAGGCTGATAGAAGGAGGAATGAGAGTGAGAACCCAAGGGTAATAAGGTACAATATGAAGAAGCGGCATCTGGGTGACTTCAACAGCCAGCTCATTCCACCTGGAACACTTCCTTTCAGTGTTCTTTTCTGCTTAAATTTTAAAGAATTTCTGTATTTAGCAAGAGAGGCTGCCCCTTACAACAGCCAACAAATAATGGACCATAATGAATATCCCCTACTTAGAGAAAGCTTCTCAGCCTATGATTCCAAATTGAAAGAGGCAATGAAGGTGCCCTTGTAACAGAGTATTACTTCTTACCTTGGATTTCAAATTCATCAACCTCATCAGCAGAGCCCGAGTCAGAGAACTGTGCCGAATCACGTGAACTGAACTGGGAGCTGCTGGAAGTGACCCGGAAACCTGTAATGTGGGGGAGAAAAAAAAGTAATAAACAAGACAGAAAGAGGTCTCCTACTCCTTCTGGGATCACAATGCAAGACCTGGTATGACCTCAGTAGGGAGAAGCAAAGAGAACCTTGGCTGAGAGTGATGCTGATGAAGTGGAAACTAGTCCTTTTACTAACCCCTTAGCAAGTTTCATGTAAACAGATGGTACTGCTACCTGGGAACAAAATCTGGGACCAGTGGTCTTAGTTTTCCTCATATCAGAAACCTATTTTGGAATGAAGCTATTTCTGAAGTATGAAATGGACAAAATCTAGGACCAGCATTCTTAGTCTTGTAGAAAAAATTACAATATAGAAATATCTGTCTAATGGTAGAAGAACCCTTGGTCTGGGCATAACATATTAAAGGAAGGCAACAAAGAAAGCCCACAGGGCACTGAGCCTTATCCTGAAGTTCTGAAGTAGGAAGAAAAGGAGGTGTTTATAGGTCTGACTCACTTCCATGCTCTGTTTCCTGGTACAAAGAGAGTGGCCGATTCTTGGTGCGGATCTGCTGGCGGCGAAGGCGGATCTTCTGCTTCAGTTCCTGGATCTCTTTATCACTGTCTTCCCCCTCTTCCTCCTCTTCTAGGCATTGGCTCATCATGTTGCACTTCATTAATTCAATGGCAGCAATCAAGGACTCTGAGATGCTGAAGTGGGCATTCTCCTGGGGGAAAGGGAGCACCAAAGAAGTTGCTTAGCAAGGGGCTAGGAGTATTTAATGCCTCACTGATTATAATGCTGGAAAACAGGGCTTCTAAGATATGCACTGCTTTCATTAAAAACACCAGGGGAAATGCATACTTCTACTGTAAGGAAAGTTGATGGCCAGAAAATGTGTTCTAGATTCTCTTCGCTCACATACGTGGCCATGCCTATCTCTTTCTATCCCACTTTCTACATAAAAATATGATAGGGAAGAAGACCGGGATTTCATATCAGGGGCTTTCCTAGTCATATACCCATACACAAAGTATTAAGGTAAATGCAATGTCTCAAGATAAAAGGTATTGTAAACCATAAAATATTTACTCTTAGAATAAATATCTGAGCCTTACAACAAATTACAGAGGGTGATTCTGGAAACAGTATTTACCTAAGGTTCCAGGTCAAGAAAACACAGTCATGTGGCTAAAATTCAATATCTCACTGCCCAAGGTAGCTTCTGAAACAAAATCAGTAATAACCTTTTTGGACACTGCCTCCAGACAGGCTCTGCTGCACAGTGTCAGAGGGCACTGTAAAACAGCCCAATAGAACCCTGGAGCCCACCATCCTGTTTCCCAGAGGACCAATGATACTGCGCTATAACAACTGTACAAAGAAGATAGCTCCCGGAGCTGTAAATGCCAATGTGATGTGGTTGAAACCTAAAAACATAATTGACACTAAGGCCTGCTCATATGAGGGGACAGCATGTATAGTATTGTAAACATAATACCCAATGCAGCTCAGGAAAAACTTGAGAATTCATTAGCATTCAATGCTACACATATATACCAAATAAATATAACAATGTCTCTTCGATATTAAATCATATGCAAAATAATAATAGTGTTAAAATTATAGTAAATTAAATGCATTTTCTAAGTGGTTAATGAATTTACCGTGAAACAGAAAATAGCCCTTATTACCATAGTTTTTATTCTGCATGTCATTTGTTTGTCTTGTTGTTGCCTGTATTGTATCTGTAAGCTTATGTGCAGAGCATCTTCCAAATTAATATAAGAACGTATTAACCCTTGCTCAGCAAAAAGCAGTTACAAGAAAAAACCTCCACCCACTTTCCCTTTTACAGAAGATGCTCACAAGATACCGTTTCTTAAAAATAAGAAAATGTCTCTTAAACAGGAGGGATTTGGAAATTGCTAAATATGTAGAGACAAATGAAAATGAGAACACAACATACCAAAACCTATGGGATGCAGCAAAAGCAGTGCTGAGGGGGAAATTTATAGCACTAAACGCATATATTAAAAAGGAAGAAAGAGCCAAAATCAAAGAACTAATGGATCAACTGAAGAAGCTAGAAAATGAACAGCAAACCAATCCTAAACCAAGTACAAGAAAAGAAATAACAAGGATTAAAGCAGAAATAAATGACATAGAGAACAAAAAAACAATCGAGAGGATAACTATCACCAAAAGTTGGTTCTATGAGAAGATCAACAAGATTGACAAGCCCCTAGCTAGACTGACAAAATCAAAAAGAGAGAAGACCCATATAAACAAAATAATGAATGAAAAAGGTGACATAACTGCAGATCCTGAAGAAATTAAAAAAATTATAAGAGGATACTATGAACAACTGCATGGCAACAAACTAGATAACGTGGAGGAAATGGACAATTTCCTGGAAACATATGAACAACCTAGACTGACCAGAGAAGAAACAGAAGACCTCAACCAACCCATCACAAGCAAAGAGATCCAATCAGTCATCAAAAATCTTCCCACAAATAAATGCCCAGGGCCAGATGGCTTCACAGGGGAATTCTACCAAACTTTCCAGAAAGAACTGACACCAATCTTACTCAAACTCTTTCAAAACATTGAAGAAAATGGAACACTACCTAACTCATTTTATGAAGCTAACATCAATCTAATACCAAAACCAGGCAAAGATGCCACAAAAAAGGAAAACTACCGGCCAATCTCCCTAATGAATATAGATGCAAAAATCCTCAACAAAATACTTGCAAATCGAATCCAAAGACACATTAAAAAAATCATACAGCATGACCAAGTGGGGTTAATTCCAGGCATGCAAGGATGGTTCAACATAAGAAAATCAATCAATGTATTACAACACATTAAAAACTCGAAAGGGAAAAATCAAATGATCATCTCAATAGATGCTGAAAAAGCATTTGACAAAATCCAACATCCGTTTTTGATAAAAACACTTCAAAAGGTAGTAATTGAAGGAAACTTCTTCAATTTGATAAACAGCATATATGAAAAACCCACAGCCAGCATTGTACTCAATGGCGAGAGACTGAAAGCCTTCCCTCTAAGATCAGGAACAAGACAAGGATGCCCGCTGTCACCACTGTTATTCAACATTGTGCTGAAAGTGCTAGCCAGGGCAATCCAGCAAGACAAAGAAATAAAAGGCATCCAAATTGGAAAAGAAGAAGTAAAACTGTCATTGTTTGCAGATGATATGATCTTATATCTGGAAAACCCTGAGAAATCGACGATACAGCTACTAGAGCTAATAAACAAATTTAGCAAAGTAGCGGGATACAAGATTAATGCACATAGGTCACTAATGTTTCTATATGCTAGAAATGAACAAACTGAAGAGACTCTCAAGAAAAAGATACTGTTTTCAATAGCAACTAAAAAAATCAAGTACCTAGGAATAAACTTAACCAAAGATGTAAAAGACCTATACAAAGAAAACTACATAACTCTACTAAAAGAAATAGAAGGGGACCTTAAAAGATGGAATAATATTCCATGTTCATGGATAGGAAGGCTAAATGTCATGAAGATGTCAATTCTACCCAAACTCATCTACAGATTCAATGCAATCCCAATCAAAATTCCAACAACCTACTTTGCAGACTTGGAAAAGCTAGTTATCAAATTTATTTGGAAAGGGAAGATGCCTCGAATTGCTAAAGACACTCTAAAAAAGAAAAACCAAGTGGGAGGACTTACACTCCCTAACTTTGAAGCTTATTATAAAGCCACAGTTGTCAAAACAGCATGGTACTGGCACAAAGATAGACATATAGATCAATGGAATCGAATTGAGAATTCAGAGGTAGACCCTCAGATCTATGGCCGACTGATCTTTGATAAGGCCCCCAAAGTCACTGAACTGAGTCATAATGGTCTATTCAACAAATGGGGCTGGGAGAGTTGGATATCCATATCCAAAAGAATGAAAGAGGACCCCTACCTCACACCCTACACAAAAATTAACTCAAAATGGACGAAAGATCTCAATATAAAAGAAAGTACCATAAAACTCCTAGAAGATAATGTAGGAAAACATCTTCAAGACCTTGTATTAGGCAGCTACTTCCTAGATTACAACCAAAGCACAAGCAACAAAAGAAAAAATAGATAAATGGGAACTCCTCAAGCTTAGAAGTTTCTGCACCTCAAAGGAATTTCTCAAAAAGGTAAAGAGGCAGCCAACTCAATGGGAAAAAATTTTTGGAAACCATGTATCTCACAAAAGACTGATATCTTGCATATATAAAGAAATCCTACAACTCAATGACAATAGTACATACAGCCCAATTATAAAATGGGCAAAGGATATGAAAAGACAGTTCTCTGAAGAGGAAATACAGATGGCCAAGAAACACATGAAAAAATGTTCAGCTTCACTAGCTATTAGAGAGATGCAAATTAAGACCACAATGAGATACCATCTAACACCTATTAGAGTGGCTGCCATTAAACAAACAGGAAACTACAAATGCTGGAGGGGATGTGGAGAAATCGGAACTCTTATTCATTGTTGGTGGGACTGTATAATGGTTCAGCCACTCTGGAAGTCAGTCTGGCAGTTCCTTAGAAAACTAGAAATAGAGTTGCCATTCGATCCAGCGATTGCACTTCTCGGTATATACCCAGAAGAACGGAAAGCAGTGACACGAACAGATATCTGCACGCCAATGTTCACAGCAGCATTATTCACAATTGCCAAGAGATGGAAACAACCCAAATGTCCTTCAACAGATGAGTGGATAAATAAAATGTGGTATATACACACGATGGAATACTACACGGCAGTAAGAAGGAACGACCTCGTGAAACATATGACAACATGGATGAACCTTGAAGACATAATGCTGAGCGAAATAAGCCAGGCACAGAAAGAGAAATATTATATGCTACCACTAATGTGAACTTTGAAAAATGTAAAACGAATGGTTTATAATGTCGAATGTAGGGGAACTAGCAATAGAGAGCAATTGGGGAAGGGGGAACAGTAATCCAAGAAGAACAAATATGCTACTTAACGTTCTGGGGATGCCCAGGAATGACTATGGTCTGTTAATTTCTGATGGATATAGTAGGAGCAAGTTCACAGAAATGTTGCTATATTATGTAACTTTCTTGGGGTAAAGTAGGAACAGGTTGGAAGTAAAGCAGCTATCTTAGGTTAGTTGTCTTTTTCTTAGTCCCTTGTTATGGTCTCTTTGAAATGTTCTTTTACTGTATGTTGTTTTTTTTTTTATTTTTTTTTCCATACAGTTGATTTAAAAAGGAAAAAAGGGTTAAAAGGGAAAGGGAGGAAACAAGGAAAAAAATATGTAGTGCCCCCTTGAGGAGCCTGTGGAGAATGCAGGGGTATTGGCCTACCCCACCTCAATGGTTGCTAACATGACCACAGACATAGGGAACTGGTGGTTTGATGGGTTGAGCCCTCTACCGTAGGTTTTACCCTTGGGAAGACGGTTGCTGCAAAGGAGAGGCTAGGCCTCCCTGTATTTGTGCCTAAGAGTCTCCTCCTGAATGCCTCTTTGTTGCTCAGATGTGGCCCTCTCTCTCTGGCTAAGCCAACTTGAAAGGTGAAATCACTGCCCTCCCCCCTACATGGGATCAGACACCCAGGGGAGTGAATCTCCCTGGCAACGTGGAATATGACTCCCGGGGAGGAATGTAGACCCGGCATCGTGGGATGGAGAACATCTTCTTGACCAAAAGGGGGATGTGAAAGGAAATGAAATAAGCTTCAGTGGCAGAGAGATTCCAAAAGGAGCCGAGAGATCACTCTGGTGGGCACTCTTACGCACACTTTAGACAACCTTTTTTAGGTTCTAAAGAATTGGGGTAGCTGGTGGTGGATACCTGAAACTATTAAACTACAACCCAGAACCCATGAATCTCGAAGACAGTTGTATAAAAATGTAGCTTATGAGGGGTGACAGTGGGATTGGGAATGCCATAAGGACCAAACTCCACTTTGTCTAGTTTATGGATGGATGTGTAGAAAAGTAGGGGAAGCAAACAAACAGACAAAGGTACCCAGTGTTCTTTTTTACTTCAATTGCTCTTTTTCACTCTAATTATTATTCTTGTTATTTTTGTGTGTGTGCTAATGAAGGTGTCAGGGATTGATTTAGGTGATGAATGTACAACTATGTAATGGTACTGTAAACAATCGAAAGTACAATTTGTTTTGTATGACTGCGTGGTATGTGAATATATCTCAATAAAATGATGATTAAAAAAAAAAATGTAGCTTATGATGGGTGAAAATGTCACTGGGAAAACCATATGGACCACACTTCCCTTTGTCCAGCTTATGGATGGATGAGTAGAAAACTGGGGAAGAAAAAAAAGGCACCCAGTGCTCTTTTTTACTTTAATTGTTCTTTTTCACTTTAATTTTTATTCTTATTATTTTTGTGTGTAGTAATGAAAATGTCAAAAATAATTTTTTGTGATGAATGCACAACTATGTGATGCTACTGTGAACAACTGAATGTATGTTTTGTTTTGTATGACTGTGTGGTATGTGAATATATCTCAATAAAAATGAATTAAAAATTAAAAAAAAAAAAAAAAAAAAAAAAAGGGAAAGGGAGGAAACAAGGAAAAAAATATGTAGTGCCCCCTTGAGGAGCCTGTGGAGAATGCAGGGGTATTGGCCTACCCCACCTCAATGGTTGCTAACATGACCACAGACATAGGGAACTGGTGGTTTGATGGGTTGAGCCCTCTACCGTAGGTTTTACCCTTGTGAAGACGGTTGCTGCAAAGGAGAGGCTAGGCCTCCCTATAATTGTGCCTAAGAGCCTCCTCCCGAATGCCTCTTTGTTGCTCAGATGTGGCCCTCTCTCTCTAGCTAAGCCAACTTGAAAGGTGAAATCACTGCCCTCCCCCCTACGTGGGATCAGACACCCAGGGGAGTGAATCTCCCTGGCAACGTGGAATATGACTCCCGGGGAGGAATGTAGACCTGGCATCGTGGGACGGAGAACATCTTCTTGACCAAAAGGGGGATGTGAAAGGAGATGAAATAAGCTTCAGTGGCAGAGAGATTCCAAAAGGAGCCGAGAGGTCACTCTGGTGGGCACTCTTACGCACACTTTAGACAACCCTCTTTAGGTTCTAAAGAATTGGGGTAGGTGGTGGATACCTGAAACTATCAAACTACAACCCAGAACCCATGAATCTCGAAGACAATTGTATAAAAATGTAGCTTATGAGGGGTGACAATGGGATTGGGAAAACCATAAGGACCACACTCCACTTTGTCTAGTTTATGGATGGATGAGTAGAAAAATAGGGGAAGGAAACAAACAAACAAACATACAAAGGTACCCAGTGTTCTTTTTTACTTCAATTGCTCTTTTTCACTTTAATTATTATTATTATTATTTTTGTGTGTGTGCTAATGAAGGTGTCAGGGATTGATTTAGGTGATGAATGTACAATTATGTAATGATACTGTGGACAATTAAATGCACGATTTGTTTTGTATGACTGCGTGGTATGTGAATATATCTCAATAAAATGAAGATTAAAAAAAAAAGGAGGGATTTAATTGCTGAGTAAGTCTGAGTAAGTAAGAAATATTCAACAAAACTTTCTCTTAAATTTTCTTTCATTCTTTTCTATGCAATATTCAATAAAACTTTCTCTCAAATTTTCTTTCATTCTTTTCTACGCCTCTACAAGCTATTCCACTCCCCCTTACGGGGCCAGTAATAATCCTTATATTAATTTTCCTTTTTTGCTCCTTGCCTCTTACAATGTCTAATTAAATTTATCAGTAGGTCAATAGCAGCTGTAACCAACCAGAAAAACTCCGAAAACATACTACTACCGCAACAAAAATTTGAAAATCTGCTCCTGCCACAGAAAAAGTCTCACTACCAGCTGGTTCCAGCAGAAAATATCCAAACATCAATCTAACAATGCTAGAACTTAGTTCAAAGCAACTCTTCCGTAACTCCGTCTACACCCAGCCGGAAGCAGCTAAGAGAAAAGTGCGACGTCCCTTTTCCCTACAAAGGTTGCTTCGAGCTAAGTTAAAGTGTTAACCCAAAATTCAATCCAAACCCGTACCAATCTTTTAGTAAAAATAAAAGGCAGGAATGTCAGACCCCAGAAAAAAGAGTCTAACATAAAGAAGGAAAGTCTGATCCAGGGGCCCTGCTGCTTATCTCACAGATACCAGGTGCACCATAAACTAAGGGTTGAAGGCTGTTTTAGAAATCCCAGTCATAGTGGCGCCTAGACCCCAAAAGGCAGATAAGACAAGCCCAGATAGGTCCATAAGATGAACGACCACAAACAAGCCAAAAGGCCTGCTTCCTCCACATAGATAACACAGCTACATTTCAAAGAATAATGCTTGGAACCCTAGCAACCAATCAGCCCAGAAATTAATAAGCACTCACCCAATCGAGGCACAGAACACACTCAGCAGGTACCCTTCCCCCCCAACACCCTCCCATCCCAACGTGGGTTTTTCCTTTAAAAAATGCTGCTCTCAGATAGAGAGCTGGAGCCATTATCTTTCTTTCTTTTCTGCTGGCTCCCACCTGCTTTCTTCCTCTAATAAACCTTAAACTCTCTACTTAAACCATGACTCGCTGTGTTGTGTGGATTCCTGAATGACTCTGACCTAACAATGAGGAACACATACTCCCTGAAAAGTACCCCAGAGACAGGACTTGTTGAGCTTATCTGTACTGTGGTCCGTACCCCAAGCCACTGCTCCATATCTGAAACCTCAGTGGAACAAATGGCACCACAACCCCCTGAGCCAGATCTCCCAACTCTTGGGTCTTCATTAGCCCCTTAGATTTCTCACCTTTTCTAGGTCTGCACAGCTGCCAAAATCTTGTTCAGAGAGGTAGCTGATGAGGGACTGTCCTTCTGATGGTCTTCGGAACATGCCTTCCCCTGAGCACAGGTACTGATCACCCTCTGTGGGAAAATGAAATGTAAATGTAAAAAGCTCTGACTTCAAGAAGCAGAAGCTCCTTCAAGAAGTCTGAAGATTTTATCAGTAAAGTTGATCCCAAGTCTTCCCAGGTAACAGGGAATGAGAAGTTGAAAAGAAAATATCTACCTTCTAAAGGAATTTCTTCAAATCTCAGAATCCCAGAGCACTAAATCATTTAGTTGGAGAATGGTGGAATAATGGAGAGAGCCCGGCCTTGGGTGGTAATGAGACAATCATTTTACCACCTAAATTTAAAGACAACTTACTCCCCACCCTACCCAACAAAAAAGAAAAGGGGGGAAAAAGTCTCTGCTGAGAGTCATAAAAGGACACAAATGACTTCCTCCTCTGGTTGATTTCCATGTGGAACTTGTCCTCTGGTAACTAAGCCCAGATACTCAAAGTCCTCTTTCCAAGACTCTTCTCACCCACTCACAGAACCATTCCATCTGGATCAACAGATAAACATGGAGATAACACCCATAGTGTAAGAGAGGGTGGGACTCCTAAGTCAGAGAAGAGCGACAGAAATGGCAGGAAAGTGTGATTTCTAGCATAGGGGTTGAAAATGATGAAAAGGAGGGTAAGACAGTACAGTGTGTACCCTCCACAGAGCTGAGATGAGCCACAAGGCTCAGAGTTTAGTGGGTACAAGGGGAGAGCACAGAAGTAATACAATTTCAGTCCTGTCCTTCCTGGTACTAAGCTCACTTACCATACTCCATGTACAGAGAGCTGGGTGTGCTGACTTCACTGCTTTGGCCAGAGTAGGGCAAGGGGCCTCTCAGCTTCGACTTATCATTGCAGGATTCTAGTTATCAGTAACCACCAGGGAGTAAAAACACACATACAAGGTGAGCAACAGATTTTTTTCCCAACTTTGGAGTTTCAACATTTAACTGCTCCCATACCCAATGCCCTCCCAAACAAGAGGAGGTGGTACACCAACAGGGAACAGCCAAAGAATGCAGGAACACATGGAGGAAAGGGAATGGGAAGTTGGTATATTCTAGGGGAAAGAGAAAACATGACTTAGTATGGAGCAATACGAAGGTGAAACTCAATCAAATCAAAGTGGATTCGTGAATTTAATTCTCTTTTCATCTACCTTCTTACCAAATGTTCTTAGAATATCAGCCAATTTTTACCATCTTGACAAAGCAATTAAAAAAAACAGTCCTCAAATGCTAAACCCAAATCAAGCACATTGAAACTTTTCTGATACCTTGACACTTGATTTTTTTTGACACTAGGTTTTTAAACACTATCAGAAGGTTTACACTTACTAAGCAAATACTGGGATATGGCCTCTCTTGAACCTGAAATGTAAATTTGTCCTACCTACAAATTTAATCCACTTCTGCATCAGCAGAAAAAGAACAACAACAAAATAAAATTCAGCAATGTCCTTAAAAAAAAAAAAAGAGCATCAAGGCAATGCTAGAGAAGCCAAGGATGATGGCTGCAACTTGAGACATCAGAGGGCACAGCCATAGGACTATGGTCCCAGCCTATATGAAGAAGAAAGGAGGAGATTCCAAGAGAAGGCTGGCAAAGTAGGAGGTAACTGGGTAGAAGTTTTCAAGGAATAGTGAGAGTTGGGAGTGGAGGGAGAGCAGAGGCAGGGCTCTCAGGAAATGAGAAATTGGTATTTTCCAAAGGGAAACACAAATTTTCCAGTGCTACAGAAAGAAGAGTAGTTGGAAAAATAGGTAGGTGTCTGAGAAATGAGCAGCACACCCTGGGAGAATGAATGAATGAGCCACATCCAACCCATTCTCCTGATGCTGCCAATTTGTCAGTGGCTCCTCTTGCAAATGGGCTACTTTGTGCTAAGAGATAATCTTGTGTTCCTCTTGAGCTCAAAGACTTTTGGCGGCTCTGGCACTGGACTCTACTCTTCACTATTGAACTGAGGACAAACCAGCAGTCCCTATGATGTCTTGATAAGAAACCATGGACTTGGAAGGGGCCTGTGAGAGCCCCAGTCAAACTTAGTACACAACAAACTCCAACAACCACCACCTACCTCTTTACAACATGTGGTTATCTGGCCTATGTTTACTGAACTCACTACCTCATGATGCTGCTCATTCAACTGAACAGCTCTAATTCTTAGAATTTCCTCATACTTGAAATCTGTCTTACAATTTCTCATCTCCTAATAACAACAAAGCTCTTCTAAACGATAGTCTTAGTTTCTCCTTTAAGAACAACAAAACCCTTCTAAACAATGGTCTGCAGATTTCATTTGTCTTTGACTTTCTCTTTTCCAAGCTAACATACCCAGTTGGCTTCACCCATTCCCAGGAAGCCCTGGTTTTCAGTCCTCCCATACCATACTGTCTTGCAGACACATTGTAGTGTTAATATCTCCTTGAATTATGGCACCCAGAATGGAACACAATTCTCAGTTTGAACACCACCATGAAAACCAGCCAAAGAGGTTTATGTCACTAGAAAAATCCTGTGCAATGGTTGGAATGGAGGGGAAAAGAAACTAACAAGGGAAGGAAGACAGGTGAAAGGAAAAGGAAAACAGGGGACTCTAGGAGAAGCAACAAACCATGCACCTATATCCAAGAGCACAGAAAGGGAAGAGAAGACATTCTGGTGTTAATTCAAGAAAAATAAGGTAGTCCAATAGTAAGTACCCAATTATAAGAAAAATTCTGCCATTAATTTATCATGATGCCTTAAACAAACAGTAGGCCTCAGCTTCATCTTTGGGCTAAACAGGATTGATAATTCTTGACTGCCTCTCAGAAGTTGTTGGGAGACTGAATGGTGCAGCTGGAAGTCATGGGTAGAAACCACATCATGCAAAACACTGGTGCCATTTTACAGATAGGCGCAAACATCACTGTAGACCAGACTAGCCAGCTTGATTTGACACCAGAATGAAAAAGGAGGTTCTGAACCAAGCAAGATGGTCACAAAGGAGCAGAAGGAAGAGGAGGTGGAGGACAGAAAGGAGGAGGACTAGCTCTCAAACCTGCAATTGGATCTTCAATTATAATGGTGATATTCCTGGGGCCTCCTGAAGGTAGACAGACGTGTGCAGAGGAAAGTCCAGAGAGAGTAAATGAGAATAGAGAGTGAAAGAAAAAGAGCGTTCTTTTACCTACCAGAGATAGATAGGGACTTAGCTCCCAAGAAGGAATCCTAGTAGTATGAAGGAGGGATGACTTGTACAAGAAGCTACACATGACTGGCACTCCCTCAGACCCTTCTGCATAGGTTTTCCCTGCTCCCTTTTCCAATGCAGGTTACCATGGTTTCTGGAATCCATGTGGATTCAAGAATGGGGGCAGGGAAGTTTTACATGCTCAAAGCCCAGGGGCCTAGAGTATAGTACACACTAGGCCTGCAGCAGGAGATGTGAAGTGAGGATCTAATCCAAGCCCTCTTCACACCTAAGCAAAGCTGGCAGGAAGACAGGCTTTGATTTGGAGATTTTTTTCTCAAGAATTCCAACAATGCAAATCAGGTTCTTGAGGGAAAACAGAGAAAAGTGTTTCATTCACCTGAAAGGTGAAGGCCTTAGCTCTCCTCTTTCTAGAAATTACAAAAAGAAATAAATAGCAGTTCTAGTTGCTAAAGAGAATCTTCCTTTTTGGTTTGTCTTTTTAAATTTTTTACATTTTAATTTTATATTTTTATTTCTGGGGCTTTCTCACCCAGAACTGGCTTTGGCACAATGTCCATGTTATACTTGCTGTTGTGGAGATTCTACTACAAATGAAAACCAAATCAAAGCCTGTCAGATACCAACAACCCAGGAAAAATGATAGCAGAGAGATGGCAAAAGCAATGCTACCCACCTTCCCTGTGTCTAGGCTGCTACTGGCTGGTGTTTTTGGGTGGGAGGTACCAGTAGCCAGGGCCTCCTTATCTGATTCCCTCTCCACCTGAACTAGTGATGTAGCAGTCAGCCCTACCTACTTATTTACTAGGTCATAGCATCCTACATTCACGCATATCCCATTTAATTAGGAAGCTCCAATGTCACTTTGCCTCTCGCATATTGTTATTACATCCTCACCAAACTTCTAGGGAATCACAGGAGGAGGAGAAATTTATGGGATTATTTTTAAAATAATCATTTAGTATTTCCCCCTTTGTCTGAGAGATACATTTAAAACTTAGACTGTAATGAGACTCACTATCCTCTGATGCTCAGGAACTAGTCAAAGAATCCAGGAAAGCATTTAATATTTAGTAAGATATCAAGGAGCAAACATAAAGATACAGAGATTTCTTGAGTATCTGTATTACATTACAAACTTCATTCTTTCAGTCTAAGCAAGATACCCATCATGTCATCAGAAACATACTTCTCTTTCTGACATTTGAAGAACCCTGAGAACAAACTCTTCCTCCCACCCTAAATTCAGAAGGCCACCTGACTAAGTAGAGGCCAGTAGTTATCATTACCTGGGGCTCGTCTAGAAGCAATGTTGGTATCCGAATGGGAGCGGGTATGGCTCTTCTTTGTTCCACTGGTGACACTGAGTGTCTGCCCCTCTGAAAAGCTGGACCTTCGAAGGACACTGGACAGCTGGCTCTGCCTACCTCCCCCCAGGTCTCCTAGGGAAGAAGCAGCAGAATCTGGCTTCTGAGAGCTGCTGGAGGAGAACAAATTGGAGCTGCTGCTCTCTGCATTGCTGCCTTGACTCTGACAGCTGGTGGTCCTGCCTCGGGGATCCAGGTTGCCGATGGCCAGGTACTCAGGCTCCTCGCTGGCATCACTCGGGGAATCATTCTGGCTGCTGACCCAGGATACCTCTATGGGGCTGGTCAGAGTGCTGGAGCTCATCTCCTTTGGGGATGAGGGGGACTCGCCAGCTAATGCAGAGATTGAGAGCACAGAGGCTTGGATGGTTTGATTCTCTGCTGGTGAGATGTGCCCTCTGCTTTCTTGAGGTTTCTGGGGAGGGCCAGAGAGTAAAAAGGAAGTAGATCTTCTCTCTAGGATATAAAAAGACAGGTAAGAGAAAAGTAGGCTAGAAACCTGTGGTATGGATAAAGAGCTCCTCCATAACTAAGGACCAAACTCTCACAGTTTCTAGGTACCCAGGACCATGTTACACTCAGTGCCACTTCAGAAAGGTAAGTCAAATGCAATAAAAAATTATTTGGAAGCTGCTAAGTCAAGAGCATGGGTTCTTGAGGTGATTCCTTGTATTTAGAAAATAAATATGGCAGTGATAAGTGTTCAAGGAGCATGCTGTATATAACCTACACTCAAATGTTCAGAAAATGGACTGATGAATAGATAAATAGAATAACATGGCAAATGAGGCAAATTGCTAAAATTGGTGGATCTGGGTATCTGGGGGTAAGGGTATATCAGAGTTCCCTGGATGGGATTTTTATTATTTTTGTAACTGTCCTGTAAGTTTGAAAATATTTCAAAATAAAAAGTTCAAAAAAAAAAAAAAAAAAAGTGGTTACTTCTAAAGTGGTGGGGTAAATGTAGATTATGTTCAATATAAGATCGGCTAAACTAATGTTTTTGAATCTTGAGCATGTATTCTTTTTGTATCCTAATTTTGAAGAATAAATGTAAATGTGTGAAAAAAAAAAGAGCATGGGGTCTTGAGATACTAGCTTCCTTGCTTTTTGTGTGCATGCCTCACCTTTAAAATGAGCATAAATAATAACGCCTAGCTTGTAGGACTGTTATGAGGATCCAGTGAGATAATAATACATGTAAATTGATTACGACAGAGCCTGTCATGTGGTAGGCACTCAATAAATGTCAGCAATTATTAGAAATGTCTTCTTGGCAATGTGGATTAGAAATCCAGCAGAATTTTAAAACACTCTCTTTCCTCTGTTATTTCAATGATTCTACTGAATTATTTTAGGCTAGATGCTATATAACTTTTTAAGTTATCCATTATTAAGACATTGAAATTTGAGAAACTGCACCAACCCAAGGCTCTATACTCAGCCTGTGATTACCCACAAAGTTCTCTACTTTCCAGGGCTGGGGATACTGGATACCAGGCCGGGGTAATGATTTCTCCTTCCTGCCCTCTTACCTGAGCTGTGGTTGGGCATGGATTGATGGAGACTAGAGAAGGACCCAAAGTAGGAATGTTGAGGGTAGCTGGTTGGAGGAATGTATGTGGAACCAGGCAGTGCTGTCAGGCTCTGGCTCTTTGTCACTAGCAGTGGGCTCTCATGCTTCCTGGCAAACTTAAAACAAAACCAAACAAAAAAAGAGTGTGAGTCAAGGATAGAGGGGCACTCAGCACTGCAGAAACGCTGATAGAAGCTGGCCTTCTGCAGCAGGCTAAGACTTCAGAGAGAGCCTATAGTATAGCACGCATCTTTGAAAGCTCAAACTCTTGCCCCACACCATAGCTTCTGCCATTGGAATCCTTCTAGGTGATCAATCCAGGAGTGCTTTATCATGGAGGTAGTACCACAAAGTACTTAAGACTATGCATGTGGAGTTAGAAACCAGAGAGCCTGGGTCCACATCTCTGTCACTTATAGACTATTTGGTCCAAATCTTGGGCAAATGACTTATCTTCTCTGTGCTTTAGTGGTCTTTATATAATGATATTAGCACCTACCTTACTGAATTGTGAAGCCTGAATGAGATGGTGTGAGATGGTGAATGTATTATACACAACACCATATCTGGCACATAGAAAGTATTCAGCAGATAGTAACCAAGAATCAAAATTAAACAGGAGAGCTAGAGGGTCTCCCCTAAAAAGAGAAGGGACTTTGATTTCACTCTAGCTGGGGAACTGACTAGAGTATTAGTGATGGGGTGAGTGGATTGGGGGATTAATAATGAGCAACAACATTTTCTTTATACTTTAAGGATAAAAAGGGCCCTGTGTAATTCTAGGCCATACTAGTCTGACACGGTACATCCTAATCCTCATTCAGAATCATCTCTCTTCTGCCCAACCCTTTGTTAACGCTGCCCTGAGGGAAGTGCTTACTCAGACTCAAGATTCCACGAGTTAAAAAACAACAACAAAACAGAAACCCCCTCCCAAATAGACCTAAGCTTAGCGGTACTACCCCTTCTCACCAAGCTTTTTTTTTTTTTTTTCCTACTGTAATGAAAGGCTTTCAGCTCACAACCGCCTAATTGAAGGATCACAGAGGGTTACATTGTGGTGAGGCCCAGGGGCCCAGCATAGACACAGATGATTCCTTGTCCCCTTTACCATAGATGCATCGATCTGAGCCAGGAGGCGGGGGTTGTTCTGTTCCACTGCTTCCAAACACTGGAGCATGGCTGTGACATGGGCGTCGCTTAGCAGGAAGGCAGCATCTGGAGAGAGAAAAGCAACTGCAGTGAGGGAGTCCAACCAGGAGATCTTTTGCCTCCTTATATGGCCCTGGGAGAAGCTCAGTCATGGAGAGAGGGAGAAGGGAAAACTATTTGAGGAGAGTTATGTCACTATGGTGAGAAGGGGAATCAGGGCCAAGTAAAGTATAAGACAGTTTAAGTAATGTGCAGTATAGCAAGAATGATGAGATAAGAGGTTTCAGAGTCAGAAAGACCCAGATTTGAAACCTGGCTTTACTATTCACCAGCTGTGTGACTTTGGCTAAGACATTTAATCTCCTTGAGCTCTGCTTCCTGATTGCAAAATAGGAACAATACCCAACTCTAAGGGTTATGGTGAAGAGTACATGTAAAAAAGTATTTAACAGTGATTGGCACATAAGAAATACTCAGTAAATGGTAGTTATTCTTATCGGTTTCTGTGTGCTGGAATAGCAGAATACCTTAGCGTACAGTTTGATTGGGTTTTACATGGGAGATGGGAGAGAAGATTGGATACATGTTTCTGATTAGAATCTTTATGACCTCAAGTGAAAGCATAAGGCCCTCAGGTTAGAGGGAGCCTATAGAGGAATAGTTTGGTGGAAGAGAATGAGAAGGCATATGCAAGAATCCTGGCTAAGTGACCTCTACCAACCTGTGTAGAATTTTCTGATATACTGTCTATCCCCAAGAAGAGGCCGGAGCTGGGCTGAGAGACTGTGGCACTGCAAGCTGTGCTGCAGCCACAACTCTGCAACGGCACGTTCATTCACACCATCAGCACTGCTCTGGTTGTTCTCATGCAAGTTGATGAACTGGGAGGCAAAGAGGCATGAGTCAAAACATAGGTTCTAGGGTCCTGCAACTCCATCCCTTGCCTGCTCTTTCCTGCCCTCCACACAGTGCCAGCTGAGCTGGCTTCCACTTGGTCTCTCATTAATATTGATTGGCCCCTGTTGTATTTCCTGAGCTCCATTGCAGTTGCCGAGGCTCACCATATTGTACCCGAGACTCTCTCTGGCAACGACCAGCAGAGTTCTGGGCTGGGGCTGGAGCCACAATGTCTCAGGTTGTGCATACAAATGGCATTCAACCATTAAGCAAAACATGGGAACTCAATTTGCATTTTTATTACAGCGAACACCCCAGGAGGCAATATAGATGGCCTGGGAGTTGTGGTTTCACCTCCAAGTTTACACAGTGAATTAATGTGCCCAATTTGTTTGGATATGTTGAAGTACCCGTGACTACAAAGGAGTGTTTGCATTGTTTTTGTACAGACTGCATTATCATAGCCCTCAGAAGTGGGAGGCCTTCCACTTCTTATACCTGTTGGAAAAAGCTAGTTTCCAAAAGATCACTAGGGCCAGACCCAAACTTTGATGCACTTTATCAGCAAAATTAATACAATTCGTGATGAATATGAAGCTCACAGAGTGAATGTTAGCTAGGATCAACAAGCACAGTAATCAGTCCTGAGGAAGGACCAAAGCCAGAAACAGACAGACTACAGGAAGGCAAGAAACAACAGACTGAAAATGGTAGTGGAGCAGAAGATAATGGTGACACCTCTCACTCTAGTAGTGCATCCACACATAGCAATCAGGAAGAAGGACCTAATAACAATGGACCAAAACATCTGATGATTGTGAGCTTGAACTTAATAATAACAATGCAACAGTGTCAACTGACCCAGTAATGGATGGTGCTAATGAAACCAAATTAGTATTCAGGCTTCATCCCGCATTTATGGAAAAAGATGACAGTGCCCAGACAAGTTAACTAAAGACTTCAGGCAATGCCACTGTTGATCATTTATCCAAATATTTGGCTGTGAGGTTAGCTTTAGAAGAACTTTGGAGCAAAGGAGAATCAAACCAAATGAACCTTGATATAGGCAGTGAGAAGCAGTATACTATTTACATAGTATACTATTTATAATAGCCAATGGTCAGTTCACTGTATTAAATGAATTTTTCTTTGGAATTGATCATGAGAAATACTGGAGAATGAACAAATCCATGGAATTTAATTATGTACCCACAATTAAGCTTTTCCTAAAAACAATTCGGAGTATGAACTTGTTTATAGTCTATTTCTTTAATATTAAAGATATACTGTCATACTTTTATGGACAGAATTTTTGATATGTTGTTCAGTTTTTTTTCTGAGCTAGACTCATTTACACCACTAGAATCTTTTCCTCTTAATAAAATTTCCATTTTGGAAGAGATTGCAATTATTCCATACTTTTTCTTTCCTTTAAAAAAAATCTAAGTGGTGTATTTTCAGAACCTTCTTCTGACCAAGGAATATTTCATAGTTCTAAATTCTTAAGTGAAAATTGAGTTGGCCATCCTTCTCCCTCTGCCCTCAAAATTTTTTTAGGCCTACAAAATGTTAAATAATATGTATTGTGACATTTTTCCTCCAGAGTCTGGTATATTTATAGTTTTCTATAAACTACAGTATCTTCATGAAGACCAAGGCTCAAATCTACTGTGCTTAAAAACAATTCTCATAGGATTATTAATTTCATGGTATTCTCTTCCATAATATCTCATTTTAAAAAGAGGTTCTTTATGAATTTATGTCCACTGTCATGCAATGCTATTTTTTTCCATTTTTTATTGTAATACTTTTGGAATTTCTTGTCCTGTGAAAGAGCATCCAAACATTAATTTATATACTTTTTTTTTTTTTTTTTTTTGGTATTCTACTGTCACTTCAGCTCCTTAATTATGTGTGTTTGATGTTTCTGCTGTTTTTGTCTTTTAAAATATCGGAGATATGGAGATTTGCATTTTAGCCTTAAGGAAAACTACAAGATGTGTTCACAGGTTCCTTATCCTTTTCTTATTGGTAGTCACAAAGTTTCAAGAATAACATGGCACATAGAAGTAAAATGGAAAAAAAAAGTTTGCTCTGTTTAAGAAGCATGTTCAGCATTTTGAGTTGCCCAGTCTGTTTAAAATTTTGGTGCTCTGTTAATTATATTCTAGAGAAGTAGGTTAACAGAGCTTGACTCCTGCCTTGATATGTAGTGAAAAATAATCTGTAGAAGAATGCCAAACAGGTAAAGTCATTCAACTCTTCTTAATTTAGTTTTAAATGGAGATGAGGGGGACAATGTTGGGTATTTGGGAGCCAGAGGGCTTCATGTGCTGACAGGTCAGATAAGATTGACCTGTGTATTCTTTTTCAACCCTGTCCTGATTCTAATGGTATGTCTCCAAGGTTATAGTACCATAGTATTTACAAAGATATGTTTGCACTGAAAATTAACCCCCAAAGGGTTTTTGATAGAAGGGACTAGTCCTCCAGTATCATTGTAATTAAAGCCTATCTAGTCATTGTAAATATTTATCTGTCAATTTTTAGTCCAGTATGAAAATTTTAAAGCTTTGTTCAATTTTTTACAATGTTAGTGAAAATGTTTAAAATCTGTTTTTATAGTTCTTTTGGTTATCTGTGTCATGGTATTTGAAAACCACTAAAATTAAGGGGAATTTTTTATTCAATTCCTTTTTTGGTATAATGATAAGTTGTATAGATTATTAATGCATGTCCACTGAACATAACCCTGGTTTTGTGATAAAAGTGTTTGGATTTTATTGGCAACATTAGATTAGTGGTTGTATTAAATAACTAAATTCCCACTGTAATCATGAGTTGAAATTTTTTCTTTAAAGCAAAAAATTATTTGTGCATATAACTTTGTACTTAGAGAATGTGTGTATGTTTATCTATCAGTATGGGAGGATGTAAACTCTTTGCCACATTAGTGAATTCACTGGATGCATAATCCTTTGCAAAATATAATTATAGGTATTTGATAGAGGGAAAAAACAAACAAACCATAGGTCCTGCTAGATACAAAAAGACTGAGGACTAATGACTTCAGAACTAAGCTGAGACAGGTAAGAGAAAACAGAGGTATTTTTCTCTCCAGCTATCATCTAGAGGGTACTGAGGAAGTAATTAATGGCTTTGTAGCTGGACTGGGCCATTGGTGAAGGACTAAACAGTTAACACCTGATATGCAGTTCCAAGTGAGGATAAAACTGCTAGACTTAGCTCTTTATAATCTACCTCCAAAGAGGCATCTGTTTTGATTTATTCAGTAGAAAAATGTATTTGATCTCTTGGCTTTTCTCACAGGGTTCTCAATTTCAGGTGGCCTCTGGAAAAGAACACGAAAAAATCCTGGGGGAAAGGATCTAGGAAAATGCCGACAAAGACTCTCCACCAAAGCGAAGCTATCTGAGCACTTTTTTTTTGACACTAGCCACAACATTCTCTATAACTTCTTTCTACTCTGTTGCTTCTAAAAGCAAGGTCTCATAACACAGGATCAGTGCAAAAAACGTATGGGTGGCAATATTAGGCAGTTTCTAAGAGGAAATGACTACAGCAACATGTTAGACAAGGAAGTTGAAGGGGTGCTTGGTGAGAAGAGTAAAGTGAGAAGGATTTAAAAACCACTGAGCTCTGGCCTTTTCTTGATTAAAAAAAAAAAAAGGCCAGTGTGACACTGTGATTTTTTTGGTTCCCTGATCATATCAGCAATGAATCTGGCAGCAGGTGGGGTAGACATGTGTGCCAGTTTGAATGTATTATGTCCCCCAAATGCCATTATCTTTGATGTAATCTTGTGTGGACAGACCTATCAGTTTTGATTAGATTGTGATTCTTTGAGTGTTTCCATGGAGCTGCACCCCACCCAACTGTGGGTGATGACTCTAATTGGATAATTTCCATAGAAGTGTTGCCCCATCCATTCAGGGTTGGTCTGAATTAAATTACTGGAGCACTACATAAGCTCAGACAGAAGGAGCAAGCTTGCTAAAGCCAAGAGGGACACTTTGAAGAAAGCACAGGAGCTGCAGATGAGAGACAGTTTGAAAATGGTGGTTGAAAGCAGACCCTTGCTCTGAAGAACCTGAGAGAGGACAAATATCCCAAGTGCAACTAAGAGTGACATTTTTTGAGGAACTGCAGCCTAGAGAGGAACACCCTGGGAGAAAGCCATTTTGAAACCAGAACTTTGGAACAGACACCAGCCGTGTGCCTTCCCGGCTAACAGAGGTTTTCTGGACACCACTGGCCATCCTCCAGTGAAGGTACCCGATTGCTGATGTGTTACCGTGGACACTTTATGGCCTTAAGACTGTAACTTTGTAACCAAATAAACCCCCATTTATAAAAGCCAATCCCTCTCTAGTGTTTTGCATCCTGGTAGCATTAGCAAACTAGAACAACATGAAACAAGACTGGTCATGCAGTGACAAGAGTGATGGATATGTGGGGATTCATTACACTATTCTCTCTAATTTTATACATATTTGACATTTTCCATAATAAATAGTTAAATAAAAACACACATAAATTTGGCAGCAACTAGTCTGGGATAGCAAGCAGAGAAGACAGGAGAAGAGAGTGCTACCATAGGTTAGGAACATGTTTGGCTCCATCTGACACTGGTCTCCAGAAATTGCACAATTCTTTCTAATCGATGCATCCTCCTTTTCCTTGAGCAGATATTGGCATGTCAGTCCCATCCCCCACCTCCACCACAACTTCAGGAAATCTCTGGCCTTTTGCCCTAGATTTTGAAATGCTTCACTCTGTTCTCATATATCTTGAAGAAAACACTTTTTTCACCTTTTCCCCACAGGACAGAAAGTGGTGTACAACAATGGGTTTGCAAGGTTAATTTTTTTAAAAGCCAATAACTCTCCCATCCAATTTAGCCTTAAAGGGATAATTTCCTATTCTTTTCAGTTAACTGGTAATTTGACACACTCCATTCTAGCAGCCAAGGAGACTCTTCAGACAGAATACAAAATAATGAAGTCCTGCGGTTATACACCAGCACACCCTTACCTTCTCCACATGAAGGGCTGAGTGGGGACTGAGCCACCGGATGTCTTTCACGAACTGCCAGTAATCAGTCTGGCGGCAACATACCTGCCGAGGGACACACAGGGTGAGCAATCCACTACCATTTTGGACCAAATTTAGTTCTAGTGTTGACATTCTGAGAGAAAAGAAGACATAGCCACCACTTGTTTCAACAAAGGTTCTCAGCAGCAATCAAAGGAATACATATTTACATTAATACTTTTAAAGGATAATTATTTAAAATTATTTTAAAAATTCATTTGAACAGGTTATACATTCATGTGATATAAAAGATCATACAGGGAAATTGACTTCCAGCATGACAGTGGGAGGAGTTCCAATGACCTGCTCTCTAGTTAAACTAGTGAACGTTATTTTTAAAACAATCTTTCATGAACTGTACAAACATAAAGTTCTGACATGAACTAGAACAAATGTATGTAGTTATTACAAAGTGTTAGTAATAGGGTGGTATATGAGAAAAAATATATAATTAATGAAAACTAAGGAACTATAGTTAATAGCAATATTGTAAGTTTCTTTCATCAATTCTAACAAAGGTACTATACCAAAGCTAAGTGTCAATAATAGTGGAGTATAAGGGGAATGGCTTTTTTTTTGTTGTTTTTTGGAGAAATGAAAGTTTGCAAATTGTGGTGGTGAATGCGTAACTATATGACTATACCAAGAGCCACTGAGATTGTACATGAATAAAACTGTTAAACAAACAAAAAACAACCATTCATACCCTCTAGAAATAGTCCTAAGTGCAAACAGCAAATGATGAAATAGCTATTCGAGAAAATTTACAATTCATTAAGAAAGGTAAGAGTCTGTAGTACTTGAACAGAGACTGCTCTCACCCTTTGTCCTCCCGGCTCAGTGAATCAGACTCCGTTCTAGACTGCTGTAGCCAAGAGCACAGGGCTCCCTCTCCCCCAATTTCACAGTCGGAGGGCTTTCTTCCTAGAAGGAGCAGGACTTTAGCCTTTCTTATCTTGCCCCCAGCTGTCTGCAGCTGAGACTAAGACCAGAGCAAGTGTGGCAGTGTGGTTGAAAGGTGGGGACCCCCATTTTCCACTCAACCCCCACTCGTGGAACAGAGGCTCTACCTTGCACATGGTGCACAGAGAACACTGGGGCCCTTGTAGCCTTTCCCCCAGCTTGCGAGGCAGTGGTTCCACCTCATGAGAAGCAAACTGAGGGGACCTCAGGCTACTCTTCTCCACTCCTAAACTACTTCACTTCTCAGCTCCTAAACTACTACACTTCTCAGCTCCTAAAGCAGGGGTGTCACTCAAACAGAAGATTGCCATTGTCCCCACCCCCAGCTCCAAAGCCTTGGCCTAGAGATGTCACCTGGAGGGAAAAGCAGGTCTAAAACAGATAACGCACAATCTCTTCTCAAAGGAATTGACTACATTTGCAAAAGGGCATGGAGAAATTTAAACTTAAGGATAGTCTCAAGAACAGTGGATCTTGTAGTGAAAGGCAATTGGGTAGAGATTAACGAATCTAACAAAGATACAGTCTAGACTGCAGGCCAGATAATTTGCAGGAAAGAACAAGAGAAGCAGCTGGGGAGCTCTCCTGAGGTCAGAACAAATATAGGCAGACCTTATTTCATTGCTCTTCACTTTACTGCACTTTGCAGATAATGTGTTTTTAACAAATTGAAGGTTTATGGCAACCCTGCATTGAGCAAGTCTATCAGCACCATTTATCCAACAGCATGTGCTCACTTCATGTCTGTGTCACATTTTGGTAATTCTCCCAATATTTCAAACTTTTTTCATTATTATTATATATCTTATGGTGATCTGTGATCAATGATCTTGATATTACTGTTGTAATTGTTTTGGGCACCACAAACAGCACCCATATAAGATGGCAAATAATCAATAAATGAGTATGTTCTGACTGCTCCACTGACCAGCCGTACCCAGTCTCGCTCTCACTCATCGGGCCTCCCTATTCTCTGAGATACAACAATATTTGAAATTAGGCCAATTGATAACCCCGCAATAGTCTCTAAGTGTTCAGGTGAAAGAAAGAGTCACACACATCTTTCACCTTAAATCAAAAGCTAGAGGAGGCGGGGCAAGATGGCGGACTGGTGAGCTGTATGTTTTAGTTACTCCTCCAGGAAAGTAGGTAGAAAGCCAGGAACTGCGTGGACTGGACACCACAGAGCAATCTGACTTTGGGCATACTTCATACAACACTCATGAAAACGTGGAACTGCTGAGATCAGCGAAATCTGTAAGTTTTTGTGGCCAGGGGACCCACGCCCCTCCCTGCCAGGCTCAGTCCCGTGGGAGGAGGGGCTGTCAGCTCCGGGAAGGAGAAGGGAGAACTGCAGTGGCAGCCCTTATCGGAAACTCATTCTACTGATCCAAACTCCAACCATAGATAGACCGAGACCAGACACCAGAGAATCTGAGAGCAGCCAGCCCAGCAGAGAGGAGACAGGCATAGAAAAAAAACAACACAAAAAACTCCAAAATAAAAGCGGAGGATTTTTGGAGTTCTGGTGAACATAGAAAGGGGAAGGGCAGAGCTCAGGCCCTGAGGCACATATGCAAATCCCGAAGAAAAGCTGATCTCTCTGCACTGTGGACCTTTCCTTAATGGCCCTGGTTGCTTTGTCTCTTAGCATTTCAATAACCCATTAGATCTCTGAGGAGGGCCCTTTTTTTTTTTTAATCCTTTTTTCTTTTTCTAAAACAAGTACTCTAAGAAGCCCAAAACAGAAAGCTTCAAAGACTTGCAATTTGGGCAGGTCAAGTCAAGAGCAGAACTAAGAGAGCTCTGAGACAAAAGGCAATAATCCAGTGGCTGAGAAAATTCACTAAACACCACAACTTCCCAAGAAAAGGGGGGTGTCCGCTCACAGCCATCATCCTGGTGGACAGGAAACACTCCTGCCCATCGCCAGCCCCATAGCCCAGAGCTGCCCCAGACAACCCAGTGTGACAGAAGTGCTTTAAATAACAGGCACACACCACAAAACTGGGCGTGAACATTAGCCTTCCCTGCAACCTCAGCTGATTGTCCCAGAGTTGGGAAGGTGGAGCAGTGTGAATTAACAAAGCCCCATTCAGCCATCATTTCAGCAGACTGGGAGCCTCCCTACACAGCCCAGCAGCCCAGAACTGCCCTGGGGGGACGGCACTCACCTGTGACATAGCACAGTCATCCCTCAACAGAGGACCCGGGGTGCACAGCCTGGAAGAGGGGCCCACTTGCAAGTCTCAGGAGCCATACTCCAATACCAAGGACTTGTGGGTCAGTGGCAGAGACAAACTGTGGCAGGACTGAACTGAAGGATTAGACTATTGCAGCAGCTTTAAAACTCTAGGATCACCAGGGAGATTTGATTGTGAGAGCCACCCCTCCTCCCTGACTGCCCAGAAACACGCCCCATATACAGGGCAGGCAACACCAACTACACACGCAAGCTTGGTACACCAATTGGACCCCACAAGACTCACTCCCCCACTCACCAAAAAGGCTAAGCAGGGGAGAACTGGCTTGTGGAGAACAGGTGGCTCGTGGACGCCACCTGCTGGTTAGTTAGAGAAAGTGTACTCCACGAAGCTGTAGATCTGATAAATTAGAGATAAGGACTTCAATTGGTCTACAAATCCTAAAAGAACCCTATCCAGTTCAGCAAATGCCATGAGGCCAAAAACAACAGAAAATTATAAAGCATATGAAAAAACCAGACGATATGGATAACCCAAGCCCAAGCACCCAAATCAAAAGACCAGAAGAGACACAGCACCTAGAGCAGCTACTCAAAGAACTAAAGATGAACAATGAGACCATAGTATGGGATACAAAGGAAATCAAGAAGACCCTAGAAGAGCATAAAGAAGACATTGCAAGACTAAATAAAAAAATGGATGATCTTATGGAAATTAAAGAAACTGTAGACCAAATTAAAAAGATTCTGGACACTCATAGTCCAAAACTAGAGGAAGCTGAACAATGAATCAGTGACCTGGAAGATGACAGAATGGAAAATGAAACCATAAAAGAAAGAATGGGGAAAAAAATTGAAAAAATCGAAATGGACCTCAGGGATATGATTGATAATATGAAACGTCCGAATATAAGACTCATTGGTGTCCCAGAAGGGGAAGAAAAGGGTAAAGGTCTAGGAAGAGTATTCAAAGAAATTGTTGGGGAAAACTTCCCAAATCTTCTAAACAACATAAATAGACAAATCATAAATGCTCAGCGAACCCCAAATAGAATAAATCCAAATAAACCCACTCCGAGACATATACTGATCACACTGTCAAACACAGAAGAGAAGGAGCAAGTTCTGAAAGCAGCAAGAGAAAAGCAATTCACCACATACAAAGGAAACAGCATAAGACTAAGTAGTGACTACTCAGCAGCCACCATGGAGGCGAGAAGGCAGTGGCACGATATATTTAAAATTCTGAATGAGAAAAATTTCCAGCCAAGAATACTTTATCCAGCAAAGCTCTCCTTCAAATTTGAGGGAGGGCTTAAATTTTTCACAGACAAACAAATGCTGAGAGAATTTGCTAACAAGAGACCTGCCCTACTGGAGATACTAAAGGGAGCCCTACAGACAGAGAAACAAAGAAAGGACAGAGAGACTTGGAGAAAGGTTCAGTACTAAAGAGATTCGGTATGGGTACAATAAAGGATATTAATAGACAGAGGGGAAAAATATGACAAACATAAACCAAAGGATAAGATGGCTGATTCAAGAAATGCCTTCACGGTTATAACGTTGAATGTAAATGGATTAAACTCCCCAATTAAAAGATATAGATTTGCAGAATGGATCAAAAAAAATGAACCATCAATATGTTGCATACAAGAGACTCATCTTAGACACAGGGACACAAAGAAACTGAAAGTGAAAGGATGGAAAAAAATATTTCATGCAAGCTACAGCCAAAAGAAAGCAGGTGTAGCAATATTAATCTCAGATAAAATAGACTTCAAATGCAGGGATGTTTTGAGAGACAAAGAAGGCCACTACATACTAATAAAAGGGGCAATTCAAGAAGAAGAAATAACAATCGTAAATGTCTATGCACCCAATCAAGGTGCCACAAAATACATGAGAGAAACACTGGCAAAACTAAAGGAAGCAATTGATGTTTCCACAATAATTGTGGGAGACTTCAACACATCACTCTCTCCTATAGATAGATCAACCAGACAGAAGACCAATAAGGAAACTGAAAACCTAAACAATCTGATAAATGAATTAGATTTAACAGACATATACAGGACATTACATCCCAAATCACCAGGATACACATACTTTTCTAGTGCTCATGGAACTTTCTCCAGAATAGATCATATGCTGGGACATAAAACAAGCCTCAATAAATTTAAAAAGATTGAAATTATTCAAAGCACATTCTCTGACCACAATGGAATACAATTAGAAGTCAATAACCATCAGAGACTTAGAAAATTCACAAATACCTGGAGGTTAAACAACACACTCCTAAACAATCAGTGGGTTAAAGAAGAAATAGCAAGAGAAATTGCTAAATATATAGAGACGAATGAAAATGAGAACACAACATACCAAAACCTATGGGATGCAGCAAAAGCAGTGCTAAGGGGGAAATTCATAGCACTAAACGCATATATTAAAAAGGAAGAAAGAGCCAAAATCAAAGAACTAATGGATCAACTGAAGAAGCTAGAAAATGAACAGCAAACCAATCCTAAACCAAGTACAAGAAAAGAAATAACAAGGATTAAAGCAGAAATAAATGACACAGAGAACAAAAAAACAATACAGAGGATAAATATCACCAAAAGTTGGTTCTTTGAGAAGATCAACAAGATTGACAAGCCCCTAGCTAGACTGACAAAATCAAAAAGAGAGAAGACCCATATAAAGAAAATTATGAATGAAAAAGGTGACATAACTGCAGATCCTGAAGAAATTAAAAAAATTATAAGAGGATATTATGAACAACTGTATGGCAACAAACTGGATAATGTAGAAGAAATGGACAATTTCCTGGAAACATATGAACAACCTAGACTGACCAGAGAAGAAATAGAAGACCTCAACCAACCCATCACAAGCAAAGAGATCCAGTCATCAAAAATCTTCCCACAAATAAATGCCCAGGGCCAGATGGCTTCACAGGGGAATTCTACCAAACTTTCCAGAAAGAACTGACACCAATCTTACTCAAACTCTTTCAAAACATTGAAGAAAATCAAAAGCTAGAAATGATCAAGCTTAGTGAGGAAGACATGGTGAAAGCATAGATGAGCTGAAACTAGGCCTCTTGCACCAGTCAGCCAAGTTGTGACTGCAAGGAAAAGTTCTGGAAAGACATTAAGAATGCTATTCCAGCGAACACACGAATGATAAGAAAGTAAAACAGCCTTATTGTTGCTATGGAGAAAGTTTTGGTGGTCAGATAGGTCAAACCAGCCAAAACATTCTCTTAAGCCAAAGCCTAATCCAGAGCAAGGCCCTAACTCTCTTCAATTCTGTGAAGGCTGAGAGAGATAAGGAAGCTGCAGAAGAAAAGTTTGTAGCTAGCAGAGGTTGGTTCATGAGGTTTAAGGAAAGAAGCCATCTCCATAACATAGTGTAAGGTGAAGCAGCAAGTTATCCAGAAGATCTAGCTAAGAAAATTGATGACAGTGGCTACAGTAAAATACAGAGTGTCAATGTTGATGAAACAGCTGTGTATTGGAAGAAGATGCCATCTAGGACTTTCATCGCTAGGGAGAAGTCTATGCTGGTTCCAAAGGACAGGCTGACTCTTTTGTTAGAGTCTAATGCAGCTGGTGACTTGAAGTTGAAACCAATGGTCATTTACCATTCTGAAAATTCTAGGGCTCTTAAGAATTATGCTAAATCTACTCTGCCTGTGCTCTGTAACTAAGCCTGCTGGCAGCACTTCTGCTTACAACATGTTTAATGAATATTTTAAGCTCACTGTAGAGACCTACTGAACATAAAAAAAGATTCCTTTCAAAATATGATTGCTCATTGACAATGCACCTGGTCATCCCAGAGCTCTGATGTAGATGTACAATGAGATCATTGTTGTTTACTTGCCTGCTACCACCACATCCATTCTGCAGCACATGGATCAAGAAGTCATTTCGACTTTTAAATATTATAAGACATACATTTCCTAAGGTTATAGCTGCCGTAGATAGTGATTCCTCTGATAGATATGGGCAAAATAAATTGAAAACCTTCTGGAAAGCATTCACTATTCTAGAAGCCACTAAGAATATTTGTGATTCATGGGAGGAGGTCAAAATATCAACATACTAACAAGAGTTTGGAAGAAGGTGATTCCACCCCTCATGGATAACTTTGAGGGGTTCAAGACTTTAGTGGAGGAAGTAACTGCAGATGTGCTAGAAACAGCAAGAGAACAAGAATTAGAAATGAAGCCTGAAGACATGACTGAATTGCTGCAATTTCATGATAAAACTTGAATGGATGAGGAGTTGTTTCTTATGGATGAGCAAAGAAAGTGGTTTCTTGAGACAGCATCTACTCCTGGTGAAGATGCTATGAACACTGTTGAAAAGACAACAAAAAGGATTTAGAATATTACATAAACTTAGCTGATGAGGCAGCAGCAGGGTTTGAGAGGATGTACTCCAATTTTGAAAGTTCTTTTATGGATAAAATGCTCTCAGAGAAAACTTTAGTGAAAGGAAGAGTTGATTGATGCTGCTGACTTCATTGTTGTCTTATTTGAAGAAATTGCCACAGCCACCCCAATCTTCAGCAGCCACCACCCCAATCAGTAAGCAGAGTCAACATCGAGACCCTTCACCTGCAAAAAGACCCTTCACCAGCAAAAAGGTTACGACTCGCTGAAGGCTCAGAGGATGGTTAGCAGTTTTTAGTAATAAAGTATTTTCTTTTAAATGCAATTTAGAGATATATTCACACACCACATAATCCATCCAAAATATATAATCACTGGCTCATGGTATCATCAAGTAAGTGTGCATTGATCACCACAATCAATTTTAGAACATTTTCTTTACTATCCCCCAAAAATAATAAAAATTAAAATAAATTTAAAAATAAAAATAAAAAAGAACACCCAAAACATCCCATACCCCTTAACTACCCCCCCATATTTATATATTTTTTTGTCTTTATTTTATTATTCATGTGCTCATACACTGGATCCAGGGAGTGTCAGTTACAAGGTTTTCACAACCACATGGTCAAACTATAAAAGCTATATAGTTATACAATCATCATTTAGAATCAAGGCTACTGTTATTACTGTTCAACAGTTTCAAGTATTTCCTTCTAGCTATTCTAATACACAATAAACTAAAAAGGAATATCTATACAATGCATAAGAATAACCTCCAGAATGACCTTGTGACTCTATTTGAAATCTCTTAGCTACTGAAACTTTATTTTGTTACATTTCTTTTCCCCCTTTTGGTCAAGAAGGCATTCCCAGTCCCACAATGCCAGGGTCAGGCTCATGCCTGGGAGTTATGTCCCATGTTGCCAGGGAGACCTACACCCCTGGGAGTCATGTCCCAAGTAGGGGGAGGGCAGTGAATTAATTTGCAGAGTTGGCTGAGAGATACAGGCCATGTCTGAGCAACAAAAGAGGTTCTCTGGGGATGACTCTTAGGCATAGCTATAACTAGGCTTAGCTTTGCCATTGGAGATACGTTTCATAAAGGCAAGCCTCTAGATTGAGGGCTTGGCTTATTAAAAGCAATGAAGTATTTTTAAATGAAGTTATATTGTTTTCTTAGACATTATGCTATTGCATACTTAACGGACTACAGTATAGTGAAAACATAACTTCTATATGCACTGGGAAACCAAAAAACTTGTTTGACTCATTTTGTCGAGATATTCACTTTATTGTGGAGTCTAGAACTGAACCTACAATATCTCTGAGGTATGCCTGTATCATACACTGTCCTTAGAAACAATTCCTTCCAAGGAACCACAATTTGATTGGATTTGTTCATAAACGAATTCATGACCCAGGGCATTGCTGAAAACAATATAGTGATTGGCTGGCAATTAATGGAGTTTAGCAGGTGGGTGTGGTCAGGGAAAGAGGGGAAGAGCACCCTTCCAGTACCACTGTCATCCCACAATGACTTTGAGCCTACCTAAAGTCAAGCCTCTCTGAGGAGCAACATCAGATACTTAACACTGTGGGGGTGAGGTGAGTGAATAGACATCAATAAAACAATCCAGCCAGTCACTAAACAAATAATCAAACATATAATGAAACAAGCCCTGGGGATGGGCGAGCAATATCCAGAGTTGCTACAGTACATTGTCTAAAATGTTCAGTTTCCAACAAGAAAATTACGAGGCGTGCAAATAAACCCGAAAATATCACCCATATGCCAGAAAGCAAACAGGCAAAACACAATGCCTGTGTGAGTGAACAGATGATGGATTTAACAGAAAAAGATCTGAATGTAGCCTTTATAAGTATATTCACAAAACTAAAGGAAAGCATGATTAAATAAGTAAAAGAAGGCATGATGGCAAAGTTGCTTCAAATAGAGAAAATCAATTAGGAGAGAGAAATTATAAAAAATAACTGAATGGAAATTCTGGAAGCAAAAAGTATAACTGAAATTAAAAATTCACAAAAGGGGCTCAACAGTAGATTTAAACTGGTAGAAGAATTAGCAAACTTCAAGATAAATGTATAGGGATTAAGCAAACTAAAGAACAGAGAGAAAAAAGAATAAAGAAAAATGAACAGAGCCTCTGAAAAACATGGGACACCATTGAGCACACTAATAGATGCGTAGTGGGAGTAACAGGAAAGGAGAGAATGGAGAGGGAAAAAAATTCAAAGAAATAATAACTGAAAACTTCCCAAGTTTATTGAAAAACAGTAATTTACACATCCAGGAAGCCCAACGAACTCCAAGTAGTATAAATGCAGAGACTCATGATCAGACACATCATAGTAAAAATGCTGCAAGTCAAAGACAAGTAGAAAATCTTGAAGGCAGCAAGAAAAAAAAAATGCATCATTTACAAGGGAACCCCTATAAGATTAACAGCTGGCTCCTTAGCAGAAACATTTGTGGCCAGAAGGCAGGGATAACATATTCAAAGTGCTTAAAGTAAAAACTGTCACAAGAATCCTATATCCAGCAAATCTATCTTTAAAAAATGAAGGTGAAATAAAGAAATTCCCAGATAAATGAAAACTGAATTTCTTGCTAGCAGAGACACCTTATAAGAAATACTTAAGGAAGTTCCTCAGGTTGAAAACAAGTGACCTAGAGGTTAATATGAATCTACACACACACACACACACACACACAGAGAGAGAGAGAGAGAGAGAGAGAGAGAGAGAGAGAGAGAGAGAGATAGAGAGAGAGAGAGAGAAAGAGAGACAGAGAGAGAGAGATAAAGGTTATACAATTAAAATCATCTGTTTCTCTATCATACTGTTCCCTAAAAAGTAATTCTTAAAACTAGTAAAGAGGTATTTGGTAAAAGCCAGAAATACTACACCATTTACAAAAGTTAATTCAAAATGGATTAACAACCTTAATATAAGGGTTAAAACCATTAAACTCTTAGGAGAAAATAGGGAGATAGCTACAGGACTTTGTATTTAGGCAATGGATTCTTAGAAAAGCACAAGCAACAAAAGAAGAAATAAACTGAACCTCATCAAAATTTAAAACTTTTGTGCATCAAAGGGCATTATCAAGAAAGGGAAAAGACAACCTACAAAATGGGAGTAAATATTTGTAAACCATATATCTGATAAAGGTATAATATCCAGAATATATAAGGAACTGCTACAACTCAACAGCAAAAAGACAAAGAACCCAATTTAAAAATGGGCAAAGGAATCGAATAGACATTTCTTCAAAGAAGATACACAAATGGCCAATATGCACATGAATAGATGCTCAACATCATTAGTCATTAGAAAAATGCAAATCAAAGTCACAATGAGATACCACTTCACATTAAAAAAATGAAAATAACAAGTGTTGGTGAGGATGTGGAGGAACAGGAAATCTCATACACTGTTGGTGGCAATGAAAAACAGTACAACCACTTTGGGAAACAGTTTGATAGTTCCTCAGAAAGTTAAATATAGAATTACCATATGACCTGGTTGATCACTTATTTAGGTATATACCCAAATGAATTGACAACAGGGACTTGCATATCTGTACACTAATGTTCATAGCATTGTTATTCACAATAGCCAACAGGTGGAAGCAACCCAAGTGTCCTTGAACAGATGAATGGATAAACAAAATGTGGTATATACATACAACAGACTATTACTCAGCTGTAAAAAAAAAATAAAGTTCTGATACATGCTACAAAATGGATGAACCTTGAAAATGTCATGTTGGGTGAAAAAAGCCAGCCACAAAAGGAAAATATTATATGATCTCACTTAGATAACTAGAATATGCAAGCTCACAGAGACAGACAGTAGATTACAGGTTACCAGGGGCAGGCAGGAGGGGCAAAAGGGAGTATAGATTTCTGTTTGAGGTGATGGAAAAGGATTGACAATGGATGGTGGCTATGGTAGCACAACATCGTGAATGTAATTAATGCCACTGAATTGTATGTTTAAAAGTGGTTAAAATGGGAAATTTTATGTTTGTATATATGTTATGATACTAATAAAAAAGGAAAAAGCCAGAGATGCTACAACATTGATGAACCCTCAAAACATTATACTAAGTGAGACAAATCAGACACATAATGACAAATACTGTATGATTCTACGTATCTACCTACAATAGGCAAATTCAGAGAGGGAAGTAGATTAGAAATTACCTGGGCTGGGAGAGGGAATAATGAAGAGCTATTGCTTAATGGGTTTCTGCTTGGAGTGATGAAAAATTTGAAAATAGATATTGGCAGTGGATACACAATATTGTGAATTTAGTTACTGCCAATGAATTGTATGCTTAAAAATTGGTTAAAATGGCAAAGTTTATGTTACATGCATTTTACCACAATAAAAAAAAAATCAAAAGCAGAGGTAGATGTCTTCAGTTATTGCTGGCAAAATCAAATAATGAAAGACCTGCTTTTTCCATGCTACCCAGAACAGGTAAGAACTGTATTTCGAGTCAAAGAAACGCTGGATCCTAATTAAAATCATCTCAGACTGGAAGAGGCCTGAACAAAATGTTTATCTCATGAAAACCTAATGGCTGTCTTTTGAGAATATCTCTGAGACTAACGGGCAAGGGTTAAAACTGAAATTTAAACAATTTAAAAAATATACAACTAGCAGAATTATTAAGAAACAGGCAATCAGTGGAATAAAATAATAGCCTAGACAGAGACACTAAAAATATATCAGATCTTAATATATGATTCAAGAAGCATCTCAAAAATCAATGGACTTGGAAAGTAGAAGAGAGAATTAGAATTGTCAGAGGTGTAGCTCTTCCGAATTAAAGACATGAAGATGTTCTTTTTTTTAGCAGCAGTGTGGCAGAGTTTCTGGCCTCTAGTCTATGTCATAAGGGATGTTAAGCGGTCAGGGGTAGGCATCAGTGGGAAATCAACTCGAACATGTTTCCTGGTTATGTCAATTCTAACTAAGTATCTAAACTTGGTTTCCTTCCTTCAGATAAAGTTTTAGGCTAACTGGTGCCATTTAATATACCACTTTTCGTTTGAAATAAATCAATAGAAAATAAATGAATTATTCTATCAATACTGTTAGGAAAATTGGCTAGTCAGAAATAGACCAATATAGGTATTATCCTCAAACCATGTATCAAAATAAATTCCAGCTGCATTGAAAAGTTAAATATGTAAAAAAGAAATTACCAATCTACCAAGGGGAAAAATAAAGATACTGAATTTTTTAATAGAAAAAAACCTTCCAATGTCTAAAGGCAAAAGTAAAAATAAAAGAGGAAGAGATAAGAAAGGACAGGACCAATATGACGGTGTAAGACACTCCAGAGTATCATTCCCCCATAGAGTCTTCGAACAATTAGCAAAAACTGTCAGAGCCACCTTTGTCAAAGCTCTGGAAAACAGCTAACAGGTTGCAATAACTAAGCGATTGCCCAATCAAGAAAATGCAGCTTTAAAAATGGTAGGCACACTATAGATAACCCTTTTTAGGTTTTAATGCATTGGAATAGCTAAAAGTAAATACCTGAAACTATCAAACTGCAACCCAGTAGCCTTGACTCTTGAAGATGATTGTATAACAATGTAGCTTACAAGAGGTGACAGTGTGATTGTGAAATCTTATGGATCACACTCCCTTTACCCAGTGAATAGATGGATGAGTAGAAAAATGGGGACAAAAGCTAAATGAAAAATAGGGTGGGAGGGGGAGTATTTGGGTGTTCTTTACTTTTACTTTTTATTCTTATTTTCACTTTTCCTGTTATAAGGAAAATGTTCAAAAAATAGATTGGGGTGATGAATGCACAACTATATGATGGTACTGTGAACAACTCATTGTACACTTTGGATGATTGTGTGGTATGTAAATATATCTCAATAAAATTGAACTTAAAAAAAAAAGGCAGTTAGAAACTTGTAGCCTGAACTTAACCAGGATGATGTTGTTCAAGCCCACTATATACCTGCTGATTTTCTACCAAATTGTTCTATCAGTTATTGAGAGAGGAGGTATTGAATTCTATGACTGTAATTGTAGATTTGTCTCTCTCCTTGCAGTTCTATCAGATTTTGCTTCATGTATTTGAAAGCTCTGCTATCAGACTTATAAACATTTAGGATAGTTAAAAAAAAAAAAAAAAAAAAGTAGGCAAAGCTCATGGCACCCTTGCAAACTCCTCTTTGGCATGGTATGGAGCCAGGCTGCCCTCCCATTGTGGGCCCCGATCCTGTTCTGGAGGGAACAGGTAACCCCTATGCACATACTGGAGTGCCTATACATTGGTGCCTTTTTGTAGAAATGGAAATAATTATCAAATTATATGGAGGGATAAGGGACTCTGAAAAGCCAAAGCTGTCTTGAAAAAGAAGAACAATTTTACAACTTACTACAAAACCATGTAATGAAAACACCATGATACTGGCAGAAGGGCAGACATAAAGATGAACAGAATGGAAATGAGAGTTCAGAAATCAACCCTCACATTTATGCCAACCGATTTTCAACAAGGATGCCAAGTCCACTCAATTGGGAAAGAGTAGTCTCTTCAACAAATGATACGGAAAATAGGATATCCATATGCAAAAGAATGATGGTCAAACCCTACCTCACACCAAATACAAAAATCAACTCAAAATGGATCAAAGACCCATATGTAGGAATCCAAACTGTAAAACTCCTTGAAGAAAACACAGGGAAGCATCTTTAGGACCTTTGGTTAGGCAATAGTTTCTTAGACTTTACACCAAAAGTAAAAACAACAAAAGAAAAAATGGATAAACGGGACCTATCAAAATTTAAAAATTTTGCACATCAAAGGACTTCCTCATGAAAATAAAAAGACAACCTACAGAATGGGAGAAATTATTTGTAAACCACATATCTAATAAGGGTTTAATGTCCAGAATAAAATTTGCAAAGTCTACAAGAAAAAGACAACCCAATTTAAAAATGGGCAAAAGCATGGATTTTAATAGTACAATTATAAAAATGTGCTATCATCAATTGTAACAAATGCTCCACACCAATGCAAGGTGTTGGTGGTAGGGTGGTATCTGGGAATCCTGTATTTTATGCATGATTGTTCTGTAAACCCACAACTTCTCTAATAAGAAAAAAATAGGCAAAAGACTTGAATAGGTGTTTTCCAAAGAACGTATTCAAAGACCAAAAAGAACATGAAAAGATGGTCAACATCATTAGCCAGTAGACAAATGCATATCAAAGCCACAATGAGATACCATTTCACACTCACTAGAATGGCCACTATTTAAAAAAAAGGAAAATAACTAGTGTCAGAGAGGATGTGAAAAAATAGGACCACTCATTCATTGTGGGTGGGAATGTAACACAGTGCAGCTGTGCAGCTGCTGTGGAAGACCCTTTAGGGGGATCCTCAGAAAGCTAAGTATAGATTTAACACATGACTCATCAATCCTACCTCTAGGAATATACCCAAAAGAATTGAAAGCAGGGACTCAAACAGATATTTGCACACTGATGTTCATGGCAGCATTTTTCACAATTGCCAAAAGATGGAAGTAACCCAAATGTCCATCAATAAAAGAATGGATAAACAAAATGTGGTATATACATACAGTGGAATATTATTCAGTTGTAAAAAGGAATGAAGTTCTAATAATTGCAACAACATGGATGAGAACACTGAAGTCATCATGTTGAGTGAAATAAGTCAGACACCAAAGGACAAATATTGTATAATCTCACTGATAAGAAATAATTAGAATAAGCAAATTCATAGAGTCAGAAACTAGAATACAGGTTACCAGGGGCTGGGGTGGGGGTAGTGAATGCGGAGCTAGTGCTTAATTGGTACAGAATTTCTATTTGGGGTTATGGAGAAGTTTTGGTAATGGATGCTGGTAATGATAGCACAATATTGTGAATGTAATTAACAGCACTGAATTATATATTTGAATGTGGTTTAAAGGGGAAATTTCAGGTTGCACATATGTTAATAAAAGGAGTGTGTGTGGAAAAATATGGGAATTCCATATGTGGTAGTTTGGAACTGTATGTATCCCAGAAAATCATGTTCTTAAAGCTGGTCCCTTTCTGTGAATGTGAACCTATTGTGAGTGGGACTTTCGATGAGGTTGCTTCAGTTGGGGCGTGGACCAGAGTGAGTCTTAATCCTCTTACTGGAGTCCTTTATAAATGGGATGAATACAAAAAGAGGGAGAGAAAGCCATGGAAGCAAGAAGTTGAAAGCAATGAAACCCAAACATGGAAGAGAAGGGAGAGACCAGCAGACACTGCCCTGTGCCCTGTCACAAGGCAGAGGAACCATGGATAGCTGGCAGCCAATCTTCTTCATCTCTTTGATGATGCCTTGATTTGGACATTCTGATGACCTTAAACTGTAAGCTAATAAATTCCCATTGTTTAAAGCCAACTCATTTCATGGTATCTTTTTTCAGCAGCCTAACAAACTAAAATACTGTATTTTCTGCATGATTTTTCTGAAAATCTACAACTTCTCTAATAAAAAAGTTACTTAAAAAAAGAACAGACAATGAGAGACTTTGTGAACAAGACAACTGCCCTACAGGAAATACTAAAAGGAGCACTACAGAGAATAGGGGAAGAGAGAACTGCGTGGTTTGGAACACAATTTTGGGAGATGGTAGCACAGCAAGGTAAGTATACTGAACAAAGATAACTATGAATACGGTTGAGAGAGGAAGGTGGGGAGCATGTGAGACACCACAAGAAAGGAGGAAAGATAAAGACTGGGACTGTGTAACTTGGTGAAATATAGAGTTTTCAACAGTTGTGATAAAATGTACAAATATATTCCTTTACGAGGGAGAACAAGCAAATGTCAACCTTGCAAGATGTTAAAAATGGGGAAGCATTGGGGGAGGGATGCAATCAACGTAAACTAGAGACTGTAACTAACAGAATCATTGTATCATGCTTCCTTTAATGTAACAAAGGCGGTATACCAAGGTAAATGCAGATAAGAGGTGGGGCATAGGGGAAGCATGTTAGACACTTGACATTGGTGGTGTTGTCTGACTCTTTACTTTGATTTAAGGTTATTTTTCCTTTTGCTGCTTCCTAGCTGTCATTTTTTTTTTCCTCTTTCTTTTGCCTCTCTACCTTCTTTGACTCTCCCTCCTGCCTTGTGGAAGAAATGTAGATGCCCTTATATAGATAATGGTGAAGATGGTGAACACATAAATATATGACCATACAGAGAACCACCAATTATTTACTTAGGATGGAATATATGGTGTGTGAACAAAACCATATTAAAAAAAAAAATGGGTTGATGACAAAACCACTCAGTACATGAAACTATTTCATATATTGAGTGAAATAAGCCAGACACATAAGGACAAATATTGCAGGGTCTCACTGATAGGAACTAATTATAATATGTAAACTCATAGACATGAAATATAAGCTACCAAGATACAGGATGAGGCTTAAGAATGGGGAGCAGTTGCTTAGTATGAGCAGAATGTCCAACTAGGATGAACTTAAATGTTTGGAAATGAACAGAGGTGTTGGTAGCAAGATGTGAGAATAACTAACAGTGCCGAATGGTGTGTGAATGAGGTGGAAAGGGGAAGCTCAGAGTCATATATGTCACCAGAAGGAAAGTTGGAGATCAAAAGATGGGAATGTATAAAACTGAATCCTACAGTGGGCAATGTCCATGATTAACTGTACAAATATTAGAAATCTCTTCCATGAACCAGAACAAATGTATTACAATACAATTAGAAGTTAATAATAGAGGGGCAAATAGGGAAGAAATATATACCTATTGCAAACTATATACTACAGTTAGTAGTATTTCCACAGTTTTTAATAAACAGTAACAAATGTATTATACCAACACTAGAGTCAACAATTGAGGGGGGTTGGTTAGGGATATGAGAGGATTCCTTTTTTTTTTTTTTTTTTTTTTTCATCTTTCACTTTATTTCTTGTCTGGAGTAATGAAAAGTTTCTAAAAATTGAACAAAAATTAAGTGTGGTGACGGATGCACAGCTGTATGAGGGTACCAGGGGCAACTGATTGTACACTTTGGATCTCTGGAGAATTATATGGTATCTGAACAATCCCAATAAAAATTAAAAAGAAAAAAAAAAGAACAGATAAAGGCACAAGATTTATATTTCTCTACATGAAATAAAAAGCAACATGAATGTTCAGCATTTATAATAGTAAAAATATGAAAAAATGTAAAGAATCTGAACATGTATCAGTAGAAAACTGTTTACATAAATTAGGATACCTTCATACGTGTAATATTACATATGTATTAAAAATGATAGTGTCTATTTGTTGAAAGAGTAAATGGCTTCCCAATTCCCTAGATCCTGGGAAGGGAGCACTCAAGTTGAGTAGTAGACCATTCTTTTATTCTCACCAATTCAGTTGTAGGCTTATCAAAAATTAGTTACTCATGCTCCCAAATCTATGTCAGTTGTAATTGTTGCTATAATTTCAAATTTAAATGATTATGCACATGGAAGAAATGAGTTTGTTTTTATGAGCATTAAGTAGTATGCTCCGTAAAGCCTCAATAAAGGTGAGCTACTATAAAAACTGAATGTCAAATTAGGTGGCGGCAAGACAACTTTCAGAGTTAGAAAAAAAAAGAACCCTAAAAATTTAAAAAGTTTATATTCATATTACAGGATCTTTAAAGTGCTGATCCAGTACGAAGAAATTGAAACTGGAAATCCTACAGGTTGTACTATGGGTATAGTTTATGCAAAGAATGATGTAGAACTCTATCAATGGATCCATTGTCATAGAAAAGGTTTTGGCCCTATATCCAATGATTGTTTAATGAATGTGAATTTACATGTTTTAAATTAAAATGTTTGATCTGCAAATAAATTCATTACTTTCCCCCCCTACACGGGAAATGACTTTCAGGGATGAAGGTCTCCCTGGCAACGTGGGACATGACTCCCAGGGATGAGCCTGGCCTTTGCATCATGGGATTGACAACCCCTGCTAGACCAAAAGGGGAAAAAGAAATGTAACAACATAAGGTTTCAGTGGCTAAGAGATTTCAAATAGAGTTGAGAGGTCATTTTGGAGGTTACTCTTAGGCAAACTTCAGCCAGATATTACAAATTGCCATTGTATGTCGAGCCCCAACCGACAGTATTCCTTAAAACCCTAAAGAAATCCAGGGCTCTATCTAGGACTCTATAATAAAGTTTTTTTTGTTTTTTTTGTTTTTTTTTTTGGATTTAGCAGTATGTCAGTGATTTTATTATAAAAGTATTAATATGTCGAAATTGTAAGGAAGAATACATAACCTGTGATTAATGAATAGATGACTGTTTTAAAAATTATTTAACAGATTAATAAGTTCTCAAAATACTGCAAACCTAGAGTCAAGATCAGATATGCAGGAAGGGCAGATACCAAAAAATGGAAAACTTCTGATTTTGCCAAGTTATGATATTAAAACAAAGTCAACCTTGGACTATTCCCAGTCCTAGTTTACAAAAAGACATTTTTCCACAAAAAGTAACATCTCGGACTCGGGCAAGATGGTGGCATAGAGAGGAGTGGAAGCTAAGTAGTCCCCCTGGAACAACTACAAAAACTAGAAACAACTAGTAAATAATCCAGAATAACTGTGGGGGGACAAACAAGAACATCCATTCATCATACACCAACCTGAATTGGGAGGAATGCCCGAGAACACAGCATAAAATCTGTAAGTAAAACCTGCGGAACCAGGTCGGGAGACCCCCTCCCCCATAGCCCGAGCTGCGGAGCCTCATGGTGCCAGAGAGAAGCTCTCTCCCAGCAAGCGAATACAGCTCAGCTGAGCTCCAACTGGGGTTTTAAGTAGTGAGTGTGAACTGCTCACTACAGGTACGCAGCCCCAAAAAACAGACAGAGGCTTTGGGTGACGACTAACCTGGGAGAGCCGGAGGGTCACCTTGACTGGGTCTGAAGGGGACTATCTGTTTCTTTTTCGGCTCAGTGGAGAAAGCCCCAGTCATTTTAACTTTCCAGGGCTGTGACTCGGGGAAGGGCAGAGACAGCACAAGCAGAGAGCAAGACCATTGAAATGCTAATGACCTCCACCTGGGGGCTCTGTCTTCTCTAGGAGGAAAGGGGTGGGGCCCTTTCCATTCAGAACCAGACCCCAGAGCCTGGGGGAACACGGCCATACCTCCTCACACCAGTCAAGAATTATAGGCTAACAGACGTCACCTGCTGGGCAGAAAAGCACAGTGACCCGAGGCATCAAAGGGTGGAGCAATTTTCTAAGACACACCTGCAGGGAAACCAGATACTGAATATTTCTCCCCTCTGGGACCTGAGCCTGTTCTGGTCTGGGAAAACCTGATTTGGATAACCAAGGAAACCATGCCTAGACAACAGAAAATTACAACCTACACTAAGAAAAACAAAGTTATGGCCCAGTCAAAGGAACAAACGGACACTTCAACTGAGATACAGGAATTTAAACAACTAATGCTAGATCAATTCAAAAAGTTTAGAGAAGATATCGCAAAAGAGATAGAGGCTGTAAAGGAAGCATGTATACATGTATACAGCAGAAATCAAAAGTTCAAAAAACCTACTAGTAGAATCTATGGAAATGAAAGGCACAACACAAGAGATGAAAGACACAATGGAAACATACAACAGCAGATCTCAAGAGGCAGAAGAAAACACCCAGGAACTGGAGAACAAAACACCCTGAAAGCCTACATGCAAAGGAGCAGATGGAGAAAAGAATGAAAAAATATGAGAAACGTCTCCGGGAACTCAAGGATGAAACAAAGTACAATAATGTACGTATCATTGGTGTCCCAGAAGGAGAAGAGAAGGGAAAGGGGGCAGAAGCAATAATACAGGAAATAATCAATGAAAATTTCCCATCTCTTATGAAAGACATAAAATTACAGATACAAGAAGCACAGCGTACTCCAAACAGAAGAGATATGAATAGGCCTATGCCAAGACACTTAATAATCAGATTATCAAATGTCAAAGACAAAGAGAGAATCCTGAAAGCAGCAAGAGAAAAGCAATCCATTACATACAAAGGAAGCTTCATAAGACTATGTGCGGATCTCTCAGCAGAAACCATGGAGGCAAGAAGGAAGTGGTGTGATATATTTAAGATACTGAAAGAGAAAAACCACCAACCAAGAATCCTGTATCCAGCAAAGCTGTCCTTCAAATATGAGGGAGAGCTTAAAATATTTTCTGACAAACAGACAATGAGAGACTTTGTGAACGAGACACCTGCCCTACAGGAAATACTAAAGGGAGCACTACAGGGTGATAGAAGACAGGAGTGCGTGGTTTGGAACACAATTTTGGGAGATGGTAGCAATGTAAGTACACTGAACAAAGGTAACTATGAATACGGTTGGGAGAGAAAGATGGGGAGCATGTGAGACACCACAAGAAAGGAGGAAAGATAACGACTGGGACTGTGTAACTTGCTGAAATCTAGAGTATTCAACAATTGTGATAAAATGTACAAATATGTTCTTTTATGAGGGAGAACAAGCAAATGTCAACCTTGCAAGGTGTTAAAAATGGGGAGGCATTGGGGGAGGGATGCAATCAGCATAAACTAGAGACTGTAACTAATAGAATCATTGTATTATGCTTCCTTTAATGTAACAAAGGTGATATACCAAGGTGAATGCAGACAAGAGGGGGGGATAGGGGAGGCATGTTAGACACTTGACATTGGTGGTATTGTCTGATTCTTTATTCTACTTTGATTTAAGGTTATTTTTCCTTTTGCTGCTTCCTAGCTGTCATTTTTTTTGTTTCCTCTTCCTTTTGCCTCTCTACCTTCTTTGACTCTCCCTCCTGCCTTGTGGAAGAAATGTAGATGCTCTTGCTTAGTATGAGCAGAATGTTCAATTAGGATGAACTTAAATGTTTGGAAATGAACAGGGGTGTTGGTAGCAAGATGTGAGAATAACTAACAGTGCCAAATGGTGCGTGAATGAGGTGGAAAGGGGAAGCTCAGAGTCATATATGTCACCAGAAGGAAAGCTGGAGGTCAAAAGATGGAAATGTATAAAACTGAATCCTATGGTGGGCAATGTCCATGATCAACTGTACAAATACTAGAAATCACTTCATGAACCAGAACAAATGTATGACAATACAATTAGAAGTTAATAATAGAGGGGCATATAGGGAAGAACTATATACCTATTACAAACTATATACTACAGTTAGTAGTATTTCAACATTTTTTCATAAACAGTAACAAACGTACTATATCAATACTAGGAGTCAACAATTGAGGGGGGTTGGTTAGGGATAGGGGAGGTTTAGAGTTTCCTTTTCTTTTTTTCTTTTTTCATCTTTCACTTTATTTTTTGTCTGGAGTAATGAAAAGTTTCTAAAAATTGAACAAAAATTAAGTGTGATGGATGCACAGCTGTATGAGGGTACCCAGGGGCAAGTGATTGTACACTTTGGATCTTTGGATAATTGTATGGTATCTGAACAATCTCAATAAAAATGAAAAAAAAAAAAAAAAGTAACATCTCATAGTAAAGTCTTTTTACTGGTGACTGACAGTTTTTTGAGTAGTGTGAATTAGAAATATGAAAATAGCAGTAGCTCCAGCTAGATATCCCAAAAGGCCACACTATGCCAAGCCCTAACCAACAAAATACCCAGGTCCCTATACGAAACTCTATAAAAGTTTCACTAAGTTTTTCAGAAACATTAATCCTCCAGAGTGTTCCTATACCAGAGAAGTCTCAAAACCCAGAGGCAACAGACTCTTCAAGAACATCAACTAGATGCAGCCCCCTGCCCCATAATGTTGACATCCTGTTTCAATATGAACATTAGCGTGGGCACTGCCTGGATATCCCCGAAGGTTGAGGAAGTGATTAAATGAGAGGAAGGGGTAGCAACGGGCAAGATAGGATTTAACAAAGGATTATGAATACTGAATCTTTATATTAACACTTTTTTTAGATGCTAGGGTATTGGAATAGCTAGAAGAAAATAACTGAAAAGGTGGAACTGTAACCCATAACATTCTTTAAAATCTGCTCTATAGTTAAATGGTACTTTGAAAGTTATCACTATTCTGTATATTTTACAATAAGGAAATAACTAAAAATATGGAACTGTAACCCATAACATCCCTTGAAGTTACCTATATAACTAGTTAAATTGTACTTTGAAAGTTACCACCTTTCTGTATATATGATGTATTTCAAAATAAGGAAATAAACTAAAATTGTGGAACTGTAACCCATAACATTCTTTGAAATTTGCTCTCTAGCTACTTGTTAAATTGTACTTTGAAAGTTGTCACTGTTCTGTATATATGTTACATTTCACAGTGGAAAATGTAAAAAAGTAAAACAAAATAATTTTTTTAGAAAAGAAAAAGTAGTAGTAGGGAAAGGAGATTACTTTTTCAAGAAATTTGACTTTGAAAAGGATGGAGAACAATTGGGAGATGGGAATTCAAAGTGGGAAATTTTTGTTTGTTTTTGTTTTTAGGTGAGCTGATAAATACATATAATCAGAATTGACATAAGAAAAAATAGAGTTGATGACTAAAGACACCGGAGCAAGTTCTAATGACTTGTACCTGGAGACGTTAATTAGCAAGTCTTTTATGCAGAGAAGGATCTTAGTAACAGCCTTCCACAGACTCTGTTTCTGATCTGTCTCACGGAATGTGAAACTCGGGGCTTTTGTTCCAGGCAGGAACTTTAGCTGGTATTGCTGCTGCTGTGGTTGTAGGTCCAGTACAAATCCGGCTGATCTCTGCTGTCTGTGGAAACATTTTTTATACAGGAAACTCTTTCTTTGGAACCAGTTTTTGACCTGACTGGGTGACAGGTCCAGGCATTGTGCCAGCATTTGTACCTGCCGGGCATCAACATTTCTGGTGTGTCTGAAATGGATCCACAGTGTCTCCAGGAGGGGCTTGCTGACTCGACGTTGCCTCACCCTCCTAGGATGCTTTGCTCTCTTGTGGTCAAATTTTCCCTTCTTCCAGGTCTTTTCCTTTTTAGGCATCAAGCTGTGCTTCTCAAAATTGTAATCACCTACTGCTGCTTTGTGGAGAGCCTCCCTTCTCTTAGAAGTACTGGGAGTATAGTGCCCGGTATGGGACTTCCTCATGTTTCCAGACAAGGCTCTCGGTGAGCAGAAATATTTCTTAGAAATTCCTACTTCTGCAGGCCAAGTGCTCTATAATAAAGTTTTACTTATTAAGCTTATTTTCCAGAAACTTAAAACCTCCAGATTGTTCCTATGCCAGAAAAACCCTGAAACTTAGAGCTAACAGTCTTTCCCAGAACATCAACCAGTTGCATTCCCCTACCCCATAATGTCGATGCCCTTTTTCAACATGAAGTTAGAGTGGTCATTGCTCAAAATCCCTGGAGACTGAGAAAATGATCAAATGAGAGGGAGAAGTTGTAACAGAGAAGTTAAGATTTAACAAATGCTTATGACTACTGAATCATTACATAGATATTTCTTTTTAGTTTCTAGTGTATTAGAACAGCTAGAAGGAAATACCTGAAATTGTGGAACTGTAATCCATACTGTACTTTGAAATTTGCTCTATAACTACTTGTTTAACTATATTTTGAAATGTATCACTTTTCTGAATGTTATATTTCACAATAAAAAATTTTCAAAAAAAATAAAATAAAATGTTTGAGTTCTGTATGTTATCACTGTTTGATTCCTTTCACTCAATCAGTTAATGCACCAGATCATGTTGTATAAGAAGGCTGTTCCTGTTCTTATCAAGAAATGATGTAGTTATCATGTAAATAAAATGGCAAATGTTTGCATGTTTTGGGGGGAGGAAAAACCTAACAACAAAAGATGCTATAAGGGTGAAGGACTATCCCTACCTTAATAAAAAGCCACAATAACTAAAACTGAGCAGTGATGAAACACAAATAGAGAACAACAGATCATAACAGAAATCTAGAAATGGATTAAGTATATTTCAAATAAACTACAGGCAGAATGGCTAAAAAGTTAAAAAAAAAAAAAAATTAAGCCATAAAAGCAATACAAAAAACTATGGAAAAACATTTTTAACCTCAGAGTGGAGACACCCTTTCCAAGCATCACACAAAGCCCAGAAGCCATATGATAAATGATTAATTTGACTTACTAAAAATCAGATATTCCTGCAGAGTAAAAGCCACCATAAGAAATGTCAAAACACAAATTATGAAAAAATGTTTACAACTCACATCATAGACAAAAGACTAATTTCCTTAATAAATAAAAAACTTGTAGAAATCAATAGGAAAAGACTAATAATCTAAGAGGAAAATGGGGAAAAAATAGGGAAAAAGTTCACAGGAAAAAAAAAAGGGAAAAAGTTCACAGGAAAAAAAACTTTAATGACTATATAAACTTCTCTCATGATAATAGAAATATAATTTTTCCATCTGTCATACTGCCAAGTTTAAAATGTCCACTGACACCTTTTAATGGTGAGGTTATGGGGAATAAGATACTCTTTTACATTGCTCCTGAGGGTCTAAACAGATATAAAATTCCTGGAGGACAAGTTAGCAATAGCAATCAAGTTCCTTTAACCTAGCAATTCTACATCTAGGAATTTATCCTAGATAAATGGATACTGTCATTCAGGGCAAAATGTTTTATATACAAGTTTATTCAGTGCAGCACTATTATGAATAGCAAATAATTTTAAGCAATATAAATTTCCATCAACAGGAAACTGGTTTAATTATGGTATAAACATACAATGGAATACTATAAAATGAAAGCCATAAAAAAGAATGAGGAAGCTCTTAATGTACTGATTTGGAACAATTTGCAAGTTATATTAAGTGAAAAAAGCAAGGTGCAGAGTAGTGATTACAGTATGCTAGTATTTATGTAAAAAAACAGGAGATATGGCAAAGAAAATTATTTGTATTTGCTTTTATAAGCATAAAAACTCTCTGGAAGGAAACTAGTAAACAGTAGTTATTATCTATGGGACAAGAAGGAAACCAGACTTCATTGTATGTATTTTTATACTTTTGATATATAGTTTCATACTTTTTAAACCTGTAAATGCATTGTCTATTCAAAAAATTAATTTAAAGCAAATTACAGAATGATATATATATTACAATCTCAATTTATTTAAAAATATATAAATCCATAGAAAAAAAGTATAAGAAAAATTATCAAAATGTTAAGTGTGACTCCCGGGGATAAGTCATGGGACTGAGAACACCTTCTTGACCAAAAAGGGGATGCGAGATGAAACGAAGTGAAGCTTTGGTGGCTGAGAGATTTCAAATGAAGTCGAGAGGTCACTCTGGTGGACATTCTTACGCATTATATAGACAACCTCTTTAGGTTTTAATGTACTGGAATAGCTAAAAGTAAATACCTGAAACTATCAAACTCCAATCCAGTAGCCTTGACTCTTGAAGATGAGTGTATAACAACGTAGCTTATAAGAGGTGACAGCGTGATTGTGAAAGCCTTGTGGATCGCACTCCCTTTATCCAGTGTATGGATGGATGAGTAGAAAAATGACGACAAAAACTAAATGAAAAATAGGGTGGCATGGTGGGGATGATTTGGGTGTTCTTTTTTACTTTTATTTTTTATTCTTATTCTGATTCTTTCTGGTGTAAGGAAAATGTTCAAAAATAGATTGGGGCGATGAATGCACAACTATATAATGGTACTGTGAACAGTTGATTGTACACCATGGATGATTGTATTGTATGTGAATATATCTCAATGAAACTGAATTTAATTTAAAAAAATGTTAAAAGTGGTTGCTAGTACTTGGTATTGAGATTGTGGATGATATTTATTTTCTTCTAAGTTCTTTTTGGCATTTTCTAAATTTTCAACAAATAAAAATAGATTACTTACATAATTAAAAAAAACAAAATCACAGAGGTCTTTTTTGTTATTATTGTTGTTGTTTTTAAAAGAGGCCTAGGTACTTATCTATGTTGCCAAGAACAGGTTTTTCTTGGTGGTAGAGAAAGAGGGAATCCTTTCACTTCCCCCATTCAGTGAAAGGATATTAAGATATGTTCAAGTCCAACTGTCCTCATATTTTTTTTTTTACTATTAAATATTATATATATTTTAATGCATTATACATTCATCATTAAATTTGACATTTCCCTATAAAGTGATGTTTACTTTCAACTATAGAAGTATAATATGCTAGAAATAAATTCTAAAGACATACTGCTTGATTTTGAAACCCATATATAAATACAGACTAACATCAAAAATAAGAGAGCTTTCATGACCTGTTATTTGAAATCCTTTCATTTTGCTTTCAGAAAATCAACCAGCTTATTTTAAAATTTCAGATAATTTGTTTTTCAAATAATGAGATAGAGGTTTAAGACTGCTGTTGGTAAGAATGTTTCTGGGTTAGTTTTTAATTACAGTAAATTATTTAAAAATAAATTTAATTATTACCATCTATAAGCTTTTTTTTTTTTTAATCTTCATTTTATTGAGATATATTCACATACCACGCAGTCATACAAAACAAATCGTACTTTCGATTGTTTACAGTACCATTACATAGTGGTACATTCATCACCCAAATCAATCCCTGACACCTTCATTAGCACACACACAAAAATAACAAGAATAATAATTAGAGTGAAAAAGAGCAATTGAAGTAAAAAAGAACACTGGGTACCTTTGTCTGTTTGTTTCCTTCCCCTATTTTTCTACTCATCCATCCATAAACTAGACAAAGTGGAGTGTGGTCCTTATGGCTTTCCCAATCCCATTGTCACCCCTCTTAAGCTACATTTTTATACAACTGTCTTCGAGATTCATGGGTTCTGGGTTGTAGTTTGATAGTTTCAGGTATCCACCACCAGCTACCCCAATTCTTTAGAACCTAAAAAGGGTTGCCTAAAGTGTGCATAAGAGTGCCCACCAGAGTGACCTCTCGGCTCCTTTTGGAATCTCTCTGCCACTGAAGCTTATTTCATTTCCTTTCACATCCCCCTTTTGTCCTCATATTTTTAAGTAGCCAAAAAGCAGTTATAAAATATTCCTTGCCTTATGAAAGAATTAAAAGGTAGCCCAGATGCAGATTGTCAAGGAAAATGAGATCCCTCTAAGAATATGATAATGATATTGTAGCTTTCCAAAGACCCTGAGAGATTAAAACAAACAAAAACAAAAACAAAAAAAAACTATATATATCACTCACACTCCACAGCACAGCCTTATAAAAGCTCAGATATCTAACCAGCATTAATCACTGCATCCCTTCCCCCTCTCCAAGGGCACAACACGGAGAATAGCTTCCTTAATGACATAGCAACCAGAAGCCTTTGAAAGCCTTAATCTTTGGGAGGAAAGTAAAGGGAAAGACAAGTCTCTGACAGACCTTAAATCTTAGATCTTTACAAAGAAAACAGAGCAGCAGTGAAATTGGCCTGGATCTTTTGGTTTTGATTGTTCTCACTAGAGCTTGTAGCTGCTCAGTTTTGTGTGTTTAGGACAAACGTGCCTGGTTTTCTTTGCTTCTACTTATTACCACTATGTTGTTTCACAGATGAACATATACTTTAATATTTTTTATTCTGATGACCAGGTGCATCCATAGATATTATCACAGTATCACTTTTAATAACTACAACACGACATGTTAATTTTGTTTTTTATTAACATTCTCATTTGAATATCTCATTGATTTTACCACTTCATTATGACACATTTTCTCTGTATAGTACAGATGGTGAAACTGTTGTAATATGGTTAAATGATTAATCTAGATGACAATGTAAAATTAGTAACAGAGCCAAGAAAAGAACACTTTTGTGTGAAGACACTGACAGTCAGTGCCTTATGCATTAAATAGCAGTGCTACTAATCTGGTAGCTATTTTGGTCATCAGCCTGGGAAACTTGTATTGAGTTTTTGTAAAACATGTTGGCATGATCCCTGTTTCTAGCTTGGGAGACAGAGTAAATGGCAATGCCACAGATTTGTATACACTATAGAGCAAGAGGAAAGGCAATTTCACGAGAGAAAATAAGTTTAGTTTTTGTTATGTTGTGCTTAGTCTGTAAGATGGACAGCCAGAAGATGCTAGTCTTGTGGATCTGAAGTTAGCAGCAATGTTTGAGCAGGGAGTCATCAATGTATGGGTAACAGTTAAAACCATGCAAGTGGATGAGTTCACTTCAGGAAAACGTATCGAGTAAGAAGAGAGAAGGGGCAGAACCTCATTAAAAACAAGATTCCAGGGAAATAAACTGAGAAGGAGTGGTCACAGAGGTAGAAGGTCTCTGTGACATGAAAAAATAATGTCATACATGTCAAGATGTGATGGTGGCTAACAGTGTTGGACATCAATCTGTTTTCAAAGGAGAAATGTTCATTGGATATGGTAAGCTGGATGTCATTTTACTTAAACTACATGGTAAGATTACCAGTGGTAAGGGCGGAAACCAGACCACAGAGGGTTATTTGCTTTGTAAATTCCAATATACATAATTATTTTCCCCCCACAGGACTACATGTAATTAAAAAAGAAAGAAAAAGAAAAGAAAGGAATATTTATTGATCACATCCTATGTGCCATGAACTGTGCTAGGCAAATTATATATGCTACGCCATTTAATCTTTCCATATAATGTTATGAAATAAACAGTATTATCCTCTTTTTACATAGAAGAAAAGCAAGGCTCAAAAAATTAAGTAGTATATTACCTAATAGGTAACACTGTCTGACAACTTACTGTGTACCAAGCATTTTTCTGAAAGCTTTTCATGTATTATCTCGATTAATTCTTCCAGCAACCCCGAGAGATGGGTACCATTGTTATCTTCCCGCTTTAGTTATTTAACTTACTCAATACCACATAGTGGTAAAGCTGAGCATAAAATATAAGCAGTCTGACTCAAAAGTCCATAATTTTAACTACTATATCATTTTTATTGGCTTTGTTACATTTAATAGAAGCATATTACAATGTTACTGTTAACCATAGAATCCAGTTTGCATTGATTATATTTTTTCCCCAATACCATCCCTTTTTCAACACCTTGCAAGGCTGAGATTCATTTGTTCTCCAACATGTAAAAACATTTTTATATTTGTATATTTAGTCACCATCACTGACCACTCTAGATTTCACTAAAATATACAGTCCCAGTCTTTATTGTCTAACTTTCCTTCTGGTGTCATACATGCCGCTAGACCTCTTCTTTCAGCTTTACTTGCAGACATCTTTGTTCAGTGTACTATATCATTTTATTTCCCAAGTACCTGAGCAACGAGTCTGGATTTCAGTTCAGGTCCCCTCTGATTCCAAAGACCTTTGACAGTCTATCACACAAGGTTGTCTCCGAATTCCTAGAACTGTGTCTTAATAATGATGACCACTAAGAAGAATTCAGTTTTTAAAGGGTAAAATGTTGTTTTGTTTTGTTTTTTGTAGCTTCAAGTCTATTTAAGAGAGAAGGCCATACCTGTATGAGCTTACTCTGAATAGAGAAAATCTAACCTAAGGCAACTTATCCATTGAATCCTGAAAATTACAAATAGGAATACTGGTTTAAAGACACTGTGTTCAGAGGTAACATACACATGTTTCTAGAAGGTAGGTTAACACAATAAATCCTATCATTTATCCAAACTTTAACTTCAATCAGTTGATCATATCTTTTCCAACGTGACTACCAGCTTAGAATAAATTCTGATAAAAAAAGAAAGACAAGCATGGCTCAGGGGAAAGGAGCTCTAGGAAAGAATACTGCGTCCCAGCATGGGAGAAGCATGAGTGTTTCAGAGCACACGATTATGTATGCATTTGGGAGGTTTGATTTTAAAAAGGAAGTAGGAAGATACAGAACCCCAATGACTCACTTGACAATTTTACCCAAAACCAAACCTTATTTATAAGTACTGCAACCAGATGGCATCACTGGTGAATTCTACCAAACATTCCAAGAATAATTTACACCAAACCTTCTCAAACTCTTCCAAAAAATCGAAGAGGAGGGAACACTTACTAATTCATTCTACAAGGCCAATATCATCCTCATACCAAAGCCAAATAAAAATACCACAAGTTAAGAAAATTACAGGCCAATATCTCTTATGAATATAGATGCAAAAACCCTCAACAAAATACCAGCAAACCAAATCCAACAGCATGACCAAGTGGGATTTATCCCAGGAATGCACGGTGGTTCAACATAAGAAAATATGTCACTATAGTAACACTGCAAAAGGAGTAATTGCCAAATATAAAGCAAAAACCACTTAGTATTGTTGGATTCCATTCATTTTCAATACTCAAAGCTGAGAGCGTGTGAGGATATAAAGGAAAAGGAATATAAATCATAAAGTTTATACTGAAAAAAATTAAGCAACAACTAAAACTACCATTCATATGCATCAACCAGTTGTCTACAAAGTAATGCTCAAGGGATATTCTAAAAATGATCTCAGTGATTCATCATTGTCATGCTTACTTCCGCCTCCTCATCTTCATAGCAACCCTTAGTTAGCTCTTCGTATGCTCTAAGTGCTTTCCATATACTAACTCGTTTAATCCTCACAATAACCCTAGGAGGTAGACAGATACTATTATTACTTTCCTTGTTTTACCGGTTAGGAAACTAAAAGCATAGAGAAGTTAAGTTTCTTATCCAAGGTTACACAGCTAATAAATGTAGGAGCTGGAATTTGAACCTAGGCAGTTTGGCTCTGCTCTTAACCACTACTTGTTAACCATTAACCACACATGCTAATTCTTCTCGCCTCTTTTCTCCTCCTGTTTTCACTACTCACCTTCATATGTGCTAGAGTTTCTATATATATTTTGAGAATGTACAGCAAAGAAGGTACACAATTCTTTCTTCCCATTATTAATTTGAGGTAAACATAGTAAGAACAGAAATGTAAATTTAGGGAACTAGCCAAAAATTCTAATTCAAAGAGAATCGGGGGAAGAATTGATGATTTTGTATTGGGAAAGAAACATTAATTCTTATTACATCAATCTCATCAAGCCTAACCAATTAATTATCACTGTATCACACTGCCTTCTAGAAAAAATGATTTTCCCAAAGGAAAGTACACTAATGTAACTGAGCATATGGAATTTCACCTTCCCATTGTGCAAAAACATTTCTTGGATGACAGTCAGGGACCAGTTGGATATATTTTTGCCTTCACTCTTTTTCTTCCTTTATTCTACCTACTTCTGAAAACAGCATGGGTTCAAACCAAAACTAAAAGAAGAAAGAGCTTCCTGACTGTGGTATACTGAATAATGGTCCCCCAAGATATCTATTCCCTAATTCCTAGAACCTGTGAATGTTACCTCATATGGCAAAAGGGACTCTGCAGATATGATTAAGAGATGGGAAGGCTATCCTGGATTAACAGATGGGTCCAATGTAATTACAAGGGTCCTCAGAGGGAGGCAGGAGCTCAGAGGGACAGAAGGCAATGTAATGACAGAGCAGAGAAAGATATTGTTCCTGACTCTGAAGATGGAGGAAGGGTCCATGAGCCAAGGAATGCAAGATATGCAGCCCAAGAAGCTGGATAAGGCAAGGAAACAAACTCCCCCCAGAGCCTCCCTAGGGAACACAGCCCTGCCAATACCTTGGTTTCAGCCTAGTGAAACCCATTTCAGCCTTTTGACCTCCAGAACTGTAATATAGTAAATTTGTATTGTTTTAAGCCACTGAGTTTGTGCTCATTTGCTACAGCAACAGGAAACTGACTTAATGTCTTATTGCTAATCTGTTGTTCTATGCCATTTATTTATTCTATTGACATCTATGACATATCAGTCACTAAGTGAGATGCTCTGGATAAAAAAAAATTGTGTTAAGACATGGTCCTACCCTCAACGGCTCACTATCTAGTGGCTTTCATTTTTTCCCTGACAACCAATTTAATGCAAGTGATTCCATCAATCTGGGGAAAAGAAGAGTTTTTCATACCTGATCATGTATGAGTCCATGATAGAGAATGCTCTGCATGTCCCTACAAAGCCGCTCCAGGCCGCCATACTTGGACCAGACGTTGGGGCTATTGGCTGACACCAAACCCTCCACAGTAGTCTTCAAATTACCCAGCAACTGCCAGTGCTCCCTCCTGCAAGGGCATCAATAGTACCAATGTTTAGTCAATTTTGTTGTACCTGAATCTGATCATGTCAAAGAAAGTCTAAGCCAAGAAGCCTCCTGCTCTACATCCTAACATTTTCTCCATTACTAATTTGTCACTTGTGCAGAAGACCCAACTCTGGGAAGGCCAAAATTGTAATCAACACTAAGATTTAAAAAACTAAACAAATATCACATTCACATGGCACATTATGCATTGTAAAGTGATTTTCTTCTACTGTCTCATTCAAACTTCACATAAGGAACCTGTGTCTATACAAAGACTGTGACCCATTAAGATCTATTTTTGCACAATGACAGTACATGGGCAATATATAAAGAGATGAGAGTATTTGCTCAGAATCAGTAATAAAATTTTTTTTTTGCCAAACAAACAAAAAGCCAAAACACTGCTTTTTACTCACTATATTTCCAAGTACTAAGTATAGTGCAATGAAGGACAGAAAATGCTTTATACTCATATCCGTGCACAAATATTATAATGCAAATTGCCCTCACTTTATTTTTCCCTATGATTTTTTTAAGCTAAAATTGACACAAAATTTTTTTAAGTTTGCACTGAGCCACTATGGGACATGCTCCCAAACCAGTCAGCTAGTGATTGCCTCATTCTCCTGGACCATTTGAAGCACTTGAGTGGAAAAGTTTGAAAATCGCTGCCCTAAATGATCTTCAAGGTTCCTCTTAAATTCCAAAAGCAGCATTTCTCAACATAGCTTCCAACTGAATAAAAACTCAAAACCAACTGCAATTGAATGAAAAGAAATTGCTTACTGCATCAAACTGGTTGAAGAAATCATGAGGAAATGACATGTCAAACTCTTTCCCTTGGCCCCCCAATTGTTACTTTGCACGTTTTTATCTTGGCTTCTCATTTCTTATTAGAATACTGCAAGACCAGCGACAGCAATGACAATGATTTCTTCAGGGAATTTGCACTAAAACTTTCAAAAATCATTTAAATACCTATGGGAATAGGAAGGTCCTGAATTTGAATGTTCCCAATTCTGTCAGTTTTTCAAAGCTACCATGTTTTATACATTTTCTGATCCATTTTAGGAAAGTGTATGTGTGAGATAAAGACAGGCAAATAAAATCCACAAATAATTTTTTAAATGAGTGAAGCTAGATGTGATATAGGAATGTCATCTAAAAAAGAAAAGGCTTGACGGGTCTCACTCTAGTTTTCTGCTCCAAAGGCTCTGAGACCAAAAGTTTATTTGAATTAGGATATACCATGGTTCCTTAAGCTATTAAATATTTGAATCATCAAACTCCTCTTGTTCTATTTCTATACCAGTCCTGAGAGACATTTAAAGATAACTAAAATGCATGCACGACTCAGTAGTTACTAAAATGCCATTTATTGTTGTACTGTCACAATTACTTTCAGAGAGCAATTGACTGCCAATTTTTTTTTCAGTGACTCTCCATCTCCTAAATGCTTCCTCAGTGCCAACCAACCTCTGGCCCGTTTCGACTGACACAGATTTTACATTCTAAAAGGTTTCAATCAAGTCTTGCAGGCCTGAAAGCCATCTAGTTCATCAAGTAACTCCGCATATCTTTGTTCTGATTCATTCTGTACTGATTTTACAGCTTAACTATCAAAGAAAATTATGATAAATCCCAAAAGCAGACTCAAGTATCCTACCAACCTAGGACTTAGATTCTAAAATTATACAAAGAACACTGAAATCCTACAAACCTTGAGCATTCAGATCTATTAACAACTTCCTCTGGACAAAGCTAAAGCACTTTTCTTCACAGTACAGTGTTCCTGAGATACCAAAGCTATAAAAGAATGTGGCTTTTAGCCTAGAATACATAAAACCATCTACCTTTGGTATATGCTTATGTAGAAGAAAAATAAACTTTTTAAAAATTTTATTTACATAGCTAGTCTGTGTTAGGATCCTTTAATGATACACAAATCATTTTCAGAAAGTTGAAGTACTAAGTTCAACTGAAGAACACACAGAGCGCCTGGATTAATCCATTCATGTCTGGAACATAGATACAAGTAAACAGATCACCATGGAGAAATCAAATCTCTCTCTCCACACTCTCAGCAGGTAAGGTCAGTCTTTCCTAGGTTAAACCTGTTTGGTAATAATTATTTGGACGGTATCACCGGTGTTCAAGTGTAACCTTTATCTGGGCACAGCCAAGGCCTATGAAGTGTGTTAGAGTCGAAACAGCTCTTTGCAGAATCACTTCTCCAAGTACACAGAATGGTCTATTTTAATCACCATAAATTATAATCAAGTCTTTCCAACCTTCTCGTCCTATGCCAAAGAGTAACCAGGTCTGAGTGGCAAGTGACAGTGTAATCTTCCCCACCTGAATCATTTTCATCAACCAACAGTAAAGTCAATCTCAGAATAAAGTCCCATCTATTTTCTTCTGGGAGGATTATGACACATTCCTCCCTTAAAGAGGAACAGGAATTGCTTAAGCAACTCAAATAAGGATATCTGAGAAAAAACAGTTTTCCTAAATGCAAACTCAGTTTTTTTTTAATACAATTTTACTGAGATATATTCATACACCATATAATCCATCCAAAGTATACAATCAGTGGCTCACAATATCATCATATAGTTGTGCATTCATCGCCACAATCAATTTCACAACATTTTCATTACTCCAAAATAAGGAAAAATTAAAATTAAAAAGAATACCCAAAATATCCCATACCCTCTTAACACTACCTTTTTAATTATATTTTTTTGTCTTTATTCTTATCTGCCCATACACAGGATAAAGGGAGTGTTAGTCACAAGGTTTTCACAATGACATGGTCACACAATAAGATATATAGATACAAAATCATCATCAAGAATCAAGTCTACTGGATTACACCAACTCAGTCTTAAGCTTGACAAATCACAGTAAGAAGTGATTCTCAAGGTTAAAAAAAAGTTACAAATAAACTATGGGAAATGTTATTTTTTTGAAAGTTTTACACCATGTAACTAATTTATATAAGTGAAAGCACTATGAAATTCTAAAGTGAGATTCATTATAAGAAATATATTGACATATCTTTAATCATCCAATGTCCTTTTTAGCAGCAAAAGGAAACAGCTTTAACTTATTGGCCTTTCACCTCCACAGTCCCAATTATTTGGAATGGATCATGGTATCAATTACCTGACATCAGAGTTGAAGGTCAGGTTGTCCAAGTCAGGTAACAATCTGATCCCTGAAGTGGGGGAGGCGTAGTGTGTGATAGTCATATGATGGAATATCATGAAACCAACTACAGTTTTTGATTAGGAAGTTTCCAAAGCTAATGATAGTATATGAAAGTACAAAAAGCAGAATGTAAAATTATTTTTATGATCTCAACATAAAAAAATACTGGAAGAAATCATGATACACTAATAGTGGTTACCTTTGGTAAAATGAAGGGAATGTAGAAAGAATGTTTAGACCTTTCCTGAGACCAGCAATTAATGAGAGAACAATAATCCAAACAAAGTTAGCAAACAAGAAGCTGGAAAGCACCATAAAGGATTTTTTAAAATACCAAATTTCATGCTGTAAGATTGTGGTCAGGCAGGCACCTGGGGCTTTTAAAGCCAGAAAACACTTCCTGGAAAGAAGTAATGGGTTCCTCCTTAAGTCAGAGAAAAATATAATTAAGTGAAATAATTATTGGTAACACCAATGTAGCAAGAGACTACCATATTTTATTTAAGTGTTTTATTTGTCTTATCAGGCTAGGTATTTTCTGTTTTAATTATACAGTATTTAACTTATAGAGTATGTAGTTAAATATTTATGCTACTTTTTAAATAGAAATGTTTATATAAAAAACATACTTGACTTTATTATACAGTCTCTTGGGTCTGGAGGCACCCAGGAGAATTTAACCATTGGCCAGTTCCATCCCTTTAATGGCCGATAGCAGAATCTTAATGTCCAGGAGAGAATAAGCAGGACTTGTAGGTGTGCTTTGCAACTTCATACCTATTCAACAAATGTGTCACCAACTAAACTAAATTTGAAAAATATAGAATTTATTGTATTTCAACAATGAGTAGATTTAACAAAGGAAAGGAAATTCCTTATACCAGAAGCTTCAGTACTGATGAAGTACAAACTCCTCATTATGAATATGAAGTTAAACAATTCTCCATCATGTTACCCCAGTCCATCAGTCAACTTTCTATCTCAGTACTCCGCAATCTTAATTCAGTCACTCTCTCTATCACACTCTATTATGAACACGCCCACCTCACTCTTTTATTTCCATGACTTGACTCATTCAGGTCTTTCCACTTGGAATGCCTATTCTCTTCTTGCTCCATTCAGTGATTCATGTTCAGCTCTAGTTCAACCTCCTTCCCAAGAGGTTACAAATAATTTCATAGCTCATTTGTTAGATCCCCCATAGCATATGCTATCAATATACCATTCCTTCTAATAATAATTTTTTCATTGTTATTTAATGGTATATGGCTATTTCCTTAAGGATAGGGACCATATCTTGTCTACTTCTTTTGTATTTTAATGAAAGGAAGAGAGAAGCCATCCAGTAAAAAGAGATCAAACTTCAGAGCCAGGCCTGCTTTAATTTGAATCCTAGCTCTTCACAAACTAGTTGTGCATCCTTGAGCAAACTACTTAAACTCTTGGAGCTTCAGTTCTCTCATCTGTAAAATGGAGATAACAACAACTGCTTCACAGGGTGAAGTGTAATTGATCGTCTAATCTACAGAAAGCACCAATTTAGAGTAGATAATATATATTCTTTGCCTTTTCTGTCCCTTTCCCCCTTTGAACTTGAATCTAATGAATCCAACTAAATCAGGAGGGGTAACTATAAGAAAGCCTCTCACCCACTCTGCTTCAGAGACAATTCTACCCAAATGCTCTAGCATTAGACAGTCTGTAACATAATTAAGATGGGTCACATTGCTCCACATCTGAAGAATATCCCAACTGCATTTAAACTCCTCTCAGTGAGCAGAAATTCCAAGGCCCTGTTTAATACTTATGCTGTTCTCACTGAAGTAGGAAAGCTAGGACAGACTTCCTCAAATATTGGATGGTATCTTCTACATAGCAGAAACTCAAATCTGCTCACTTGAATGAATGGAAGAGACATGTAAAGGTCTACTGCAAAACAATGAGATCAATTTCATGAGTCATAAGAAAGCCAGTCTCAGTGCTTTACAGTTTCACCTCCTAAAGTCTGGATAGCAGAGTGCTTTACAAACAAGATAAAGGAACCACACACCACCATTCAATAGCAAATGCACAGGAGAAAAGACAGTGTTTCAATATCCTCAGTTTTAGGTACACTATCTAAAATTAAAACGTATGTATTATTACAATTAAAACCAGACTATCTTCAAAACTGCTGATAGAAGGAAACAACAAGAAAGCATTATAAATATAATTTTTAAAAGATGATATAACTAAGACCAAACGGATTGACCTATAATTGTATATATAATTAATAAGATTGTTCTACTAGATATAGAAAGCTACATTCTGAAAGACACCTTTTTTAAGCACCCATAATACAGTCACAAAAACTGGCCTTGTACTATGGTGCAAAAAAAAAGTCAGTAAATTCTCCAAAGTAGAAACAGTGCAGAACATATTCTCTGACCAGACAGCAATAAAACAGTGAATAAAAACAAAAGTAGAAGAAACAAGCAGAAAAAAAAACAACCCTTGGAAAACTGAAAATTCTCTCTTAAATGGCTCTTGAGGCAGAAAGAAAATCAAGTTCTTGAAGGGAGGTGGAGGAGGAAAGGCATCATGGCTCTTCCTGATTAGTGCCTGAAATATAATTGCATTCCATGAATGTTCATGGGGTTTTTCTTTTTGGAGCGAGGAAAATGTTCTAAAATTGATTGTGGTGATGAATACACAACTCTGTGATCATACCAAGAGCCACTGATTGTAGACTTTGGATGGATTGTATGCTATGTGAATAAAACTGCTTTTCTAAAAAATAAAAAAAGACTACATTTCTGTGCTTTTTTGTACTAATAATTGGACTAACAATACAGACTGCTCTAAAGTCATGTGATCCCCTGCTTTTTTGCTACCATGCTATATAACTCTTAGCATGGTCAAAGGGAAAAGAGAGGAAAATAGGAATTGAAGATGAATGTGAAAAAGTGAAAAAGAATAGGGAGAATAGGGGAAAAAAGAAGCCCTTTCAAAGGCAATAGCACCACTGGCACTTGCACAACTGTAAGACGCATAATCAGATTGTTAACATTTTCATTCCCTGAATGAACATTCATGGAAACTCAATTAAATATCAGGCACTGTGCTAGGCACTTGTGTTATGGTAGTAAAAGAGGAAGGGTCCCCATCTGTCAGGGAATTCAGAATGTAAAGGGGGAAATGGGCACTTTAACACTATGTTACAAAGTGATAAGTGTTATAATAGAGAGACGGAAAAGGGCAGATCAGGAATGTCTTCTAAAGGAACATGGTTTAAAGGACAACTAAGAGCTCTCCAAGCCTAAAGGGGAGTGTAGAACAGCAACAATGAGAATGCAAGGAGGTGCAAGAGTGAGTAGATGCCATAATTTTGTACCTAGGAAGTCAATAGGAACTAAAGTTAAGATTGAATATGATAGTAAGAAGGTTTGACTCTATTCTATTTTCATTGGGAAACCACCGAACATTCCTAAGCAAGATACTCTAGTAACTTTGTTTCTGAAAAATTAAGCTGGTAGCAGTGTGGGGACTGTCCTGGAATTAGGGGACTGAGTTTCAGACTGGGAGACTAGTTGGATGCTAATGAGATAATCCACAATGGGAGATAATGAGGAGCTGCAGTGAATATACATTGTTAATAACAGCCCAGAATTCACATCTCCTTCTTTTGGTAACAGAATCCTATTTTCCACAGAGGAACCACCTCTGCAACTTACTCTTGTCCATGAGTTTCCACTAAGATTTCATCATACCCCAGGATCCAGGGTGGGGCACATAATTTAGGCCTGACTGAGCAGCATAGTTCATACTCTGATCACAAGAACAGGGACATAAGTCAGCCCAAAAAGAGTTAGCCCCAGAGTTTTTGCGGGAATAACTGGGAATGCAAGCTTAGATTATCAAGCTTGGAGATGCTCAGGTTTATCTTATAGAAAAGTCTGCTTGAGAATGAAGCCAACACACAGGGAAGCAGAGCTCAGAGACAAATTCTTGACTCTGAGCACCTAGATTTGGCAATACCTGAAGCAATACTACTCCTAGATTTCTTTTAGTACTAAAAACGAATATATTTGGAAATGGAGAGAAAAAGGCTTCAACAGAAAAATCAGGAACAGAATTCACAGGACTTGGTAACTGCTTGGACATGGGAAATGAAGAAGGAAGTATCAAACTTCACTGTGAGGTTCCAGTTTGGTTGATGGAGTAGAAAATGCTATTAATGGAAATAGAGAACAGAGGAAGAGAAGGTTTTGGTCAGTGGAATGAGTTCAGTCTGGAGACACTAAAAATTATCTTAAACTTGAATTGTGACTCTTTTTGGATCACTGCACCAAGAAAACCGAAAAGTGCATGTAGCTGAGTTCCAAGTACAGAAGTAAACTGTACAACCCAAAGCAATCTAGGGTGAGAGAGCAATGCTAGAGAAGGACCATTCCCTTAACTGTTTAGTAGTTTCACCAGACAATGTCCAACCAGCTGGCATTTGGAAAACTTAAGTATCATCCCTAAGGCGTTTTACCAGAGTGACAACTAGCTAGATGGAAAACAACAGGGGAACCTATGATTCAGCTACATTCCTAGGGTAAAGTTAAAATTTAAAAGCTAGGCCAACACCCCAGCCACCAGTATGCTAATACAGATAAAGAAGCCATGGAAGGAGGAAAAACAAGCTGTATGATTGCAAACAGCAACCTGAAGAGTACACACTAACCGTATTTCAAGACGACTGGCAGGGGACAAAAGTAGACTTCTTTTTTTCTCTCTTTTTTTTTTTTTTTTTTTGCACTTAGTACCTATACTCACTCTGTGAGGAGGTTTACGCACCTTATCTTATTGAATCTTCACAGGAAGATGTTATTCTTCCCACTCAGACAGGATGAGTAACTTAACCAAGCCAAGTTAAGCAGTGGAACTAGAATTCAAATACAGGTACATCTGGCTGTAAGGCTTATGTATGTTTCATTCTGTCAGTTGCCTTCAGAAATTTGAAGTTTTATCTTTAACGTATAAAAGTGGTATTATTTCAACAAGAAGATTATTTCTGAATTTGGTGTTTTATTGGCACAGAAAGTTTAGGTTTTTCAGCGACCCAGCCACAATGCTTTAATTCTCAGGTACAAGGTCTGTATTTATCAGTTGTCTACCTAGAGCTAAGAATGTTGTTAGCTGCATGAAGCCTCATTAAACAATACATTCTGAGTTAGCCAGCCACCAACAGAGAGTAGGCCTCTAGCAATAATACCAGTGACTTTGTAGGGATAATCCCACTGCTGAAATTAAATTTCAATTACTGTTCCTTGGTTAATAGACAGGAAAAGATACTCAGAAAGGAGCTGTCCTACTGGCCTGAATGATAAAGAATGATACAAGATTTATTCACTATCTTATACATTTCTTTGTGACAGGATGGCATAAGTATTAAAAATGCAGTGGAGCCATACTGCTTGGGCTTGAATCCCAGTTCCACCAGGGATTTGCTGTGTGAGCTTAGCAAGTTATGTATCCTATGTCTCAACTTCCTCATCTGTGAAATGGTGATAATAAGAGTACCTCCCTCAGTTGTTATGAGGATGAAATAAGTTAATATTTTTAAGGATCTTAAAACAGTATCTGGTGTGTGATAAATGTTTGTCGGATACATTAAATAAATAACTAACCCAGCTTAGATGTCCCACTACATAGGGAAGTAATATGAACTTGAATTTCTTACTCAGCCTCCCCCACATGAACTGGTAGCAGGAAATCACAATAATCCTAAAATTTGATTAGAATTTACATGGGACCTTTTACATGAAGCATCTTACAGATATCTAGGGGGAAAAAATAAATAGCCAAATATACATAAGCAGAAACTTAACATGAAAAAGGTAAGTAAAATGTTCAGTTTCACTTAGTACACATCATTAATAGATCTCAAGCAGGAACTCTACAGTCCTGTCAGTCCGGGTTTCATACAGTAGGCCACAAGCTATCTGTGCACATAAAGGGAGTTACCCTTAAAATCAACCAAGTCTTCACCCAGGAACAACATCTCATTAATTTTCCCTGTTGATTTTCTCAGGGACAAATATCCTGCCTCCAGTCTTTGGACTCCAGCTGCTGCTGAGACCATCACTATTTCTGAAACTGTCTTTAAAAGCCGAGCAAGACTCCCTTCAGCCACACTCCTGCTCTATCTTATCATCATTCCAGACTTAAAAGAGGGTAAGACCAGAGTCATTAACAAAGCAAACCTCTAACAGTCCAATTCACCGTTTAGTCAAAGTAGTTTTTAAAATCTTAAATCCCCTACTTCCTGACAATAGTTCCACATAAATGTGAAATTGCTTAGCTTGCATTGTGGGGAAGGAGTAAAAAGTTTGAAGATGACAAGGAAATGAGAAGTCCTGCCACTGTCTGATAGGGATACAACAATGACAAAGGGCAGGAGCACAAGTTCTAGTCTCATTAGTAAGCTTCTACCCCCACTCAATAGCTATGGAAATCACCCACTTTGATCCACAGGCCCTTCTCCTTCTCTTCCCCACACTCATTTTCCCAGTTAAGCTTCTTTCTAGGCCACTAATAACGCCTAATCTTTGCTCCCCCAAATTCTTACATCAACCCTCAATATTGGCTCGACTAGCTGTCACCACAAGTTTCAGTTTAGGCCACCAACCTTGTGCCCTACTCTTATCTACAGACTCTGGCCTATACAATTTTACTACAGCACTTTGGTCTTTTTCTCCCAGACTCTCAGTAGCCACATCCTCGGATCTGAGTTTGACCCACTTCTCTTTCCCCCCGCCCTCAACAAATCCAATCCACCTCCCTCACCCTCATTAAATCTGTTCCCTTGTCCCATCCACGCCTTGGTCTCTCCCTCCTTTCAAAAATTCTTCCCAAACCAGTCCCCGGTAGCAGTCACCTCAGATCTGTCCTGCCCGGCACCTCTCCCCTTGCCCTCTAAGCCCTCGCAAGTCACCCTTTGCTTCGGCGCATCCATCAGCTCCGGACACCCCGGACCCCACCCCACCCACCTGCTCTCCTCCGGCAAGCGCGCCTCGCAGCCGCCCAGCTCCATTCCCGCGCCCTCCGGCCGCATCGAGGACTGCGAGGCCGCCTCCTGACTCAGGAAACGTCCCTGCCGCTTAGTCCCTCAGAGCTCCCGGAGCCCTTTGGGCTCAGAGGAGGCACCCACGACGTGTGGGCACCAGGTGATACACAACACTCGGGTGGCGGAAGAAGCAGTAACTGCTGCCTTAGCCGCAGTTTCAGTGCCTGTCACCCCCACTTCCGGCTCCAAGATCTACACTTCCCAGATAGCTCTTCGAAGACATGGCTGGTCCGGCATGCACCGCCTCCAATCGGAAGTCGCGCTCCGGACTGACAGCAGTCCTGGCGGCGGGCGCGGCGGGTGCACCCCTGCGGGGAACCGGAAACCGAAACTTGGACCTTCTAGTCCCACCAATTCGTATTGGTGTGGACCCATACACATCCCCGTCATACTTCACACTGGGACCAGACTCAGTCAGAGGTCTATATAGAAAATAAGGCTGGTTTTAATCCAACTAGGATTAACCCCACTTCAGCCCACCCTGGCTTAACACCTGTTAGTGGTGTTTGGGGACCCCAAGCATTTTAATGAAGAGCCCACAAACTCTGAAGACCATAGGTTTTTATGGAATCGCAAAGGTAGATTAGGAGAAAAGTCCTCCTGGAGAGGTTTCCTGGAGGACTGGTGTCAGAGCAGAAGTTTAAGGATGAGTATGTCTTAGCCAGGAGAAGAAGGGAAGAGAAGATGAGAGAGCAGCACAAAGCAGAGAGACAAGAGCATGCTGGCTTGGGAAATTGCTGATTTTAAGTATAATCAAAGCTGGGAAGGGGAGGAGATGAGAGAGGTGTGGGCCAGCAAGCAGACCAGATCAATGAAATGCCTTGTGTACCATTTAAGGAGTCTGGATTTTATCCTGAAGACATTAGGAGCAAATCAAAATTATAAGATTCATAAATTGAGGTATGATATGATCAAACCTACCTAGAAAGCTAATTTTGTCAATGTGAAGAAAGGATGGGGTATATACTATGTTGGAGGTAAGGGTGGAAGAATAGGTATGAGAGGAAACTGGAAGTCCTATAGGGACCAATTAGGTTATGCAGATAAGTGAAGTGAGCCACTTGTAAGAAACCACAGAGAATGGCAGGGACTCTGAACTGGAAAACCCATGCCTTATCCAAGAAGGTAATTGAATGTTGCCAAATGGGCATATGGGCCCAGGGTTGCCAGATACTCTGTTTTTTTTTTCCAAAAGAAGCCTGGAATCTTTATTTTTAAGTACAATTTCCAAATCTTTTTATATTGGCAACAAATTTTTAAAAATTTAAACGTTGCACAGGCCAAACAAAGCTTGTCTGTAAGCTGGATGTTATTTTGGGCTGCTGATGTGGAAGCTCAGGCCTAAACTAGGGCAGTAACTTGAAGGACAAGGAGGTTCGGATGATAGTAATGTTAAGGAAATAGAATCAGCACTATTCAGTGAGGGATTGGATATGGCACGTAAAGGACAGAGAGGAATCAAGGATAACTATGAAAAAATAGCAAGTCTACTAAAACTAATTTATGACTTCCAGGAATTTTCCAGTTTGAGAAAAATTTTGTGACTTAAAAGTGAAATGAAAGAGCCTTTAATGCAATTATGATTTCCAACTTCCCTTTATATTAAAATATACTTATTCTTTGTTCAACATTCTCATATTTTTCCTACTAAATGATGACACATTTTGAGACAGGGACTGCTAGTCATTGGTGATTTCATTACCTTCTGTTTCTACAAATGCATTAACTTCATTTTGTTATGCATATAAGGTACTCCCTAATTAATGGCTACATGAACTTATACATTTACATGAAAGTCAGCTTATCAGGACATTCTAGTAGTAAAATTGTAGTAAAAGTCTGAAAAACAGGATTTTCCTGATATGTCCAAATCTGGGTTTATAGGTACTTTCTTTAAAGCAATTAAAAACAGCATAATCTACACTAGTCATGTGTCCATCCCCCATCCCATCCTTCTGCTTTCCCTCTCCCCAGGGAGCCATAATCCTGAAGTCTTTATGATTCTGTTGCTTCCTTTTTTTTAAACATAGTTTCTTTGCATCTATGTCCTAAATTAAAAATTTTTTTGTTGATTTAGCTTTATAAAAAGGGATTTAAACTACATTTATTCTTTTGGGACTTTTTGTTTTTTTCACTTAAGATTAGATTGATACATTTATCCATATTGTGTGTTTGCTATAGTTCACTGATTTTGACAGTGTATATAGTCCACTGGGTGAATAAACCAGTTTATTCATGCTGTCCTCCCATTAAAAGGCATTTCAGTTCCAGATTTTTGATATTGTGAACAGTGCTGTTATTAATATTCTTGTACATATCTCCTCTCATATATAAGCAAGAGTTTCTCTTGGGTGTATCCGTAAGGAATGGAATTGCCTGAGTCATAGGATTATTGTCTACTCTAAGCTTTTATTTGAGTACTGGGTTTTGCAGGTGCTAGTTTTAAAAGAACTAATAAGTTATTAATTATAATTAGTTATATCTAATTATAAGTTATTTAAAGTAACTAATTAGCTAAATAAAAATAGGCACTTATGGAAAAATGATGTGTTATGAAACAAGCATTATGATTAATCCAATTTTGTACACCTGAAATGCAAATTTTAAAAATTACTAAATATGCAAAAATATCTGGCATCAGGGCTCAGTAAGTGTCACATAAGTGTAATGGCCTTAGCTAGCAACTACTTACTGGATTAATACTTTAAAAGTATAATAGTGTGCACTAAGAAGGACGAAACATCACTTACACAGTATTCCTGAATCTACTCATGAGGTAGCAATAAGACAAAACCAAATTGCGGAACAATTTATGCATCAATTGCCTGCAATCTTTAAAAATGTAAATATCATAAAAGACTAAAAAAGGCTGATGAACTTTTTCAGATTAAAGGAGGCAAAAGATGCAGGACAAAGAAATGCAATATGTGAACCTGGATTGGATCTTAGATGGGAAAAAAATTGTCATATAGGACTTTATTAGGATAATTAACAAAATTTGAATATGGACTATATATCAGATAATGGTATTACATGAATGTCAAATTTCCTGAATAATCATTTTAGCATGGTTATATAAAAATCCTTACAGATACATTCTCAAGAGTCATATCTACAAATTGCTCTCAAACTGTTCAACAACAATAAATAATAATAATTCTGTCTAAACATTTACATATACAGAAAGTGAGCAAGCAAGTAAATGTGGCAAAACTTCATTCACTGTGGAATCTAGGTGAAGGGGATATGGGGATTCATTGTACTGTTTTAGCAAGTTCTCTCTAGATTTAAAAGTTTTCCACAAAAAATTTTAAAAATAGACGAGAATCTTAGTATGATTTTGTTTTTTTATGACTACATCCTTATCAGTGTAATGAACATTTTAGTATTTCATGTGGAAATTTGTTCTTCCCACAGTTTAGCATTTTTATTAGTTTTTATCCAATTGTGCTAAATGTAACAAATTCACTGACTATCAAATTTGCGAATTTACCAAAATTCTTTTTTTTAAGTACTTATAAAGCATATAGCAATTCATATGGGATGGGATGATTTTTAAAGCTTTCAAAGAATTCTGCCAAGTTTCAATTGACTGGTTTTTATTTTGTCTTTGAACAACATCCCTCCACCCCCAAGCATTTAATATTGGTTTATTTATTCATTCATGTAGGAAAGTTCACTGCCAGCCATAGGTAACACATACAAATTTAGAATATAGAATGTTACAATGAAAATTTTAAATTTTTATTTCTAGACTGAGCAAATCCTTAATATATCTGGGGATTGTTAAATTGGTCGCTGCCCCATATCCCTGAAACTCTAGCTGAAGAGAGGAAGGGCCAGGAGAAAGGACCTTCTATTGAGGGAAAGAGGAAAGTCAGTCTACATTGCAGCTTGGGCCCCTCACCCCAGAGTGGGAGGCCAGAGGGGCAAAGAGAGAGGAAGCATGGAAGAAAGGAGGGATGCCTACAGGCCCCCAAACCCTAGAATCCTGGTTTCCCAGAGCCTTCCTCGACTTTCCCAAATATCATGTACAAAATGAGGATATCTTCATAAATTAGACGAGCTTGATGTAAATAGGTTCATTTGGAAAATTCCATGATTGGTCTGTCATTCAGTGAATCCTCCTACAGCCCCTGGTGGTTCAGACCTCTGCCTCATCCAGAGAAGACAAGGAGTGAACTGAGAAATCCAACCCCTGAGTCCAGGAAGAATTCCCCTTCAAGTCTTCCTGTCTATTCAGAGCAGGTTCCCTAGTCAGAGAAAACAGATGGTGAGGGCATTGGAAACCAGAAATGGTCCTTTTTTTTTTTTTTTTTTTGAGAGATGTTATGGTATTACAGAATAATCATGTATAAAACACAGGGTTCCCATATACCATCCTACTATTAACAACTTGCATTGGGGTGGTACATTTGTTATAACTGATGAAAGCACATTGTTATAATTGTACCATTACTATAGTCCATGGTTTAACTTAGGATTTACTGTTTGTGTTGTGTAGTTCCATGAGTTTTTAAAAATTTTTATTCTAGTGCCATATATACAACTTAATATTTCCCCTTTAACCACATTCAAATATATAATTCAGTGCTGTAAATTGCATTCACAATGTTGTGTTACCATCACCACTATCCATTACCGAAACTTTTCCATTGTCCCAAATAGAAGCTGTACATTTTAAGTCTTAAAGTAATGGTCCTTTAAACTGGCTGGCTGAGGTGGGCAGGCTCCTCTTATAGCCCTTGAGCTCCCTGAAGGCAGTAGCCATGTCTACAACCCTGTCTGTCATGTTCTCTGCCATATTTTCAGCACCTAGCATAGTGCAATTCACAAACTGTTGAATGAATGAATAAATGAATGAATGAATTCTGAGCTTAAGAAGCAGCAGCAGACTAGAATTGCAAAAGGAGTTAGGACAAAGAAAAAAGGCAATAGGAAATAGAAACAGGAAGCTATAGCAAGGTGGCAAAGAAAAGGCTATTACAGCAGAAAACAGTGGCAAAGGGAGTAGAATAAGAAGAACTGAGCAGAAAAGAAAAAAAATTGTACTCTATATGCAAGTAACTTAAGGGAGTCAGGTATGTTGTCCTATAAACATCAGTATAGTACAAGCTACATCAACATATGAATTCAAGAAATCCTCTTGAAAAGAAAAGGTATTGATACCCAAACCAAAGACATTATAAGAAAAGGAAATTATAGACTAGTGTCCCTCATGAAAAGAAAAACAAAAATCCTCAACAAAATATTAGCAGATCAAATGTAACAATATATAGAAAGGGTAATGCACCATGACCAAGTAGGTTTTATTCCAGGAAGCAAAACTTGTTCAATATTCAAAAAAACAAAAGCAAAACCAAAACAAAAACACCACAATGATACAATTCATCAAATTAACAAATTTAAAAAGAAAAACCATTTGATCATCTCAACAGAGAAAAAGGATTAGACAAAATTCACCATCCTTTCATGATTAATTTTCAGTATACTAGTAAAAGTGAATTCCTCAACCTAATAAAAGGCATCTACCAAAAAATCTAACATCTTACTTAATGGTAAAGGACTGCTTTCCCACTAAAGTTGGGAACAAAGCAAAGATATCCATGCTCATCATACTCCAATTAAACATCATACTGGAGTCCCAGTCAAGTGCAGTAAAAAAATACAAGAAAAAGAAATACAAGGCATAGAGATTGGAAAAGAATTTAAAATAATAAACTCTTCACAGGCAACATGGTAGTGTACAGAAAATCCCAAAGAATTTACCAAAAAACTACTGAAACTACTAAAAGTAATACCCTTGCTAACTAATGAGTGTAGCAATGTTGCAGTATACAGTTGATGGTACAAAAATCAGTTGAAAGGGGGAAAAAACACACGATCACCTCAACTGATGCAGAAAAGACATTTGACAAAATCCAGGTTCCTTTCCTGATAAAAACACTTTGAAAGATAGGAATAGAAAGAAATTTACTCAACATGATAAAGGGCATATATGAAAAACCCAGAGCTAACATCGTACTCAATGGTGAGAAACTGAAAGCTTTCCCTGTAAGATTGGGAACAAGACAAGGATGCCCAATGGCACCACTGTTATTCAACGTTGTGTTAGAAGTTCTAGTTAGAGCAATTAGACAAGAAAAAGAAATAAAAGGCATCCACATCGGAAAGGAAGAAGTAAAACTTTCACTATTTGCAGATGATATGATCCTATATTTAGAAAGTCCTGAAGAATCTACAACAAAGCTATTAGAGCTAGTAAATAAGTTCAGCAAAGTGGTGGAATACTAGGTCAATAAGCAAAAATCAGTAGTGATTCTACACACTAGTAATGAGTAATCTGAGGAGGAAATCAAGGAAAAAATTCCATTTACAACTAAAAGAACAAATATCTAGGAATAAACTTACCCCTAAACTTACCCCAGAAAGCAAAGGACCTGTACACAGAAAACTACAAAACATTCCTAAAAGAAATCAAAGAAGACCTGAATAAGTGGAAGGACATTCCATATTCATGGATGGAAAACTAAATATTGTTAGATGTTAACTCTACCCAAATTGATTTACAGATTCAACGCAATCCCAATCAAAATTCCAACAGCCTACTTTGCAGAATTGGAAAAGGCAACCATCAAATTTATTTAGAAGGGTAAGGGGACCCAAATAGCCAAAAACTTCTAGAGAAAGAAGAATAAAGTTGGAGGACTCAAACTTCCTAACTTTAAAGCTACAGTGGTCAAGACAGTATGGTACTGGCATACAGACAGACATATTAACTAATGGAATAAAACTGAGAGTTCAGAAATAGACCCTCAAATCTATGGTCAATTGATTTTGGTTAAGGCTGCCAAATCCACTCAATTGGTACAGAACAGTTTCACAGTCTCTTCAATAAATGGTGCTGGAAAAACTGGATATGCATATCCAAAAGAATGAAAGAGGACCCCTATCTCACACCTTATACAAAACTCAACTCAACGTGGATCAAATACCTAAATATAAGAGCCAGGACAATAAAAGTCTTCTCTTAGAAGTAAATGTAGGGAAGTATCTTCAAGATCTATACTAGGCAGTGGTTTCTAGACTTCACAGCCAATACACAGGCAATGAAAGAAAAAATAGATAAACGGAACCTTTTCCAAATTGAATACTTCTGTGTGTGCAAAGGACTTTATCAAGAAAGTGAAAATGCACCCTACTCAATTGGAGAAAATATGTTGGAAACCACATATCTAATAAGAGTTTAATTATTCTGAATATATAAAGAAATTTTAAACTCAATAAAAAGACAACCCAATTTAAAAATGGGCAACAGACTTGAATAGACACTTTTCAAAGAGGAAATACAAATGGCTAAAAAAACACATGAAAATTTGCTCAACATCACTAGTTATTAGGGAAACGCAAATCGTTTCACAATGAGATAATCATTTTACCTCTACTAGAATGACCACTATTAAAAAACAGAAAACCAGAAGTTTTGGAGAGGACTTGGAGAAATAGGAACACTTATTTACTGCTGGTGGAAATGTAGAATGGTACACAGTGGTGCAGCTCTGTGGAAGACAGTTTGGCAGTTCCTAGGAAGCTAGGTATAGAACTGCCATACGATCCAGCAATTGCACTCCTCAGAAGAACTGAAAGCAAGGACGCAGACAGACATTTGCCCACTGATGTTCATAGCGGCATTATTCACAATTGCCAAAAGATGGCAACAACCCAAGTGTCCATCACCTGATGACTGGATAAACAAAATGTTGTATATAAATAAAATGGAATATTATTCAATTGTAAGGAGTAATGAAGTTCTGCTGCAGGAAACAACATGGATGAAACTTGAGGACAATATGTTAAGTGAAATAAGCCAGAAGCAAAAGGACAAATATTGTATGGTCATCCTGATATGAATTTATTATAATGAGCAAACTCACAGAATTAATATCTAGAATATAGGTTTCCAAGAGATAGAATGAGGACAGAGAATGGGGAGCTGATGCTTAATTCATGCAGAATTTTTAATAAGGTTGATTGTAAATGTTTGGAAATAGATAGAGGTGATGATAGTACATTATTGTGAGTGTAATTAACAGTCCTGAATTATGGGTGTGATTGTTGTTGAAAGGGAAGTTTAAGATTGTATATGTCACTAGAAGGAGAGCTAGAGGATGAAACATGGGACTGTATAACATAGTGAACCCTGTTGGGAACGATGAAGGTGATTAATAGTACAAATGTAAGAATGTTCTTCCATGAACTAAAACAAATGTATATGGGAAAAAATACAACTAATACAAACTCTGGACTATAGTTAACTGTAATATTTTAGTATTCTCTAATCAGTTTAACAAAGGTACCATACCAATGCTTAGTGTCAATAATAGGGGGGTGTAAGGGATATGAGATTTTTCTTTTTGGAGTATGAAAATGTTCTAAAATTGATCATGGTGATGAATACACAACTCTGTGATTATATCAAGAAACACTGATTGTACACTTTAGATGGATTGTATAGTTTGTGAATAAAACTTTTAAAAAATCAATTGGATTTCTATATATCAGCAATGAACTGGCAATTGAAATTTTAAAAAAGTATTATTTACAAAAGCACCAAAAAGAGAAATATTAAGTGTAAATCTAATAAAATATGCACAATCTATATGTTGAAAATTACCAAACACCAATGAAAGAAATCAAAGACCTACAGAAATGGAAAGATACACTGTCTTCCTCTATTGGAAGACTTGATATAGTAAGATGTCACTTCTCCCCGAATTGATCTATAGACTCAATACAAGCCCAAGCAAAATCCTAGCAAGATTCTTTGTAGAAATCAACAAGCTGATTATATGGAAGGACAAAGGAATTAGAATACACAAAACAATTGTGAAAAAGAAAATAGGACAATGTTAGAGGACTTGCTTTAACTGATTTCAAGACTTACTATAAAGCTACTGTATGCAAGACTGTGGTTAATCAACAGGACTGACATAAATTCATGCAACAGAAAAGAAAGTCCAGAAATATAACCACAAATACATAGTCAATTGATTTTTTTTAAATGTAGAAAGGCAATTCAATGGAAAAAGGATAGTATTTTTAACAAATAGTGCTAAAACAATTGGACATTCATATGCAAAGAAACGGAACTTGACCCCTACTTCAGACCACATGTAAAAAATGATTGAAAATGGATCATGAACCTAAATGTAAAACTGAAAACTAGAAAACTTCTAGAAGAAAACATAGAGGATAATCTTTGTGACTGTGGGTTAGGCAAGGATTTCTTAGATATGACATCAAAAGTACAAGGCATAAAAGAAAAAAATGATAAATTAGACCACCAAAAGCAACATTTCTTCTCTTTGAAAGACACTGTTGAGAATGAAAAGATAAGCCACAAGCTAGGAAAAATATTTGCAAAACATATATCCAACAGATGACTTCTATCTAGAATATATAGAATGCTTAAAACTCAATTATAAGAAGACAAACAACTCAATTTAAAAATGGGCAAAAGATTTGAAAAGACACCTTCATGAAGAAAATACGGATGGCAAATAAGTACATGAAATGATGTTCAATATTCATTAGTTTTAGAGAAATGCAAATTCAAACAACAATTTTATAATACCTACACACACACTAGAATGGCAACTGTTAAAAAGCCTGTCCATACCTTGTATTGGTCAGGATGTGGAGCAACTGGAACACTTAGATACCGCTAACAAATATGCAAAATGGTAAAACCACTTTGGAAAACATTGGCAGTTTCTTAAAAGCTAAGTATATACTTATTATAGAATCCAGCCATTTATCTCCTAGATATTTACTGAAAATAAATGAAAGCCTGTAGCCATACCAAGACAGGTGCACAAATGTTTATGGCAGCTTTAGTTGTAATAACTCCAAACTGGAAACAACCTAAATATTCATCAACATGTGACTGGATTAATAAATGTGTTATATCCACCCAAAGGAATACTACTCAGCAACAAAAAAAGGAATGAACTATTGATACATACAATAACATAGATAAATCTCAAATCAGTTATGCTGAGTGAAAGATCAAGATAAAAAAGAACATATGTATATAAGTCCATTTATATAAAATTCTAGAAAATGCAAATCAATCTGTAGTGACAGAAAGCAGATCAGTGGCATGATGGATATATCCATTGTCCCGATTATGCTGGTGTTTTTACAGTTACACTAGGACCTCATTTTACATGAACTCAACACGTGCAAATTCAAGGAAACGTGATTGGTACAAATGGTACATGGGACATACTTCACTAAAAAACTATTTGCTGTTTATCTGCAAGATGGGACATACACTAAAATATTGCTCATTGTTTATCTGAAATTCAAATTTAACTGCTTCTATATTTTATCTGGTAACCCCAGACACTGGCTTTTCTACATTTTGTGAAATAAAGTCACAAAAAAGGGCAGCTGTTTTAATTCTATGCTTATTTTGAATTAGATGAAACTGCTGAACTGCTATACTACATACAACGGCTCTACCCCCAGTGTCCAGCACAGGGCCTTATTCATAGTAAGTACTCAGAAAATATTTTTTTGCTCTGCTAGCTTGGTAAAAATAGGGACTGCATTCATCTTACTCACCAGTTTATCCCCAGGGCCTATTACAAGGCCTGGTATTCAATGAATATATGACTAAATAAATAGCTGCTTTTCATGCCCCAGAAAATTGCAGTGTTGACCTTTTAACTCCAGTCCTTATAGCTGGCTGATAGACTTCTTGGACAGGCACCAGTTCTGATTTCTTGGCTTGTGTTCCTTTTCACTTTTGCTGTGTGTTTCAGACTGTTGTTTTGTGTATGACTGATTTACCACTTACCCTTACCCACAATGCTCTCTCTTGTTTTCTCTAAATGGACAGAATACCTACCCCTGTATTTTTCCTCGGATGTAAATGTATGAGATTGTTTGAAGCTGTTCTGAAGTTGATATAACTGAAATGCTTCCACACAAGAGCAGTTACTTTGAGGAGGAGATGATGGAGGTAAGGGGAGAGGGGAAAACCACGTTTTGTAAATGGGAAAAAAAGTTATTATGCATGAATTCATCAAATATTAATAAGTTTTCCTATAGGGATGATCAGAGAGAAAACGAATCTTCCTATCAATTCGCAGAGCCAATGAGTTAGAGAAAAATGCAGCCAAAAAAGCAGAGATACTTACCCATCTCCCAAGGGAAGATGAGATCTTATTAAGGTAGCTAGTACCTTGCAAAATGCTTTGAGAGTGTCGGTTGAGAGGTGGTATAGATACGGGAAACGTTAGCATTTACTTTTTTGTAAGGTGACGCAAGAATTGTCACTGCATCCTTTGCTTTGCATTCAGACGCGATGACTCCGCATGCTGCAGGTAGAGGAGCTTCCCAGACAGAGGGGACCTAGGACGCAGTTCTGCAATCTACGCCCGCGAAGGTCTGTCTTGCCTCGAGGCTACACTGCAGTGGCGTATGGAAGGTACGTGTGTACCATAGCTTAGAGGGCCTTTTTGCAGCAGGGACTCGAAGAACAGGGAAGAGCTTGAAATCACTTAACGCACGTCATTCTGAGTTGCTCGGAGTCTAGCATTCCCCAATTTGGGCCCAAAAGGCGAACTGCTCAACAGCTGTCTACGCGAGCGTTTAAAGCAGCGGTTGCAATGTTTCCTCCTGTCCGGCAAGGGCCGCTAGTAGCGAGTCCCGGCGTGGGGCCGCTCTTGTCACCCACCCTCATCTCTGTGACTCGGACCCCGCTCCGCCCCTCCCGGCAGCCGAAGGAAGAGCAAGGACGCCGCCAGCACGCTTGCGCGCTCCCTCGGTGCAGCTAGTCTGCGTGCGTGAGTGGGAGGTGGCAGGCCCCAGACTTAGGCCTTCTGTACTGACTGTTCCAGCGCGACGCCTTAAGTCATGAGCCGGTTTGGTACCCGGTTGGTGGGAGCCACGGCGGCTCTAGCGCCGCCGCCGAAAACCCACAGCAATGAAAACCTCGACAAAATCGATATGTCTTTGGGTGAGGGGCCGAGTTGGACCGAGTACGGGTTGGGGGAGGGTGTGGGTGGAACCAAGTGTCGCGATTTTTTGGGGAAAGGGCGGTTGGCCGCAGTTGCGGATCGAGTTTTCTTGCTGGTGGGCTGAACCAAGTCAGGGTGGTGGTGGTGGTGGTGGTGGTGGTGGTGGGGGACGGGGGAACCTCAAGCTTGGTACTGGGTTCCTAGGTCCGCGTTTAGGGATCCGGCCGTCCCCTTCACGGAAGCTGTGTCTGAGGAGCGGCTGAGGGGCGGGTGACGCTACGGACCCGGAGGTTTGGTGGGGAGAGGGGTGCGTACCTTCTTTACCCCTCAGAGGGGCGCTACTACTGGGCCCGGCTCTTTGTGAGGAACGCTCCGTGGTCTCCCCGCACGCAGGTTGCCTGTGGGCGTTATCTGAGAAGCAAGGAGGAATGGCCGGACCGAGCCGTCCTTTCTGAAGAAAGGTTTTTGAGAATCCAGCTGGGTCTCTATTCAGTTAAAATCAGTGGTTCCAGAGAAGAGTTTGCTGAGTATTTACCGTGTCCAGGCCTCCGCCTGGCGCTGTACGAGAAACGTAAAGGAGCCACCACGAGTTGGTCTCTGACGGGCCAGACCTCTGGGCCACCAACGGGGCACCGACCTTGGAGCGTTTGTCAGAAAGAAAATTTAGTTTTGCAGGGTCTTCAGATGTTATTTTTTTAGGCGGTGCCTATAAAATCATGTCCTCCTTACCCAGGCTTTAAAGTTGACTATCTAGAAAGAAATGAAGCAAAAACGGAAGGAGAGATTAGTGTGGATTCAATTCAGAATTCAGGCAACACTACTGAGGCACTGGCCTCTGTGTTTGGCTTAGCTGGATTAAAAGTAATTCAATTTTTCTCGGGATTCAAGTTATGGTATCACATGTAGTTAGCTCCGTCTTCTCTTTTTGTGGCCTCCGTTTTTTCCCGATGTATGAAAAGTATTTGAATTTTCATACAGAGATATAACTTTTCCGAGGGTGGCATTTATAATAATATTCATCTTGGAAACATTATTGGTTGTCATTTCTTTCCATTTCTGTGTGTGTGTGTGTGTGTGTGTGTGTGTGTGTGTGTGTGTTTTGTCGTGGTTTATCTGGATAACTTTTAGTCAGAAGTCAAGATCTCTTGGTTTCTATGATTTCCCCAAGACAAACCAGTATGTGAATTAAGTCATCAGAAATAATAGATTTGGCTTCAAGTCTTGCCCTACTGCTAGTCAGTAGTGAAATGGAAAGAAATGAGAAATATTTTAAGCCGAGGCAAATAAATAATATAACAACGAATGATTATTGAATGCTTACTACCTGCCAGACACTTGACTAAGCAGTTTACATGTGTTAACTGGGTTTATCCTCATAATAATTCTATGAGGTATGCATTTCTAGTGATAGAGAGTATGGAATTGGAGCACACTCAAATTTGCCCCTGCCACTTATTTGTCATGGGATCATGGGTAAGTTACTTCTCAGTGCCTCATCTGTAAAAAGGTGATAGTAATAATGCTTATGTACCTCATAGGATTACTGTAAGTATTAAATAGTCTTTAGATAAACTGCTTAGAACAGTACCTGGTACACATTAAAACATATATCCCTATTTTGCAGAAACCTGAGGCATAGAGAAATTAAGTAACTTGCCCAAAGTCACACAACCAGTAATGATTTTAGAGATTCTGGAGCCCCAAGCCGTATACATGTTGTAGGGAAATGTTAAACATGTATTTTTATAACCAGTGTGTTTCTTAAATTTCTAGATTTTGTTTTCTGTATATATTTGTTTGGTTATTAAGATGTTCAAGTGACAAAAACTGAAGGGTAATTGTTTTAGAAGGCAGAAATGAAGTGCAGTGAAGAGTTAAAATAGATTTTGGTCTCTTTTCCATCCCCCAAGAACATTAAGCATTCTGTCCCATACCTTTCTTTTAGTCAGGGTTTTACAGAGATAGGATGAAGAGATGGTGTCTATTTGAGACAGTTGTTATGCTTTGTGAATATTTCATTTTATCAGGTCTGCAGAGGTTTTAGAGTCTGTTTTCTTGTTTTAGTTTGTCTTTTTTAAAATCCTGGCTCTACCAGGATTATCCCAATCTTCATATAGAATATCCACCTAGGTTATCAATAGCTGACCTCATTGTGGCTAAGTTTCTTAATTTGCAAAATGGGTATTAGTGATAATACTTATTTTATAAGATTTGTGAGGATCAAATGAATGCATATTAGAACAACATCTGTTGGTACTCAGTTAATATTACTACTGTTATTACTATGCATACCCTTAGTGCTATGAGAGAAGCTTATAAAGTACCCCGTTATAATGGATTGGTTTTTTTTCTGGTACCTATCCTGTTCATTCCTTATGTAGGAGAAAGCCATTTCTTCTTTTAGATTGGAAGAATCCTTTGTGCTGTGGTAGCTCATGTAGCTTGTTTGAGGATTTAAATGGTAAAATGTTTAAATGTAAAACAATTTTATTTCATGTGGTTTGTTATTTTTAATTTTTAGTTATGTTTAGGCTCTATATGCTCTATTTTAAAAGTAATCTAGTCAGTCAAAATTGTGCTCTGACTTTTTTTTTTTTTTTGGTCACCAGTCCAAATTCTTATTTTGGTATATTCTGTCATGACTCTGAGATTTCAGACTTCTGGTAAAGAATAAGTAGCACATTGTTAAAGGAAAGTAGTGTTTCATAAGTATTATTTTCCTGATATGTTTATATATCTGATAGTTTATATATAACTTTTATTTAAAAAAAAATGTTTTTGAGTGTCTTTAACTTTGATGAACTCTTTTGTATTTATAGGATTTATCCCAAGAAAATAACAAAGTACTTTGGGGAAATTTGAAATATTCTTTATGAATATTTGTTTGAATGTGATTAAAAGTCTTGAAGATTATAGATGGATGAGATGTAGTAGTAATATATCAGAAAGGATCTTTATAATCTTTATTTCCTTCTCTGACTTCAGAAAAGACTATATTGACATAGGTTGTTTGATTATTTGTTCTTAACATAGTTTGGAAAATATATTGATAATTAGTTTTGTGAAGTTTTATTAGTAAGTTGTTGACCACATGTATATTTTTTGTTTGCTTTAATAATCGTTAAAATTAATATAGGAGTTGAGGTCTCTGCAGAAAGTGGATATTTCTTAAATATTTTTATAACCTCTTTAAACAGATGCAAATAGGCATCTTGAGTACATATAGTTTCATCATCTTCACATTGGTCTATTTTAGTATGAGATTTATGTTATGTTTATGAATTACTTTGTGGGAGTTTGAAAGTACTTTTGAAATAACGTCTCTTGGAGTGATCAGTGTAGAAAGTGAAACAAGATAATCATGAAGTACTCTGTTAGAGGAGTAGAGAGCCAATACCCTTTTTTTTCTTACTATATCTTTATTATGGCAGTTGTTTATTTTGTCTTGTATTTGCTATTTACATGTCTGTTTCCATCAGTAATTTTAAGCTTATTGAGAACTGAAACCACATCTTACTTTTTATTTGTTTCAGTTATAGCACAGCCTGGTGCATGTATTTATTGCACGTAGCATATACTCAATAAATTGAGACAAACTGAATTTAGAAATTTAGTCTTTTAATTGAAGGATTTATTTATCTTTTGACTGCCTAAGGTTTTATTGAAAGGTGGTCATCTTAAAACAATGGACACTTCTGTAATTGTAGAAAGTAAGTATGAATAATTTTTATGAAAAGGCTTTCACTCATTTACTTTAGTCAGGGAAAGAAATACTATGGATAATAGAACTCTTCACTGATTGGTAGATCTGCTTTGAGCCATTGGTTTCAACTTTTCCTATGAAACCTTTCTCCATTGCTTTAAGTAAAATGGCTGATTTGAGTTTTATCATCATATTATCCTGTTTTGTAGAAGTACTTTGAAAGTAGAAAAGAGGTTAGGGGCTTAGGAAATCTATCAACTAGAAAATAAGACTGAGTGAGTCATTAGGTTTAAAATGAAAATAATTATGGCATTTCCTCTATCACATAGATGATATAATCAAATTGAATCGAAAGGAAGGAAAAAAGCAGAATTTTCCAAGACTAAATAGAAGACTCCAACAAAGTGGTACCCGGCAATTCAGGATGAGAATACGATGGGGAATCCAACAGAATTCTGGTAAGTTCTGAAAGTAAGCTTTAATAAAAAGCCATTATTTATGGGTTCAGATACTTAAAACTTGAAGGACATCTTAAAACTTGAAGGACATATGTCAGTATTCTTTGTGATTTGTATTTCAATCACATCCTCAGGTTTTTGCTTAGATCTTAAAACCAAGTAAAAATTTAAGTTGCCTTAAATAGGTGATAGCGGTGTTTCTTATATGCGTTGTCATTTTAAATTAACCTCAGTTTCAAGTAGTCTAAATTATATTTAGTGTGTAGAATATCAAAGATCTTACACATCATCAGATCCCATCTCCTTCTCAGTTGAGATGTCCCTTTAACAGTGTTTCTGATGGATGGTGGTCTAAGTCCTGCTTAAATATATTTAGGGAAAGAGCATGGTTAAGTTGGGGAACTTATTTCATTGTTTGGGGCAGCTCTATTTGCTAGAAAGTTCTCTTAATTTGTATTAAAGCATGCCTATCTTTTATTTCTGTAAAGCTATAGAACCTTTAAATATGAGAACCTTTAAATATGTGGAGACTGTCTTTATATTCTGCATAGAAAATGACTTCCAGACTCTCTGTCTTAACCATCCAGGACCTCTTTAGGATTTGCTAAATCCTCCAAAGGTGACACTCAGAACTGAATGCTTTAGGTATGATCCGACTATTTTGGAACTCTATATTTACAATTAGGCTAGTATTTTCGGTAACCTGGAAGCTTATTTATAACTTCCTTATTCCAAAATGAATTTAAGGCAGTAACTGAACACTATTAATTATACATGACTTATATATGACTTGTTTTTAGCTGTTATAACAGCATTTCAGAGTAAACGTTAGTTCAAATATAAAACCCTAAATCTTTGTCACATGTGTAAAGTATTTGATAAATTAGAGGTGATTTTTATCCTATACCTTGAAAAACAAAAAATAATTTCCAGTGGATGGAACCTAACTGGTTTTACATTTAACAGTTAATTGGTCCACATGCACTTAAAATATGCCTGTACCTGAGATTAGACCCCACAAAAAAAAATTATTTTTCCCTGATGATTTTTTGAACAGTTGAACCTAAGCAAGTAAATTTTGTTGCAGGTATTTAGTTATAACAAGTAAATATTTAATTCCAGTGATTTATCTTTAAAGATTTCTTATAAATGTCACTCAGAATACCATATTTTATATGTGTTTGTTTGAAAATAACTGTTCACAGTTCTCAGAAGCCAGAAATATATTCATTTATGCTAACCATATGTTAAATACCTGATAGATGCTCTGAACTGACCAGGTTCTGGGGATATGTAAACATGATTTTTTTACTTCAAGGAATTAATTTTTCGGAGCAGAAATAGGTATGAAAATAGCTGCAAGAAAAAGTAGAGTGTAAGAAATGTAATAAGAGAATATCCTATAGTACTATAGGACTTAAGATAGGAATTTTGTGCTAAGAAGATTGGGGTGATTTAATGGATATGATGAAATATAATCTAGGCTGTGAAGGATCACAAAAACTTGACTTTTTTGAGAGCTATGATCTAATAAATGATATCTGGGGCAGTTTAAGATCTCATAAGATTGAGCTGGAGTTTGTATATTCTCTTCCCCACTAATGTGATAGGGTCTAAAATAGAATGACTGCTGCTCTATTGAAGGTGCAGAGAGTTTGGGGATTGTCCTAAGTTTTGATTGACTAGGAAAAAGGCAGATTTCAACATTGGAATATCAATGAAGATGTTAACTTGACGTAAGAGAACAAGTAGGACCTAGAGCTCTTGGCAGATACCAATAAATTTTTTTTTTTTTTTTTATTAAATTCAGTTTTATTGAAATACGTTCACACACCATACAATCATCCATGGTATACAATCCACTGTCCACAGTATGATAACATAGTTATGCGTTCATCACCACAATCTATCTCTGAACATTTTCCTTACATCAGAAAGAACCAGAACAAGAATAAAAAATAAAAGTGAAAAAAGAACACCCAAATCATCCCCCCATCCCACCCCATTTGTCCTTTAGTTTTTATCCCCATTTTTCTACTCATCCATGCACTAGATAAAGGGGGTGTGATCCACAAGATCTTCACAATCACACTGTCACCCTTTGTAATCTACATTATTATATAATTTTCTTCAGGAGTCCAGACTGCTGGGTTGGAGTTTGGTAGTTTCAGGTATTTACTTCTAGCTATTCCAATACATTAAAACCTAAGAGGTGTTATCTATATAATTCTGCATAAGAATGTCCACCAGAGTGACCTCTCGACTCCATTTGAAATCTCTCAGCCACTGAAACTATTTCGTCTCATTTTGCATCCCCCTTTTGGTCAAGAAGATACTCTCAGTCCCACGATGCCGGGTCCACATTCATCCCTGGGAGTCATATTCTGCATTGCCAGGGAGATTTACAACCCTGGGAGTCGGGTCCCACGTAGAGGGGAGGGCAGCGAGTTCACTTGTCGAGATGGCTCAGTTAGAGAGAGAGAGGGCCACATCTGAGCAACAAAGAGCTACTCAGGGGGAGACTCTTAGACACCATTACATGCAAGTTTAGACTCTCCTTTGTGGTAATGAGCTTCATAAGGGCAAGTCACATGATCGAGGGCTCAGCACATCAAACCGCCAGTCCCAATGTTTGTGACAACATCAACACCAGTCCAGGTGAGGATGTCCAACACATCCGCACCTTCCCCTAGATCCTCGGGGCTGGGGAGGGGGAGGCTGTAAATATATTTTTTATTATCTGCCCAAATTACTCTGGAATGTGTCACTATTTCACTCCAGCCTATACTAACCTACAGTATCTCACTTCCTATTCAAAGTTCCATGCAATTGTGGTGTTTGAACAAATCGACTGTAGAGTTGTACCGCTTAGAAAATTTAGATCCTGTACCAAATAGATATCTGTTCCCTTGGTCTCATATGGAAGTTGAAGTTTTAAAACACAATCAGTTTCAACCTTTACCCTTTGGCCTGGCTTGCCTTGGTCTTAACCAGACCTGCTTCATTCATATCACTAATTGAAGTCTGGGCTCTTTTTCAGCTCCAATAAATGTTTTTTGATGTTTGAATAAACAAGTGAGTGAAATCTTAACTATGTGTCGAAAATAAATTTTGGCACTCACTAATTACTTATAGGAATAGCCTAAATGTCCTTCATTGGTGTATTGGTATACAGCAGTGGTTCTGAAGGTATGGTGTAGAGTCCCCTGGGGGGTCCCCAAGTCTCAGGGAGTTGATATGATCAAAACTATTGTCACAGTAATATTAAGACATCGTGTTTTTACTCCCATTCTCTCATGATTGTACAGTGGATTTTCCAGAGACTACATGATGTGATAATTATAATTGATTGCATATAGAAGCAGATATGAGAATCTAGCTATCTTCTTTTAAGCCAGATGTTAAAGAGATTTGCAAAAATGCAAAACATTGCTGCTCTCTATTTAAATATTTTTTTGTTTCAGAGAATGATTATTTTCCTCTGAAAATACATTATTTATTTGTATGTAATGAGGTTATTGTTGTTTTTAAAAGAAGTAGTTTTAAATTTTCCTAATTATTTCTAGTACAGTAAATACCAATAAACATAACCCACAGAAACAAAAATCTTTGGAGTCCTCAATTTTTTTTAAGAGTGTAAAGAGGTCCCGAGGCCAAAAAGTTCTAGAACTACTTCTGTATAAGAGACAGGAAGATTTGTATTTTGTTTTGAAAGGAGCCAGTAATATCACATACACTCTTTTTCTTTTTTAATGCAATTTTATTGAGATATATTCACATAGCATACAATCCTCCAAAGTGTACAATCAGTTCATAGTATCATCATATAGTTGTGCATTCATCACCACAATAAAACTTTGAACGTTTTCATGACTCCAAAAAATAAAATTAAAATAAAAAAGAACATCCAAAACATTCCATTCCCTTCCTTCCCTCATTGTTTATTTACTTATTTACTTTTTTTTAACTCATTCGTTGTTTTTTTTAACTTTATCAAAAAATTAAAAAAACGAACAATAAAACAACATTTTGAACAAAATCAAAACAAAGGAATAAAAAACAAATTACCTAAAATAACTACATTGCTTCCAACACATTCCTACCCTACCCTAAGAAAATAAACAAACTATAACCAAAGGAATAAGAAAAACAAATAATCTAAAATAAAAACATTGCTGCCAACTTCTTCCTACCTATCCCCCCAAAATTAACAAACCATTGTCATTCCTCAGCATTCCTATAGCATTAAGTTTGCCCTCCATAACTTGTCTGTTCTTATTAGATTATTGTTCCCCCTTCACTATTTGCTGTCTCTCGCTAGGTCCCCTAAATTCTGCAATATAAAACATTTACTTTACATTTTTTACAGAGTTCACTTTAGTGGTAATGTACAACATCTCTCTTTTTGTGCCTGGCTTATTTCACTCAGCATTATGTCTTCAAGGTTCATCCACGTTGTCATATGTTTCACAACTTCATTCCTACTTACTGCCATGTAGTATTCCATCATGTGTATATACCACATTTTGTTTATCCACTCTTCTGTTGAAGGACATTTGGATTGTTTCCATCTCTTGGCAATTCTGCATAATGCTGCTATGAACATCGGTGTGCAAATATCTGTTCATGTCACTGCTTTCAAATACGCTGGGTATATCCTGAGAAGTGAAATTGCTGGGTCAAAGGGTAACTCGATATCTAGTTCTCTAAGGAATTGCCAGACTGTCTTCCAGAGTGGCTGTATCATTCATTATACAGCTCCACCAACAATAAATAAGAGTTGCAATTGCTCCACATCCTCTCCAGCGCTTGTAGTTTCCTGTTTGTTTAATGGCAGCCAATCTAATGGGTGTGAGATGATATCTCACTGTGGTCTTAATTTGCATCTCCCTAATAGCTGGTGAAGATGTACATTTTTTCATGTGTTTTTTGGCCATTTGCATTTCCTCTTCAGAGAATTCTCTTTTCATATCTTTTGCCCATTTTATAATTGGTCTTTCTGTACTATTGTCATTGAGTTGGAAGATTTCTTTATGTATGCAAGATATCAGTCTTTTGTCAGATACATGGTTTCCAAATATATTTTCCCGTTGAGTTGGCTGCCTCTTCAACTTTTTGACAGATTTCTTTGAGGTACAGAAGCATTTAAGTTTGAGGCATTCCCATTCATCTATTTTTTCTTTTGTTGCTTGTGCTTTGGGTGTAAGTCTAAGAAGTACCTAATACATTATCTTCTAGGAGTTTTATGGTACTATTATATTGAGGTCTTTAATCCATGTTGAGTTATTTTTTGCAAAGGGGGTGAAGTAGGGGGCCTCTTTCGTTCTTTTGAATATGGCTATCCAGCTCTTCCAGCCCCATTTATTGAATAGACTGTTATGTCCCAGTTCGGTGGGTTTGGGGGCCTTTTCAAAGATCAGTCAACTGTAGATCTGGGGGTCTATCTCCAAACTCTCAGTTTGATTCCATTGATCAATATGTCTGTCTTTGTGCCAGTACCATTCTGTGGCTTTATAATCTTCAAAGTCAGGGAGTTTTTCTTTTTTAGAATGTTTTTAGCAATTTGAGGCATCTTTCCCTTCCAAATAAATTTGATAACTAGCTTTTCCAAGTCTGCAAAGTAGGTTGTTGAAATTTTGATTGGAATTGCACTGAATCTGTAGATGAGTTTCGGTAGAATTGACAAACTTAACTACATTTAGCCTTCTATCCCATGAACACGGAATATTTTTCCAGCATTTTAGGTCCCCTTCTATTTCTTTTAGTAAGGTTATGTAGCTTTCTATGTATAGGTCTTTTGCATTCTTAGTTAAGTTTATTCCTAGGTATTTGATTTTTTTTAGTTGCTATTGAGAATAGAATCTTTTTCTTAAGTGTCTTCTTCAGTTAGGTCATTTCTGGTGTATTGGAACATTACTGACTTAATGCGCATTAATCTTGTATCCCACTACTTTGCTAAATTTGCTTATTAGCTCAAGTAGCTGTGTTGTTGATTCCTCAGGGTTTCCCAGATATAAGGTCATATCATCTTCAGATAACGACTTCATCCTTTCCAATTTGGAGGCCTTTTATTTCTATGTCTTGCTGGATTTCACTGGCTGACACTTCTAGCACAATGGTGAATAACAGTGGTGTCAGTGGGCATCCTTGTCTAGTTCCTGATCTTAGAGGGAAGGCTTTCAGTCTCGCCATTGAGTACTATGCTGGCTGTGGGTTTTTCATATATGCCCTTTATCTTATGGAGGAAGTTTCCTTCAATTCTTACCTTTTGAAGTGTTTTTATCAAAAAATGATGCTGGATTTTGTCAAATGCTTTTTCAGCATCTATTGAGATGATCATTTGATTTTTTCCCTTTTGATTTGTTAATGTGTTCTGTTACATGGATTGATTTTCTTATGTTGAACCATCGTTGCATGCCTGGAATGAACCCCAGTTGGTCATGGTGTGTGATTTTTTTAATGTGTTTTTGAATTCGATTTGCAAGTATTTTGTTGAGAATTTTTGCATCTATATTCATTAGGGAGATTGGTCTGTAGTTTTCTTTTCTTGTAGCATCTTTACCTGATTTTGGTATTAGAATGATGTTAGCTTCATAAAATGAGTTAGGTAGTGTTCATTTTCTTCGATGTTTTGAAAGAGTTTAAGTACGATTGGTGTCAGTTCTTTCTGGAAAGTTTGGTAGAATTCCCCTGTGAAGCCATCTGGCCCTGGGCATTTGTTTGTGGGAAGCTTTTTGGTGACTAATTGAATCTCTTTGCTTGTGATTGGCTTGTTGAGGTCTTCTATGTCTTTTCTGGTCAGTCTAGGTTATTCATGTTTTTCCAGGAAATTGTCCATTTCCTCTACATTATCTAGTTGGTTGGTGTGCAGTTGTTCATAGTGTTTGCTTATAATTTTTTTATATTTCTTCAGGATCTGCAGTAATGTCGCCTCTCTCATTTGTTGTTTTGTTTATTTGGGTCTTCTCCTTGATTTTATCATTCTAGCTAGGGGCTTATCAATCTTGTTGATCTTCTCAAAGAACAAACTTTTGGTTTTATTTATTCTCTCTATTGTTTTTTGTTCTCTATGTAATTTATTTCTGCTTTAATCCTTGTTATTTTCTTCTGCTTGGTTTAGTATTAGTTTGCTGTTCATTTTCTAGCTTCTTCAGTTGTTCCATTAGTTTTTTGACTTTAGCTCTTTCTTCCTTTTTAATGTATGCATTTAGAGCTATAAATGTTCCCTCAAATACTGCCTTTGCTGCATCCTGTAAGTTTTGATATGTTGTGCTCTCGTTTTCATTCGTCTCTAGATATTTAGCAGTTTCTCTTGCTATTTCTTCTTTAACCCGTTGATTGCTTAGGAGTGTGTTGTTTAACCTCCAGATATTTGTGAATGTTCTAAATCTTTGTTGGTCATTGACTTCTAATTGTATCCATTGTGATGAGAGACTGTGCTTTGAATAATTTCAGTCTTTTTAGCTTCATTGAGGCTTGTTTTATGGCCTAGCATATGATCTATTCTGGAGAAAGTTCAGTGAGCACTAGAGATGAATGTGTATCCTGTTGATTTAGGATGTAATGTTCTATATATGTCTGTCAAGTGAAATTCATTTGTCACATTGTTTATGTTTTCAATTTCCTTATTGGTCTTCTGTCTGGTTAACCTATCTATAGGAGAGGGTGATGTGTTGAAGTCTCCCACAACTGTTGTGGAAACATCTGTTACTTAATTCAGTTCTGTCAGTGTTTGTCCTTCGTACTTTGGTGCACCTTGATTGGGTGCGTAAAGATTGATGATTGTTATTTCTTCTTGCTGAGTTGTCCCTTTATTAGTATATAGTGACCTTTTTTGAGTCTTATAACATCCTTGCATTTACAGTCTGTTTTATTTGAGATTAATATTGCTACTCCTCGTTTCTTTCGGCTGTAGCTTGCTTGGAATGTTTTTTTCCATCCTTTCACTTTCAACTTCTTTGTGTTTTTGTGAGTGTCTTGTAAGCAACACATTGATGATTCATATTTTTTAATCCACTATGCCAACCTGTATCTTTTAATTGGGGAGTTTAATCTATTCACATTCAATGTTATTACTGTGAAGGCATTTCTTGAATCAGCCATCATATCCTTTGGTTTTTGTCAGATGTATTTTTTTCCTCTCTCTCTTTATTTCCTTTACCATATCCCTACTAAAATTCTTTAGTTCTGAGCCCTTCTCCATACCTCTCTCTTCTTTCTTTTTTTCTCTGCTGGTAGGCTCCCTTTAGTATGTCTTGTAGGGTAGGTCTCTTGTTAGCAAATTCTCTCAGCATTTCTTATGTCAAGATTTTAAGCTCCTCCAACAATTTCTTTGAATACTCTTCTAGACCTTTATCCTTCTGTTCTAGTTTGCTAATGCTGCCGGAATGCAAAACACCAGAAATGGATTGGCTTTTATATAAGATGGTTTATTTGGTTACATACTTACAGTCTTAAGGCCTTAAAGTGTCCAAGGTAGCACATTGACAGTCGGATACCTTCACTGGAGGATGGCCAATGGCATCCGGAAAACCTCTGTTAGCTGGGAAGGGACGTGGCTGGTGTCTTCTCCAAGTTCTGGTTTCAAAATGGCTTTCTTCCAGGATGTTCCTCTCTAGGCTTCAGCTTCTCTCTAAAATGTCACTCTCAGTTGCTCTTGGGTCATTTGTCCTCTCTTAGCTTCTCCGGAGCAAACGTCTGCTTTGAAAGGCCATCTCCAAAATGTCTCTGTAAACTGCAGTTCCTCTCTCAGCTCCTGTGCATTCTTCAAAGTGTCCTTCTTGGCTGTAGTTCCTGTTGCATTATGTCACTCTCAGCTGCATTTCAAAATGTCACTCACAGCTGCACTGAGTTTCTTCTGTTTGTCAGCTCATTTATATGGCTCCAGTAATTTAATTTAGACCCACCCGGAATGGGTGGGGTAACTCCTCCATGGAAATTATCCAATCATTCATCACCCACAGTTGGGTGGGGCGCATCTCCACAGAAACAAAAAAGAATTACAATCTAATCAACATTGATAAGTCTGCCCACACAAAATTACATCAGAGATAATGGCATTTTGGGGGACATAATACATTCAAACTGGCACACCTTCTCTTCCCCTTCTGGAACACCAGTGATTCTTATATTTGTGTGCTTCATGTTGTCCATCATATCCCCGAGATCCATTTCAAATTTTCTGATTTTTTTCCTCCAGTCATTCTTTTGTACTTTCACTCTCCAAAACATTTTTTTCAGGTTCGCTTACTTGTTCTTTGAGTTCATCTAATCTGCTGCTGTGGGTTTCCAGGATCTTTTTAATTTGATCTTGATTAATTTCATCATCAGTTTCTTTTATTTCCATAAGATCATCTGTTTTTTTTATTTACTCTTGCAAATTCTTTATGCTCTTCTAGGGTCGTCTTGATGTCCTTTATATTCTTGTTGTTTGCGATTACTTCTTTGATTAATTGCTCCAAGTTCAGTGTCTCCTCTTGTTTTTTGATTTGGGCTTTTGGGTTATCTGTATCTTCTGGTTTCTTCATCTGCTTTAAAATTTTCTGTTGTTTTTGGCCTCTTACCATTTGCTTACCTTGATAGGGTTCTTTTAGGATATGCAGGTTTATTTGAACAATTGTCTATAATTTGACAGACCTATAGCTTGTTGGAGTGTACTTTCCCTGACCAACCAGCAGACGGCATCCCCGGCCACCTATTACCCTCAAGCCAGTTCTTCCCAGCTTCGTCTGTGCAACGAGTGGGGGTCCAAATCTTGTGGAGGTCAATCAGTGGACCAATTTTCTGTGTGCAGTTGGGACCGCTGGCCCTGAGGGCGGGGGTTGTGCCCTCTGCAGTTAGGCAGGGAAGACGGCTTTAAAACCCAGAGGTCCCAGCCATTCCCAGGGCTGTGACTGTAATACCCTGGGGCTGTTGCACGAGTCCAGCCCTTCAGCTCAGATTCCCCATAGTCCCTCTCTCCCATGAGCCCCCAGGTCCCTGGGATTGGTGTAGGGCTCTTTGCACTTCATGTGGGACACAGTTCCACATTGAGCCAGATTTTGGCCAGTGAAGTGAGTACACAGGAACCCTGCAGTTTCCGCCTCAGCTGGTCAGATGCCCCTAGGGCTACAGAAGGTAAACAGCTTCTGAGGATGATTAAGCCACCAAAAAAAAACACCATCTGCTCTGCAGGCCAGAAAGTACAGGGAAATTGCAAACCTTTTCAGAGCCTCTCCAGATTCTATCACAGGCCCTTTGGAGCTATGCTACACCCCCTTCACAAGAACCCTAACCTGTTTTTGGCTGAGAAATACATATCACCCAACTGTCAAAGCAATTCCCTAAAAGAAACCCATGTCTTGCTGTTCGGCAGAAAACAGAGCACTCCTGCTGACTGCTGGCTGGGTAAGTTGACTTTCTCAGTCCTGCAGCCCAAGGTCTTTCTGTGAAGGAGCCTGGGAATCACCAGACACATTATACCCACAGGTGGGTTTTCAGCCAGGATTCACAGTGCACGCTTTATCCCCAGAATCAGTGGCTTCTAGTGTACACAGAATGCTGCGGTCTTGATTGGACTGTTGCATGGTTGGGTCCCAGCCCAGCGGGCTGCTGCAGTAGGGGAAGAGGTGGCTCAAGAGTGCCATCTGCGGGAAGACAGGGTAAGTTCAGTCTGGCAAACTCCTTTTCTACCTGGCCCCTAATGGGCTTCTGAAAGGGGTGTAATACCTGTGTGAGACCCCGGCCCTGGCTGGCTGGAACTGACAAATGAAGTACTAAAAGAGACAGTCAACACAAACCCAAGCAATTACAAAATCTTAGTGACGTGAGGGAAATCAGCTTTCAAAATAACTATATCAAAATAATCAAATACCAAGAAATCAGCAAAAAATCACAAAGCGCATGAAGAAGCAAAAAGATATGGCCAAGCCAAATGACCAAATTAAAAAGCCACGGGAGACAGAATTGGGAACAACTAATCAAAGATGTTCACTAAATAATTTCAGTGAGTTGGCTAAAGAGATAAAGGGTATCAAGAAGACACTAGAAGAGCATAAAGAAGATTTTGAAGAATAATATAGAATAGCAGATCTAACGGCAATGAAAGATACCGTAGATCAAATTAAAAATATACTAGAGACACACAACAACAGATTTGAAGAGCCAAAGAAAGAATAAACAAACTAGTGGACAGAGCAACTCAGTTCTTATGCACAAAAGAACAAGTGGTGGAGAATTTTGAATTGGATCTCAGGGAAATGATTAACAACACGAAGCACCCAAATATAAGAATCATTGGTGTTGCAGAAGGAAAAAAGGGCTAGGAAGATTTTTTCAGGAGATTGAGGAAAACTTCCCAACCCTTATAAAAGACGTGAATACGTAAAAAGACACCCAACGATCTCCAAATAGAATAAATCCAAATAGACCTGCTCCAAGACACATACATATAAGCCAAACTGTCAGATACTGAAGAGACTGAGAGAGTCCTGAAAGCGGCAAGAGAAAAGTGAATCACCACATTAAAGGAAGACAAATAAAACTAAGCACTGACTACTCATCGAGCACCATGGAGGTGAGAATGCAGTGCTATGATATATTTAAGATTCTGAAAGAGAAAAATTGCCAGTGAAGAATCCTTATTCTGGCAAAGCTGTCCTTCAAAAATGAGGGAGAGTTTAAAGTATTCACAGATTATTATAAGCTGAGGAAGTTCGTTAGCAAGAGACCTGCCCTAGAAGAAATATTAAAGGGAGTTCTGCAGGCTGAAAAGAAAAGACGAAAGAGAGATCTAGAGGAGGGCACAAAATTGAACAGGATTAGTAAGGGTAACTTAAAGGATAAAAAGATAGAAAAAAATAGATCTGACAAAGAAAAACCAAAGGATAAGATGGTTGAATCAAGAACTTTCTTTATAGTAATAACTTTAATGTTAATGGATTAAATGCCCCAACTAGAAGACAAAGATTTGCAGAATGGATTAAAAATTATGATTCATCTATATGCTACACAAGTAGTAACCAAAAGAAATCTGTGGTAGCTGTATTAATATCAGACAAAATAGGCTTTAAATGGAAAGATGTCTTAAGAGGCAAGGAAGGACACCATATATTAATAAAAGGGGCAGTTGACCAAGAAGAAATAACAATCATAAATCTTTATGCACCCAGTCAAGGAGCTCCAAAATACATGAGGCAAACTCTGGCAAAACTTAAGGGAGCAATAGATGTTTCCACAATGATTGTGGGAGACTTCAGTACATCACTCTCTTCTATAGATAGAACAACTAGACAGAAGATCAATAAGGAAATAGAGAGCCTAAACAATATGATAAATGAATTAGACCTAACAGATAGATCATTGCACCCCAGACACCAGGATGTACATTCTTCCAAGTGCTCATGAAAAATTCTGCAGGATAGATCATATGCTGAAGCACAAAAAAGGTCTTAATAAATTTTAAAATATTGAAATTATTCAAAGCACTTTATCTGATTATAACGGAATGAAGCTGGAAATCACTAACCACTGAAGAAACAACTTGCACACATATGTGGAGGTTCAGCAACACACTCTTTTTTTTTTTTTTTTTTGTTTTTTTTTTTTTTTTTTTTTTACTTTTATTTTATTTTTTTTTTTTTTTAATCATCATTTTATTGAGATATATTCACATACCACACAGTCATACAAAACAAATTGTACTTTCGATTGTTTACAGTACCATTATATAGTTGTACATTCATCACCTAAATCAATCCCTGACACCTTCATTAGCACACACACAAAAATAACAAGAATAATAATTAGAGTGAAAAAGAGCAATTGAAGTAAAAAAGAACACTAGGTACCTTTGTCTGTTTGTTTGCTTCCCCTACTTTTCTACACATCGACCCATAAACTAGACAAAGTGGAGTTTGGTCCTTATGGCATTCCCAATCCCACTGTCACCCCTCATAAGCTACATTTTTATACAACTGTCTTCGAGATTCATGGGTTCTGGGTTGTAGTTTAATAGTTTCAGGTATCCACCACCAGCTACCCCAATTCTTTAGAACCTAAAAAAGGTTGTCTAAAGTGTGCGTAAGAGTGCCCACCAGAGTGATCTCTCGGCTCGTTTTGGAATCTCTCTGCCACTGAAGCTTATTTCATTTCCTTTCACATCCCCCTTTTGGTCAAGAAGATGTTCTCCATCCCACGATGCCGGGTCTACATTCCTCCCCGGGAGTCATATTCCACGTTGTCAGGGAGATTCACTTCCCTGGGTGTCTGATCCCACGTAGGGGGGAGGCCAGTGATTTCACCTTTCAAGTTGGCTTAGCCAGAGAGAGAGGGCCACATCTGAGCAACAAAGAGGCATTCAGGAGGAGACTCTTAGGCACAAATACAGGGAGGCCTAGCCTCTCCTTTGCAGCAACCGTCTTCCCAAGGGTAAAACTTATGGTAGAGGGTCAGCAACACACTCTTAAACAATTGGTGGGTCAAAGAAGAAACTGCTAGAGAAATCAGTAAATATCTAGAGACAAAAATGAGAATACAGGATGTCAAAACCTATGGGATGTAGCAATGGCGGTTCTGAGAGGGAAATTTATACCCCTAAATGCCCATGTTAGAAAGGAAGAAAGAGCTAGAACCATAGACCTAATTGAACAACTCAGAAAAGTAGGGAAAGAGCAGCAAACTAACCCTAAAGCAAGTATGAGAAAAAAATTTAACAGAAACTAAAGGAGAAATTTAATGAATTAGAGAACAAAAAACCAATAGAAGCAATGAAGCCAAAAGTTGATTCTTTGACGTGATGAACAGGATTGACAAACTCTTAGCTAGACAAAGATAAAAAGAGAAAACATGCAAATAAATAAAATCAGAAATGAGAGGAGGGTCATTACCATGGACCCCAAATAAATTTTTACAAACATCATAAAAGGATACTATGAACAAGTGTATGCCAACAAACTAGACAACTTAGATGAAATGGAGAATTTCCTGGAAACACCCAAATAACCAATACTGACTTGAAGAAATAGAAGGCCTCAACAAACCAAGTAAAAAGATGCAGTCAGTCATCAAAACCTTCACAGAGGAATTTTATCAAACCTTCACAGAGGAATTTATCAAACATTCCAAGAAGAACTAATACCATTCCTGCTCAAACACTTCCAAAAAATTGAGAAAAACAAACACTATCTAACGGATTCTATGAAGCAAACATCACTCTATTAACAGAACCTGATTAAAGATATTATGAGAAAGGGAAGCTATAAACCAATCTCTTATTGAATATAGATGCAAAAATTCTGAACAAAATTCTTGCTTATCGAATACAATGACCCAGTAAAAAAAAAAAATTATATGCCATGACCAAGTGAAGTTTATTCCAGACATGCAAGGATGTTTCAATACAAGGAGATCAATCAGTGTAATACAACACATTAAAAAATTGAAAGGGAAGAAATCACATGATCATCTCAATGAACACAGAAAAGGCATTTGACAAAATTCAGCATTCTTTCTTGGTAAAAACTTTTCAAAAGGTTTTAATCAAGGAGACCTCCTCAATACAGTAATGGGCATACATGAAAAACCCACAGCCAGCATCATACTCAATAGTGAGAAACTGAAAGCCTTCCCCCTAAGACTGGGAACTAGACAAGGATGCTCACTGTCATCACTGTTATTCAATATTGTGCTAGAAGTTCTTGCTAGAGCAATAGGCAAGAAAAACAAAAGGCATCCATATCGGAAAGAAAGAAGTAAAACTCTCATTATTTGCATATGACATGATGTTATATTTGGAAAATTCTGAGAAACCTATGACAAAGCTACTTGAGCTAATAAAGTTAGCAGCAGAGTAGCAGGATACAAGATAAACATGCAAAAATCAGTAGTGTTTCTATACAGTAGTAATGATGTAACCCAAGGAGGCAATTAAAAAAATTCCATTCACAATAGCAACTAAAAGAATCAAGTATCTAGGAATAAATTTAATCAAGGAGGCAAAGGACCTATACACAGAGAACTACAAAACATTGCTAAAAGAAATCAAAGGTGAAGAAAATAGGTAGTATGACTTTCTGTATTCATGGACAGGAAGGCTAAATGTTAAGAAGTCCATTCTGCCCAAATTGATCTACAGATTCGATGCAATACCAATCAAAATTGCAACAACCTACTTTACATACTTGGAAAAATTAGTTATTAAATTTATTTAGAAGGGAAAGCGGCCTCAAATAGCCAAAAGCATCCTAAAAAGGAATGAAATTGAAGGACTTAAACTTCCTGACTTTATAACTTATTATAAAGCTTCAGTGGTCATAACATCATGGTATTGGTAAAAAGACATATTAATCAATGGAATAGAATTGAGAATTCAGAAATAGACCCTCAGATCCACAATGAATTGACTTTTGACAAGGCTGTAAAGCCACAGAACTGGGACAGAATAGTCTCTTCAGTAAATGCGGTTGGGAAAACTGGATATTCATATCCATAGGAATCAAAAAGGATCCCTACTTTACACCCTATGCAAAAATTAAAGTGAATCAAAGACCTAAATATAAGAGCCAATAGCATAGAACTCCTAGAAGAAAATATTTGGAAATATATTCAAGACCTAGTGGTAAGAGGTAGCTTCTTAGACCTTACACCCAAAGTGCAAGTCATGAAAGAAAAACTAGGTAAGTGGGAACTCTTCAGGATTGAACACTTCTGTGCTTCATAGTACTTTGTCAAAAAGGCAAAGCAGCAGCCAACTCAATGGGAGGGAATATTTGGTAACCACATACCTGATAGGGGTTGATGGCCAGTATATATGAAGAAATCTTACAACTCAACAATAAAAGGACAGCAACCCAATTATGGGCAAAAGATATCAATAGACAGTTTTCCAAAGAGGAAATACAAATGGCTAAAAAGAACATGAAAAGATGTTCACCTTCATGAGCTGTTAGGGAAATGCAGATCAAAACCAGAATTAGATATCTCACATCTCTAAGAATGGCCACTGTTAAACAAACAGGAAACTACAGATGTTGGAGAGGATGTGGAGAAATATTCACTGCTGGTGGGAATTTAAAATGGTACAGCACCGTGGAAAAGTTTGACAGTTCTTCAGAAAATTAAACATTAAGTTGCCCTGTGTTTCTGTTTGCTAATGCTGCCATTCTGCAAACCACCAGAAATGAATTATCTTTTATAAAGGGAGTTTATTCGGTTACAAAGTGTCAGTCTTAAGGCCAGAAAGTGTCCAAGGTAAGGCATTAACAGTAGGGTAACTTCACTTGAGAAAGGCCATTGACATCCAGGAAACCTCTGTTAGCTGGGAAGGTATGTGGCTGGCATCTGCTTGCTCCCAGGTTACGTTTCAAAATGGCGTTCTCCAAAATGTCAGCAACACCTTTCAATGGCTGTCTTCAAATTGTTTCCTCTAAGCTGTGGCAGCTCCTGCTCTCTGAATACTTTTATAGGTCTCTGGTGATTCAATTAAGACCCACCCTGAATGGGTGGGGTAACAACTTCACGGACATTATTGAATCAAAGGTCTCACCCTCATTGATTGAGTCACATTTCCATGGAAACAATAGGTTCAAACCTAAACAACACTAATACATCTGCCCCCCGAAGATTGCATTAAAGAATATGGCATTTTGGGGGGGGAACATAATACATCCAAACTGGCATACCCTATGACCCAGCAATTCCACTACTTGGTATGTACCCAAACAATCTTAAAGTAGGTATATGAACAGGTATTTGCTTACCGATGTTCATAGTGGCATTATTCACAATTGCCAAAAGGTGGAAACAATCCAAGAGTCCATCAGCAGATGAGTGGATAAATAAAATGTGGTGTATACACATGATGAAATATTATGCAGCAGTGAGAATGAATGAGGTCCTGAAACATGGCAACAGGGATACACCTCGAGGACATAATGCTTGGTGAAATAAGCCAGACACAAAAGCGGAGATATTGTATGCTTTCACTAATATGAACTAACTAAAACGTGTAAACTCAGGAGTCTTAAAATTTGGAATATAGGGTACCTAGAGATAGACAGAAGCTAGAGAACGGGGAGTAGTTACCTAATATGTACAGAGTTTTTAACAAGGTTGAACTGAAGTGTTTGGGAATGGATAGGGGGTAATGGTAACTCATTATTGGAATTATAAGTAATAGTGCTATATTGTAGATGTATTTGATTGAAAGTGGTTGTTTAAAGTCATGTATGTTACTGATTAACACCTCAAATATAGGTAAGTTCTTGCATGAACAACTACAAATGTAAAAAATAATAATGGAGAGTTATATTGGAAAAAGCATAGCTATTGCAAACTATGGACTAGTTAATAGTAATATTTTAATATTCTTTCAACTACAGTAACAAATTTACTACACTAATACTATCTGTCAACAATGGGGTGGGTAAGGAGTATGGGAGGATTTACATTTTATTTTTTATTCTTATTTCTGTTCTGGAGTAATGAAAATGTTCTAAAATTGATCATGGGGACATATGCACAAGTATGTGATGATATTGTGAGCCGGTAGCTGTATACTTTGGATGGTTTGTGTGGTGTGTGAATGTAAAAGGAGCAGACACAAGGAGAGAGATTGCCATGTGACAAAAAAAGAAATGAAAGACAAGGAACCCCACAGATTGCAGCAAACCAGCCCCAGACAAACAGACTAGGGAAAGCATGGTTTGTTGAGATCTTGATTTTGGACTTCCAGCCTTCCAAAGCATGAGACGATAAATTCCTCTTTTTAAAGCCAATATTTGTGTGGTATTTGTCATAGCAGTCCTTGTAAACTAAGACACATTGCTAAAATAGACTACAGCTAAAGAAATTTGTCCAGAGATTGGGGATGGGGTGAGGATAGGCTGATCTAGGCCTGCTAGATGGTCGAGGAGAAGAACCCACCCTTGAGACAGAATTAAAAGATAGTGGAAAGGGTGATGAGTGTGGAACAATATACTATAACAGCCAGAAATAGAAGGCATCCAGGGATACATTTCTATCCCATACTTTCTCCTTTTAATCAGTTTTACTCCTGTTAATGAGACAATTGTCTTTCTCATCTAAGATCAAAACTTTGGTATAATAAGTGGATTCTTCCTCCTCCTCTACTTTGCTTATTTTGAAATATTTTCACATTTTCTTGTTCCTTTCCCAGTCCTTTATCATGTCATGCTTGAGTGCTGTTGTAGTCTCTGGAATGGTTGTAGATGTATCATAGATTATAGTCTGCTTTATTATTATTATTATTTATTTTTCCAAATAATCCCCCTTACCCCTTCTCCCATCCCTTGGTAACCTCTAATCTGCTTTCTCTCTCTGTGTGTTTGCTCTTTCTAGTCATCTCTTATAAGTGATATCACATAATTTTTGTCCTTACTTGCCATGCTTGTTTTACTGAGCATAATGCTGTAAAGTTTCTTCTGATTTGCAGCATGTCTCATAACTTCTTTCTTTCTTATGGCTGAATAATATTCATTGCATGTATATACTTCATTTTGTTTATCCATTCTTTTGTTGGTGGACTCATGGTATGGCACGTTGAATTATGTACCCCAATTTAGACATATTCTTAATCCACATCCCTGTGGGTTTGAACCTGTTGTAAATAGGACCTTTGAAGGCTTCTAGCCTCAAAACCACGAGCCAGTAGATTCCCATTGTATAAGCCAGTTTATTGTATGGTGTTTGTGATAGCAGCTGAAGCAAACTAAGAGACACTTGGGTTGTTTCCACCTTTGGATATTGTGAATAATGCACTCGATAGTCACTTGTGGATAGTGGCTACCATGCTGCACAGGGAAAGTCTAGACTGTCTTGTAATGACAGAGGAAATGGCTAGAGAGGACATATGAGAATCTTCTATCTTTTGCAGTCCAATATGGCCACAGAACCCTTAACAATGCAGCTTATTATGTTTTTAAAAAATGAAATGTTTTATATAAATCAAAAGAAAATATTAGTAATAATAAAATGCTTGTACCCTCTACCCTGCTTAAGAAAGATTGCCCTCCCCAGTTGTGTGCCTAGATTCTTAATTTTTCTTCTTTTTTTTTTCCTATAGGTTTTGGTAAGAATAGTCTGAGCCGTAGAGGAAGAGTCATGCCTGGAAAGAGACGTTCTTATGGGATTATCACTGGCCTTGCAGCTAAGAAAGCAACTGGAATTCGAAAAGGAATTAGTCCTATGAATAGACCGCCTCTAAGTGACAAGGTAGAATGATGGCTTAATCCTGGGTCAGATTATCTTTTTTTCTTTATTGGTACTAATATTTCTGTGAATGAATTTGAAAGAGCAAAATTACAGAGTTGTATAGTCATGACCACATTTAATTTTAGACCATTTCTTTTACCCCAAAAGAAGCTTCCTGGCCATTCACAGTCACACCCAGTCTCCTACCCCAGGAAACCACTGATCTACTTTGTCTGTATACTTTTCCTTCTCTAGACATTTCATACAAATGGAATCATACAAAAATTATATGATCTGGCATTTAACATAATGTTTAGGAGATTCCTACATGTTGTATGTATCAGTACTTCATTGATTTTTATTGCTGTCTGATATCCCATTTTGTGGATATACAGCATATCATTTGTCCATTCCTCCAATTGGTGAACGTTTTGGTTGTTTCTACTTTTTGACTATTACAAATAATTGCTATGAACATTCACATACATGGTCTCTGTGGACTTAGGTTTTCACCTATGTCCATAAATATATATCCCTTGGTTAATATTTTTAATTAAAGTTGCAATAGGTTACCTGTAAGTTAACCACTTTTTATCTTTTTAAAATTCCGTTTTATTGAGGTATATTCACATACCCTACAAGTCATCCACAGAGTACAATCAATTTGTACTGTTTTACCATGGTACCATCATATACTTGTTCATTCATCACCACAATCAATTTTTGAACGTTTTCATTACTCCAAAAGAAATAAAAATAAAAAAATAACACCTAAAACATTCCACCCCCTCTGTTTTTCATTTAATTTTTGTCTCCATTTTTCTACTCCTGTGTCCATACACTGCAGAAAGGGAGTGTGAGCCAGAAGGTTTTCACAATCACACAGTCACACCATGTAAGCTACGTAGTTATACAGTTGTCTTCAGGAATCAAGACTAATGGGTTGCAGTTCGACAGTTTCAGGTATTTCCTTCTACCTATTCCAATACACTAAAAAATAAAAAGGAATATCTATATAGCGCATAAGAATACCCTCCAGAGTGACCTCTCAACTCCATTTGAAATCTCTGAGCCACTGAAACTATTTTCTTTCATATTTCTTCCCCCTTTTGATCAAGAAGACTTTCTCAATCCCATGATGCCAGGTCTAGGCTCGTCTCCAGGAGTCATGTCCCATATAGGGGGGAGGGCAGTGAGTTTATCTGCCAAGTGGTCTTAGAGACACAGAGCTCACATCTGAGCAACAAAAGAGGTTCTCTGGGGAAGACTCTAAGGTGCAATTATAAATAGGCTTCGCCTCTCCTTTGCATTAACAAGCTTCATAAGGGCAAGCCCCAAGATCGAGGGCTTGGCCTTCTAAATTGGTAGTATTCAGTGCTTTTAGGTCTATTGGGATCTGTTCTGTTTGGGGTACGCTATACTGTACTTTTTATGTCTTTGTTAACAGTTGGGAAATTTTCAGTGATTATTTCTTCTGTTATTCTTTCTGCCCTTTTCTCCTTCTTTTCTCTTTCTGGGACACCCATAACAGGTATATTCGTGTACTTCATGTTGTCATTCAGTTCTGTAAGACTCTGCTCATATCTTTCCATTATTTTCCCTATCTGTTCTTTTCTGGGTGTGATTTCAGATGGCCGACATGTCTTGTAGTTCACTGATCTGTTCTTCTGCCTTTTCAAGTCTACTGTGGAATGTCTCCATTGTGGTTTTTTTTCTTTTAATTTTACATAATTTAATATAAATAAAAGATCTTTCAACCATTAGAATTAATTGCTGAGCAGCTTATAAGGTAAACACACATTGTGGTATGTGATGATTTACATTTTGTGAACCCTTGATTTTAAAGCAGATACTGATTTTATTTTATTATTTTTTTTTGACAACAGATTTTTTTTGAGCACCTATTATAGCAGACAATGTAGACACTTGAGGAGAGCAAGAAGTTCCAAATCCTCTTAGAGCCTACATTCTAGTTACAAGGGTGGTGATACATGAAAAAATTGTGAACTAGTAAGACATAAAATTATCTTATTTTATGCATGTTGGTGGCACTGGGTAATGTGTTTACATACAGTCCTTCCACTGAACACCATTAACTGTTTATTTTTTTTATTGTGAACTTGAACATACATAAATAACAATCATAACTTTCAAAGTATGATTTCACAAGTTGTTACCAAATTTCAAAGAATGTCATGGGTAACATTTCACAACTTCAGCCATATCTATTATTGTAAAATATAACATACATACAAAAAGGTATCAACTCCGGATGTATAGCTCAACTAGCAGATATATAGGTAATTTCAAAAATTGTTATGGGTTACAGTTCCACATTCTCAGTTCCTTCTCTATCATGCAATACAAGGTATGTACAGAAAGGTGAAGACTTTCAAAGCACAATTCAGTGAGCAGCTATAGAGCAAATCCCAAAGGATGCTACAGGCTTCAGTTCAACCTTGCCATTTACCTCCTCCTAGCCATTCCAACACTCCTGCATCCAGAAATATAATTTATATAAATTATATAAAGTTTCAGTATTCATAGACGTTTGTAAAATCTTATCTTGTTTATTGGTACCCCTTCCTCTCACTTAATCTCTTTCCTCTCATTCTCTTTCTCCATTTTCAGGGTTATCTAGGCAGTGAGCACCCTAACTTGTTCATATTAAAGGGAGTGTCGACAGTATGGGGAAGGGAGCTGCATCTAATTGTTGGTCTTAAAGAGGCTGTTTGCCTCTGGGTTTTAGGACTTGTCTGGTTTAGGAACACTCTGGTGGATTTAAATTTTTGAAAAATAAAACTTTTATACAATAAGATAGAATCTGGAATAGAATCTAGAGAATCGACTCTCAGGTAGGGACCTAGGTATTTGGGAACTACTTTTGGTAAGGGCATGGCATACTGTGGGCATTTGGGATGTCTAGCTGGAGCTTGCATAAGGGAAACCTCCAGGATAGCCTCTGAACTCTACTTGGGATCTCTCAGCCACTGTGACTTCAGCTTGTTGCCTTTCTTTTCCCCCCTTTTGGTCTGGTAGGCATTTGCAATCCCTCACTGCCAGGGCCAGGGTCATTCCTGGTAGTCATGTCCCACATTGCCAGGGAGATTCATTCCCCTGGGAGTCATGTCCCTCGTGGAGTGGAGGTTACTTGTTGAGTTGGGCTTAAAGAGATAAAGGCCACATCTCAGCAACAAAAGAGGTTCCCCGGAGGTGCCTTTTAAGCATAATTGTAGGAAGGCTCAGCCTCTTATTTACAACCCCTAAATTTCACAAGAGCAAGCCTCAAGTTGAGGGCTTAATTTATTAAGTAGTGGGTTCATAACTTCACTTAATCTATATTCTATCCCAAGATAAATGGTTAGTTTCTTTTTTTTTTTTTTTTTTTTTTTCCACTTGGTCATGGTGTATGATTTTTTTAATGTGTCTTTGGATTCGATTTGCAAGTATTTTGTTGAGGATTTTTGCATCTATATTCATTAGGGAGATTGGCCGGTAGTTTTCCTTTTTTGTAACATCTTTGCCTGGTTTTGGTATTAGATTGATGTTAGCTTCATAAAATGAGTTAGGTAGTGTTCCATTTTCTTCAATGTTTTGAAAGAGTTTGAGTAAGATTGGTGTCAGTTCTTTCTGTAAAGTTTGGTAGAATTCCCCTGTGAAGCCATCTGGCCCTGGGCATTTATTTGTGGGAAGATTTTTGATGACTGATTGGATCTCTTTGCTTGTGATGGGTTGGTTGAGGTCTTCTATTTCTTCTCTGGTCAGTCTAGGTTGTTCATATGTTTCCAGGAAATTGTCCATTTCCTCTACATTATCCAGTTTGTTGCCATACAGTTGTTCATAGTATCCTCTTATAATTTTTTTAATTTCTTCAGGATCTGCAGTTATGTCACCTTTTTCATTCATTATTTTGTTTATATGGGTCTTCTCTCTTTTTGATTTTGTCAGTCTAGCTAGGGGCTTGTCAATCTTGTTGATCTTCTCAAAGAACCAACTTTTGGTGATATTTATCCTCTCTATTGTTTTTTTGTTCTCTATGTCATTTATTTCTGCTTTAATCCTTGTTATTTCTTTTCTTCTACTTGGTTTGGGATTGGTTTGCTGTTCATTTTCTAGCTTCTTCATTTGATCCATTAGTTCTTTGATTTTGGCTCTTTCTTCCTTTTTAATATATGCATTTAGTGCTATAAATTTCCCCCTTAGCACTGCTTTTGCTGCATCCCATAGGTTTTGGTATGTTGTGTTCTCATTTTCATTCGTCTCTATATATTTAGCAATTTCTCTTGCTATTTCTTCTTTAACCCACTGATTGTTTAGGAGTGTGTTGTTTAACCTCTAGGTATTTGTGAATTTTCTAAGTCTCTGATGGTTATTGACTTCTAATTGTATTCCATTGTGGTCAGAGAATGTGCTTTGAATAATTTCAATCTTTTTAAATTTATTGAGGCTTGTTTTATGTCCCAGCATATGATCTATTCTGGAGAAAGTTCCATGAGCACTAGAAAAGTATGTGTATCCTGGTGATTTGGGATGTAATGTCCTGTATATGTCTGTTAAATCTAATTCATTTATCAGATTGTTTAGGTTTTCAATTTCCTTATTGGTCTTCTGGCTGGCTGATCTATCTATAGGAGAGAGTGATGTGTTGAAGTCTCCCACAATTATTGTGGAAACATCAATTGCTTCCTTTAGTTTTGCCAGTGTTTCTCTCATGTATTTTGTGGCACCTTGGTTGGGTGCATAGACATTTACGATTGTTATTTCTTCTTGCTGAATTGCCCCTTTTATTAGTACGTAGTGGCCTTCTTTGTCTCTCAAAACATCCCTGCATTTGAAGTCTATTTTATCTGAGATTAATGTTGCTACACCTGCTTTCTTTTGGCTGTAGCTTGCATGAAATATTTTTTTCCATCCTTTCACTTTCAGTTTCTTTGTGTCCCTGTGTCTAAGATGAGTCTCTTGTATGCAACATATTGATGGTTCATTTTTTTTGATCCATTCTGCGAATCTATATCTTTTAATTGGGGAGTTTAATCCATTTACATTCAACGTTATAACCGTGAAGGCATTTCTTGAATCAGCCATCTTATCCTTTGGTTTATGTTTGTCATATTTTTCCCCTCTGTCTATTAATATCCTTTATTGTACCCATACCGAATCTCTTTAGTACTGAACCTTTCTCAAAGTCTCTCTGTCCTTTCTTTGTTTCTCTGTCTGTAGGGCTCTCTTGAGTATCTCCAGTAGGGCAGGTCTCTTGTTAGCAAATTCTCTCAGCATTTGTTTGTCTGTGAAAAATTTAAGCTCTCCCTCAAATTTGAAGGAGAGCTTTGCTGGATAAAGTATTCTTGGCTGGAAATTTTTCTCACTCAGAATTTTAAATATATCGTGCCACTGCCTTCTCGCCTCCATGGTGGCTGCTGAGTAGTCACTACTTAGTCTTATGCTGTTTCCTTTGTATGTGGTGAATTGCTTTTCTCTTGCTGCTTTCAGAACTTGCTCCTTCTCTTCTGTGTTTGACAGTGTGATCAGTATATGTCTCGGAGTGGGTTTATTTGGATTTATTCTATTTGGAGTTCGCTGAGCATTTATGATTTGTGTATTTATGTTGTTTAGAAGATTTGGGAAGTTTTCCCCAACAATTTCTTTGAATACTCTTCCTAGACTTTTACCCTTTTCTTCCCCTTCTGGGACACCAATGAGTCTTATATTTGGACGTTTCATATTATCTATCATATCCCTGAGGTCCATTTCGATTTTTTCAATTTTTTTCCCCATTCTTTCTTTTATGCTTTCATTTTCCATTCTGTCATCTTCGAGGTCACTGATTCGCTGTTCAACTTCCTCTAGTCTTGTACTATGAGTATCCAGAATCTTTTTAATTTGGTCAACAGTTTCTTTAATTTCCATAAGATCATCCATTTTTTTATTTAGTCTTGCAATGTCTTCTTTATGCTCTTCTAGGGTCTTCTTGATTTCCTTTGTATCCCATACTATGGTCTCATTGTTCATCTTTAGTTCTTTGAGTAGCTGCTCTAGGTGCTGTGTCTCTTCTGGTCTTTTGATTTGGGTGCTTGGGCTTGGGTTATCCATATCGTCTGGTTTTTTCATATGCTTTATAATTTTCTGTTGTTTTTGGCCTCGTGGCATTTGCTGAACTTGATAGGGTTCTTTTAGGATTTGTAGACCAATTGAAGTCCTTATGTCTAATTTATCAGATCTACAGTTTCGTGGAGTACACTTTCTCTAACTAACCGGCAGGTGGCGTCCACGAGCCACCTGTTATCCACAAGCCAGTTCTCCCCTGCTTAGCCTTTTTGGTGAGTGGGGGAGTGAGTCTTATGGGGTCCAATTGGTGTACCAAGCTTGCGTGTGTAGTTGGTGTTGCCTGCCCTATATATGGGGCGTGTTTCTGGGCAGTCAGGGAGGGGGGTTGGCTCTAACAATCAAATCTCCCTGGTGATCCTAGAGTTTTAAAGCTGCTGCAATAGTCTAATCCTTCAGTTCAGTCCTGCCACAGTTTTTCTCTGCCACTGACCCAGAAGTCCTTGGTATTGGCGTATGGCTCCTGAGACTTGCAAGTGGGCCCCTCTTCCAGGCCGTGCACCCCGGGTCCTCTGTTGAGGGATGACTGTGCTATGTCACAGGTGAGTGCCGTCCCCCCAGGGCAGTTCTGTGCTGCTGGGCTGTGTAGGGAGGCTCCCAGTCTGCTGAAATGATGGCTGAATGGGGCTTTGTTAATTCACACTGCTCTACCTTCCCAACTCTGGGACAATCAGCTGAGGTTGCAGGGAAGGCTAATGTCCACGCCCAGTTTTGTGGTGTGTGCCTGTTATTTGAAGCACTTCCGTCCCACTGGGTTGTCTGGGGCAGTTCTGGGCTATGGGGCTGGCGATGGGCAGGAGTGTTTCCTGTCCACCAGGATGATGGCTGTGAGTGGACACCCCCCTTTTCTTGGGAAGTTGTGGTGTTTAGTGTATTTTCTCAGCCACTGGATTATTGCATTTTGTCTCAGAGCTCTCCTAGTTCTGCTCTTGACTTGACCTGCCCAAATAGCAAGTCTTTGAAGCTTTCTGTATTGGGCTTCTTAGAGTAATTGTTTTAGAAAAAGAAAAAAAGGATTAAAAAAAAAAAAAAAAAAAAAGGGCCCTCCTCAGAGATCTAATGGGTTATTGAAATGCTAATAGACAAAGCAACCAGGGCCATTAAGGAAAGGTCCACAGGGCAGAGAGATCAGCTTTTCTTCAGGATTTGCATATGCGCCTCAGGGCCCTTCCCCTTTCTATGTTCACCAGAACTCCAAAAATCCTCCGCTTTTATTTTGGAGTTTTTCGTGTTGTTTTTTTTCTATGCCTGTCTCCTCTCTGCTGGGCTGGCTGCTCTCAGATTCTCTGGTGTCTGGTCTCAGTCTATCTATGGTTGGATTTTGAATCAGTAGAATGAGTTTCCGATAAGGGCTGCCACTGCAGTTCTCCCTTCTCCTTCCCGGAGCTGACAGCCTCTCCTCCCCCGGGACTGAGCCTGGCAGGGAGGGGCGCGGGTCCCCTGGCCGCAAAAACTTACAGATTTCGCTGATCTCAGCAGTTCCACGTTTTCATGAGTGTCGTATGAAGTATGCCCAACGTCAGATTGCTCTGTGGTGTCCAGTCCACGCAGTTCCTGGCTTTCTACCTACTTTCCTGGAGGAGTAACTAAAACATACAGCTCACCAGTCTGCCATCTTGCCCCGCCTCTGTCAATTAGGTTTTATGGTCAATATTTGCCACAAACAGAGGAGCTAACTCTTCAGCTTCTTCACTGGAGGATGGCCAATGGCGTCCAGAAAACCTCTGTTAGCTGGGAAGGCTCATGGCTGGCATCTGCTCCAAAGTTTTGGTTTCAAAATGGCTTTCTCCCAGGATGCTCCTCTCTAGGCTGCAGTTCCTCAAAAATGTCACTCTTAGTTGCTCTTGGGGTATTTGTCCTCTCTTAGCTTGTCTGGAGCAAGAGTCTGCTTTCAACGGCTGTCTTCAAACTCTCTCATCTGCAGCTCCTGTGCTTTCTTCAAAGTGTCCCTCTTGGCTGTAGCTCCTCTTCAAAACATCACTCACAGCTGTACTCGGTTAGTTTCTTATATTATCTTCACTTAGTTGTAGAGTCATCATCACTCTCAAGTTTGAACAATTATAACATAATACATTACAGAGCTCTTATAAGTTGCTAATAATTCATCCGTAATATTAGTGTACAGTTGGTAAGTTATTCCATTTAATATAGTCTTTAATACCTAGTGGGTAGTTTTTCCATGCCACTCTGTTGTTAACCCTCTGCATCAGTGTCTTACCTTATAAGTATATCATGCTAACACTTAATTTACATTTGTGGTGCTACTGTGTGGGTAACATGCCTTTAAACAAACATTTACAAACATGTTCACCTCTAATGCATCACTGATACTTATAATCCCATTAACAAACCATAGTCAGACATGACCATTCTCATACTATTAAGATCACCCTAATTATCATATCTGTACATGTTAGATTATCATTCCTCCTTCACTAGCTTCTATCTCTAGGTCCCCTACATTCTAAATTATAAGACAATTATTTAACATTTTTCATGGAGTTCACATTAGTGGTAACATACAATTTCTCTCCTTTTGTGTCTGGCTTATTTCACTCAGCATTATATCTTCTAGGTTCATCCATGTTGTCATATGTTTCACGACCCCATTCCTTCTTACTGCTGCATTGTATTCCATCATGTGTATATACCGCATTTTGTTTATCCACTCTTAAGGACATTTGGATTGTTTCCATTGCTTGGCAATTATGAACAATGCTGCTGTGAACATCGATGTGCAAATATCTGTTCATGTCACTGTTACAGATCTTTTTGGTATATACCTAGAACGCAATTGCTGCATCGTAGAGTAGCTCAGTATCTGGTTTCCTGAGGAACTGCCAAACTTTCTTCCAGAGTGGCTGTACTATTATGCAGTCCCACCATCAATGAATGAAAGTTCCAATTTCTCCATATCCTCTCCAGCATTTGTAGTTTCTTGTTTGTTGGATGGCAGCCATTCTTATTGGTATGAGATGGTATCTCATTGTGGTCTTGATTTGTGTCTCCCTAATAGCTAGTGAAGATGAACATTTTTTCATGTGTTTTTTAGCCATTTGTATTTCCTCTTCAGGGAAATGTCTTTTCGTATCTTTTGCCCATTTTATAATTAGGCTGTTGATACTATTGTCCTTGAGTTGTAGGATTTCTATATATATGCAAGATACCAGTCTCTTATCAGATACATGTTTTCCAAATATTTTTTCCCATTGAGTTGGCTGTGTCTTTACCTTTTTGACAAATTCCTTTGAGGTACAGAAGCTTTTAAGTTTGAGGAGTTCCCGTTTATCTCTTTTTTTACTTTAATTGCTTGTGCTTTGTGTGTAAGTCTAAGACGCGACCTTCTAATACTAGGTCCTGAAGATGTTTCCCTACATTATCTTATAGGAGTTTTATGGTACTGTCTCTTATATTGAGGTCTTTGATCCACTTTGAATTCACTTTTGTATAGGGTGTGAGCTAGGGGTCCTCTTTAATTCTTTTGGATATGGCTATCCAGTTCTCCCAGCCCCATTTGTTGAAGAGACTGTTCCATCCTAGTTCAGTGAATTTGGGGCCTTTTCAAAAATCAGTGGACCATAGATTTGGGGATCTATTTCTGAATTCTCAGTTTGATTTTATTGTATTGTTCAGTATGTCTGTCTCTGTGCCAATACCACACCGTTTTGAGTACTGTGGCTTTATAGGAAATTTGAAAGTCAGGAAGTATAAGTCCTCCTACTTCGTTTTTCTTTTTTAGAATGTTTTTAGCAATTTGAGTCATCTTTTCCTTCCAAATAAATTTGATAACCAGCTTTTACAAGTCTTCAAAGTAGGTTATGGGAATTTTGATTGGAATTGCATTGACTCTCTACATCACTTTGGGTAGGATTGACACCTTAACGACGTTTAACCTTCCTATCGATGAACACAGAATCTTTCCATCTCTTTATTAGTATATCGTTTCATTCTTTGTCTCTGATGACATCCTTGTATTTAATGTCTATTTTTCTGAGATTAATATTGCTACACCTGCTTTCTTTTGGGTGTAGCTTGTGTGGAATATTTTTTTCCATCCTTCCACTTTCTTTGTGTTGCTGTGTCTGAGTCTCTTGTAAACATATTGATGGTTCATATTTTTAGTCCATTCTACCAACCTATATCTTTTAATTGAGGAGTTTAATCTGTCACGTTCAATGTTTTTACTGTGATGGCAGTTCTTGAATCAATCATCTTATCCTTTGGTTTTTATTTCTCAGATGTATTTTTCCCCTCTCTCTTTCTTTACGTTAAGTTACCCTTACTGAAACGATTCAGTTCTGTGCCCTTCTCCAGACCTCTCTTTCCTGTCTTTTTTTCTCAGCTGGTAGCTCTCCCTTTAGTTTTTCTTGTAGGGCAGGTCTCTTGGAAATTTTAAGCTCTAACTCAATTTTGAAGGAGAGCTTTGCTGGATAAAGCGTTCTTGGCCTGCAATTTTTCTTTCAGAATTTTGTCATACCGCTGCCTTCTCGCCTCCATGGTTCCTGCTTGGTAGTCAGTACTTCGTCTTATGTTGTTTTCCTTGTATGTGGTGAATCAATTCTCACTTGCTGGTTTCAACATTTCTCCCTGTCTTCAACATTTGACAATGTGATCAGAATATGTTTTGGAGGGTTTATTTGGATTTAGTCTATTTGGAATTTGTTGGGCAACTTTGATTTGCATATTTATATCATTTAGAAGGGTTGGGAAGTTTTTCCTAACATTGTCTTCTAATCTTCCTAGCCCTTTACTCTTCGTCTTCTGGAACACCAATGATTCTTAACATTTGTGTGCTTCATGTCACCCATCATTTCCCTGAGATCCGTTTCAATTTTTTTCACCATTTTTTCTTCTGTGCTTTCACTTTCCATCACTATATCTTTGAGTTTGCTAATTCGTTCCTCTGTGTCTTCAAAACTGGTGTTATGTGTCTCAAGAGTATTTTTAATTTGGTGAATAGTCTTTTTTTTCTGTAAGATCTGCTATTTTTCCATTTACTCTTGCAAATTCTTCTTTATGCTCTTCTAGGGTTTTTTTTTTTTTTTTTTTTTTTCCATGTCCTTTATACCCAGAACCATGATATTGATGCTTATGTGTACTTCTTTGATTAATTGCTCCAAGTTCTGTGTCACCTCTTGCTTTTTAATTTGGAAGTTTGGATTATCCGTATCTTCTGGTTTCTTCATATGCTTTATATTTTCAGTTGTTTTTGGCTTCTTGGCATTTGCGTATCTTGATAGGTTTTTTTTAGGATTCACAGAATTATTTAAACATTGATCTATAATTTGGCAGAGCTACAGCTTTATGGAGTGCACTTTTCCTGACCTACCAGCAGATCATGCTCTTGAGTCACCTGTTACACTCAAGCCAGTTCTCCCCAACTTCATCTGTACACTGAGTGGGGGTCCAAACCATCTGGAGGTCCAATCAGTGCACCAATTTTCTGTGTGGACTGGAGATTGCCAGCCCTTTGGTTGTGGAATGTACCCTGTGCAGTTTGACAGAGAGTCTGCTCCAGGTCACAGTAGTCCTGGCCGTTCTGGGGCTGTGGGTGGAGCACTCAGGCTGCAAAGCTGCACATCTCACCTTTCAGCTCAAATGCCCTGTTAATTCCCTCTGTGCCATAGGCCTATGAGTCCCTGGGACTGGGGTGGTACTCCTCACACTTCCATGCGGCATCCCTGCCTCTAGCCTGTGCACAATGTGGGCTTCCATGGAGGAAGTGTGGATGCCATCACAAGCCTGCCAAATCCCAAATTCCCTCAAGGAAGCTCTCAGCTTTTGGGCTGTGAAGGTTTAATGCAAAATGGCTGCATGGGGCATGGAAAGCTTCCCTTTTCTCGTTTGTCTGCCTGCTCCAACCTCTGGCTCACCTCTAGCACAGGGGCTCTTGGCTGCGGATATGTGAAGGGTTATCACCCACGCTAGGTAGTGACGAGGGTGTCCAGGGAGTGAGAGGCTATTCCCACCATGCCATCCGCCAGCTCCAGCCGCCCATTTCCCTGCAGCATTCTGGGCCGAACACTTACCTGCCTTGAACACAGCCTTTCGGCTTCTGCAAGTACACACTCACTGTGGATGTGGAAGTCCCTGCCCAGCCAGTGGAACCCTGGAACTGCTGTTCTGGAGTGCTTTCTGTCCTTTATCTAGTGTTTTTTATGGATGAGAATTTTGCTCTGAATCTCCTAATCTGCCATCTTTGATGTCCCTCCACTTTCTTTCTCTCCATTGTGTTTTTCATCTCTTCTGTTGTGCCTTTCATTCCCATAAGGCCTGCCATTTGTTTTTTCAAGCTTGCAAATTCTTCTTTATGGTCATGCAGTGTCTTCTTTATGTCCTTCATCTCTTTTGCCATATTTTCTTTCAGCTTGTTGGTTTGATTTAGAAGATTGGTTTGAACTCTTTAATAAGTTTTTTCAACTCATGTATGTTGGTTGAAGTGTTAGTTTGTTCCTTTGACTCATTAGTGTTTTTGCGTTTTCTAGTATGGCTCGTTATTTTTAGCTGTCTATACATCTGATTTTCTTGATTAGTTTATTCTGGAGCTTCTTTTCACTCTTCTACCTGGGGTTTTCTTCTTGGCTTGCTTTGTTCTGTATCTGTTCTTTGGTGTTCAGTTCAACTTATTCTAGATCTCTGACATCGCTTCAGTTTAATTGATCAGAATTTTTCACCTCTTGTTTTTCTGGTTCTTCCCCTACCTCTGTGTAGTCTTTTTAGTTGTTTGAAAATAGTCAGAATTGAAAAGTTAAATCATAGAATGGTATGAATGTACTGAATGGTAGGATTTCATTCATTCAGACTCTATTAAGTTTGATAATTTGGGCAGGATGTGGTTTGAAATTTACTATTCTTAACCCTTTCTTCAACCTAAATGCAGATTAATAGCCTGAGTAGGATAGAATAGCAGACTGTTTTCCAGAAATTGAGAAATTTTCTAAGTTCTTAATTACATAGTAATGACTGATATCATCCCTTTCTATTTATTAAAGCAAGTTACATAAATAACTTAATTGGTCTTGAGTTCCTGTATGTACTTGCATATATTTACACTTAAAAAAATCTGAGTATACTTAGAGTTTCTGTTATTTTCTCTCTTCCTTTCTATATATTTTTATTCAATAAAAATTATTTAAATAGAAATGTGTGAAGTTTTCTTACCTATCAAATGAATGACCAATTGGGAAAAGATAGCATACTCACATTTATACTGCTAGTGCTTATTGGGGAACAGATGGGCGTTGGTTGTCTCTAAGAATGAACATTCTTTTTGCTTATAGAAAGTTACTTAAAATATGTCAGATACAAGTTGTGTTTTAAGTTTCTGGGTGATTCTACTGCGAAGTATAACTTTTTTGATGCTAATTCTATAACTTTTCCCTTTTACATCCCAAATTTCCCAAATCTGGAAAAATGTTACATTCTGTAGAACTTTTAACTTGATTCTGATACTACTGAGCCATTTAGTATTTCTGTGAACTTAAAAAAATTATGGTTAATGAGTATATAGAGCAGTTATTTTCTGTTAGTAGATTTTTTTAAATCATTTGTCTGATTTTGGCAGTTAAAAATAAATACCTGGGAGGCGGGGCAAGATGGCAGACTGGTGAGCTGTATGTTTTAGTTACTCCTCCAGGAAAGTAGGTAAAAAGCCAGGAACTGCGTGGACTGGACACCACAGAGCAATCTGTCTTTGGGCATACTTCATACAACACTCATGAAAACGTGGAACTGCTGAGATCAGCGAAATCTGTAAGTTTTTGCAGCCAGGGGACCCGCGCCCCTCCCTGCCAGGCTCAGTCCCGGGGGAGGAGGGGCTGTCAGCTCCAGGAAGGAGAAGGGAGAATTGCAGTGGCTGCTCTCATCGGAAACTCATTCTACTGATTCAAACTCCAACCATAGATAGACTGAGGCCAGACACCAGAGACTCTGAGAGCAGCCAGCCCAGCAGAGAGGAGACGGGCATAGAAGGAAAACAACACGAGAAGCTCCAAAGTAAAAGCAGAGGATTTTTGGAGTTCTGGTGAACACAGAAAGGGGAAGGGCGGAGATCAGGCCTTGAGGCGCATATGCAAATCCCGAAGCAAGGCTGATCTCTCTGCCCAGGGCACCTTTCCTTAATGGCCCTGGTTGCTTTGTCTATTAGCATTTCAATAACCCATTAGATCTCTGAGGAGGGCCGTTTTTTTTTTTGTTTTGTTTTTTTTTTTTTTTTTTTTTTTTTTTTTTTTTTTTTTTTTTTTAAATCCTTTTTGCTTTTTCTAAAACAATTACTCTAAGAAGCTCAATACAGAAAGCTTCAAAGAATTGAAATTTGGGCACGTCAAGTCAAGAGCAGAAATAAGAGAGCTCTGAGACAAAAGGCAATAATCCAGTGGCTGAGAAAATTCACTAAACAACACAACTTCCCAAGAAAAGGGGGGTGTCCGCTCACAGCCACCATCCTGGTGGACAGGAAACACTCCTGCCCATCGCCAGCCCCATAGCCCAGAGCTGCCCCAGACAACCCAGTGTGACGGAAGTGCTTCAAATAACAGGCACACACCACAAAACTGGGCGTGGACATTAGCCTTCCCTGCAACCTCAGCTGAATGTCCCAGAGCTGGGAAGGGGGAGCAGTGTGAATTAACAGAGCCCCATTCAGCCATCATTTGAGCAGACTGGGAGCCTCCCAACACAGCCCAGCAGCCCAGAACTGCCCTGGGGGGACGGCACTCACCTGTGACATAGCACAGTCATCCCTCAACAGAGGACCCGGGGTGCACAGCCTGGAAGAGGGGCCCACTTGCAAGTCTCAGGAGCCATACGCCAATACCAAAGACTTGTGGGTCAGTGGCAGAGACAAACTGTGGCAGGACTGAACTGAAGGATTAGACTATTGCAGTAGCTTTAAAACTCTAGGATCATCAGGGAGATTTGATTGTTAGGGCCACCCCCCCTCCCCGACTGCCCAGAAACACGCCCCACATACAGGGCAGGCAACACCAACTACACACGCAAGCTTGGGACACCAATTGGGCCCCACAAGACTCACTCCCCCACTCACCAAAAAGGCTAAGCAGGGGAGATCTGGCTTGTGGAGAACAGGTGGCTCGTGGACGCCACCTGCTGGTTAGTTAGAGAAAGTGTACTCCACGAAGCTGTAGATCTGATAAATTAGAGATAAGGACTTCAACTGGTCTACAAACCCTAAAAGAACCCTATCAAGTTCAGCAAATGCCACGAGGCCAAAAACAACAGAAAATTATAAAGCATATGAAAAAAACCAGACGATATGGATAACCCAAGCCCAAGCACCCAAATCAAAAGACCAGAAGAGACACACCTAGAGCAGCTACTCAAAGAACTAAAGATGAACAATGAGACCCTAGTACGGGATATGAAGGAAATCAAGAAGACCCTAGAAGAGCATAAAGAAGACATTGCAAGACTAAATAAAAAAATGGATGATCTTATGGAAATTAAAGAAACTGTTGACCAAATTAAAAAGATTCTGGACACTCATAGTACAAGACTAGAGGAAGTTGAACAACGAATCAGTGACCTGGAAGATGACAGAATGGAAAATGAAAGCATAAAAGAAAGAATGGGGAAAAAAAATTGAAAAACTCGAAATGGACCTCAGGGATATGATAGATAATATGAAGCGTCCGAATATAAGACTCATTGGTGTCCCAGAAGGGGAAGAAAAGGGTAAAGGTCTAGGAAGAGTATTCAAAGAAATTGTTGGGGAAAACTTCCCAAATCTTCTAAACAACATAAATACACAAATCATAAATGCTCAGCGAACTCCAAATAGAATAAATCCAAAAAAACCCACTCCGAGACATATACTGATCACACTGTCAAACATAGAAGAGAAGGAGCAAGTTCTGAAAGCAGCAAGAGAAAAGCAATTCACCACATACAAAGGAAACAGCATAAGACTAAGTAGTGACTACTCAGCAGCCACCATGGAGGCGAGAAGGCAATGGCACGATATATTTAAAATTCTGAGAGAGAGGAATTTCCAGCCAAGAATACTTTATCCAGCAAAGCTCTCCTTCAAATTTGAGGGAGAGCTTAAATTTTTCACAGACAAAGAAATGCTGAGAGAATTTGCTAACAAGAGACCTGCCCTACTGGAGATACTAAAGGGAGCCCTACAGACAGAGAAACAAAGACAGGACAGAGAGACTTGGAGAAAGGTTCAGTACTAAAGAGATTCGGTATGGGTACAATAAAGGATATTAATAGAGAGAGGGAAAAATATGGCAAACATAATCCAAAGGATAAGATGGCCGATTCAAGAAATGCCTTCACGGTTTTAACGTTGAATGTAAATGGATTAAACTCCCCAATTAAAAGATATAGATTCGCAGAATGGATCAAAAAAAATGAACCATCAATATGTTGCATACAAGAGACTCATCTTAGACACAGGGACACAAAGAAATTGAAAGTGAAAGGATGGAAAAAAATATTTCATGCAAGCTACAGCCAAAAGAAAGCAGGTGTAGCAATATTAATCTCAGATAAAATAGACTTCAAATGCAGGGATGTTTTGAGAGACAAAGAAGGCCACTACATACTAATAAAAGGGGCAATTCAGCAAGAAGAAATAACAATCGTAAATGTCTATGCACCCAATCAAGGTGCCACAAAATACATGAGAGAAACATTGGCAAATCTAAAGGAAGCAATTGATGTTTCCACAATAATTGTGGGAGACTTCAACACATCACTCTCTCCTATAGATAGATCAACCAGACAGAAGACCAATAAGGAAATTGAAAACCTAAACAATCTGATAAATGAATTAGATTTAACAGACATCTACAGGACATTACATCCCAAATCACCAGGATACACATACTTTTCTAGTGCTCACGGAACTTTCTCCAGAATAGATCATATGCTGGGACATAAAACAAGCCTCAATAAACTTAAAAAGATTGAAATCATTCAAAGCACATTCTCTGACCACAATGGAATACAATTAGAAGTCAATAACCATCAGAGACTTAGAAAATTCACAAATACCTGGAGGTTAAACAACACACTCCTAAACAATCAGTGGGTTAAAGAAGAAATAGCAAGAGAAATTGCTAAATATATAGAGACGAATGAAAATGAGAACACAACATACCAAAACCTATGGGATGCAGCAAAAGCAGTGCTAAGGGGGAAATTTATAGCACTAAACGCATATATTAAAAAGGAAGAAAGAGCCAAAATCAAAGAACTAATGGATCAACTGAAGAAGCTAGAAAATGAACAGCAAACCAATCCTAAACCAAGTAGAAGAAAAGAAATAACAAGGATTAAAGCAGAAATAAATGACATAGAGAACAAAAAAACAATAGAAAGGATAAATATCACCAAAAGTTGGTTCTTTGAGAAGATCAACAAGATTGACAAGCCCCTAGCTAGACTGACAAAATCAAAAAGAGAGAAGACCCATATAAACAAAATAATGAATGAAAAAGGTGACATAACTGCAGATCCTGAAGAAATTAAAAAAATTATAAGAGGATATTATGAACAACTGTATGGCAACAAACTGGATAATGTAGAAGAAATGGACAATTTCCTGGAAACATATGAACAACCTAGACTGACCAGAGAAGAAATAGAAGACCTCAACCAACCCATCACAAGCAAAGAGATCCAATCAGTCATCAAAAATCTTCCCACAAATAAATGCCCAGGGCCAGATGGCTTCACAGGGGAATTCTACCAAACTTTCCAGAAAGAACTGACACCAATCTTACTCAAACTCTTTCAAAACATTGAAAAAAATGGAACACTACCTAACTCATTTTATGAAGCTAACATCAATCTAATACCAAAACCAGGCAAAGATGCTACAAAAAAGGAAAACTACCGGCCAATCTCCCTAATGAATATAGATGCAAAAATCCTCAACAAAATACTTGCAAATCGAATCCAAAGACACATTAAAAAAATCATACACCATGACCAAGTGGGGTTCATTCAAGGCATGCAAGGATGGTTCAACATCAGAAAAACAATCAATGTATTACAACACATTAAAAACTCGAAAGGGAAAAATCAATTGATCATCTCAATAGATGCTGAAAAAGCATTTGACAAAATCCAACATCCCTTTTTGATAAAAACACTTCAAAAGGTAGGAATTGAAGGAAACTTCCTCAACATGATAAAGAGCATATATGAAAAACCCACAGCCAGCATAGTACTCAATGGTGAGAGACTGAAAGCCTTCCCTCTAAGATCAGGAACAAGACAAGGATGCCCGCTGTCACCACTGTTATTCAACATTGTGCTGGAAGTGCTAGCCAGGGCAATCCGGCAAGACAAAGAAATAAAAGGCATCCAAATTGGAAAAGAAGAAGTAAAACTGTCATTGTTTGCAGATGATATGATCTTATATCTAGAAAACCCTGAGAAATCAACGATACACCTACTAGAGCTAATAAACAAATTTAGCAAAGTAGCGGGATACAAGATTAATGCACATAAGTCAGTAATGTTTCTATATGCTAGAAATGAACAAACTGAAGAGACACTCAAGAAAAAGATACCATTTTCAATAGCAACTAAAAAAATCAAGTACCTAGGAATCAACTTAACCAAAGATGTAAAAGACCTATACAAAGAAAACTACATAACTCTACTAAAAGAAATAGAAGGGGACCTTAAAAGATGGAAAAATATTCCATGTTCACGGATAGGAAGGCTAAATGTCATTAAGATGTCAATTCTACCCAAACTCATCTACAGATTCAATGCAATCCCAATCAAAATTCCAACAACCTACTTTGCAGACTTGGAAAAGCTAGTTATCAAATTTATTTGGAAAGGGAAGATGCCTCGAATTGCTAAAGACACTCTAAAAAAGAAAAACGAAGTGGGAGGACTTACACTCCCTGACTTTGAAGCTTATTATAAAGCCACAGTTGCCAAGACAGCATGGTACTGGCACAAAGATAGACATATAGATCAATGGAATCGAATTGAGAATTCAGAGATAGACCCTCAGATCTATGGCCGACTGATCTTTGATAAGGCCCCCAAAGTCACCGAACTGAGCCATAATGGTCTTTTCAACAAATGGGGCTGGGAGAGTTGGATATCCATATCCAAAAGAATGAAAGAGGACCCCCACCTCACCCCCTACACAAAAATTAACTCAAAATGGACCAAAGATCTCAATATAAAAGAAAGTACCATAAAACTCCTAGAAGGTAATGTAGGAAAACATCTTCAAGACCTTGTATTAGGAGGCCACTTCCTAGACTTTACACCCAAAGCACAAGCAACAAAAGAGAAAATAGATAAATGGGAACTCCTCAAGCTTAGAAGTTTCTGCACCTCAAAGGAATTTCTCAAAAAGGTAAAGAGGCAGCCAACTCAATGGGAAAAAATTTTTGGAAACCATGTATCTGACAAAAGACTGATATCTTGCATATACAAAGAAATCCTACAACTCAATGACAATAGTACAGACAGCCCAATTATAAAATGGGCAAAAGATATGAAAAGACAGTTCTCTGAAGAGGAAATACAAATGACCAAGAAACACATGAAAAAATGTTCAGCTTCACTAGCTATTAGAGAGATGCAAATTAAGACCACAATGAGATACCATCTAACACCGGTTAGAATGGCTGCCATTAAACAAACAGGAAACTACAAATGCTGGAGGGGATGTGGAGAAATTGGAACTCTTATTCATTGTTGGTGGGACTGTATAATGGTTCAGCCACTCTGGAAGTCAGTCTGGCAGTTCCTTAGAAAACTAGATATAGAGCTACCATTCGATCCAGCGATTGCACTCCTCGGTATATACCCGGAAGATCGGAAAGCAGTGACACGAACAGATATCTGCATGCCAATGTTCATAGCAGCATTATTCACAATTGCCAAGAGATGGAAACAACCCAAATGTCCTTCAACAGATGAGTGGATAAATAAAATGTGGTATATACACACGATGGAATACTACGCGGCAGTAAGAAGGAACGATCTGGTGAAACATATGACAACATGGATGAACCTTGAAGACATAATGCTGAGCGAAATAAGCCAGGCACAAAAAGAGAAATATTATATGCTACCACTAATGTGAACTTTGAAAAATGTAAAACAAATGGTTTATAATGTAGAATGTAGGGGAACTAGCAGTAGAGAGCAATTAAGGAAGGGGGAACAATAATCCAGGAAGAACAGATAAGCTATTTAACGTTCTGGGGATGCCCAGAAATGACTATGGTCTGTTAATTTCTGATGGTTGTAGTAGGAACAAGTTCACTGAAATGTTGCTATATTATGTAACTTTCTTGGGGTAAAGTAGGAACATGTTGGAAGTTAAGCAGTTATCTTAGGTTAGTTGTCTTTTTCTTACTCCCTTGCTATGGTCTCTTTGAAATGCTCTTTTATTGTATGTTTGTTTTCTTTTTAACTTTTTTTTTCATACAGGTGATTTGAAAAAAGAAGGGAAAGTTAAAAAAAAAAAAAAAAAAAGAAAAAAGACAAACAAGGGGAAAAAAAAAAAAAAAAGATGTAGTGCCCCCTTGAGGAGCCTGTGGAGAATGCAGGGGTATTCGCCTACCCCACCTCCATGGTTGCTAACATGACCACAGACATAGGGGACTGGTGGTTTGATGGGTTGAGCCCTCTACCATAAGTTTTACCCTTGGGAAGACGGTTGCTGCAAAGGAGAGGCTAGGCCTCCCTGTATTTGTGCCTAAGAGTCTCCTCCTGAATGCCTCTTTGTTGCTCAGATGTGGCCCTCTCTCTCTGGCTAAGCCAACTTGAAAGGTGAAATCACTGCCCTCCCCCCTACGTGGGATCAGACACCCAGGGAAGTGAATCTCCCTGGCAACGTGGAATATGACTCCCAGGGAGGAATGTAGACCTGGCACCGTGGGACGGAGAACATCTTCTTGACCAAAAGGGGGATGTGAAAGGAAATGAAATAAGCTTCAGTGGCAGAGAGATTCCAAAAGGAGCCGAGAGGTCACTCTGGTGGGCACTCTTATGCACACTTTAGACAACCCTTTTTAGGCTCTAAAGAATTGGGGTAGCTGGTGGTGGATACCTGAAACTATCAAACTACAACCCAGAACCCATGAATCTCGAAGACAGTTGTATAAAAATGTAGCTTATGAGGGGTGACAATGGGATTGGGAAAGCCATAAGGACCAAACACCACTTTGTCTAGTTTATGGATGGATGTGTAGAAAAGTAGGGGAAGGAAAGAAACAGACAAAGGTACCCAGTGTTCTTTTTTACTTCAATTGCTCTTTTTCACTCTAATTATTATTCTTGTTATTTTTGTGTGTGTGCTAATGAAGGTGTCAGGGATTGATTTAGGTGATGAATGTACAACTATGTAATGGTACTGTAAACAATCGAAAGTACAATTTGTTTTGTATGACTGCGTGGTATGTGAATATATCTCAATAAAATGATGATTTAAAAAAAAAATAAATAAATAAATAAATACCTGTATCTATAATAAGAAATGTAGTTCAGCTATAAAAAGCAATAAAATATTAATACATCTGAAAGCCTGGGTAAATCTCAAAACATGTTAAAGGAAAGAAGTCAAACACAAAAGACTATAGGACTATGTACTGTATGATTCCATTTAAATGAAATTGTAGAAAAGCAAAAACTACAGTGATACAACAGTGATTGCCTGGGGTGGGAGTCAGGGGATGGGAGAAAATAGACTCCAGTGGGGCGCAAGGAATCATTTTAGGACTAGGGCATTGTTGTCTATCTTGATTATGGTTTGGTTACACAATTGTATACAATTACCCAAATTCATCAAACTGAACTCTTAAAATTATATTGCATGTAAATAATACGTTACTAAAAATTTATGTAAAATAAAAATTCTTTAATTTCTCTCCCTGAAGTAAGTTTTAATATCGAAATTATAGTGAAATAAAAACTTATCCCTGTGTGAACTTTTTTTTAACACACACATTCACATATATGCACATACATAAACCTTAGATCAGGGAACATACGTTCTTCATATATTGAAGTTTGTTATACTTCTATTCCATGTATTCATTTATTTGCGAGATGTTGACTGAGTACTCATTATATTCTAGGTGCAAGGGATTGTACAATGAACTCAATAGAGAATCCTTGCCCTCATGAGTACTCAGTCTAATGGGGAAGAGATAAACATTAAGTAACCACATTTTTATAATGTGACAAGTACTTTGAAGGAAAATCACATACGACAATAGCATTGTAGAAGGAATTTTCATACTTACATATAAAATGGTTTTTGGTGTCATTAAAAATAGAATACAAAGCCTTGGAGTGGGTCATTAGTCAGACTTCATAGTATTTCTCCTATGCTCTTGATATTCTTCATTCTTGGTTTTATATTTATTCCTTTTCTAAAATATGAAAATGAAGACTTTATAATTTTTCTGTTAAGGGATATTTATCAAGCACTTCTCATATACTTAGAATGTAGGGGCATCCAGATATTATACAAGATATAGCCCATATTGTCAAGGATTTTTTTAAAGTAGATCAAAAGACCAAATAGACATCACACAATAATGAATAAAACAGGCCATCTTCATGTCTTTAAGATACGGTTTGTATTATCTAGATTTTTTATTGTAGAAAGAGAAAATGGAGAATATTGAAATTCTGGAATAATTAGAGGCTCCTTGGAAAATATGGAAACTTGAATTAGGTTTTGAATGATGAAATGAATTTATATAAATAGAATAAGAAAAGGTGGACAATTCATTTGCCTAGATTTCTGTTGAAATATTGAATTTTCCTAATTCCTTTTTTTCTCTATAACCATTTGTAGGCAGTCTTTGCTGTGGTAACTTCCCCCTTTTCTTTTTTTTACCCATTTATTTTCAACTTTGCCCTCTTGTCTTATTACTACACTTGGTATCAAGAATCGTGTTTAAATAAGTGATTGCGAATTTACATCTCTGGCTTTCTGATTTTTCTCTTGAGTTCCAGAGCCACATTTCTTATCATCTATGTGTCTGTAAGTGCAACCTCAATTAAACATCCAAAATGGAAGTAGTTCATTTTCTTGCCCCAAAACTCTCCTTTTGTCTGAAGTATTTTGATTATAATGTGGTTGTCATCTTTTCAGTGGTTTAGACCAGAGATTTTAAAATTGTTCTAACTTCTCAGTCTCCTTCATCCACCCCACTGAAGCACTTGTCATTCTCTTTCCATTCTGCCTCTGAAATGTTTATTGTAGAAAGGTATATAGCAAAAAGCAGTCTGATTAACATAGTTTCTTTCCTTCTGAAAGAATATAGAGCGATATTTTCCAGTGTTAAAAAGGAAGACAAACCTTCTGAGACAAAATGAAGTGCAGAGGAAACCAGTTGCTGTTCTCAAGAGACCTAACCAGTTAAACAGAAAGTAAGTACTCAAGTATAAGACAACAATGTGTTATCCTGCAAAAATAAATATATACTTCTTGCACTAAATGTTGAGAGGAATGGATTTACAGTAATTTTTCTAGTTATCTGGTCATTTTCAAGAAAGCTATTTGGGATATCTTTCTGGATTCACAACATGGAAGCAGTCCATAATAGTTTCCTTATTTCTTAGACCTATTGTTATCAGTGACTTTGACTAATTTAAAACTTTTTAAAAAAACATCAGTTGCTTCGTTAGCTCTCTTGACACATAGAATAAAATATCAAAAGTTAATCATTTTGTTAAAAATCCTAACACAATATAGGGAATTTCTGAAAGCTGAATTTATTATTCAAGCTTACAGTGCATGCTGTCAATGGAAAACAAATTAGAAAGAATTCTGCTTGAATGCTTGTTAAGCTAAAAATGTTTTTATACTAAATTGAAAGGCATAACAAAAACTTAAAAATAATGACCTTGTGTCATAATTATGGCATTCTCTTCTCTGAAAGAACAAAGTGAGCACAAAAGTAACTAATGAACTTCTCAAATAAGAATCTGTCATTTACATGAGACTATGTGTTAATTGGGTTAGCTAGGACTGTTTGAAAGTAGCTGTTCTAGTTTGCTAATGCTGCGGAATGCAAAACACCAGAGATGGATTGGCTTTTATAAAAAAGGGGTTTATTTGGCTACACAGTTACAGTCTTAAGGTCATAGAGTGTCCAAGGTAACACATCAGTAATTGGGTACCTTCACTGGAGGATGGCCAATGGCATCTGGAAAACCTCTGTTAGCTGGGAAGGCACATGGCTGGCGTCTGCTCCAAAGTTCTGATTTCAAAATGGCTTTCTCCCAGGACTTTCCTCTCTAGCAAGCTTGCTCCTCTTCAAAACATCACTCACAGCTGCACTGAGTTCCTTCTCTTTGAGTCAGCTCATTTATATGGCTCCACTGATCAAGGCCCACCCTGAATGGGTGGGGCCATGCCTCCATGGGAATAGCCCATCTGAGTCATCACCCACAGCTGGGTGCAGCACATTCCAAGCAAATCTAATCAGCACCAAAACGTCTGCCCCACAAGACTACATCAAAGTTAATGGTGTTTGGGGGACACAATACATTCAAACTGGCACAGTAGCCAAGGGAAATTTTGCTTTTGAAACATCTATCCAATTGGGAGTAAGATTAGGTAACCTGCCAAGCACTTATTTATGTAGTAGATAAATATGAAATTCTGTTTTCTCATACTTTACCAACATTTTATAAAAATCAGAAAGGAATTGGTAAAAGCCATGTTGAAATAACGTTTCTGGAGAACGTTTCTGGAGTACGTTCTGTGTGTAAAAGAACAAGAAGTGGAACAGTATAAATTTTTCTGTGGTTTTTATGAAAATGTAAGGATTTCAAAGGAGAAAGGAAGAGAAAGCTTGGAGGACATATTTTACAAGATTTTCTCTTTATTTTTGATTTTCAGTGATTTGTCTACAATGTGACTAGGTGTCTTTTTTGTACTAATCCTGTAAATCTGTAAATTTATGTCTTTTACCAAATTTGAGATAACATTACAAATATTATTTTTAATGTCCTCAGAAGAAGTCTTATGTTGGAATGATAGCTGAATATTTGGGAGGTAAATTAGTTTAGAATTAATTGGGCTATTAAGTGATATGCTGCAGAGGGAAATACTTCTAAATAAAATCTCAGTAGCTTCATGAAGATAAGGAAATAATTTAGAATCTTTTATATTTTGTGAACCTCAGGTTTTCAGCCCTTGATTTTAACTATTTTTACTTATTTTTCCTCAAGGTGTTTGAATGTTTTCTGTTTCTTGTCTTACTATTTTTGGTATATGTGTTTTTGTTGCAGAAATAACATTCCAGCCAATTTTACTAGAAGTGGAAATAAATTAAGCCATCAGAAAGACACTCGTCAGGCAACTTTTCTTTTCAGAAGAGGCCTGAAGGTATACAAAAAGCTTTGGTGGTATTTTCTTTTTACTCAAACAAAGGATCCTAAGCAGCCACCTTTAGCAATCCTTATAAGCATTGACCCATGGTTGAGATGGGAATTGGACTTGGGGTGTGGAGAACATGACATGAGAGTAGCTCCTTCTATTATATTTTTCCTATTCTCTGTCTTAATTTTATTGCCCCAAAATAGCAATGTCTTGAAAGATTTAACACGTTATTTAGGAATAGACTTGAGTTTGCCACTTGTTCTCCTATCAGAACTCCAACAGAGATGTTGCCAGAATAGGCACACACTGTGTGTGCCCTCCACATTGGGTTATAAAGGTGGAGGGCAGTATAGCTTTTTGGATTCAAATCCTCTGCTTTCTATGGGATTTACTGCCTTTTTTTTTCTCCCTTCAGGTTCAGGCCCAGTTGAACACAGAACAACTGCTAGATGATGTAGTAGCAAAGAGAACTCGTCAGTAAGTTCGAATTATTTTTCGAAATGCCGTTTAAAAGCTCCCAGGATATTACCTACCCAAATTACCATGTGCCCCCAGTCCAAAGGAATTGAAATGAAACTTGAAGTAAATTAACCTTTGAGCCTGATTCGGTTTGGAATGTATAAAACATGACATAAGATTATCTCTTTCTGTTATATTTTTCCTATTCTCTTACTTTTGCCCTAAATAGCAATGTCTTGAAAGATTTAAATATGTTATTTAGGAATAGACTTGTAATTTGCCTGTTTATTCTATCTTAACAAAATAGCTACTTTTTTCTATAACTGCTTTTATACAAGTGAACCTGTTCAGGGAATAAATAGAAGAAAATCCATTAAAGGTTTTAGAAAATTTGTAACACTTATATAAAAAAGTATATTTTTTCTTAACATATTCTTTTTCCCCTATAAAAGTCTTTTAAAAATCTGTTTTTTTCTGTTAGAATTAACACTTGCCAAGTGTTAAGTTGTAACATTCTAACTCCAGCAATTAATCATCTTTTGAGGTTAAACCATTTAAAATTATGGCTACTTTTTTGGAAAGCAAAAATAAAACATGGCCGTGGTCCAAATATGATACCAACTAAAATGGGGCATGATTTTGAGCATTTGGATTGTAATTCCATTTAAACTTGATGCTACAAATACTCTTTAGCCCAGGGATCATGATTTTGGAAACCATGAGGAAAGGTATGAAAATTATAGTCTATTTGCTTCTACAATGACCAATATTTCCATAATTTTGATGATTTAAATGCTGTTTTTTTGTTTTGAACTTTGAGAATTTGGTGACAGAATATAATGTAAACCTCAGATTTTGACTAATATAAATGTAAAAGTAGCGCTGACAAAGTGGGAGGTACAAAGTAGGAAAAGAGGTACAGGAAAGTAATAGAGGTATTGCTACTCTTGTGTGCTAGGTAGGAGATCGAGACAATACTGAAAGAAATTGAGGTTTAAGTATATTTAAAGTTACATGCATACAACCCAGAACCCATGAATCTCGAAGACAGTTGTATAAAAATGTAGCTTATGAGGGGTGACAATGGGATTGGGAAAGCCATAAGGACCACACTCCACTTTGTCTAGTTTATGGATGGATGAGTAGAAAAATAGGGGAAGGAAACAAACAGACAAAGGTACCCAGTGTTCTTTTTTACTTCAATTGCTCTTTTTCACTCTAATTATTATTCTTGTTATTTTTGTGTGTGTGCTAATGAAGGTATCAGGGATTGATTTGGGTGATGAATGTACCACTATGTAATGGTACTGTAAACAATCGAAAGTACGATTTGTTTTGTATGACTGCGTGGTATGTGAATGTATCTCAATAAAATGAAGATTAAAAAAAAAAAGTTACATGCATACCTTGTTCTTTTGCACTTCACTTTATTGATTTTTGCAGATACTGCAATTTTTACAATTTGAAGGTTTGTGGCAACCTTGCATCAAACAAGTCTCTTGGTGCCATTTTTTCCCAACAGCATGTGCTCATTTCATGTCTCTGTCACGTTTTGGCAATTCTTAACAGTATTTCAAACTTTTCATTGTTATTATGTCTGTTGTGGTAATTTGTGATCTTTGATTTTACTATTGTAATTGTTTGGGGACACCATGAACTGCACCCATATAAGATGACAAACTTCATCAATAAGTGTTCTGTATGTTCTGGATGCTTCACCAACCAGCTGTTCTCCCGTATATCCTTCTCCTCAGCCGTTCTCCCATGTATCCTTCTCTTCATTCCTATCTATTTATTCCCTGAGATATAACAATATTAAAATTAGCCCAATTAATAACCCTACATTGGCCTCTAAGACCAAATGAAAGGAAGAATCACACATCTCTCATATTAAATAAAAAGCTGGAAATGATTAAGCTTAGGACGGAAGGCATGCTGAAAGCCAAGATAGGATGAAAGCTAGGCCTCTTGTGCCAAACAGTTAGCCAAGTTGTGAGTACAAGGGAAAGGTTCTTGAAGGAAATTAATCTTATCGTACATCTCATACTTGGTCATCCTAGAGCTCTGCGTGAAATGCATAACGAGATTAATGTTGTTTTTATGCCTGCTAGCACAACAGCCATTCTGCAGCCCACAGATCAAGGAGTCATTTTGACTTTCAAGTCTTAATGATTTAAGAAATACATTTTGTAAAGCTATAGCTGCCATAGATAGTGATTCCTCTGTGGATCTGGGCAAAGGAAATCAAAGTCTTCTGGAAAGGATTCATTATTCTGGAAACCATTAAGAACATTCGTTATTCATGGGAGGAGATCAAAATATCAATATATTAACAGGTGTTTGGAAGAAGTTGATTCCACCCCTCATTGATGACTGTGAGGAGTTCAAGATTTCAGTGTAAGAAATAACTGTAGATATACTGGAAATAGCAAGAGGACTAGAATTAGAAATGAAGCCTGAAGAAGTGACTGATTGCTGCAACCTCATGATAAAAGTTGAACAGATGAGGAGTTGCTTCTTATGGATAAGCAAAGAAAGTGGTTTCTTGGGATGGAATCTACTCCTGGTAAAGAAGCTGTGAACATTGTTGAAATGACAACAAAGGATTTAGAATATTACATAAAGTTAGATGATAAAGCAGTGGCAGGGACCCCAATTTTGAAAGAAGTTCTGCTGTGGGTAAAATGCTGTCAAACAGCTTCACCCACAACTTCACATACAACAGAAAATCTTTTGTGAAAGGAAGAATCGATCAGTACAGCAGACTTCATTGTTGCCTTATTTTAAGAAATTGCACAGCCACTCAACTTCAGTAACCACCAGCCTGATCAGTCAGCAGCCATCAACATCAAGGCAGGACTCTTCACCAGCAGAAAGATTATGACTCACTGAAGGCTCATATGGTGGTTAGCATTTTTTAACTAATAAAGTATTTTTTATGAAGGACTATGTATTTTTCTTAGACACAATGCTCTTGCACACTTAGACTAAAGTATAGTGTAAACATAACTTATATGTACTGGGAAACCAAAAAATTCATGTGACTAGCTTTATTGCAATATTTGCTTTATTGTGGTGGTTTGGAACTGATCCAACAATACGTCTGAGGTATGCCTGTATATCAAAAGTAAAATAATGATACAAGCATTAAAACATTTGGCAGTAGGTAGGCAAAGTAGAGGATGGTATGTGAGCTAAATCCTTTTTCATTATAGCAATATTTTAATATATAAGCATGTTACTTAGCAAACTGGAGATAGCCAGTAAACAGTAAAAACAGGAAAGGTTAGAAGTGCTACCTCTGGGGAGCAGAAATGGGAAGGGGGAGAATAGTGGGATGAGGGACTGGTGATTTTCATTAGAAGCCCTTCTGTACTCTTTGACTTTAATAACGTGAATATATCTATTACATTCAAAAATAATAAATAAATTAAAGCGCCCAGTCCCCTTACCCAAGATTCTGATTCAATATATCATGATTAGAGCCAAGTATTTATATTTCTTAAAAGCTAAGAAAAAGTTAACAGCTACTTTAAAAATGTCTGTTTTTATGTAGAACCCATTAGAAAATTCATAAACTTTGTTATAGTTACTTTTTTTTTTTCTTTTTTTTTTAAACTAGATGGCGGACTTCCGCCACAAATGGAGGAATTTTAACTGTATCCATTGACAATCCTGGAGCAGTGCTGTGCCCAGTGTAAGTCTTTTTTTTTTTTTTTTCCGGAAGTTGTAACCTCTCAATATATGACAGTAGAAAAGAATTGGGCTTCTCAGAGAATGATGTCCAAGTTAAGCTAATCTGAGATACAAGGATAATAGTGATACTGATGGTACAAAATAGGAATAGTATAGAATAGTATAAAGTTAAATTTAAAATTCCCTTCATTTCTGGTTTTATCAGGCCTAAAGTAACTACTTTTAGCAATTTCTTTTATATTTATTTTAAAAAGTCTATGTGTATAACAATATGTTCATATATATTTTATGCATATATAATAATAAATTAGATAATACTATCATTTTCCCCTCTGCTCCCAGTATTTTGGACTTTACATTTCAGAACATACAGATCTACTTTCTTTTTAAAGGTTCCATAGTGTTTTCTGTTTTATTGATGACCTTGATTTAATTTACCATTTCAGTCAACAGCCGGGTACGTTTTTATTACAGTAGAAATACAATAGCCCTAAACATTCAAACATGCGTACTAGTCAAGATATCTTAAGTACCAAATGATTTTTTTTTCTTCTTTTTGATTATTAAAACTGGTCTGATTTCATTTTAATTTTTTCTAATAGAACTCAGAAACCACGATTAACTCGTACTGCTGTACCCTCATTCTTGGCAAAGCGAGAGCAATCGGATATAAAGAAAGTTCCTAAAGGTGTACCCCTACAATTTGACATAAATAGTGTTGGAAAACAGGTAAATTTTTTTCTTTTTATATCTTTGGTCCATTCACTGGGGATATTTTATTTAACAAAACAATTATTGTATAATGAAATAGGGTGTCCTAAGCAACATGCTTGGCATATATTGACTACAATTTTATGCTTTAATATTTAATTTTCTACCATTTACAGAAATACGGTTATCTGCATTATCTCAGATTCTTTTTTTTTCTCCAGTGTTCCTTCATAGTTGCATTATTACTCTATTTTTGCATATTCCTCTTTTTATCTTTTTTTTAACTAAATAATATAAAGGACTACATTTATATTAAGAGCCAGATTTTCCCTCCGTACCTTACAAAGGCATTATTTGAGGTGGGTTCGGTTAGTAAAAGGAGAAGAGAATGTACTTTCTTTATCCTTTTCTTATTGCTTGGCTTTCATTTCTGTCAGCAGCTGAAATTTCAACCTTTTTCCTCTAGACTTTTTTTTTTTTAATTAAATTCAGTTTTATTGAAATACATTCACACACCATACAATCATCCATGATATACAATCCACTGTCCACAGTATGACAACATAGTTATGCGTTCATCACCACAATCTATCTCTGAACATTTTCCTTACATCAGAAAGAACCAGAACAAGAATAAAAAATAAAAGTGAAAAAAGAACACCCAAATCATCCCCCCATCCCACCCCATTTGTCCTTTAGTTTTTATCCCCATTCCTCCACTCATCCATAGACTAGATAAAGGGGGTATGATCCACAAGGTCTTCTCCTGTAGACTTTTTAAGTCATGAGTTATTCAAGGAATAGTTCCCTGGAAGCTGGGCTCTAAAGGATAGTAGAGAACTTTGCTATATGGGGCAGATGGGTGGCTGTATCTTGCTTTTTCCGTAGTAGTTTCCTAAACCATAACCTTATCTTTCTGAGTAGATTTTTCTGTCCATTAAGTACTAGGAAGAAAGAAAAAAATACAGACTACTTAACAGCTTTGTCTATCAATTTGCATGAAATATGTGTTTATAAAACATGGGTGTTTTATTAGTCACCTGTTTCTATATTTGAAGTATACTAGATTTATTCCATGTTTTGAGGATTCATAGCATTACCCCAGTCCATTCCATAGCTGAGAGAGGAAAGAGGATCATATTCAACAGGTTGCTTTTTTTATTGTTTTTAGAGAAGTTGTAGGTCTACAGAAGAATCACATATGGAATACAAAGTTCCCATATACCACCCTATTATTAACACAATAGGTTGCCTTTTTACTTTCTAGTAAATATTTTAATTTAAATTTTATTTTGACATGCCTAAAATTTACGTTGCTGACTGTTAGTCCTTAATTTGATGCTATGTTCACTACATCATATCTCAAGTGGTTTGGGAAGTCTTTGTAAATGGCTGTGGAGTCTTGAATGATCTGATAAAGAAGAAAGAACCCTGGCGTGGAAAAAAGCCGCTTGAATTCTAGTTCTGAAACTTACCCTTTCCTTAATTCTATGACACCGAGGAAATCTCTGTCTTTTTAAGATTTTTAGTTCTTCATCTATAAAATGAAAAGGATGGATTTAGATAAATAAATAGTCTTTAAGATCCTTTTCGGTTTTTAAAATCTATTTTCACTTGCATTTAAGCAGGATAAGAAATACAATACAAATTCTTTTGAAAAATTACAATGCTCAGTTTTCATTTGTCAGCTTCAATAATTCAGGAATCAACATATCTAGACTTTCTATGTGCTTATTGTATATTAAATTATTTAAAACCTATACGTTCCAAATTGTTATATTTAGATTAAAAGATTCCCTTTGTTCTGATTAATCACTGAATTTTGGTTAAAAAACGGAGTGACTTTTAATCTCTCAAACTGTTTCAGGGAGTGATGTTATGTATTATATCATAGAATGCTAGTGTTGAGTAAGGATCCAGTCTTTTAATCCAGCCACTGTATATGTAGATGAGAAAATTGAAGCCTAGTAGCATCAAGTGACCTATTTTTTTTATCTTCATTTTATTGAGATATATTCACAAACCACACAGTCATACAAAACAAATCGTACTTTCGATTGTTTACAGTACCATTACATAGTTGTACATTCATCACCTAAATCAATCCCTGACACCTTCATTAGCTCACACACAAAAATAACAAGAATAATAATTAGAGTGAAAAAGAGCAATTGAAGTAAAAAAGAACACTGGGTACCTTTGTCTGTTTGTTTCCTTCCCCTATTTTTCTACTCATCCATCCATAAACTAGACAAAGTGGAGTGTGGTCCTTATGGCTTTCCCAATCCCATTGTCACCCCTCATAAGCTACATTTTTTTTTTTTTTTTTTTTTTTTTTTTTTTTTAATATTCATTTTATTGAGATATATTCACATACCACACAGTCATATAAAACAAATCATACATTTGATTGTTCACAGTACTGTTACATAGTTGTACATTCATCACCAGAATCAATCCCCAATACCCTCATTACCACACGCACAAAAATAACCAGAATAATAATTAAAGTGAAAAAGTGTGCTTTAGGTTTTAAAGCAGGGAAGGATAGTGAGGCATTTGCCTTGGGCCCCAAATTTAAGGGGCACCAAAAAACTCAGGAAATAGTATTTGAATGCAAGGTTTTAAAAAATCAAAAGTAATGCAAAAAGTCCATGGTGAACAAAATATTAGATATTTCTTTTTACTTCCTGGTGTATTAGAGTAGACAGAGGAACATGCCCGAAATCTCTGAACTATAATCCAGCTGCCTTGATCCCTGATAATGATTGTATAGCCTTTAATCGTGTGCCCTTGTGATTGTAAAAACCTTGTGACTGACTCTCACTTGAATCCATTTAATCTGGTTTTTCGACTTTAGAGTCTTTTGATCACTAAAGATGGCCCCTAATGTTTATTAATGAAGGGACTTGGGTCAGCCCAGAATTAACCCACCCAATTCCAAAGTTACCTTGATAACCGAAGCTGGATCTAACCAAAATGGGCCTGCCTGACATGTGCAGTAGCTTAGACTTTTTTTTTTTTTTTTTTTAATCATCATTTTATTGAGATATATTCACATACCACGCAGTCATACAAAACAAATTGTACTTTCGATTGTTTACAGTACCATTACATAGTTGTACATTCATCACCTAACTCAATCCCTGACACCTTCATTAGCACACACACAAAAATAACAAGAATAATAATTAGAGTGAAAAAGAGCAATTGAAGTAAAAAAGAACACTGGGTACCTTTGTCTGTCTGTTTCCCTCCCCTACTTTTCTACACATCCATCCATAAACTAGACAAAGTGGTGTTTGGTCCTTATGGCTTTCCCAATCCCATTGTCACCCCTCATAAGCTACATTTTTATACAACTGTCTTCGAGATTCATGGGTTCTGGGTTGTAGTTTGATAGTTTCAGGTATCCACCACCAGCTACCCCAATTCTTTAGAACCTAAAAAGGGTTGTCTAAAGTGTGCGTAAGAGTGCCCACCAGAGTGACCTCTCGGCTCCTTTTGGAATCTCTCTGCCACTGAATCTTATTCATTTCCTTTCACATCCCCTTTTTGGTCAAGAAGATGTTCTCCGTCCCACGATGCCGGGTCTACATTCCTCCCCGGGAGTCATATTCCACATTGCCAGGGAGATTCACTCCCCTGGGTGTCTGATCCCACGTAGGGGGGAGGGCAGTGATTTCACCTTTCAAGTTGGCTTAGCCAGAGAGAGGGGGCCACATCTGAGCAACAAAGAGGCATTCGAGAGGAGGCTCTTAGGCACAACCGTAGGGAGGCCTAGCCTCTCCTTTGTAGCAACCGTCTTCCCAAGGGTAAAACTTATGGTAGAGGGCTCAACCCATCAAACCACCAGTCCCCTATGTCTGTGGTCATGTTAGCAACCATGGAGGTGGGGTAGGCGAATACCCCTGCATTCTCCACAGGCTCCTCAAGGGGGCACTACATCTTTTTTTTTCCTTGTTTTTCTTTTTTTTTTTTTAACTTTCCCTTCTTTTTTAAATCAACTGTATGAAAAAAAGTTAAAAAGAAAACAAACATACAATAAAAGAACATTTCAAAGAGACCGTAACAAGGGAGTAAGAAAAAGACAACTAACCTAAGATAACTGCTTAACTTCCAACATGTTCCTACTTTACCCCAAGAAAGTTACCTAATATAGCAACATTTCTGTGAACTTGTTCCTACTATATCCATCAGAAATTAACAGACCATAGTCATTCCTGGGCATCCCCAGAACGTTAAATAGCTTATCTGTTCTTCTTGGATTATTGTTCCCCCTTCCTTAATTGCTCTCTATTGCTAGTTCCCCTACATTCTACATTATAAACCATTTGTTTTACATTTTTCAAAGTTCATATTAGTGGTAGCATATAATATTTCTCTTTTTGTGCCTGGCTTATTTCGCTCAGCATTATGTCTTCAAGGTTCATCCATGTTGTCATATGTTTCACGAGATCGTTCCTTCTTACTGCCGCGTAGTATTCCATCGTGTGTATATACCACATTTTATTTATCCACTCATCTGTTGAAGGACATTTGGGTTGTTTCCATCTCTTGGCAATTGTGAATAATGCTGCTATGAACATTGGCGTGCAGATATCTGTTCGTGTCACTGCTTTCCGACCTTCCGGGTATATACCGAGAAGTGCAATCGCTGGATCGAATGGTAACTCTATATCTAGTTTTCTAAGGAACTGCCAGACTGACTTCCAGAGTGGCTGAACCATTATACAGTCCCACCAACAATGAATAAGAGTTCCAATTTCTCCACATCCCCTCCAGCATTTGTAGTTTCCTGTTTGTTTAATGGCAGCGACTCTAATAAGTGTTAGATGGTATCTCATTGTGGTCTTAATTTGCATCTCTCTAATAGCTAGTGAAGCTGAACATTTTTTCATGTGTTTCTTGGCCATTTGTATTTCCTCTTCAGACAACTGTCTTTTCATATCTTTTGCCCATTTTATAATTGGGCTGTCTGTACTATTGTGATTGAGTTGTAGGATTTCTTTATATATGCAAGATATCAGTCTTGTCAGATACATGGTTTCCAAAAATTTTTTCCCATTGAGTTGGCTGCCTCTTTACCTTTTTGAGAAATTCCTTTGAGGTACAGAAACTTCTAAGCTTGAGGAGTTCCCATTTATCTATTTTCTCTTTTGTTGCTTGTGCTTTGGGTGTAAAGTCTAGGAAGTGGCCGCCTAATACAAGGTCTTGAAGATGTTTTCCTACATTATCTTCTAGGAGTTTTATGGTACTTTCTTTTATATTGAGATCTTTGGTCCATTTTGAGTTAATTTTTGTGTAGGGGGTGAGGTAGGGGTCCTCTTTCATTCTTTTGGATATGGATATCCAACTCTCCCAGCCCCATTTGTTGAAAAGACCATTATGACTCAGTTCAGTGATTTTGGGGGCCTTATCAAAGATCAGTCGGCCATAGATCTGAGGGTCTACCTCTGAATTCTCAATTCGATTCCATTGATCTATATGTCTATCTTTGTGCCAGTACCATGCTGTTTTGGCAACTGTGGCTTTATAATAAGCTTCAAAGTCAGGGAGTGTAAGTCCTCCCACTTCGTTTTTCTTTTTTAGAGTGTCTTTAGCAATTCGAGGCATCTTCCCTTTCCAAATAAATTTGATAACTAGCTTTTCCAAGTCTGCAAAGTAGGTTGTTGGAATTTTGATTGGGATTGCATTGAATCTGTAGATGAGTTTGGGTAGAATTGACATCTTAATGACATTTAGCCTTCCTATCCATGAACATGGAGTATTTTTCCATCTTTTAAGGTCCCCTTCTATTTCTTTTAGTAGAGTTGTGTAGTTTTCTTTGTATAGGTCTTTTACATCTTTGGTTAAGTTTATTCCTAGGTACTTGATTTTTTTACTTGCTATTGAAAATGGTATCTTTTTCTTGAGTGTCTCTTCAGTTTGTTCATTTCTAACATATAGAAACATTACTGACTTATGTGCATTAATCTTGTATCCCGCTACTTTGCTAAATTTGTTTATTAGCTCTAGTAGCTGTATCGTCGATTTCTCAGGGTTTTCTAGATATAAGATCATATCATCTGCAAAGAATGTCAGTTTTACGTCTTCTTTTCCAATTTGGATGCCTTTTATTTCCTTGTCTTGCCGGATTGCCCTGGCTAGCACTTCCAGCACAATGTTGAATAACAGTGGTGACAGCGGGCATCCTTGTCTTGTTCCTCATCTTAGAGGGAAGGCTTTCAGTCTCTCGCCATTGAGTACTATGCTGGCTGTGGGTTTTTCATATATGCTCTTTATCATGTTGAGGAAGTTTCCTTCAATTCCTACCTGTTGAAGTGTTCTTATCAAAAAGGGATGTTGGATTTTGTCAAATGCCTTTTCAGCATCTATTGAGATGATCAATTGATTTTTCCCTTTTGACTTGTTAATGTGTTGTAATACATTGATTGATTTTCTTATGTTGAACCATCCTTGCATGCCTGGAATGAACCCCACTTGAAGTGACCTATTTTAAATTGGGTACTTAATGTGTGACAAGTAGGATTGGACCCCAGGTCTTTTGGCTTTAGGTTTAGCTTTGATTTTCTTCCACTGTACTATATTCTTTCCCTCCTTTATTTTTACAGCTTTATTCAGGTATAATTGAAGTCCACTAAGTTGTACATATTTAAAATGTAAAATTTGATGAGTTTTCACATCAGTTACCCCAAGTGTTTGCAGTGCTCCTTTGTAATCATTCCCTCCCTCTTCATCCCATCTGACTCACCCCCTTTTCCTCAGGTAACTACTGATCTGTTTTCTGTCAGTATAGATTACTTTGCATTTTTTAGCATTTTATATAAATGGAATCAAACAGTATATATATTTTTTTATGTGTGTGGTAGTGGTAGTGGTTGTTCTAGCTTCTTGCAGTTAGCATAATTATTATTTTTTGCTGAGTAGTAGTCCATTATATGGGTCTGCCATAATTTGCTTATCCATTTGCTGATGGACTTTTGGGTTATTTGTAGTTTTCGGTTATTACAAATAAAATTGCTGTGAACAAGAGTTTGCATATGTGTGGTCTTATAATTTCATTTCTCTTGGGTACATATTTAGGAATGAATAGCAGGGTTGTATGATAGGTGTTATGTTTAACTTTTTAAGTAACTGCCAAACTGTTTTCCTAAAGTGGTTGTACCATTTTACATTCCCACTAATATTGTATGAAAGACCCACAATCTTCCCAACACTTGATATCGTCAGTCCTTTTAATATTAGTTATTCTAGTGGGTATGTAGTAGTATATCATTGTAGCTTTAATTTGCATTCCTATAATGCCTTATGATATTGAACATCTTTTCATTCATTTATTTGCTGTGTGTATACTACCCACTTTGGTGGAAGTATCTGGTCCAGTCTTTGTCTCTATTATTATTTTTTAATCTTGCCTTCTAAAAATTTAGTTTTATTGAGATATATTCACATACCCTGCTGACATCCACGTGTACAATCAGTTGTTCACAGTACCATCATATAGTTGTACATTCATCATCAAAACCAATTTTTGGACATTTTCATTACTCCAAAAAAATAAGAATAGGAATAAAAATACAAATGAAGAAGAATACCCAAAACATCCCACCTTGCCAATCCCCCTATTATTCAGTTTTTGTTCTTATTTTTCTACTCATCTGTCCATACACTAGATAAAGGGAGTGGGAGCCACAAAGTTTTCACAATCACACAGTCACATTGTATAAGCTATATAGTTAGACAGTTGTCTTCAAGAATCAAGGCTAATGGGTTGCAGCTCAGTGGTGTCAGGTATTTCCTTCTAGCTATTCCAATACCCTAAAAACTGAAAAGGGGTATCTACATAACACGTGAGAATAACCTCCAGAATGACCACCTGACTCCATTTGAAATCTCTCAGCCACTGAAACTTTATTTTGTTTCACTTCTTGTCCCCTTTTGGTCCAAGGTTTTCTCAATCTCACGATGCCAGGGCAAGGTTCATCCCCAGGAGTCATGTCCACGTTGCCAGGGAGATTTACACCCCTGAGAGTCATCTCCCTCGTAGTGGGGAGGGCAGTGAGTTTACCTTAAGAGTCAGCTTACACAGAGACGCCACATCTGAGCAACAAAAGAGGTTCTCTAGGAGAGACTCTTAGGCATAATTATAAGCTTCTCTTTTGCAGTAATAAGCTTCATAAGGATAAGCCCCAAGATCAAGGTCTCGGTCTACTTCATTTGTAGTCTCCAGTGCTTGTGAGAATATCAGTAATTCCCCAGGTGGGGAAATCTAATATTTCCTCATTTTTCCCTAGTCCCTCAGGGTGGCTTTGCAAATAAATTTTTATTCTCTGCCCAGATTACCTTGGGATGTATTGGGATTTTACACTAAACTGTACAAATCAACCAGATCTAACTCCTTATTCAAAGTTTCATGTAATTATGGTGTTTGAATAAACTGATTGTACAAGTTAAATTATTTAGTGCGCTACAGATGTTGCACCAAATAAGCATCTCTTCGTTTGGCCTTACATAGAAGTTGAAGTTTTTAAACAGTCAATATCGTTCTTTACCCTTTAGTCCGATTTGCCTTAGTCCTAACCACATCTGCTTCATTCATATCTCTAATTGAAGTCTGAACTCTTTCTCACCTTTTTTAACAGTCACTGTATTGGGTAATACTAACATTCATAGCCGCCAAACTCTAGCTCTGAGCATCAGGTGTCACACAGATACCTAGAATTGCAGGGAACAACCAGGTTATACACAAACAGCTCAGCATCTCAGAATTTAGAAATAACTAACAACTTGGGAATAAACATGACTTCTCTAAGAGGTTACAATCTAGGGACCTTTACAATAAGCATTCCCCTGATAATGTGTGCCCTAACATTCAGTTCTCAGAGTTTGCACACTATTGTTAGTCTGTATTAATGAGGCATTATAATATTTGTCTTTTCGTTTCTGGCTTATTTCACTCAAAACGTCCTCAAGATCCATTCACCTAGTTGTGTGCCTTACAACTTCATTCCTTCTTTTAATCGCTCAGTTTTCTATTGTATGCACACACCACGATTCACCATTCTGTTCATTAGACAATGTACCCTTAGGCCTCCTCCATCCATTGCAAATTGTGAATATTGCCACCGTAAACACCAGTGTGCAAATGTCCATTCATATCCCTGCTCTCAGTTCTTCCAAGTGTATACCCAATAATGAGGTTGCAGGATCTTATGGCAATCCCATACTTAGCTTCTTGTGGAACCACCGCACTGCACTCCGGATTGCTTGCACCATTCTACTTCCCCGCCAACAGTGAATAGGTACATCCCTCTCTCCATGTTTTCTCCAGCATTTGTATCCCTCTATTTTTTTGCCCTGCAATTTTATAGTATTCATGTACCATATAATCATCCATGGTGTACAAACACTTGTTCACAGTGTCATCATATAGTTGTGCATTTATTACTGCAGTCAGCATGTAAACACATTCATTACTCAAAAAATAAAATTAAGAATAATAAAAAAGATAGGAGACAAAATAAAAGTAAAGTACAATACAGTGAAAAGGTCAGGCAAACAACTTGGCAGGTGAAATCACTGCCCTCCCAACTACGTGGATCAGACAGCCAGGGGAGTGAATCTCCCTGGCAATGTGGAATATGACTTCCAGGGAGGAATCTAGACCTGGCATCATGGGATGGAGAACATCTTCTTGACCAAAAGGGGAATGTGAAAGGAAATGAAATAAGCTCAGTGGCAGAGAGATTCCAAAAGGAGCCGAGAGGTCACTCTGGTGGGCACTCTTACACACAATATAGATAACCCTTTTTAGGTTCTAATGAATTGGAATAGCTAGCAGTAAATACCTAAAACTATCAAACTACAACCTAGAACCCATGAATCTTGAAGATGATTGTATAAAGATGTAGCTTATGAGGGGTGACAGTGTGATCGGGAAAGCCATATGGACCACTCTCCCCTTTGTCCAGTGTATGTATGGATGAGTAGAAAAATGGGGGCAAAAAAAACACAAAACACCCAGTGTTCTTTTTTACTTTAATTGTTCTTTTTCACTTTAATTTTTATTCTTATTATTTTTGTGTGTGTGGTAATGAAAATGTTCAAAAATTAATTTTGGTGATGAACGCACAATTATATAATGGTAGTGTGAACAATTGAAGGTACGCTGTGTATGACTGCATGGTATGTGAATATATCTCAATAAAAATGAATTTTAAAAAAAGTCAGGCAACAACAGCACCACCAAGAATCCCATACCCCTTCCTTACAGCCCCCTCTGCCTTTATTTATTATTTTTTTATTTCTCTTGGTAATATTGCGATGTAAACATTAATATATTCTAGATACAAGTCCTTTATATTTTTTTGCAACTAATTTTTCCCAATCTGTTGCTTGCCTTTTCATTATTGTTATTTAACAGTATCTTTTGAAGAGAAATGTTTTTAAATTTGAAGTCCAGATTATTTTTCTTTTATAATTTGTGCCTTTTGTCCTCTTATAAAGAAATCTTTGCCAAACCCATTGTCACTGAGACTTTCTCCCATGTTTTTTTTCCTAAAAGTTTCATAGTTCTAGCTCATGCTTTTAGGTTTGTGATCCATTTCACGTTAATTTTTGGTTAAGAAATGAGGATGAGGGTAATGGTTCATTATTTTGTGCATGGCTATCCAATTGTTCTGGGACCGTTTGCTGAAAAAATTATCCTTTCCCCATTGAATTGCCTTGGTATTTTGTTTAAAATTAGTTAGCCTTATCTGCAGGAGTTCATTTCCAGACTCTACTCCATTTCATTCATTTATATGTCTATCTTGACAACTGTTCTATGCTGTCTTAGTTATTAAGCTTTATACTAAGCATTAAAATCTGGCAGTATATGTCCTTCAACTTTGTTCTCTTTTAAAGTTGTTTGGACTTATTCTAGGTCCTTTGCATATGTCCCTAATTTTAACAAGATTATTTACTGAACTGTTTAGTGTTGAGTTTTAAAAAAATTGCTGAATGTTTTACGATTGCTGAATGTTTTTTCTTTTGTGCATCAGAATAATATTCATGAATTTATGAAAATTTTCCTACTATATACTGTAGCTTTGGTATTGTGACCATGTGTTTTCATATCTTTTGAGTAAATACCTAGGATTAGAATTGCCGGGTCATAGAATATGTGAATGTTTGGTTTTTTATGGGACTGCCAGATCTTTTCCTATTGTATATTTTTCCTTTATTTAGGTTTTTTTTAGTTCTTTTAGGAGAGTTTTGTAGTTTTCAATGTAAAGGTTTTCCAGGTTCAACCATACTTTATTAGTACGTCATTGCTTTTTATTGCCAAATGATATTCCATTGTATGGATATATTCCACTTTTTATTTATTCATTCTTGATGGACACTTGGGTTGTTTACACTTGTGTTTATGCATAGTGCTGTTATGAACATTTGGATACAGAGTTTTGTGTGATCATAAGTTATTGTTTTCATTTATTTCCCTTTGGCATACCTAGGAGTGGAGTTGCTTGGCTGTATGATGACTTCATATTTAATCCTTTGAAGAACTGTTGGACTGTTTTCCAGAGTGGTTATAGCATTTTACATTCTCACCAGCATATATTAGGGTTCCGAATTTCTCCATATCCTCACCAATTCTTGTTATTATCTGTCGTTCAATTATGGTCATCTATGTGGGTATCTCACTGTGGTTTTGATAATTTATTTTTGTTGCATTAACCTGTATCCTGTGACCTTGCTAAATACATTTACTACTTTTGGTAGTTGTTCTGTATATTCCTTAAGATTTTCTGCCTAAACAATGGCATTCTCCAAATTCCTTTCAATCTTTAAACCTTTTATTTGTTTTTCTTGCTTTACTGGAGGTTAGTACCTCCAGTAGAATTGAATACCAATTGAATACCACATTTAAGGAGAAAGCATTAAATGTTTCACCATTAAGTATTACGTTAGCAGTATGTTTTTTGTAGATTCTCCATATCAGATTGATGGAGTTCCTTCTTTTCCTAATTTGCTGAGAATTAGCATTGTGAATGGGTATTGGATTTTGTCAAATGCATGTTTTGCGTTTGTTGAAGTGAAAATCTGTGAAATTGAAGATAGGAAGAATGGACAGAAATTTGACCTGATTGATTGATTGATTGATAGCAGTTTTATTGAGATATATTTACACACCGTATAGTCCATCTAAAGTATATAATCATTGGCTCACAGCATCATCACATAGTTGTAAATTCATCACTACAATCAATTTTAGAACATTTTCATTACTGAAAAAACTGAAAACAAACCTGCAAAACATCCCCTACCCCTTATCCCCACCCCTTCCATTGACCCTTGGCTTTGATGTGGAATATTTGTTACTGTTGATGAAAGAATATTAAAATATTACTGTTGACTGTAGTCCATAGTTTGCAATAAGTGTGTTTTTTACCATATACTACTCTGTATTAACACCTTGTATTAGTACATTTGTTCTAGTTCACAAAAGAATTTTTTATATATGTACTATTAGTCACAGTCATTGTCCACATTGGGTTCACTGTGTTATACAGTCCCATGTTTTATCTTCTAGCTTTCTTTCTAGTGACATTAACAACTCTAAACTTCCACTTCCAACCGTGATCACACACATAATTCAGGGCTATTAATTATACACACCATACTTTACTTCCATCACCTCTATCTATTTCCAAACAGTTTATATTCAACCTAGTTAAAAATTCTGCAACATTAAGCATCTGCTCTTCATTTTCTCCTCTCTGTCTCCTCATAACCTATAGTCTAGATTTTAACTCTGTGAGTGTTCCGGTTTGTTAATGCTGCCGTTTTGCAAAATACCAGAAATGGATTGGCTTTTATAAAGGGCGTTTATTTGATTACAGTCTTAAGGCTGTGAAGTGTCCAAGGTAAGGCATCAACAATAGAGTACCTTCACTGAAGGATGGCCAATGGCATCCGGAAAACCTCTGTTAGCTGGGAAGGCACGTGACTGGTGCCTCTTCTGGGGTTCTGGTTTCAAAATGGCATTCTCCAAACGTGTTCCTCTCTAGGCATCTGCATGCTCCTAGGTTGTGCGTTCTCCAAAATGTCTCTGTAAGCTGCAGCTCCTCTTCAGAATGTTACTCTCAGTTGCTCTCCAAAATGTCACTCTTAGCTGCTCTCTGGGGTCCCTCTGTGAGCGCTTTTTAAAGGACTCCTGTGAACTAACCAAGACCCACCCTGAATGGGTGGGGCCACATTTCCATGGAAACATTGAATCAAGCGGTCACACCCTAATCAGAGGTGTCACTCACAGTTGGGTGGGTCACATTTCCATGGAAACACTCAATCAGAAGATTCCAACCTAATGAACACTTAATACATCTGCCTCCACAAGACTGCATTGAAGAACACGTAGTTTTGGGGGACATAATACATCCAAACCAGCACATTCCACCCCCTGGACCCCAAAATGACATGAGCTTTCCATATACAAAATAGATTTATCTCATCACAATATCACAGAAACTTAAATCATTTCAGTAACAATAGTTAAGTTCAAGATTCCATCAAAATCAGTTACAGGCGTGGTCTGTCCTAAAGCAAAATTCCCCTCTGGTTATGGACCTGTGAAACCTAGACCAAGTTATCTGTTTACAATATACAAAGTCTAAGAGTGATTTACTGAATGACGTTTTATTGTTGAGGTTTGAGACATAATACATCCAAACCAGCACAATGAGTTTACTTATTATAATTAGTTCATATCAATGAGATCATACAGTGTTTGTCCTTTTGTGTCTGACTTACTTCACGCAACAAAATGCTCTCAAGGTTCGTGCATGTTGTCACATGCTTCATGGCTTGATTGTTTCTTATAGCTGAACAATATTCCATCATATGAATAGTGTTTATCCATTCATCAGTTGATGGACACTTGAGTTGTTTCCATCTTTCGGCAGTTGTGAATAATGCCACTATAGACTTTGGTTTGCAAATATCTGCTTGTGTCCCTGCTTTCAGTTCTGAATATACACATAGTAGCAGGATTGCTGAGTCATATGGCAGTTGTATATTTAGCTTCCTGAGGACTGCCAGTCTTCCACAGCAGCTATACCATTCTACATTCCCATCAGGAGTGAATAAGTCTTCCTGTTTTTCTACATCTTCTCTAACACTTGTAGTTTTCAGTTGTTTAATAGTGGCCATTCTGGTAGATATAAAATGATATCTCATTGTGGTTTTGATTTGCATTGCCTTAATAGCTAGTGATGTTGAACATCTTTTCATGTGCTTTTCAGCCATTTGCATTTCCTCTTTTAGGAAAATATCTATTCATGTCTTTTGCCCATTTTTGAATTGGGTTTTTCTTTTATTGTTGTAATATTTCTTTATATATTCTGAATATAAAATACTTACGAGATATGTGGTTTCCAAAAATTTTCTCCCATTGAAAAGGCTGTCTTTTCACCTTTTTGACAAAGTCCTTGAAGCAAAAAAGTATTCAGTTTTGAGGAATTCCCATTTATCTGTTTTTTCCTTTCATTGCTTGTACTTGGGTATAAGGTCTAAGAAACCACTATCTATCCCTAGATCTTGAAGATATTTCCCTACATTTTTTTGGGGGGGGCAGTTTTATGGTATTGGCTCTTATATTTAGGTCTTTGATCCATTTTTAGTTAATTTTTGTACAAGGTGTGAGATGGGGGTCCTCTTTCATTCTTTTAGATATGGTTATCAGTTCTCCTAGCAACATTTATTGAAGAGACTGTTGTGTTCCAGTTGAGTGGACTTGGGAGCCTTGTGAAAAATTAATTGACCATAGATGTGAAGGTCTGTTTCTGAACTCTGAGTTCAATTCCATTGGTCAGTATGTCTTTATGCCAGTACCATACTGTCTTGACAACTGTAGCTTTGTAATATGCTTTAAAGTCAGGAAATGTGAGTCCTTCAACATCATTCTTCTTTTTCAAGATGTTTTTGGCTAGTCAAGGCCTCTCACTCTTCCAGATAAATTTGATTATTGGCTCTTCCATTTCCACAAAGTAGGCTGTTGGAATTTTGATTGGTATTGCATTGAATCTGTTGGTTACTTTGGGTAGAATTGACATCTGAATGACATTTAGGCATCCAATCCATGAACACAGTAAGTCCTTCCTTGATTTAGGTCTTCCTTGATTTCTTTTAGCAATGTTTTGTAGCTTTCTATCTATAGATCCTGTACATCTGTTCCAGTTTGCTAATGCTGCCATTTTACAGAACACTAGGAATGGATTGGCTTTTATAAAGGGGGTTTATTTGGTTGCAAAGTTACAGTCTTAAGGCCATAAAATGTCCAAGGTAAGGCATCAAAGAATAGGGTACCTTCACTGGAGAAAGGCCATTGAGATCCAGAAAACCTCTGTTAGCTGGGAAGGCATGTGGCTGGCATCTGCTTGCTCTCAGGTTCTGTTTCGAAATGGTGTTCTCCAAAATATCAGCTTTCAATGGCCAACTTCAAAATGTCTGTCTCTGCTGCAGCTCTAAAATGTTACTCATGGCTGCTCTGTTATATGGCTCCAGTGATTCAATTAAGACCCACCCTGAATGGGTGGGGTAACACCTCCATGGACACTATCCAATCAGAAGTCCCGCCCACAGTTGATTGAGTCACATCTCCATGGAAACAATCAGTAGGTTCCAGCCTAATCAACACAAATACGTCTGCCCCCACAAAATTGCATCAAAGACAATGGCGTTTTGGGGGACGTAATACATCCAAACTGGCACAACATCCTTGGTTGAGTTTTTTTCCTAGATATTTGATTCTTTTAGTTACTGTTTTAAATGGAATTTTTTCCTTAATTTCCTTCTCCCATAGCTCATTACTACTGTATAGAAACACTACTTATTTTTGCTTGTTGATCTTGTAACCCGCCACTTTGCTGAGCTCATTTATTAGTTCTAGTAGCTTTGTTGTAGATTTTTGGGACTTGACAAATACAGGATCATGTTGTTTGCAAATAGCAAAAGTTCTGCTTCTTCCTTTCTGGTTTGGATGCTGCTTTTTTTTCTTTTTAACCTAATTGCTATAGCAGTCCATTCTGCCAATCTGTCTTTTGATTCAGGAGTTTATTCCATTAACATTCAATATTATTACTGTAAAGGCAGTACTTCCTTCAACCATTTTATCCTTTGGCTTTTATTTGTCATATGTATTTTTTTCTCTTGTAATCCTTAGAGTTACCCTCATTGATAATCTTCATTTCTATACTCTACTGTCCTTCATTTGTATACTCTCCTGTGTTTATTTTCAGCCAGCAGAACTCTCTGTAGCATTTCTTATAGGTCAGTTCTCGTGTTAACAGACTCTCTTAGCTTCTTTATTAATATTTTAAACTCTCCCTCATTTTTTTTTTTACATTTTTTTATTGTGAAATAAATATACAAAAAGTGGTAACTTTCAAAGTATGATTTAACAAGTAGTTGGAGAGCAAATTTCAAAGAATGTTATGGGTTACAGTTCTACCATTTCAGTTGTTTCCTTATTGTGAAGTATAACTTATATACAGAAATGTGGTAACTTTCGAAGTATAATTTAACAAGTGGCTATAGAGCAAATTTCGAAGCTTGTTATATGTTACAGTTCCACCGCGTCAGTTATTTCCTTGTAGCTATTCTAGTACCCTAGAAACTAAAAAAAAAAATTATTTATATAAGGATTCGGTATTCATAATCCTTTGTTAAATCCCATCTTGTCAGTTGCTACCCCGTTCTCTCATTTGATTGCTGTCTCAATCTTCAGGGCTATCTGGGCAGTGACCAAAATAACTGTTCATTTTGAAAAGGGGTGTTGGCATTATTGGGAATGGGGCTGCATCTGGTTGATGTTCTTGGAGAGGGTTTTAGGATTTACCTGGCATAGGAACACTCCAGGGAATTTAAGTTTCTGAAAAGTAAACTTAGTGAAACTTTCATAGAGTCTCAGATGGGGTCCTAGGTATTCTTTAGTATTTTTGGGACTACTGTTCTTTAGGCCTTGGCTTACTGTTGGCATTTAGAATATCAAGCTGGAACTTGCTTAAGCGTAATCTCCAGGATAGCCTCTTGACTCTATTTGAAATCTCAGAGTCACTGAAACCTTATTTTGTTACCTGTTTTCCCTTTTGGTCAAAAAGACATTCTCAATTCCTTGATGCCAGGACCAGGCTCATTCCTGGGAGTCCTGTGTCACGTAGAGGGGAGGGTAATGAATTTATATGTAGAGTTGAGCTTAGAGACTCTCCCTCATTTGAAGGACAGCTTTACAGATAAAAAGTTCTTGCCTGGCAATTTTCTCCTTCAGTATCTTAAATATATGGTATCACTGCCTTCTCACCTCCACAGATTCTGATGAGAAATCAGCGCTTAGTCGTATTTGGCTTCTCTTGTATGTGATAAGTTGCTTTTCTCTTTCTGCTTTCAGAAATCTCTCTCTTTGTCATTTGGCAGTCTGATTAATAATACGTGTTTTGGCTGGGTCTATTCAGATTTATTCTGTTTGGAATACATTGGGCTGTTTTGATGTGCATCTTTCATAAGGGTTGGGAAATTTTTGATCATTATTCCCTTAAATATTTTTTCTGGCTCTTTTCCCTTCTCTCCTTCTTCTGGGACACCCGTGATGAGTATGTTTCTGTACTTCATGTTGTCAGTAATTTCCCTGAGAATCTGCTCAAAATTTTCCATTCTTTTCTCTATCTGTTCTTTTTTCTATTTGAATTTGGGTGCTCTGTCTTCTTGTAGCCCACTGATCCTTTCTTCTGCCTCTTCAAATCTGCTGTTGTGTACCTCTAATATATTTTTTTAAAATTTATTCTGGCTTTTATTCCCATAAGATCTGTAATTTTTCTTTGTATGCTTTCAAATTCTTTATGCTCATGTATTGTGGTCTTAATATCCTTTATTTCTTTAGACATCTCCTTGAAGTGATTTGTTTGAACATCTTTGAGTAATTGTTCCAAGTTCTGTATTCCCTCTGACTTATTAATTTGTTCCTTTGAGTGGGCCATTTTTTCCTGAGTTTTAGGATGGGTTGTGATTTTTCTGCTAATGCCCAGTCATCTGATTATCTTGATGGGTTTATTCATAAGTTCAGTTTCTCTCTAGGATTTTGTAGTTGATTGGGTTTGTGTTAAGGCTCTTCTTTGACAGTTGGTTTGTCAGTATTTCCCAGCCAGAACAGGGCCATGTAGCCATGCAGTGGGCACAGACAAATCCCAAAGAGTTCTGGGAGAGAAAGGGTCACGGAAAACTCCAAAAAGCCTCTTTTTTTTCACTTCCACATTATCAGGCTTACACATTTTTGCAAATATGAATGCTCAGCAGGATAGTGCTCTTCAGCTACCTATTCTGCTCAGGCCTATGAAGGCAGGCTGTTATGGCCCTTTGCCAGTTCTATCTCTGACATGATCTAAAAAATGTTGTCGGGCGGCTTATGCGTGGGGCAGCCTGGGCCAATGTGATCCCATTTTCTAACTTTGCTGGCCAATATTTGGCTCACTACTGGTCTGTGTCCCCTCTGTACTTTGGGTGGAGGACTCCCGTGGCCGTCACAGTCCACAGCAGCCCCCAGGCAGGGATCAGACCTCCTGTCACTGCTTCCCTTGAGGGTAGGGGAATGGAACCAGGAGCTGTGGATGGAAGTACTCACAGTCTCTGACCATAGTTTCTCAGTCTCTTCGTCCCACAGTTCCCTGGATGTTGTATAGGGTTCCCCGAGTCTCTGTAGCCTCTGAACAGTTGATTTGGACAGTTTCTGCCTGGTTACTCACTGCTTTGGGGAGAGAAGTAGGCTGTGTGGCTCCATCCCCTCCATTTTCTTGGAAGTCAACCAGATTTATTTTTAGTTTGTTTTGTTACTGTTGTTCCTTTCATTTTACAAAAGGTGGAAGTATAATTTGGGTATGCTTTCTGTTGATTGTTAATCAAAAGCATCACTTGAGTTGGTGACACAGCCTGAAATTCACATGGAGGCATTTATTCCAGTTTGCTAAAGCTGCCGAAATGCAATATACCAGAAACGGATTTGCTTTTATAAAGGGAATTTATTATGTTATAAATTTACAGTTCTAAGGCCATAAAAGTGTCCAAACTAAGGCATCCACAGGGGATACTCTTCATGGAGGAAAGGCTGATGGTGTCCAGAATACCTCTGGCAGCTGGCAAGGCACATGACTGGCATCTGCTGTTCCTTTGCTCCCATGTTGTGTTGTTTTCAGCTTCTGATTCCAGTGACTTTCTCTTTAAGCGTCTGTGGGCTCTCAGCTTCTCTTGGGCAAGTTCTGGGCTTCATCTCTTAGCTTTGCATCTCCAGGTGTCTGGGTCTATGTTGGCTCTGAGTTTACTCCAGTAAACTAATTAAGACCCACCTTAAGTGGGCAGGGTCACAGCTCCATGGAAATTATGTAATCAAAAGGTCCCACCCACAATTGGGTGGGTCACATCTCCATGGAAGCAACTAATCAAAAGATCCACCCACAGTAGGACTGCCTCACATGAATGGATTAAAAGAACATAGTCTTTTATGGGGTACATGACAGATTCAAACCAGCACAGCATGGCATCTTTGGGGTATATGAGTTGTAGGCATTATAGTATATTTGTATAATGGTGCATAATGTAGACATTACAGTGTATAGGAGACATGGATTTTGAGTCAGACTGCCTGGTTTAAATTTTGGAGCTGCTACTAGGAAGGTGAAGTAATTTGTCTAAACTTTTCTAACCAGCTATTTCATATGGTTATTGTTAGGATTAAATGAGGTCATGCACATAAATATTCAGGAAATGTTAGCTCTTGTTACTATTAATTACTGTTATTATGTGGTTCTGTTCAAAGAAAATATGGCTTACAGTCAAGTTGTTAATTTTTTTCTCCCCCTTTCCTTTTACTCTAGACAGGGATGACTTTGAATGAGCGATTTGGGATCCTGAAGGAACAAAGAGCCACTCTCACATTCAACAAAGGAGGAAGCCGCTTTGTAACCGTGGGATAGATCCCATGGCAAAGGGACTTCTGAGTGACGACTATTTGAAAAGTTGAATTGCTTAAAGAGTTTGTCATAAAAATTCAAGAAACTTTATTGCAAAATATTCACAAGGCTAAATAACTCTTTATTTTTATTTTTGAAGTTTTTTTTAAATGTGTATAAAATAATGCCCTGAAAGAATAACAGGGTATATATACCTATCTATTCTTAAAATTTTCATGGTTGGCTCCGCAGAACAATCCTCTATTTGACTCCTTTAGTTTCTCATGCAGCAGAAGAAAGACAAAGATAGAAATCGATTATTTTTATGATACTGGTATTTAGTATCTCATCTCCTTTGCCTATTTTTTAGACTTTGCCATGGTAAATCTTGGTCTTTGGAAATATGAGTAGGTCCCTTTGTTGCTGTTATTTACACTTTAATAGTGTTCATGTAATAAGTGCAGTTGCCTTTTCTTCAGTAGAAATGTTTTAAAAAAATTCATTAGAATTTCAGTTTGGGGTTTTAAGATTAATGGGAATATCTGTAACTCTGTCCCCCCCCCCCCCGGATAATGTTAGGTTAATCCCCCCAAATGATAAATCTTCAGTGACAAACTTTTAACAAGAAATGTGGCTCTAGGCATTAGTCTCAGTTTAAGATGTTGGTGTTCAAAGACTGTAAATGCATGTTTACAAACGTATCTGCTAGGGCCTTGTAGGAGAAGGTTCAAAGTAAAAAACTCACAGTTTGTGTTTAGTAGATGAATAAAGCATGAGAGGAAGTAGCTGGTTGAAGAACAGGTAACTGAGTGAAAAACTTCAAAACCCAGCTCATAGGTATTCTGTTTGGATATAATGTAGTCTTGGGTCTAGTGTCCACAAAGAATTTTTCAAATGATATTTAAAGGAGCTATAATTATTAAAATGGATTGAGTCCCTTAGATATTTTGGTAGTAAAATTGATAGCCATTAAGTCCTAGACTTTCTTCTTAATCAAAAAGTTGATTCTATAAGCTTTTAAGCTTGCTAAATTAAGCAGTATACAACTCCAAAAACAAAAAATGGCAAAAGTGATGAGAGTTGCATTATAACCTTGCTTTATACCTCTCACTTTGATTTAATTTATGGTATAAAGTTCAGGCATTTGTGGGGTGAAAAGAATTTGGTTTTTCCCCCTTCTGAGGTGGTGCGAGGAGTTTTCTGTTATGCCAAGATCTAAGAGTCCTCAGATAGCTGTATACTATAAGTTACATTAGTACTTATAGTATACTATAAGTTACAGTAATACTTGTAGTATACTAAACGTTACATTAGTACTTATAGTATACTGTAAGTTACATTGTGGTATAATGCCAAAATGCAGCAAAATATTCCAGCTGTAAGTTATAATTTTGGTCACTATGAAGCTTGACCTTTTGGTTTTCTATAACATTAAAATCTCTAAATAGGTGTTATTTTCTCTAGAGTATAATATTAGTGTTTACTTTTCCTATTAAAAAAATTACTTTATCACTCTTGCCTGTCTTGCATTATATACTAGATTTCATTGTCACTCATGCCCCTTGGGTTTCTTCTTGGTTTATTCAGAAGCCATGGAAAGCTGTCAATAACAGTTTCATGCTTATACCAAAGAATTAAATCTGATCTAATTATCTGGTATTTTGCAGATACTTCTGAGAAGGGATTATTTGGAAGTCAGTCACAGTATTTGAAAGTAAACTCTGGTCTCTACTTAGCTATTTATGTTTTTTGTAGAGGCCAAGGTACCATTGCAAAGCATTTTTGCAAGTACAAGTGCTTGTATTTGGTCCAAGAACAAAACATTTTAGACTGGTTAGAATTACTGGTAGCTTATTTTAAAGCAAAGGATAAAACTGAACATGAGTTTGCTGTCTTTAGAACAATTTGTGAAGATATGATGTGAAGGTAGTTTCCATTGTCCTGTTGAGTTATGTTAAATATTATTGTACAGAGCTATTATTAATGCCTTTTTTTTAACCTTAAAAATTGCCCAAAATATTGACACTAAACTAAGTGCATCAAACAACAAAATTTGGTATATTAAACTTTTGTTCTTTGTGCATCTGTAATTTAATTTTCTTTTTAAATATAAAATTTTGCCTTTGGTACAACTAAATTAAAACACTGCTAATATGTTGTATATACACAAAAGAATATGCTTTGTTGGAGGAAAAATTTCCTTTCTTGGAAGTTTAGCTGCTAATGTGGTTGTAGTCTTTTTTAGTTCTTAAAGTTTTTTGTTTTTGTGTTTTTAAACAAACAAATTTTAAGGTTGCAACTTAAAATTTCCTTTGCATCAAGATGTATCCAAAACAGTGATGCAGTGCATCACAAAACAAAAGTTTGTATTTAATGAGGAGGTGCTTTACACTGTACTTTTTGGTGTTTTTTGGAAAAGTTACATTTAAAAGCTGTTCATTTTTGAAAAATAAAATGTTACAGGTTTCACATGATTTATTCTTAGCTGTAAAGATTGAGTTGTGGTTTTTAGAGTGTTCTATTTATAAGGAACTTTGTAATGATTGTACTTAGGGTTTGAAAAGTCACCTATCTTGTAATTGGTCAATCAACATAGACTCTCATATGGCATCCCTCTGCCTGCCTGACTGCCTTTTGACCATTTCATTCATAGATCCACTAGGAGGTAGCCAATAGGAGTTAAAAAAGAGAAACAGTTTCCTGAGAATACAGAACATCGGAGCTGGGTGAGCCTTTAGACATCATCCAGTTCACCCTCTCATTTTACGTCTCGGTAAAGTTAGGCCCCAAGTTTTCAAGACTTGTGTGTGGAAGAGTCACTTTTTGTGCCCAGGTCTTTTGATCATCAGTTCATTAAAAACTGTTCCTGGGAATTAAACACCCACCCAAAGTAGTACTAGATTCCATTGAGAAAGAAATAATAATGCTTTATTTTCTGATTTTTTTTTAGTCCTACCTATTTCACCTCTCTATTAAAGATTACAGTATTCTCTGTTTAGCTTCACATATAAGCTGTTGTGTTAAGAAGTTCCCAAAGACAAGAATAATTTTAGCATGTGTCTGATGTTGTATAAACATTTCTTTACCCTTCAAATTAAATGGTGTATGGCTTGGCAGATATCTAAGAAGTGCTAATAGCAATACTTAGCGTTTGTGATGTGGTAGGTAATCTACTCTACCTGTTACAATCATGACTCTGATACTCTGATATTCAAGTTACGTAGACCTGTTAGAAAAGGCCGGTATTCTTAATCAGATCTTATGCATTTTTTCTAATAGGCTTAAACCATTCACCACAATTTTGATATAAGTCATAAAATACTTCTTCTTAATATGAAGAAACTTATAGGCTTCATTGCCCAGTGGTTTTTTGTTGTTGTTGTTAGAATAGGTGTATGTATATCATCACTGTGTTTTGCTGTCAGTAGCAAAATAATTCACATAATAAGACTAATGTTTTCTAGTTCTAGTTCTAGAGTAATTTTTGTTTTGATTTGTTTTTAAAACTAAGGAGATAATGGGAAAAAATACCTGACTTGGCACTAAAGAGAATGAATGCCCTACATTCTGAATGCAAGCAGTACTAAGGCAGAAAGTTATTTCTTCATTTCTGGTTAGTATAGCTTTGAATTTTCATCAGAATTTTATGTTTTGTTTTGTTTTTTTGTCACTGTAAAAAGAAATGCTGTGATTTAAGTGTCCCTTAAAGAGAGTTCTTTTTGGATAGATAAGTTTGGAATTAGTCTTCTCTTTTTTTAAAAAATAATTCAGTAAACACAAGCATTTATGATCTGAATTTTGGACTATCGTGAACTATTAACAGGGATTTAAATTGTAGGCTTCAAGTGTCTTCTTTTCCCTGCCCTTACAGTTTATTTTCTATCTGAAATCAGGTCAGCAAAAAAGGTTGATTAAAAACAAACGTGATACCATTCTGGGACTGAAAGTCCTTGTTTATTTTTGTGTATTCAGATGAGTTTTACCAATGTTGAAAGATTAACAGGGAGCTATTTCCCCCAAAAGGAGTGTGTGTACATGTTTAATTTCTACATCTTCCATTTCCATTTCCCCCTGAGGAGAAGAAAATCACATTGTCTAAATTCTCTTATCTTGTATGAAGTTTTAAAAAGTCAATTGCTAGTGCTTCTTGTTAAGGGAGTAAGTAAGGAAAGGACCAAATATTTATCAACCAATTTCTGTGCTTTACATGTGAAGAGAATAGACTGGCCAGGATTCTGATCCTATCTCTCTGAGTTTATAAAAATGGAATCTTAAAGGAGTGACCATAATAAATTTCTAGTGCATAGAAGAAGGGAAAGAGACTTTATTTCTGCATCATGTAGTGAGATACAGAGCTGTAAAGAGCTATTGAAATTTGAAACTTTTGCCCCTGGTATTGAATGAGTTAACTTTTAACCTGTGAAATAAACTGGAAGAAGCAGGGAAGTTCACCGTATCAATTTCTAACACTTAATGAGCCCCACTATGTATTTTTTCACATCCTCCTTCCAGATCATAGAGCAGTAGTGAAATAAGATGTAGCTCCCTGTACCCTTCTTGCTCAAAGCCTTTTGGCAACTTTCTCATCACTTCTTTTATTCATCACTAGACTGTTTGATGCACTCCCCACAAAGACTCAATTTCCTATATCTCATTCTCACAAGATGATGTTACCTACTTTATGGAGACGATTGAAGGAGTATGATGAGGGTTCTCTCATATTCTGTGTCTTTACCTTGTAGGTCAAACCCTAAATACCTAGAAGTTTCAGGAAAGTAGCTCTATTTTCTAAAATTAATCGCTTGATCTGTCTTGTCTTCCGTCCTTTCTTTAACTAGGCCTGGTTCTCTCATCATGATATACTATCTTCATTTTTTCCCTGTATCAACAGGCATCTTTATTTTGGCCTTTAAATATCTACCAACTTATATATCCTGTTTTCCTTAAAAATTAGTTCTTTTTTCCTCTCCTTTTACTCCCAATCTTGGCTGTCTCTGCTTTTTTCCCACTCATTCTTTCTACTTTTTAACTCCTAATGTATGCTTAGCCCTGAGATATAGAAGATAATTGTAGCATAGAGTCTACATATCAAGGACCTTAACATCTGGCTGAATAGACAAACATCAGGCATCAATCTGTAAACTTGGTCAGATGTTCAAAGACTAGGATTAGCATATTGTGGTGTGATTGTTATGGCATGTGCATGTATATAGGAAGAATAAGACCAAATTACAGAGAACTTTTCAGAAAAATGTAGTGTAAATGTGGAAGGTGATAGGTAATCAAATGTAGGTGACATAATGGTGCATTTTACAAAGAAATCTGACTAATTTATAGCTTTGTAGTGTTTTGATATGGACTATATAAATTGTTAGTCACTGTAAATTATAAACATTATAAAACAAGGTACTGCTCTTAAATAGCTTAAAATCTAACAATAACATAAAACAATTTTAGGAAGATTAGACTAAGGAAAACTAATTCATGCACTGGATAAATGTTATCTGCAGGGATGGCAAATATACCACCTACTATTGCAGTGACCCATGCTCATAACACAGGTTGATGATTGTGGAAACCTGCTGAAGAACCTAGAATGTAGTTCATAAAACAACCTTCTGGGCAGCAATTGCTGTCAGTCATTATTAGTATCAAGAGAAAACATTTTTATCTCTTGCATTAACCAAATATCTAGGAGTTCAGGGAAGTACCAACCAAGAAGGTTTCATTAAAGAGTTGGGTCTTGGATAATAGGATCTCTCCGATCTATTTTCTTTTGCTCTCTTACATGAACTTCTTGCCTATCACCATTCTAATTCTTACACTTAAGTGTGTTCATACTGATCCTCCTCACAGTCTGGAATATTGCTGTCACCTTCCAGCCTATCCCATTTTTAAAATGCATTTTTTATTATGAAATTTAACATATGTACATAACAGTGATATCTTTTAAAATACGATTCAACAAGTAGAGAACAAATTTCAAAGAATGCCATGGGTCACAGTTCTACAGCTTCAGCTATGTCCATTATAAATATAGCATACATAAAGAAAGGTGTTAACTTTTGTTGTACAGCTCAATAAGCAGTTATATAGGTAATTTCAAAAACTATTATGGGTTACAGTTCCACAGTATCAGTTCTTTACTCATTTTATAATGTATTATGTATCTAAGGTATATACATAAAGGTGAAGAGTTTAAAGCACAATTGAACAAGTAACTATAAAGCAAATTTCAAAGGATGTTAGTGTACAGTTCCACTATGTCACTTACCTCCTTCCAGCTATTCTGACACCGCAACATTTAAAAAATATACGTTTATACAAAGTTTCAGTATTCATAGACTTTTGTTAAATCTTATCTTGTTTCTTACTATCCCTTCCTCTCAACCTCTTTCTCCATCTTCAAGGGTCTCTAGGCCATGAACACCCTAACTTCTTCCTATTGAAAGGGGGTGTCAACAGTATGGGGAAGGGGGCTACATCTGATTGGTGTTTTTTAAGAGGCTTTGCCATGGGTCTTAGGACCTGTCTGGCATAGAAACACTGGTGGATTCGAGGTTCCGAGAGATAAAACTTAGTGAATCTTTTATAGACTCTCAGATAAGGACCTAGATATTTGGGGACTACTGGGTGTGAAGTGGTACCTCATTGTGTGTTTTTCAATGCATTTTTTTATTGTGAACTTGAACATAAGTACCTAACAATGATGAGCCTCAAAGTACAATCTAGTAGTTAGCAAATTTCAAAGAATGTCATGGGTCACAGCTTCACAACTTCAGCCATTTACATCATTGTAAAATATAACATATATAGGAAGGTGTTAACTTTAGATGTACAGCTAAACAAGCAATTCTGTAGGTAATTTCAGAAACTGTTATGGGTTACAGTTCGACAGTTTCAGTTCTTATTATGCAATATAGGGTATATACAGAAAGGTGAACACTTTCAGAGCACAATTCGATGAGTAGCTATAAAGCAAATTTAGAAGGATGTTATAGGTTATACTTCCACCATGTCATTTACCTCCTTCCAGCAATCCAACACCCCAGTATCTAAAAAAAAATGTATATTTATATGAAGTTTAAGTATTCATAGACCTTTGTTAAATCTTACCTTGTTTGTTGCTACTTCCTCTCATCTAATCCCTTTCTCCATCTTCAGGGGTGTCTAGGCAGTGAACACCCTAACTGGTTAATATTGAAAGGGGGTGTCAACAGCATGGGGAACGGGGCTGCAACTGACTTGTTTTTGAAGAGGCTGTTACCTCTGGATTTTAGGATTTGTCTGGCATAGGAACACTGGTGGATTTAAGTTTCTGACAGATAAAACTTAGTGGATCTTTTATAGAATCTCAGGTAGGGACCTAGGTATTTGGAGACTACTTTTGGTAAGGGCATGGCATACTGTGGCCATTTGGGATGTCTAGCTGTAGCTTGCATAAGAGAAACCTCCAGGATAGCCTCCTGACTTTGGGATCTCTCAGCCACTGTGATCTCAGTTTGTTGCCTTTCTTTTTTCCCTCTTATGGTCAAGTAGGCATTTTCAATTCCTCACTGCCAGAGCCAGGTTCATTCCTGGGAGTCATGTACCATGTCACCAGGGAGATTCGTTCCCCTGGGAGTCATGTCCCTCGTTGGGGGGAGGTTAATAAATTTACTTGCCAAGTTGGGTTTAGAGAGAGAAAGGCCACATCTGAGAAACAAAAGAGGTTCCTTGGAGGTGACTCAGGCATAATTATAGGAGGGCTCAGCCTCCCATTTACAACCCTAAGTTTCACAAGAGCAAGCTTGATTTATTAAGCAAGTCGAGGGCTTGATTTATTAAGTAGTGGGTTCCTCATTTCACTGAATATATATTCTATCCCAAGATAAACAGTTTCTTACGTTATCTTCACTTAGGTGTACAATCATCATCACTCTCAACTTTCAAAAATTATCATAACATAATGCATCCCAGAGCTCTTATCAGCTGCTAATTATTCATCCCTAGTATTAGTGTAGTGTTGGTAAGATATTGCTATTAAATGTAGTCTTTAATATGTAATGGGTACTTTTCCCATGTATCACTCTTTTGTTAACCCTCTGCACCAGTGTCATACCTTGAAAGTATATCAAGGTAACAATTATTTAGTTTTGTGGTGCTACTCTGTGGGTTGCATGCCTTTAACAACCATTTATGAACATGTTCGCCTTCAGTTCATCCTGATACTTATAATCCCACTAGCAAACCATAGTCACACCTGACCATTCCCATACCATTAAGTTCACCGACATTATCATATCTATACATATTAGATTATCATTTCCCATTCACTAACTTCTATCTCTAGGTCCCCTGTATCGTACATCATCAGACACATATTTAACATTTTTCATGGAGTTCACATTAGTGGTAACATACAATATCTTTCCTTTTGTGTCTAGCTTATTTCACTCAGCATTATGTCTTCTAGGTTCATCCATGTTGTCATATGTTTCGTGACCTCATTCCTTACTGCTGTGTAGTATTTCATTGTGTGTATATACCGCATTTTGTTTATCCACTCATCTGTTGAAGGACATTTGGATTGTTTCCATCTCTTGGCAATTGTGAACAATGCCGCTATGAACACTGATGTGCAAATATCTGCTTGTGTCATGGCTTTCAGATCTTCCGGGTATATACCGAGAAGTGAAATTGCCGTATCGTAGGGTAACTCAATATCTGGTTTTCTGAGGAACTGCCAAACTATCTTCCACAGTGTCTGTGCCTTATACACTCCCACCAACAATGAATAAGGGTTCCAAATTCTCCACATCCTCTCCAGGATTTGTAGTTTCCTATTTGTTTAATGGCAGCCATTCTTATTGGTGTGAGATGATATCTCATTGTGGTCTTGATTTCCATCTCCCTAATAGCTAGTGAAGATGAACATTTTTTTCATGTGTTTTTTAGCCATTTGTATTCCTCTTCAGAAAAATGTCTTTTCAGATCTTCTGCCCATTTTATAATTGGGCTGTTTGTACTATTGTTGTTGAGTTGTAGGATTTCTTTATATATGCAAGATATCGGTCTCTTATCAGATACATGGTTTCCAAATATTTTCTCCCGTTGCGTTGGCTGCCTCTTTACCTTTTTGACAAATTCCTTTGAGGTATAGAAGCTTTTAAGTTTGAGGAGTTCCCATTTATCTATTTTTTCTTTAATTTGCTTGTGCTTTGGGTGAAAGGTCTGTTCTAGTTTGCTAATGCTGCGGAATGCAAAACACCATAGATGGATTGGCTTTTATAAAAAGGGGGTTTATTTGGCTACACAGTTACAGTCTTAAGGCCATAAAGTGTCCAAGGTAACAATCAGTAATCGGGTACCTTCACTGGAGGATGGCCAATGGCGTCCGGAAAACCTCTGTTAGCTGGGAAGGCACGTGGCTGGCGTCTGCTCTAAAGTTCTGGTTTCAAAATGGCTTTCTCTCAGGACGTTCCTCTCTAGCAAGCTTGCTCCTCTTCAAAACGTCACTCACAGCTGCACTTAGTTCCTTCTCTTTGAGTCAGCTCATTTATATGGCTCCACTGATCAAGGCCCACCCCGAACGGGTGGAGCCACGCCTCCATGGGAACACCTCATCAAAATCATCACCCACAGCTGGGTGGGGCACATTCCAAGCAAATCTATCCAGCACCAAAACGTCTGCCCCACAAGACTACAAAGACAGTGGCATTTGGGGGACACAATACACTCAAACCGGCACAGGTCTAAGAAGAAATCTCCTAATACTACATCTTGAAGATGTTTCTCTACGTTATCATCTAGGACTTTTATGGTACTGTCCCATATATTGAAGTCTTTGCTTCACTTTGAGTTAATTGTTGTATAGGGTGTGATATAGGGGTCCTCCTTCATTCTTCTGGATATGGATATCCAGTTCTCCCAGCCCCATTTGTTGAAGAGACTGTTCTGTCCCAGTTAAGGGATTTGGAAGGTGTTCCAGTTTTCTAATGCTGCCATTATGCAAAATTCCAGAAATGGATTGGCTTTTATAAAGGGTTAATTTGATTACAAATTTAGTCTGAAGCCCAAGAAAATGTTCAAATTAAGGCTTCAACACAAGTATACCTTCACTGAAGGAAGGCCAGTGGCGTCTGGAAAACCTCTATTAGCTCAGAAGGCACATGGCTGGCGTCTGCTGATCCCAGGTTGTGTTCCAGCTCCCCTTTCAGCTCCTGTGCATTCTTCAAACTGTTGCTCTTGTGGCGTTTTGTCCTCTGTTAGCTTCTCCAGAGCGAACTGTGGGCTAGCATTTCCAAAGTGTCAGCAAAAGTCTGCTTGCAGTGGCCATCTCCAAACTAGCTCTCTTGGCTACAGTCAACCCCAGGGGTCCACAACTCCAGGCATCTCTGATATAAGCCAGCTAGCATCTGGGACTGTGCTGGCATTTTTAAAGGACTCCACTCCAGTGATTAAATCAAGACCCACACTGAATGGGTGGGGCCACACCTCCTTGGAAATAATTCAATCAGAGTTATCACCTACAGTTGGGCGGGTCATTATCTCCATGGAGACAACTTAATCCAAAGATTCCAACCTAAGCAACACTAAAGCATCTGCCACACAAGATTGCATCAAAGGACATGGTGTTTTGGGGGACATAATACATCCAGACTGGCACAGGGGCCTTGTCAAAAATCAGTCGACTGTATGACAGTGTGATTGTGAAAACCTTGTGGATCACACTCCCTTTATCCAGTGTATGGATGGATGAGTAGAAAAATGGGGTCAAAAAATAAATGAAAAATAGGGTGGGATGGGAGGGGGATGATTTGAGTGTTCTTTTTTCTTTTACTTTTTATTCTTATTCTTTCTGGTGTAAGGAAAATGTTCAAAAACAGATTGAGGTGATGAATGCACAACAATATGATGGTACTAAGCTCAGTTGATTGTACACCATAGAAGATTGTACGGTATGTGAATATATCTCAGTAAAGCTGAACTGAATTAAAAAACAATCGGTCGACCGTAGATATGGGGGTCTGTTTCTGAATTGTCAATTCGATTCCGTTGATCAATATGTCTATTTTTTGTGTTAATACCATGTTGTTTTAACTACTGTGGCTTTATAGTAGGCTTCAAAGTCAGGAAGTGTAAGTCCTCCTGCTTCATTTTTCTTTTTTAGAATGTTTTTAGCAATTTGAGACATCTCTGCCTTCCAAATAAATTTGACAACTAGCTTTTCCAAGTCTGCATAGTAGGTTGTGGGAATTTTGATTCATATTGCATTGAATCTGTAGATCAGTTTGAGTAGGATTGACATGTTAACAATATTTAGCCTTCCTATCTGTGAACACAGAATATCTTTCCATCTCTTTAGGTCCCCTTTTATTTCTTTTAGTAAAGTTATGTAATTTTCTGTGTAGAGGTCATTCACATCCTTGGTTAACTTTATTCGTAGGTACTTGACTTTTTAGTCGCTATTATGAATGGAATATTTTTCTTGAGTGTCTCTTCAGTCAGGTAAATTTCTAGTGTATAGTGACATTACTGACTTACGTGCATTAATCTTGTATCCCACCACTTTGTTGAATTTGTTTATTAGCTCAGGCAGCTGTGTAGTCGATTTCTCAGGGTTTTCCAAATATAAGATCATATCATCTGCAAATAATGACAGTTTTACTTCTTCCTATCCAATTTGGATGCCTTTTATTTCTTTGTCATGCTGGATTGCTCTGGCTAGAACTTCCAGCACAATATTGAATAAGAGTGGTGAGAGTAGGCATCCTTGTCTCATTCCTGATCTTAGAGAGAAGGCTTTCAGTCTCTCACCATTGAGTACTATGCTGGCTGTAGGTTTTTCTTATATGCCCTTTATCATATTGAGGAAGTTTCCTTCAATTGCCACCTGTTGAAGTGTTTTATCAAAAAAGGATGTTGGGTTTTATTGAATGCTTTTTCAGCATCTATTGAGATAATAATTTGATTTTTCCCTTTTAATTTGCTAATGTGTTGTATTACATTGATTGATTTTCTTATGTTGAACCACCCTTGCATGCCTGTGATGAACCCCACTTGGTCATTGTGTATAATTTTTTTAATGTGTCTTTGGATTCGATTTGCAAGTATTTTGTTGAGAATTTTTGCATCTATATTCATTAGGGAATTGGCCTGTCATTTTCTTTTCTTGTAGCATCTTTATCTGGTTTTGGTATTAGAGTGATGTTGGCTTCATAAAATGAGTTAGGTAGTGGTCCATTTTCTTCATTTTTTTGAAAGAGTTTGAGTAGGAATGGTGTCAATTCTTTTTGGAAAGTTTGGTAAAATTCCCCTGTGAAGCCATCTGGCCCTGGGCTTTTATTTGTAGGAAGCTTTTTGATGACTGATTGGATCTCTTGTGATTGGTTTATTGAGGTCTTCTGTTTCTTCTCTGGTCAGTCTAGTTTGTTCATGTGTTTCCAGGAAATTGTCCATTTCCTCTATCTAGTTTGTTGGCGTACAGTTGCTCATAGTATCCTCTTATGATTTTTTAAATTTCTTTAGGATTCACAGTAATGTCCCCTTTCTCATTTATGATTTTGTTTATTTGGGTCTTCTCCCTCTTTGACTTTGTCAGTCAAGCTAAGGGTCTGTCAATCTTGTTGATCTTCTCAAAGAACCAGCTTTTGGTTTTATTTAATCTATTTTTTTGTTGTTGTTGTTCTCCATGTCATTTATTTCTGCTTTATTCCTTGTTATTTATTTTCTTCTACTTGCTTTGGATTAGTTTGCTGATCATTTTTAGCTTTTTCAGTTGTTCCATTAGTTCTTTGATTTTAGCTCTTTCTTCCTTTTTTTTTTTTTTAAATTTTGTTTTGAAATAAATTCAAAGTTATAGGAACAGTTGCAAAAACAATACAAACCCCATACACAGAACTCCAGCATACCCTGACCCCCCTCCCCCGATACTCCATCCAACAACTTTAACATGCTGTTACACTGCCATTTCTCTTTCACTCCTTCCCTTCCTTCCTCCCTATCTATCATCCATCACCTATTGCTCTGCCTTCTGAACATATGAGAGCAAGCTGCACACATCCTTGAACAAACACTATAATTCACATATACAATTCCCATGAGCAAGAACATTCTTTTATGCAATCCCATTAAGTGCAGCTAAGAAGTTCAAGAAGTTCAACATTGATACAAAGCTTACATTCTATATTCCTTTTTTTTTTTTTTTTTAATGTCTCAACTGTGTCCCTTTGAGCCTCCTGTCCTGCATCTTCAGATCCCATCCAGAATCATCCTTGGCATTCAATTGTCATCTATTTAGACTGTTTTTTTTGTTTTTTTTTTTTCCAATTGTGGGAACATATATACAGCCTAAATCTTCCCATTCCACCCCCTCCCTAGCATTCCATTAGTGGGATTAATCACATTTAGAATGTTGTAATGCTATCACCTTCCCACCATTCATTACTAGAAATTTCCCTTCACCTCAAACAGCAACCCTACACTCATTTCTTTCTTTTTTTTTTTTTTTCATTTTTATTGAGATTGTTCAGATACCATACAATCATCCAAAGATCCGAAGTGTACAATCACTTGCCCCTGGGTACCCTCATACAGCTGTGCATCCATCACACTTAATTGTTGTTCAGTTTTTAGAAACTTTTCATTACTCCAGACAAGAAATAAAGTGAAAGATGAAAAAAAAAAAAAAAAAAGAAAAGGAAAGGAAACTCTAATCCTCCCCTATCCCTAACCAACCCCCCTCAACTGTTGACTCGTAGTATTGATATAGTACATTTGTTACTGTTTATGAAAAAATGTTGAAATACTACTAACTGTAGTATATAGTTTGTAATAGGTATATAGTTCTTCCCTATATGCCCCTCCATTACTAACCTCTAATTGTATTGTCATACATTTGTTCTGGTTCATGGAAGTGATTTCTAGTATTTGTACAGTTGATCATGGACACTGCCCACCACAGGATTCAGTTTTATACATTCCCATCTTTTGACCTCCAACCCTCCTTCTGGTAACATATATAACTCCGAGCTTCCCCCCTCCACCTCACCCACACACCATTCAGCGCTGTTAGTCATTCTCACATCTTGCTACCAACACCCCTGTCCATGTCCAAACACCCAAGTTCATCCTAATTGAACATTCTGCTCATACTAAGCAGCCACTCCCCATTCTCAAGCCTCGTCCTGTATCTTGGTACCTTATATTTCATGTCTATGAGTTTACATATTATAATTAGTTCCTATCAGTGAGACCCTGCAATAATTGTCCTAATGTGTCTGGCTTATTTCACTCAGTATATTGCCCTCGAGGTTTTGTCATCAACCCATTTTTTTTTAAATATGGTTTTGTTCACTCACCATACATTCCATCCCAAGTAAATAATCGATGGTTTTCTGCATGGTCATACATTTATGTGTTCACCACCTTCATCATTATCTATATAAGAGCATCTACATTTCTTCCACAAGGCAGGAGGGAGAGTCAAAGAAGGTAGGCAAAAGAAAGAGGAAAAAAAAAGACAGCTAGGAAGCAGCAAAAGGAAAGATAACCTTAAATCAAAGTAGAATAAAGAATCAGACAATACCACCAATGTCAAGTGTCTAACATGCCTCCCCTATCCCCCCCTCTTATCTGCATTCACCTTGGTATATCACCTTTGTTACATTAAAGGAAGCATAATACAATGATTCTATTAGTTACAGTCTCTAGTTTATGCTGATTGCATCCCTCCCCCAGTGCCTCCCCATTTTTAACACCTTGCAAGGTAGACATTTGCTTGTTCTCCCTCGTCCCTACACTCATTTCTTAACTCCCCCTTTGCCCCTTCCCCCACTTCTCGTAATCCGTACTCTTGTTTTCATCTCTATGGTCATATTCTCTGATAATTTCTTTGTGTTTACTGTGGGGCTTAAAATTAACCTCTTAAATCCATAACAATCTTGATTTTCTTTGATACCAACTTAAATTCAATAGGACATGTAAACTATGTTCCTATACTCCTCCATTCCCCCACCTTTATATAGTTCTTGTCAAAAATTACATATTTTACATTGAGTCCAAAACCACTGATTTGTCATTAAAGTTTGTGTATTTTATAACATGTAGGAAGTAAATAGTGGAGTTACAAATCAAAAATTATTGACTTCTATTTGTATTCCATTGTGGTCAGAGAATGTGCTTTGAATATATTCATTTTTTTTTTTTTAATTTATTGAGGCTTGTTTTATGTCCCAGCATATGGTCAGTTCTGGAGACAGATCCGTGATCATTAGAGAAAAATGAGTGTCCTGGTGATTTGGGATGTAAGGTTCTATATATGTCTGTTAAAATTCTCTATATCTCTCTCTCCTTTCTTTGTTTCTTTGTCGGTAGGGCTCCCCTTAGTATCTGAAGTAGGGCAGGTCTTTTATTGGCAAACTCTCTCAGCATTTGTTTGTCTGTGAAAAATTTAAGCTCTCCCTCAAATTTGAAGGAGAGTTTTGCTGGATAAAGTATTCTTGGTTGGAAATTTTTCTCTCCCAAAATTTTAAATGTTGTGCCACTGCCTTCTCGCCTCCATGGTAGCCGCTGAGTAGTCACTACTTAGTCTTACGTTGTTTCCTTTGTATGTGGTGAATTGCTTTTCTCTTGCTGCTTTCAGAACTTGCTCCTTCTCTTCAGTATTTGAGAGTCTGATCAGAATATGTCTTGGAGTGGGTTTATTTGGATTTATTCTGTTTGGAGTTTGCTGAGCATTTATGCTTTGTGTATTTATATTGTGTAGAAGTTTTGGGAAGTTTTCCCCAACAGTCTCTTTGAATACTCTTTCTAGACCTTTACCCTTCTCTTCCCCTTCTGGGACACCAATGAGTCTTAAATTTGGATGCTTTATTTTATCTATTGTATCCCTGAGATCCATTTTTATTTTTTCAATTTTTTTTTCTCCATTCTTTCTTTTGTTCTTTCATTTTCTGTCCTGTGGTCTTCTAGGATGCTGAGTTGTTGTTCAACTTCTTCTAATCTTGTATTATGAGTATCCAGAGTCTTTTTAATTTGGCCAAAAATTTCTTTTATTTCCATAAGATCTTGTATTTTTTTATTTACTCTTGCAATTTCTTCTTTATGCTCTTCTAGTGTCTTCTTTATGTCCTTTATATCCTGTGCCATGGTCTCATTCTTTGATTGTAGTCCTTCGATTAATTGTGCCAAGTACTGTGTCTCTTCTGATATTTTGATTTGGGTGTTTGGGATTGGGTTCTTCATATCGTCTGGTTTTATCATATGCTTTAGGATTTTCTGTTGTTTTTGGCCTCTTGGCATTTGCTTTGCTTTTAAGGTTCTTTAAAGTTGTAAAAAAAATGCCAGTCTGATTTTTCAGAACTACAACTTGGTGGCGTACACTTTCTCTCACTAACCAGCAGATGGCATCTGTGAGTCACCTATTCCCCTCAAGTCAGTTCTCCTCAACTTTGTCTTTGTGGTGTGTGGGGAAATGATTCTTGTGGGGTTCAATTGGTGAACTCAATTTGGGTATGTTTTTGGTGCTGTCTACCCTGAATGTGGGGTGTGTGTCTGGGTGGTTAGGGAGGTAGGGCAGCTTTAATATTCTGACCTCCCAGGTGTTCCTGGAGATTCAAGGCTGTTGCAAGAGTCTAAGCCTTCATTTCAGTTTTGCCCCAGATTTTCTCTGCCCCTGATCCACAAGTCGCCGGCATTGACATCGTGTCCCTGGGTTTTCCGAGCGGGCCCCTTTTTCAGCTGTGATCTTCCAGGACCTCTGCTGAGGGTAGGCTGTGCTACATCACAAGTAAACGCCGTCCCTCAAGGGAAGCCCGGGGCCACCGGGCCATGCAGGGGCGCTCCCAGCCTGATGCAAAGATGGCTGAATGGGGCGTCTCAACCCCCCCCCCCCACCTTTTCACACAGCTCCGCCTTTCCAGCTCCAGGACAACTAGCTGTGTATGCACCCAAGGCCACTGCCCACGGCCGATATTGTGGCATGTGCGCGCTGCTGTGGGATACACTCCCTGTCACACTGGGTTTCCTGGTGCAGCTCTGGGCTGTGGGTACAGCCCTGGGCAGGAGTATCTCCAGCCCGCTAGGGAGCTGGCTGCAAGCAGTGTGGTTTCTTTCTCCTTTTGACTCTCCCTTCTGCCCCCTGGCCCTGAGGGAATCAGCAGTGGTCTGTCCTCCACGCCAGACACCAAGAGGTTGGCACAGCCCCCTCCTGCCATGCTTCACTGCGCGGTTCTCACTGTTGTAACTGCAGCCGCTCCTGGGTTTTGTTTTTTTTTTTTTTTAAAGAACTAGTCCATCTCCAAACGCCAACACCTGTTTTCCCTACACCACAGCACAGCCATGGGACTTTCAGCCGGCTTACTCACTTGTTTCAGAATGCAGACTCCCAGTTTCACCAAGTGTACGGTCCCTGTGGTTTAGCAGACCTTGTCCAGCTGGTGCATCGCTGAAACTGGTATTCTGGGCCACTTTCTGGTTTTTATCTAGTATTTTTCATGGAGGTGTTTTTTCGCCCTGTCTTACCTAGCTGCCATCTTAGGTTCTCCCTCTTCCTTTTTAATGTATGTATTTAGAGCTATAAATTTCCCCCTCAATACCGTCTTCACTGCATCCCATAGATTTTGATATATTTTGTTCTCATTTTCATTCTTCTCTAGATATTGACCAAATTCTCTTGCTGTTTCTTCTTTGACCCACTAATTGTTTAGGAGTGTGTTGTTTAACCTCCAGATACCTGTGAATGTTCTATATGTTTGATGGTTATTGACTTCTAATTGCATTCCATTGTGGTTATAGAATGTGCTTTGAGTAATTTCAATCTTTTTAAATTTATTGAGGCTTGTTTTATGCCCCAGCATATGATCTATCCTGGAGAAAGTTCCATGAGCACTAGAGAAGAATGTATTTCCTGGTAATTTGGGATGTTATGTTTACTATATATGTCTGTTAAGTCTAATTCATTTATCACATTGTTTAGGTTCTCAGTTTCCTTATTGGTCCTCTGTGTGGTTGATCTATCTGTAGGAGAGAGTGGTGTATTGAAGTCTCCCATGATTATTATGGAAGCATAAATTTATTCTTTCAATTTTGCCAGTGTTTGTCTCATGTACTTTGGAGCACCTTGATTGGGTGCATAAACGTTTGATTGTTATTTCTTCTTGGTGAATTATTTTTTTTATTAGTATATAGTGTCCCTCTTTGTCTCTTATGACATCCTTGCATTTAAAGTCTCTTTTATCTGAGACTATTGCTACCCCTGCTTTTTTCTGGCTGTAGCTTGCATGGAATACTTTTTTCCTTCCTTTCACTTTCTATCTTTTTGTGTTGCTGGGTCTAAGATGAGTCTCTTGTAAATAGCATATTGATGGTTCATATTTTTTAATCCATTCTGCCAATCTCTATCTTTTAATTGGGGAGTTTAATCCATTCACATTCTTTTGACTGGGCCATAACTTTGTTTTTCTTAGTATAGGTTGTAATTTTCTGTTGTCTAGGCATGGTTTCCTTGGTTATCCAAATCAGGTTTTCCCAGACCAGAACAGGCTCAGATCCCAGAGGGAAGAAATATTCAGTATCTGGTTTCCCTGTGGGTGTGTCTTAGAAAATTGCTCCACCCTTTGATCCCTCAGGTCACTGTGCTTTTCTGCCCAGCAGGTGATGCCTGTTAGCCTATAATTCTTGACTGGTGTGAGGAGGTATGACCGTGTTCCCCCAGGCTCTGGGATCTGGTTCCGAATGGAAAGGGCCCCACCCCTTTCCTCCTAGAGAAGACAGACCCCCCCCAGGTGGAGGTCATTAGCATTTCAATGGTCTCATTCTCTGCTTGTGCTGTCTCCACCCTTCCCCAAGTCACAGCCCTGGAAACTGGAAATGACTGGGGCTTTCTCCCTTGAGCCGAAAAAGAAACAGATAGTCCCATTCAGACCCAGTCCAAGGTGACCCTCCGGCTCTCCAAGGTCAGTCATCACCCAAAGCCTCTGTCTGTTTTTTGGGGCTGTGTACCTGTAGTGAGCAGTTCACACTCACTACTTAAAACCCCAGCTGGAGCTCAGCTGAGCTATATTCGCTTGCTGGGAGAGAGCTTCTCTCTGGAACCACGAGGCTTTGCAGCTCGGGCTATGGGGAAGGGGGTCTCACGACTTGGATCCACAGGTTTTACTTAGAGATTTTATGCTGTGATCTTGGGCATTCCTCCCAATTCAGGTTGGTGTATGATGAGTGGATGGTCTCGTTTGTCCCCCCGCAGTTCTTTTGGATTATTTACTAGTTGTTTCTGTTTTTTTGTAGTTGTTCCAGGGGGACTACTTAGCTTCCACTCCTCTCTATGCCACCATCTTGCCCCGCCTCCCCATTCACATTCAATGTTATTACTGTGAAGGGAGTTCTTGAATCATCCATCTTATATTTTGGTTTTTATTTGTCAGATCTATTCCCCGCCCCCCCTTTATTTCCTTTAAGTTACCCTTACTAATACTCTTCAGTTCTGTGTCCTTCTCCAGCCCTCTCTCCCCTTTTTTTCTCAGCCAGTAGCGCTCCCTTTAATATTTCTTGTAGGGCAACTCTCTTGTTAATGAATTCCCTCAGCATTTGTTTGTCTCTCAAAATTTTAAGCTCTCCTTCAATTTTGAAGAAGAGCTTTGCTAGATGAAGAATTCTTGGCTGGCAATTTTTCTCTTTCAGAATTTTAATTATGTCATATCACTGCTTTCTCCCCTCCATGGTGCCCGCTAAGTAGTCAGTAATTAGTTTTATGTTTTCCTTGTATGTAGTGAGACTTTTCTCCCTTGCTGCTTACAGAACTTTCTCCTTGTCTTCAACATTTGTCAATCTGATCAGAATGTGTTTTGGAGTGGTTTATTTGGATTTATTCTATTTGGAGTTCGTTGGGCATCTTTGATTTGCATATTTATGTCATTTTGAAAGGTTGGGAAGTTTTCTCCAACATTGTCTTTGAATACTCTTCTTAACTCTTTACTCTTCACCTTCTGGAACATCAGTGATTCTTATATTTACATGCTTCGTGTTGTCCATTATTTCCCTAAGCTGCTTTTCAGATTTTCAATTTTTTGTGTGTGTGCTTTCAACTTCCATCATCCTGTCCTTGAGGTTGCTAATTTATTCCTCTGCCTCTTCAAATTTGGTGTTATGTGTCTCAAGAATATCTTTAATTTGATCAACAGTATCTTTTATTTCCATAAGATCCCCTATTTTTAAAATTGACTCTTGCAAATTCTTCTTTATGCTCTTCTAGGGTGTTGCGGTTTGTTATTGCTGCCATTATGCAAAATACCAGAAATGGATTGACTCTTATAAAGTGGGTTTGTTTGGTTACAAAGTTACAGTCTTATGACCATGCAAATGTCCAAACAAAGACATCAACAGTAGGGTACCTTCTCTGAAGAACACTGATGGCATCTGGAACCTCTGTTAGCTGGGAAGGTATGTGGCTGGCATCTGCTTGCTCCCAGGTTGCGTTTCAAGATGGCATTGTCCAAAATGTCTCTTTTAAGATGCAGCTGTTCTGAGGTCCTTCTGTTTGTAAGCTTTTATAGGACTCCAGTAAACTAAGTAAGACCCAGGCTGAGTGGGCAGGGTCACACTCCATGGAAATAATCTAATCAAAAGCATTACCCACAATGGGTGGGTCCCATCTCCATGGAAACAGCCTACTCCAATGATTCCAACCTATTCAACACTAGTATGTCAGCCCCCACAAGATTGCATTAAAGAACATAGTATTTTGGGGGACATAATACATCCAAACCAGCACGTGTCCTTTTTATCCTGAGCCACGACGATGTTTCTGTGTTCTTCTTTGATTAATTTTTCCAAGTTCTTTGTCCCTCTGGCTTTTTAATTTGGGCATTTGGATTATCCATATCTTCTAATTTCTTCATATACTTTAAATTTTTCTGTTGTTTTTGGCCTCTTGGCATTTGCTTATCTTGATAGGGTTCTTTTAGTATAGGCAGTATTATTTGAACATTTATCTATAATTTGGCAGAGCTACCGCTTGGTGGAGTACACTTTCCCTGACCTACCAGCAGATGGCACCCTTGAGCTGCCTCGTCCTCTCAAGGCAGTTCTCCCCCAACTTTATCTCTGCACTGAGAGGAGGTTCAAACCATGTGGGAGTCCAATCTCCTAATCCACCATCTTCCTGTGTATATATCAGCCATCCCATTTTATAATCCTTTAGGTTTGATTCAAAACCTCCTTTCTCCATGCTATAAATTGCTTTTCTCTGAACCCACCATCCCTAGTTAATCCTTTTTTGTTGTCTTCTCTAATTGATAAATTTGTCTGGATTCCACAATTAGATAATATTGTTCTAAGAAAAGAACGGTATGTAACACCCTCTTCTATTTCCCCCAGAAAGTACTAGTTGATAGTTGTAGGTGAACTTTACATCACGTAGGAGGAATGGCTTAAATGTGACAACTGAAGACTACTGGAGACTCCTTGCAGTATAAATGAGGTCTGATTGGTTTAAGATGAAGTGATATTTTCATTTTTTTCCCACTTTTCCACTTTTTTTTCCCCACTTTTCACTGCTTGAATGGTTTCAATTTTAAACATTTCTTCGGCAGCCAAATTTCCACTTAACTTTTCCGTTAAGCAATAACAGTTAATAAATCCACAAAGCTACTTTTATCTTGCCTTTAGGTGATCTGGCTTATAAATTGACAGAAGTTGGGAAATATTTAAAGTTGTATCCCTCCACTCCCACCTTTATGTCAGCAATAGCATTAAGTATTAATTTTTATTTTAATCCTCTACTACTGTAGGAGGAATGCATAGAAGTTTTGGTGAAGAGCGTTGTTTGAAAGTTATTTTTCTAGAGGCATTTTAGAAATGCTACTGGGTGCATAGAATAGGGAGCTATTGTGGATTTGTGAGTTCGGTTTTAATTTCCCTTGAAAACCTGATATATGTTGGAGCACCGCCTCCCTCCCCTTCGATCCCCTCCAGGGTCTGTGTGCATCTTTCTCCGCCCACCCATCAGTCCTGGCTGCGCATGCGCGGAGTCGGCCGGCCGGAGAGTTGTCGGCTGGGAAATGGCGGCCGCGGGCTTGGTGACTGTGGCCGCGGCTGCTGAGTACTCTGGGATCGCGGCATCGGGAGGTAGCTTCTCAGGTATTAACTGCGGCCCAAGCTCCGGGGCGGCCCCTGGTCCTGGCCCGGGTTCGTGGAGCCGCTCCCTCGATCGAGCCCTGGATGAGGCGGCGGTAACCGGGGTGCTGAGCCTGAGCGGCCGGAAACTGAGGGAGTTTCCCCGAGGAGCCGCCAACCACGACCTGACGGACACCACCCGTGCGGGTAAGCGCGGCGAGGGGCATCCCTGCCATCTGGAGGCCGGGGGAGGCCGCCCTGCCAATGGTAGTTACAACCTAGAGGGTAGTTACAGCATCTGGCTCCATAGGCTCCGGTAGGACCCGGGTAACGGGGAGAAGCCGGCTGCTCAAACCCCTCAGCCCTGCGGGCCTGCGGGCCAGAGTCCGATCCCGGGGCGAGGCGGCCGACAGTAGCATCTAGTGCGGTCCGGAATAGGGGTTGGCGGGATTGATGCGTGGTTTGTTCCTCTTAACTATAAAATTAGCTTCTGCACTGCTGAGGTACAACCTTGCCCCACCCGGTCTCTTCAGGACCTTTCCAATATGGGATGTCAAATAGATTTTGCTAAAACTTGGGAATGTCTCCCGCTCTTTATAGATCCTAGTAGCTGAGATCTCTCTGGTGGCTCCCTTGGCAGGAAGGCGTTTTTCCCCGAAAGAGTTGTGTTTGTTTGTTTTTAATGTGAACCTAAGCCTCGATCTCCGTGAGTTGCCTTACGAAATATGCTTGTAAAAAGAACTGGAGACCATCTTCAGGCTCCCATTACTTTCCATTTAGTAAAAAATAACCTCCCTCATTCCTCATGCCCTCCCCTCAAAGTTGATAGAAAACTACTTAGAAGGGATACTTAGGTTGCTTACCGTATCTGTAGTCCGTTTTCACTTTTAAAACATTATGATTTTTTTGAACATGGGAATAATAAGAAATTGGGTATTATTTGGTTTTCTTAGTTGTGGGGAACAATGTCCGAAAACTGAGTTGCTCAACATAATATGTTTCCCTTGTGTTTAAAATATAGTTTCTTCAGGGAGTAGATAAAAAATTGAGTCTGTTCATGTTTTACACAAGAAGAAAAAAATCCTTTACGTGGGTTTGTATGATATGATTATTTTATTTTCATATAGTGTTTTTGCAACCAAAGAATGTGCAGTACTTTTTGTCTTATAATTATATTTATTCAGTTTTTTGTTTACTTTTAAATCTTAGATTTCACATATTTCCTATGTTTGGGCAGTCATTAAAGATTGATAAATATTACATACACTCATGTTATAAAAATAACCAGTATTATTAAACTAATTCAAGAAACCATTCTTTCCAAAGAGAAACTTTTGCTCTAGTATAAAAAGGGAGAAAATAAATGCCTGCTTATTTAATCTCTTTTTTGGAGGCAATTGTACTAATATAATTTGTATTTTTTTTAGTGAATGATACTAAAAGTAAACTTTGTTGCTTAGTAAGGTATGAGCAGCCACTTGTCTTTGTTGTGTTCTGAAAAACAACATCTAAAATTGTCATTCATACCTACAATTTCCTGATTATGTCCAGGTGATGGGTGTATGGCATAATGATTTCATATTGGTGTGAGTCATTTCAGTATTACAACATGAAGCCTGAAGCTAAAGAACAAGCTGATTACAAGAGTTTATCTAGCTCATTATCTTAGTTGCTTTTTAAGTACTTCTAGTAGCAGTGTCATGCCTTTAAGAAACATTTTATTAACTAAAAAGGAAATCCAAGGGCTTTTATGAAGACTAGCAAGTAATCCCAATGAAGTTTTCTCTTCTCTTATTGTGCTCTGAATTTTTAATTATGTTACTGTCCACACTTATTTGAATTATTAAAATTATTTGAATGCTATACATAGCAAAGTTGCCTCACAGACTGTTCTTTCATAATGCATAGAATGTGCATGGTAGAGCTGCTTGCTGTCCTTGGAGAGTTTACATTGTGGGAAACAGCACATTACCCATACAGTTTATAATTGGACATGATTGGAATACTTCAGGAACATTTTCTTGAGATTTTGTTTTCTTGTTTGTTTAAAAAGATAGATCTTTAGAAAAAGTGAGTTATTTATTTATTTAGGAATGGTTGACATGATCTAGTGGACAAGGAAAATTGTCAAAGAAATCACAGAAAACTTAGAGAAAGGATGTAAGTTGGATTTTTGATGGGCAGAAAACAGAAGGATATGCATTACGGGCAGTGGTGGATAGCATGTAAAAAAGTGTTGAAGTATAAGGAATATCAGTTACTTTTGCCAGTCCATCATCCATTTCCCTTTCTTCTGATAATGATACTCTGATTTTTCTAGGAAAACTGGTTTTCCTAGGGAACCACTCCTCTCAGTAATGTAGATCCCACACTCACAAAGATATGCACAGGACTCAGGCCTAGCTAACAGCCAATCAATGTAGTCCACCCCTCTGACCACAGTGATTATTCAAAGATGATCACATTTTCTGATAGAATACATGACAGTTAATTCTGAATTTTCTGTTGGAACTACTGAGAAAGAGGCCTGTTTGAACACTGGGGTTGCTGAGAAAACAGAATATGAGCCTGGAACTGCTAGTGTGTATTTTGTCAATAAATAGGAAGCAGAGCCAAAAGATGGAAAGAGTAAGACTAGGTTCCAAGACAGTGTTTGAGCCTTTGGATCAACAGCCATTCCTAGAGTTAGCACTATCCCTGAACTTTCAAATCAGGTGAACCAATAAACGCCCTTTCCTGCTTAATTTAAGTTGTATTTTTTGATACAAAACAAGAGTCCTAAATAATATAATGAAACTGTTCTTGATGATTCGTGATGAGGCCAGTTTAGCCGGGAAAAATGATTGGGTTAGAGAATATAAGAGCTGGCTTTCACATATGAGGAAGCTAGATTAATGATAGGTTTAGAGTCAAGGAGACTTAATCAATATTCATTCATTCCCAAATGTTTATTGAGGCATACTAAGGGATCTTGGCAGGTATAAGTATACAAAGAGAATCAAGTCACTCCCTACCCTTAAAGAACTTAAGGAATCTAGTGGGGAAATAAATAGGAAGGTGTAAAGATTATTTGAATTGTCTAATAGCAAAACTTTTATGTGTAAGGCATTATGCTAGGTAATGTAGGGAAAACAAAAATAAGAAGAGGCCCTACTCTATAAGCATTTAAAATCAAGTAATCTGGTTGGGCTTCAGTAATCACATCTATGAGGAAATGAAAGCCTAAGAAACATCATACTGGAAGATAAAGATAATGTACAAATGCTTACTGAATTCATTTTTTAAAAAAGGACATGATGAGTCAAAAATGACTGAGCTGTTAAACCTGGAAGACTAGGAAAATGGTAATGCTACTGATAATAATAGTAGCAAACATTTATTGAACTCTTAGCATATTGTGCTAAGCTGTATGTATGAAACATATTGTTCAACAACCATATAAGTACTATATTTGACCTCATATTACAGATGAGAAAATTGAAACTCAAGAGATTAACTTGGTTAAGGTCACATAGCTCATGTGACAGAACTGGAACTGAAATTCACATACATCTGATCCTAAAACTTGAGTTTTTGATCATTAAACTATACTGACAAAGAAAAGTTTGTTTCATATATTTCTTTGGCTTGCCTGCTCCTTTAAGAGACTAGTAGCACATCTAGTTAATCATGTCCTGCAAACAAATGTGAATCTTGAGCTTTAGAGCGAAGTTACAGCTACAACATAAATTCAGGAGAGTCAGAATAAGAGTTTATGAAATTTTTGGAGAAAGAGTGTGGCGAGTGGATAAAGATGGACACTGACAATCATGGGGCACACAGCATTTTTAAAAGGTGGGATGATTTAGACTGAGAAAACGCAGAAACAAAGTTGAATAACAAGTCCTATACTAGAATTCATAGAATCTTAAACGTGGAGGAGGTGTAGTAACCATGTAAGTTATTTTACAGATGAAAAGCTGTGAATGAGTAGTTATATACTGAAGTGGTGCTATTTCACAGATCGCAAATAGGGGCCATAGTTGCAGCTGTAGAAATCTCTTCCAAATGGAATACGGAAAACCAAGCACTCAGCATTGGAAAAAACCTACTGTCAGGAGAGGGATTAAGATTCCACAGAAAAGAAAAAAACAGTTAAGATGTAGATGGGTGAGGCAAACAAATGTAGTATTACTGAAGCCATGGGAATTAAGACATTTAAGTAAATAATACTTATTTTCTAGGTAAAAAATGAGGTTGCTAAATTTTTCATGCAAAATTATGATTTTGTTAATCTTGGAAAGCACTAGAATCTTTAATGGATAGCATATTTTTCTTATACTTTGATCTTTATTTATATATGTTTTGTTTTGACCATAGTATATATACTTCGAATTTTTCAGGGCTCTGCTGTCCGCTATGGAAGTCACTATCCATGAGCGGCTATTGAAAATAAACTTAAATTGAATTAAAATTAAAAATCTGCTTTCCTCATTTGCACTAGCCACATAACAGGTATTCAGTAGCCGTATGTGGCTAATGGCTATTTGTATTGGAATGGCATAGGTGTAGAACATTTCCATTACAGCAGAAAGTTATATTGGACAGCGGAGTTGGAGCATGCTGTCTTGAATAGAATTGAAATTTTACTCTTTATTATTTGTTTATAAATCATACTTTTTTAGCAGTGCTGTTCTACATTTATGAAGACGTAAGCCACTGTGGTGACTAGAGCTGAAACAATGGTAAATAATGGTCGAGAAGACAGAGGCAGAGGGAGGAAGAGGCAGCAAATGGGGGCTTATATCTGAGGGAGATATATAATATTTTCTTTTAGACACAATATCTTGTTCAACAAAGAGTGCCGCTGAAATATGTCCTTTTTGTTAATAGAAGTATTAATTATATACTGGCACGTTTACTGTCTATTGAGTATTATGTGTTTAAATCAGGAAGAATCCTATTAGGGCCTTAGCAATGAAGAAAGAGTAGCAAGCAACAAAACTAATCTTATTTCATTAATCAGATTGGTTCAGTTTAGTAGATTTCTTATGATATTAACATTGTACGTGTCAATGTAGTACAAAAGGTTTTAAAGATGACAGTAAAGATCATCCATAATTACACTTAACAGAGATAACTACTAGTGAACATTTGGTTTGAAATCTTCCAAATACACATTCTCGCTTTTTGTTTTTTAGCTGCTTTGTCTTTTATATTTGAAAATTTTCAGATAAATCTAAAAATAGAAAAAAATAGTACATGAAACCCTAGGTACTTATTGCTCAACTTCAATTATCAACTCATGGCCAGTCTTTTTTCATTTATACCTCCACCAGCAAAGCCACAACTGGAGTTTTTAAAAGTAAATCCAAGCCATCAAATCATTTCATCAGATATATTTCATTATGTATTTTTTCCTATTTTAAAAATAGTGGTAAAATACTCCTAATATAAATATCATTTTAACCATTTTAAGTGTACTATTCTGTGACGTTAAGTATATTGACATTGTTTTGTGACTTTCACCACTGTCTATTTCTAGAACATTTTCATCATCCCAAACAGAAACTCCTACCTACCACAGTAACTCCTCATTCCCCCTCATCCCCCCAGCTCCTGGTAACTACCATTCTGCTTTCTGTCTCTATGATTTTGCTTATTCTAAGCATTTCTGTTACAGAGTTCAAACAGTATTTGCACTTCTGTTTCTGGCTTATTTCATTCAACCTGATGTCTTCAAGGTTCATCCATGTTATAAGCATGTTTCAGCACTTTAGTTCTTTTTATAGATGAATAATATTCCATTGTACGTATATTCCACATTTTATTTATCCACTCACCTGTTAATGGACAGTTGGGTTGCTTCAATCTTTGGGTTATTGTGAATAATGTGGCTGTGAACACTGAGGTACAAATTCCTGTTTGAGTCCCTGTTTTCATTTCTTCTGGATATATACCTTGAAGTGTGATAGCTGGGTCATATGGTAGTTATGTGTAACTTTCTGAGAAACTCAAAACGTTTTCCACAGTGGCAATGCCATATTACATTTCTACCAACATTACACAAGGGTTCCTATTTCTCCACATCTTTGCCAACACTTATTTTCAATTTTTTAAAGTAATAGGCACCCTGGTGGGTTTGAAAGAGTATCTCACTATAGTTTTGATTTGCATATCTCTAGTGATGAATGATGTTAGATTATTTCTCTAATAGCTGAACTGTTGGTTTATAATGTTGTTCATATCCTCTACTTTCTTGTCGATCTTCTGTCTAGATTTTCTAACCAGTACTAAAAGTGGAACTTTGGAAATTCCAGCTATTGTTGTAGAGCTCTCTATTTCTCCCTTCAATTCTGTCAATGCTTGCTTTATATATTTTGGTCCTCTGTTTTTAGGTGAATTTATGTTTATAATTGTTATAGCCTCTTGTTGAATTGACCCTTGAATCAAAACAATGTCCTCCTTTGCTTCTTGTGATGTTTTTTAAAAAAATCTGTTCTTTTTTATCTTGTAAGTTTTTGACTTAAAACTTTTGAAATTTACAGTCACCCTAGCTTTCTTTTGTTCCTTTTGTTTCTTTTGTCTTTTTGTGTTTTTCTGTTTCTTTTGTTTCCATCCTTTCACTTTCATCCTGTTTGTGTTTCTTGATCAGAGACACAGATAGTTGGATCATGTTTTTATATCCATTCTACCAGTCTTTGCCTTTTGTTTGGAGAGGTTAATTCATTTACCTTTAAGGTTATTACTGATAAGGCAAGAATTACTTCTCCCATTTTTCTGATTGCTTTTTATATGTTTTACTCCTTTTTTGGCCCCCCTTTCCTACATTACTGCTTTCCTTTTTTTAGATGATCTTTTGTAATGAGCCATTTTTGAATCATTTCTCATTTCCTTTTGTGTAGATTTGTTAGATATTTTCTTCACTGTTTACCATGGGAATTGCATTTAATATAAATCTGTTATACTTTTGTTTATATTGATACCAACTTAACTTTAGTAACCTGCACACTCTCTGTTCCTATACTCCTCTCTCCCCTTTATGTTGTTCATATCACACATGATACTTTTATACACTGTGTGCCCAGTGACAAAGTGTATGATTGTTTTTATTCATTTGAATTTTAAGCCATATAAAAAGTAAAAGTGTTACAAATGAAAAATTCAATAATATTGGCATTTATATTTACCCATGTAATTACGTATACTGAAGATCTTCATTTCCTCATATAGCTTCAAGTTACTGTCTAGTATATTCTTTCTTTTCAACATGTAGGACTTCATTTAGTATTCCTTGGAAGACAGATCTAGTAATAATGAACTCCCTCAGCTTTTGTTTATTTATAAATGTCTTCATTTCTCCTTCAGTTTTGAAGGGCAGTTTTGCCATATATATTATTCTTGATGACAATTTCTTTTCTGTCAACACTTTAAATATGTCATCCCACTGCCTTCTGGCCTCCAAGGTTTCTAATGAGAAATTGGGTGTTTGTCTTTTTAAGGATCCCTTGTATGCAATGCATCACTTCTATCTTGCTGTTTTCAACGTTCTTTCTTTGTCTTTGGCATTTGACAGTTTGATTATAAGGTGTCTCAGTGTGCATCTTTTGGTTTAGCCTGCTTGGAGTTTGTTGGGCTTTTTGAATTTGTATATTCGTTTGAGATTTTGGATGTTTTCAGCCATTATTTCCTCCAAATATTTTTTTCTGCACCCTTCTCTTTCTCTGCTCCTTGTGGGACTCCTATGATGTGTATATTGGTACACTTGATGCTGTCCCACTGGTTCCTTGGGCTCTGTTTATTTTTATTTGTTCTTTTTTCTTTCTGCTCCTCAGTTGCAGTTTCAATTGTCTTGTCTGCTGGTGAATCTTTTTTTCATTTCAGTTACTATACCCTTCAGCTCCAGAATTTCTATTTGGTTCCTCTTTATAATTTCTATCTCATTACTGAAGTTCTCATTTTGTTAATTTATTGTTTCCCTGATTTCCTTTTGTTCTTTGTCCATGTTTTCCTTTAGTTCATTGATCCTATTTAAGAGAGTTGGTCTAAGGTCTTTGATTAGTAATTCTAGAGACTGGGCTTCCTTTGGGATAGTTTCAGTCAAATTATTTTTTTCATTTTACTGGGCCATACTTTCCTGTTTTATTATATGTTTTGTAATTTTTTGTTGAGAACTGGACATTCTGAGTATTATGTTATGCTCACTCTGGAGATCTAGTTCTCTCATTCCTCAGTCTGCCAGATCAAGAAAAAGGAAAGGGGAAAAAAAAAAAAGGAAAAGAAAGGGGAAGGGAAAAAAAATACAAACTAACTATGCTCCCCTTCCCTCCCACAAAGGTGCACTGTCTCTCCAAGTCTCTTCGTAGATGCCACTGGGAAGCTAGAAGCTGCTATTTTACTATTGTTGAGGGTGAAACCAAGGCCAGGGTCCACATTGGTTCCTCAGGCATTTGCCACTACAAACACAAAACCAAACCACAAAACACCAAAAAGGAGAAAGAAAATCAACCAAAAAAAAAAAAAAAAAAGTATACTGGCTCTACATCCCAGTAGATGTTGTTGTGAGGCCAAAAGCTGCTGCTGCCAAGAGGGCGAAAACCAAAGCTGGCATCTGTGCTGAGGCCTCAGGGATCTGCCTTACCAAGAAACACTCACACAAAAGGAAAGAAAACTAACCCAAAAAAGGTACACTACTCTGTAGGTCCCTGTGGATGCTGATGGGAAACTGGAAGCTACTGCTGCCTGGAGGACCAAAACCAAGGACAGCATCTGTGTTGGTCTCTCAGGGTTCCTCAGACCAACCTTGCCTTCAGTCAAGGTATAAGTTTCCTCTGCCCCTGGCCAGCAGCTTCTGGAATCTGGGCCATGTTTCCACAGCTGCTGCCATTTCCATAGCCACTGTGAGGCTGAGGAATGGCAGCTGGTCTCTGGTTCACACTCTTTTATAAAAGCTGAACTCTTGGCATCCTCTCTCATAGACTGGCACTCCCATGGTTATTCTAAATGTCCAGTCGGGTTCTGGTTACAACCTAGTTAGCTCCAGTGTCATCGCAGTGTCATTTTCTGGCTCGTTCATTTTTTTTATGGTGGAGGGAACAATCTGTAAAACTTCCTACTCTGACATTTTGCACCTGTACTCTTGTAACAAAATTTCAATGACTGCATAATATTTCAACATATCTTTGTACTTATCCAGATCCCTTTTATCAAGCATTAGGCTATTTCTAATTTTTCATTATTATAGATAACTTAGATGAACATCCTTTTATATAACTTCTTGCTAACATCTCTGTTTTTTTTTCCTTTTTGGGGGGAGGGTGGTAAGGAGGAGGTTAAATTCCTAGAAGTGGAATTGTGTTAAACTGATATGCAATTTTAAAAACCTAGACAAACTTAATTTACAAGTAAAATTTGAAAGCATCCTCATAGAAACAGTGTTATATTATAACCTGGATAGGTTTGTAGACCACCCACAAGCTGCCTTTTTTTTTTCCCATCGTGAAAATTTGCTTAACTTGTTTTTCATACCTCTTTATACCTAGCAACCATGATCTCCTGCATCATCTGTCTCCATATAAAGTGTGTGTGCATGTATGTATGTATGTGTTGTGTGTGTGTTTGTACAGTACTGACATACATACTTTTTTTTTTTTTTTTTATAAAAGTACCCCTAATAGCAGAGAAGGTCTGGAAGGTCTGGAGTGCAGAGTTTGAAGTTGCCTCTGTAGGGAACTTGAAATTTGAGGGTTTGGAGTTTTCTTAAGAATTCCACTCTTTATTTTAATGCTTGTTTTAATTATTAACCATTAGCAGAAACCAAACCAAGTGAGTTTCTATGTTTATTCTGTAGTTTTTCTGTAACCCATTCCCCATGCATACTCCAGTTTCAGAACTATGGATATAATACTGTAAATAATTCTTATCCTTTGTAAAGTTTCTGTGGATATAAGCTTTCAGAGTTCAACTGTAGGATCCTAAGAACATATCTCAAGAAACAATAACATTTATAACTCCCCCTCTTATAACCTTACCTTTCTTTGAAATGAGGAATTCTGTAGCTCCAATACATTCTCTTTCAAGGTTTTTTTCCTTTTTCTTCTGCCTTAGAAACAAGCACAAGTCTTATATTGTACTGATACAATGGAACAGAGAATTAGGAGGTAAAAAGATTTTTTTACTTACAGCCCCGCCTTCCATGAGATATAGATATAAACGCTTTATAGAGATACAGGTAGCATGGGAGCAATCATGTCTGTTGGGTATAAAGGGATCTGAAATAAGATTTAAATTTATGTTTCAGGGGGAAATTCTGTGATCAATTCTACTGGTATTTTTTAATTTAAATAGGAAAAGAAAATAATAGAATGATGCTTTAGGAGGGGTGAGAAGATGAGTCATAGACTGCCGTAAAATGAATGTTGAGACTATGAGAGTGTTTGCAATATTGAGGCCAATGATTTCCTAAAGTCCATTTGTTTTTTCAGTGGCTGTATGTGGGAGCTGAATTGTTAATGTTATCACACATTCCACATGGAGTGTGACTGTGTATGTGTGAGTGAAGTAAGAATGTCACACTATTTTCTTAGAGGTAATGGTTCTGTGGTTTCAGTATTTCCCCTCAAAATTAAAAGGGAGAAAACCCATGAAGCTTAGAACTGAATCACTTGGCCTTTCTCTTCTTATCTCCCTGCTAGTTCAGAATGCTTGCATCTCTTAATGGCCAGCATCCTCTTGGATCTGCAGTTAGGCTCAAAACATTCAAGCCTCAGCACAATCTTCTTTGTGGTTTTAGCCTTCTTCCAGAAAATTGACTTTGTCTGCCCTCCATGGCCACTCTTGCTTCTGATCATAGCGCCTCTTTCCCTGGGCATACAGGGAATCTTTGCCCTTCTTACACTGGGTCACTTTGTGAGGCTGATGCTTGCCACACTTCTTACAGAAAGTCCTTGGGTTTTGGTTACATTGATCATCTTGGCTGTAGTTGTCTACACAGTGAAAACTGTAAATTTGGCATCCACGTTCCTCGCTTCTTTCTGCCCACACCTAACCGGAAAAGAATGGAGTATGACTTTAAAGTAACATCATGCATATCAAATATTCTTTTTCTGCTCCCTTATTAAGCAGTTATTTTAGTCAGACTTGGAAAAAATGTGTGGTAAATGGGTTAGTTCACACAAACGGATATTGTTTTGAGTTTCTGAAGTATCCAGCAATATCAAATGCAAGACTAATTTTAGAATCATAAACTAGTCCTAAAAATGTAAGGTTTTTCTGTACTCACTTTTAGAGTACAGAAGCACTTTTTGTGTTTCTAAATTTTTAGATTTTTATTGTTTGGAAGAAGTCTTAAACCAAGGAATGAATTATTTAAACTTTTCTTACAAAATCTATTTTTCCATTAAAAACAAGTTTTTAAAAAATACTTGCCCAGCATAAAGAGTGAAAAGATAAGATCAGTCATAGGGATTTCCATTAAATATAACCAACAAAGGATATCCAGAATATGTATAGACTGTCTATAAATCAGTAAGAAAAAGATAATTAAATAGAAACCTAGGAAAATACTTGAAGTGGTACTTTACCAAAGAGGAATTCCAAATGGCCAATAAATATGTGAAAAAGTACTCAACCTTAATTAGTAATCAAGAGAATGGAAAATAAAACCCATTGAGGTACTACTTAAAAAGTTGACAGTTACAAGTATTGGAAAGATTGTGGCGCATTGGGGGCACTCATACACTGCTGATGGGAGTATGACTTGGTACATCAATTTTGGAAACAAGTTTGAAATGATCTAGTAATGTTGTACGATTGGATGTATTATGTCCACCAAAATGCCATGTTCTTTGATGCAATCTTGTGGGGCCAGTCATATTAGTGTTGATTAGGTTAGAACCTTTGAATTAGATTGTTCCGTGGAGGTGTGGCCCCACCCATTCAGCCACAAGAGCCCTATATAAGAACTCACACAGAAGGAGCCTGTTGCTGCAACTTACAGAGACATTTTGGAGATGGCCTTTGAAAGCAGACTTTTGCTCCAGAACAGCTAAGAGAGGGCAAATGCCCCAAGAGCAACATTTAGAAGAATGCACCAGAGCTGAGAGAAGATCTGGAACACAACCCAGGATCAGCAGATGCCAGCCACGTGCCTTCCCAGCTAACAGGTTTTTCAGATGCCAATGGCCTTTCTCCAGTGAAGGTACCTGTACTGGTTTGTATATATTATACTCCCTAGAAAAAGCCCGTTTTTTTGATACAGTCTTGTGGGGGAAGACATATTAGTGTTGATTAGATTGTAAGTCTTTGAGTGCTTCCATGGAGATGTGACCCACTCAACTGTAGGTGAAAACTCTGACTGGATAATTTCCATGGAGGTGTGGCCCCAGTCAGCTTGGGCCTTGATTGGTTTACTGGAGCACTGTATAAGCTCAGACAGAAGGAGTGAGCTTGCTACAGCCAAGAGGGACACTTTAAAGAACACACAGGAGCTGATACAGATATTTTGAAGACAGCCATTGAAAGCAGACTTCCTCCAGAGAATCTAAGAGAGGAAAAACACCCCAAGAGCAACTAAGAGTGACAATTGTGAGGAACTGCAGCCTAGAGAGGAACGTCCTGGGAGAAAGCCATTTTGAAACCAGAACTCTGGAGCAGACACCAGCCACGTGCTTTCCCAGCTAGCAAAGGTTTTCTGGACACCATTGGTCATCTTCCAGTGAAGGTACCTGATTGTTGGTGACTTACCTTGGACTCTTGATGGCCTTAAGACTGTAACTTTGTAACTACATAAACCCCCTTTATGAAAGCCGATCCATTTCTGGTATTCTGCATCCTGGCAGCATTAGCAAACTAGAACAGTACCTATTGTTGATTCCTTACCTTGGACACTTTATGGCCTTAAGACTGTAACTTTGTAACCAAATAAACCCTCTTTATAAAAACCAATCCTTTTCTGGTGTTTTGCAAAATGGCAGCATTAATAAACTGGAACAAATGTTAAAAATACACATATTCTATGACCCAGAAATTCCACTCTAAGATATCACTCCTGAGAACCGGGAGTATCTATGCATCAGTGTGTATAAGAATGTTCATGGCATTGTTCATAGTTAGCAAAATAGAAACAACCCAAATCATGATCAGCAATAGAATGGATAAGTCAATTGTAGTATATTTAGATGATTTCACAGCAGTGAAAATGAAGGTGCTACAACTACATGGAATGACATGGATGAGCCTTGGAAACATAATACTAAACAAATGAAGTATGACATATAATGTATGTATCACAAATACATTTCAGTAAAGTTCAAAAGCAGACAGAAACCATTCACAAGTGCTCAAATTACAAAGAAAAGTGGGGAAATGATTATCATAAAATCCAGGATAATGATGGCCTCTTGGGAAATAGGGAGAAATTGTAATTAGGTAAGGAGTCAGATTGGGATAGTTATTTTTGAAGTAATGACTGTTCTGTCATTTAAGCTAGGTGGTAATTATATAGTTGTTCAATTTATAATTTTTTTAAAAATTGCACATTTATGACTGTTTACTTCATATGTGCTTTACTTCTTTTTTTAGGCTAATTTTTTCATTCTTATGTATTACTCATAGCATCTCTTTTTTTTGACCTCTCTACCTCTTTTCTCTCTTCCTCCCATGCCCACCATATCCTATCCAATTAGGCACTTTTTTTGTGTACTTCCTAATACACTGTGCACACTTTTCTATGGCCACAATATTGTGTTTTCTCTTAGAAGACTGAACCTCATTAAATGAGATGAGTTTTCTATTGCTGCATAACGAATTACCAAAAACTTAGTGGTTTAAAACAACACTGATTTATTTTGTTACAGTTCTGTAATTCTGTAGATCAGAAGTCCGGGTTCAACAACTAAGTTCTCTGCTCAGTATGTCACAAGGCTGAAATCATGGTATTGTCCAGGATAGATTCTCATCTGGAGGCTCTGGGGAAGATTTTATGTCCAAGCTCATCCAGAGTTTGGAACAATGCAGTCTGTTGCAATTATAGGACTGAGGCCCCCGTTTCCTGGTAATCAGCCATGGACCACGCTCAGTTCCCAGAGGCCACTTGCATTCCTTACTACATGGCCCCCTCCATCTTCAGATGAGCAGTGGTGTGTTAAATCTTTCCTGTGCTTTGAATCTCTCTATCTTTTCCTGCCAGCCAGAGGGCCATGTGATTAGATTGGGCACTCCCATGTTATTTTTCTCTTTTGATTAGTCAGTGTCAATTAATTAGTAACTTTAATTACAACTGCATAATCTCTTCTGCCATTTAGGAGACCAAAATCAGGGCATGATACCTTATCAAATTCACCCTTCCAGGGATTAGAGCAGGAGAGTTTGGGGGACCAATTTATGCTTCTGCCTACCATAGAATAGAAATACTTTCAAACTCACAGGACAGTTACAAAAATAATACAAACCCCATACATAGAACTCCTAATACCCCTACCTCCCAAATACCCAGATCCTGCAATTTTAACATTTTGCCACATTTACCTTATCATTCTGTCTGTTGATCAATCCATCCATCTATCTACTTATAGACATACCTCGGAGATATCATGGATTTGGTTCCACACCACTGCAATAAAGTGAGTCACGTGAATTCTTTGGTTATGTTTCACTGTACTGTAGTCTGTTAAGTGTGCAGTAGCATTATGTCTAAAAAAAAACAATGCAGACGCCTTCAATAAAAATACTTTATTGCTAAAAAATGCTAACCATCTTCTGAGCTTTCAGCAAGTCATAATCTTTTTGCTGGTGGAGGATCTTGCCTCTATGTTGATGGTTGCTGACTGATCAGGGTGGTGGTTGCTGAAGGTTGGGTGGCTATGGCAATTTCTTAAAATAAGACAGCAGTGAAATTTGCCACATTGATCGCCTCTTCCTTTCACAGAACATTTCTCTGTAATATATGATGCTGTTTTATAGCATTTTACCCACAGTAGAACTTCTTTCAAACTCTGCTGCTGATTTATAAACTAAGTTTATGTAATATTCTAAATCCTTTTGTTGTTGTCATTTCAAAAGTATTCATAGCATCTTCACTAGGAGTAGATTCCATCTCAGGAAACCACTTTTTTTTGCTCATCCATAAGAAGCAGTTTCTCATTTTTTCAAGTTTTATCATGAGATTGCAGCAATTCTGTCACATCTTCACATTCCACTTCTAGTTCTCTTGCTGTTTCCAGTACATCAGCAGTTACTTCCTCCACTGAAGTCTTGAACCCCTCAAAGTCATCCATTAGGGGTGAAATCAACTTCTTCCAAATTCCTGCTAATATGTTGATATTTTTACTTCTTCCCATGAATCATGAATGTTCTTAATGGCTTCTAGAATGATGAATCCTTTCCAGAAGAGTTTCGGTTTAGTTTTCCCAGATCCATCAGAGGAATACTATCTGTAGCAGTTATAACGTTACAAAAGGTATTTCTTAAATCATAAGACTTGAAAATCGTACAATCCCTTGGTCCATGAGCTGCAGGATAATGTGTTATCAGTCATGAAAGCAACATGAATCTCATTTTTACATCTTCATTAGAGCTTGTGGGTGCATTGTCAATAAGCAGTAACATTTTGAAATGAATCCCAACAGAGGGCTTAAAATATCTGTTTACCGTATTGTAAACAGATGTGCTGTTAGCCAGGCTTTGTTCCATTTATAGAGCACAGACAGAGTAGATTTAGCATAATTCTTAAGGGCCCTAGTATTTTCAGAATGGTAAATGAGCAGTGGTTTTAACTTAAAGTCACCAGCTGCATTAGACCCTAACAAGAGAGTCAGTCTGTCCTTTGACTCTTTGAAGCCAGACATGGTCTTCTCCCTAGCTATGAAAGTATTATAATGATGGTATCTTCTAACAGAATCGTTTCATCTGCATCAACAATCTATTGTTTAGTGTTGCCACCTTCATTAATTATCTTGGCTAGATCTTCTGGATAACTTGTTGCAGCTTCTCCATCAGCACTTGCTGATTCACCTTGCACTTTTCTGTTATGGAGACAGCTTCTTTCCTTAAATCTCACGAACCAACCTCTGCTAGCTACAAACTTTTCTTCTGCAGCTTCCTCACCTATCTCAGCTGTCTTAGAATTGGAGAGAGTTAGGACTTTGCTCTGAATCAGGCTGTGGCTTAAGGGAATATTGTGGCTGGTTTGATCAAGAACTTTTCTTTTGTATTCATAACTTGTTTAACTGTTTGGTGTAAGAGGCCTAGCTTTTGGCCCAGCTCTACTTTTCGTGTGCCTTCCTCACTAAGGGTAGTCACTTCTAGCTTTTGATTTCAGGTAAGAGACGTTTGACTCTTCCTTTCACTTGCACGTATAGAGGCCATTTTAGGGTAACTGACCTAATTTCACTATTGTTGCGTCTCAGGGAATACGCAGGCCCTGAAAAAAGGAAGGAAGAAAGAGAAAATACCTTTCCCTGTCTTTGCCGATGTAACTCTGCAAGTACTCTCCTTCGGGGCTTATCCAAAGATTGAGTTTAGAGAATAGTTTCAGGGCAAATCTAAGGGGTCTCCCTGATCTTTCTGAGCACGAGCTTGTGTTGGGCATGCACATGTGATCATAGAAATTCCGCCATTTACAAGGACACAAATGTCCCCTCCTCCGTAGGAAACAGTTTCCTGAAAGTCCCAGGCATTGTACTGAATGTCCAACTTTTAAGGAGCCTTTTTCTTAATTTGGTGCTTGCTCTGTTACTATAATCCTTTAACTGTTTTCTGGAGCTTTGAGAAAGATGTTTCTGCCAGTCCTTGCTGGTTGTTCAAAGCTTCTATGCGGGGAGCAGAGCCCTGAAGCATCTCATTCTGCCATCTGATTGGGGCAGGACCCCCTAAGAGTCTAACTATCTTTTTTTTGTACAATAAATGCCTTCATAGTATTTATTGAATGAATGAATGAGTGAGTGAGTGAATGAGAAAGCGAAAAGAGGAAATAATGAAGAGCCTATTTACTTCCTTAACTTTGAAAATAATGATGACTATCTTTCATATGATTGGATTTAATGGGCCCTTGGGGCTTCAGTAATATAGTAGAATTCATTCAGAACATTCTCAAAGAGAATATTAGTAAGTATGCTTCCCTTTTAAGTGTCCAAAAGCTTGGCATTCAGATCCTCTGTAATTTGTGTCAGAAAATAAGAGAGATGATGTTACATGTGCTAAGTGTCAATCCTTCAAAATATAACCAGTGTTAGTATGATAATTTCTGTAAGTCTTAAGAAAATTTCAAAATACTTTCCTTGATTTGGTAATAAAAGGAATAAAAAAAATTTTAACTCCTTACATTGAAATAGGCTTTTTTGGTAAATTAAATATTTATAACTTTGAGAACTAATTTATAACTTTGATAAATAATGCATATTATTTATAACTTTGATAATGTGTAGGGAGAATCTCAGTCTGCTAACACTGTGATACTTTTTAGTTTAAAATTTATTTAGGAAGATACTAATGTTTCACATCTTGAAGATAGCTTGATTAGGTAAGTCAAAAGATTTTATTCAACTGAATTTTTTTCTTCCCTGTATAAAATACACACTTCATTTTGCAAAATAGGGCTTTTTATTAGAGTATAGGATAAACACTTGAAAGATTTGTTTGTTTTAAAAATAGTGTCACTAAAGAACTATGTTGTCCTTAATATTTTTTAAAATTATGAATGGACAACCAATTTACATGGAAAATAAGCTATGAAACTTGAACGTGTACGGTTTGTGATTTAGAGTTCTTAGAAACCCACTGTGGCCATGACTATTTCATAAAATCTGTGGAGGGGCTGGAAACCAGACTGAAAGGATAAGCAGCCAGGACCAATGGAAAAGTATAGAATAACCACTTGAAATGTTTGTTTTAAAGATAGTGTCATTGAAGAACTGTGTTATCTTAAAATTAAGACTTATGTCAATCTTTCTTATATTTCCTTATTTAGGAAATAATAGGGACTGACCAGATTGAAGTTCTTAAGACTTAGGCACTGTAGGATTTTGAGGAGGCTCCTCAGAGATTTTGCTTTGGCGTGGGCAGGAGTTAAGTTGTGACTCCTCCCCAAGGAGAGTCAGCTTTGATTCTTCACTGTATTCATTCAACAAATAATTTCAGTTCTGATCTGTGTCTAAGCCCTAGACTTAAGATATTTAGTTGTCTACTTTATATTTCCACTTGGATGTCTAATAGGCATCTCAAATATATCTTGACTTGGTGCCCCATCTCTCCCCCCAAAAGGGGAAGGTTGGACATCAAAGAAACTATGTTTTGCCCCTAGCAAATCCATTCATCTCAATAACTGTTATCACCATTCACCAAGTTTCTCAGGTGAAAAACCTGGAAATCATCCTTTATTTACCACTAACACACCCTCCCCCCAGTCTATAAGCAAGCTGTATCTGTTCTACCTCAGTATATCCTAAATTTGTCTACTTCTCTTCCCTGCTGAAACTCTAGCCTAAGCCCCATTATCTGTTACCATAAACGGCAGCAACCTCCTAACTAGTCTCCCTGCTTCCACGCTTACCTGTTGAAAGCATTCTCAATATGGCAGCTAAAAATTATATTTTAAAAAATGCCTATCAGACCATGTCACTTCCCTGCAAAACCAATCAAACACAACTGTGTAAGTGATTGTTCATTTATAGGCCCTGGTAAGGTGATTGGTAAGTACAAACACCTTACCAGGGCCTAAAAGGCCATATATATGGCCCCTGCCTACTTCTCAAGCTTCAATTTGATTCATTCATGGACCTAGTTCATTAAATCCTGGTCACGTGCTTTTATTTTTCCCTCTCCTTCTAATTCATCAAACTTATCAAACTTGTTTCCCCTTCATGACCTTTACACCTGCTCTTCTCTCTTCATGGAATGCCTTTAAATGTTTGTGTCACTAGGTTCCTCTCATCCTTTGGATCTTGGCTCAAGTGTGAGTCAGCACTTGTAAAGTTCTTAGAATTATCCTTAGCTCATAGTAAATGATCAATAAATGTTAGACCCCTCAACCAAAAAACTCACTTTCTTGGAGAGGTTCATGATAACCCTGTCCAAGTGACCTCAACCACTCTTCCTTGATTTATTTCCTTCATAGTATGTCCCTGTTTATTGATTGTTTCCCCTCTTATAATACAAGGTTTATGAGAGTAGCATCTCTATCTGTATCCCTAGCATCTATAACACTGTGTGCCATATAATATGCTCTTAATAGACTTTTGGATAAATTAATGAATGACCCCCTACTATGGGTGTCATAAACCTATCTTGATTTGTATTTCTCTTTCATTTTTTTTTCATCAACAATTTTACATATTGTTAGTATACAGCTGGAGAGTTATTGTAGGATATGAGCAGTGTTTATGGGATAGGGGTTAGACATCGTAAAATCTGAAAAGAAACTTTTTTTATCTTATTTATTTTTTTATTTTGCTTACCTTTTAAAATATGGTTTTATTGAGATATATTCACATACCCTAAATCATCCACAGTGTACTATCATATAGTTGTACATTCATCACCACAATCAATTTTTGAACATTTCCTTACTCCAAAAAAAAAAAAGGTAAAAAAAGAACATCTAAAACATTCCATCCTCCTGTTCCACCCTATTTTTCATTTAATTTTTGTTCCCATTTTTCTACTCATCTGTCCATACACTAGATAATGGGAGTGTGAGCCACGAGATTTTCACAATCACATAGTCACACCATGTAAGCTACATAGTTATACAATAATCTTCAAGAATCAAAGCTACTGGGTGACAGCTTCAGGTGTTTCCCTCTAGCCATTCCAAAACACTAAAAACTAAAAAGGGGTATTTATGTAGTGCCTAAGAATACCCTCCAGAGTGACCTCTCAACTTCAAATCTCTCAACCACCGAAACTTTATTTTGTTTCATTTCTCTTCCCCCTTTTGGTCAAGAAGATTGAAAATAAACTTTTTGCATTTATGATTTTTGAAAAATTTTAGTAATATAACTCTAGATCTGTACCTCATTGACTTTTCACAGATTTTAACCATGGCTAGGAGAAGAAAAATCTTCCTTAGCTATTTTATGTTAACAGGACTTCAACATTTAGATAGTCTAGATCATATTAGTGATAAGTAATAATTTTGGGCATTGAGCATTCATTCAGGCATCTTTAAGAATATCAGGAAACAACCAAATGATCTTTCACAAATTATTTTGTGGAAAGGTATAATCTACAACATACATCTATACCATTGTTACAACTTTGAAGTTAACTTGTGTTCAGGCTTAGCATTCTCCCCAAATGTGGGCAAACATAGAAACACACAGAGATGGTTACAGAATGCCATTCATTTAGCTCCTTTCAGAAAATAACTGTTGCTTTTTTGTACACATTCAAATTATTGTCTTAGTTTAGAAATCTATGCCTTTTCTGCTAATCTACAGTTCTATAGAACATACCATTATTTATCCCAGAGCAGATTTCTCAAATTTTGGTTCCTGGACCAGCAGCAGCAGCATTACCTGGGAACCTGTTAGGCTTACATATTATTGGGTCTCACCACAGTTGGGTGATATCAGCAACTCTGGAGGTCTGCCAGTTTGAATGTATTATGTCCCCCCAAACACCCTTATCTTTGATGTAATCTTGTGTGGGCAGACCTATCAGTGTTAATTAGATTGTAATTCTTTGAGTGTTTCCCTGGAGATGTGCCCCACCCAACTGTAGGTGAAAACTCTGATGAGATCATTGCCATGGAGGTGTGGCCCCACCCATTGAGGGTGGCCCTTGATCACTGAAGCTATATAAATAAGCTGACAAACAGAAGGAACTGAATGCAGCTGTGAGTGACATTTTGAAGAGGAGCTACAGCCAAGAGGGACACTTTGAAGAAAGCACAGAAGCTGCAGATGAGAGACATTTTGAGAATGGCCGTTGAAACCAGACTCTTGCTCTGGAGAAGCTAAGAGAGGATAAATACCCCAAGTGCAACTAAGAGTGGCATTTTGAGGAACTGCAGCCTAAAGAGGAACGTCTTGGGAGAAAGCCATTTTGAAACCAGAACTTTGGAGCAGATGCCAGCCATGTGCCTTCCCAGCTAACAGAGGTTTTCCGGACACCACTGGCCATCCTCCAGTGAAGGTACCCAATTGCTGATGTGTTACCTTGGACACTTGATGGCCTTAAGACTATAACTGTGTGACCAAATAAACCCCCTTTATAAAAGCGAGTCCATTTCTGGTGTTTTGCATTCTGGCAGCATTAGCAAACTAGAACAGGAGGATAGTGCCTAGATTAACAAGCTCTCCAAGTTAATCTAATGCACACTCAAATTTGATAACCACTGTCATGGAATGTAGAAAATTTTGTTGTAATTATATGGTTTATTAATAAAACTTTCCCCAACAAATTCAAACATTGATTAATTTTGAAAATTTACAAACTAAGGAATTTACCTAAATTTAAAGTTTCAGTTTTGGAGGACCAATATTTAAAAATCTTCATGCTTACACTAACTTTGTATTTGGAAGTCTTACTGCATTGCTTGTTGCTGTATGGAAACTATAATACTTTGTTGTATCATTGCTCCCCAGTACTCTTTTTTTTTTTTTTTTTTTTTAAACTGAAAAGCTTCCTTTTACTTTTTTACAAATCATTTGGGGGAGGGGGTGGTATGTAAAGCTTTAATCACAATATAAAATCATTAAAAGTTTTAGTATTTACTTTTTTTTTTAAATTCAGTTTTACTGAAATATATTCACGTACCATACAATCATCCATGGTATACAATCAGCTTTTCACAGTACAATTATACAGTTATGCATTCATCATCACAATCTATTTCTGAACATTTTTTTTACATCAGAAAGAATCAGAATAAAAAAAAGTAAAAAAAGAACACCCAAACCATCCCCCCCATCCTACCCTATTTGTCATTTAGTTTTTGTCCCTGCTTTTCTACCCATCCATCCACACATTTCGTGTTTACTTTAAAAAAAAAATTATAATCATTTTTTTTCTCAGGAAAATAAAGGAGTAAAAATTCCAGGAGATTTGGAGAATGAGGCAGGGAATCTGAGTAAGACTCAGAAAAATAGCCCCTCTCTCCTCTTAATTTAATTTTTGGGCCATCCTATTGTAAAATCTAAAGGAAAGTCCAGTCCAGTTACTTTAAAGAGTGTAAGTGTAGAATAGTTATATAACCTGTTATCCCTATGCATCTTAAGAGTAATATTTAGTAACAGTCTCTGTGTCTAACTTGTTATTTAGGATTCTGAAGAAGTAATTTAATGATGGGGTCTGGTATCTGTATTAATAGTGTCTCTTGCAAAAATCTCTGGTTTTTACTAGGATAATGGAGCTACCTGTTAATCATGTACCTGTTTTCCAGCATTAAAAAAAAATAATTTATAGCATACCAGTAAGTGTGTTATAAAGAAAAGAGCTTGCATATTTATGCATGGGCCTTTAATTCAGAAAGAACTACTTTTGAATTTTAATTCCATCACCTACTAGCTTTATGTGACTCATAGGCAAGTTCTAACCTTCCTAAATAGCAATTTCCTCATATATGCAGTGTCTACTTCACAAAGAGGTTTTGTGAATTAAATGAAATTATGGCTATATAAAGCAGTTAACAAAGGTTCCAGTGCTTATATATGCTCAGCAAATATTAGTTTCCTTTATTTTCTCCTTCTTTACTCTTCCTCTGGTTTCCTCAGTGCCACATTTATTTATGTAGTAAAAAATGTAATGTGTACCTGTTTTAGGAACCTTTCTAGGCATGGATATAACTTTGAAGTATGATTTTCAGATCTAAAATCGATTTCAAGTTATTGGAAAATGATTTGAGTCTGTTAGTCTTATTTTACACTTCATTATGAATTCATAAAATAATATCTAACAGGATTAAGTTGATGTATTAAACTGACATGGTTCTAAATTGACATTTCCCCCTTAATATAGAAGATAAAAATGGTTGACTGATTACTACTGGTGATTTGTCTCATGCTTTCTTAGAGTTTTTTCTTTAAAGTCATTTTGTGTAATGCATGATTTAATTCCTTCCTGAATTATATTTTGAGAGTTTTGTTTTACTTTCAACTTTTTTTTTACCATTTTAAGGATTTATTTTAAAACTTTTAAAGAAACTATTCTAGTTCTTTAGCTTTGTTCTTTGTTATTTAAAGTAAGAAGCTATCAATATTAATTTCATGTTTGGCAGCAAAGTTTCTATCATTATAATGCCTTGTATTTATAAAACACTTTTTTCCCAAAGAACAGAGTTTTCCACTTTTTTCATTAAACAGTTTTAACATTTCATTATTAGGTGACTTTCCCATCATTCTAGCTGAGCATAAGTTACCGACAAAGCAAAACTGGAACCCATGTCTCCAGAGTTCAAGATCTTAGCTAAATTAAATTAAGAGTTGTGAGTTTGATTTAATTTTTCACTTTTCTTATTAAATTCTTCATAGTTTTTCTCATGTTTGAGTTTTGGGAATATGTATCAAAATTTTATCAGCCCACATACATTTTTCAGCATCCCACTCTCTTGGAGTATGTAGAGAACATAACTGAAAAAAATGAAGCCATTTTTCCAAGTCACTTAGTATACATTATTGCTTTTCCTGAGGTAGGTATGCACGCTGATAAAGCATGATTATGTGGTCCTTCTTAGACTCTGCATCCCAGATAGCTTTTTCAGTGAGACTTTTTTTTTTTTTTTGGCAAATTGGCCTTTTACCTAAAAGGAAATATTTTTAAAGAAGAGTGTATAATTGAAAAATCAGGTTTCAACTGCATTTGAAAATAGGCACCCCTAAAGAGAGGGGTGAGGTTCCAAGTTGAAAACAGGTATTAATGACAATTGTCATTTAGAATGGTAAGATCTCTAGCCCTTTTCTTACGTGGCTGATAATTCCTCTCTGAAGGCTGGAGTTTTCTTCTCTGGGGAAACTCACTAGCCTAAAAGAAAAGACTTTGAGTACTAATATTTATAAAACCAACATAAAATAACCAGATCCCTACATTATATCCTACAGGGAAGTCCATCCCATTAACAAGTCTTACCATACATACAGAGCTACCGGAAATTTAGTGCTATGTGTTTTTTTTTAATGCAGTTTTATTGAGATATATTCACATACCGTATAATGCATCCAAAGTATACAAATAGTGGCTCACAATAGCATCATATAGTTGTGCATTCATCACAGTCAATTTTAGAACATTTTCATTACTCCAAAACAATAAAAAATTTTAAAAAAAGTAAATAAAAATAAAAAAGAACACCCAAAACATCCCATACCTCTTATCTCCCCTTAGTATTTATATATTTATATATTTATTTATTTATTTATCCATCTATATTTTATTACTCATCTACCCATACACTAGATCCAGGGAGTGTTAGTCACAAGGCTTTTACAATCACGCAGTCACACGATAAAAGCTATATAGTTATACAGTCATCATCACAAATCAAGGCCACTATGTTATAGTTCAACAGTTTTTAGGTATTTCCTTCTAGCTATTCTAATACACTAGAAACTTAAAGGAATATCTATGTAATGCATAAGAATAACCTCCAGAATGACCTCTTGACTCTATTTGAAATCTCTTAGCTCCTGAAACTTTATTTTGTTTCATTTCTTTTCTCCTTTTTGGTCAAGAAGGCATTCTCAATCCCATGATGCCAGGTCCAGGCTCATCTCTGGGAACCATGTCCCACATTGCCAGGGAGACTTAACACCACTGGGAGTCTTGTCCCATGTACGGGGAAGGATAGTGAGTTAATTTGCCGAGTTGGCTTAGAGATACAGGCCATTTCTGAGCAACCAAAGAGGTTCTCTGCAGGTGACTCTTATGCATAGTTATAAATAGGCTTAGCTTTGCCAAGTTTAATAATTTAATAGTTCCACATTTTCCCCCAGTCCCTCTAGGGAACTTTGCAAATACTTTTTTATTTTCTGCCCAAAATATTCTAGGATATATTGGGGTATTACATTAGCCTGTAGAGTAACAAGGTCTTATTCCCTATTTTAGGTTCCATGTTTAAACAATACATTGCTTAAATAAACTGACCAGACAGGTTAAATTAAATAGTGTGCTACAGAAAATATAAATTTTGTACCAAATAAATCTTGCTTCCTTTGGTCTCATACAGAAGTTGGAGTTTTAAAATATAGTCAATATCATCCTTTATCCTGTATTCTAATTTACCTTGGTCCTAAACAAGTCTGTTTCATTCATTAACTGTAGTCTGATCTCTTTTTCAACTTTAACAGTTGATGTAAAGAGTAATTCTGACTTTCAGAGCTGCAGAACTCTAACTCTGAGTCTCAGGTGCCACACAGGTACCCAAATTTCCAGGAAGCTACCAGGTGATACACAAAGAGTACAGCATCTCAAAATTTAGAAATAACAGTTAAAACTCAGGAATAGATAGATGTGACTGCTGTAAGAGTTTACAAATCTAAGAACCTTTACAATAAGCGTTATTGAACATTCTGTACTCCTTAATCATTGATTGCCCAATTTCTGCTCATCTTCTGTCCTCAGATAACCTATGCTCTTACATTCAATTCTCAGCATTTGCTCATTATAGCTAGTTTGTATTAGTGAGGACTTAAAATATTTGTCCCTTCGTTTTTGGCTTATTTCACTCAACATAGTGCCCTCAAGATTCATTCACCTAATTGCATGCCTTGCGACTTCAGTCTTTCTTGCAGCCGCTCAATAATATCCCATTGTATGTATGCACCACAGTTCCCCACCCCCTGTTCATCCATTGATGTACCCTTAGGCCACTTCCAACTGTTGTAACTCGTGAATAATGCTGCCATAAATATCAGTGAGAAAATGTCTATTTGTGTCCTTGCTTTCAGTTCTTCCAAGTATACACTACATAATGGGGCTGCAGAATCATATGGCAGCCCGATACCCAGGCTCCTGTGGAACCACCACACTGCCCTCCAGAGGGTCTGTACCATTTTACTTTACTACCAACAGTGAATAGGTATATCTCTCTTTCCTCATCTTCTCCAGCACTTGTATCATTCTGCTTATTTTTTTAAGTTTTTTTCACATGTTGTACAATCCATCCTAAGTGAACCATCAGTGGCTCCTGGTATAATCACAGTTATGCAGTCACCACCACAATCTATGTGAGAACATTTCCATTTCTTGCACAAGAAAGAAGAAGAGGGAAAAAAAAATTAAATAAAGAATAATAAAAAAATAAAAAGGAGACACAATCATCACAACAATAAAAGTCCCAAACCCTTCCTTTATATCCCCCCTTTTATTGACATTTAGCTTGGGTATATTGCCTTTGTTACAATTAATGGAAAAATAGTACACTGTTACTGTTAACTATAGACCCTAGTTTGCATTAATTGTATTTTTTCTATATACCATCCCATTTTCAGCACCTTACAATGATGATATTCATTTGTTCTTCCTCATGTAAAAACTTTCTTACATTTGTACATTAAATCACCATCATTTTCCACTCTAGGTTTCACTAAGTTATACAGTCCCAATTTTTATTCTCTGTCTCTCCTTCTGGTGTCATCCATGCCCCTAGACTTCCTCTTCCAACTATACTGACACTCAGCTTTGTTTTTTATACTTACAGTATTGTGCTACCATTAGATACTATTGTGCTATCCATTTCTGGATCTTTACAGACAATCCTGTTGAACATTCTGTACTCTTTGAGCATCAAATGCCCAATCTCCACCCTCTTTCTGTCTTCTGATAACTTGTGTTCTTAACTTTAGCACTGAGTTTGCTCATTATAGTTAGTTCATATTAGTGAGACCATACAATATCTGTCCTTTTGTTTTTAGCTAATTTTGTTCAACATAATGTCCTCAAGGTTCATTCATGCTGTTATATGTGTCATGTCTTTATTCTGTCTTACAGCTGCGTAATACTCCATAGTATGTATATACCACAGTTTGTTAATCCACTTGTCAGTTGATGGACATTTGGGCTGTTTCTATCTTTTGGCAATCCTGAATAATGCCACTGTAAACACTGGTGTAGAGATGTGCATTTGTATCTTTGCCTTCAATTCCTTTGAGTGTGTACCTAATAATGGGATTGCTGGATCATTTGACAGTTCTATATTTAGCTTCCTGAGGAACCTCCAAACTGTTTTCCAGAATGATTTGCACCGTTCTACATTCCAACCAATGATGAATAAGTGTACTTCTTTCTCTACATCCTCTTCAGCACTTGTAGCTTTCTAATTTTTTTTTTTATAATGGCCATTCTAATAGGTGTGAGATGATATCTCATTGTGGTTTTGATTGCATTTCCATAATAGCTAGTGAAGTTGAGCATCTAGTGCTATGTTTTAAAGTATGAAAGGGAAACCAAAACCACTAAATATTTGAAGGTTATCTCTGACATTAAAGACAGAGAAAAATAAACATGACAAAAGAAACCCAGAAAAAAAAAAAGACAGTTTAGGCTGCAACAAAACAAAAAACTTACGAAACTCTAGAATTAATACTCATTGAAGGAGAAAAGAAGATATTGTGGCCAAGAAATATAACAAGGATCTATGAAAAAGAACAGCAGAGCATTTAGAAAGAAAGAACATATGATATAAATAAAAATACTCAACAGAGTAATAAAGGTTGAGGTAATCTGCAAAAAAGTAGAAAAAGGAAATCAGGAGAAAAGAAGATACCAAAGTATAGGAGGATCAACATCTGACTATTAGGGTTCCAGAAAGAAAAAACAGGGAATACAAAGACAGGGGAGGAAATTATCAAAGAAATATATCCTTTATCTTTATTTATGAAGTGTTTCTTGTAGACATCATATAGTTCCATCATGTTTTTACATCCGCTCTTCCAATCTCTGTCTTTTGGTGTATTTAGACTATTTGCATTTTTGTTATTCTCCTTTTTCTAGAACATTTCCCTTGCTGTTTTCTCCCTATGTAATATCTTTTTTTAAAAATTACAGAATATGTATAACATGAAATTTGTCATTTTAACCATTTTAAGTATTAAAAATCATTGGCATTAAGTGCAGTTACAGTGTTGTGTAACCATCACCACTATCTATTTCCAGAACTTTTTCCTCACCCTAAATAAGAATAACTCCCCCATTAATGGGTTATAATAATAACCCATTAAGACTAGCTCTCCATTCCCCTCTTCCCCCAGCTCCTGGTAACCTCTATTCTACTTTCTTTTTCTATGAATATTTTAGATACCACATATAAGTGGAACCATGCAGTATTTGTCATTTTGTATCTGGCTTATTTTATTTATCATAATGTTTTCAAGGTTGATCCATCTTGTAGCATTTATCTATCAGAACTTCATTCCTTTTTGTGGCTGAGTAATATTCCATTGTATGTATATAGCACATTTTGTTTATCCATTTATATGTTGATGGACACCTGGCTTTTTTCCATCTCTTGGTTTTTGTGAATAGTGCTGCTGTGGCATCTGTTGAGTCCCTGTTTAAAATAATTTTTTTTTTTTTTAAATATTTACCTAGTAGGAGTAGAATTGCTGGGTCATGTGGTAATTCTGTTGGGGTATGTGAGGTACTCTTTTAAAGGATATATTTGCTACAGAATTGCTTGAATCCACTGATGACAGTAACTCAGGATTTCAGTATTTCAAAGGGTTTTGCTTAAAGAATAATAAAAAAGATAATAAAAAAATAAAATACCATACAATACAATATAATAATTAGGTCAGACAACAACACTGCTACCAAGAATCCCGTATCCCTCTCTTATACCCCTCTCTCATACACATTTAGCTTTAGTATATTGCCTTTGTTACATTTAATGGAAGCATATTACAATATTACTGTTAACCATAGACTCCAGTTATCTTTGATTTTATTTTTTCCCAAATATCATCCCTTTTTCAACACTTTGCAGGTTGACATTCATTTGTTCTCCCACATGTAAAAACATTTTTATATTTGTACATTTAGTCACAGTCACTGACTCTAGTTTTCACTAAGTTATACAGTCCCAGTCGTTACTGTCTATTTTTACTTCTGGTGCCTTACATGCCCCTAGCCCTCCTCTTTCAGATTTACTCACAGACGTCTTTGGTCAGTGTACTTATAATATGGTGCTACCATCACACAGTATTACTCTATCCATTTCTGGATCTATACAGTAATCAATCCTGTTGAACAGTCTATGCTCCTTCAGCATCAAATGCCCGATCTCTACCCTCTTTCTATCTCCCGATAACCTGTGTTCTCAGCTTTAACTCTCAAAGTTTGCTCATTAATGTTAGTTCATATTAGTGAGACCATACAGTATTTGTCCTTTTGTTTCTGGATAACTTTGCTTAATATAGTAGTAATGAATATGTTCAAGTGCTGATTGTGGTGATGAATGCACAGTTATATGATGATACTGTGAACAACTGAGTGTACGCTGTGGATGAGTGTGTGGTATGTGAATGTATCTCTATAAAATTGTAGGAAAAATATAAATAGGGAAAAAAGTGCTGGAGAAAACATGGAGAGAGGGATGTACCTATTTACTGTTGATGGGGAAGTAGAATGGTATAACCTATCTGGAGGACAATGTAGTGATTCCAAAAGAAGCTAAATATGTGGGTGCCATAAGGTCCTCCTACCTCATTATGGGATATATACTTGGAAAATCTGAGAGCAGGGACATGAATGGACATTTGCTCACTGGTGTTTATGGAGGCAGTATTCATGATTTGCAATGGGTGGAGGTGTCCTAAGGGTGCATCGCCTGATAAAACAGAATGGTGAAATGTGTATGCATGCAATGGAATATTGAGCAACTGCGAGAAGGAATGAAGCTGTGAGACACACAATGAGATGAAGGGATCCTGTGGATAGCATTTTGAGTGAAGTAGCCCAGAAACGAAAAGACAGACATGATGCCTCACCAATGTGAACTAACTACAACATATAAACTCTCAGAATTGAATCTTAGAGCACAGCTTATCAGGGGAATGCTTATTGTAATGGTCCCTAGATTGTGAGCTCTTAGAGCAGTCACATCTATTCCTGAACTGTAATGGCTGTCTCCAGATTCTCAGATGCCGATCTCTTTGTGTATAACCTGGCCAGTCTCGGGAACTTTGGGTGTCTGTATGACACCTGAAGCTCAGAGCTAGAGCTCGGCAGCTATGAATGTCAGTATTACCCAGTACAGCAACTGTAAAAAAGCTGAAAAAGAGTCCAGACTTCAATTAGAAAAATGAATGAAGCAGATCTGGTTAGGACTAAGGCAAATCAGGCCAAAGGGTAAAGGACAATATTGACTGTTTTAAAATTTGAACTTCTGCATGAGACCAAGGGAAGAGATGTTTATTTGGTGCAGGATATATATCTTCTACAGCACAATAAATAATTTAACTTGTATAGTCAGTTTATTCAAACATCATGATTACATGGAACTTTGAATAGGAAGTGAGATCTGGTAGGTTTGTACAGATTAGTGTGAAATACCGATACATCCCAAAGTAATTTGGGCAGAGAATAAAAATGTGTTTGCAAAGCTGCCCTGAGGGAAAATGAGGATATATTAAATTTCCCCACCTGGGGAATTACTGATATTCTCACAAGCACTGGGAACTACCAATGTAGTAGGCCAAGCCCTTGATTTTGGGGCTTACCCTTATGAAGCTTGTTACTGCTAAGGAGAGGATAAGACTACATATAATTGTGCCTAAGAGTTTCCCCCAGAGAACCTCTGTTGTTGCTCAGATGTGGCCCCTCTCTCTCTCTAAGCCTACTTGGCAGGTAAACTCACTGCTCTTCCCCCTACACATAGACTTGACTCCCAGGGTTGTAAATCTCCCTGGCAACCTAGTATTTGACTCCAGGGGATGAGCCTGGACCTGGCATCGGGGGTTTGAAAAAATCTTCTTGACCAAAAGGGGGAAGCAAAATGAAACAAAATAAAGTTTCAGTGGCTGAGAGATTTCAAATGGAGTGGAGAGGGCATTCTTATGCACTATATAGATATCCGTTTTTAGGTTTTAGTGTATTGGAATAACTAGGAGGAAATACCTGAAACTGTTGAACTACAACCCAGTAGCCTTGATTCTTGAAGACAATTGCATAACTATGTGTTTACGTGGTGTGATGGTGTGATTGTGAAAACCTTGTGGCTCCCACTCCCTTTATCTGGTGTATGGATGGCTGAGTAGAAAAATGGGGACAAAAACTAAGTGAAAAATAGGGTGGTTTGGGGGAGATGGAATGATTTGGGTGTTCTTTTTTACTTTTATTTTTTATTTTTTTTTATTATTTTTGCTGCTAGGAAAATGTTCAAAAATTGATTGGGGTGATGAATGCACAACTGTATGATGGTACTGTGAACAGTTGATTTTACACCATGGATGGTTGTATCGTATGTGAAAATATCTCAATAAAACTGAATTTTTTTAAAAAAAGGATCATATGGCTTTAAAATTTAGAAGAACCTGAGTATCAATCCTGGATCTTCTCTCTTGTAATTGGATGAGACTCTAGGTCAGTTTCCTATCAATGAAATGTAGATAATGATACAGACCTCGAATGACAGTAACAAAGACTTAATTAAATGAGACAGTGTAGATGAAGGGCCTGGCATATGGCAGGTGCTGAGTGACTATCATTATTGCAGCAGCTCAGATAGACTCAATAGATTGAATAAAACCTGTCCTATCAAGCAAACTTTAGGTAATGCCTTTTAGAGACACATTTAGTATAGAAATTAGATGTTGGGCTCTGCCTAGCAGGCCTATTATCCCATCACAGCCGCAGGATTGGGTAGGAGAAAGCCTGCTCACAGTTACTCTAGAGCTGACCTGCAGCTATAACTGTCAAAGAGAGGTTCAGATGCCCTCCACCCATGGGCGCTGATACTCCGCAAAGCTGTCTTCTTGAGCAGCAAGGAGGCCCAGCAGCACATTTGTATTCCGGGCACACTGCTGACAACCCTGCACCACTGCTAGGCCAGAGTGAGACAGCCCACATCCTGCCCACAGTGGGAGGCAATGGGATGTCTCAACAATGGCCATCTTGCCTGCCTTTCAAGTACTGTAATCCTGCGAGGATTTCTTCAATATTTCTTTGCTGGCAGATTGTTACGTTGAATTGAAGTCATCATTTGCTTCCCCAGGAGAGAATTTCTGAATACAGTCAAGCCCAGGATTGTCATCCATCTACAAATCTCGGCAGCAAGTTGATGTCTCTGAGACATAAGACAAAGAGCATCCAGTCTCACCTGGCAGCCATGCTTATGACCAATCTTCTTTTCTAATCATGATTGCCTCATGTACTCAATGGAGAAAACTTAGAAGGTTAAAAAAATATATCAAAACAACAACAAAATTACCCAAATGCCACACCCCAACAAAAGCTACCTAAATTAGCATTTTGACATTTCCTTCCAGACTTTTTCCTATAAAATTCTTATGCTGTTGCAGTCATGCTATTAATGCACCTAAACTTATATCAGAATTTCCTAATATCATTAAAAGTTTTGAAAATATTGTTTACAGTGGCGAAATCGTTGCATCACATGGATATAATGTGCTTGACCAGACTACTATTATTGGAAGTTTAAATTATTTTAATTTTTATTATCATAAATAATTTTGTAGTAATAAATATCTTTGTGCAAGCAAAAAAAAAAAAAAGAAACGGGGATGGGGGTTGCTTGCTGCTTTATTTTTACAGAGCTTCAACATTCAAAAAGTATTTAATAATGCCAGCACCCAGCATGTCTAGAAGAGGTTAGAAAAAGTTAGAATCTGTAGAACTAGATGTCTGAAAATAGAAGAAATGAACATTTAAAAATTCCTCATTTGGACAGGTCCTGAGTTGAAATCACATTCATCTGCAAAAAGAACTGTTTTAGGTTAGAAATGCTGTATTTTATAACTACAGATCTTGATGTTGGACTTGACTGGTGAGAATTTCTAGGCACTGAATGAATGACAGGACAGATGCCATTCAGTTGGTCAATTCTGGCATGTGTCCTACCAGACTTGTGTAGTTTTATAAATATTATTTAAACCCAAAACTCCTGGTTCTCTATAACCAATTGTCTTAATCTGTTTCCTAAAACTTTCAAAAACAAATAAATAAAAGCTTCCCTTGTAAGATCACACATTTAAGTATTTGTTTCTTGTGGACAGATACAGAGAAGCCAAATATGGATGTGAATAAACAATTTGGTGATAAAGCTGTGAATCTCTGGATGGCTATGGAAACCGAGAAGAGTCCCTTGCTGGCTCTGTACTTGCTGTGCTCCAGAGGTGGACATCCAGGGCAACATCAGCCTGAAGAGAGTGGGAACCCCAGCAGCTGCTTGATGGTTTTAAATTGCTACTCATCTGCCTCCATCTTTTCTACCAACCCAGCTAGTTTTTCCATCTGAGTACCCTGCTGATCATGTTTCACCTGTTTGTATAGACACCACTTGATAGCTGAAAACAGATTCACAGAGCAATCTCTCAGAGCCATCTTATAACATCTTTCCACCTCCTTTGGGTGAAAAGGGCTTTCTATGGTGGGGCAAGGTTTGAGAAACTGAAACCAGATCCGGTGACAGAACGTCTAATGACCTTACCAGCTGAGGAGGATGATGAAGGGACAGCCATTTCCTCTTGAGTAGAATTCTCACTTCATTGCTTTGTGACTCTGGTCAAATCACTTAACCTCTCTCTTCTCAGCTGCCTCATCGCAGCTGCTTTGGCACTTTACTCTAGAGCCCTGCCCTGATAGCCATCCAGTGGTAATTCTATTTTTTTAATGCATTTTTTTTTTTAAGAATTTTAACCTATATAACAGTGATAACTTTCAAAGTATGATTTAACAAGTAGGTAGCAAATTCCAAAGAATGTCATGGGTAACAGTTCCACAACTTCAGCTATTTCCATTATTGCAAAATGTAACATACTTACAGAAAGGTGTTAATTTTTGATGTACAGCTCAACAAGTGGTTATGTAGGTAATTTCAAAAATTTTTATGGGTTACAGTTCCGCAGTTTCAATTTTTCCTTTTTATGCAAATAGAGTATATACAGAAAGATGGAGACTTTCAAAGCACAATTCAACAGGTAGCTATAGAACAACTGTTCAAAGAATGTTATAGGTTACAGTTCCACCATGTTATTTACCTCTATCCAGCTATTCCAACACCCCAGCATCTAAAAATATATGTATTTATATTAAGTTTCAGTACTCATAGACCTTTTTTAAATCTTATCTTGTTTGTTACTACCCCTTCCTCTCACTTAATCCCTTTCTCCATCTTCAGGGGTATCTAGGCAGTAAGCACCCTAACTTGTTCATATTGAAAGGGGGTGTCGACATCATGGGGAAGGGGTCTACATCTGATTGTTGTTCTTAAAGAGGCTATTTCCTCTGGTTTTAGGACTTGTCTGGCATAGGAACACTGGTGGATTTAAGTTTCTGACAGATAAAACTTAGTGAATGATCTAAGGGTACATCGACTGATGAATGGAATGGTGAACTGTGGAATACAGTGGAATATTGAGCTGCCATTAGAAGGAGTGAAGTTTTGAGGTGAATGGACATTGAGGACAGTATGTTGAGTGAAATAAATCAGAAATGGAAAGAAAAACATTATAGTGCCTCACTAATATGGATTAACTATAACGTGCAAACTCTGAGAATTGAATCTGAGAGCATAGGTTATCAGGGGAAGGCTTGTAAAGGTTCCTAGGTTGTAAACTCTTACAGCAGTTACATCTGTTCCTCAGTTGTAATGGTTATTTCTAAATTATGAGATACTGAGCTCTTTGTGTATAACCTGGTCAGTGCTTGGAACTTTGGGTATCTGTGTGACATCTGAGACTCAGAGCTAGAGTCTGGCAGCTATGAATATCAGCATTACCCCATACAGCAAATGTTAAGTAGTCTGAAAAAAGAAATCAGACTTCAATTAGTGATAGGAATGAAATGGACTTGGTTAGGACTAAGGTAAATCAGACTAAAGGGTAAAGGACAATAGTGATGATTGTCTTTAAAACTTCAACTTCTGTGTGAGACCAAAGAAAGAGATGTTTATTAGGTGCAAAATCTATGTTTTTTTGTAACACACTATGTAATTACATGGAATGTTGAATAGGGACTGAATTCTGGTTGGTTTGTACAGGTTAGTGTGAAGCCCCAATACATCCCAGAGTAATTTGGGCAGAGAATTAAAAATGTATTTGCAAATCCCCCTTGAAGGACTGGGGGAAAATGTGGAAATACTAAATTTCCCCACCTGGGGAATTAATGATATTCTCACAAGCATTGGGGGCTACCAATTTAGAAGGCCAAGCCCTCGATCTTGGGGCTTGCCCTTATGAAGTTTGTCACTGCAAAGGAGAAATTGTGCCTATGAGTCACCCCCAGAGAACCTCTTTTGTTGCTCAGATGTGGCCTCTCTCTCTAAGCCAACTCTGCAGGTGAACTTATTACCCTCTCCCATAGTGCGACAGGACTCCCAGGGATGTAAATCTCCCTGGCAATGTGGGACATGACTGGCGGGAATGAGCTTGGCCCTGCCATCGTGGGATTGAGAAAGCCTTCTTGGACTGAAAAGGGGAAGAGAAATGAAACAAAATAAAATTTCAGTGGCTGAGAGATCTCAGAGTAGAGAGGTCATGTTGGAGGTTATTCTTACACATTATATAGATATCCCATTTTAGTTTTTAGTGTATTGGAATAGGTGGAAAGAGCTATCTGAAACTGTTGAACTGCAACCTAGTAGCCTTTATTCTTGAAGATGATTATATAACTATATAGCTTACACTGTGTGACCATGTTATTGTGAAAACTTTGTGGCTCCCACTCCCTTTATGGAAGTATGAAGAGAAAAACAAGGGCAAAAAGTAAATAAATAATAGGGAGGGATGGGGGGTGTGGGATGTTTCATGTTCTTTTTAACTTTTATTCTTATTCTTTGTGTGTGTGGTAATGAAAATGTTCAGAAATTGATTATGGTGATAAATACACAACTATATAATGGTACTGTGAATAATTGATTGTACACAGTAAATGATTGTATGGTATGTGAATATATTTCAATAAAACTGAATTTAAAAAAAAGAAAACTTAGTGAGTGAATCTTTTATGGAACCTCAGGTAGGGACCTAGGTATTTGGGGACTACTTTTGGTAAGGGCATGGCATACTGTGGCCATTTGAGATGTCTAGCTGTAGCTTACTTATAAGAGAAACCTCCAGGATAGTCTCCTGACTCTATTTGGGATTTCTCAGCCACTGTGAGCTCAGTTTATTGCCTTTCTTTTTTCCCCCTTTTGGTCAAGTAGGCATTTTCAATCCCTCACTGCCAGGGCCAGGCTCATTCCTGGGAGTCATGTCCCATGTCACCAGGGAGATTCATTCCCCTGGGAGTCACATCCCTCTTGGGGGGAAGTTAATGAATTTATTTGCTGAGTTGGCTTAGAGAGAGAAAGGCCACATCTGAGAAACAAAAGAGGTTCCCTGGAGGTGCCTCTTAGGCCTAATTATAGGAGGTCTTAGCGTCCCATTTATAACCCTAAGTTTCACAAGAGCATGCCTCAGGTAATTCTATTTTTAACTTTTTGAGGAACTGCCAAGCTTTTTCACAGCAGCTGCATTATTTTACATTCCCACCAGAATGCACCAGAATTTCTATTTTTTCACACCCTCACCAACACTTATTTTCAATTTTTTGATAAAAGCCCCCCTAGTGGGTGTGAAGTGGTATCTCATTGTGGCTTTGATTTGAATTTCCGTAATGATTAATGATTTTAAACATCTTTTCATGTGACTGTAAGCCATATGTATATCTTCTTTGGAAAAAATGTTAAAGTCCTTAGCCCATTTTTAAATTGAGTTGTTTCTCTTTTTGTTTTTGAACTGTAGGAGTTCTTTATATGTTTGGATATTAAACCCTTACCAAATAAGTGATTTGCAATTATATTCTCCCATTCTGTGGGGTATCTTTTCATTCTCTTCACATTGTTTTTGTTCTCTTTGATGAGCAAAGTTTTTTATTTTGTTGAGGTCTGATTTAACTATTTTGTTGTTGTTGTTGTTGCCTGTGCTTCTGTTTCTTAGTTAAGAAACCACTGACAAATTCAAAGTCATGAAGATTTCCCCCTATATTTTCTTCTAAGAGTTTTACAGTTTTATTCCTAAATTCAGGTGTTTGATCTATTTTGAATTAATTTTGCTATATGATGTAAAGTGAACCAATTTCCATTTAATGTAATTATTCATGTTACTACTGAATCTGCTATTTTGATTTTTTTGTTTTTCCCTTATTTTCTTTTTCTTCCCTTCCTATTCATTATGAACAGTTTTAGAATGCCAGTTTGATTTTTCTTTAAGTGATTTTTTTTATTTTATTGTTTTAGCTTTTTTTTATCATCATTTTATTGAGATATATTCACGGACCACGCAGTCATACAAAACAAATCGTACTTTCGATTGTTTACAGTACCATTACATAGTTGTACATTCATCACCTAAATCAATCCCTGACACCTTCATTAGCACACACACAAAAATAACAAGAATAATAATTAGAGTGAAAAAGAGCAATTGAAGTAAAAAAGAACACTGGGTACCTTTGTCTGTTTGTTTCCTTCCCCTATTTTTCTACTCATCCATCCATAAACTAGACAAAGTGGAGTGTGGTCCTTATGGCTTTCCCAATCCCATTGTCACCCCTCATAAGCTACATTTTTATACAACTGTCTTCGAGATTCATGGGTTCTGGGTTGTGGTTTGATAGTTTCAGGTATCCACCACCAGCTACCCCAATTCTTTTTTTTTTTTTTTTTTTAATTATCATTTTATTGAGATATATTCACATGCCACGCAGTCATACAAATCGTACTTTCGATTGTTTACAGTACCATTACATAGTTGTACATTCATCACCTAAATCAATCCCTGACACCTTCATTAGCACACACACAAAAATAACAAGAATAATAATTAGAGTGAAAAAGAGCAATTGAAGTAAAAAAGAACACTGGGTACCTTTGTCTGTTTGTTTCCTTCCCCTATTTTTCTACTCATCCATCCATAAACTAGACAAAGTGGAGTGTGGTCCTTATGGCTTTCCCAATCCCTTTGTCACCCCTCATAAGCTACATTTTTATACATCTGTCTTCGAGATTCATGGGTTCTGGGTTGTAGTTTGATAGTTTCAGGTATCCACCACCAGCTACCCCAATTCTTTAGAACCTAAAAAGGGTTGTCTAAAGTGTGCGTAAGAGTGTCCACCAGAGTGACCTCTCGGCTCGTTTTGGAATCTCTCTGCCACTGAAGCTTATTTCATTTCCTTTCACATCCCCCTTTTGGTCAAGAAGATGTTCTCCGTCCCACGATGCCGGGTCTACATTCCTCCCCGGGAGTCGTATTCCACGTTGCCAGGGAGATTCACTCCCCTGGGTGTCTGATCCCACGTAGGGGGGAGGGCAGTGATTTCACCTTTCAAGTTGGCTTACCTAGAGAGACAGGGCCACATCTGAGCAACAAAGAGGCATTCAGGAGGAGACTCTTAGGCACAAATATAGGGAGGCCTAGCCTCTCCTTTGCAGCAACCGTCTTCCCAAGGGTAAAACTTATGGTAGAGGGCTCAACCCATCAAACCACCAGTCTCCTATGTCTGTGGTCATGTTAGCAACCATGGAGGTGGGGTAGGCAAATACCCCTGCATTCTCCACAGGCTCCTCAAGGGGGCACTACATCTTTTTTTTTTCCTTGTTTTTCTTTTCTTTTTTTTTTTTTTTAACTTTCCCTTCTTTTTTAAATCAACTGTATGAAAAAAAAAGTTAAAAAGAAAACAAACATACAATAAAAGAACATTTCAAAGAGACCATAACAAGGGAGTAAGAAAAAGACAACTAACCTAAGATAACTGCTTAACTTCCAACATGTTCCTACTTTACCCCAAGAAAGTTACATAATATAGCAACATTTCTGTGAACTTGTTCCTACTATATCCATCAGAAATTAACAGACCATAGTCATTTCTGGGCATCCCCAGAACGTTAAATAGCTTATTTGTTCTTCTTGGATTATTGTTCCCCCTTCCTTAATTGCTCTCTACTGCTAGTTCCCCTACATTCTACATTATAAACCATTTGTTTTACATTTTTCAAAGTTCACGTTAGTGGTAGCATATAATATTTCTCTTTTTGTGCCTGGCTTATTTCGCTCAGCATTATGTCTTCAAGGTTCATCCATGTTGTCATATGTTTCACGAGGTCATTCCTTCTTACTGCCGTGTAGTATTCCATCGTGTGTATATACCACATTTTATTTATCCACTCATCTGTTGAAGGACATTTGGGTTGTTTCCATCTCTTGGCAATTGTGAATAATGCTGCTATGAACATTGGCATGCAGATATCTGTTCGTGTCACTGCTTTCGGATCTTCCGGGTATATACCGAGAAGTGCAATCGCTGGATCGAATGGTAGCTCTATATCTAGTTTTCTAAGGAGCTGCCAGACTGACTTCCAGAGTGGCTGAACCATTATACAGTCCCACCAACAATGAATAAGAGTTCCAATTTCTCCACATCCCCTCCAGCATTTGTAGTTTCCTGTTTGTTTAATAGCAGCGACTCTAATAAGTGTTAGATGGTATCTCATTGTGGTCTTAATTTGCATCTCTCTAATAGCTAGTGAAGCTGAACATTTTTTCATGTGTTTCTTGGCCATTTGTATTTCCTCTTCCGAGAACTGTCTTTTCATATCTTTTGCCCATTTTATAATTGGGCTGTCTGTACTATTGTGATTGAGTTGTAGGATTTCTTTATATATGCAAGATATCAGTCTTGTCAGATACATGGTTTCCAAAAATTTTTTCCCATTGAGTTGGCTGCCTCTTTACCTTTTTGAGAAATTCCTTTGAGGTGCAGAAACTTCTAAGCTTGAGGAGTTCCCATTTATCTATTTTCTCTTTTGTTGCTTGTGCTTTGGGTGTAAAGTCTAGGAAGTGGCCGCCTAATACAAGGTCTTGAAGATGTTTTACTGCATTATCTTCTAGGAGTTTTATGGTACTTTCTTTTATATTGAGATCTTTGGTCCATTTTGAGTTAATTTTTGTGTAGGGGGTGAGGTAGGGGTCCTCTTTCATTCTTTTGGATATGGATATCCAACTCTCCCAGCCCCATTTGTTGAAAAGACCATTATGGCTCAGTTCAGTGACTTTGGGGGCCTTATCAAAGATCAGTCGGCCATAGATCTGAGGGTCTATCTCTGAATTCTCAATTCGATTCCATTGATCTATATGTCTATCTTTGTGCCAGTACCGTGCTGTTTTGGCAACTGTGGCTTTATAATAAGCTTCAAAGTCAGGAAGTGTAAGTCCTCCCACTTCGTTTTTCTTTTTTAGAGTGTCTTTAGCAATTCGAGGCATCTTCCCTTTCCAAATAAATTTGATAACTAGCTTTTCCAAGTCTGCAAAGTAGGTTGTTGGAATTTTGATTGGGATTGCATTGAATCTGTAGATGAGCAATTCGAGGCATCTTCCCTTTCCAAATAAATTTGATAACTAGCTTTTCCAAGTCTGCAAAGTAGGTTGTTGGAATTTTGATTGGGATTGCATTGAATCTGTAGATGAGTTTGGGTAGAATTGACATCTTAATGACATTTAGCCTTCCTATCCATGAACATGGAATATTTTTCCATCTTTTAAGGTCCCCTTCTATTTCTTTTAGTAGAGTTATGTAGTTTTCTTTGTATAGGTCTTTTACATCTTTGGTTAAGTTTATTCCTAGGTACTTGATTTTTTTTAGTTGCTATTGAAAATGGTATCTTTTTCTTGAGTGTCTCTTCAGTTTGTTCATTTCTAGCATATAGAAACATTAGTGACTTATGTGCATTAATCTTGTATCCTGCTACTTTGCTAAATTTGTTTATTAGCTCTAGTAGCTGTATCGTCGATTTCTCAGGGTTTTCTAGATATAAGATCATATCATCTGCAAACAATGACAGTTTTACTTCTTCTTTTCCAATTTGGATGCCTTTTATTTCTTTGTCTTGCCGGATTGCCCTGGCTAGCACTTCCAGCACAATGTTGAATAACAGTGGTGACAGCGGGCATCCTTGTCTTGTTCCTGATCTTAGAGGGAAGGCTTTCAGTCTCTCACCATTGAGTACTATGCTGGCTGTGGGTTTCTCATATATGCTCTTTATCATGTTGAGGAAGTTTCCTTCAATTCCTACCTTTTGAAGTGTTTTTATCAAAAAGGGATGTTGGATTTTGTCAAATGCTTTTTCAGCATCTATTGAGATGATCAATTGATTTTTCCCTTTCGAGTTTTTAATGTGTTGTAATACATTGATTGTTTTTCTTATGTTGAACCATCCTTGCATGCCTGGAATGAACCCCACTTGGTCATGGTGTATGATTTTTTTAATGTGTCTTTGGATTCGATTTGCAAGTATTTTGTTGAGGATTTTTGCATCTATATTCATTAGGGAGATTGGCCGGTAGTTTTCCTTTTTTGTGGCATCTTTGCCTGGTTTTGGTATTAGATTGATGTTAGCTTCATAAAATGAGTTAGGTAGTGTTCCATTTTCTTCAATGTTTTGAAAGAGTTTGAGTAAGATTGGTGTCAGTTCTTTCTGGAAAGTTTGGTAGAATTCCCCTGTGAAGCCATCTGGCCCTGGGCATTTATTTGTGGGAAGATTTTTGATGACTGATTGGATCTCTTTGCTTGTGCTGGGTTGGTTGAGGTCTTCTATTTCTTCTCTGGTCAGTCTAGGTTGTTCATATGTTTCCAGGAAATTGTCCATTTCCTCTACATTATCCAGTTTGTTGCCATACAGTTGTTCATAATATCCTCTTATAATTTTTTTAATTTCTTCATGGTCTGCAGTTATGTCACCTTTTTCATTCATTATTTTGTTTATATGGGTCTTCTCTCTTTTTGATTTTGTCAGTCTAGCTAGGGGCTTGTCAATCTTGTTGATCTCAAAAAAACCAACTTTTGGTGATATTTATCCTCTCTATTGTTTTTTTGTTCTCTGTGTCATTTATTTCTGCTTTAATCCTTGTTATTTCTTTTCTTCTACTTGGTTTGGGATTGGTTTGCTGTTCATTTTCTAGCTTCTTCAGTTGATCCATTAGTTCCTTGATTTTGGCTCTTTCTTCCTTTTTAATATATGCGTTTAGTGCTATAAATTTCCCCCTCAGCACTGCTTTTGCTGCATCCCATAGGTTTTGGTATGTTGTGTTCTCATTTTCATTCGTCTCTATATATTTAGCAATTTCTCTTTCTATTTCTTCTTTAACCCACTGATTGTTTAGGAGTGTGTTGTTTAACCTCCAGGTATTTGTGAATTTTCTAAGTCTCTGCTGGTTATTGACTTCTAATTGTATTCCATTGTGGTCAGAGAATGTGCTTTGAATAATTTCAATCTTTTTAAATTTATTGAGGCTTGTTTTATGTCCCAGCATATGATCTATTCTGGAGAAAGTTCCGTGAGCACTAGAAAAGTATGTGTATCCTGGTGATTTGGGATGTAATGTCCTGTATATGTCTGTTAAATCTAATTCATTTATCAGATTGTTTAGGTTTTCAATTTCCTTATTGGTCTTCTGTCTGGTTGATCTATCTATAGGAGAGAGTGATGTGTTGAAGTCTCCCACAATTATTGTGGAAACATCAATTGCTTCCTTTAGTTTTGCCAATGTTTCTCTCATGTATTTTGTGGCACCTTGATTGGGTGCATAGACATTTATGATTGTTATTTCTTCTTGCTGAATTGCCCCTTTTATTAGTATGTAGTGGCCTTCTTTGTCTCTCAAAACATCCCTGCATTTGAAGTCTATTTTATCTGAGATTAATATTGCTACACCTGCTTTCTTTTGGCTGTAGCTTGCATGAAATATTTTTTTCCATCCTTTCACTTTCAGTTTCTTTGTGTCCCTGTGTCTAAGATGAGTCTCTTGTATGCAACATATTGATGGTTCATTTTTTTTGATCCATTCTGCGAATCTATATCTTTTAATTGGGGAGTTTAATCCATTTACATTCAACGTTATAACCGTGAAGGCATTTCTTGAATAGGCCATCTTATCCTTTGGTTTATGTTTGTCATATTTTTCCCTCTGTCTATTAATGTCCTTTATTGTACCCATACTGAATCTCTTTAGTACTGAACCTTTCTCCAAGTCTCTCTGTCCTGTCTTTGTTTCTCTGTCTGTAGGGCTCCCTTTATTATCTCCAGTAGGGCAGGTCTCTTGTTAGCAAATTCTCTCAGCATTTGTTTGTCTGTGAAAAATTTAAGCTCTCCCTCAAATTTGAAGGAGAGCTTTGCTGGATAAAGTATTCTTGGCTGGAAATTTTTCTCACTCAGAATTTTAAATATATCGTGCCACTGCCTTCTTGCCTCCATGGTGGCTGCTGAGTAGTCACTACTTAGTCTTATGCTGTTTCCTTTGTATGTGGTGAATTGCTTTTCTCTTGCTGCTTTCAGAACTTGCTCCTTCTCTTCTATGTTTGACAGTGTGATCAGTATATGTCTCGGAGTGGGTTTATTTGGATTTATTCTATTTGGAGTTCTCTGAGCATTTATGATTTCTGTATTTATGTTGTTTAGAAGATTTGGGAAGTTTTCCCCAACAATTTCTTTGAATACTCTTCCTAGACCTTTATCTTTTTCTTCCCCTTCTGGGACACCAATGAGTCTTATATTTGGACGTTTCATATTATCTATCATATCCCTGAGGTCCATTTCGATTTTTTCAATTTTTTTCCCCATTCTTTCTTTTATGCTTTCATTTTCCATTCTGTCATCTTCCAGGTCACTGATTCGTTGTTCAGCTTCCTCTAGTCTTGTACTATGAGTGTCCAGAATCTTTTTAATTTGGTCAACAGTTTCTTTAATTTCCATAAGATCATCCATTTTTTTATTTAGTCTTGCAATGTCTTCTTTATGCTCTTCTAGAGTCTTCTTGATTTCCTTCATATCCCGTACTATGGTCTCATTGTTCATCTTTAGTTCTTTGAGTAGCTGCTCTAGGTGCTGTGTCTCTTCCGGTATTTTGATTTGGGTGCTTGGGCTTGCGTTATCCATATCGTCTAGTTTTTTCATATGCTTTATAATTTTCTGTTGTTTTTGGCCTCGTGGCATTTGCTGAACTTGATAGGATTCTTTTAGGGTTTGTAGACCTATTGAAGTCCTTATCTCTAAATTATCAGATCTACAGCTTCGTGGAGTACACTTTCTCTAACTAACCAGCAGGTGGCGTCCACGAGCCACCTGTTCTCCACAAGCCAGTTCTCCCCTGCTTAGCCTTTTTGGTGAGTGGGGGAGTGAGTCTTGTGGGGCCCAATTGGTGTACCAAGCTTGCGTGTGTAGTTGGTGTTGCCTGCCCTGTATGTGGGGCGTGTTTCTGGGCAGTCGGGGAGGGGGGGTGGCCCTAACAATCAAACCTCCCTGGTGATCCTAGAGTTTTAAAGCTGCTGCAATAGTCTAATCCTTCAGTTCAGTCCTGCCACAGTTTGTCTCTGCCACTGACCCACAAGTCCTTGGTATTGGAGTATGGCTCCTGAGACTTGCAAGTGGGCCCCTCTTCCAGGCTGTGCACCCCGGGTCCTCTGTTGAGGGATGACTGTGCTATGTCACAGGTGAGTGCCGTCCCCCCAGGGCAGTTCTGGGCTGCTGGGCTGTGTAGGGAGGCTCCCAGTCTGCTGAAATGATGGCTGAATGGGGCTTTGTTAATTCACACTGCTCCACCTTCCCAACTCTGGGACAATCAGCTGAGGTTGCAGGGAAGGCTAATGTCCACGCCCAGTTTTGTGGTGTGTGCCTGTTATTTGAAGCACTTCCGTCACACTGGGTTGTCTGGGGCAGCTCTGGGCTATGGGGCTGGCGATGGGCAGGAGTGTTTCCTGTCCACCAGGATGGTGGCTGTGAGCGGACACCCCCCTTTTCTTGGGAAGTTGTGGTGTTTAGTGAATTTTCTCAGCCACTGGATTATTGCCTTTTGTCTCAGAGCTCTCTTAGTTCTGCTCTTGACTTGACGTGCCCAAATTGCAATTCTTTGAAGCTTTCTGTATTGGGCTTCTTAGAGTAATTGTTTTAGAAAAAGAAAAAAGGATTAAAAAAAAAAAAAAAAAAAAAGGGCCCTCCTCAGGGATCTAATGGGTTATTGAAATGCTAACAGACAAAGCAGCCAGGGCCATTAAGGAAAGGTCCACAGGGCAGAGAGATCAGCTTTTCTTCACTATTTGCATATGCGCCTCAAGGCCTGAGCTCCGCCCTTCCCCTTTCTGTGTTCACCAGAACTCCAAAAATCGTCTGCTTTTATTTTGGAGTTTTTCGTGTTGTTTTTTTTTCTATGCCTGTCTCCTCTCTGCTGGGCTGGCTGCTCTCAGATTCTCTGGTGTCTGGTCTCAGTCTATCTATGGTTGGAGTTTGGATCAGTAGAATGAGTTTCCGATAAGGGCTGCCACTGCAGTTCTCCCTTCTCCTTCCCGGAGCTGACAGCCCCTCCTCCCACGGGACTGAGCCTGGCAGGGAGGGGCGCGGGTCCCCTGGCCGCAAAAACTTACAGATTTCGCTGATCTCAGCAGTTCGACATTTTCATGAGTGTTGCATGAAGTATGCCCAAAGACAGATTGCTCTGTGGTGTCCAGTCCACGCAGTTCCTGGCTTTCTACCTACTTTCCTGGAGGAGTAACTATGTTTTAGCTTTTTATTTTGAGATAACTGTAGAATCATTGATGGTTGTAAAAAAAAAAATAATACAGAGGTCTCATATACCTTTCAGCCAGTTTCCTTCAATGATAGTACAGCATCACAACCAGAAAACTGACATGGATAGCATACACCAGTTTTACTCAGATCTGGTCAGCTTTAAATGCCCTCATGTATGTGTGTGTGTGTGTGTGTGTGTGAGTGTGTGTTTAATTCTATGCAGTTTTATCACATGTATCAATATGTGACCACCTCCACAATCAAGATCAGAACAGTTCCAGCACAAGGATGTCTTGTGCTACCCTTTTTAGATAATGAGCATAGTATTCTAGGTTAACGTTTTTTTCCTCAACAGTTTAAAGATGTTACTCCACTGCCTTCTGGTTTGCATGGTTTCTAAAGAGAAATCTACTGTTATTATCTTTATTCCTTTGTAACGTGTCTATTTCTTACTGGCTGCTTTAAAATTTTTCTCTTTATCACTGGTTTTTAAGAAATTTGATTATGATAAGCTGTGGTAGTTTTCTTCATGTTTCTTGTGCTTGGATTTAATTGGAATTCATGGATCTGTGGATTTAGTTTTCATAAAATTGGAAACATTTGTCCATTTTTCATCAAATTTGTTTTTCTGCTTACTCTCCTCCTCCAGCAACCCCAATTCCGTATAGACTCTGCTGCTTGGAGTTGTGCCACAGCTCACTGATACTCTGTTGATTTTTTTCCCCAGTGTTTTATCTCTGTGTTTCATTTTTGATAGTTTCTATTAGTATGCCTTTAAGTTCATTAATCATCTTAATTTGCTGTAATCCCATCTAGTTTATTTTTCATGTTAGACATTTCGGTTTTCATCTCTAGAAATTCCGTTTGTATAATTTTTATAGATTCTTTGTCTCTAATTAAGATGTTCAATTTTCCTCTATCATTTTGAACATATGGAATATAGTTAAAATAATGTTATTGTCCCTGTCTGTTCGTTTTATGCCTTTTTTAAAATCTGCTGGTTTTAATGCAAAGTGTTGTACAGTATATTTGACCACAGATGTAAGCTTTTTAACAACACTGAGCTAGTTTTTTTGTAATCCTTTTCCTATTGCTTCCCTTGTTTAATTGCTAAAACAGACTCCTTCTATACTTCAAGATTTATAAGGGAACGCTTGGGCTTCTGAATCTCAAAAATTAATGTATAAATAAAACCTAAATCATTATAAGGATGAACATCTCACTAGAGCAGTAGTATGTGATTAGTCTCAGCTTTGTAAGGGCTTTGTAATGTGATTAAGGTTCATTATTTTCTTTTCTCTCCTGATTCCTATTGCTTCTTTAGCCTATTTTTTTCCTTTTAATTTTTAATTTTAATTTTATTTTACAAATACATGCTCCCCCTGAATTCATTTCTGAATCTGTTTTTATTGCTTTATTTTTCTTTTCATTATTGGTCATACTTTCCTACTTGTTTCCATGCCTGGTAGTTTTTTTTGTTTTGTTTTGTTTTGTTTTTACTTTTGTTTTGGAATAATTTCAAACTTTCAGGACAGTTGCAAAAATAATACAAAATTCATACAGAAAGCTCCAACATACCTCTTCCCCCATACACAGATACTCAGATCCACCAACTGTGATGTTTTTGATTGTATCTCTGTATAGCTCAGGGGTTGCCCTAGGTATTACATTATATATACTTATAGTCTACTAGTATCATCAGTTTACCATTTCTAGTGAAGTATAAAAACCTTACCACCCTTTACTGTACCCATTTATACTTTGTCTTAAATATTTCCTAGAACTATATCAGATAATGTTACAATTTTTTCTTCAGCCTTCAAACATAATTTAGAAAATGGAAAAGGAGAAAGCAAGCCTATTTACCCATATTGTTGTTAACTGAGTTCTTCCTTTCTGATTTCCAAGGCTCCTTCTTTTATCATTTCCTCTCTGTTTAGTGAATTTCCCTTAGCCTTTCTTTTTGGGTAGGTCTGCTGACAAGAGACCTTTTCTCAGCATCTTTATTTCTCTTCATTCAAGGATATTTTCATTGGCTATAGGATTCTGCATTGACAGTTCTTTTCCTTCAGAACATGAAAGATGCTCTACCACTTCCTTCTGGCCTTCATGGTTTCTGATATGAAATCTGTTACTCTAATTCTTTTCCCCTGAAGGTCATGTGCCTTTTTTAATTTTAATATTTATTTATTTACTTTATTTATTTATTTTGCTGCTTTCAGGATGTTTTCTTGGTCTTTAGTTTTCAGAACTTTGACTGTAATGTGTCTTGGTATGGATTTATTTGAGCTTATCCTGTTTGGGTTTGCTCACCTTTTGAAACTGTGGTTGTGCATCTCTTGCCAAGTTTAAGAAGTCTTAAGCCATTATTTCTCTGGGTCCTTTTTCAATTTGCTCTCCTTCTCTTTTTCCAGGACTGCAGTGACATGAATGTTAGATTTTTTTGTTACAGTCCCACAGGTCCCTGAAGCTCTGTTCTTTTTTTTTTTTTTCTTCTCAGTTTGGTTTCTCTCTGTTGTTCCAATTGGGTAATTTCTGTTGTTTTATATTCCAGTTCACCAGTTCTTTCCTCTTATCACCTCTATTCTGTGGTTGAGCCCATCCACTGAGTTTTTTTTATTTCTCTTATTTTATTTTTCAGTTCTAAAATTTTCATTTTTTTTCTTCTTTATATCTTCTTATTTCTTTGCTTAGACCTTATCTTTCTTTGCTGAGACTTTCTTTTTTTCTTCATTTCTTCCATGCATGTGCATAATTACTCATTGAAGCCTTTTTTTTTTTTTTGATGGTCTGATCTCTCTGTCATCTCAGTGTTGGCATTTATTTATTGTCTTTTTTCATTCAGTTTGAGAATTTCTTGATTCTTGTTATGAGAAGTGATTTTCCATTGAAATCTGGATGTTTGGGGTATTATGTTTTGTATTATTTAAACCTTCTGTTTTAGGTAGTTTTCTCTGACACCACTCTGGTAGGGGTAGGGGGCTTTTCATTACTGCCAGGGTGGGGGAGGTAGAGATCCAGAGTCTTCTCTGCCTTCATTGACACTCAAAGCTGGTGGGGTCTCCTCACTGCTATTGTACAGGAGTGGAAGTTAGGGTAGAAGTTCCTCCTTGATGCTTACTATGTAACCCCCACAGGCATCTTGGGATGGGGGAGGTTACTGCTGGGTGGTGGTGAAAATCCTGGCTCTCCACTAGGCCTTCTCTGACACCATACCTGTGGGAAGAGGGAGGTATGCCTCATTACTGCTGAGTAGTGGTGGAAGTCCAGGCTCCTCATTATGGTCACTACTGAAACCCTGGCATAGAAGGTGGCCTCATTACCATCTGGCAGGGATGAAAGTTCCAGCTTCCTTCTTGGTCTTCTCTGACACCATCCTGGTGGCAAGGAGAGAGTCACAGTGTTTCATTACTGTTTGGTGAAGGTAGAAGTTTAGGCTGCCCACTAGCCTTTTCTGGCATTGGTGGTGGTGGTTGGGGGGACTGGTGGTGAGACCACAGTTTTTCTGTGGTGTTTGGCTGAAGTAGAGCAGTTATTCTCTGAAAGTTTTCTGTCTTGCTAGTCTTTCCTTTTCATGGGCCTTTGACTAAAGAGAACAGGCTTTTGTTAGGACCCTTTTTGTCTGCCTATTGGTGTTTCTGGGTTGACAACTTGGAGACTTCAACTCCAAGTCTGGGATATATGGGGCAAAAAGAAAATTCAGGGAACTCATCACTATCATTTCTTAGGTCCTGAAGTCCCTAGCTTTCTTATTTCAACCTTTTACAGTCTTCTTATGTTTCTTTTATATATAATGTTCAGGATTTTTAATTGTACTTAGCAGGAGGAATAGGGAAAAGTACATCTATTCCATCTTTCCAGAAGCAGAAGTTGCTAATTGGTACTTTTTTTATTTTAAATTCAATTTTATTGCGATATATTCACATACCATACAATCATCCATGGTGTACAATCAGCTGTTCACAGTACCATCATATAGTTGTGCGTTCATCATCCCAAACTATTTTTGAACATTTTCCTTATACCAGATAGAATCGGAATGAGAATAAAAAGCAAAAATAAAAAAGAACACCCAAATCATTCCCCCCATCCCACCCTATTTTTCATTTAGTTTTTGTCTCTGTTTTTTTACTCATCCATCCATATGCTGGATAAAGGGAGTGGGATCCACAAGGTGTTTTTTTTTTTTTACTTATAACATTGGGGATTTACAATTCAAAGGCCATGAAAATGTCTAATTAAGGCATCAGTAAGAGGATACCTTCTCTGAGGAAAGGCTGCTGGCACCTGAGGTACCTCTGTCAGATAGCGAGGCACGTGGCTGATGTCTGCTGGTTCTTCACTCCCAAGTTTCATCATTTTCAGCTTCTGATTCCAGTGGCTTTCCCTCTGAGCATCTGTGGCTTCTCTCTTAGCAAGTCTGTGGCATTTCTCCCTTCCCCCTCCCTCTGTCATTCCCATTGTCATAAGGAGAAATTGAAAGAAAAATGGTTCACAGGACCAAAATAATTCCTTAAACTCCAGGGCAAACTCCATTAGATTTCAAACTCTGAGAGTTATTTCTAGAATGACATTTCATCCTTGGGGCTTCAGAGAGCAGGAGTCCAACCTTTTCCAAAGGCTTATGCGGCAGCCTTTTTCTCTCCAAATGCTGGGGTAAGTGAGCCAACATGTTCACACATTGGGGAGACCACCTTCTTCTCAGCCCCACCTCCTCAAACATCAGGGAGCCACCCGGATTCTGCCTCTCCAGGGCAAAGGCTCTCCCCTCTCCAAACAGTGGTGTGGTGGCCAGGCTCTCCCCAGTCCCTGGGGAATGTGCTGTATCCTCTCTGGGTCTGGGGTGGCAGCACTGTTCCTGAACATCCAGGCAGAAGGCCCACCCTCGACCTCTGGGGCAAACTCACCCTTTCCATGTGCATGGGCTGCTCCACTCTCTCAGCCCAAGACCGCTTGACTCCATACCTCAACCTCCATAGCTTTGTCTTTGAAGAAATTGTTCCTTCAGTTTGTTCCTTCTTCATCTCCTCCAGCCCATACTGGCCATGGCTCCAACTATACAGTTCTCCCAAAAATCTCGTTGGCTTGGCATGAAGTTCATAGGGGTCAAAACCATCAGACAATAGGACTTTCCATAAATCCTTTCTGGATAACTCCATCTCCAATTCTGGCTTGTACTGAAATGGCAGTCAGGTTCCACCTTTGTTTAAATCCTCACATGGGGCTGTAGCTTCTGGGGTGTCACTTCTTGGAAGCCCAGAATTTTCCAAACTATCAGCTTCTGGTTTCTTTGTACCTAAGAGTTCATTTCTCAGCTTATCCCTTTCTTTTTTTCTTTTTTTTTTTTTTTAATTTTATTTTGAAATAAATTCAAACTTACAGGAACAGTTGCAAAAACAATACAAACCCCATACACAGAACTCCAGCATACCCCGACCCCCCTCCCCCGATACCCCATCCAACAACTTTAACATCCTGTCACACACTACCATTTCTTTCTTTCCCTCCCTCCCGCCTTATCTATCATCCATCATCTATTGCTCTGTCTTCTGAACGTGAGAGCAAGCTGCACACATCCTTGAACATACAATATAATTCACATATACATTTCCCATGAACAAGAACATTCTTTTATACAATCCCATTAAGTGCAGCTAAGAAGTTCAAGAAATTGAACATTGATAAAAAGCTTACATTCTATATTTCCTTTTTTTTTCTTGTGTCCCAACTGTGTCCCTTTGAGCCTCCTCTCCTCTGTCCTCAGATCCCATCCAGGATCATCCTTGGCATTTAATTGTCATTATCTTTTTAAACTTTTTTTTTTTTCAATTGTGGAAACATATATACAGCCTAAATCTTCCCATTCCACCCCCTCCCTAGCATTCCATTAGTGGGATTAATCACATTTAGAATGTTGCAGTGCTGTCACCTTTCCACCATCCATTACTAGAAATTTCCCTTCACCCCAAACAGAAACCCTACACTCATTTCTTAACTCCCCATTGCCTCTTCCCCTACTTCTCGTAACCAATACTCTACTTTTCACCTCTATGGTCATATTCTCTGATACTTTCTTTGTGTTTACTGTGGGCCTTAAATTTAACATCTTAAATCTATAAGAATCTTGTTTTTCTTTGATACCAACTTAATGTCAATAGGACACATAAACTATGTTCCTATGCTCCTCTATTCCCCCACCTTTATGTAATTCTTGTCAAAAATTGCATATTTTACATTCAGTCCAAAACCACTGATTTATCATTTCAGGTTATGTATTTTAAATCCTGTAGGAAGTAAATAGTGGAGTTACAAATCAAAAATACAATAGTATTGATATTTATATTTACCATGTGATCTTTACTGGAAGTCTTTATTTCTTCATGTGGTTTCAGTCAATTGTTTAGTGTCCCTTCCTTTCAGCCTGCACAATTCCCTTTAGCATTTCTTATAGGACTGATCTACTGGTGATGAAGTCCCTTGGCTTTTGATTATCCAGGAATGTTTTCATGTCCCCCTCATTTTTAACCTCCAGGTGTTTGTGAATCAGGTGTTTGTGAATTTTCTCTCTTATGGTTATTGACTTCTATTTGTATTCCATTGTGGTCAGAGAATGTGCTTTGAATAAATTCAATTTTTTTTAGATTTATTGAGGCTTGTTTCATGTCCCAGCATATGGTCTATTCTGGAGAAGATCCGTGATCACTGGGGGAGAATGTGTGTCCTGGTGATTTGGGATGTAATATTCTATATATGTCTGTTAAATTTCTCTGTTACCTTTCTCTCCTTTCTTTGTTTCTCTGTTGGTAGGGCCCCCTTTAGTATCTGAAGTAGGGCAGGTCTTTTATTAGCAAAATCTCCCTAAGCTCTCCCTCAAATTTGGAGGAAAGTTTTGCTGGATAAAGTATTCTTGGTTGGAAATTTTTCTCAAAATTTTAAATACATCATGCCACTGCCTTCACGCCTCCATGGTGGCCACTGAGTGGTCACTACTTAGTCTTACGTTGTTTCCTTTGTATGTGGTGAATTGCTTTTCTCTTGCTGCTTTCAGAACTTACTCCTTCTCTTCAGTATTTGACAGTCTGATCAGAATATGTCTTGGAGTGTGTTTATTTGGATTTATTCTATTTGGAGTTTGTTGGGCATTTATGCTTTGTGTATTTATATTGTGTAGAAGGTTTGGGAAGTTTTCTCCAACAATTTCTTTGAATACTCTTTCTAGACCTTTACCCTTCTCTTCAGGTATTTACTTCTAGCTATTCCAATACAATAAAACTAAAAAAGTGTTATCTATACAGTGCGTAAGAATGTCCACCAGAGTGACCTCTCGACTCCATTTGAAACTTCTCAGCCACTGAAGCTTTATTTTGTTTCATTTCGCATCCCCCCCTTTTGGTCAAGAAGATGTTCTCAATCCCATGATGCTGTGTCCAGATTCATCCCTGCGAGTCATATACTGTGTTGCCAGGGAGATTTACACCCCTGGGAGTCAGGTCCCATGAAGGGGGGAGGGCAGTGAGATCACTTGCCAAGGTGGCTTAGTTAGAGAGAGAGGGCCACATCTGAGCAACAAAGAGGTACTCAAGGGGAGAATCTTAGGCACAATTATAAGCAGGTTTAGCTTCTCATTTGCAGTAACACGCTTCATAGGGGCAAGCCCCAAGACAGAGGGCTCTGCACGTCCAGCCGTCAGTCCCCAGTGTTTGTGAGAACCTCAGCAACAATCCAGGTGAGGAAGTCCAACACCTCCACATCCTCCCCCATCTCCTCAGGGGTTCCCCAAATATATAATTTTATTCTCCACCCACATTACTTTGGGACGTGTTGCTGTTTCACTCTAACCTATACAGACCTGCCATATCTCACTTCCTATTCAAAGTTCCATGTAATTGCAGTGTTTGAACAAACTGACTGTAGATGTTATATTGTTTAGAAAATGTAGATCTTACACCAAATAAAAATTTCTTCCCTTGGTCTCACATGGAAGTTGAAGTTTTAACACACAGTCATTTCAACCTTTACCCTTTGGCCCAATTTGCCCTAGTCTTAACCAGATCTGCTTCATTCATATCTCTAATTGAAGTCTGGGCTCTATTTCAGCTTTTTTTTAACAGTTCCTGTATGTGTTAATACTGACATTCATATCTGCCAAGCTCTAGCTCTGAATTTCAGGTGTCACACAGATACCCAATGTTCCAGAGACCAATCAGGTTATACACCAAGGGATCAACATCTCAGAGTTTGGAGATAGCCATTACAATTCAGGAATAGATTTGACTGCTTTAAGAGCTTACGATCTAGGGAGCGTTATAATAATCATTTACCTGTTAGGCTGTGCTCTAAGATTCAATTCTGAGTTTACACATTGTAGTTAGTCCATATGGGTGAAGCATTATAGTGTTTGCCTTTTTTTCTGGCGTACTTCACCCAACATGCTGTCTACAGGATCCATTCACCTCCTTGTGTGTCTCACAACTTCACTCCTTCTCATAGTTGCTCAATATTCCATTGCATGCATACACCACTGTCCACCATTCTGTTCCTCAGTCAGTGTACCCTTAGGCCACTTCCATCCACTGCAAATCATGCATACTGCCTCCATAAACACCAATGTGCAAATGTCCATTCATGTCTCTGCTCTCAGAGACATGTACATACCCCATAATGAGGTTGCAGGACCTTATGGCCCCCACATGCTTAGATCCTTGTGGAACCACCACAGTGACCTCCAGAAAGGCTACACCATTCTGCCTCCTCATCATCAGTAAATAGGTACATCCCTCTCTCCACGTTTTCTCCAGCACTTTTACCCTTATTTATATTTTTTCCTACAATTTCATAGAAATATATTCACATAACATACAATTATTCACAATGTATAATCAGCTGTTTACGGTATCTTCATATAGTTGTACGTTTATCACCACAGTCAGCACTTGAACATATTGATTACCATGAGCTAAATGGCATTTTAAATTACATAAATTCACTACTTTATTAAAAATAAAAATTATAAACAATTTTTAAAAGGCCATAAGTCTGGTAAAACTAGTATGATTTCTAGAAAAAAAGCATTAGAAAATATTCTAATTTCTGACCTCCCTGGGTGACATAATTTCTATTAATAACTAAAATAAAATTATTTTTATTACATTCTCTTTTCCATGAGAATGGCATTGTGGTTGAAAACAAACAAAAAAAAAAGATAACAAAGTACAGAGTTTTTTAAATGTGACAGATTTAAAGAATGGGTCTTAAAAGTTTAACATACTTTTATCAGTCATCACAGTACCTTCATTTAATGAGTAGCTATTTATGTTCTCTGTCCTTGGTATTATTCTTTAGCTCACAGGAAACACCATGAACAGTATCACTGTAGATTGTTACACAGTTTTAAAATCATATTTAAAATTATTTTTATGTAATTATTTAATACATTGACTCCCTTAAGATTTTTACTTTTTAATTTACTTCATATTGGAATGTGTTCTGAATTTTTTTTTATAGTTTTCATTTATCATTTCTTTGTGTTAAAGGATATTATTTCTTTGAATTAAAAAGAAATTGTATTGCTCAGTGTTAAAATCTCTTACACAGAATATTTGTCACATTCCAGATCCTTGTAGCATTCATAGCAGTGACTCTTCTCATAGAAAGTGATAGCACTGTTTATGTGGATATTGCATAATGGGCTTTATTTGGAAAGGATGATGTCAGTGCGTGGGATGGCCTGAAGGAGTTATTAGAAGAACATAAGACTTTTGACTGCTTGCATTTCTTAATAAATGCCATACTGTTGAACGTATTTATTTGTGTTTGCACTGGAATGAACCTGTTTTCCTGGCTTCACTTAGAGATTTAAAGAAATAAGTCCAACTCTCATAATTATATAGCCAAATAGAATGAAAAATTAAACATTTTTCTCCTTGGTAAAGCAAACAACATAGAGGTTAAGAAGTAAAGAAATTAATAAGCAACTGATGCATATTTTGAGACTAATTTTTGAGATTTAACATTCAGGAATACTTTGGATTTTTGTTTCTGTAATTTGTCTATTCATTTAGTTGCTGAGGCATGGGATATGGTTGTTATCACTAAAAAAGAGACATTACATTTTTTTTTTCTTACTTTGAGTAGTATCCATTTGATTTTTAATTAATCTCAAAGAGGTTTTGGTGCTTTGGTTGTTATCTGACCCTGGTGCATAGGTGTATCTCGTACAACATTTTCTTTATCAAGGATCCTTTTTTATATTCCCCTTAATGGAGCCCACATTTTAAAAATTTATTGATTACTTAGCAAATAAGCCTTGTTTATTCAGAAATAATTAATCTTCCAATTTTTAATAAGCATAAAATAGCTAATTAGAGATTTGATCAGCATGAAATACCCAATGTTAGCACAGAGTTTGCTTAATTCTGGCAATTAAACTTGACCTTTTAATAAGATCAAGTATTGTGTTAGATGCTAAAGGCAGGAAGCTCTTGGTCTCAAGGAACTTAAAATGAATGAATTCCAGTACCATGTGATAATTACTATGTTGGAGTAATAGGAGAAACATAGTGGGAGAAGACCTTGAATGCATGGGTAAGTCAAAGGAAATATAGTAAGTTGAATTTGTGATAGCTCTTGAAGGAGGGTCAGGAGTTTGCCAAATTATCAAGCTAGGGAGAGAGCATGACTTTCAGGGTTACTTCCTTTCAGAGGGTCCCTAGGGTTTGGAATCACTGGTATATATGACTCCAAAAGACTGGAGGGTAGGGAAGATCAGCTTCTGTGAATAAGAGAGAAAAATTAAGATGATCATTGAGTAAATATCCTAAAAAGTGTCTTACAATATACATTTATGATAATAAGCAATCCGCAATGGCCAAACATCTATGTTTTGCCCAGGAAGTTTGGGAAGAATGCCCCTTGGTTCCTTTTCCTGTGGGCCTTAGGTAACCTGCTCTTTTAAGTGCTGCTAAAACTCTGAAGAACTCTATTTAGAATTGAACAAGTTCAAGCTGACCTGTTGTGAGTGTGAAGAACTTGAGCTTAAACTAAAAATAGTTGTATTAAGTGGTTCGGCTGGATTTAATTTACCTTGGTTGGGTGAGAGGAAGTGATTTCAGGCACCTTCAGTATAAAAGTCAGACACTGGTCTGAGAAAAAAAAAGATTGCTCAAGGCACCTATAGGAAGGGTTAAGAATGTTGATTGCAATTATATGACTGCATCTGAAAGAAGGGATTTGCGCCGACCCGCATAGCCTGGCTTACCTGAGAGCAAATAGTTTGTTGAGATAAATGATGAAACAATACATAGATATTTAAGGTCATTTTCTTTTAAAAGATTTAAGTCAATAAGAAACCATTGTGTTACAAGGAATCTACTATTTCTTTGGTTTCTTGTTTTGTTAGTAAAATAATTAATTTCTTTTCTGGACCTTATGGCCCTTAGAGTCTCTAACAGAAATAGAAAGCCCTCAGTTTTAGAAAAGGAACAAGGAGCAGGGAGAATCCTTATTTATATGTAAATTTAGTGGTATGAGTCTTTTTTTTTTTTGAGAATGCCATTTTTATATTAACATTTATTCACACACCATACAATCATCCAAAATATACAGTTGATCACATTACCATCATAGAGTTCATTCATCACCCCGATCTATTTTTTTAACATTTTCCTTGTACCAGAAAAAGTGAAAATAAGAGTAAAAAAAGAATACCCAAACCGTCCTCCCCCGCCCTATTTTTCCTTTAGTTGTTTTGCCCCCGTTTTTCTACTATCCATCCATCCACTGGATAAAGGGGAGTGTGAACCAGAAGGCTTCCACAATCACATTGTCACCCTTGTAAACTACATTGTTATACAATTGTCTTCAAGAGTCAAGGCTACTGGGTTGGAGTTTAGTGGTTTCAGGTATTTACTACTAGGTATTCCAATTCATTAAAACCTAAAAAGAGTTATCTGTATCGTGCATAAGAGTGCCCACCAGAGTGACCTCTTGGCTGTTTTGGAATCTCCATCCCACAATGCTGGGTCCAGATTCCTCCCCGGGAGTCATATTCCACATTGCCAGGGAAATTTACACCTCTGGGTGTCAGATCCCATGTAGGAGGGAGGGCAGTGATTTCACCTGCCAAGTTGGCTTAGCTAGTGAGAGAGGGAGTGGTATGAGTCTTTGTGCTTACTTTTCATTTGTTGCTATATCGAATTCTTTTTCTTAAACATCTGTTTAGTTTGTTTTCCAACTTTTTTCTGTATTAGAGAAGTTGTAGGTTTACAGAATAGTCATGCATAAAATACAGGATTCCCATATACAACCCTATTATTAACACCTTGCATTGGAGTGCGACCTTTGTTACAATTGATGAAAACACATTCCTAGAATTGCGCTTAACTGTAGTCCATGGTTTAACTTAGGGTCCACTGTTTGTGTAGTGCAGTCCATGGATTTTTTTTTAAATTTTTATTCTGTTACCATATATACAACCTAGCGTTTCCCCTTTTAACCAGATTCAGATATATATTTCAGTGCTGTTAATTACATTCACAGTGTTGTGCTACCATCACCATCATTGTATAGATCTTTCAAAACTAAAGATTTACCAAGATTATTTATGGTGAAATACGTTAATACATTTCTTGAATTGGTGTGTTTTTGAGTAGACCAGTTTCTTTCACGTAGTGAAGATCATGGAAAAATCTAGAGCAGATAAAATACAAAAAGAATGAGAGATTAAATAGTTTAAATGTCTCGCTACCATGTTGTATGAATGATATGTCCAACAGAGTCTCAAACTGCATGTCTGAAATTATGTTCTGAATTCTTCAACATTTGGAAATAACGGCAATCCATCTGTGAAACTCCTCATATTCAGGTGTGTAGGTTTTCTTCAGTATATATCTCTTCTAAAACAGTATGACTTTTGGTTTCAGAGTATACAAATTATGAATTGTTCCAATTAATGATAATTATAAAACTAGAGGTTGGAAATAGAAAGAGGAGGTAAATCCAAAAGATTAAGAACAAAGAGAGATTGTATTTGGTGGAACCTGGGAGAAAACAGATGGCTCAGGAAAAGTAATCCCTCTTTATAATTGAGAGCAAGACAGGTGTGCCCACATTATTATTTTGTATTAATACAGCTTCAGTGATATACTTGGTATCTCAAACCTTTTCTTTCATTCACACAATGGTGCTCTATACTTTTGTTTTCTCTTCAAAGAAGCATCTGAACACTTGCATTTGCAGATTCCTGTCCAAAGGCATCCGTATCTAAGTGGGTTTTTTAAGTTGATCAAATATTTTCATGTTATAGCCTTCTGAAAATGTTTTTCTTCACTCACCTAGAGTGGTTTCCACACACTTGTTACCAGTTAACTATGAGTATGACTAGTTTTACTAATTACAGTAAAGGTATATATCTAGATTAAAGCTTTCATAAAAGTTTAAACCAACCAATAAATTATCAACTTGATTCAACAGTATTCTTGAATCTTTCTTCACAGGGATTGTGTTCAGTAACTCAGTGGTGAAATACTGTTGCTATGAATTGATATTGTAATCAATAAAGTGCTTTTAACCAGAAAAAATAAAAAATAATAAAGAGCAAGACAGGTGAATTGTAATTAGAAGGTTCAGTAACCCTGTACTATAATTTGGCTGAGCATTATAATGGAAAAAGTAGATGATAATGATGAGCACTTACTATGTGCCAGAAAGTGTTTACATATGCTAAACTATTTCATCATTACAACACTATAAGATTAAATTTGCTATTCCTATCCCTTGTTTACAGATAAGAAAACTGAAGCATAGAATATTTAAATAATTTGTTCAAGGTCATACAGTCTGTAAATAGCAAAACCAAGGAAACAAACTCCAGACTTCATAGACTGTACCCCTCACCATTATGCAAGACTGCTTCTCTAATGCTATATGGGGATTAAGTTAGAAAAATACCTGGGAAGAAGTGCCATTCCAGTTAAATGTTTCCCCAAAGCTTTTTTCTGGCTTAAGAATCCATATTGTTGTTATGTCTTTGGGCTCCATGTTTGACCCCCGAAAGTAGGAGTCAGCCAATCCTAATTCATGAAATTGTAACGTTATTGAGCAGTTAGTAGAGAACCTAGAAAAAAAGTACCTCTTAGCATGCCTCTTATAAAAAAAAGTAACAGTTGAAAGCATCTTGCTGACAGTTCTAGGGCAGATATCCTGAAATGTTCTAGAGATTAATATGGTAATAAGTGGTAGAGCCACAACTAAAATCTGATGATATCATAGTTCTCATTTAAGAAATAATTTTTCTCTAAACTGTGTTGTTTTAGGATAGTTTTTAAAGTTTTGAAAGCTCTTTTATTGGCAGTAAGTGATCAGCAGTATTTCAAGAAGAAAGAAAATAAACAGAATTGGATCACAGTTTAGGATGGTTGTTGTCGACTCTAAAATTGAGTCCATTTTCCAGTCTTACATGAACCTAGAACCCATTGTAGACAGAAATGCGTCTTCATTCCTGAGTAAGGTAAGACGGCCTTTTAGGTTGTTTGGTCTTTTGTTTTCCCTGCATTATTTGAACAGGAAAAATATGTAATGTATTTGAATGATATCTAAAAATCAATGAGGGGAGAAAAATAAAATTAGAAGGAAAATTGCTAGAATATATATGTATATGTGTATGTAAATATATACATTTCCTTTCTCATCATTAAGATCTAAGATTAATACTTAGTGGTTTTGTTGTCAAATATTTCTTAACTTCAGCTAACATAGGTCTCATTACATATAGCCATATGTTTTGTGGTGATTTAAATCTGCAAGTTCATTAAGTACCCTTTTCTGTCTTCCACATTAGTGCAGATTGTTGTTTTTCTAATTATCCTGCTAAAACATAACTAGAGTGCCCCCTTTTCCAGCCTTCAAAAGTAATCTTTTTCACCGCCCTTCCAGCCCAGAAAGGCCCTTTAGAGCCCTGCCTGCTACCTGGTCCTAAAACCAATGCCGATTGTTTTAGGTTTTTGTTGCAGCAACACTCCAGATCCCAATTACTGTTTTGGTTATCTGTTGCTGTGTAACAGACTACCCCAAAGTGCCATGGCTTAAAAATAAACAATCATTTATTCTGCAACTTCCCTTGGGATTGGTGGCTTTTCCCTCCTCTACACGTATACCCAAATCCAACTCCCCATAGAAGTTTCTGTTGTAATGGTGAGAAATAGCTGATTCCAGAACTGCAGCAAAGAAGTTAGAAGATAAGCCTGGAACATCTTGTTGTGCCAGAATATAAGAAAATACAAAAAAAAAAAAAAAAAAAAAAAAAAAAGGGGGCATATAAAAAAAACACAGAAGCTTGCCTGTAGGGGGGTTCCCATAGTCAAATCTGGGACAATTTGACCATCAAAATAAAGGACAGTAATGGATGATAAAATAAAAGTTCAAGGGTCCATGCAGATAATATATAAATAGTTAAATTATATATATATTTATGTATTTTTTTTAAACAGGAAGGGATGTCATCAATCAAAATCATATTATACTGCAGAATGTAAAAAAATGGTCCAAAGTCATATGTATATATCCCTAAAGTGGCACATAACACTTTATTTTACAGTTGTAACCCATCTCAGCCTTTTAAAAAATATATATAAAATATTTTATCTATAGTTTGACACACATAATATGTAGTTTTTTTTTCCCTCAATAGTTAGATTTTATTACTTTATGTAAATTATTTATCATTTGTTTGTTTGGAAATAAATTATTTTCATTTCAGCTTGTATAGTATTTCTTTAAACATAAAAAGCCGTAAAGGTAAAATTGTATCTTCGCCCTTTTTTACTGTTAATAATGTAGTTGTACTATAGATAGAGGACAGGATATCTTACTCATTTCTGAGTCCATAGTTTTTGTTTCATACATTCATTTGCTAATTCTTTGAACAAATATTTCATTAAGCTCATATTACATGCTCTCTCCTGGGTGCCAAGTATACAGTATACAGAGTTGAACAAAACAAACACAGCTCCTACCCTAATAGCATAGTAGTAGAGTCTAATTAAATATTTGCTGTGTGAATCTACGGTGATTGTTCTTATGCAATCCCCACCTCTAAAAAGTACCATATAGAGGTGAGTGCTCCACAGTCTGAGATTACTGTTAAGGAACTTTTGCTGTTTTTAAAGCTTTTTTCTTTAACATTTTATTTTAAAAGTTACAGTACCTTTCAGATGAGTTTACCTTGAAGGGTAGGATTTTTGTAAATTAGGAAAATAATCAGTAGTTTGATTGCAAAATAGATGCTTAAAACTTTTTTCATTCATATAGTTCTTTTAGCTAATTGGAACTTCCATAATATTTTCCTTTGTCAAAAGTTTTCTCATATTTTTATCAGGCAAAAATAGACTTTTTCTGCTTTGGTCAACTGAATAATATGTCCAAGGACTGTGCCAAAGATTGCTATAATTGTTGGCTTATATCACTGGCATTTGAAAAAAAGATAGTGGCTGGTAAAAGGCCAAGGCCACATTCATGATGTGATACATAGAAGTAATTTAATATTTTCACTACAAAATTGTTTATGAACCATCTCCATTACAAAATTGTTTATGATCCAGTTTGTGGCTTTTTACAATAATTGGCAAATCTTAATTGAGTTTTCTATCTGTAAAACAACATAAGATTGATTACCCTGAAATAGAGTTGGAAACTTAGCAGGCTTGTGTGGTAGTGTTATCTGTATGTCACTCTAGTGACACAAAGATACAGTAATTTCTTTGTTTAATATTACTGAAGAATAAGGAATGGTTTTAAATCATTTTTAATGTAAATCTTTAAATAAATGTTTTCTACATTTTCTTGACTTTTAAAGCTGAGTATACAGAACATAATTTTACTTATTTTTGGTGACCAAATATTATTATAAATTACTGTATTGTACTGCTGTATTTTATTGCATTGTATAATACCCTGTAATTTGGGAGATTTTGTTGTTTGGTTTTGTTCTCTTGGAGTCAGCCATGTGAAGCTGGCATTATGCTTGTCTCTATGTAAAAACATAATGGAATTGTGTTGCTTTTGCATTTTACAGTATAAAAAGTGATTTTCCACACATTTTATTTAATACTTAGAATAATCCTAAGAGGCAATGACAAAGGAGGTGAAGAGAAATGGATGAATTCAAGATACGTTTGGACCAAGAAACTGACATTGTTTGCTGATAGGATTAGATTGCTGAAAAGAGAAAGGGTCGGTGATGATTACAGAATTCTGACTTAAGCAACTGAGTGGATGTAAGCATTATGTACCAAGAGAGAGAATATTGGAAAAGAAACGTATTTGCAAGTATATGGCATTATTGTAAAGTTAGTCCTCAAAAGCTAAGAAATTACCCCCCACCCCATGGAAAAACATGAGATAATTTTCAAGCATACACACTCAGAATACTGCCTATGAATGCTTATTTCCTACATCAGTTCAGTTGCCAACTCAAGGGAGCTCAAATTTTGCATCTATTTTTATTTCCTTAGTTGGAACTTTGAATGATTAATGAAATTGGAAGTATCAGTCACTGGTATAGTTATGCAGTTTGTTATATTGAACACAATTGACAAATTGAGGTTCTAATAGTAAGAAAAAGCAGAGACAATGGATATTTAAAGGGCAATGAATTTTGTCTCCCACAAATAACATGACCCTTTGAAAAATCCAAATATATTGAGTATTTATGTTAAATATAAATAAAGTGTCCCATTATAGATTGTCAATTTTTAAAAAGCAAAATCTATTTATATACTGTTTATAAGAAACTCATTCAAAACATAGGGCTGCAGAAAGGTTGAAATTAAAGATAGGAAAAGATATTCTATGTAAACACTGATTGTATTAGTTTTCTTTGCTGTATAACAAATTACCACAAACTTAGGCACTTAAAGTATTTCATGTTTCTGTGGGTCAGGAGTCCAAGCACAGCTTAGCTGGGTACTTGCAAGGCTGCAGTCAAAGTGTTATCTGGGACTGAGTACTCATCTGGAGACTTGATTAGCAGTCCACTTCCAAGCTCTCTCATATTGTTGTCAAAAAGCAGCTGTATAATTTATGTCAATTTGTTTTTTCAAAGCCAGCAACAAAGAGAGAGACTCTAGAGTAAGTCTGCTAGGAAGACATAGAGTATTATATAAGATAATCACAAGAGTGACTTTCTGTTCTTTTCCATATTCCACTGGTTAGAAGCAAGTCACAGGTCCCACCCATGCTTAAGAGGGGGATGGATTATACAGGGCATGAACACCAGGAGGCAGGAATCATGGAAGCCACATTAAAATTTGTCCACCACACCAAATAGCATTGCTAGGGATAATAGGGGTAATTTCATAATTAAAAAAGTTTCAATTCACCAGGAAGATATAATAATTTTAAATGTTATATATACCTAATAGGAAAGCACCAAAAAAAAAAAATAATAATAATAATAAAGAAAAGGTTGAAAGAGTTACAGGGAAAAATACACAAGATGACTGAATAACAATGGAAGATTGTAATATATCTCCCTCTCTCCACAATTGATAGAACAAGCTGACCAAAAAAAAAAAAAGTAAGAATATTACTTTGACAAATGTAATCAAACAATTGTAACATAATAGACATATTAGAACATTATTCCCAATGTCCTTTTCAGACTCACATGGAATATTTATAAAAATTGACCACATGCTGTACCATAAAGAAAGTCTCAACAAACATGAAAGGATTGAAATCATGTAGAGAATAATGTCTTAACACAATACAGTTGCTAAAAATCATTAACAAAAAGGTAACTAGAGTATTAATAATTAGAATTTAAAAACTCATGAGATACAGCTAAAGAAGCATTTGGAGGGAATTTTTTAACTTTAAATGCAAATGTTTGAAAAGAAATATGTCTAAACATTCATAGACTAAGCATTTCAAGCAATTATAGAAAGAATAGCACAACCTCCTTCCTCAAATAGAAAAAGGAGATGATGTAAATAGGAGCAGAAATTAGCAGCATGGGAGCATAGGAAATACACAATGAATAGGGTTAACAAAGCCAGAGTTGATACTTTGAAAACACCTAATGATATTGACAAACCTTTGAAGAGATTGTTCAAGAAAGAAAGAAGATAAATTAACCAAAATAGATTACATCACTACAGATGCTATAGATATTAAAAAGATAAGAGATACCATGAATAGCTTCATGCCAATAAAATGGAAAACTCTGATAAAAATGGCAAACTCCTAGAAAATTATAACATAAAACTGACTCAAGAAGAAATATAAAACCTCAGTAGTACTATAAGTATTAAAGAAATTCAATCAGTAGTGAAAAAGTTTCCTTCAAGGAAAACTCCAGGCCCAACTGGCTTCACCAGTGAATTCTAACAAGCCTTTAAAAAAGGAGATGATTTGAAATCAATATGAACCCTTTCAGTCAGTAGAAAAATAGAGACTACCCCCAAACTAAATTTTATGAGAACTGCACAACCTTGGTATTGAACCCTGACAAGATTAGTGTGAGATGGGAAAATTACAGTCCAAACTCATTAATTGTCATAAATGCAAAAATCTTGAACCAAATATTAAACTGAATCCAGCTAATATAAAGGATAATACATCATGACCAAGTTGGGTTTATCTCAGGACTGCAAGATTTGTTTAACTTTAGAAAATCAGGTAATTTTATTCCACATTAATAGAATAAAGAATTAATGGAAAGGAAAAAAATAATTCCAAATAAGTGGAATAAAAGGTAAAATTTAATTCCACATTAATATAATGAAAGATGACAATCTTATGATCATCTCAATAGATGGAGAAAAAGAGATTGATAAATTCAACCTCCCTTACTGATTTTAAAAAAAATCCTAGCAAACTAGGAATAGGAATAAATTTCCTTAATCTGATAAAGAATATCTACAGAAATCCTTTGAGATGAGGAACAGGACAAGGATGCCTTCTATCACCACTTTTTAAAACATTGTATTGGAGGGCCTAGCCAGCACAGTAAGAGAAGCAAGTAGGTAAATAAATGATAAATAAATAAATAAACAAGGATCAGAAAAGAAGAAACAAAACTTTCATTTTTCATAGAACCATATGATTATGTAAAAGAATGATCCAGAAGAATCTATAGATAAATTATATGAGCTAATAAAAGAGTTTACCAAGGATACCGTATGCAAAATCAGTATACTAGAATCAATTTTATTTCTATATATGAATAAAAGAAAATGAAATTTTAAAATTATGTATCATTTACAAATAATATGGACCTTGGAATAAATCTAATAAAAAATATATAGAACTTCTCTGAGGAAAATGATATAATATTGTTGAGGGGCATTAAGGAAGGCTTTGGTTAATTAATGGAGAGATAGAGATACTATGTTCATGGATTGAAAGATTCAGTATTGTAAAGATGTCATTTCTTCCCAAATAGATTCACTGCAATCCCAATAAAAATCTCAAAAAGTGTTTTTAAGAGATTTAACTAGCTCAATCTACAATACACACTTGAAGAACTACAAAGAGGTAGGAATAAATACTCCACTAGATATTAAGACTTGTTTTAAGCTATAGTAACTTAAGATTCTGTGATATTGATGTAAGGGTAGACAAATAAAGCAATGGAACAAGTGAGGAGTCCCCAAACAGATGCACATAAATATGAACAGCTGATATATGACAGAGATGTTATAGAAAAATAACTATTAATCACTGTCACCAGGACAATTGGATATTCCTTTGGAAGAAAATGAAATTGGCCTCTTGTCTCATATTATACAAAGTAAATAAATAAATAAATTCCTTGTAGAATAAATACACATGGAAGAGAATATCTTTATGACCTTGGGATAGAGAAAGATTTAAAACAGGATAAATTACTAACAGTAAAGGAAAATATTAATTAAAAAATGTTTGCTCTATTAAAATTAAAGACTTCTGCTCATCAAAAGACACCATGAAGAGTGAAAATTCAAACTACGGAGTGGGAGAAGATATTTGCAAAACATGTAACTAACAACTCTTTCAAGATTTTTAAAGATCTACAAACCAAAAAAAATCAGGCAGTCACTTCACAAGAAAGGAAATCTAGATGGCCAGTAAACATATGAAAAGATGTTCTACCTCATTAGTAATCAGGGAAATGAAAATTAAAATAACAATGAAGTGCCATTGTACAAAAATTGAAGCATGTCATAATAAATGTTGGCAAGGATATGAAGCCACAGAACTCTTCGTACACTGCTGGTGGATGTATAATTTGGTATGACCACTTTGGAAAACAATTTGGCATTCTCTTGTGCAACTGTGAATCTTGTTACAAAATATTTTCACTCCTAGGTACATGTCCTAAATCAATGTGGAATCTTGAGTGTTCATCAGTAGGAGAATGGGTAAATAAAAGATGGATCTTTCATATACTAGAATACTGTGAAACAATAAAGATGAAGGAACAACTGCAGTGTACAGCTATATGAATGAATCTCAAATAATGTTGCATGAAAGTTACAAAATAATACACGTTTAGTGTGTTTCTACTTTAGAAAGTTCAGAGGTGTAGTAGGCAGAATAATAACCCTCTCAAAAACACGTCGGTGTCCTAATCTCACTAACCTGTGAATATGTCAGTTTACGTGGCAAAGAGAAATTACGGTTGCTGATCAACTAACTTTAAAATAGGAAGGTTATCATGGATTCTTGGGAGAGGGGGAGCAGCAGTTTATAATAAAGATCCTTAAAAGTGGAAGAGGAAGGCAGAAGAGAGAGAACCAGAGAGATGGCAGCATGAGAAGAACTTGGGCCAATGTTGCTAGCTTGAAGATCTAGGAATGGGTCCATGAGCCAAGGACTGCCAAAACTGAAAAAGAAAAGGAAATAGATTTCCCCCTATAGCCTCCAGAAGGAATGGCACCTTGATTTTAACCCAGTGAGACCCGTTTTGGACTTTGACCTCCAGAACCAAAAGATAATAAATTTGTGTTTTTTTTAAGACACTGAATTTGTAATAGTTTGTTACAGCAGCAAAAGAAAATGAATGTAAGAGGCAAAACTACAAAGTATAAAGTGTGAAAACTATACAACTATCAAGGAAATGATTATAACAGAATATCACAGATGGTTCTGTCTATTGGGGAGGGAAAGGGGTTACAATCAGGAAAAGCAACACTGAGATTTCTGGGGTACTGGCAATGTTTTGTTTCTTTGAATGTGTATGTTTTTATGCAGTCTTCTGCATGTATGAAACTAACCAGCATTGGTTTTTATAACAAGAAAAAGAATTTTAAGAATAAAACATCCATAGTTTTAAGGGGAGGGGGTTCTATTTTATCACATTTTAAGAATAAAACATCCATAATTTTAAGCGGGGGGGGTGTTTCTATTTTATCACATTTTTATTTTCTCCTTGATGGAATATGACAACATATCCTTTACAGACCAATAGTCAGTAATATTTTGCCATATTTTCCATCATATGATCTATGACCAAGTGAATAATTCAGTCTCTTCATTGATGAATTTATAGCATGTAAAAAATTTACTCAATTAACACAAGGAAGAAACTACTTATCCTAAATTGAAATCAAAATACAATTTGAGTGGAAACATGAGAACTCTTAGTCAGAAACTGGTTTCAAAAATAGAAATGTTATGTGTTAAATTAGCTGATTATTTAAAAATGAAGATGTACTTGTTCATGTGATGCATTTTAATGAGCCTAGTGTATCTCTTACTGTCATTTTTTTTCTGTCTTTAGCATGAGGAGAAAAACAAGATTGAAATCATCTATTGCATTCTTCTGGATTTTAAATAATTCTTGTTGTACTTTGTATTAAAGAAATAATTCCCAGTGTTATTCTCTGGAAATTTTTAATCTTAAGTAATGGCTTCTGTTACCTGGGCTTTAACTTTTTCCAGGTGAATATGATAGAGCATTTTGACAAGATGGTGATGTGTTCACCAACTGCAATTACTAACTACACTTCAGAATAAAGCAACTTGGGCTGGCAGGCAGATAGGGCCTGTAGGAAATGCATGAGTACCAGGGATATCCTGGAGTCCAAATGGAAACAAAAGGCAAGAGCCTTGAGGCAATTATCAAAACTTTTGAGTTAGCAGAAATAGTTATACCTGAGAAAGTTTAGTTCCACTCAAAGTACCCTAGCAGCTTGACCTGAGCTCCAGAAATGAAAGCCATTAACTGGCAAAGGAAAATAATTCTCTTAAAGGGAATCCTGCAGCCTGGGAGAAAGTGAATAAGGAGAACATCCAGAACAATAGAACTAATGGAAGAGATAGATGGTAAATTTAACAAACAAAACAAAACAAAAATTGAGTTAATTATAGCATAAAAGTACTAAAACAAAAAGTGAGAAAAAATATTTCTGTGTATGAGCTGATGGAAAGGACAATTACTGTTGAGACCAGAATTCGTGGTCTTGAAGATTAAGGAGAGGAGTATCTCAAAACAAGAAAAAAAAGGAGAAAGAGCAAATGGAGGAGATGCAACAATTAAACATATGATAGAGGAGAACTCTGATTTGAAGAACGATTGAAAGAGCTCACTGACTTCCAGACTAGACTATTGGAGATGATTGGGAGAAAAGAACAGGCTACTTACAAAGGAAAAATAATCAATTTGGCACTGGACTGCTCAATTGTGACACTGGAAACTAGAAGATAGTGGGGTGACATCTACAGATTATCAAGAAAATAAATGCAGACCTAAGAATCCTGTGTCTAGCCAAGATAATCACTTATTATGGTGAAAGCAAGATATTTGCAGATATGCAGGAATTCAGATAATACATTAGTCAGGTCTTCCATCTAGGGATAGTTCTTAGTGAAAGGATTCTCACTAAATCTGAGCAGAGATAGGGTAGATGAAGAGGAGAGAAGACAGTGGTGAGCAGAGGAATCTCTCGGTATATTTAATTAAATCTAAATGCATAATAACGAGAGTGACTATATTTCAGTATATCTCTTTGTATGTATTTCCCGAAAATGTGCAGCTGATCCAGAGACTTGATCAGATTAAGGTTCTGTCCCTTTGGCAAGATAAAGGCAATGTTCTGTTCTTTGAGTAGGAGGCATATAATTTCTGAATGTCTTTTTGTAAAGATAACAGCCATTGGTGCTCAATCCAAAATCCATTAATTCATTGAGTGTTGCAACATGGTGATATTCTTTTTTTTTTAAACTTTTAATTTTGAAATAATTTCAAACTTACAGGACACTTGCAAAATAATACAAACCTATTAGAGAGAATCCCAACATACCACACCAACTTCAGATATCCAGATGCACCAATTTAAACATTTTGCCACCATGGCCCTCCCCAGCCTCCCTCCCTCCTTTACTCCCTCCCTAACGTCACTCAGGGCAGCCAATAGAAGTCACACCAAACCAGGCTGAAGAAGAAAAGATGGTTTATTTACATTGGCAGGAGTCAGGGGAAGCTTTCCCAAATCTGCCTCCCCGAAGTGTTTCTTCAGTTGGTTTTTATGCAGGTTCAGAAACAGAGAGATAATCGTTTAATTAACATGCAACAAGAGTGATAAACAAAAGGCTTATCTATATCTGGGAGGTTTGGGGCAATCTCCCAGTGATTCTTTAATTGGCTAAACCCATTAGAGACAAAGAGAGTTAATCATTTCAGTTAACATGTAACAGGTTTGGAGAACTTCAGTAATTTGGTTACTTCCTGTTTTCCTCAGAAACTAGGTGGCACCTGGGAAAGGTGTCTCTAGGTGTTTAGGGAGATAGATGAAAAGGCTTTATTCATATCTGGGATGTCTAGGGACCCTAGATGAATGCTTATTCAGATCTTGGTGCAGACTTTACATTTACATACTGCTTCAGACTTGATGTTTACAGATTGCTCCTTTGAAAGCATAAGAGCTTCCATTGTAGCCTTCATCCAGCTTTCAAGGTTACATTTTAAGGTACTTTACAATTATCTGCTTGCTTACAGTTTTAAGATTATATTTAAAAAGTCACTGTTCCTCCTTCCCTCCTTCCTTCTCTCCCCCCCCCCCTTTTCTTTCTATCTATCTACTGAACATTTTAGAGCAGGTTGCACACATCATACTCCTTGAACACATAATATTTCCATGTACATGTCCTACAAACAAAATATTCGCTTATGTAATCACCTTAGGTGCAATTATCAAGTTCAAGAAATTTAACAGTAATATAAAGTTTATATTCTATATTCCCACTTATGTCTCAATAATATCTTTTTTTTTTAGACAGTGAAAGATTTTAATATTTTACTCAAAAATTTTCAGTAATTCTTACAAATACCCAGGAACTCTTTCTTTGCCCTGAATTTGGTGTAAGTTGAAAGCGATATTAGTATACTTCTGAGCTTATTTCTCTTCTCCTCTTGACTTGGTCTCATCAAAGTATAGATTCCAAGTTTCAGTAAACATTGAAGCTTGCAATTAATGCTTAAATAGGTATAATTAACAATGAAATTAGAAAAGCAGCTGACTTTTATTACTTTTCTAGGTATGTAGCTCTAGTGAGATCAGTTAAACTGCTGAGAAATTCACCAATACTAGACTGATGGAATTTACTGGGTATGGCTTAGAGTCGCAAAACGTTCTTTCATTTTTAAACTAAGCTGCATTTTAAAACAAGAAGCTCAGAAGGAAGTGAAGAAGTGTAAATAAGGCAAAGGTATGCTAGATGGAGCTTACAAATAAACATTACTTTTTCTTATTATTATGGTTCTAAGTGGAAGTTTTTTATGTTAAATACGTAGACTGTTTCTCATAAATTTCTCCAAAAAAACTTTATATTCAACCATTTGAGAAAAATGTTCTTTTACTTTTGATGAACACAGACAACCTATTGTCATACACACACTGTATGTGAACATATATATATTTATATAACCTGCATAACTATAAACTGTGTGAAAATGGGGCCATCTCATATTTTTAGGTATTCTACCCTGGTGGTTGATAACACAGTATAATTTTCATAAATTTATTCTGTGGACTTAAAGTTAGAAAACCATCCTAACAATTATTTACAATTTATTAACTAACTGATATTCTAATCATGTTACACTGCAAAACTATTCTTATATTATGAATGCTGACACTGTAAGTTGTAAGTTTGGCATGTTAAGCTGGTAACTTTATAAGTCTGATGTTTCAACTGGCATATACAAAAGTAACCAAAACCTGAAGAATATGATGAAAAAAGTAGTTTCTACCACTGAGCATTTCTGTTATTCCCAAGGGTCACAAAAGCACAGGGAATTAAGTGATTTTTGAAGAAAACACTAAACAACAAACAAAAAACCCACTGAGTTTGTATATAGCCTAAAAGGCAAAATCTAAGTTACAAATGTGTTTAACACTGGCAACGGTGAAAGATAATATTAAATTATATACATACAAACTTTCATAGAACTATGATTACATAATACTTCCTACCATAACTTATGTACTTTTCAATAGAAGGTATTCCTGTGGCTTTCTACTAAGGCTCAGATTTTAAAAGAACTTAGTATTTTAAACTTGACTCAAAGTCTAATCAATAGCGTTCCGTAACATAAATCAGAAGCTATGCTTTTGTTTTTTTTTTTAAGGAAATGAAAAATATAATTTACAATTGTTACAGTTCCCCTGCACCCATTGCCATAATAATGACATCTATAAGCAGTTTTTATTGCATTTGAAAACGGTATTTTTTGCAGAACCTTCACTCAGTATCATGGATACTTTTCATGTATGTTTCTACATTTAAAATAAAATATGTAATGTTCAAATGAATTGTTAGAAAGTCCCCAACGTTTCCCTTTTCTAACATTTTCATATCAGGCAAAAACAATTTTTCATCTGGATGATGATATTTACTGATGCAAGCAAATGTGTCTGTAGAAGAATTTGCGCTCTTCTCAGATTCTGTAAGTCTATAAGTAATTTGTGTTTAACTGGAAAATATAGATTCCATCAGAAAACTAAATTTGAATCAAGAAAAATTGGCGATAGCCAAGTTCCTAATAGATTATGAAAGAAAATGACACTGACAGGTGCAGGACTAATATGAACGAAAGTCAGTATGAAAACATTTCTATGACTGACAGGAATGTCATAAATTTGAAGTTCTCAGGTCTCTTCATTGCAGAATGTTGCTGTGTATCTCACAAAGTTTTTCTGATGTCCATTTGCAGAAGGTTTTGTTGTGTCTGAATCAGTATTTGATAACTGAAGTTTATGAAGCCCTAGAGCCTTGAAAAGTTCTTCCTGTAGAGCAGAGGTGAATTTTCTGATCAGACACTATGTTGTCACAATAGCAAAAAGCAGATTGTGGAATAATACAATATAGAAATTTCCCAGCCAATTAAACCTTCTGAGTAGATCAAATCTCCATAGATCAAATCTAGCGATTCCCCAGTGTTCTTGACATTACGGGCAGTGCAGAGCTTAACACTAAGATTGACACACAATTCCCATTGATCTTTGTCGTAGTTGTGCCATCCTTCCTAATAGTAAAGTTTCCAAAAAATCGGGTACTATAGAAACCAACAACAGAGGACACCATAAGATAGAAAATCAAAATGATTTCAGGTGCAGCTCCCAGAAAACCAAAAGTAGAAAGAGAGGCATTTCCTATTTCAGGCCCCCTTGTTCCCTTTGGCATTGCTGTTTCATAAACCAACAGGCAAAGAATATTACAAGCCACCAAGAGGACTGAGATGACTATCTCCATCAGGAGGAGAATCATAACAACAGGATACACCAAATTTCTTTCTCATGCTGAAGCCTTTTGCGCCTCTCTCATTTTTTCTTCAGTCTCTCTACATTTTCAAGTTCTTGTTCCAACTCCCTTATATTGTTGTATTAGTTAGGGTTCTCTAGGGAAATGGAATCAATGAGAGGTATCTATGACTACAAAATTTATAAAAGTGACTCACGCAACTGTGGGTATGCACGAGTCCAAATTCTATAGGGCAGCCAGTCAACTGTCAACTCCAAGGAAGATGTCCGATGAACTCCTCAGGAAACGAACCAGCAACTTTGACGAACTCCTCAGGAAATGCTTCGCTGGGAGCCAAAGAAGTGAAGGTCCTCTATCTGTCTTGCTTATAAGTCTTCACCTGATTAATTGGATTAAATCCAGCCAATTGCATTCTCTCATTGTGAAAGACATGCCCTTTGGTTAGTCATCAGTCGCAGCTGCAGTCAACTGACTGATGATTTAATAAACCAGCCTGTTGGTTTATTAACCAGCCACAAATGTCCTCACAGCAATTGTTAGGCCAGTGCTTGCTTGACCAGACAGCTGGGCACCATCACCTGGCCAAGTTGACACATGAACCTAACCGTCACAATTGTATTCCACCATTGAAGATAGGTAGTTTTGAGGCTGTGAAAATGTCGAAATTAAGGCATCATCAAGGCAATGCTTTCTTCCCGGAGACCAGCTGCTGGCAACCCTGGACTTCTCCGTCCCATGGCAAGGCGCATGGCAGCGTCTGCTGGTCTCTCCCTTCTCTTCTGGGTTTCATTGCTTTCAGCTTCTTGCTTTCGTGGCTTTCTCCTCAATAGTATCCTTTTGAGCTCCCAGTATGTGCACAAGGGTTACACAAGGATTACACTACTCTCTCCAAAACTGGGACCAGGGATACTCACTGGGAGTGAGGGCTGTCTCTGCACCCAGCCCATGAGAGGTGGGGGAGGGGCCAGCCAGGGCACCTCCAGATCCTACTGTTTTAAGTGGTCTTTTTCCTGATTCAGGGCTCACTCCATTACTGCAATCCTTTAACTGTTTTCTGGAGCTTTGAGAAAGATGTTTCTGCCACTTCTTTTTGGTTGCTCAAAACTTCTGTGGGGGATGGAACCCTGAAGCATCTCTCTCCACCATCTTGATCCAGGAAATTTTCTCTATCAATCATAGAATAGCTATAGCTAGAACTTTTTTAAATAGGTTGCTATCCCTCATTTAACTATTTGGTTACTCAGTGATGCAATTCCTATAGGAAAGGCAGGATGTTTTGTTATTTTTCTTAATTTGTTAGTTTTCAAGATAATGAATTGTTTCTCTATCATTTTGTGTGTATGTGTGATTATAAGCTCATGTAGTTCAATATATTTGATAGATTTAAATCCATTGCAATTTTTATCTTTATTGAAACTCACATTGTCTCATCTTTGGCCAATGGGAGCTAAGATGGCTTCTGATTCCTTTTGAAATGACCCTGAGAATCTTTGATAAGTAAAGAAAGGGAACAATACTTTTTATTTTGTTTTGCTTTTCTAAAAACCTCAGAATGTTTTCTTTGCCTTTGGGAAGGTGGATTTTAAGGATGCATTTTTTTTCCTAGTATATTTGGAGCTTAATGATGTGATCTTTGACGTAATTTTAGGCCTTAGAACTTGTATTACTCACCAAGAATAATGATTTTACTTTTTAATATATCTGGAGACTCATAAGGAATCAGCATTCCCCAGTAACAGATTTAGAGACATATGTTAAAATGATAAATTCAGTCGTTTAATAAATATTTGCTTATTTTGGACCAATCTCCATAATAGGTACTCTGAGGAATTCAAACAATCATAACACCTGCTTATCTATTAAACATTTCAATAAAATAAGTTCAAGAACTGATTTTAAATTAATTTTATTTTCTTTCAGACCTGTCACGAAACCGCCTTTCAGAAATTCCTATAGAAGCATGTCACTTTGTATCTCTTGAGAATCTCAACTTGTATCAAAATTGTATTCGGTATATCCCAGAAGCAATTCTAAACCTTCAGGCTCTAACATTCTTAAATATCAGGTAAAGATGTTGTTTGTTTTTTAATTTCTGGTTTTATGTGGTCTTTTCAATTCTTTCTTCCCTTTCACTAAATCTTCATTATCTGTTCATATCAGCAGCATCTATACATGTTCTTAGGTTATATTTCCTGTGTCCCTCAAGTTTTTCCCTTTATTCTTTGGCTTTGCAATAATTAATAAACCCTGCTAGCTGTTAGCCTAATAGACATGCAGCAGTCCTGTAGCAGTGGTTCTCTCATTACATTTCAAATACATTTTATCAAATGAGAATGGTAGATCTGAATTACATGTCTTTTGTTTATATGTGTTAATAAACTTCATTTGGTTCTTGTGACCGTGTATTTTTGTGTGTTAGGTTCTGGAAGTATAAGTGCATTTTTTCAACTCATCTACTTCATTTTTCATATCTTATAAGAACTGTTGTTTTCTTTCATTATAAAAGTTGTAAATGTTAAGAGATGCACAAATGTACAGAAGTATAAAGAAGGAAAAGATCACCTATAATCATATGACTCCAGATATAACATGTTGATTAATTTCCTTCTGTTTTTCTAGGCATTTAGTCTGATTCTTAAATGTTTTCACCCTTATCATGTAATATTTTTTGGAAATATTTTCATATGTAAGTATTTTATTGTACAGTTAATATGCTTTTAAAACCCCGTTTTCCTACTGTTGAGTATTTCATTTCTTCCAGGTTTTTACCATGATAAAAGTGATACTAGTATAGCCTCTTTGTATGTAAATATTTATTTTTCTGTTACTGTAAGATACATTTCTAGGAGTTGAATTATTGGATTAAAAAGATTTAAAGGCTCACTATCTGTATTAATTAAGTGAGCAAAAGATCTTGAAAATAGGAGTGGTGGGGGTGGAGGGTGAGATTGGTCCTAAGGATTTAAGAAGCTTACTCTACATAAGCAAAAATTTAGTTTATTTTTATTCTAATGATAGATGTGTTTTATTATTTTATTTTGGGTTCTGATTTGTGTAGTATTTTTGTATAAATAAAAAAATTGCTTACCTGTAACTAAGTTGATGTGATATATTTGAAATGACAACCTGCCACTTGCTTTCTATAGGACTGTATTTGGGATCATTAATATACATTTGATTAGAATGTTTTATTGATGAAGGAAGTTGATTACAAAAAAATTTGTGTTTTTATAACTCTTCTTCTGAAGGAAGTGGAAAGAGTGACAGTTACCTCCCTGTTTTATCATTTTTTTCTTATATAAATTTTGCTTTAATAAAATAATATACTGTTTTTATAGGGTACTTCATTATTTACAAAGCAATTCATGCAGCAACAGCCTTGTAAGATAACTAGGGGGAGGTATTAAGATTCCCAGTTTACAGGTGAAGAATCTTTTAAGATGCAGATCAGTTAAATGCTGTGCTTAAAACCACAAAACTGACAAGCAATTAAATGAAAACTGGATTTCACATGTAATATTCTGTTTGTCCCATTCAGGACTTATATTGGTTATTTTACTGCATATGAAATGGGAAAGTTGGAAAACTTTTCTTCATTGATGGACTCTGACTCTTTTCTCTTTTTCTACCTTACCCATTTAGTCGGAACCAGCTGTCAACATTGCCAGTACACTTGTGTAATTTACCATTGAAAGTCTTAATTGCTAGTAATAACAAGTTGGTCTCACTTCCAGAAGAAATAGGACATCTCAGACATTTGACGGAACTTGTAAGTTAATATCTTAGTTTTTGATTGTGCAACAATATATCGATAGTATATCCTTAGTCATATCATACTCATTTATGTGGTAAAGACCCATTAATAAGATGTGCTTTTGAATTATTTTATAGTGTTGTTAATGAAGTTTTACTGATTTATCAGTACCCTAGTGCTTCAGCACAGAATTAAGAAAGAGCTGAAAGTACAAGTTTAATATGCCCATATGAAATGAGGAAAGGCCCATTGTGTTGTAAACAGTTTTATTAAGTGACTTCTATACTGCTAAACTTTTGGGATATAACGTAATAATCCATTTGAATTTTTTAAACTAAATTTTGTTTAGACCATCAATATTATGACTTGTGGTTAGCCGCTCTAGGGAATGGGCACTTCAAAGGTCAGGCTTATTTTTCGTATTACATGTTATCTTTAGAACCTGTCTTCCACTCAGAAGTAAACTATACTTCACTGCATGTATTTTCTAAGAAGCCTAATTGAACTCCTTTACTTAGCACTCCTTATAAATGATAATAATAAGACAATACCTCTTGAATATTTATGTTTTGGGTGTAGGAATAAAACTTTTCTCATTTGGTCCTCATAATAACATTATGAGTTGGGTACTATAATTATCTTCTTTTTACAGCTAAGGAAAGTAGGGCTCAGATAGGATAAGTAATTTGGCCAAAATAACATAACAAAAAAAGCATCTGAAGCCAGTCTGTTTAACTCCAAAGCCCATGTTTTTAACATTATTGTCTTATACATATTTCTGAAATGGACAATTGCAGTTATGCCTATTGAGATTTGCTAGTGTAATGCCATGTAGGTTTATTAACAAAGATAAACATCATGAAGACAAAACATACACATTTAATCTAGTTGGACCACAAATTAGCTCACCTTTTTTAAGAAAAGTAGTGGGTTCATAGAACAATAATGCATAAAATAACAGGATTCCCATATACAACCCTGTTAATTAAGATCTTGCATTTGTTGTGGTACATTTGTTACAACTGATGAAAGCACATTTTTATAATTGTACCATTAACTATAGTCCATGATTTAACTTACAGTTCACTATTTGTGCTGTGTAGTTCCATGGAGTTTTTATTAATATGTATTCTAGTAGCATATAGTCAACGTAACATTTCTCCTTTTAACCAGATTCAGATAGATATTTCAGTGCTGTTAATTATGTTCACAATGTTGTGCTACCATCGCCACCATCCATTACCAAAACACTTCCATCAATTCAAATGGAAACTGTACATTTTAAGCTCACTTTTTTTTCAGATGGATTCTGAGTAGAAGAGACATGTAAAAAATCACAAAGATATTAAATCTAGAGTTTAGATTCTAGGCCACTATTTATAGAGCTAATTAGACCTACAAAATATAATGTTTATTTGTTGGCGTTTGTTTAGAACTTCGCTTAAAAATATAAACTAGTGGTAAATCACATTCTTGATTCAAATTCCTATTTCCAAGTCATTTAAATTTTCTCTTTCTATTAATTGCATTTCAAATACTTAAAAGATAGATATGTCTTGCAAAAACAACTTTGACCTTTCTACACAAAAGGTTAAGAGATGCCTTCAGAAGGATAGACCATAAAATCTGGGACTGTGTAACTTAGTGAAACCCAGAGTTGTCAGTGATGGTGATTAAATATACAAATGTAAAAACGTTTTTACATATGGGAGAACAAATGAATGTTAATCTTACAAGGTGTTGAAAAAGAGATGGTATTGGGGAAAAAAATATAATCAATGCCACTGAGTCTGGGATTAACAGTAACATTGTAATATGCTCCCATTAAATGTAATGATATACCAAAGCTAAATGTCTGTGAGAGGGGGGTGTAAGGGAGGGGTATGGGATTCTTAGTAGTAGTGGGGTTGTCTAACCTTATTGCTGTATTTTATTTTATTTTTACTTTTTCTTTTATCTTTTTTATTCTTTTATTTCAGTTCTTTTTTTGAGTAATGAATATGTGTAAGTGCTAATTGTGGTGATGAATGAACAAGTATATGATGATACTGTGAACAATTGATTGTACACTGTAGATGATTGTATGGTATTTGAATATATCCCTGTAAAATTGTAGGGGGAAAAAATAAACAGAGGGACATAAGTGCTGGAGAGGATTCGGAGAGAGAGAGGTGTATGTATTCACTGTTAGTGGGGAAGTAGAATGGTGAACCTATCTGGAGGACAGTGTGGTGGTTCCACAAGAAGCTAGGTATGTGGGTGCCATAAGGTGCTGCAATCTCATTGTGGGGTATATACTTGGAAGATCTGAGAGCAGGGACATGAATGGACATTTGCACACAGGTATTTATGGTGGCAGTATTCACAATTTGCAATGGATGGAGGTGTCCTAAGGGTACATTGACTGATGAACAGAATGGTGAATCGTGGTGTATGCGTACAATAGAATATTGAGCAGGCTACAAGAAGGAATGAAACTGTGAGACACGCAGCTAGGCTAATGGATCTTGTGTACAGCATTTTGAGTGAAGTATGCCAGAAACGACAGGACAAACATAATGCCTCTCTAATATGGACAAACTATAATGTGTAAACTCTGAGAACTGAATCTTAGAGCACAGCTTATCAGGTGAACGCTTACTGTAATGGTCTCTAGATTGTAAGCTCTTACAGCAGTCACATCTGTTCCTGAGTTGTAATGGTGATCTCCAAATTCTGAGATGCTGAGCTCCTTGTGTATAACCTGGTTGGTCTCTGGAGCTTGGCGTATCTGTGTGACACCTGAGACTCAGAGCTAGATCTTGGCAGGTAACAATGTCAGTGTTACCCTGTATGGCACCTGTTGAAAGAGGTGAAAAAGAGTTCAGACATCAATTAAAAATATGAGTGAAGTGGATCTGGTGCATGGATCTAGGTGCATGGAGTTTTGAATGGGAGTGGGATTTGGTTAGTTTGTACAGGCTGGGGTGAAATCCCAATACATCCCAGAGTGATATGGGCAGAGAGTAAAAGTGTATTTGCGTGGCCCTCCAAGAAACTGGGGAGAAATGAGGAAATGTTGGACTTCCCCACCTGGGTTATTGCTGATTTTTTTGCAAATGTTGAGGACTGCTAATTTAGTGGGCTGAGCCCTTGATCTGGGGGCTTTCCCTTGTGAGGCTTGTTGCTACAAAGGAGAGGCTAAGCCTGCTTGTAATTGTGCCTAAGAGTCTCCCCCCAGAGAACCTTTTTGTTGCTCAGATGTAGGCCCCCCCCCCCCAGCTAAGCCAACTCAGCGGGTGAACTCATTACCTTCCCCCACTATGTGGAACATGACTCCTAGGGGTGTGAATCCCCCTGGCAACGTGGGAAGTGACTCCTGGGGATGCCGTGGACCCAGCACTGTGGGGTTGAGAATATCTTCTTGACCATAAGGGGGATCAGAGATGAAATAAAATAAGGTTTCAGTGGTTGAGAGATTTCAAATGGAGTCAAGAGGTCACTCTGGGGGGTATTCTTATGCACTATAGAGATATCACTTTTAGTTTTCAGAGTGTTGGAATGGCTAGAGGCAAATACCTGAAGCTGTCAAACTGCAATCCAGTGACCTTGATTCCTGAAGTCGATTGTATAACTGTGTAGCTTGCACAGTGTGATTGTGTGATTGTGAAAACCTTGTGACTTGCACTCCCTTTATCCAGTGTTTGGATGGATGAATGGAAAAATGGGGACAAAGATCAGATGAAGAACAGGGTGGGATGGAGGGGATGGAAAGTTTTGGGTGTTCTTTTTTACTTTTATTTCTATTTTGGAGTAAGGAAAATTTTGAAAATTGATTCTGGTGATGAATGCACAACTGTATGATGTTGCTGTGAATAATTGATTGTACACTGTGGATGACTGTAGGGTGTGTGAATATATCTCAATAAAACTATTTTAAAAAAAGTAAATGAACAATGCAGGGAGGAGAGGAATGGGATGTTTTGGATGTTCTTTTTTATTTTATTTTATGGAGTAATGAAAATGTTCAAAGATTGATTGTGGTGATGAATGCGTAACTATGATGATACTATGAACAACTGATTGTACACTTTGGATGATTATATATTATGCAAATGTATCTCAATAAAATTGCATTTAAAAAAAAAAGAGAGATGCCCTCAGACATACAAAGAGCTTATGTCAGAGTAAGAATTAGTAACCCCAAAACTGATTTCTACCTGATCATCTGTCTGCAACATCCTATTTTCTCTTTCTGTTGTTTCCCTTTATTTTATTGTTTTTTTAACTGCAAGTTTTATTGAGATATATTCACATACTATATATTTCCAAAGTACACAGTGTCTCACAGTGTCATCACCTGGTTGTTCAATCATCATTATAATCAATTTAAACCGTTTTCGCTGCTCCAAAAAGACAAATAACAGGTAGATATATAAAAAAAGAAAACCCCAAACACCCCAATTCCTTATCCCCCCTATTATTGACCCTTAGTATTGGTGTGGTACACTTGTTGCTATTGATGAAAGGATATTGAGATATTACTATTAAATATAGTCTGTAACTTGCAATAGGTACTTTTTTCCCATGTATCAATCTATTTTTAACTCTTTATACAGGTGTCGTACGCTTGTCCTAGTACTTGAAAGAACTTAATTATATTTGTAGTGCTAATCTTAACAAGGTCCACCTCAAGGTTCACTGTGTTATACATTCTCATATTCAAACCTCTAGCTTTCTTTCTGGTGACACACATGATTCTAAACAACCCCTTTCAACCAAATTCACCCTCAGTTCAGCACTGTTACTTGTAATCCCAATAACGAACTACCCTCACCTCTATTCACTTCCTATCATTTAAGTTCAACCTCATTAAAAATTATGTACTATTAGATAACCACTCCCCATAATCTAGCTTCTGTCTATCTCTAGTTACTCTGTATTCTATGTTTTAAGACTGAGTTTACATATTCTAGTTAGTTCATATTAGTGAAATCATATAATATCTGTCTTTTTATGTCTGACCTATTTCACTCAGCATTTTGTCCTCAAGGTTCATCCATGTTGTCATGTGCTTCAGGTCTTCATTCCTTCTTACTGCTGGGTAATATTCTATTGTATGTATGTACCACATTTTGTTTATCCATCCATCAGTTGATGGACACTTTGATTGTTTCCATCTTTTGGCAATTGTGAATAATGCCACTATGAACATCAGTGTGCAAATGTCTCTTTGTGTCCCTGCTTTCAGATCTTCTGGGAATATACCAAGTAGCAGAATTGCTGGGTCATGGGGCATACATAGGTCATAGGTTTTCTGAGGAAACATCAAACTCTCTTCTATAGCATTTGTACCATTTTACATTCCCACCAGCAGTGAATAAGTGTTCCTGTTTTTTCACATCCTTTCTAACACTTGTAGTTTCCTATTTGTTTAATAGCAGCCATTCTTATAGATGTGAGATGATATCTCATTGTGGTTTTGATTTGCATTTCCCTACTGTCTCATGAAGATGAACATCTTTTCATATACTATTTGGCCTTTTGTATTTCCTCTTTGGAGAAATATCTGTTCATGTGTTTTGCCCATTTTATAATTTGGTGGTTTGTTCTTTTATTGTTGAGTTGTAGGATTTCTTAATATATACTGGCTATCAAACCCTTATCAGATATGTGTTACCAAATATTTTCTCCCATTGAGTTGGCTGCCTTTTCACCCTTTTGATAAAGTCCTTTGAAGCACAGAAGCACTCAGTCTTGAGGAGTTCCCATTTATCTGTTTTTTCTTTTGTTGCTTGTGCTCTGGGTGTAAGATCTAAGAAGCTACCTCCTATCACTATGACTTGAGATATTTCCTTGTATTTTCTTCTAGGAGTTTTATGGTACTGGCTCTTATATTTAGGTCTCTGATCCACTGTGAGTTAATTTTTTGTGTTGGGTGTGAAGTTAGGAGACCTCTTTCATTCCTTTGGGTATAGATATCCAGTTCTCCCAGCACCATTTATTGAAGAGACTATTCTGTCCCAGTTCAGTGGATTTTGGGGCCTTGTCAAAACTGAATTGACCTTAGATCTGAGTGTCTATTTCTGAACTCTCAATTCAATTCCATTGATCGATGTGTCTGTCTTTATGCCAGTACTATGCTACAGCCATAAAAGTGTCCGAACGGAGGCATCAGTATGAGGATACCATAACTGAAGAAAGGCCATTGGTGACTGGAACACCTCTGACAGCTGGGAAGGCATATGGCTGGCATCTTTGCTCCCTGGTTGCATTTCAGAATGGTCCTTTGCTCCCTGGTTGCATTTCAAAATGGCTTTCTCCAAAATGCCTCTGGGCTTCTGTGTCTCTTAGCTTCTCTCATTTCTCTGCTTGGTTCTCCTGGGGCTTTTCTCTCTAAGCATCTGGAAGTCCTCTCTTAGCTTCTCTGGGGCAAACTCTGGGCTTTGTCTCTTAGATTAGCATCTCCAAATGTCCTTCCGTCTGCATTTCCCAGCGTCTCCAAGCATCTGGGTCTGTGTCAACCCTTAGCTCCTCCTGGGGGCAAACTCTGGATCACATATCTTAGCTTCTCTCCAAAATGTCTCTCACACTTCTCTGAGCTCCTTCTCTCTGTGAGCTCTCTTAAAGGACTCCAGTGATCTAATTAAAAGGTCTCACCTACAGTTGGGTGGTCACATTTCCATGGAAACATTCAATCAGAAGTTTCCACCCAACAAGATTGGATTAAAAGTTCATGGCTTTTCTGGGGTCCATACAGTTTCAAATGGCACATTCTACCTCCTGGACCCCAGAAAGACATGTTCTTTCCAAATGCAAAAATTCATCCCATCATAATATATGTAAGTACAAAGTCTTATCAAAATCAGTTACAGGCATGGTTTATCCTAAGGCAACATTCTCCTCTGGCTGTGGACCTGTGAAACTCAAAACAAGTTATCTACTTCCAATATACAAGGGAGGGAGAGTCATAGGATAAATATTTCCATTGCCATAGGGAGAAATTGAAAGGAACGTAGGGGTCACAGGACTGAAACAGGTCCTAAAACCCTCAGGGCAAACTCCATTTGATTTCAAAGTCCAAGAGTCATTTATAGAATGACATTTTATCCTCGGGGCTTCAGAAGGCAGGAGTCCTGTGCTTTCCAAAGGCCTTCACCATGGGCCTTTTCTCTCCAAATGCTGGGGTGATTGATCCAACATATCCAGGTGTTGGGGAGACCACCTTGTTCTCAGTTCCACCCTCTTCAAACATTTGAGTGTACCCGGACTCTCTTCCATCCTTGGTGCACACGCTCAACCCCTTCAGAACAGTGGGGTGATGGCCAGGCTCTCCTGAATCCCCAGGGAATGTGCTCCACTCTCTCTGAGGCCTGGGGCAGCGGCATTCTTCCTAAACATCAAGGCAGAAGGTCCGTCCTCTGCCTCTGGGGAAAACTCACCCTCTTCATATACATGGAGGGTCTGCTCTCCTGGCCCGGGATTTCTTGACTTCAGACCTTGCCTTCCATGGTTCTGTCTTTGAAGAAATTTTTCCTTCCATCTGTTCCCTTTTCTTTCCTCTTTGTCCAGACTGGCAGTGGTTCCATTTATACGGATCTCGCAGAAAATTTTTTGGCTTGGTATGGATTGTGTATACAGGGGTCTAAACTGTCAGACAATAGGACTTTACATAAATCCTTTCTAGATAATTCCGTCTCCAATCCTGGCTTGTACTGAAATGGCTGGCTGGTTCCAGGTTTCATTAAATCCTCATGTGGTGCACTATCCTCTGGGGTTTCACTTTCTGGAAGCCCAGGATTTTCCAGACCATCAATTTCTGGTTTCTTTGTACCCAAGAGTACAGTTCTCAGCTTATCTCTTTCCTCTCATTTTACTATAAGCTGCAAGGAGAAGCCAGGATGCATTTGCTGTATGTAGTTTGGAGATATTTTCAGCTAAGTATCCCAGCTTTTCTCTTTCAAATTCTGCCTTCCTTCTGATACCAGGGCTCATTTTTGCCAAATTCTCTGCCACTTTAAAACAAGGATCGCCTTTCTTCCAGTTGGTGATGACACATTCATCATTTCTGTTTAAGGCTTCATCAGAAGTATCTTTAGAGTACATATTTCTACCAACAGTCTCTGCAAAGCAATCTAGGCCTTTTCTATCAAGTTCCTCACAATTCTTCCAGAATCTTCCCCTTATCTATTTAAAAAGCCATTCCAACACATTTAGTATTTGCAAACTCAGCAGCACCCCACTTCTCTGGTACCACAATCTCTTCTGGTTTGCTAAAGTTGCCATTACTCAAAATATCAGAAATGGATTGGCTTTCATAAACAGGATTTAATAGGTTACAAATTTACAGTTCTAAGGCCATAAAAGTGTCCAAACTAATGCATCGATAAGAGGATACCTTCACTGAAGAAAGGCCAATGGCATCTGGACCACCTCTGTCAGCTGAGAAGGCACATGGCTGGCATCTGCTGGTCCTTTGCTCCCTGGTTGCATTTCAAAATGGCTTTCCCCAAAATGTCTCTGGGCTTCTGTGTCTCTTAGCTTCTCTCATTTCTCTGCTTGGTTCTCCTGGGGCTTTTCTCTCTAAGCATCTGGAAGTCCTCTCTTAGCTTCTCTCGGGCAAACTCTGGGCTTCATCTCTTAGCTTAGCATCTCCAAATGTCCTTCTGTCTGCATCTTCCAGCATCTCCAAGCATCTGTGTTGGCTCTTAGCTTCTTCCGGTGACAGACTCTGTATTACCTATTTTAGCTTTTCTCCAAAATGTCTCTCACACTTTTCTGAGCTCGTTCTCTCCATGAGCTCTCTTAAAGACTCCATTGAGCAAATTAAGACCCACCCAGAAAGGGTGGGGTCACACCTGCATGGAAATGATCTAATCAAAAGGTGTCACCTACAGTTGGATGGTCACATCTCCATGGAACACATTCAATCAAAAGGTTTCACTCTGTAAGACTGGATTAAAAGATCGTGGCTTTTCTATGGCTCATAACAGTTTCAAACCGGCACAGATATCATCCAGAAATTTTCTTACATCCTTGTTTTTCACTGTTGTAGCTTGCTGAATCAAAGCAGCTGAATTTGATACAAGTTCAGTGTCATTTCCTTCAAATATTAACTCATCTTTCTGGGTTGAGATTACCGAACAGGCAACACCTGGCCTCATCCAAACCCTGCAGATGTATTTTTCACCTAAGAAATTTGAGATTTCAACCAGAGACCCACTCTCTGAACAATAACATTGATGGGGAAGTGAGCATACACAGACCTCATCTTTAACAGAAGCCCAGTGTAACACCCTTGATCATGTTCTGTACATGACTACAGATTGTGTGAACTGTAGCCAGCTCCTTTGTATTTCCCCACCATTTGTCAACCTGAAGCCTCTTCTTTTTCTTCCCAAGTGAACTGGGTTCTACATTGATATGATTGAAGTCCCTCCACAATGTTCCTCGGGGGCCCTTCACAAAAACTTTGTGTCCCTTCAGCCTGATGCCGACATTTTCTGGAATGTTGACAGACTGATTACTGAGAATGGTCTTAGATGTCTCTAGATGAGGTGAAAATAGGAATATATATGCTTTTTTTTTTTTTTTTTTTTTTTTTTTTTCAGTTAACAAGTATTTATTTAGACCCTGCTGTATGCAAAGCATGGTTTTAGGTTGGGGGAGGGAGGGTGTGGATGTTTGACCTGGAACCTATGAGGGAGCTAATAAATGTCCACTCATAACTGTGTACACTCACTACATGTGAGAAGGGCCATGTAAACGGTGCACAGAGAACAGAAGTTCCCTGGAGGAAATATCCTTTCTCGCTGCTGCCTCCAACCTAACAGTGGAAATGATCTACTGGGACCCAGGACTAGGAAGGGGTTGGCAAGTATTGCAGAACACCGAGCATCAGTGAGCATCCAGTTCAATTCTGTTCAATAAATCTTGTGGCTAGGAGCCTCCCAGAGTCATCCTCAGTTCCCACCACCCTTCCAGGTCCCGGACTCTACCTATCTCCTTTGTGAAGTCCTCCATGCCTGCCCCAGGCCACAGGAACTTTTACTCCTCCAAACTCCTATAGCACTCACTCCTCTGCATGTGTACAGCTCTGTTCCACTGGTTGTTTTCTATCTGCAGGCCCTGCTCTTTATTTTTTTTTTTTTTTTTTTTTTTAAATCATCATTTTATTGAGATATATTCACATACCACGCAGTCATACAAAACAAATTGTACTTTCGATTGTTTACAGTACCATTACATAGTTGTACATTCATCACCTAAATCAATCCCTGACACCTTCATTAGCACACACACAAAAATAACAAGAATAATAATTAGAGTGAAAAAGAGCAATTGAAGTAAAAAAGAACACTGGGTACCTTTGTCTGTCTGTTTCCCTCCCCTACTTTTCTACACATCCATCCATAAACTAGACAAAGTGGTGTTTGGTCCTTATGGCTTTCCCAATCCCATTGTCACCCCTCATAAGCTACATTTTTATACAACTGTCTTCGAGATTCATGGGTTCTGGGTTGTAGTTTGATAGTTTCAGGTATCCACCACCAGCTACCCCAATTCTTTAGAACCTAAAAAGGGTTGTCTAAAGTGTGCATAAGAGTGCCCACCAGAGTGACCTCTCGGCTCCTTTTGGAATCTCTCTGCCACTGAAGCTTATTTCATTTCCTTTCACATCCCCCTTTTGGTCAAGAAGATGTTCTCCGTCCCACGGTGCCAGGTCTACATTCCTCCCTGGGAGTCATATTCCACGTTGCCAGGGAGATTCACTTCCCTGGGTGTCTGATCCCACGTAGGGGGGAGGGCAGTGATTTCACCTTTCAAGTTGGCTTAGCCAGAGAGAGAGGGCCACATCTGAGCAACAAAGAGGCATTCAGGAGGAGACTCTTAGGCACAAATACAGGGAGGCTTAGCCTCTCCTTTGCAGCAACCGTCTTCCCAAGGGTAAAACTTATGGTAGAGGGCTCAACCCATCAAACCACCAGTCCCCTATGTCTGTGGTCATGTTAGCAACCATGGAGGTGGGGTAGGCGAATACCCCTGCATTCTCCACAGGCTCCTCAAGGGGGCACTACATCTTTTTTTTTTTTTTTTTTTTCCCCTTGTTTGTCTTTTTTCTTTTTTTTTTTTTTTTTTTTTTTTAACTTTCCCTTCTTTTTTCAGATCACCTGTATGAAAAAAAAAGTTAAAAAGAAAACAAACATACAATAAAAGAGCATTTCAAAGAGACCATAACAAGGGAGTAAGAAAAAGACAACTAACCTAAGATAACTGCTTAACTTCCAACATGTTCCTACTTTACCCCAAGAAAGTTACATAATATAGCAACATTTCAGTGAACTTGTTCCTACTACAACCATCAGAAATTAACAGACCATAGTCATTTCTGGGCATCCCCAGAACGTTGAATAGCTTATCTGTTCTTCCTGGATTATTGTTCCCCCTTCCTTAATTGCTCTCTACTGCTAGTTCCCCTACATTCTACATTATAAACCATTTGTTTTACATTTTTCAAAGTTCACATTAGTGGTAGCATATAATATTTCTCTTTTTGTGCCTGGCTTATTTCGCTCAGCATTATGTCTTCAAGGTTCATCCATGTTGTCATATGTTTCACCAGATCGTTCCTTCTTACTGCCGCGTAGTATTCCATCGTGTGTATATACCACATTTTATTTATCCACTCATCTGTTGAAGGACATTTGGGTTGTTTCCATCTCTTGGCAATTGTGAATAATGCTGCTATGAACATTGGCGTGCAGATATCTGTTCGTGTCACTGCTTTCCGATCTTCCGGGTATATACCGAGGAGTGCAATCGCTGGATCGAATGGTAGCTCTATATCTAGTTTTCTAAGGAACTGCCAGACTGACTTCCAGAGTGGCTGAACCATTATACAGTCCCACCAACAATGAATAAGAGTTCCAATTTCTCCACATCCCCTCCAGCATTTGTAGTTTCCTGTTTGTTTAATGGCAGCCATTCTAACCGGTGTTAGATGGTATCTCATTGTGGTCTTAATTTGCATCTCTCTAATAGCTAGTGAAGCTGAACATTTTTTCATGTGTTTCTTGGTCATTTGTATTTCCTCTTCAGAGAACTGTCTTTTCATATCTTTTGCCCATTTTATAATTGGGCTGTCTGTACTATTGTCATTGAGTTGTAGGATTTCTTTGTATATGCAAGATATCAGTCTTTTGTCAGATACATGGTTTCCAAAAATTTTTTCCCACTGAGTTGGCTGCCTCTTTACCTTTTTGAGAAATTCCTTTGAGGTGCAGAAACTTCTAAGCTTGAGGAGTTCCCATTTATCTATTTTCTCTTTTGTTGCTTGTGCTTTGGGTGTAAAGTCTAGGAAGTGGCCTCCTAATACAAGGTCTTGAAGATGTTTTCCTACATTATCTTCTAGGAGTTTTATGGTACTTTCTTTTATATTGAGATCTTTGGTCCATTTTGAGTTAATTTTTGTGTAGGGGGTGAGGTAGGGGTCCTCTTTCATTCTTTTGGATATGGATATCCAACTCTCCCAGCCCCATTTGTTGAAAAGACCATTATGGCTCAGTTCGGTGACTTTGGGGGCCTTATCAAAGATCAGTCGGCCATAGATCTGAGGGTCTATCTCTGAATTCTCAATTCGATTCCATTGATCTATATGTCTATCTTTGTGCCAGTACCATGCTGTCTTGGCAACTGTGGCTTTATAATAAGCTTCAAAGTCAGGGAGTGTAAGTCCTCCCACTTCGTTTTTCTTTTTTAGAGTGTCTTTAGCAATTCGAGGCATCTTCCCTTTCCAAATAAATTTGATAACTAGCTTTTCCAAGTCTGCAAAGTAGGTTGTTGGAATTTTGATTGGGATTGCATTGAATCTGTAGATGAGTTTGGGTAGAATTGACATCTTAATGACATTTAGCCTTCCTATCCATGAACATGGAATATTTTTCCATCTTTTAAGGTCCCCTTCTATTTCTTTTAGTAGAGTTATGTAGTTTTCTTTGTATAGGTCTTTTACATCTTTGGTTAAGTTGATTCCTAGGTACTTGATTTTTTTAGTTGCTATTGAAAATGGTATCTTTTTCTTGAGTGTCTCTTCAGTTTGTTCATTTCTAGCATATAGAAACATTACTGACTTATGTGCATTAATCTTGTATCCCGCTACTATGCTAAATTTGTTTATTAGCTCTAGTAGGTGTATCGTTGATTTCTCAGGGTTTTCTAGATATAAGATCATATCATCTGCAAACAATGACAGTTTTACTTCTTCTTTTCCAATTTGGATGCCTTTTATTTCTTTGTCTTGCCGGATTGCCCTGGCTAGCACTTCCAGCACAATGTTGAATAACAGTGGTGACAGCGGGCATCCTTGTCTTGTTCCTGATCTTAGAGGGAAGGCTTTCAGTCTCTCACCATTGAGTACTATGCTGGCTGTGGGTTTTTCATATATGCTCTTTATCATGTTGAGGAAGTTTCCTTCAATTCCTACCTTTTGAAGTGTTTTTATCAAAAAGGGATGTTGGATTTTGTCAAATGCTTTTTCAGCATCTATTGAGATGATCAATTGATTTTTCCCTTTCGAGTTTTTAATGTGTTGTAATACATTGATTGTTTTTCTGATGTTGAACCATCCTTGCATGCCTGGAATGAACCCCACTTGGTCATGGTGTATGATTTTTTTAATGTGTCTTTGGATTCGATTTGCAAGTATTTTGTTGAGGATTTTTGCATCTATATTCATTAGGGAGATTGGCCGGTAGTTTTCCTTTTTTGTAGCATCTTTGCCTGGTTTTGGTATTAGATTGATGTTAGCTTCATAAAATGAGTTAGGTAGTGTTCCATTTTTTTCAATGTTTTGAAAGAGTTTGAGTAAGATTGGTGTCAGTTCTTTCTGGAAAGTTTGGTAGAATTCCCCTGTGAAGCCATCTGGCCCTGGGCATTTATTTGTGGGAAGATTTTTGATGACTGATTGGATCTCTTTGCTTGTGATGGGTTGGTTGAGGTCTTCTATTTCTTCTCTGGTCAGTCTAGGTTGTTCATATGTTTCCAGGAAATTGTCCATTTCTTCTACATTATCCAGTTTGTTGCCATACAGTTGTTCATAATATCCTCTTATAATTTTTTTAATTTCTTCAGGATCTGCAGTTATGTCACCTTTTTCATTCATTATTTTGTTTATATGGGTCTTCTCTCTTTTTGATTTTGTCAGTCTAGCTAGGGGCTTGTCAATCTTGTTGATCTTCTCAAAGAACCAACTTTTGGTGATATTTATCCTTTCTATTGTTTTTTTGTTCTCTATGTCATTTATTTCTGCTTTAATCCTTGTTATTTCTTTTCTTCTACTTGGTTTAGGATTGGTTTGCTGTTCATTTTCTAGCTTCTTCAGTTGATCCATTAGTTCTTTGATTTTGGCTCTTTCTTCCTTTTTAATATATGCGTTTAGTGCTATAAATTTCCCCCTTAGCACTGCTTTTGCTGCATCCCATAGGTTTTGGTATGTTGTGTTCTCATTTTCATTCGTCTCTATATATTTAGCAATTTCTCTTGCTATTTCTTCTTTAACCCACTGATTGTTTAGGAGTGTGTTGTTTAACCTCCAGGTATTTGTGAATTTTCTAAGTCTCTGATGGTTATTGACTTCTAATTGTATTCCATTGTGGTCAGAGAATGTGCTTTGAATGATTTCAATCTTTTTAAATTTATTGAGGCTTGTTTTATGTCCCAGCATATGATCTATTCTGGAGAAAGTTCCGTGAGCACTAGAAAAGTATGTGTATCCTGGTGATTTGGGATGTAATGTCCTGTAGATGTCTGTTAAATCTAATTCATTTATCAGATTGTTTAGGTTTTCAGTTTCCTTATTGGTCTTCTGTCTGGTTGATCTATCTATAGGAGAGAGTGATGTGTTGAAGTCTCCCACAATTATTGTGGAAACATCAATTGCTTCCTTTAGTTTTGCCAATGTTTCTCTCATGTATTTTGTGGCACCTTGATTGGGTGCATAGACATTTACGATTGTTATTTCTTCTTGCTGAATTGCCCCTTTTATTAGTATGTAGTGGCCTTCTTTGTCTCTCAAAACATCCCTGCATTTGAAGTCTATTTTATCTGAGATTAATATTGCTACACCTGCTTTCTTTTGGCTGTAGCTTGCATGAAATATTTTTTTCCATCCTTTCACTTTCAATTTCTTTGTGTCCCTGTGTCTAAGATGAGTCTCTTGTATGCAACATATTGATGGTTCATTTTTTTTGATCCATTCTGCGAATCTATATCTTTTAATTGGGGAGTTTAATCCATTTACATTCAACGTTAAAACCGTGAAGGCATTTCTTGAATCGGCCATCTTATCCTTTGGATTATGTTTGCCATATTTTTCCCTCTCTCTATTAATATCCTTTATTGTACCCATACCGAATCTCTTTAGTACTGAACCTTTCTCCAAGTCTCTCTGTCCTGTCTTTGTTTCTCTGTCTGTAGGGCTCCCTTTAGTATCTCCAGTAGGGCAGGTCTCTTGTTAGCAAATTCTCTCAGCATTTCTTTGTCTGTGAAAAATTTAAGCTCTCCCTCAAATTTGAAGGAGAGCTTTGCTGGATAAAGTATTCTTGGCTGGAAATTCCTCTCTCTCAGAATTTTAAATATATCGTGCCATTGCCTTCTCGCCTCCATGGTGGCTGCTGAGTAGTCACTACTTAGTCTTATGCTGTTTCCTTTGTATGTGGTGAATTGCTTTTCTCTTGCTGCTTTCAGAACTTGCTCCTTCTCTTCTATGTTTGACAGTGTGATCAGTATATGTCTCGGAGTGGGTTTTTTTGGATTTATTCTATTTGGAGTTCGCTGAGCATTTATGATTTGTGTATTTATGTTGTTTAGAAGATTTGGGAAGTTTTCCCCAACAATTTCTTTGAATACTCTTCCTAGACCTTTACCCTTTTCTTCCCCTTCTGGGACACCAATGAGTCTTATATTCGGACGCTTCATATTATCTATCATATCCCTGAGGTCCATTTCGAGTTTTTCAATTTTTTTCCCCATTCTTTCTTTTATGCTTTCATTTTCCATTCTGTCATCTTCCAGGTCACTGATTCGTTGTTCAACTTCCTCTAGTCTTGTACTATGAGTGTCCAGAATCTTTTTAATTTGGTCAACAGTTTCTTTAATTTCCATAAGATCATCCATTTTTTTATTTAGTCTTGCAATGTCTTCTTTATGCTCTTCTAGGGTCTTCTTGATTTCCTTCATATCCCGTACTAGGGTCTCATTGTTCATCTTTAGTTCTTTGAGTAGCTGCTCTAGGTGTGTCTCTTCTGGTCTTTTGATTTGGGTGCTTGGGCTTGGGTTATCCATATCGTCTGGTTTTTTCATATGCTTTATAATTTTCTGTTGTTTTTGGCCTCGTGGCATTTGCTGTCCTTGATAGGGTTCTTTTAGGGTTTGTAGACCAGTTGAAGTCCTTATCTCTAATTTATCAGATCTACAGCTTCGTGGAGTACACTTTCTCTAACTAACCAGCAGGTGGCGTCCACGAGCCACCTGTTCTCCACAAGCCAGATCTCCCCTGCTTAGCCTTTTTGGTGAGTGGGGGAGTGAGTCTTGTGGGGCCCAATTGGTGTCCCAAGCTTGCGTGTGTAGTTGGTGTTGCCTGCCCTGTATGTGGGGCGTGTTTCTGGGCAGTCGGGGAGGGGGGGTGGCCCTAACAATCAAATCTCCCTGATGATCCTAGAGTTTTAAAGCTACTGCAATAGTCTAATCCTTCAGTTCAGTCCTGCCACAGTTTGTCTCTGCCACTGACCCACAAGTCTTTGGTATTGGCGTATGGCTCCTGAGACTTGCAAGTGGGCCCCTCTTCCAGGCTGTGCACCCCGGGTCCTCTGTTGAGGGATGACTGTGCTATGTCACAGGTGAGTGCCGTCCCCCCAGGGCAGTTCTGGGCTGCTGGGCTGTGTTGGGAGGCTCCCAGTCTGCTCAAATGATGGCTGAATGGGGCTCTGTTAATTCACACTGCTCCCCCTTCCCAGCTCTGGGACATTCAGCTGAGGTTGCAGGGAAGGCTAATGTCCACGCCCAGTTTTGTGGTGTGTGCCTGTTATTTGAAGCACTTCCGTCACACTGGGTTGTCTGGGGCAGCTCTGGGCTATGGGGCTGGCGATGGGCAGGAGTGTTTCCTGTCCACCAGGATGGTGGCTGTGAGCGGACACCCCCCTTTTCTTGGGAAGTTGTGTTGTTTAGTGAATTTTCTCAGCCACTGGATTATTGCCTTTTGTCTCAGAGCTCTCTTATTTCTGGTCTTGACTTGACGTGCCCAAATTTCAATTCTTTGAAGCTTTCTGTATTGAGCTTCTTAGAGTAATTGTTTTAGAAAAAGCAAAAAGGATTTAAAAAAAAAAAAAAAAAAAAAAACGGCCCTCCTCAGAGATCTAATGGGTTATTGAAATGCTAATAGACAAAGCAACCAGGGCCATTAAGGAAAGGTGCCCTGGGCAGAGAGATCAGCCTTGCTTCGGGATTTGCATATGCGCCTCAAGGCCTGATCTCCGCCCTTCCCCTTTCTGTGTTCACCAGAACTCCAAAAATCCTCTGCTTTTACTTTGGAGCTTCTCGTGTTGTTTTCCTTCTATGCCCGTCTCCTCTCTGCTGGGCTGGCTGCTCTCAGAGTCTCTGGTGTCTGGCCTCAGTCTATCTATGGTTGGAGTTTGAATCAGTAGAATGAGTTTCCGATGAGAGCAGCCACTGCAATTCTCCCTTCTCCTTCCTGGAGCTGACAGCCCCTCCTCCCCCGGGACTGAGCCTGGCAGGGAGGGGCGCGGGTCCCCTGGCCGCAAAAACTTACAGATTTCGGTGATCTCAGCAGTTCCACGTTTTCATGAGTGTTGTATGAAGTATGCCCAAAGACAGATTGCTCTGTGGTGTCCAGTCCACGCAGTTCCTGGCTTTTTACCTACTTTCCTGGAGGAGTAACTAAAACATACAGCTCACCAGTCTGCCATCTTGCCCCGCCTCCTCCCAGTCCCATGTTTTATTCTCTAGCTTTCCTTCTAGTGACATAAACGACCATAAAGTTTTCCTTTCAACCACAATCACACATATAATTCAGTGCTATTAATTACACTCATAATAGCGCTACCATCAGCTCCAGGCATCTCTAAACAGTTACAATTAACCTAATTAAAAATTCTGCACAAATTAAGAATCAGTCCCCTGTACATGACTTTTGTGAACACAACTAAAATCAAATGACTTAAGATGTGGATAGGAGGTTTAGAAAATCAGATAGAATGAAAATGTTGGTGAAAAAGATAGAATATATAACTGTATAAAACCAAATTTACTTAGGACAATATTTTAATTTTATACTCATCTAATGGAACTAGAAGAAGCAAAACAAAGATAAAAATTAGAATGAGAAAATTATTCAAAAGGAAATCTCATTTTAAAAATACCAGTTCAACTGTTCAAGAATAAAAAATAAAAATGCATTGACGATGACTCCGATCATTCTTTATCAAATTGAATATGCGGGAAAATATAAAGTACAAATAACTTCAAATGCTATGGAAAAAACAGATATTGTTATGTAAGCATCTAATCAACAACCTGATTCTAGTATAAACATTAAGTATGTTGGTTAATAGACTGATTCCAATGGTTCTGAAAAGAAATTTTGGAAATCTGCAGTTTCCAAGATTGATAAATTCAGAACTCTATAATTCTGAGACTATTTGTAAACTCATAATCACGTGTAGCACAGGGAAGCTACCTAGGTTAATAAAAGTCCCTAGCTGTCACATTAAGAGGCAAATTAACATTTAAAATTTCTTAAAATGTGAAAAGAATATTAACATATTTACTATTTTTAAAAGACCACTTATCAAAAACTTAAATAAGCCCCAGGCATTATTTTTTTTATTTTTCCAAAATAATCTAAGAGAAAATGGTGCTAATTTTCCTTTTCCTACCAATTAATGACTGAAGTAGAACTGCAAGCTTAGACTTCATAGTCCAATGCTCTAGTCATCAAAGTTTAAAGAGTTCTAAAAGAAGTTGGAATGACAGGAAAACTGGGTCTTAGCCAAAAGGCAACAGCAATTATAATTCTATTATCAAAAAGCATATATAGGGAGGCGGGGCAAGATGGCAGACTGGTGAGCTGTATGTTTTAGTTACTCCTCCAGGAAAGTAGGTAAAAAGCCAGGAACTGCATGGACTGGACACCACAGAGCAATCTGTCTTTGGGCATACTTCATACAACACTCATGAAAACGTGGAACTGCTGAGATCACCGAAATCTGTAAGTTTTTGCGGCCAGGGGACCCGCGCCCCTCCCTGCCAGGCTCAGTCCCGGGGGAGGAGGGGCTGTCAGCTCCAGGAAGGAGAAGGGAGAATTGCAGTGGCTGCTCTCATCGGAAACTCATTCTACTGATTCAAACTCCAACCATAGATAGACTGAGGCCAGACACCAGAGACTCTGAGAGCAGCCAGCCCAGCAGAGAGGAGACGGGCATAGAAGGAAAACAACACGAGAAGCTCCAAAGTAAAAGCAGAGGATTTTTGGAGTTCTGGTGAACACAGAAAGGGGAAGGGCGGAGATCAGGCCTTGAGGCGCATATGCAAATCCCGAAGCAAGGCTGATCTCTCTGCCCAGGGCACCTTTCCTTAATGGCCCTGGTTGCTTTGTCTATTAGCATTTCAATAACCCATTAGATCTCTGAGGAGGGCCGTTTTTTTTTTTTTTTTTTTTTTTTTTTTTTAAATCCTTTTTGCTTTTTCTAAAACAATTACTCTAAGAAGCTCAATACAGAAAGCTTCAAAGAATTGAAATTTGGGCACGTCAAGTCAAGAGCAGAAATAAGAGAGCTCTGAGACAAAAGGCAATAATCCAGTGGCTGAGAAAATTCACTAAACAACACAACTTCCCAAGAAAAGGGGGGTGTCCGCTCACAGCCACCATCCTGGTGGACAGGAAACACTCCTGCCCATCGCCAGCCCCATAGCCCAGAGCTGCCCCAGACAACCCAGTGTGACGGAAGTGCTTCAAATAACAGGCACACACCACAAAACTGGGCGTGGACATTAGCCTTCCCTGCAACCTCAGCTGAATGTCCCAGAGCTGGGAAGGGGGAGCAGTGTGAATTAACAGAGCCCCATTCAGCCATCATTTGAGCAGACTGGGAGCCTCCCAACACAGCCCAGCAGCCCAGAACTGCCCTGGGGGGACGGCACTCACCTGTGACATAGCACAGTCATCCCTCAACAGAGGACCCGGGGTGCACAGCCTGGAAGAGGGGCCCACTTGCAAGTCTCAGGAGCCATACGCCAATACCAAAGACTTGTGGGTCAGTGGCAGAGACAAACTGTGGCAGGACTGAACTGAAGGATTAGACTATTGCAGTAGCTTTAAAACTCTAGGATCATCAGGGAGATTTGATTGTTAGGGCCACCCCCCCTCCCCGACTGCCCAGAAACACGCCCCACATACAGGGCAGGCAACACCAACTACACACGCAAGCTTGGGACACCAATTGGGCCCCACAAGACTCACTCCCCCACTCACCAAAAAGGCTAAGCAGGGGAGATCTGGCTTGTGGAGAACAGGTGGCTCGTGGACGCCACCTGCTGGTTAGTTAGAGAAAGTGTACTCCACGAAGCTGTAGATCTGATAAATTAGAGATAAGGACTTCAACTGGTCTACAAACCCTAAAAGAACCCTATCAAGGACAGCAAATGCCACGAGGCCAAAAACAACAGAAAATTATAAAGCATATGAAAAAACCAGACGATATGGATAACCCAAGCCCAAGCACCCAAATCAAAAGACCAGAAGAGACACACCTAGAGCAGCTACTCAAAGAACTAAAGATGAACAATGAGACCCTAGTACGGGATATGAAGGAAATCAAGAAGACCCTAGAAGAGCATAAAGAAGACATTGCAAGACTAAATAAAAAAATGGATGATCTTATGGAAATTAAAGAAACTGTTGACCAAATTAAAAAGATTCTGGACACTCATAGTACAAGACTAGAGGAAGTTGAACAACGAATCAGTGACCTGGAAGATGACAGAATGGAAAATGAAAGCATAAAAGAAAGAATGGGGAAAAAAATTGAAAAACTCGAAATGGACCTCAGGGATATGATAGATAATATGAAGCGTCCGAATATAAGACTCATTGGTGTCCCAGAAGGGGAAGAAAAGGGTAAAGGTCTAGGAAGAGTATTCAAAGAAATTGTTGGGGAAAACTTCCCAAATCTTCTAAACAACATAAATACACAAATCATAAATGCTCAGCGAACTCCAAATAGAATAAATCCAAAAAAAACCCACTCCGAGACATATACTGATCACACTGTCAAACATAGAAGAGAAGGAGCAAGTTCTGAAAGCAGCAAGAGAAAAGCAATTCACCACATACAAAGGAAACAGCATAAGACTAAGTAGTGACTACTCAGCAGCCACCATGGAGGCGAGAAGGCAATGGCACGATATATTTAAAATTCTGAGAGAGAGGAATTTCCAGCCAAGAATACTTTATCCAGCAAAGCTCTCCTTCAAATTTGAGGGAGAGCTTAAATTTTTCACAGACAAAGAAATGCTGAGAGAATTTGCTAACAAGAGACCTGCCCTACTGGAGATACTAAAGGGAGCCCTACAGACAGAGAAACAAAGACAGGACAGAGAGACTTGGAGAAAGGTTCAGTACTAAAGAGATTCGGTATGGGTACAATAAAGGATATTAATAGAGAGAGGGAAAAATATGGCAAACATAATCCAAAGGATAAGATGGCCGATTCAAGAAATGCCTTCACGGTTTTAACGTTGAATGTAAATGGATTAAACTCCCCAATTAAAAGATATAGATTCGCAGAATGGATCAAAAAAAATGAACCATCAATATGTTGCATACAAGAGACTCATCTTAGACACAGGGACACAAAGAAATTGAAAGTGAAAGGATGGAAAAAAATATTTCATGCAAGCTACAGCCAAAAGAAAGCAGGTGTAGCAATATTAATCTCAGATAAAATAGACTTCAAATGCAGGGATGTTTTGAGAGACAAAGAAGGCCACTACATACTAATAAAAGGGGCAATTCAGCAAGAAGAAATAACAATCGTAAATGTCTATGCACCCAATCAAGGTGCCACAAAATACATGAGAGAAACATTGGCAAAACTAAAGGAAGCAATTGATGTTTCCACAATAATTGTGGGAGACTTCAACACATCACTCTCTCCTATAGATAGATCAACCAGACAGAAGACCAATAAGGAAACTGAAAACCTAAACAATCTGATAAATGAATTAGATTTAACAGACATCTACAGGACATTACATCCCAAATCACCAGGATACACATACTTTTCTAGTGCTCACGGAACTTTCTCCAGAATAGATCATATGCTGGGACATAAAACAAGCCTCAATAAATTTAAAAAGATTGAAATCATTCAAAGCACATTCTCTGACCACAATGGAATACAATTAGAAGTCAATAACCATCAGAGACTTAGAAAATTCACAAATACCTGGAGGTTAAACAACACACTCCTAAACAATCAGTGGGTTAAAGAAGAAATAGCAAGAGAAATTGCTAAATATATAGAGACGAATGAAAATGAGAACACAACATACCAAAACCTATGGGATGCAGCAAAAGCAGTGCTAAGGGGGAAATTTATAGCACTAAACGCATATATTAAAAAGGAAGAAAGAGCCAAAATCAAAGAACTAATGGATCAACTGAAGAAGCTAGAAAATGAACAGCAAACCAATCCTAAACCAAGTAGAAGAAAAGAAATAACAAGGATTAAAGCAGAAATAAATGACATAGAGAACAAAAAAACAATAGAAAGGATAAATATCACCAAAAGTTGGTTCTTTGAGAAGATCAACAAGATTGACAAGCCCCTAGCTAGACTGACAAAATCAAAAAGAGAGAAGACCCATATAAACAAAATAATGAATGAAAAAGGTGACATAACTGCAGATCCTGAAGAAATTAAAAAAATTATAAGAGGATATTATGAACAACTGTATGGCAACAAACTGGATAATGTAGAAGAAATGGACAATTTCCTGGAAACATATGAACAACCTAGACTGACCAGAGAAGAAATAGAAGACCTCAACCAACCCATCACAAGCAAAGAGATCCAATCAGTCATCAAAAATCTTCCCACAAATAAATGCCCAGGGCCAGATGGCTTCACAGGGGAATTCTACCAAACTTTCCAGAAAGAACTGACACCAATCTTACTCAAACTCTTTCAAAACATTGAAAAAAATGGAACACTACCTAACTCATTTTATGAAGCTAACATCAATCTAATACCAAAACCAGGCAAAGATGCTACAAAAAAGGAAAACTACCGGCCAATCTCCCTAATGAATATAGATGCAAAAATCCTCAACAAAATACTTGCAAATCGAATCCAAAGACACATTAAAAAAATCATACACCATGACCAAGTGGGGTTCATTCCAGGCATGCAAGGATGGTTCAACATCAGAAAAACAATCAATGTATTACAACACATTAAAAACTCGAAAGGGAAAAATCAATTGATCATCTCAATAGATGCTGAAAAAGCATTTGACAAAATCCAACATCCCTTTTTGATAAAAACACTTCAAAAGGTAGGAATTGAAGGAAACTTCCTCAACATGATAAAGAGCATATATGAAAAACCCACAGCCAGCATAGTACTCAATGGTGAGAGACTGAAAGCCTTCCCTCTAAGATCAGGAACAAGACAAGGATGCCCGCTGTCACCACTGTTATTCAACATTGTGCTGGAAGTGCTAGCCAGGGCAATCCGGCAAGACAAAGAAATAAAAGGCATCCAAATTGGAAAAGAAGAAGTAAAACTGTCATTGTTTGCAGATGATATGATCTTATATCTAGAAAACCCTGAGAAATCAACGATACACCTACTAGAGCTAATAAACAAATTTAGCAAAGTAGCGGGATACAAGATTAATGCACATAAGTCAGTAATGTTTCTATATGCTAGAAATGAACAAACTGAAGAGACACTCAAGAAAAAGATACCATTTTCAATAGCAACTAAAAAAATCAAGTACCTAGGAATCAACTTAACCAAAGATGTAAAAGACCTATACAAAGAAAACTACATAACTCTACTAAAAGAAATAGAAGGGGACCTTAAAAGATGGAAAAATATTCCATGTTCATGGATAGGAAGGCTAAATGTCATTAAGATGTCAATTCTACCCAAACTCATCTACAGATTCAATGCAATCCCAATCAAAATTCCAACAACCTACTTTGCAGACTTGGAAAAGCTAGTTATCAAATTTATTTGGAAAGGGAAGATGCCTCGAATTGCTAAAGACACTCTAAAAAAGAAAAACAAAGTGGGAGGACTTACACTCCCTGACTTTGAAGCTTATTATAAAGCCACAGTTGCCAAGACAGCATGGTACTGGCACAAAGATAGACATATAGATCAATGGAATCGAATTGAGAATTCAGAGATAGACCCTCAGATCTATGGCCGACTGATCTTTGATAAGGCCCCCAAAGTCACCGAACTGAGCCATAATGGTCTTTTCAACAAATGGGGCTGGGAGAGTTGGATATCCATATCCAAAAGAATGAAAGAGGACCCCTACCTCACCCCCTACACAAAAATTAACTCAAAATGGACCAAAGATCTCAATATAAAAGAAAGTACCATAAAACTCCTAGAAGATAATGTAGGAAAACATCTTCAAGACCTTGTATTAGGAGGCCACTTCCTAGACTTTACACCCAAAGCACAAGCAACAAAAGAGAAAATAGATAAATGGGAACTCCTCAAGCTTAGAAGTTTCTGCACCTCAAAGGAATTTCTCAAAAAGGTAAAGAGGCAGCCAACTCAATGGGAAAAAATTTTTGGAAACCATGTATCTGACAAAAGACTGATATCTTGCATATACAAAGAAATCCTACATCTCAATGACAATAGTACAGACAGCCCAATTATAAAATGGGCAAAAGATATGAAAAGACAGTTCTCTGAAGAGGAAATACAAATGACCAAGAAACACATGAAAAAATGTTCAGCTTCACTAGCTATTAGAGAGATGCAAATTAAGACCACAATGAGATACCATCTAACACCGGTTAGAATGGCTGCCATTAAACAAACAGGAAACTACAAATGCTGGAGGGGATGTGGAGAAATTGGAACTCTTATTCATTGTTGGTGGGACTGTATAATGGTTCAGCCACTCTGGAAGTCAGTCTGGCAGTTCCTTAGAAAACTAGATATAGAGCTACCATTCGATCCAGCGATTGCACTCCTCGGTATATACCCGGAAGATCGGAAAGCAGTGACACGAACAGATATCTGCACGCCAATGTTCATAGCAGCATTATTCACAATTGCCAAGAGATGGAAACAACCCAAATGTCCTTCAACAGATGAGTGGATAAATAAAATGTGGTATATACACACGATGGAATACTACGCGGCAGTAAGAAGGAACGATCTGGTGAAACATATGACAACATGGATGAACCTTGAAGACATAATGCTGAGCGAAATAAGCCAGGCACAAAAAGAGAAATATTATATGCTACCACTAATGTGAACTTTGAAAAATGTAAAACAAATGGTTTATAATGTAGAATGTAGGGGAACTAGCAGTAGAGAGCAATTAAGGAAGGGGGAACAATAATCCAGGAAGAACAGATAAGCTATTCAACGTTCTGGGGATGCCCAGAAATGACTATGGTCTGTTAATTTCTGATGGTTGTAGTAGAAACAAGTTCACTGAAATGTTGCTATATTATGTAACTTTCTTGGAGTAAAGTAGGAACATGTTGGAAGTTAAGCAGTTATCTTAGGTTAGTTGTCTTTTTCTTACTCCCTTGCTATGGTCTCTTTGAAATGCTCTTTTATTGTATGTTTGTTTTCTTTTTAACTTTTTTTTTCATACAGGTGATTTGAAAAAAGAAGGGAAAGTTAAAAAAAAAAAAAAAAAAGATGTAGTGCCCCCTTGAGGAGCCTGTGGAGAATGCAGGGGTATTCGCCTACCCCACCTCCATGGTTGCTAACATGACCACAGACATAGGGGACTGGTGGTTTGATGGGTTGAGCCCTCTACCATAAGTTTTACCCTTGGGAAGACGGTTGCTGCAAAGGAGAGGCTAAGCCTCCCTGTATTTGTGCCTAAGAGTCTCCTCCTGAATGCCTCTTTGTTGCTCAGATGTGGCCCTCTCTCTCTGGCTAAGCCAACTTGAAAGGTGAAATCACTGCCCTCCCCCCTACGTGGGATCAGACACCCAGGGAAGTGAATCTCCCTGGCAACGTGGAATATGACTCCCAGGGAGGAATGTAGACCTGGCACCGTGGGACGGAGAACATCTTCTTGACCAAAAGGGGGATGTGAAAGGAAATGAAATAAGCTTCAGTGGCAGAGAGATTCCAAAAGGAGCCGAGAGGTCACTCTGGTGGGCACTCTTATGCACACTTTAGACAACCCTTTTTAGGTTCTAAAGAATTGGGGAAGCTGGTGGTGGATACCTGAAACTATCAAACTACAACCCAGAACCCATGAATCTCGAAGACAGTTGTATAAAAATGTAGCTTATGAGGGGTGACAATGGGATTGGGAAAGCCATAAGGACCAAACACCACTTTGTCTAGTTTATGGATGGATGTGTAGAAAAGTAGGGGAGGGAAACAGACAGACAAAGGTACCCAGTGTTCTTTTTTACTTCAATTGCTCTTTTTCACTCTAATTATTATTCTTGTTATTTTTGTGTGTGTGCTAATGAAGGTGTCAGGGATTGATTTAGGTGATGAATGTACAACTATGTAATGGTACTGTAAACAATCGAAAGTACAATTTGTTTTGTATGACTGCGTGGTATGTGAATATATCTCAATAAAATGATGATTTAAAAAAAAAATAAAATAAAATAAAATAAAACATGGGACTGTATAACATAATATACCTTGTTGGGATGATGACTGGGGTTAATAGTAGAAATATTAGAATATTCTTTCATGAACTGTGACAAATGTACATCATGATTACAAGGTGTTAACAGTAGGGTGGTATGTGGGAAAAAATACACCTAATGCAAACAACAGACTATAGTTAACAGTAATATTTTAATATTCTTTCATTGGTTATAACAAAGGTACTACACCAATGCTAAGTGTCAATAATAAGGGGTCTTCGGGATATGGAGTAATGAAAATGTTCTAAAACTGATTGTGGTGATGAATATACAACTCTGAATATACTGTGAGCCATGGATTGTACACTTTGGATGGATTGCATGGTATGTGAATATATCTCTATAAAACTGCTTTTAAAAAAAGAGTCATGTACAGAATCAGTCAAAAGTCTATACATTTTAAAAAATTAGATGCCGGCACACACTGTAGAATTGTTCTTTGACATAGAATCTTATCTTTTTACATTTTGTTTTGTTTTGTTTTGTTTTTGTTTTTGTTTTTGTTTTACAACTGTGAGGGACCATCCTTAGGTATTATTTTATCCAACCTCATTTTCCCATATAGATTAAAGCAGTCAAGTTTGTAATATTAGAACAATTCTTTATTTTGTATCCTTTTGATATAGGATGTGAGCTGCAATGAAATTCAAACAATACCTTCTCAAATTGGTAATTTGGAGGCATTGAGAGACCTTAATGTAAGGAGAAATCACTTAGTACGTTTGCCTGAAGGTAAGAAGCTAAAATAATTTTATTATTGTTTGTCTTTTTATTTTAAAGATCTCTTACACTGATAGATAGAAGACAGAAATGTGTAAAAGTTATGGCCGATATTTGAGATGTACTGGCTTATTAAGAATTATGTGTTCCATTGTGAATTTTGAAAGTTCAGTTCTTCCCTAATGCGCTGATAACAATAGACCAGTGGTTTTATTTTTAGATTTTGTCAACTGATATAATCTATAAATTAGGTTGGGGATCACTAGAAAGTTCAGTAAACATTAGTATTGGGGTTAATATAGCGTGTTTTTGATAAGAGAATAATTTACTGTAATGAAAAGCATTCTCACATTAGCACAGACTTAAAAATGGACTTTGAGCTGAACTTAATAAACTTATCCTTTATTGGAAATGTTCAAATGGAGGCTAATGAGTAGAATGAATAATGAATCAGGTGAGAGACTACCCTAGGTGACCCATTATCTTAGGCAAACTATAAACTCTGGTATCTATATTTTAATAACAAAAATGGTTAAACAAATTACATATAATTTATCAGTCTTTCAAAAATACAGAATTCATCAAACAAAAGGCTGCAAAAGGTAGTGAAGTAGGGAGAACCGTTTTATTGTGTTCAGAATATATTTTCTTATATCTCTTTCTTTTATGGGAAATTTCCTATATAAATGTAGAGAACAGTGGACCCTATGTACCCATCACCTAGCTACAACAGTCACAGCTCATGGCAACTCTTGTTTCCTCTATATCCCCCCCACTTCCCTTCATCCTATCTTCTAGATTAATTTGAAACAAATTCCAGACATTCACCCATAGACATTTCAAAACATATATATCTAAAAGACAAGGAATCTTTAGAAAGTATTTTCATGGCAATGATTTTCTGTGTTGTACAAAACATGACTATAGTGTATAATAAATGTCAGATTAGCTTATGATGCTTTGCTTTAACTATGGAATCCAAATGTTTATACCAGTTTGATCCAGTATGATACTTAGTTCTACATACTAATGTAGCTTTGACATTTTGGATCCCCAAAATATGTTAGAAAGTGACTTTTCCAACCCTTTTTAAATACTCACCAATCACATCACCCAGAATCCTATGTATCTTTACTCTTACTAAGCTTTTGTGGTACCCTTCATAACCTTTTATTTTCAGGGCCTTACTCATTTCCTCCTTGATCGTCTTTCCACTATCTGGCAGTGTAAATGAAGGCCCTTAGCAGAACTAACCAAAATCATTTCACTGGACCTTATAACCCAAAATTCTCATCCAGAATTACCCCTCTACTCAGGACCTACCTATTGCAGTTGATCTTTAGAGGCTTACTCGTATAATAAATATTTATTAAATATGAAATCTGTTAAGGAAAACATTGGGATTGATTTGATAAAAGTTAAAATTGAAGGTTTTAGATGAAAATTGCAGTCTAATAATTTTGTCATCTAATTTATTTCTGTATTTTATTTTCATCGCATACTACCAAGAAAATTGTGTCACACAAATAGTTTCAAATGTTTTTTTAACAGCTTATTTTGTAATCTCAGCATAATCAGGTAAACAGAGATGGCAGGAGAAACTTTATTCCAACATCTACACAAAAACAAGTTAATGTGAAAGTTCATGTTAACTTATTGGTTGTCTTTAACATATTAGAATTTGATATTTAAAGTATTACATCTTTTCTTAAGTTGCCATTTTGATTTTAAGTTAATTTTGTTTTTATCAAATAGCATATTACGTCATTATTTTAAAAGTCAAATTGTGTTAAATAGCTTAAAATAAATACTTGCATTCTTCTGCCTCAACCCCCCCCCTCCATTTCCAGTGGCCACAAATATCTTCCTTTAACTCCTTTGACTCTTTCCACTTGTGTTACTGACATATTTCCAGATAAAATGCTTTTACAACAATGATGGATTTATCAACTTTGACACTTGTGTTAACTTCCTGTTATGGTAGATGAGGATTTAAATCACTTCCTTATATTATCACCACATCATACCTTTACTTCCCTCCTCCCATCTTCCCAGTATAATTTTACAACTTTTGGTCAGATTGCTGTTTATATATTAAACTAAATTATTATTGTTCCCTACAAATGCAAGTGATGTACTCTGATTTCATTTCTTTTCTCGTACATCTTTTGGTTTTGTTTTCTAGCATTAATAATTCCTCGTGTTTTTTTCATTTGCTTAGTACCTATGGCTAATTTCCTTGTGTACCTATGACTAATTTCTCCTGTTTTTTCCAGCAGTCTCTCAACAGTTTCCTTCTGAGTCAAACCAATCAGATTATCACTTCCATTTTTTTTTCCTGCTTATCACTCTCACTAAGCCCTTTTTCCTTCACTTCCAATCTGGATTGGTTGTTCTCGATGTTGCTACCTAGCTTTCTATCTGCTGTGTGGAGTACTCTGATTCCTAGATGCCTCCCTTTTTTTCTCTCTCTCCTTTTCTTTTTCTTTTTTTTTTTTTTTTCTTTTTGATGGGTCACATTTTCCAACAGTTTCTTGAGAATATGTCATGGGGGGAATTTTTTGAGACTTCTATTTAATAGGAATGTCTTTATTCTACCCTCAATCTTATTTAATAATTTGTTTGGCTGTAGATTCTAGATTGAAAATCATTTTCTCAGAATTTTTATGTCTTTTCTCCATTAGCTTTTAGCTTTCAATGTTGCAATTAAGAGTCCGGTGCCATTCCTGAGTCCAGTCCTTTGTTTGCAAACAATTTAGAGATTTTAGAATCTTTTCTTTTTTTTTCTACTGCTCTGAAATTTTGTGATGTCATGCCTTGATGTAATACATTTTAATTCAGTGTGCTGGATACTTACTGGACTCTTTTCCAACCAGAAATTTATATCTTTAATTCTAGGAAATGGTCTTATACCTCTCTGATAATTTCTTCTCTTATGGTTCCTCTGTTCTCTCTATCTGCAGTTTCTATTAATTGATGTTGCGCCTCTGATGGAGCGTATGATTTTTCTTCTTTCTCAAATTTGTTTTACCCTGAAGGGGAGATTTCTTTAAGTTCCAACCAGTTTGAATTTTTAATTTGTAAGCATATTTTTCACTTCTAAGAAGTCTTGTTATTTTGTGATTTTTAAAAAACATCCATTTCTTATTTTAGTGGTTCAATATCTTACATCACTGAGATTAGAGATATTAATTATAGTTTTTCTGTTTCTGGCATAGTATCTGTTTCTTCTGGGGTCTTTTTTTTCTGTTGATTTGTTCTGATCTTCATCTTACAGTTGGAAACTTTTCCAAATGTCTGTGGATCATATCCTGTCTGTATACAGCTGACTACAAGTTCTGAGTATACTAGAAAGGAATTGTATCATGGTAATTAATACAGCAAGCTGAATATTTGACTGGGGAAAACTCCATATCAGTATCTGAAGATTGTTTATATAGGACTGTATAGTTTCTCCAGAGAGAGATCCTCCATTCCTTCTATATTGTTGTATATTCCTAACTACTGGCATTCAAGGAGCTGAGGTTGGGGGAAGGGTGTGAAGTTGCTGAGGTTTCACCATGAAGTATGTAGACTTTCATTTAAATCCTCCTTTTTCATCTGGCAACTCATCACTACCTTCCATTTTGCCTGGAGTCCCTGAGTTCAGAGACTTTTTGAAAATTGTTATTATTATTAGAGAAGTTGTAGGTTTACAGAAAAAAAACATGCAGAAAATACAGAGTTCCAATTTATGACACCCCCCCCCCACAATTAATAATACCTTACATTAGTATGGTACATTTCTTACAATGATAAAAGAATATTACTGTAACTGTGCTATTAACTGTAGTCCATGGTTTGCATTAGGGTTCATTATTTATGTTATACAGTCCTGTAGTTTTTTTAATACCAGTGAGATCATACGATATTTGTTCCTTTGAGTTTATTTCACTGAATGTGATGGTTTCAAGGACCAGTCATGTTGTCACATGTATCAGAATTCCATTACTTTTCACAACTAAATAATATTCTCCATATGCTATATGTTGTTTATCAGTTCTGTAGTAATAAAGCTAGAATTCAAACCAATTTTTCCTAAAACTAAAATTTTATCAATGAGATTTTATCTGGCTCTCTGTTAACTAAAAGCCTAGGCTTTTCTCTAGTGCTCCATATTACTGTGACATGAAAGAATTATAAAACTCTATGGTAAAGCATAGTCTCAGAATTCAGGCCTGGGAGGGACTTTATTAAATAACTAAGCCAGCCTTCTCTTTTCAAAGGAGGAAATGTATGTGAAGTGACTTACCCAAAACTTGCTAAGAGAGAGGTCTGGATTAAAATCCAGATACTGACAAATTCACCCCCAAAATCCCATCTGTAGTTTCATGACCTACCCACTGAATCGTTTGCTCCTTTCAAATCTCCTTTTGTGTTAAGGTTTTGGTTATACAAAAACCCCTTCCGGTTAAATAGAAGAAATAATTCAAATATAGAGAGAAAACCAAACTTTGTTTCAGAATTTCAATGAATATTTTGAGTAGTTCATTTTCCAGCCTCTTAGACAGCTGGCAGACATTGCTAACCTGATCATCCATTTCAGAGCTTTAGAGACTTCCTAAGGAAAAGGACTACATGTGGGAAATCAATGAAAATAGGAATGAGAAGAGAAACGAAGTTAAAAATCAGTTGCTTTTTAATCTTGTCATTGGGGACTTTTGGGCTCCTAAACATTCTTTGAGTTCCTCCACATAAGATTTTAATGACAATCCAGCAAAAAAAAGTGGGGGACCCTATGAAAAGATACTGAGCAACTCAGTATGAATCCCCCTCCCCATTGCTCACTACAGTCCAACTGCCTGGCTTTCTCTTCTTCCAGTGTACCAGCAAGTCCTCCCTGGTTGAGGCCTTGGCTTTCTGCCAACCGGTGCTTCTCTTCCTTCTGGCCTTGGCTCCAATGTCATCTCTCAGAAAGGCTTTCCCTGACTGCTATCTAATGTTGCTCCCACCCCCACCTGACTCCACCATTCTAAATCACCACCCAATTTTATTTTCTTCATAGCATTTTAATCACTATTGCAAACTACATTATTAATTTGTTTACTTGCTTGTCATCTGTCTCCTTCAGCTGAAGTAAACTCCATGAGAGCAGAGACCTTGTCTGTCTCATTCAGTGGTATTCCCAATGCCTAGCACAGTGCCTGTCACAGTGGATGCATTCCATAAATATTTGTTGAATGAATGAATAAAGAAGGATGGTTTAACAATAGAAAATCATGCTTAAAAAGGAATTGATACATAATCCTTAAAGAAGCAGCATAGAGGACTTCTACACATTTTACAGAAACAGAGACCATATGTTATTAGTGGCTCCTCCTACCATCCACTTCTCATAAGGTCCCCCTAGCTACATAAGGGTCTCCCATATGGTACAAAGTTGCTGTAGAGGGCAGCTCTGGGTGGAGAAAACTTTTCCATTTACTTTCTTCTTCCTCCCTGCTATTTACATTCAGCTCTTTCCAAAAAAAAATCAAGTTAAAAATATGTGATGCAGCCACTAGAAAATATTTAGAAACACAGTGATTAGCAGAATAACAAAATTAGGAAAAAAGGCTCAAAAAAAGTACAAGGGCATATATGCCTGCGAGTGACTTCTCTGATAGGCCAAATGAATGGATATTATGAGTCACCTAAAACCTAAAATGAAATTCATTGCCATCTAGGAAGGGTTGAATATTTATGAGGACATATAGTAAGTTCAGAAATGGTGGAATATATGTATGGAAAGATACATAGGAGCAGAATTAAGTGGTAACTTCAGAAATACTGTTGTCCATTGCAATTGCTTAAATTAAGAGGAATGCTTAAATTAAGAGGAATGAAGAGTATGAGCTCCTAAAGGGGGAGGCATCTGGGATAATTTTTAAATAGAGTAGATCAAAGATGACTTAGGAGGTTGGGCAATGGGATCATGATTTTTTTTTTTTTTTTTCTCGATTCCACAAGTATTTATTGGAGATAAGTGATGGGCAAGACACTGAACCCAATATACATGGAATTTATAGACTAGAAAGAAAAATATCATAATTGTACAAATTGTATAATATAAAGATTGATAGGGAAAATGCCTTAAGATATAAAAATCAAGTCTTCATTTAAAAGTCCCTAATTATTTTACCAGATTGTGTATTTGAATGAGGATATTGATGTTAAAACACCAGAATGTCAGTAAGAGCTACACTGGATCAGCTTATGGGAGCAGTTTTACTCAAGATAAAAGATAACGTTCACCCCTTTTCATGTTTAACCTCTCTTAAACATGAAAAATAATTAAGACCATATTGTATCTTTGTAGATACTGGAAAACTTTGTCCCTATTTGGAAAAAATATTAACTCTCCTTTAAAATATTTAAACCCTTTTTTGGTCACCATATTTTATATATTGTTTTAAAAATGTTTTCAGAAATCAGAATCTGTTACATTTGAGTAAGTATCTTCTGAAGATACTTCGCATTGTAACTAAATACATTTGTTAAAAATTATGGGGTTGGATACCTGAAACTATCAAACTACAACCCAGAACCCATGAATCTCGAAGACAGATGTATAAAAATGTAGCTTATGAGGGGTGACAATGGGACTGGGAAAGCCATAAGGACCACACTCCACTTTGTCTAGTTTATGGATGGATGAGTAGAAAAATAGGGGAAGGAAACAAACAGACAAAGGTACCCAGTGTTCTTTTTTACTTCAATTGCTCTTTTTCACTCTAATTATTATTCTTGTTATTTTTGTGTGTGTGCTAATGAAGGTGTCAGGGATTGATTTAGGTGATGAATGTACAACTATGTAATGGTACTGTAAACAATCGAAAGTACGATTTGTTTTGTATGACTGCGTGGTATGTGAATATATCTCAATAAAATGATTTAAAAAAAAAAAATTATGGGGTTCCTTTGGTCCTAACTAGACACACATGATACATTTGGTTAGAGGAGGAAGTGGAGGAGGAGGAGGTGGTGGAAGAGGAGAACAGTCATTCTTCTGTGTAAACCATCCTACAACTTTGCTTCTGAAAGCTAGTAGGAATAATGTTACAGATGCAGTTGCATTTTGCAGTCTTTTTAGTGAGAGATAACGAAAGGCATCTGAGCCCTGGGGACCTTGTGGGGAACAATAAATAGTACAGAGGGTGGCAGTGTGTACAATGAAAATCAGGAAGACTCTGAACAAAATAGTGCATTGACTAAATTTCAGTCGTAGTTTGCATTACTGAAAAGCTGTACAAGTTTCAGCATGATCAATATACAGGATTTTTCTTTTGTTGATCACTTTATAGCCACTTAGAAATAATTTTATCAGGTTAGAAAAGTAAAACATTTATTTTGCTATAGAATATTTGAAAATAAAGAAAAGTATAAAGAGGAAGATTAAAGACACCCATAATCTCATTACCCTGCTATAGCTACATATCTGTTTGGACTAATTTTTCTCACAAGTGACAGAAATCTGATCTGAATCAGCATAAGCTCAGAAAAAATGAATTTCTTTAAAGATAACATGATGTTTTATGAAAACAGAAGCAAAATCTACAGGATCTCAGCAACAGATGAAACCGGAGATTCAAATGCAAATTAGGTCTTTAGCATCCATTCTTCCATAGATGGCTTCAGCCTGTGTATCTCCTGCAATTGGACTACTAATTGATTCACATGCCTGGAAACATCTTGTACTCCATGGTGTCAGTCATAAGAAAAAGAATGGGGTCCTCAAATCCAAAAATGCCACATACTGGGGATTGGATTGTGTTGGATTTAAAATGCATACACTTGGAATAGTTGGCTGTGTCCAGACAATGTCATTAGGTACAAACTTGGAGATGCCGATAGTAACCTCATAGTTAGGGGAGACTTTAGACACAGGTTGCTAGGGGGAAAACCCCATAGGAGTTTACAGCAAACACTCTTAACATCTTGGAGTACAGTCCCTTATGCTTCAACACAAGTTTTTTTAATGCAGGTTAACTCTTAAGTGATCTATTACAAAGGGAAATAATATAGTCCTGTTTGTTTATACCCCCAAATTTCCCAACACATTAATTAAAGAGATCAGGAATACGTTTTTTAAATCAAAGGCATAGCAATATAGGGAGAACCTATAAAAAGAGCTGAAAATAATACAGAACTGCCTTCCTTTAGAAGTACTGACTTGCTTAGAGGCGTCAAAAAAATGCTGTACTTTCAATGATGTTAAGATGTCTGGAGAAACTAAAAGGGCTAATGAAGAAACTTGTAAAGGTGTATCCCTCTGTTTAAAAAAAGATGTCTTTCAGGATTTTCATTTTTAAGGAACCCCCCCCCATGTTTTTATAATGCATTTTTTGAATCTGCAAATTTTATTGAAACATATTCACATACCATATATTCCGTCCAAAGTATATACTCAAGTGTCTCACATTATTACCACTTGGTTGTACAATGATCATCACATTCAATTTTAAACCATTTTCATTGCTCCAAAAAGAAAAATATCAGATAAATACAAAAAAGAAAACCCCAAACAACCCATATCCCTTATACCCCCATATTATTGACCCCTAGTATTGGTGTGGTACACCTGTTACTTTGATGAAAGAATATTAAGGTATTACTGTTAACTATAGTCCATAGCTTACAATAGGTCATTTTTCCCATATACCACTCTATTATTAACTCTTTGTAGTTCATGCAAGAACTTGTTTGTATTTGTAGTGTTAATCAGTGAGATATATAACTCTAAACAACCCCTTTCAACCAGATTCACCTACAATACAGCAATGTTACTTATAATCCCAATAATGAGCTACCATCACCTCTATTCATTTCTAAACATTTAAATTCAGCCTCATTAAAAATTCTGTACATATTAGGTAACCGCTCCCCCTTCTCTAGCTTCTGTCTCTAGGTACCCTATATTCTACATTTTAAGACTCTAAGTTTACATGTCCTAGTTAGTTCATGTTAGGGAAATCAAACAATATCTGTCCTTTTGTGTCTGGCTTATTTCACTCAGCATTATGTCCTTAAGGTTCATCCATGTTGTCACGTTTCAGGACCTCATTCCTTCTTACTGCTGCATAATATTCCATTGTATGTATAGACCACATTTTATTTATCTACTTGTTGATGGACTCTTGGATTGTTTCCATTTTTGGCAATTGTGAATAATGCCACTAAGAATATCAGTGTGCAAATATCTGTTGGTGTCCCTGCTTTCAGATCTTCTGGGTATATACTGAATAGCAGAATTGTCAGATTAAAGGGCAACTCAATATATAGTCTTCTGAGGAACCACCAAACTCTCTTCTACAGCAGCTGTATCATTTTACATTCTCTCCAGCAGTGATTAAGTGTTCCTTTTTCTCCACATCCTCTCCAACACTTGTAGTTTCCTGTTTGTTTAATAGTGGCCATTCTTATAGGTGTGAGATTATATCTCGTGCTTTTCATTTACATTTCTCTAATTGCTCATGAAGAGGAACATCTTTTCATGTGCTTTTTAGCCGTTTGTATTTCCTCTTTGGAGAAATGTCTATTCATGTCTTTTGCTCATTTCATAGTTGGGTTGTTTGTCCTTTTATTGTTGAGTTGTAGGATTTCTGAATATATAATGGCTATCAAACCCTTATCAAATATATGGTTACCAAATATTTTCTCCCATTGAGTTGGCTGCCTTTTCACCCTTTTCATAAACATCTTTAAAGCACAAAAGTGTTCAGTCTTGAGGAGTTCCATTTATCTATTTTTTTCTTTTGTTGCTTGTGCTCTGGGTATAAGGCCAAAGAAACTACTTCCTATCACTCAGTGTTCCGGTTTGCCAAAGCTGCCAAAAATGGAATATGCCAGAAATGGATCAGCTTTTACAATAGGGGTTTATTAGTTCCCAAATTTACAGTTCTAAGGCCATAAAAGTGTTCAAACTAAGGCATCAACAAGAGTATACCTTCACTGAAGAAAGGCCAATGGTATCCAGAACACCTCTGTCTGCTGGGAAGGCACGTGGCTGGTATCTACTGGTCCTTTGCTCCCCAGTTGCGTTGCTTTCTGCTTCAGACTCCAGTGGCTTTCTCTCTGTAAGCGTCTGTGTATCCACTCTTGGGTTTTCTGAGGCAAACTTTTTTTTTTTTAATAATTCAATTTTATTGAGATATATTCACATACCATGCAGTCATACAAAGCGCACAATCAGTTCACAGTACCACCATATGGTTGTGCGTCTATCACCAAAATTAATTTTTGAACATTTTCATTACGACACACACAAAAGTAATAAGAATAAAACTTAAAGTGAAAAAGAACAATTAAAGTAAAAAAGAACATTGGGTGCTTTTTTTTTTCGCCCCCGTTTTTCTACTCGTCCATCCATACACTGAACAAAGGGGAGTGTGATCCACATGGCTTTCCCAATCACATTGTCACCCCTCGTAAGCTACATTTTTATACAACCGTCTTCAAGATTCAAGGGTTCTGAGTTGTAGTTTGATAGTTTCAGGTATTTACTGCTAGCTATTCCAATTCATTAGAACCTAAAAAGGGTTATCTATATTGTGCGTAAGAGTGCCCACCAGAGTGACCTCTCGGCTCCTTTTGGAATCTCTCAGCCCCTGAAACTTATTTCATTTCATTTCACATCCCTGTTTTGGTCAAGAAGATGTTCTCCATCTCACAATGCTGGGTCCAGATTCCTCCCCGGGAGTTATATTCCATGTTGCCGAGGCAAACTTTTATCTCTTGGCTTCCCTTGGCTGTGTGGGTTCTGGCTGTTTCTGTGAGTCCTTGCTTAGCATCTCCTGGGGTATTTCTGACTGCGTCTCCAAACATGCGTGTCTGTGTTGGCTCTGAACTCTTCAGAATGTCTCTGCCTTAATCCTCTCATAGAGGACACCAGTAAAGATGATTAAGACCCACCTTGAATGGGCAGGGTCACATCACCATAGAAACAATCTAATCAAAAGATCCCACCCACAATAAGTCTGCCCCCACAAGATTGGAATAAAAGAACATGTCTTTTTTGGGGTATATGATAGATTCAGACCAGCACACTAAGTCTTGAAGATGTTTCCCTGTATTTTCTTCGGGGAGTTTAATGGCACTGGCTTTTATATTTAGGACTTTGGTTTGCTTTGAGTTAATTTTTGTATAAGGTGTAAGGTAGGGGTCCTCATTCATTCTTTCAGCTATGGATATCCAGTTCCCCCAGCCCCATTTGTTAAAGAGATTACTCTGACCCTGTTCAGTGGATTTGGGGGCCTTGTCAAAAATGAATTAACCATAGATCTGAGGGTCTTATTTCTGAAGTCTCAATTAGATTCCATTGATCAATATATCTGTGTGCCAGAACCATGCTATTTTGACCACTGTGATTTCATAATAAGCTTTGAAGTCAGGAAGTGTACGTCCTTCCACATCGTTCTTTTTCAGGATGTTTTCAGCTATTTGAGACCCATTTCCCTTCCTGACAAATTAGATAACTCACTTTTCCAATTCTACAAAGTAGGTTGTTGGAATTTTTACTTTTGTTGCGTAGAATCTATAAATCAATTTGGGTAGAATTGACATCTTAATAACATTTTTTACCTTGCAATTTTATTGAGATATAGCCATATACCATGTAGTCATCCAAAGTGTACAGTCGGTTGTTTACAGTGTCATCATATAGTTGTCCATTCATCAGCACAATTTTTGAACTTTTTCATTACTCCAAAAAATGATAACAAAAATAAAAATAAGAATAAAAATAAAAGTAAAAGTAAAAAAGAACACCCAAAACAACCCATCCTCCACCACCACCTCCATTATTCATTTACTTTTTTGCCTCCATTTTTCTGCCCTTCTGTTCATATACTGATTAAAGGGAGTGTGAGCCACAAGATTTTCTGCAATCACATGGTCACACCATATAAGCTATATAGTTATACCCTCGTCTTCAAGAATCAAGACTAGTGGGTTGCAGTTCAACAGTTCCAGGTATTTCCTTCTAGCTATTTAATAAACTAAAAACTAAAAAGGAATATCTATATAATGCACAAGAATAACCTTCAGAATGACCTCTTGACTCCATTTGAAATCTCTCAGCCCCTGAAACTTTACTTAGTTTCATTTCCCTTTCCCTTTTTGGTCAAGAAGGCTTTCTTAATCCTGCGATGCCAGGTCCAGACTCATTCCCATGAGTCATGTCACACATTGCCAGATTTACACCCTTGGGAGTCATGTCCCACAGAGGGGGTAGGGCAGTGCATGTACCTGCCAGTTTATCTTAGGGAGAGAGGCTACATCTGAGCACCAAAAGAGGTTCTCTGGGGGATGACTCTTAGGCACAATTATAAGTATGCTTAGCCTCTCCTTTGCAGTTTGTTACTGCAAAACTTCATAAGGGCAAGCCCCAAGTATGAGGGCTCAGCCTACTAAATTAGTAGTCCCCAATGTTTGTGAGAATATCATTAATTCCCCAGGTTGGTAAATTTAATATTTCCACATTTTCCCCCAGCCCCTCAAGGGGGCTTTTCAAATACTTTTTTATCCTTTGCCCAAATTATTCTGGGATGTATCAAGACTTCACACTAACCTGTATGACCAAACCAGATCCCACTCCCTATTCAAGTTTCCATGTAATTATGGTGTTTGAATAATCTGACCATACAACTTAAATTATATAGTGTGCTATAGAAAATAAAGATTTTTCACCAAATAAACATCTCTACTTTCAGTCTCACACAGATGATGATTTAAAACACAGTCAGTATCCTCCTCTACCCTTTAGTCTGATTTACCTTAGTTATGATCAAGTCCATTTCGTTCAGATCTCTGATTGAAGTCTGATCTCTTTTTCAGCTTCTTTAATATTTGCTGTATGGGGTAATTTTGACATTCATAGCTACCGAACTCTAGCTCTGAGTCTCAGGTGTCACACAGATACCTGAAGTTCCAGGGACCAACCAGGTTATACGCAAGAGCTCAGCATCTCAGAATCTAGAAATAACTGTTAAAACACAGGAATAGCAGTAACAGCTCTAAGAGCTTACAGTCTAGGGACCATTACAGTAAGCCTTCCTTTGATAACCTGTGCTCTCAGATTCAGTTCTCAGAGTTTGCACATTATAGTTAGTCTACATTAGTGAGACGTTATGTTTGTCTTTTCATTTCTGGCTTATTTTATGCAACCTACTGTTCTCAAAGTTCATTTACATAGTTGCAGGCCTCACAATTTCATTTCTTCTTGCAGCCACTTGGTATTCCATTATATATATACACCATAGTTCATCATGCCTTTCATCAGTTGATGTACCCTTAGGCCACCTCCATCCATTGCGAATTGTGAATACTGCCACCATAAATGCCAGTGTGCAAATGTCTGTCTGTGTCCCTGCTCTCAGTTCTTCCAAGTATATCCCCAGTAATGGGATTGCAGGACCATATGGCAGTCCCATACCTAGCTTCCTCTGGAACCACCATACTGCCCTCCAGATGGGCTGTACCATTCTACTTCCCCACCAGCAGTGATTAGGTACATCTCTCTTTCCACATATTCTCCAGCACTTTATCCCTCTGTTTATTTTTAAACATCCAATCCTTAGTAAACAGTCAGTGGTTCCTGGTGTAATCATGTAGTTATGCATAACCACAATCTATATGTAGACATTTCCATTTCTTCCACAATAAAAGAGGAAGAGGAGAAAAAAGAGAAAAGAAAAAAATAATTAAAAAATGTCGAGTAAAAAAATAAAAGAAAAAATAAAGATTAAATACATTGAACAAATTTCAGACAGTACCACCACCACCAAGAGTCCCATACTTCTTCCTTATATTACCCTCTTATGGACATTTAGCTTTGGTATATTGCCTTTGTTACAATTAGTGGAAGCATACTACAGTGTTACTGTTAACTATAGACTCTAGTTTGCATAGATTGTATTTTTTCTCCAATACCATCCCATTCTCAACACCTTGCAAAATTGACATTCATTTGTTCTCCCTCATGTAAAAACATTCTTATATTTGCACATTTAATCACCATCATTAATCACTCTAGGTTTCACTAAGTTACATAGTCCCAGTCTTTATCTTCTGTCTTTCCTTCTGGTGTCCTACATGCCCCTAACCTTCCTTTTTCAACTGTACTCACAGTCATCTTTGTTCAGTGTACTTACAGTTTTGTGCTACCATCATAGAGTCATGCTATCTATTTCTGGATCTATACAATCAATCTTGTTGAACACTATATACTTCCTCAGCATCAAATGCTGATCTCTGCCCTCTTTCTATCTCCTGATAACCTGTGTTCTCAACTTTAACTCTCAAAATTTGCTCATTAATGTTACTTCATATTAGTGAGACCATAAGTATTTGTCCTTTTGTTTTGGCTCATTTCACTCAACATAACGTCCTCAAGTTTCATCCATGTTATTATATGCTTCATGACTTCATTCCGTCTTAACAGCTGCATATTATTCCATCTTATGTATATACCACAGTTTATTTATCCACTTGTCCGTTGATGGACATTTGGGCCGTTTCCGTCTCTTGGCAATAGTGAATAATGCTGCTGTAAACATTGGTGTGCAAATGTCCATTCACGTCCTTACCTTCAGTTCCTCCGAATATATATCTGGTAATGGGATTGCTGAATCATAAGGCAAGTCTATCTTTAGCTTCCTGAGGAACTGCCACACCACCTTCCAGAGTGGTTGCACCATTCTAAATTCCCACCTACAGTGAATAAGTGTGCCTCTTTTCCACATCCTTTCCAGCACTTGTAATTTTCTGGTTTTTTTTTTTTTTTTTGATTATGGCGTTCATGAAGTTGAGCATCTTTTCATATGTTTTTGAGCCATTTGTATTTCCTGTTTGGAAAAGTGTCTGTCCATGCCTTTTGCCCATTTTTAAATTGGGTTGTTTCCTTTTGGTTGTTGAATTGTAGGATCTCTTTATATATTCTGGATATTAAACCCTCATCTGATATGATTTCCAAACATTGTCTCCAATTGCATAGCCTGCTTTTTTACTTTTCTGGCAAAGTGCTTTGATGCACAAAATTGTTCAGTTTTGAGGAGATCCTATTTATCTATTTCTTCTTATTATTTGTTCATGCTTTGAGTGTAAGGTCTAGGGAACTACCTCCTTTCACAAGATCTTTAAGATATTTCCCTACATTTCCTTCTAAAAGTTTTATGATCTTAGCTCTAATTTTTAGGTCTTTGATCCATTTCGAGTTAATTTTTGTATAAGACACCTTAATAACATTTACCCTTCCTATCCATGAACATGTAACGTCTTTCCACCTATTTATGTCGTCTTTTGTATCTTTTAGCAATGTTTTGTAGTTTTCTGTACACAAATCCTTTACATCCTTAGTTAAGTGTATTCCTAGATAGTTGATTCTTTTAGTTGCTATTATAAATGGAATTTTTTTCTTAATTGCCTCCCTCATCAGCTAATTACTAGTGTATAGAAACAGTACTGATTTTTACACATTTATCTTGTATCCCACTACTTTGCAGAATTTATCAGCTTTGTTCTCAGGATTTTCTGTATGCAGATCATGTCATTTGACTTGGATGTCTTTTTTTTTTCTTTTTCTTGCCTAATTGCTCTAGCTAGAACTTCTACCACAATGTTGAATAACAGTGGTTGACAGTGGGCATTTTTCTCTTGGTCCTGATCTTAGGGGGAAGGCTTTCAGTCTCTCAGTGATGAGTGTGATGTTGGCTGTGGGTTTTTCAATATATTCTCTTTATCGTAGTGAGGAAATTTTCCTTCGTTTCCTACCTTTTGAAGTGTTTTGTTCAAAAAAAGGGTGCTGAATTTTGTCAAATGCCTTTTCTGTGTCAGTCAAGATGATCATGTGATTTTTCCCTTTCGCTGTGTTAATGTGTTGTATTACATTAATTATTTTTCTTGTGTTTAATGACCCTTAAATGCCTGGAATAAACTCTACTTGGTCATAGAATTATATACTATATAATTGGATTATATACCATTGGATTTGATTTGCAAGTATTTTGTTCAGAATTTTTGCATCTATATTCATTAGAGAGATTGGTCTGCAGTTTTCCTTTTTTTAAGTATCTTTTTCAGGTTTTGTTATTAGAATAATGTTTGCTGCACAGAATGAATTAGATAGTGCTCTCTTTTTTTCAATATTTTGGATGAGTTTGAGCAGGAAAGATGTTAGTTAATTTTGAAATATTTGGTAAAATTCCCCTGTGACGTCATCTGGCCCTGGACTTGGCTTTGTAGGGGGCTTTTTGATGACTGATTGAATCTCTTTATGTGTGATTGGTTT